>NC_090296.1:35387500-37787500 GCF_039906515.1 Pseudorca crassidens | reverse complement strand
AAAAAAGCACTCCACAAACTTTGCTAATTAGCTGCAGAAGCAACTAAAGTATCTGAAATGGAGCAGGGTGGTGCTCAAATAAGGTCGTGAAGATGAAGTGAAAGATTTGAGCTCAGGCTAAAACCCATTTCTCCTCTTCATTGCCCAGCCACACTGACAGTAAGAACTCTCTGTGCTCATTCTTTATCTACTATTAATCAATTTTTATATCATTCCATCTCTCATCCTTTATGCCTCACCATGGAAACTCTTCTCTTATGTCAGATTCAACACTTCTTTTCAGTTGTCATCATATTCCACATGTCACTGAAGCTTTTGACACCATTGGCCATGCTCTTTTGCTGGGTACAGTCATTGGCACTTGGTATCCATTCCCGTTCCTGATGTCTCCTTGTTCCATAGAACTAGAAATAAAACTGTTATTTTCCAGACTCGTTTTTGGAGGCTGGGATTCTCTAGGTCAATGGTTCTCAAACTTTAGCATGCTTCAGAGTGCCCTGGAAGTCTTCTTTAAAAACAGATTGCTAGACCTACCCCCAGAGTTTCTAGTTTGGCCTGGGACTAAGAATTTGGTTTTTTTGTTTTTTGTTTTTTTTGCGGTACGCGGGCCTCTCACTGTTGTGGCCTTTCCCGTTGCGGAGCACAGGCTCCGGACGCGCAGGCTCAGCGGCCATGGCTCACGGGCCCAGCCGCTCCCGCAGCATGTAGGATCTTCCCGGACCGGGGCACGAACCCGTGTCCCCTGCATCGGCAGGCGGACTCTCAACCACTGCGCCACCAGGGAAGCCCAAGAATTTGTATTTTTACCAAGCTTCCAGGTGATGTTAATGTTGGAGAGTAAGTACACTTTTTTTAATGTTGGAGAGTACGTATACACTTTGAGACCCATGCTTTATGTAAAGTGGGCTGCACCAAAGAGAGATGCATTCTCATTAAATTTAAATTAAAGGAGAAAAGACCATCTTCCCACTGCTATTTCTGCTGGTAATCAAGTTCAAGGAGAAAAAACATTCTCCTTGGAGAATGGACAAAAAAAACATTCCCTGACCTGTTCACCAGTTTTGTGGAAGTTGAGAGACAGCTGTGGCTGTGCAAGAAATGCTCAATGGCAGTAGCAGCAAATTCTGGACCTTCAGATCTCATCTACAGTGGTGTGTCTTTGAACACATTCATCCAACGCTGGCCCCAGCTCCCACACAAAGACTTCCCAATCATTTTGTATACATGTAATTCTCTGTATTAAATAATTTTTTTTGGAAAAGTCAGAGTGGTTTCTGTTTTCTGCAGTGACTCCATGACTGATCCTTGGCTTTCATGAAACCATCTATCTCCTTTTTATCTCCATCCCTGATTTTCTTTCCATTAGTGCCGGTATCAAAGAACAATGCAAACCTGGATGTGACAAATTCTATGTTGTGTTTTGTTTTCCTTTAAATGACCATAAGAGAGGTAAATTTTTGAAATGAATTTTACAATTTAGAAGCCAGATAAAGCTTCTCAGCGTGAAGTAGAATCTTCAGAATTCAATAAACTCTTCATGGTCAGCACCATAGCCTCCAGGGTTGCACTGACTTCATCATTTAGATTGCTTTTTAATGCCATTTCCAGCACATGGCCAATCTTCTTTATAAAATATTGTTCCATTTCCCCCAAAATATGCATATTAAAAGATGTTCTATAGTTTTGATCCTTGAGCAATCCTCATAGAATAAATATAACCTTCCTACCATAGAGGAAATGGAAATGGCTTACAGTCTGGTTGATAACGAAATGTTTTAAGTCTTTTTACCTTGTACTAAACTCTAGGATCAGATTTTTTACCCCCTTCTTACTTTTCACACAAGTGAAACTTTTACTCCTTGTGTAAAGGAATTATTCTTTTATGGCATTTCTTGAGCACTTCCACTCTTCATTCGTCAGTTTCTATTTATTATCAAAATATGTGATTTGCTTCACCTCTGAGTCTATGTATTACAACTCAGATCCTGTCTTAAGACCTATTTATTTAATCACAAATTAATTTACTTAAAATAATGGGTTAGATATTCTATGAAAGATCTATTTAGAAAATACCTCTTAATAGCAAGTTCAAATGTTTAAAAAATGGAAAGTGGGAGCCCCCTGGTGGCCTAGTGGTTAGGATTCTGAGCTTTCACTGCTGTGGCCTGCGTTCAATCCCTGGTCAGGGAACTGAGATCCCGCAAACAGTGCAGTGTGGGGAAAAAAAAAAGTTTAAAATTCATTTATATGTAAATTGATTCATTTAAAAATATGTTAATTAGATCAGAGTCATTTTTTACTCACCCTTTTGTTTTTAACTCTCCCCCTCAAGTCATTTGGTCTGTTCATTGTACTTCTAATGTCTTTCATATCTACCCCTTTCTTCCCATTTATCTTTGTCTTGTTTCAGGGCTTCATTGTCTATCTCATGCACTGTTTGTTGTAAGACATCGTACTTGGTCTTCCCACCTCCAATCTAGCAACCCTCTGAGCCATTCTTTATTCAACAGACAAGGCTTAGTGTCTTCTGTGTTTCAGGCATGTGCTAGGCTCTGGGGATCCTGAGAAGATTAAGAACTCTCAAAAATTTCCCAGCTCACTAGGGAGACCAATTTTGAAACAACTAGAATATACCATAACAGGTGCAATAACAGTGGTATGAGCAGAACGTTCCAAGAACACAAGTAAAGAATATCTATTCTACCCTTAGCTGTTTCAGATCATATAATATCACTTCTCCTCAAAACCCTGTGTTGGGGACTTCGCTGGTGGGGCAGTGGTTAAGAATCCGCCTGCAGGGGACACGGGTTCGATCCCTGGCCCTGGAGGATCCCACATGCTGCAGAGCAACTAGGCCCATGCACCACAACTACTGAGCCCACGTGCCACAACTGCTGCAGCCTGCGCGCCTAGAGCCTGTGCTCCGCAACAAGAGAAGCCACAGCAATAAGCCCGCACACCGCAACGTAGAGTGGCCCCTGCTCGCCACAACTAGAGAAAAGCCCGCGTGCAACAACGAAGACCCAGTGCAGCCAAAAATTTAAAAAATAAAATTAAATAATTAATTAATTAAAAAAAACCAACAAAACACTGTGATGATTCCCCATCAACCTCAAACTCATTATAGCATGTTATTCTGGCTACTTCATTGACTCCAACCTACTTTTACAGTTCTACACCCCTATCTTCAGTTATTTATTTTATTTATTTTTTTGGCCATGTCGCACGGCATGTGGGATCCTAGTTCCCCAACCGGGGATCGAACCTATGCCCCCTGAAGTGGAAGCGCAGAGTCTCAACCACTGGACCACCAGAGGAGTCCTCCTACACCCCTATCTTCAACTTCTATGCCCTTCAAGTTTCACCTTAACTGCCCCTACCTCCAAGAAGCCTATGCTCAGAGTTTACCTGGTATTTCCTTTCATTGTATATGCCTAACTCCCCACCTTCTAATTATTTTGTGGATGAGAATCATGGTTAATTTATTTTTATATCCTCACCTCCCAAGTGCCTTATTTTAGTAATTTTCACATGGCAGAACCTAAACAAATGCTGAGCTGAAACTTGATTCCTATCAAATGATCCCAATTTCTGGTAATCACAATAATTGCTCAAGTCTGTCAGCATTATCTTCATTATTTTAACCAGTAAGTCAGGGGGTTCTCTGAACTGCAGTGGTTCAGCGATACCATGTAAATAATGAATGTCCCCTGGAGTTGTGTAATGCAGTGGTCCCATTTCGCTATACTAGGATGTAAGAACTATGTTTTAAGATCTTATTTTTAGTTATCTTATTGTTAGGGTATTTTTAAGATAATATTAGGTTTCTTGAAAAGTACTTAAGGTAGCATGAGTCTCAGACTCACACAACATTGATTCTAGATCTAGTTTAATTTTCCTTTTAATGACCAAACCTTGTCAATTAGTCCTCCAGAGGACTTGACAGTTCTAGTTTTTACTTCCTCCAGATAAACAGTGATTTGCAAACTCTAAGATTTAAAAACACTCCTTCATGAGAAAGACAAATATCATATGATAACGCATATATGTGGAATCTTAAAAAAGGGTACAAATGAACTTATCTACAAAACAGAGATCGAGTTACACATGTAGAAAACAAATTTACAATTACCAGGGGTTAAGGGGGAGAGGAATAAATTGGGAGATTGGGATTGACATATACACACTGCTATATATAAAATAGATAACTAATAAGGCCCTGCTGTATAGCGCAGGGAACTCTACTCAATACTCCATAATGACCTATGTGGGAAAAGAATCTAAAAAAGGATGGATACGTGTATATGTATAACTGATTCACTTTGCTGTACACCTGAAACTAACACAACATTGTAAATCAACTATACTCCAATAAAAATTTAAAAAAAGTCTGACACATGTAGTGGAATATTTAGGAAAGTCCAAAAAATTACAGCTATGTAACGAAAAACTGGCATCGAGCAATATTTTATTGTGATTAAAAAGTCATGACTTTATGAATTACAAAAAAACCCCAAAAAACAACAACAACAACAAAAAACCACCACTCTTGCATTACAGGCATACTTCAGAGATACTGCAGACCACTGCAATAAAGCAAGTATCACAATAAAGCGAACCACATGAATTTTTTGGTTTCCCAGTGCATATAAATGTTATGTTTACACTATACTATAAAATGTGCAATAGCATTGTCTCTAAAAAAACAATATACATACCATAATTTAAAAATACTTCATTGCTAAAAAATGCTAACCATCATCTGAGCCTTCAGTGAGTCATAATCTTTTTGCTGATGGAGGCAATTGAAATTGCCTCCATGCTGATGGCTGCTGACTTAAGCAGGTGGTGGTTGCTGAAGGTTAGGATGGCTGAGGCAATTTCCTAACATAAGACAACAATGAAGTTTGCCACATCAATTGACTCGTCCTTTCACAAACAATTTCTCTCAGCACGTAAAACTTTTTGAAAGAGTTTTACCCATAGAAATCTTTTTAAAAATTGGAGTAAATCCTCTCAAACCCTGTCCCTGCTTTATCAACTAAGTTTATGTAATATTCTAAATCCTTTGCTGTCCTTTCAAGCATCTTCATAGCATCTTCACCAGGAGTAGATTCTATCTCAAGAAACCACTTTATTTGCTCATCCATAAGAAGCAACTCCTCATCTGTTCAAGTTTTATCATGAGATAGCAGCAATTCAGTCATATCTTCAGGCTCCACTTCTAATTCTAGTTCTCTTGCTATTTCCACCACATCTGCAGCGACTTCCTCCACTGAAGTCTTGAACCCCTCAAAGTCATCCATGAGAGTTAGAATCAACTTCTTACAAGTTTCTGTTAATGTTGATATTTTGAACTCTTTCCATGAATTACAAATGTTCTTAATGGCATCTAGAATGGTGAATCCTTTCCAGAAGTTTTTCAATTTCCTTTGCCCAGATGCATCAGAGGAATCACTATGGCAACAATAGCCTTACGAAATGTATTTCATAAATAATAAGACTTGAAAGTCGAAATTAGGGACTTCCCTGGTGGTCCAGTAGGTAAGACTCAGCACTCCCAACGTGGGGGACCCGGGTTCTATCCCTGGTCAGGGAACTAGATCCCACATACATGCCGCAACCAAGAGTCCACATGATGCAACTAAGAAGTCCACATGCTGCAACTAAAAGATCCCGTGTGTTGCAACTAAGACCCGGAGCAGCCAAAATAAATAAATAAATAAAATCTCTAAAGAAACATGTTGAAATTACTACCTGATCCATGGGCTTCAGAATGGATGTTGTATTAGCAGGCATGAAAATAACATTAACCTCATTGTATATCTCCATCAGAGCTCTTGGGTGACCAAGAGCAGTAATATTTTGAAAGAAATCTTTTTTTCTGAGAAGTAGGCCTCAACAGCAAGTTTAAAATACTCAGTAAACCATGTTGTAAACAAATGGGCTGTCATCCAGGCTTTGTTGTTCAATTTACAGAGCACAGGCAAAACAGATTTAGCATAATTCTCAAGGGCTCTAGGACTTGGGGAATGGTAAATGATCACTGGCTTCAGCTGAAAGTCACCAGCTGCATCAGCCTCTAACAAGAGAGTCAGCCTGTCCTTGGAAGCTCTGAAGCCAGGCATTGACTTCTTTCTAGCTATGGAAGTCCTAGATGGCATCTTCTTCCAAGAGGAGGCTGCACCGAAAATTTGTTGGTTAGTGTGGCCACCTTCATCTTGATCTTAGCTAGTTCTTCTGGATAACTTGCTGCAGCTTCTACATCAGCATTTGCTGCTTCACCTTTTATGTTATGGAAACAGCTTTTCCCTCAAACCTCATGACCCAACCTCTGCTAGCCTCAAAACTTGTTTCTGCAGCTTCCTCACCTCTCTCAGCCTTCCTAGAATTGAAGAGAGTTAGGGCTTTGCTCTGGATTAGGCTTTGGCTTAAGGGAATGCTGTGGCTGGTTTGATCTCTATCCAGATCACAAGAACTTTTCTCCATATCAGCAATAAGGCTGTTTCACTTTCTTATCACTTGTGTGTTCACTGGAGTAGCACTTTTAATTTCTTTCAAGAACTTTTCCTTTGCTTTCACAACTTGGCTAACAGTTTGGGGCAAAAGGCCTAGCTTTCATCCTATCTCAGCTCTTGATACGCCTTCCTCACTAAGCTTAATCATTCCTAGCTTTTGATTTAAAGCAAGAGATGAGCAACTCATTCTTCCACTTTAACACTTAGAGGTCATTGTCGAGTTATAAATTGGCCTAATTTTAATATTGTTGTGTCTCAGGGAATAGGGAGGCCTGAGGAGAGGGAGAGAGATGGGGAATAGCAGTAGGTGGAGTAGTCAGAACTCACAACATTTATCAATTAAGCTCACTATCTTATATGGGCACACTTTGTGGTCCCCAAAACAATTACATTAGTAACATCAGAGATCACTGATCACCACAACAAATATAATAATGAAAAAGTCTGAAATATTGTGAAAGCTACCAAAATGTGACACAGAGGCATGAAGTGAGCAGATGCTATTGGAAAAATAGCGCCAATAGACTTTCTCAAAGCAGGGCTGCCACAGACCTTCAATTTGTGAAAAACACAATATCGGCGAAGTGCAATAAAGTGAAACACAATAAAAGAGGTATGCCTGTTATCTTTTATATTAAAGAATCCAAATTTTTGAATAGTTTGATGTTGGATTTGGATATAACGAACCAGAAATATATTCAGAACTTAGCTAAATTTAGGTAACCCCCAAACTCAGATACAGCTTGTTGATAAAAATTGTCAACAAAAGACTTATGTCTAGAATATATAAAGGACTCTAGACTCTCAGAAAACAATCTGATTAAAAAATGGGCAAAAGACTTGAACAGAAACTTTCCCGGAAAGGATGTGGATGGCAAATAAGCACATAAAAATAGGTTCAGGGACTTCCCTGGTGGTCCAGTGGGTAAGACTCTGTGCTCCCAATGCAGGGGGCCTGGTTTCGATCCCTGGTTGGGGAACTAGATCCCACATGCATGCCGCAACTAAGAAGCCCTCATGATGCAACTAAAAAAAAAGATCCCACATGTCACAGCTAAGACCCGGTCCAGCCTAAATAAATAAATAGTTAAAAAAAATACATTCAACATCACCAGCCATTAAGGATACGCAACTTAAAGCCAAAATTTGATACCACTACACATATATTAAAATATCTAAAATACAAAATAATGACAACACCAGACGCCGGTGAGGATGCAGAGAAACCAGATCACTTATATGTTGCTGGTAGGAGGATAAAATGGTCCAGCTACTCTGGAAAATAGTTTGGCAGTTGCTTTTAAAACTAAATATGCAAATACCATATGACCCAGCTATTGTATTTTGGGGCACTTATCCCAGAGAAATGAAAAATTATGTTCACACAAAAACCTGTACATGCATGTTCATAGCAATTTTATATGTGATAGCTAAAAAACCAACAAGTCAACAAATGAATGGTTAAACAAACTGTGGTATATACATACCACAATCTCAGCAATAAAAAGGACCAAACTATTGATACAAGAGCTTGAAGAAATCTCCAGGAAATTATGCTGAATGAAAAAGCCAATCTCAAATGGTAACATATGCATGATTCTTTTGTATAACATTTAAAAAACAGCTTTATTGGGGCTTCCCTGGTGGCGCAGTGGTTGAGAGTCCGCCTGCCAATGCAGGGGACACGAGTTCATGCCCCGGACCGGGAAGATCCCACATGCCGCGGAGCGGCTGGGCCCATGAGCCAGGGCAGCTGAGCCTGCGCGTCCGGAGCCTGTGCTCCGCAACGGGAGAGGCCACAACAGTGAGAGGCCCGCGTACCACACACACACAAAAAAGCAGCTTTATTAGGATATAATTCATGGATTCATCCATTTAAAGTATACAGTTGAGTGGTTTTTAGTATATTCATAGACTTGTGCAGCCATATTGAACAATTTTTTACTTTTTAAATTGAGATATAATCCACATACCATAAAATTCACCCTTTAAAGTGTACAATTCAGTTTTTAGTATATTTGTAGTTGTGCAACCAACACCATGATCTAATTCCAGAACATTTTCATTATCCCCTAAAGAAACCCCATACTTGTTAGTAGTCACTCCCCATTCCCCCCTCCTCCTAGCTCCTGGCAACCACTAATCTGTTCTGTTTCTATGGATTTGCCTATTCTGTACATTTTATATAAATGGAATTGTACAATATATTGCCTCTTGTGACTGGCTTCTTTTCATTTAGCATAATGTTTTCAAGGTTCAACCATGTTGGAGCATGAATCAGGACTTCATTCATTTTTATGGCTAAATAACTTTCTACTATATGGATATACCACATATTGCATATCTACTCATCAGCTGATGGATATTCGGGTTGTGTCCACTTTTTGGCTTTATGAAAAATGCTACAGTGAACATTCATTTACAAGTTTTTTTGTGAATATATTTCTAATTCTCTTGTCTATATATCCAGGAGTGGTATTGTTGGGTCATGTGATAACTCTATGTTTAGCTTTTTGAGTACATGACTTTTTTTTTTCAGTATATAACATTCTTGAAATGACAACATTTTAGAAATGGAGAAGACATTAGTGGTTGCCAGGATTTGGGGATGGGAAGGAAGTGGGTGTGGATAACAAATGGCAATGGGAAGGATCTTTGTGCTGTTAAAACTAACTGTTCAGTATTTTGACTGACTGTTTAGAACTTGATACACACAAACACACAAATGAGTACAAGTAAAACTGGGGGAACTTGAATAATATTAGTGGATTATATTGTATCAATGTCAATATTTAGGCTGTTACATTATACCATAGTTTTGAAAAATTTGGGAGAAACTTTGCAAAATCTACAGTGGATCTCTCTGTATTATTTCTTAAAACTGCAAATGAATCTACAATTAAAATTTCAATTAAAATTAATAATAACTGGTTCTCATATATTT
Source organism: Pseudorca crassidens (assembly GCF_039906515.1). Classification (NCBI taxonomy): domain Eukaryota; kingdom Metazoa; phylum Chordata; class Mammalia; order Artiodactyla; family Delphinidae; genus Pseudorca; species Pseudorca crassidens. The sequence continues at coordinate 37,778,038 of NC_090296.1, read as the reverse complement.
TTCTTTAGCTGCAAAATTTATATTGCCTCCATTCTCCCCTCCAGAGCTGGCTGCATCTACCAGCTTTCTACTGTTTGCCTTTTTACTACACTAAGGGAAGAAAACATCTTATCTGCAAAAAACACTGTCATATTGCCCTCACAAATAAAAGTTTCCATGAAAATCAAATTAAAAATACTGGCAAAACACATTAAATTTATCTTCAATTTAAGACACTAGGCCTTATTGTACATATTATCAGTAATTTTTTTTACAAGTTGTTTAACTTTTTTTTTTTTTTAATTTTTTCTTGGCCGTGCCTCATGGCTTGTGGGATCTTAGTTCCCCAACTAGGGATCGAACCCGGGCCCCCTTCAGTGGAAGTGCCAAGTCCTAACCACTGGACCACCAAGGAATTCCCTGTTTAACTTTTACTACTACAGCAGCCCACCTAGCACTATGCAAGAGTTTTAGCTAAATATCATATTGCCTAAACTAGACAACACAATCACCAACTGAATACTTTAATATTTATCCCTTCTATACCTGGCTTTTCCTAAATATAGCTCTCTTGCACCTGTTTCTCCATTATTGGACAGAAACACATGATAATTATTTTTGTATGTCCCACAAAGAGATAAAGTTAATTATAACAAAAGATTTAAATGTATGCAGTGAAGAGAAAAACTGTCTCATCAAGACAATTGTGTTCCTGTAGGATTAAATAATAAGTTATTGGAAAAGGGAAAGATGACTCATGCTGAAGGTACTCTACTGAAATCACTAGACTTTTTTTTTTTTAAGTAAGTTTGACACAGTTAAACTGTCACTAATTTTTATTAAATTCAGAAAATGCCAATATGAGCTATGGAATACTTTTTAACGTATATAGTATCTAAAATCAAGTCAAAATGAGACCTTGTAGAGCCTTTTAGATATCTGTTTTGACAAATAGATGAAAAATATGTATAGGTACCAAATGCTTTATGTACATGTAGAAAATTGCTTTTAAAAAGTACTTGGAAATTCTTGAAAATAGCTTACATATTTTCTTTAAACAAGGTTTAAAACCTGTCTTTTTTGACAATTTGGTTTAAAAGTTTTTTTATGAATTAGGCATAGACATAAACCCTAATTGAATCCAAATCCAAATTATCAAAAATCCCAAACTTCAGAAGTATTAGTAGTAAGTTATTCTGTGGAGAAGAAGAACAATGCTACCCATAGTAAAACTGCTACAATTTTCAGGGATTTGCATCACATTTTTTTCCTGAAAGAAAAAACTAAGAAATGTCTCCAAAGTGTAATAAGATTTATTGTATCTATGTAAATTATGTTTAAATTTAATTTCTATTCACCTCTCTATGCTAAAAGAGGGAAAATGTTAGCATAAAAAATTGAAAGAAATTATCTATCTATCTATCTACATGAAACCTGGAGTCAGGCTATTGATAGATAAGATAGCAGAAAAGAACTTTAATGAGGTCCTGAGCAGAAAAGAGGTCTCAAGGAATAAAGCCACTCTTATGGGCTGAGTGTGTCCCCTCAAAATTCATATGTTGAAGTCCTAGCCCCTAGTACCCCAGAATGTGACTGTATTTGAGGATAGGGTGTTTAAAGAAGTAACTATGTTAAAATGAGATCTTTAGGGTGAGCCCTAATTCAACATGACTGATGTTCTTAATGAGAGGAAGAAATTTGGACACAGTGACCAAGCGAAGACACAGAGAACAGATGGCCATCTACAAGCCAAGGAGATAGGCCTCAGAAGAAACCAACTGTCTCATCATGAAAAAAAAAAAGTAATTATGTGAGGTGGTGGACGTATTAACCAACCTTATTGTGGTAATATTTTGCAATACGTGTGTATATCAAATCACCACATTGTACATCTTAAATTTACACAATGTTATGTCAGTTATATGGCAATAAAGCTGGCGAAAACATTAAAAAGAAGAAACTAGCCCTGCTGACACCTTATGTTGGACTTCTAGCCTCCAGAACTGTGAAAAAATAAATTTCTGTTATTTAAGCCACCCAGTCCATGGCACTTTATTATGGCAGCCCAAGCAAACCAATACAGACACCATAGATAACTACTTATTCAAAAGGGTGGTCAATGTCCCAATAAAAGCATTTAGAACATTTTACTTAAAGGTAACCATAGAGGCAATACAGACATAAGCAGCCACATCATGTTACCTTTAACAATGACAATGGCCTTTGGGATTCCAAACTTGGTTACCTATCTCTTGCAACAAATGTTTAAGGGTGCTTGAGTTCAACTAAAGAATTCCTATAGGCACTCTCTAGTTCATCACAGGGTGTCAAGGCATTTCCTACAAATGTGGTTTCTTTTTCATCTGTTGATATTACTCAGATGTTTCATTAAGTATTTAATAAGAGCAGTGGGTATTTGCCATTTGGTGCTATATTGGAAAGTGGGAACTCACCCTTTCCATTGAAAAATGCTTAATACATGTAACTATTATTATTATATACATTTTGAGCATGGCAGTTCCTAAGCAATGTTCTAATACTACAGCATTCAGCAGTAACTCAAAAGCGGCACTACATATTATACCATCTTCAAAGGGACTTCTCTGGCAAAAGACAGATTTGGGTCTACATTAGTGCTCCTCGGTGATAAGAGGCTTCAATATTGAGAAAACAGCAAAACTGAGTTCAGATAATACTTTGAGCTTTTTATCAGAATGTTTCTCTCCCTACAGAGGATATAATTTCCCATGGTGTTTTATTTTCAGGTAATCCGTATACCTCAGCTAAAAGATTCTTGTATTTCACCAACAAACCAGCAAGGTCAGGATGGACTGGGTCAGCTGCCCTTTTGTTGCACGTGATTGGGTTCCTGGTGGGAACCACTTCAAGAGGTGGATCAAAACAAGCCTACAAAAAGAAATTTCAAATTAATTAATTAAACATGTAACTATAGATCAAAAACCGCAATGTTTTAGCCCACACAAACTCAAGTAAGTAACTCTAAATAAAATACAACTTTAAAATATTGATTTTGAGGTGCTATCCTAACAAATGAAATAGGTCTCAAGAAAGCAGCAAGTAACATGTTAACCTAAAAGGCAACTTTACATTTTTCTAAAAATTCTTACCTGACAATTTACAACACCAGTGATAAGTAAATGCAGCACATCTAATAAACATAATTTCTGAGAGTGTAGGAATCAAGAAAACACATATAAAATGTCTGGGGAAATTTTAATTCACATCTAGTAAAACCTTTACAGAAACTTGAACTATTATAAGGTCACTGATGAAAGATTTACCAGTATTTGTTTTATTTTTGATTATAAATCAATTCCTATGCTTCTATAATTATACAAATTGATTTTTTTAAAAAATCTGATTTCAGTAAATCAACATCAATTTTGTGTTTCTTTCACACCTTACTGAGGGTAAAAATTAGGGAGATTTACCTGTATTGCAATATCTCCTCCTATTGTCAAAAGAGTGTATAATGTTCTAAATTTTAATTAGCATAACTGGTTAAGAACAAAGTTTATATGATTCAAATGAAGCCAAGAAAAATGTGTTAATCTAAATCTCTAAAAAGTATAAATATATCACATGGTGCTTAACGTATTAAAGGAACAAAATACATTTTTCTAAAGTTATCAGGTTTTAGAATTTTATGCTTACCAAGATACTAGGAACATAGGCCTGCATAAGAGAATACAAAATAACTATGTTTAAATGTTTAAAAAAATAGAGAACTTTTGAAAATGTGATTAAGTCACAAGAGACCACAAAGAATTAACATATTGGAAAACATGTTGGAAAAACAACCAAATAAGACTCTTAGAAATAAAAAGTGTAATCGTTTTAATTTGAAAACTGAATGGACACATTAAAAAGCAACTTAGACATAGCTGAGGAATGAGTGAACTCAAATATGAAGGAAATTATCAAGCATATAGGAAAAAAAATAAATGGTGAAAGAGAGTTTAAAGGCAGAGAGATTGAAATGAGAAGGCCTATCATACGTCTATTTGGAGTCCAAGAAGGCTACATTCTAGAGAAGGGGGAAGAGACACTATGTGAAGAAATAATGTTTTGATAATTTTACAGAATTGTTGAAAGATTCCAATCTAAGTGGTCTAGCAAATACCAAGAAAAGTGACTAAAAAAAATTTCTTTACCTCCACACTCATAATGAAACTGTAGAACATAAAGAAAGATCTAAAAAGCAGATAATAGAAAGGACAGATAATTACAAAGAAATAGCAGTTAGACTGGTGAGTGACTTCTCAATAGTAACAGAGGCTGAGAAACAGCAAAATGATATCTGTAATGTACTAAGAAAAATATATCATCTTTTATTGAGTCTAAGATGCACAAATTTTCACATCTCTGCAACTGGGCTGCAGCTTAAAGTTGATGCTAATTCATATATGGATAGGCTAGCTGAAAACATACTTTTGAATTTCAAAATAGTGGATAAAATAGTAGTATTTCTTCAAATCAAGGATATAAGGTAACTGCCAACCAGAATTTTACACTTAATTATGTTTTAAGATTAAGAGTAAAATAAAGATATTTTAAACAAACAAAAATTGAATTTACCACCAATAGGTCCTCACTTAAGAGAATTCTAAAGGATGCATTTCACATAGAAAGAAAATGAACTCACAAAGTCTGAGATACAAGAAAGACTAGTTAAAAAAAAAGAACAAACAGTAAATATTATGTGGGTATATTTACATAAGCGTTAATTAATTTAAAAAGTGTGATTTATGGGATTGAAAATAAGGAATAGAACCAATGCAGGACAAAAAAAAGCATATACACTGAGAGGAGAAAAACAGTTTAAAGCACTATAAAATATTCATATTTCTCAAGAGTAATCATACAGATTTCAGTTAACTTTGCTAAGTATATATGTTAAAGCAACTAATATAACTAGTTAAACAATAGTCATACAGCATATAACTTATAAACTAGTAGAAAAGGAAAAAATAGAATGAGAAAAAAGAAATAAATGCAACACAACAAAACAAAAACAATCAGTTTTTGGTATGAAAGAAGGAGGGAAGAGGAAACAAAAATAATGGGACAAATAGATTACACATATGATGATAGAAATACACCCAAATAACCAGTAATATCAATAAATGCAAATGGACTAAACTTTCCAGTTAAAAGCAAAGATTAACAATGTTATTCAAAAAAGCAAAAAACTGAAAACAACCCACATGTTAAATAAGAGTTTAATGGATAAGTAACTTATGGTATATTTGTACAATAGAATAATTATTGAATAATTGTACATAGATCAACACAAATCTCATGAAGTAAAAGAAGTGACAAAAACACAAAAGCAGTATAATTCCGTTAAACAAACTTTTAAAACAGATAAAATTAATATTTATTAGGGATACATATAGGAGTGATAAGACTAGGAAGAGAAGCAACGGAATGATAGACACAAAACTCAAATATCCACTATTTTTAAGTTTAGGTGGGTGTAAAGGGATTCAGTTAGTAAGGGGCACACAGGAAGGTTCTAAGGTACTGGCAGTGTTTTATGAAACTAGATGATAGGTTCATAGGTATTTGTTTTATTACCTAATCTGTGTGTATACATTTTACAGTTCTTTTCTATTTTTTATTCTATTTTTTCTATATTCTTTTATTCTATTTTTTTATTCTATGTTTTAAAAAAATCCATTCACAAAACAAAACTACATATTTTTTAAGATGCATATATATCCAAAGACATATGTCAAACATATTAAACTGAGATGAGATAGAAACGGAGATGGAGAAAAAATAAAGTGAGAGGGGTCTTGCACAGAAATATGATACTGTACCATGAACTAAGCATGATTAACTTGACTGTGTATCTGAGATCTAAAACAAAAGGGCAAATTGATTAAAATGTGCTAAATGTCTTATTTTTAGTACACCACAATATCACTAAGATTTCAAACACCAATAATAAAAAGAAAAAAATAATACTATGTTCAATTAGGTTTTTAATTTATAAAAGTAAGAAATATTCAACCAGCAATTAATTTTGTAGTCAAGTTCTTTCAAATACAGCTTGAAAACTTTTCTTATTTCATAGTTTAGAAGATATGAACAAGGAGACATGCTGTACAAGAATACTCACTGTAGCTTGTTTATATAAGAAAAAAACTAAAATGTATAAAAACTGATATATTACTATAATTTGTAATGGAATTCTATGCAGCAGTTAACATGCCCAGACTAAATTTATGTGAATCAAAAAGAACTACTCTCAAAAACATGATTGAGTGCAAATAGCAAGGTAGAAAGTTATGTCTAGTAGAATATCATTTATGTAATTTTTTAAATCCCCAAAACAACATAAGAAGCATTCACATATATCTAAAAACATGGACATAAAGGCTATACACTTAGTTCAGAAGTTATCTCTGAAAAGGAAATAAGGGCTACCCTGGTGGCGCAGTGGTTGACAGTCTGCCTGCCGATGCAGGGGACATGGGTGCGTGCCCCGGTCTGGGAAGATCCCACATGTCGCAGAGCGGCTAGGCCCGTGAGCCATGGCCGCTGAGCCTGTGCGGCCGGAGCCTGTGCTCCGCAACGCGAGAGGCCACAACAGTGAGAGGACCGCGTACCGCAAAAAAAAAAAAAAAAAAAAAAAGGTACAGGATGGTCCAGTAGTACTTTCACATAGACTTGTAATAGCAGCTGCCCTAACACCCTCATCTCTCACCACCCCAGTGGATTTAGATTTATTGATACTGAAGACACTTATTAAAGAACAATTATCTTTAATGAAACTTTAGTCTCGTCCCCATTTTAATTATTTGATACTTAAAATCATTACTATATCAATTCCTTTTCTAAGAACCAGAGAAGAGACTTAAAAGAACAACTAAAATTTTGGTGAATTGAAAACGGAGAATGAACTGCTCCTCAGTCCTGGCACAAGAATCATATTGGAGACAAAGGTTTTCTTAAGAATCCTATCCTCTGCTTTTATTTTTATTTCCTTACCATTTTATGAATCTTATGCTCTATTAAAAACAACTTATTAGTTTCACTCATATTGCCTCTAAGAAAAAAGCTACTATGTGGGCCAAAATATATCCCCAGAAGCATGAACTGATCCTGCAGTATCTCAAGTACCACCTCCTTCCTTGGTTCACACAAGGTGAGGGTAATCTCTCTCTCCTCCTGACTCTTATAGTATATGATCTATACTTTTCCTTTGATTGTTATCTCATTCAATATTGTATCATGGGGACTTCCCTGGTGGCACAGTGGTTGAGAGTCCGCCTGCCAATGCAGGGGACACAGATTCAAGCCCTGGTCCAGGAGGATCCTGCATGCTGCGGAGCAACTAAGCCCGTGCACCACAACTACTGAGCCCGCGCGCCACAGCTGCTGGAGCCCGTGTGCCTAGAGCCCGTGCTCCGCAACAGGAGAGGCCACCGCAATGAGAAGCCTGCACACTGCAGCGAAGAGTAGCCCCCACTCACTGCAACTAGAGAAAGCCCGTGCCCAGCAACGAAGTACCAACGCAGCCAAAACTAAATAAATTTATTAAAAAAATATATATATTGTATTATGTAAAAAATCTTATGTCTCCTACTAAATTAAAGGTACATTAAGAGCAGAATCTATTTCTGGTTTATCTCTATCATTCCATACGAGGAACAAAAACTACAGATTGAACAACTAAAGAACCCACAGTTCTTTCAAAAAAACCACCCTTATATACAAAGTTAACTTATATAGGTGATAGTACTGTTCTCCCAAACTTACCTTATAGAAATACAATAAAAATATAATAGGAGTCTGAAGTAAAAAATAAAATACAGCAATATGACACAATTATTCTGTGAATTTAGGTTTGTACATAACTTTATTTTTTACACAGTCATAAGATTCATCAATACTCACATTAGAAAGATACAGTATGCTACGCTTCATTTAGTGGAAAGTAAAAACCATAAATTTTTACCATATCAGGCACAAGAGAAAATTTCAAATCCAAGGTCAATTCTAGAAGAAACCTGAATTGTCCAGTATGAGTGGCTGCCCTGCACTATTTACCAAAAGAACGTTTGCACATCAAAGGAGCTGTTGCTAGGTGAACGCATCACAGAGGTCCAGGGAAGGGCAGAGACCTCCTAAAGTGATAAAGTAAGGCCTGTGGTTCTTTATTTCCCTAATTAATGAAGTGAAAACATAAATTGGCTTCATCAAGCATGAGCGAACTTAACAACTCTTAGGAAGGTGATCCCACTGAAAGTAAACATTCCAGCAAAGGTAAAACTTATATTTTGGAGCTTTCTTTTGTGAAATTCTTGGAATAGGTCAAATTTTTGTACTTCAATACCTACAGCTTATCAAGAAAGAAGTATTTTGAAAGGAGGAGAAAAATGATGATTCCATCTACAATTCCTAAAGCATAAGATGATTTGTCTGAAAAACTGGTATTCTAATTCTTAGAAATTATGTCCCTATTATGTATTCTTGATACCAGAATCACTGGAATTACACTTCAAATATCATCTAATCTAGTGGTTCTCAACCCTGCCCACCCATTAGAATCTCAAAGATAACTTCAAAAAATACTGATACTGGGCTTCCCTGGTGGTGCAGTGGTTGAGAATACGCCTGCCAATGCAGGGGACACGGGTTCGATCCCTGGTCCGGGAAGATCCCACATGCAGTGGAGCAACTAAGCTCGTGCACCACAACTACTGAGCCTGCGCTCAAGAGTCCGTGAGCCACAACTACTAAGCCCACGTGCCGCAACTACTGAAGCCCACATGCCTAGAGCACGTGCTCCACAATGAGAGAAGCCACCGCAATGAGAAGCACACTCACTGCAACGAAGAGTAGCCCCCACTTGCCACAACTAGAGAAAGCCTGCGTGCAGCAATGAAGACCCAACGCAGCCAAAAAAAAAAAAAAGGGAAAAAGAAAATACTGATACTCTGACACTACCCCAAGTTCTGACTTAATTGGTCTGCAGTGGAGAGCCTAAGCACAAATATTTTTAAAAATCTACACAGGTAATTCTAGTGTGACTTTAGGGTTAAGAACGACTGTCCCCCTATCTTTATTTACATATGATAAAAATGAGGCAGGGATAAAATTAGTATTAATAGGAATGAGAGTAATAGTTTAATAACTAAACCAGGAAAATAAGAAATATCCGTTTTTTTTCCCTCTAAAACTAGATTTTAAAAATTACATCCCCAAGCAGCAGAAACATAACTATGAACAAGACAGGAAATTTCTTATAAAGCTGAAATTCTGGTGGAAAAAGAAAAAGATAGTAAACAAGTATATAAATAGATAAAATCATTTTAGATAGTGTTCAGTGCTGTGAGTAAAATAAGCTAATGTATAGTAACAAGGAGGTAAGTGAGGGGGCAGTTTTTGATAATGTAATCAAAGAAGGCCTGGTTTGAATATATTAACATAAATCATATTATACATTTTACTGGATAACCTGCCTTGATCATTTAACAATTTGTGAAAGTTGCCTTACAGTGCATCTATAGTATATATCCATTGTTCATTTTTTTTTTTTGGTGGTACACGGGCCTCTCACTGTTGTGGCCTCTCCCGTTGCGGAGCACAGGCTCCGGACGCGCAGGCTCATCGGCCATGGCTCACGGGCCCAGCTGCTCCGCGGCATGTGGGATCTTCCCAGACCGGGGCACGAACCTGTGTCCCCTGCATCGGCAGGCAGACTCTCAACCACCGCGCCACCAGGGAAGCCCATATCCATTGTTCCTTTAACAACTTCATCCATCCTGATGGAGATTTTATTGTTTTTTACTATGTAAATTGATGCTGTGAGGAACACTTTTATACATATATGTTTGTATATACGTGTAATTATTACTATAGGATGAATTCGTAAAAGTGGAATTACAAGATCAAAGAAAGCACACATTAAAATTTTGATAGATGTTATCAAATAACCCTCAAAATTTTTGTAAAAATGGTACTTCTGCAGAAAGGATACACAGTTTTTCAAGCAATTACCATTAACAGGATTTGAATAAAAATATTTTATCTTTCTATTCTCTGTGAAATGATCGGTTCTCAGTCTTTATCTTATTAGACCAATGTGCAATATACTTGGCAGAATTAGTTACCTCTTACTCCTGTGAAACTCTTCTTCACTTGTCGTCTAAGGCTGCATGCTCTTGGAGTTTTTTCTCATAACACGCTGGACTCTTCAATCTTCCTTCCTGGTTCCTCCTCATCTCTTTGAATTCTAAACATTGAAGTGTCATAGGAATCAGTCCTAGGTCCTCTCTCTACCTACACTCATTCTCTTCCTGGGCGCTCATCCAATCTCATGGATTTAACTATCGTATCTCTCGTTTATATGAATATCACTAAGACATCTGGATGTCTAAGAGGCATCTAAAAACATCTAAAAACTTATTTCATCTCTGTAATGGCAACTCCATCTACCAGTTGCTCAAACCAATCCCTTGCTTTTTTTTTTCTTACACCCTACCTTCCTCTCTTTATTGAGGTTTCTGCTCAAGTCAGATTCCCCAGAGAAGCCTCTCTTAGCACATTTCTAAAACAGCACTCTCCTGCCTTCCACCACCATTCCCTATCCTCTTAGCTTGCCTATTTTTAAAAAATGCTAGGTCTCAATATCTAAAATTAGAGTACATATTTCTTTAATTGATCATTAGCTGATGTGGGGGGGGCAACTTTATTGGTTCACCGTGGTATGTCTAGCACCTAGAGCAGTGTCTTGTGTTGTTGACACAGTAGCTACTCAATAACTATCTGCTCAATGAATGAATGAATGAATTGTACAGGTCACATAGAGATATTATAGTTGAAAACCAGGCCTTTAAGTTGCAAAGGCAACATATTTGAAACATCCAGTTTTGGTCCTAATTTTAGGCACAGCTACGTATCTCTGACTAAGTTATCCTTCAAAGTCTATTTCTCCATCTGTAAATCGGGGTTTATGTCATCTTCCTCAGCAAACAAGAAGCTGTAGTCAATATCTATTTAATATTACAATCACAAAAGTTTCACTACCTGTAATTTTCCAGGAACATCTGATTCAGTTTTCGTCTTAATTTCAGTTGTCCAGGTATAACATAATGTTACGGTATGTATTCAGAAGTCCTTAACATTTTAAAGTTATTATACAGTTGGCCCTCAGTATTTTTGGGTTCCACATCCTCAGATTCACCCAATCCTGGGTCAAAAATTATTTTTTTTAACAAAGTTCCAGGGGCTTCCCTGGTGGCGCAGTGGTTGAGAGTCCGCCTGCCGATGCAGGGGACACGGGCTCGTGCCCTGGTCCGAGAAGATCCCACATGCCGCTGAGCGGCTGTGCTCGTGAGCCATGGCCGCTGAGCCTGCGCGTCCAGAGCCTGTTGCTCCGCAACGGGAGAGGCCACAACAGTGAGAGGCCCGCGTACCGCAAAAAGATAAAAAAATAAATAAATAAAAGTTAAACAAAGTTCCAGAAAGTTCCAAAAAGCAAAACTTGAATTTGCAGCATACCAGCACCTATTTATATAGCATTTACCCTGCATCAGTCATCTAGAGATTACTTATCTAGAGTAATCTCAGGAGTATGCATGGGAGTATGTGCTTAGGTTATATGTAAAAACTACGCCATTGTTTATAACGGACTTCAGCATTTGAGGATTTTAGTATCTGTGTGTCGGTCCTGGAACCAATCAGAAACTTGCAGGCCCTGTCCTAGCAAACACCCCGGCAGCCTTCCAAGAGGGAGGGGTGCCTGCCCCTGTCAGTCACTAGGCATCCAGTTTATGTAAGGCCCGCGTCCTTTCTCCAACCCCAGATCTGCGTGGGGGAATCTGGCAAAATCTAGACTCGCAAAGCTGACGACCTCCCCGTACTGGCCAACTTGGGGTTATCCACACCCTGAGGGAGCCACGCGGCGCTCCAGCTCCACTGGCCTGAAACAGCGGGCTGGGTTTCAACCATGGCGGAGTATCAGTTTCACCTGAGGAGATTTTTAAAGCAGTCAGAGGCGCCACCCAGACTGTCCGATTCAGTTTCGACACCAGTCTGACGGAGCCTGGGAGCGAGAACGCCGGACGCTGCCCCACACTCCGCAGGCGTACCCCCTGCCGGCCAGCCCGGGGCCCACCTAAGCTCCCCACGCGGGAGCCGGAGCACAACACTCCAGTAGAAGCCCCGCCCCCTCAGCCCACGCAGGCCTCCGGCGCCCGCCAAACTGGTCTCCCGCGAGACCGCCCCTTGGCTCCGCCCACTGCCCCGCCACCTAAAGGCTGGAATCGGGGGTGATTCCCTCTTCAGCTGCTTCCCTGCCCACACGATGGCGCATTCTCGCAAGGGTCCTTCCACCAGCCAATTATTTCCTCCATCCAGCCTTCCACAGAGTTCCCTCATCTTCCCGTGGCATTTCAGACCCTCTACTCTTCAGCTTTTCGCTAAGGGGCCTACGTCCGTCTGGACTGCGCACGCGCGCATCCATGACCGGGGGCGCACGCGCAGTAGCAGGGTCGGCCTGGGCAGTCGCTAAGCGCGTGTGTTGGGCAATCCCGCGCCGCAGTGGAGCGAGTCGAGCCTCGATTTTGTCGGTGTCCATTGTGGGCAGCGGACTTATATAGAGGTCATGGCGCCGGCGGAAATCCTGAACGGGAAGGTCATCTCTGCGTAAGGACCTGTCGTTGTTAGGGCGTGTTGGGCTGCCGGCAAGGGCTGTGAGCAGGGTGTGCAGGTCCCTAAGGACCCTTTTTTTTTTTTTTTTTTTTTGCGGGAGGGAGACTTGGAGCCTAAGAGTCTGGCCAGCCGGGTGGAGAGGGGGGACATTGTCCTGAGCCCTTCACACCTGAAGGCCGGTTCCCTACAACCAGAGAAAGGGGCCTGGTGGCTGTGCCCGCTGGCTCCTATGCTTCTGGGACAAGTCCTCTTACTCACCCCGACGACTGTGCTCCCAGAAGTGCAGCTGCCAGACGAGAGAGTAGTTTGGGTTGTCTGCAGCATCCCAGTCAGAACTCAGAAATCCAGTTAATTCCCTTGCCCTGTAATTTGGAGGTGAGGAGACTGAGATTAGTGAGGTAACAAGGTTACAAGGCTGATTAGTGGCAGAGAGTCTCCTTCCAGACCATAGCTTTACCCACTGCACCAGAGTCATCATTTGCTAAGTGGAACCCACTAAACGTTTTCTTTTTCCGTCAATTTCATGCCCCTCTAACAGCTATCTCCTGTATCCTGGTCCTAGATTTACTTTCTAGTTTGGCTCTTGAGTCCTGACAGTATTTTCTATTCCTTTTGACCTCTGCCATTTCTACCCTATGGGAAGTCTGAATGCTTCGCTAGTGTATATGATTGCCAGACTTAATTCCCTGGGAGTAACACCTGGCTGTTTTTTGTCTGGGAGGTGACTGGTGGGGAAAGATGAAAGTAGAAGGGGAAAGGATATATTTTGTGTGATCCACCTGGAGGTTGCTCTTGGGACCTTGGACCTCACCAGTTATTTGGTAACAACTGTAGCTGGCAACAATAATTGCCCCATGAAGCCCTAATTTTGTGAGCAGAGGTTTTTGAGTGAATTATAGAGTCATTGGCAGTGAAACCCACCTTGAGTTTCCTGGAAGATAGAGATGGTGGACAAAGAAGGTGAGATGTAAATTAGATGGTGGTGAATCTTTCACATTGGTGAGGAGGAACCCCAAACGTTTACATTAGAAATCACAATACGTACATCTGAGTGCTTTTCTGCATGTGGTTTGCTAAACTGCATTGTTTGTGCTTGACCTTCGTTTTTTGTTTGCTTATATTTCAAACCCAGTCACTTAATCAGTGGCTTTTCTTGGTAAAATCTTCTTTTTAGAAAGACTGGTTGTGAAGAGATAGTTTAGGTTTGCTTCTTGGCAGGCTACTGAGAATAGGTGCTTACTGGATATGTTTTGGTTGAGTGGGGAGCAAGTTAAATATACTTGTAAGCTCCATAAGGGCAAATACATGCATTGTCTTATTTGTGTCTATATCCAAAACACCTAGAAACCTTCTTTCACTCCTTACTAGTTTTGTGGCATTAAGCAAATTAGCTATCCTCTGTGCCAAAATTTTCTCAAATGTAAAATAAAGATAATATCTAGGCCATTGAATTGTTAGGAGAATTAAATGAGTTCCTAACTGAAGAGCATTTAGAATTGTTCCTGGTACATAATAAGTGTTCAGTACAAGTTAGCTGTTAAAGATTAGTAATTAGTTAATGTATACAGAGATGATTGATTCATTATCTCTTTGACAGTGATAGTTGCTTAGATTCATTCCGTTTTTTTTTAAAAAAATGCCAGGATCTTCATTGCCACCTGCGGGGTCTTCGTTGCGGCACGCAGGATCTTTAGTTGCAGCATGTGGGATCTAGTTGCCTGACCAGGGATCGAACCCAGGTCCCCTGCATTGGGAACGTGGAGTCTTAGCCACTGGACCACCAGGGAAGTCTGGCCTTGAGATCTATTTCAATGGTTCTCAACATTAGCTACAGATTAAAATCACCTTGGGAGCTTTTTGTTTTTGATATTTCTTTTTATTTACATATGAATACATACAGAAAAGTGCAACTGTCGTCAGTGTAGAGCTCAATGAGTTTTTCATTACTGAACTTGAGTAGCACCCAGTAAGAAATGACATTTTTGGCATTCCAGAAGCCCCTCTCTCACTCCCATCCCATCACCATCCCCAACAAAGGTAATCACTATCCTGACTTCCAACACTGCAGATTAGTATTGCCTGGTTTTGAACTTTATATAAATGACATCATACAGTATAAAGTCTTCTGTGTCTGGCTTCTTTCAGTCAATGTTGTGTTTCTTAAATTATTTCATGTTGCAGGTAGTTGTAGTTCATTTACTCTCATGGCTGTTTTGTATTCTATGTGAATATGCCACTATTTGCTTATCCATGGACATTTTGGTTTCTAGTTTTGGGTGATTATGAATAGTGCTATGAGCATTCTTTCATATGTCTTTTCATGGAACATATAATATATACCTTTCTGTTGGTTACATCCCTAAGAGTAGAATTGTGGAGTAATAGGACATATATATGAGCAGTTTTATATAAGTAGAAATTGCCAATCTTTTCCAAGGTAGTTTTACTAAATTATATTCATAGGAAGCGTCAATGCTTGGTACCACACAGACTGATTTAATTGGAATTTCTAGCAATAAGCCACTGGACTCAATATTTTAAAAATCTTTTAAAAGCTCATTGTTTGATTCTAATGCATCTTGAAGGTTGAGAACCACTTATCTAAAGCCTTAACTCTTTTTTTTTTAATATTATTTTTTTATTTACTTGGTTGCGCTGGGTCTTAGTTGCGGCACACGGGCTCCTCAGCTGTGGCATGCGAACTTAGTTGCGGCATGCATGTGGCATCTAGTTCCCTGACCAGGGATTGAACCCAGGCCTCCTGCATTGGGGCCACAGAGTCTCAACCACTGTGCCACCAGGGAAGTCCCTAAAGCCTTAATGCTTAAGTCCAAGTTTCATCAATGAGGAGGAATAGGGCAGTGATTTGGTGGCAGGTACTGAAAGCATTCTCTGGAAATGACTGTTCCAGGTACTGTTCCTCTCCCTTGTTGGCTCAGAAGTAACATAGCTAACCTTTTACAGTGCCCTGTGGTTGAGCAATCAATTGAACTAATTGATACTAGTTCCTACTAACACAATTCATAAACAAGCACCAAGACTAAGGATTTTGTGCTTACCGAAGATTTTTCTTTAATGTGCTTATAAAATGGCTCTTTCAGATGCTGCCACAGCTTGGCACCTTGACCTTCATGGAGAGCTTGACTCCAGGAGCAGGTAGAGCTCACAATTCCTCAGAGAAGAGGAGCTCTGGAACAGGAGACGGCCTGCTTGGTTGATGAAGTAGTGCAGTCCCTCAGCTCCCCATGCTGAGGCTGCAGCAGGCAGCTGACCCTTGGCCATGGCCCTGGGGGAATCCTGAACAAGAAGGTGGTTCTTAGAGCTTGAGCAGGTTGGGCTGCAGGTAGAAGGT
The DNA here is from genome assembly GCF_039906515.1 of Pseudorca crassidens. Taxonomy (NCBI): domain Eukaryota; kingdom Metazoa; phylum Chordata; class Mammalia; order Artiodactyla; family Delphinidae; genus Pseudorca; species Pseudorca crassidens. Next base: position 37,762,017 of record NC_090296.1, on the reverse strand, counting down.
CTGGGCAGGGTGTCCCTACCTTCCTCTTTTACTAGGCCAGGGACACTCTTGAGAGGAAAGGTAAGTGAACTTCTTGCATTGCAGCCAGGGATCCTGGAGTCAAAGGGAAGGGTCCCTCATTCCCCAGATTTGCAGGTCAGCTTCGTTGTTTGCCACCACTGTTGGGCCTCTCTGGGGACCAATTTGCAAGCCTTCAAGCTCCCTGGGCAGTTTCTTGTCTGATGTAGTATATGAATTGTAAAATTTCTTCCTTGAGGGAGGAAGGATGGGGCAAGTCAAGAATTCCACAGTCAGAATTTCTCTAAAATCTAGTTCACTGCCCATCCTATCCTGCAAGCTGAGGAAATAGTTGAGGCAAGAAAAGTGTTGTGATTTGGCCAAAGGTTACTTGGCTGGTTAATGGCAGAGGCTCAATTAGAACCAAGGTCTTAACCCAGTACATGGTGCTTCTTACTTTGTCAGGCACTTACTACTTTTGCTAAAAGGAATTTCATAAACTAATTTTTTTTTCTTTATAGCAGTCTTCCTCTTGCCGTGCTTCCCATTCTGCTGAGAAGGCCATCCCTGACTTTTCTCTACTTTTATTTATTCTCCCTTTATATCTTTCTGGTAGCCAGGACTGGACAAAATTCATCATTCCAGATTCCTTCTCTGCCTATGGGAAACCTGGATCTAGTTGCCAGTTGTGTCCCTTTGGAAGGAACACTTCCATTTCTTCCTTAGGGGAGTTCCAAGGTTATAGCCTGGATTTGAAAATTGGGGGAGATCTGAGGGTTAGGGACAAATATCTGTTTTTGGATATTTATTCACTTAATAAATATCTGTGTGCCTCCTATATGCCGGGCACTTTTCAAAGCCACGAGACTATAACAGTCAACAAAACAGCCCACATCCCTACCCTCGTGGAGTCTCTTGTCCTGATACGTAGAGACAGATGGTAAAATTGGTAAAACAGAATGTAAGGTAGTGAGAAATGCCAAAGAGAAAACCAGAGCAGGGAAGAGGGACAGATTTCTGAGGCATGGGGGTTATAATTTTGAATATGGGAATTAAGCTCATACTCATTGTGAAAGGAACTTCTGGGCGAAGATTTGAAGGAGGCGGGGCCGTGAGCCTGCCAATGTAAGAGGGTTCCTGACCAAAAACACAGCCTGTGCCATGGACCTTTGACCTCACCAGTTATTAAATGACTGCTTTGGGGTCAGCAGTGATGGCCTCCGAGAAGCTGAAGGTGAGTAGAAGGGCTGAGGGAAAGAGCACCGATGGTGGTGAGAGCCTACCCTGGCTTAAGGGAGGACCTCCTAAAGAGATTATACAAAGGCAGGGGTGGAAAATAGTGTCAGAAGAACTGCCCTGATTTGGCTTTTAGACCAGAAACCACAATTCTTATATACGTGTGCTTTTCAGAGTGGGGCCTGCTAAGTGTTGTGTGATTTGTTTGACCTTTCCTTCTGTTTGTTTGCTATAGTTGAGCCTGCTCCCTCCATGGGTGGCATTTTTCTTGATTAAGTCTTTTAGAAAGACTGAAGAGACAGATGGTTTGCCACTTGTCAGGCCACTGAGAGAAGGTGCTCTGAGTTGTGGGTTGAGCAGAGCGGGCTGGTGTGTTTGTAACACAGCTCCCTGTGGGTGGTATCCCCAGAGCTAGTCACAGTGCTGCTCCCTCCTCCAGAATCAGGGGGTGACTTAGTTTACCTACTTGTGCCTTAGCTTCCTCATCTATATGTTGGCCACCTAATTCACAAGGTTGTTAAAATTGAATGAGTCATGACTTGTAAAGCATTTAGAGCAGTCTCTGGCACATAGTTAAGTTGTAATAAATTGGTACTTAGAGAGTACCTGCTGAATAAGCAAGTGATGTTTGTGTTTATCCAAGCTTTATCTGCGGCAGCTGGCTTATTATCTTGAGCCTTAAAATTAGAATGTATCCTATTGTTCAAAGATAAAAATGGAACCATGACTATATGTTTAGCTACAGGGTTAGAAGAACTATTTTCTGTAAAAAGAGTTTGCTCACCACAGTGAAGTTGATAAGCTTTTCATTTTGTCCTGTAGACAAAGTACCTGAAGGCCTTTTTGTGCTTAAAACGATTTGCCTGTAATGAGCTCCAAAGTGTGGGCCTTTCTGAAGGTCCATGGAACCTTGACTGTCAAAGCTGGCTTCACTCTGGGAGCCTGTGCAGGAGAGCAAGTGAGAGTTCCTGAGAGTGGGACCTTCTGCTGGCCACCCAGCCAGGCTATTGGATGTGTTGCTATTGTGAATAGTGCTGCTATGAACATAAGGGTGCATGTATCTTTTTGAATTATAGTTTTGTCCAGATATATGCCCAGGAGTGGGATTGCTGGATCATTTGGCAACTCTATTTTTAGTTTTTTGAGGAACCTCCATGCTGTTTTCCATAGTGGCTGCACCAATTTACATTCCCACCAATAGTGCAAGAGGGTTCCCTTTTCTCCACACCCTCTCCAGCACTTATTGTTTGTAGATTTTTTGATGATGACTATTCTGACTAGTGTGAGGTGGTACCTCATTGTAGGTTTGATTTGCATTTCTCTAATTAGTCATGTTGAGCATCTTTTCATGTGCCTGTTGGTCATCTGTATGTCTTCTTTGGAGAAATGTCTGTTTAGGTCTTCTGACCGTTTTTTTGATTGGGTTGCTTGTTTTTTATTGAGTTATGTGAGTTGTTTATATATTTTGGAAATTAAGCCCTTGTTGGTTGCATCATTTGCAAATATGTTCTTCAACAAGGACGTAATTTAATCTTTTTTTTTTTTTTTTTTTTTGCGTTATGTGGGCCTCTCACTGTCGTGGCCTCTCTCGCTGCGGAGCACAGGCTCCGGATGTGCTGGCTCAGTGGCCATGGCTTATGGGCCCAGCCGCTCAGCAGCATGTGGGATCCTCCCGGACCGGGGCACGAACCCGTGTCCCCTGCATCGGCAGGTGGACTCCCAACCACTGCGCCACCAGGGAAGCCCTAATCTTTTAATTTGACTTAACTAACTAGGAATTTGAAATATATGCCTTTCTTGGAACACTAGGTGGCCTCAATTCTTTTTACAAGGAACTACATGTTAAGTTTTCCAGAAAATTTGAAGAATTTTTTAGCAGTGTAACAGTTGTAATGAAACATAAAACAGCAAATGAACAAAATGAAAATAAAGCAGATGAAATCAGACATTTGTGTTGTACTGCATTGTAAAATCTTATAACAACAGTCTCCTTGTGGGGGTGGGGGAGGGTGAGAAATGTCTGTCCTTGTTTAGAATAGCCCTGCATGTTGAAGATGAATGTTCTTGATTTTTCTCTGATTAGTTACTTAAAGGCCTATTCTGTGGACCTTTTTTTTTTTTTTAATTAATTTATTTATTGGCTGCATTGGGTCTTCGTTGCTGTGCGCGGGCTTTCTCTAGTTGCATTGAGCGGGGGCTACTCTTCGTTGCCGTGCGCTGGCCTCTCATTGCAGTGGCTTCTCTTGTTGGGGAGCACAGGCTCTAGGCGTGCGCACCTCAGCAGTTGTGGCACGCGGGCTCTAAAGCACAGGCTCAGTAGTTGTGGCACACGGGCTTAGTTGCTCCGCGGCATGTGGGATCTTCCCGGACCAGGGCTCGAACCCATGTCCCCCGCATTGGCAGGCGGATTCTTAACCACTGCGCCACCAGGGAAGTCCCCTCTGTGGACCTTTTGAAGATCACTTGCAAATTCCTCTAAGCCTGTGCTACATTTCAGTGTTTGTTGACTGGGCAACTTTTTTCCCGTCATGTAGATTTCTTAGCCATGTAGCTAAATACCCATTACTGCCTCCTTTTCCTACCTGTAGCTTCTGTTGAAATGTCCTTGTTACATTTTATTTTAGCAATACTTTTTTTTTCTCAATCATAAAATGTCCAAAATTTGAAAATAGGCCATTATGTAAAACAGAATGAGTTGGAATTCATAGTGGACTTTTTGAGGAATAATTGTACAAGACTTGAGGCAAGAGATCTGGGTGACTGTTAGAGATACTAGGCTCTGACTAGGACTCTTCAAGGGTGATGCGATTCTGTAGGGATGTACACCTTTGACTTTTGTTGACTAGGCTCTTTGACAACTATATGTGGGAGAAGTCAACTTGGAGAAAACTGATAGTCACGCAAATAACTCTTATCCATAGAGATTCAAACAAATTTTGACAGGTTGAACTATAAATGATTTCCACTGTGATTTTTGCACCTTAGAAAAGATAACCGCAAACATTGCATTTTATTGGCCAGTAGCAGGGTTTCTCATCCTTGGGCACTATTAACATTTGGGCTGGACAATTCTTTGTTGTTCTTTGTCCCGTGCATTGTAGGATATGTGATTGTATCCCTAGCCTCTACCCACTAGATACCAGTAGCAACTTAGTTAAAACTGCATCTGTGTCTGTTCATGTTTAATTAGCTATGACTATTTTACTAGTATCTGTCCATCAGGACCAGAGAGACTTCAATGGTTTACTGCTACTTGGTCCTGCTACCTTCATTGGCACTCTTGTACTGATTTCTCCTACATCAAGATTGAGATATGTCTTCCCTTAGATTTTAGAGAATGTTGATGGAAGATGGTGTGACTGGCATGTGTAGTTCTATTCAGGGATCAGGGGTGTTTCTCCACATGCCCACTTCTGCCTCACTTTGCCCCCAGAATCTTTACCAGGATGGTATAACTCATGGGGCCGAGGATAGAAATGGGAGGCATCTGCAATTCAAGGAAGTTTCTGTTTATTTAGGAGGTTTCAGTGATTCGAAAGTTGTTCCATTATAGCATTTATACTTTCTGGAAATGAGCTATAAAAATTAAAGGGGTTCCCACCATTTAATTCATCACAGCTCTATGACCCTAAAATAAACAGACGAGGGAGGGAGTATTAATTTTTCTCTCCATGTTCTTCTTCTGTAGTTTCTTCAACTTCAGACACACCTGACACTTGGCTTTTGTTATTCCACTTTTTGTTTTAAGGTGCTTCAGTTAGTGGCCAACCAAGAAAACCGGGCAGGAAAAAAATTTTAAGGGACTTAACAGAGACGTAATTACAATTGTCTTGATTTTTTTTCTTTTTTCCTCACCAGGGCAGAAAATTTTCCACTGGTTGCTTTAGTGTTCTGGGCTGTCTAGTTCTTGCTGATTGTGGCTTAAAATGAGACTTAAAAATGTCTCATTGCTATTCTGGTCATGTCTCAGAGGCCCAAGTGTTAGCTTTTAAACAAATCTTTGTAGTTGGAAGAATATCCCTGCTAATGCAACTTTTAAAACAGTCCTGCTTCTTAGAAAAAGTTTAAGGGAGTCAGTATAACTGATCTCAAGCTATAATCTTTTTTAGGGGAAAAAAATGCATACTTAGACCCATTTAAATTATAGCATAGAAAATACAGAACATTTTGTTCTTTGCTCTTAACCTACTGGGCTGAAACAACATTTTCCACCTATACCACCTTGTAGTACTGAGTTCCTGTAGCTTGCTACCTGCTGGGTGTAAGTATTATTTTTATTTGTCCCTAGATTCCTTCCTTGGGTCTCAAATGCTTACTTATTCTACAATCCTTATAAGATTTGGTAAATAAATTCACTGTATCAGTATGAAGTCTGCTCTGTTCTTAAAGTATTTGTAGTTGTCCGTCTTCCCAGCTCCATTTCACACACCCCAAAACCTGAGAGTCATCTGTAGCCCTGGCATTTCCTCTGTGTTTCATGTTTAGTATATCTAGAATACATCTGCTTCTTGCCAGCTTACCACTGATACCTTAATCCAAGCCACCATCACCTCTGGCCTGGATTTTGCAATTGCAGTGACTTCTTGCTGCTGTCCCTGATTCTCACCATTCCCTCTCGGGTCTGTTCCCAATTCAGCAGCCAGAATAATCCTTTAAAAATGTAAGTCCAGGGCTCACTTTGGCAGCACATATACTAAAATTGGAACGATACAGAGAAGATTAGCATGGCCCCTGTGCAAGGATGACATGCAAATTCATGAAGTGTTCCATATTCTTGGTGCTGATGAACCTAGTTGCAGGGCAGGAATAAAGAGGTAGACGTAGAGAATGGACTTGAGGACATGGGGTGGGAGGGTGAAGCTGGGGTGAAGTGAGAGTAGCATCGACATACATACAGTACCAAATGTGAAATACATGGGTGGTGGGCAGCAGCAGCATAGCACGGGGAGATCGGCTCGGTGCTTTGCGATGACCTAGAGGGGTGGGATAGGGAGGGTGGGAGGGAGGCTCAAGAGGGAGGGGATGTGGGGACATGTGTATGCATATGGCTGATTCGCTTTGTTGCGCAACAGAAACTAACACAGTATTGTGAAGCAATTATACTCCAATAAAGATCTATTTTAAAAAAAATGTAAGTCCAATCATGTCAGCCCTGTTGAAAACCCTCTAATGGCTTCCCATCACATTTCAAATAAATGACTGTATACCTCATTTGATTACTGCTTCCCCTTGGGCCTCAATTACCCACTCAGAGCCTTTGCACTTGCTGTTCTTTCTGTAAATTGGCCCTGGGAAAGCCACCCGACCTGACTGCTTAGAGCCTGTGTCTACATCTGTGAGCAGGGATAAGAAAGCTTTTTCTCCCTCACGTACTTCAGAGGGTTATTGAGAGTCTCAGACGTGTTCAGTTCTTCTCACTGTTCTGTCTCCTTACTGTTTCACATTGTGCCAGGAATGGTGGGCTCTTTACCCCCACCCCCACCCCAAACCGTGGGTTTTGTTTGGGTCTAGAGGGTTAAGGAGAAGCAGTGGAAACCTTTGCTTAGCACTTTGTGATCATACAGTGGTTGGGGGAAGGAAGGGGAGAGGAGAGAGTGGAGTCTGGAAACTTGGCCCCTGGGAGAGACAGACCTTCTGCAGCTCCCCGGGCAGCACTTTTGATCATCATGCAGGAGAAACAGCTGTGGCTGGAACTGCTGGGGAGTTTCAGTGGCAGCCTAGGGAAAACTTGGCAGCTATAGTATCTCCTGTTATCTTGTGTCAGGGCAGAATTGTGGCCTCTGTTCAGGTCAGAGCCCAGTAAAAGGAAATCCAACAGTCCATTAATACTTCTTTTGAACGATACGATTTATAGAATACTGATTTGAAAAAACAAGTCTATTAGTTTAGAAGATTTTGAAGTCTTCGGTATGACTTCTTGTATCGTTCAACATTCTTACCGTTTACTAGGCTAATACACATAATCTGTTTTTGTGACTCCTGTGCCTTTTTATGCCAGATATTTGTCAAGTGTGGAGAACTGGGGAAGGGAGTAACCAAATTAGGATGAGGGAAGAGATGCTTGCTAATGTCCGGGTATATTTGTTTGTCAAGTGTGGTTAGGATGAAAAAAGATAAATGACAAAACTGGTTCTTCAGGAGAGACAGATCCTGTTCAAGTTAATAACTGTATCGTAACTGGACAAGGTTGGACTACTTTGAATGTTTACTTATAGATGTAATATAATTAATTGATGTCTTATTGTATTGTTGAGAGTTGTGTGTTAGTAAGTTGATGTATCTTTGTTTCACAAGAGGTTATACTTTCAACCTTGAGTAAGGAAAATTCTTTTGTGAATTAGGATATAATTTGTAAATTCATATTGAATTCAGAGTGGGATTCATTGATTTATCATTCAGCCTTATGTGGATACCCTGTGATCATCTTACTAGGTAGGGTAGGTTGAGCAGAAGGTGTGAGCTTGAGTTCTTTCCCGCAAACGTTTTTGCTACAGCACCTGAAGAGTGGAAAGGCTGAAAAAGATGAGGATTAGCAGCCTTCCAGAAGTGCTGGTCCAAGTTTTTATTTGTTCACTGTATGATTTTGAATGGCATCAACTAGTATTTTTTTTAATTATTTTTAATATTATATTGGAGTTAATTGATTTACAATGTTTCAGTTTCAGGTGTACAGCAGAGTGATTCAGTTATACATATACGTGTATCTATTCTTCAGATTCTTTTCCCATTTAGGTTATTACAGAATATTGAGTAGAGTTCCCTGTATTATACAGTAGGTCCTTGTTGATTGTCTATTTTATATATTCAACTAGTATGTTTTAAACTGGCCCATACCCCATGGCCCAGTCAGTGTCAATAAGAGTTAGAAAAGTTCCATGTCTACTTGAGGCCTGGAAAATTGATGGGTGGTACAGGGTACATATTATATCAGATAATGTCTGTTAATTAAGGTGTTTTTAATTTAAAAGAGAAATACGTCCAGTAATACACATTGCTTATTTGTGGCTTGAAACATTAAATGTTAACTCCAATTTTTTCCTGTTTCTCTAGGCAAATAAGGGAGAGACTGAAGAACCAAGTCATTCAGATGAAGGAGCAAGCACCTGGTTTCACACCAGGTCTGGCAATTTTACAGGTATTGTGATAGTGTATTTCTACTAATATCTTTCTTCCTTTCTCAATCTCTCGATAGCATTTAAGACAACAGGCACATCAAAGTGCTTCCTCTTTTTTTTTGGCTTCTGTGAAACCTCAGACCTTTTCAGTTTCTCTTTGCAGGCTCCTCCTCTTCAGCTCAACTTCTATGTGTTGGCCTGTCCTGGCCCTCTGCTGTTCTCTGTGGGTACCTTTCCCTAATCCAGTATCTCTTGACCTTTGGTCTTAGGACCGCTTTACACCCATAAACTTTCGTTTATATGGATTTATCCATTGATATATACTATTTAGAAATTAAAACTAAGAGTTTTAAAGACATTTGTATATTTTAAAATGCCAAGAGTAAGCTCACTGTGTGTTAGCATAAGTAACATTTTTATGACAAAGTAACTTTTAGAAACAAAATTGAGTGAGAAGAGGGGCATTGTTTTACATTTTTGCAAAACCCTGTACTGTCTGGCTTAATCGAAGACAGCTGGATTCCCATCTACTTCTATATTCAGTCTCTTGCTATGCTGGTTTGATTGAAATATATGGAGAACATCTGACCTTATACAGATGTATGGTTGTAAAAGGAAGAGTTCTTTTAATAGTCTTCCCAGATAGTTGTGGATATTTTTCTTTAATACTATAAGGACTCAGTAAGTAAAGTTTTTAAAAGGTAGTTGCAGTGTGGACTCTGAAACGGTTATCAGTGAACTTTCATACTTTGTTAAATCAAAATCTTGTTTCATGTTGCAGTTTGAATGGCTATTTACCTGTGTCTGGTTTTGTTATGTCCTTCATTCCCCATTTGGGAAATAATGGTTCACTGAATTGTGCAGGTCTTCCAAATGTTAACACGTTTCATTATGCAATATTTAAAAATCATAATCATTAATATCACCAACAAACTTATCAGAAAAGTCTTTAAGTGTTGAGAAGTTGTCAAGCTCACAGGAGTACGTAAATACCAATTTTTGCTTGAAAGCTCAAATTTTGTCATTGGTAATTAATACTATTACTTATTTTCCTTGAAGTAGCAGGCTCACTTTATCCAATTTTGAGAAAATATTTGCCAAATATTCAAGCCCAAATAATCATTATTTGTCAGTTGTTCTTTTAAGTAAAGATGGTGTTCCATGTAAAAATCTGCTAGCTCTGCTTGCAAGGCAAGAAAGCTCAAGTGCCTTTCCTGGTGACAACCACTTCTGTATGTGGCAGAAGTGCTTTGTGATTGCTTCCCCACTCTTTATGCAGAATATTAAAAAGACATGTACTCAAGGGTCAGTGTTTAATAAAAATAATTTTTACTGCTTCATCAAGAGCACTTCTAAGTGAAATTGGTGTCTTTTTTTTTTACTGAGACTGTGTGACTAGTACAGGTTGGTGCCATTGTCTTGATTTAGTGCTAAGTCATCAGCAGTCTTACACAGCCTAACTTGTGCAGCCTCAATACAGATGTCAATACAGTGAAAAAAGCAAATGACATCATAGTATTATGGCACTCGCAAATCTTCTGAAAGGGTGTTGGGGTTCCGGCAAAAGTGTGTGAACCGCACTTTGGGAACCATTGCCTTACGCAGTTTTATCTGACCCCAGATATCAGCTGTAGGTCAGGAACTTGTAAACCTGGATCTCTTCTGGTTCTAGGCTCTTGGCTTCTAGGACATCACTCCTTCTCTAATCTTTTTTGCTTGTTGTTCCTGATACCTTCCTGATACCTAGACCACTCGAATACCTCAACGCTCAGCCCTCAGACTTCTTTTCTACCTTATTTTTTCCCTAAGTGAGCTCCCCCAGTCCCATAGCTACATGGGAGAATACTTCCTATCTGAGGTTTCTTTCAAGAGCTCCAGATTCATCCAGTAAGAGGCCTTCAATAAATAGGCAGGAGGTATTTAATAAATATGTGTCATATGGCCAGATGTACAAATGAATGTTTGAAGGGTTGATTGGGATGACAGGAAACTGATAGCTTGCATTTGAAATTCCCTTCAGAAACACCTGCTTCCTCACTTCACATTTCTCTCTGTATGTATGTCTCCATGTATATCATTTAATCCCTTGCTAAGTTTCTGTTCCATGTTCATCAAGAATTTCAGAGTGAATAGTACTTAAATATTTTCCCCCATTGCTATTCATCATCCGAGAGGCCTTAGTTGAGAAGAAAAGCACAGAAGGCCTGTTGTTCTGCCTGGTATGTCCTGTGCTGTGGTGGATTTTCCATTTTTGCAAATTACTAAGAATCGAAGGTATATGTTGTGGGTGTCCACTTGGTACTTTTGTGGGACCAGTTATTTCTTGGCTTATTCTTGTGAATTGTTTGTTGTAGGATGAGTAAATGTCGTAGACAAGAAATCTGTTTCTGTAAACCTTTTTGTAGCAATATCGAGGGGTTTTTTTCCTGCTTTTTAAAAATTGACTTCCAAACTCCTATTTTAAATTTATTGATTGCAAAGTGTTTTTGTTACATAAACACTGTTCTGCAGCTTGTCTCTTATGTCCTTGCAATAAAACAGTGGTAGAATATATTAATCTTGTACTTTAGCACCAGAATCAACATCTTTCTATGATGCAAGGCTCACAGATTATGTTGTAATCACATCTGTGCCACCTCAGACCTCTTGTTTTTTTTCCATCCTGGTGACAGGCACCACCATTTTCCCACACACTCAAACTAGAAACCTGAGCCGTCTCTTTTGGGCATCTCCCTGCTCTCTACATCCCCTTAGGGACTAAGGTACTATTGGTAATGCCTCTCATAAGCTCTTGGGATATCGTCCCTTCTTTTGATTTCTACTGCTCCCTCCCTCTGGGCCACTGGTCAGCTGCTTACAGGCTTCTGATCTGGATGCTTTCAGTCCTTTTAACTGCAAATGTAGCCCTTGTCAAAATGCAAATCTGATCACAATCCATCCAGCTACACCCACTCTCCCCATCCTTTACAGAGGGAACAACAGTACTGCTTATGTAGAGTGACTGCTGTAGTTCAAATGATTTGTATATATTACTAGTGGTTCTGATTTTTATACTACCCCTGCAAGATGGGAGCTGTATGAAACCGAGCAGGACCCTCCCTGGTACAAATCCTTCCTGTGTCCCCCATATCTTGTTTGTTGGAAATAGGCTTCATTCAGCCTCCTTGACCTTCCCTGAGTTCCATAGGACAGATTCAAACAGTTGCTAATCAGGGAAGGGAGGGGATGCAGAAACATGGGAGGAACAGTCTAGAAATAGTGGTGTAGCACAGCCTTGGGGCAGGGTCCTAGTTCCTCCTCAGGGAATATACATAACAATATCTTTGAGTTCTTCTGCAGAACTGAGACCCCCAGGTGGAGGATGGCAACTACAGGCTGAGCATAAGATTCCTGGAATACAGCCCTGTTACCTCACCATCAACCAATCAAAAGAAAGTCATATACCCTGTAGCCCTCAACCCAAATTTTGCCTATAAAAGCATTTCCCTCAAAACCATCAGGGAGTTTGGGGTTTTAGAGTACAAGCCACCCATTCTCCTTGCTTGGCCCTGCAATAAACCTTTCTTTGCTCCAAACTCCGACATTTCAGTTTGTTTGGCCTCACTGTGCCTGGAGCACCCTAACTTGTGTTCAGTAACAGTAACTGGTGGTCAGAGATCTTGGGTGGCTTGCCCAAAGCCACAGACATGAAGGTACTGAGTCTGGATACGAACCCAGCTCTATCTGTCTCCAAAATCAATTTGCTTTTCCCATTCGTTTTTCTAATTCATTAGCATTGTATTAAGGATATTCAGGATCTGGTCCAGGCATATATACCTACAAGTTGGAATTTCTTTTAAAACAGCGGACTGATAACTTACAAATAGTTAAATATTTAATGGAAATTAAGACTTGGCTTTTCATCACAAGAGATACAAATGATGGACTTCCCTGGTGGCGCAGTGGTTAAGAATCCGCCTGCTAATGCAGGGAACATGGGTTTGAGCCCTGGACTGGGAAGATCCCACATGCTGCGGAGCAACTAAGCCTGTGTGCCACAACTACTGAGCCTGTGCTCTGGAGCCCACGAGCCACAACTATTGAAGCCCACACACCTAGAGCCCATGCTCTGCAACAAGAGAAGCCACCACAATGAGAAGCCCATGCACCACAACGAAGACCCAACGCAGCCCAAAAATGAATAAAAATTTTTTAAAAAAAGAGAGATACAAATGAGGCTGTATTTCCATAAAATAGTTACTAATAATATAATAACATTTGCTTCCAACCAGGTATTATTTAAAGTGCTTTTTATAAATTTATTTATTTTATTTTTGGCTGTGTTGGGTCTTCGTTGCTGCGCATGGGCTTTTCTCTAGTTGCAACGAGCAGGGGCTACTCTTCCTTGGCGGTGTGCGATTGCGGTGGCTTCTCTTGTTGCAGAGCACAGGCTCAGTAGTTGTGGCTTGCGGGCATTGGTGGGCAGATTCTTAACCACTGCACAACCAGGGAAACCCTAAAGCGCTTTATAGATAGTAAATTATTCAGTCCTCACAAAAGACATGGACAAAACAAAAAAAATAAACTCAATTGGCCTGAATGTTTACAAAAGGCTCCTGGAGCAGAAGAAAAATTAATCAGTAGACCAATGCCCAAGATATTTTATGGTGTAAAACAGGGATTGGTAAACTGTGGCCCATGTCCAAAACTGCTCAGGTTGTAAATGGTTAAAAAAGAAGGTATGACAGAGTATGTGGCCTGAAAAACCTAAAATATGTGCTGCCTGGCCCTTTACAGAAACAGTTTGTAGATTCCTGGTGTAAAAAAAAAAAAAAAAATCCCTAACTTGTTCTACGATAGTGTTGTAGGAAAAATGGGGCACAAGAGGATGGTCATATCCCAGGTCTCGGGTGAGTCCCTCAGACAGGCCGCCAGGTGAGGGTCCTTGGCCTTGCATAGGAAAGAATTCAAGAGTGAGCCATAGTGAAGTGAAAGCAAGTTTATTTAGAGAGATACACGTTCCATAGACAGCGTAGGCCATCTTAAAAGGAGAGAGTGGTTCCGTGGTGTGGGGGTGGCTAGTTTTTATGGGCTGGGTAATTTCATAGGCTAACACGTGGGAGGATTAGTCCAGGTATTTTGGAGGAAGGGCAGGGACTTCCAGGAATTGGGCCTTTTATGGTCAGCCTCGGAATTGTCATGGCACCCATGGGTGTGTCATTTAGCATATGCTGATGTATTACAATGAGTGTATAATAAGGCTCAAGGTCCACTGGAAGTAGACTCTTCCGCCATCTTGGACCTAATGTGTTCTAACCAATTTTTGTGGTATCCTGTTCTTAATGGTTGTGTCATTCTTGTAATGGTTGTGCCCTGCCCACTTCCTTTTCTGTCTCAATAGGACGTTTTTTGGATGATGTAATTCACGTCCTTCAAGGAAGAAATTGGTATTTCTGATAAAATGCTTAAGTGATTTTTTTTTAATAAACTATAATGGGATTAAGATTTGTTCTGGGAAACCAGTAGGCCATCCACCCACTTGCCTGTCAGTCAAGAATCTACTGTTCTTCAACTAAACATTCTTTTTGCATCCAGTCTATCAATGATTATATAACCATTTTTCCCTATGAAATGCCTGGATGAGAATATTTGAACTGGATCTTAAGAGGTCTTTTTCTTTGCATTAGGACTACAGTAAGATTTTGACATATGCTCATAACTGTTAAGCTTTCTGTTAAAAAACTGGTGGTAGTTTTGGAGTTTCAGAAAAATTCCTTCAGAAACATTCAGACAGAAAAGCTACCTATAAAGGAACAACAACAAAAGACTTCAGACTTCTGTGACACTAGATGCCAAAGACAGCAACTCTGAAGGAAAATGTCATGACTCCAAACTCAGCCAAACAAACTCAGTGCCTTCAAGTGCAAAGACAGCAGAGAAGTATTTTCAGGTGCACACAGACTCAGGAAAATGGCCACACGCCATTCCTGGAAAAGTGACTTACAGTTGCATTTAGCTACATGAGAGGTGAAGATAAAGTATAGAACAGACAAGTTATAATTTATAAAAAAAACCGGCAGTGAGTGATAAAACCACTTAATCTCCGAGTTAAGTCGTAATAACTAATTGTAGTTATAAATATTGTCAACTTAAAAAACGTACCACGTGAGAGCTGTGAGTTGAGTTTATTCAGTGTCTTACTGAGTGCTATAGCCTAGGAGACAGTGACAGTCTCTAATTGCTCAGAGAAACTGTTCCAAAGAGGTAGGGGAGGAGCCAGTATATAGATAATGTGTGTGTGTGTGAATTTGGGCTGGGAGATACAGGCAGTCAAGATCTCAGTGAAAGGCTACTGCTGGTCACAGGATCAGCTATCTCAGTTAATACTTTTTTAAACAAATAAATTTATTTATTCATTTGTTTAAATTTTGGCTGTGTCGGGCTTCGCTGCTGCACGCGGGCTTTCTTTAGTTGTGGTGAGCGGGGGCTACTCTTCGTTGCGGTGCACGGGCTTCTCATTGCAGTGGCTTCTCTTGTTGCGGAGCATGGGCTCTAGGTGTGTGGGCTTCAGTAGTGGCACACGGGCTTAGTAGTTGTGGCTCGCTGGCTCTAGAGCGCAGGCTCAGTAGTTGTGGCTCACGGGCTTAGCTGCTCTGCCGCATGTGGAATCTTCCCAGACCAGGGCTCAAACCCATGTCCCCTGCATTGGCAGGTGGATTCTTAACCACTGCACCACCAGGGAAGTCCCCTCAGTTAATACTTTTAGGGCTTTTCTATGTGTGGGAAGATGCAAGAATCTGGGGTCATTGAAATTCTTCCTAAGACATGCATTTGAACTATCTAAGGGGCCCGTATATTCCAGAACATGGAATGCTGCACCCTGAATTCCTTTCAGTGTGTACTTGCAGGTCAGCAACTGCAGGGGCTAATGACTTGATCCTTATAGAACTGAAATGGCAGGCAAAATTCTTTGTTTACAATATTAATAAAAATGAAAAAACAGTACTCTGTTTCCTACTTTGTTCTAAAAATCCCAGAGTGTATTAAATCTGGTAACTGAATCAATGAAGGTTGGATGATAGGGGCAAAGGTCATATATATAAAATGACAAAAATGAAACATGAGAGGCACTAAAATTCTAGGGAAGCCCCACAGGAAGCACCTAATGCACTTAGGTGCAAATAACCCATAGAAAAATCAAATTCCCCTCACCGCATTCATCTGGCTCTTGAAATTCAAATTAGCACTGGCAAAACTGAGACTTCTCTATAAAGGACACCTGCAGCTAAGAGTAAGGCCGTGCTCTGTGAGCCTGAGGGGAGCTTCCAGTAACTGCATCAGCGTGACCAGACCTGGAGATACTCTGTTCCTAGGGCCAGCTTCTTTCTCCACAGTTGTCCTGTTTAAAGCAACCATGCATCAGTTACCTTTGGTGTCAAGGACGTACCGTTTTTCCCTCTGCAGTTTTGGGAGAAACTAAACTTATTGTGGCATATCACCCCGAGAGGACGTTTCAACTTTGAAAAGGACAAATGTCAACCACCGAAACGTGGAAAAATATTTGTAAAGGAAAATTTTAGATAAATGATTACAGTGGAAAACTAAATATGTCCGTGATTAAAGAAACAGGGAACATAGTGAGACCTAGCATTGGTGGGGCAGGGGATTTGGCTTCTGCATGCTTCTTCCTCTGTCTTGAGGCAGCAGACTGCCCTTTGCCTGGCGTGGGCGTCTCTTCCGTGAGAGCTAGGATTAGGTCCACCCTAACAGGAGTCTCGTGATTAAATATTCCTTTTGTCAAAACTAAAATTTTAGAAGCTTTTCCATACACTTTGCCTTTCCCTAATCGTCTGATTTGCATGTCTTTATTTTTCTAGGTCGGCAACAGAGATGATTCTAATCTTTATATAAATGTGAAGCTGAAGGCTGCTGAAGAGGTAAAGCCCAGAACAGCGGCGCCAACGCCCCCGCCCTCCACTCTTACCCCTCCCCCTCCCCAGGTCCTGTCTGCCACCCCTTCCCCTTTGTGCTCCCCCCACAAAAACTTTTATCACCCACAGCATGCTTCAGTTTATGTATTTCGCAAGTTAGAAATGGGTGACAGAGCTTCAGCCTCTGGTTTGCCCTGGAATGTTTTCTAATCAGTGATCTGCTTGCTTCTAAAGAGCAGGAATAGGGCTTCCCTGGTGGGACAGTGGTTGAGAGTCCGCCTGCCGATGCAGGGGACACGGGTTCGTGCCCCGGTCCGGGAAGATCCCACATGCCACGGAGCGGCTGGGCCTGTGAGCCATGGCCGCTGATCCTGCGCGTCCGGAGCCTGTGCTCCACGGCGGGAGAGGCCACAGCAGTGAGAGGCCCGCATACCGCAAAAACAAAACAAAACAAAAAACAAAGAGCAGGAATAGTGGACATAAAACTGCTTAAGTGCTGTGGTGACAGTTAACAAGTAAACGATGGATGGGTCAAAGTGAGAGACTCGTTCTTCAGGATATATGAGGGTGAAATGATGCCTGCCACCTCCTGGTTTGTCTTAGTCACATCTGTAGAAGAAATGGGCCCATGTCTCAAGTCCTTTTGCCATGCACCTGTTTTAAATGTTCATTCTTGCAGATTGGGATCAAAGCCACGCACATTAAGTTACCGCGAACGGCCACAGAATCTGAGGTGAGCTGTTAAGAATCAACTGTTAAGAGGGCAGCTGAAATGCTTTCCTCTCTGGTTTTAGTTTAGTGCAACTTTAGGGACTGATGCATTCAGCATACATGAAACTTCCAGGTAATTCTTTCTTCACAGACTCAGCCTTTAGAAATCTTTGAAAATACCCACAGAGTAAATGGGGCAGTGCTAGGTATGAATGTTTGGTACTCACAGTGTGATTGCTGCATCATTTGTTTGCAAATCACCTGCGATGTTCATTGAAAACTGATCACTGTCCTGTTGTTACCTGCACTTGAAAAATGAAATGTATATTTCATTTCTGTGATGTTCAAGAATAGGCAGAACAGATCATGGGTTAGTAAAGTCAGAACTGTGGGGGATTAACTGGGAAGCGGCAGGAGGGAAAAGGGACTTCCTGAGGTCGTGGAAATGTTCTACATCTGCATTGTCCAGCAGGATAGCCACTAACCCCATGTGGTCATTTAATTAAAATGAAATAAAGTTTAAAATTCCGTTCCTCAGTTGAACCAAGCCACATTTCAAGTATTTTAGTAGCCACTATTGTAAGGTACAAATTACAGAACATTTCTGTCATCACAGAAATCTTGATTTGGGTGATGGTACCATGGATTTTACTGTTGCAGTAATAGTTTATTAAAGTTCTTAGCTCTTTTGTTTGTTGGATTTCTTGCAAGACACTTGAAGGTTACATTCTGTGTTAAGGTAGAGTTGCTCTCAGGATCCAAGGCAAGGTACATTCTGAGAGGACTACAGTTAAACTCTCGGGGGGAAAATGGGACTTCTGACCTGGAAAGTGTTTCTCCACCCTGTTGATTTCTATGTGGTATATAAGTTGTATGTGGTATTATTTTTAGGTGTTAAAGTGCATTACATCTTTGAATGAAGACCTCAATGTGCATGGTTTCATAGTGCAGCTACCTTTAGATTCAGAGAATCCCATTAACACTGAAGCATTGCTCAACGCTATTGCACCTGAAAAGGATGTGGACGGGTGAGTGTGACTTGGCTTTCTGTACCATATTGCATGATTGCGACTATAATGTATTTCTACTTCAGTAACACATCATTTTGGTTCTAAAGAGTAAAGACGCCGATCACTTTCCTTGTTTTAGATTGACTAGCATCAGTGCTGGAAAACTTGCTAGAGGTGACCTAAATGACTGTTTCATCCCTTGTACACCCAAAGGATGCTTGGAACTCATCAAGGAGACAGGTAAAAACAAACAGACAAAAACAAAGCACCATTTCATGGAGCCTGGTCTTGACCTTCAGAGGTATAGGGGAGATACACTGTGAGCCCTAAATAAGTGGGCTTGATTGGCACAGGACCTGTGTGCTAGGGGCTTCTTTACCTAAATTCTCATTTTCTCAACAGCCCTATGAAGTAGGTAGGTATTCTTATTGTTTAATAGCTGAGAAGACATTCTCAGAGAGATTGAGTAATTTGTCCAAGAGGCAGCAGAGCCAAGATTTGAACTCAGAGTTATTTGAGTTCAAAGCAATTTATTTTGTGTGAAAAAGTAACCTATGTGATAATAAAGATTCAGATAGTCCGTAGGGTGCAAAGTGAAAAGTCTGAATCCCAGAATGGGCCCCGAGTCACCGCTGTAGATCGGAAATGGATTCCTTGGGTAATTGGCCGTATTACCCCGTTACCTAGTCAGCCTCTTGGTATTTTAATTTCATCATGAATACTTTTTAGCAGAGGTTATTTTTTACAAGGAAGTGCACCCTGTTTAAAGGAAGTGGATCAGAAATTTAAAGTGGAAAGTTTTAGCTAACGTAAGTGAAAAATTTTCTGTGGCTGGCAAGGAAAGGTCAATCTGTAAGCCTTGGGACAGCTATCATTGTTCAGTCCTACAGCAAAATTTATACTCTACGGCATGCTTAGCACACAGTGTGTTCCAACTTGATAGAAAAAATCCCATGAGCCGTGGCAGCTGTAGGCTCCCCACCTCCTCTTGTTGATATTGAAGCGACCATTTGCCCTAATGCAGCTTCAGGTCCTTTACTGTACCCTAAAAAGTATAGAAAGTTACCTTCTAAACACTTCACACTTTGAGGCCTTTACTTCTAGATGTTCATGATGTTAGCATTATATAGAAACTTACCTTTTTTGGATAGAGTTAATGTTAAACAAGAAGCACAGTTTAAACATAAACTGCCTTGAGGAAGAGTCCGCTTCAGTGGGGCTGGATAGAAGGGCTCAGTAGAGTCCTCAGGACCTTATTTCCGCTCCCCTTTGCGTGGTGGCTCGTTCTGAGCTCTACTTGGTGGCCCCGAGCAGCTCCAGCCTGTTGCATCCTTGTGCCTAAGAGTCATGGGATGGATCTCATTGTCCAGGGGATGAAATATGGTCACTTGTTCACTCTTGGGTGTTCACCCACACCATCTCTACTGAGGAGAGTATGTCAGTCCTGAAAAGGACATTGGGATAATGCCAGAAGAATGGGTGCTCAGTAAACAAAAAGAAAATTTTTTACTACAGTTAAGTTCCCCTTTATCACTTCCCTGCAAATAATCCTGTGGCTCAGGCCCTAAGCCAAAAGAGAAATTTGGATGAGGAACTAAAGGGTTACTGATACTAATCTAATTTCCCTCCACCCCATTACGTTCACCCTGTTTCCTATAACTGTTTTTCCCATGTAATGTAATATGTCCTCTTCTTCCATACGGCTGTTTAGCTGTATGTCAGGGTTTCTTTCTGATTTGAGTGTAGGTTTTCTCCCCACTCTCCTATGACTCGATGAATGGATCTTGGCTTAAGCTCCTCTCAGAAACCCACAGCAAGAAGGACACATGTACAAGTCCCAACTTGTAGCTGAAACCCTGAGTAGCCAACAAAGGGATGGTTTTAGGAAGATTGCTTTTTGATGCTAAGAACCTGCTTTTGTGCACTTGTCCTGAGTTCTCCCATTTAGGTGGCATGCGAAGGAGGGCAGCTTCCCCCAGTTCTCTGATGCACGCTGGCTTTTCTTTCAGGGGTGCAGATCGCTGGAAGGCACGCTGTGGTGGTCGGGCGCAGTAAAATAGTTGGTGCCCCAATGCATGACCTGCTTCTGTGGAGCCACGCCACAGTGACCACCTGCCACTCCAAGACTGCCCACCTAGGCGAGGAGGTAAGGGGTCGCGCGTGCGCGTTTGCATGCCCGTTCCTGCGTGTGGCAGGGGTTCTTGCCTAATGAGGATGGTTCATATTTAAGTGCCAGAAGCTGCCATGTACTTTATTACCTCATTACCGTGTTTAACCCCTCTAACAATTCTGTGATTCTTGTCTGTTTTAGAAGATGAAGAAACAAATTCAAATTTAAAACTTGTCCAAGTCTATGCAGATTTTTGTTTGGACTGTATTCTTTCTGTGCCAGTCCATCTGGTGGTAGATAGGGGTTAGCAGTATAGGAACTGGGATTGACCCATGGCAGCCAGATCCCACGTATGCGACAGTGGGTGGTCTCAGAGGTGGAGGTGTCCAGAGCGGGTTATGGACAGTGGTCTTGTGACCTCGGTCACAGCTTGTTCTTGACCCCTGCATCAGATTCCTGAGCCCAGGAATTCCCAGGAATGATTCCCAGGAATCATCCCATTGACAGTGCAGTCTCTTAAATGTGGCGACAGACCAGAAGAGAGGCCCAGCACCTCTTTAATCCTCCCCAAGCAATGCTCTGCTGAAGGTGGTGGTCCCCACATTCTGGGGAAGAGGGGGCAGTCTCCAGGTGTCATGTAATTCAGGGACGTTGTCCCAGGCCTGTGGCTCCAAGCCTGTACTCCTCCCTGTCTCAAAGGTTCTCATCAGGTTCCCCATTCAGTAAAATATGTAGTGAAAGGGGAGGTTTTGACGTGTGTAGGAATGAGCACAGTATATGAAGAGCTGTCAGACAGTGTGTGGCCTGCATAAAATAGCTGACGACAATGAAGAATTTCATACAAAGCTTACGGATGTCCTTTCCACTTCTGGATTTTTTTTATGTTTCACTGTTCAGTTTCTGAAGTCAGAACTGTCTTTCCCTAGGTAAGTAAAGGTGACATCCTGGTAGTTGCAACTGGTCAGCCTGAAATGGTGAAAGGGGAATGGATCAAACCTGGGGCAATAGTCATCGACTGTGGAATCAATTATGTCCCAGGTGAGTGTTGCTGGGGGAAAAAGGTGGTTTCTGGAGGCGGGCTGGGCAGAGGAAGATGAAGCCCAAGCGAGAACCCCTTGTCCCATTTTAGGCTTGAAGTGCTAAGGTTTAGAGTGATCAGCCTACCCATGGGGGCATGAAGTTAGTAGACGGCATAGTTGCCCCTTGCAGGAAGAGCCTGTGATTTTAGCCACTGTGCCGTGCCGTGCAGTCCAAGATGACCTTGTCCAGGGAGAGGGTGGGAGAGGAGGCAAGATGATTTCTCGCTTCATCATCACGTAGAGATGGATTTTAACAAAGGATGGTTAAAATATAGTGTGATCTTTGCAAAGTGCTGTGAGACTCCAGGAGAGGGACACATTGTGTCAAGAGTCCTCTAGTTAGGGCTTTGCAAAGATGTTTGGCCTGGGCTGTTCCTAGGTCAAGGATAAAGCCAACATTATAGTCATGTCCAAAACTGTCCTTGTATCCTCGTCCCTAAGTTACTCCTCACTGCGCCGTTTTGGTTAGTGATATCATCACCATTCTTCCTTCCCACAAGTCTGAAACCTTTTAGTTTCCCTCCCAATCGTTCCATGTATGGATCCGTTTTTAAATTTTATGAGTTTTTTCCCTTTCTTCTCTGTTCTCAGTGTCACCACTGAGAGTCACCCTCTCTGCTGGATGCACTGCTATAAATTTCTCCCTGGTCTCCCTACCGCCAGCTGACTCCCACTCAGATCCATCTGTGCACTCTTGCCATGTTTATGGGTCTTGATGTGGACCTGTGAGCCTCTTTCTTCCGTGTTACCTGCCAGACTCCTTAGCCCCATACTAGTTTCAGCCACCTCTGTGGCCTTCTTTCTCACACACACTTTTTGATTACCTGTCTTAAACTGTTGTAAAATGGACCACATGCTCTCCTGCACATGCCTGTTTGTACTTTGCTGCCCCTCTGCCTGCATCTTTAGTGGGGCAGGCTGTTCTTTTCCTCATGAAGTTTTCAAATGTAAAATCTGAAAGGACAATTCAGTGAATACTTGTATACATACCTCATGGGTTCAAAAAAGGAACAATTTTTAATCAAGCGACTGTTTCTGTGCATCAGGCACCACTCCAGGCCTTGGGCTACACAACTGAATAAAGCGCAACCGTGATCATCACTTCCAATGACTTCCTCCCCACCTCCTCTCTGTCCAAAATGTCCATTCTTCCTTCCAAACCTTGTCTGATTTTCCTTCAGCAAGAGATGATTAAAAAAAAAAAAAAAAGAGATGATCTCTCCTTCTTTCAAACTCCTTCTCTCCCTCCCTCCCCTCCCGCAGAACTTGGTGTTTCTCTCATTGTATGTCACTCATGCTTGGTGTCCTGTGCCTTTTCTCCACTAGTCTGCCTCTAGGTGCCGTGTCCAGCGTGTGCCTTCTGACTGCTGGCAGCCATATCTGTTGGAATGTTAAAAAGAGTTATAGCAAGAATATTCTTTTTCCTCCCCTCCCATCTCAAGTTTGAAATATAGTCACTAAGCTGCCAGGAACATGAGTCACTGTCAAGCCTTCACCGTTTTTAACCTCCCTCCCACTCTCCGTACCATGTTTTTAAGACAGTAGCTCATAATTGATCACTCCTTTTCTTGTAGTGTAATTATCTGATGGGTGATAAAGAAATTGCTGTCCTACAACTCCTCACTTTCAGTACTTGCAACGTGACATTCAAGCTCATTCTGTTTAAAACCTTGCATCTTCTATATCATATTTCTGCTTTTGACTTTTTTTGTTTTAGACTGGATTTGAGAGAGGAAAGAAGAAAAACCTGGGTAGGGCTCTTGAGTCTCGTATGGCTTACACATGAAACTTAACCTCCTATTCACATTTATTCCTCATGTAGAAGGTAAAGTATGAATAAGGTCAGAGCAGTATCTTTCCTCCTGGTCAGCTGTACTTTTTCTGATCCTGGGGATATAGGTGAATAAGTATCGTTACTGTTCCCCAAGGAAGGCAGGATCACTGTTACAGACCCGAGGGTGAGCGGGAGGACCTAAAGACTGCTCTTTGCAAGTGTTCATTCCTTTTTTTTTTTTTTTAATTGTTACTGATGTATAGTTGATTTACAATGTTGTGTTAGTTTCAGGTGCACAGCAAAGTGAATCAGGCATACATATATCCACTCTTTTTTAGATTCTTTTCCCATATAGGCCATTACAGAGTATTGAGTAGAGTTCCCTGTGCTGTACAGTAGGTCCTTATTAGTTATGTATTTTATATATAATAGTGTGAATGTGTCAATCCCAGTCTCCGAATTTATCACTTCCCCTTTTACCCCCTGGTAACCCAAAGTTTGTTTTCTACATCTGTAACTCTATTTCTGTTTTGTAGGTGAGTTCATTTGTACCCCTTTTTTTAGATTCCACATAGAAGTGATATCATGATATTTGTCTTTCTCTGACTTACTTCACTCAGTATGACAATCTCTGGGTCCATCCATGTTGCTGCAAATGGCATTATTTCGTTCTCTTTTATGGCTGAGTAGTATTTCATTGTATATATGTACCGCATCTTCTTTATCCATTCCTCTGTTGATGGGCATTTAGGTTGCTTCCATGTCCTGGCTATCGTAAACAGGGCTGCAGTGAACATTGGAGTGCATGTATCTTTTTGAATTGTGGTTTTCTCTGGATATATGCGCAGGAGTGGGATTGCCGGATCGTATGGCAGCTCTATTTGTAGTTTTTTAAGGAGCCTCCATACTGTTCTCTATAGTGACTGTACCAATTCACATTCCCACCAACAGTGCAGGAGGGTTCAAATGTTCACTCTTGAAACACCACTTTCCACAACTGGGCCACTTCTTGGTTCATATTTTGATTTAAATCGTTTGCATGGTCCTTTCAGGGATGACATCTTATTTTCCAAATTAAGGATGAATTAAGGTACGTAGTTTTTTGTTGTTTTTTTTTGTTATGGGTTTTTGTTTTGTTGGGTTTTTTTTTGAGGAATATTTTTTTAAGATTCAAGTACAGAGCAGAAAGTATTGGCCAGAGAAGCATGTAAAAGTGTTCTTCCTGGTGGTTTACTAAAGATAATTTGAAAAGGGCTGGATTAATAGTGTTTTATTTGGAAGGGTTATAAAAGGGGGGAACAGATTCCTAACCCCTCTCAATCCAGTCTCAACCTATCCAGCGTAGTGGCTTCTATACTGGAGCCTGTTATTGGGGCCCCCAAATTACATGCGAAGGACTCAAGGCTCAGCTGGATTGGGTTTTCTTTTTTCCTCTACCGTGCAGCTCGCGGGATCTTAGTTCCCCGACCAGGGATTATAAACCCATGCCCCCTGGAGTGGAAGCGCAGAGTCCTAACATTGGACCGCCAGGGAAGTCCCTCAGCTGGATCTTAAGTAGTTTTGCACTAATAGTTCCAGATGAAAGAGAAATTCTAGGGCTGGGATAGATAAGCAAAATGTTTGATGGTTACTGAAGCCACGTGCTTAGAGACAGAGTCACTTTTCCACTGACCACATCACACCTTCCGTGAAACCCTGTACGTACATCACAGGGCACTGAAGCCAGCCCTGATAGCATTTGATTAAGGAGCAGAGCTGAGCTCACCCAGTGCAGCGTGAGGTTGTGCAGTAATTGACGTGTCTCCTGTATGTGCAGAAACACACGGAGAAAGTGACTAACATTCATAAATAGAAGGAGGTACAGGGGTATTTTTAGCTAACTTCGGTGTGTTAGACAATTGAAACCCATACAAGGGCAACCCTCAACCGTTATTTCCCTGGCATTTTGAAACGACCTTAGTGATTATGAGAGGAAGTGTTCTGCCATTGCCGTAGCTTGCTGCCTTATAATCTGGAAGCCTGAAACCATCACAAGAGGTTGTGTTCACCAGCTCCTGAGAGTACATATAGAAAATATCTAATGTTATCTAGGGTAGGAAGAGAAACCCTTATGTTTGGAGAATGTTTTTTCTTTTTTTTTTAAATTTATTTATTTTTGGCTGCATTGGGTCTTTGTTGCTGCGCGCAGGCTTTCTCTAGTTGCGGCGAGCGGGGGCTACTCTTTGTTGCGGTGCGCAGGCTTCTCATTACAGTGGCTTCTCTTGTTGCGGAGCACGGGCTCTAGGTGTGTGGGCTTCAGTAGCTGTGGCTCACGGGCTCTAGAGCACAGGCTCAGTAGTTGTGGCGCACGGGCTTAGTTGCTCCGCGGCATGTGGGATCTTCCCAGACCAGGTCTCAAACCCATGTCCCCTGCATTGGCAGGCGGATTCTTAACAACTGCGCCACCAGGGAAGCCCAGAGAGTGTTTTTTCAATCTCAAGAAACACACACAATTTACGTGATTCTCCTCAAGCTTGTGAAATAGGTAGTGTTCATCCTTCTTTGCCCCTTTGGACTTCTGATCAGTAAGGAGCCCACAGGGGCTGGAGACTCGAGGTTAGTGAAAGAGCTGATCCTAGAGCTGAAGTCGCTTAATTCTGGCTTTTTGGCTGAATCCTGAGGCTTCCTTTCTTAGTTGTGGCAATCTGATCAAAGAGGTGAAATGGCTAAGATCTTACCAGGTCCTGCCTTAGAACCAACCACAAGGTCTAGCCCTGTCCCCAGCCCCTCCTGGAAGTGCACTGAAGCCAAGTGTAGGAGTGAGTGAGCAGTGATGCATCATGGGGTTTTGTTCTCTTGAATAGCTGTTCTTTGCTGCTAAGATTTGTAG
Source organism: Pseudorca crassidens (assembly GCF_039906515.1). Lineage (NCBI taxonomy): Eukaryota > Metazoa > Chordata > Mammalia > Artiodactyla > Delphinidae > Pseudorca > Pseudorca crassidens. The sequence goes on along the minus strand of NC_090296.1, from coordinate 37,736,206 downwards.
TTCTTGTATCCTTTTAACGGGAGTGTAATTATATTCTTTGCCTTTTTGCATACATTTAAGTAGCTGCTCGTCTTTGGAATTGGATGTTGAATTGTTCCTCCAGCTCATGCCTGGAGCTTACAAAATGCTGACAGTTGCTGTAGAAACCGTATCTGGCAGCTGCGATATAGCTGGGGCTTTGTGCACCCAAAAAATTCCTTTGAAGGCCTTGGCAAATTAACATTTTAAAAGGTGCTCATTGTATACTTGGTGGTTGGCTTTAAGCATAAAACACAGTTTGTATTTTATTTGCCACCTGACAGAAGACAAAAGGATTCTCCTGGTTCTGAAAAACCACTTAAGCATCTTGTGGAATTTTGCAGGTAAAGTAAGTTTCTCCCTAGGAGATAGCAAACACCTGTCATCCCACAGCCTTTTTTTTTTTTTTAAACATCTTTATTGGAGTATAATTGCTTTGCATTGTTGTGTTAGTTTCTGCTGTATAACAAAGTGAATCAGCTATACGTACACATATATCCCCATATCCCGTCCCTCTTGCGTCTCCCTCCCACCCCTCTAGGTGGTCACAAAGCACCGAGCTGATCTCCCTGTGCTATGCGGCTGCTTCCCACTAGCTATCTATTTTACGTTTGGTAGTGTATATATGTCAATGCCACTCTCTCACTTTGTCCCAGCTTACCCTCCCCCTTCCCCGTGTCCTCAAGTCCGTTCTCTCTGTCTGCGTCTTTATTCCTGTCCTGCCCCTAGGTTCATCAGAACCATTTTTTTTTTTTAGATTCCATATATATGTGTTAGTGTTCAGTATGTGTTTTTCTCTTACTAACTTACTTCACTCTGTGTGACAGACTCTAGGTCCATCCACCTCACTACAAATAACTCAATTTTGTTTCTTTTAATGGCTGAGTAATATTCCACTGTATATATGTGCCACGTCTTCTTTATCCACTCATCTATCAACGGACCCTTAGGTTGCTTCCATGTCCTGGCTATTGTAAATAGTGCTGCAGTGAACATTGTGGTACATGACTCTTTTTGAATTATGGTTTTCTCAGGGTATATGTCCAGTAGTGGGATTGCTGTGTTGTATGGTAGTTCTATTTTTAGTTTTTTAAGGAACCTCCATACTGTTCTCCACAGTGGCTGTATCAATTTACATTCCCACCAACAGTGCAAGAGGGTTCCCTTTTCTCAACACCCTCTCCAACATTTATTGTTTGTAGATTTTTTATGATGGACATTCTGCCCGGTGTGAGGTGATACCTCATTGTAGTTTTGATTTGCATTTCTCTAATGATTAGTGATGTTGAGCATCCTTTCATGTGTTTGTTGGCAATCTGTATATCTTCTTTAGAGAAATGTCTATTTAGGTCTTCTGCCCATTTTTGGATTGGGTTGTTGGTTTTTTTTTTTTATTGCACTGCATGAGCTGCTTGTATATTTTGGAGATTAATCCTCTTGTCAGTTGCTTCATTTGCAAATATTTTCTCCCATTCTGAGGGTTGTCTTTTCGTCTCATTTATGGTTTCCTTTGCTGTGCAAAAGCTTTTAAGTTTCATTAGGTCCCATTTGTTTATTTTTGTTTTTATTTCCATTTCTCTAGGAGGTGGGTCAAAAAGGATCTTGCTGTGATTTATGTCATAGAGTGTCTGCCTGTGTTTTCCTCTAAGAGTTTGATGGTGTCTGGCCTTACATTTAGGTCTAAATCCATTTTGAATGTATTTTTGTGTATGGTGTTAGGGAGTGTTCTAATTTCATTTTTTTTACATGTAGCTGTGCAGTTTTCCCAGCACCACTTATTGAAGAGGCTGTCTTTTCTCCATTGTATATTCTTGCCTCCTTTATCAAAAATAAAGTGATCATATGTGTGTGGGTTTATCTCTGGGCTTTCTATCCTGTTCCATTAATCTATATTTCTGTTTTTGTGCCAGTACCATACTGTTTTTTTTGTTGTTCTTGTTGTGTTTTTTGTTTTTTTTTAGTACCACACTGTCTTGATTACTGTAGCTTTGTAGTATAGTCTGAAGTCAGGGAAACTGATTCCTCCAGATCCATTTTTCTTTCTCAAGATTGCTTTGGCTATTCGGGGTCTTCTGTGTTTCCATACAAATTGTGCAATTTTTTTTTTTTTTTTTTCAGTACACGGGCCTCTCACTGTTGTGGCCTCTCCCGTTGCGGAGCACAGGCTCCGGACGCGCAGGCTCAGTGGCCATGGCTCACGGGCCCAGCCGCTCCGCGGCATGTGGGATCTTCCCAGACCGGGGCACGAACCCGTGTCCTCTGCATCGGCAGGCAGACTCTCAACCACTGCGCCACCAGGGAAGCCCAAATTGTGCAATTTTTTTGTTCTAGTTCTGTGAAAAATGCCATTGGTAGTTTGATAGGGCTTGCATTGAATCTGTAGATTGCTTTGGGTAGTATAGTCGTTTTCACAATGTTGATTCTTATAATCCAAGGACATGTTATATCTCTCCATCTGTTTGTATCATCTTTAATTTCTTTCATCAGTGTCTTATAGTTTTCTGCATACAGGTCTTTTGTCTCATTAGGTAGGTTTATTCCTAGGTATGTTATTCTTTTTGTTTCAGTGGTAAATGGGAGTGTTTCCTTAATTTCTCTTTCAGATTTTTCATCATTAGCGTATAGGAATGCCAGAGATTTCTGTGCATTAATTTTGTATCCTGCTACTTTACCAAATTTATTGATTAGCTCTAGTAGTTTTCTGGTAGCATCTTTAGGATTCTCTGTGTATAATATGTCATCTGCAAACAGTGACAGTTTTACTTCTTCTTTTCCGGTTTGAATTCCTTTTATTTCTTCTTCTTCTCTGATTGCTGTGGCTAAAACTTCCAAAACTCTGTTGAATAATAGTGGTGAGAGTGGGCAACCTTGTCTTGTTCCTGATCTTAGTGGGAATGGTTTCAGTTTTTCACCATTGAGAACAATGTTGGTTGTGGGTTTGTCACATTTGGCCTTTATTATGTTGAGGTAACTTCCCTCTATGCCTACTTTCTGGAGAGTTTTTATCATAAATGGGGAGCTTTTATCACATCCCACAGCTTTTAAGTAAAGTAGGCACTTGAACCAGATGGGACTACACAGCCTAAACTCGACTTAGTTTTTGGAATAAGCTGTTGTAATTGATCACATAACTTAGAAATAAACATGAAGATTGTGATTCTGAGACTGTGCTTTGATTTTTTTACCTCTTTGACCAGATGATACAAAATCAAGTGGGAGGAAAATTGTGGGTGATGTGGCATACAAGGAGGCCAAGGAGAGGGCAAGCTTCATTACTCCTGTTCCTGGTGGCGTCGGGCCAATGACGGTGGTGATGCTAATGCAGGTAAGTGTGAATGGACGTTTCTGTAATAGTTCTACGAAACTGATAGAATTCCAGGTACTGCATTTCTCCCCAAGTAGAAATGTCATAGAACCTACTCAGAATCTAAGTAAGGATGTGAATCTGTTGAAGAAAAAAAGGAAATGGAAGTAGAGAGAAGTAGAATCAGTCGTATTAATAGAGGGAAGTAGGGGTAGCATGATTCTGATTTACTCTGGAATGTGATAACTTAAGGGGAAAAAAGTACAAGCTTCACTCAGTATGTTTTGGCTTCTTGCCCTTTGTAACACACACCAGCTGGTGGGGGTGAGGCACGCAGCCCAGGGCATCCTACTGCCTATAGACTCCGGCCTCGAATTGAAGCATGTTAACAGGTGGATCCTGAAGCTGTTCATTTTGTGATTGAACTTGAGTGACCAGGACTAGGAACTGAGGTGGAGGTTAAAATCATCACCTCTTCTCAGTTCCATTTGTGTCATTTTGTTTAGAGCACGGTAGAGAGTGCAAAGCGTTTCCTGGAGAAATTTAAGCCAGGGAAGTGGATCATTCAGTATAACAAACTTAACCTGAAGACACCCGTGCCAAGGTAAAAGAAGCTTTTGCTGTTTTCACACTGTGGATGGTGGGGTTTTAGCTGATGGATACCATGGTTATGTGTATGCCCCCTCCGAACGTGGTTGAGGTGGGTCATTACTAGGATGGCATTGATTGAGTCCCGTGAATAAAGGTTGATACATACTTTCTATATTTCTCCTAAGTGACATTGATATATCACGGTCTTGCAAGCCAAAGCCCATTGGTAACCTGGCTCGAGAAATTGGTCTGAGCTCTGAAGAGATAGAATTGTATGGTGAAACCAAGGCCAAAGTCCTGCTGTCAGTACTGGAACGCCTGAAGCACCAGCCCGACGGGAAATACGTGGTGGTGACCGGGTATGGTTTTTGTCCATTTGCCAGTTGAATCTTAATATTAGTCCTGATTATTATTACCAGGGGTTGCATTTGCGCTTAGCCACGTATATGTGGAGGTTCCTTTAATTTGGTTTTAGCTTTTTATTTATTTATTTTTTTTTTAATTTTTTTTTGCGGTACGCGGGCCTCTCCCTGTTGTGGCCTCTCCCGTTGCGGAGCACAGGCTCCGGACGCGCAGGCTCAGTGGCCATGGCTCACGGGCCCAGCCGCTCCGCGGCACGTGGGATCTTCCCAGACCAGGGCACAAACCTGTGTCCTCTGCATCGGCAGGCAGACTCTCAACCACTGCGCCACCAGGGAAGCCCAGGTTTTAGCATTTTCATATGTATTTTATCTAATTTGATCCTTAGAGCGAGCCTGTGAAGAAGAGTAGACAACTCTATAGAGATGAGAAAATTTGTCAAGGTTATTCACCTAGTAGGTGGAAGAGTTTGAATCTTAAAACCTGATCTTCAGATGGAATTGCCTTTTTTAAACCCCAGATCATTAATTCTGTAGATCTGTTGAGGATTCATCTATTTTTTTGTTTGGCTAAGTTAAAAGCTAGTTTTTGAGACTAAATTGAGAAATTAAAAGTATAGCAGTGTCTCTTACAAAGTAGAGTATATTTGCCCCTAACTGTCAGAAGAACTAAAATGCAGAAGTCTTTTTTAGTTTCAAACTGGGGGGAAGTTACAACTAAGACCCTTGGAAAAGATCCCTTTCATGTGTTTCATCTTTCTGGTTATTCAGATTAAGAGTCACTCTAGGATCAGAGCTGACTTAGTGATACACATGAATTTAATTTACATAAATGTAATTTTCCTGTTTTGCTTTCATCTTAAAGAATAACTCCAACACCCCTGGGAGAGGGGAAAAGCACAACCACGATTGGGCTGGTGCAGGGCCTCAGTGCCCATCTCCATCAGAATGTCTTCGCGTGTGTGCGACAGCCTTCTCAGGGCCCCACCTTCGGAATAAAAGGTATTAGTGAGACCAGACCTGGGTGGCCAGAGGGCGCCTGCACCTCCTTCAGTCCTCCTGGCCCACTTGGCCCATGAATGTGTGCGGGGTCTTCAGCTCATTTAGACACTAGAAACAGCTTCATCACATCCCAGAAGAGCATCATGGTGCTTTTGGTGAAGGCTTTCATTGGATCACCCCAACTCCTGCTGTCACTGTCTGACACTGCACAGGGATTCCCTGGGATGGGTAATATGTAGCCAGGGGTGCTTTTATATGACCGATAGTCGACTCTCATAGTAACAATAAAGGTAATCACAGCCGCTGATCACCATGCTGACTTTCTAGAGACAAAGACAAACCCTACAGATGTTTCACACTGAGGGAAGAAGAAAAGCATATGCTTTTTGAGTATAGGCTTTGTGCCAGGTTTTGTGCTAAGCAGTTTATGCCTATTACTTTATCTTCTAAGATGGTTAGTTTTATCTCCACTTACAATAGCAGCAACTGGGATTCAGAGGTAGCTTGAATTCAAGGCAGTATCATTAAGTACCAGGGTGAGTCCCCACGTCTACTTCAAGCTCTAAGATAATACCATCAACCCAGTGTTTCTTCTGATTAGATGAAAACACAACATCAATAACTGTACTTCACCTTCAGTTTTTGATAGCTGCAGTACTGCAAACATGTTCATTTAATTAAAATTATTTTTATTAATTAAAATAGGTTCTCAGAGTCAGCTTCATCATTTGCTTGGCAATAGGGTATCACATATCCTGCTTGTTCTAACAATTACTACAAATGTTGACACGGGGTACGCCTTTGTCCTTCTTCAGCCTATTGTTTTGATATAAGTCCGTTAACTTAGTTCTGCCTTTGAGCTTAATAACCCCCTTTTATTTCAGAATGAGCCTTTTCCCCCTCATTGAACCCAATATGCTCCTTTTCCTCTTATCACAAATTGCCCCATTTTCATTGCATGATCTCTGCCCCACAAAAAAAACCCACACAAAACCTCTACCTCAGATTGACATTTATCTCACTGTTAACCTGGACATTTTTAACTGGATTTTGGTTAGTAATCCAAATGGGCCAGCAAAAATCTAGCAGTTAAGCTGTTTTCTACCATATGTGTCCTATTTAGGAAGAATTGCAGTCTCTGTGTTTGTGTTGCTGTGTTTATTTTAAATATTCCTTTTTTAAAATGCCAGAATAGCATTTATGAGGGTAGGAAATTGAACAGGTTTGCCTTTATGTAACTGTAGGCTGGGTTTTTCTTAACAAATGTTAGGAATCAAGGGGAACCTGTTTCTAAAGATAATGAGTAGGTATGTTATGTGTTTATGGTTTTGTCAGTTAGATTCAGATTTCAGTTGAGAGACTATTCAGAGTGAACAAGATCAAGCGGTTTAGTTTGGTCAAGAAAATTAGAAAGCACTTGATCAAATCTGTCCAAATGGTTGTAAAAAATAAATAATATGCGGAGCAGTTACAAAAACCAATTTGCTTTCATTTGATTTGCAAGTCATGGTGAAACGTGCTTAACATGAGTCTTCAACCTTGACCTGTCCTCCAGGTGGTGCTGCAGGCGGTGGCTACTCACAGGTCATTCCTATGGAAGAGGTAATGTGGTCTGGGATTTGGTTGGATCAGACCTTTTTTTATAGTTTTTCCTTCCTGGGATTAAAGTTTATTGTAGAGATCTTAGTAGGCAAATGACTTGTTTGCTCAACAGAAGCAGTACTTCAGAGAAAAACATCTTAATTTGCCAACTTTTAAACAGTTTACTTTTTTTTTTTTTTTCTGTGGTACGTAGGCCTCTCACTGTTGTGGCCTCTCCCGTTGCGGAGTACAGGCTCCGGACGCGCAGGCTCAGCGGCCATGGCCCACGGGCCCAGCCGCTCCGCAGCATGTGGGATCCTCCCAGACCGGAGCACGAACCCGTGTCCCCTACATCGGCAGGCAGACTCTCAACCACTGCGCCACCAGGGAAGCCCAACAGTTTACTTTTTTGACATGACAAGGACTTCAAAGCCTGGCTTGCAGTGAAAATAATAAGCAAGTGATTAAATGAAGCATAAGATAGGGAAGAACAAACATGAAGTGAATTCAAAGTAATAACCACAGAAGTGGGAGCAGCGTATATGCATGGAGTTGGGTCACTCCAGTGTACTTCTTGCTCACTGTTTAAAGGACGTGTGTTCTTACTAATCCAGCGTTGCTGCTGATCCCAGGGGTGTGGCGTTTATGGTTATTGGCCATGTCTCTTAGGGAAAATCAGTGTTCCTTCTGAGGACAGATAGTAATTTGTTTTCAAGAGATAGCTGTGTTGGTGTTTGTCCACTAGCTGTGCTGCCATCAGTTTTCCGTTGGCTTTAACATAGGGATTGGTTTGGCTGCAATAGAATGAATGTGAAAAGATGCAGAGAAGTTGGAAGACTGATGTGGCTTCTACCCTTTTGTAGTTTAATCTCCACCTCACTGGTGACATCCATGCCATCACTGCGGCTAATAACCTTGTGGCTGCGGCCATCGATGCCCGGATGTTCCACGAACAGACCCAGACAGACAAGGTAGGCTGCTGAGACCCCCACGGGCACTTTCAGAAGGTTTGAAGCACTCGAATTAATGTTGGACCCTTGGGTACCAATAATGCAGGTAGCAAGACAGTGGCATTCCTCTCTCTTAAAAGCCCTCTTCCTCCTTTTCTCTAAGGCCCTCTTTAATCGTTTGGTACCATCAGTAAATGGAGTGAGGAAGTTCTCTGATATCCAAATCCGGAGGTTACGGGTAAGCTTTTCCCTTGTTCATTATTGATACTGTGTGAAATTAGGTGATTGATAAGGAGGTTATAATCTCCTTAGAGTAGCCTGTTTTGGACAAGTTCGTCCATAACCATAGTCATAAGGTTATGATATACATAAAGATGGGTGGCAGAGGTTGTTTCTCACTTATCTTTGAATTTTTAGTGGTTAGTCCCAGGATCAATAGAGCACTGAGGACCTGCTCTCAGCTAAGAAGAATGACACTTCTTTATAGCATGGATATAGGAGTCAGGATGCCAGCGTGGCAACACAGCAGCTTCTAGAGTTTGAATACCTGCTCTTTGCAGCATCAGGGCCTTAAGCAAGAGTGGTTACTTCTGTATTTTATTTGAACTTCTATTACAAATATATAGTTATTAAACGTACACTGTACCATATGACCCATAAATTCTACTCCTAGGTATTTATTCAAAAGAAATGCAAACTTGTATTCATATAGAAACAAAATCTACAAACAACCTAAATATCTTTCTGTAATAAATGGATAAACAAACTGGTACATCTATGCAGTAAAAAGGAATGAACTGTTGATACACACAACAACTTGAATGAATCTCAGAGGCATTATGTTGCTTGAAAGAAGCTAGCCGCAAATGGTTGCAAACTGTATGCTTCCATTTATATGACATTCTCAAAAGACAGAGCTATAGTGATGGAAAATAGATCAGTGGGTGCCAGGAGTTATGGGTCAGGGAAAGGTGTGGCTATAAAGGGGTAGCACAAGGAAATTTTCAAAATAAAATCCAAAATATATTCTTGTGTTACTTTTACATATGAAAGAAATGTTATATATCTGTAAATATTCTTTAGACTGCCTGACACATATAAGCATTCAATAAATGGTATGTGCTACCTAGTTATCAATAGTAGTTACACTCACCTTATTTTTAATTTTTTGCAACTTTATATTTTAATGCTGTAAGAATAGTACACAAGCTCCAGATGCAGTAATGATTTACATTTTGCCCTACTTGCTTTACAGTTCTGTCACTATTTATATATATGCATTTTTCTCTGGACTTGAGAAAAAGTGACTTTTACACAGTTTGATATTTTTTAGCTTCTCTTGTTCTCACACCCCACAAAACATCCTTGCATAAGGTAAGTCAGCTATTACCTTGTTATGTAAAAGAATTGTGTTCTGCAAGGCAGCAAGTACTGTAGAAGAGCAGGCAACTTCTAATCTTACCTTTGCTCATGGAACTTTCTGTCAGGTGTGGGGAGGGGCTGGACTCAACGTTTAAATGATCCTTTAAAAAGCTCTGGGATTTGAGATCAAGGGACTTGTCAATGGCCACAGCACCCCTCACCAGGTTGGAACTAGAACGTCGATCTTCTGTTTCCTGGTCCCCAGGCATCCTCTCTTGTGCTGTATTATCACAGTCTACCCACCAGGTACTCAGTCAAGAAGGGTTGTCAACAGCAAATTCTCAGCTTAGTGACTGAGGGTTTTGCTGACTTCTGTAAACAATGTCATGTTCCAGGCTTGTGATGCTATTTGACAAGCCAGTGAGCACCAGCTCTGAAAACACACCTGAGGTTTTAAAAAAAAGTCCTCATAACCCAGGAAGGGAACTATGGGAAGAGCAGGGTTTGCTGGGGCCACTCAGATCTACCAGGAGTTAAGAGAAAAAGAGAGTACATTTTAAAGGCATTTTCCATTTCAGTATTTGACCGTGGTACACATTGTAAATAAATAAATTTCCAAGTTCCGTGAGGAGGAAGAAACAAACCCTCCTTGTGCCTTTTGGAATAGTAAGAAGGCAGTGAAAGGATAGTACTACTTAAAAAGCATGTACTGTGCTAGAGCAATGTCTCTTCTTTTCTTCTGCATCGAAAGGACTATTTATCCCTTTAAATATACTCAAAAGGTCAGCATATTAGTTTTTAAAAAAGCATTTAAAGTGATTTACATTGATTTTTATTGAACGATATTTGGTTTTGCCCTTCTAATTTTGCATGTGACTTGGGCTTCTCAACTGTTTGATTGAAAAAGCTTTTCCTTTCAATATGTTTGCATATGGTGAGTTAGGTACAACACTTTTTGGTCACTATGTTTACGTAGGGCTTCGGTTTAGGGAAATGCCTCTGGTGCTCAGTGATAGGGACAAACATGTTAATAATACCTTTGTACATGTGTGAATGGGAAATAAAGATTTAGCCAAAGGGATCGTAGTTTTCCCTTCTGAATTTAACATGGTTTATATTTCCCCTATCTGGAGATAGGGATAAAAAAATTTTTATTAAATCATATCTGCTTTTGTTTGGTTTGTCTTATTTTTTAATTTTCCTACCTCTTCAGAGACTAGGCATTGAAAAGACTGACCCTACCACACTGACAGATGAAGAGATACACAGATTTGCAAGATTGGACATTGATCCAGAAACTATAACTTGGCAAAGAGGTACCAGAGCAGGGTGTACACCCCATTGGTTTGGTTATACTGCACGCCCCATGACCTCCCTTAGAGGTGATAAAATGGGAGGTCCATAGCTTGTGTGTGGGTATTTTCATGGTTAAGGCCTGACTAAGATGGCGACTCACTCGTTTTCCTGGCCACCTCCATCAGTCTCCCTCCTTATTAGCTGTAATCAAACCTCCTTTTGTTCGGTTAGTTGGACATTTTGCTGGCTCTTCAGTGTTCATTGGCGTGAGGAGGGTTTTAAGGAAGTTCATACATAAACCAAAAATAACATTTTGCAACTTTCATTTTATGCAGGAAGTTTTGGTGTCACTAAGTAGAGAAGTGATGTTTAATCACTTCTTAAATCATGTTGCCCTTTATTCTTAGAACTCTTGTCTGGCATAAGTGACTTGATTTTTCTTGTAGGTCTGGAGCTTGCCTGCTCACTTTTACCTCATTTTCTTAAACTCTCTTGTAACAAAGTAGGTAGCCTTCAAGGTTTAAACATCCAGCAGACTGGTGAGTGAGTTGCCTGGTTTCACTGCCAGATGTTGCTTTTCTCTGTGTCAACTAGCATGGCTTAGAGTTTTATTTTGTACCAACAGTGTATGCGTCTAAACTCTGTCACTGCTGAGAAGAAATTTTCATCTAGATGCACAGAATGCAGCTGACAGGCAATTTATTGACTGTTTTTGTGACTGTCGTTGGCTCAGTAACTGTGCTAGCTAATGGCATTTTTAAGGCAACTCTCCTAATATCTAAAACCACACTGATCTTTCTCTTCCTTTGCTTCAATAGCTTTAGACATATGGCATCATATTTTATGAGGAATAAGCTAAAGATCCATTTTGAAAATTTATTATCACAATCATTTTTCCTTTGCTTTATATGTAATTCATGCTTTCTAAGAAAGTAGAAGCAGACAAGGGAAAACATGGATCATACCCATTGACTGGCTGTTCTATACACAGAAATTAGATGCAAGGAACTAGACCCTATTTTTTTTAAAAAAAATAAGGATACACTCCAACAACTCATTACATCCTTCACTTATCAAATGGGGTGGTGTGTGTGTTTCCCCAAGTGCTGCACAAGACACTGCTTTTAGTGTTTAAATTATTACAGTCTTTAAGGAAAATACTTTGGCATGTTATCAAGTACCTTGAAAGTGCCTCTCCTCTTTGACCCACCCTAAAAGAGTGTGAACTGGTTTGCTGCTGTTTTTCATTTTGTGTTTTGTTGTTATTTTTGGTATGTCATACAAAAAACAAAATTGGGAATACACTAAAATGTTCACCGTAGTTAGACCTAGGAGGTGGGGGGATTAAGATTAGTTAGTAGGTTGATCTTTGCCATGTTTTCAAGAGTATGCAATTGGAAAGGTGTTCTGTCATCAGAATGGAAATTACTTCTTCTAAGTGTGCTAAAGGAAAGAGCAGGTCTGTTACCCAGCCTGCTTCAAAAGGCATTGCCTTTGCCCTGTGTTTATGGGCCTTGTGTGTCTCAGGGTTATGTAAGATCAGTGAATCATCCCACAGAACAACATAAACCTTGGCCTTTTGAAAAACTGGCCTGCTCTGTTTTTTTGTGGAGTGTGGAATATGCTTTGAAACGGATTCCAGATTTCTAGTTAATTGTTTGAATTCTCTAGGAAGAATAAACCAAGCTACTCTACCGTCTTGTCTTTAATTCCTGCACATTAATGGTATGAAAACATCATTTCTAAACTTGGACCCATATTCTAGCTTTACCATAAATTTTGAAATCAAATATTATAGTCATTAAGTTAGATTTGTTGCTTAAAATTCTGCTGGTTCCTTTGACTTTATGGTCCTTTTCCCTCTCTACTATATCTGCTGTATTTTCCCTCTCTACTGTATCTTCCTTTTCTACCATAGTGCTGGATACCAATGACAGATTCCTGAGGAAGATCACAATTGGACAGGCTCCCACGGAGAAGGGGCACACACGGACGGTAACTGCCTGTTCCTTTCTAAGTAAATTAGTTTATGGGCACTAGATCCTTGCTGCTTCTATCCTCCTCCATCCCCTCCTGATCAGCTGATACTGCCAGCTGTTGTTCTGCCTTCTCCTTTGTAAAATGAGAGCGAGTAGGTGTGTGGTATTGAGCACTCCTGACAGTTTTTGCAGTAAATCCCATGTGTCACCTGTGTATTTTTCCCCCAGTATTTTTTCCTGGAGGTGGAGTGCCCCAAGTGAATATCCTTGTACATGAATTGATTAAGATTGCTTCTTTTTTGTGGCCATTTTGCAGTATGTCTCTTCAGTGTAAGAGCTTCTGAGTTAGTCCCTTGTATGTTAGGGAAACCATGATCACATGATTACAAGCTGCCTTCACAGGGATCGTTGGTCCTACTAGAACATTTATGCGTAAAAATCGACTACTCAAGGTCTTAGAATAATTAATTACAAATTTTTGCTGTTGGAAGGTTATTTTCATTAAGTTCTTTTTGTACTGTTCTTTTATTCTGTCCTTTTAAGCTATTTGTTTAAGCCTGGGATGCAAACAAGGATTACTTTTGCAATCCACGCTTCTGTTTAACACAGTTTTCCCTGATGCGTCTTTTCCCTGCCAACAGGCCCAGTTTGATATCTCCGTGGCCAGTGAAATCATGGCTGTCCTGGCTCTCACCAGTTCTCTAGAAGACATGAGAGAGAGACTGAGCAAAATGGTGGTGGCATCCAGCAAGAAAGGGGAGCCCATTAGTACCGAAGATCTGGTGGGTAGCCGGGCACTCCAGACTTGGCAATCCGTCTGCGTCTGTTGTCCCAGCATTTCTCAGCAGTTACCACTGACAAAAACTGTGGCATACTTAAGATGCTGCAATTAACTAATTCATATGATCTTGTTACTCACTATATAATTATGAAGTTTATAAAAAGTACTTCATAGTGAGTGATAGATGGTATGCTCCAATAATAGACCACAGGTGGTTTGAGCAATATCTTCAGCCTGTGAGTATTTCCAAGAGAGGGTGTCTGACTTCGGTTTCAGAGAGCATCAGGAGTCCATGTGCGGCCCTTAGAGCTGAGCTTTGAGTCACCCCCCGGCCTCTCCCCATGACAGGCCTCCCTGCACAGAGGCCTCTCATCACGAGGCTCGGCACCATATCCACGCTGATGACCACATTGGGAACAGCTCAGCCGGTTCTTCTAATGGTCCTGCTATATTCATTGTCCACATCAGGATTATTTCTGAACTATCTACATGGTATTATGGAGTTTGAAATGAGATAATCTTATAGATTACTTTTTTTTTTTTTTTTAGCTGCGTTGGGTCTTCGTAGCTGTGCGTGGGCTTTCTCTAGTTGTGGCGCGCGGGGGCTACTCTTCATTGCAGTGCGCAGGCTTCTCATTGCGGTGGCTGCTCTTGTTGCAGAGCACGGGCTCTAGAGTGCAGGCTCAGTAGTTGCGGCTCACGAGCTTAGTTGCTCTGCGACATGTGGGATCTTCCCGGGCCAGGGATCAAACCCGTATCCCCTGCATTGGCAGGCAGATTCCTAACCACTGCGCCACCAGGGAAGTCCCCTAGATTACTTTTTTAAAAGCCTGTTTGTGTTCACATACACCAAAATGGTTGGCCTATGATTAGCGGTCTGTCAGATGAATCTGGAAAAGGGGGGAGATATTAATTTCCTGTTTTCACAGTTAATGTGTATAAGAACAGAAATTGTTTTAAATTTTTACACCAAGCCAGGAACTTAGAAACTCATTAAAACTGAATATAAGTGGGATCCATAGCTTTATCTTACAGTGATACCAGTTTGTTCATCTGTGGCTGGATGGCTTAAAAAGAGGGACCTGATATGTAAGAGTTGGTGTTGAACTCCTGCGTAAATTTTCAGATTAAGGTACAGGAGACACATATTAAATCAGGTTTACAGCCATTTCTGCCCAGACACCAAAGTTACCTATAATTCAGTATTCTTAGGAACTAGCGTTTCCATACCGTAAATGAGTCTAAAATGGATTATCCACATCGATCAGCGACAGAGCTTCACTGAGATGCTTGTTTCCAGGCTTATGTATTTTTCCAGAATTTACATATGGATGTCATTTTCATTCTCTCTTCTCCGTTAAGATAATTGGCAACTTTATTGTATATCCTGAAAAATAAATAAACAAATGAATGGGTGGTCTAGTTTAGGTAAAAGTACTCATTGGTCCAGGATGGCTAAAAAAGGAAGACCTAAGAATGTTGAATTTTGGCTTCAAAAGGTAGGTTTTTTGCTGGTGGGAATCAACCCTTCATGCCTTTGTTTTGCAGGGAGTGAGCGGGGCATTGACAGTACTCATGAAGGACGCCATCAAGCCCAATCTCATGCAGACATTAGAGGTGAGCAGAGTGACTCCTGCCTTCCTGGATTGGTTGTAAAGCAGATTGTTCCTGGGGAGTCAGAGACCTTCTCTCCCTGGTCATCTCTTTCTTCCCATTCTTTCTCATAGTTGTGACTGGGACTTTACTGAAATCTAAAAGAGGCGGCTTCGTACTTTCCCTTGGGAAGTCTTTTTCTTTTGGATTCCAGCTAATTTTGGTCCCCTTACCGAGTGGTCCCTTTTGAAGCAGGATGCGCAGCTTCGCTCACGATGTCTTGATTTCCACAGGGCACTCCGGTATTTGTTCACGCTGGGCCATTTGCCAACATCGCACACGGGAATTCCTCCATCATTGCAGACCGGATTGCACTCAAGCTTGTTGGTCCCGAAGGGTTTGTAGGCGAGTGCTTTTGCAAAATCAGTGATAGACTGTTTTTTCTTTTAACATCAAGGGAGTTGGGATGGCATTTTTACAGTTGCTTTTCTCGTGACAGTGACCGAAGCGGGATTCGGAGCAGACATTGGAATGGAAAAGTTCTTTAACATCAAATGCCGGTATTCTGGTCTCCGCCCGCATGTGGTGGTGCTTGTTGCCACTGTCAGGGCTCTGAAAATGCACGGAGGCGGCCCCACGGTGAGGATCAGGAGTTGGAAGAGGCTGGTTCTCAGAAATGTTCTGAAGGCTAAAGGGAAACTGGATGACTTGTGCCAGTTTCTTCATTAAGCTGCTCTTGTCCTCATGACTAATGGGTTGCCAGAAGCAGGGGATGTTCAGACAGCTCTCGTGCTGGCCGCCTTATCACTCCTAGGCAGTACCAGCTCTTGGCATTTTAAGAGGGCCGAGGTTGTCTTCATGGCCTACCTTTCGGAGCAAAACACCTGATAATATCAAAACCCCTCCAAGGACATGTGCTTGGCTATACTTACAAAAAACTCCTTTATGTTCAGACTGTTCTTTTTAAATCTGAGTCCCTTTTCCCTCTAACGGTGATGCTGGCAGCCAGCCAACCAAACCATTTAGCTGAGATAGAGGTCAGCCCCTTATTGGGAGGTGGGTGCTGGGCAGGACCGGTAACAGCTTGGAGTCGGGGGAGAAGGAGCTCCAGACTGCCTCCAGGTGATGGGGAGAAACAGGTGAGCATGGTTGATCTTCAGCTCCAACCTGAACTTTGTGTTTTCCTGAATTCATACTGCTTAGAAATTGTACTTTCTGCTCTATTATTTTAACACCTTTTCTTCAGCACCTGCATGTGAAGACATGGTGCTCGTTTTCAGAAATTAGTTGAAGTATTAAATTCCTGTCCTCTGGGAGCTGGTCTAGTAACTTGATAAATAAGACCTCCCTCACCTACAAAAGAAACTCACTGTTTCTTAGTGTAGTGATCAGGGGTTTTCCTGTTATAGCAGTTCTCAAGAATGTTGGTCTCAGAACTTCCTTACGCTCTTAAAAATTATTAAGGGCCTAAAAGAGCTCTTTGTTCAGGTGAGTTATGTCTGGTGATATTTACTATATTAGAAATTAAATACTGACATAAATATTAACATAAATAACATTTTTTTAAGTGAAAAGTGACTATATTTTCCAAAACAACATTTAGGCATTGTACGTTTTTCAGATCTCTTCAGTATCTCGCTTAATCGAAGACTGATGGAGTCTCATCTTTGGCATTTGATCTGTTGTGATATCACATGTTACGTAATCTTTGGAAAAGTCCATTGTATACTCAGGAAATAATGAGAGTGAAAAGAGCCATAATGTCTTAGAATTATGGAAATAGTCTTGAACTCTTGGACCCCATGAAAGGATTAGGTCCCCACTAAGGGGAGAGCCACTGCTCTCACAACCCCAGCACACCTCTGCAGTCGTACTCGTCCCCGAGGCGCTCCTAACCCAGGATGCCCCTTTCTGCTAGGCGTGCAGGACGGACTCCCTTTTCCTTCCTGATCATAACCAACATTTCTCTCTCTTGCACCCCCTCACTCACCCTCACGCCTTTGCACCTCCTCTCCTGATCTCATGTCTGGAAAACACTGTGGGCGCGTAAGCTGGCAGCACTGAGAGGAGAGCTTTGCGCACAGCTCTGCCAGGACCCTCGCCTGCTGCTCCTGTTACCTGCTGGAGCCACGTGTGGCCCGGACCGTGGGCTCAGGTCCCTGCTTCGTGCCCCGCCTCTCCGAGGCCCCTTTGGAGTTGGAGCACCATGGTGTCTCTGAGGAAAGGGAGCAGAGCAAGCTGAAGGCTTCTTAATCACTGTCCATTGCCCAGTGGGGTCCCTGGAACTGGCGCCTTCACCCCTGTTGCACTTCCCTGTGGATGCAGCAGGGCTGACCCACCAGGTACCTCTGGAACAGTGAGCACCCACAGGGGAAGAAAATCCTTGTGTGTTGTTTCCCTGTTGTTCCTGTTGCTCACGTGCCCCATTCAGCCCCACAAGGGAGTGGGCTGGCTCCATGGACCAGCTCACGGACCCGTCGCAGGGCATCTGACTTCACGGCAGATGTCTCAGGGTGGCTTTTGCAGGGCTCACAGCTGCCTTGTTCTCTACACTGAGCTTTACCTCCACCCCCACTGCTGTGTGCTTCACTCGCTGGGGTTATTGCCCCTGCCAAGGACACATCCCTTCCCTCACCTGCCTTCATAGATTCATCCCTTCTCACCTCTTCAATTCAGGCCACGAAGGTCTCCCACTCTGCTCAAAGCAGTCATTTTTTTTTTTTTTTTTTTTTTTTTTTTTTTTTTTCCTGCTGTACGCGGGCCTCTCACTGTTGTGGCCTCTCCCTTTGCGGAGCACAGGCTCCGGACGCGCAGGCTCAGAGGCCATGGCTCACGCGCCCAGCCGCTCCGCAGCATGTGGGATCCTCCCAGACCGGGGCACGAACCCGTGTCCCCTGCATCGGCAGGCGGACTCTCAACCACTGCGCCACCAGGGAAGCCCCAAAGCAGTCATTTTTGTTCTGTCCCATAGTTTTGGTCATAGCTCTAAATCCTTAGGGCAGAAAACAACCTTCTACTGCTGTGTATCCCACAAGCATGCAGCTTCTGGCCTTTAACACATGGCAAAGCACTGTTTGAAGCCAAACTCTAATTGAAGTAGAAAATGCCTCTGACTTTGCTTCTTTTCCTTCCAGGTTACTGCTGGACTTCCTCTGCCCAAGGCTTACATAGAGGAGGTAACTTCAGTCACTTCTAATTACTTGGCCTAGAAAGCACCACGTTCTGAATCAGCATTTCCCAACCTGGCCCATTTAGAAATGACTGGGCTGTCGCTATGACCCAGGGTTGCTCTTGGGAGCAGGGTGTGCTAACAGGCCTGCAGTGTGCTAAAGAACTGTACTAAATGAAACAGGGAAGAAATGCCTCATAAAGCAATTGCCCGCATAGGATGTCAGTAAAACCGCTCCCCTAGACCAGTGGTTGGTTCTCAACCAGGAGCAACACCCCCCATCCCAACCCTCACCCCAGCACATTTTGCAATGTCTAGAGACATTTTTGATTGTTGCAACTTGAGGTGGGGAGTGCTACTGGCATTCAGTGGGCAGAGGCCAGGGATGCTACAGTGCATAGGACACTCTCCACTATAAAGAAATATTCAGCCCAAAATGTCAGTAGTGCTGAGGTTGAGAAAGCCTGCACTAATCTCATGGAAGTTTCCTTGTCTTCCCTGCATTAGCTCGTTGATTCTCAAATGCCGTTCATATCAGAAGCAAGTAGAGGCCTTTTTTGAAATGCTTTTTCCTCTGCAGAGTTAAATCCATATTAAGGGGCCAGGATAGGGTCAGCATCCTGGTTATTTTTCTAGGCAGTTTTCATAAACTGATTTGGTTTATGGCATTAAGCAGGGGCTCAAGGAATTGTGAGCTCAAACCTTTTCATATTTATATCATTAACCATCGAAGAAACATCTCTAGCACCAGTTTGGGGTTATCATGTGAGAGATTAGGCCCCCGAATGAGATGGTAAGCTCGGCTGCTATCACTGTTGATTCAAGTTTTTCTGCCTTTTTTGGAAGCTTTTAAATTGTCAGGCAGTACAGGGTCACTTTTCAGCCCCCAAATGAAGTAATTCAAAAGCAGCTAGCAAAGAATTGCTGGTGCCTTCAGTTTGCCTGTCTTCTGAGTTATGATTTGCCTTTTATGGTCATTTGTCTGATTCATGCGTAGGAGGGGAATTCACAGTTCTGGCCCTCCTGCCACCCCGCAGCCTTTCCTGCATCTAATTAGAGCAACTGCCCCTCACTGGCCCAGCTGGTGTCTTCGTTTAAGAAATTCTACTTATTTAAAACTGTTCTCAATCAATCTTATGTATTAATTGGTTTTCATGTGACTAGAGGTAAGGAATTAGCTGTGCTCTTTAGAATGTCAACTAAATTCTAATCTCAGTTTTCAATTATTAAAGGGGGAAAAAAGCATAAATCATGTTTATAATGATCTCAGTTGTTTTCTATATCTTACCTTTTTTCTGCTGTTTTATGAAATCCACAAACCAAGCACTATTACTGCTAGGTTTTACTCACGATCTAGTGTACTTATTTTTATATAAGACTATGATATTTTCATTTTTAAAATACTTAATGTATTTTAAGCTTATATAATAATATACCCTTGGTAAAAAAAATTAAATAATACAAGAATATAATATATATATGATTTGAGTCCCCAGTTAACAGTTGGTGCGTATCTCTCAACATTTAAAAAAATTCCATGAATATGCACGTGTATTTTTGTATTTGTCCAAAAATGGGATTAATTAATCTCTTCATAGTTTTGCCATTTCAGTACATCTTTGAGAGGTTCCATGCTAATACAGATATTCGCACTTTTCATAACATGTACCTGATACATATTTATCGAGTGTGTATATCGTGATTCACTGGCTCAGTCCCCTACTGAAGGAGCTTTGTGTTGTTTGCAGTTTTCCCATGCTGCAAGCAGTGCTCCAGGAAGCATATTTTAAAATATTTTAAAATGTGTTTCCTTAATTACTTTCCTTTAAATTTCATAGTATTTGGTTCTTAAAAATGGTATTTATCTCATTTCTGACACAAGAAGGTTTATGGTTCTAACACAACATTGTAAAGCAACTATATACCAATAAAAATTAATTTAAAAAAAAAAAGGTTTATGGTTGAGTTCATTTAAACCCGTGAAAGCATCACTGACGACTCCATGTTTTCTGACAAATGCCACACACTATGTATGCTAGGCCCTGTCTTCTGATGGCAGGGTCTGTGCCATGCTGAACAGAGTCGGTTTGTACTGCTGTACCATATAAGTACATACAATCTATAAAACAGGGGTCGTAAATATAATTTATTTAAAGGCAGCTGATTCCGTTCAAACAGCAAATAAGCTATTAAGGTACAGCACGATGAGGGCAGATGCACCAGCAAATCTCACCCTTTCAGGGCAGCCAGGACAGGAGCACAGCTCACCCTAGGGCTGCAGGCTCCAGCATGTCTCTATTGGCTTGTCCTGACAGTGAGTGGCTTCTGGGTCAAGGAGACAGTTTCTCTTTTAAGAAGAACCTGCAACTGTTTTCAGTTCTGCTCTCTGACCTCACAGACCTTCCACTGTTGTTTCTGCAGAACCTGGAGCTGGTTGAAAAAGGCTTCAGTAACTTGAAGAAACAAATTGAAAATGCCAGGATGTTTGGAGTTCCAGTGGTAGTGGCCGTGAACGCCTTCAAGTAAGTATAAAGTGTAAGAGTCGAGGGGGACTGTGGAAAACGGCCAGCAAACATCTCCTGGTGCTGATTGTTCAGCCCAGCTTTTAGCTTTGTTCTCTTCTTCAGTTACTGCTATTGGTTATTAAGCCTGTGCTTTGGGAGCTGTTGATGAGAGCCTGCCATATGACAGGCACCGCATATGTCACAGGGGACTCATCACCTCACTTGCTGAGGGTCCAGAGTCAGATTTGGCTCCTGTGGGTGCCCTTCTCCACCAGGTGAAGTGGGTAACACACAGGCCAGAAGTTAACTGTTCCTTTTGGTCTTTAAAGGCCTTTTGTGCTAAGAGAAGGTCATAGCCCTACACAGTTCCATTAGTTCACCAGGCCTGGTAGGATGTTGTCTTGACAATTTGTTAAACGTATTGAGCTGGAAGTGTTCCTGTAAGAGAACTTGTGTGGGTTGTTTAGTTATTGTAATGCTGGTTTTGGTTTTGTTCTGATGGTCTAATCACAGCAAAATAGGAAGTAAAATTTTTGAAAAGCTAGTATTTATCGATTCCTTATGATGTGCCTAGAATGTTATAAGTACTTTGCATGTATTTACCATCTAAGCCTCATAACATCCCAATGAAATAAGTGCTATGATTATGCCCATTTTACCCATGTGGACACCAAGGCACATAAAGTTTAAGTAACTGGCTGAAAGTCACCCAGCTAGTAAATTGTGGAGCCAGGGTTCAAACCCAGGCAGTATTACTTGATTAGTGTCTGTTTATCAGTGGGTAATTCACATGGGTTTTAATGGCAAAAATATGACAGATTCTGTCCTCTCCAGCCATCGTCAATGCTTTAACATGAAGCGTTGCCTTTACAGGACAGATACGGAGGCCGAGCTGGACCTCATCACCCGCCTTGCCAAAGAACATGGGGCTTTTGATGCTGTGAAGTGCACTCACTGGGCAGAAGGGGGCAAGGGCGCCCTGGTGCTGGCTCAGGCCGTCCAGAGGGCAGCTCAGGCACCCAGCAGCTTCCAGCTCCTCTATGACCTCAAGGTGGGTTACCTGCTGTATGCAAAAAAACAAAAAGCACAGTGCAGTTTCTGTGTGGCTGCTTCTGCTTAGAGCCTGTGTTTAGCAGCTTCAGCCTGTGGGTTTGATTCCCATGTAGGTGAGTTACACGACCACAGCCTGGACTTTCAACTCCAGACAGATTTCTTATCAACACACGTTGCTGCTTACGGGCAGAGGAGGGCGTCCAGGCAAGAACACCCCAGGAGGTTGGCTCACATCCTAACTTTGAAAAGACTCACAGTACAGTCCCTTTGCTGGCAGGAGAGAGAGGGTTACATATAGAAGCAAGAGTCATGGCAAATTGGCAAGGGGCTACATCAAACTCAGAAACATTTTCCCCAATATAGGGGAAAGCAGTGTGGTCCGAAGTGTACTTCCTGGTACGGGCGCTGCCTCAAGTTCAGAGAAGCACCCAGGTGCAAAACCAAAGCACCTTGGCAGGCTTCAGCATTCTTTCCATCACTGAGTAAATTATGGTACATCTGGCTCAGGCAGAAGCACTGCTTATTCTGGGATGCAGTAAAGACAGTTCACAAAAATGTTGTTATTATAGGGTTGTATTTTGTTTTCAGTTCTCTGTGTATTTCAGGATGTGATTAGACATTAAGTAGTATGCCCACAATAACTGGAAACTGTTAGGAACATGGGATGGATGTTGAAGCTAGTTCTGCTTGTATTATCTAGGCTGCTTTTTGGCTTGGTTTTTAGAAGATAATCATAAACTTTCAAAAATAGCCATAAAAAGGTAGACGGAAGAAACCCTATTGCTCTTGAATTTTAACAATCTCGTTTTCTTTGCCCCTTGCAGGTATAATACTCTTATATCTTAGTTACAATTAATTAACATTCTCCTATTGACATGGACATTTTCCTGTTGAGCTTTAGTTTTATAGACTGGTTTGAGAACCTGTTCAACCAACCATCTTTTTAGGAAATGCCCTAAACACAAGTTTGCACACAAATACAAAGCATTTATAGGCACCCTTTCTAAGCCGCATCCACAGTACCTGAATTAGGAAACCCAGTCCTTGAAGGCGAGCAGGAAGCCTGGAAGAAGTGGGGTAATGAGGACTTTATGACCCATTTCTACTTGGAACTTTTCTCTGTTCTGACAAACAGGAGGCTGCCACTTTTTGTCTTAAGCATCTGTTGGTCTTAAATCACTCCTCAACGGAAGTACTTTTGCTTCAGAAGTTCTGAATATGCCTTGGCATTTATAGAGCTCCAATTATAAGAGGCATATGAAAGTAGTTCCTATTGGATCTTTATAAAGCTGTAATTGAATAGACAATTATATTTATTTATATCCATTATACAAAGCCCCTTCATAAATGATCACTGTTTAGTTGAAAATGTTTATTTTCATTATTTAAGATAATTATTTCTTTCACCAAACAAAACTCAGTGTTCTCTTAGCCTTAGTTGCTAGGGAGCATAGAGTCTGATATTGCCTGATTTCAGTGATTTGCTCACCCAGGTTACCTGTGAATAGCTGTCCTTCCCATTTCCTTTGGGTAGTTTCTCCCTGTGCTGTTTGCTCTGAATCCTAGTGCCTTGAGCTAGGCTGCAGGAGCATTTAAGAGGCCAGGCCCCACTTCCGAAAGCTTTGCCCTGGAGGAAGCAGCCCTGGGCTTCTTTGTTAGACCTAGAGGTCACTGGTTGGACCACTGGCCTCCCTCTGCTGCACTGTTTGCACAGGTGCCATGGAAAGCATATCCTTTCCCACCACACCCATTGCATGTTGGTTGTGTAAGTCACTAGGTTGTTTAAATATGTAGATGATCTAAAGAAATATATATATATGTAGATGATCTTGTTTTTATAACAATTTCTAAGTAGCAGCAATTAACGATCGGTATGTTGTATTAAAGATAGCATCTGCCTCTCCTGTACACACCAGGGGTTCTGTGAATGGATATCAGTTGCCTTAGTTCATAAACAGTATCCCAGGTCTGCTTTGACAGGAGACTGATCTTCGTTATTGGAGCGTTACATTTTATTTATGAAGAAATAGTTATTCTTGAGTAGTGAGCAGTATTGTTTATGATAGTGAGGTCTTAAATACACACACACACAGTAATTTTACACCTGTGGGACATTTTCCACATATAAAATCTGGGGCTTGGTAGTAAAAAAAAAGTTCTAATCCAATAAACCTCAAACTATTAGCCTGTTTGTGTATGTGTATAAAAACTTCTCTGGCCCTTTTGGGGACTCTGACCTGGAACATGGCTGTAAGTAAAGGTTCGTGTCCTCATGGGTGTCTAGTCATGGTCTCCCCTCTCTTTCCTGTCTGTTAGCTCCCAGTTGAGGATAAAATCAGGATCATTGCACAGAAGATCTATGGGGCAGATGACATTGAATTGCTCCCCGAAGCACAGCACAAAGCTGAAGTCTACACAAAGCAGGTAGATGTTTGGTTGGTTCTTTCAGCTCTTTGTCCAGCAGGCCTTGGGGTCAGAACCCCTGCATTCTTCCAGCCCACCGGGCATTGCTTCCCTCCTCTGGGCGGCAGCCTTCTCCCCTCTTAAATACTGAGCGTGGATTAGGTGGTCTGGTCCCAAGTTCTTTATCTACCTAGAGGTGGTATGTGAGTGTGGGAAAGCCATGAGGAAATATGGGGTGTCTTTATTGAGAGCCTTTAGTCGTACCTTCATGTCTGCTCCAAGCTATCATTTTTAACTGGTTATATAAATGAAAGTGAAATATTCACTTGTGGGATATGGTCGTGAGTGCTTACCTCCTTCACCCAACAAAGGTTTTTTTTTTTCTAATCAGTAATACCTAAGCTGGAGGAGGGCAGTGACGTAGAGATGTATGTAAAGGGAGTTGGATGTTTCAAATAAATTGCAGAAGCCATATCAGCAAGGTGCCCGGATGTTCTTCGTTGCGTTGCCAGCCTTTCATTTGTC
The DNA here is from genome assembly GCF_039906515.1 of Pseudorca crassidens. Taxonomy (NCBI): domain Eukaryota; kingdom Metazoa; phylum Chordata; class Mammalia; order Artiodactyla; family Delphinidae; genus Pseudorca; species Pseudorca crassidens. The sequence continues at coordinate 37,711,736 of NC_090296.1, read as the reverse complement.
CCACTTCTGTTCCTGTCTTTCCCCAGGGCTTTGGGAATCTGCCCATCTGCATGGCCAAGACACACTTGTCCTTGTCTCACAACCCAGAGCAAAAAGGCGTGCCCACTGGCTTTGTCCTCCCCATTCGCGACATCCGCGCCAGCGTTGGGGCTGGCTTTCTGTACCCCCTGGTGGGAACGGTGAGTGAGCGCTGCAAGCAGAGAGCGCTGCTTGTTTACCCGTGCTTCTTAAATTGATTGCTGAAGCCATCACGCAAATGCCGAATTAGCAGAGTTCATTGCTGAGGAGAAAGCTGGAGTCGGGCCCGTTACGATGAATCGTCTTGCTATGGACCATCTTGGTCTCAGTTCAAGGATGATGCTGTGACTGCTTGTACTGAATAATAATACTGTTTCCCAGTGGCAATATGACCTTGACTGAATCCAGGATGGGCTTGATTCGTAGGCTGTGGTGGTGCTTATATATAATCACAACTGACTTTTTTGGGCACCTTTCACAGACTGACTCGGTCCTCCCAACCAGCCCCTTTGAGGCTCTGCACCTCCCAGGTCTTCTCGACAGGCCTGGAGTTTATGCCTGAAATTCAGGGAATGCATCATTTTTGAGTAAAGAATTTTCCCCTTAAAATGTGAGTGAACCCTGTAGATATGAAAGGGGAGGGGGTTTATTTACACTTTGAGATGATTTGATTATCAAATCTCATCTTACAGGTTTCATGCATGTTTAAGGAGGAAAATTGCTAATAGGGAGGTAGAGGAAAGCTTAAGGACATACTTGCAGTTTGGACTAACTTTGTCCCAGGGTCTGCATTGATCCTGTGCCCAGGTTCCCCCACAGATCTGCCCAGTGTCCTACATCTGCAGATTGTTCTTACTGCAGTACAGGATCGAAATAATAAACTAAGCCAATACACAAGTAAAGGAAACCAATAGACCTCCTTTTGGAGCTTCTTTCAGTATAGTAAGAAAGCAGTAGGAGGTGATATGATAGTTGAAAGTACGGAACATTAAAACTGAATCCACTTTCACCCCTGCTGGTTTTGGCCTTGGGCAGGTTATTAAAGGTGTGAGCCCTGCTCTTGTCAGCTCTCTGTGGGGCAGCGTCATCGCGTCACAGTGGTGGTCAGACAGGGTGTGTGCACCAGTGCCCCTCAGCCCCTCCCTCCAGAGGCACAAGGCGTGCGTCGCTCTGCTCCGAGACATCAGTGCCTGGGGTTTGTAGAAATTCCCTTTCAGTAGGAATGTTAAACCATTTACCCAGCACCTCGAATATTGCAGAACGTGTGTTGTTTCCGGAGAAATTATCAGCACCTAGCAGCTGAAGGAGCAGTATTGTCGCTGCTACTTTGATGTGTGGGTGCAGAGGGGTGGCTGTAGAGACGAAAGCAAAGCTGAAAGTGTCAGGCTGGGATTTTCTCATCCAGAACAGACTCTCACCTTAGAAGCCCACCTGGACCAAGACGTTTCCGCACATAATCTAGACGCCTTAACAATTACTGTTCTTCAAGGTTTCTGATTGCCGTTGGGGCCTGAACAGGGTTCAGAAGCCTTGAGAGCATTTTATGTACTAATTCAAGGTGTGGTGGCTTCTTTTTGGAGTTTTATATCTAAGTTCCTATATGTATGTACACATACTCTTTTCTTTTAAAAACATTTTCTGATTATCAACATGACCAATGTTTAAGGGGAAAAAAGTCCTCTTTGGGAAAGAGTAGTACTGATAATTCTACTAATCGCTATTTTGGGGATTATCTTCAGAATTTTCTGCCCATGTGCACATGCGTGTCTACATCAGTGGGCACCTGTCCTTCATCTTTTTTATTTAATTAATTAATTTATTTTTATTTTTGGCTGTGTTGGGTCTTCGTTTCTGTGCGAGGGCTTTCTCTAGTTGGCAGCAAGTGGGGGCCACTCTTCATCGCGGTATGCGGGCCTCTAACTATCGCGGCCTCTCTTGTTGCGGAGCACAGGCTCCAGATGCACAGGCTCAGTAGTTGTGGCTCACGGGCCTAGTTGCTCCGCGGCATGTGGGATCTTCCCAGAGCAGGGCTTGAACCCGTGTCCCCTGCGTTGGCAGGCAGACTCTCAACCACTGTGCCACCAGGGAAGCCCTGTCCTTCATCTTTAGTGTCATCTTCAGGCTCTTAGGCTAGGGCGGAGGACCAGTCCCTTCCTTTTTCCTCCTTGTCCCCACGCTCAGCAGTTGCTTATCTCTTACAGAATGTGAGAACAGAGACCCATGACAGCTACCTGTAGTAGGTTCTAGGAAGTATTGATTGGCGCTCAGATGTCAGAACCAGCTTTTGGGTTTTTTTTTTGCGGTACACAGGCCTCTCACTGTTGTGGCCTCTCCCATTGCGGAGCACAGGCTCCAGACGCGCTGGCTTAGCCACCATGGCTCACCGCCCTAGCCGCTCTGCGGCATGTGGGATCTTCCCGGACCGGGGCACGAACCCGTGTCCCCTGCATCGGCAGGCAGACTCCCAACCACTGCGCCACCAGGGAAGCCCTCTATGACATTTTTATAGTTAAGTTGTAGAAGTTCCACTTAAACTCTTTTCCTGTCTAGATCTGATTTGAAACTTGTATGTATGTATTCATTATAAAGGACATTGTTACAGGTTAAAAATACACTGAGTTTTCCACTTACAAGCCTTACAGATTTATATCTAAGTAGATGTTTGTCAAAGCCAACTCTTTAGAAAAAGAAGCAAGTGTAAATAAAATCCATGAGCATCGCAAGTTCAGGTTTAGAAGGCCAAATTGGACCAGTAAGAACAGTGATTGTAAAACCATCTAGATTAGGTACAGAAATGTCTTGGCCCAAGTTAAAGGATACTGATTCCTAATGTTGTGTTGCTGAAGCAAAAATAATATGGGTATCTACACAAGACTCATTAAAACAAAATTAAACAGCAGACAAGCCCTGCACCTCCTTTTGGTTTTGTGATGTGAGGACCAAGGGGGTGAATAACTGACTCCTCAGCCCCCCCAGCACCTGCCATTGTGGGACGAAGGTGGAGGCACCTCCTCAGCCTCTTATTGCACCAGGCTGTGTGGGAGCCCATGAGGAAATCTGGTGTTTGGTTTGCTGGAGGACTCGAGGGTTTCTCTCTGAGATCATAACAGGATCAGTGACTTGGTTTTTAATATGTAACATGAAGAGTGCCATTTTATGGTTAACTATAAAATAATATTCTGTCTTTGTGCCTTGAGCTTTCTAGCTGAAGGGAAGGTGAAAAAAAATCATATTAAGTTTGTTTGTAATGCTATTTTGCATCTCCTAGATGAGCACCATGCCTGGACTCCCTACCCGGCCCTGTTTCTATGATATTGATTTGGACCCTGAAACTGAGCAGGTGAATGGGCTGTTCTAAACAGGTAAGTTGTTTCTGGTGAAAGTTCTGCTTTTTTCCTTATGAGGCATGTTTATGAATTATAGGACTCCAGCTAAAGCTACGAAAGCGCAAATTCAGTGCTTTCAAAAGATTTCTTTCCAGACATCAGTGAGAGGAGAGGGGGCAGTAGTGTAACCAATGAATGAAATACTTACATTTCAACATTTTTGGAAAAAGAGCAGGGTTCATCACAGTTTGGCAGCGTAGGGTGGAAAGGCGCCATCCAGTGAACTAAGGAGGGACCCCAGTGGAGGTTAGACCCCCTCTGTGGAGCCCCAGGAGGCTCCGGGCTTGGAGCTGATAGCACATTGGAGGGCAGGAGCAGCTGAAGGTCTGCATACTCTGAATAGACAGTTGGCACACAAGAGTGAGTAAATGTCCCAGAAAGTAGAAAAGAGAAGGAAGCAGGACCAGTCCCGGAGTTCTTGGGTCTTAAGTGAAGGGCCCCCAAGTACTCATCACAATGAGTACTTGGGCCACCAAGTACTCATTGGGCCACCCCTGGACATATCCAGGTGAAATTTCAGAAACATCAAAGATGAAAATCCTAAAAATCCTCTCCAAAGAAGAAGAAATGGCTTTTGCCTATGAAAAAAACTGAGAATTAGCCTGAACCTCTGTCTTCTTATCAGCAGTAAAAGGCTCCTAGACAGTGGAGGAATGCCCTCCAGGTCTACGGGGAAAGATGACTTTCCACCTGTGTTTACACCCACCAAATCTATCCAGAGGTTTTCAGACACGCACAGTTTGGCACCCCGACGCCTCTTCCTAGGAAGGGATTTAGCAGTGTACTCCAGCACAGCGAAGACCAAAGAAAAGGGAGACACGGTTTTCAGGAAACCAAAGCCTGGTCTGGACTGTAAAGAAGGGGAATCCTGACAACTGCAGGTGACCCAGAGTTACAAATCCCACATGGAACAGGAGAAGGGAGGAATTGAGAAAGAGTAGAGAGAGCTAGAAAGACAAGGGTGTCAAAAGGGTAATTATGCAAAAGAAAAGCTCTAACATTGTTTAAGAATGTAAAGGTCCAGGTGGAAGCAAACCGTGGCCATCATCTGGGCAACTGTAAGGGTGGTTGCTCATAGAAGCACCTCTGCTTACACAGCAGAGAGACCATGTGCTAGATGCTGGGGGAGCACACAGAAATGTCATCCTGGCTCATGCTTGGTCTGCCCTTGAACAGTATTCACACAGCCATAATGTAAATGCTGTCCATTGTCTTCAAGTCTATGGACAGACCCCAGAAGAGCTGGCAGTGGGAAGGGAGGTAAATGTTGACAACTTTGACAGTGAGAGAGGGTGATGGTGCTGTGTGGAAGGGAAGAGGAGATGTTTCAGCGCTTAGAGAAAACTATTTCTTGTTTCATTTTCCTTCCAGATTGTCCATCTTCAAGAAGCAACTTTGAAAGTTTGGCCAGTGTTTATTCAGGCCTCCTATCGGGAAGTGTGTGGAAGTTGAGAGAAGTCAGTCCCGGCCCCGAAGATTTTCTGAAAAATAAGTAGTGGGAGTTTTCCCAGAAGCCTTTCTTCAGTCTTAATTCCCACCATTGTGTATAAATCAACACAAATCATTCATGCACATGCCTAATTACTTTACTGCATCCATAGAATAAAAGTAAATAATTTTGCAATCTCGGTGTTCAAATATAAATTGTAGCATTAACAGACTGCTGCCCTAGCTCTGCTGTCCTGTGTGATCTGGGAGACCCCTTGGACTGAAGAAGCAAGTTGTAGTGTGTACTATATGATACATTGTGTTTAAAGGGGGAAAGGTGCATGGCTTGTGTGTTTCTGGGAGGACAGGAGACCTCCTGAGAGGGCTGAGAGAGAAGTAGAATCCAGAGGACATGCCTTTTTGCCATATACTTTTCTGTATTGTTCTTTTTTTTTTACGCCGAGAAAGTATTGCTTACACAGGTTTTTGTCCTGAATTTCCTTAGAATTCCCGTTTCTGTCACAGCTTTAGCACCATTTTTTTTTAAATTTATTTTATTTATATATTTTTTTGGCTGCATTGGGTCTCCGTTGCTGCGTGCGGACTTTCTCTAGTGGCGGAGAGCAGGGGCTACTCTTCATTGCCGTGCACAGGATTCTCACTGCGATGCCTTCTCTTGTTGCAGAGCACGGGCTCTAGGCAAGCGGGCTTCAGTAGTTGTGGCTCACAGGCTCTAGAGCGCAGGCTCAGTAGTTGTGGCACATGGGCTTAGTTGCTCCACGGCATGTGGAAGCTTCCCGGGCCAGGGCTCGAACCTGTATCCCCTGCATTGGCAGACAGATTCTTAACCACTGTGCCACCAGGGAAGCCCAGCACCATTTATTTTTAATAAGTCCTCAGGAAGGATGGTCATACAGCATTAACTGTAGGGTAGCTCTTTCTGCTCTGTTGGTTCAGCACATATTTATTGAGCTTCTACCCTGTGCCTGAGCTCTCTCTCCCTCCCTACAGGATGTTTTTTCCCTCACATGTTTTCCCTTCTCTTCTTGTTCTTTATCTTCTAACTCTGTTCTTCCTCTCCCATCTTTCCTCCCTTTTCCCCTTCTTCTTCCTGCATTGGATCCTTCCAGAAGATGTTGCATCCCCACCGGCGCCAGTGCTAAAAGACTGCTAGCATGGGCAGAGCAGTGTTTTTCCTGGTGTCCTTGGTTTTATTATTTTTAATCCCCTAGGTGTGATTGTAATAGTGTCGGTTTTGCAGTTTAAAGAAATGATGACAGTGCTTTGGAGGGCATATGGCAAAGGGGTCATGAGCACGGAGCCCCAGCTCCACCATGCTTTGTATACTGCCTGGCACATTGTACACACTCAGTGATGTCATTTCCTGTTCAAAAGCATCATTTGGGCCCTGTCTGCACAGAGTTCATTGTTTCTAGTGTTTTTTAAAATGTCCTATAAAACCTCATCTGGATGGGACTTTCTGGGAATTCAATTTGTAAACAGGGGAAGAAAGCAGTCTATTGTCAGACGTGGTGACTTAAAGATCACCTTAAGGAATTCAGGCTTCCTCATATCACCAAAAGCCATGTGGGTTTATTTATTTATTTAATTTAAAAATTTTTCTGGTCGCACCCCACGGCATGTGGGATCCTAGCTCCCCGACTGCACCCGCTGCATTGGAAGCCCGGAGTCTTAACCACTGGACCACCAGGGAAGTCCCTGCTGTGTGGGTTTAAATCTTTAATATTGATAGAAGTAGTGAACACAGTTGGTGGGAGAGGGTAAGTGGAGGTTTATAAGGCAAAAAAACAGCCCTAATACAATAAATAAGCCAAATTGTCTTTACCAGGTATTGCTTGGAGTGAATGGACTAATGCAAGAATTTTCCTAGAAGTAAAATATGCCTTCAGTAAAATTTCAAATGGTACAATTTGCTCTTTCCACTTGGCAATATACCTTGGAGGTCTTGCTCCATCAGCAGTTTGGGATTCATCTTGTTTCATATGGCTGTGGAGTATTTAAACAGTGCTTCTGATGGACACTTAACCATTGTTTCCTGGTTTGGTAGCTACAGGCCCAGGCTGTGGGTGAATAGGGACCAGGATGGGAGAAACGGTATGATCAGTAGAGATCAGATAAATAAGCAAGTGATTTTATTGGCACGCTGTATCTGGTGATGTTAACAAGATAAGCTGTAGGTAGGATAATTTCTCATCAGATTGGAGATATATTTAGAGCCTGTTTCTCATTATATAATGAAAAGCTACTAATTGAGTAGCAGACAATGATATGGGTAATAACTTACTAACTGTCACTTAAGTGAGTTCAAGGATGACAGGTTTCTTTCCTGTATGAGGTACTGGATACATTTTTTTTTAACTCAGATATGGCATCGGGTTCTAGTTGTATTCTAAAGAAAAACGACAGTGCAGTATTTTATTTATAGTTCTGTACTCTGTGAGTGTGTGTGTTGGAGGTTGGAGATGAGTTATATGTAATACACCTTACAGAAATCTGCCCTTCAAATACAAAATCAGTTCACCTCTTACCTCAAACCACTCTTCAGTTCCCTTTCAGTAGTCGGTTTTTTTTTTTAAGAAAAGCAACTGGGATAAGATCTTACAAGTCCTTAAGATGGCCTTTATTGCTTTTAACCTATCACTGATTTCATTTCCAGTTACTTCCTAATAAGACAGCTATTCTACCCTGTCTTCATCTAGATAAGCTCATCTTATTTTTGCCTGAAATTGTTGCAAACTCCCAGATCTGCTAGATTTGAGAAAACTTGGATCTCAATAAGTAATTGCATCTCAGTTGGTTATGAGTGGCATGGATTTCTTTTGGCTTGTTTAAAGTTCAAAACTGACAGTAAGCAGGGTTAGTAACTCATCTGGGGATATAAAACATCTTCACAGCCTGGTATTCAATGAATGAACAAAGATAAATTGAATTCTTAATTATAACTACTATAAATTAGATGCTTCTGGATTTTCCTGTTTTACAGCTCTTGTCTCTAAGATCTTGACAGCTTAGATTCAGCTTTGCTGTTGTGTCCTAATAGTGCTTTGCTTAATAAGTTTCAGTGGAAGCTATAGAAACTTAGAGGTAAAATATATTCTTGGAAAAACATCCAAAAATGGGTAACTGAGGTTTACTCTCAAAGATCATGATCCTATTGAAGAAAAGAGTTAAGTACAACTACTTTTCAGTAGTTCTTCCCTTCATCATAATAGGTTCTTCATCTGCCTGGGAGGGGCCAGAGGAGAAGGCAGGAATTGTGCATCCCACGGGACCTCACCTCTGGAGCTCCCAGGAATGCCGTTGTAGGTAACATTAAGCCCACTCTCATTGTAACACCTTTCATTAGTGTTAAATGCATTGTACACAATGGATTATGTGTACAAATAAATGCTTATGGTGCTTTTCACTAAGGCTAGGAACTTGTTTAAAGACTCAAAATGTGTGAAAATACACAGCCTACCTAGTCAGGCAGGAGGGTAGATATTGCCTGTGCCCTTTGCTCTGATCAGGACTGGAATCGTGAGGAAAGCTGTCTCCTATTCTCCATGCCCCGCTTGAGAGGAACAAGGTTAAGCAGCCACCTAGGAATATCCTGAAGGGAAACATGGATAACTTGTAAGCTACTTATTCTTGGAAATATATATAAGGTATAAAGGATGGATGGGGCTGGGTTCCTGTGTTCTGACCTCGATGGCACACAGGTTGCATCATCTCTGCCTGCCTTCTAGATACTTATGAAGACACGGGTTTGTGTCTTGGGCCTCTGAGAGGATTTGGCAATGAACCCTTTGATACCCAAAACTTTTCCAGGAGTGGGTTTGGGTGTAATGAGGTTTTCCTCTCTCAGTTCATGTAATTTTCTCGCCAAACGAGATTCACTGCACAGTTTTGAATCCTACTTTTAAAATGTGGTATCTGCTGTGACTTAAATATTCAGTGGGGCGATTTATAATGGGAGTACCATAATTTAAAATTGGATTTTGCTACTTTGCGTCTGAGAAAATGGGAGGCTTATGACCCTGGTCCCCTCCCCATCTGCCAGCCCTCTCTTTTCTCGGTGGCCCCCGATGTGGTCGCGCGCCAGGGATTCGCGCCAGGCTGGGAGCGCCCGTGGCTGGGCGAACTGCTCTCGGAAAGACCTTCCGATCACCCCCTCACCCTCCCCCGCGCCCACCGCCCCTAGCCCGGCCCCGTCCCGCGCCCGCACCCTCCGCGCGCATTGGTGCAGCCGGCTGTCTGTCCCCGCCCTCTGGGGGAGGGGGCGCCGCGGGGCTGCGTTCTCTGCAGAGGGCTGCTTGCTCCGGGTGCGACCGTGGCTTCCCGCCTACCCGTGCGCCCAGCCCAGCGAGCGCCCCCGCGACCTCGGCGACAGCGTCGACCAGGGACCCCGGCGCCCGCGGTAAGTGAAGAGGGCGAGTAGGTTGCAGGTAAAGGGTGCGGACCGGTGCACCTGCGCGGCAAAGTGGGCGGGAGGTGCCCACTGGACACCGGGAATCCGGGCCGCCCGAGGTGGCCGGAGTGAGAATCGGGAAGGTCGTTTGTCTGCAGAAATCTCCAGCCAGCGCGACCCTCGAAAGCTCTGCCCACATCTATCCTCTGCGCGTTACAGCTCGTGTTGCTGGTAGCTTTTTTCCTTCTTTCCCCTTTTGGGGGAAAATAGAGTGCCGGGTTCCTGGACATTATAATTGTGCAGATAGCTTGAAGCTGGGTTATGTCTTCCACGCCCGCCCCAGCACTTTCCTTTTTGAGTACTTTCTGCTACGCTCTAGCTCCTGCCATAAGGCGATTCAAGCCGAAGGAGAGACGCCCTCCTCCAGGCGAAAGCTTCGTGGTCCACACCTGGCGCTGGGAGAGATTCACTGCTTTCCCCAGGAAGTGGCTGCTCTTTGCCTCCGTGCTTCTCTGCTCACGGGAAAAGGGGAAGGGGTATTTTTTGTGGCAGTAGACTTGCGATTCTATCAGGAAATTACAACAGGGACTTTAAGATTGCCCAGGCGATAAAACTATTTGTGCAGGTTAAGGGAGAATCATTTGCAGTCTAATGTCCTGCAAAGTTTTAGTATCTACAGGCTGCATTTTCCCCATTTCAGTTAGGTTTTGTTTGGGTATTTATTTCTGCATCATGATATACATTTAAGTGAGCTTCTCAAGCAGTTGTCTTTGGGCAATCCAGATTAGTTTCAAATGATACATTCCTAAACATGATCCGATTTCAGTATTTCTATTAGCTATACAGCCTCTGGTTAATAAAAACTCTCAGGCACTGAGAACTCACAAGAGGTGACGAGACTTAAGGAGCTATAATCAGCTGTGGTTCTTGTGCTTATGGAAACATCGTATGAGGAGGGACACTGTAAAATGTTCATATTTTAGTTCCATCATTGTTCTAGGATGACTTTGCCTTTCTGTCAGGGGCATGGAGTATGTAACACTCAACCTAAGAGAATATTTACTTAGATCATGAACTGATTTTCAGAGTTCCAATTCCTTCTGTGGTTCACAGAATCAAGAGCTACCCAAATAAACCTTCAACAGTGAAGGATTTACAAAAAAAAAAAAAAAAAAAATACAAAGAAAGAGTCCCTTTGCTTATTTTAGGACATCCATCAACTAAAATTCATAGGATTTTTGTTAGGTGATCACCTCACGTCTCTATTCATTGGTACCCTCATACCGTTCTGTGGATTGATTTAAAATATACCTTTATATTTATATGTAACTAATCAGTTTGCCAATTGCATATCTTATCAACTTATTTCTGGCTTTCAAATTAGTTCCAGAACCACAGAAATAAAATATAAAGAACTGCAAAAGCTTAAATTTTAAAATAGCAAGAACTCAGTCTAGTCTTGGTTCAGTTATCAGTTGATGGGCTACATTATGGTAACACAACCATTTAAGCAATTTTTAAATTTTTTTCACTAGCGAGTCTAGTGCAGATTAGCATCTCCAAACAATTCATTTTTCTGATGAAACTCTTAAAACCCAGTTCCAGAGGACGGGCTTTAGAAACAGGCAATCTTGGGTTGAATCTGAGCTCTGTTATCGATTAGCTGTATAATCTAGAGCAAGTTACTTAACCTCCCTAGGCCTCAATTTCTTCATCTGTAGATGGTGATACCACCACCTACTCTGTAATGTTGTGGGACGATTAGAGATGTAAAAGTGCTTATTAGCACTTCCTGATAGACAGGAGTTGCTCAATAAATGTCAACTATTATTACCATTCACTCTGACCTTCAACTATGTGCTCGTTATGGAAAATGTCTGAACTGCAGATACTTAGAAAAAAAAGTCAAAATTACACAAACAGATTTAAGAGTGGAGAATGACAGTAATGTTAAAAATTTCCCAAGGCATGTATGAAAAGTAGCACCTCCTTCATGGAACATACATTTTTAGAACAGAAACCTTATGGTATAATGGAAAGAACATTAGAGAGTCAAAGTCTTCAGTTCTAACTCTGGCTATGACCTCATCTAACTGTGTGGCTTTTAGCAGGCCAGCTGCCCACTCTGGAGCTCAGTTTCTTCATCTGGCTCGACTTGAATAATCTCAAATAATCGCTAAGATCCTTTGCAACTTCAGAGCTCTTTACTGCATTAATAAAAATTACACCCTGCCCTTCATTGTGTTTTGTTGTTCATGGTGGTGTGGTGGTTTTTGTTTGTTAACTTGCAATTCAGAGTCATAAACGATTCGTAAAGACAACACAACTCCAGAACTGATAAAATAATATCAGATTTGCAGAGTAATCCAAAATGAAGTTTTAACAAACAGACAGCAAAAGAAATTCACACTGAAATCTTTTGGATAGGGCAAAAGTAAACCCCAATTTTTATTCTCCAGTCATTTTAGTAAGTTATTATATGGGAAACATGCCCAGTAGAACCATATGCATTCAACTGAAATAGTCTCTATAGAAAACAGTAGGCTGATGGTGAAATAAAATACCACTCTCTTTTCTCTTATCAGGTTGACCCTTAAATAAAACAAAAATCTATCCAGTAAAAGGGCTTTCATGAAGAAATTAAAGAGATAAATTACAAGTAATAGTGAAACAAGGCATTTTTATAACTGGAAAAACCACCTAAAACAACTGTATGGAGTAAGACGAAAGGAGTGATTACATCGGGAAGAAATTTTACTTAGTGTGATATTTTTGCCTACTTTTTTGTCATAAAAGGCTGCTAAGGAAGAGAGGATACAGATTTCTAGAGAAAGAAAGAGTGTAATATAAAAATGGAGATCACAGTTCCTGAAATACAAGTAGAAAGCAAGGATGAGAAGAGATCAGCAGAGGTTAGTCCTCAGAATGAGAGGCAGGAGGAAAGAGCATCGACGCTTTGCTTCAAGAGAAGAAAGAAAGCAGCCAAAGCAATGAAGCCCAAAGCTGGCTCTGAAGCTGCTGATGCAGCAAGGAAGCGTCCCCCAGAAGCAGGAGCTTCTTATCAGCCAGAGCCCCCCGGGGGGGCCTGGGCTTCCATCAAACGCCTTGTAACACGCAGCAAAAGGTCAGATTCTTCAAAGCAGCCAAAGCCCTTTGAGGCCAAAGTGCAACCTGAAATCAATGCTGAGGATGATAATTCTAAAAAAAAGGCAAAATCCAGACTCAAGATTCCCTGTATAAAATTCTCAAAAGGGGAGAAAAGAAGTAATCATTCCAAAATTATAGAAGACTCAGACTGCAGTATCAAAGTCCAACGACAGGCTGGAAGTTTGGATACAAAAACTCTGACCCAATCAGATGACCAGGCAGCAAAGACCAAGTCGAAGCAGGATGTAAGGGAAGATGTCTCACAGAAAGGGAGTGATGAGGTCTGTGAATCAAATGTGAACAACAGCATAACTTCTCCTGGAGAGAAAGTGATTTCAGTAGAACTTGAGTTAGATACAGGGCATTCTGCTATTCAAACAGGAACTCTAATCCTTGAAAAAGATATTGAAACGCTTGAGGAAAAACAAAGCATTCAACCTCAGCAAGCAAGCCCACTGGAAACTTCAGACACAGAACACCAGCTCCCAGTGGTTTCTGATGTTCCTCCCTCACCTGCAGTCCCAGATCAACAAATTCTGGAAGAAGCCAGAAACAGTATCCTAGAAAGTGGACCAGACTGGAAAGACCGTGAAAGTAAAGAGACTGTTGCTGAGGAGAGCAAGCCGAAAGATACTGAACTGAGCCAGGAATCAGATTTTCAAGTAAATGAAATCACTGCAGAAAAACCCAAACCAGAAGAAAGCAAAAGAATGGAGCCAATTGCTATTATTATCACAGACACTGAAATCAGTGAATTTGATGTTAAGAAATCTAAAAATGTCCCTAAGCAATTCTTAATTTCAATCGAAAATGAGCAAGTGGGGGTTTTTGCTAATGATAGTGGTTTTGAGAGTAGAACTTCAGAACAATATGAAACACTCTTAATAGAAACAGCTTCTTCTCTTGTCAAGAATGCTATCCAGTTATCTATAGAACAGCTGGTTAATGAAATGGCCTCTGATGATAATGCAAAAAGCAATCTTCTACAGTGACTTAATTTCCACATCATGGGAGGGAAAAAATGCTTAATGGTAAATTATTTTACATATTTGTGGTATTTCTTATTCAGTAACAAATGAGAGATTTAACATCTGTAGAATTTAAAGGTACAGTTCAAACCCAGAAGTGCTAAAGAATTAAGTTGTAAAATCCTCCCTTATCACTGAAATGTAGCCACTTCTGGATTGAAGGAAGTCAGTACAGATTGCAATGAAAAGTAATATCTAGGAAATTGCTAAAATGGTTTGTGGAGATTAGACTGCCTGGGAGAAGCAAGATGTATTTATTGAGCACTTGCCATATGCCATAAGCTCTTTAATGTCCTCTGATGTCACAAAGCCTGGTTTCCTTTTAAAAGTTCAACACTGTGTATAGGTTAACATCGCATTCTGTTTTCAACAACTTTTTTTTTACAGTGCACTTTTATGTTGTATAAAATGGTGATAAGGTGAGCTATTTTTGTGAATGTGTGACTTATAGCTGTTATACTCCTAGGTAGTAGTCTTACCTCAAAAAAATACTGCAGGGCTTCCCTGGTGGCACAGTGGTTGAGGGTCCGCCTGCCGATGCAGGGGACGCGGGTTCGTGCCCCGGTCCGGGAGGGTCCCACGTGCCGCGGAGCGCTGGGCCTTTGAGCCATGGCCGCTGAGCCTGCGCGTCCGGAGCCTGTGCTCCGCAACGGAAGAGGCCACAACAGTGAGAGGCCCGCATACCGCAAAAAAAAAAAAAAAAAAAATACTGCAAACCAAAAAAATAATAGTTTGATTAAACATGAGTGGTTTTCTAGTCTTGCTCAAGTTCCTTACAAAAGCCATTCACAAATTACTTCAAACAGGCAAATAATTACCAAGTGCAAAGGTGTGGAAACAGGGAGTGCATTTTCCATCTCCATCTTTCTTCTGCCACAAGCAGACCTGTATAAAAATCCACTTGCGCACGCGGGCTTCCCTGGTGGCGCAGTGGTTGAGAGTCCGCCTGCCGATGCAGGGGACACGGGTTCATGCCCCGGTCTGGGAAGATCCCACATGCTGCGGAGTGGCTGGGCCCGTGAGCCATGGCCGCTGAGCCTGCGCGTCCGGAGCCTGTGCTCCGCAACGGGAGAGGCCACAACAGTGAGAGGCCCGCGTACTGCAAAAAAAAAAAAAAAAAAAAAAAAATCCACTTGCGCATGGGATCATCTGCTGAAAAGCTAAAAACAAAAAACAGGGTTTCCCTGGTGGCGCAGTGGTTAAGAATCCGCCTGCCAATGCAGGGGACACGTCGGGTTTGAACTCTGGTCCAGGGAAGATCCCACATGCCGCAGAGCAACTAAGCCAGTGCACAACTGCTGAGCCTGTGCTCTAGAGCCCGTGAGCCACAACTACTGAGCCTGCGTGCCACAACTACTGAAGCCTACGCAGCTAGAGCCTGTGTTCCGCAACAAGAGAAGCCACCGCAATGAGAAGCCCGTGCACCGCAACAAAGAGTAGCACTCGCTCACTGCAACTAGAGAAAGCCCACACGCAGCAACAAAGACCCAACTCAGCCAAAAAATAAATAATTTTTTTAAATTAAAACAACAAAAAGTGGATTATTTTCCATCCAGGAGAAGACAAACTTCCCAAGTAACAGATTACCACATATAACACACGATTCGTCTTGCAAGATTAAATCTCTGGAGACTGTCTTCATCAATCTCTCCTCAAAGAGGGGAGAGTGGACTCAAAGCAAACCTGGCAGTAAAAGTCGTAGGAAATCATAATAATTTAGTGAAAATATTCATGCTTGGCTAAGAATGAGCCAAATACATCTTTCATTGTGCCTATGTGTTGAGAGACACCAGTAAAAATTTTACACGGATATTGAAAATAAACTTTTTCATCAGTAATTTTAGTCCAACTAGTCCCTTACAAAAAAAAAAAAAATGAACTTAATATAACAATGAGAAGGGCTTGTTTGCATTTTATTCAGTTATTTAAATCATCGATCTCAATGATTGTCATATTTTTTGAAAAAATAAGTAATTGTTTCAACCTTTCCTTGTGTGAAATGACCCTAATACTGCAACCCACTTCCGTACCTCACAGGTCAGGGTTCCTATTGTACAGTCCTCCACTGTCTAAACTGAGTGACAGTGTCACTCTGAAAGTAGATGAAGTAATGAAGAGCTTTTGCTTGAGTTGTAAGGTATTTGTACATTCTTGGAGAAAAGAATGTACATTAGATGATTTCAAATGATCTGGTGACTTCCTGCATTATTTATGGATTGCATACAGAAAGTATGTGCTAATTTGTCCCATAGAATCTTTGTTTCTTCCTGTAAGTACATATTGAGACCTCTGGCAGAAGAACCTAATCTGACTTTGGAACTGAACCAGATAATGGATATTATTAGCAAGATTCTTTGCTGAAGTGTAAATGTATTCCCCGTATTCCCCCAGATTTTCCTACCTTCATGCTTATAACCTTGGGGGGTGGGGTGGGAGGAAGAGGGAAGCTACCAAAATCCTTCAGTTTCACAAGATGAAAAGTGGATCTTTCAAAACATGACCCAAGAAATCAATTTCATTTAATTGTATAATTTTTAAACATTTTTTAAAAAAAGACTGCTAAGTCATCCTCCCTAAAAACTCTTTTTAATTCACTATATGTGGTGCTAATGGACTTGGACAGCTACCAGCAACTACATATTTAAAAGTGAGCAATTTAAAAAGACTGATTAAAGTTGGTGCATTTAACAGTGTTTCGAAGAATCCTGCCTTCATTTACTGCAAGGATGGCTCAAGCCATATACTTTCATTGTAAATTTTTAGTAATTTCTCATGAATAAGCAAAAAGTATAACATTTACCAGTTATTGAAAATATTTTGAAATGTGCAGGTATATTTATTTGGGAGTTTTAAAAACGTGAGGTAAATATGTGTAATGAAATTCTTCTAAGAAAGTAACATTTTATCTAAGTAGTCCTAGGTTTCTATTTTTTTTCCACTGTGGTGTGGTACATATTTGGTTAGAATGTATTATAATTGATAGTTTTTGTGATGACATGTGTACTCTATTTGCATTCATTCTTAAGTGGTTTCTCCTCAGTCTTTTCTATTGAGAATATCTGGTGAATTAAATAAGTAGGATCCAGTTTGAAAAAGGATTCCAGAAATTAATTGGTCTCAATCTGATTATATCTGCTACATGGCCAAATCCCACTACTATGAATTGTAAGGTGATCTAAATTGTTTTGTTGTTATAGAAATAATTAGGAATCAGATGACTTAGAAGTTTCTCATATTTTTTTTATTTTAATGGTATTTATTTTAAGCAATTTGACCTTATATGCAAGACATTAAATGAATATAAATAGGTTCTTATTCAATTCACATCCATTTGACAATATTAAAATATCACTTAAAAGGCAATTTAATAACACCACATTAATTTTCCTTTAAATTTGCTGTGGTATAAATGCTGCTTTTAGTGAACATTTATTAAGTAGCTGGGATTCAGTTTCTCTTTGAACTCGATTTTACAAGGCTGGTTGGTTTATCAGGTAACTTCTTCAGCACATTATCTTCCCCCTTTTAAGATTCAAGTATTATTCAGTTTGCTTTACAACAAGCGAATACAAAAATCCTCCTCTATTTTGTGTAGCACTATTCACTTAACATTTTCTCAAATTACTTTATAGGATATAAAAATAGTCCCTGGTCACATTTAAGTAAAGGTAGCAGAAAACAGAAGAACATTCAAAGAGGAATCATGTTCCCTGCCACCTCCTCCACCTCAAGGAACAATAAGCATTTGGTACAAATGGAGTTCTTCAGAAAAGCTGTCAGCATAATTTTCTTTGAAGATAATCCATCTGACAGCACGAAGTTTGTGATCTTAATTGGTCTACTATTTAATGAAGTCTTAAAAACTCTGATTTATTTCTGAGCGATTACGTTATTTCACCAATATGTGTGAATAGCCTTCCAGCTAAAGGCTTTTAGAAATAATGGATCATGAGAGGGCACCAGTCGAATCTGGCTTCTGCAAAAAATCCAGAGTTAACTTCATCCATAAGTTTCTAACTTCAAGTTGCCTTATTTTTTATAGTTAATAATTAATTTGGGGGGATTTACAGCAGAATTAACATAATTATTAAGCTTTAGAATCCATTGTTTGAAAATACCCCTTTAATGTCAACTTTATTCAAATGTGTGAAGTCTGCTTTCTAATTTCACCTGATACTCAATACATTAGGGGTGGACTTTTCTGCCTGCCCTTTCTGCATTTTTAAACATCCTCATTTAAGGTTTAGCGTTTCTTAGTTTCAAATTCCTGTGATGTTTTATTGCTTCACAAACATGAAGTTTCTCATTATACAGAATTCAAAATTTCAGTATGTAGTACATTTTATGGCACATTTTTGAAGTTTTTTTGTAATCCTTACTTAGTTACAAAAATTTAACAGAAAGAAACTACTTAAATTTAGATTAAATTCAATTTATTCAACATGTGTTGGGTATGACACATGCCAAACACTGATAAAGGGGACAGTCTCCCTGCCCTCGAAGAGCTCAACCTAGGGAGCCGCAGCAGCTGAAACTTGGACAGGGGTTAAGGCAAAGAACCACAGTAATGCAGCATCGTGAGTGCATGGAGACTAAAGAGAAAGAGATTCATTTTGTCTGGTATGAGGAGATGGTCATATAAATACAGGGGCAGTTTGATAGCATTCGGTTGCTAAATAGCTTAAAAGTATATTCCTTCTGATTTGTGAACAGGTGCAGAAAAAAGCCTGCATAATGTTACATATTTATAGTAGTTCTTTGTAAAAATGTTAAGTGGATGAGCTATTATGAAAGCAGAAGTTCCAATTTGTATTTCTCATTAAAATTAGTACTATATTATTGTGGATCAGATGCGAATATTAAAGAAATCATACTCTGTAGAAAAAAGGTTTCAAACCTGAATTAATATATGTACTGTTAATACAAAATAAATGTTATATTGGCTCATGTTTATTTTATTTATCCAAATCTTTTAAGAGAAACGTGGTATAGTACATTAATTTCCTAAAACCATAAAGATCACACTGAAACTACTGAGTTCGTACCACCAAAAGTTCTATTCTCCTGAGTGTTGGCCAAACTTTACAAGACATGCCTAAAAGAGCCCACCTCCAGCAAAGAGAAACACAAACACCTCGAACTTGAATTCAATTTCACTGAAATAATTCCAACTAAAGGGCAATTCTGACTTTGATGCCATCTATGAAGTTGACAGAAGTGTACTTGTTTTCATTGTCTCTTGCTATTGTCACTAGTTGTCTTTTCTGTATTAACCTATAAATTGGTAATAATCTGTATGGTTTTCCAAATTACTAAGCAATCTTTATGTGGAAATGCTTATTCAGATGGTGCCTGCTAAAGCTGGGTGTTTCAAAAGTTCTGTGTTTATTAAGACACTGATTTTCTTCCCTTAACATCAGCAACCCTGTTTTTTTCTTAAGCACAGCCCATTGACAGTAAATAGGCACTATGAAAGAATGTGCTTTCCAAATCTTGGGACCAATTTAAACTTGATAGCGTCTTAAAAGTCCTAAAACTAAACTTTGTTCCAAAATAAAATGTCTTGTTAAGGTACACTGTACATAGGGTATTTAATATTTCACACTTTGCAGAATTTAAAAAATTTTATTAAATCACATCTTTCTAATTTAAGAGAAAAGTACATAACCTTTTGCAACACTTGTCCTCTCAGGCAATTCTGCCCTTAACGCTGAATTCTGGAGTTCCCAATCCCTTGGAGAAGTACATACCTTTCTTTTTTTCCCTGAAGCTTGAGATCACTGGAGGCTAAGTTCCTGAACTTAGGGAAAAAAGCAAGTATATGTATATATGTACATGAGCACACTATACATTCACAGAAAATCCTCAGCAAAGCTGGGCACAGACACTACGAACAATTAAGGAAAACCTACGTGAGGGGAGGATGGTGGCTCCTAGGTTGGGAAACTCCCAAACTTAAAACTGTCTCTGTAAAAAAAAAAAAAAACTGTCTCTGTAAATTCCAAACTATCATAATAGCAATGGTAGTGGTGTCCAGCAGTTTCTGCATGTTAGCAAGACGAGACGCACTTTCCTCACAATTTGTTTCGTGGCTAGACTCAAATAGGACTTTTGGCCTTATCTTGATATTTATGACAGTGCAATTATAGAGCAGAGATTAAGCCTTTCCTACACTTTTCACAGCTATACTTGTTGCCATAAAAAACAGGCCTTCCAATTCCATATTCCTGGGAGATAGGGAGCACAGGGTGACACAAAAGCAGATGCAGTCATTTGTACACTTGTACTCAAACCTTTTATTCCCAAATCCCTACTTTGACATCTGTACCTTCAGAACACAGGAAGGTCCAGTCAGTATAGCTACAAGTGGGTCTCTGGACCATATCTGTGATCAGTCACAGGTAAGAGTAATGCAGCTACAGGCATGCATGCTCAAACCAATCAAATATCCTCATATATAAATTACAATGCAGAGGTTCCGTGTGGAATAGCCATTTGTGGTATAAAAACTTAACTAGAGGACTTCCCTGGTGGTGCAGTGGTTAAGAATCTGCTTGCCAATGCAGGGGACACAGGTTCAATCCCTGGTCCGGGAAGATCCCACATGCCACAGAGCAACTAAGCCCGTGTGCCACAACTGCTAAGCCTGCGCTCTAGAACCCGCGAGCCACAACTACTGAGCCCTCGTGCCACAACTACTGAAGCCCGCACACCTAGCCGGTGCTCCACAACAAGAGAAGCCACCGCAATGAGAAGCACGCGCACTGCAACGAGTAGCCCTCGCTCGCTGCAACTAGAGAAAGCCCCCATGCAGCAACGAAGACCCAACACTGCCAAAAATAAATAAAATTAATTTATTTTAAAAAACCCAAAACTTAACTAGAGTATTTCTATCCCCCTGATCAAAATAACTGGTTAGAACTCTTCTTGTACTCTGTGAAGGCTAACATGCACGGAATGCCAAAATAATTGGTCGCTCACTATTCAATTCAGGTGAAAAAAAGTCAACCTTTCAGATGTGCCACAAACAGCCTTATCCGTAATTTGGCTTATTTCAGAGTGAATTTCAGAATTACCTTTTTAGTTTCATGGGTTTTCTTCTCTATACTCAATATCTGGCTGGTGTTTTTTTCTGACCTATGGAAGGATTAAAAGTGAATGATAATCATCATGGCTCATTAAGCTCCAAGACTTTCTATATTTATCTGGGTGGTCTTAACCTTTTTTCATTAAGGTACAATTTACATACAGTAAAATACGCCCTTTTTAGTGCACAGTTCTACACATTTTGACAAACACATAGTTGTGTCACCGAGGGAGTATTCATTTTTTCTTATTCTGATTTCATTGTTCTTTATACCACCTGTGTATTTTAGTTTAATATAATTTCCTGGCTGCATCAGTGAAAACTGCTACTTGCTGCAGAAATTCAAAATAAGGGCTTCTTAGACTCAACATTTAACCCAGGATAAGGAAAGGCACGGCTGCCTTGCACAGCTGTTCAAACTATACAGCCCAACTCCAGAAGCACGCATTTGGTGAGTGACGCCCCCTACAGTTTATTGTGCATAATTTGCATGGCTCTATGTGGTGGGTCTGAACATAACCACCAGTTTGAGAGATCTGCAAAACTGGTGATGTTAACAGTGAAACAGGAAATGTTTTAAATTTTAAAAAGGAGCCTTCCATTTATATGCCTTTCCTCCCACACTTTAAAATGTTGTGATAGAAAGAGAGGACAGGTACCACCGAGCTCACAGCAGACTATGCACATATGTGAAAGAAGGGCAATGTTGGGAAATGAGAACTGGTCCAGTAAAAAAATCTTTTGAGACTCACTCCACTGGAATCTTTGGTCTGCATTTTAAAACCTTTTCCCTTATCTTTGCAAATGTATCCTTTTCCTATAGAACCACCATAGGTTCTTTAGATTTTCCTCCCTACAAGGCACTTAGTACAAATGCCAGAAACCAAAAAAAAAATTTTTTTTCAATTAGGTATTTTCCTACATATGGTTTGGACTAAGTACCATATGGCTTCCACTACAGAAAAATGCGGCAGAGCTAAATTCACAAGATCTCATTCCTCAAAGGCCTGTTTGGTCCACAAAAATCTAACATGAACCTTCCTGAAATTCAGTAATAGCATAGATCAGACAATGGATAACAACTGCAGCTGATGAAGGCCTCCTTCCCAGGCCTCCTTCCTGCACAAGCCTCTCCCCCAGCTCCCAAGAGAGCAAGGACCAGTTCAGTTGTGCAGAGAAGCTCTCCCAGAGCACTGCTATTCCTTCAGATTTCTGACATAAAAGGACACCAAGGTTTTCTAACAGCTTAAGGGAAGATCCTTTATTTCCATTATTTTGATACAATATCACCAAGTTGTTTCAATGAAAAAAGTTTCAACATTATATAAATACTGGAAGAGAATTTATCTGGGAGGAAGCAGGTTCATTCTCCCAAGTTGCCCAAGCCCAAGTTGGCTAATCAGTTGTAAAATAAATTTAAGAGAAGCATTTGGTGATGAGGTACAAAGTCCTAGGATAATATTAATAGTAAATTGTAAGCAGAAATTATGGGGAGGAAAGGGTAGCCTGTATTCACTCAGTATTGGAAGGTACAAGAACTCTATTAGAGAATGTCTCAGCCGTCTCGGAGAATGAAACTGGTGGAAGGAAGTGAGGGAAGAAAAGGATAAAGAACAGCAGCTTAGAAAGCCAGTTGTTGAATCACAGTTGAAAGAGAAAGTAAATTTCAGAAAATAATATACAGGCCAAACTCCGAGGTTGTGGCTATGAAGAAAAGAAGCAAGAGGTAAGAAACTAGGGAGTATTTACTCAAATGTCCCTGGATTTATCTCTTGACCAGGTAGAACACCAAAAACTGAGTCTGATGTCTGATTAGAAGAACAAATGTGATTGAGACTAAAATTCTGAAGACTTAATGTTAAAGACTTACAAGAATCCTCAGAAATGCTTGATATAACAAGCACACTAAATGTGATATTTTAAAAAGTTATCTGCTTCTGTACAGGTAAATTGGAAGCATCTTGATCAAAGAGGGATGTCAGTATATTTCAGTACCTAATATATTATGGGATTCAAGGAAGATTCTCATTAGTCATGACTCTATAAAGTGAAGCAAGATTCAGGAATAGCTAAGTATTAAATATATGTGAATTAAGCAAACAGTGATGCCAAATTTGAGCATAATGTAAAATAGACTTTTAAAAGGTACACTGGTGCCACCTTTTGGCCAGATTAAATATTTACACAAATTACAAACTACGATCACATTTTAATTTCAGAGAGACCTTATTATAGACACAATTGTTTAGTTCAAAGGTTATATGAACAGACTTAAAACTGTCTTGTTGCTTAATACATCTATGATTTTTAATAATCACATTTTGTACCTTTGAAAAGATGGCATAAAAGTGAATACAGATAGAAATTTAATTCTGAACAAACACATCTCATACTCCTTAAGAACTGTATTAACTTCAAAGATGACCGGGACAAAAATCGCTAAATTTAAGTTTTGTATCCTTTAGCTCTTAACAATCCTCATAAAACTTACTTTGCCCTTCTAGACCAGGAGTAGCCTATCTCGGCACTACTGACATTTTGGGCTGGAAAACTCTTCGTTGTGGGGCCTATACTCTACACTGTGAGATGTTTAGAGCACCCTCGGTCTCTCTACCCACTAGATGCCAACAGCAACCTTCCCCTACCCCCACCCAGCTGTGACAACCCAAAACACCTCCACATTGCCAAATTTCACCATGGTGCAAGGGGACCACCCCGTGTGATAGTTAAATTTATGTGTCTAACTTGACTGGGCCATGGGATACCCAGATATTTGGTCGAACATTATTCTGGATGTGTCTGTGTTTCTGGATGAGATTAACATTTGAATCAGTAGACTGAGTAAAGTAGACTGCCCTCTCTAATGTGAGTGGCCCTTGTCCAACCAGTTGAAGGCCTGAATAGAAAAAGCTGACCCTCCTAAGAGTAAGGGTAACTTCTGCCTATTAAGTTGGGACATTGGTCTTTTCCTGCCTTTGTGATTCTCAAACTGCAAAGTTTGGACTGGAACTACACCATTGGCTTCCCTGGGTTTCCAGCTTACCAACTGTAGATCTTGGGACTTGGCCTCAATATCTGCATGAGCCAATTCTTTATAATCAGTCAATCACTCAATCTTTCTCTCTCTCTCTCTCTCTCTCTCTCTCTCTCTCTCTCTCTCTCTCTCTCACACACACACACACACACACACACACACACACACACACACACACAGTGTGGTTCTGTTTCTCTGGAGAACCTGACTAATACGTCCTGGCTAAGAACCACTGTTGCAGATTACGCTACTGGAGGAGATAGAGAGAAAATAGGGAAGAAAGGAAGGAGCAAAGCAAGAAACTTCTGGGAAATGACTACATAGTACCTTTCTTTCCAGAGATGGCAGTTGGAAAGCACTTGATTAGGACATCACTTTTCTATTAACACAGATTATGGCTGGTAAGAATTGGACTCACTGATGCATTTTTGCATCACACATCCAAAGTGTTACCTGGTACAGAGACCACTTACCTCAACACTAGGAAGACAACATTTGGCAGACACTGCTGTAAAATAAGAACACATTCTATAAGCTGAGTTAATAAAAGGTTTTGTTTATGATCAAGTCACATTAATTTATTTGTCATGATAAAATACATGAAATTCACAGTTTTCATTCCAAATGGAGAATACGAAACTTTCTGAAATAATGTTTCTGAAGCAAACTCACAATACATTAGGTGGAAGAGTTTAACCATACAATATATTATTGATTTCAGTCTCCTGTATTATGTGTTACTATTACTAGTACTTTGAAGATTTCTTCAGGGGCCCTTTTTCCTTGTACAAGTTTTTGCTTTTTTTCTTTTTCTTTTTTTGGCCGTGCTGTGCAGCTTGTGGGATCTTAATTCCCCGACCAGGGATCAAACCCAGGCCTTCGGCAGTGAAAGTGCAGACTCCTAACCACTGTACCACCAGGGAATTCCCTTTTGCCTTTTTTTTTTGGTACAGGTTTTTGAAATCCAAGTTTCTTTGAAAGTATTTTAAGTTGATATTTTATTTAATCTGATTAAATGACTTTATTTGGCACAAAATAGAAGAGTTGATGACAGTTAACATCAATTGCATTGGAGCAATATCTACTAATTAATCAAGTGTGGCACAGATATACACTGAAGCACAAAGGATTCTTCCAGGTCTTGAAGACAAAAATCACAGTTTGTAATTCCTTATATTTAAGACAGCCAGGCATAGGATTGTGTAATCTTACCAGTTTTCAAAAAAGTCCAACCATACAAACACAGAAGTACAGCAAAGAATAAAAATGTACAGATTTCATTCTTAGGAATTCAAAAATTAATTATAATAAAATACCATAGAGCTACATTTAGTTTAAAACATACAAAGATACAAGTTACATTATGAAAATTCTTCACATCGCCTATTTTTACCTCAATTACTACAAAAAAATGGATACTTCTCAAGGATCTGAGTTACAACATCAAGAATTTGCCTGTGCAAATAAACATCAGTGGAATTATACATGATTAATATGTATTTCCTTCTGTTTTAAGTGAAGCCTTACTATTTTGACAAAACATAATGAATTACTCGGTTATTTGCCCTGCTCCATTTCTGGTCTCCATCTACTTTTTAGATGACCTACATCAGAGAAATGAAAATAGTATTTTCTCCATTGCTTTTGTTCCGTTTCCTATATGTAAATAATACGTTTGGGGGAACTTTAAATAAAGTTGCACTTGGCAAGGTTTCATTCCCAATAACACCAAAGAATTAATATCCTCCTTGTTAAAGGCTGAAGAGAAATACTGATGGTTAAACTATGGTAGGTAGAATAGGAATTCTAGCAACACTGCTGTTTCTAGAGTATTTGTAAAAAAAAAAAAAAAAATAAGAATTCTGCCAAAAAAATAAGAATTCTGCCAATTATTGAGTATTAAGTAGTACATGACTGCTTTTAAGACATTCTAGAATTTATGAGTTGGAATACTAAAGTTAATAGGTTTAGCTGCAGAAAACATGTAGAATGTAGTTTTCTTTATATGGTTGGTTTTTACCAGTAATACTGATAGAACTTAACACAGGTTTAATACAAATCCTCACAACACCCCTGTGAGGTAGGGATTGCTTACAGACACTTTACAGATGGGAAGTCAGAAAATCAGAGAAAGAGATAATAATCTCAGGAGATAAATCAAGAAATTTTGGTTTTCTTATAAGGCAGACTGCACTTATCAGATACTGAGTTCTGACAATAGGCTAATAAGGACAAATACTGAAACAGTCTGTTTTCCTCCAGAGAACAACTATATGTGGGATCTAGAAAGAAGGGAAAATTCTAAGCTGATCCAAAGGGAAAATGTCTGTCTAGTACTTGCCCAATACATTAAGGTGTACACAGCATTTCCAGTTTTAAGAGTTTGATAATCATCATGCAAACCATACTATATGGCTAAGATAATAGCTCCATTTTACAAATGATGTAGTCAAAACTAAAGGGTTTTGCTGGGAGGACTTTTTTATACAAAGTAGATTTTTCTTAGTGAGGAATCATGTCTTAAAAAAATACACTCAGGGCACAGTGTTAGTCATAAAATAGCTATTTTAAAAATATTCCTGTTGAATGAATGAAAAAGATAAAACGGGGGTCATTTCCCACAGTGAATAGTGATTCACTGGCTCTCTGGAACCCAGGTTTTGGGATATTTTCCTATAAAATGGAGTAATCATTTTCCCACTTCCTAATATAGACAGAATACTGTGAAGATGAAGGAAAAGAACATTTGTTTTGAATTCCTAATAATAAAAGTAACTATGAATAAGAATAAAAATACAGTTAAGCACTCTTTTCTTAACACCCAACAAAAGTAGATATATCTCTGCTTTAAGTTAATGTTGTCTGTCATGAACAGTCAGCCAAAAGCAAACTTTTGCCACATCCAGACTCTGCCCTGAACTGCTGCCCTACACCACAATTCATATGCACACTTACTCCCACCCTTTAGCTATACACACTTCTTTGTGTCAACGACTAATGACTGAGCAAGTAGGAAAGAAAACAGAAGAGAAAAATCAGGAAAATTTTTATCTAAATGAGAAAAATAAAACTTTACTTGAAGAAGGCTAGGGAATATATCTAGAATAGCCTAAGATACATGAAATCAATGTTAATATTTGTGTTCATCCTATGAGATGAAGTCTTTGAGGACAGTATGAGTTTGAATAATTACTTAAATGATTTACATATAAGATTAGATGCAGTTCTGACACTAAAGAGCAATACATTTGTTTTAACTACTCCCAATACAACTGACTCTGTATCAATAGCTACTTAGATTTTGCTCTTAACATATGTCAACCTGGGCCCCACAAGGCTTCCCATCCATGTCTACGACAGAAACTCAACCACCTTAGACAATGCCCATTGGTTTTCTTCATTCACTCCTTAAGAAAAACTTATCAGTTCATAATTCACCTAAACTCACTGATAACCCAGAGAAAACCTTTGTGCCCTCAGAATGAGCTGGATTTCTCTTTGAGCTACATCCTGACTGAACTCGGATACCGTTGAGGAACTCTGATGTCAGGAAATAACCGCAGAAGTGAGCAGTCAGGAAGGAGATCAAACAGTTTCTGTACGTAGTTTAATTCTAATCTTCACAAACCAAATTTATTAAATTTACTAAGATACCTGTGAGGTTTAGAATTTAGCAGGGCAGCATACAAAAAAAGATAAGGCTGTTCTGAAGCCTCTCTCTTTTGTTATCCTTGACTCTCTAGTATTTTAAATTTAAACATCTCAGAAACAATTTACATCTATACTCTGTGGTGAAGTTTAACCAGCTATTTCCCAGCTACACACAGCAGGAGAATCTATCATTCAGTCCACCAATTTTAATTTTTCTGGAATTTTAGCTTTGTAAGTTTCACCAATATAAAAGGGAGTTAAGTTGATTCATAGAGGGAAGGCTGTCATGGATTTTAAACATAGTTCTAGGACACTGACTACATCTACTCTACTGGTTTTATGGACCAGAAAAAAGTTTAAATTGTGCCACTGAAAAATTACCTTTTCAGGTGATTATTAGAAAATTAATGTCAACCCAGGTAGCCTATAAAATCTTCTGATACTGTAGG
Source organism: Pseudorca crassidens (assembly GCF_039906515.1). Lineage (NCBI taxonomy): Eukaryota > Metazoa > Chordata > Mammalia > Artiodactyla > Delphinidae > Pseudorca > Pseudorca crassidens. Next base: position 37,684,097 of record NC_090296.1, on the reverse strand, counting down.
CAGAAAGATAATTTGTATTTTATCATTTACCTCATAAGCTCATGTAAACCTCTGGTCATAAAAATCTCAAACTCCCTTACGGTCTTTTTTTTTTTGCAGTACGCGGGCCTCTCACTGTTGTGGCCTCTCCCGTAGCAGAGCACAGGCTCCGGACACGCAGGCTCAGCGACCATGGCTCACGGGCCCAGCCGCTCCGCGGCATGTGGGATCTTCCCGGACTGGGGCACGAACCCGTGTCTCCTGCATCGGCAGGCGGACTCTCAACCACTGCGCCACCAGGGAAGCCCCTCCCTTAAGGTCTTTAAGAAAACACTCTAGATTAAGATAACATTAGGGTGTCAGTCAACACAGATCTATCTGAATTTCTGTCTCTAACACCAGGGGCTTCTATGCTTATCTATGTGTACGTATCTTTCTGTTTAAGTTTTTGTGTGTGTTTCTGACTCTTCTCCCTTTCTCTCTCTTAAATATTTTTTATTGAAAATGAGGTATGCTCAGTGTTAAAAAAAAATAAAGCCACATAAGATGTTGCACAGCTAGTAAGTAAAAAGTAATTTAAAACTACTCACGATTTGGTATAGCTATGCCTTAAAACAAATGATTTATACATTATAACATATAGTTATGCACTAAAAACTATTAATTCCCTGTATGGCAGAAAATATTTTAAAATAATCCTCATAAGGGCTTAATTCATGTGGAACATTAACCAAAAGTGATAGTCTAGAATATTCTTTAAAAAAGATTTCACTTATTTCATATTCAATTTGATTTTACAGATTCTACAACCTGGAAAAACTTCCATACTTCTATATTGATTTCTGATTTCTAAATTGTGATTTAATTTATGAAAACTTCACAGCCCTAATTGAAGGTTACATTTTAGTAGCTATGTATCAATATATCTTACAATAAAAAGATCTAATACATACAACCTTAAAACTATGGATAAATGGTAAAGAAAAAGTCAATAGAACTTGAGGAGAAAAATAATTTATGAATTAAAAGAAGTATGTGAGTTTTCTTTTTCAGAACTGATACAAAAATCCTGAAGGAGAAACTGCTACTCAACCAGGATAGTATCCACATTTTCTTGTGTGAGTTCTGACTCTAAGGCACAAGATGAGTCTAACTGTTCTTGCGACAAGCGAGAACTTTTCAGGGGGATGTCAGACCAGCTGTCACAATATGGCTGAAATCTCTGGGCTAATATATTACCAAACCTTTGGCATCGGTTATATCTGTAAGATTTACCTTTGTGTGTATACATGTGCTCCAGTAATTGGCTCTTTCGGAGAAATTTATGACCACAGATAGTACAGCTGATTTTTCTTTTCCTTGAAAAAGAAAAATTACAGTTTAATTCTACTGGCTCAGTGTCTTTGGAGATCAAAGACACTTGACTGATCTGCAAAGGCTCTGTGGCACCCCGGTGTGAGTGGTCAGGCTGCTGCTCATTATCCTTGACAATGAAGGAGCTAAGCCTGCGGCATTCAAGAGCCTCGCTACTTTCATTAAGTGGATGCACTTCACCAAGGTCGTTACTTTCCAGAATGGAAGCAGGGACACCAAATGGGAGGGATCCAGACACGTGGGTATGGAGATGCTGTCTTAGATTACTACGGGAATCAAAACGTTCCCCACAGTAATGGCATAGGTGTGTTTTGATACCGCTTTCAGTGGAAGAAGGGCCTGTCACCTCTGAAGAGGGTGAGGGATGGCTCTGGGAAATCACAGATTCTGGGTCACATCTCTCCTGCTTGATGGACACGGGGGGCTTCTGGTGCTCCTCCAAGGCCTGGGCAGCAGGATGGGCCCTCTGCTGGTCTGCAGTGCCATCATCCAGCCCAATAGCAAGAGAGAGCTGCAACTGGGGGTGGTCACCCTGGACAGCAGCTCTATTTCCATTGTTATTGGAAGGAGCTTCCTTGACCTCCAGCCCTTGTTTGACAGCTGTTTTTTGGGTCGTTGAGATCTGAATGCCATATAAATTTGAGGACTGCACAGTCTCTGGTGAGAACACTTGATTCATTTCAGTCGCAATGTGAGAAAGGTAGTCGGCGTGAAGAAATCGAATCCCTTCCTCCAAACGACTATGATCCACAATCTGTTTTGGCCCTTTCCCCGTGTACATAATGTGCAACAAATAGCTGAATATGTCAGGTTGGATGTCAGTTGGTTGTATTTTTATGCATTCACTGTTAAAAACAAAAAAACAGACCCACACAGAATGAAACAACCCGGTTGGCCTTTTAGTTAACAGTACACAGTCTTAGGCTAAAGCAGTTTCTTCCTAAGAAGTTCTAACTTAGCAATCTGCCTTGATGAAACTCAGCAACAAAAGCTTAAGTTTTCATTGTATACCAGTTTTATGGCGCAGCAACAAGTCTTCATGTATTCAATCTACTGCCTAAAGTTAAGAAACACAGATATTCTGATTAGTTCAACATTTAATTAGTGACTCCTAAGTGATATGCACTTAAACTGCATGCCAGGGGGTAGAAAAGTGATGAATAAAATAGGTACCCTGCTCTTAAGGAACTTAATAGTCTATTGGGTATATAACCAAAAGAACTGAAATCGGGAACTCAAATAGATACCTATAGACCAATGTTCATTACAGCATGATTCACATTAGCCAAAAGCTAGAAACAACCCAAGTGTCCATCAGCAGATGAATGGATAAACAAAATGCAGCATATACATACAATGGAATGTTATCCAGCCATAAAAAGGAATGAAGTTCTGATATACGTTACAAAATGGATGAACCCTGAAAACATGCTAAGTGAAATAAGCCAGATACAACGGGACAAATTTTATATGATGCCACTTATAAGAAACATCTAGATTAGGAAAATTCATAGAGACAGAAAATAGATTAGAGGTTACCAGGAGCTTGGGGGTAGAGAGAATGGGGAGTTATTATTTAATGGTTACAGTTTCTTTCTGGGGTGATAAAAAGTTTTAGAAATAGATATTGGTGATGGTTGCACAACACTGTGAATGTGATTAATGCCCCTGAATTGTACAAATAGAAATGGTTAAAATGGCAAATTTTATGTTTACATATATCGTACCATAGTAAAAAATAATTAAAAATTTTAAAAGGGTCTATTGGAATTGGTACTATTTAGAATTTTAAATCACACTAACCTTATTTTGGCTTCCAAACTGTATTAATATATCTACTCTTTAAATTGCAAACAAATACAAGTGTAACTTTGAAAAGGTTTAAATTAATCTCAAGCCCAATTTTCACATATGAATCTAGAATTCAGAAAATAGATGGAAATAACTGTGTAACAAGAAAATCAGGAAACACCCTGCAAAATTAGGATAAAAACAACCTGAGGGAAATGCTGGATGACAAGGAACAGTGGAATCAGTTGATGCACTCACCTTCCCTGAAGCAAAAGTTTGTGTCGATACATCAGAAAGCAAGTGTCAGTACACCGGCAATCCATTTCTTTAGTCCTGACATTTTAGGATTCCCTCTTGGGTTTCACTCTTACCTGTGACTCTTACCTCACTGTCATGGTCTGTGGCAGGGTTTTTTTTATATCAGCACAGAGCTCTTTTAACTGAGGATTTTTAGTTGCTCAACAGAGATACCACAAAGTAGGCCTGCTACCTTTGTATCGCCTGGATTTAGTTTAGCATGGTGCCTGGTACACAACAGGGGCTTTAAGAGCTGAACCAACTCACTGCTCTCAGATGAGGCTTATGTGAAGGTAGTGTTTCTAATCTAGTTTCTACACTGACCCTTAAGTCGGAGAGGAAACTCTTTTGCGTAGCAGAAAAGACTACCCATGACCTGTCCCCGACTCTAACCTCCTCTCCCCTTTGTGTCATATATTCCAATCATTCTGATCTACTCCATTTTCTGAATGTGCTAGCCTGGTTCATATCTGCATATGTTTTCATGCATTTTCCCCCTTTGCCTGCAACTGTAACTTTTTGCGTTCCTCTACAACATCTGAAAAACTCCTCCTGATCCTGCAACATTCAGAGCCTCTGTAAAACCTGTGCCAACCTTCTCAAAATAAGGCTGCTGACACTCCACTCTACCTTGTGCAGCACTTCTACTATAGACATCACAGTAACTATTAATAGCAGCAGCTAACAGTGCAAAGCTCTGTTCTAAGCATTTTAATATTATTAATCCATTTAATCTTCTCAATACCATGGGGTGGGTATATTATTCTAGTGTTTTACAGAGAAGGAAACTGAGGCGCAAAGAGACCAATTACACTGCAATTATTTTCTTTACACGCATTACCTCTCTCTTAGACTATAAACTTTTTTTTTTGGCTGCACCACCTGGCATGTGATCTTAGTTTCCGACCAGGGATTGAACCCACGGCCCCTGCACTGGAAGCAAAGAGTCTTTTTTTTTTTTTTTTTTTTTAAGCAAAGAGTCTTGACCACTGGACCGCCAGAGAAGTCCCACCATGTAAGGTCTTTTAAAAAAAATCATACAGGGCTTCCCTGGTGGCGCAGTGGTTGAGAGTCCGCCTGCCGTTGCAGGGGACACGGGTTCGTGCCCTGGTCCGGGAGGATCCCGCATGCCGTGGAGCAGCTGGGCCTGTGGTCCATGGCCGCGGGGCCTGCGCGTCCAGAGTCTGTGCTCCGCAACGGGAGAGGCCACAACAGTGAGAGGCCCGCGTACCATATACAAAAAAAAAAATCATACAGTGTTGCATCACTTTTAACCTAGGAGGTATTAAAGCTATTTTTTTCCAAGAGCTCAGAATCTGGATACCACTTTATAGCCCCCTCCTTAATACCCCACGCTGGGGCAATCTAGATTTTAAAAAATTTTTTTGAAAAAACATTTGAAACAAACGACATTTGAACTGTAATACGGAATATAAAGTGGGCAGAGTTATGACATTGAAACCTTGCTATGAAAGTGTTATGGAATAGAAATCAATGACTTAGTGATTAAGAGCACTGATTTGCATTTGAGTTTAATATATTAGCTGTATAATCCTAGATGGACAAGTTACTTAACAACTCATTTACAGTTTCTTTTTCTCTAAAAAAGTATGGATAACAGAATTTACATTAGATAAATGCTTAGTGCTTGTTTATGGTATAAGCCTTCAATAGATTTTAGCCATTATTGTTTTCATTCTATCTTCTACCATGAACCCTACACAGAGTTTAATGACAGATGTGTAAAAAAATTATAAATTTTTATTATTTCCTAAGGTGATCCCGTAACAAAGAATCCCCAAAATGAGATTATAATAAGGCTTAGCTATATCACAATATCAAAAATACTTCTGATTTACAAAAGCACATCCTTACCTTGTTTGGTGAATAAATATCATCTTGAAATAGTTAGAAAAAGCAGCAAGCACTGCTCTGTGGGCTTTGAAGTAGACATCTCCAATAGCAACTGTGCAATCACACAGAAAACCAAATTCTCGCTGCATGTTCAGCTGCTGCAGAAGGACAAGGCTATGGCTAGCTGTGTCCATTGTGGCTCTGAGAAAAAGGATAATATAGATTTTTTTTTTTTACAAGGTTGGCTATAGATCACTCAAACCTACAGAATACAAGGAGACCTAAATTTAAATGAAATTATTCAACAGTTTTCAATACTGTTAATTTTACCCCAAACTTAGCTAACATTAAATACCCCATTATGACAACTGATTTCAACCCTGCTGAAATGATAAAATGTGGCCTTTTTAAAATCTGGTAAGAAGGTGGCTTGGTGTGGTGACAAAGACGTGAAAGGAAGTCTGTCCTTTTTTATCCATGCAACCACAGTTTCTAGTCCTCAGTTTCCTCACTGGCAAAAATGGGAATGAGGTACTGATCCTTGCCTCAGGGCCAAATGAGATAAGTTATGTGAAAAGCACCTTGTAATGGAAACTACTATTCAAATGTTGACCATAAATGTTAATAACATTACAGTGTGTCCAGCCTGGGCTAGAGCTGTCACTGCTCCTTAGGGATCCTCTGTTATGCTCAGGGGACACTGGCCTCCTATCATATAATGTTTGGGTAACTTATCAGTCACAGGAGCCCTTAAAATAGATGTCAAGCCACATCCCCAGATTCACATGGGGCCTGGAGCCCAATGGAAAAGAACCTAAGCGCTGACCTTAACTGGACTCAGACACATACAAGCATGGAGGTTCCCGATGAAGTAGAATAAAGGATGGGACCACTGGTGTCAGGGGAAAAAAATCACGCATGCGGAAGAACATGCAAAATAATTCTGGTGGAGAAGTCTGATGTGAGTAGAGCAGCAAGAACATTTGTGAGGGCCCTGGGAGGTGGGAGGCTGTGCCACCTTCTCCTTCCTCTACCTTCTCCACCTCAACTGTGCAGAGAGAAGGCAGCTGGGGTATAAAGGGCATCCCTGGGGTGCTGGGAGAACCTCCTCTAAAAAAGCAGGTCCTAAAAAAAGAAATGAAGTTTTCCTACTAACCAGAGAGACCAAAGTCTTAAGGAGGTCAGTGATGAGAGTGTGGGTTTAGCTGTCTGAAGACTCGCAATAGCTTGGGCAGTAAAATGCTGAGTGGTGGATAATATAATAAAAACAGTCAACGGTTTATACTGTTTCCTGTATGTCAGGCATTTTTCACTCATTTAATTTTCAGTTCAACTCTATGAGAAAGGAAATACTCAATGCACCTTACAGATGAAGAAACAATCAGCACAGAGAGTTAACTGACCCAAGATCACATTGCTCGTAAGGGGATTCAAACCCAGGCACTGGACTCCAGAGCCCCAATGTCCTCCCTCTCCACCTCCCAGAAAAAAACACGACTCATCAACTGAAGGAGCCTAGGGAACAGTCTACACATCAAGCACCCTGGGAAGCCTGCAAAGAAGAATCAGGGAGAAACCCAGATTTCCTACTGCTTAAGCAAATGTGACACAGCAAAACAAACATTTATACTTATTAGTGGATAAAGTCTAGATTATAACTGGTAAAGATAAAGGCAATTATTATTGATAAAAGGTTAAATCTATTTTTTATTAAAACTACATATATAATGTACTAATATGGAATAATCTCCAAGACATAGTAAGTAAAAAAAGCAAAATGTAAAACTGTGTAGAGAAGACTACTATTTATGTAAAAGTGGTAGTGGTTATTCTATTTTTAAAGGTGGGGGAATTTACACATAAATATATTCTTGTTTATATACACATGTCTGGAAAGGTTCGAAGAAACCAATTTTGCTTCTGGGAGGGAAACTAGGGAGCAGAGAGTTAAGGGTGGGGGGAACTATACTGTTTGAAAATGTTGAAATATTTCAGACAGACAGTAGGTAAAGAGAACAAGGTAACAAGCACCCACCCCTGGGCACAAAAAGTAAACATTACAAACAGGGTAAAGACACCCTGGCATCTCTCCCACACTCTACCCCCCCACCCACCTTGCCTCCAAAGGTAACCACCATCTTGATTTTGGTGTTTATGACTCTCCTGTACATTATCACATTCTTACTGCATGTGTTCAGATTCCTTAAGAATGTTTGGTATTGTTTTGCATGTTTTAAAATTTTATACAAATAATATTATACTTTAGGAATCCTGCAACTTGCTTCTTTTAACTCTACATTCATACATTACGATACTGAGCAGGGCCCTGTGGGGCTCCTGGGCACAAAGCCTTTCTGTGTCCCCCATTTCTTTGATTACAAGACATAGCTTTCATTCAGCCTCCATGACCTTCCCTGAATTCCAACAGGCAGATTAAAGCAGTTGTTAATTCGGGAAACGAGGGGATGCTAGACCAGAGAGAAATAAACAGTCATAGAAACAATAGTGCAGCCTTTGTGCAAGGTCTTGGTTCCCCATCAAGGGATACACACAACAATATCTTTGAGCTGTTTGGGAGATACTGAAACCCCCTCCAGGTGGGAGAAGTTAAGATTAACAATGGTATGCTGCCCACAAGCATGCAGACCCCAGACCAGCTGGAACCTGAAGGTTGATGTTGCTGACTCCTACTTACCTCACCAACCAACCCATCAGAAGAATGTCCATGAGCTGATCATGCCCTCTTGGAACCATTATTATAAAACTTCTCAGTATCCTCCAAGTTGGGACACATAGTTTTTAGAGGCAGGAGCCCACTGTGTCCCCCTTTGCCTGGCAATGTAATAAAGCTATCCTTTTCTACTTCACCCAAAACTCTTGTCTCCAAGATTCGATTCTGCACCAGTGTACAGAGAAACTGAGCTTTCGGCACCATTACTTTCAAAAATCCTACTAATTCAAACATAGTAGTTTCCCTTACTCCTCCCCACGAGTAAAAATACAAAACAAAACAAAACTCTCCCATACCATCTCATTTTAAAAGCTTTTAAGCAGCAATGAAATAAAAAATAAGATAACAGAACCTACAAAGACCTGAGTCTATCTTCTAAGAATAGAAACGAAAACCCAGGTTATGGGTATTGTTCCAAAAGGCCATTTAACTAAAAGTCAATATTTATTGTATTTACCACATTTTCCTGATTCTAAAATACCACCAATTTATAAGGAGATTAAAAAACCAAAATAAAACTCTATATTGGAGATTTCAATGTGAAAACATATCTTAGATTCAATAAAATGGTTCAAATTGAAGTACCTTAAACCAGTCTTACAAACTGTCCCAAAAAACCCCCCTCAGATCATAAATGTTTTCAACAGTTCTATATATATATATATATATATATATATATATTTATACATATAGTACATTACTATAGTGAACTGTTGAACCATGTGGAAATGAAAATAGCACACTAAAAAGCCACATATACAAAAATCTGTGGTTAATGTTCTATGAGTAACAGTTAAATTCACTTATCAAACAAATATTTTGTGAAGAGAAATTTAATAAAGAGAAAATATTTGAAAGCATGCCTTGTACAAGGCACGGGGACAGAAAAAAATTACAATGATGTTGCAATCAAGATTATAGGCTAATAGGGGAGATAAAATATAAAACACAGTAACTATGACATGAAGTAAAAGTGGTAAGTGTCAATAACAGCAGTTGGAGAACACACTAGGAGGGGGAGATAAATGACAGGAAACCCAATGAAAAATAATCCATTTGAACTGGATTTCAATGAACAGGCAGAAGGTGAACATAGCATTCTAGGCAGAAAAAAACAGAATGAGTAAGGCTTCCCTGGTGGCGCAGTGGTTGAGAGTCCGCCTGCCGATGCAGGGGACGCGGGTTCGTGCCCCGGTGCGGGAAGATCCCACATGCCGTGGAGCGGCTAGGCCCGTGAGCCATGGCCGATGAGCCTGCGCGTCCGGAGCCTGTGCTCCGCAATGGGAGAGGCCACAACAGTGAGAGGCCCGCGTACAGCAAAAAAAATATATATATATAGAATGAGTAAAATTACCATCATTAGGCTTGGGAATCAAAACTGCTCTAGTAGCAACACACATAAAAGATTAGCAAGGGAAAGGCACAGAGAAATAAAGACCAGCAAGTAGCCTTCTGCAATATCCAAACAACAGCAGTGGGAATGAAGAAAGGAATACAAGAAGATATACCAGATGGAGGCTGACATGACTTGGCAGAGGACTGGATGTGGTCAGCCACAAAGAAGATCAAGTCAAAAGTGAGTCTCAGAATTCCAGCTTGAGTAACTGGAAGAATTCATTCATTGCTTCCGGTCCTATTTGCAGAGTAACTGCCATGTGCTAGGTTGATACAAAGGTAGCATAGCAGAACGCCAGAGGAGAAGCACAGAAACTGGCTTCGTAAGAGAGAAGTTTCATTTTGGACACAGTGAGTTCTATGTGTCCACTCTAGGACATCTGAGTAGAAATGTTTAGTTACCTGTGGAGACAACAGGCAGCACTGGAAAGGAGATTCTCTGCAATAACAAGGCTTAAGTCACCAGGATTAGATGGGACTACTGAGTGAAATAAGAGGGGAAAAAAGCTAAGAATGAATCCTTTAAAGACAAGAATAGTACAACTAGACAGAAGAAGAGAAATAAGAAAATATATTGTCATTGAGAGAGATACAGAAAAGGCAAGAACCTTGGTGTGAGGAGGTGGCAATGGTATAAAATGCTGCAGAGAAACACAGGATGAGGCCTATTACAAATACCCCCAAGTGTGCTGACCAAGAGGTTTCTGGTGACCTCTGACAACAGTCTGGGAAAGCAGCAAGAGCAAAATATCTGACTGCAGGGCAATGTCAGAAAGCAGAGGTCATAAAGGGTAGGTACAGACAGAACAGGACATTGAGGGAACTGCAGATCAAAGACTTTCAGGCTGAAGAGGGGTGTAATCTCTAGAAGCCGGAAAGAATGCAATCAAAAGTGTAAGTGTAGGGACTTCCCTGGTGGTGCAGTGGTTAAGAATCCGCCTGCCGATGCAGGGGATACAGGTTTGAGTCCTGGTCCAGGAAGATCCCACATGCCACAAAGCAACTAAGCCCGTGCGCCACAACTACTGAGCCTGAGCTCTAGAGCCCGCATGCCACAACTACTGAAGCCTGCATGCCTAGAGCCCGTGCTCCGCAACAAGAGAAGACACCACAATGAAAAGCCCACGCTCTGCAACAAAGAGTAGCCCCCACTCGCCACAACTAGAGAAAGCCCACACACAGCAACAAAGACCCAACACAGACAAAAATAAATTAATTAATTAATTTAAAAAGTATAGGTGTAGCAGGTAGCCATGGAGAAAAAAGAAATCTCTTTTTCTGATGGTGGAAAGCAGATGGTTGAGGTAAGGAGAGAGAATTTGAGTGTACTCTTAGATGGCATTGATTTTACGAACTATGAAGTCAGTCCATATGCAGAGGAAAGAGGTGAGTTTAGGCCTTGAAAGAAACCTATTAATCCCTGATGCTAATATAGAATGTTGAAGTTTATAGAGAACTTTCACACACAATAATTTATTTCTCTTTCTGCTTCAGATGAGATCATTTCTATTTACTTATCTTCAAGTTCACCGTCATTCCTAATCTAACCCATTCTTTATTTCAGATATGTTTCCAGGACTAAAATTTTCATCTCATTCTTTCTTAGTATCTACTTCTCTGCTGAGATTTCCAGTCTGTTCACACATTACAACCTTATTTTGCTTTACATCCTTGAGCATAGCTATAGTAGCTGCTTTAAATCTTCTCAGCTAAATCCAACCTCTGGGTCATCTTGGGGTCAATCTCCACTAATTAGGGTTACAGTTTCCTGTTTCTTCATATGTCTAGTCATTGTGGAAAATATCTTAGACACTGTGATAACTAAAGACTCTAGGTACTGTAATATTCTTCTAAAGCGTACTGATGTTTTTGTTTTTTGCAAATTAACTAGGCTGAACTTAAACTCCAAGTTCTGCCTCCCCATGGTTTAGTTTGTTTGTTTTTTGTTTTTAACATCTTTATTGGAGTATAATTGCTTTACAATGGTGTGTTACTTTCTGCTTTATAACAAAGTAAATGTTATACATATGTTCCCATCTCTTCCCTCTTGCATCTCCCTCCCTCCCACCCTCCCTATCCCACCCCTCCAGGTGGTCACAAACCACCGAGCTGATCTCCCTGTGCTATGCAGCTGCTTCCCACTAGCTATCTATTTTACGTTTGGTAGTGTATATATGTCCATGCCACTCCCTCACTTTGTCACAGCTTACCCTTCCCCCTCCCCATATCCTCAAGTCCATTCTCTAGTAGGTCTGTGTCTTTATTCCTGTCTTACCCCTAGGTTCTTCATGACTTTTTCTTTTTTTTTTCCTTAGATTCATTATATATGTGTTAGCATACGGTATTTGTTTTTCTCTTTCTGACTTACTTCACTCTGTATGACAGACTCTAGATCCATCCACCTCACTACAAATAACTCAATTTCATTTTTTTTTATGGCTGAGTAACATTCCATTGTATATATGTGCCACATCTTCTTTAACCATTCATCTGATGATGGACACTTAGGTTGCTTCCATCTCCTGGCTATTGTAAATAGAGCTGCAATGAACATTTTGGTACCTGACTCTTTTTGAATTATGGTTTTCTCAGGGTATATGCCCAGTAGTGGGATTGCTGGGTCGTATAGTAGTTCTATTTGTAGTTTTTTAAGGAATCTCCATACTGTTCTCCATAGTGGCTGTATCAATTTACATTCCCACCGGCAGTGCAAGAGTGTTCCCTTTTCTCCACACCCTCTCCAGCATTTATTGTTTCTAGATATTTTGATGATGGCCATTCTGCCCGGTGTGAGATGATATCTCATTGTAGTTTTGATTTGCATTTCTCTAATGATTAATGACATTGAGCATTCTTTCATGTGTTTGTTGGCAATCTGTATATCTTCTTTGGAAAAATGTCTATTTAGGTCTTCTGCCCATTTTTGGATTGGGTTGTTTGTTTTTTTGTTATTGAGCTGCATGAGCTGCTTGTAAATTTTGGAGATTAATCCTTTGTCAGTTGCTTCATTTGCAAATATTTTCTCCCATTCTGAGGGTTGTCCTTTGGTCTTGTTTATGGTTTCCTTTGCTGTGCAAAAGCTTTTTAAGTTTCATTAGGTCCCATTTGTTTTTGTTTTTATTTCCATTTCTCTAGGAGGTGTTTTTTTTTAGTGCTAGGTGTGCTGTTTGGAGGCTGCTCAACACTAGTATACGTTTAGGGGCTGGCAAGAGATCCAAGCTGAGTTTAGATACAGGATTTGGGGTCTCCCCCCCAACATCCTTTCTACGATTTTCCTCCTTACTTTCTACCTGTGTGGTCACTCTGAACTCTGTCCTCTTTTCTTCAAGCAAGTAAGACTACGGGTTATTATCACAGTTTTAGCCATCCCCTCATGTCCCCAACTGGGGCCTTCTCTCAGGCTAAAAGCCATAAAAATGGAAAATTATTCACAGCTGTTCCATTCTTCCAAGCATAGACCTCATTCCAGTTTCTGCTTGCTTTTTGTCACTCTCGAATGCCATCTGGTCGTTTTTAAAACTTTTTTTCAAGTTTATAATTTTTATTTGCAGAATTGTCCTGATAGGAACTCAGCCATCACCCTTTATCAGCAGTTCTAAAAAGTTTTGGTCTCAAGATCCATTTACACTCTTAAGAAAAGTATTAAGGGCTGTTAAGAACTGCTGTTTATGTGGATTATATTTATCAATATTTACCATATGCAGAATTAAGTGAAATTTTTCCAATTTTAATATATTTGAAATAACAATAAACCCATTACATATTAATATAAATAACACATTTATTCTAAAAAAAATTTTTTTTTAAGTGAGAAGGGTGGCATTGCTTTACATTTTGCAATCCTCTTTAATACCTGGCTTTAAAAAATACAGCTGGGTTCTTTTCTCTGCTTCTACAATCACTCTGTTGCCACATGTTGTTTTGGTTCAAATGTATTAAGACAATTTGGCCTTGGCAAAAGGGAGATACTTGTAAACCTACTGAAAGGGTTTCAGGAACCTTCAAGGGGTCCTTGGACCACACTTTGAGAACCTCTGCCCTACTCTATCTTTTTTTGATCCTATGAGGTAGTGAAGCAGGTACTGTATTACTTCCATTTTCTGCTTAAGAAACCACAGGCTCAGAGAAGGCAGGAAAGGTACCCAAAGTCAGACAACTAGCTGTTAAATGGTGCTGGTAGAACTTCAGTTCAAGTCTGACTTTAAACTCAGTGCCCTTTCTTCAAAATTCCCATCTAGAACTTTCAACATATATACTGATGGCAGACGTTGCAAATATATTGAATCAAATAAGGGGGTAAATGTTCCAAGTTTATAACATGAAACAAACTCAAATCTGTTAAAAAAAAGAAGTCATATATATATATACACACACACACACACACACACATATATAAATTCATCCAAATTTGTTTGCATAATAGACCTTTCATGTGTTAAGGCAGCACACCAGATTTTACCTAATGTTAACAGAGCCAATACATCACAAAGTTATTCAGAACATTTTTCTAATGTAACTTACTTTGCAGATTATTAGCTAGGCTTTTTATGTAGCCTTTGCTCATCATTTTTTGACCACTCATTTTATTTTCTTTAGGATGTGGAATAGCCAAAGTTTCCTATGTATACAGAAACATCTTAGAAGTCATATGTGAGAATTTTTGGTGGAAATTCAAAATGTGAGAGAGGTTGCAAAAAAATAACCTATCATCATATTTACAAATACTATAGCCAAATGTAACGGTTCTACATCTTAAAATGCTTTATCTGTTATCAAAGTGGTATTTATAATAATAGCACTGATATTTAAGAGACTACAAAAACCTTGTTTACTTACTAGATTGCAATAACTCTGGGTTAGCTCAAACTAAGTAAGCCAGAACAGCTTAATACTAGTATCTATGTTAGCTGAATTCAAAGTTACCTTGATACCCAACATCTTTGATTTTATTTTTAAAAATCTATTATAATAGTTAGACTGGACTCTCAGATCTATGGTAGCCAGAATGATGTCCTACAATACACAGCTTTTCATTCTTGCAAGCTGTAAGAATCTTTAATAAAAGAAGAAACAAAAGGAGTAAGACATCTGTTTCTTTGGAAAACAAAGTCTTAGATATTTTCTTTGTGGTTCTCACCACTGTGACTTTATTAATTATTGTTAAGACATGGAGACAGGAAAGTTGGCCCAGGAATGTGCACAGCCTTTTTGAGATACTTACTCATGGCTATAAATACAAAGGTAAAAGGAGAAATATCCAAAGTGATACATAATAAGACTTTATACAAGGATTTTAACTTTTTAATGTACTTTCACATGATTGTGGTGGTGTAACGTTTTATAACCAAGAGAATGTTTGCAGAAATCATTTTACCCCAGAATAGAGGCTCTAACTGCTGACTGCATTGTAAAACCTTCCATGTAGAGTTGTACTGATGCCTGAGTCTTACTCCAGATGAACCCAAACAGAACTGCTGAGGGTAAGGCACAGATCCTTTTTTAAGCTCCTTAGGTGATTCTAATATAATGCCTCAATGAAGAACCACTGCATTAAAAGAACAAGGGATAAAGGAAACCCTAGAGACTATTTCACAAACTAAAGTTACAGAGAAAAAGACACAATTTCACAAGAAGTGCTCAAAATGTGGGAATTATACCAGTTACATTAAATGAACAAAAATCAACTACTGTAATTCTAATTTTAACTTTAAACTAAAATATTAGCCAGATTAAGAAACAAAAATATTCCCAAACTAGTAGGATGGGTATTGGGGGCGGACGAGGAACACATTTTCAAACTTTTTAAAAAGTACTTAGGAGAAAGAGGTGTATTTAACTCTCTCATACACTATTACACCTACTTTCATAATATCTGAAAATGACATGGAAATTCCAAATCTGAAAATTATTGTGTGAGGTAAAACCTGCAGTAATTCTAGGCATTTGCTTATGAAAATCACTGAGAGTATAAGAGAAGAGAGTAAGAAGCAGACATGGTAAATGACACAGGAAGAGCAGTCATGCTCTAGAAACCTTTAACGGAACGGGGAAACGTTAGTTTGGGGCCTCCTGCCTGTTGGCAGACACAGCCAGCCTACTACATCTCAACCCCCATCTAACCAACATGTGGGATGCCTGATAAAGCCGCAACACCAGGCAAACAAGAATGCTAACACCAGTGAGGGCAAATTTCTACTGGACTTTAAAAATATCAGAACCCCGTAAAGGAAAGGAAAAGATTCTTCTTAGTCTGCTAAAAAAATAAAGTCTGCATTTCTGAAAGAAGAATAAGCTACTCACAGGACAGGAGAAAGCTGGAAAACAACAATGCTAGTACACACCTAGAATACGGTATAAACAAGAATGATTTTAACTTCTGAATATAGGTGAACCACTACTTCCTTTGCCATGGAATGTTCCACAAACACGTTATCCACATGGGCTAATGAAACCCTTTGCTTAAAGTGCCTAGGGTTTTTCAGGGGGAACAAAAAGTCATTGTGTGACTGATTTGTAACCAGGGAAGAAATGAATTAGAAAATTTTCAAAAATAACTAACTTAACACTATAAACACTTTTTCTCCAGGTAAGGTTAAAAAAAAAAGAAAGAAAGAAAGAAAGAAAAAAAATTCCTACTAGCAAAGGGAAAATAGAAGTGTTAATAAATTCAACCAATAATCCTGAAACTGATGTTTGTTACTTTCTTTCCTCTTCCTCCACTTTCCCTAAGCAAGTTCAAGTAGCAATATCTCTTCTATCCTAGAGGAAATACTGTTTAGTTACTATCAATAGCTATTATTATACAGAATAAATAGTATGTGCAAGGCCTTGTGCTAAATGCTCTATGCACATTATCTCTTTTAACCCTCACCATGACTATATGTATTATTTTTATTTCCATTTTACAGATGAGGAAAAAACCTAGGCTTAGGACACACAACTAGCAAATAGCATAAAGTGGGGATCAAAAGCTACGTCTGACTCCATAGCCTGTGCTGGTAACTATAAACTGGAACAGTATTTTTCTTAGCATTCTTCTCTCAAAAGACTGAAGTTCACATGCAATTTGGAATAAATAAGCAGAAAGGGGGCACAGGAAGTGGTGCAGAAATACTTTATAATTTATCAAGATAACAGCACCTGTGCTGTGCTTTTTAAGACAAGGGGGAAAAAACCCTCAACGCTTTTCTGGCCCTGTTATTACTAAAATGGAGAAGTTTTTCTTTAACAAGATGGTCAAGCACCATCTATGGACCATAGTAAATAAATCACTCCGGTTCAGTGGTGGGGAGGGCATTATGCAACACTTCCCAGCACAGCCCTGGCCAGGGTAATTTATGGCCAAGGCACTCGGGCCCCTCCTCCCCAGCTAGACAGCCTGGCTCCTTCGCATTCCCCTCAGGAGATAGGGTGGAAGCACACAGCTCCACTTTCTAAGGCATAGAGGGCAGCTGAAAGTCCTGCTCAGCCTCTCTGGGCAACCACAGGCGCCAATAAATCAGCCACAGGCGATTCTCTCATCCCCTTCCTGGCTAGAAGTGGTAGCAAGAGCTAATGCAAAAAGAGCACTGACCAGACTTGGGAGATAAAGTGATTTAGGCTTGAACTCTACTGCAAATGACTGCATCATCGAAGCCAGGTAAATCTCTGAGACTCCTTCCTCACTTGTAAGATGGAGACAACACTACCTCCTTTTTGCTAAGTATTCAAAATTCATCTATGAAAGCAGCTAGCCACTGCAGGTACTCAATAAACACTGACCACACCTGAGCAGAATCCCTCTACTACCTCCAAGACATTCAGAGCAGGGCTGGGCAAAAAGGTGTAGCAAGTCATGTAAGGTCCCCTCCTCTTTTCTTGCTGACCATCCCTGTGATGCTCCACTGCTTCCTGATAACCTCCCAGCCATCAGAACTCATCTATTCTGCTTCCTATACCATCGGTGTTTTGTTCCTTATTAAGGAGCTGATGTCTGATAGTGGATTAATAATTTACACTTAATTAAAGCACATGCAGATTGCTAAAGAGGTCTTTGATGCCTTTACCCAAGGAAGCAACCAATGCTGTAAATCTTGGTTATTGTTGCAGAGAATAGGGCTGAATTTGGGGGCGGGGGGGGGGGGGGGGACGATGACGACAAGCTTTGAGCCCAAAGTACATTAATAGGCAGCTTATTCCACCTAGAAATAGTCAACCGCATTCCTTAGGATACCAGAGCCATCACACTAGCCAAGTCCGATTTCTCAATAACCGGAATCAAGTCAAGCATAATCACCTCTGGCAGATAGTCTCTACGGTGCGTGGGTTAAACTGGCACCGCACTCCGGCTGTGGCGAGGAGCGTAACGACCAAGGCATCTAGAGCCTTGGAGTCCAGTTAGTGAAGAGGTATGGGACTTCGATCAAGCTACACCGTCTTGGGACTTCGATCAAGCTACACCGTCTTTCGGCCTAGTGTCCTCATCTGTAAAATGAGAGGGATGAACTGCATTTTCTATAAGGCCCCTTTCAGCTTTAAAATTTGTGATTACAGGGCTTCCCTGGTGGCGCAGTGGTTGAGAGTCCGCCTGCCGATGCAGGGGACACGGGTTCATGCCCCGGACCGGCAGGATCCCACATGCCGCGGAGCGGCTTGTCCCGTGAGCCATGGCCGCTGTGCCTGCACGTCCAGAGCCTGTGCTCCGCACGAGAAGGGCCACAACCGTGAGAGGCCCGCGTACCACAAAAAAAAAAAAAAAAATTTGTGATTACAAAGTGTACTTTACACACTTCACAACATCCTTTGAGAATCAACAGCTCTGCCAAAAAGACTTTAGTCTCAAGAGAATACATGCCATTGGGGCGTTAATTTATGAAACATGTTAGCTGCTGTCAATTTCCAGGTACAGCTTAGAGCAGCTTGACAACAGCTTGCTTGCTTTCTCCAAATAATGAGTGCTAGAGAAGGCAGTGATAGATGGAGCAAGCTTTAAAAAGAAAAACTGACTTTGCTTAGAATGAGATTAATATAATCTGAAAAAAGAAAACTTAATTATGGGGATGGTGGGGACTTCCTGCCCTAGAGACGGGGTAATCACAAACGGGGGTGGGGAAGGGAGGACAGTGGCTGCAGCGTCCCGCAGGTGGCACCTGGAGACCCGCCCATTGGCGAGAGGGGTTGGGGGTGCGGCTGCATGGGGAATGCCTCAGGCCCGTCGGGGCTTCCCGCGCCGGTCGCACCCGGACTGGTAGCCGGAAGGACTCCGTGCCTTTAATGCGCCCCCGCGCCCTCTCCGGGCCTGCGTCAGGCCCCGGAAGCCGCCTGGTGCGGGCAGCGAAGGGCAGCTCTGGACCTCCTCAGCCCAGTTCTCACTCGCGGTTGCCATTTTCCTCCACTGCCCTGACTGACATCTCATACAGACCAAAAGCACCCCCCTCCCCAGCTACTTGCATCTGTCCCGCGACCGACGCAGCTGCAGGCCGCCGCCCCGTGCGGCTCGCGACGGAGGGACTGAGCCCGGGGCAGCCCACAGGGGCCGGGCCTCATCACTTACCCAGAGGCCGCCGCGGCGGGCGGCCGCCTGACTCCTCCGTGCGGGAGGGGCGGCTCACGCGCCGCGTACGTCACGCGGCGGCGGCGGCGGCGCCGGCTCACGCACCCCGCGGCCCGCTCTCGCGCGGCTTCCCGCGCCAGCCGTCCAGGGATGGGCCCACGTGACCGCGCGCCTCGTAGCTGGCGCACCAGAGGGGCGGGGAGGGGGCCGGTGTGCGTGCGTGCGTAGGTGCGTAGGTGCGCGCTCGCGCGCCCGCCCGCCCGCCCGCTCAAGTGGCCGGGAGGGGGGTCGGTCCGCGCTCCGGGTGGCTTCGCCACGGTCGCTAGTCGCGACTCTGTAGGCGGAAGCGTGGAGACGAGCCTGAGCGTCAGGCTCCCCACACACAACCGCGTGACCCGGGGACTTTCCCCAGGGTGTGCAAAAGCACAAGCACCCCCTCAGTTAGGAGATGGGGGCGGGGAAGGATGCTCCCGCGTGTTCGTGGAAAGAGGGGTGAGGGCGCGGGGCCAGGGAAGCTGAGCCACGGGAGCCTGGGAGGGGAGGCCGGGTGGGCGGGGTGGGGCATGGCGGGGGAAGTGACTCAAGGCCAGAGGCGGACAGGCCCACGGAAGGCAAGGGTGGGGGAGGCGCGGGGAATGGGCGATCCTGAATCGACTGGCCGCGCACGGCTCAGGGCAAGGGTGCCGGCGCCCCCAGAACGCCAGGGACGTACTGTGAGGGAAGGCCTAGCTGCTGAGCCCTTTGGGGCCGGGGTCTGACATCTGGACGGAGTGGGAAAGCAGCATCCTGCCCTTGGGGAGTCGGGAGGAGCCCAGTCCCATCCAGCTGTGCAAACAGGAGGAGGAGGAGGAGGTCCCAAGCCTACCCTTGGGAAAGGGGCGAGAGGGGTGGTCAGGCCGCCGCCGCGCCGGCCCCCGCGGTGCGGGTTGCGCCAGCCTCCTCGGAGCCCGACGCAGAAACTTGTTGCAACAAACAGGCGACCGCGGGTGCCCCTAGCAGCCAGCGGCGGAGTGGGTGGGCGGTCGAGAGGGAGGGGAAGGCTGGCGGACGCCGCAGCGAACTGGTGGGCAGACCCGGAGTCGCCGCGTAAGCGGGGCCGGCTCAGTGCGGTGCGGCAGGCGCGGCTGTGCGGCAGCGGAAGTCCTTTGTTGCAGCACAGTCCCTGGCAGAGCCAGAGCCTCTCCGCGCAGCCCAGCCCGAGCGCCGCGCGCCGCCGCCACTGCAGCTCTCGGCCCTTCTGCCTCCGCCCGCCTTTCCCGTGGCCGATTTGCCTTAAACTCCCTAAAATCTCCGCAGCCCCGGTTCCTGCTGCGGCCGGTGAGTATTTGCCAGTTGTGGGGCTATTTGCGCAACTTTGGCCCGGGCCGGAAGGCGGCGGGCAGCGGGCTTGGCGGAGTGCGGGGCCGGAGCGGCGCCGACCAGTGCGGGGAGCCGGAGCGCGGCGGGCGCGCGGCGAGGACCCGGCCACGGGTGGCTGCTGGGCCGCCTGCTTGATCCCGCCGCCCACCGGCGCGCCTGGTCGGGGACGTGTGGCCTCCCTGGGTCGGAGGCGAAGCCCCCACGGAGACTAGTTCCCAAATTAGTTACCTTCTTTTTCCTTTCTTTCTCTGCCTTTATTTTTTTGAGGGGGGAGGGGAGGTGTAGACGGGAGGCGGGAGGACCCGGTTGATTGACGTGCCCAGAGCCCGCTTCTCTCAACTTACAGCCGCAGCTCCTTGGCGGGTGGGAGGGGAAGTGTCCCGGAGCCCGAGGCCGCAGACTTGGGCGCGCTCCGAGGGAGGAGGCGTAAGAGCCGTGCAAATTCTTGCCACGGTTTTTCCCACTCCCTCCCGGCACACAAGCTTTTTGTTCAGTAAAAAGTGGTAGGTCTCGGGTTTGGGGATTTTCGGTGGAAAGATCTGTTTCTTGGGAAGAGAGTGCTTTCGCTTCCAGTGGTGGGCGCTTGCTAGAAGTTCTGTTAGTGTTCGGTAAATGTGTTGGATGTAGATCAGGAGTTGTTACCAATAAAATATGTAGGTTTGGGTCTGAGCTCAGCCACCCTCCCAGTCTCCCTTCCTACCTAAGCAGCGCGTCTGCGTGATCTGAAAGGTTGACATGACATTTTCCAAATTGGGAGCGTCAGGGAGATGTTGATGAAAGTCCTTGATGTTTTCTGGGGACAGTATGGAATTTGTCTGTGTGTAATAATATTCCTAAATCAAGCTTCAACGTGGTAGGTACACGCAGTTTATTTATTGGCCTAAGTATATTTCCATGCAGTATGTATCACGGCAGGAAAACTATGCCAGGAACAATTTTCCCTTTGACACTCGATCCCAAGAAGTGGTCCCAGGCTTTCTGAGACTTAGAATCAGTCTCTTGAGCTGAAGTTCAAGGCACTCTGGAGCAGATTTGGTGAAGGATGCAGTTCTCATGATAACTCCAAAGCAATCACCACCCGCTCCTTTGAAATTATGAAATTTTGTCATTGCAAATGGATATGATGAGGACACTTGGAATACAAAACGATGAAGCTTGAATGATGGCTGGCCATCAGAACCTCAAAACTCCTTTTGAATCACTTGCTGGATATCTAATAAAGTCTCAATAATAACTGAACGTATTTGGAAGCTAGATGGGGCTTCCTCATCTTAAACAGAGAAAATTGAAGCATAGTGGAGGTGCAGTGCTTTCCCAAAGATTGATAAAATAATGACAGTCTGCAAGTAGAGCTTTCAATCAGCATCTTACATTCATTTTAAAAGCAGATTTCTCCATTACGACCAAATTTTCATGGTATAGAGAAATAACTCACGTTGAGCAATCTTACCTGAAGCCTTTCTATTCTTCCTACCCCAACACGGCCTAAATTGGAGGCAGTGGGGAGCCCTGGTTGCATCATTGTCGGAGAAAAGAGAAACCGTATTTAACCAGGACCTTAGCAGGGCAGAGCACAGTCTCAGCCACTTGCTGTTGACCTTGTGTTTGATTTCGCTTTAACACAGCTAAATTTTTGTACTGTTTCCGCATTCTCCTCTTTTGCCAGGCTCCGGGAAAGGTATAGTCCATGGAGCTTTTTAAGGGTATTTCTGTGTTCCTTGCAGGACAGCCATTCTAATGTGCAAGAGAAAAGAAGTGCCTGCTTTCAGGCCTCTCTTCCATCCAGGAAAAGTGCTAAGCCTTTGCTATTAAGCTTCTGGCCCTAAAGGGGAGGAAACTATTTGGGATAAAAATGCAGAAAATTTTCCATAGATTTTTACTTTTAAGCCACAATCTGTTGTCTTCCAAAAAAGAATTGAGATATATTTGAAAAAAATTGAGATATATTTGCTTGAGAGGTCATTTTGGTGTCTATAGGATTTTTTTTCTCCTGATTTTTTCTTCTTGTGCTGGTATCTCTTACCATAAAATATTGACATTATTCTTATACTCTTATGGGAACCAAATTAAAAGGGATGAGTGTCTCTTTTTTTCTCAGAATGGAAATGCTTTTATATAAAATTCAAGCTCTTTGTAAAAATTCAACCTATACCGAAGTAGATAAAAAACAAAAATGAAAGTCATTTCTCACTCCCACTCCCCAGAGGTAATCTCTGTTAACAGTCAATTTCTTGTTTAAAATGAGAGAAAGCAACATTTGGTCATACTGTGCTGCTGTGTGTGCCTCACCCTGGCTAGGGATGGCCGTGATGATTCATGGGCTCATGTTCTCTATTCACTGCTCAGGTTGGTGAGAATTGTCCAGGTAGAGGAAAGGGAATGTTTTGCATTGGACTTATTTAAAATTCTATGATTAAGTAGCAGACGTGAGAGCTTAAATACAACAGGGCTGCTATTGTAGGTTTGTCCTTACGAAGTACTTACTGTAGCTTGGTGGGCTAGTTCTCACACTTATAATGTTAATGTTGGTGTCAAGCATTTGATGGGTTGATTTATACTTGCCAAACTCATTAAAACAAAACAAAACAAAACCCTCACATTTGTAAAGAGTTTCATAATCTATAGTTGGGAAGGAGTGGGTATACTTGCCATTAAGGCCACTGCCAAGATAATCCCTGTGCTGTTACGGGATGAGAGGTCCCTCTTGATCTATATCCAGAGGTAGCATACCAAACGTCAAGGAAAGGAAATTAGAGGAAAGAAGGGGATTAATGACTGTGGTTTTCAGATGTGGCCTAGAAGGAGACGGTACATATTTAAGATAGATTTCTAAGTATACTTATATTGTGCCATGTATAGTTATCTGTATAAGAAGTCTTAGAGTACAGAATCACTTATTCCTTAGCCTGGTATATTCAAGAAGAGTAAGCTGTGAAGTAATTGATGTTCTGAAAACAAATCCCCAAAATAGTACATAGAAGTTAAATCACAGCATTTGTTATTTGAGAGTGTTGGGAACAAATCATTTGCAAAATAAAATTGGCAAATTAAAGAAAGAATTAAATTGCCAACCAGATTTTCTGTTTGTTGTCTGTGTGAGATGCATGCGATCCTTTTTAGAGATAACTGAAGAGCTCCATCCTCACTTTAAATCTTTTGTATTAGGGGAGGGCTTCCTCTGATGGGCCGTGGGAGTCAGAAGATGGAAGCGGAGATGGGGAGCGCAGGGCATTCTGCCTGCAATATGGGGCTTTATGAGAATGGGGTGACTCTGGGAGGCTTAGAATGTCCAAGGGGACATGTTAGTTAATAGTCATTGCCAGAAAGAGTGTTTTCTGGTTTACAAAAACAGAAACTTAGGGCTCTGAATGAAAAGGGTCAGAGTTTGAGTCCCATCTTACAAGATGAGCGCTTGAGTACCAACCACTGAACCTGTTTCCTCATTCACAAAATGAGGATAATAAGGATACCTACCTCGGGGTTGTTATAAGGATCAGTTGTGTAATGTATGGGAAATCACTTTGTAGATTTTTGACTACTATATAAACTTTGCCATAATTGAAATAATGCAAAAAATTGATAAGCAATATAAAACTTGCTTTCTTCAACACTTATTCATTCAAAAACTGATCAAATATCAACTAAATGTCAGGCAACTGTTAGAGGCCCAGGGGATACAGCAATGACTAAGACAGTGCCATGATCTCAAGCAGCTTACAGCAAAGCAGGGAAACCATATCATTATAATCCCTGCTGTGAGTGTGATGATAGACATAGCATCCCAGTGTGGATGATACATTATTTTTCACCCTATAGTTGTAGGTATAGACTGTTTGGGAAGCACAGAAGAGGCATCTACCTTACCCTGGAATCAGAAAGAATGTCCTGAAGAGAGTGAGCTGGACGTTGAAAAGGCTCTAAGCAAAGGGAATAGCATGTATGAAAGCATGAAGGCTTTTGCTGTGTTAGTTGCTTTGGGATGAGGGGAAATCTTAAATGTTAAATAGATTTAAGACTTAAAAATGGAGTTAAACTTCTTGGCATGAACATACTTTTTATGATACTCTTTTTATTGGTTTCATTGACTTAATTACATAGGGGTGAAATTTTCAGGATTTTGGTTAGAGTTAAAAATGTAGCACTTGGAGCTACACAATTGGAAACAGTACAGTTAAAAAATATTATGTGTGGACTTGCTGAAAGAAGGAAACTGGGTAGTCCCTCCCATCATCTTAGAGCTGCCTCACCAGTTTTCTTTCTTTTTTTTTTTTTTTTTTGCGTTACGAGGGCCTCTCACTGTCGTGGCCTCTCCCATTGCGGAGCACAGGCTCGGGACGCACAGGCTCAGCGGCCATGGCTCACGGGCCCAGCCGCTCCGCGGCATGTGGGATCTTCCCGGACCGGGGCACGAACCCGTGCCCCCTGCGTCAGCAGGCGGACTCTCAACCACTGCGCCACCAGGGAAGCCCCAGTTTTCTTTTTTATATATATATCTTTATTGGAGTATAATTGCTTTATAATGTTGTGTTAGTTTCTGCTATACAACAAAGTGAATCAGCTCTATGTATACATATATCCCCATATCCCCGTGCCTCACCAGTTTTCATGCAGCAACATTTACTGAGTACACACACTGTGTTGCAGAGAATCGAACAAGCCAAAATATTGGCCTTCAAGTTGCTCATAGTCTAGTAGGGAGACCAACATACACATAATTGTGGTAGCTGATTCTTATTTAGCGCTTGCTCCGTGACACACTGTCTTACAGTAACTAAACCCTAGGAAGGATTACAATCCCCATTCTCAGATGAGAGAACTGAGGCACAGATTGGATGCAACCTGCTCAAGTTCACACACCTAATAAGTGACAGAGCCAGAATTTGAACCCAGACAGTCTGGTTAGTCTGTGCTTTAACATCTACTTTATGTTGCTGTTCTGATGATTTAAAAAATAGCATAATAAGTGCAAAATAAGGAGATAATACACAGAGTAATATCAAAACCTAAAACAGTGGGAGAGGGAGGTCTTGCAGAAGGCTTTCTGGAGGAGGTGATAAACTGATTCTTAAAAGATATGTGGCCGGTTCAGACAGAAGAACCAATCAGCATGAGTAAAAATGGAGGTAGGAAATACATGAAGTATATGGGCTCGGAGGATGGGGTGGTGGCCAGCAGTTTTATGCCGCTTGAACAGAAGTTTGAAGCAGGAAGTAGCCACATAGGAGACTAGATGGGGGGGCACGGAGGGCTTTTGTATCCCTTGGGAAGGAGTTTGCTCTTCAGTCTGAGGGTATGTGAAAGGACCCACAGAAGCAGAATAACAGGGTCTGATTTTTGTTCTTTATGAATCATCTGAGGGTGAAGGATGGATTTGAGGGACCAGTTAAGGAGCCTATTGTAATAATTCAGGAGTAATGATAGAGGCCTCAGAGGACAGGGAAGGTAAAGATGGAATCGAGGGGCAAATTTGAGAAATAGTGAGAAAACTGGCAAGACTTAATAGTTAATTATGAGGAAGAAGTCCCAGGTGACTCCCAAGAATCCCGGGTGATTGGTGCATGCTGGAGAAGGGGGAGGAGCAGTTTTAGGTGGGTCCCAGACAAAGTCACAGCGTGAGTATGCTGGAATAGATAGGAGTTCCACAAGATGAACCCTAAGAATACGAATGCCACGTGCAAAAAGGGACTTCCTGGTGAAGCTGCTTTTTGCTGAGAGAAGCCTGCTCTTCACCCCAGTGCCCTCTGGTGGTCAGAAGATGCCATGTTGTCTCTTTAGGATAAACAGATCAACATTTAGACTGCCTGAATTAAATGCTTTTCCTCTTCCACTCCTGGAGGAAGAGAGGAAAATTTCAGGAGCCCCTATGTTCCCTTTGCTTTCTGTGTGGATGAATTCATTTCCCAGACCTAGCAGCTTAACTACAGTAACACCTCAGTTATTCAGAGTTATTTGGTTGACAACGCCAGCTATCCAGTGGCCTGACCTGAAGCGAAAGAGTAAGGCAATTTGTTGCCTGTCAACAATTAAGATAGATTAAACAAAGTGCATGAATTAAAACCTTATCTTATGCATAGAACACTGCCCTAGGTCCTCACAGAAAATTAAACTATTTATGTAGATTCAGTTTCAATGAGTTTTTGTCTAATTTCATAACTCATAACATTGAAATGGTGGGCAGCAGGAGATCAGCACACCTTTTACAAGTGACAGCTGTTGGCCTGACAAGTAGGGAGACAGAAAAATACCATCCAACAAACTACAGTCTCCAAGAGCATAACAGCCTCGGGCCATTTTGTGCAGGTGCAAACAACCCTTGCAAATTTGAACAGCTCCTATTTTTCAGGAAGACATAATTGATGCAGAGAAGCAAGCAGACAGCTAGGTGTTGCTATATATGGGGGCAGCTGTTAGAATAGAAGGAAGAGCCCTAGACCAGGATTGAGGAGACCAAGGTCCCATCCTGTCAGCCACGAAAACAAGACATGACTTTGAGTACGTGACTTAACCTCTCAGGGCCTCCATTTGTTTTCTTATCTATGACGTAGCGGGTTGAACTTGATCATCACTTGGTAAAATTCTGTGAACTTTGTTCACAATGATGACATTAATGTTTAAGAAAAATCCTATTCCTCTTGGATTGAAAAGACAAACATTTGTCATCTCTAGTTTATACAAGAGTTCTGTTTAGAAGTATGATTATCTCTATTTAATACATGAGGAAAGCAGGCTTAGAGAGGTGAAGAAAATTCATAGCTGAATAAGTAGGAGAGCTGGTATTCAAATCTATCGGTGTCTGCTCCCTGGGCTCTTTTTTAACACTTTCATTTAACAAGCATGCATTAAGTGCCAACTACATGGGCAGTGTGCTAGGCACGGGGAACACAAAGGCCATTTAGCCTCGTCCCCATCCTGGAGAGTTGAGTGTAGTAGGCATTGCTGTACAGTCCCTCTGTTAGTCCTAAAGATGCAAGTACTACTACAGCACCGTTAGGACGAATGAACACACAGCTCCATTTGGGTTTTTAAAGATCCAAATGGGTGTGAGCACAGAATGGAGCCACCATTTATAGCTTTGTTTCTATGGGAATATGTGTTTCAAGTTCCAAATAACTAACTTAAAAATAAAGTTTTGGAACATAACCCAGTTACAATTTCAGAACTTCCTGTACTAAGGACTGAATTTGCAGTCTAATAATCAGCCAGGATGCTTGTTCTAAAAAGTGAATAAGATTTTCTAAACTTGATCATGTCTGTCCAATTTCAATGCCTGGAATTAAAACCTTTTATCTTTGGGAGCCTGTACAGCCAGTTCTTACTGGAAATCTCAAGGAGAAAACCTAAAGAATTAAGTTTAAATTTAGAGATTGGAACACTGTATACCCTAGAAAATGGAATTCTAGGAAAGAATTTTGCCAAGGTGACCTTATTTTTATAGGTGGCAAAGTCGTTAAGGCTATGATCTCACGCTCAAGAGTCATATTGCTTGTGTTCTAATCTCACCCAGTCCTCTGTGGCCTTAGGAAGGTTATATAACATTGTGTTCTGTTTTCTTATCTGGAAATGGGTCTTAAAACAGTACGTACTTTGTAGAGTTTGTTATGAGGATTAAATGATAACATGATACACATATTTACATGCATACATACACGTTTTATATATAATACACTATATATATACATATATATGTGTATATATATGTATATATATCTTACTATTGATGCGCCAGGCTCTAATCTAAGCAGATATCACACACACACACACACACCTGCTTAGACTAGGTCCTGGCACATTGGTACTAAGGCCAGTAAAACAAATTTACCTTCCCTCCCATTACATTTCCAAGCTTTTGTTTATGCTGCTGTGTACCCTCCCCAATTTTTTACGTACACACCAATACAGATACCTGAAATGCCTTCCCCACACCACTTTCTCTTTTTCTTTCTTCTACTCATTCATCAAGACTTCACTCAAATCCTTCCTAAAGCCCACTACTGTTCTAGTACAATTCATGCCTTTTCTAAATGCATACTGAACTTTATTCAATATAATTCAGTACTTAATTTTTCTCAAATCGTTTCTTGGTATAAAATGTAATCCCTCATATGTAATTAGCTCTACTGTATACCATCCTTCTCCACCTCAATGCTTTATGCCATGTTGGGAACATTGTAGGTGTTCAATACATTCTGATACTCTGATTTATAAACAGGGGAGAATCCTTTCACTACCTTTCAAGCTTCTTAAGAAGCTAGTCTATAGCCCACAGGTTAAATCCATATATATATATACATTCAGTCATATAAGACATAGAAATAGGTACGAGGAAATGAATGTAGGTACTTAAATGTCCCTTGAGACCTGGAGGTAATTGTTAGTAGTTCAGAGATTGGGACGCTGAACTGTAGACTCACTGAGGCTATGCAAATAGTTCTCGGGAATGTCCTTGATAATGCAAGTCTGGGACGCAGAGGGTGGTTGTTTACCTTATGGAAGGAGTCACTCAAAAATTCCTTTAAGTTGCTTCTTCATTCACTTTATATGCTTATTTATAGACCCTTAAATTATCATTTCACTAAGGCTAAGGCAAAAGAAACGTCCAGCAAAACTTTTTTTCCATTTAAGAGACTTAGCAAAGAAGGAAAAGTATTTCTGAAACCTTACTGTGTCAGTGAGAAATTTACTGAAACAGCTTACAGAGTATAATTTAGGGAACATGTCTACTGAGTGAGACTAGATGTGCATATACAGGTATAACCACATTACAGATAGAGTTCAGAGGGCGTAGTTTCTTGTGCAAGGGCCTTAACAAACGCTATGGTAAGGACTCATGCCCAGTCCTTGCTGACTGTTCTTTACATATGGGGGTACACTGCATGATACCAAGGAGCATGTAGTAACCACAGTTCAGTGGTTAGTACCCAGCTGGGTGGGCAGGAATCCTAGTACCTATAATACTTTACCACAGTTAACCCTTGATACATTGTTTAACAGCACATCTTTGTCCTTCTATGAAATAAGCATGTTGGACTAGATTCGATCTCTAAGCTCTAAAAGCCTATGAATATCTAAATTACTGAATATTCTTAATGTGTTTGGTAGCTGTTTTTGAATTTGAGATGAGCTGGTTAAACTTTTTCAAACAAAAATTTTTTAAATTCAGTGTAAACTTTTTTGCATCACCTACCTCCTTATTCCTCTGGAGAACTGCATCCACACTGGGTATCCTAGCCTTAGGAGAACCCCTGGCTTTGGATCACGTTTGAAGTTTCTGCTCTCAACCCCAGCCCTTGAAGAACTTCTAGCTGTACAAACTTGTTCTACCAGTGATGTAGCTAGTAACACAAACAAAAGCAATCACACAATGCCATTATAAAAACAAGAATTGAAATATAAGCAATTATTAAAAACAGGTAACAAGCTTTACTATAACAAAGTTCACTAAGTATTTTGGGTAGCATTATTAAGGATATTTTAAAAATTGAAGAGAGCAAACCTCTTTTGGAATTTGAATGAAATTATTATTTAATTAATAAAAGTGAGTGAAATATAAACATTTTAATGCAAAAATTATTCTCAAGACATAACAAGCTAAAAGTCTCACAGGAATTTAGGTCCTTCACCCATGATTCCACCTCCCGCCTTTTTGTTTATTTGTTTTTGTTTTGCTGTTATTAAGCCTTCTTAAAACTTTTCTGAATGAGGTGTAACAAGAACAGAGTTGTTGGTACAATGTGTGAATGATTGCTATTAAAAGTTACTCTCCCTAAAATCCACTTTACTCAGAACTTGGGCATTTGCATAATAACATTGGAGAAACTACAGTTTTAGGTCAGCCTAGGAGCTGTAGTGTTAGCATTAATTTTTGACAAAAAGGTACTTGTTCAGCTTCCAGCCATATGAGGCGAAGATAGAAATACAGAGGGATGTGGAGGCAGTGGGATTCATACTCGGGTGTGTCTGACCCGGAGCCCTGTTCTCTCCACCACAGCACAGTGCCTTCACGTACAGAGTAGGCACTCTGCTGAGTACACGTTCAATGAAGTCACTCGTCTAGAACAAGTTAAAATTCCCCTCAGTGAGGTATCCTTGAGATTATAGAATACCTATGCTATTGCTGATTCTCAGTACTTTATACAGTGCCTGGTACACTAAAATACTCAACAAATGTTTGTTGAATTAATAAATGTGTGTTAAAATGCTGTTGATGCTCTTATATGCTTTAGTGTCTTGTTTATGTTAATACAGAATGTATGTTCACTAATCTAATTGAATTATGACTATAGCTACAGATGTGTCTATCATATCGGTCTTCTATGTAGCTGCATTAATTTTGGTTGCTGACCATAAAACTGCTTTTCCTTTAGATTAGAAGGGTCCTTGGAACTTTTAAGCTCTTCTTGTCATTATTTCAACCACAGGGCATTTAAAACCTGAAAGTTTTAACAGATAAACTATTGGCTTTCATACTGCTGGACTCTTATATGGAAGGAAACCGTAAGATTATCTCGTCAAACTTACCTCCTACGCTTAAGGAAGCGTCACCACTGTCACAATTGCCAGTGTTACTTCCATTAATTATCATGTGCCAGTTTACACATTGCTCCTGTGAACCTTAATGTCTGATATGCTTTTTGAGGTATTATTATTTAACATCTTTATTGGAGTATAATTGCTTTACAATGGTGTGTTAGTTTCTGCTGTATAACAAAGTGAATCAGCTATACATATACACATATCCCCATATCCCCTCCCTCTTGTGTCTCCCTCTCACCCTCCCTATCCCACCCCTGTAGGTGGTCACAAAGCACCGAGCTGATCACCGTACAGCTGTGCTATGCGGCTGCTTCCCACTAGCTCTCTTACATTTGGTGGTGTATATATGTCCATGCCACTTTTTTGAGGTATTATTATCCCCACTTTGACAGTTCAGGAAACTTGGAGTCAATGAGGACAAACAAGTTACCTAAGGTGGCAAAGCTAGGTTGGAACTCAGGCCTGTCTGATCCAAAGCCTGTGCGCTTTTCACTGTACCATACTGTCCGCAACAATATTTCATCCCTGCTTCTACACGGGGCACTCATTATCCTCTAGATGAGTTCGTTTCATTTTTGAACAACTCTTATTACTAGGGAAAAAAAATTGAGATAATATCTATCCCTCTACCTCTTTTTTCATTAAAGGTCTCTCTGAATCCTGTAAAATGTCTATAGACCTAGAAATCTCATCCTGCATAAAATGGGCTTGGGGTCAGTATTTTTCTGTGTGTGTGTGTGTGTGTGTGTGTGTGTGTGTGTGTGTGTGTGTGTTTTAACCCTTTGAATAAGGTTTTGTTGTTTGGATTTGTTTTATGTAATTGTAATCGTTACATAATTTCATAGCCTGTGTTTATTTACTTGACTTTCCATCCTGAAAACTTTTCTTATTTTCTTCTACAGCCTTCATTCATAAATATAATTTTCATAAAGGCCACATGATGGTGAATTTTAAGAAGTAGATTTACCTTGGTTTACTTACAACTACCTTATTGTGAGGCATTACAAGTTATAAATAACACATTGATAAAGATCTGCGCATACATTGCATTTTGTATATGGGTACATACTGAGCATGACTCTTCAATTCTAGTACAGATATCTGAGTTACACAAGGTTGAAATATTGTACCTTCTTGAAATACTTGATTTGGCTTACAGAAAAGGCCTAGAGGTTGCAAGTTTAGGAAGGCAGCAGGTCTCATTAAAAGCCACCTTCATTTCACCAGGTGCCCATGCCTACTGTGTTACCCTGTCTTCAGGCAGGAAGAAGGAGGCAGAGTGGCCTTAGGTAGTCGGGGAAAGGGGTATGTCATCCACATGTGATCTGGAACAAACAGTTTATAAAAAACAAGTGGAAGTTAGTAAAGTTAGATAATCTTTTAATTTCTACTGTAGGGAAGGAAGGGTTTGTGGACTGAAGAGTGAACGTTTTATTTCTCTGAACAGCTTGTTAAATGTTCTTCTTATGCTCAGTCAAATTGTGTAAGAACTTGTTTTTGAGTAGATGATAGATTCTGAAGTATTATGTGTACAGATTAAAAATTAAGGCTAAAATTTGATCTTATTTTCGCTTTGTAATGTAATAGGACTTACAGTGCTTTTAATATTCTCCTCTCCTCTCTTTATTCATTGTCAGCTCCATACATTAAAAATATTTATATGTTGATAAGTGAAGAAAACTGGTTGCAGAAAGGTGTATACAGTACAATACCATTTAGGTAAAAAACAAAAACAACAACAAAAGCAAAACTATGTGCCTGGCACGTAGTAGGTACTCAATAGCTGTTGACTCTGTAGGTATAGCATAAACATTTGAAGATATACAATTGGAGAGGTTACCTCTGGAAAGAGGTGTGCAACCTAAGGTGTGTTTTTATTCTATGTACTTTTATGTTTCAGTTTTTTTCAGTGAACGTGTGTTACTTTTGTATTCTTTTTTTAATGATTGAAAAGTGAAGAAAAATTTACAATCTAAGGATAGATATCTCCTTCCCAAATAGATCCACTGTCCTTTATACTGTAAAGTGCAAGCCAAGCAATATAAGACAGATACTCTGACTCTATAGAATTATTGCCTCTCCAGTAATCAAGAAAAGAGAGGAGCATTGATCAAACCTATTTGCTTGGTGCCATTTCCATGTAATCTAATAAGCTTTTGTAAATAGAATTTTTCTAAGGAAATTTTCAACCATGCAAAAATAGAACTATATCTGCCTCCCAGCGTCAATAGTTCTCAACACATGGCCTGTTTTGTATCATCTATAGCCCCCACACCCACCCCACTGGATTATTTGCAAGCATATTTTAGATATTTCATCAATAAATACAGCAGTCTGTGTATCTAAAAGATAAGGATGCTTTTAACACAACCAGAATACCCATATCACCCTTAAGGATGAGCAATCATTCCTTTATATCTATCATCTAAGAAGTTTTTAATACTCTGAGACTGAATTACTAACTTTCAGTTTAAATTGCTATTTTATTTAACTTTCATTGTTTGTATCCTTCAAGTACTTTTAAACTAGTGTCTTTTTTCCTTTCAAATTTCGTATACATTTTTTCCCTAAAGGCGTAATGAAACCAAAACTGTATGGTTTTTGCTTTTGATACCTTTGCTTGTATTTCTTAAAATAAAAACGAGATGCTTGAATAAATGGCTGGGTATCTTCACCTTCAAGTTTTAAAAATGATTCAGGTATATGTTATTGCTCTTTACTACATTAGACTGGAAAGCTAGCCATACCTTGATTGTAATAGTAAATTCACACAAGTCACAGGTCATGATCAAAATTATTCTTTTTTTTAAGTGCTTTTCTGATATCCTGTCTGACTTTAATATTTTTGTTTTACATAGGTCTCTAATTAATAGAAGATGGCAAAGCCCAGCCACAGCAGCTACGTCCTTCAGCAGCTAAACAACCAAAGGGAATGGGGTTTCCTCTGTGACTGTTGTATTGCAATTGATGACATTTACTTTCAAGCACACAAAGCAGTTCTAGCTGCCTGTAGCTCCTATTTTAGAATGTTTTTCATGAATCATCAGCAT
Source organism: Pseudorca crassidens (assembly GCF_039906515.1). Taxonomy (NCBI): domain Eukaryota; kingdom Metazoa; phylum Chordata; class Mammalia; order Artiodactyla; family Delphinidae; genus Pseudorca; species Pseudorca crassidens. Next base: position 37,650,202 of record NC_090296.1, on the reverse strand, counting down.
AGTACTGCACAGCTGAATCTCAGCAACATGAAAATTAGTGCCGAGTGTTTTGATCTTATTTTGCAGTTTATGTATTTAGGAAAAATTATGACAGCTCCTTCCAGTTTTGAGCAGTTTAAAGTGGCAATGAACTACCTACAGCTGTACAATGTTCCTGACTGTTTAGAAGACATACAGGATGCAGATTGTTCTAGTTCAAAATGTTCATCTTCTGCTTCTAGCAACCAGAACAGCAAAATGATATTTGGGGTAAGAATGTATGAAGACACTGTGGCTAGAAATGGCAGTGAAGCCAATAGATGGTGTGCAGAGCCAAGTTCAACAGTAAATACACCACATAATAGAGAGCCTGATGAAGAGTCTTTGCAATTAGGTAATTTTCCTGAACCATTATTTGATGTATGTAAGAAGAGTTCTGTGTCCAAATTATCTACTCCAAAAGAACGTGTCTCACGACGCTTTGGACGGAGTTTTACCTGTGATAGTTGTGGATTTGGCTTTAGCTGTGAGAAGTTACTAGATGAGCATGTGCTAACCTGTACTAACAGACATTCATACCAAAATACAAGATCCTATCACAGAATAGTGGATATTAGAGATGGAAAAGACAGTAATATCAAAGCTGAATTTGTTGAAAAGGATTCTTCTAAAACATTTTCTGCACAGACGGACAAATACAGAGGAGACACAAGCCAGGCTGCTGATGACTCAACTTCAACCACTGGAAGCAGAAAAAGTAGCACAGTGGAGTCTGAACTAGCCAGTGAAGAAAAAAGCAGAGCTGCTGAGAGGAAAAGAATCATTATCAAGATGGAACCAGAGGATATCCCTACAGATGAACTGAAAGACTTTAACATTATTAAAGTGACTGATAAAGACTGTAATGAGTCCACTGACAATGATGAATTAGAAGATGAACCTGAAGAGCCATTTTATAGATACTATGTTGAAGAAGATGTCAGTATTAAAAAAAGTGGGAGGAAAGCTCTGAAACCTCGGATGTCAATAAACACTGATGAAAGAGGTGGTTTAGAAAATATGAGGCCCCCTAACAACAGCAGTCCAGTACAAGAGGATACTGAAAACGCATCCTGTGAGTTGTGTGGGCTCACAATAACTGAGGAGGACCTGTCATCTCATTACTTAGCCAAACACATCGAAAATATCTGTGCATGTGGCAAATGTGGACAAATACTTGTGAAGGGTAGACAGCTTCAGGAACATGCCCAGAGATGTGGAGAGCCCCAAGACCTGACAATGAACGGGTTAGGAAGTACTGAGGAGAAGATGGACATGGAAGAGAATCCTGACGAACAGTCTGAAATCAGGGATATGTTTGTTGAAATGTTGGATGATTTTAGGGACAATCATTTCCAGATAAACAATATCCAAAAAAAGCAGTTATTTAAACATTCTGCCTGTCCTTTTCGATGTCCTAATTGTGGCCAGCGTTTTGAAACTGAAAATCTAGTGGTTGAACATATGTCTAGCTGCCTAGACCAAGACATGTTCAAGAGTGCCATCATGGAAGAGAATGAAAGGGATCACAGACGAAAGCATTTTTGTAATCTGTGTGGGAAAGGATTTTATCAGCGGTGTCACTTAAGAGAACACTATACTGTTCACACCAAGGAAAAGCAGTTTGTTTGTCAGACATGTGGAAAGCAGTTTTTAAGGGAACGTCAGTTGCGACTCCACAATGATATGCACAAAGGCATGGCCAGGTATGTCTGTTCCATTTGTGATCAAGGCAACTTCAGAAAACATGACCATGTACGGCATATGATTTCTCATTTATCTGCTGGTGAGACTATATGCCAGGTCTGCTTTCAGATATTCCCAAATAATGAACAGTTGGAACAGCACATGGATGTTCACCTGTATACATGTGGAATATGTGGAGCAAAGTTTAATTTGAGGAAAGATATGAGATCACATTATAATGCCAAGCATTTGAAAAGAACATAAGTGATTTTCTACTGTATAATGTTTAGCTGATAGGAGACAAAACACCAAAGCAAAGGATATGAGCTATTTAGAAAATGAATTTATAAGATGAATTGTTGAAAAAAATTTTAAGGCCCTTTACCTTTAATATTTTTTGTTTAGGATCTTAAGTATCTACATTTTAGGTGTTATTAAATGTTTATCATTTTTGTTATTTTTAATAGAATTCTTTGTTTTTAGTTTGTTTTAGCTATGATTAAAATTACTTTTAAATGTAGACTACAAGTGGTTGTTACCCCTTCAGTGACTATTAAAGTTTAGTTTTTTTATCAATAAGGTGATGACTTCACTATTTTTATGTGTTTTTTTTTTTCTAAAGTTACCCTGTGAAATTTTAAACCCAACATCATTGGCCGTTCCTGTTTAAATTTTTTTAAAAAATTGTTTGTTTTAAATAATTAGTTATTTGAAACTATCCCATTCACTGTAGCTTTTTTTTTTTGGAAGTTGAACAGTGATTTAGCCACTGTTTATTCCCTGTCTTATCAATGAAATTCGTATTCTTAAATTGACAACTTAATAGGCAGGTTAGGTGCACTGAATCTAACCTTGAAGGTTGACATGGGCTCAAACTTGGCCTAAAAAGATTAATGAACCTAAGGAAATTCCTATAAATGAATATTTCCTATAATTGATAAAATATTATCATTTAATAATCACATTTAAAACTTATATTAAGTGTAAAACCCAATGACTTTACCCCACTTGAGAAATTAGTGGGGACAAGTCATTTTGTTTTGTGATATTAAATTTAACTATGATAGTTAATTAAAAAGGCATATCTTGTATTCATTTAAAATAATTTAAAATATTCTGATTTCTAAAGTGTGTTAGTTTATGAATTATTTTTGTTTATAAATAGACTTTAATAGCTTTCTAGGAATATGACATCTAAAGGAAAATGATTTTTCACCTTTAAAATGACATACTTTTGGAACTTTGAGATTTGAGAAAGCTGCCATGTATATTGACAAATCTAATAAAATAAAGAAATCAATTACAAATCTGGTTGTTCTATCAAAGTAGAGTGTGCAAAAATCATGTCTTGTGTTTTATACTAAGATTTGGAGAGAATGTGTTATGGCAAATTGCAGTTTATCAACATGCTTTATTTTTTTTTCTGTAAAGGACTAAAATTTGAGAACCGTAAAATAATCACAGAACATATAAGTGGAAATAGTTTATCATTTTTAAGATAAAGTAGTATTACTGTTAGTTGTTGCTGACACAGGGTCTACACGAATTACATGTGAATTAAAATACTGGCAAAACTGGCCCACCAATCAACATATCTGTTGAATAGAATGCCTTTTAATGTGAATTACTTGCATTATAATGCCCTTCTCATAATGAAAGGGATTTTAAATAACTCCTATATTTGCATTATAATGCCCTTCTCATAATGAAAGGGATTTTAAATAACTCCTGTATTTAAAAGTATAATTTTGTGATTATGAACAGTAATTAAACGGTATTGTTCTTTTTGTTTACATCACATTTTTAAGATATGCAAGTCATATTTTTGTATACAATTTGCATAAAAGAACAAGTTGCCAAGAGAATTGAGAGACATATTGACTAGCATAGGTTTAGTTGAAAGAGTGTGAGCTCAGAGATTTGTGGGGAAATGTTGAGGTGTTAAGAATTGAAACAGTACAGGAGCCATGCAGTATTAGAACAAGTAGAGATGGGGGAAATACACAAAAAGATAAATGAGAAATCAGGAATTTTTTAAAAGCCATATTGTAGAAAAAGCAAGAAAATTGATTCATCTTAGTCTTGGATACAATAGTTTATCAAGTAATTAGATCTGAAATACAACTTTAAATGAAATATGGTATATATATTACTGATAGGAACCTAATAAGAGTTCTGTAACTAACCCAGAGACCATCAGAGAGTAAAGAGAGAATATCGACTCAAAACAAATTTCCAAACTATATACCATCTTAGCGGACATCATTTTCTTTGGGACCGCTTTTTTCCATGACCCTCTTCAAAACCTCTATTGCAATGGCTTTCCCACCATTAAAGAACAGGGGTCTTTCTAAATACTACCACTCTGTAAAAAGGATTGTTTAATCCATTAGGAAAGGGGGTTTAGTTTTAGACACATACTAACAGCCAAGAATTAGCAAGCAAATATATAAACATTAAACATAATCTCTAATTTTACATAACTGAGGTGTTTATAGTTTCAGAAAGCCATACCTCACGATGTGTTTTCTCCCAGTTTCATGTTACAGGACACACACACCTTTTGTTTTGTTTTGCAACTAGCTACAGCAGCACAAGCTTCTTTGAGTATAATGTACAATTTTCCTTATTAAGGCAAAGAGTTCATTTAAAGACTACTTGCCTTTTAAAACTAGGGGGAATTAAAACTATCCAACACCTCTCTCCAGCCCTGTTTCCTCTCACTTCTGTCCTCTCTCTCCCGCGGTGGAGCTACAGAGCTGTACCTACTTACTATTGCTTCTTGCCCTCCAGTGCTGTGAAGGCAATGAATCAAGGTTGTGGAAGTTGCCTCCTCCTCCTGCCTTTATAATTTGTGTGATTAGCCTCCAAATCTGAAAATGAAGGGGAAATCTAGATAGATGTATGTGGAATCTTGTTTCTCTTTTTGTCTCACATACAGTCTTGCTTAAAGGGCCTTTTCTACTCCAACAGAAATCCTGGAGGAATGGAGTCAGTGCTTAACAAGCTCGGCACCAATTACAGTGCAGCTCAGATGTTTATAACTTTTTAGTAAACAAGACTAAGAATCTGAGAGATTAATAAAGCACAACTAAAGCAGTAGTGGATTACAACTCAGAAATTTGTCTTAATCTCTCCCATATTTTTAAAGTAAAAATATTCAGAGAAATGACTCACGTGAGTAAAATGGTACATGGCTAATTTTTAATGCATGAAGTTTGAGTATGAACAAAAATTAGAAAAAAGAACATAAGGATTCCAGGGGCTAGATATAAAAATTAAAGAATTAAAATAAGGACAGGGCTTCCCTGGTGGCGCAGTGGTTGAGAGTCCGCCTGCCGATGCAGGGGACACGGGTTCGTGCCCCGGTCCGGGAAGATCCCACATGCCATGGAGCGGCTGGGCCCGTGAGCCATGGCCGCTGAGCCTGCGCGTCCGGAGCCTGTGCTCCGCAACGGGAGAGGCCACAACAGTGAGAGGCCCGTGTACCGCAAAAAAATAAAATAAGGACAGAGCTTTCTAGAGTAGTCAGCACCAATTAAAAGGAAAAATAATAGACTAAGTAAAAATCGTACTTAAGTACTGTAGTTGAGAACAAAAATATCAACAAGGTATAAAAATTGAATAAAAAAATAAACATTTGAAGTTTTCTAGGTGAGGTGAGTAGAATGGAAGTTATTTGATAGGTTCAAACAATTTGACTAAACTAATTCAATTAGAGCTACAGAATGCCTAATGAAACAAATTTTATGAACATGCCAAGGATATGCATAAATATGTGAGATAATATACCAAAGTTTATATTCTAAAACAAGTGGGAAGAGAGGCTCATGGTGGTTGGCAACTTTCTCATTGATTAAACAATACCTGTTCCTCTATATCACTAGTTAAGGAACTTCTGTATTTAATAGATCTCTGGAAAATTCCCCAAAGAACTAGTCTAACAGTTAAGTTAAACATAAAACTTGTCATTGTTGTTAACAAAACACTAAATTAGTACCAACCAGAAGAGAAAACCTGAGTGTGTATGTGCACGCATAGTTGAGAATAAAGCAATTTGGTATATTAATTCTAAATGGGTTTTATGAGTTACACATTTCTTTTTTTTGCCATTAATCTACTTTGATCAGTTCCTCACCACCACCACCTCCTTTGTAACATATGCTTCTCAGCGATACAAGCCTGTGCTCTAAAGGCACCCTAGCATTGATAATGCCTAAGATCCCAGGGTACCAAAAGGCACTGTGGGAACATATCCTTGTGGAATGTCTCCCATCTCCTGATACCTGAGGTGCAGTAAATGGGGTGACAGGGTGAATGCCAGGGAACTGAAGCAAGTAGAGTTAGAGTTGGTGTTAAGAACTTGAAGCTGTGGCCCGGATTTGGAAACCTATGAACCATCCATCCCAGGGCTCTCAGTAATCCCATCATCCATTTCATTAGCACTCTTTGTACTCTGCTAAACGCTTTACAGATTAATTTTAATTAATCCTCACAGCCTTATGAGGTAAGTATTCTAATTTTCCAGATGGGAGACTGAGGTTCAGAGACACTGAGTATTTTTCCTAAGATCACACAGAAACTAAATACTAGAGCTGGAATTTGAAACTAGGCCTATTTGATTCTACATTCCTACTTAACCACTAAGCTACATATTCCACCTAACAAAAAGTACAAAGAAGTTCCTTTTCAGCTCAGTATCACATGTGACAAAGCTTCTATGAGACTCTGTGCTCCTTGTTCATCATCTGTCATCTACTGCGCTTAGTAAGATAGCTGGTAATAGTGGGTACCTAATGAACATGTTGAATAATGTGAAAATACACCAGTCAGAAACAAAACATTTGTATTTGAGCGGATCATTCAGAATGATCTTTAGAAATAATTACTAAATACTCTTATGTTTTAATTTTCCTTTATTTAAACTTAAAACATTAAGTGGTATATCAGCCATTTTTCTGGGCCCATGATAGGTGCTCAACTAAAAACTAATTTGAGTTCAACTTCTATATTTCTACCTCTGTGACTTTTTGCCCCTCTGTTTTCCCTATTCCCGATCTTTATGTTTTAATCTCTCCCACCAGGCACCATTTCCTTTTATCAGTTATGAGACTGATAAGTAGACTAACTCAAATCATTTGAAAATCTTCCCGCAAAAAATCAGGACCCCAGAGTAATCAGTTTTCCTCTTTTTGCCTTAACAGATGATGTGGATAAGAAATTTTTCATTTGTTTGGCTAAAAAACAAAACAAAATCTTAATTACCATATTGTAATTGATTAAAGTTTATAGAGCAATCTAAGTTTGTCTAAAAATAAAAGTTGGTTATTCTAGCCATTTATAATTCAATTTACCAAAAATACCTATGTATTTCTAGTGTAAACTTAACAATGTTACTTGTAAAAGAAATGAAATTTCAGGAAACAACAGTTGAATATCCACCCTAACCTAGCAGCAAACCTTTAAGCAATGAATAGCCTAATGGTTTAAGTGAAACAACGCCCCTCCCAATCTAATCTGATTTTAATTTCATGCATCTATTGCCTGATTTCTAAAACATATACAATAGGTTTTACTATTACTATGTTAAGTCTACTACTTTAATGATCTCTCTACCAACTGCCAAATGTTATTTTTTTTGAAGTGAAAATAGAAGAATAAATGGTGAAGATTCCATAGATAATATTTATATAATCACTTAGGTGGCCCACTTTCATTGCCTTCTATCAAACTCAAGGACCTATTCCTTGGTAACATATGGGCAGAGTCTCATAATAAGACCAGGTGAAATTTAGCCACTTATAAATTTATATGCGGGTAAGAGGCAAAAGTGCAAGGGTTTAGAATGTTTGTGTCTATAAATATTGGTAAATATAAATATTAACTAAATGACAATAGCGGCTTATAAATTCATGCTAATTTTGAACCAATTTAATACCACTTACATGCATGTGCTTAGTTGACTTTAGCATTAAGAAGTTAAATCCATATAAGTTGCTCTCTTACTATTTTTAGGAGAACCAAATCATTGAGGTCCATTATTAGTGGCAGAATTGTTCATCCTTTCTATCAGAATCCAACACAGATCACTAGTGGGCAGGAAGCCATTTATAATTTTACTCATCATCTTACTCATTTGCTGATAAAAAGGATGGTGTGAAGATTACAATTCAGTGTTTGGCTCTGAATTAAATGTATCAGTGTACTAATCACCACTGTAATAAGTAAAGATTACAGGAAACTCTAGGGCCAAAGGATGACACAAATGTAAAATACATGATTTCATGAGTCAGGAATATTAATAATTTTATCTGAGAAAATTTGCATAACTCTGTACTTACCTATTTGAGAAAGGAATAGTTAGGTAGACAGCTTATGAAATCCCAGTTAAGCTTTATTTTAAAAGTTACTATGTTGTTTTTATTCTACTTCAACCAGTTGCTTATACCAATCAGAATCAGCAGAACTCATTTTTAGATGACAGAAATATAAACATCCAGATTATGAAAGTCATCGTTTCTTTCAAATGCTTATGTGTTCCCTGATGTGGAGAAAAATGTTTAAGAGACAATTTCCTTTTTACAAAATTAGGGCAAATCATTGCTGTGAAAAATATAATTCTACCCAGAATCACTGGGGCAGCTTAGGAATTTGAAGGAAAGTTCTTCCTCGTGTATGTGTGTGTGTGTGTGTGTACTTTATTTTCATTTGCAGAGTGTAAAACACTTTACATTGAAAAAGAACAATGTTAGCTTGATGGCTGAAGGCACTCAGTAAAAAGAATACGAACTTGTTAGATCTATGTTTCATTCAGAGATTTGCTATTAACAAGTTCATTGTAAAATTATTTTAGTTGAAAGAAAACACTTCTTTTTTTTTTTTAAGTAAACAATTTTTAACTGCTTCCTTCCTCCCTACTTTCCTCCACCTGGCTGCCCTCCTATCTTTCTGTTACATCTTTATGAGCCCTACCTGTTCTAGCTCACGTAAGAAAAAAAAAAAAAAGGTGCCCCAATAGCTGAAAAATTATATTGGTAAAAAGAACACCTTATATTTAAAGGGTACAGTGAGTTACATTGGGGAATAAATTAAATAGATCTAAGTTCTAGGATCTGTGCTTTTGCTCCCATTCTTTATTCTAGTAACAGTGTGCTGGCCTGGTGCCAAAAGTCATGAAATTCTGACCTAAGAATTATGTTGTATCTTGTAGAGCAGTCAACTTGTAATATTATTTTTCTTGAGTTTTGTCTTTTTCTGTGTGGCAGTGGTCAAATAGGGCCTTCTAAACCTCTGGAGAAGTGAGATCTGAATTTGGAGAGGACATGGGCAAGAATCAATCTTCAACAGATAATCTTTAAGTCCAGACCCAGGAATATCAGATCTGAAGTGACAGCATCTTTTCTGTCTTCTGACAAACCTCATCAACCCCAAAAGTTCCAGTTGCAAGGATCCAAGAAAACTCAGTAAAGATTACTTTGGGATCACTTTGTTGTGACAAAATCGATTCATGGTGACTCTCCTGTTATTTGTGAAAAATCAGCTAAAGAAAAGTAACTAGAATATTCATACAACATCAGTGGTTAAAGCTACACTAAAATAAAACTCTATATACTAATTTTCTTCAAGAATCCCTCCTAAAAGAAAAGGGTTTGCTAGGCTACTATAAATACATTATAAAGTGAGGTAATCACATATCTGTGTAAACGCATATAACTCTAAACTTAAATGGAATTACAGTTTACATATCATGAAATGTAGTTTCAAAAATTTCACCCCAAAATCTGTAGCTTAGAGTATAAATAAAAAGATGTGGGGACCTCCCTGGCGGTCCAGTGGTTGGACATTACTCTCCAATGCAGGGGGGTGCAGGTTCGATCCCTGGTTGGGGAGCTAGTATCCCACATGCCTCGCGGCCCAAAACCCAAGACATAAAAATGGAAGCAATATTGTTACAAAATTCAATAAAGACTTCCAAAAACAATGGCCCACATCAAAAATAATCTTAAAAAAAAAAGATGGGCTTCCCTGGTGGCACAGTGGTTGAGAGTCCGCCTGCCGTTGCAGGGGACACGGGTTCGTGCCCCGGTCCGGGAAGATCACACATGCCGCGGAGCGGCTGCGCCCGTGAGCCATGGCCGCTGAGCCTGCGCGTCCAGAGCCTGTTGCTCTTCAACGGGAGAGGCCACAACAGTGAGAGGCCCGCGTACGGCAAAAAAAAAAAAAAGATGTGGGTACAGAGAAAAAATCATGTAAGACCAATATTTTACCAAGAAAAGATAATCTAGTTATTGCTTACTGTAATGTAACATTTGCCTTTCTTCTTTTTTCACTGTATATACCAGTCACAAACTTGATTATTAATATTAACGAGGCTCCCTTTTAAGTCTGTTACTTGAAGGAAAAACAGAAGTGGTATTATTTCAACAGTGGTATATTTTCACAAATCACAGACAACCAAGAAGAATATATCTTAAGACACATTATTTTCTTCTCAACTTAGCAATGTAACCTAAAAAGGCAGAATAAGCTTCTGTTAAACATTTTTCTTAGTATTGATATAAAATACCATGCTTCTCAGCTTTAAAATTTCAAGATAAAATTCAACTAAGTATTGAATGAAACAATGGTTAACATGTTTAAAAAACCTTTCATGGGAAAATGAAATGTTTGATGATATTTTAACCTGAAGATAGATAGATACACATTTCTCAACCATATGAATCTTATAGCCATATTATTTCCATATTGTGAGTATATTTGTAGTTTTGGTTAACTGCACACCCAACTCAATATCATCATCAATATTATTATTATTGTTTCTTCTGCAATATCAAGATGTTATATATTTTCAGAAATGTTTATTTTGTTTTTATGCCTATGTTTCAAATGTTATAATAAGGAGTTACACAAAGAGATCTATCTTAGAGTATATATAATAGCAGATGAAGAATTTAAGTCAATTAACATCTCTAGCTATAAAGTAGGAATAACACGACTATTCATTCTAATAATTAGACTAACAAAAAATCAGAAAGAGTTAATTAGAATGTGATAATGGGTACAGGGGTGAAAAGGGAGATGAGAAATCCACTAAAGACTTCAAATTCATATGAATTCACCTGCTTTAAGAGAAATATAACAAATAAGCTTAAAGTGTTAGAGTCTAAAACAAAAACAAAAACTATAGCTAGTCATCTAGAAACATGAAGAAGCATATAGAACTGCAGACTTCTAACAAATAAATAGGAAACAGTAAAGATGAATACTATCAATTATTAAAGGTGCCAGATCAATATAGTAGAAACTCAACAGTTACTTTTTGATTTACTGGTGGAATTAGATTTACAAAAGAAATATGGCTTAAATTCTGACTGTACTAAACTACAAATGTAATGAATTACAGTAATTATAAGTGATATAAATGCATTCCATAATGTGATTATTTTCTGTATATTAGTATAAAATGGAGTTACTGGGTTACATAGAGAATTTTTGTTACATTTTTTAATCCATTGCTTTACCTAATAAAATTTCCTCCTCTATGTCCAGAAGTTAAAATGTCTGTATATTACTTTTATTTATACTGTACTTTTCCAACCTGGCTCTTTTAAAAAAATTATTTGATTGAAAAGTTATCAATCCTTTTCATTCTATAATACCAAAATAATAAAGTATTTGATATAGCTAATTATGGTATTTCTGAGCAGCTTATGAAGTGCACAAAGATTAACTAAAATTCTTATTTCCAAATCCTGGTTTCTTTCAATATAGAATGACTAGAAAAGTACTATCTCAGAGCAAACACAAACGGCAACAAATTAGGTTTCCTCATAATATAAAAATAGATAATTATTTATAAAAATCCACTGACATAGTATTTAGTTCTTTTAGAGGGTTAATCCATTTCTCAAAATAATTTATTCAGAGAAATAACTTCCTTACCGATATAATTCATTTTGTTCATTTTCAGTTTAAGACATTGTTTTTCTTTTTTCAAGTGATAAGCAATGAGTTTTCTCTTCATTTCAGGTAAGTCCTGAAAGATAATTGCCATAATTTCACAGAAGTTAATAAGCATTAGCAATAATGGCATGTTGAATCTTAGTCTCCACTTGTAAGACAACAGCTTCACTTCTTTCAGATTATTTCAGACTATTCCACAAGAGTCTGTCCTCGAGATTAGCACTCTACAAAACTGAAGAAGGTATAGTTTGTCTGCTTTTGCACAGATTCACTTCTTTTCTGGAAAAGCTTCTCTTCCAGGTTTGAGACGCTTAGCCTTCCATAGAAACACTACCACGCTTAGCCATACAAGGCTAAGCATGGTAGTGTCCTACCCCAGGCTACTGTGTACCTACAGTTCAATTAGAACTTTCAAAGACTGAGTTTCTTAAGACTCAAAGAAACAGATGGTGAAATTTTTCCTAGAGTGACAGGTGACTGGAGAAATGTTTGGGGACAAGGTACATCCAAAGAATTATAAAATTGTAGTATTTATAGAGATCTTAAATGTAATAGTTGAACTCCAGTTTGCTGATAGGCCCTCAAATTATAGGCTGCTACTGACTCCACCTTCTCTTCAGGCCAACATTACCTCTTCAAAACAATCCACAACCTTTATGAAGGTTGTGCCTGGGTAGGGATTGAGAGGGTTCCAGAAAATCTGTAAATTTTTTTCCTAGTAATTCTGGAGAAAAGTGTATTCTTGCTCACTTAGTCTCCTTAGGGCAGGCCTGACTACCCAAGCACACAGTTTTAGACCTCATCTTATTCATCTTTGTATATCTAGGTACAAATATTTTCAGATGTAAATTTGTTTCAACTTTTGGTCTCTGCAGTATTATTTAGTTCAGAAATATAAGAGGTAGGCAGAGAACCTTCCTTTTATACAGGAAAAAACAAGTTATTATTTCCAGGGGTTTTTTTGTTAAATAATATGCCTCAGGTCACTTTTAATAAACATTGAGCTAGTAAATTACTACTGTTTTCCAGGTACTCTTCTGGGTTTGGGGAATTAATCAGAGAAAATTTGATACATATTAAAGCTCTTGCTTTTTCTAGACTGTATAAAATCTCAGTCCTTGGATTTTAAAAATATTTCGAAACACCCTAGTATTTATAATCTGTCAGATTACACCTGTTGAAAATCAGTAGTAATTTCTATGTAAATAGTAGGATTAGCAAACTTTCAGTTGAATGTTAATAGTCAAGCTTGAAAAATCAATTGTAAAAGTACAAGAAAATTTAGAAAAATTACTGATAATCCTACCCTCTAAAGATAACCATTTTTATGCAATTTTCATATATATGATTATCCTACATATCGGATAAGAATATACAAAAGCCTTGTATCTTATTTTTCCCCTTTATTATACCAAGAACATTTTCCCATATCATTAAAAATCTTGTAAACAATTTTTAGGGCTACATAATAATCCATGACTATAATTCAAAAAATCATTTTCTTATTGTCAGATATTTAAGCCATTTCTCTTTTATCATTGTTATCATAAATAATATACCTGCATGTTCTATTATTTCCTTAGGATAAATCCCACAGAGTAATGCTAAATGAAGGGTATGATCATACTTAAGGTAAAGAAAAAATATTGTCACATTGCCCTCCAGAAAGATTGTACTATTTTACATTCCCACCAGTAGGGTTTGCCTGTTTTGCCGCACCATTACTGGCATTGATACATTTCACTGGATCATAAATTTGCTAATTTGACCATTTTTAATGGGCTACATGTTTAATGAATTATGAGCCACAATCATCAAATAGAAAAGAACATTTTTAAAAAATCAATACAAATAAGGAAAAATATAAAAACTCCAAGAATGGTCAGTATATGATAATGTTCTAGGATTGTAAAAGTTTATTTCATAGGAAATAAAAATGCAAATACTGTCTTTTTGAGAAAAGCTCAGGATGCTATTTAAAGTATGAAACTTATGAAATATCAATTTACTAGGTGAAAAGTTACAGCAGAAAAAATACATATACCTAATGAAAATACAGATAAAATTGCTACTCTGGTTTCAGAAAGCTGTGTTAAAGATGAATGTGGAACTTCCCTGGTGGCACAGTGGTTAAGAATCCGCCTGCCAATGCAGGAGACACGGGTTCAAGCCCTGGTCCAGGAAGATCCCACATACCACGGAGCAACTAAGCCCGTGTGTCACAGCTACTGGACACAGACCCTGTGCTCTAGAGCCTGCGAGCCACAACTACTGAGCCCACGTGCCACAACTACTGAAGCCCACGCACCTAGAGCCCGTGCTCCGCAACAAGACAAGCCACTGCAATGAGAAGCCCGTGCACCGCAACGAAGACCCGATGCAACCAAAAATAAATAAAATAAATTTAAAAAAAGATGAATGTGGTAGATTGCAAGATTTGTTTGCAGTAACTGTGCATACAGGACATAGTTACTATACAAAAGAACCTCTCCCTTCTGAAGCTGTAATTTTAGTGTTTGCGTTAAGAACTGGCATGTCTGCTTTTTTGCAATCTTGCTTTGCTTGAGGTAAGTGTGTGAGGACTGTCTGAACACAAGAGATCTGAAGAGATTGTGTTTCTCACAATTCTCTTCTGCTTTCAGTTGTAGTTGGGACCCTGTCCCTAAATTACATCATATCATTAGTTCTACAAAGAATTTGTATTGCTCTCCAGCCCACTAATTCCCTCCACTCCCTTTTTTAACTACACAAAAGACAAGAATTTCTAAGAATAAAATCAAGAAATCTGTACTCAAAATTTAAGGCAACTTCAGTAGAAACTTTTTGGTTTGGTCTTTGTTTTCCTAATTAAAAAAAAAAAAGTTTTCCTGGTTCAAATTTTTTCCTCAACTGCTTTCGTGGAAAAAGAGATGTGAATTGTGAAATGAGATTTACAAATTAATACATGTTTTTAAAAATTGGAAATTACATACACAACTGGATAAAAGAAACTTAAATGTCCATTGATTGACTTAATTGGATTCTGTCAACATTACTTTTTGGTCACAGATAACTTTTGTGTCTCTCAGACAAAAACTTTTCTCGAGCACTGTCCCAAACAACTTTGATATTAACTATACATTAGCTTCCTTCAAAGGAGTTTCCCCTTCCCACAGCCTCAGGAAAAATATCACGGCACATAAAGCTTTTAAATGTATCTTGTCCTCCTGAAGAGACTGTTTCTGGTTCGTATCCCTCGCCATGTAGTGACACTAATCTTCCGCACTGAACTTGTAGTTGCCGCCAGCACACGCCGCTCTCATCTTTACCCATGCTACAACCCATGCAAAGAATGGCAAAGGTCAGCACCTGGCTCAGGCATGTCACCTCTTCCAGGAAGCCCTCAGGAACATACTTTACCCTGTCTGGATGTGCCCCCGCCTCTGTGTTCCCTATAGCACTTCTCTCGAATTTTTTTTTTTTTCAGTAGGCGGGCCTCTCACTGCTGTGGCCTCTCCCGTTGCGGAGCACAGGCTCCGGACGCGCAGGCTCAGCGGCCATGGCTCACGGGCCAAGCCGCTCCGTGGCATGTGGGATCTTCCCGGACCGGAGAACGAACCCGCGTCCCCTGCATCGGCAGGCGGACTCCCAACCACTTGCGCCACCAGGGAAGCCCCTCGAATTATTTTTATCTATTTATTGGGCTTTCAACCTCATAAAGACAGATTATTTTTGCATTTGTCTTTTACCTCACATCCTGGGACTTCTTAAAGCTAATTGAATGACTGTCTCCAACTTCCCCACATAATGTGAAGGGTTATCGCTGTTTTGTTACTGTCCTCCTTCCAGAGCCCACTTATAGGAGACTGCTTCTACCACCTATCACTTGGTGCCAGACAATACCTCCAGACCTACTCCCATATGTTACTTTTTTTTTTTTGGAATTTTGCCTTTTTTTTAAAAATTTATTTATTTATTTATTTATTTATGGCTGTGTTGGCTCTTCGTTTCTGTGCGAGGGCTTTCTCTAGTTGCAGCAAGTGGGGTCCACTCCTCAACGTGGTGCGCGGGCCTCTCACTATCGCGGCCTCTCTTGTTGCAGAGCACAGGCTCCAGATGCGCAGGCTCAGTAACTGTGGCTCACAGGGCTAGTAGCTCCGCGGCATGTGGGATCCTCCCAGACCAGGGCTCGAACCCGTGTCCCCTGCATTGGCAGGCAGATTCTCAACCGTTGCGCCACCAGGGAAGCCCCATAAATCACTCTTAAATTAAACGTTATAGAATAAGTTGCGCTCCTTTTCATCTACCTTCTCTGAAGAGTTTACGCCTCTAGTGTAACTTCAGCATAGCTAAAGAAAATAAACTCACTCGGTTGAGCTCATTCATAAACATAACTCAGTCATAAACATGATCGCGCGTGCTTAACCTGGGGTTGAGAGAATCGTGAGAGGCGTTGAGGCTGGGTTATTTTATGGTACTTCAAAGTGTGGGTTTTGACTATAGACTTCCTCGTGAAGAACTCAAAGCGGCGTTTAAAGCACTTGAAACGGAAAATAAAGAAAGCAGTGGAGAGAACAGGGAGGTGATACTAGGAAGCTTAAGTCGCAGGACAAGCTGGGAAAACGGAAAGCGAGGTCGAGAAAGTTTACACTTTGGGGAAGACGAGTTGCAACCTATCTCGTCTCCCACTCTGCAGGCCGCCTCGCGCGCGGCGCGGAAAAACGGTCGGCCTCTCCGGGCGCTCTCCCGGGCTCCTGCTGTCCCCGCCCGCCAGGCAGTTTTTATCCAGCGTTCACACCCACTGAGACGCTGCGAAGCACGCAAAATTAAATTCCAGGAGGCCGACGGCCCAGCCTAGGAACTTCCGCGTCATTTCTCTTTGTCTAACCCCCCTACGCCCGCTCCTCCCAGGGGTCAAGGGCGGCCCTCACGCCCAGGCCAAGCGAAGCCAACGCCCACGCGCCGGCGGAAGAAAAATGCCTGCTCTGGCCCTAGTTCCTACTGGCCACCAACTCAGAATGAATTACCCCGCCCCTACGAGCTAGGTTGGTGGACACACTAGAAACTGGACGGCATTTCAGGCCTTAAGAACTGAACGATGGGCCGAAGTAGCTCCCCTCTCGGCGCTCCCCTTCCGCGCCTCCTCCCGGCGCCACGCCCCAGCACTTCCTTCCCCACCCTACTTGGGAGTCCGCTCTGCTTATTGGCCGCGTGTCCTGCCAATCCAACGGACGTCGACGAATCCCGCCTTAGGAAAGGCGAAGATCGCGAAAACGTGTGGGGCGCGAGCCTAAAGCCCCCAAGCCGCCGGTTGCTAGTGAGCCTCGGAGGCAACTGGCCACCTGGGGCGCGTGGGCGGAGCCTCACTTGCATAACGTCCGCCCGTCGCATCCTCGCGCGGGCCGTAGTCCCGCCCCTCACCCATCTAGAAGTCTGTTGGGCCGCAGGCGGGTCACTCCGGCCCAGGCAAGCCTGTGGCGGGCGGTCCCGAGAGCGGATTGGCTCTGAAGGCGGCAGGGAGGCGACTATAAGAGTGGGGAGCCGAGCGAGGGGAGAGGGAGACGGTTGTTACGCTCACTGTGCTTGGTTCGAGGCGACCGTTACTTGAGGCCGCGGATTTTCTGCCCTAGGTGTTGTCGTCTAACGTCGCTTGCCTGTCTCAGTCAAAATGTCTGCCCGCGGCCCGGCTATCGGCATCGACCTGGGCACCACCTACTCGTGCGTGGGGGTCTTCCAACATGGCAAGGTGGAGATCATTGCCAACGACCAGGGCAACCGCACCACCCCTAGCTACGTGGCCTTCACCGACAGCGAGCGCCTTATCGGGGACGCCGCCAAGAACCAGGTGGCCATGAACCCCACCAACACCATCTTCGATGCCAAGAGGCTGATCGGTCGGAAGTTCGAGGACGCCACAGTGCAGTCGGACATGAAGCACTGGCCATTCCGGGTGGTGAGCGAGGGAGGGAAGCCCAAAGTGCAGGTTGAGTACAAGGGAGAGATCAAGACCTTCTTCCCGGAGGAGATCTCCTCCATGGTCCTCACTAAGATGAAGGAGATCGCCGAAGCCTACCTGGGGGGCAAGGTGAAGAACGCGGTCATCACCGTCCCGGCCTATTTCAATGACTCGCAGCGCCAGGCCACCAAGGACGCGGGCACCATTACGGGCCTCAACGTGCTGCGCATCATCAACGAGCCCACGGCGGCGGCCATCGCCTACGGCCTGGACAAGAAGGGCTCCGCGGGCGGCGAGAAGAACGTGCTCATCTTCGACCTGGGCGGAGGCACCTTCGACGTGTCCATCCTGACCATCGAGGACGGCATCTTCGAGGTGAAGTCCACGGCTGGCGACACGCACCTGGGCGGTGAGGACTTCGATAACCGCATGGTGAGCCACCTGGCGGAGGAGTTCAAGCGCAAGTACAAGAAGGACATTGCACCCAACAAGCGCGCCGTGCGGCGACTCCGCACCGCCTGCGAGCGAGCCAAGCGCACCCTGAGCTCGTCCACTCAGGCGAGCATCGAGATCGACTCGCTCTACGAAGGCGTGGATTTCTACACGTCCATCACCCGTGCCCGCTTCGAGGAGCTCAACGCCGACCTGTTCCGCGGGACCCTCGAGCCGGTGGAGAAGGCGCTGCGCGACGCCAAGCTGGACAAGGGCCAGATCCAGGAGATCGTGCTGGTGGGCGGCTCCACTCGCATCCCCAAGATCCAGAAGCTGCTGCAGGATTTCTTCAATGGCAAGGAGCTGAACAAGAGCATCAACCCTGACGAGGCGGTGGCCTACGGAGCCGCGGTGCAGGCGGCCATTCTCATCGGGGACAAGTCAGAGAACGTGCAGGACCTGCTGCTACTCGACGTGACCCCATTGTCGCTGGGCATTGAGACGGCTGGCGGCGTCATGACTCCACTCATCAAAAGGAACACCACGATCCCCACCAAGCAGACGCAGACCTTCACCACCTACTCAGACAACCAGAGCAGCGTGCTGGTGCAGGTGTACGAGGGCGAACGGGCCATGACGAAGGACAATAACCTGCTAGGCAAGTTCGACCTGACCGGGATTCCCCCGGCGCCCCGCGGGGTCCCCCAGATCGAGGTCACCTTCGACATTGACGCCAATGGCATCCTCAACGTCACCGCCGCCGACAAGAGCACCGGTAAAGAAAACAAAATCACCATTACCAACGACAAGGGTCGTCTGAGCAAGGACGACATTGACCGGATGGTGCAGGAGGCGGAGCGGTACAAGTCGGAAGATGAGGCCAATCGCGACCGAGTGGCCGCCAAAAACGCCGTGGAGTCCTATACCTACAACATCAAGCAGACGGTGGAAGACGAGAAACTGAGGGGCAAGATTAGCGAACAGGACAGAAGCAAGGTCCTCGACAAGTGTCAGGAGGTGATCAACTGGCTTGACCGAAACCAGATGGCGGAAAAAGATGAGTATGAACACAAGCAGAAAGAGCTCGAAAGAGTTTGCAACCCCATCATCAGCAAACTTTACCAAGGCGGCCCTGGCGGCGGCGGCAGCGGTGTTTCAGGAGCCTCCGGGGGACCGACCATCGAGGAAGTGGACTAAACTTGGACTCGAGTCAGCGTAAACCTCTTTTCCTTTCTTCTTCCTTTTGTTTTTGTTTTTTCTTTGAAATGTCCTTGTGCCAAGTATGAGATCTATTGTTGGAAGTGTTTAGCCCGGTGTATGCATATGAAAGGAAAGGTGCAACAACTTAGTTTAATTATAAAAGGTTAGTTCTAAAGTTTGGCTTTTAAAAACATTATTTGAGGTTTCTCTTTAATGCATTTTGCATATTTGCTGACTTGAGCGTTTTTGGTTAGCTTAGTTTGTACATGGAGTTTTGAGATGGGAAACCTGAAGTTTGCACACATGTTCTGTGGAAGCTTGGTAACAATAAAATATACAGAAGCTTGAATTGTTTATTTTTATGTACTACTTTAAGAGGAAAGTGAACATTGCAGTAATGTTAAGGACAGGCATACTTTTTATAAACAAATGCATAAGTACAAATTTAAAAGTAAAGCTGAAATTGATCTAAAAATTATTGTGTTGGAGTTTTCAATTTTCCCTTCTTACTGTTTTACCCATGTTAGTCTTTAACTAAGATATTAGTAGAAGATGAAATTTATCTAACTCAGTGTTGCCTAATTTTCTGATGAGGTTCCTGCTTTGAATTACCAGCAACTTAAGGGGAAAAGATCTGGGTAAACGTTTTCCCCCCTTTTAGTACAGAAACCAGACTGGGGTCTGACAGTATACCCAAACTCCTAAGGCTTTGCTTAAGTATTCAAGTGAAAATCCACCTGAATATTCCAACAGAATACAAGGTATGTTCCAGGGTTAAGTACAGAAAGATTCTTTCCCTAAACGAAAGCTGGGGCAGGTGTTGTCTTCTGATAATAGCCCAACATAGTATGAAACAAGTTGCTTTCTGCAATATACAGGTGCCTGAAACAAGATCCAGCAGGCAAACGTTAAAGCCACTTAATACTGACTCCAAATTTAGTCAAATTTGTTAACTTTAATTTTCTAGTAAAACAGCTCAACTTCTGGGCTTATGGCAAATTCAAGAAGAATATGTTTTCAGCAGTTAAATTACTTGCAGGTTAGAGGAAGATAATATAGTTTTTTCTTCTGATTTGAGAATCATAATGCCTTTTCAATACCTGCCTTAAATGACTAGAATATATTTCTTTTTTAAAAGACAAACTGCAAGATAGTCCTGTATTTCGTCAATATACAACTTGTCCATTTTCCAGTATTTCCGATTTGAGATTGTCACATATAGGAATATTACAACCCTTTGAGATCCACTATCCTGGGCTTAAGCTTTAAAATCCATATCCTTGGTGGGGGGGGGGTGTTCATATTTTAGTGGAATGACACATCTGCTTTGTTCTGATTGATTCTCTTTAAGGAGAATGTGGAAGAAATTCAGTAAAAGCTGATTGGAAAATGCATAGTTAACCTAGTGTTTTCACCATACAGACATTTTAATATCTTCTTCCAAGTGATGTAGATTTGCTTCATGTTGCTCATAACAGTGACTTATAGAAGCTAATTTTTAATTTAGTAGTGGACACTTCCATATCATGCAGAGATTAATTTTTGAAATAATATAAAAACGAGAGAACAAAGCAGCCTAAAAATATTGAGCTTTAGTAATGATCCTCTCACAGAAGAGCTGACTCTTTTTACGTATACTTTTTTCCTTTTTTAGCAGGTCTCATTTGGGTGGGGTGGGGAGATAAAAAGGCAGTTGGAAATTGCTTCAAAATAAACATTTTTAAAAAGGTAGTTGCTCTTTACACTCTGAAAGCTAAACATAACTTGGGTTTTTCAGTGCTCATGCCAGGGTGGAAAGTATTCAGCAAGGAGGCGTTAAGGGTGTTTCACTGACTGCAGATAGCATCGTATAAATATTTGACGAACTACCTTGGTACTAACAGAATCAGGTGATTAGTAGCCTTAGAGTGACGTTTAACATGAGTTTTTACCAAGATAACACTCATTCTTAACCTTTTATTAGTCCTTTATTGAAAGTGTTTATCCCTTGCTCTCTTTATATACTTCAAAGTATATAAAGTATAATGGAGTCTTTCTGTAAGTGCAATTTGGTATTAGTATGACTCATTTTAGACCTCAGTTTGGGAGAGATTAGTTTTTAAAGTATCAGAAAAATGACCAATGGTATTCTCTTTGGCCTGGTCTCTGGTAACCTGCTGTAACACTAACATCAATCTATGTAGATACTTCATTTTCCATTATTTTGAAAAGTAATTTGTAAAAGTCCTAGCCTTGAGTGTTTTTAATTCTGTCTTCTCAAGTTTACCTAGATCTGAATATTGCTAAGATAAAGCCACTGAAGTAGCCGTTCAGTGTTTCCAGGGGTCAGTTGAAACTGGTAACTCGATAACTCCTGGGAACTCCTTAGCAGATTTTAGATCAGCTGTAGTCAAATGATAATGGAAAAAGTACTTGATCTTAGGATGAGGCTACATTACAGTTTAAGGAATAATTAGCATCCCTTGAACTTGAAAGCAATGTTATGCTAGGGCCTAGTGGTCATGACTAAAGCTAATGCAATACATATAGAATGCTAAGGGATTGAAAAAGTACATTTATCAGAATGGGGACTTAATTTTTTCTTATCTGAATGTCCGATTAACAAAATGGCTGTTTTGAGGCAATGAATCTATACACCTGTCAAAATAAGACATAGCAGGTTGTTTACAGTATTTCAGATGTATGAAATTTCAAAAGAAGCTTACCCTAAACTTTTTATCATATTAATTTGATATGTGTAATGGAAATTCATGCACATGACTTGTGTATTAGGAGATATTAGTGCTCTTTACATCTTTATATTTAGCATGCATAATAGGATATTTAATGTATCACCTATTCAATATGTCAAGGAGAGCTAAGAATTTCTTTATCCTATGTACAATTTTAAACATGAATATAACCTGGCTATCTAGATGAAATCAAAAGATTTCTTTTTATGAAGCTCAAATACTGGGCCCATGATAAGGTATTCATCTACTTTAAGTTGAATGTAGTTTATAAAAGTTGTATTGTGGGGTATATTTCCCTTGCTTTTGAACACTGGAATTGAAATTTTAAAAAATCTCAGATCCATATGTCACAAGACAATTGCTAAGGGAATACATATATTTAGGTTAAGGAACAACAGGAATATTCAATTGCTTCTGTATAATGTGTAAGTAGATATGAGAAAACTGTTGTGAAGAACTATCCTTAAGCATTAAAATTAGATACAGAATTTAAATCCTTGAAGAAAAATTATGGATCTTTAAAGAAAGATACACATTTTTACTCTTGATATAGCTCTTGGGATGGAAACATTTTAGGGTATATGTATTTCTAAAATTTAATAGAGTAATACTTAATGTTGAAATGTCTTTCCCTTAGAACAAATGAAGTCATAGACTCTTTTCCTCCACCCCTTTAAGTATAGATAGGGATGTTTGTGAATTGAAGATTGGGGAAATAAGCAATCAAAAATGGAGTTGCTAATTCAAATACTGGCACTGCTGTTTTCTTACATGTTCGTTTTAAAAGTAGAATTATAACACTTTGAAAATACGTCCATTATGACTTTTTCATAGTATAAGCATGCATTATATCCAGTTAATATCTTGGGCCTAAAATTTGAGACCAGCAACTTAGTTCTATGTCATATGCTCTGAGTTCTTTGACCTTGAGGAATTTATCTTAACTAGGCAAAAAAAAAAAAAAAAAACAACAACTTTCCCTCACAGGACACTTGAAATTATTAAATATTTAGATGGCACCTTTATCCCTACTTTATAGCATCATGAATTGTTTGGTTTTTTTTTTTAAAGAAAATCATATTTCCATTTTAGGTTGTGAGTTTCTCATGCCATTTAACAAAAAACCTAACTGGTGAAAAATCTAAACTAAGAAATGAGTGGGTCACTTTTAAAATAAATAATGATTTAAAGCCATAAAAACAATTTTTTTATTCCCTCTTTTGTTAGGGCCTAGTGATACAGAAATATAAGATGGTTCCTTAAGAGCTATCGAGGCTTTCCTTTAAATATTATGTCCCTCTACCACATGTGACGTAACTTGTCATGTAACTTCTTTGTAGGTCATTGTTCTGAGTTCTCAACGCTTTTATTTTTACCTTAGTTTTGTATTTTAGATAGCCTAAAGTTAAACATGGTAAGGTATAAAAGATCTTTGGTTTTCTATTAGCATTTCTTCACTCACTGAGATAACTGAAGAAGTTGCCTGGAAGTGTGGGGAATGGGTACCATCCAGAGTCCTTGGTCTCTCTCAGTCCTTTTTGGAGCTTCAACTTATCATTTCTCCTCTTCCCACCCAAAGTTAAATACCCTGCTTGGAGAAAAGCTTTTGGTGATTGGGATATTTTGCTAAATTCTTTTTAAGTGAGTCATCTTGTAATAAGCCAGCCTCTAAGGCTACAGCCTGAAAGCAGCACTGCCAGCGTACAGGTGGGTTTCCTTATATCTGAGCCAACCAGAACAGCTACCAGCAGTGGACTCAAGTGAGTGGAACATGAATCTAGGTGATTACAGTTTTATACCACTGTGACCAGTGATTGTGTGTTACCAAGTAGTGAGACTGGGAGGATGGAGGGAAGGGGAAGCAGTGGGATATCTATTGCTATGTTTTTAAAGTTTATGTGAGTATACAATCACTATTTACTAACCATCTCTTTAACGCTAATTAAGCTGTGGGGATAAAACAAAAGCAGAATATATTAGGCATTCCCAGTCATGTAGTGTCATCTAGCATTGCTTACATCAGTGATGGAAGGAAAACAATACCAAACAATCTGCATATCAACTCAGTTGCAAGAAGAAATTACAAGACACATGATTTGAAAAGTGTAAATACAGAAATATCAGTTGAAAACCCGTTGATACAAAGCAAGTTTCTCTGCTTTGAGAGACACTAATTTTGAGTACTTACTCAGGGTGATGCGTTACACACATTACTCCTTAAAGAGCCTCGTAAACCCCTCATCTGGATATCTTCAAGTGGGTTCCACATCTAGCTATGCAGCAGAACCCAGTTTTGAAAACCTTATTTCCTCCCTTGCTCCCCTCCTGCCACGCCCCGCCCTAAATTAACCTAGTCCCAACCTGTATGTTTTATATTTTATTTTATTTGTTTTTATTTTTCTAACCTGGATTTGAACTTCATTTAGTGCTATTAAACTTTGGAACAAAGGGGAAGCTTCCCTAAGGAACTGAAGACCTTTTGGCTAAGATCAAGTGTAGTATCTGTTCTTATTAGTTTAATATCTGATACATCTTCTATCTGAGGATAACATACTAAGTGGATTTTTGGAGCAGGGAGTTGGAATAGGAGCTTGCTCTGTCCACTCCAAAAAAAAAAAGTTATTCTAATTAAAAACAAAAAAACAGTGACGCAGTTGACTTCTCGGTGGGAAGGCACGAAGAACGGACTTCTAAAGAAGGAACCCCGGTGCGGCTTTGCTGTGAGACGCTAGGGAGCCACAGCAGGCAAAGGTGTCAGCATGGGCAGCAGTGACGCCCACCCGCCACCGCCGCGGAGGAAGCAGGGTCCCGCCCCCGCCCAACGTCGGCGGGGTTTCTCAGCGCTCACGGGCGGTTAGTTGCCTCCGCGACGGTCGGTCTAAAGCGGCCAGCGGAAGGCCACGTATCGTGTGCCCGAGTTTTATTCGAGAAGGCGGCGGTTGGACTCGCAGGCCGACTAGCCGGATGTAAGTGCACCTGGGCCGCCCCCAGCCTGCGGCGGGTGGAAAGCCGACCCCCTCCCGCCCGCGGCGCCCGACGGGGGCTCGGTGGCGGTGCAGCGACGCCTTCCATTCCCTCGGCCAAGGCCCTGCTCTCCGCCCTCCCCAGGCAGGGGTGCCGCCTTAGCCTGGGGCGAACCTCACTCGAGGAGACCTGGGCTTAGTTGTCTACAAAAACCAGACGATGGAGGTGCGTTCGGCAAACGGTCAGAATTGAATTCCGGCTCCCCCCACAGATACCTAGGTATAGGAAAGTTCCACCGCACCACCTCTAATTGGTTGGCTGAAAAATAAATAGCCGGCCTGCGGAGGAAGCGGTCCTGCCCTGGGTGGGATCCCCAGAGGAGAGGCTGGAGGCTGGTCGCTACCATGGCTTGGAAAGGATAACCTGGTACTTCGCCCACTTCCTCCGAAGGGTGGGGTCAGAATTAGAGTTGCTGTCTAACTCCTCTGAAAGATTGGGGCTGCCTTGGGCACCAGTTTATTGTGGTCTGAGTCCCAGTTAATCAGTAAATTACTATGGTGAGATGACACAGGCTCCTAGCCTTCCTCTCTTCTTTCCCTTCCTTCCTTTCTCCCCTACTTTCCTCCCTTCCTTCCTTTCTAGTGAAACTACACCCAAAAACAATCAAAAAAGATAAAATCCTGGCTTCAAGTTAAAAAAAAAAAAAACAGTTTAAGACTCTACACCTTTATTGAATAGAGTTAAATAGCAACTAGTGAGAATTATTGTTAAAAGTTCATTGTGACATGTGGATTGTAAACTGAACCTTTATCTTTGCTGCAATCATTTCATTTTACAGCAGTTGGGATTACGATTAGGGATGTGGTACTGGAAAGATGAAACCAGAACTCTTGAATTCAGAAGGTAAATTTTAACAAAACTTTATTATAGCTTTTACGAAAATTACGTGTGTTTGGGATAAAAAAATTCAAGCAGCACAGAAGAGTATAAAGAATAAAATAAATATCTGCTGCAATCGCAGCATCTAGAGATAACCATTTTGGCAGCCTTCCTGATATCCCCTTCTTATGACATTTATCAGCTGCTCCTCTGTATCAGACACCGTGCTAATCAGTTTACCAACCCTTTGAAACAGCTGCGTGTTAATCCACTTTTACAGATGAAGAAACTGATGTCAAAGGGTTAAGAAGTTAGAAGGAAACTAAGTGACTTGGCCAAATCACACAGCTCAGAGGTGATTAAGATGTTTTAAATCTAGGTCTACTTGGTTAACAGTCCATATTCTTAACTACTTTATAAAATTGCCTTTTTGAGTTATAGAAACAGAGTTTTACATTAATGGGACCATATATTATACCTGCTGCAGTAGACCGTAAATTTTACAAGGTAAAATTATTAGGTTAGAAAAACTAATTTTAATTCTCCATTGAGAAAATACTGACTCTATTAAAAGTGTATCACTAAACTAACAAAACTAGCCACTATCTGCTGTGCACCTGTTATATCGCAGACATTTGCTTATTTTTCTGAGTCTTAAAACAGCCATGGAAAGTGAGCACTAATATCTCCATTTCATAGATGAAGAAACAAGGCTCAGGGAGATTAAGCCACTGAACCAAAGTCATCCAGCCAGTAAGTAGCAGAACTGACATTTTGAACCAAGATTTATCCAAGTCCTTTCCACTTTATACACTGTCTCCCTCTGATAGACCGCAAGACCTCAATGGCCGGAACTGTCTTAGTCATCTTCATGTCCCTGGAGCCATCTGCAGAACTTCACAGAGTAGGCACTCACCAAATGTTTATTGAACAAGTACAATCAACCAAATAGATTCAAGCAGAGGAAGACTAGAGGCACAGGGCCAATTAGAAGGCTAATTGTAGGAGGCTTATAAATAGTTATCCAGGTAAGAAACAGAGTCAGAGAGAAAAGGGTGCAGGACTAAGAAATATGCAAGAGATGAAATTGGCAGGATGTTTGGATAGAATTGATTGATACCATATAGTGCCTGAAAGTGAAGGGAGAGGGAGAAGTAGGTGCTTAGGTTGGCTCCCAGGTGTCTGGCTTGGGTGATTTGTTGGCTGGGATTGCCCTTCCCCCATATACAGAATAAAAGAGGCAAAACTGGTGATGTGTTTGAGGTTGCTATGACGTGGACACATCTGTTAGGCTGTTGGTCAAATGGGGCTGAAGGTCAGAAAAGGAGTTGGCTGTGCAGATGTAATTTATAGTTACATTATAAATATAATTAAATATTTAATAGCACTTAAACATGAATAATTTAAAGGCTAACCATTATATTAAAGTCAAAATCAAAAGTTTACATTTCATGGAATATTTATTTCAGTGTTTGAGTAATCTGTCATTTCCACAGCAGTGAGTTCAATTTTTCTTCTCAGATATGTCACAGAAGATTCAGTCGAGTAACTCCTGAAACATCATACTTAGTGAATGTGAGAGTGACAAAGACAGCAAGATAGCTCTGAGATTAGACAGACAGGATAATCACAGGAGTCAAAATATACACGGTAAAGTGTGGGTGCAAATTTTCAGTGCAAATATTTTCTTTTCTCAGTCTTCATATATATATAAAGGCCATCTCAATCCTCTCTTCTTATGATAAAAATTGCACCATACTTTTTACGTACTGATCTTTATAAATGAAGTTATTTTGTAGTATTTTTCAAACTAATTTTTCAGTGCTAATCTAATAATAACCCACCCCAAGTGGCACTTTTTCCTGTATGATCCTACTAACGAATTTACAGATATCAGTTTCACACTGACTTTATTATTCATAAAACATTCATAAACTAAAGTTTCTTTTGGTTCGTTACCAAATTATTCTTTAAAATGGCTTGATTGATTTCCCATGTATATTCCCCACTTGATTTTGGAGAATATACATGGGATGGTATGATTTAAAAGGTAGATTGTGTGACATAATGTTGAATGAAAAAGGCCAGACACAAAAATGTAAATATTGTATGATTTTATTTATATAAAAGTTTACAGTAACAGACAAAAGAAAAGAACTGTATTGATAGAGGTCAGAATAGTGGTTACTTTTTGCGGGTTGTCAACTGGCAGGGGAAAGTACAAGAGAACCTTCTGAGGTGCTGGAAATGGACTATATTGATTTGGGTGGTGGTTACATGGGTATATACATAGTAGAAAATTCATCAAGGGGAGGGGGAAGGGTAAGCTGTGACAAAGTGAGAGAGTGGCATGGACATATACCCACTACCAAACGTAAAATAGATAGCTAGTGGGAAGCAGCCGCATAGCACAGGGAGATCAGCTAGGTGGTTTGTGACCACCTAGAGGGGTGGGGTAGGGAGGGAGGGAGATGCAAGAGATATGGGAACATGTATATGTATAACTGATCCACTTTGTTATAAAGCAGAAACTAACACACCATTGTAAAGCAATTATACTCCAATAAAGATGTTAAAAAAAAATTCATCAAGCTGTCCACTTAAGATTTACGTGCTTTAGTGCATAAATGGAAGCTATACCTCAATTTAAACAGTGTAAAAATAAAACCCCCCAAACACCAGACTGTATCAAGTACACAAATTGGGTGTAGTTAAAGATGGAGAAAGGACTACCATGAAGAATAGATGGGGGCAAACTTTTCATAGTGGAGCTGCTTTGTGTTTAAGCAACTGTGTGGCAAACCCGAGTATTAGGATTACCTTGGGAGTCCAGCTGCTAGGGGTGATGCTAAGGAAAAGAAAAGCAGACTTTTGTATGTTTTAGGCCAAAGTTAATGTTTGGCTTTGTTGGAAATGTAGATACTGATTCCCTTTTAAAGTCTAAGCATGTCCCATCACACATTAAAATGTAGGTCTGAAGTCAGAGAGGACTCATGAGCTGGAACATGCTCTTTTTTTTCAGAGACAATGCTGCGGACACTATGTCACCCCAATTCGTGGTGATGAGACAGGGCTGAGGCAGAGAAGGTGGAGAGGAGACAGTGGTAAGAATGGAAGCTGCAGAGGCAGAGGCTTGTTCAGTCACTGTTCTCACACCAGTTCTGTTTGGTGTCACTCCACAAACCTTTACGAGCATGTGTCATGGCATTGCATCTGTGCTCTAGAAAGCCCTCTCCCATAGTAACGTGGAGGGGCAAGATTAGAACTCGGGAGACAAGACAATTATGCATTACTCTAAGGGGGAGATGGAGACTTGCAGGAGAACAGAGTCAAAGAGTCATGCTAGAGGCAACTCAGATAAATCCGGCCTTGTGTGCCGGGGGAAGTAGCTGGTAAGATTGGCTGTGAGACAAAGGGAGGAAGGAGGCAAGAACGTCTGGGTCACTGAGTGGGTGACAGCATTGTCTATTGAGACAAGGAAGGTGGCAGATCCGGTATGTTTATGGAGGGGTGAAAGGTAACAAGGTTACTTTTTCAGTGTGCAGAATTTAAGATATAGTCGGCCCTTGGTATCTGCAGGGGATTGGTTCTAAGACACCCCCGCCCCCTGCGGGTCCCAAAATGTGCAGATGCTCAAGTCCCTTATATAAAATGACATAGTACAGTCGGCCCTCTGTGTCTGCACGTTCCACAGGCTGACTGGACCTGCCTGTGAGATGTCCAGGTCAAGAATTCAGTAAGCAGGGGTTTGGTTTTCCTGAGAGGGACCAGTGCAGAATTACAGTGGAAAGTGAACTGACTGAGGCCAGAAGCCTAGGAAATACCTACTTCTAAAAATTATGAAATAAGTTTTAAAATATCATATTATTTTTAAAAACCAGAAAATACCATTAAGCAAAAACAACCAAAAAAACTTTACAATCCCACATAAAGAGTATGACTGTTAACATGGTAACAGTTATTGTATAGCTTTCCAAATCTTCTTTTATGTATGTATACACACACATACATTTTTAACTTACTCTCCATTTCCGTATCTTTTTTCCTCATTACAAAGTTGCACATACTTGTTGAAAAACAAGTATATAAATGTACAAAGTAGAAAGTGGGGAGTTCTGCCACAGTTCTGCCCCCAAAGACCACCGGTGCACCAGTGTTAAGGCTTACCACCTTATTTTTATTTTTTTGTGTTCAACATACTGATTATATTTATTTTACATTCTGTGACTGATAATTCCAGTACCTGAAATCATTGTACGTCTGACTTTGTGGCCAGCTTTTTTTTCTCTTATAGTGTTATTTTAAAAATTTTAACTAAATATAAATATTTAAAACTTTTTATATCAGAAGATTTCAAACATAAACAGAAGTAGGGAGAATGGGATAATGAACCCTCACATACCCATAGCATAGCATCAACAGTCACCAAATTAAGGTCAACTTTGTATCATCTATACCCTCATCTTCTCCACCCCTTGATTATTTTGAAGTAAATTCCAGATATCATATCATTTCATCTATAAGTATTTCAGTACATATCTCAAAAAAGGCACTCTATTAAAAAATATAACTAAATTACTATTTACTAGCCTAAAAATACAAAAGGTAATTTCTTAACATTGTCACATATGCAGTTTGTATCCAGATGTCTCCTATTGTCTAATATTTTAAAAATTTGTTCCAGTCAGGATCCACACAATTTCCATACGTTACAGTTGGTTTGATATGTCTCTTAATCGGTGTGCATGTCTTAAGGTTTTGAAAGGTATCTTCACGTGGCCCTCAGAAATAGCAGACAGGCAAAGAAAGAGGAGCTAACTGAAGAGAAAGCATGATTAGAAGGGTCAGGAGGAAAGCCCTGAGACACACAAAGGCCTTCAAAGGCAAAATAAGAAAGGGAATTTGAGTGGGGAGTGGTCAGCAATGTCAGATGCTAAAGAGAGCTCAGGATGGGGCAAAAAGAAGCCTTTGGATTTAGGGGTCGCTGGGGACTTAGGTGAGAAGCCATTTCAGGAAGGCAGTGGAGTAGAAATCAGATTACAGTAGCTAGAGGAGAAGAATCTGAGATAAAGAGTACTCTATTTTTGCTAGTTTCTCATCAGTAAGTTTACCAGTGAAAAAGGAAAGCGACAGTAGCCTTTAGGGGATCCAGTACTAAGGGAAGGGACTTTTGTTGCTTTTGTTATAAAGGTAGGAAAATTTTGAGTTTGTTTGGGTAGAAAGAAGAGATGGAAGAGAAGAGAAGGAAAGTGGGAATGGGATCAAGAGCGCAGATTAGCTCGGAAAAGGTAGAAGCAGAGTTTCCGCTGAGTATGGTGGGAAGGAAGTAATAGAGACAGGAAAGCTTGGGAATTTGAAGGTGCAGGAAGATATATCTATGCCGCTCTCCTTACTGAAAGTAAACCAGACCCTCCCAGGCTACTACTGGGAGGAGAATCTTCTGGTAGCAGTGCTACCGACCCTGACTCATTCCCCCGAGATTGCTGCTCCCTTTCCAGCTCCCTCCTCAGTAACTGCCACCACTGCCACACTGGGCTGGGCCGGGGCTCCGGAAACCTGCATTCACCCAAATGCCCTGACCCAGTACCTAATTGGGGGCATTTCCTGAAGCCAGTGGACAGGAGAGACAGGGAGGGCTTCCCAGGGGAGGCGCTAAGACCTGAGGAGGAGAAGGTGTTGGCAAGGCAAAGGGAGCTCTGGTTGTGGAGTAGGAGAGTGCGTTCTAGGCAGAAGGAACAGCACGTGCAGAGCCCCAGACACATTTGAGACTGCAAGTGGTCAGTACGCTGGGTGTAGAGCTCCAGGCGAGTGTTAAGAGAGGAAGTAGAAGTTTTAAACCAGGGCAAGATCGTGAAAGGTCTTACAGACCGTGCTGACGAATTTAAACTTTATTCAGAGGCCACGTGGGGTCAGGGGTGGGGGGGATTGAAAGGTTTTAAATGGGGAAGTAATGGGCCAACCAACAAGGCATGCTTCTCTCTGACACAGTGTCTGTAGTCCTAGGCATTCATGTTGCAAGTGCCCCCTACTCCCAGCTGGGAGAGAACCAGCCGCCTGTCTGAGTGTTTGCCAAGGTCGTGGACTCCCCTGAGGACATACAGCCAAGGAAACTACACCTCCAGAAGCCTCGAACTTCTCTTGTTTTTCAACACAGCCTAACCAAAGACTCTAGTAACCACTGAAGAGCTCTCACTGGTGTGGAAGCCAGGAGTGGTCCAGCCCTCCGCATTTTAGTGGTGGGTTCTAGGAGAAAATATGACTGCTTTTTCTCATTTATTTCAGGGCAAAGGGAAATGATGTGACTGTGCTGTGACATTAGGAAATCACATCAACACAGTGTGGTCTGTGATTCTAAATGTGTTGCCAGATTGAGAGGGAGACTACGGAGACCGGAAGGAGGTACAGACCTAGGTCAGACTGTGGTTTGGGAGCCAATCAGAGGTGCAGTTCAAAGGACAATTTTTAATTGTTACTAGTGATGCTTCGTAGTGATTCCAAATGCACTGTGAGCATAGGCTGCTTTTAGAGCTATGGCAGGACACTCACAAAGAGACATCCATCTCACCATCTGATCCGGAGAATGACTTCAGTCAAGTGAAAAGCCACTCAGGCAAGTGTGGGAAGACGTGTCCAGAGGTCAGAGAATAAGGACTAGAGGTTTCGCAGTAAATGCCAGACTACTGCCTAAGAGCAGGCACTACCTGCCGCAAGTTTCATATATTGAGACATGGTCAGCCTCTCTGAGCCTTAGTTCTCCATCAGTAAAATGATAGCCATGTACCAGATGATCTTTTAGATGTCTTCTAAGCCCCAAATTCTATGATCTTATGATTTTATAATTCTAAGTTCATTTGACTTAGTTCATAGACCTGATCCAAATGTATCCTTTCCTTATCTTAAGGCTCTCTTGTCTCAAATCAACTCAGGCAAACTAACTAATAGGGCAAAAAATGTTGAATTATAGGGATGAGACTGAGGCAAGGTTAGGAGGGAAGCAATTTCATTTGACACTAACTGAAATTGGGTGTTTCTATCTATATTCTCTCATCTTCTAGAGAAGAGAAACCCTGGGAAGGGCTGGTGACCTGAGTTTTCTTTAGCCTGTTAGGAAAGTTAAGAGCCAATGGCTTGTAAGTGGCCAGAATGTTGTGACGGTCCAAGAGAAAACTGAAAACAACTTTGTGTTCTTGTTTAGGGTGGTTCTATTAATGCCACACATTAGATATCCAGCAAGTAGAATGGACTTCAAAGAGCTCTTAGAAAATGTCTGAATGTTTGGGGGAATTGAGGATTTTGTTAAAGGCTATCTAAATGGACTGTCAATAGAATGTATCAACAATGTACTGTTTCTTCCTCTATACCTCTATCAACTTTTTTTTTTAGGAACACAGGTAATAAATCAATACATTCTTGTTATTAAAATAACCTGAAATAATACAGAAGTGTACAGCTGTGGAAGATAGCTCTCTTCATCACTACGCCTCCTCTCTGCCCCATCTCTCTTTGGAGGTACCCACCATCACCATTTGGTATCCTTTCATTTCTTTTTTCCTGCCACCTCCTCAGTATTTCAGCACACCTTCCCTCTAAATACCCAATCCTTGGAGACCAGTGATAAGAAGAGGACAAGAAAGAATGAAAAGTTTAGAAATTTCTACATCCACTAACCAACTTGGTGCCAGTGGTCTGAAAAGAAAGAAAAATACAAAAAATCATTCCCTTGAGGTGATATCGTGTACATGCTTTTAGATTCTAACCTACTCTACAACCTGAATATTGCCAGGATGTTGGCAAAAACTCCTGGAAGAAGAAAGTACCAAACTGGTTAACTTTATCATTCCCATGGGAGGTATTTCTCTAAAATGATGACTTTGTGGGTAACCAATCCCAGAAAAATTTTAAAGGAAGTTGTTTCAAAACTGTTGTGTTGACAAAGAGATGATAAAGAGTATATATGCATGATTAGGGAATGACTAAAATCTGGGGAAAAGTGCGTCTACTTACTATATCTATGCTTAAACTTGACAGAGAGACATGTAACTGTGGGCAGAGATTAAGCTTCTGGGTGGTGTTATCAACATGGCATTGTTTCAGGCAGAAAAATAAACGTCATAATCCACAATGGTCACCAAACCAATGTATTTGGTAGACACCACAGTTCTAGAAAATGAACTCTCTATGAGGCAGGAACCACATCCTGCTAGTCTTCAAAACGCTTTTCTCTGTTTTCCTATTAAGCATTTGCTGATAATCCTGAGAGTCTGTGCATTGACTGTAATCAGACACCACTTATCTTCAATGTTATAGCAATGCCTGACACAGAGTATGGCCTCAGTACACATTTATTTGTTGCTTAATTGTGGTCCATTGTTAGTTAGGCCCATTACTGCTTGGTAATTCTTGTACAAAAACTATAGAGTCAAAGCAACCCTGAGTTAAGTAAAGGGTCCTGAAACCTTCTTCGAGATCCTCAAGCTTCTAGAAGAGTCCACAGCAGTGATAACGAGGTGGCTGCTCGGGGGGGGGGGGGGGGGGCAGGACTGCCTGGCGGGTACACACATGGCTCTGTGGCTAGAGAACCTGTGCCCGGTCCTGGCTTTGGCACTTGTTAAGTGATCTTGGTCCAGTTACTTAATATCTTTCTAAGGTTCAATCTTTCTCATATGTAAAAATTGTAATAATAGTAATATTTTCCTAATAGAGTTGCTGTGAAGATTGAATGAGGTCATGCTTAGAAGCACATAACAAGTACTCAGTAAATCAAAAAATCCTTCCAAACTGATCACGAGCTTACTGTTTCTTCTGAAGTTACTGCAGCATTTTCAGATGGAAATGTTTTGTGTATGGTGGTATTCAGGGGGCTAGTGATACGTAAAGTCTGATCTTTTCATCTTTTTCTAGATGATTGTACCACATGTAAATAAATGAATTAAGTACAGCTGTGCCTCAGATTCTCTCCAGGACACTCACAATATGTGCTGGTCCTCAGGTTCCATGAGCTATGGTCATGCTCTGATTAGTTTCCCCCGGGAAAAGGTTCAGTTCCTAATTTTCTCGTTTCTATTACAGTTTTACACCTGCAGTAGAACTCAGAGAAAGAGGAAAGAAAGGCAAAGCTGTTCACTTTGCTGAAATTGATGGTCCAGCTTCAGACAGGTAGCTTAACTTAGCACCATGGCAGTGTTGCTGATAGCACCTCTCAGCAGAATGGCTTAAGCCTCTGCAGACTCTAAGAAAATATCATTCCCGTCATCCTAGGTTGAAATGCAAATAGCCATCAAGGAAGGAACATGCACTATTTCACAGTTATGGTGGGAGTTACAATCATCCCAATGATGTATCCCTGTGATAATTCGGCTATTAGCAAATTTTCAGCTTCTTTAAAAAAAAATCTGAAAATGATAGCTATGCCAAAAATAGATGATTTAAATGATCTATTTTGGATCACATTGGTATTTACCTTTTATGTAAGGCAGTGTGCATTCCTCCTACCCCTAGCATAGTAAATATAATGTTTAATAAAATGTATTCCAAAATGATCCTACATTAAATGAAACCCACACATGACACTCAGGGTCTCCTTACTTTATAGTAAACACCCCATGTGCCTCAGGGTAGGTAAAATACAACTAAAACCTTTCAAAGCACTACTATAGACTGTTATATCCCCAAAACAGGTTGACAGATAAAAGGTTTGCTTTAAGAGACGACAAGTCACCCAAAGGCTTAGAGAAACGAAGTCAGCAGGGCAATGTTACACTCCTCGATGCTAAATGTGAGTAACTGCTTCATCATCCTTACATGTATTACCTGGTGTCAACCTCTAAGGCAGCTCTTTGTCCCTCTTTCAATTGTCCATCTTCTCTCCTTTCAGATGTTGCTTTGCTTTTGCTACAAGATACTGAGATGCAGCATATCTGTTCTTTTACAACATTTCTGAGGTAGGTAATGCTTGTGAGACATTTTAGATCTTTTATCCTTTATTTTGAAATCATCCCATCTGATAAGTGATGACAAATCTGATCTTTGGAGAAAGGGCTGGCTCTATGCAAGCCATTCTCTCAGGATTCAGTTTCCAAGACTGAGACCAAAGAGAGGAAGCCAGAAGTTACAGGAGCCCCCAATAAAGTCCAGGGCAAGGAGTATGGTGAGCACGTCGTCAGAGTCCCATTGAGACTGCGCTATGTATGTGTTGGTTCAAGGGTACACTCGTTTACTGAAGATCAGTTTTCTCCACTAGTTAGGTTTGGTTAGTTTTCTCCACTAGTTAGGTTTGGTTAGTTTTCTCCACTAGTTAGGTTTGGTTAGTTTTCTCCACTAGTTAGCCCCAACAAGTACTAGGTGTGTGACTCTGGGGCAGCTTTGGGATCTTCCCGAGCCTCAGTTTCCTTGGATACAAAATTGGAAGTAATGGTGTCTCCACGTGGCTGTACGTGGAAGGTGCTTCTCCTGGCAGCTGCACTTGTAAGTGCTCAGTGGGAGTTGGGTATCCTATGCTGTGGGCAGCGCTCACAGACTCCCTCAGCATTCAGTAAAGGCCGCATCTGGCAAACACCTGAGATTCTCTGCCTGAAGCTTTATTCTATGGCAGGAGCACACTCAGCCTGCCTGCAGGGCTACAGGACAAGCTTGGGGCACTAGGAAGTCAGTGCCCGAGAAGCAGCCTCCAATCAGTGATATGCTGGAGGGAGAGTTGGTAGATAAATATCCCAGCTTCCATCTGTCAGGATAACTCTAAGTTTTCTACGCTGTCTCCTAGAGTCCCTCATGGTACTGAACTACATTGGTCCACAGTGATAACGAACTTGTTAACATCCCCTTTCCATCTCACCTCCCCACTCCCCTACTGATGTTTCTTGTGATCACTTCCTAGTAAACTACTTACTCGCAAATCTGTCTCATGGTGTGTTTCTGGGAGAACCCAACCTAGGACAGGTAGTTATCAATACTGTGAAAAAAAAGTCTGCAATGCTCATCTTCATCCTGCTCTCAAGGTATGGTTAAGGAATGCATGCCAGAGTAAGAATTTCCATTTGGGGTTAGAAAGGAAGCAGCAAAAATCTTGTAAGAAAATTTAGAAAGAAAACAAAGCCTTCTAGTTTTAAAACAAATGAGATAGGATTGTAAATCGATGCAGTCTTTTTGGAGAGCAAAACTTATGAAACTTTTATGTGCAGATATTCTATGTCCTAGCAATTTCACTTCTAGGAAGTTACTCAGAGATGTGGCTATAAGAATAATTACTGCAGCAATGTCTATAATATTTTTTAAAAACCCAAATATCCATCAGTAGAGGATTAGTTAAATAAATTATGAGCTATAGCATACTTTATCCACCTGTTTAAAAAAGTGAGGAAAATCTATACATGGTATCATGGAAAGAGGTCCATGTTACACAGGTAAGTGACAGAAGCAAGTTGCAAAGACTTGTATATACCGCATTATCCCATTTGTTACCAAAAAAAACAAAAGTAAGGCATATATTCATGCATGTGTATGTGTGCTGGTGGGGGAGGACCTTATATGTGATTGCCTATGTTCTAGAAGGTTTAGGACGGATTCATGCCAAACTCTTAACAGTGGCTACCACTAAGGAGTAGGATAGTGACAAAGGAGTGAGGGGAGAGTCTTTTTACTTGTTACATTTGTGTACTTTTTTTTTTTTTTTTTTTTTTTTTGCGGTACGTGGGCCTCTCACTGTTGTGGCCTCTCCCATTGAGGAGCACAGGCTCTGGACGCGCAGGCTCAGCGGCCATGGCTCACGGGCTCAGCCGCTCCGCGGCATGTGGGATCTTCCCGGATCGGGGCACGAACCCGTGTCCCTTGCATCAGCAGGCGGACTCTCAACCACTGCGCCACCAGGAAAGCCCACATTTGTGTACATTTTTTAAACAACAACAAAAAATTACCTGTATTATAAAAACACTTTAAAAATGAAAACTAATTGGTAAGCAAAACTATAATTCAGTTGTGACCTCTCAAAAAATTTTGTTTATGAAAATCAGGTTTCTTATATCTTCAACAGTTATAGTAGATAGAATTTTAAATGGTAAATTAGTTGTGTGATGGGTATGGTAACGTGTTTCTACTTATTCTTGTGTGCCCATATATTTTTTTATGACAAGCTTTATGTTTGAAATATGTTTTCATTATTTTCTTTTAATCTCCCCATAGGAATAAGAACCTTGACGATTTCCTCATGGCATTGTTGTACTATTTATATTATTACTTGGAAAAAATCTCACAGGAAAAGAAACCCAAAAGCTGTGTGGTGTAAGTAGAATCTTGTAGTGTACTTTATTTTTATTGATTGATTTATTTATTTTTGGCCACGCCACCCAGCTTCCGGGATGTTAGTTCCCCGACCTGGGATCGAACCCGGAGCCCTGGCAGTGAAAGCACCGAGTCCTAACCACTGGACTGCCAGGGAATTCCCTGTAGTGCACTTTAAAGCTTTATCACTGCCAGTATTAAAACTAACTTTTGTCTAGGGTAAAGAGATGATGGAAATTTAAAAATCTTGGAGTATGCTAAAACATTTTACAGGGAGGGGTTCACCAGTTTTAAGGCTCACTGAATAATTCAGATGGGTATTCTGTTAACTAAATATTGCAAATAATATAGACCAGCACTGCCCAATAGAAGAGTATGCCCAATATGTGAGAGCCATATATGTAATTTAAACTTTTCTGATGCCATATTTTTAAAATGTAAAAAGATACAGGTGAAATTAATT
Source organism: Pseudorca crassidens (assembly GCF_039906515.1). Taxonomy (NCBI): domain Eukaryota; kingdom Metazoa; phylum Chordata; class Mammalia; order Artiodactyla; family Delphinidae; genus Pseudorca; species Pseudorca crassidens. The sequence goes on along the minus strand of NC_090296.1, from coordinate 37,611,657 downwards.
TTAACAAGATATCTTATTTAACCCAATGACTCAAAAATATTATCATTGCAACCTGTAGTCAATACTAGGAAGTTATTGATGAAATACTTTACTTTTTTGTAGTAAGTGTTTGAAATGGTGTCTATTTTACAAATACAATATACCTCAATTTAGACTAGCCACAGTCAGTGCTCAGTAGCTACATGTGGCTCACAGTTACCATATTGGACAGTGCAGATAGAGATATTGTTTCTGTGTTTGTCTTGCTTACAAAGTTCTTGCTAAAGGCTTTGTAAGCATCTAATGAAAAAAACTAAGAATTTAAAAAATTAACAGATATGACCAAAATGATATTACATATCATAGAAGAAAACGACTTCTTAGGCTACATGTGAAGAATTTAATCACTTTAGGTGGAGGTGGCTCGGAGCTATACAGGGCAAGAATCTGGGAACTCAGAGTCCAGAGCAGAACAATGCCTCTCAGGTTTGGTGAACTTTGCAAGCCATGGAACTTTCCCAGTGCCCAGGCTGCCCTCCCCAGTATATGTGGAACCGACCCAGTGATTTTGCTGTTAGGAATGCTGGATAGAGTCATCAATTTGTTGTTGTAGAATGTTTTCAAAATGCAAAATCCTTGCATATAAACAAGCAGTTTGAAAAATTTTGTGGATAGATAAATGTCTTGGGATAGCAGTTTTGTAAAGAACCAAATAAATAATTCAAACACTACTACTACAGTAAAGCCATTATAATATGCAACATCTAGCAGAGCAGCCAGAGAACATGAAGTGTTTCTGTGGTAGCAAGCAAATGGGCTCAAGCCAGCTGTGGGCTCAGAAGGTTTGAGGAGTCTTAACTATTTACAAAGAAGAAATTTATTAGATTTTGATAGCATATTAGCTTATATTTTGTATGTTTTTTTCTAATTCTGTGGATTGTTGCTAATCAAGCAGAGACGTTGGGGGGGCGGGATGAATTGGGAGATTGGGATTGACATACATACACTCTTGATACTATGTATAAAATAGATAACTAATGAGAACCTACTGTATAGCTCAGGGAACTCTATTCAGTGTCCTGTGGTGACATAAATGGGAAGGAAATCCAAAAAAGAGGGGATATGAGTATATGTATAGCTGATTGACTTTGCTGAACAGTAGAAACTAACACAATATTGTAAGGCAACTATACTCCAATAAAAATTTTTTAAAAAAGCAAAGACATTGTTTAATTTCTTAATTTATAGAAATAGATAACAGAAGAAAGGTTTCTTAGTTATTTTAAAAATATACTAAAGGGCTTCCCTGGTGGCACAGTGGTTAAGAATCCGCCTGCCAATGCAGGGGACACGAGTTTGAGCCCTGGTCTGGGAAGATCCCACACGCTGCGGGGCAGCTAAGCCCGCGTGCCACAACTACTGAAGCCCACGCACCTAGAGGCCATGCTCCGCAACAAAAGAAGCCACCGCAATGAGAAGCCTGTGCACCGCAACGAAGAGTAGCCCCTGCTCGCCACAACTAGAGAAAGCCCGCACACAGCAATGAAGACACAATGCAGCCATAAATAAATTTCAAAAATTATTAAAAAATAATAAAATAAAATATACTAAAAATTATTAGAACCCAGTGATATATGGTAGACTTTCATGGAAGGAATCAGTTACAGAATGACAAAAATCCAAGCCTTAAAATTAATGGTTCTGTTGTGTGATTCTAAAAAAAGCATAACAACTTTTCATTTTCAAGCTTCCAGTAGTCAGTTGGTTTATTTATTATAATAGAAACAAATATAAATTACATTGAGATATCTGGATATAAATAACTTTAAGAAAAAAATTAATTTCCGTCAAAATAGTGAGGTATAACATAGGGATAATAGTAGCATTCACATTACAGTTATTGTCCAGGTTAGATGAGTTAATGCATATTATCTTAGCCTAGTGGTTGGCCCTTGGAAGGAAAGCCTATAACCTGTGAGAGGAGAGCAGGAAGAGTTACAGAAGGATATTAAAGATACACTTTGATGGTCTTAGATGACTAAATGCCCTAATTCCAGAAGAAAAAACCTTATCCCCATTTAACGGATGATGAAACTAAGGCTCAGAGAGGTTAAATGGCTGTTGTACATGCCAAGTTAGTGATGGAGCTGAGGCTAGAATCCAGGTCTCTAACTCCAAAGTCTCTGCCTAAACCACTGTGTGGTGTCCCCACATCCCTTACCAATGAACTCGGCTCTCTGTCCCTGAGTTTATCCATTTGTAATTAGGACTTACATCTTCTGAACAAAGGTACAATTATGTATGCAGTTTTAAACATCATAAGTATTTTCAAGTTATTACAATCGTTGTAATCATAATTTTTAATGGTGGCATAACTTTCCATCAAGCTACTGTATGTTAATAACTTATTGACCTACCTATTAAGAAGCAATGTAGTATAGTGGTTAAGGGTACAGACTTTGGTGCCTGGCTTCAATCCCACGGGGGGACTCATATGTTAGGTTAATGTCAAATCCTTAAATAGTACTTGGCTCTATTACTACAGCCTGTATTACTACTCCTATTATCCCTCTATTTTATATATTTTGGGAGTCTCCAGTTTTTCTGATAGTCAGATAAATAATAATGGCATTGAATATCTTCATGCGTTAGATTTCTCCCCTAACTTTGGATGATCTTCTACAAAGAATAAATTTCCAGGAGAGATTATTGGATCAAAGTTTATGACCAATTGTATGGCACTTGAAATTATTACTAAAAATTTTTCCAAAGGGTTATACCTGGGTTTATTTTTTATTTATTTATTTATTTTTTCTTCTTTGCGGTACGCGGGCCTCTCACTGTTGTGGCCTCTCCCGTTGCGGAGCACAGGCTCCGGACGCGCAGGCTCAGCGGCCATGGCTCACGGGCCCAACCGCTCCGCGGCATGTGGGATCCTCCCGGACCGGGGCACGAACCCGTGTCCCCTGCATCGGCAGGCGGACTCTCAACCACTGTGCCACCAGGGAAGACCCCTGTGTTTATTTTAAATGCCAGGCTCTACCCAGACCTACTGAACCAAAATCTGGAAGAGGGGTTGCCCTTGGGAATTTGCACTTTTAGCAAATACCCCAGGCAATTCTTACATATATTAAAACTTGAGAACCATTGGCGGAAACGTTTCAAAGCATTTCTTCGTTGTTGTTTGGTTTGCTTTGTTTTCAACAGCAGAAGAAGAAATTAACTATAGGCAGGTCTGGCAAAGCAGGGGTGAGGATGAGGGAAGGCAACAGGGAGGCAGGCACAGTGATTGTCACCGGGGTGCTCGTGGGTGTGTGTGTTGGGTTTATATGATATTTGGGCATTTAAAGTTGGAACCCACCTTATCTATTCCAGAAACTCATTTTATTCCAATTACTCACAGGCCTTCTCACCACAGTGATAATGTTTTGTGCTTTGAAACATCCGTATTATCCTTAAACCCACCACCTTTCCCCACAGCTTATCCTCATGCAGTCAGTCTAGTGGTTAACATCAGAAGGGGCAGGTTGTCTTTCTTGTTTAGAGTGCATTTCGTTTGGCTTTTATCTATCTGAAAATAAAAAGGCAGGGACAAAGTTAGTGACACTTCATTTTTCAATAGCAATCATTGGAATGTATTGTCGGCAATGTTTCCTACTGTACTGTACAGCAAAAATGTCTAAAATTAGGCTTCAGACATGCTGTAACCTAAAAACACGTTGCCTTTTAGAAAGTACATTTGCAATTCAATTGGAACTGGGGCTGTGTTTTCACAGGGAAGCAAGGTGATTGTAATTGATGCCAGAGTTCCCAGAGTGGTATTCCACAGATGCCTCCTTAGCAAACACAGAACTGAGGGTGGACAAACATCGAGTAGTTCAAACATGGAGCCCCCGAACTTAGTAATAACATCAGAAACCCAGGGGAAGCTAAGGTGGGAAAGAGTCTCCATGGCTGTTCTAGCAAAACAGCAGGAAAATTGGCTGCTAACTGCCACAGAAACTAGTATAGGGAATTTGTTAGTTGAGCTGTTCTGTATAAATTAGGACTTCCTGTGTATAAAATTGAGGATACATATACAATTTATAAAGAATCTATTAAAAAAGTGAATATTCAGCATAAACTTGAGATGCTGATTACAATGATAAATATCAAAGGGCTTTGAGGAACTTTCTCTGCCACAGCTCAAATAAAATAAATGAAATGATAAGTGAGGTGTGTTGACTCAGGTTTCTTTCAAAATAGTTTATACTTCTGACTTTTTACTAATTAATATAGACATTTGCCAACATTAATCCAGATTATTGTTTTTCTTTTCAGGGGCCTTGTAGAGAAAAAAGAGATGGAATTGATTATCAGTAAGTTAGAAGCAGCACAGAAATACTTGGCACAGAAGTACTGTGTCCTCGTCCTGGGCTTGGGAATGCCTGATAAGCATCACATGTGCTGCGGAAAGTAAGTCCCCACTTAGGATTTTGTTAGATCTTCACTTGTGTGTAGATCCACATCCTTACAACCCTCAGCTTTGACTTTTGGTGCCCCTGAGAAAGGTTCCTTTTTTGTTGTACAGAATCACTGGCCTCAGCTGAGACTCTGTCCCAAACACATGTGACATCTTGTCTGAGAGAGCCAAATGAGTATAGGAAGAATCCCAGAATCTTGGCTGAAATATTTTTTTCTTTTTTCAAATTAAAGTTGATTTACAATATCGTGTTAGTTTCAGGTGTGGCAGATGTTTTAACAACCTTCTACTATTTGGGTATAAATTTCTCTCAGGTTATATCAGTTCAATGAAATCTTGCTTTCTGCCAGGAAGGCTTCTTGCTGTCCGACAAGGGCCACTTGGCTGCCTTGGGCAGGAGGCCGAGTGATGGGCCAGTGTTGAAGCGGGTATTGGGTGTGTCCCCTCCCCTTCTGCTGCTTGTTTTGCAGCAACAGTTGTGGGTATAAGTGCGTAAGGTGGGAGTTGTAAGATGACCCTGTTTGTGGGAAGGCAATTTTTACCTTAGGATAACAGTTCATTCACTACTGTAATTAAAATTTTAAAGTGTCTTATCACAGGAAAGTTCGGGTTCACAGGAGAGAAAACTCCAATCCTTAACCCCAAATCTCCTTCTCTTAAGTAGTAGTTTCACAACAGGCTCAAGATCCATGCCATGGTCATGGCCGGACCTTTTACATTTTTTAAAAACTTTATTGGAAAAGAACCCAATACATGATTTCTCTCTCTCCACATTCCCCCACATTTTCAAAATACAAATATTTGTATTGTACATACTTTTCTGTGTTCCACATTTTTTCTGTGTACCTTCTTCTATTATTCTGCTTATATAATCTCACCTACCACTTTGAATAACAACTGTAGTCATTCTGTTGTATAATATACCAGTTTGCTTAACCATTCCTCTTGTGTACATCTGTGTGCTTTCCAGTGTTTTTGCATTGAATATCTTTATATAAATAACTTTGTTCATTTGGACTGTTTACTTATGGCTTATTACCCAGAATGCACTTATCTGGAAGGCATGAACAATTTTATAGCTCTTGTTACATATTGCCAGATTGTCCTTTAAAAAGGTTAAAACATTCTTTATCACCATAAGCAATAAGCATACTTGTTTTTATTAGTTTAGTATTTTTGATAGCTTAAAGGTATATAAAAATCTTAAGGATATTTTATTTGACTGAATATTTTTCATGACTACAGAGTTTGTGTTCTTTTTTTGTGTACAATAATTTATTGCCTGTTCCTCCTCTAGTTTTAACCATCTATCAAGTGGAAACTGGGAATTTGTATAATTTATATTTCATATAGCAAGGATTGGTTACTTGTTTTTTCTAGTTTGTTGCTTTCATTTTGATATTTACGTTTTTACACATTATGAAAATGTTTTAAGTTTTTATTTATTTGAACATTTCCACCTTGTTTCTGATGCTATTCAATAGTCATACAAGTTCTTGCATTCCTGGGTTCATTCTGTTCATTTCCAGGCTAAACTCCTCACCTTTCTTTCTTAGTTTTTAAAAATAGGATTAAAGGGCTTCCCTGGTGGCACAGTGGTTGAGAGTCTGCCTGCCGATGCCGGGGACACGGGTTCGTGCCCCGGTCTGGGAAGATCCCACAAGCTGCGGAGTGGCTGGGCCCGTGAGCCATGGCCACTGAGCCTGCGTGTCCGGAGCTTGGGCTCCGCAGCGGGAGAGGCCACAACAGTGAGAGGCCCGTGTACCGGAAAAAAAAAAAAAAAAAAGGATTAAAAAAAAAAAGCTTTGATCCATTTGAAATTTGTTATATCTGATCAGATGAGCTATGAATCTAAGATATTTTTTCTTTACTAATAGCCAACTTTCCTGTAATATTTATTAGTGATTTTTTCCACTGTAACATTTCTTGTTTATTAGATGTTGAATTTTTCTAATATTTTAACCCATTTTAGGGAATTCCTATTGAATTTTTTTGATTAGTTTTTCTCTTTTAAACATCAGAACTATACAGCTTGTATTTTGCTTTGCTTTATTCAACAAACATTATTGCTCTGTGGTAATCGTGGTGCTAAGTGCCAGGGTACAAGGAAAATGGTCTCTCCTTTCAAGAACATACAGTCTATTGGAGGAGTCATCAGGTAAGGAGACCAGTGACTGTTGCAATAGAGGTATAAACAGAGATTGGGCACCCAAAGCAGGAAAGGCGAGGAGCAGTGGACCTCAGGGAGTGCAGGCAGTGAGCTGGGCTGGAAAGGAGGTGATTTAGCTGAAAACAAGTACTCACTCGTATTACCTCCAGAAACCTTATATTTGGTGATCTTGCCTATTTGAGATCAATTTCACTATTAATCAAGTTCTAAGCAATATCTACCAAGAACCTTTTATTGTTTATTGTATTAAGACCTATACTTTAGCTTAGGAAATAGTGTCATCTTTGCTATATTGAATCCTCTCAAAGAGCTGTAAGTTGTATTCTCCATTTATTCATATTGTTCTTTATTTTGTCCATTAAAGTTTTACATAGTAATCGTTAAAGAAATTTGTGTGGTCCTAAATTAGATTAGCACTTATGTATTCACGTAATCAATTTTTTAAATACCAATGTGAAGTTTGGGTTTATTTATTTGTTTTTAATTGTATAAGTACTTCATGAACATATCCTAAGGGTAAAAAATTTAAATAGTTATGTATATAGTTTATAGTTAGTATTGTAGAGTTAAAAGTTAAAGTCTCCTACTTCCTCCACCATCCTTCAATATCAATCTCTCCCCAGAAGTAAGTACTGTTCTGGCTCGATGTATGTCCTCTTGGTTTTCTATCCGATTATACATATGCACTTACATTGTTGTTAAATACATCGGATTAATGCTATGTTGTCATTTTGAAATGTGCTTTTTCACTTATAAATCCTGGATATTTTTGAAGATTAATACACATAGATCTACCATATTCTTTTTTAAAAGTTAAAGTCTCCTACTTCCTCCACCATCCTTCAATATCAATCTCTCCCCAGAAGAGAGATCCCCACATAGATCTACCGTATTCTTTTTTAAAAATGGAATAGTTCTTAAACCATGGATATTACGGACTTATTATCATTAACTGATTATTTCCCTGTTGATGCATGTTTGGTAATATATTTTTGATGACAAAAATATATAAGAATGCATTTGGTTTTATCAGTTTATGTCATAACCAATGACACACATGTTAAACACATTTCCTGCCTATGTAAAATTTTAATTTATCTCCTAGGATTTTCTAGGTATATAATCATATCATCTGTAAAAGGTAGTTTTTAATTTCATTTTTTCCTAGAGTCATATTTAAAATTTTTAATTAGCTATAGTAGCAGCATTTCCTGTATCTAATACCATTAAAGAAGTGCTGAAGTCAACCTTATTTTTTTTCTGTTATAAAAGAGAATAAGCTAGCACATGCTATTTACTTATTGTACTGACCCTTAGTTTAAGTGATGAATTATTTGTCATGTCGAGAAAATAACTCCTTGTTTCCCTATATGTTCAAAAATAGTTTTGTTCTTTCTTTTTATAAAATTAATGCATAGTCGTGTACAATAATTAATCAATACATAAAAAGGAAAGGGTAAATCTGTTGTCAACAGTTCATTTATTATCCTTTCAGACATCTCTATATGCACACCCAGACACACAATTTTACATAAATAAATAGAATTTATTATTCTATAACATTACACCTGTAAAATATACCCAATAACATACTTAATAGACCAGCTGTGAAAATTACATGATATAATACATAGAAAACACTTAGACCCATCCTTGGCACATACTATGTATTCAGTAAAGTTAGTTATTATTATTCCTTTTTTGTTGTTATTACTGTTGTTGCTATTAATCTGTGGAATTTGGTAGTAAACATAACTCTACAACATCACCTTTAATGGCTTCCTGGTATTCCAAATATATTTAACTTATTGATGAACAGTTGGAATATTTCCTTTTTAAATATTAGGAATAACACTGCAATGAACTTTCTTATACCTATATTTGATGTACTTGTCTAGTTTGTCCTAAAGATAAATTTTTTACAGTAGAATTCCCGGGTCAAAGAGAATGCATATTTAAATATGATGTATATGTTTAAATTTTGAAAGTCCTGTTCAAGAATAGATGTCACTATGGACAAGAAAATAAATGGAAAAACAGATAATTTGTTAGAGTAAAGGGACTATGGGCGATTTAAAAAGTGCCTTGCATTATGGAGGACTTCCCTGGTGGCACAGTGGTTAAGAATCCACCTGCCAATACAGGGGATACGGGTTCGATCCCTGGTCCAGGAAGATCCCACATGCCACGCAGCAGCTAAGCCTGTGCAGCACAGCTATTGAGCCTGCACTCTAGAGCCCGCGAGCCAGAACTCCTGAGCCCGCGTGCCACAACTACTGAAGCCCGTGCGCCTAGAGCCCGTGCTCTGCAACAAGAGAAGCCACGGCAATGAGAAGCCGGTGCACTGCAACAAAGAGTATCCCCCACTCGCTGAAACTAGAGAAAGCCCATGCGCAGCAACAAAGACCCAACACAGCCAAAAAAAAAAAAAAAAGTGCCTTGCATTATCAAACAAGTTGTTGCATCTTTTGAGACCTAGACTATGATATTTACTGTTTTCCTGTTCTCTCTTAAGGTTGTATGATTTGTCCCCACTGCTTTGTTATAGTTTGAGAATCTAAAACGCTTAATGAAATTCTATATTATACTTTGCTGTTCTCACCTGGTTTTTCCAATTTATTTTACTTTATTTTTTATCATTACCATTAACCTTTACTAAACATTTTACTCTATCTGCATTTTAATGTCTTTCATGTGAGTGTGGATTTCTACCCTTTCATGTAGTGAACTTTATAACAATTCCACATGGTTCAATTTTTTCTTTTTTCAATTTTTCTGAGTCTTGAAACCTTTTCCTTCCACCTACAAAGAGAAACATCAGGTGGGACAGAGACTGTATTGGTTTAATAACTTCATTGTTTAGTTGGACTAGGTTCTCTCCAGGCTTCTCCAGGGTCTAAGGGGCAAGCATATGTTCTCTCCACTCTTCTTGGCTATTTATAAGGACATACATTGGTCTATAAAGTTTAAAAACAAAAATGCATGTGAGATTTCTCTCAAATAGAGACTTGATATTTATTAATGTTTATATCAATGTATTTTCAGTTCAGGCTCATTGTCTTTGTTTTTTGGTTCTATTTTGGCATTGTTGGCCATTTCTCTTCTCTTGCACCCCTCTTGTCCACAGTGGTAGCTATACTCAGTCTGCTTCCCATGTCTACCATCTCTGTGATTCACTTTGTGTGGTTTACCGTGATTTGGGAATGCCCTCTTAATACATCTCCAGCAACATTCATTCTTTATTCTACTACATCATTTCTGCTCTTGAGAGTTTTCACTGCTATGTTCAGTTCTTTTATGGAGTTGACAGGTTTAGTGCTGTCTTCCAGTGCGGCAGCCATGAAAACGTGCCACTCAGATCTGCTACAGTGCAGGGTGTAATTGACCAGCGGCCCCTGCTGCTGAACTCTGAATCCACCACCAGGTTTGTGCTGAGGCCACTCTTCCCATGGACTGTCTCCAGCCAATGTCTGAGGGCAGCGGGGACACTAAAGCAGGCTCATTCCTGCCAGACATGGGACTCCTCGGGTGGGTGACTGGCTTGAGGGCTTCCCTTTGGCCTGGTCAGAACTTTCTTGTGAGGTGTAGTAGTAGAAGGAATAGAGAGAGATTTAAAATTGGGGATTGATAGTTAAGCATCAAAAAACATTCCTGTGGCCCAAATACAGAAGGCCTTTCCGGGTCCCTAGAGCTGTTGGTAGAGACTCAGCTTGCCACAGACTCCCTTAATTAGGAAGAAGTGGTGTTTTCTTTTCTTGACAGAACTTTTAAGAAAGGTATTATAGTAAAATAATAGCTTTATAAATTTTCCTATTTAATCACTTGTAAAAATCACCTTTTCTCAACATTAATTTCTTCTCTCTTTAAAGTGTCACTTCTAATTAAGAAAACTAGAATTTAAGTTTTGTATCAGTCAGCTCAGGCTACCATAACAAATTGTCACAGATTGGATGGCTTAAATGATAGAAATTGGAAGCCTGAGGCCAGGATGCCAGCATTGCCAGGTTCTGGTGAGGATCCTCTTCCTGGCTTGCAGATAGCTGCCTTCTTACTGTGTCCCCCATGGTGGAGAGAGAGAACCCTAGTCTCGCTTCCTCTTCTTAAAAGGACAAAAATCCCATTATGGGGCCCCACCTTCATGACCTCATCTAAACCCAATTATCTCCCAAAGGCCCTGCCTCTAAGCACCACCACATTGGGGGGTTTAAGGGCTTCAACATATGCATTAGGGTGGTAGGGGGAGACACAACCATTCAGTCCATAACAAGGTTAAAAAAACACTCTAAAAAATTTTTTTAAATTTATTGCCCATATTGTTCAATTTTTAAAAGAACATAGGCATTGCAAACTAATTTGGGGATGGAAAACAAACTGTAAATGTATCATAATTAGAGATTTTTAAAAAATAAATTTATTTATTTTTGGCTGTGTTGGGTCTTCGTTGCTGAGTGCAGGCTTTCTCTAGTTGTGGCGAGTGGGGGCTACTCTTCGTTGTGGTGCACGGGCTTCTCATTGCTGTGGCTTCTCGTTGCGGAGCACGGGATCTAGGCACACGGGCTTCAGTAGTTGCAGCACGCAGGTGCAGTAGTTGTGGCTCACGGTCTCTAGAGCTCAGGCTCAGTAGTTGTGGTGCACGGGCTTAGTTGCTTCACGGCATGTGAGATCTTCCCGGACCAGGGCTCGAACCCGTGTCCCCCGCATTGGTAGGCGGATTCTCAACCACTGTGCCACCAGGGAAACCCCATAATTAGAGATTTTATCATATCTTTTAGTTTCCTAGATATAGAACCTCCACTTAAGTTGTACTTTTAACAGTACCTTTTTATTACAATATATTTTTTATACAAACTTTTAAAGGAACTCATGTTTGCAAGTGATTGCCTCAGTTTAGTACTAGCTCATTTCCAGGAGATGTTGGTCTTTTTGCTATTGTAGGCAATGTCACCTACTTTCCTCCTGCTTGTTGGATAGCAGTTCGGAGAAGAATCAGTTTGGAGCTCACCAGCCACCATTCACATAACAAATTTTATACAGGTCAAATTGCTGAACAAAGTATATTGAGGAAAACAGATTATAGCATGTCCTTACCAGTAAAAGTTGTTAATTGGCCGTGGGTGTTGATTGTGTCCTTGAATGAAGTTTATATTGCTCTTTTGGTTGTTTTTATCTAGGAGAAGATAAGGACAATGTTTTTGCCAGTTGTGAGTGATTACCTGACTTTAACATATCATTATTTAACTTCTTCCCAATGTGAACAAGCTGATATTCGCATGAGAACATTTTCATGTGTATTTTCTGATTTTTCTCTCTAATGTATGCATACTTAATATTGGACTAGAACACCTTATCCCTGGAGATAAATTAACGATTTCAGTAGAACCAGCAATTTGGGGGCTGTTAATTTAGTGCTTTCATGTTTCTTGAGAAGTAGGAGGACATGACTTTCTATTCTAAATGCATCTGTGAAATCCTGATATTACAAAAACTTTGGCAAAATTTTGACGAACATGTTCAGTAAAAGCTCTCTGTATGGGGCTTCCCTGGTGGCGCAGTGGTTGAGAGTCCGCCTGCCGATGCAGGGGACATGGGTTCGTGCCCCGGTCCGGGAGGATCCCACATGCCACGGGGCGGCTGGGCCCGTGAGCCATGGCCGCTGAGCCTGCGCGTCCGGAGCCTGTGCTCCGCAGCGGGAGAGGCCACAGCAGTGAGAGGCCCGCGTACCGCAAAAAAAAAAAAAAAAAAAAAGCTCTCTGTGTTTTCCATGGTAGATAAGAAAACCTCCTCATGGCACAAGCCATAGAATTAGATCTGATCTTTGGTTATGGCCAATTCTGGCTCCAGCCCCACCTCTACCTAGGAGGTATACTCTCCTCCTCTGTGGTCAGTGCAGCTGTCACCTGACCGGTGACCAAAGAGGCTGGCTGTGGGGACGAGGATGGGGAGAAAGGCGTTTCTTTGAAGCTCAGGTGTTTAAATCATCTTTAAGCCCTCCCCCTGCCACCTCCAGTCACTTGCACCAAGGCCTCTTTTCCCTCCTCCAAGCACATTCCTTTGAAATTTCTATTCCCTTGTACAGAGCAGGCCTTGACCATCATTTAAACCTGACTTCACCTAAGGCAGCAGGAGGCAAGTGGGAGCACAGTTTTTTTCTCTCTCCAGCCCAGAACCCCATGGGTCTGGCCCTAGGCTTTGCACCCCTTCAGGAGTCACTAAAAATATAAGCTCTCCTCATTTTGGTTTAGAGCTAAGAGTCTAATATAGCAAGAAGGAATAAGAAAGCACATAACAGGCCACTGACAATCTCTGGGTTTACCAACAGCTTGGCTTTCCCCTCTTTCCTTTGGATTCCGCCTTCACGGGTAAATGTACAGCGTCTTTGTTGACCAGCACGGCAGCCAGTTGCCACGTGTGGCTATTGAGCACTTGGAATGTGGCTGGTCCACGTTGAAATGTGCTGTAAGTGTAAAATATACGCTATACAAAAAGTTTAAAAATGAATAAAATATCTCATTGATAATTTAAAATATTGATTACATATTGAAATGATAATATTTGGGGGGTTGGGGTACAATATATTATTAAAATTAATATCACCTGTTTCTTTTTACTGTGGCTCCTAGAAAGTTTTAAGTTACATTTGTGGCTTGCATTATATTTCTATTGGATTGTGCTGTTATCAACCCTGTTTCAATTTGTAGAGGATTTGGGGGGCCTAAGTTTGTTATTTATACTCAGTACATTTCTAAATTTATAACCAATTTATAATTATTATGTACTTATTAAAATTATAGAATATATAGTTATTTTATATGTATAAAATTAAAATATAAAAATAATTTTTAAAAAAAGGAAAACGACTCAGGATTCACCAGCAAGAGGTGAACGGGAAGGTTTAAATGTGCTCATTCCCAAATGTACTCATTCTCTGTCTCCATTTCCTGAACTCATTTCAGTTTTACATGCAGAGCTAAATCAGAATGGTCAAAAGAAATTAAAAAAAAAAAAAAGAATGGTCAGAAGAAACTCACTACATTCTGTTCTTAATTTCTGCACTGTGAGCTATATCAGTTTGCTCTGGACTTTAAGAGAGAAAGAAGTCCCAGTTTTGTGACAACTTGAGGGAAAGGAGAGGAGATTCATGGTACCTTCTCTTCTAATGTTTGAAAAAAGAAAAATGAAAGAAAAGGAGAGAAAGTGTGTGTTTCCTGGTCAGTCACTCTGTCATTTCAAAACCTTGCTAAGATGGTGCTGGTTTGGGTTGTGCCAGCATAAATACTGCTCTAAACCTTCTCTCAAGGACACAGGCCAACTCAGTATCCCAAAACCAGAGTTTGGTTGGTTTCCGCTTGACAGGTGTGCAGGGTCTCTGGTTTCAGCTGGCAGAGGCAGTGGAAGGGCGGGAATACCACAGAAGCACTCTTGTTGGGTAAAGGCTTTAGGTGACACAGAAGGAGGCTTGTCCTAAAAAGTTTCTGCTGGGCTCTGTTGTTTAATGGTTTCATCTCTAAAATATCTTAAAGAAAAAGCTTATTTTCCTAGCATTCTGGGTTACAAGGACAAATGTGGAGACCTGACAGGCCTGATTTTTAGTTCAGACTCTGTCCCTAACTAAATATGTCTTTGGACTTCGGTCTCAACATCAGTCTCCCCACGTGTACAGTGGGAATAATCATGCAGTCTTGTGAGAATTAAATGTGATCATAAATGTAAAGGGCTTAGCATAGTATTTGGCACATAGTCCATATTTAGTAAATGTTCACTGTAATTACTGTTGCCTTAATTCTTTGTTGAAGACTTGCACGTGAGGAAATGAAGCATCTGCCAGTAAAAGCTGAACCACCTCTTCAGTGGTTCCTCCAAATGGAGGGCTAGTTTGGGCCCATACAGACCATGAAGTCTCTGTGAAAAAGCTGGAGGTCCTGAGGAGTTTGGGTCAACTTCCCCAGACCATGGGAGTCGGGACAGTTCTGGAGAACCTGTTACCAGGGCCAATCCTAGGAGTCAGTTACTCCAAGGAAACCCAAAGCAAAAGGAGAAGCAGACCCAGGACCAACCTTGGAGTGCCCTGGGTCTGGCCTTGGCCCCCAAGACTGATCAAGTGACTGCAGGTGCACAGCCCCGTCATTCAACTCTCAAGTCCTCCCCTGGCCATGCCTGCTTTCCCAAGGCTGGCAATCAGAATTAGAATGGCCTGTGTTCTGAATGGAGAGGGAGGCCAAGTTTACTAAGTGTGCCCATGCCAGTACCCTTAACACTGAATTTGTGTTGCAAGGACTCTTGGGCGTTTGCCTACCTTTAAGAGACAAGGCTCGGTCTACATACTTCATTCAGAAGGAAGAGCGCACTTTTCTTCCCAGCCAGTTGATTGTATGGCATAGATAGACCTGTGTCTGTTTTGTTTCTGATTCTTTCTGTACCCAATAGCCATAACCATTGTTTAAGATTTTTTTTTCTTTTCCTTTATTTTAGACTTAGCCTCTAGTTCTTTACTTCCATACCTACTAACACCTTGTGTTACCTCTTCACCACCTTTCCACTCTCCTCATCTCCCTAACACTTACATTACTAGAAACATTTGGAAGAATATAGCGAGGGCTGGCTTGTTTATCCTGAATTTATATTGATTAGCTTTTTTATGAACCCCACTTTAGTGGGGTTTTTTTAGTTTTTTTAATAGTTGATTTATTTCTGCTGTATAGCAAATTGATTCAGTTATACATATATATACATTCTTTTTCATGTTCTTTTCCATTATGGTTTATCACAGGATATGTTGATTAACTTTTGACCAAACACTAGAGGTTTTGATCTGGGTAACCTAAGAAGCTGAAGAAAAAGACATTGGCATTCATTATCAATGCCTTTTTTTTTTTTTTTTTTTTTTTTATCCCGGTACGCGGGCCTCTCACTGTTGTGGCCTCTCCCGTTGCGGAGCACAGGCTCCGGACGCGCAGGCTCAGCAGCCATGGCTCACGGGCCCAGCCGCTCCGCGGCATGTGGGATCTTCCCGGACCGGGGCACAAACCCGTGTCCCCCGCATCGGCAGGCGGACTCTCAACCACTGCGCCACCAGGGAAGCCCTATCAATGCCTTTTGATAGCATTTATGTGACTAAATAGATACGGGACCACAGGTAATGATCTGCAAAAGGCCTTTTGAAGATAAGGGGTTGCCTAGGTCACTGAAATATTGAACTTCCCTTTCCAACCTATAGTTGTGATTTGTTATATTTCAGGGGGAAAATATCAAATACACAAAAAGACTGGAAATTCTTTGAGGTGAGTCACTTACGTTTAGGGGCTCTGCTCTTTGATATGAAACATGAAGTATAGCAACAAGCGATAGACATTTGTCAGGCACCTGTTTTTAATGAATATCCTTTCTACAAAGGATACTAATAAGCTGTGTGCCACTCCTTAAATCTTTGGTCTGATTTGCCTTCTGCAAAGGTGAGTACATGTATAATTTTCCGCAGCCCTTCAGGCATGTGGAGAGAGCAGGGCACCTGGGTTTGCGTCTGCTCAGTAGTGTTCTATAGACAGGTGGGAGCTTTTCATGTCGTAACTGTGGGTTCCGATTCTTGTCTGTTTCTGTCGTAGTCCTTTTATACTTTCTGTACGTATGTAGCCTGGATTGTCTTCCGACGTCAACACTTCACAGAGATTGAGGAAGAAATAGGGAGGCTCTTTCGTTCCGACATGTTCAACATTCCTCGAAGGAAGCGTGAGGATGAAGAGTCAGGAGGGGAAAAGAAACGCATGACTTTTGTACAATTCAGGTATGACCTTTTGACTCTCCTAAGCTCAAGGACATTTCTAGAAAACAAGATGATGTGACCTAAATGTCACCCCCACCCCCAGGAGAATGATGGCAAAGCGCCCAGCGATGAAAAAAGCCATTAACATGCGCTCTCCAGTCATGTCTACTCTGCTGCCCTCTCTCAGAGAAAAAGCTCAGAATATCTCTGACAAAAAGTACCGCCAAGCAGGCATGAAATTCCCAGTCTGGATGCAAGAGCACAAGGAAAATCTGGACTCTGTGCACATGCCAATGTAAGTGGCCCAAGGAGAGAGGAAGGAGAGAAGGCTGAGTGTTGCTTCCTAGGTGGGACCCAGGAGGGGCAAGGGCTCAGACTTGGTGCCTCTGCCAGAAAGCTGAACAAAGCTGGAAGCATCGTCTTCCTACCATCCCCTGCTCCTCTCAACATGTTTTCTTTCCAGATCAGCTCTTGGTATACCCATCTAGACTAGAAAAAACTACAAAGTTATGCTAGACTTCAAATAGTTCTAATTTGGTGAAGTGAGTAGCAGACTTTGTAAGACTGAAGTTTTCCTGTTAGAAGAGTCATCTTTGGGAAATAAGGGAAGGACCAGTACAAAATCTTGCTATGGGTCGAGTTTTTGAACCCATATTTAAGAAATAGATGTGTGTGTGTGTGTGTGTGTGTGTGTGTGTGTGTGTGTGTGTATCAGTCTTAGTTTTATACACATGCACAAGTCAGCCATATACTGGGTTGGCCAAAAACTTTGTTTGGGTTTTTCCATAAGATGTTACAGAAAAACCCAGACAAACTTTTTGGCCAACCCAATACCTTACTCTTTGGCCTCAGCAAATATTCAGCTATACCAATAATTCTTTCCACAGAGTTGGCATCCTGGGGGAGCCTCGATGTCAGTTCAACCCCCATACCCTTATCCCCCTCGATACAGAGGAAAGCATGAAGTCTGGGGGACAGTCTTCCATGATAGAAAGAAATAACATGAGGATTCAGGATACACTGGACTTAGTCATGAGAACGCTGTCCTCTCAAACAACATTCCCTAAATAATCTGTACATTCCATCTCTGTAATTAATTCCTGTATTTGAAGTAAACTACTTTGACTTAATCACTTTATACAGGACTAGTGTTTATTATTAAACTTTAAAAATTGTTCAAATTATTTTGTTAAAAGTTCAACAATAGACTAAAGAATTCCAGAAAGCTTTTGAAAACCTCCTTTTCCTATATTTAATAGTTTGCTTTGTTATTTATTTACTTCCTTGGCTTTTACATGACCATTTAGAGTAATGTATTAGGACATTTAGTCAGTGTTCTAGTGGACTAGTGAAGAAACATTCTGTTTATTCATTTCTAAATTCCTTTTTGTTTCATGAGAGAGTGTAATTGGTACATTTGAAAACAAAATTTCATAAAAAGGCAAATTAAATATTTTTAACATTAAATCTCTTTCTGGGGCTTCCCTGGTGGCACAGTGGTTGAGAGTCCGCCTGCCGATGCAGGGGACACGGATTCGTGCCCCGGTCCGGGAAGATCCCACATGCCGCAGGGCGGCTGGGCCCGTGAGCCATGGCCGCTGAGACTGCGCTTCCAGAGCCTGGGCTCCGCAACGGGAGAGGCCACAACAGTGAGAGGCCCGCGTATCGAAAAAAAACCAAAAAACAAAAAAAACCACGACTCTTTCTATGGCTATATTATTATTGGCATTGGGATATAAAGTACATCTGACTCATTTAAAAGCCTTTTAGCATATATGTTTCATTCATTTTTTTCATTTATTCATTTAACAACACATATGTTTCAAGCCCCTGCTCCATTCAAAGCCTTGTGCTGGAAAATGTAAGGAAAAAAGGTCATCAAGACAGAGACCATATCCTCTGGTCTGAGTAGTAGAGAGGATCAGTAAAACACATGCCTGCTAATGATACAACATTGAATGTGTTAGAGGCCATTAAAGAGGTAAATCCAAGTGCCCTTTGAGACAGATCAGTAGAGCCCTCACTTCTGGGGGAATCGGGAGCATTGAGATTTGAATCTGGTATTGCAGGGACTGGGTGGCACTAAAGGGGGACCGCAGGCAGAGGAAGACCATGTGCAAAGGCACAGAGATGAAAAGGTACGCCCTGTGACCGAGGAAGGCGAGAGCCATGGGTGTGCGAGGGGGGAGGTGTGTGAGGGGGAGCAGAAGAAAAGCGGGCTACAAAGGTCAGCCGAGCCTCCACATGCCCCACCAGGGAGTGAGTTGGATATTATCTGGTAGGCAGTGAAGCTTAGGGCCCGCTGATGAAACCCTTTCATTGGCTGCTGATTGTATAGTATCATCATTTAAAAAGTCCTATAGGGGTTTCGCCAACTAAAATAACTGGTCTGAATTTACCTTTCTGTGGCCACGGGTTTATCCTCAAACTTCAAAAATCCTCCTTTCTGCATTTAGCTAAAAGTTCGTTTAATGGAAAAAACTGGATGCTTTTTTCCAGATTTAATATCAAGAGCAGAGGAACAGCAGCCCCAGGCTGTCGATCATGTGGGGCAGCTTCTGTTCAACAGGCACTCTGTCTTCACTCTCATCCTTTATGTTCCAGGTCAATTCCTGTTATTCCTGTTAAAACTGCAAAGTTTTTAAAAATCAAAATCCTGAGGGGGGGAAAAAAGAAAAGGAAAAGGAAAATAAAAAAAGGGGGAGAGAAAAAGAAAGGGGGGGGGAAAAAAGAAAAAAACATCCTGGACTATGAACGAACCCTTCTTGGACCTTTTATTTACATAGAGCATTTGGTTACACACTGTGATAACAAATTTTTATCTAGAACATGTTGACATGGTTTGATTTTTGGGTTTTTTTTTTTTTTGATATTTAAAAAAATAAACCCTGGGAATTGTGGGACTTTTATAACTATCTTTACTAGGGCACCAGGCTTTTTTTTCCTGCCTCCTTTCTGACCTATGAGGCTTCAGTGTACTTCATTTATTAATTCCTTCAACTGTTGCTTCATTTTTTCATTCTACAATTGCTATATTTCCACTCTGTGTTAGGCACCCTGTTTGGTCCTGGAAATTCAGTATGGAAAAAATATAGCCAGCTCTGACTTGGAACTGACAGTCTTGGGGAAGACAGATAGGAAATGAATACTCAGATAATGAACTAATTGCAATGATGATGAATATTGCAAAAGAGAGGCCTCATCTGCTTCCAGTATGACTCAGGTGGTTATTGGCAGGGCTGAGTTCCTCACAGGCTGTTGGACTGAGGCCTCGGCTCCTCGTAAGCTATTGGCCCAAGGCCTTTCTTAGTTCTTTGCCACACGAGTCTCTCCAAAAGGAGCTTGCAACATGTCAGTTGGCTTCATTAGCGTGAACAAGTGAGAGAGGAAGAGAGAATGTGCAGGCAAGACAGAAGTTAGTCACTTACAACCTAATGTTGGAAGTGATATTCCATCACATTTGCTCTACTTTATTCACAGCAAGTCACAAGGTCTAGCCCACTCACAAGGGAAGGGGACCACCAAGGCCATGGACACCAGGAGGTAAGGATCACTGGGGGTCATCTGAAAAGTCAGCCTGCCACACTGGCAGAAGAAACATATGAAAGTCTTGAGGCTGGAAGCAAAGCTCCTTCAAGTTGCTGAGATAAGGCTTTTGAGGCTGTAGAGAGGAAGGGTAGAAGGATGAGATGTGGCTGGAGAATAAGCAAGAGCCCTATCATGGAGGGTTCTATAAGTCTATTATGGATACACTTAAGATCAATGTGGGTTGTTCCAGTGTGATTGTGCAGTTTTTGTCTTGCACAAAGGCACCAGCGAAGGAAGTGGATGGGGAATGAGATCCAAATGCATATCTTCACTTCATTCTGGAACTTTCCAGGTGGAGTCCCTTTTTGTAATTCACAAAGCAGCAGTCTTGAATGGGTACCCTTTAATGGTTTTTAAGCAGGTGCATTGTTAAAGCTTACCAAGAGGGTTTTTTTAATTCAAAATATTCAAGTAAGAGAACAAAAAGACAAGCTACAGGCTGGGGGAAAATATTTGCAAGGCATGTATCCGATAGAGGACTTGTATGCAAAATATACAAAGAACTCTTAAAAACAACAAGAAAACAAACACTCCAGTCAAAAAATGGGCAAAAGGTATGAACAGACACCTCATCAAAAAAATATATACTCAGGACAAACAAGCATATGAAGAGATGCTCTATGTTATTTATCATTAGGGAATGGAAGTTAAAAAAGCAATGAGATACCACTACACACTTATTAGAATGGCTAAACTGACAATACCAAATGCTGATGAGGATTCAGAACAACAGGAACTCTTATTCATTGCAGAGTCAAAATGATGCAGCCACTTTAGAAGACAGTTGGAAGTTTCTTACTTTAATTTTCTTACAGTTAATATGAAAATGTAATAGATAGCCAACACAGTCTTGGAGAGAAAAACAGTTGGAGGGCTAACACATTCTGATTTCAAACTTACTACAGAGCTACAGAAATCAAGGCTGTTTAGTACTGGTATAAGAATAGACATTTATATCAATGGAATAGAATTGAGTCCAGAAATAAACCCATACATTTATGGCCAACTGATTTTCGACAAGTGTGCCAGGACAATTCAATGGGGAAAGAATAGTCTTCTCAACGAACAGTGTTGGGACAACTGGATATTCCCATGTAAAAGAATGAAGTTGGATTCCTACCTTACACTGTATGTAAGCTTTAACTCAAATGGGCCATAAACCTAAATGCAAGGACTAAAACTAGAAAACTCTAAAATATAGGTGTTAACCTTCATGATCTTGGGTTAGGCAATGGTTTCTTAAATACGAATGACGCCAAAAACATAAGCAACCAAAGAAAAAAATTGATAGATTGGACTTCATCAAAATTAGTAACTTTTGTGCTTCAAAGAAAACTATCAAGAAAATGGGGTGATGATTGTATAGCAACTCTGTGAATATACTAAAAAAAATGGAATTGTACATTTTAATAGTGAATTTATGGCATGTGAATTACATATCAATAAAGCTGTTATAAAGAAAAAAGTGAAAACACAATTCACAGAATGGGAAGAAATATTTGCAAATCCTATATGTAATAAAGGTCATGTATTCAGAATACATAATGAATTCTTACAGTTTGACAATAAAAACTAAATAATCCAATTTAAGAATTGGCAAAAGCTTTGAATAGACATTACTCCAAAGAAGATATACAAACGGCTAATAAGCACATGAAAAAACACTCAACTTTATTAGTCATTAGGGAAATGCAAATCAAACCCACAGTGAAATCCCACTTCACACCCACTAGGACGGCTATGAGCAAAAAGTTAAAGAGCAAGTGTTGATGAGAATGTGGAGAAATCAGAACCTTCACAACATTCCTGATGAAAATGTAAAATGATGCAGCCACTTTAGAAAACTGCTTATCCGTTCTTCAAAAAGTTAAGCATATACCATATGACTTAGCAATTCCATTCTTAGATATATACCCAAGAGAACTGAAAACATATGTTTACACAAAAACTTGTACACAAATGTTCAAAGAAGCATCATTCATAATAGCCAAAAAAGTGGAACAAACCAAATGACCAACAATTGATGAATGAATAAACAAAAATGTGGTATATCCATGCAATGGAATATTACACAACCATAAAAAGGAATGATGTACTAATTCATGCTACAAGGTGAATGAAGCCTGAAAACATCATGCTAAGTGAAAGAAGCCAGACACAAAAGGCAGCCTATTCTATGATCACAATGATATGAAATGTCCAGAACAGGGAAATCCATAAAGACAAGGTAGATTAGTGGTTGCCAGACACTAAGGGGAGGAGGGAATGGGGAGAGACTGCTAACAAGATCTCTTTTGGGGGTGATGAAAATGTCCTGGAATTAGATAGTGCTAATGGTTACACAACTTTGTCAATAGACTATCACTGAATTGTACACTTTAAGAGAGTGAATTTTATGGTATGTGAATTATATCTCAATTAAAAAAAACAAGGAAAGTCTGAGAAATTGCCACATGATGTTTAAATCTAATCTAGTATCCTGGATAGTATGCTGAAACAAAAAAAAAGGATATTATGTAGAAACTAAGGAAATCCTAATAAAGCATGGATTATAGTTAATAATAATGTATCAATATGGGTTCCTTAATGTACCATACTAATATAAGATGTTAATAATCAGAAACTGGATGTGGGGATACAGGAATTCTCTATCATATCTTTGCAATTTTTCTTTAAAACTGTTCTAAAGTAAAAAGTTGATTTAAAAAATATTCAGCAAATACTTATGTCACACCTGATATGTGGGCATAGAGCTGGACCACATATGGTCTTTGCTCAGGTTGCCCTCTGCGCAGAAGCGGAAGAATAAGATAAACACGTGCACAAAAAGGAGGCTAGAAGTCAGAAATCAAGAAACACTATGCAGTAGGGCTTAAAGGAGAGAGCCTCTCAGGTCAAGGGATTGGGAGATGGGCATAGAGACGGCTCTGGAAGATGTGAGGGGTCTGGATAGGCAGAGACGGGGTGGGGGTATCTGGGGATGCTTCCTGGGGTTCTCACAGGGTTCAGACCTGAAAATCGGGTGGTGATGGGGCCTTGTGCAGTTGAGCTGGACTGTGGGGTTTGCTAGGGGAGCAATGAGGACTTCTTCATGTGGGAAAGATGGTATCTTATTTCTTAACCTTTTCCAGGGGCTGCAAAACCCTTTCTATTCCGCCTTTGTTCAGGCTGCAGGGTCCTATAACATTTGAATCATCATCCTCTTCTAGGATTCAGCCTGTACAACCATGTCAGCATTTGCATCTTTACCTCTGTTTTTTTTTTTTTTTTTTTTTTTTTTGCGGTACGCGGGTCTCTCACTGTTGTGGCCTCTCCCGTTGCGGAGCACAGGCTCCGGACACGCAGGCTCAGCGGCCATGGCCCACGGGCGCAGCCGCTCCGCGGCACGTGGGATCCTCCCAGACCGGGGCACGAACCCGCGTCCCCTGCATCGGCAGGCGGACTCCCAACCACTGCGCCACCAGGAAAGCCCTTTACCTCTGTTTTGAGCTTCAGTTCCATCATAGATACAAATCATCCTACTTAGAACTTGGCATATGGCATTTTGATCTCTAGCTAACTTTTTTTTTTGGCTGCACTGCGTGGCTTGTGGGATCTCAGTTCTCTGACCAAGGACTGAAGCTGGGCCACGGCAGTGAAAGCCTGGAATCCTAACCACAAGGCCACCAGGGAACTCTAGCTAATTTTCATACCAAGAAAGAAAAATAAACGTGCCTCCTCCAAGCCCATTGCCACTGAGCTCTCCTCCCTCTGAACAAGTTTCAGTTTGCAGAAAGCAAGCAGTTTCAGGGGACTGAGAGCACAGGGTGAACTGTGCCCTTGTTTTTGCAGGACGTCTCCAGAGCAGTCTGTGTCTGGCAGTGGGTTCATAAAGTTGTTCTCTGCCTCTGAGTTTCTCTCTGTGAGGTGGTGCCCAAGGTGATCTAGGCGAGCCATGCTAAGGGGCTTGGTGTCCTGCACCACTTGCTTTGCACCTTGGCCTCCCTTGTCCTCCTTAGGCAGAATGATTTGTTCTCATTTCCTTCTCCTGTGTCTAACCCAGAGGCCTAAGCAGAGCAAAAGGGGAATGCGCTGGGGCCAAAGAGCTCAGATCACACTGAAATCTGGCACAAAAATAGCCACCCACGCCTAGGACCTTTGCGGGGGACACTTGTCCCCCATCAACTGGCCAGTGTCAGAACATTGGAACTATTTAGAATCAAAGTCTTAAGTCTATTGGTGGTTGCCCCATATCAACCTGTATTTCTTCTGGAAATAATTTTTAATGATATCATCTGCCTAATTTACATAAGTAATCCTTGTTCAGTGTAAAAAGAAACCTTAGAAAACACAAAGAAAAAAATAAATGCCCATAATCTCATCACTCAGGATAACTCATTGTTAATAATTAAGTGAATCTCCTTTCAGTCATTTGTGTGCATTTATGTACAAACAAAAATGAGGTCGTGCAGTGTACCCTTGTCTGCAGCCTCCCTCCTTCAGAGAGAAATACATCGTGAACTCAGCCAGTACCCATCTAAAACATGATTTTAATTGCCCTGTGGTATTCTGTGGTATGAGTATGTCACAGTGTCCTTGCCCAGTCACCTGTTTTCTTGTATACATACCTTGTCTCTCAAACTACTGCTCTTTTCCTTAGGATAAAGCCCTGCGAATGATATTGCTGCATCGAAGAGCACACTCCTTCTCGAGACGTTAGGATTGCTGAATTTCCTGCCGAAGGCTAGCCCCAAAGCAAGGCTACCTCCATCTGCGTATGAGAATGCTCACCCCTCACCTGGGCGTTACCATTCCTTTGAATTCTTGCCAATTCTATGGTAGTGAAAAATGGAATTGTATGTTCATTCTAATTTATACTTTCTATTAACAGTAAGGATGCATACCTCTTCATATTGGTCGTTTGTGCTTCCCCTTTTCTGATTTATCACAGAAATAATATAATGTGAAATGCATTGAGTTTCTTCAAGTAAACGCATCACCCAACTCAAGGAACTATATTATAGTAGCACAGATAACAAAAATAACAGTACCTTGTCATAAATTCTAGATCAAGGCAGATGGTAATATATTACTCAATATAATATATATTACCACATGAAGGTTCTATTTTAAGTTCATTTCTAGAATTGACTGCCAGGGGAAAAGCTTTTCTGTGATTACTTTCATCACAGAACAAGAATATATGACTTATCTTGGTTTCCTCTTTATCTTTTGCTTCAAGGAAGCACAGAAATAAATTTACTGCTTAATCATAAGAACTTAGAGCTTTGGTCTCTCAGATTTTTATTTTCTATCTTTACAACTTTGTGTTGCCTATACCTTCTCTTTTGTTTCTTTTTTAAATTATTTTTTTTATTTTGAAATAACGGCAGATTTACATGAAGTTGTAGGATATAATACATGTGAACCCTTTACCCAGTTTTCTCAATGGTAACATCTTGCACAGTTACAGAACAATTTCACAACCGGACATTGATATTGATCCAGTCAAGATACAAAACATTCCATTGCTATGAGGATCCCTCATGTTACACTTATAGCCACACACTTCTTTCTTGTCCCCACCCTCTCCTTAACCTCTGGCAACCACTAATTTCTCCTCCATTTCTATAATTTTTTCATTTCAAGAATGCTATATACATGTAATCATACAGTACCTAACTTTTTGGCACTGGATTTTTTTCACTCAATATAACTTTCTGGGAATTCATCCAGGATGTTACATGTATCAATAGTTTGTTCTTTGCAGCACTATTTACAATAGCCAAGACATGGACAGATGAATGGATAAAGAAGATGTTGTACATATATACAATGGAACATTACTCAGTCATAAAAAAAAAGAAATAATGCCATTTGCAGCAACATAGGTGGACCTAGAGATTATCATACTAAATGAAGTAAGTCATACAGAGAAAGACAAATATGATATCACTTATATGTGGAATCTAAAAAAATGATACAA
This sequence comes from Pseudorca crassidens, assembly GCF_039906515.1. Taxonomy (NCBI): domain Eukaryota; kingdom Metazoa; phylum Chordata; class Mammalia; order Artiodactyla; family Delphinidae; genus Pseudorca; species Pseudorca crassidens. The sequence continues at coordinate 37,585,736 of NC_090296.1, read as the reverse complement.
ATGAACTTATTTATAAAACAGAAACAGACTCACAGACTTAGAAAACAAATTTATGGTTACCAAAGGGGAAAGGTGGGGGGAGGGATAAATTAGGAGGTTGGGGTTAACATATATACACTACTATATATAAAATAAATAATCAACAAGGAGGGCAATTTCCTGGTGGTCCAGTGGTTAGGGCTCTGCGCTTCCACTGCAGGGGGCACGGGTTCTATCCCTGGTGGGGGAACTAAGATCCCGCATGCAGTGCGGCATGGCCAGAAAAAAAAAAACCACAAGGACCTACTGTACAGCACAGGACCTCTACTCAAGACTGTAATAACCTACATGGAAAAAGAATCTGAAAAAGAATAGATATATGTGTATGTATAACTGAATCACTTTGCTGTATACCTGAAACTAACACAACATTGTAAATCAGCTATATTCCAATATAAAATAAAAATTAAAAAAAATAGTTTGCTCCTTTTTATTGCTGAGTTGTATTCTGTGATGTGGATGTACTGAAGCTTGTTTAATTCATCCTTCAAAGGACATATGGATTGTTTCCAGTTTGAGCTATTACAAATAAGGCTGCGATAAATTCACGTACAAGTTTTCGTGTGAACATAAGTTTTCATTTCTCTGAGCTTACACATTTTATAGTTAATTGTACCAGGTCTTTTTCTGTGAGTGGCTAGTATATAATCATAAATAAAGACCACCTACTATTTTTGTATTGTGATTGTTATTAGCATGTTACTATCCTTCATCTTCCAACTCCTCATGGCCTGGAAAAAAGCAGATGAAACTTGGAAGAGTTACATAGTGTGTCCGCAGGTCCAGTGGAGACCGAATTCTGATATATGTTCTCAACTCCTGGCTTTTATGTGGCTCTTATGGAAATCACTGCAGCTCTTAAGACAGAGTTTATTTTTGCTTCTTCTCTCTGGAATCCTGGTCGATATGAAGCAAGTTTGATTTCTAGTTGCCTGCTTAGGAATGGCTCAGAGGTGTGGTTGGATATTCTTTCAATGTGTGTGGGCAATTAAAACAAAAGTTCTAAAACAGATGCAAGTACAGTTGGCCCCTAGATTCACTTCATCTTGATCTCACATTTGAAATTAAGATAGTCACTTCATGGCACCATGGTTTTATACAAATCTCTGCTGAAAAGAATGTTCAATTTAGAGAAAGATACAGAATGAATCCACCATGAAACCCAAGCCGTGTGTTTTTATTGAAACCACATCTGACCAGCCATAAGGTAGAAATGGAGGGTGAGAAAGCGTGTGTACCTGTTCGTTTCTGAGGTTCTAAAGTGACACGGCCAGATACAGCTGTCACTCTCTCTGCCTATATTAGTCTAATATTTAATTGCATAGTTAATATGCAATTAAATTCTATTTGCTCATTTGTTTCATTCAGCATTCTGCTCACTCTGTGCCAGGGACTGGGGTGGGGTCTGGAAACTGGGAGATTAATTAGATGCTGTTCCTATGCTCAAGGGGCTCACACTCCAGTGAGGGGGAAGGTGATGTCTAAACAGTCAGAAGATGATGCGCTAAGTGCTTCCAGTGTATTCCAAAGTCTGCAGGTGGCAGTGGTGCCAGTGGCAGTCTCCAGTCACCAGGTGTGGTGGCAGCAGGGGGCTACCGGACTGGTTCGGCAGTGTGGTCTTGTCTGTGGTTATGGCTTCTTGTCCACTCTCCTTTAATTCTTGTACGTTTTCCAAGTCTTCCTGGTGATTCTACCCAATGTACTCCCAGTAAATTCTCTTTCTTCTTAAATCAGCCAATGTTGATTGATAGACTGCTAGTTTCAGGTTATTAGGTATCCCTCCAGGATTGATTTATGAATGTAAATGCAGGACTAAGCCTCACCCAGTTGTGAAAATGATGAAATACTTCCATGTCAGTTGGTAAATAAACACTGCTCCCCGCCCCCTGAGGCCCCAGGCTCCCTGGTCCCTCCCCTGGGACCCTCTCTCTCTTCCCTACAATCCATAATCTCAAGGTGTTACACTGGGCACAGGTGCTCTGGTACTACAGGCGGCATTCTTTCTGATTGACAGGTGCCTCTGGTGGTGCATCTAAATGTACGCGGTATACGTATATGTTATGTATGTAAGTATATATAAATATCAAAAACTCAGGGTCAATTCGTGTCAGGTGGGAACTCGCTGCGCATTCTGTGTGGCCAATGTGAGACCTTTCCGTATAAGCACATGTAGATTTAGTCCCTTTTCAAACGGCTGCTTGGTATTTCATTACAGGGATTTAACTACAAATGATTTAACCAATTTGGGGAGGTTTTACAAAATAGAGATATCCTTCCCCCACAACTCAGTACCACCTACAAGGGGGTGGCCAAGACAGCAGAGTAGGAAGACCCTGAGCTCAACCAAAATGACAGCTGTTTATAGAGCAGCTATCAATGAGAACAACCTGAAGGCTGGCAGAGACATCTTCTACAACTGAAAATATAAAGGAGCCACAATGAGATGGGTAGGAGGGGTGGAGTCACAGTATAGTCAAGACCCACACCTGCAGGTAGGGGACCCACAAACAGGAGGATGACCACAATTGCAGAGGTTCTCCCCAAGGGGTGAGGGGTCCAAACCCCACACTGGGCTCTCTAGCCAGGAGGTCCTGCATTGGGAGGAGGAGCCCTCAGAACGTTTGGCTTTGAATACCAGTGGGGCTTAATTTTAGGAGACCCAGAGGGCTGTGGTAAAGAGACTCCACTCTTAAAGGGCACATCCAAAATCTCACACGCTCTGGAACCCAAGGCAGAAATAGTCATTTGAAAGGAGCCTGGGTCAAATCCACCTGCTGACCTTGGAGAGCCTCCCAGAGAGGCAGGAGACAACTGGGACTCACCCTGGGGACACAAGACACTGGCGGCGGTCATTCTGGGGAGCTCACTCTATCACAAGGACACTGGTGGCGGCAAGTGCCATTTTAGAATCCTCCCTCTAGCTTATGAGCCCCAGGACCCAGCCTTGCCCAGTATCAGTCCTGGGATGCCCCTAGCCAAGCAGCTAGCTGGGCTGGGACACAGCGCCACCCATCAGCAGGTCAGCTGCCCTAGGCTCCTCTAAGGCCCCCGGCTACCCTGGGACCCAGCCCTACCCACCAATGGGCTGGTACTAGCACTGGGATGCAACCTCACCCATCAGTGGGGTGGGGGAGGGCACCAGCCCCAGGAGCCCCTAAGCCTCAGCCCTGCCCACCAGTGGCCCGACATCAGCTCTGGGACTCCCAAGGCCCTGCATCCAGAGATCCTGGGACCCAGTTCCATCCACTAGTGGGCCAGCAGTAGCCCCGGGCCCCCTGGCCCTGCAGCCAACTGTCGAGATCCAGCCCCACCTGCCAGTAGGCCAACATCAGCTCTAGGACCTCGAGCCCTACAACCAGAGAACCCGAGACTTTGTATGGTGACAGATGGTAACTAGACTTATCATGGTGATTATTTTGAAGTGTATAGAAATACCAAATCACTATGTTGTACACCAGGAAGTAACGTAGTGTTGTAGGTCAATTATTCTTCAAAAGTAAGAAACAAACCCATAGAAAAAGAGATCAGATTTGTGGTTACCAAAGGCGGAATGTGGAGATAGGTGGGGGTGGGCGGAGGGGGAATGGGGTGAAGGTGGTCGAAAGTTACGAACTTCCAGTTATAAGATACATAAGTGCTAGGAATGTCATGTACGATGTGATAATATACTACTGTATTATGTTATATGTGAAATTTGTTGAGAGTAACTTCTAGGTGTTCTCATCACAAGGAAAAAAATATTTGTTTTCTATTTCTTGAATTTTGTATCTATATGAGATGATGGATGTTCACTAAACCGTGGTAATGATTTCATGATGAATGTTAGTCAAATCATTATGCTGTACACCTTAAACTTGTGCAGTGCTTGTACTGTACTTGTACTGTGCAATTACATACGGTAATTGTACAGTATGTCAATTATATCTCAATAAAACTGGAAGAAAAAAAAAAACCACCTACAAGATGGAGATTCAGGAAGTCTAGGGAGAGGCCGACCATGTGAATTTTCCAAACTCTCCAGGTGGCTCTCCAGGTCTGGGGTTTATTGGCATGAGCAGTGCATCAGTTGGCCCTGCAAACATGAAAGCAAAGAAAAAACCATGCAACTTCCTTTATAAAAGAAGGCCTGTCTTCTTCTTTCTAGGACACAAGATATAAAATAAACAATATAAAAACTTGTGTTTAAAGACTTCCAGTCCTTAAGTTTATAGTTGCCCTGGCTTGCTACCAGATTGCAATTTTTCTCTGTTTAGCAATAACTAAAAGGAATGTCAGTCTAGAAACAAGATGAGGGGCAGAGCCCTCTCAGTGAGTTCCGTATATACAGGCCAAGCTTTTGCTTCCAAAGAACATTGCTGTCCCTCTTGTATTTAGAAAAAATTCAACTTTGGTTGTCTTCCAGTAACTGAGCAGTGGCCAAACATCAGTATTTCTTCAAATTTGAAAGTGAATCTTGATTTTTTTTTTTGTAAGTCGGCATAAAGCTCAGATAATCAACTACAGTTCTTGGAAAGGATTAAACTGTAATTCAGTTCAGCACTTCCAGGCGATCTGGAAGCTAGAAAAGTATATTTATGGGAAAAGAGGTTTATATAAATACTTTATTCAGTGACCCACAGGATAGAGTTGAGAATAAGCGTCTTGTGTTGGTGGATGATACCAAATTAGGTGGAGTTGCTAACATCCCAAATAGTGAGAACTAAACTCCCTGTGACCCTTTTAGATTGGCCTTGACACACTTTTAAAAAATGACCCATACCACAAATACAAGATGAAAAGTGGCTCACAAGAGCTATAGTGAAAAAAAATATGAGATTTTCAAAGTTAACAACTATGTCACAAGTACAGAATTAGTCAGCAATAGAGAAACTATTGAGAAAACAGACCAACAAAAAAACATGATACTGGAATGTTAATGAGGAAAAGATAAGCAAAACTCCTGAATACTTTTCCCGCATATGGCCTGGGTCAGGCCTTAAGTGGGAAATACTCCTATCCAGTTTGGGTCTTCATAATTTGGAAGTCTATCTAAAAAAAATAAAATGTGCCTGAAAAATGTGGGTGACTTATGAGATAGGGGGGGAAAATCTCTGAAAGAAAAATTAAGCTAATTGGAATTATTTAAATTGCAGAAAGAAAACTCAGAAACACTTTAGAACTGTCTTCAAATATTCATGGTGTGATTATGGAGTGCTGAATATCTTTTTCTCTTTTCTACAAAAGACACAACTGGAAATCAAGAGGTAAACATGCAGTAATTTGGATTAACTTAGATCTGAGGACATGTGTGCTTGAAGTAGATTAGTGTACTGGGCAGCTGTGTATAATACCTAGAATGTACAGACCATGGACTCTGGAGCCAGACTGCTTAATATCTATGAGCCTGACTTACCCGCATCCTACCTCAGTTTGCCCATCTAAGAAGTGAGAGGTCGATACTGTCTGCCTCATAAGGTTGTGGGGAAGATAGTATGAGATGACGTAGGCAAGCCCCGAAAGGATGTGATTACTGGCTGATCACCAAGGATGGTAAAACTTCTAGAATGGACTCCTGGAGGGGATTCTTGAATCTTTTCCTAGACTGTCTCGAACTTATGGTTAAATTTATAGTTCTAATTTGAGACAACTTTGTGAACAACACATGGCATCTACACGAAACATCTCACACAATATTTTAGCCATCATTTCAAAATTGCCTCACTCTATCACATTCTTTTTTTTAAATTTATTTATTTAATTTATTTATTTTTGGCTGCGTTGGGTCTTCGTTGCTGTGCGCAGGCTTTCTCTAGCTGCAGTGAGCGGGGGCTACTCTTCGTTGCAGTGCGTGGGCTTCTCATTGCGGTGGCTTCATCTTGTTGTGGAGCACAGGCTCTAGGCGCGCGGGCTTCAGTAGTTGTGGCACGTGGGCTCAGTAGTTGTGGCTTGCGGGCTCTAGAGCACAGGGTCAGTAATTGTGGCGCACAGGCTTAGTTGCTCTGTGGCATGTGCGATCTTCCCGCACCAGGACTCGAACCTGTGTCCCCTGCGTTGGCAGGCGGATTCTTAACGACTGCGCTACTAGGCAAGTCCCTATCACATTCTTATAACACAAAATTATAAGTCTTGTGCACCCAGCTGAGACTGCCTTGCACACAGTACGCATATGCGATCAGGTGGATTGCAAACCTGGACATGGCTCGTGAGAATATTTGCTCCTTGGTCTTTTGATATTGCAGAGATATTATCAAATAATCTTCATATCATATACCTTGGAATATATTCATGTCTGAAATTTGTGTTAATGAGCCAGTTTAATTCAATTCAAATAAATTCCATTTAGTTCAACTAAGCATTATCGAGGACGTGTGCTGGGCCCTTGGAACAACAAATGACTTGTTCTCTGCCTTTAAAGACCTCACGGTCTTACAAGAAGAAGAAGCAAAAATAGTTCATTTTAATATCACGTGACAGAAGACAAATTTCAGGGGCAAATTGCCATGGCAGCATAGAGCCTGAATGATGACTTTTGCCTGGGAATCACCAAAGGCTCACAGAAGCCCAGACACTTAAGTGAACTTTGAAGAGGAGAGCAGAGAGAATTTCTCAGGTGAAGGTGAAAGGAGGTCTAGAGAGTGACAGCTTCTATTGGGTCCAGGGGCTGGGTTTTTGTTATTGTTACCATTATTATTGTCTTTATACATTACCATTATTACTTTGACTAAGTCATGTGGGCATAAATCTGTGACGTTTCTAGATGGACATGAACATGAAGCAGTATTTGAGGCAATAGGAACTCAAAAGGCCATGGGTTTAAGTTGCACCTCTGCCTTGCAGAAAGATTTCAAAAGCACCACTAACAACTCAGAGTAAGAATCTTGGTGTGTATGTGCATGTGTGTGTATCCATCTATGTATTTATCTTTTGCCATTCTTACACATTTGGACCAAGACAACTTCTAAATAGTAAAATAATAAATGTCAGAGAAAGATGTCCGGTCTGTGAGAAATGGAAGAGAAGGCACTCTTTCTGGATCCTCGTTTGGAAGGATTCTGGTCATATCCGCCCAATCACAGGGGTGTATGAGATGTAAGCGCTCTTCCCCGTTTATCTCAGCGGTCCAAACTGGTGAAAGCATACAGCATTCTACATGTAATGTGGGAAACTTCAAGAAATTTCAACCCCCTACTTGCTGTTACTGATGCCGAAAACTTGGCCTCTGTGCACCGGTGCCGAATTGAATCTTGGAGACAGAGTGTTGGGTGAAGTAGAAAAGAATAGCTTTATTGCTTTGCCAGGCAAAGGGGGACACAGCGGGCTCAGGCCTCAAAAACTGTGTGTCTTAACCTGGGGGAATTTGGTGAGGAGTTTTATAACAATGGTTCAAGGGTGGGGTTGCTGATAGCGATCAGGGTGTGTGCAGGGCCTGTACTCCCTTAATCTGGCCTCAGGTGGTCTCCTGATCTTTGAAGACGGCTTCATCAAGTAGTTAGCATCTTCCATTTGTTGGGGGTTTTTGTTCTGCAGAAGAGCTCAGAGATATCGTTATATGTATCCCTTGACCTACCAACAAGAAATGGAGGACATGGAAAGGTTTCCGTGCTCAGGAGCCCCCACAGGGTCCTGCTCGGTTTCATTCCGAAGGTTTTTAGGACAGGAATAGTAGGAGAAATGGTAAGAAGAGAGGAAGGAAAGCTCGGAGGAGGACACAGGTGTCCTGCCGAGTCAGGTTGAGTGGTGGTTCCAGGGGTCTCTCCTAATATCCCTCCAGGCAATGAGGTTGTTCTGCTGTTTTCCTCAATAACAAGAAACGGACCCTGTTATAAGTCAGGCCCTCCTGCGGTTACAAGGAGGGCAGCCGTGGCACCACTGACCACGCTGGTCCCCACCCAACAGGCTCAGGATCCTGGGGTACAAAGCTGCATGTCTGTCCCTGGACACCAGCAAGTCTCTGGAATGGCGAACGGCCCCGGCAACATTGACAGGAAGGCTTTATTTTCAGGGCTGGGTGGGGGAGAAGCAGCTGAATGAGGACTGTGCGGTGCTTTGCTGTGGTGCAAGGTCAAGGCTTTTTTTCAAAGCAAATGACAGATTGTTCTTTGTCCATCTGTAGCTAAGTGACACCCGAGGCCCCAGGAGGAATAGTTGGTGCCCATCACGGGACGCCACGCCCTCATCACATGCTTGTGTCAGGCTCTAAAAGGAGTCTGATGAGCTGGCCTGCCGCCCTGCCCCTGACCTCTGGCCAACAACTCTACTTTCTCCCCCTTCTCTTCTCTGGTGTCTGGTTTCACAGATGCCAAGTAAAAACCTCATTGATTCAGCATTTGAAATCACTGGAGCTGAACTAACTAAAGTTTTCCCTTGCAATATACCTTAGCAAAGGGCTTAATAAATAAACAGAGATAAAAAATTGTTAGAGGAAGAGGGGATTTAACCCAATTAAAATTATGAATATATTGAAAAGATTTTAAGTAGGGTTGATGTGCTAGTCCTCTGGTGGTTGATAGGTTTTATATTTTGGCCCATCTCCAATTGATTGGCACAATGTTGAGAAAGATTATGCATTTAAAACAAAGGAGAGAAAGAAAAGAAAGAAAGATTATATTTATTTATAATATAATCTTTTATTATATATATTTAAAACAACACTGTGATTGATTAGCAATGTCTGCGCTGGGCTCAAAGGGAGATACAGGAGTGGTAGTAAATAGGCCAGGTATTTGCTTCCTTAAGAGTGCTCAAACCTCTTTTAGAAACAGAGCTGTGTAGAAAACAAACAAATGAAATGGAAGCAAAGAACATTAATTGAGCATTTATTGTGTTCTAGGCCCATGCTAGATACTGTAATTAATTTTTTCATTTGATTCTCTTTGTACTCTGAAAAGTAGTCATGATCATCCCATTTTGCAAATGGGGAAATTGAATCCTATAGAGATTAAGGTGACAAGGGCCAGATGGCCAGTTGGCAGCAGAGTCAGATTTCAAACTCAGGTTTGGTTGATTCCAAAGTCCACTGTTCTTTCAATTAAAATAAAAAGGACTTCTAGCTGACAATGCATTAAATGAATCTGTACGTTAAAAGGCTTCAGTATGTATGGGAACACTTTCAATTCAAATAGTTTAAGTGGAGGTAAAATGGAGTAATTAAAAAATAGTAATTCAAAAGAAGAGAAAGAGAGAAAAGGAACGAAGACAAGATGTGACAAATGGAAAACAATGAGCACGATGGTAGATTTAAATCCAACGTAGCAATATTTAGATACATAAACAGTCTGGGCCACCCCTAGTAAAAGGCAGAGATGATCAGATTGAATGAAAAAGCCAGATCCAACTATATGCTGCCTATAAGAAACACACTTTAAATATAAAGATGCAAGTAGTTTAAAAGTAAAAGGATAAAGAAGGATAAATCAAAAGAATGCTGAGGTAGATTCAAAAATAAGAAATATTGCCAGGGATAAGGAGGTACATTACATACTAGTAAGAAATAATTTGATTGAGAAGACATAACAATTCTAACTGTGTAGTACCCGATAACAGAGCTTCAACACGTCTAAAATACAAACTGATAGAAGAAATAGAGAAACCTACAATTATAGTTGGAGATTTCAAGACTCTTCTCTCAGTAGCAAGGTAGAATAAGCAGACAAAGCAGACAGAAAAACAGTGAAGATAGAGAAGACCAAAACAAAACTATGGACCAAGTTCACCTAATTGACCTCCATAGGATATTCCACCCAACAGTGGATACCTATTCTCTTCAAGTGCACGTGAAATATGCCCCACTATAATCTGGACCATAAAGTAAACCTTAGCAAACAAAAAAGAATTGAAATCAAAGTATGTTTTCTAACCACAGTGAAATTAAACTAGAAATCAATAAAAGAAAGATTTCTGGAAATATCCGGTGGGTCAAAGAAGAGATCACAAGGGAAATTAGAAAATATTTTGAATTGAATGAAATAGTTGAAAATGCTGACATTTTACAAAGTCCACCTGGTCTGAATTAGTGTGATTCGCTTGCAGGTTTTCAGGCAATGTGCCACTGGGGCAATTTTATTAAAATACAGGAGCAAGGATACCATGCCCTCCTCAGTCTTTAAATGAAGAGCAGACGAGTAATGTCTGTACAGAGCCCTCCCCTTCTGTTCCCACTCTTCCTGCAGCCCTGGCTCTTCCCTGGTTTCAGATCACAAAGGAACACATACGCAGTGGAACTGCACTCCAGATACCATCCTAGTGTTGAGTATTTCTGGGAGAGCATCTTGCCCATGATACAATCACTGTGCAGTGAACCAGGAGCTGGGGGCAGTAGTCAACTGTCTACCTGGCTCTGGGTTTAAACACTGTCAGATAACACCAAGTATGTCTTGCCCTGTTGCAGATCTCTGAAGAGAATCAGAGGCCTGTGTGAAATTCATGCCATCATCATGGGTGAGACAGGCAGAACGGGGCTTACACAACAGGAAAAACCAACCCAAGTATGGGGATGTACAGATTACATGTTATGAATAGTAATCATAACATGTATCTACTACTTACTCTGTCCCGGGAATCCTCTCTTTGAACCTTACAGTAACCCTATGAGGTAGGTGCATTCTGCAGAGGAGAGACTGAGGCACAGCGAGTTAGATAAATTACTTGGAGTTCCACAACCAGCAAGTGGACAGACCTTGGATTCCATTCAAGCGGTTTGCTCTGGCAGCTGAGTGGCTCAAGAGGCTTCATAATGAAACACATAGTCTCAACCAGTCCCCACAAGGACCCCTGAGGGAGGCCTTGTGATTAAATGGGGAAATGATGCTGGAGGAACTGACAGAGACCCAGAGAGGTTAAATCACTTACCTGTGGTCGTTAGGCTGTTATGGCAGATCTCGAGATAGGACTCAGCCCTTCTAATTCCCAGGCCAGTGCCCTTTGCGTCATACAATGCTGCCTCCCTCACCTGGGAGCCCTGGGAGAATCACTCATATTTCTTACATCCTGGTGTATATACTTTCCCAAGCACCAGTGTGACCAGCTGTAGATGCACGTATGAATATGATGAACAGAGCAGAGGCGGTATTACTGGGGCACAGTTCAGAGAGCTGCCAAGTATGAGGGAGAGGGAAAGGACTGGGGATTATGGGGCTATGTGGGTTCATCTAATATGGATCTGGTCAGAGAGTCTCAGGTCACACACATGAGCTGTGTGACCTCAAGAAAGTTACTTAACTTCTCTGAGCCTCTATTTCCTTGTCTTAAAAAATGGGGTAAAAATACTAACGGCTTCATGGGGTCACTGTGAATATTAAAGTGGTCAAAGCACATAAAGCACCTAATCCATTGCCTGCCTGGCACACAGGAAGTACAAAGGCAACATTGGCACATTTTCTAAGTGTTGCTTCTAAGAAGTGATTGCTTGTGTGTACGCTCCTATAACTATAACCTCTGGTTGAAAACAAACAAACAAATAAATGAGTTTTTCTCTTCCCTTCTTCCCCTCTTGAGAGTGGTGGTTTCTACCCTTGTGACTTCCCCAGGTGCTCATCAGCCTGCGGGCTATGAGACATTTGCCTGTCAGGGCCTGTTTCCACAGTCCAGCTCAGAGCCTCTCTCTGCTTTTAGTACACAACTACCATTTAGGAAATTCCTCCCTGGGTCCAGAGAGGGTGTGTCCAGCAGTACATTTTTTGTTTGTTTATTTGTTTTATCTTTTTTTTTAATTAAAAAAGTTTTTTAGTTTTATTTTTTATTTTATATTGGAGCAGTACATTCATTGCAAAGTTCAGAAACGGGAGAATTCCATCAGAATGCTTCATAGACTATGCATGTATATTCCATGGGGACAAGAGTGCCTGTAAAAAGAAGCTTGTTTTTTGCTTCCTAGTTTTGTACATTCTCCTTCTTCTGGAGAGGGTTAAGGCTCCATTTGAGATTTGTAGAGAGAACGTCTCTAGAGTCTGCCCAGAGATTTGCAGGGGATTGCCCTTAAGGTAGGGGATTATCCTTAAGGTTCAGACCACTTCCACTGGGAACATCCAAAGCTGCCCATTGGATAGATGAAATGCTAGGATCCCTTTTCCTTGCACCAAAATGCTAGAAATGAGCTCTTGGCAATATGTATCAAGAGCCCTAAAAAAGTTCATTCTCTACTATGATCCTTTTTAATTTTTTACAATGGACATAGCTTTAAAGAAAATTGACCTTATTTTGAGATGCAGTTTAGCGCAGTGAACAAAAAAATGGACTCTAAAAAATGTAGATGGCCAGCTGGTTATCTAGTTGGTGGGAAGACTATACCCCAAATTGTTGAAGATGGTTTTCTCACAGTGGTAAAATTTTGGATGATTTTTTTCTTTCTGCTTCTGTATTTTTCTACCATAAGAAAGAATTACTTGAGTAATTTATCCTAAGGAAATAACCACTTACTCTGCCAAAGATGTTTTAACAGCATTATTTATGGAGAAGACAACAGATAAGTTAAATGTTCACCAATAGGGAATTAACTTATCTGAAGTATGGTTCACCCATATAATGATATATAATGCATCCACACAAAATGGTGTTTCCAAAGAATATTTAATATCATGGGGAATACTCATGATATAATGTTAAATAAAAAAAACTGTATATAATAACACACTCAATAGAATGACTAGAATTAAAAATACTGACCATATCAAGTGTTAGTGAAGGTGGGAAGACACTGGAACACTCGTACACAACTGGTGGGACTGTAAAATGGTACAAATGCTTAGGAAAACACTTTGACTTTTTTTTTTTTTTTTTTTTTTTTTTTTTGGCGTTACACGGACCTCTCACTGCTGTGGCCTCTCCCGTTGCGGAGCACAGGCTCCGGATGCGCAGGCTCAGCGGCCATGGCTCACGGGCCCAGCCGCCCCGTGGCACGTGAGATCTTCCCGGACCGGGGCACGAACCTGTGTCCCCTGCATCGGCAGGTGGACTCTCAGCCACTGTGCCACCAGGGAAGCCCCAACAATTTGGCTTTTGAAAAATATACAAATTTAAACGTATACCTACCTTATGATCCAGCAAGTCTATCCTAAATGTCTACTCAAGAAGCATATGTCCACACAAAGACCTGTGCATAGCAGTTTTATCCATAATAGCCCCAAACTGGAAACAATCCAAATGTCTATCAACAGGTGAATAGATAAACTGTAGTGTATCCATACAATGGAATACTACTCAGTAATCAAGAGGACTTAATTACTTGTACCTGCAACAATGTGGATGAACCTCAAAAACACTATGCTGAATGAAAGAAGCCAGACACAAAAGAATACATACTGTGTGTTTCCATTTATATGAAACACTAAAAAAAACCAAATCTAATCTATGGTAAGAGATAGTCCCTCGGTGGTTGCCTGGAGCTGGGGATTGAGAGAATGACCAAGAGAGGGCATAGAGAACTTTTTGGGGTACCGGAAATATTCTATATCTTGCTTGTGGTAGTGGTTTTAGGAGTGTATGAAGAAATATGTGTTGCCATTAATTACAATGTGACTAAATAAAAGTCATTATATAAATACATACACACACACACACACACATATACACACACACACCCCCGACAGGATCTCAATTTTAAAAATAAAAGAGGAGGCAGAGAAAGAATACTGGAAGCATTCTTCTAGAAGCATTCATACCTTCTAGAAAAATAGCCACAACATTGTAAATCAACTGTACTTCAATAAAAAATATATAAATATATAAAAAGGAGAAGGATAGCAGTGACTAACTCTAGTCTATGCAGTTACAAGAGATTAAAAATTATTTGAATAATTTTCTGGTTTTCTTCCAGATTTGCTCCCATAAACAAATATTAATATAAATGTTACCAAATACAATCTTTTTTTTTTTTTTTGGCCGCCCTGTGCGACATGTGGGATCTTAGTTCCCCACCAGGGACTGAACCCGTGCCCCCTGCATTGGGAGCGTGGAGTCCTTACCACTGGACCACCAGGGAAGTCCCAGCAAATGCAATCTTAAAGTAATAGTTTAAATTATTCTTTCAGTTAAACCATTAAAAATGTTTTGCCTCTTAAAAAATTTTCAAGCAGTTATATCTCAATAAAGCCGGGAAAACAGGTAAGAAATTTTTGGTGGCACGTGTCCATAGTGGGGTAAAAAAAGAAGCAGCAGCACACTGTTTTCCTGCTCACTGGCTATCTCTCTCCACCAAGGCAGTAAACTGCATGCCAAGCACAGTATGAAAGAATGTAACTCCCATAATGCTGAGTAACACACGTCAGTAGTGGGTGCCTCCTAAAAATGTAGAGGGTTTACATGAGGTAAGCAGATTTGCACTCATCGCCTACTGAGATCACTGAGCACTCGCTATGGGCAAGGCCCTATCCTCAAACCTTCAGAGGGCAGAGCTAACAGGACTTCTGTGTCGGTCTTTTGGAGACCCTGACTTCAAAGAAGCTCTGTGGGTGGTCCTCACCCCAGGAGCTGTGCCTCCCAGTCACATGGGCATAAGGGGACAGACACCCTGGAGTGTTGCTCCATGGGGGTGCATAACATTGGGAAGGACTCCTTTTTGGAGGGACCCTCCCAGCGCTGACATCCCCAGTGGCCATCTCCTTCCTTGAGCTCCAAAATGGTGGGAACCACAAGTTATTTTTCTTGGGTACCTCCCACTCCCATAGCTCCTGTATGTGAAGGTACCCAGTGACTATTTTTGCCAAATTAGGTCATTTTTATTTAGTTGATTTGGTGGGACAAAGGGGAAGGAGCCATATCCCTTAACAGAGTTTGCCAATGCTAAGGCCAAGGGAGCGAGCAGGGACTGTTTTCTCTAATATGGATCCTAATATGGACCCTAAACCTCTCACAGGATTCAGAAATCCCTGGAGGGACTTCCGTGGTGGTCCAGTGGGTAAGACTCTTCACTCCCAGTGCAGGGGGCCAGGGTTCAATATCTGGTTGGGGAACTAGACGCTGCATGCTTGCCGCAATTAAAAGTTTGCATGCCGCAACTAAAGACCCTGCATGCCTCAACTAAGACCTGGTGCAGCCTAAATAAATAATAAATAAATATTAAAACAAAACAAAACAAATAAACAAACGAAATCCCTGGATGCTTCCATGCAGTCCTTGGGAAAGACAATGAAGTTGGCCAAACCATTCACTAGTCCAGATCAGAGAAGGTGCTTCCTTACTCTCTTCCTGCCTTTGGTACCTCTTCATCCAGGAGATCCATTTCCCCCCAGATTGGTTTTTCCACCAGAACGTGTTCCATGGCTTTGCTTCTGTTCATAAAGAACTAGCCGTTCTGGAATTTCCCTGGTGGCACAGTGGTAAAGAATCCACCTGCCAATGCAGGGAACACAGGTTAGAGCCCTGGTCCGGGAAGATCCCACATGCTGCAGAGCAACTAAGCCCGTGCGCCACAACTACTGAGCCTGCACTCTAGAGCCCGTGAGTCACAACTACTGAAGCCCTCACGCCTAGAGCCTGTGCTCTGCAACAAAGACAAGCCACCGCAATGAGAAGCCCACGCACCGCAACGAAGAGTAGCCCCCATTCTCCGCAACGAGAGAAAGCCCGTGCACAGCAATGAACACCTAACACAGCCAAAAATAAATAAATTTATAAGGAAAAAAAAAAAAAGAACTAGCTGTTCTGGTTGAAACCTGGCCCATCTTGTTCAACCCATCTTCACAGTGGCTCACTGTGTGCTTCCAGACCATTCTCTTCGGCTGTGTTCTAACTTCCCCACACTGAGAAGGGAGCTGAGAAAACTTGGCACCACCGTGTCTTGTAGACCTGACACCCACCACAGGAAATGGATGTGGCATTGAGAAACCAGGCTGGCTCTGCCCACAGCACATAATCACCGGGTTTCATATTTGGATGGCCCAAGCCAGTGCCAGGTCTCTTGTACTTGTAGGAGCCAGGACATAAAACCCTGAACTTTCTTCCAAAAGTTCCAGGGAGGCTTTATTCTCTATGTTGATTTCCTTTGATGAGGTTTTCCAGGCCCCGATGGATGACTCTGTTCCCTCACCTTGGCCTCTAATTACTGCCCACACTTGCTCCCCCATCTGTTGTGGTTTCTGAGCTAGGAATGGAAATGTACTTGGATGTTTTATCATCGCTTTGGAACACGAGCCTAGAAAAGCACGACGTTCCCTGTAATTTCCACTCCTCTGGATTCCTACTGAGCCTCAGTGTTTTACTGGAACAGCATATGATGCAAAGAATAATCAAGGTCTGGGTTCCTCCCCCAATTGCCAGCTACTTCCCTGTCTTACCAGGAGTGAAATCAAATGACGAAGCAAGTTTCCATCTTTAATCAGCCATCAATCAGCAAGGAAATCCATACCTGCCACTACTATCAAGACGCCAAGGGGCGAGAGCAGTTTCCAGAGGTAGCGGCATGGCTTCTATCCCCAAGGAGTTTGCCAACGTAGACTCTGCAATCAAACGTACTCTCCACAGAGACCCATGTGGCCAGTAACCGACGGAGCCGCTTCTCAACCCAGGAGAAGACACGCAGTAACAGTGATTGTATTTGTTGCATATGCAGTGACAGCTCTACAAACTCAGAGCAGCTTGAGGTCGCTGTGGACTGGAGGGCTCTGAGACTGTGACCTAGAAGAGGAGCTGTTGGAACTGAATCTTAAAAACCAAGGAAGAGTTATCTGGGCGGAAAGGGAGAGAAGAAATTAAGGGCGCTCCACTCTGCATAAAAGTGAGGGTGAACCCGGCACTCCCAGGGACCCCAGCTGTGACCTCCTCCTTTACTTTGAAGTGCTTGCAGACTCTCTCCTTCAACTGCTTTAACTGAGTAGGAGAAGGCCAATTAAATCAAGAGATGACCCAGACCCCCGAAGGTGAAGCAGCTCCTAAATCCCAGCTCCCCCATGCCAGTCCCAAGGAACCCAGTGCACGCATAGTCACTGAAGTAGCAGTAGCTAATCACAGAAGCGAGGCAGAGTGTGGGGGAAGGGGAAGGCTGAGGGAAATAGCACTGGGTGCCCAGGCCAGGTGCGGTGGAAGATGAGAGGGTCGGGGAGACCCCAGAGATGCTGCGGAAGAAGGCTGAAGGTCGGTGCTGGGACTCTGCTGTGTCATGGGAGGTCAGGTGGCCAGACAGCTCTGTTTATCTTGTAGGTGTGGGCAGAGGCAACTGGAAAAAAGAGTCAAGGGCTGATTGGCCCCAGCCTCTGGGTTCTGTGTGGAGCCTTCATAACCCAGTAACAAGATTTTATTTGAGGTAACAGACAATATCTTCCCTCTCTTGCACTGCTACAAAGGATTTTACAGTCAAAAATTTGTTCCTGGAGAGAAAATACCAGGAAGGATGTGTGTGGCGAGCTCTGTGACCTTGGGTCCCTGGTCCGTCTCAGAGCCTCTGCAGTATCTCCCTGCACTTGACCTGGGGTGTCCCAGTCACTGCCAACCCAGAGTCAGCCTCTCGTGCCTCACCCTGCACGCCCTGGAAGTACTTTCTCTCCTTGACTCCCCTGCTAACAGCAGCCCAGGCAGGACAGGAGTGTCCCAAGCCTGCTCAGGCTCTTCCCCTGGGTCAGGACCAGGGAGGCGGAAAGGGAGGGGGAGAAGCAGCCCAGCGCATGGGAATGCTGAGCCCAGAGGAGGAGGCCAGGAGGGCTCCTGTGCCTGAGACAGGGGCTCTGGGGCTGTCAGCCTGCCTGGGAGCTGCGAGTATTTTGGTTTGAGTGTGGGAGTAGCTTTTACTGATAGCCGTGGATTTATTCAGCAGGGTTGTAAATCTAAAAGTTCTTGTCTCTGCCCTTCACCACTATCTTCCCAGCAAGAGGCATCAGAACAGCACTGCCAGGGGGAGGTCCCCACAAAAGTTTCATCAATGAAAAGAGAATATTAACTCCATGAGTCCAAGAGGCTCTGCTGTTCTGTTTACTGCTTTATCCTTGGTGCTTGTCACAAGGTAAGCACTAAATAAATATTTGTTTACTGAGTGGATGATGAGTGAATGGATGAATTGGGCATTTAAGAATCACCCAATTGGGCTTCCCTGGTGGCGCAGTGGTTGAGAGTCCGCCTGCCGATGCAGGGGACACAGGTTCGTGCCCTGGTCTGGGAAGATCCCACATGCCGCGGAGTGGCTGGGCCCGTGAGCCATGGCCGCTGAGCCTGCGCGTCCAGAGCCTGTGCTCCGCAATGGGAGAGGCCACAACAGTGAGAGGCCCACATACAGAAAAAAAAAAAAAAATTAAATCAAGGTAATACATGACCAGGATTAAAAAGCAAAACAGGGACTTCCCACGTGGTGCAGTGGTTAAAAATCCACCTGCCAATGCAGGGGACACGAGTTCGAGCCCTGGTAGGGGAGGATCCCACATACCGCGGAGCAACTAAGCCTGTGTGCCACAACTACTGAGCCCGTGTGCCACAACTACTGAAGCCTGCATGCCTAGAGCCCGTGCTCCACAACAAGAGGAGCCACCGTAGTGAGAAGGCCATGAACCGCAACGAAGAGTATCCCCTGCTCACTACAACTGACAAAGCCGTGCGCAGCAATGAAGACCCAGTGCAGCCAAAAAATAAAAATAAATAAATAAATAAATAAAAAGCAAAACCTTTGGAAAATCTGGCAATGAAAAGCTACAGCTACATCTCTCCCCATCTTGAATCCCAAACTCTAAAGGTAAGTACTTTTACCTGTTATGTTTTTATTGCCTCTTGATCTCTAAATAATATGCTTGACGTCTGATGTTCTGCTGTCACAGCAAGGATTTAGATTATGTCACCACTTCTATGACACCCCTCCCATGTCTTTATAGTTAAATTACTATTTTCCCCTGTATTGCATTGGTTAACATTGTAACTTTGACAAATATATACTTAAATCTCTATCTCTTGGTCATTCAAATTCTGACATCTCCCTTGTTCCCCTGTTTTACAGATGAGAAAATGGAGGCTTGGACAAAAACAAAAATATAGATCAATGGAGCTGGATAGAAAGCCCAGAGATAAACCCACGCACATATTGTCACCTTATCTTTGATAAAGGAGGCAAGAATATACAGTGGAGAAAGGACAGCCTCTTCAATAAGTGGTGCTGGGAAAACTGGACAGCTACATGTAAAAGAATGAAATTAGAACACTCCCTAACACCATACACAAAAGTAAACTCAAAATGGATTAAAGACCTAAACGTAAGGTCAGACACCTTAAAACTCTTAGAGGAAAACATAGGCAGAACACTCTATGACATACATCACAACAAGATCCTTTTTGATCCACCTCCTAGAGAAATGGAAATAAAAACAAAAATAAACAAATGGGAACTAATGAAACTTTAAAGCTTTTGCACAGGGCTTCCCTGGTGGCACAGTGGTTGAGGGTCCGCCTGCCGATGCGGAGGACACGGGTTCGTGCCCCGGTCCGGGAAGATCCCACATGCCGCGGAGCGGCTGGGCCCGTGAGCCATGGCCGCTGAGCCTGCGCGTCCAGAGCCTGTGCTCCGCAACGGGAGAGGCCCCAGCAGTGAGAGGCCCGCGTACCGCAAAAAAAAAAAAAAAAAAAAAAAAAGCTTTTGCACAGCAAAGGAAACCATAAGCAAGACAAAAAGACAACCCTCAGAATGGGAGAAAATATTTGCAAACGAAACAACTGACAAAGGATTAATCTCCAAAATATACAAACAGCTCATGCAGCTCAATAACAAAAAAACAAACAACCCAAAAATGGGCAGAAGATCTAAATAGACATTTCTTTAAAGAAGATATACAGATTGCCAACAAACACATGAAAGGATGCTCAACATCACTAATCATTAGAAAAATGCAAATCAAAACGACAATGAGGTATCACCTTACACCCCTCAGAATGGCCATCATCAAAAAATCTACAAACAATAAATGCTGGAGAGGGTGTGGAGAAAAGGGAACCCACTTGCACTGTTGGTGGGAATGTAAATTGATACAGCCGCTATGGAGAACAGTATGGAGGTTCCTTAAAGAACTAAAAATAGAACTACCATATGACCCAGCAATCCCACTACTGGGCATATACCCTGAGAAAACCATAATTCAAAAAGAGTCATGTACCACAATGTTCACTGCAGCTCTATTTACAGTAGCCGGGACATGGAAGCAACCTAAGTGTCCATCTACAGGTGAATGGATAAAGAAGATGTGGCACCTATATACAATGGAATATTACTCAGCCATAAAAAGAAACAAAATTGAGTTATTTGTGGTGAGGTGGATGGACCTAGAGTCTGTCATACAGAGTGAAGTAAGTCAGAAAGAGAAAAACAAATACCGTATGCTAACACACATATATGGAATCTAAAAAAAAGAAAAAAAATGCTTCTGATGAACCTAGGATCAGGACAGGAATGAAGACGCAGATGTAGAGAATGGACTTGAGGACACGGGGAGGGGGAAGGGTAAGTTGAGACGAAGTGAGAGAGTGGCATGGACATATATACACTACCAAATGTAAAATAGCTAGCTAGTGGGAAGCAGCCGCATAGCACAGGGAGATCAGCTCTGTGCTTTGTGACCACCTAGAGGGAAGGGATAGGGAGGGTGGGAGGGAGACGCAAGAGGGACAGGATATGGGGATATATGTATACATATAGCTGATTCACTTTGTTATACAGCAGAAACTAACCCAACATTGTAAAGCAATTATACTCCAATAAAGATGTTAAAGAAAGAAAAAGAAAATGGAGGCTTGAGAGGATCATCACTTGCCCAAGGCCACACAGTTTGTAAGCGGAGGAGCTAAGTACGAGCTAAGTATGCCTGGCTATGCTACTGTGGTCCCAGAAACACTTTTGCCTGGCACCTGTCACTGAAGTGGGGTCACCTGCTATTTTTACACCTATTACTATGCAAAGAGAGCTGAATCCCCAAGGACTCAGCTCGCTGGCTAGTTAAAATACAGTATTAGCTAGTGGAGGAGAGGTGTTTATAGAGAAGATTGCAGAGTCCAGTGATTCAGTCCTGAAGATCTGGGGCCCTTTGAGTTCCCTTGTTCTCTTGCTTCAGGGAAGCAGGATTAGAAGAGTTAGTCCTGATATATTACAGTGATAGGGATGGTTAGGTAGAAGCCAGCTCAGAGGTTCCCAGTTCAACACTGTTCTTCAACAGGTATTGAGGTCAGTAGCTATTTGTTTAGTGTCCCACCCAAAATCTGGGGACACACGGGTGGTCTCAATGGGGTCACACTTATTTGAGTGTCTCTCTCTGTTGCACTGTGGAAGGCTGGATTTGTTCTCCTTGCTCCTGGATAGTTTAAAGCACAAAGTAGATCTGGGCACACCTGATAATAGTTATTGCTTCAGGTATCTCAGCTGATGCACTACTTTATCAGAACAAAGAGCCTGAGGCCCACGTCAGCATCTACGCAATGGTGTGTGTGCTGGTAAACGCCTAACAACTGGCTCTCCTGGGGGTGGGGAGGGGGCACTGATATGTAGCCAATTTCTGTGGTGTAAACACTCCCACCATAGTTGATTTCACTGAACATGGGGTTGGAAAGAGATGCACAGTAGCAATTCAAAGTACTTCCTTAGAGGTGTAATAGATACAAGTAACCTCAGAAGCATACCTAATAGTAAAATATAATAAAATATTAGGAAGTGAGGATTTTTGAGTATTACTTTTGAAAACATATAATCGACTTGATTGTAAGTTTTTAAATTTAATTTTTAATAATGGCTATGTTTAATGACTGGCTCACAAAATTCCTGAAAATTCAACAGCCGGCTCTTGTGAGCTGGTACAAACCAGCTCCAGCACGACACTGCTCCTCACACAGCTTAGGAGTGTGCTCCCTGGACTAAAGCAAGGAGCGAGGAGGCTGGGACCTGTTATAAGACTATGATATCATACGTGACCAGCTTGGAAACCATAAAATACCTGGGAGGTGGGCTCTGGTCACACGGAGAGAGAGACCAGGGTAGGCTGAAATCTCAGAGATTTGAGACTAGTTGGGCTGATACCTAGTACACTCCGATGTGCAAAAAAGGCCAGGCTTCTATGTCTGTGACTATGCTTATCTTCCGCGAAGGCCTCTGTTTTCTCTGCTGTGGGCAGAGGACTTCCACTGGTCCATGAAAGGTAACTCAAGAGAACTCACATTCTTTTAGTTTAGAACAGTCCCTTCCAGGTTCTCCCAGTCCCTCTTGAATTTAAGGTCTAGTCTTTCAGATTTCTCCCCATCTACCTTGCATCTTTAGCAAAGATGGTATTAGTCTGCTAGTGCTGCTGTAAAAAAATACCACAGACTGGGTGGCTTAAACAGCAGAAATGTCTTGTCTCACAATTCTGGAGGCTAGAAGTACCAGGTCAGGTGTCAGCAAAGTTGGTTCCTTTCAAAGTCCGGGAGGGAATGATCTGTTCCAGGCCTCTCTCCTTGACTAGTAAAAGGCCATGTTTTCCCCGTGTCTCTTCACGTGGTGTTCTCCCTGTGTGCATCTGTCTCCAAATGTCCCCTTTTTATAAGGATCCAAGTCATACGGGCTAGTGGCTCACTCTACCCCAGTATGACCTCATCCTAACTAATTATATCTGCAACCACCCTGTTTCCAAATAAGGTCACATTCTGAGGTACTAGGGGTTAGGAATTCAATGTATGAATGGGGGGGTGGGGGTGGGTAGACAATTCAACCCATAACAAATGGTGTTTGGCTGTAGAAGCATCTGAGTGGAAGGGGAGATGCACATGACCTCATGGGGGTGGAGGGTCTGGGAGCGGTCGTCCATGTCCTTCTTGGTCTTCACTGCAGAGTGGCTGGTTGGGTGTGGTTTCTGAACATCCAGTGCCTCCCAAGTGCTCATTCAGGTGAAGCTGGTCTCACTGGGTTCTTTTGGCTCCTGTGTCTATAGTTTCTCTACTCACTTGGTTCTCACATTTTGTGGCCCCTCGTCCCTCAACTTTCTGTAATCCAATGGCCTGTGTCCTTACTCAACCCCCTTGAGGGACTGGGACCCCTGGTTGCCTGTGTATTCCCACTGTAAGCCTCAGGGCTCTGTGAGACCACCTTGCAGCCCACCTACCTCACCACCATCTTCAGCCTGGGAGGCCCATGTTGGACGTGGACCCTTCCTAAGGTGCCTGAGGAAAGGAGGGGTACCCCATTGCCCTGGGAGCCTCCTAGATTTACCCAACAGGGTTTCAGACCCAAGTGGGGAGTGGGACATGTCCCCACACACACTCTATTTGCCTTTCTTCCTCCTCTTACTACCACTTTCCCACACTGAAGGTGCTATCTACTTTTCCCCTAGAAAAGTTGTACTTAAGTATTCTTTTCTTACATTTTGTAGTAAAAGTCAATGTAGAGAACTCCAAGCACTACTTTTGATAAAGGCAGCTTTTAAAATTTAGTGGAAAAATGATCTCCTAAAACAAAGTCTTTCAAAATCAGTGGTCTCAGTTTTTTTTTTAATTAATCAATTAATCTATTGGCTGTGTTGGGTCTGTTGCTGCACATGGGCTTTTCTCTAGTTGCGGCAAGCAGGGGCTACTCTGTTGCGGTGCGTGGGCTTCTCATTGCAGTGGCTTCTCGTTGTGGAGCACGGGCTCTAGGTGCGTGGGCTTCAGTAGTTGTGGCACATGGGCTCAGTAGTTGTGGCACGCAGGCTCTAGAGCATAGGCTCAGTAATTGTGGTTTATAGGCTTAGCTGCTCCATGGCATGTGGGATCTTCCTGGACCAGGAAGAACCAGGAAGACACCTCGAACCTGTGTCCCCTGCATTGGCAGGCGGATTCTTTTTTTTTTAATTACTTTTTTTTTTTTTTCATTTTTGGCCGCGTTGGGTCTTCGTTGCTGCGCGCGGGCTCTCTCTAGATGCGGGGAGCGGGGGCTACCCTTCGTTGCGGTGCACGAGCTTCTCACTGCGGTGGCTTTTGTTGTGGAGCATGGGCTATAGGCATGCAGGCTCAGTAGTTGTGGCTCATGGGCTTAGTTGCTCTGCAGCATGTGGGATCTTCCCGGACCAGGGCTGGAACCCATGTCCCCTGCATTGGCAGGTGGATTCTTAACCACTGCACCACCAGGGAAGTCCTGGCCTCAGTTTTTTG
Organism: Pseudorca crassidens; assembly: GCF_039906515.1. NCBI lineage: Eukaryota > Metazoa > Chordata > Mammalia > Artiodactyla > Delphinidae > Pseudorca > Pseudorca crassidens. The sequence goes on along the minus strand of NC_090296.1, from coordinate 37,561,679 downwards.
ATCATGCATTCCCCCCCATAGCAGTAAAAAAACCCGAATATGTACATATATATATATATTTGATATATATGTGCGTCATATGTGTATGTCTTAGAATTATATACATTTAATACTGTACTAATTAATACATTACATGCTTTATAAAGCATCCATCCAAAAACAGACATTTTAAAAGATAAGATAAAAATGAAAACAGAAGTAAGCACTAATATTCTGTCTGCACCCTGGCCACACCCCACTTTGGAGGCCACTGTTCACCACTGTTGCCTTGCAAGGGATTAAAAAACAAACAAACAAGAATTTGGCGGCCAAAGCTGAGCAATGAACTGGTTGTCTTCACTGGCATCTCTTTCCCTGAAGCATGGAAACCCGTTGATTAAATGGGTGGAGAGCCGCAGAACATCACAATTTAAGTGGAAAGAAAAACATACCAGTTTAATATATAATCAGAAGTATCATTCCCATTACATGGAACCATGGACTGGCGCTGATCACCGATGCCTGAGAGCCAAACAAACTGCCTCTTTGTTGCATACAACAACATTCGCTTTGTCATCACTCGAAGATGGACGAGTTAATGTCTCCTACCCTCCCTGGAGCCACTGGACAGCCAAGTGCCTGTCAGCAAGCGTGTGGGCACCCAAACCTGTATATGTATGTTGGGGGATGGGAGCTGCCAGGAGTGCTAAATTGCATGTGCTGAGAACAAAAAAAGTGCGTGGAATCTGAATCAGAGCTTAGTGATGACTATGTGTCTCAGAGGCTGGCCAAATCACCCTTTTGAATAATGTGTTGCATTGCGTGGAAGTCTCCAAGTCAGAATACTAGTCCTGATTGTAGGGACAGAAACATACAATCCTTCCAAGTATAGCATTTCTCACGGGGACCATTTGACAACTCAGGAAGTCAGGGGAACGGATTATAAGAATGATGTCCTTGCATTTCAATAAAATCCTGAGACAAATATTATGGGGACTTTTGGAGATTGCTAGTCTCTGGTCACTTTTCCACGGTTTGTGATGTTGGGCTCACTGGCATAACTGCAGAGGGGTCAGGTAGGAAGGGCAGAAAGGTCTTGAATTTGGGCTTGAATTCTAGTTTGAATTCTGGCTAGTGTTTATAAGTTTGGTGACCTTGGACAAGTTAACTTTGTGAAGCCTCGGTTTCCTATCCATAAAATGGTCCAATACTAAACAAAATGATGTATACAAAGTATCTATTATACCGCATGGCATACAGTAGGCATTTAACAATCTAGATAACAGTTAGCTGATAATAGGTAAAAGCTAGACATTAAAAGTTTTCCCCCCAAATTTCCTAGCAATCTTCTGCCTGGCTGAGCCTGTCCCTCCAACCAAAACTCTGAGGTTTTCTTTATTCCCTCCTCCTTCCCTCCCTCCCTCCCTCCCTCCCTCCTTTCTCTCTTTCTTTCTTTCCTTCCTTCTTTCTTTCCTAACAACTTCAACTTTTAATAATGGAAACAACTTGCCATTTCAGAAACAATTTTAGGGAAGAAAAAATCTTCCCCAGAAAAATAAACTTAAACTCATCATAATTATAAATATTATAATTTTTTACTTCTGCGATTTAAAATGCTCCCCTGCAATACTACACCTTCATTTAACCTCATTCTTTAACCATCACATATTGAAGAGAAGACAGTATTATAGCAAAGCTTAGATAGTTTGACATAAGAATTTGTACAACGATTTTTTAAAAAAACTTTGGCCGGGCTTCCCTGGTGGCGCAGTGGTTGAGAGTCCACCTGCCGATTCAGGAGACACGGGTTCGTGCCCCGGTCTGGGAAGATCCCACATGACGCGGAGCGGCTGGACCCATGAGCCACGACCGCTGAGCCTGCACGTCCGGAGCCTGTGCTCCGCAACGGGAGAGGCCACAACAGTGAGACGCCCGCGTACCGCAAAAAAAAAAAAAAAAAAAAACTTTGGCCTCTGAAGCATTATTTAAAGTGGCCTGTTATTTAAAAACAAAATTTCTCGGGCTGTTTAGCTCCTAATTAACTTTAAAATTAATTCGGCTTTTGCATATACAAATGTTCTACATTGTCATTAGGAAAATTACCAAAGAGTTTCTTGCCATCTTTATCTACACTCTTGTCAATTACCAATTCCCATGAGGCAGCCCCTCTCCACTGCCATAGCATTTATACTCCAGTTTGATGCCCTCCCTGATACATTTACATTTTTAATAGGAAGCTCTTGAAAACCTGACCATTGTCAAAATCAAAAGTATGTCTCGAGTACTGAGACTTCAGACTGTGTGACAGATGGTAGAAAGAAATATTTATATGGAGGCTGTGGGCAGGGGAGGAGATACTGCCCACTGTTGCTTGTAGTTGGACTTGCAGTAGCTGCCAGGGGGCCGTGCAGGCACGGACCTGGCAGAGTCTCCATCAGTCCTGACGGGTCTTCCTTACAGCCAACAGCTGTGGCCATTAGTTACTCCTTTGGGTCCCAGGACTTTTCTCAGACAGCGCCTCCTCCAGGAAGTGTGCTTGGTTCTCCCAGGAGACTCGCAGCTAAGAAGGACAGTGCTGAATGGTGGGAGCTGGCTTTCAAGGAAGTGGGGCAGCAAACTGGTAGTAGGTGCTGGGGTGGCAGGACAGGAGGAGGAAGTTGAGGATTTGAAATAATCTTCCTGGGTGTTTCTAGCAGGACAGCTCCACTGGGAACATCACAGTGAGGGGCTTAGATAGCCAAGGGCATCTGGTGACATGAGAAAGGATGCACCTGCTCTTACTTCTGCCATCTTCACGAAAGCCTACCTTGCTTATTTTTACTAAAATGTTTCAAAAGTAAAATGTAGAAAAAGACAAATTAAAAAAAAAAAAATCCAGGCAGGTGGTATGGTCTGCCCCTAAAAATTTGTCTTCAGGTCTCTTCTTGAGCTCTCAGAGTAGACCCCGGTCGGCTCTGCTGGTGTGGGAAACACTGCCACCTGCTGGACCATTTGAGAATGTCAGCGGGCCCTGTCCTTCGAACTCAGTCCCAAACTTTACTGGTGCCGGAACTTGGGAGCAGGGGCACCCAGGACCCAAGACCTGTGGCTGCCTTTTCAAGGGGCTCCAGGGAGGAATTACTCAACTGGCCAGAATATAGAGATAATTAGTTAGACCTTGTTTTAACCTTTAAGAGGACTGTATTAAATTAAATTCCAATACTTTCCTCCTGAAAATATCCCATTTGCCCTGCAATTATGTTACCTCCATGGAAATGATAACAATCAAATAGCATTGGAGTAGATGAGCAAAACTGTCCTTTTCCTTAGCTTCACCCTTAACCGGCTATGGCACATGGGCGAAAGCCTCAATTCAATAGTAATATCTACCCCACCCCATAAGGTTGTTATAAGGATGAAAAAATCCTGGCATGTAGTAAATGCTCAATAAATGGTGACTCTTACTATTCTTAATTTGGTTCCAAAATTCTATGAAATCTAGAAAAGTGGTAACATATTTATTAACCCATTATTAGCCCAATACTTTTGTCAGAGCATGTGTTTTAGATAAGCCACTTTGCTCCCTTCAGCTGGGTCCAGCCCTAAGTGAGACAAGGATCATGGGAGTATTCTGTCCTAGTCCTACCCTCTCTGTTATTCCAAGGTTACCCTGCCCCACCATCCTGGTTTTCCTGAAAAACAAAACAAAACAAACACTCCCCAACACACATGCACACCAAGAATTCTGACCAGAATGTGCCCAGAACTTCAGTTGACCCAGTGGAGCAGGAGAAAGGCAATAAGGATTTTTGGGGGGAGGAGGGTGTCTTTGGAAGCTACTTTGTCTTCAGCACTTCCATCCCCTATTTCTGGCCTTAGAATTTTAATTTAAGCCACTGATTAAAGCTCAGATGTGATTCAGCAACACATGGGGGGAAAACACTTTTAAACATATTGAAGCAAAACAAAACGAAGAATAGGAAGGCCGTCTAAGGGAAAAGCCCTCTGTCTTGGGGGTGGGAGTGGGGAGTAGAGCAAGGAGTATGAGAGGTGAGAAGACCTTCTGTAGGAAACTCTTAGCTAAACACCTGCTATGATAGTGGGAGTGAGGAACAGAGGAGAGGAGAGAGAGGGAAGAAGAGAGAAAGTGAGAATAAAGTTCCGTAGAGCTCGTTAATGACCCCTGAGCCCGTTCTTCCTTCCACAAACACTTCCTACCCTCCTTCTCTGAGCTAGACATGGGGTTGGGGGCGTGAGGCATAGCCAGACGTGGGACACGAAGGGACACCCAGGGCCCGTGACTGCTCCTTTGGAGGTCCAGAGCCTTGCAGGATTGCTTCCGAGCCTCAGACCTTGATGGTAGACTTCATCAAACACCCTCCTGGCCTCGGTGAGAATGGGCAATGCTCCGTTCACACTCAGGTTTCTCCTTCGTTGACACCAGCACGAGCTACACAGAACATGTGACAGAATTGTTCATGTGTTTCCAGCTGTTGTCTGGGGGGGAGACATTTTGTTTTGGAGCATCCCAGCCTTAGAATCGATTGACCTAAACATTGTCAGATGTGTACTCAGAACAAATGAAATTGTGTTCTGCGTAAATATAAGAGCACAACTGATCACTACAGAATCCATTAACCGTATCTTGTATTCATGGTTGATAGACTAAGGACCACCCTCAGCCAATCAGGACTCAGCAATGCCCAACACAGGTCACCAGAGTTCAGTGACTGAGTCGTGGGCTTAGCGGCTGTGCCATTTTATAACCAAATTAGATTAATTGAGCAAGTCAATCATTTGTATCTGGTAACAGCAATTAAAACGTGAGATCACAACCTTATGAGAGCAAAAATTGAACCAAGTCATTCAAAAGATAAAGCAACTTGCTTATGTGTAATTTCTTCCTTGGGTAGTTATACTAAAAGTGAGTGGTGGGGTAGGGAGTATGGTCTGCAGGTTCATTAGGTGTGTGTCATGTACTTTATTTCTATGCCAGTCTAGAACCATAGAAACATAAGCATAATTTGAATGATCTTTATGTCCACTGTGGAGCGGGATCCTGCCATGTGGTTTTAAGGCAATTTTTTATATGTTGTTTATGATCACCTTGGGGCTACACGATTATCCAAAGTAACAGAGTGTAACTGTTACACTCTGTAAAGCAGTCTTTTTCCAACTAGAGCATTCTGAAGGACTCTGCAAGTTATAAATTAGCTAAAACACTGTCTTCAGACTTGGAGAGCTTTAGAGTTCCTTGTAAAATAGTGACAGAATAAAAGCATGGATGTCAAAATCTCAATGTAGAGTATGGAAGAATCTGCTGTGTTCTCTAAAACTCCTTTTCCTGGCCTCCCTTGTATTTAGGTGTGGTCATGTGACTGGATTCTGGTCAATGAACTGTGTGAGCGGGAGAGACCAAAATAGTTAAGAAATGGGTCAACATCACTGGATACAAGGTCAATATACAAAAGTCACTTGTAGTATAACTGATTCACTTTGTTATAAAGCAGAAACTGACACACCATTGTAAAGCAACTATACTCTAATAAAGATGTTAAAAAAAAAAGTCACTTGTATTTCTTCATACTAGCACCAAAAAATTTGAAAGCAAAATTTCAAAAAAACAATGCCGTTATCAATAACACAAAAAACATCACCTAGGAATAAACATACCAAAAGATGTGCAAGACCTCTACACACAAAACTATAAAACATTACCAAGATAAATTGAAGAAGGAAGAAAGAGGAGTTATATACCATGTTCATAGATTGGAAGAATATTATAAAGCTGTTAACTCTTCCCAATTTTATCTGTAGATTCAATTCAATCCCAAGCAAAATCCCCACAGGTTTATATGTGTGTGTGAAAACTGGCAAGCAAATTGTGAATGCAAAGTACCAAGAACAGCGAAGACAATCTTGAGTAAGAACAAAGTTAGAGGATGTAAATTACTGATTTGTAAACTATCACATCATAATTAAAACTATGTGTGATGAATTGGGCGATTGGGATTGACATGTGTACACTGATGTGTATAAAATTGATGACTAGTAAGAACCTGCTGTATAAAAAAATAAATAAAATTTAAAAATTAAAAAAAATAAAACTATGTGGTATCAGTAAAAGGATAGACAAAGAGACTAAAATAATAAAATAGAGTCCCCCAAATTGACCCACACATGTGTAATTAACTGATTTGCAACAAAGATACACTGTCATACAGCAGGGGAATGATGGTCTTTTCAGTAAATGGTGCTGACCCCTTGGGTATTCAAATGGGAAAAAACTTGACTGCTACATCATACCAAACACAGAAATAAATTACAGCTAAATTATAGACATAAATGTGAAAAGTAAAACAATAAAGTTTCCAAAAGATAACAAAGGAAACATGGAAGAATATCTTTGTGACCCTGGGACAGGCAATGATTTCTTTAACAGGACACAAAAAGTCCCGCCCATTAAAGAAAAGACTGTACTCCATATTTCATTACAATTTTTCTAGAAAAATTTTTGAAAAAATTTTCTGGTAATCTGGGACGAAGTGAGAGAGTGGCACTGACATATATACACTACCAAATGTAAAATAGATGGCTAGTGGGAAGCAGCCGCATAGCACAGGGAGATCAGCTCCGTGCTTTGTGACCACCTAGAGGGGTGGGGTAGGGAGGGTGGGAGGGAGACGTAAGAGGGAGGGATATATGTATACATATAGCTGATTCACTTTGTTATACGGCAGAAACTAACACAACACTGTAAAGCAATTATACTCCAATAAAGATGTTAAAAAAGAAAACCATGAAGGGAGTGAAAAGGCAAGCCACGGAGTGTGAGAATATAATTGCAATCCATATAACTGGCAAAGAATTCATATCCAGAATAAGAAAAAGACAGAATACCCAAAAGAAAAGTTGACCAAAGACTTGAACAGGAAATTCTCAAAAGAGAGTACTGAAGTGGCCAATGAGCCTTTAAAAGGTGTTCAATACCATTAGTTTTTAGAAAAATGCAAATTAAAACCACAGTGAGATACCGCTGCACTCGCACCAGAATGGCTAAATGAGAAAGACAAGACAGTACCACCAAGTGGTGACAGGTATATGCAGCAGCTGGAAGTCTCATGAAATGCTGACGGGCATGTGGATTTGTATAACCACTTTGGAAAACTGGCAGTATCTACTAAAGTTTAATGTGTGCATGCTTTCTGACCCAGCAAGTTTACTGCTAGGTATATACCCAACAGAAACATATAGATAGGGACTTCCCTGGTGGTCCAGTAGCTAAGACTCCACACTCCCAATGTTGGGGACCTGGGCTCGATCCCTGGTCAGGGAACTAGATCCCACATGCATGCTGCAACTAAGAGTTTGCATGCTTCAGTGAAGATCCTGCATGCCACAACTAAGACCCGGCACAGCCAGATAAGTAAATAAATATTTTAAAAAAGAAATGTATAGATATGTACACCAAAAGACAATTCATAATAGCTTATTGATAATAGTCCCAAACTGAAAGCAATCCAAATGCCCATCAGCAGTAGAATGTATAAATTGTGGTATATTCATGAATGGAATATTATATAGCAACAAAAGAGAATGAGCTACTGCTTCAAGCCACAATGTGGATGAATCTCACAGACATGATATTGTACAAAAGAAGTAAGTGGAACTTCCCTATGCTCTCTTTCCTCGTCTGCCAAGTCAATAGCAAAGACTCCAAGGACCGGAAGAAGGTGGAGCCACACAATAGAGAGGGCTTGGGGAACCCTGAATGATCATGGGAAAGCTTACCTGGTCAGGAACACCCACTTTGTATGGTGAGTGAAAATTACTTTTTGTGTTAAGTCGCTGAGAATTTGGGGTTCATCCAGTTCAGCAGCCAGCATTACTTATCCTCCGTGGTACACAGAGCAATACAATTAAGTGGTAACAGGTGGTACCATCAGAATGTGCTGGAGAAGCTCGTTAGGAGACGCCACCAGGAGCTGGTGCTGTCAGGAAAGACATTTTCCCATCTACAAGAGCTGCAAGTCAAATGGAGGGTGGGGCTTGGGTAAGTCAAGGGAGAAATCATTCTGGGTAGGGGCAGAGGCTCAGCGGCTGACGCTGATGGAGGACAGATGGAGAGCATTCTGTTCCTGCAGGTGGAAGATAGGACCAGCTTTTGCAGGTGCCCCTGTCATCTGCTGAAGGATCTGGGAACAAAAGGGTCAAGGGCTCCTCTTTCCTCAGTAGATCGTCAGCCCCTGATTTGAAATGACGTTATGTGCTCAGCCTACACATTCAAAGCAGTTACAAGTGAGATGTATGTAATTCCTTTCCTCTGACAACATGCTTCACTGTGTTCTGTCTGTTTCATAATTATCTACTTTTAAGAGAATTTATGGAGGCTGAGGAATAGCTGAATACTTCTTTCTTTGAACTCCCAGATGTTCTGACCAGATTCTACCCTCCAGTCCATGTTCCCAGCCATTCACCAGATCTGTCTGGTAATTTTCTAATCCTCCCCGGGACATTCCTATTTCCTGCTGAGAAATAAGAAAACAACAATGCTTCCCTAAGGGTGATGTGCTTCGGCCTGGAGGCCTGGAATCTCCATTTTAGGAAAAATGTTTACAAGGGTATAAAAGCTCTGAAAGGAAATGGCCTGTGATTCTCCTGGGAAAGAATATGAGACCCCATCATGAGGATTTGCCATAGAATTCCGCTTCATTCCTCATCAGGACAGGGCTGTCTAAGAAGTTCGTTTTGGTTAAAAAATATATCAGAGCAGAAGTGTGTATGTTCATGGGCATGTGAAACAGATCTGAGAATAAGACAGGCAAAAATAAAGTGGAGGAGATAAGTAGAGAGGTCAAAGGCAAACACTTCTCTTTCCTTCCAAAAAGATCTCTTCAGGGCGATTGAAGTTTTTATTATGGAAATATTCAAAATATTCAAAAATAGAGAAAATAGTGTAATAAACCACCAGGTACCCCTCATCCAGCTTCAACAATTATCAACATTTTGTTAATCTTTTTCACTTATCTGCTCCTCTCCTTTCCTTGCACTAGAGCTGGGATTGGCCAAAACCATGGGCCAAATCCAACTTGCCTCCTCTTTTTGTAAAAAAAGTTTTATTGGAACACAGCCATGCCCGTTAGTTTCTGTATTGTCTATACATGCTTTTGCATCACACCAGCAAGGGTGAGTAGTTGTGACAGAAATCATGTGGGCCACATGCTTAAAATATTTGCTACCTGGCCTTTCACAGAAAAAATTTGCTGACCCTATGGTAAAGTATTTTAAAGCAAATACTAGTCAGCATATCATTTCATCTGTAAATGCTTCAATATGAACCTCTAACAAATAAGAGCTTTATTTAAGCCATATCTATAATAGAATTATCATATCTAACAAAATTAATAACTCCTTAATTTCACCTAATACCCAATCCGTTTAAAGCTCCTCGGTTATCTTAAAAAAAAAGGCTTTTTACAGTTGGATTTTTCACATCATAATCTAAATAAGTTCACACACTGCATTTGGTTACTATGTCTCTTAAGTATCTTTTAATCCATTGTCAGTTTTCCCTTATACCCCTCCCTTGTCTTCTTCACATTTATTTGTTGAAGAAACCAGACCATTTGTCCTATAAAATCCCCACTTTCCGGATATGACTGGTTATCCTCAATGCATCATTTAACATGAACACAGTACAGTTTTTTAAATAGGGAAGGCCTTTTTAAAAACCAAAATTGAAATATAGTTGAATTACAATGTTGCGTTAATTTCAGGTATACAGCTAAGTGATTCAGCTATATATATATGTGTGTGTGTATATATATATATATATATATATATATATATATATACATCCTTTTTCAGATTCTTTTCCCTTGCAGGTTATTACAAAATATTGAATATATGTCCCTGTGCTATACAGTAGGTCCTTGTTTATCTATTTTATATATAGTAGTATGTGTCTGTTAATCCCAAACTCCTAATTTATGCCTCCCCACACTTTCCCCTTTGGTAATCATAAGTTTGTTTTCCATGCCTGTGAATCTGTTTCTGTTCTGTATTTTTTTTTTAATTTATTACTTATTTATTTATTTATTTTTGGCTGTGTTGGGTCTTGGTTGCTGCTCGCGGGCTTTCTCTATTTGCGGTACGCGGGCCTCTCACTGTTGTGGCCTCTCCCGTTGCAGAGCACAGGCTCCGGACGCACAGGCTCAGCGGCCATGGCTCACGGGCCTAGCCGCTCCGCGGCATGTGGGATCTTCCCGAACCGGGGCACGAACCCCTGTCCCCTGCATCGGCAGGCGGACTCTCAACCACTGCACCACCAGGGAAGGCCCGGGGTCTACTCTCTGTTGCAGTGGGCTGGTGAGCTTCTCATTGTGGTGGCTTCTCTTGATGCTGAGCACAAGCTCTAGGCACACGGGCTTCAGTAGTTGTGGCACGTGGACTCAGTAGTTGTGGCTCGTGGGCTCTAGTATGCAGGCTCAGTAGTTGTGGCGCATGGGCTTAGTTGCTCTGTGGTGTGTGGGATCTTCCTAGACCAGGGCTCAAACCCTGTTCCCTGCATTGGCAGGAGGATTCTTAACCACTGTGCCACCAGGGAAGCCCCTCTGTCTCTGTTTTGTAAATAAGTTCATTTGTATCATTTTTTTAGATTCCACATATAAGTGATATCATATGATATTTGTCTTTTTCTGTGTGACTTACTTCACTTGGTATGATAATCCCTAGGTCCATCCATGTTGCTGCAAATGGCATTATTTCATTATTTTTCATGGCTGAGTAATATGACCACAGTGCATTTTTGTGTCAGGCTACATGAAGTAGTAGAGCTTTGGGCCATCCTCTGGTTTCCAGACCTGTCTAGGCATCCCGTTCTGACCTCCAGCGGTGGAACCACTGTTTTGAGGGTAAGAGTGTGCCTCGTTCCTTCGGCAAACTCCATGTGTTCCTGGTGAAGCTGCTGTTTTAGTCCATTTGGGCTTCTGTATGTATATGTATAGCTGATTCACTTTGTTATACAACAGAAACTAACACACCATTGTAAAGCAATTATACTCCAATAAAGATGTTAAGAAAAGAAAATATTAACACCATCATCAGATGGTGCTGGTTGGTAAAAAAAAAAAAACCACAAAACCCACAGACTAGGTGGATTATAAACAACAGAAATTTATTTCTCATACTTCTGGAGGCTGGAAGTCCAGGATCAGGGGCCACCATGGCCGTGTTTGGGTGAGAGCCCTCTTCCCTGTTCGTATCTGATGCCTTCTTGCTGTGTCCTCCTGTGGTGGAAGCGGGCTAGGGATCTCTGTGGGATAGCTTTTATAAGGCACTAATCCCATTTATGAGGTCTCCTTATTCATGACTTAAACACCTCCCAAAGGCCCCACTTCCTAATACCGTCATCTTTGGGGGTTAGGATGGGAACGTATGAATTTTGAGGAGACACAAACATTCAGACCATAGCAGCTGCCTGTCACAGCTCCCTGGCTTCCCCCTCACTACAGCCCAAGAGGTGGTCATGAGACCCCACCCAGCCAATTAGAGTCCTTTCCTGGGAAGTTCTTTTCTTCCTTAGCATTGCCAAACTGGCATGATCTCAGCCTAGAGCTACCCGTAGCCATGCTGAGCTTGGCCTAGTAACAAAGTTTGAATCACTAAAGGATGGTGAGGATCCTGACAGCAGTCACTTGATTCTGTCCCCACCCAACCCATGGACACATGTCTGAGACCTAAGGAGAGAGAGGGTTAGGAGTAAAAATGGAATTATTTTCATAAAATCTCTGTAAAACTGTAGCTCAAGGGCAGCACAGTGAAGAGGAGAGAATCATCTTCCTGCCACTTCATCACAGAGCATCTCGAGCTTTGGTCCAGTGAGTTCTTCAGAAGCAATACTTGGAAAGTAGGGGTGATGCCCTGTGGGAGACTTTGGTGCTTGTCCAGGGGCACTGACCCCTGGTGACATAGTGGTACCTAGCAGGAGACGTGGTATCTTAACATCCATAAGCAGTGCCCAGTGAAAGACAGCCAAACAGCACATAGGGAAGTTCTTAAACACTTGCGAGAACTATCCCTCTTCTCCCAATTCACAAACATACTCTTTATTTTCCTATGGGAAGGGGGAACAGCTAATTTACAGAACTGCAAGTCCAGGTCTTCGACAGAAGAGGCAAGAGGGCGGAGAAATCCAAGTATCCCTCTTGCTGTGTCCCCTTTTGTACTCATGGGCTGAGGTGGGAAACTCAGGTATACTTGCGTAACTTCAATAAAGCTGGGTCACCTCACCCTCAGTGTTTTAGTTATCTGTTGCTGCAAGACAAATTACCCCAGAACTTAGAAATTTAAAAATAACAGTAAATGTTTACTATCTCACACAGGTCAAGAATTTGGGAGTGGCTTAGCTGAGTGGTTCTGGCCTGGGGATCTCTCAGGAGGTTGCCGCAAGCTGCCGGCTAAGGCTATAGGCTCCACTTCTTGACGGTGGCCGGGGGATGCACTTCTAGGAAGTCTCACTCACGTGTTGGCTCTTGGTGGGGTGGGGGTGGGAGCTGGTTCTTGCCCACATGGACTTCCCCAAAGGACTGCTTGAGCATCCTCACAACATGGCAGCCGACTTACCTGAGGGTAAGGGATCCACAGAGTGAAGTAGAAGCTACAACGTCTTTTAGGATATAACCTCGTATGGTCCACTCTTTCCTTTCTACAATATCCTACTGTTACACAGTTTATCCCTATTCAATGTGGGAGGGAACGACACAAGAGCATGAATACCAGGAGACAAGGCTCACTGGGGGCCTTCTTAGAAGATGGCTAGTGCAGCCAGTCTCAGTATGGTACCATATTCAAAAGAAGTACCAGTTTCACATCCAAAAGCACTGAAAAGCAATTGGAGTCTTGACTGAAGTCTCTAGAAGAGGCAAGGAAGAAGGACTTACATTGCCCAGTGCCCAGCAAAAGTTCTAAAACTCCTCTTCACTCATCTATTTCCCCAAAGTTATCACTCATCACACCAAAATTTCTCTTCTTCCAAACTCACTCAGATCCTCACATCTCTCCTGTCACCTCCTCGCCACCTCAACTATGTAGCTTAAGTCAACTTCTCTCAATTCTCAACTCTCCTCTTTACCTTGAAGCCCCAGGAACCAGGTAGGCAGCCACAAAGACTCTCGAGTGGGGCCCAGAGAGGAGGAAGAGGGAAGGCTGGGAAGAATGATACGTTAACATTTTGTGTCTGTATCACATTTATATCCTAAGTGCCTAATACAGTGCCTAGAACATAGTAGATGCTCAGTGTGCAGATGAATTAAAGGATGGTGTCATTTAAAAATTCTAAATGAAAAGTATTTATTCAGTGATATTCAAAACTAATGCTATAGCAACAAATTTCCATATGGAACACAAAAATGACATAGTATTACCGTGTGTAAAAATGTTCATGATAGCACTTCCTGGTGGTGCAGTGGTTAGGAGTCCACCTGCCAATGCAGGGGACATGGGTTCGAGCCCTCGTCCGGGAAGATCCCACATGCCGCAGAGCAACTAAGCCCATGCACCACGACTACTGAAGCCCGCACGCTTAGAGCCCGTGCTCTGCAATAAGAGAAGCCACCTCAATGAGAAGCCCGCACACTGCAACGAATAGTAGCCCCCGTTCGCTGCAACTAGAGAAAGCCTGCACACAGCAACAAAAAACCAAAGCAGCCAAAAATAAAAATAAATAAATAAATTTTTAAAATGTTCATGATAAGGATATGAAATGTTGTTATTGATATTTTTCTATGTATGTATTTTTTGGGGTTCTCCTCTGAATAATCCTCTTGAAATCAGAATCTGTGTTTTATTCATCTTTATGTCCCCAAAACCTGTCAATGCCTGGCTTGGAGTTGTCAGGAGTTTTGTCAATAATGTGTTTAACACTTACAATGTATACCAGACATTTTTCCAGAACCAATACATGTATTAACTCAATTAATTTTCATAGTTACCTAATGAGGTAGGTTATATTTTTATCGTCCCCATTTTTCAGATGAGAAAAATGAGATACAAAGAGGTTAGGTAACTTTCTGGAGGACAAAGGCAAGAGCTGGGGTGTGGACCAGGGCAGTCTCGTTCTAGAGTCTGCAACCACCCTCCCTACCACATCTACAGGGTTTGTGGAATTATTAAAGTTGAGTGAAGAGATCAGTCAGACCTCTTCCAGGAAAGCCTGTACATTTTCATCAGACACATCTAGAAAAACACTGAGGAAGTCCTGGAAACCACTAGTGTGCTTTAAGGTGACTTATGGACGGAAGAGAGGAAGTTGCAATGCCTCTGAGGGTGGGTGGTTTAGAGAAGGATGAAATATGTCCAAAAAAAAACCCAAAACAAAACAAAAAAAGCAATGAACACACAGAGGATTTTTTAGGGCTATGAAGATACTCTGCATGATACTATAATGATGAATACATGTTATTATACATTTGTCCAAACCCATAGGATGTGCAACACCAACGGACCTTGTGTAATTATGTTGTGTCAATGTGGGTTCAACACTTGTTACAAATACACCGCTCTGGTGGGGGGCTGTTGATAATGGGGGAGGCTATGCATTAGTGGGGGCAGGAGGTATATGGGAACTCTCTGTACCATCCTTTCAATTTGGCTGTGAACCTAAAACTGCCCTTAAAAATAAAATAAAATTAAAAAAACATGATCAGCAGAAAAAAATCAGTGAATACGAATAAAGCCAAGCAGCTGCATTCCTGTTAACACCAAAACGGAAACCCAGGTGGGGCAGAAGCCTTTTGATCGGTGGCCCTGGTCAGTTGTGATGGAGAGCTGGCCAAGTATTTGGCGGACGCAGGGTCCATCACAAGCTGTAATAGCTCTGGTCATCACAAACCTCTGGTTTTTTTAATTTGTGTTCGGTCTCATACAGATATTAATGTTTGAGCAAAATTTTAGAAATCACCACAGAAACCAGGAAGCAACTCTCTTATTTGGAAAACCAGCTAATGGAAAGTTTTATAAAATAAGAAAGAAGCTTATGCTTCAGCAGTGGGATTTGCGGCATCTCTTCCATGTTACACAGTTAATGTCCACAAATAATGTCTCATTTGGTACCACATAATAATTTTAGCCTTCAGAATTGGAAACTGCATAACTATTGGAGAAGTTTAAAAAGAATGAGAACATAATGATTTCCCAAATAAGTAAAGACTTTGCACAGCTGAAGCAAAAGGAAGTAGACTTATGGAAATGAGAGGCGGTGTGGCACCAGGGAGGGGCTAGGCTGGCATCAGGACACATGGGTTTGAATTTCAGTTCTGCTATTTACTCACTCAGTGTCTTTCCACGGGGCACTTAACCTCCCTGAGTCTTACTTTCCTCATCTGGAAGTTGAGAGGGTTGCCCTAGATAATCCTTAAGGACCTGCCCAGCCAGAAGTCTGAATCCACAAGAAACATGGTGCAG
The DNA here is from genome assembly GCF_039906515.1 of Pseudorca crassidens. Taxonomy (NCBI): domain Eukaryota; kingdom Metazoa; phylum Chordata; class Mammalia; order Artiodactyla; family Delphinidae; genus Pseudorca; species Pseudorca crassidens. Next base: position 37,546,259 of record NC_090296.1, on the reverse strand, counting down.
TGAAGGTCATGGCATTAGTTTCCATGTGGTTCTTATACATAGTGAAGCCCACATGAAGTGTTCAGTTTGGACAGGCAGCTTGCACATGCGGCGACATGGAATCTTCTGCAAAGGAAGTGGCCTTTTGATGTGCTCCACAGCATGCCACTTCTGGGTATATATCCCGAAGAACTGCAGGCAGAGGCTCGAGCAGATATTTGCACACCCATGTTCATAGCAGCATTATTAATAATGGCCAAAAGGTGGAGGCAACCAAAAACAGATGAATGGAGAAACAAAATGGGACTATATATATATATATACACACACACACACACACACACATATATATATGTGATTCAGCCATAAAAAGGAATGAAATTTTGATATATGCTAAAACTCAGATGAGACGAAAGCATTACACCAGAAAAAATAATCCAGACACAAAAGGGCAAATATTGTATGAGTCCACTTATATGAGGTACCGAAGACAGGCTAATTCATAGACAGAAAGTAGAGTAGAGGTTACCAGGGGCTGGGGGGAAGATAGAAGCGGGATTTATTGTTTAATAGATATAGAGTTTTTGTTGGAGGCAATGAACAGTTGTAGGTATGGCCAGTCCTGATGTCTGAGTGATTCCCTGTGCCCAGCAAAGGGACCTAGTTTCTGGAGCCTTGAAGACAAAGGGTAACACCCCAGAATATGGTCTCATTTTCCACTCTATCTTCACTGGCCAAGCAGCTGCTGAGAACAAAGGCCGCATCTCCTGATACCTGGCAAAGAAATGCGGTATTGCCTCATGAATTGGTGCCCACGAGTGTATTTGGGGAAGAGCTTCAAGAACAAGTGGAGGAGCAGCTGTCTTTCTATGAGACTGGAGAGAGTCCACGAAAGAAACTGGATACCGTGAAGGAAGCAATGGTTCAGGCAGAGGGAGCAGCTGCTGAGATGACTAGGGAGCTAGGCAGGAGAAGAAATGCTTGGAGAAGGCAGGAACGACTGGCTGCCGTGGCCCCGGCATCTTCAGAAAACAGTAGTGGTATCCAGGGGGAGTGTGAGGGGACAAGTGAAAGACACAAAAAGAAGACAAAGCAAAAGCCCAGAAGGCTCCTCAGGAGGATGAGATGGAACATACATCTGTCTCTTTCTCCAAACCCAAGAAAAAGAAATCTTTTTTCAAGGAGGAGCTGCTCAGGAGTGATCTTGAAGAGACAGCTGGCAGTGGAAGTCTTCCCAGTGAGCGACCCTGAAGAGTCAGGAAACAAGAGTGCCCCCAAGAAAAAGAGGACATTCTCTTCCAGGGAGGAGCCACTCAACTGCTGAAGAGGCTGCTGGCAGCAAGGGCAGCAGCTCCAAGAGAAAGAAAACGTTCCAGAAGCTATCGCAGGGAGATGAGGATGGACATTTCCCTGCTGGGGCATAACCCACAGAGGTATCTCCCAACCCATCCCCTATATCCCAATAAAAACAAATTCACAAGAGTAAAAAAAGAAGAAGTTTTAGATATATATAGTGATGATGGTTATACAACCTTGAGAATGTATTTAATGCTACTGAATTGTATGCTTACAAACTTTTAAAAAGAGGGACTTCCCTGATGGTCCAGTGGCTAAGACTCCATGCTCCTAATGCAGGGGGCCCCGGGTTTGATCCCTGGTCAGGGAACTAGATCCCACATGCAGCAACTAAGAGTTTGCAATCCGCAACTAAGAGTTCATGTGTCGCAACTAAGACCCGGCTCGGCCAAACAAATAAAAAACAACAAAGAAACAAAAGCAAAACCAAAAAAACCCCACATATGTTTAAAAAGATAAACACTGTGTTATGTACCGGGTTGGCCAAAAAGTTCGTTCGAATTTTTCCCTAAGATGGTAGGGAAAACCCAACGAACTTTTTGGCCAACCCAATATATTTTACCACAATAAAAATAAATGTTTTAAGTGAGTGCTCTGTGTGCTTCTGTTAAAAACATTTTTTTGCATGTAAATCGGCTCTCTGTAAAGTGCAAGAGAAAGGTGAGAACATGGAAAGGGTGGTAGCTGCTTAGTATCGTAATCCGACTGGAAAGCATGATGACTGAAATGTTTATGTGTGTGCCAGCGCTTGTGTGGGTTTGGGAAGGTGTGAGGAGGAACCAGATTTAAGAAAGGCATGGATTTAAGAGAAAGTCAGAAAGGCAAGAGGGAGCCAAAGACTGAATGCAGGGAGCAAATTTTCCCCCAACAGGATTGCTGTCTCCAGACTCCCCAAATCACACAGAGGCCCAGTTTGCTCCTGACTCAGCAGCTGGGGCTGAGTAAAAGTTTGTCTGTAATCCTTCTCCAAGGGAAGCTTCATGCCTATTCTTCCAGAGCTCTTCTGCTTTTATCAGCTAAGTCAGGTTTTCAGATGGGCACATTTCCTTCCACAGGTAACAGAGTCTGAACAGAATCGGGAGGTGACCTCCCTTCTCTGCTTAGGGCCACCATTGCTCACCCATGCTCTGTGACTTAGCTCCCACTCTGTAATACACAGCTCACACTCACTATTACCTTCGAGAGCAGGAATTCCTTAACTGTGCATAATGCTCAATAGTTTAGAGAACACTCTGGAAGCCTGCCCCCGAGAACATCAGCTTCTTGGAGGCACGCGTTCTTTTCTGTTTTGTTCTCTGCTGCATTCCCAGCCCAAGAAACAGTGGGGTCACACAGCAGATGCACCACCAACAGCGCCTGAATATGTGATGAGGGAGGGTCTCAGGGCAATGCTGGGAGGTATTTTCTCCAGATGAGAAAACTGAGAAACAGCAAGACTGAGTAACTGACCCAACGACCTGGGATTCACACAGGTGTTTTGGCTCCAAGTCTAGTGAATAAGAAGTACATCAAAATAAATGTATGTTTTTATTTATTTATTTTTAATTTTTTAAATTGAAGTATAGTTGATTTACAATGTTGTATTAGTTTCAGGTGTACAGCAAAGTGGCTCAGTTATACATTCATATATTTTTTTTTCCAGATTCTTTTCCCTTACAGTTTATTACAAAATAGTGAGTAGAGTACCCTGTGCTATACAGTAGGTCCTTGTTGGTTGTCTATTTTATATACAGCGGCGTGTATATGTTAATCCCAAACTCCTAATTTATCCCTCCCTAACCCTTTCCCCTTTGGTAACCATAAGTTCGTTTTCTATGTCTATGGGTCTATTTCTGTTTTGTATGTACGTTTACTTGTATCATTTTTTTTGGGGGGGAGGGCTGCGTTGGGTCTTCGTTGCTGTGCGCAGGCTTTCTCTAGTTGCAGCAAGCAGGTGCTACTCTTCATTGCGGTGCGTGGGTTTCTAATTGTGGTGGCTTCTCTTTGTTGTGGAGCACGGGCTCTAGAGCGCAGGCTCCATAGTTGTGGCACACAGGCTTAGTTGCTCCACAGCATGTGGGATCTTCCCGGACCAGGGCTCAAACCTGTGTTCCCTGCATTGGCAGGCGGATTCTCAACCACTGCGCTACCAGGGAAGTCCTAGATGGTATTCTTGAATCGGTGTCAATTTCCTGATTGTCATGGTTGTACTGTGGTTATGTTGGAGTGTGTCCTTGAACTTGGGAAACACACACTCAAGTAATTAAGTGGAGAACAGTTGCTCTGCCTCTGAAAGCAGGATAACAGCAAAGTGGGTGGGAGGATGGATTTTAAAATCCAACGTACCTGGGCTTCCCTGGTGGCGCAGTGGTTGAGAGTCCACCTGCCAATGCAGGGGACACAGGTTTGAGCCCTGGTCCGGGAAGATCCCACATGCCGCGGAGCAGCTGGGTCCGTGAGCCATGGCCGCTAAGCCTGCGCGTCCGGAGCCTGTGCTCCGCAACGGGAGAGGCCACAACGGTGAGAGGCCCGAGTACCACAAAAAAAAAAAAAAAAAATCCAACATACCTGACCTCCATCGCAGGCCAAGCCTCAGTTTCTTCATTTGTAAAGTGGAACTAATACTATACTTACTTCAGAGCATATTTTAAGAATTCGATGAGATAATGGTGGTAAAGAGCTTACCCTGATACCTGGCACTAGGAAGCCCTCCATAACCTCTAGCTATCTTTATTGCCTGTACATGTTTCAAGGGGATGATGAACTGTCATTGCACTAAACACTGGCTTTACAGCTTTGTGGCTGGGACTCTCCCGGGTTCCCTCCTGGCTGCTCTGCTTTGAGACCACGTCACCGTCATCATAGGCATTGCTGTCTTTGGGACCAGCCACTAGTTGGAATTATTTTCTTAGGCCTGAATTCAGTTTCCCAAGTTAATGTGTTGAAGACTGAAGGAAATCTCTGGCACAGAGCCCTTGCTTCACAATCAGGGTTTCCTGTTCCTTGTGGCAGCATGCTGGGGCGAGCTTCTATCTCTTCCTGAACAGCCTGGGGCTTGATTGAGTTTCCTCTCGGCCTCCAGAGGGCATGACTCTGGATCCGGAGGTGGCCCATCCAAATCTCCTCATTTCAGAAGTTCTGGAAAGCAGCCAGGTAATCCGGCCAGTGTCCCTTAAATGTAGGCAGGTGGGGATTGAAGGTGCATGTGGGTGGCCAGACCCTGAGGGTCAGGTGTGTAGCTGCTGGGAGGGGAAGTGGCCTCTCTCTGAGCCGGACATCGGAGGGTGTGGTTTGGGCCCTACTCTGCCTCATCGCTTAAAGCACCTGTTCAGGAAGTCACTGGGGGTGGGGGTGTCCATCGATTGGGGAGGGTGTGCTCAGCTTTCAGGGATTTGATAGCAAAGCCTTCCTTGCAACTTTAATCTTCACCCTCTTTAGAGACCCTATCCATCTTGGTCTTTCAAGTATTGAATTGTTTAGATTAAAATTTTGAACTAAGTCTTGAAGCAAATATATTTATTTATTAGCTCAAGATTTCTGATGGTTAGGAATTCAGACCAAACACAGTGAGGATGACTGTTCTCTGCCCCATGATATCAGGGGCTTCAGATGGCAGATTTTGATGAAGGATGGCGGTTGGAGTCATTCAAAGGCGCCTTCACTCACATGTCTGATGATTGACACTGGTTGCCAGCTGGGAACCTCACTGAGGCTATTGGTGGGCTTCCTCACAACATGGTGGCTCCTTTCCAAAGGCAAGTACCCAGAGAAAAAGGGAGAGCAAGGTGAAGGCTGCATTGCCTTTTATGACCTGGTGTGTTAGTCAGGGTACTTGAGAGAGAAAAAAAAAAAAAAACAGTAGGAGAGATATATATACAATTGACCCCTGAACAACATGGGTTTGAACTGCAAGGGTCCAAGGATTTATACAAGGATTTTTTTTCAAGAGTAAATACTACAGTACTACACCATCCTCAGTTGATTGAATCCTTGGATGTGGAACCGTGGATACCGAGGAACTGCAGATTTTCAACTATGTGAAGGATCAACACCCCTAATCCATGCATTGTTCAAGGGTCAACTGTATATATATATTTATTTTTAGGAATAGGTTCATGTGATTATGGAGGCTGCAAGTCCAAATCTGCAAATGGGCCAGTAGACTGGAGACCCAGAGAAGAGCCAATGCCATGGTTCAAGGCCAAAAGTCGTCTGCTGCAGAATTCCCCCTTGCTTGGAGGAGGTCAGCCTTTTGTTCTATTCAAGTCTTCAACTGATTGGATGAGGCCCACCCATGGAGGGCAATCTGCTTTACTCAAAGTCTACAGACTTAAATGTTAATCTCATCCCCCTAAAACCCTCACAGAAACATCCATAATAGTGTTTGACCAAATATCTGGGCACTGTTGCCCAGCCAATTTGACACACAGAATTAACCATTACACCTAGTTTCAGAACTCACATAGCATACTTCTACCACATTCTGTTGGTCAAGGCAGTTACAAAGGTCTAGCCAAATACAAGGGAAGGGAACATCGAACACCCCCCCGCTGCGCTGCCAACTCAATAGAGTAATAGCAATGTCGTGCTGTAAAAAGCATATGCATGTGGCATGTGGTATACATTGGTGTGGCATCTTTGGAAAATACGATGTAACAAATGCCCAACTGTGATGTAAGGGAAAAGGAAACCAATTTATAATAAAATATTATGTCTTTCAAAATGTAAATTCCAGTTGTGGCTGCACTCAGAGTTATAGTGGAGAAGTCAGGTGTCCTGCACCTGTACACAGCATGACATTGAATGTGAGCACCACAGTTACAGACTGCTACAGGTATGTCCCACGGGAAACTCAAAGAACATGAGTGGAGCTGCTGTGGGTGGTGTGATTTTCCAAAATGGCGAATGCTCTAAAATTCTACACAAGGCAAAATGCAATTTTCCCTCTGTTTACCTGGTAGTTGTATTCCTGGGGCAGGGGGGTGGGTGGTGGGAAATTTAGGCATATAAAAGTTTGCAAAAATCACATTGTGTTTATATGTAGAGTGGGGCTAGGTTTCAAGGCTCAAGGCACTATAAATAGATTGTTTTGCCTATAGGAATGTGTCAGGGAACACTCAGACATCATGGGGGATATAAAACAATTCCTGTAGAACCTTCCAGCACATTGCAGGAGGACTTCTGGCCTCCCTGATCTTTCCCTACTAAAAGCCAATAGTGCCCTCTCCAGCACTGAGACCACCAAAAACAGCCGCTATGCCTTTTTAAAACTCCTCCTGGAGGGCAGTAGCAACCCTAGTGAGAAGCAGTGCTATAAAGGAAAGGAACAGAGAAATTCCAAAGATTCCTGTGGAGAAAGTCTGGGGAGTATAGAAATGAATCAACCAGTGACAAAATGGAGGATGGAAGGCAAAAAGCCTCACGCCACATCTGATAGGTTAGACTACCCTGTGTGTGTGTGTATGTGAGTGTGGGTGGGTGGGAGGATCCCAACCCATCCCAGAGGCCACAGTAGAGGCCCCACCCTGCTCTTCCAGGAATCCAGCACCATCCAGGTTCAGCCAGAAGAGAGTCCTTTTCTACATGTCCACTGTCATCTGCATCAAGGGACCCTAAGCTTGTAGGACGTTTCCCACACTTGGAGTGAAGCAAGGGAAAAAGGAACTGAATGGCCAACAGTGTTCTCTTTTTGATCACTACACCCCAATAGTTGGGTCTCTCCTTGGTTAGGGATGAAAGAGAAACCTTAGGCCTTGCTGGGACTATTTGATAAAAACAAGAAACTTCAAGGCGTCCTCATTTTGTTTTTTTAACAAACAAAGCATCATTCAGGAACCCCTATGTTATACCTAGTGTATCTTTTAAATTCCTACCCCTGGGCCTTTGCACCTGTCACGTGCCCTGTTGCAAAGTCATCTTCCCTTCTGGAAGCCCATGTAAAGCCTGTTTATCCCCAGTCTCACTTCCTTCATGAAGCCTGTGTTTCCCAACCCAACCCAAGGAGACCTCTTGTCCTCCCCCACATCACTCTGTGTCTTACGGACCTGTCAGACTCACAGGACTCACATGTGCTGCATGCATCTTTCATTAGGCTCTTCTCTCTCACTGGATATTTTCTTAAGGACAGGACTGAGGCTGATGCCCCTGTTTCTTTGTATCTCCCCAGAGCACCTAACCCAGTGCCTTGATCAAAGTACAAATATTTTAGACTAATTCAACAGGAATGAAACTTTATAAATCCTGCCACTTGAAATATGGTGGCTTTAACCTCCTGAGGTCAAACTAAACTTTCACATCCCTGGGAATTAATTGCTGACATTTTCAGAGCTTCCCATCTTCCTGTGAGGCTGAACTTTAATGGCTACTTGAAACAATAGGGCATTGATTTTGTTTAAGTGGCTGTTGAGAAGGGCTGCAGGGAAGGGAAAGCTGCAAAGGTCTGAGTCAGGGAAGGCAGGGGCAGCTGAGGAAGGGAGTAAATTGCCCTTGGCCTTTAAGAGGTGTGGCCCTGAAACCCTCTCCGTGAGGGAAGGCAGCGTGAGAGTCTCTTCAATCATCATCGTCAAACTTTATGACCTGTTCTCTTGTCACACTTCATGTCTAAGTAGTCCTGTGAGTCATTTCAGACACTCCCAGAGCCCCTGTATGGACCTTCTCTGCCCTCAAACGGTGAGAATGTTCAGAAACCCACTGAAGTACAAGAACTTCTTCATTTTAGTTTTCAGTTGATTGGGAGGTTTTTTGGTATCACAGGTTCTGGATTTGCTGTTTCTAGAGTGTCTGTGTTCTTGTCCTGTGACCTCATTCAATCCTCAGTTCAGGCCTGCCTGCATTACAGTCTCATAGCAGCCTGAACTTCCCCTTCTTAGCATTTGTACAAGTGTGCTAAAACCTCTGTTTTTTAATGATCTGTTTAATGCCTCCTTCTCCTGCTGAGCTGCATGCCCCATGAGGGCAAGTGGCCAGGACTTGCAGGTCCACCACTGTGCTGTTTGTTCCTGGCACAGAGCGTAGTGGGGCTCGGTTAATATGCATTGAGTGGGGAAAGAATCTGGCAGTTCCTCAAAAAGTTAAACGCGAGTTGCGATACGATGCAGCAATTCCACTCCTAGGTATTTACCCAAGAGAATTGAAAACACGTGTCCACACAGAAACTTGTATACAAATGTTCATAAAGGCGATATTCATAATAGCCCAAACGTGGAAATACCCAAATGTCCATCATGCACACATGAATAGAACGTCGTCCATCCATACCGTGGAATATCATCCAACCATAAAAAACAATGAAGGGGCTTCCCTGGTGGCGCAGTGGTTGAGAGTCCGCCTTCCGATGCAGGGGACGCGGGTTCATACCCCGGTCCGGGAAGATCCCACGTGCCGCGGAGCGGCTGGGCCCGTGAGCCATGGCCGCTGAGCCTGCGCGTCCCGAGCCTGAAATAAGCCAAACACAAAAGGCCACATATTATATGAATTCACTTGTATGAAATGTCCAGAATAGGCAAATCCGTAAAGACAGAAGGTAGATTAATGGCTGCTAGGGGCGGGGGGAGGAGGTAATGGGCAGAGACTTCGCATGAGGTTTCTTTTTGTCATGATGGAAATCCTTTGGAATTAGAGAGGGTGATAGTTGCACAGTACAGGAAATATACTAAAAAACATTGAATTGTAAACTTTAAAGTGGTGAATTTCATGTTTTTTATGTTGTGTGAATTATATCCCAATTTTTAAAAATACTGCCTTAAAAGAGACATATTTATTTATTTGGGCCACACCTTGAGGGACCTTAGTTCCCCAACAAGGGATCCAACCCATGCCCCCTGCGACGGAAGCGCGGAGTCCTAACCATTGCACCGCCAGGGAAGTCCCAATATACATATGTATTGAGTGAACAGTTCATCCCTGAAACAAACTCAAGGGGCTCTGGATCAACTGTAAGCCTTTCTGGACTTCCCTGCTGACTGTGGTTCCTAAGAAAAGTTGGTCTCTAAAGGGTGAGATGTTGGCACTCTGTGTGAGAAAAGGGTGTGGCCATGGTTTATCTGTGTGCATTGGCTGCCAGCACTCTTGTTGGATATGGTCCATCACTGACATTTTTATTAACTTCAAGAGAGGAAGTTGGAGAGGGAGGCTTCCACCCTTTTTTCTTGTAACTGATTTCCTAGGTGTGTCAGATGAACGAAAACATCCTCGATATCGAGGCCAAGTACATCAGCTCCAGCACAGGGGGACAGGGGCCGGTGGCAAACACTCCAGTTAGACTTTGCATGTATTTTATTGCAGGCTTTGGAAGTTTACGTAAGAGGTGAGAGAAAACCAGTTGGTGCCACGTGGGGTCACGGTTTAGAGCTGTCACAAATCCAGAGAAACGTGCTATGTCTGTAGTTCAAACCCCGATGGGGCAGGTGTAAGGAGAGGGCCAGACATCCCGCGTGTGAATATGCTCAGGGGCCCTTCAGTTTGGATGAACAAGGGAAATTTTCAGGGTTTTTTCTTGCAGATGGATTTCCTCTGAATGAGAAGGCGGGACGGATCCTCTAGCAGGTTATTCCTTCTTATCGAGAAGCAAAAACATCCTGAGACAAATCAATGTGGAAAAGGGAAAAACCATTTTTGCAGGAGAGACACAGGAATTCTTTGCTCTCAACAGGCCCTGGCCAGGGCCTCTTAGAGGTCAAGACTGACCTGCAGTTATGTGCTTTTTTAAAGGTTCCTAGTATATTAAAATGTGAAGAAATGCCCCCCTCAAAAGGTTGCTGAGAACTGCGGTATATTTTAAATGTTTACATTTGACAGATTAATACTTTTACCACAGAAAAATAGAATAAAAGTAATTATGCTTTTGCAAGATAATGCCAGGACATATTTTAAATATATGACATGAAGTGCTCTATAGGCAGTGATGGAACTCGGATCTAGAGTTTTACCCCGAATGTCAACTTCTCTCAACCCTGTCATCTAGAGATAACATCCAAAGCCAGAGTAGGGGGCCCTTTGTGAATCGTGAGACCACAGCCCAGTGCCCTCTATACTCCACCCTCACCCCTAAATAGGCCCCGTGGGCCCCAGCAGCTACTGCAGTTCACTTGGGTTGGAGGGACATGGTGCATACTCAAAAGCTGTGTTTGTGCTGAAGCCAGTTCTTATTACGACCTTTCTCTTCAGTCAATAAGCAGTTTGCTCTTGAGACCTTAGTATTCTTTCTGGCCAATTCCATATGCTTGTTTGCTGCTGCCCTGCAGTGCCTGGGATTTTGTGGATTTTATTTTTGTTTAATTTTCGTCAAAAGCAGTAGCTTATTACAAGGGCAAAGGCAATAATTATTCATTTTCCAACTATAAACGACCAAGTGTCAAGCAGGGTCACACTTCAGCCCCCCTGGGTCTCACTTGTTGACGTGGCTCCTGTGAAGGACATGTTTGAGGCCTCAGTCCGCTCTGGACTCCTCATGCATCTCTTTTCCTGAAGCCTCAAACCCAGATGGCCACAGCCGCCAGTGACTTGGTAGTGGCACTGTGAGCCCAAGGACCCACTGGGGACTCACCTGGAGAAATTTGGGAAAGGGAATTTGGCTTCATTAGAACATCTTTAAACAGGGTGGCGGGGCGGGGGTTGGAATTCCCTCGTGATCCAATGGTTAGAACTCGGCACTTTCACTGCTGGGGCCCGGATTTGATCTCTGGTCAGGGAACTAAGATCCCATAAGCTGTGTGGCATGCCCGCCACCCCCCCAAAAAAAGAGTGAGGGGACACATGGCATTTCGGATCATTGAAGAGGGCAAGCTCCCTGAAGGAGTCGCTTGGATACTAAATCTCTGTGTGGGGTACCAGTTGTGAACTACCTTGCCATTCCCCAGTTGTGGCAGTCAGGGAACATTCCAGAACACCTATCACGTACCAGGTATGAATCAAACACTTGTCATGGCATCATCTCTTTTTATCTTCACCACAATCCAATGATATCAGTACTATTCTCATGCCCATTTTACAGATGAGGAAACCAAGGGTAGAATGGCTAAGCAACTTGCCCCAAATCACACAGCTAATGAGTAGCAGAGCTAGGGTATGAAGACTGGTCTGTCTCACTCCAGAGGTCAGGATCTCAGAAGCTCTATTTCCGGGTTTCTAGAGAACTTTCCTTTTCCAAACCAACTTTATGTTCTCCAGGGCCTTTGTGTGAACAGACAGCCAACTTTACACCCCACAGGGCAGTGAAAAGGAGGATCCTGCAGCGTGGCTGTGAATTCAAACGACAAGGACACACGAAGCTCTGAACCTCGGGAGGAGGGAGACCACCACAAGCCTCTCTGGGAAGAGTTGTGAGCAGGAAGAGGTGTCTGCGCCCTGTGGAGACCAGCCTCCTAAGCAGCTCGCCCAAGGTTTCCTCTCAACAGAGACAGAAAGAGATTCAGGAGGCTTGCAGCAGGAAGGAAGCTTGATGACTATTCACCCTCTCCTGTTCCTCAGAGGGAAACAGGTCTGGAAGATTAAGTAAAGCACACCCTTTCTGCAAGCACAACCTGGGTCTCCTGGCTCCCACATGATTTAGAAGGTGGGCCACTTTCTACATTAGGAAGCCCAGGGCCTGAGAGGTGATGTAACTGACCATGACAGGGACCCAGCCTCGAGCCCCTTGAGGTCTGCCACCTGCTAAGGTAACAGTGGACTGTGGATGGGGGGAGGTCTTCAACCCCTTTTAGGATGAATGAATCATATGCATTTTTGTGAGAATAAGAATTATCTGGGGGCACCTGTTAAAAATGACTCCAATCTGACTGCAGGTCTTGCTCTTGATATACTGTTCTCACTGCTGATCCAGAAAGTTTCCAGTCTATTATCACCAACTTTTCATGGACTAAATGGTGCTCTTTTTAGATATGTTTCCTGCAGGTCCGGACCTGTCTGGATTTTTAGCACACTTTTTACCCACTGCCTTCTTGCCTTTATTTTCTATGGTGTAGGCTGTGTCCTCTAGGGGGCAGAAATGAGCCACTTGTTCTTTGGGGCTGAGCCTAGAGATGTCTCAGAACTTTAAGGAGAAAGTAAAAATACCCAAAGGTGTTTAGAAAGGAAGCAGATCGTACACACGCTTTTCTCACTAGATTGAAGTGTGATCTAGAGTCCTCTAAGAGACAGAATACTGGTAGGAACTCAGGCTCTGAATTCAAACAGACTCAAGTTCATGGATCTAACGTACTACATCATGACTACAATTCACAATACTGTGCTGTGTATTTGAAATTTGCCAAGAGAGTAGATCTTAAATATTCTCAACACACACACACACACACATGCACACACGGGAACTATGTGAAATGATGGATGCATTAACTAACCTTATTGTGGTAATTGTTTCATTATATATATGAATATCAAATAATTCATTGAACACCTTAAATTTCCAGTGTTATTTGTCAATTATATCTCACTAAAGCACAAAAAAAAGAAGAAAAAACACAAAAAACCAGACCCAAGTTTACATCCAGTGGTCAGCCATCTACTGTCTTTGTAACCACAGCAGGCTATTCAAATTCATCAAGCCTCAGTTTCCTGTTTTGTAAAATAGGAATAATAATAATACCCTCTTAATAAGATTGTTGTGAGCTTTATATCGCAATTGCTAAAAAAAGTTTGCTTTCATTATTACCTCAACTGTTACTTCTGCTTTCTTACCAGCATATGATTTTTAAGTCTGAAGGGAAGGTGAAACCCACTTTCTTCAATAGTTGGCTAAAGCTCTCTAAGGAGGCATTCAGTCCATTCTTTTCCAGGCTCTGTCCTAGGATGACATTTTCACATCCTGGAAACCAATAATATGAACAACACAGAGGCCACACTGGACAGAAGGAAACGTGTTGGCTTCCTCAATAAAATCAAACCCGCTTCCTCCAAGGGGACATGGACACTGTCTGCATAGGAAGGGTGGCTGGCTCTCTTGTTTCTGTTCGCCAAGATTCACCTTCTCCCAGAGATTTCTCCCTGATCTCACTGGGCCCACCACGGGCAAGGAAAGCTGCACCCCTTCTCCACCCCTGTGAGAATTTTGCCTCTACCACCCACCTTAGAGGATCTGAGTTTGATTTTATTGAGGGTGTCAGTAAGTTTCCTTACTCTGAGACTTGGGGATTCTCTCCTTTTTAGCTTCATCCTGAGATTTCAGGATCCTTAGTGCCTAATTGGAAATAACAGTAATAATGATCATAGCAGCTACCATTTTATGTGCCAAGTGCATATGGATTCTCTCGTTCTGCTTCAGCCCAGGGGGGTTAGTTCCTGTGACCACCACATTTTACAAATGGAGAAACTGAGGTACTGGGACATTAGGTAACTTCCTCAAATCCTCTTTTTTTCTTTTCTTTTTAAAAACATTTATTTATGTACTTGGCTGTGCTGGATCTTAGTTGTGGCATGTGAGATCTTCCTTACCACGTGCAAGATCTTCGTTGCGGCATGCGGGATCTTTTAGTTGTGGCATGTGGGATCTTTTAGTTGCGGCATGCAGGATCTAGTTCCCTGACCAGGGATTGAACCCGGGCCCCCTGAATTGGGAATGCGGAGTCTTAACCACTGAACCACCAGGGAAGTCCCCTTTTTTTCTTTTTTAATTGAAGTATAGTTGATTTACAATGTTGTGTTTGTTTCAGGTGTACAGCAAAGTGATTCAGTTTTATGTATATATTATTTTTCAGATTCTTTTCCATTATAGGTTATTATAAAATATTGAATATAGTCCCCTGTGCTATACAGTAGGATCTTGTTGCTTATCTATTTTATATATAGTAGTGTATATCTGTTAATCTCAAGCTCCTAATTTGTCTCTCTCCCACTTCTTTCCCCTTTGATACCATAAGTTTGTTTTCTATGTCTGTGAATCTATTTCTGTTTTGTAAATAAGTTCATTTGTATCATTTTTTTTAGATTCCACATATAAGTGATATCATATGATATTTGTCTTTCTCTGTCTGACTTACTTCACTTAGTATGATAATCTCTAGGTCCATCCATGTTGCTGCAAATGGCATCATTTCGTTCTTTTTTATGGTTGAGTAATATTCCATTGCATATATGTACCACTTCTTCTTTATCCATTCATCTGTTGATGGACATTTAAGTTGCTTCCATGTCTTGGCTCTTGTAAATAGTGCTGCTATGAACATTGGGGTGCATGTATCTTTTTGAATTAGAGTTTTCTCTGGATATATGCCGAGGAATGGAATTGCTGGATCACACGGTAACCCTGTTTTTAGTTTTTTAAGGAACCTCCATACTATTTTCTATAGTGGCTGCACCAATTTATATTACTACCAACAGGGCAGGTGGGTTCCTTTTTCTCCACACCCTCTCCAGCATTTATTACTTGTAGACTTTTTGACAATGGCTATTCTGACTGGTGTGAGGTGATATCTCATTGTAGTTTTGATTTGCATTTCTCTAATAATTAGCAATGTTGAGCATATTTTCATGTGCCTATTGGCCATCTGTATTTTTTCTTTGGAGAAATGTCTGTTTAGGTCTTCTGCCCATTTCAAAGCCTCTTGGGTAGTCTGACTACAGAGCTGAATTCCAAGTCACTTGACCATGAAGGGAATTGAATAAACACAGACACTGCGTCCCCACCCCTGATGACACCAGTTTCATCAGAAAGTTTGACTGCAGCCTGAGCTCCCTCTGGCTGGCCCCTGAGTCAGGTCAAGGTGTCAGTGACATCAAGGAAGAGTTGTCCTGCAGGGAGAGGGCCAGCATCCCACAGCCATACTCTCTTCTGGCACATACTCTCCCATATACTTCCCTCACCCACCCCCAACAGCAAGTTCCCTCCCTGCTTGAGACGCTGGGAGACATTCAGTTCCATGACACTTTGCAAAGGCTCGTAGAGGGGGAAGAAGGAGTGTGTAGCTCCTCTGAGATGCAGTCAGCTTGCAAATGTCTGACACAGGCGGGAAGAGAAACACCTCTGAGGTCCTTCCTTGTCAGGCAAACTGAGCCCTGGGCCTAAGTACCAATGCTGTTCCCTCCTGTCTTACCTTTTCACCTCCCTATTTTTTCACCACTGTGAAGGCAACACTCACCAGGGCATGTAAAGACACCGTCCCTGCCCTGGAGACTCAGAATCTGCTGCCATCGCTATGAGGTGAGAAGGAAATTGCAGTGTTGAGGTTTCTTGCTTCTTCCTCACTGAGATAGAAAAACCCCAACTGTCAACAAACCCCAAACCAATCAACCAAATGATGCTGAGAGGTTGCTAGGCAGCAAGGCTGTGTCTGTGGCAAAAAAGATCACGAGATAGCCTGGTCACAGAAACCAAGGTGACAAAGGACAGAGGATGAAAAGAAGAGGAGAAATCTTGAGAAGGGGGCTGCTTTCAACTCAAAGGGAATGAGGCCAGGGTGTGTAGATTCCCCAGATACCCAGGCTGCTACGGCAGGCAGGGTCAGCCAGTGAGGAGGAAAAAAAATGGTGGGTGGGGAGGGATCAGAAAAGAGGGCTTCTATGACCCAACAGGCAAAAAGGAAGACCTTGGAAAGAAAAGCAAAGAGAACCAACAGGATTAGGACATTAAATATCCATTCCCGCTGACAGAACTGTATGTATATAAATTGTGCCTCATAAACCTGACTTAAAAATAAGCTGGGGGGCTTCCCTGGTGGTGCAGTGGTTGAGAGTCTGCCTGCCGATGCAGGGGACACGAGTTCCTTCCCCGGTCCGGGAAGATCCCACATGCCGCGGAGCGGCTGGGCCCGTGAGCCATGGCTGCTGAGCCTGCGCGTCTGGAGCCTGTGCTCCGCAACAGGAGAGGCCACAACAGTGAGAGGCCCGCATACTGCAAAGAAAAAAAAAAAAAACGGAAAGAAAAAAAAAAAAAAAAAAAGCTGGGGGAGGTGTCAAAAATTATATATTACAACTCAGCCACATTAAAAAAAGAGAACAATTTAGGCTCTTTATTTCTTAGAACCAATATAAGCTTCTTCACAAACTCTTATTCCTATTAATATTAGGTGGGAGAATTTAAACTTGCCAGTTAAAGGAAAACGAGTCTCTTCCACTTTATTTTATTTATTTATTTATTTATTTTTAAAGAGGGTATGTGTGCGGCTTCCCTGGTGGCACAGTGGTTGAGAATCTGCCTGCTAATACAGGGGACACAGGTTGGAGCCCTGGTCTGGGAAGATCCCACATGCCGCAGAGCGGCTGGGCCCGTGAGCCACAACTACTGAGCCTGCGCGTCTGGAGCTTGTGCTCCGCAACAAGAGAGGCCACGATAGTGAGAGACCCGTGCGCGGCGATGAAGAGTGTCCCCCACTTGCCACAACTAGAGAAAGCCCTCGCATAGAAACGAAGACCCAACACAGCCAAGAATAAATAAAACAAAAATAAATAAATAAGAAGACCCCAAGATCACTATTTAAAAAAAAAAAAAGGGTATGTGTGTTGGGGGTTTTTTTTATTTCTTTTTTATTTATTTATTTTTGGCTGCGTTGGGTCTTCGTTGCTGTGCGCGGACTTTCTCTAGTTGCGGCAAGCGGGGGCTACTCTTTGTTGTGGTGCACGAGCTTCTCATTGCGGTGTCTTCTCTTGTTCTAGAGCAAGGGCTCTAGGTGAGCAGGCTTCAGTAGTTGTGGCACGTGGGCTCAGTAGTTGTGGCTCGCAGGCTCAGTAGTTGTGGCACACGGGCTTAGTTGCTCCGCAGCATGTGGGATCTTCCCGGGCCAGGGCTCAAACTCGTGTCCCTTGCATTGGCAGGCAGATTCTTAACCACTGTGCCACCAGGGAAGCCCCCTCTTCCACTTTAAATTAATTTTGTTAAATTAGTTCAGCCACTTTTGGATAAATATTCAGTCCAGTCCCTGCCTGGACTATTACCTGCTCTCCAGGTGTACCCCCCTCCTGCCCCTCCCCGATCTGTCCCCACTCTGTGTGTAACTCTGGGACAATGGAGAGGGTGACTGGTCTGGGTGCTGGACCCTGTGTTGTGCTCTGGTCTTCAGTGACCTCTACAGAGATGCCCTTCACCCACCAGGTCTGCTGACATCCATGGTTGAGGTCCTGGCTGCCGGGGCCTGCTGCTTCCCCCGGCTCATGGGTCCTGTCTCAGTTCTGCTGGTTCTGTGCATACAAACCTGCACCTGTTCGATGTCTCTGCATGTTTTCCATTTCCCAAGGCAGGTCCACAGGGTCCCCACTCTCAAGCCCCTCTGCATTCCCTAGCAGCCTTAGGGGCTTCCGGGTTTCTCCCACACTCAAGCTAAGGGGAATTGGGGTAAGGCAGGGCGGGGGGCAGGGGACACCTAAAGTCCCTCTCCCGGACTAAACATGTTATGCTGTCGTCTCTGCTACACTAGAGCTGCCCTAGATGGACATAGGGCCACACCCTATGGGACGTGGGTGACTGCCCCAGGGCTCCAGTGGAGGAGCGAGGCATAAATCTTTTGTGTTTCTGGCCTGTTCTCAACCTCTGTGGAGGTTTTCTACTGTTCTCTACGCCGGCACCAAGGTTTGACAAGGGTCAAAGAGCACGGGCTTCTGGCCTCCCATCCCTCCTGCTTCCCCTCCAAGCACCAGAAGCCTTTGTACTTCCTCTTTCTGTTTTTCAGGGACTTCTTTTCACTGTATCTTCCTTCTTCCCTGCCCTCTGGGTTTTGTTCTAGACGGTATCCACCTTTCTCCTTCCCTAGGACCGTAAGCCCCATGGTGCAGTGAGAGAATTTTGCTCACTCATAAGGAAAGTGCCTTGGAAAATGTTTCAAAAACAGTACCTCCATTACTGTAGGATTTTAGGAACAAGGTAGTCATTTCCAAGGGAGGATGTTTTCTTTAGCCGTGATGCACATCTTTCAGGATCTTAGTTCCCTAACCAGGGATTGAACCTACGCCCTTCGCAGTGAAAGAGCTGAGTCCTAACCACTGGACCGCCAGGGAATTCCCACCAAGGGAACGTTTTTGCCGGCATGTTAAGCGACAGTGCTTTTTTTTTTAATTAATTAATCAATTAATATTTATTTGGCTGTGTTGGGTCTTAGTTGCGGCACACGGGATCTTCGTTGCAGCGCGTGGGCTTCTCTCTAGTTGTGGTGCAAGTGCTCCAGAGCACGCAGGCTTAGTTGCCCCATGGCATGTGGGATCTTATTTCCCCCACCAGGGATCAAGCCCACATCCCCTGCATTGGAAGGCGCATTCTTAACCACTGGACCACCAGGGATGTCCCAAGGGATGGTGTTTTAAATGATACGCATTTTCTAAAAATTGGGGAATTCTCATCCACTCAGGTAAACAACACACACTTAGTTATCTTTCCCAAAGTCACCTCCTTCTGTTTTTCCCCAAGCCTGTTCCTCCTTCTGTGTTTCTAATCTACCCAGACACCCAAGTCGGAGACTGAGACTCCTAGACCCTTTGTTTCACATCCAGTCTATCACTGTACCTTCTTCCTCCTTCAACTGGAAGAATGGCTGTTTCTGTCCTTGCTCACATCCCCACCGCTACTGCTGACGTTCAGGCCCTCGTGTTTCTCACCTGGATTGTTGGAAGGATTCTGATCGATCTTTCTATGCCCAGACTTGTTTACTTGCTTTCCTCTACCCGTCCTTCTTGCCACTGGCATGCTTTCCCAATACATATCAGACCGTGTCATGCCTCCACTTAAAACACTTCTGTGGTTCCCCATGCCTATATCACATGGCCCCTGCCCATCTCTCAAGGCTCATCTCCTTCTGTTAAGTACACAACCTCTGTTCCAGCCACACCAAACAGCTTGAAGTGGACTGGCTATGCCATGCTGGTCACCTGTGTGACTTTGCACATGCTGTTCCCTCTGGCAGGAACGTCTCTTCCCACCTTCTTATCATGCAACATTCAGCTCAAAGACTTCCTTCTCCTTGAAGACTTTCTGTTTCCCCCAAGCAAGAACTCTATGCTTTCAATCATCATGGAACCAACTTGCCTCTCTTAGGACACTTGTCACACAGAACTGTATCACAGCGCTAGGCTGTGAACTCCTTGGGGCCAGTGATGGGTTACAGTAATCTTTATTTCTCCAGCATGTCGCATTGGTGTCTGGCCCAAGCTAGTTGAATGAATGAATAACACTGAGCATCAGCCCTGGAGTGGGAAGAGACCTTGAAGGTCACTAGGTTCAACGTTTGCATTTTCCAGATGATTCTCAGAGAGGTTAAGTCACCAGGTTGACCTCACACAGCTCACTGATAACATAACCAGACCTGGTCCTTTGAATCCGAGAACTGAATTTTCTTACTATTTTGCAGGGCCTCTAGACACAGCAGGCTGTGGGTAGGGGTTGGTGAGAAGACAGCAGAAGCAAAAAATTAACTCAGGGCCTGGTATAACTTATTCTCGAGCAAGAAAAGGGGTCAATCCCACAAAGGGTTTTTGTAAAACCCTTGCTACTCTCACCTGTGCAGTTGGAGCGACGTACACACTATCAGCATGAGCAGCTGGCACCTGAGGTTACAATAACAATGCTGTGGAAGAAATTTAAATACAGTCCTCACTTGTTCACTACTGACTTGTTTGAGGCCCAGACAATTTATCTAGCCTGATTACACTACCATCATCACAGGGATTTTTTTTTTTTTTTTTGCTTTATTTCTTTAAAAAGAGTCTGAATTTTATGGTTTAAATAAAACAACAAAAAACCAGCCATAGAACCCTCACCTTGTTTCCTCCCAGAGACAGCGGGGGTGACAGAGGGTGGGCTCTTTGAGTCCAGGTGGAAGCTTGAATCTGGAGGTTATTTACGGCATGACCTAGGACAAGCCACTTAACTGCGCTGCACCTCAGCTTTTATGTTTGTGAAAATAGAGGTCATGCTAGTTCTCCCCATGGTTGTCATGGGAATGGAAAAGAGGCGCTCGGGCAGCAGCCAGCAGAGTGGGTGAAGCCTAGCCCTAGAGCCAGAGCACCGGGGTTGGAATTCTGGCTCCACCCTTGCAAGGTGTGTGACCTCTGACAGGTGACTGTCCTCTCTGTGACTCAGTTTCCTCTCTTTGTGGGGTGCTTGCCAGTACCTGGCACATAGTAAGCACCAGGTAAGTGCAAGCTGGTGAAAACGCTGGACCCGGTGCCTGGCATTTAATACGTGGGAGCAGCTCCTTCCTCCTCGCACACCCAGAGGGACCCCGGGCTGTGCCTCCGTCTGCGGGTGCACAGGACCTTGGCCATGCTCTTCAGTCCACCCTGTATCAACTCATGATAAATCTGGAGGAACCAAGCCCTCCCTTTTCCCTGTTGAGCCAGTGACAAGTGATTCTTTCTCTTGGTCACTGGAGTCTCCGTATGTGAACCCCTGGCCCAGATATAGGGAGTCTGCTCTCCCGCATCCCCACCACAACAGGTGCAAGCCCAGTCTTGGGCCGAAGTCCCTGCTCCCAGGTCAGAACAGTGTGGTCTCCTGCCCAGCTCCACACAGGGTGCTTTGTTCAGTTCTGCGGCCTGGGCCCCAGCTCCCGAAACCTCCCCGAGACCTGTTTGTACCTGTTGTCTCTTGGGTTTATTGGTCTCAGCTCACCTGCTAGACTCTCAACTCTGCGTGCCAACCCAGTCACCTTTCCCATGCGGACACAGCCCTGGGCCCTGACAGGGAAGCTCGGCCCCAGGCTCCAGTCACAGCCCTGGAGGCGGTGGAGGGAGGCCGGTGGGACAGGGACTAGAATCTGAATTCAGAAGAGAAGGAGCCTGAATCCTGCTGCTGCTGCTGAGAAGTTGAAAACAAAGACAGCAAAGGTCTGCAGGTCTGGCTTCTGTGTCTCTCAGAAATCCCTCCGCCCTGTGATAGTTCCAGGCCCAGCAACCCAGAAACGGAAGAGACCGTAGAACTCTTCTGGGCCTGCTCTTGACTTATCTGAAGCAGGAGGCCGTGCTATAGCACCCCACGCAGGTGGTCTTCCAGGCCCTACGTGAATGTGCTCTGTGACCGAGCGCTCACTCCCTTTCCACCTGCACATGCCATGGCTCGCCACTGGCTGGAAATGTGGCTTCTGGAATTTTGACCCAATGCTCCTAGTCTCTCTTCTGTGTGATGGTTGGTTTGAATAGTTATTCTACCCACTCCATCTCTACAGCTTCTCCAGGATCAACACCCTCATGGTTCCTCACATAACATGATTTCCAGACCCCTCCCTATCCTGCCTGTGATCACTGGACTTCTCTCGTGCCCACAGAAAAGCATTGTAACAATAACAAGGAAGACAGCAAATATTTCGGGCCCTATTGTGTGGCAGGTATGGTGCGGAGGTGGGGCACACAGGTGTCACATCTGGCCTCTGTCCTCAGGGAGCTGACCATAGAGGTGAGAAAGGGATAACCTACCCTCACGTTTGCAGGCCAGTGGAGGGTACCTGCCATATGCCTACATATTAAACATTTAACAGCTGGGGGAGGGGGTGGGTACCTAAAAGATACAAAGTTTCTTTTTGAGATAATGAAAATGTCTAAAAATGATTGTGGTGAAGGCTGCACACATCTGTGAAGCTACTAAAAACCATTGAATTGTACACTTTCAATGAGTGATTTGTATAGTATGGGAATTACCTCTCAATAAAGTTAAGATTTTAAAAGTTTAACAGTTAAATAAAATGTGCTCTATCTTTCTACCTGGAAAGGTATTCCTTCATAACGACCAGACCCAGAAGGCCAGCTTTGAAGTTAGAGTTCCTGGCATCCTTGGATCCTGCGTGGGAATGGGGCCACACAGGGAGAGCCAGTCTGGCCCTCACGTGCCCCCCCCCCCAACTCCTTCCTACCTCAGCTCTTCCTGCACCTAGAGAGGCTTCATGAGCACGCAGGTGACTCTTCAGCTCACAAGTTCCAGCTCCATCCACAGTCCCTTGTCAGCCACCCTTGCAGCTAGGGGTGTGCACACTGGTGGTGGCATCTGCTCTAAGGAGGCCAGACCCAGGGAAGACGTCATCACACGCCCAAGTTGGCCGGGCGATTAAATTAAAAATTTTTTAAATTTTTATTACAGAATAGTTGATTTACAATGTTGTGTTAGTTTCAGGTGCACAGCAAAGTGAATCAGCTACACACATACATATATCCACTCTTTTTTAGATTGTTTTCCCCATACGCCATTACAGAGTATTGAGTAGAGTTCCCTGTGCTCTACAGTAGGTTCTTATTAGTTACTTATTTTATGTATAGTAGTGTGGACCTAGAGATTGTCATACTGAGTGAAGTATGTCAGACAGAGAGAGACAAATATCATATGATACCGCTTTTATGTGGAATCTATAAAAATGGTACAAAGGACTTATTTACAAAACAGAAATGGAGTTACAGATGTAGAAAACAAACTATGATTACCGGGGGGCAAGGGGAGAGGGATAAATTGGGAGACTGGGGCTGGCGGCCTTTGGACCAGGGGATTCCAGAGCCTGGTACAGAGCAGTGCTATAAAATAGAACATTCTGTGAAGTTGGAAGTGCTCTGTGTCTGTACCGTCCAATACGGCAGTCACTAGCTCGGGCGGCAACTGAGCACTTGAAATGTGGCTAGTGCACCTGAGGAACGGAATTATTTATTTAAAAAAAATTTTTTTTTAATTTATGTATTGATCTTTAAATATTTATTTTTGGCCGCGTTGGGTCTTTGTTGCTGTGCGCTGGCTTTCTCTCTAGTTGTGCTGAGCGGGGACTACTCTTTGTTGCGGTGTGCGGGCTTCCTATTGTGGTGGCTTCTCTTGCTGCGGAGCACGGGCTCTAGGCGCACGGACTTCAGTAGTTGTGGCGCGCGGGCTGAGTAGTTGTGGCTCACAGTCTCTAGAGCGCAGGTTCAGTAGTTGTGGTGCACGGGCTTAGTTGCTCTGCGGCATGTGGGATCTTCCCAGACCAGGGCTGGAGCCCCTGTCCCCTGCATTGGCAGGCAGATTCTTAACCACTGCGCCACCAGGGAAGTCCCAGGAACAGAATTTTCCAATTGAAAAATTGTCATCAAGTAACTTTTAAATTGCCACATGTGGCTAGCGGCTACCAGAGGTCTAGAAAGTGTGCTGGGGTGGGACTCTGAATGGACGTGTCCTGTTGTCTCCATCCCACAGGGAGGGAGCAGGCAGGAGGAGAATCAGAATAGGGCTCTCAGGTCTCAGGAAGATACTGGAGAAGGAGATGAGATTTGTTCTGAGAAGGAGGGGACTTCCCTGGTGGTCCAGTGGTTAAGAATCTGCCTTCCAATGCAGGGAACAAGGGTTCAATCCCTGGTCGGGGAACTAAGATCCCACAGGCTGTGGGGCAACTAAGCCTGTGCGCTCTAGAGCCTGCACGCCACAACTAGAGATCCCCACGCACAGCAATGAAAGTCCTGTGAGCCACAACTAAGACCCAACGCAGCCAAATAAATAAATAAATAAAAGAAGGAAACCGCCATATAAGGCCACTTATCCCTGGCCAGCGAGCTCTCCGGATCTCTGAGGAGAGAGGCAGATGGCTGTGGGCTGGGGGAAGGGGCGTGACTCAAGGGCACCCCCAGACAAGTCCTCCTGAGATTTTTGCGGGGACCTGTTTCACATGAGAGGCCTGCTTTGGTAGTTCAGGCCTGCTAGGACTGTGGGTATTGGCAGACGGAGAAGACTCTGTTATTTTTTTCTTCCAAGGCCATGTGAACGGGGCAGGCCGTGTGCATAGTTTCCATGGCATAATGGGACTAGAAAGCCCTGTGTGTCTGTGGGGGAGGGGTGAGGAGGGGCCCTCAGCCGGGCCTCAGTCAGAACTGGGCACAAGGCCAGGAGGCACTTTCCCTGGAAATTCCTGCAGGGAGGGTCCTGAGCCATGAGTCGGGGAGCACCACGCCTGGCTGGCTGAGCCTTTGGAAGCTTGTTCGGTTGCTGATGGAGGTGAGAGTGTTGGCTCTTCCGGATGCCTGGACGCGAGGTAGAGGAAAGATATTGGCCGAGAACTGGGCCAGGGGGAGGCTCAGGCAGAACACAGGAGACGGATTCACCGGGACGCAAAGCAGAGGCAGGTGGAGGAGGGCAGCCTGTCTGCACTTGGCTGCGGGGTCCCACCTGCAGAAGAGAAGCTGCCTGCAGGCTGGCTGGGGCCCACCCCTGGGGAGGAAGTGAATAGGATCATTTGCCCAGAGGGATTCTAGGCAGGTTCCCTGAACACTTTTGCTGCTGGAGAAAGGATGTCTCTAAAGAAAAGAGGCCACCCTGCCAGCCCTTGAAAACTGGGGATGCAGAGAAGTCAGGGATGCAGAGCATGGGCTAGCATTAATTAAGCATCTCTGTACTAGGTACCAGGCTCTGTGCTAAGCGTTTTGCCTTCTGATCTCATTTGGAACAATATAGATTAATAATCATTGTAATAGCTGATATTTCTGAGTGCTTACCAAGGGACCAGACATCAATCCATTTAATCTTTACAACCCCTTGTCTCTGGAGTGAGGGAAGCTATGCCTCATCTATAATTTTGCCCCAAGTCGCTCAGCCAGAAAACGTCCCAGTTGGAATTTAAACCCAGACACTGACCCCACACACTTGCTCTTAAACCACTGATTTTCCTGACAGTTGTTCTGGATGTAATGTAGATTTGGGGATGCTCTATCCTGGGGCCTTTGAAATGATCCCTTAGCTCTGAATTATCCAGCTTGTCCCAAAGCTCCTTCTTCCTTCTCTCTCCTGGCTCTTTGGGGTCTCAAAGCCTGGAGTCTCAAAGGCTCCCTGTCCTTAGACAGTGGCTGTCCCTTCACTTGCTCTGGGTTTGTTGTGACGTGCAGGCCGGCTGCCCTGGGCCACGGAGGTTGCCCTAGACAATCCTGCCTTTCTGAGGGGCGAGATGGTCTCGGGTCTCAGGCCGCAGCCGGCACACACAATGCACTCTCTCTCCGCCAGGGCAGAAAGGCGTATTATTGCGGTCGGGTCACTCGGGCCCCGCTGGGGTGATGTTTGTGGTCTGTACATCCCCCACCAGGCGCCTCCCCACGCCAGCCAGCTGGCCAGAGGCTCCAGGGAGGGGGCGCGGGGCACTCAGGGCCTGGGGAGTCCCTTCCTCTTGAGGCTCCTGCCTTGCCTCCCAGATCAGACTTGTCCCTTGACAAGTCCCTCCATCCCCTCCCGTAGATCCTTTGCCAGACTATGTCTCACACTCCCAAGTCTGTGATGCTCTTACTTCTGGGAAAGCACATAGCATCGTGCCTGGTACCACAGGCCCCCACAAATGTGACTTTCTCTTCTGTTTTCCTTTTCTGGCTTCTCATGTTTGCACTTTATGCAGGTTGGAGATCACTTTGTCATCAGGAATTTTGACAAAGACCCCGAAAACAAGTGTGTTCTTAATAGCAGTAGCAGCCACAGTTTACTAAGCCATCAACATGTGCCGGGCACGGGGCCAAACCCATATCCTCATGACAGCCCTGGGAGGCTGTGCTCTTTCCAGTCCCACGTGAAGTGTGAGAACAGGAGGCTCAGGGGACTGGAGTGACTTGCCCAAGGTGGCAAAGCTAGTATGTGGTGCCCCTGGGAGTGGAGCTCAGCCCTGAGTTCAAGCACGAGCAATAGACCATTGTTACAGTGCCTGGATTTGTTTCCCAGGGCTCCAAAAACTAGGTGGCCTAGAACAACGGACATTTATTGTCTCACAGGTGTGGAGGCTAGAAGTCGGAGATCAAGGCACCGATAGGGTTGGCTCCTTCTGAGGGCTGTGAGGGAGGCTCTGCTCCCCTCCTCTCCCCCAGCTCCTGGTGGCTTGCTGGCAACCTCTGGTGCTCCGTGGCTTGGAGATGCATCAGCCCAATGTCTGCCTTCATCTTCACCTGGTGTCCTCCTCGCGTGTGTGTCTGTCTCTGCATCCAAATTTTCTCTTATTGTTAGGACACCAGGTGTGTTAGGTTAGGGCCCACCTTAATGACATCATTTTTATTTGACCATCTGCAAAGACCTTGTTTCCAGGGCTTCCCTGGCGGCGCAGTGGTTAAGAATCCACCTGCCAATGCAGGGGACACGGGTTCAGCCCTGGTCCGGGAAGATCCCACCTGCTGTGGAGCAACTAAGCCCATGCGCCACAACTACTGAGCCTGCGCTCTAGAGCCCGCGAGCCACAACTGCTGAGCCCAAGTGCTGCAGCTACTGAAGCCCGTGCGCCTAGAGCCCGTGCTCCACAACAAGAGAAGCCACCGCAATGAGAAGCCCGCACACTGCAACGAAGAGTAGCCCCCACTTGCCACAACTAGAGAAAGCCTGTGCACAGCAACAAAGACGCAACGCAGCCAAAACTAAATAAATAATTAAAAAAAAAAAAAAGACCTTGTTTCCAAATAAAGTCACATTCACAGGTATAGGGGGTTAGGACTTCAGTATCTTTTGGAAGGACACAATTCAACTCATAACAGTATCTTTCCCTGCTCAGTACCTTGGTGGCTCAGATTTTCTTCAGAGGAGGTAATGCTTCCCTCAGCTCCATGGGCAAGAGAAGCCTCTTTCTAGGACCACTTTCACCTTGCTCACACGGTGTACACACACACACACACGCACACACACACACACACACACACACAGATGGCAATTGTCATGTCGACTAAAGAAAATGTACAACCTAAAAGTTGAGGACTGCATTTTTTTTCAGTTGATAGAACAGTGGCTGGACTGCCACATTAATATCTGGATCCCATGGAGAGAGGGCACATCCAGCCAAGGCACAGCATGGAGGGCACCAGGTGCCGCAGCAGGATGGACAGGAGAGAGCCAGCAGTGCAGACACTCAGCCTTCTGAGTCCAGCAGATCTGTTCTGAAAACATCCCCCATTTCCCCACCAACCCCTCCCAGACTCATCCCCCTTCGCCTCCCTTCCATTGGCTTTCAGTGTCCCTGTAGCCGAGGGGCAGAGGCAGGGGCCCATCTCTGAGCTCTAGCATTTGGCCCAGAAGCGATTATTTATGGAGCACCGAGGGCAGAGGGAGGCAGCTGGCCAGCTTGCAAGCTGTGATGTGAATTCTTCCATCTGTACCTCCACCTCCACCCAAGTTTTCCCACCTGGTTAGTTCCTGTTCCTGCTGGGTCTCAGGTAAGAAGCCCCCACTCATCAGGTATAGGTGGGGCAAGGGGAGGCCCCAGCTGGGGGTAGGATGGTGCTTCCTGGGCCCCTGGCCTGGGGAATGCTGTCTATGCAGACTTTTGGCCCGCAGGGACTGTTCTAGCCCATGAGCCTTCTCCCCGAGCTCCTCCCCCAGCTCTCCCCCGCTGCCCCAGCCTTCAACCCTCGTCCTCCCCTCCTCCCACGTCCCGTGGAGGTTCCTGTTCCACTTTCTGTCTTCTCAGTGTCTCACCTCCCTCCGTGATTGGTTTCCTCCTGTCAGGCCTCCCAGGCCACAGTGAACACACTCACACACGCTTTGCACAGTTATACACGCACATGCTCACACCCACCCACATGCTCATACCCACCCACACAAGCTCACACATGTTCACACACACCCAGACACACTTACCCACATGTGCACACACACTCTCACACAGGCTTGCATACTCACATACGTGCACATCTTCACATATGCCCACACATTCACACACACCTGTACTTTCTCTCACACACACTCACACACTCACGTACACACACGGCCTCATACATTCTCCTAGAACCTCCCTGCTAAGGGCTCTGCTACGCCCTGAGCAGGGGCTTCCTTGAGTTGGCTCCTTAGTGGCTGCTTATAAATGGGTCCCCTGGGATAAAGCACCCACTGGTCTTACTAGAAGAAAGAAAACTGAGACAGAAAGAGAGGTTCAGCCTTCAGATCAAACCTAGAAGTCTGCTTGACTTTTGGGTTAAATCCCAGCTCCACCATCTCACGGCTGTGTGGACTGAGGCACTTATCTCTCTGAGTCTCAGTTCTCTTATTTGGAAAGTGGGGATAATGGTCTGCATTTCACAGAGTTGTGCTAAAACTAGAAAATGAATTAGAAAGATACAGCCTGGCATAAAAGAAGCATTTGTTATTATTTATTTCAAAATCCAGTTGTATTTACATTTAAAAGTAAGTAAGTCACATGATTCAAAATTCAAAAGGCAGAAAAGGATATACATCAAAGTCCCCCTCTCATCCTATTTCCGAACCACTTAGCCTCCTTCCACACAACCACAGAATCATTGTTCTGGACCCCACTTTCCTCACTTAACAATATATCTTGGAGAATGTTCCATATCAGTACATAAAGGGCTTCCCCATTGTTTTATGGCTGCATTGAATTACGTTATGTGGAGGTACCATCATTTATTTAACCAGTTCTCAATGGACGAGACATTTAGGTTGTTTCCAACATTTTCCTCTTTCAAACAAACCTGCAGTGAAGAATCTTGTACAGACATCATTTCCCACAGGTGTGAGTGTATCCATTAATACAGCAAATATTGTCAAATGGACGATAAAAGCTACTTTTCCTGGCACGCGGGTCACTCCTTTCACAGGCTCTCATTTCTACAACCAAAAAGTCTTTTTTTAGAAAATTAATTTATTTTCTTTATTTTTTGGCTGCATAGGGTCTTAGTTGTGGCACATGAGATCTCTTTGTGGAGGCATGCGGGATCTTTCGTTGCGGTGCATAGGAGTACAAGTGACATAAGTTGGAGGTGGAAGGGGACATCTTGGTGGAAAGATAGGTAAGGGCCCTAGTAAACTCATTTTAAGGAGCTAGGAGACTATTGAAAATGGACCTGACCAGCAATCAAGTGAGCTTTAAGTACATTGTTTAAAGTTACAAAGATAACCGGTAGAATAACTGAAAATTGTCATGACTAAAACCAAGAGGATTGGGGAGAAGGGTGGTGGTTGGGTAGTGGGCTAAACCCTCATCTTTCTTAGGCAGTAGTCAGAGACATCTGAGGTTGAGAATCAAAGTTGGGCAACAAATTCCTTGGTGGTAGGGTGATGCCCATCTAAAAGCAGAGAAGTGTAAAGCCAGCTGTCTCTGGAAAGGAAGACCAGAGTAGGGCAGGGAAGTGTCACTATTCCCTATAACCCCCATTATACCACATTAAAATGATGCACAGGTTTTACTTCACAAAACTTACAAGAAATTCTTTCTCAATTTTCCAACTTTTCTGTAAAGGGCATGAATGATGATGATAATGAATGATAAGAGAATATAGGAAAAGCTTAATTAATTAATAATTGTAAATTTTTGATTGTGGTAGAAACACATGACAAAACCTACCATCTTAACCATTTTTAAGTTTACAGCTCAATAGTGTTAATTATATTCACATTGTTGTGCAATAGATCTCTAGAACACTTTCCTCTTGTGAAACTGAAACTCTATACTTATTGTACAACAGCTCCTCATTTCCCCTCCCCCCAACCCCCAGCAACCACCATTTTTTCTGTTTTTATGCACTTGACTACTTCAGATATCTCATATAAGTGAAATCATACAATATTTGTCTTATTTCACTTAGCATAATGTCCTCAAATTTCATCCATGCTGTAATATGTGATGGGGTTTCCCTCCTTTTTAAGGCTGAATAATATTCCATTGTATGTATGTATCACATTTTCTTCATGTATCATCTGTGGATGAACCCTTGAGTTGCTTCCACCTTTTAGATATTGCAGACAATGCTGCAATGAACATGGATGGGTGTGTGAGCTCGATTTATTTCTAAAAGAGGATACCCCAACTAGATGCAGAAACTATGGTCAGAGAAGACCCATAAATTGTTTAAGTCCCTCTTGGACTAGAGCAAGCCCAGGGCATGCACTCTTGGGTTCCTGCCTTCACTCTCCTGACAGCTAAGGAGTTGGTCAAAGCTCGACTTCTTGAGATGCTCTATAAGCTAGAGGAAGCATGAATGGCATGAAAGGTACGTGGAAAGGAGCTAAGTTGGCATCAGCCTGGCACATAGTCCTGTTTGCCACCCATCCATGTCTACAGTACTTCTCACTGTTGGTGTTCTCCCAGCCCCACCCATATCTACCCAGTGCCCTAGTCTGTCTTCTGGTGCCTGTGAGCAGCTGTGATCTGAGCTCAATGCAAAAGCATTTGATTAATTATCTTACTTTCCCACAAGCTCACTTTTTTTCTTTGAGTCTTAGGCCTGTGTCTCGATGTAAATTTGCAGGGCTGGTTGAAGGCTCTCCTGGGTTCTTATCAGGACCCATTCACCTAGTCCCTTGACCGTCCTGGGAGAGCAGATCCCTTTCTGGGCTGGAGGCTGTGGGTGAAGCCATGTCACTAGTGCTGGCTAGCTTGGATGGTTTCCCACTGTGTTAGGTGACAGATTGTTCTTGGACAGGAAATTATTTTAGTTCAGCTTTTTCTCTGATGATCTGGGAGGCACTCAGTCAACACGTGTGGAACTGAAATCCCGTAGGGACCTGGCCATTCATGGACACGTGAGCTGGGGTCCTCGGCAGGGCATGAGATACTTCCTACAGTGGGAGAAGTGTGTGGGGTGTGGGGTACGGGGTCTGCAAAATCATGGGGTGGAGGCAGGGAGTTCCCTATGGGGCTACTGGGAGGCGTGGAAGTAATTTCCTTCCTCAGTGGACTGTGGTGTTGGGGCCACCTGGTAGCCTCAGAGGACCTTTTGTGAGGTCCTTTTCCGAAGCCGTGGCTCTCAGACGGGGAGGCTGGGTGACAGTTGCAAGAGTTCAGGCAGCTGATGTCTGTGTCTAGGAAAGAAGTGGACACAAGGGGTCTTCCCTGTTTCCCATTCCACACCATCTGCTTTTCCCGACGTAGATCGTTGATTGGGATGTTCTGTTCCAATTTATCCTGCCTCTTCTCTTCCAAGCCCTGGAGGTGGGTGAAGGAAGGATGTTCTCTAAGGCTTCTGGTCTAATACGTAGCCTCTAGCCACATGTGGCTATTGAAATTCAAATTCATTTCAATTTAATAAAATTAAAAATTCAGTTCCTCAGTTGCATTAGCCACATTGCCAGTGGCTATCGTGAGGGACACTCCAGACATAAAACGTTTCCATCATCACAGAAAGCTCTGTTGACAGGCTGCACTAAGCCTCCTCTCTGATTCTGATCTGGAGTGATTGAAAGCTGCTGCTTCCTTAAGCTGGGGCCCCCAGAGAATGTTGCCTATTGAGAATTTAAAAGCAGAGAATGGGCAGCATGGAAATGCCCTCAGTCCCCCACGCAGTATTGAGTCCAAGGCAGCCTTGGGCTCTGAAATCTTGCTCTTCCTGAGTGTGGCACCTACAGTCCTGAAAGCTGCCACCCAAACCCTTTAAGTGAGTTCTGGCCTGCAGCAGGGATTCTGTTCTACTCGCCACCAAATCCTTTTCATGAATTTTCCAGGGTATGAGGGTGCTCCTGACTAACCTGGTCTTCTGATCCAGATCTCTTTCCTAAAACACCACACCTCCTTGGGTGTTTATCCAGTTACTAACCTTGCTGCAGTGTCCTCTGATAGACAGCTGTTGTCTGTAGGTGAGCTCTGCTGGCAATTAACCATTTGTTTCCCTGTGAAAAGAGTCTGACCATTAGGGTTGGAAGGAAGTGGGGGCATGTGTCTATCTGGGAAGTAATAGGGGATGAGGTTTCTCCAGAATAATGCAACACAGCATTGCCTTCTTCCCCATATCTGTCCAAGGTTGTCCTTTTTGCCTTTCAGATGCACCCCTCAGCACCACATGTTCCCCACATGACAGCCAGGTTTGGGACTCCATCAGTGAACCTCTTCTACCTGCTTTGTCAGGGACCCTGACAAGAGGCCAAGAAGAGGCCTAGGAGGGAATACTTTCTCTCTTTCCACTGGGGTTGATAAGCTCAGAGAATATGGATCTAGGGTTGCTAGCAGCCAGCTTTCCTGCCTCCCAATGAGAGCCAACCTGTGAAGTGGGTACCAGTAGAGTAGGAAAAGGGAGAGACAACAGAGCCCTGCAATATTATTAGAGCCAACTGTGCCTCGATATTTTGCAAACTAATGTACTTCCATACCTGGACTTTCCAGTTATAAGAGACAATTAAAGCTGAAGACAACATAAAAGACAATTTTCTACTGGAGTTAGCTTGTGTTGAGTCTCTGTCACTTGCAACCAAAAAAAAAAAAAAAACCACCTACCTAATACAGAGTCATTAGGTCCAAATATTTGGGAGGAGGAAGCATCTGCATCTGCTGGAAGACCAAGGTCAGGTCCTTGCCATGACACCTGCGAGGAATGACAAGATTGAAATAACAAATGAACCAGAGGTGGGTCACACATACACCAGGGTCACACACAGACCAATCTTGACCATAGGCTTTGCTTCCCAGCACTGTCTTCTGCCCTTGATATTTCCTTTCCTCTTCAGCTTCCCACAGTCCTCCTTATCTCCAAAGACCTTATTAGAGCCCACGACTTCTAAGAAGCCTTCCCTGACCACCTCAGCCTCTACCCTCTGGCTTCTAGTATTAATTGTCATTATCAAAGAACCGTGAACCATCTTATACTAATGTCTGCTTTCATTGTCTAGAATGGTACTTTAAAGATTTTACTGTTATATGTTTACAGTTGGTCATTCTCTCTCACCTGGTCAAAGTCAGAGATGGGTCTGATGCTTTTGTGTCCCTGACAGGATCCAGCATAAGGCCTGGCACATAATTGCACCTCAGTGAATATTTGTGGATTAGAAACTTGTGGATACAGTTGTGAGAGCCACAAGAGTCCAGCCTGTATGCAGCTCTCCTCAGTGGGAAATAAACTCCACTTGTGTCCAGGATGACAGTGGGTTACATTCCTCTAGCAAAGCTAGAGTGAGTGGGGATAAAAGAAAAGGAGGAACAGAGGAAGAGAATGGAGAAGAGGTGAGAATGTAGATCTTTGCTGATGGCTGAGACCTTCCAGGGAAAGTCTCCTAGGTCCCCTGGGAGAGTGGAGAAGAGAAATGTCCCTGTGCCTCAGATTCCTCTGAACTTCCTGGGGGAGGAGTGTAGGCTAGAAGGGTGCGTGTGGGGTGGGAAAAGGCTCAGGTCAGAATCAGCTCCTCTTTGGAAATGTCTTCAGAGATGGGGCAGGAGCCACGTGGGAGAAACCAATGTTTTCACTCCATAGTCATTCCTCATTCTGGATCTATTTTAATGCAGCTGGAGATTATATTTTCCACCAGACCTAGGTCCAAATGGCATTTGACTATATCCCAAACATCCTACCCCAACCTTTAAAGCCCGGGATTTTTCAACACTGAAGCTAATATAATAATTTAAAGGTCTTTTGAGTGATGAGAAGATCTTTAACGTAAGCATATATCCTCATTCTTTGAAAGCTAACACTATTTGAATATATGCATTCTGAGTCATTCCTAAAAAGGGAGGGAATCTCTTTCCTCCCTTCAGGTGTGATAATAGTCACATCTGAGAGCATAGAAAATACTGCACAGTTAGGCCCTCAGCTGTTCTCTAATTGTTTTCTGGCTCTTCCTCTTTTTGGTACTTTTTTTTTTTTTTTTTTGCGATACGCGGGCCTCTCACTGTTGTGGGCTCTCCCGTTGCGGAGCACAGGCTCCAGATGCGCAGGCTCAGCGGCCATGGCTCACGGGCCCAGCCGCTCCACGGCATGTGGGATCCTCCCGGACCGGGGCATGAAACCGTGTCCCCTGCATCGGCAGGCAGACTCTCAACCACTGCGCCACCAGGGAAGCCCTCTTCCTCTTTTTGATTTGGTTATACATTTCCCTCCTGGGGCAATACTATATCTTATTCTAAGTGTACATCTCCCAGTAACCAGGACATCGAATAAGTGACTATTGGATGGATGGGTAGATGAGTGGATACTCAGTAAATACCTACCTACACAAACAAATAAACAACAACAAAATCTGTATTAGTCAGGGTTCTCCACACAAACAGAACAATAGGATGGAGATGGATATGTACATGAAAAGATTTAATATAAGGTGTTGGCTTATGCGATGATGGCTGAGAAATCCCATGATCTGCCATCTCCAAGCTGGAGACCCAGGAAAGCTGGTGGTGTGGTTGGAAGGCCTGAGAGCCAGAGCACCAGTGGTGTAGGTTCCAGTCCAAGTCTGAAGGCCTAAGACCCAGGAGTGCCGAGGACAGGAGAAGATCAATGTCCTAGGTCAGCAGTCAGGCAGAGAGAGAATTCAAACTTCCTTCACCTTTTTGCTCTATGCAGGCCCCACATTGGGGAGGGCAATACACTTTACTCAGTCCACCAGTTCAGATGCTAATCTCTTCTGGAAATATCCTCACAGATAACCAAAAACAACATTTAACCAGATGTCTGGGCATCCTGTGATCTAGTCAAGTTGACACATAAAATTAACTCTCACAAACCCAAACATTTACCAGCATTTATTATATCCCAGGCACATGCTAAGTACTTTACTGATATTATCTCATTCTTAGAGATATATATGTGCGAGAATTTCCTAGAGGAGAAAATACTTATATTAGGTGACTTCTAGGGTCTCTTCCAGTTGTAAGATTCTTTGACATGATGTGGCATTAGGGAAGGTAGGATATTGAGGTGTGGGGCTTGGGAACCTAACATCTAGAAGCAGAAATAAAAATAACATTATTAGTTACCCCTTTCTGTAGACTAGGAACTGTGCTACGTACCTTACAGATATTTTCTCACTTATTCCTGAGTAACACCCTATGAGATAGGAACTACTACTCACTCTATTTTCAGATGAGGAAAATAAGGCACAGAGAGGTTACATGGCTCGCCTAAGAAGCAGAGTTAGCATTCAGGTCTGTGACCCCAAAGTCAGTTGCTCTTAACCATCCTGCTTCCAGAGGGACTGCAAAGCCCTCATTCTTGGTCTGGATATCTGGGAAGGTACCCTTCCCTGGGGCCACAGGGATGCAGGTGAGCCGGGGGAAGGAGAGCACTGTAGTAGGACCTGTGAGATTTAGTGAGGAGGGGCGGCATGCAGGACAGCTGGGGCTGAGGAAAGTTCTGGAGTCAATTCTGCAGGAGTCACTGAGCCCAGCAGGAAGGAGACGAACTCTCCACTCCCTTCAGCAGCACTTGGTAAAATTCAGTTTTCCTCCCTCTGTCTCTCTCCGGGGCAGACAGGACAGGATGTTCTGGAGTTTTAGCAGCGGGACCATTCTTTGGGAACAGGCAGCAGAGCTATGATTAGGGCTTAAAAGTCTGTGGTTTCCAGGCAAAGGCCCTGCCTCACCTTTTATAGCCGGCTAGCTTGAGACGTCACGTCACAAGTATTTAGAGACTTTTTGCTTCCCCCCCTGCCCCCCCCCCTGCTTTATGACCCTGAATGCATTCCTCCTTTTCCTCCCATCGTTCAATTTTCCAGCCCCTGGAACAAGACTGTAACTCACTTATGAGTCTAGAGGCTTTCTGGTGAATTGTAAGGCAATTCATACCGCTTTGGTTGGGCAAAACAGGGTGGGGGCATTTCTTTCTTTTTTTCTTTTTAATTTTATAAATTAATTAATTAATTTATTTATTTATGTCTGTGTTCGGTGTTCGTTGTTGCACACAGGCTTTCTCTAGTTGCGGCGAGCAGGGGCTACTCTTCGTTGTGGTGCGCGGGCTTCTCATTGCTGTGGCTTCTCCTGTTGCGGAGGACCGGCTCTAGGTGCGCGGGCTTCAGTAGTTGTGGAGCACGGGCTTAGTTGCTCCGCGGCATGTGACGTCTTCCCAGACCAGGGCTCAAACCCGTGTCCCCTGCATTGGCAGGCAGATTCTTAATCACTGTGTCACCAGGGAAGTCTGCCTTTCTTATCTTGGGTTTAATTTGCTTAAGTTGCTTCCACCTTCTCTGCTTGGGTCTAGTGACTCCTTGGGAGCTGGGGTGGTGTATTTGGTAGCCTGATGGTGGTTAAGAGGATGAGTTTAGGACAGAGGGGCCTGGGAATATGTCCTAGGTCTGCCATTAAGGACCACATGACCTGGGACCTGGGACTTGACCTCTCTGAGCCTCAATGTTCTCATCTGTAAAATGGGAGAGAACTATTACCTGCCTCAAAGGGTTGTTGGGCAATCCTCAAAGGATGGTTGACTACACCTGGCATTATGTTATTCCCATAACAACCACAGGCTGAGGACACCCACAGGCCTGAGATAAGAGTATTTGGATCATAGAATCAGGAGTTATGAAGCCAGGTTTCTCTCCCTGGACAAGCTTGGAGGTGAAGGGAAAAGAGAGCTTGTTGTAGCTGAATGATCCAGTATGGGGTTCCTTAAGATGGTAGAATCCAAGATTTTCAGGATTGGAAAAAACCCTGGAAATCCTTTAAGACTGATAGGAAGGCAGTTATATAGCAGGAAAGTAAAAAAGAGAGCAGGCAAGTCT
Organism: Pseudorca crassidens; assembly: GCF_039906515.1. NCBI lineage: Eukaryota > Metazoa > Chordata > Mammalia > Artiodactyla > Delphinidae > Pseudorca > Pseudorca crassidens. The sequence continues at coordinate 37,509,724 of NC_090296.1, read as the reverse complement.
GACCTCCACAAAGCACTGCTTATGAAGGGATCTGAGATTCTGATGGGAGTGCCTGGCAGCCAATAATAGGATAGGACCAAGTGGGGTCTGGGAGCCTGGTCACTGCTCAGGTGGAGAAACAAAGTTATTCCATCCACCCTTGGGTCGATTCTTCATTGCCTCTGGAGGAGATGCCGGTGGTTTAGGAAACTAGGTGGACCTGGTCCCATTTGTCCTAATCTGGTTATAAATAACCCATGTTTCCTGCATGGTCTGGCACAGAAACCAGAGGAAGGGTATGCAGATCTGGGCTCCACTGTTGCCTTGGCACAGCTGCTCTGTCCTCTTTGGATAAGACGGAGAAGGCGGGGAACCCATAAAGGCCCTGCCTAGGAGGAAAACATCAACAACCAAAATTACAGTCAGGAAGAACTGCCTCCATCTGTAGGTAACTGGGCAATGACCTCCTAATCAAGCTCTTATTAATTTGCTTTCTGAAAGTTACAGTATAGTACTTGGTGGGTGCACCCCGCCCTGCTTGTCACCAAGGTGTTGAAGATTAAGCATTTCACATGGAATCAAGGTGGAACCCTTTCATCTGATTAAATATAATAGCCTGATTTATTCCAACATCATGAAGTCTTAAAAGCCATACCCTTTTATCTTTGGAGCACAGGGAGGGATTGCAGGGTTTTTATCTTGAGTCCTGTGTTTCAGGGGAGGAAGAGGAAGCACCGGGAGGGGAAAAGACACAAAGCAGAATTCAGACCAATGTTTTTTAAAGTGTGGTCAATGGATCTCTCTTGCATCTGACTCACTTGCTTGTTAAAAAAATGCAGACTCCTTGGGTCTGTTTCTGAGTCGGAAACTTTCCAGGTGATTTTTATGAACACCCAGGTCTGAAAAATCTCAGGTAGAAGTGGCAAGTCTTCTAGGACATTAACCACATGGATAAATGGAAGTACTCAGACAACTCAAAACACCATCTCAGCTAATAGTTTCTTAACCCACCTCAGAAAATCTTTCACTTTAACATTAGACTGGGTAAAGCTTGACTTCCATGTTTACACTTCATTCACCCACAGGTAGTGATGTGATGCAAATAGAAAAACTTCTGGCCTTTGGGACAGAGAAGGAATAGCATGTCTGTGTATAAATCACCCCTAGTTCATCAAAGGCTGATGTCTTAGTTCCAGCTCTCAGCTCTCAGGTGTTGTAAATGCTGACTTACAGCTCCTTTATCTACTGATAACAAAGGTGAACATAAGTGATCTCCACAAACGGTTCACGTGCACTCCAGGGTTCTTGAAACACCACAGGTGATTGGCAAATGTTTCTCTTGCAGACTCAAACTCAAATAAACAGCTCATTCCCTTCGAGAGCTCCCCACAGCAGTGGTTACGAGCTTGAATGTAGTAAGGCGGGGACAAGCCTTCCTCTCCTTTGCCCCATACTTTCTTCCCCTTTCCGATGTCAGATTTTTCTGACACTTAAGGAGTCCAGACTGAGGGAAAGAAGTTATTGATAAAGAACTTCAGGAAGCAACTCCCATCCCCCCACTGCCCCTTGCCCAGGCCACTGCCCTTTCAGAGTTAGTTACAGACTCTCCATTCTACTCATTTCAGGAAGCCTGGGGGCCACATGGCTTTGAATCACTGTCTTATAAGGCACAGTGAACTTCATTCAGTGGGCTCTGGGGAAATGCTGAGTTGGGTCCTGCCCGCCGAAGATTCTGGTAGGATTCTGATAGGTTTTGATTATAGGGAGCCTGGGTAACTCTGGAACATGTATGAATGGCACATGTAAAAAAGAATTAACAAATTTAGTGAGATATATTTCATATACCACATGATTCACCCATTTAAAGTATACAATTCAATGATTCTTAGTATATTAAATATTTTTAGTATTTATTTATTTTAATGGAAATGCATTTCATTTATTTATTTATTTTATTTTACTTTTGGCTGCGTTGGGTCTTCATTTCTGTGCAAGGGCTTTCTCTAGTTGCGGCAAGCGGGGGCCACTCTTCATCGTGGTACGCGGGCCTCTCACTGTCGCGGCCTCTCTTGTTGAGGAGCACAGGCTCCAGACGTGCAGGCTCAGTAGTTGTGGCTCACGGGCCCAGCTGCTCCGCGGCATGTGGGATCCTCCCAGACCAGGGCTTGAACCCGTGTCCCCTGCACTGGCAGGCAGACTCTCAACCACTGCGCCACCAGGGAAGCCCCCATTCATTTTTATGACTGAATAATATTCCATTGTATGGATATACATTTCGTTTATCCATTCATCAGTTGATGGACATTTGGGTTGTTTCTACCTTTTGGATATTATGAATAATGCTGCTATGAACATTTGTGCACAAGGTTTTGTGTGGACAGATGTCTTCATTCCTCTTGGGTATATACCTAAGGAGTAGAATTGTTGGGTCATATGGTAACTCCAAGTTTAAGCTTTTGAGGAACTGCCAGACTGTTTTCCAAAGTGGCTGCGCCATTTTACATTCACAAACAGTGTATAAGAATTCTAATTTCTCCACATCTTCCTTAACACTTATTATTATGTGCTTTTGATTTTAGCTATCCTAAAATGTATGAAGTGATATTTCACTGTTTTTCTGATTTGCATTTCCATGATGGCTAATGACATTATCTTTCACGTGCTTATTGGCCATTTGTATATCTTCTTTGGAGAAACGTCTGTTTAGGTCCTCTGCCCATTTTACAATTGGGGCTATTTGCCTTTTTATTATTGAGTTGTAGGAATTCTTTACATATTCTAGATGCAGTCTTTTATCAGATATATGATTGCAAAATCTTTCTCCCATCCTTTGCAGTTTTTCACTTTCTTGATGTCCTTTGAGGCATAACAATTTTATGTTTTGCTGATGTCCAATTTATCTGTTTTGTTGTTGTTGTGGCTTGTGACTCACACTTTGGGAAGTGTTGCTAAAATGCACCGTGGGGTTTCCCTGGTGGCGCAGTGGTTGAGAGTCCGCCTGCCGATGCAGGGGACACGGGTTCATGCCCCGGTCCGGGAAGATCCCACATGTCGCGGAGCGGCTGGGCCTGTGAACCATGGCCGCTGAGCCTGCGCGTCCGGAGCCTGTGCTCCGCAGCGGGAGAGGCCACAATAGTGAGAGGCCCGCGTACCGCAAAAAAATAAATAAATAAAAAAATAAAAGAAAATAAAATGCACCTTGAAACTCTGGAAGCTTTGAGACCTCTAAGTTTGGCGGTGGTTTACAGGTTGACTTTGAGGTTGCCTTTGACAGGGATTTCCTCCAAGTTTGGGATTTCATTCCCCACCCAGCCAGCTAGCTCTTGCTCCTTCTCTGGGCTGGAAGCACAGAGCCCCAGGGGACCTTCACCGTGTTTACATTCCCCTCCCTCTCCTGAGGTCTACCACAATAGAGCAGCTGAGATGACAGTTTGGAAATGTCCTTTATTGTGAAAACTCAATGGCCTTTGTCTCTGGGATTTGAAATTTTCATGCAAATGTTGGCAGCCAAGAGTTCGGAAGGAGGAGGGGAAGGGCCGGGAGAAGAAACCCTGCCATTGATTTCCATAGTGAGTCATTTCAGCTCTGTGTTGTCTTGGTTTTCTCACCCATAAAATAGGGGAAAATATGTCCATCTCCCCAACTCAGTGGGGGTACTTTGAAGATGAGTTAGAATACTTTTGAGATCTTGGATTAAAGACATCACTGAGGCACAAGGTGTTATTATAATAATAAATGACTTAATAGAAGAGAGGGTGAGGCCGCTAAAGCAAAGGGCGGAAGGAGAGGCTCTGCACTGTGGAGTGGCTTCGGTCTAGAGCTCCTGGGCCCAGACAGAGTTTTATTCTTAGGAGTGAGATTGTGTAATTTCTCACAAACTGTTTGGGTTATTTCATTTGAGTTCAGTATTGCTCTGCTGAGTACATCCTATATGACTTCTGCCACAAGGAAAGATTACACTCTTTTTAAGAAATAAGATATACATTAAAACAAGTAGAAACAGAGCAAGATATTATAATCAAGCCGTGAACTGAATAACAAGTGTCAAAAAGAAAGCAGAATAGATAATGGTGAAGAGAAGCATTCCCCTATTATGAATCTGAGATCTACCATACACTAGCTGTGTGACTTTGCCTCGTTTTCTTCTTCTGTGACTGCAATTGTTCATATAAAGGACTTGGAATAACGGCCAGCACATAGTAAGCCCTCAAATGTTGGGCCTATCTGGGATCTTGTCAGGCTCGGCTTTTTCTGGTTATGTGATCTTGGCCAAGTGGCTAGATTCTTCTTATCCTCAGTTATCCCATCTGTAAAATGGGGATAAGGATACTTACTAGTGAAACGGAGCAAGACCCTGTGGGGCCCTCCTGGGTACAAATCCTTTCTGTGTTCTCCATTTCTTGTTTGCAGGAAATAGGCTTCATGCAGCGTCCTGGATCTTCCTTGAGTTCCAAAGGGCAGATTGAAAGAGCTGCTGATCAGGGAAGGGAGTGCAGAAACACAGGAGGAGCACTCAAGAAACAATAGTGCAGCCATGGGGCAGGGTCCGGTTTCCAACTCAAGGAACACACATAACAATATTTCTGAGTTCTTCTGCAGGAACTAAGGCCCCCATCCAGGTGGAGGATGGTAACTTCAGGCTGAGCACAAGATTCCTGGAACACTGCCCTGTTACTTCATCACCAACCAATCAGAAGAAAGTCTGCACACAGTGGAAGGTAAGAAAGAATCTGACCCCCTCCCCTGATGATTCTCCCTTTAAAAACTTTCCTGGGCGAGCAGAATCTCTAGCGTTGGTTTTTGGGCAGGAGCGTGCCATCTCCCCAGGTTGCCAGCCTCTTGAATAAAGCAACATTTCTTTTCCAACTAACACTTGTCTCTGGAGTGTTGGCTTTCCAGCGGCAAGCAGATGAAGCTGATTTCCGTTAACACTAGCTCACAAGGCGGAGGTGAGGATGGAGGGAGACAATGTTTGTAAATAGCATAGCAGGAGCCCTACAAATGGTAAGCATTCACTAAATTAGTTATTATCACTGTCAGTAACGCGATTACCTGCCCTGGCTGAGGGGTGCTGCTCACCGAGGGCTTAGTTAAATCAGAGGCCTTCTTTGGAAGCTGGAATTTGAGATGGGCAGGAAGGGATTGATAGGATTCGGGTGATCAGAGAAGAAAGCAGGATTAAAGAACGGCAGAAGCCTGAGGCTGAACTGTCTCTGGAAGGCAGGAGGAGACTGGGGCTTCTCACTTTCCGCACCCCCCCAGTCCGGAGCCTGGCGGGCTGTATCTGGCAGAGCCCGTGGCTGCTGTTTACCTCCGACCCCCTCCACCCCGCACCCGCCTTCGCAATCTCTTTCACCTTCGCAGTCGGCGAGGGCAGTGCTCTGCTAGGTTGGAGGAGGCTCTCCCTCCCTGAGGAATGTGCGACCCTCCCTCTCTGAGGAATGTTCGTCTAGCTTCCCGGGCCGATCCGGCCCAGCGCCTACCACTTTCCCCCGCCGCGGGTAGCCGGGGGAGCCCCGCTGTCTTCACCCCACCCTCCGCCAGGATCCAGTTTCAAAGTCACCTGAAAGCCATTTCCTTCCGCGCACGCCCCTCCCCTCCCTGTAAATCACCTAGGGCTTGCATTTGCCTGGAGTAACTTCTTTTCTTTTCCTTTTTGGCTTTTTTTTTTTTTTTTTTTTTTGCTTATTTTGTTTTTTAACGTGAATATTAGGCGTTTACTAGACACACTTACCTCTACTGGATGTCAAGTATACCCAGCGGTTCTGATGTCAGTGTCCCATCCCTCCTCCCATCCTGGGCTTCTCTTCCCCTGTCCTGTGCTGGGATAGCATCTTTTTTTCAGTACATTTATTGATGAATTACTTCGGGTTTTAAAGTTTATGCTCTTGCTCAAAACGCAGCCGATCCTTATTGAGTGTCCCTGTCGCGTCCTCAGCCCCTCACTTTCCAGGTGTGCACCTTTCGATGCCCACGTGATTACAGACAGACATAAAAACAGGAGACAGGTTCTCTTCGTTTTACCAAAATGGGTCCTTTATTTACACGAGTTTCTGCCTCTTGCTTCTCCCACCTAACAGTCTCGTGGTGGACTCCCTCCAAGTTATCGGCTTCTTCATCTCTTTCTTGTCAGCTTCTCGGAGGTTTGGATTTATATCTGTAAAGGGTCACGGGAACCGAATTTCGGTGAGGAATTCAAGACGTGAGTTTCTGGCTCAGAAAAGCCGAGGTGACCTGCTCTGGTAGGATCAGGACTCCCAAGTCCGATCCCAACTAAGGACTCACTTGGAAGCCCCCTTTCCTGTCCGTACAAAGGGGGCTGTTTTGGCCGTCCGGTGACCTCTTGGGAGGCAGTGATATCAGGTCTGTGACACCACTGTGTGTTCCCCCCCACCCCCACCCCGTGCGTCTTTGTGTCTTAGCGCATCTAGGTTGCTCGGGGGCGGCTAGCGTTCGGCCGGGAGGACACCGCCGGGGCCGCGCGCTCGCCCCACCCGCGGGCGTTAATCATTAGCGGCGCGCAAGCCCCCCTCCCGCCGCCGCAGCCTTTACCCCGGGTTCCAGCTCGCAGCGCCGCGAGGTTGCCCCCGTCCCCCGCCGAGCCGCCAATCGCGGGATTCCAGTCGCTGGCCCGAGTCTCCACCCACTGGAAAAATTCCTGGTCCGCCCTCCCTGTCCCCTCCCGCGGCTGCTGCCGCTCTGCTCGGCCCCGACTTCCTGCCGGGCGCTGGAAGGCGCGCGCGGGCTGGGGTCCCCGGGGGCCGCGCTAGCAGCTGGCCGCGCCCCGGCCGCCAAGGGGCTGGCCGTGGGCGGGAGCGGCCGGCAGCCTCGGCCCCTTCCCGGAGCGACATTCAAACTGGCGCCCGCGTTGCGGCGGCACCTGGGTGACTTCGCGCGCCGTGCGTTCTGGATCCAGCCGGGCGGCCGCTGCTCGGTGAGTGTTCGTCGGTTCTCCCCGCGTCCTCTGCGGGCGCAGCGGGCCGAGCGGCAGTGCCCGGAGTGGTTTTGAAGCTCTCGCCCTCCCGGGCACCCGCCCCAGCCCCCTGCGGGGTGAGGACTCGGCGCGGCAGAGAGGGGCCCGGGGCCGCGTGGGCTCCTCCCAGGGCGACCCTCCAGGCCGAGGGCTGGAGCGCGGGAGGCTCGTGCAAGGAGACATTTTTCTGTCCTTTAGCCCCCACCCCGGAAACGAAAGGAGCGAATGCGCCCCGTGACTCCCAAGAGGCGCAGTTTGAAACCCGGGAAGCCCTCGAGGCGGCGCCCACCCGCGCCCACTGCGCGCTCTTTTGCCCGAGGGCTGGTCCTTGCCTCGGACTGTGGGCCCGGGAGGGGTGGACTCTTCTGGGGAAGGACCCGAGCCTCTGGTCCCGGGAGCCCAAAGGCGCCAGCAGCCTGTTCCGGGTTGGTGTCACACAGTACTCGCTCTGGGAATCTCACGCGTCCTGGAGGGATTAGAGTGGGTGCCAGCAGTGGGGTGTCGGGGAGCCGAAAGCACAGAAGCCACTGCCTGCCACTGCCTCCCTCGACCTCACCCACTCCCGAAACCGGTTTGGTTGATTTTCTCCTTATTCGCAGCCCTTTGGTTTGGAACGCTAGGAGGAGGCGTGCAAACTCGAAAATTTCAAGACGTTTTTAGGTAGCTACTTTTACTCTTTGGAGCTGCTTTTTAAAACAAAAGAAAGAACGGAGTGGGAAATGTAATGGTGGGAGGCTGGAGGGGTGTGGCCTGGGGTGGGGCGGTGTTATAGCGGCCACTGTAAGAGTTTCACCCTCGGAAGTCACTTGCCTGTCTCCTGTTCTGGGGCCCCCAGGAGGCGATCCGGATTGCATCGTCCTACAGGGAACCCTGGACAGGGGGTTCCCAGAGTCTCCTCAGCCCTGCCTCTGCACGCAGCTCAGTCACACCAACCTTGCTCAAAGAAATAATGAGGGAGAGTAATGACAGCCCCGAGGGCTCCCCACTGAGCACATTGCCGGCCTCCCTTAAGGCAAGTGCCTTTCTAGCCTCGCCTTTGCTGGACTGGGAGTGGAATCCTGAGTGACGTAGCTGGGAATGACTTCACCCTAACCATTTCCAGCAGAAAACCTAGGGAGTAAGAACCCAAAAAAGGTGTACCCCTTCCCTCTGTTGTTCACCCTCTTCCCTGTGGGCCTGGGATGCCTCATCTCATCTCCTGCTGTTAATACTCCTTTGTCTCTGCTGCCTGCACTCCCTTCCCAGAAGGCTGGGCAACCCCTTAGATCCCTGGATGTCTTGCTCTGGGGATGGGACAGGGAGTCTGCGTGGGGTAAACCAAGTCCTAGAAGCAGAGGAAGTGGTTTGCTTAAGAGCTGCCTTGGGCTTTTCTACTGCGTTTTATTAGAAGTGGCACACTGGGGAGAGTGGGAAGAGCACTGGCATGGGAGCCCAGCACAGGATTTTGCCTCCGCTTTAGTCCTGGCTCTACTGTATATGGCATCAGATTTCTAGAGTCATCTGGGCTGGAAGGCACCTCCCATGTGCCTAGGCCATTTACACATGCAGGCAGCAGAGCCCAGAGATGTGACGTGACTGGAGCCTGGCTCCTGTTGGCCAAACAGGGACCAGAACTCAGATTTCCTCGTGGTCTAATCCATGCTTTTCCCAACGTGACCTGAGCAAGTCACATACTTTTTTCTGACTCAGTTTCCACATGAGTAGAGTTGGGGACTTGCCTGCTTTTCTTCACAGAGGCTGTGGTAAGGATCAAAGGAAGCCACATACGTGGAAAGTGCTGCATAAACTCCTATACAAAATGAAGGGCTCACGGTGGCTAGGAGGGGCCCTCAAGAGCTTTACAATTTACTGGATACGTCCCATGTGTGCCACAAGGAGACGGTAGATACCAGGAGCCAATGGTGGATGTTTACACCCCTGGCCTGTAATAGCTCCAGGGTAAACATTTGCCTTACCAAATCCACAGCTCTCCCAGGGTCACTGTGTTTACCCTGGAGGTGGCCAAAGGCCATGGCCTGAGGGATGGCCAGGGCAGGAGGGGAAAAGGAGCTGTGTTCCAGATGTATGGCTTGCCCCTTCACCTCCACTCTCCTCTCAGAACCTTGTGAAGGCTCTGGTTCCAAGTCTGGGGGTTGCTACAAGCCCAGGCTGAGCACTGACTTTGGAGGGTTAATCAGGAGATCAACTAGCTATTCCCTGTTGTGTTGAGGGTTGAGGGGACTCTGGGCATTGGGAGAGTGCTGCCTTTGCAGCTGCACTGAAGGCTGTCTTCACCTCCTCATTTGCCCCCCTCTCCCCATCCCAGGCTGCCACTCTGGCCCAGGCCGCTGCTCAGTCCTGCCTCTCTGGCCAGCTGCATGTCCATAGGCCTTTGTTTCAGGGTTGCAAGCCCGCCCTCCCCAGCAGAAGCCCTCAGGTTGGGGCCCTGGCAGCTGGAAATCACTCCTGCCAGCAGGAAGGCTTTACTGGAGTCCACAGGGGACCTGGCAGACCTTCATTTCCTCTTGTAGGCCCCAGCTGGAGCCCCCAACTTGCCCCTGGCCAGATTCTCTCACCATCTTTTCTCATCTTTCCTCCCCTGAATGGATGGGTCATGCTCTTTCTCTTCCTACACTCACACTTCTTAGTTCTATTTTAAAGGATTCATTCATTCATTCAGCAGTTTTTTTGGCATCTACTATATATGAATGCTGGACGCAGAGGACACAGCAATGAACAAAATATACGACAGTCATTGACTTCATGGAGCTGGCTTCTGGTGGGGGGAAGCTGTCAATAAGCAAGACAGATAGTGGAAAGCAAGTTAATGATAAGCAGAGCAACATGATAGGGAGGGTGGATGTGAATTGTCATGGAGGGGGTGAGATGGCATTTTAGATGGGGTGGCCTGGGGCGCATCCCGAGGAAGGGCTATTTGATAATACCTGAAGGAGGAGTTTCTCTTCATCTCTGGTTTCCCTTCCTTTTCTTTTCTTTTTTCTTTTCTTTTTTTTTTTGCGGTACGCGGGCCTCTCACTGTTGTGGCCTCTCCCGTTGCGGAGCACAGGCTCCGGACGCACAGGCTCACTGGCCATGGCTCACCGGCCTAGCCGCTCCGCGGCATGTGGGATCTTACCTGACCGGGGCACGAACCCATGTCCCCTGCATCGGCAGGTGGACTCTCAACCACTGCGCCACCAGGGAAGGCCCTCTGGTTTCCTTTTCTTGTAACCCAGTTCAAGCAACTCACTGCAGGGCTTGACAGCTTACTAGCCCTGCGGTGCTAAACTCCTTTGAGCCTGTGTTTCTCACCAGTAAAATGGAGTTAGTCATCATACCTACCACATACGGCTTTGTGAGACTGAACAATGAGCTAACGTGTGTTAAAGGCTTAGCAGAGCCTATAGAGGTCATCAGTAAGTGATAATCTTTTATTTTGTTATTTCTCCAACCAAATTCTGCAGGGGTAGCCCAAGATATTTCATGCCATTCCTAAATGAAAAGCTTTCTGTTTGAAGAATTAGGCAAGTGGGGAATTAGAGGCAGGTGAAAATCGAAACCCTAGTTAGTGCAGACTTTCTAGTTGGTGGGGCTTTTCAGCCATATCCTAGATTCTCGGGGGGTTGAGGATGTGGGCCTCCCAGGTGTGTGTGCTGCTTCCCCTGCTGACAGGGTGAACTGGGGGCAGCCCTGATTCTTCTCCCTTGCTCTGGAATTCCCCTTGCTTCCAAGCAGCCCAGATGAATCACACCTTCGTTCCTGGCTTCTCTGTCTCACAGCTGGGAAGACTATCTGCCCCTCCCCCAACGTCCTGTAGATAAATTACGCTCAGAGAGGGAGAGAAAGGGATGGTGAAAACGAGGGAGGGGCGGGGGAAAGCTGGGCAGATGGGTGGAGCTGTTTTAGGAGAGCCTGCAGAGGTGCAAGAGGATTCTGATGAAGGCCTAGAGGCAGCCCCAGAAAAAGTTTCAAGAAGTGTCCACCATGGACCAGAATTTTGTGTCCACCATGGACCAGAGTAACAGAATGGACAGGCACTATGAGTGCTCAGAGTCCGGCTGGACTCTGCTCAGCTCTGCACTGCTTCCACCCAGGCATTCTGAGGCGTCTCTTCCCCTCTCTGCTGGAACCGGTCCCTTAAAGGGAGGGACCTGATCTCAAAGCCTGCGGTCAAAAGCTGCGGTGAGCGGTTTCCTGGGGGCCTGGCCCTGGCTCAGGAAGCAGGGGTGGGTGGTGGAGGGCAGGTCCTGGGGGCGTGGTCATCAGCCAGACCACTCCCTCTAAGAGCCCTGTCACCATCCAGCAGGAGCTGGACAGCCGAGCGGGCCCTGTGGTGAAGGAGCTTTCCGGTGCCTGGAAACCAGGTAAAGCTAGATATAATATGGCTTCAGAGGAAGTGGTTGGGAAGGTCCAAACAGCCTCAGGCATTTTTATGATGTTGGGTGACCTCAAGTCAGAGGGGAATGAAAACTGGGTAGGGTCAACGAACCTGTGGTCAGAAGGAGGAGGTACATCCAGAGATGCCGGCATCCGTCTGGGTGCTGGCTGTCTGGGATAAAGGCTGGCTTTGTCAACAGGATCTCTGCTCTGTTCTTATGTTGATTAGCTGCTCTCTGAAGGCAGGGACTCTGAGGCATCTTTGTTCCCACATTGCATGGAGAACAGTGTAAAGTGTAATCAACAGGGCATGATGAGCTTGTGCTGGGGTCCCACCCTGAGGGCAGTCTGGGCTCGGTGATCTCATCTGCTCCAGTTTTTGTTCCATGGAGTTAGAGGAAGAAGTCAGTGGTGGGGGTCAAGCCTAGCCCTTGGTGGGCTGTTGCCATCTGGGAATGCCACAAGGGAGAATGGGGCTTTTTATAGTTCTCTTGCTGGCCTTTGGGGAGGGAGCCCTCCTGGCTTAAGCTCAAGGAGTGGATTTTTAAGCACTCTCAAATTCTGTTTCGTGCTGAGCAGACTCTGGGCCAACCACAGGACCTGAATGAGGTACAGATGGGCACAATGGTAACTGTGCATGTAGCCTTTTGGGAGATAGAGTTGGAGGGTACTAGGGGTTGCTCTGATTGTTGCTGGAGTTTGGCTGAGACTGGAGGGAGAGATGCTACAGGAGTGAAGTCTATTTCACTATGGTAATGGGATCTCGGGAGGGAAGATGGGTTCTACAGGTACTGGAAGCTCTTAAAAAGTCATATCCTTTACTCTCCAGGCCACAAGACTGTGTGTGTGTGTGTGTGTGTGTGTGTGTGTGTGTGTGTGTGTGTCTGTGCACATAAATCAGAGGTTCTCGACCGATAGATGTCAAGTGTTTATTGAAAGGAAAAGAGAACCAGTATCCTTGTGGTCTCTATCCTTTGCGTCGCTACATCCCCAGTGCTTGATGCATAATAGGATTCAATAAATATTTGTTGAATAAGTAAAACCCTACTGTGTGATGAACCTTTAGGAATTAGAGAAATTTTCATGCTCTTCACAAATGTTCTAATCCTGTCTGGAAGTATCTAGGATAGAGTATAACATTCTAAGAAGTTGAACCTGTGGTCAGCTGCTCTGGCACAGGGGCAGGCAGCTCTGTATTCCTCCAGCCTGGGCAAGTGAAAGGGTGCCTGGGGTCACTGGGACCAGTCCTCCTGGGCCTGCTGAGAGTTTGCCACCATGAATGTTGTGTCCAAAGTGGATGGTAGGGTGTGCTTATAGTCTAGAATATAGTTCATCCCATAATATGTCCTATAATATCCCATAACACGTCTCCTACCCTATTCAGGACATGGCCACCCAGTAGCCTTGCTTATCTGCATGGAGCCAAGAAGGTCTCCAGATGAGCCAGGACTCAAGTTCCTGCATTTTTTTCACACCAGCTCCCTAAGACCCTGTTTAACTCTTTTTTTTAAAAAAATAAATTTATTTTATTTATTTATTTTTGACTGCCTTGGATCTTTGTTGCTGAGCGCGGGCTTTCTCTAGTTGCGGTGAGTGGGGGCTACTCTTCATTGTGGTGCGCGGGCTTCTCATTGCGGTGGCTTCTCGTTGCGGAGCATGGGCGCTAGTCGCATGGGCTTCAGTACCTGTGGCGCATGGGCTCAGTAGTTGTGGCGCACGGGCTTAGTTGCTCCGCGGCATGTGGGATCTTCCCGGACCAGGGCCCGAACCTGTGTCCCCTGCCTTGACGGGTGGATTCTTAACCACTGTGCCACCAGGGAAGCCCTGTTTAACTCTTATATAGGAGTTGTGTCATCCTATTTCCAAGCCCACAACTGAAAGGAAGCAGCAAAGGAGAGTGTAAAGAGACCAGCATAGAGAGGAAAAATGACCACAGTGCAACTGAGAGTTGACACTGAGAGTGGACAGAGATCAAGACACTAGGCAAAGCAAGCACGAGCGTAAGAGCCGGGGGTCATTTATTTAGGGGGAATGGCTTGGCACGCCTTGGCCCTTGGGGGGATCATTATTTTGATAATTGATGCTTTGCTGGTAATTGTGACCCTGAGTCATCAAGAAAAGGTTAAATGATGTTCCCTTGACTGTTTAGGAAGGCAGGGAAGGAAGCGTGTAACATGTTTTTAAAAGATGTCCCAGTCAGATAGACTAAAATTTTTAAAAGTGTTGACTCTTAGGTAATATCACTAGTCCTCTCAACGGGGCAAAAAATAAGTGGTGGTACCCTCAACTACAGATAAGGAAACTGAGTCCACCCACACACACAAGGTAGGTAACTTTTCTGAGGTCTCTCAGCTAAGACTTGGCAGGGATGAGGTCTGAACTTCTAAATGACTCTGGAGCACGTGCACTGAACTCTACCCCAGACTGTTTGGAAACCGGGCACACTCTTGAAAACATGGCTCTTGGACAGCTCTCTCTGCAGGGCTTCCGGCTAGTCAAGGTTTTACTGTGTTACTGTGGAGCCAGGATGGGCCCAAACTTAATTCAGCTCCACCCATAGCAGACTGCCAGTTATCCTAAAGGACGCTTGCCTCAGTGGAAACAAGAACGCCTTTAATACATTTACATTTTAAGCACCTACCTGGGTGCCACACAACACTTGCTGAGGCCAGAAAATGATAGGGAGGAGCTGCAATTTCAAAAATCCCAGGCCTCTTTCCGTCAGGAGATTTTGTTCCTTTGTTTTGGTTCTGGACGCTGCTGAAAGATGCTGTGCTGTGCAGTCTAGGTGCTGGTTGTTCCAGTCTGTCTCCAGGGTGGCGGGGCCCGCCCCTGTGTAGGAACCCCTACCCCCATGTTCCCACCATCCAGATCTGGCAAATGGTAATTTTATCCTATTTACTTCTCTCATTTATTATAGAGATAGAATGTTACAGATGCAACTGAAGCTTTCTTTTTCTTCCTAATAGCTTTCTCTTCCCTCCCTCCCACCCCAGAAGTAACATTCTCTTGAATATGGTGTTTATCATTTCTATGAATGTTTTTATACTTTTTACTGTTGTCTCTAAGTAATTTATAGTTTCATGTTGTTTTAATTTTCACTTGTATAGCATCATGTTGAATGAACATTGTTGTCTAGATTTACCCATGTTGAAATATTTAAATCTAGTTTATTCGGTGAACTGTTATATGGTCTCTATTGCATATTACAGTTCCCTTATAGACAGACATTTAGGTTGATTCCATTTTCTCACCTCTCTGAGTAATAACTGTATTTATCATCCATGTGCCAGTCTTCTCTACCATATGTATCAGTGGTGGGATTACTGGGTTATAAATTTTGCTTTTCAAGATAACGGTCAAATAATGTCCCTGAGTGATTTGTAACCAATTTATGTTGTTACCAGAAACATGAGAGCCCCTATTTCACTAATATTGGGATTGTGTCTTGCAATCTGGTAGATGTAAAACGGTATTTTAAAATTAATTTATAAATTGTTTTTTTAAATAAGCGCTTTTGATTAAAGATAGGGATGAGCACTTTTCATGTTTATTGGCTAGCCATGTTTATTATTCTGTGAGGCTTTGCCCTTTACGTTAAAAAAATAAATTTTAACCAGGTAATGTATCCATATGATTCAAACCTTGAAAGGTAATACAGTGAAAAGTCTCCAACATCTGTTCCCTTGCTCCCAGCTCCCCACCCTGTGACAAGTTAGAGATTCCTGGTACTTTTTCAGAGTTTTAATTGCCATTTTCTTTTCTTGTTGATTTTTAGGAGTTAAAAAGTATATATATATATATATATATATATTTATGTATGCTAAATAAATGATAATAAATAATCTTTTGTAGGTTATATTCATTACATATAGCTCTGGATTGTCTTAACTTTATTAATGTCGTTTTTCATAGGGAAGTTTTAATTTTAATGTTGCCAGATGTGCCAGTCTTTTGTTCATACTTTCTGCGTCTTATTCAAGAAATCTTTTCCTACTCTGATTTTACAGAAACATATTTAGTCTATTTTCTTTTTAAATTGCTTCCACACTTACATTTTAAATTCACCTGGAATGTATTTCTTTTATGTGACAATGGTTCTCAACTCTGGCTACATAGGAAAGCCTCATGAGGAGCTTTTTAAGAAAGTACGGATTGTCTGAGCCTCATTTCAGATCAGACCAATAAAATTAAAATATCTCAGGGTGGAGCCTAGGCGTGGCTATGAAATGCCCCAGGTGACTTTTATGTTCAGCCAAGGTTGAGAACCACTTAACCCTGTAAGATGGAACTGATTTTATTTTTTCCAGAGCAATAGCCAATTTTTCCAGTACTAGTTATTGAACAGTCTGTGCTTTTCCTGCTGACTTGTTACTGTTAAGATGTGATTGATAACTTTATTGAGATATATTTCACACATCTTAAATTCACCCATGTAGAGTGGTTTTTAGTATATATTCAGAGTTGTGCAAACCCCCCCCCCCCACCGCTATCCCCGCATCTTTTTTTTTTTTTTTGGCTGGGGGGGCCCTGTTGCTTGGCTTGTGGGATCCTCGTTCCCCAACTGGGGATCAAACCTGGGTGAGAGCTCGGAGTCCCAACCCCTGGACCACCAGGGAATTCTCTCCACTATGTAATCTTAAACCATTTTTATTACCCCTAAAAGAAGCCCTGTATCTTTAGTAATCATTTCCTATTTCCTCCATCCCCTAGCCCCAGGCAATCACTAATCTACTTTTATCTCTCTAGATTTGCCTATTCTGGACATTTTACGTAATGAGTTCATACAATATATAGTTCTATTGACTAGCCTTTTCCATTTAATGTAATGTTTTAGAGTCATCCGTGTCGTGGCATGTTATCAGTTCTTCATTCTTTTTTATTGCCAAATAATATTCCATTGTATGGGTATACTACATTTTGTTTATCCATTCATCAGTTGATGGACATTCTAGCCGTTTCCACTTTTTGGTATTATAAATAATGCTGCTATGAACAGTTGTGTACAACTTTTTGTACGCAGCATATAGATCCCCTAGCTTCTATATGACCTATGGGGAGATGATTATTTACAAGTTAACTTTTTGAGGAATTGCTAAATTGTTTTCCAAATAGGCAACACTATTTTACATTCTTTTTTTTTTTTTTTTTTTTTGCTGTATGCGAGCCTCTCACTGTTGTGGCCTCTCCCTTTGCGGAGTGCAGGCTCAGCGGCCATGGCTTACATGGGCCCAACCGTTCTGTGACATGTGGGATCTTCCCGACCGGGGCACGAACCCGTGTCCCCTGTAACCCGTGTCTCCTGTATCGGCAGGCGGACTCTCAACCACTGCGCCACCAGGGAAGCCCTATTGTACATTCTTAGCAGCAATGTGCAAGGGTTCTAATTTCTCCTCATCCTCACCATTACTTGTTATTGAACATGGTTTTAATTTTAACCATCCTAGAGTGAGTAGGAAGTAGATTTAGTTGTGGTCTTGATTTGCATTTCCCTAATGATTAATGATATTGAGCATCTTTTCTTGTGCTTATTGGCCATTTGTATATGTTTTTTGGAGAAATATCTATTCAAATTTTTGTCCATTAAAAAATTTTTTTTTTTATTATTGAGTTGTAAGTGTTCTTTATATAGTCTGGATACAAGTCTATTATCAGATTTACAAATATTTTCTCCCATTCTGTGGTTTGTCTTTTCACTTTCTTTTTTCTCTTAAAAATTTTAATTTAAAAATTAAAAAAAATTGAGGTGTAATTGATATGTCATTATTGGTTTCAGGTGTACAACTTAATGATTCAATCAATATTTGTATACATTGTGAAATGATCTAGTCCACTTTCTTTATAGTGCCCTTTGAAACACAAGTTTTAAATTTGGATGAAGTTCAATTATCTAGTTTTGTTTTGTTTTGTTGCTTGTGCTTTTGCTATTGTATCTGAGAAACCATTGCTCACCCAAGTTCACAAAAATTTACCCCTATGTTTTCTTCTAAGAGTTTTATAGTTTTAGCTCTTCTATTCAGGTCTGTGATTCATTTTGACTTAATTTTTGTGTATGGTATGAACTAGATATCCAAATTCATTCTTTTGCATGTGAATATACAGTTGTCCTAGCACCATTTGTTGAAAAGACGATTGTTTTCCTGTTGAATGGTTTTGGTACCCTTAATGAAAATCAATTGACTGTAAATGTGAGGTTTTATTTCTGTACTCTCAATTCTGTTGCATTAATCTATATATGTATCTTTATGCCTTGGTAACTATAGCTTTGTAGTCGTTTTTGTGTGTGTGTGTGTGTGTGTTACGCGGACCTCTCACTGTTGTGGCCTCTCCCATTGCGGAGCACAGGCTCCGGATGCGCAGGCTCAGCGGCCATGGCTCACAGGCCCAGCCGCTCCGCAGCATGTGGGATCTTCCCGGACCGGGGCACGAACCCGTGTCCCCTGCATCGGCAGGCGGACTCTCAACCACTGCGCCACCAGGGAAGCCCTGTAGTCGGTTTTGAAATTGGGAACTGTGAGTCTTCCAACTTTGTTCTTTTTCAAGATTGTTTTTCTGGCTCCCTTGCTTTTCCATACAAATTTATGATTAGCTTGTCAATTTCTACAAAAATACCACCTAGAATTTTGAAAGAGATTGGATTGAGTCTGTAGATCAATTTTGCTAACTTTAAGAATGTTAAGTGTTCTGATCCATGAACATGGGATGTCCTTCCATTTATTCAGGTCTTTAGTTTCTTTCAATAGTTTCCAGTATACAAGTCTTACACTCCTTTTGTTAAATGTATTCCAAAGTTTTTAATGCTTTTGCTGATGTTATAAATGGGATTGTTTTGTTTCTTAGTTGCATTTGGGGGGTGGGGTGGGCTGTACCATGCAGTTTGCAGGATCCTAGTTCCCCAACCAGGGATTGAACCTGCTCCCTTGGCAGTGAAAGCGTGGAGTCCCAACTACTGGACTGCCAGGGAATTCCCCTTAATTGCATTTTTTGGATTGTGCACTACTAGTATATAGGAGTAGAAATGATTTTTTGTGTATTGATCTTGTATCCTGCCATCTTACTGGACTCTTTCATTAGTTCTAATCATTTTGTTAGTGGATTCCTTAGGATTTGCTATATATAAGATCATGTCATCTGTGAATAGAGATAGTTTTACTTCTTTTTTTTCAATCTGAATGTCTTTTATTTCTTTTTCTTACCTAATTTTCATGGCTAGAGTCCAGTACAGTGTTGAATAGAAGTATCATGAGGGGACATTCTTGTCTTATTCCTAATCTTAGGGGGAAAGCATTCCTTCTTTCTCCATTAAGATGAAACGCCTGTGGGGTTTTTTGTAGATGTTCTTTGTAAGACTGGGGATGTTCCCTTCTGTTCCTAGTTTGTGTGGTGTTTTTATCATGGAAGGGTGTCAGATTTTGTCAAGTGTTTTTTCTGGGTCTATTGAGGTGATCAGGTGGTTTTTATATTTTATTCTATTAATATTTAAAATTATATTAATTGATTTTTGGATGTTAACCCAATCTTGTATTTCTGGGATAAATTCACATGGTCATAGTGTATACTCCTTTTTCTATGTTGCTGGATTCAGTTTGTTAGTATTTTGTTGAGGATTTTTACAGCCACACTTATAAGGGATGTTGGACTGTAGCTGTTTTTTTTTCTTGTGATATCTTGTTTGGTCTTGATAACAGCCCTCATAGAATGGGTTAAGTGTCCCTTTCTCTACTGTTTTTTGGAGGAGTTTGTGAAGAATTGCTATTAATTCTTTAAATGTTTGGTAAATTCACTAGTGAAGCCATCTAGTCCTGAGCTTTTCTTTATTGGAAGTTTAAAAATTATTAATTCAGTCTCTTATTAACAGGTCTCTTCAGATCTTCTGTTTCTTCCTGAGTCAGTCATTGGCTTATGTCATTCTAAGGATTTGTCTAGGAATTTCATCTAACTTATCTAATTCATTGGCATAGAGTTGTTCATGGTATTTCCTTATAATCCTTTAAGATGTTCTTTTTTGTCTTTGATGTTCTGCGTTTATACTACGGATGATGTGTCTAAATGTGAACTTCTTTTAAATTTAACTTAGTTGTGCTTTCAATATGAGGACAAATGTTTTATGTTCAGTTCTGGAAAATTCATATACATTCTGTCTTTGAAAATTGCCTCTCCCCTATTCTTTCCTTTTTCTTCCTATAGAACTCTATGGACCTCTGTCTCTTAATGTTTATATTTTCTTATTCTTTGCATCTACTTCAGGATAATTTCTTCAGTTTTTTTTTCCATTTCACTAATTCTTTCTTTAGCTGTATTTGATTTTCTGTTGAACGTACCTATTGGGTTTGAAATGTCAATATTGTATACAATTCACCCGTGAAAAATCTGGGTTTGAACTGCGTGGGTCCACTTATATGTGGATCTTTTTCAATAAATATGTACTACAATACTACACAATCTGCAGCTTGTTGAATCCGCGGATGCAGAACTGTGGATACAGAGGGCTGACTGTAAAGTTATATGCGGATTTTCTACTGTGTGAGGGGTTGGTGCCCCTAAGCCCCGTGTTGTTCAAAGGTCAACTGTATTTTATTTCCATTCAGTACTTTTTCAAAGTCTTTTTCAGATTTTTCTTTTATTTCTAGCTTTTGGAGTACCAGTTTGTTCCATCTTCTGACTCGCTTGTCATGGTTTGTTTTATTGTGTGGTTTGTAATTTTTATACTGATCTCCTCTTCATTGGGTTGCAAAGAGTGGGATGCTTAAAAGCAAGGTATTTTGGAGGTCTGCACTTATTGTGATGTTGAGGTCTAGGACATATCAAATGTGTGGGTGAGTGGCTGAGGTGGGGTAGAGGAAAAGACTGGCAGAGGAACTTTGCATGTCTGGCTGCTTCCTGTCATACAGGTCTCTGCCGAAGAGTCACCTTTTCAGAGCCTTCCCAGGCCTCCCTAAATGTCTCCAGCCCCCAGTCCTACTGCCTTTCTTCTGTTTTATCTTATCACTGTTAACGCATCTCTATTCAGAAATATATTAGCTATTTGTCTATCTTTTGTGACCTTCCTCCATATTGGAATGTAAGCTCCATGATCGTAAGGATTTGTCTTTTTTTTTTTTTTGGCCACCCCACGTGGCATGTGGGATCCTAGTTCCCTAACCAGGAATTGAACCCGTGCCCTCTGCATTGGAAGCACCAGAGTCTTAACCACTGGACCGCTGGGGAAATCCCCAGTAAGGATTTGTCTTATTCACTGCTACGTCCCCAGCACCTGGCATGTGGTTTATACTGTCCATAAATTTGAGTGAGCTTGAGTAGTCCTGTTTTTAGATGGAAGTCATCTGAGCCCCGATGCCGCAACTTTCAGCTGGGCTGAGTCTGACCAGGCAGCAGAGGTGAACAGCTTGCCTCTTCATCCCCAAACCTTTTTCTGGACCTCCACTGGAGATGTCTTCTTCTCCCATTATAAGAGCCCAGAAAATACTATCCATCCTGCGTGCTTCAGCCTTCTTCTGGCATGAGTTCCACAGCTGCTAAAATCAGTAGTAGGGATTTGAGTGCCAGAAGCCCTGGGGGAAGAAAATGCACAAAACCCTGGGAAGATCTGGTCCTTACCTTTAGGAGGCTGTGATTGAGTTAAGAAGACATCACACACAGAAAAGAGGTTAGGACGCTTGCCCACTCAGTGAGTCTGCTGTGTAGATTAGCGCTCCTGCTATGAGCTTTCGGTAGAGAAGGCAATCTGCGTGCTGGCCCCTGGGTCACATGCCGTCACATAAGTGGTTTCTGGAGGGATCTATTTGCAAGTTACGAATTCCCAGGTGACTCCATTTTGGCCTCCTTCTGAGGTTGCCCCATGCTGTAGGAACTTGGTCTGAGCATCATAGTGTTACTTGTAAAAGGGCAGAAAGTGCCTGCGGGCGTGCCCGTGATGTGGGCTAAGGATGGCACCTTTCCATTCGTCTTTGGCTGTACCTCTTGGCCCCATTGGTTTTGGGGTTGGGGAATGGTGACAAGCACTGGAATTCCAGCAAACCCTGGCTTTCCCACTTGCCTTGCTGCACAGCTTTTCGGTGAGTGAGTAAATGGCTCTGCCTCATATGGTTATGGTAAGGAGAGTTCCTAGAGAATGTGTTTATTAGCACAATGCCTGCTACACCCTAATAAAATGCTAGTAGATATTATTCCAGGCCGGCACCTTGGGAGCCACTTGTGCCTCAGTTTCCTGATCTGTAAAACGGGGAAATAATACCGAATCCTTGCCTGCCGCCCCTCCCCTCTGCCCCTGGCTGTTGTAAGGGTTAATATTCTCAGGCTCTGAGGTCCTGGGGTGAGGGAGGAGCTGCATAAATGGGTTATTGTTGTGCTGCTGAATGATCTGACTTTGTTCAAGTGTCTTCAGTATTTGACTTCCTGCAGTTAATGTCCCCTGACTTTAATTGCTATAGATATTTGCATGTCCTCAGCGGCTGGCGGCTCTCACCTGCCCGCCTGTGACCTGGGTCCTCACCCAGCCAGGGACCTGCTGAGTTGGGGTGGGAAGCTCCATTTCCTCTGTTAGGGGCCCCCCAGGAGTCAGGAATGAAAGAAATGCAGAAAGTATGACCCACACGCGCAACTGATTCTGAATAGGACGTTTATTGAAGAGGTTTTGCAGGAGGCGGCGGGCGCTTTAATTCCCAAGGCTGTTGGTGGCAGCTCTGTGCTCGCCCCAAGCCTGTTAACTGCTTGACTGCTGGTGCTTGGGGAGAATGGAGCTCCCCGGCCCCACGCGGCTCTCCTGGTGCTCGGACGGGAGCCCTTTGGAGAAAAGCGGTAGGTGCTGGGCTGGGCCAGGCCATGGGGTGTGAGTGGGGCATGACCAGGACTATCCCAACTCCAGGCCTCCAAGTCTTGCCAAACTCTTGTGAAAAATCTGGCTGGCCACAGGCTTTGGGGCAAAAGGTAAATGTCTCCCTTGGGGCTTCAGAAACTAAGGATGGGTGTAGGAGAGTTGGTCTCTTTTTAATCCTGTCCTGGCTTCTTCCAGTGGATTTGTCCATCGAGGCCCGGTAAGAGCAAGATAATCCTGTGTTCCTCTTAGAGGCGATTGCAAGTGGTTCTGCGAGGGGCTTCGGAGGGGCTTCTGATCTCTGAACACTCGGAGCTGTGTGGTGAGAGAACGGGGCTGTTCCTAGAGGGACCCAGCACGTACTGGGAAAAGCAGAGTTGATCTCCCATTTCTTCCTGAAGTTTCCTTTTCTCAGAATCCACAGAGGGTGGTTATTTTGGATAAAATCAAGGGCTGGCAGTGGAGCAGGTGAAAGGAAGGTCTTCCCCACCCACCCTGTCTTTTCCCTGGTGCCCAGGCCGGGGCAGTGCCCACCACTTGCAGAGCTCTGGGCTGCAGGAGCAGGGAGGTCAGGGGGCAGATTGCCACTCTGCTTCGGCTTGACTTTCAGCCCTGAATCAAGGCCTTGATTTTCCAGGAGCAGGACTCTGCTGCCTGGGCCATGCCACTCCATGCCATGTGTGTACCCGCTCGTCCAAGAATCTGGGGTTTGGTGACAGCTGCCCCCCCGTCTGAAGTCTGGTCTGTGTAACCTCTCAGCTGAGGGAGAAAGCTGCTCTCCTCCCACCAGGGAACTGGTTGGATGAGTTTTCTCGGGCCTCCCTGGTTGAGGCCCCTTAGAAGGGAAGGCAGGGACCTGGGGGGGGGGGCAGGTGCTGTGGGGTGGAGAGGGGCCCTCTCCTCTCCCTCTCTCCTGCAGTGGGATAGGGATCCCTGGGGGACAGGGTGGTGCAGGAGGCCCTGCTCTCCAAAGGGCTGGCTGCCTTTGAGAATTGACCTTGTGTGAGACTATAAGCTCTGACTTGGAAAACCCACTTTCCTAACATGTCTGGGTCGGGTGCCAGGCCCAAGGTCAGCATCCAGGGCAAAGAGGAGGTGTTGGTCGGAGCTCTTCTCTTGCTGTTGTGCCCGAGGGCCAGGGAGGACCAGGGTGCATGACTGATGGTAGCAGTTCATTAAAAGGGGGCTGCTCACGTTTACGCACTTTTCCGGGTCTGGGTGCTCTTGCTTGGAACTGGAGACCAAGGTGCGTTTGGGGGAGCCTCCCTAATTCTCATTTGCTTGCGGAGGGAAAGTGAGACTTTGGGGAAGGGAAAAACCGTCAGGTGGTAAGATGTACACTGACTGCTCCCCCAGGCCAGCTGGGAGCTGCTGTTCTAGAATCACAGTGGAGATTCCCTTCTGCTTAAGCCCTGGTATCTCAGTTCCTAGACTTGGCGTTCTCCCCCTGCTTTTAGGAGCATTGCATTTACGTGTAGGTTCATATCTCCACATTTATTGGGGGCCGCGTTTCTTCCCCCTTCACAGAGGTTGGGATGGGTGTCATACTTCTTTCTAGCATATGTTCCCTGACTGTCTCTTTCCTCCTTGAAGCTCTCTGTAAACAGTCAGCACCTTCTTGGGCCTCGGGATTCTTCATGAACACGCTGGCTGTATAGATCCCTGAGGCCATAGCCCCACCTGGCGGTCTGTACCTTTTTAGGGCAGTTTCTCACACCTTGTCTCCTGGAGTCTCGGTGGTGGTTCTTCCAGGCCTGGCCTGGGTGTGCCCTTCCCCACAGTTCCTTCGGTCTGTCCTCGGCCTGCCTTCCAGCCTCGCCACTTGCTGCCAGACGCCCCAGGTCCTTGAGTGGTCCAGGTCCTTTCGGGGCTCCACTGTCCCATGCTGCCACCCTTGCACCAGATGCCCTCAGAGCTCTTCTTCACCTGGCAGAAGCTTACTTATCAGTCAAGACTCAGCTAAAACTTCACCTCCTTTAAAGCTGCCGGGTCCCCCAGGTGGCATTTGCTACTCCCGCTTCTGTCAGCGGAGTTTATGTGTACTCCTGTTTCAGCACTTGAGGCACTGCTTTGTGGATAATCTGTTGATATAACTATTTTTTAAATTATGATTTTGTTATTATTATTATTACTTTTTTTGGTACTGTGTGGCTTGTGGGATTTTAGTTCCCTGACCAGGGATTGAACCTGGGCAGTGAGAGTGCAGAGTCCTAACCACTGGACTGCCAGGGAATTCCCCAGATATGACTATTTTTCCTTCTAGAATTCTCTTCCTCAAAGATAGAGGGGCAGTGTCTTATTCCTTTCAATATCCCTAGGGCCTAGCATCATGCTTGGAAGTGTTGAGTGATTCCCAGACTGGAGGCTGTCTTGACCTCCCACATGGCTCCAACACCACCCTCTACTTCCTTTTGTTATTATTATGTGGGATCTTAATTCCCCAACCGTGGATCGAACCTTGCCCCCTGCAGTGGAAGCACGGAGTCTTAACCACTGGACCAGCAGGGAAGTCCCTGCTTTCTTTTGTTATTGATGTGCTTGTCTCGTTTCTCCTGGTAGAATATCAGCTCCTGGGAGTGGGCTCTGTGGGTGATTCATTTCTGTGTCATCCACAAGGCTGCAATGTCCTTGTGCAAAGTAGATGCTTGAATCTATGGTTCAGTGAATTCTGAAGCTCATGACTTGGGACGGGCCAGCAGTGCTAATCCCTAAATGAGCGGTAGACCCTGTGGTACAGGTGGCTCACTGCCCTGCTCCCTGTCGTCCAGCGAGTTAGGAGCAGAGCTAGCACTGGTTTTGAGCTGTGCTGGCTGGAGTCCCAGGGCTGTTCATACACATTCTGCTGCTTCGCCCTCTTTGATATCCCCTGTGACTTAGGAAATGGGGCTTTCCCCAGTACCTTATGTCTTTGTGACGTGCTGGCTCTCCCATATCTCCACCCTGGAGATGGACTGTGTTTTTTCTTTAAAACCCAAGGACCAGCGTCCAGGATGGTTTCTACTGATCACTTCTTTGTGCTTTTGCTGCCTCACCTCACCTTCAATTCTGTTCCTCCTCAGGCCTGTTGTGCCCCATGGCTTTGTTCCCTTCCTAGCTGAACATGCCGGTCTCTACCTGTGGAACCCTGAGGAATGTGCCCTGCCTGCTACAGCAAAGGACTGTGACTCATACTTCATCCTCTGGTTTGACCTTCTGTGGGGCATAGATATCAGACTTTTTCCTTTCCAGCCTAATTGCTTTATGTTTGCCCTTATAATATCATGGTCCGAATGTATGTTGGGATCATAGATGATGGATGATTGGTGGGGTGAGTGGGGAGGGGAGGGTTAGGTCATGCTGGTTCACCAGGTTTAACCCATATCTTTACTATTGATTTGAGATGTAGGTCAACTTTTCTAGGCACACGTCAGAAAAATCTCTTGTCCTGGTGCTGTGGAGCAAATAGTGATTCATCCATCGTCCTCATCGCTCCCATTTATGGGGGGTTTACTGTGTGTCAGTTGTACAGATTGCTCTACTTGTATCATCTCAATCTTGGAGACCAGCGAGGTTGGTAGTACTGCTGTGCTCATTTTACAGGTGAGGAACTTGAAGCTTGGTCAGGTCAAGTGACCTGCCCAAGGCCACACACAGCCAGCAGAACGGAGGAGCTGAGGTTTAAACCACATCTGCCTGACTGCAATGCCTGTGAATCCGTTTAGTGCATTTAACCTCTGCTCTGGACTCCCACGTACTCACGTACTTGCTCATTCTCTCCTTCTCTTCTGACAACTCAGATCTAGTGGGTCCCTGTGTTCCCACTTGCTTCCAGCTGAGATTCTCCAATGCCTT
Source organism: Pseudorca crassidens (assembly GCF_039906515.1). Classification (NCBI taxonomy): domain Eukaryota; kingdom Metazoa; phylum Chordata; class Mammalia; order Artiodactyla; family Delphinidae; genus Pseudorca; species Pseudorca crassidens. The sequence continues at coordinate 37,483,772 of NC_090296.1, read as the reverse complement.
TGAACCTGTTGCAATAGTAAATGCTGCAACTCTTGAAAGTGTGGTTCAAGCCGAGAGGACTCCAAACAAGCAGCCCCTACAGTGGGCAGAGGGGGGCAACTAGATGGCTCATTTGTAGCATTGGGTCCCTGAATTTTGCTGATAAGGAGGGGTGGTCCTGTGAACCTTTTTGACCTAGAGATGAGAGAGGTAGGGTCTCTGGAAACACTGGAGGTGTCTATGATTTCTAGCACAGTCTTTAGCTCCTCCATCTTCTGGGGACATTCTGTCTGTCGTTTTCCTTCTTAGTTACAAGTTGTGCTGGGAGCAAGCTGACTTACCCTGGCTGAGAGCAACAGCAATTTCTAATCAACGTTAATTATTCTCATTTGCCTTCGGTACGTGTTTCTGTGAAACCTCCTGGTGGACTGCTTTTCCTGGGGTATCTGTAGGGCCATTTTATTGTAGTCCCTTCTCCAAACTGCAAAGTGGTCCCTTGGCCACTTTCCCCTTCTCCCAGTTTTTGTGGCTGGTCACTTAATGTGTGGCATGGCAGGGCAGCTGTACCCCTGCTCCAGTCCCTCGTCTGGGGCTAGGGTACGGGACTGCTGGGGTGAACGAGCAGTCACTGCTCCTGCGTGCCTCTTGGTGGATCGGAAACTTGCTGGCAGTGACTAATGTGGAAACTCATTAGACTAGGAGGAACGGGCTCAGGTCTTGACTTTGACTACTGTTTATCTTTCACCTGACTGTGGGAGTGGTGAAGTGCTCTAGGCACAATCCCGTAGGAATTTATTGAGCATCTAGTGTGTGCATTGCCTTCTGGGGGTGAAAGAAGGCCCAGCCCACTGGGTTTTATTATCTAGTCTGGAAGGAAAACTTGCACATAAGAGCCCCCAAGGACCAGTGCTTTATGTGGTACTCAGGCTCATTAGAGTTCGAAGAAGTGCATGTGTATGAGTGTCCCATGGCTGCTGTAACAAACTGCAAACTTAGTGGCTTAAAACAGCACACATTTATTATCTTATAGTTCTAGAGGTCAGACGTCAGTCTGGGCCTGCATGGCTATGTTCCTTCTGGAGGTTCCAGGGGAAAATTTGTTCTCTTGTCCTTTCCAGCTTCCTGAGGATGCCTAGATCCTTTGACTTGGGGTCCCTTTTCTCCATCTACAAAGCCAGCAGCCTAGCATCTACCAACCTCTCACTCTCTGTCCCTCTGCTTTTGCTGTCACATCAGCTTCTGACTCCTGCTGCCTCCCTCTCATAAGGACCCTTGTGATTACATCAGACCTACCCACATAATCTAGGACAATCTTCCCCATCTCAAGATCCTTAACTTGATCACATCTGCAAAGTCTCATTTGCCATATAAGGTAACGTGCATAGGCTCCTTATATCCAGGGATTAGGATGTGCATATTCTTGGGGGAGAAGCATTATTCAGTCTGCAATAGTGTGTGTGTTGGATGGGTTGGTGATGGTTGGGGAGGCCTTTCTGAGGGAGATGATTTGACCAAATTTGTGTAGGGAGAGAATGTCTAGGACACCTTCCAGGTTTGAGAAGCAACATGAGCAGTGGTTGAGCTTGTGGGTGGTGGGGACAGTGAGGTGTGGGTGAGTGGTCCTCCCACTGAAACAAGATGCCAGGGGCTTTCCTTTCCTTCCAAGGCTAGGCCGAGGGAGTTTTTTGGACTTCAGTCTGTGTGTCCAGACTCCCTCCCAGAATTCAGGTGGGAAGGCTCCATTGGCAACCAGAGCTTTTCCTTCCACCACACTTGGTGGCCCCTGCTATTCCTGGGTGGTAGCAAAAGGAATTCACGAGGGAAAATGAATTTGAGCCAGCTGGCCTGGGTTTGGGTGGCCCAGAAACCCTGGTCACACTTTGCACAGCCTCTGTGGCAGCCACGTTGCTCACATTGAACACAGTCAGTCCTTAGGGAGCCTTCCCTTGCCCTCCCTTAGGGTGCGTAGGGCCCGGACCCCTGAGTCTCTGGGGAGGGACAGGAGGGTCAGAAGGAGAGGGGCAAAGGCCAGACCCTCTCAGGGACCCTCCCCATCCCCAGGAAAGCCTCGATGGTGTGGTGAGGGGTGTCCTCAGCTGGTATGACCTCAGCCAGCTCTACTCACCATCTGCTGGCCGGGGGAGCCGTAGGAACAGACCCTAGAGAGCCCAGCTTCTGTGGGGACAGCGCTGGGCAGCAGTGTGTCTGGAGTGGTGCTGAGCTGGGGGTGTGTGTGTGCGTGTGCGTGTGTGTGTGTGTGCGTGTGTGTGCGTGCGTGTGTGTGTGTGTGTGTGTGTGTGTGTGTGTGTGTGTGTGTAGAGCACAGCTGGGCTCAGGATCTCAGGGTGAGATCTCTGTGGAAGTTTACATTGCTCCCGCCTTGTTTGTCTGGAAAAGCTGTAGCTTTTCTCTGTTGCTTCCTTCTGGTACCCTCTCTGAGCAGATCCTGACAGTGCAGTTGAGGGGTTAGGGGGAAAGTCAGAGGCCTGTGGCTGCCCCTGTTTGGAGAGCCTTTGGAATATCTAGCAGGTGTCGGTAGTTGGGAGATTAAAGAAGGTCAGGAAGGAGGGCCGCGCAGCGTGCAGCCCCCCGAGCAGGGAAGGACTTGGCCCGCTTGCCGGTACCTGGTGATTCCCTGGACTTTGGAGCAGCTGCCTTTGGGGGAGACCCCTCTCTCAGTCCCCGCCCACCTCCAGAGCAGGTGTGGCGCTCCGCCTCTTGGGTGTGGGGCAAAGCGGGGTAGGTGAAAGGATGACGTCAGCCGCCTCCGCACCTGGACCCAGCCTCTCCGAACCAAAATGTTTTCTGGGGCGTCTCCAGAGCGCCGGCCTGCACAGCCTCCTCCCGCTCTCCTGCCTTCTCAGCCCAGTAGCCCCCGAGGGAGGGCCGGAAGGGAGTGTTGCTGAGCCCTGGGGACTCCCTAGGACCAGAGAAGCAGAGGTTCTCCGGAAGGTTCCAGGTGAGTTCCCCACTGGGACCGTTCTTTCTGAAGCTGGGGTGGGCTCAGGGAGCAGGGTCCTACAGCCTTAGTGACAAGAGGCTTGAAGATGGAACATGGGGCTATGGTGGGGTTTGGATGGTCATTTTTTTCTGTTGGAGGCAGGAGGCTAGGTCAGATTGGGGGCACGGTGCTGAGGCCTCGCGGGGCGGAGGAGGATGTGGGACTTGGCCCCGGTCTGCTGTGCTGGGAATCCAAGGGGCCTGCTGCAGCCTGCTTGCGTTCCTGCCCGGGGATGTTCAGGGAAGGTCCCCGTTGGTGGAGCCAATAACCTGGAGAGGTGTGGGTGGAGGAAGGGTGTGGATTAAACTTAGAAAAAGTTATTAAAGAAAAAAAAAAGGAAACTGATCTCCCTCTCCTGTGCCCCAACCCTTAAAGGTGCGTGTTTGAGCAGCTTATTGGGAAGGTCTTATCAGAAAGCAGCTTATCAGAAAGGTCCTACAGGACCCTATCAAAGAGAGCTTCCCAGGTGTGGGAGATACAGAGTTTTCTAGAAGACTGACTCACTGACTGATGATTGACTGGATTGATTTGTGTTGAAAGATGGAAGAGGTCACTGCGGAGCGATACTTAGGGAACTGGAGACTAGTGTGACGGAACGGGGTGGGCGTGGACATCTGACTGCTGTCTGTTAACTTTCTCTCGGCGCGCACTGCCCCAGCGGACAGTGTCTTCCAAGATGAGTTTGAAGACCTGAGTTCTAATCTTGTCTTTGGGGTGAATCTTACCATATGGGGTGATGCTCCGTGGAGAGGAAGGAAAGATTGCCTCCGCCCAGGAACACGTGGGCCGGTGCTTCCGCCGTCTCTGGGAGCCTGAACTACACACACAGTAATGGTTGGATTGGGCTTTTAGGACCAGAGTGCTCACATTAGGTGTGATGTCCCTTTTCCCTCTCTGTCTAATGGTGTCTGCTAACAGTCCCACTTGGACTCTGCCGTGTCTGCTCTCACTGCCCCATTTGCTGTTCATCCCTCCCTTTCTGGGTCTCTGTGTTCTTTTCCAGCGAGAGCGAGAGCGATAGAGAGCGAGAGAGAGGGGCGGGGGGAGAGAGAGAGCGCCTCATGATCCTAGGTCTCCTGGTCACTGTAGGGCTTCTCTTGTCATCCGAGCAGTTACAGTCCGATCCCTATGCCCTCGTGCTTCTTCCCCTCTCCATGACCTGTAGTCCTTTGACCTGGAATCTGTATTTTTCTACGTTGTTCCAAGGAAAGGGTAAATGGGCAAATGTCACATAGTAGGAGGTCTAGAAATAGCCTTAAGGAATCTTAAGGCTATTTAAGGCTCTCTCTCTCTCTTTTTTTTTTAACCTCCATTGGCCTTTGTGGGATAAGTGAAATGTCATGTTAAAAGCCCTGACTTTTATGTCTTAATATGTCCCCCGTGGCTTATGCTGAGGCAAAGCCATGGCATCCAGGGCTGTGACTAATCCTTTGCTGCGGTTCTAGCTGCTGTGAAATCCATCAGGGAGGCAGCCAGCAGCGGGCAGGGGCAGGAGAGCATGCACACTGAAGCCTGAGTGCCTGAGTCCAAATCCAGGCTCTACCGCATGCTACTTCTGTGGCCTCAGTTTCTGCATCTGTAAAATGGGGATAATAATAGTACTGACCTCATAGAAATGTTATGAGATAAAAAGGTCTTGTTATGTCTACGGCACTTGGAACATTTTTAGCTGTTAGTCATTATGCTTTCTTTTAACCCCAGGAGGATTTGGGCATGGGCACTACTTTGAAAACATGATCTTGGTTTGCAGGCAGATGTCTGTGTGCAACCAGAGAAAATTTCTCCAAATAGAAAAGATGTTTTAGTTCCTGGGCTTTTGAAGTGTGCTTATGTTGCACCCTATGGCAACGGGGCCCCTAAAGAGTGACCCTCAGAAGGTACCCTTTAGAGATAAATCTCCCTGAGAGTGTGTGTGTGTGTGTGTGTGTGTGGTGTGTGGCTGTGACTAATCCTTCACTTTAAGGCCGTGACCTGACCAGCTGTGAAATCCATTAGGGACTTGGGCCGTTTCCGTTTAGCATCCCCATAGGGGCTGACTGATCCCAGGTTTGATCTGGGAAAGGTTTTAGGTCGTAAGTCCCTACCCCATTGTTCTAGTTGGGATTGACAGGCCTGGGGGGCTGAGGGGGAGAAGGGGTGGAGGGGCTGCGGTGTGCCTGACAGTGCACGTGCCTTGAAGGACACCAGAGTCCCACAGGGCTGGGGTTAAGGGCTGGGGCGGAGTTTGAGTCTTTGTCTCTCTTTGTGCTGAAATGACACGCCACAGGTGGGTAGAAATGACTAGCTGGTTAATCTTAAAGGCTCTTTTGAGGAGGTAGGAAAAAGCAGTGGTGCTGCATTTCCCAAGGGGCTCTCCTCTGAGATGCTCAGTTTCACCAAGATGATCCTGTTAATTAATCCTTTCATTGCACCTGGAGGGAGGGAGAACTCTGGACTGGCCCCCGTGCTGCCACTGTGTCCTCATCTGCAAAATGAGAGGCTCACATAGAGCACCTCGGAGGTGACCCTGTCCCCCAGCTGAGACATGCAGTGAGAAATTGCTGTGCTTCAGAGGGTCCTTGCTGGGCTAGCGTGCATGGCAAACAGGTCTCAGTGCTCCTGATCTTAGCTTAGTAGTGGTACATTATCCACTTGCCAGATCACCTTTTAAGGCCCCTGCCCTTAGGTCACTTACAGCCTAGGGCAGGGGTCTCACACAGAGAGTGCTACAATAGGGGTACCCCTGGGGTGCTGTAAGAGTACATAGAAGGGGCCCCCAGGTTTGGTTTCTGGGGATGTATGGGGGGTGGCTTCTGAGACCCAAGGGTTGGTATAAATGACACAGGTTGGGGGGCCGTATGGCATGGGGTGGATGGGGAGGAAGTAATGGCCAGGCAGGGAGAACATTTGCCAAACCCAGAGCCCAAGGGCGCTGGCACAGGTAGGGACATTGGTTCCAGGTTGGGGCACAGGCACAGAAAACCACGGGGCAAATTCAAGGCTGCCAGAGTGATGGTACCTTCTAGACCCTTCTCATAGCTCTAGCCTGTGATCTAGTAGCTTCTGATCCTTAGAACTGGAGGTGGAAGTCTTTGGGGCAGTAGAGGTGAGAGGGACGCTCTAGAACATTTTTCCTATGGAAACAGCAATCAAGTGAACATTCTGGAAAGTGGTGTTGGTGCGCTCTGGTGCTCTGGGATGGGGCTGGAGTGTCCTTGACCTTCCCAAAGCCCACAGCCACCACCCCACCTTCACAGACTTGCTGCTCCAGGCTGGCCTGCCTGTGAGCCACACCATCTGCTTAGGGAATAAAGTCCACCTGAGGCTATGTTTGCCTCACCTGGGAACAGTTTCCTGCTTGCTGTGCTGCCCTGATCTAGATCTAGCTGTGCTGAAGGGAACTTAGGGAGACTCACCGGTGGCTCAGCCCTGGGGAATTTCCTGTGCCCCTGGAGCCAGGGTGAGTCAGGGACCTGTACAGGGGGCTGGAGCTGGGGGCAGGGGGGGTAATGTGGGTTCAGCCTTTGTATCATCTCCTCTGCCTTCTCCGTGGGTATCCAGAAGGTTTCAGGTTCATGGTGAAGCCCCTGGTGGCCCCAGAGATTCTGCCATCCTGGGGAGCATCTTACCCTCTGGCACGTCGATTGTTAAGAGCCGGATCCTTGACAGGTGGACACTTGGGAAGTGCTTTTTTTTTTTTCCCTCGGTATGCGGGCCTCTCACTGTTGTGGCCTCTCCCGTTGCGGAGCACAGGCTCCGGATGCGCAGGCTCAGCTGCCATGGCTTATGGGCCCAGCCGCTCTGCAGCATGTGGGATCTTCCTGGACCGGGGCACGAACCCGTGTCCCTTGCATCGGCAAGCGGACTCTCAACCACTGCGCCACCAGGGAAGCCCCGGGAAGTGCTTTTTGACACTGTTTTGATGGTTTATGGAGCCGTTGCTCTGTGCTGGGCATCAGGCTCAGAGCTGTACATCCAGCAGGTCACTGCATCTTCGGGGGCACGGCCGAAGCTGAGGCTCTGGGAAGCTCGGTACTTTGCTGGAGCAGAGGCACTGGGCTTCGGATTCCATCACAAGGCACCCCGGACCGTTGCTCTGGCAGAGATGCCCTCTCTGCTTTTCTGGGGCCTCAGCTTTCTGAGCCCTTTATTGTTACTGGATGGGGTCCACCGTGGGAAAGACGGAGGTGGAGCGGTTGCAGTCAGGCAGGAATGTCACTTGGGCATCCTTGCAGATGCTCATACAGTCTGAAGGCAGGGGCCTCCTTGAGATTCCGAGCTGTTGCTTTTATAATTGTGGTAAAATACACATAACATAAAATTCTCATTTTTAAGTGTTCAGAGGTCTTAAGTACATTCCCATTGTTGTGCATCCTTCGCCTCCAGCCATCCGTAGAACTTTATCTTGCAAAACTGAAACTCTGTATCCATTGAACACTAACTCCCCATTCCCTCCTCCCCCAGCCCCTGGCAGCCACCCTTTTACTTTCTGTTTCTGCAAGGATTCCAGAGGTTTGCCCTTTGTCTGTCCCGCCCAGAACCTCCCTGGAGCGCCCCACCAGGCAGCAATGCAAGGATGCCCGTCTCTGCCTCGCTCCACCAAGATGGCAGCCAGGAGCGGCCCGTGAGCCTGACCTCCACCACCTCCTCGTCAGGCTCCTCCCGTGACAGCCGCGGGGCCATGGAGGAGCCCAGCGGCTCCGAGACTTCGGCCAAGAACGGGGCCGGCTCCCCGCGCGGCCGGCGTCTCCCCAGCAACAATTCCAGCAGCTGGCTGAGCATGAGGGGCCCCCTGTCCCCTTTCAACAGCCGGGCGTCGGTAGCGCCTGCGCACAAGCTCAGCTACGTGGGTCGAGTAGTGCGGGAAATCGTGGAAACGGAGCGCACGTACGTGCAGGACCTGCGCAGCATCGTAGAGGTGAGGCTCACCCCTCGCCACCCGCGGGGCTTCGGAGCTAAGGTTGGGAGGGGACCACCCTCTCCTCTGGGGCTGGGGCTGGCCTCTGGCTTCGGGTGGCCCAGCTCTCGCGCATAAACCTACTTCCACCCAGGGAAGGAAAGTTGTCCCTGACATGTTTGTCTCCAGGAGGTGCTTCCCATGGAGGAGTGGGGAGGCCTCACGGCTCTGGCCCCGGGAAGCCACTGGCTGCTCACGCTGCCTTATGACTTGGGGTCCGATCAGTAGCTTGGGCCAGCAGAACTTGCCACAGATGCTCGGGGCGTAGGCACCCCTGATAGGGAGCGGGGACAACTGTGCTTAGCGGAGACTGAACCGCAGTGAAGAAACTGGCTCTGGACCCCACCTGGCCCGCGCCCAGATTCCTGCCCTGTTGTTTCCTGCTTACGGGGTCTTGGGCACCTGCGTAAACCACCCCCACAGCGCCCAGCCTCAGGTCCCTCATCCATAAATTGAAGATGCAGGGTCATGTACGTGTGCTTCACACTGGGAGGCGCACTGGGCGAGGTGACCGTGGGAGGGAGCTCTCTGCCTTGCGGAGGGAGGTGTATTCATTTCCTAGGCCTGCCTAGCAGACAACCACAAACTGTGGCTTAAGGCGCATTAGTTTATCCTGTCCTGGTTTATGAGGCCAGAAGTCAAAAATCAAGATGCTGGCAGGGTTGGTTCCTTCCGGAAGCTCTGAGGGGGGGGGGGTGCGTCCCAGGGCTCTCCTAGCTCCCGGAGGTTGCTGGCAACCCTTGGTGTTCCTTGACCTGCAGATGTATCACCCCCGTTTCCACCTCCGTCTTCACATGGCCTTCTCTGTGTCTCTCTGTGTTCTCTTATAAGGACACCAGTCACTGAATTTAGGGCCCACCCTAAATCCAGTATGGTATCATCTCACGGTCCTTAATCGTTACATCTGCAAAGACCCTATTTCCAAATAAGGCCACATTCTGAGGTTCCAAGTGGATATTAATTTTGAGGGGGAATTATCCAACCCAGTACAGTAGGTGATGTCTGTGAAATTGTGTCCTAGCTGTAACATGCAGTACAGAAATGAGGTGTGGCTGGGGGAGAAGAGGGAAGACGGGAAGGGACAGGATTGTGCCTGGGAGGCTGGGCCCTGACGCCTTACTCCACGCAGGACTACCTCTTGAAGATCATTGACACGCCTGGGCTGCTGAACCCGGAGCAAGTCAGTGCCCTTTTTGGGAACATAGAAAGCATCTACGCACTGAACAGGTATGGAGCGGGCCTGACATGCACCATGTTCTGCCTGTGAGGCCCATCTCAGGGCCTAGGGAGGAGCCCCGGATGTCCCTGGTCTCGTGGGCTGTGACACGTGGGCCAGGGTCTGATCTCTGAGGGTGGGGAAGGGTGGTCCATCCCTGTACAGTGGTATAGTTAGCTCCCTGCAGGAGAGGGGGCCTGTGGGACCGTGTGCCCTGGGGCTGATGTGCTCATTTGAGGCCGTGTTCATGTTGGGTCCAGCCTGGGCCAGCGCCCCTCAGGGGACTGCTGAACCTTGCACGTGATGCCCTCTCCCCTGTCCCTTCGTGGCCCCTTTGTCCCTCTCATCTTGGTCCCCCAGTGCAGATCTCTTCGTTTCTCCTCCACCTTCCCACTGATTCCGTGGGAAGTCGGGGCTCCCTGGAGGTGATCTGACCCATTAGGGGAACACACAAGCCAGGCAAAGCGTGATGAGGGAGTCCGAGCGAGGCCTGGCGAGGGGCTGCTTCAGGGCAGAGGGGCTCCACGAAGATCACACATGAGTGGCTCCCGGCGCCCCCAGACTCCCCAGAGAGAGGGCACTGGTCCGGAGGAGCAGAACTTGTGGGGACAGTATTGATAGGACAGGAGGAACCTTACCCCAGGCGCCTTAAGATGGGCAGAGGGACTTCGTGCTGGTCAAGCTGGGAGGGCAGACGGAGGTGAGACTTAGGCGGGGGGTGGGGGGGGTTGGGCAAAGAGGAGCACAGGAGGGGAAGGCAGGGGGAGCACTGGGGTTTCCTCTAGAGCCCCCATTTAAGAACAAGCAGTGCTGGGAGACTCACCCTGTCTCTCCCCTTTCCTTCATCCTTCTGAACTGGGGGCCTTGGTTTCTTTGCGAGTTCCCCCTCTCTCCTTCCCCCTTTAATGTCTGCTTTTGTGTGTTTGACCCCTGCCTGCAGAGGAGCTGTGTCCCCTCCCGAGGTGGGTACTGGTGTCCCTTCTCCCTCTCCTGCTTGTGGAACGCATGGCTCTTTTTTGTCCCCCACCTTTGCAGTGGTGCTGGATACTTTCTGTGTTGGCTGCCCCGGGCAGGGCTCGCTGACACCAGGGCTGGCGTGTGTGTGGGCACCAGGAGGGTGGGGAGGGGGTGTAGTGGTGACTGGAGGCTGCGAGCGGTCCGGTGTCTGATGACCATTCTCCCCTTACCCAGCCAGCTACTCAGAGACCTGGACAGCTGCAATAGTGACCCAGTGGCTGTGGCCAGCTGCTTTGTGGAAAGGGTAAGAAGGGCGGGGTCCTTGCCTCCATCCTGCCTTGCTGGGGGCCTCTCTCCAGGGGAAGGGCTGAGTGCCCGGCCTCAGATAGGAAGGGCCTTTGGGGTGGAGCCAGGGACTGCTGGGTGGACGGCATGTCCGAGACAGATGGGCACAGAGATGGCTCTGCAGATGCTCGGGGAGAGTGTGCTCTGGGGGCCAGGGGCATGTGTTTGATACACCCAGGTTTATAGTCAAACGGGAGTCTCCCTGAAATTACTAATTTTGGTCTTTCTTTAGAGCCAAGAGTTTGATATCTACACCCAGTATTGCAACAACTACCCCAAGTGAGTAGTGAGGGTGGAGAGGGGAAGCAGAGCCTTTGGCGAGTCCAGAGCGCCCCACCTCGCCACGCAGGCCTTCCCCTGGTGACGGCCCCTTCCTCCACTCCCAGCTCAGTGGCCGCCCTCACCGAGTGCATGCAGGACAAGCAGCAGGCCAAGTTTTTTCGGGACCGGCAGGAGCTGCTGCAGCACTCGCTGCCCTTGGGCTCCTACCTCCTAAAGCCAGTCCAGCGCATCCTCAAGTACCACCTGCTACTCCAGGTAACCCCAGGGTCCTCCCGAGTACACAGGGGCCTGAGGGAGGGGCAGGGCCCTTGAGTCTGGGCTGCCTAAGCCCCTGTCTCCCACACAGGAAATCGCCAAACATTTTGATGAAGAAGAGGACGGCTTTGAGGTGGTAGAGGATGCCATTGACACCATGACTTGCGTGGCCTGGTACATCAACGACATGAAGAGGAGACATGAGCACGCAGTCCGGCTCCAGGTGCTCTGGGGCCGGTAGCTGGAGGGACAGGCAGGGGTGGGGCGGGGTTTGGAAGAGGGAATGCGAGCTGAGGGGTGGTGTCGGTGAGGATGGGCTTCTCTGGGGGGAGCCCTTGGTGCAGCACGTCTCTGCAGAACCCAGGCGGTGGCTCCTGGGGCCCTGTGTGGTTCCCAGCAGGGTCTCGAGCACCCTGACCCTGGGGGTTGGGGATTCGCTGCTGCAGGAGATTCAGTCTCTGCTCATCAACTGGAAGGGGCCAGACCTGACCACCTATGGGGAGCTCGTCCTGGAGGGCACATTCCGCGTGCACCGTGTGCGCAACGAGAAGACCTTTTTCCTCTTTGACAAAGCACTGCTCATCACCAAGAAGCGGGGAGATCACTTTGTCTACAAGGGTCACATCCCGGTAACGAGGCCACCGCCATCTCCTCTGCCCCCTTCCCACCGTCCCAACGGCCGGGCTCCACTCCGTGTCGCCTTCACTGGGCCCCGGGTTGGTGTGGACGCAGCTCCACCCTTCAAGATTACTCTCCCTGCCTCCCCAGATGGTCTTGAGGGGCTGGGGCCCCAGGTCAGCTCCCCGCCTCGTGCTTGACTGCCCTCTCCCTCTGCCCCAGTGCTCCTCCCTGATGCTGATCGAGAGCACCAGAGAATCCCCGTGCTTCACCGTCACACACTACAAGCACAGCAAGCAGCAGTACAACATCCAGGTGAGGGACGGGCTGGGGCGCGGGCTGGGGACAGAACCCGCCCCCTCGCGCGGCGGCACGAGCCTCAGAGTCTTCCTCTGCAAGGGAGAGGTCGTTGTGGGCACCTCTCAGGCTTGTGCTGAGGAGTCAAGGTAACCTCACAGAGCCCCCAGCACAGGCCCTCTTTGGCCTCTGCCCTCCTCGGCAGAAGCCCAGCGCACGCTGGATGGCTTCAGGCCTGTCATGATAACCCCCGCACCCTCTCCCTCGGGTCCTCCCAGGCCAAAACTGTGGAGGAGAAACGGAGCTGGACTCACCACATCAAGAGGCTCATCCTGGAGAACCACCACACCACCATCCCCCAGAAGGTGAGTTCCCAGGGCTCCTGATGGGGTGCAGGGAGAGGGTCCCTTAGAACCAGCTCCGGGGTCCACGGGGGCCTCACCTTCTGGACGTTGGCCCCACTGGACAGCGGGGATCAGTTCAGCGGATGCCACGGTCCTTGGTGCAGCAAGAGTGAGTCTTTGGGCCGAGGGAGAAAACGGCACGTACCGAGGTAGCAACGAGGTGGGTTTCCTTTCCCTTCCAGGCCAAAGAAGCCATCCTGGAAATGGATTCCTATTGTAAGTGTACCCTTTCTGCCTGCCTTGTCCCTAACGGTGCACATCTCTAGGTCAGACCTGAGGAAGCTTTGCCTGATACTTACATTCCAGAGAGCAGGGAGGGTGGGGAGGCTCCTTCTGTCAGGACTGGGGGTCTACTGCAAAACTAGGGCTCAGTGCTGCTGGTGGCTGGGACTCTGCCTCGTGCTTCTGGATGGAAGAGGACAGAAGATGGAAGAGGGGGGAGCTCTGGAGTCTTGTGGCCCCTGGAGGTCGGCTGGGCAGCAGAGTTGTGGTCAGGAATGGGCAGAGTCCACGCCAAGGGTGATAGTATCCCAAAGGCCTGGTTGTCTCTCTTGGGTGCAGATCCCAATCGGTACCGCCACAGCCCAGAGCGCCTGAAGAAGGCCTCCCAGGATGAGGCGTCCACCCATGTGCATCAGGGGCGCCGGCAGTCTGGTAAGGCAGGGGCTGTGCGGGCAGAGAGGCTTCTTTCCAAGACCCTTGACCATGTGGGGAACCTTCTGCAGCAGCATTTGGGGCTGGCTCTCACCCTCCAGAAATCCTGGGAAAGGGCAGGAAGGAGGGTAAATGGGGTGTGTCTGTAGCATCCTGCCTTCCACCAGGCCCCTCTGGGCCCTCCCTGCCTACCCAGGGCTGGACAGCCCTCCTTTTCCAAGGCCCCCCTTCTTAGCTCCTCTGCGATCAAAACCTTAGATAGTGGGAGGCAGCCAGAGTAACGCTCAGACGTCATGGATGGTCCCCAGCCCAGTTCTGGAACAGAGCAGAGGCAGGACGTGGGGAAAATGAGTTAGATTTCAAGTGGCACCAAATCCAGACAGGAAATATTTACTTTGGGTCTCAGGGAAAAGTTCTGCTTTCCTGGGTTTTCTTTCATGACGGCTTGCTGCTGGGTACTTGGAGGTATCGGAGTGACTCGTCTGTTGAAACGAGAAAACCTTGCTTTTATTCTCGGCTCTTGTAGTGGTGCATGTGTGTGTTTTCTGCCTCGGTTTTTACCCTCGCCTTCAGTCGAGGCCCAGGGATGGATTTGGCTTCGGCCAGGCACTTGTCAAACTTACACATGAGGTGGGAGTTGGGGTGAGGACCATCTCAGAGACCCCTAGAGAGGAAGATTCAGGAGTGATGGGAGATGTGTCCTGACTGGGATCCCCACGGTGAGTTGGGTTTGATTGGCATGGCTCACGGGTCCTCTGAGCAGCTGTGTGGATTGCTGTACGGGCTTTGGTCTTCTGGAGGGTGGAGCTGAGCGGTCTTTGGAAAGCTTTTGTGTTTTTGTTTTGTTTGGTATTGTTGCTGATGGATCTCGAACCCTAGGCAAACTTGCCATGGTTGCAGAAGTGCTACGGTGCTGTGTGTTAAAAGCCCCAAATGGGCTTGCGGGATCTTAGTCCCCCAACCAGGGATCAAACCCAGGCCCTTGGCAGTGAAAGCACGGAGTCCTAACCCCTGGACTGCCAGGGAATTCCCCCCTTTCCTTTCTTCTCCTATAATTCTTCTGTCCAACATTCCCCCTTAACTCGCCATAGCTTTGAACTGGAAGCTTCTGATACGTGGAGGTAGTCAGTAAGGGACTGTGGTGATGGTGGTAATAGTAACATTACCTGTCATAACATCAGCTTCCAAACTGCAGCAAGCAGGGCACTCAGGAAATGATCCGCTTCAGAGCTCAGGTTTCCACAAGGCTGAGATTTTAGCCTGTAAACGCTAAGAGTTGGGTTTTGTTTGTTTTCATGTTTTAGTTTTAATCGTTATGAAACAGACATCTTTCTAAAACATGCTTCATACGCTTGAGCCTTATAAAATAGAGGAGGCCCACACGGTCAAACTTTTCCCTTTCTGGAGTCGGTGTAGCAGCATCTCTGTGGCGTGTGAACAGCTCCATTCTCTGGGGCCTTGGGGGGAGGCGGGGCTGTGGGTTGCCATAGAGACAGCTGGCATTGAGGTGTTGTGTCCATCTTTACACTGAAGAGTTCTCCTTATCAGTCTTGGCATGCGTTTCTTTAGTAGCCCTTCCTTCTTCCCTCTTCTGTTAGAAATTAATCGATTTAATGTGCGAGAAGCGTGTGTAAAAGCAGGCCAGTGAGTGGATGAGGGGGGATACAGGCCAGTGGAAGTGCTTTAGGGCTTGCTCTCAGCCATCTACTCTGACTGCCTCTGGGCCTTTTCTGCTTCCTACTTCCAGAGAGCTGGGATGGACAGATAGGTACACTATATGGATAAGTAAGGTGGTGTTGTCATCATTTGTCACTTATTAAATATTCTTTTATTTATTTATTTATTTATTTATTTATTTATTGGCTGTGTTGGGTCTTTGTTGCTGCACGCGGGCTTTCTCTAGTTGTGGCGAGCGGGGGCTACTCTTCGTTGTGGTGCGCGGGCTTTTCATGGCTTCTCGTTGCAGAGCACGGGCTCTAGGCACGTGGGCTCAGTAGCTGTGGCGCACGGGCTTAGTTGCTCCGTGGCATGTGAGATCTTCCCGGACCAGGGCTCGAACCCGTGTCCCCTACATTGGCAGGCGGATTCTTAACCACTGTGCCACCAGGGCAGTACGCTTATTAAATATCCTTGATTACAAGTTTTAAAATGAAAGAGAAGAGCATCTTGTATTTCTCACTCTAAAAACAATTGGACATCTACTTACGTTGATGCAGACAGAGTGTAGGTATGTGTGTGCCCGTGCACATTTAGAAAAAAGGTTCTTCAGTTTGCTCTCCTATCCAGGAACAGCTGAGAGACCTCAGTAGACCTTCCTTGTGGCTCCAAGTTTATAGTGGGCCTCCCACTGAATGCCAGTTCGTCAAGGGCAATATGGGCTAAGGGCAAGGTTCTGTAGACAGGTTCCTTGAGACATGCCTCCCTATCTCAGGTCTGTCCCCAGAAAAGGCGGGTTGCGAGGTGCTGACACCATCAGCCTAATGGATGTGTTTTGTATTCTGTCCTCAGAGCCTGGTCAGCTCCTGTACAACCGGGCAACACTCCCCAGCAGGCAGCGAGGCTTCACGGTGCCAGGCCTTAAGGGCCATAGAAAGTCGGGTGCGACCTCTGCTTTCCGGCTGGGGTGCTGTGAAGGGGCTTGGCGTTGGGTGTAGCTAAGGCGCGGATGTGCTCCGTGCAGGGAAGGAAGGTGGGGCTCGCGGTGGAGCCAGGGCCCTCAAGAGAGGCTCGTCATTCTGAAGGGGGCAGCAGGGGGCTGTGGCCCCGCAGCTGAGGGCCCCGGGCTGTGTGCTAACGCAAGGATGGGGGCGGGGCTGCTTCTTGGCTGTGGGTCACAGCAGAGTCCCCAGGCGGGTGGGGGCAGTGGCCCGGGCCCTGTCTCCCTGTGGGCTGGTCGCGAGGGCAGCCTCCTTCAGGCCCTCGGGCTGTGGGGGGCCCCGCTGGAGTGGACTTTGAGCTGATGATGGGTGTGTGGCGCTGTGAGCGTGGGACCAGGGCCAGGCCGGGCTGCTTCAGGCCTGCTCTGACTGCCCGTTCGCTTTCCTCACCAGAGCCATCCAGACATCTGCTCAGGCAACACAGCGAGAAAGGTGAGTGAGTGAGGGGTGGACAGGCACCACCCCCTTTAAGGTGCGCTCTAGGGCAGGGGTGAGAGGGTGAAGCTGGCGACCAGCAGGCTGTGGGCGTCGCGGACAGTTCAGAGGGGATTCTGCCTCGTTCTGCCCTGGAAGTGGGCCTCACCCCTTGCTGTCCGGGCTCCCCCTGCACACCTTGCACCCTGTCTCTCTGCCCTTGGGTGACAGCAGGAGCGAGTGACCGTGCCATTCTGCACCCCCGGCTCCCGGTCTGTCAGTCATTCCTTTGAAAGCCCGGGAGACCTGGTGAAGGTTCTGGGAGCAGAGCCCCTGACGCGCTCTCGCTCGGGGGCTCTGGGCCTCAGGCCTCTGTGAGGGGGCTCTTTCTCCGGGTTACTGATCTCCGCTCCCCCTCCCCCTCGCCGCTGTGCCGGGACCTGGTGGTGGCGGAGCAGCCAGAGCAGCAGGAATGAAGGTAAGACCAGGGGCACACGGGACAGCCTTGGGGGACAGCCCAGGTCAGCCCCCATCATCTTCCTTCACTCAACAAACACCTGTCGAGCACCTACTGTGCGCCAGGCTCTGTCATGAGGGTCACGGAGATGAATAAGCCGTGGCCCTTGCCCAGGGGACCCTTCTGTACCCTTTTCCTGGAGTGGCACCCTGGTGGTGGCCGGCCCGGCCGGGATCCTCTCATTTTGCCCTCTCCCTGGGGCAGGCAGGCCTCTCTGGATCCTGAGTTCCTGAGCAGACCCCAGTCCCAGCTTCCCACCTCGAGAACCCCCTGCTTCACGTGGGAGCCTAGTGGAGACCGGGGTGGGGGGGTCTAGATGTGGCTTTCTCTGTGAAGCCTCCCCAGCCCCAGCTGCTGCAGGAGGAGGGGGGCTGCCCCGAGGCCTGTCACGAGGGGGCCTTGTGCTCTGAACAGCATGCGGGCAGTGTTGGCATGCTCCTGGACTTTGAACAGCCCCCCTGTGCTCGGGGCCTGCAGTCGGAGGCTGAAGGGGCTGCCCGGGAGGAGGAGGAGGAGGAAGAACAGGCCTTTCAGGTGTCCCTGGAGGACCTGGCAGGGCATGAAGGCCGCGAGCAGGGGGCTGGGCCAGAGCCCCCAGGCGAGGAGGAGGAGGAGGAGGAGGAGAGCCTGGCAGTGGCGGAGCAGGTAGCCGACTTTGCCAGCTCCCTGCTGGCCGCCCTCCACTGCTGGCACTATCGGGCCAACGCTTTACTTTTCTCCCGGGGCGCTATGGTGAGGTGTCTCTTCGATCTCCCCCTCCTCCTTGCATGCCCCCTGGCACGCGCATGCCCATCCAAGAGTCCCCTCCCCTGCCCTTCTCATCCCTCCGTCCTTGTTCCTTCCTTCCTGCCATCAGCACTTCTTAACACCTTGCTCACTGTCACGCCCTGGTGAGCCCCTGGCATTCGTTGTTCCAGCACTGGGTGCTAACCAGCATGCTACTCAATGGGCATGACTAATGGGGCGCGGTGGGGGGAGGGGGAGAGGCCAGCACACAGGGAGCCGCATGCCTGGCAGGGATTTCTTTTCTTTTTTTTTTTTGGCGGTACGCAGGCCTCTCACTGCTGTGGCCTCTCCCGTTGCGGAGCACAGGCTCCGGACGCGCAGGCTCCGCGGCCATGGCTCACGGGCCCAGCTGCTCCGCGGCATGTGGGATCTTCCCGGACCGGGGCATGAACCCGTGTCCCCTGCATCGGCAGGCAGACTCCCAACCACTGCGCCACCAGGGAAGCCCCTGGCAGGGATTTCTGAGTCCCCAGACCTGGCAGTTCAGGCTGACTCTGGAATGGCTCAGGTCCAACACAGCCCAGCCCCTTTGGGGCTCAGGAGATGCTGCCAGGGTTGGGATGCAGGAGGGACCAGCTCCCCGTTGTCCTGGGAGCTGACGACTACCCTCTGCTTGCTGCAGGGGAAGGGGCACAGGGAGCCCGAAGACCCCAAGAGCTGCCGAAGGCCCAGCAGCCGATCTCCAACCACCGCTGAGAAGTGCCTGAGCTTTGAGTCTGTGTCTTCCCTGCCGGAGGTGAGGGGCCAGCAGGCGGGAGGGGGATAGTGCAGAGGCGCCTGAGCCCAGATCTCCAGCTCTGCAGATGGGGCTTTCAGGCATGGGCTGTCCCGTTGGGCCCACGGGGACAGGGAATCCCACTCCCTAGGACTCTCGGGCCCTCAGGAAGCCTGTCTGGCCTGTGGGCATGCGGCTTGGTGACCGACAGCCTCTTACTCTGAATTAGAAAAGGTGCCTCTTCCTTTGGGCAGATGCAGTCTCTGGCCAAGGGGCACAGTTATTGGAAGTGACCAGATTATAGGTCCCCTTGGCCAGGCCTCCTTGCATAGAGCATAAAGCTCTGCCCTGCTAGTGTGCCAGACACTTAAATCATGCCTGTCCCACCTGGCAAAGGAGTAAGGTGTCGATATCTACTGGGCACCTCCTACGTGCCTGATGTTTTGTTTCTTCCTTCTGTTTCCTGAGCCAGCTCTACCGGGGAGAACAAGACTCAGGTTAGGCTGACGTGCCTGGCATTGCGCAGCTTCTAAGGGACAGAGCTCAGATTAGACTTGGGTCTGTGACCCAGAAGCCTGCACTCTTTTTTCCCGCCACCCCACGCTATCTGGGGGTTATGTGGAATGGAGTCCTGTGCTCTCGCAGAGTTCCAAGGAAAAGTTCATGAGGCTTAGACGCCGGGGTGGGCCTCACAGCCAGGACATTGAGAAGCCTGGGTGACATTGGAAAAGAGTTCAGAATGGTGCTGTCCGGTGACAATAGAATGTGAGCCTCGTGTAATTTTATTTATTTATAAATTATTTATTTATTTTAAAAATTTATTTATTTATTTTGGCTGCGTTGGGTCTTCGTTGCTGCGTGCGGGCTTTCTCTAGTTGTGGCGAGCAGGGGCTACTCTTCGTTGCGGTGCGTGGGCCTCTCATAGCGGTGGCTTCTCTTGTTGCAGAGCACGGGCTCTAGGTACGCGGGCTTCAGTAGTTGTGGCTCCCGGGCTCTAGAGCGCAGGCTCAGTAGTTGTGGCCCACGGGCTTAGTTGCCCCGCAGCATGTGGGATCTTCCTGGACCAGGGCTGGAACCCATGTTCCCTGCATTGGCAGGCAGATTCCTAACCACTGCGCCACCAGGGAAGTCCCCTCATGGGTAATTTTAAATATTCTAATAGTCACATTAAAGAATTATTTAACCCAGTTTTTCCAAACTACTATCATGTCAACATGTAGTGTGTTAAAAAGCTGTTAATGAGGTATGCTGCGCTTTTTTGGTATGAGGTTTTTGCAGCGTGGACCGGCTACATTTCAGTTGCTCAGGAGTCACGTGTGGCTGGCAGCCATTGTGTTGGACATTACAGGCCTGGCTCCTGGGTCCCACTGTGCAGGTTCTAGACTAGAACGATTGGAATCGGGTCTGATTCCTCGGGCTATAGCGTGTTATCCTGTGTTCTCCTTAAAGATTCCTCTGGAAAGCTGCCTGTACTGGCTGGTTTTATGATTCAGATGACCTTCAAGGTGATCAAGAGAGAGCTGCCAACTTTGCTTCCTTCCTTGCCATCCGCTGCGCACATGCAGAGTCCTGCACGGGGGCGGAGGCTGGCTGGCAGGAGCCACATCCCCGTCTTTACCCTCTGACAGGATTCCAGCACGTGGTCCTACTGCCCTCTGGATCCTGATCCACACGGGAGACCCTGGCCCCTCAGGGAAGTTGTTTAGGCCTGGGTTTCAACCCGGAACAACCCCCATGTGGGGAGCTACTGGGGCTTCAGGGAGCCGCCTCCCCTCAGGCAGGGGAGTCCTGGTGCCGTGGCTCTGGCCCCACGCTGCACGTTCCCACCGTGTCCGTGTGCTTTCCAGGCAGGCCGCCACTGAGAGGTGCCACCGCGTCACCCCATCTGCGTTCCTAGAATTTTTCTCGGGTTTGAGAATGTGGGCCCAGCACCCCAGCTGCAGGGTGACTAAGGGACATCCTCTCCCTAAGGACCTGCTGCCCACTCCTGAGTCATGCTCATTCTGATGGCCTGCAGTCCTAAACCGCAGCCCCTCTCACTAGGCTTTGAGCAGGCTGTGCTGTCCCCACATCCCCCCGGGTCACATGAGGGAGGTTTTTGGCTCATATGAGCTCTTTGTGCTCTCCCAGGTTGAGCCAGACCCTGAGTCTGGGACAGAGCAGGAGGAGTCTGCTGCCATGGAAGGTCCCAGGACCGAGGAGATGCCCTCAGACACAGAGGCTCCAGAAGTCCTAGAAATGCAGCTTGACACCCACCAGCTGCTGCTGGGACTGGACCCCCCGGGTGATGTGGTGGACTTCATGGTGGCCGACAGCACCGAGGACCCGAAGGTCCTGAGCAGTGAGGACGAGGAGGAGGAGGTGGGGGCCGCCCACGAGCCCGAGAGCCTCCTGCCTCCCTCTGTGCTGGACCAGGCCAGTGTCATCGCCGAGCGGTTCGTCAGCAGCTTCTCTCGGCGGAGCAGCCTGGCGCTGGAGGACGGCAAGGCCAGCGGCTTCGGGACCCCGAGGCTGACCAGCCGGAGCAGCAGTGTGGTCAGCCTAGAGGACAGTGAGAAGGGCCTGGCCCGGCGAGGGAGCACCACAGACCCCCTGGGCTCTCAGCTCCCTCCAGAAGCGGACATCAGTATGGGGGTGGCCGCAGAGAGTGACCCTTCTGTCAACGGGACAGAGACCCAGAGCCCAGGCTGCCCAGCGGAGCCAGACAGGCCTTCCTGCACGAAGGAATCGAAGCTTTCTTCCCGAGACCGGCTGTTGTTGGACAAAATCAAGAGCTACTATGAAAGTGCAGAGCACCACGACGCAGGCTTCAGTGTCCGGCGCCGGGAGAGCCTCTCCTTCATCCCCAAAGGATTGGTGAGAAACTCAGTCTCCAGAATCAACAGCCTTCCCAGGCCAGACCCGGAGCCAGTGGCTCCGCCGGGGCATAAGAGACAGGTGGGTTCGCGGGCAGCCTCGTGGGCCCTCTTTGACTACCCAGGACCAGGCCAGGCTCGGGCTGGGGACCCAGCTCCCATCACAGATGCTGAGTTCCGCCCGTCTTCGGAAATTGTGAAGATCTGGGAGGAAATGGAGTCTCCTGAGGGCAGCCCTGGGAAGGGACCAGGCCAAGGCCAGGCCAATAGCTTTGACCTGCATGAGCCCCTCTTCATCCTGGAGGAGCGTGAGCTGGGGGCCATCACTGAGGAGTCGGCTGCTGCCTCGCCGGACCGTGCCTCCCCCACTGAGCCCCCCAGCCCGGCCCACCTGGCCCGGGAGCTGAAGGAGCTGGTGAAGGAGCTGAGCAGCGGCACCCAGGGGGAGCTGGTGACCCCGCTACACCCCCGCATCCTGCAGCTCTCCCACGTGATGGACAGCCACGTGAGCGAGCGAGTCAAGAGCAAGGTCTACCAGCTGGCTCGCCAGTACAGCCTCCGGATCAAGAGCAAGTCGGTGACGGCCAGGCCACCGCAGCCATGGGAAAAGGTGGCTGCCACCACCCCCCACCTGCAGCCGGAGGCTGGAGCACCATCTGCTGGCAGAGGTATGAAGGGGGTGGGGCGGAGGGCCCTGCCTGCAAGCCTGGGATGGAAGCACCTTTTAGGAGCCAGCTGGATTCTGGGAAAGTGACCCCCTAAAGGACCTCTACCAAAAAGAGGGCTGGGGCGAGTCCTGGAGCGGGTCTAACGCTCAAGGCCAAGCTCCTCCTGTGGAGCAGAGGGCCTGTGGCCATGGGCCTCTGTTTTCCAGGAGAGCAGAAGCTCTCGTCTGTTCCTTTGACCCCTGATCCCACCCCACCCCCTTTTCTTCATTCTTCCCATTTCCCTTTGGTGAGGGCGCCGTGGATGGTCAGTGAGGTTTCTCTCCCATCACACGCAAACCCCCAGCAACCAGCCTCGCCTGGAAGGGGAGTTGAGGTCAGTCCAGAGCCCTCATGTCCTCTTGCTCCCTCCTGCACAGGGGTTCAGGCGGCTCGCTGTCTCCTCACAGGTAAGAGGAAACCGGTGCTGTCTCTCTTCAACCACGAGCAGCCCACGGCCCAGGAACACAGCCCGCCCAAGTCCGGCTCTGCCAGGGAGGTATCGCCGCGGCGTTTCTCCTTCAGCTCCTCGGCCACCAGCCCGAGGACCACCTCGCCTGGGGCCTGGCACATCCCCCGAAGCCCCCTCAGCCCCTTGGACACCGAGACTTTCAACTGGCCCGACGTCCGAGAGCTCTGCTCCAAATATGCCTCCCAGGACGAGGCGCTCCAGGCCAAGGGCAGCCGGCCGCGCAACCTGCCCGTCAACCGGAGCCACTCGCTGCCGGAGAACATGATGCAGCCGCAGCCGGCCCTGTCGGGGAAGGTGGGCCGCTGCTGCAGCCTGAACGCCAGGAGGGCTCCGGCAGGCCCAGGGGTCGCCCAGCCTCAGCCTCTGGCGGGGTCATCCCCAAGCGCGCCGGACGGAGGGGAGGCCCTATACGTCACCGCAGACCTCACACTGGAGGACAGCCGGCGGATGGTCATCATGGAGAAGGGGCCCCTGTCCGGCCCCAACGTGGGACTGGAGGCAGCCAGCGGGCAGGGACCGAGCTCACCAGCAGCCCAGGCGGGGCAGGGCCCGGCGTTCCAGGAGTGTGCAGAGTATCGGCCTAAAGAAGAGGGTCCCAGGGACCTGGCGGACCCAAGCCAGCAGGGCAGAGTGAGGAGCCTGCGGGAGAAATTCCAGGCCTTGAACTCCACAGGTTGACGCTGAGTCCTGGGGGAGGGAGCAGCTGTGTTGAGAGACGGGGAAGAACGGTGGCATCCTCGCTCACAGCCTGGGCTCACCGTGCTCACCCGGGGCCCTCAGAAAGGCTGCCCCTGGGAGAGTGCCCTGGGGCATCGGGCAAGGGCCTGTCGCCTGCCGTGGGCGCGCCAGTGACTCACGAGCCCCTTTGCCCTCCGAGGCCAGTGTGGCCGCTTCCCTTGTATATAGTTCTTCTCTAGTAAGAGGCCAGATGGTTAAGCTCATCTCTTCCCAGGGAGAGCGAGCCCTGCTCAGGCCTCCAGTGTTGCCTGGCCGCTGCCAGACTGAGGGCCCCCCCGGGGGACACACAGGAGTGTGGCCTGGGGAGGCTTTGTTCTTTAACTGTGCCTTTTCTTAGGATCCGGGCAGGAACGAGGCCCATAATTTATTGCTTTCTACCCTGTGGTATGTCGGTGTGCTCGCGCGCGTGGGTGTGAGTGTGTGTTCTGTTGTTGATTTCCCTCCTGGGAAGAATGTCGTGGACTCTGTTCAGGTACTTCTGTGGGTTGTCTCGCTGGCCCCGTGGTTGTCACTAATGTACACACATTTTGTTATTTGCCAATGGTGTAATAACCACTGCTGACCAACCAACCTGTTGAGTGGTCTCCTTACTGGTGTCTGGCCGGGCTGGGGAGAGGCGATCGTGCCCAGGCCTGTCTCAGGGGAAGCGGGACGTGGGCGTGTTGCTTCCACAGGTGCTCACCAAGCACAAGGCCCCAGGTGCTGGCGGGAGAGGCTGGGGCAACAGGATGTGTGGGAGGGGACTTGTTCTGCTGCTTCTGTTCCCACGGGCTTCTGTCTACCCACAGCCTGGCGTCCTGTCTGGGGTAAGGTCAGGGGGCACCGTGCCAGCCTTTAGCTCTTTTCCCCAGGTGCCAAAGTTGGACTGAAAGGGGTGGGGTGGGGGTGGAACATTTTTCTAACAGGCAGGTATTTCCACATCTGGTGCCTTTTATTCTTCTCTCCCTTGCTAGTTCCCAGGAGACATCCTAGGGGGCAAGGATTCTCAACTTGGAGCCTAGAAATATCTTAAGTGGCTGGCAGTATTGGGTGAGGGGTACAGATGCATTTTTTCTGGAATGGAGCCTCATTCTTCATCTTATTCTCAAAAGTGTCTTTGATTCAAAAGGCTTAGGTATGCCCCCTACTTCTGACTGGGTTTTCTGCCTTTTTTTCCCTTGGTTGACCAGCCTTGTTTCGCCCTGTTTCTTCTGGCTGGGGCCTGGGAGGAGTGGGGCCGCAGGGCCAGGTGGTAGAGCTGTCTTGCAGGTCTTCTGACCTAGGAGGACGGACTCAGCCTGAAGATGGGTCTGCTGAGTCTGATGAGGTCAAGGGAATATCAGAGGCAAGTGGAGGCCTTTCCTGAGCAGAAGCAGAGCAGGGCTGGCCCATGTCCTGCCAGCTGGTCACAATGGTCTGTGGGTACTTGCACAGCCGCTGAGAGAGCTGCTTCTACTAGACAAGTCTCTGACTGTGGTGAGTAGCCACACACTAGAGTGAGAGTCAGGAGATCCAGCCCTGCGTTTAACTAGCCGGGTCACCTCAACTCATGCTCTTTCCTCCTCTGTAAATTAAACAAGATGGATGAGTTGGTGCTTCTCAAACCCTCTGACTCACACTCTTCAGGAGGTGAGGCCTGTGGAGTAGTCGTCAGCACCTTCCCCAGGTGATCCTTACACAGCCCTCTAGGTTATACCTGGGAATCCTGGACCAGCTCAGTGGTTCTTACTGGCTGCCCACTGGAATCATCAGGGGAGGGAACTTTTTGAAAAATGCTGATGTCTAGGTTTCACCCACCCAGACCAATTGAAACTGTGCCTCCGGAGATGAACCCCAGGTGTGTGGATTCTGATTTTCAGACCTCTGTCCTGAGCTCCATGGGGAAAGGCCTGCAGCAGGCCCTCAAGATGGTTGAATGCATGAATAAGCGAGCTTTTCTCAGGGTCTCAAGTGAAGCACAGAACCTAGGTGCCAGCAGAGTTGTTCCCATAAGACTCCAAGGACGGGCCAGGGTCTGGCTGTGCCTCTTGTCTCCACGGCGGTCCTGTGTTCACAGATTCTGCCTTGCTCAATCCACCAGCCCCCTTTGGTCCAGTTCAAAGGGAAATAGGTGAGTCAAATAAGAAACGGAAATACGGAGCATTATTGATTTATTAGAAAAACTAGTAAATGGGTTTTCTCTGGTTGGTGGAAGCACATTTGAGCAGGTGGAGGATAAGGCCCAGCCGGCCCCAGGGCCAGCCCCAGATTGCATGGTCTGTGCCCAGCAGGGTGGCAGTCCTCTGCAGCCACCTCCTCCCTTGCATCCTCCCTGAGCTTACTTGTCCAAGGGACCGAGCCATGGGGTCCTCTGGATCTCTGCCCCCTCCTACTGAAGGGAGGAGGGCGATCCAGGGCCAGCCTCGGGGACTCTCTTTGCTCTCCGATAGGCAGGAAGAAGGAGTGGGGTGGTGGGGAAGCCAAGCCCTCCCCCCCCCGCCCCCACCCCAGACCTCCTGTTATGGGTGCTAGTGGAGGGGAGGAAGCTCGAGGACCCTCCTTACCTCCCTCAGCCACAGTCAGTCGAGGCCAGGGGACAAAGGGGAAGGAGAGAGGGAAGGAGGACCACCTGACCATGCCCAGAAGGAGCTTCCTCTAAACTGCCCTGGGGAGGAATCCTGGTTTGCTGGTGTAGACTAGAGCTGTTTGGGGATACTGTTAAAGAAAAGAACTACAGGGCTTCCCTGGTGGCGCAGTGGTTGAGAGTCCGCCTGCCGATGCAGGGGACACGGGTTCGTGCCCCGGTCCGGGAAGATCCCACATGCCGCGGAGCGGCTGGGCCCGTGAGCCATGGCCGCTGAGCCTGCGCGTCTGGAGCCTGTGCTCCGCAACGGGAGAGGCCACAACGGTGAGAGGCCCGCGTACCGCAAAAAAAAAAAAGAACTACAAAATAGAAAATGTAAGGAGGGAAAAAAGAAACCTTGCCAGGGCACCAGGAGCTTAGCCCCCCATGTGGCACAGAGTCCCAGAGCTGGGCCCCTGCAGTCTCAGTCCGGTGAGTTGCATGTCTCGGGGCCTGTGTGATGTGGGGGAGGGATGCGTGGGGAGCTGGCAGTAGATGGTGGGTCACGTGCAGCCGGCTGCTGCCCTTGCCCAGTCTGGGGGCCCAGGGGTGGTGAAATCCTAGCTTTTCCTCGAGGCCCTTTCATTCTTGGGACTGTGGAGTTGCTTGCTGAAATTCTTCACTTCAGGTGCTGCTTTGGCACACGTGGAGGGGAGAGGGTGGCCCCTCGTCTCTTGGCGCCCTGAAGACTGGCCCATGGGAACAGTTGAGGGAGACTCTTGCCGCTATCTGCCCTGGAGCAGGACATGCCCTCAGATGCACCAGAGGCCTTCTTTATTGCCAGGTGAGTGTCATCACCTCACTGCCTCCTGCCTTGGTTTCCCTAGGTATCGAAGGAGGCTGGTGGGTGGTATAGATTAGGTCCCCTGTGGATGCACAGAGGGCCATAGGGTTAGGTGCATAGAGGCCAATGAAGACCCTGGCTCCAGAGGTGGGACCACCTGTCAGGCTCCAGCAGAGAACGTCCCTCCTGTGGTTCTCGTCTGCTGACATCGCCTTCCCTTGACATGGTGGTATTGGTCTCGGGCACTAAGGGCTCCTGGGAAGGCCTCGTGACTCCGGATGCCTATGCCTGTGATTTCTGCCTGAGCTTCACCCGCTTCCGGGGGATCATCTCAGTGTGTCTAAGGCTCCTTCCCATGGGGAAGGTGATGGAAACAGCAACTGCTGGCCCCAGGGACCTTTCTGGTCTACCCAGGGGAGATGCCTGCTGCCTGCAACTTAACCCCTCTTTTGGACCTAACCCCAGTTAAGATGCTGGGCTGGAGCTGTATTGCTTTCAGAGAGTGGCGGAGAAAAATCCCTATGGAACTAGTGGTCTCTTCCGTCTGGAAGTCTGACCTCAGCAGCACAGGGAAAGCTATCCCTGGGGATAGAGGTTGCAGGGCCCCTTTAGGCTGTGCTTGGGATTGTGGGGTAGATACCCACGTGGCCCCCTGACTCAAGGCCAGGACCTTCCAGAGGAGCTAAGCAAGGGTGCCCGCCACACCTTAATGGCTTTGGCCCCAGCATTTGTCCAGCCATCTGGGGTTGTTAACGTGGGTCGTAATAAATACCCAGGTGTGGCCACATTTGCCACCCCGGGGTGACGGGTCATGAAATTTGCTGTCGGTCCAGCCAGCACGCTCAGGTGGTGCCAGCTGCAGACGGAACACATGGGGAATTTGGCTTTGGGATACTCTACTCCAGGCATTGCGGTGTCCATCCTGTGCCTGGGGCCCTGTGCTGTCTCCCGTAAGGGCCCTGGGTCCGAGCGGGATGCTGCTGGGAGTGCAGGAGGACCCCAGGGTGGAGAGGCAGCGCCTTAGGCAGTGTGGAGACCTATCTACCTCCTTCTGGGCTGAGCCCTAAACGGCAACTGTAGTTTTAAAAGAGGGCTGGCTTGAGAGCTTCCTGGTCCTCCCTGCCACCATCGGGGGTGGCAGCAAGGGGTGCTGGAGGCCGCGGGAGCCCCTTTGCACTTAGGACCCATCGATCTTGCAGGGTGCCCCCCACTTTCGGTGGGAGGAGGAGCGAGGAGGGGATGCGGTGGCCCCTGAGGTGAGAGTCCCCGTTCTGAGGAAGCCCAGCGGGGAGGAGGCCGTCGTGTCCCGTCAGTCCCCAGTAGCCCCCTGGCCCAGAGCTACCTGAAGCCTCCTTCCTCACGCCCCTCAGGGGCAGGTCGGGCATTTCCGGGGTCCTCTTCCCTTTCCCTTTCCCTGGCTGCGACTTAGCAGGAGGTGACCCCAAGCCAGACTTGCTTTGGGAGTGGGCAGCGTCTGAGGAACCCCATCAGCCTTCTTCTCCAGCTTATGTTTGAGGGGGGGGACGGGCTGGCGCCCCTCAGCCCGGGAGGGGGGCGGGGAGAGGAGGGCGTGGGCCTCGAAAACCGTCTCCTGACCCCAGCCCCGGAGTCCCCGAGGGCCGGAGGAGCTGGGAGCTCCGTCCCTGGAGCCCGCGCTCGCCGTGTGCGGGGCGCCGGGGCTGCGGGCAGAGGGCGCGGAGGCAGGCGTGGGCCGGGCCGGGCCGGGCCGGGCCGGGCGGTGGCGCGAAGGCAGCTATTGCAGTGCGGCGGGGCCCGGGGCCTGGGGCCCGGCCGGCGACTCGGGGCAGGCAGGCGGCAGGCAGCGGCGGCCAGGCCGTGGGCAGCAGGAAGACCCGGCCGAGGAGGGAAGCGCTCGTCCCCGCTCGTCGCTAGTCCCGACGCACTGGCTTCACCCGCGGGGTGCCCGAGAGGCTACTTCTTTTTGGGGAAGAAGCTGAATCTCTTCTCCTTGTCTTTCTTGCCGAGGCTGGCGTCGGGGCCGGTGATGGAGGGTAGGGGCAGGCTCTGTGCCTTGACACGGATGCTCTGGGACTCGTTGATGGCGGTGCTCACGCCCTGCAGCCAGGACAGCATCTCCTCCTACAGGGCAGGAGGGTCAGGGCCCCGCAAAGGACGGGGTGTCTCTAGGACAACCCCTCCTGAGTGAGCAGGTCAAGTGGCATGCGTCCCTTCCACCTGCCCCTTTGTTGGTGGGGGTCTGGGCTAGGCAGCCCTGCACTTACCTCATCCTTGCCGTGGAAAAGCCACTCGCTGCCATTGCTCAGCCTAGGAGGACAGAGGGTTTCCTGCGTGGCCACCTCTGTATCTGATCCCCCAGCCCCCCTGAGCTTTCCCATGACCAGAACCCTGTCAGGCAGCACAGCACCTTCTGAGAGAGGCAAAAATCAGGACCACCAGCCTCTCTGATTTGAAAAATCCCTGAAGGGCAGCTCAGGTCTGAAGCTGGTCCCAAAGAGTGGGCCCCTGTCCAGCCACTTATGCCAAACCAGGGAAGGGGTAGTGGACAGGCGGGGCCTCACCTCAGCTTGAAGACGTGCTTCTTCTTCTTGTAGCTGGCAGCAATCTCACAGATGGCATGTCTCAGGGCCAGGGGCTCCTCCCCATGGTAGGGCATCCCCAGGGCCAGGTTCTTGGCATCCTTGTAGAAAGTCAGCTCGCTATTCCTGAGCACACAGTACAGGTTGTTCCAGGACCTGTGAGGGTACAGAGAGGCAGGTCACCTACGGTCCTGATACAGCATCTCTATAATCAGTTCCCATAGCTTTACCATTTTTCTGAATTATACCAATTTTACCCTGATCAATAGTAATACATTTTACTGTTTAAAAAATTGCAAATAAAAATCATCTGCACGTAATTCCCCTACCAAAAGTTAACTATTGTTAACATTTGATGTATTTCCTTCTAGTCTTTTTTCTGTTCACATATATAGCTAAAATTGGATTATACTGTATATTCAATTTTATGTCCTGCTTTTAAGTTTAACACTATCATGAGTATTTCCCCATCCTCAAATATTTGAATTCTCAAATATTTCTTGAAAATAATTTTGAATAGTTATATGGTATCCTATCACATATATAAATAATCCCTTTATTGATGGACCTTTTAATACTGGAAATTTTATCCATGATTTAAATAGCAGTATGATAAACATCCTTGCCTGTAACTCTGATCTTACCTTGAGATATATTTCGAGAAGTAGAATTATTGAGTCTAAGACCAATAGTATAAACAACTTTTCAAAGCATTTCCATAGCCACCAGCATATTTGAGTCTCACTACAGAACTGTAATGTGAACAGAGCAGGGTTTTGTTTTGCTGGTAGTGATATTTTTGTTTTGTTGATGATATATGCCTGGTATACTGTACTAGCACTTTTTAAAGAAATGTATTGGTGTAAATCAAGGCTCATCTCAGCTGAAATGTTTGGTGAGAACAGCAGGCTCATGGGCTCATGTGTGGGCTCACCTGAGCTCCTTCCCTGACAAATGGGGAACATGTTGCCCTTTCACAGTAATGAGTACTGAGAAACATTAAGCTTTTCTTCCTCCTCTTCCTCCTTTCCTCCTCCCTCCCTTTTGAGGGCAGAAAAGTGGAGAACTAGCAGGGCACGTAGGGAGGAAGGACTGGAAGGTCAAAGAGAGAACCTGACCTGTACAAAGCTGGCTGCAGAGCCATTCCACAAAGCCCAGATTTCTGACACCACCTCAGGGATCTTTCCTCTGGCCCTCACCACCTTCTCTGAGCTTGTAGCCCAAGTAAGGCAGTTGCAAAGGAGGAGCTGGTCTTGGAGTAAACGGACAAATGATTTAACCTCTCTGAGACTGTTTCTCCATCTGGAGAATGGAAACCACAATATCATAGGAGGTTTGAGAAGCTATTATCAGTCCTAACATAATGCCTGGCACACAGTAGGTACTTTATAAATGCTAGTTTCCCTTTCCCTGCGGGCTTTGCATATAAGCAATATACCTCTTCAGGTTGGCTGGGCCCCCCAGTTGATTTTTGGAATTTGAATTAACTTTGGCATGTCCCCCAGGCTAGGCTCTCTCTGTATGCTGCCAGTGGGCCCTGGGAATGTGGCTGGCTTCAACCTCTTGATGCTGCCTTGTTTCTCTGGGACCCTGGACTGCTACCTGAAGGCAGGAGCCTCCAGAGACTTTGGGTCTAGGCATCCCTGGGTAGACCACACCCAAGGACATGACTGCCTCAGGGTCAGGAACCGACACAGCCTCTGAATGAATTCCTCAGAGTCATATGGTTGCTAGGAGGGACCATAGCAACTCTTTCTCCTCTCCTATTTTATAGCTGGGGAAACTGGGGCCCAGATTGGGTAAAAAGTGGGACTTGGTCAAGGATGTGTTGTTAGTGCTAAGGCCTACCTGTTACCCCGCCCTGGGATAATAACAGGTAGCGTTCACCGAGTTCCTGCTCTGCGCCAGGCATGGCATCTGCACTGAAGAGGCAGGCTGCCCCCGTCATCCCCATTTTACAAGTGAGAGGCTGAGCAACTAGTACCAGGTCATAGGATTTGAACTCAGGACCACAACGGAAGACAGGCTTTTCCCATCATGCCAAACAGCCCCCAGGCTGTCCCAGAGAATGCCCAGGAGCTCTCAGACTAGAGGCAGAGGGTACCCTCGCCCACAAGCATAGCCATGTTGCTCTCAGAGTCCCTGGGAGCTGCCCACCCCTCCTACCCCACGGCCCTCCCCCACACACCTGTTGGACGCCTTCTTGTTGGGCCCCTCCAGGTCGTGCTTGCGGCCCAAGTAGCCCTCCATCTGCACGCTGTGCCCGTGGTCCACCTGGGCCGGCAGCGTTGTAGGCTCTTCACCCTCGCTCAGAGGCGTGTCCAGGACCTTAAAGAGGGGCTCTGTGGTGGGCCTCTCATCCGTGCTGGGTTTCTCCTCCTGCCCTTCCTTGTGTGGCCCTGGCGGCAGTGGCGGCTGCAGGTCCTGGGGCCACTGCCTCTCTTCTTCCCCCTGCTCAGGGGCATATGGGAGGAGCACACCTTGCTGGGGGTTCAGAGCCAGGGGTGGCTACTCTCGGCAGAACTGGGAGGTCAGCAGGCCCCACCTGAGTCTGGTTCCTCTCTCCTGTGCCCTTCCTGGCCCTCCCTCAACCTGCTGTGGGTTTCCACCTGGCCTGCTTCCCTAGCCTGTGCCCATGTCTCTGGCTCCATTCTCACTCTCCCCCTCTCCAATCTAACATAGGAACAGAAGATTCTTAGAGTGAGCTGAAGGGGCTCATCCGGGGGTTTCCAATGCTGCCCGCCTCCAGGGCCCACCCCTGCTTCAGACAGATACTCCAGCTCCTACTGAGTCATCCGTGGGGCTCTGGCAAGACTTCAAATGAAGAAAGGGTTCTGCTGCTAAGACAGGACAGAAGAACATTTGTGGTAGGATGTTGTATGGGAACCCTTCTGTTACTTTCCACTTGTGTCTAAAACCCCAAAGCTAAGGGCACCAGGCCCTAAGCCTCTGCCACCACTTTCTAAAGGGAGACCCAGACCTTCCCGGGTCATGGTGCAGGGCCGTGACCTGCTCCCCAGGTCCTGCCTCTGTCATTTGGTGGGGATTTGTTGGAGTAGGGCAGTGGCTCCTAACCCTGGCTGCCTTTTACAATCACCTCGGGAGCGTTAACAAAGGATGCCGGGACCCATCCTCAGGATGCTGAGTTAACTAGCCTGGAGTGGGGTCAGCACACTGGAATTTCTTAATCAGCTTTTCATGCACTCGAATGTGCTGCAGGGGTAGAGAATCACCACCTAAGGAGTCACTGCTCCAGGGAAAGTCTGCGGCTTTTACCTCCCTGCTCCTCCCCGTAGAGGACAGGATCCTCCCAGCCCCTGCCCAAGCCAAGTGAGGGGCCTCCAGTGGAGCCGCGTGCTGGTATGTCAGGTGCCCGTGAGAAAGGGAAGCAGACCTCTTATTCCCCAGCTGGGTACACCCTTATGCAGAGGCCTTTGTGCCACTGTACCAGGAGAGAGGGCAGGACAGATTGCGGCAGCAAGGGGCAGCCAGCCTCCGAGTGCAGCACAAGAATGCCGGCTGGGGCAAGAATGGGTGGGTCTCCTATGTGCCCAGCATCAAGGAAGGGCACCCTAGCTTGAGACATCTGGCCAGAACCCTGTCTCAAAGGCCTGACTGCTAGAGACCTTACAGCACCAGGTGGGAAGGGTCTTGTAGGTCCCAAGCAGGTAGTATTTGGACACCTGAAGGACCAAGGGCACTGACAGCCCAAGAGGACCAGAGCCAACCCAGGCAGTAAAGAGACACTGCCCCCTTTTCTACTCCCTGTCCCAGCTGAAGATGGAGACCCAGGGGAGTGTTGGGGAGGAGCCAGGAAACAGCAGACCCTGTGCTCCCCATCGTGGGTCCTTCAGACCTTGGGTCGAAGCCAAAATAGAGAAATGGAGAATGAGAGATATGGGCACCATACTGGACATCAGATTGAAGCTTCAAACTGAAACAGACTGGTTAGACTTTTTAACAGCTAAAAGTGACCAAGGTCTGCCTGAGCTGGCACTAAGGAATGGGAAGCGGAGGCTCAACGGAGATGTCTGAAGGCAGTGGTTGGAAGAAAGGTAAAGCTGGTCGTGGCTGTATCCCATCAAATAAGGGCTGTTCAATAAACAGGTTGGTGTTCCCTAAGAACCCCAAAAGAAAGGATAATATGGCTGGAAAAGTTTGAAAACGCTACCCTAGTCTAACACCTTCAATCTAGGAGAAAACCAGTACTCAGAGAGGTTAAATGACTTCCCCAAGGTCACACAGCTAATAGATACCAGAGGCAATTAAGAGCATGCACTCCACAATTGGACAGGCCTGAGTTTTTACCACATCTGTAGGGCTCTCATCTTTTCCTGTCTTAGAATCCCTTGAGTTGTGGCTGGGCCATGCCCATCTTTATGCATCTGGCAGTATTTATGTCTTTGAGTGTCAGCAATGAGCCAGAATTGACCACAAGGATCTGAAGGCTGTAAAGCCCTGCCTGGATCCTCCTCCAGCAGGGAGGAAGGGCAGGAGTGGCAGGGTTGGATTTGGGAGCCTGCGTTTGGGGTCCTTCTATGGACCCAGTCAGGCCAACCCTCTGACTTGGGCATAACTGTTGGGGAGGTAGTGAAGCCTTTCATCCTCTCTCTCTCCAGCTGGCTGTGCTGTTCCTCCTGGTGATGGGCCAGGCCCTCCCCACACCTGCTCTGGGGGCCTCGGGGAAGATGTGTGGCAGATGCTGGGAGGAAA
The DNA here is from genome assembly GCF_039906515.1 of Pseudorca crassidens. Lineage (NCBI taxonomy): Eukaryota > Metazoa > Chordata > Mammalia > Artiodactyla > Delphinidae > Pseudorca > Pseudorca crassidens. The sequence goes on along the minus strand of NC_090296.1, from coordinate 37,450,334 downwards.
ACCCAGCAGACCCTCACAACCATGTTCACCCCTCTCACCCAGCCTCTTCCCTCCTGGGACTGGTTTTACTAGAGCCCTGTGTGTCCATATTTTCTTCCTATACTTTTCATTTCCATGCTCCTTCCTTTCGGGAACTCTCCTCTGAAAATAGAGATGATTTTTCCAGGACTGCCTCCCAATTTAATCTCACCTTTCTTCTGTTTCTTCCTAATGGATGCCTGACCTATGTTCCCTGGCAGGGCCAGTCAGAGGCCACGGCCAGTGTGACCAAAAGTTAAATGGCCAGGTCATGGGTGGGCTTTGGGAAATGGGGGTTTTCCAATGTATGCAAAGATTTCTTCTGTTCTCTTGACTGTTCATGTGGAGAAAATTTAAAACACACCCTCTCCCCTCTCCCCTCTCCCCTGAAGGCCAAGGCCTGAGGAGAAGGAGTCGAGAATGAGGGTGGGAGGTGGAGGGGTCTGGTGGCAGCTGCTCCTCCCAGGCCCAGGGCTGGCAGGGCTTCTCTCTCTCCTGGGTTAGGGGAAGGGACACACAGGAGAAAGATGGGGGCGTGGTTTGGGCCCTCCTTTTATAGGCCCCAGGGGTGAATATGCTTTGCACCATCTTCTAAGAGAGCTGGGGGTTGAGGGGCAGTTCTGCTGCCCCTGGAACCATACCATGCTCTGATAGAGATTGTGCCTTGCCCGACAGGCAGAGAGATCTGTGGACAGCAGAGCACCAGAAGGGGATGCTGGCTACTCGTTGGCTGTAGGGACAGGTAGGTTCTGCCAAAAGGCCCTGGATAGCTAAGATGATCCTCCGTGATATAAGGCAGAAGGCCAGCTGCTTTAGCCCTTGGGTCGTCAGGAAGATGCAGAGATTACACCTACTCTGCTGAGAGGTAACCCAGCCTAGAGCAATCACTCAGAGGAGCTGGGGGACACTGAAAAAAAGAGGATCCAGCTACTTGGAAGAAACTCTGGGCGTCAGGTTGGGGCTGCTGGAGAGTTTAGACCATAAGTGGGTGTAACAGAAGGAGGGAGAATGGCCCAGGGATGGGGCCTGGAATAAGCATGGAGCTTCTGTTCTCTGATTTGAAGGTCTGGGTGACAGGTGGGGGGGTGCGCTGGCTGCTGGGATCACGATGTCAGAGGAGGGTAGGGGACAGGCAGCACTGGATGCTGGTGGGAACATCAGGGGAGGAAAGGGCACAGATAGGAGAGCCTTTTAGGATCCCACAGGATTGTAGTCAAACAGGGAGAGAGGCCTGAGCCCCTGATGGGCTGGGGATGGCCACATCAGAGTATTTGCAGAGTCTTGTAAGCTTGACATTTTAGGGTCCTGCCTTGTTAGGAAACTGACTTGGGTGGGGGGAAGCAGGCAGATGTCTCTTCCCCAGAGGAGGTTCAAGAAGATGAAGGGAAGAGGGGCAGCATGGGTACATTTCTTACCTGGACTAAAGGTGTTGAAGGTGTACTTCCAGGCCAAGCCAGCAGGTGGCGCAGGGGGACAGCACACAGACAACTAACTCCAGCTCCAGGGAGAAAAATAACCAGGGGTGCGACCACAGGGTCTTTGGGAGATTCTAGAAGATGCTCAGTGAACCCAGACACATCAACAAACAAGGAAACACAAGCGAGCTTCTCTCTAAAGGAAATGCTGGTAAGTGAGAACGAGGGCAAGAGGATGCACCCCAGAGATTTTGACTTTAGCCGTGCAATGGTCTTACCTGCCTACCTCACAGTAAGGACTGAGCCTAGAGTGTGTATGTAGGGTGCTTCCAGGGAAGGGCACTCCAGGAAGATTGGTTTGGGAGGGTGTTGGCAATGGATGTTAGAATTCATATGGAGAATGTTTCTCTTAAGAGATGAAGGACTGCAGTGAGAAAAAAATGAAGGGAAAAATGAACACAATCACCTACTAGGTGTTCTACAGATATTCTCTTTTTCTATCCTCACACCCTTTCTGCGAGGCAAGTATCACTGCCCCTATTTTACAGATGAGGGAAACTGAGGGTCAGGGAAAATGAGTAACTAGCCCACCGTCACACAGCTAGTGAGTGGAAGTCTGAGGATGCGAATCTCTCTGGTCCCAAACCCTGTGCTCTTCCTACTAAATCCTGCTGCAAGAGAAGACGGTGGGACTATTGCTCCAGAGAAAAGAGCCTATCCGATGGGGCTCATGGTCTAAAGGGGAATGCGTCTGGCTTATGTAAGACACATGGCTGATTGGTTGAGGCAGTGTGGTCGTGTCATGGTCACCTTGGAAAGGGCCAGAAGAGGGGCTTGAGGCCAGACAAGATCTATTGTTGAATACCTTAGGCAACCAAATAGCCCTGTGAGACGGTGGGGTGGGGGAAGCTGGCCACTTCTGCAGCCGAGAACTTTTTCCCTCCCCCAGTGTCTGAGGTCTGGGCTCTCATCCTCTGGGTGAGAAGGCTGTCAGCAGACAGGTTGGGAAGGTTGCTCAGAAGACAGTTGTTTGCAAGAGGAGAAAAAGAGATGGTTGGTTGAGTTGAGAGCAGCCAAAGAGATGAAGAGATGGGAACTTAGGGTGAACAGAGACAGATGCCTAAAGGGAGAACAGAGACGTTGTTGCTGAACAGAGGAAAGAGCATGGGAGGAGCTGAGGCTGAAGCAGCGAGGGGTCCACCGGGTTGGTGGCAGGGATGGTGAGGGGCTCTCGTGAGGAGTGGGATGGGCAGCGGAGGGGCTCAGCACTGTGTCCCAGGGGCCAGCTATCTGTCTGAGATGACCACTGGGAACCAGGGAAGACAACAGGAGGGGACACAGAGCAGAAGGCCACCACAAAGTGACGGGGAAAGGAGAGGGGAGTGTGCAGGGTCCCCTTGGACAGGGAGGGGAGACCTGGTCCACGGCCATCCCGGGGGAGAGAATGACTCTTCCTCAGGAGCTGTCTTTGCCATTCCCACCACCAGTGTGGGCTCCCTGCCCTGGAGGCGCTGGCGGCTGCTTGATGCCTTGGTGACTCTGAGCCAGCCACTCAGAAAGTCTCAAAAGAGAAGACACTGACTCGCCCATCCAGATCTGACACCCAGCAGTCGGCAGCTTCACGCCTCATTTCTGAGATGCCTGCAATGTTAACTGAGTCCCATCCTGGGTTCATCAGTATCGGGGATGCTCTAAAACACAGATTGGAAGATGAACTTAGGAGTTGCCTTTGAGCAGCGGGACCAGGAAGATCACGTCCGACCCTAGTACAGAGAGCTGGGCGCACCGAGCGGCGGACAGATGTCCACAAAGAGCCTAGAGCCAGCTTCTCCACGGAGCCTGGGGTGCCAGGGCGCGGTGCCAGACTGTAGGCAGACACAGCCCTGCCACGCTGATTCAGGCATCCTGGGGAGACAGACACGCCCAGGTTCACGGGAAAACTGACGTTCTTTCCAGGCTGGGTCTGCTCATTATGGGCAAACACACCATTTGCCTTCACTGTAAAACGCCTGAATCAGCAGCTCAGTTCAGCCTCACAGGGGGAGTGGAGGGAGGATGGGGAAAGCTCGCTCAGGCAAGAAGAAACACAGCTGCTGCCTCCACACCCACATCCCTTCCCTCCAAGAACGTCAGAGCCAGGCCTCTGGCCGCTGATTAGAGCCCTAGGCTGCCTGCTGCTGTGGGGAGTTGCCAAGGGAGTGACAGCAGCTGGAGCCAGCCAGCCACTGGCTAAAAGGTGACCTGCTGCAACCCAGTGCCTGCTCAGCCCCAGGGCACCATCCCTCAGGTTCTCAAGTGCCGGTTATTTCCCTGAAGCCACGTCAACCTCTAAGATGCTGGAAGGAGATGCCCAGTCCTCTCGGGGAAGCCAGCTGCAGGCGGTCTTGGAAGGTCATGGGAAGAGTGACGTCTGTGAGCTGCACTTGGGTAAGAGTTTTCCCTGACAACCTGATGAAGGCCTGATAATGACAGGCACCCAGGCAGCTGCTCTCAGGAGCGGCCTCACCCCAGAATCCCTGCACCACAGAGGAATGTAGCCTTGAGGCTTGAAGGCAGACGGGGCACGACTGCCCCAAACAGGGAACCCCGAAGGCAGACTCTTTCTTGTCACAGCCCCTCGCAGCACCAATCCCTCTCGGGTATCCCTCTCGTCGTCACAGCAGCCCCATTGGGAGAGTTCCTAGAGCAGGGCCTCCTTCCCACCCGCGGCCGGGAAACAGGCACAGTGCACAGAAGAGGTTCCGCAGCCGTTGGCTGGGGGCCCCTAAGCCTGGGTTGACTCGGATCCTCTGCAATACCAGGAAATTTTCTCCAGGAAATCAACCTCAGCATCTTAGCAATCAGCATCTCATCGCAAATGGTACACTGAGGATTCTACGGCACTCAGAGCCTAGAAGATGAGGACCCTTAGCAGGACCCTCAAGCCCTCCCCAGAGCCGCACCCAGGATGGAGGGGGGACACACAAGGTGGAGGGTGGGGGGGTGAGAGGAAGGGGGACGGCTCAGCCTGCTGCCCGGGGACCACCTTCAGGGCACTGGCCTTGGCAGGAGCAGAGGTCCAACCCTGGCTTCCTCTCTTCCCCAAACAGGAAACACCCTGGCCCCTTGCCATCTCTTTCTCATCTCCAGCCTCACACCAGCTGGCACCTGACCACAGAACCAGGTTCCTCAGAGTTGAGAACGAGACAAAAGTGGGGAAACCCGTCTCTCCCAACTCTCCCTTTATCTAGGTGCATTGTATACATACAGGAATGTTCTGGACTTTCTGTAATCCCACAGACAGAGCTTTATGAGGGCAGGGGGACCCAGGAGGATTAGGGGGTTTGCCTAAAATCATGCACGAAGTCTACAATTAAGGACTAGAACCCAATGTCCTGACTTCCACTCCAGGAATTTTGCCATTTGTGAAACCTTGTTTCTTCTGCTTGGCCTCATGCACTCTTTCTTACACACTTACCGTATAATGGGTTTTTTTTCTTTCTTTTTGTTTTTATTAGAACATGCTCTAATGTGGAAAGGTAAGAGGTGATAGAGGCAATGGATGTGCTTGAAGAAACGCTGAATGCGTGGAATGGTACTCCAGTCCCTGCGTGTGCGTACATGTGTGCGTGCACACACCCGGGAAGCGGAGGACCAGGCGGGGCTGGCAGGGTGGCCACCGTGTGCTGTGCAGCAGTCTACTCAGGGATTCAGGTGCCTGGTCTACTCCCATGCAGGAAGCCGGCATGCACTAGTGATGGGTTTCACGTGAAGCCACAGCGTACGGATCTATCCCATAGGGCACCGACACCAGACCACACACAGCACGGATCTATCCTATAGAGCACCGACACCAGACCACACATGGGACAGCAGGAGAGCCACTGGACCCAGGCCTACCCCAGAGAGAAGGCTCAGCGGACAGCCGCCTTCCTGGGAGAGGCCTGAGGTTTCTGGAAAGGTTTTGAACCCTGCATGTGACCCATTCTCCTCTCTTCTCATATCAAGGACCAATGGGGTATCCCACTCTCCCTCGGAGTCCCATGGAGCCTCGTGAAAACTCAACAAAGGGCTCGGAAAGGAGAAGCAGCAAGAACTCTGTTTCCATGAGGCCTCAGGCCTGGTGTTCATTTGATTCGCCATCCAGTTTCTTCCTGGTACCGGGCACAGGCCAGTTTCCCCATCTGGCGGGGTGGCTGGCTCTCTGGGAAGGGTCTCAAATGTGGGCTCACTCCCTCCTTCCAGAGACGCTCAGGTCCAAGCAGGTTATACTCCCCCCAAATCCAGCGACATTCAGGCAGTGGATGGAGGCGGCTCTGATGCACATGTAATTACATTGCACAGACGTACACGACACAGACAATGGATGGATCGCACAGGTGGTCACAAAGGAACCCGCAGACCCAGGCCACCACCGTGCAGACACACAGGGACGCACAGCTGAAGCGCAGGTGGCAGGAACAGTCCCAGCCCCCGTGTCCACAGTCCATGCCAGCCCCCAGAGTTCTCTCTCCTTCCAGTGGAGGCTGTTCCTGAGAAAAAGTCCACCAGAGACTCCCACATGCGCCGATGGGATCTTCAGAGGGAAGTCCTGGGAGAGACCCACCAGTGGGAGCCCAGGAGTGCCCTCTGCTGGACATGAAGGGCTGGTGCAGCTCAGGACACCTCTGGCCGGCTGGAGGTGTCAGAGGGAGCTCAGAGTGTGAGTGTGAGTGTGAGTGTGTGTGTGTGTGTCTCAGAGGGTGGGAAGGGCTGAAATATAGACCTGACAGGGATTCTGCACAGGAAATGCTCAGTGTTGTGCATTTTTCTGGGGTGGCTGGTGTACCAGAAATTTCCACCAAGAACTCCTAAAGGTTCAGGCAAGCTCACCTGGGCACCTGGAGAGGTGGTGGATATGCAGTGGCAAAGCCATGCAAGGCACATGCTGGATTCTTGCTTTCTTCTCAGTCAGCTGCTCCCAGCACATTTCCCCAAAACCTGGATCACAGCCTCCCAGACTTTCTGCATAGACCTCCTGGTTCCTATTCCAGGCCAGGTCCTGAAGCCATCTGCCAGGCCTCTGGCAGTGGGAGTGTTTGCGTCCCTCCCTCACCTCCCCCAGGCGTCCTCTTTTTCTACAAATTGGAGGCCTGTGACCCAGAAGCCCTGGGGCTCTCCCTCACTCCTGAAGGGCTCCGTCAAGTCTGTTCTTGCCTCAGAGCTAGCTCTATCTCCAACTCACTGACCCATGAGCCTCAGGCCAGGAAGGTGCAAAGGGGGGAGGGGCTCTGCTTAGGAGGAAGGAACCTGCTAGAGGGTGGGTATGCCCACTTCACTGCCCCAAATGCCATGGCCAGGGCAGGAAGACCAAATGGTCCGTTTGTGAGTATATTTGTGTGTGTGTGTGTGTGTGTGTGGGCGTAGAGGGTAGAGTTAAGGATGGTGTTAGAGGGAAAATGGGTAAAAGGACAGCGTATACAAGGGAATCATTCCTGCCTGTATAAACTGTTCCCCCTGATGTAGATGGTAATGTATTTATATAATAAAATTTATTAGACCAGATAAAACCAAACTAAGAGAGTCATGTCAGTGGGCTGGCATGTCAGTCTTTCCTTGGTTGAAGGGAGAAGGGGAATTATTCTAGGAATTAAGAAAAGCTGAGTAAACAAGGAAGACTGATTGGAGGAGTCTGGGGGGCAGGGGCAGTGTGTGCCCGTCCTGGCCTCCTGCCCCAGCTGGGCCTAGTCGGGATGAGGGGGCTCGGGCAGCAACGACTCCCAGGAACTAGACAGATGGGACAGGGAACTGACCGGGGACGTTCGCTCGGTGGCTGCGCGGTGGGGACCTCGGGGAGCCTCCCCTGCTGTCTCGCCTTCCTCTTCTTGAGGCCTATGGAAGACAGAGTCCCGCTTTAGAAACAAACGCCTCTCAGAGGCCAGAGACTACCTCCAAGGCCTGGCTTCCCACCCCGTCCCCAGAGAACACAAGCCAAGTCAGCAGCCTGGCAGACACTTAGCAAGGAGCTGCTCAACCTGCCTCCGCCTGGAAGGTTAGGCAGATGCTTCAGAAATGCCATGGCTCCGTGCAGCACGGCCTCTGGGACACATGTTCAGCCGGTTCCCAGAGCAGGGGGGCAAGGGTGCAGCAGCCACTGCTCTCCACCCATTTCCTTCCTGCACGAGGCCTTCAGGCCACCCAGGACTGGGGGAGAATGAAAGCTCTTCTCTGTCTTTAAGCTCCAGACACTCTATTTCCCTGACTAGTGGCCCAGGTGTGAGAGGTCACAGGTGGTTTGTCAAGGCATCAGGGGGCGGTTTCTGATTAGAAGGACCCTTCCCCTCTCCTCCTCCACCCCTCTCAGCAGAGGGCACTCACCCAGTCTCCTCGTCAGTTCTCTCCGGAGTCTGGTGTTCTTTGAGCTCAAGCTAGGGGAGGCAAAGGCCGGGGGTGGGTGTCGGGTCAGAGAAGCCACAGAGGGGAGCCTGCTCTCAGACAACCTTCCTCCAAAGAGGCTCCCGATACCCGACGCACCTGGTGTTCCTTCCTTTTGGAATGAGCCCCTTTTGTCTTTGGGGTTCAAAAGTCAGCACTTTCTCCCTCTCCTATTTCCTTCCCACTCTCCCGCCTTGCCCAGCCTTTACACTGTCCGCAGGTCCCCAGTAACCGCCGAAGACTTCTTGACTTGAGGACCCCCCAGGCGTGGCTGCCCACCGCCCCGAGCCTCCCGGCTCACCGTGGTGGGCTTCTCCAGGGCGGCGAAGCGCTCTGCCCAGCCTGCCGTGGATTTCTCAAAAGCCTCGTGCCTCTTGATGAGCTTCTCCACGCTGTCCACCGTGTGTCCAAAGTCCCGGCTGGCCAGGTAGGGCTCCTGGGCGATCAGCCACGCTTCAGCCACCGAGGCGTCCCGAGAGAACTGGCACACTTCCAGCCCTGCCACGGACAACACAGCCCAGGGGTCTGTTAGCACCCGGCGGTCCGATCCTGCCGGGACCCCGGGGCCCCTCACGGACATGCGGAGCTGGTGGGCAGGCCGAGGCCCACACAGGTGTCCCTGAACCGCGTGGACACCCTGCTCAGTGGCGACCTGCTGCCCGAGGCTGCTCCATCCCTGTGCGGGGCCCCTACCTCATCTCCACCGATAGCGATATTTGAAAAACACATGAATTAGAACAAACTCTAAAACAAAATGGTTTTGACATCGCCCTTTGAGAACAGTCTTGAGTGTTCCCTTCCCGGCCCCTGGCTGTCTCACACAGTCGCAGCCACGGGAGAGTCCAGGTCTTTGTGGCTTGCGGCTCCTACCTGGGTGGTGGAATTTCCCTACCTCTCCTGTTTCCAGCTGCGGAGAACAGAGTTCTTTCTGTGCCCCACATGCCTCAGATCAAACCTTTGGGATGCGCTAGAGCCTTACGCTGACCCCTGGAGAGGCCACAGCTCTACGGGGACACCGGCCAAGCAGGAGGCGGGGGACAGGTGGGGCAGAGGGTGGACAGGGAACAGGTGCTGGCTGGTCAAGGGCAGGCTTCCAGCGGCGTGTCTGTTGGGTCTTCTTCCCCAAGGCCCTTGGCCCTGAACTTTGCTGATGAGTGGTGCTGTGGCGGCTCTTCTCCAGCAGGGGGGGAAATCCACCGCGTTGTGCCATGGCCCCTCCCCCCAGCCCGCCCCCCCAGGTTCCCTGGCTCCCAGGCTGCACTCACACATGTGGAGCTGCTCCTGGCGGGCCTTCCACTTCTCCTTCATCTCCTTCCTCCTGGACACCACCTGCTGCAGTTTCTCCCTGATCTGCGGGGAGGAAGGGAAGACGACTCAGGCTTTGGTAACCCTTCCCCCTGTCCGAGGTGGTGTGCGGAGGGCCCTGCACAGCCTGCTGGGCTTTGTCCCACCGACCTGGCTTCAAGTCTTGGCCCTGCCACTTGCCAGCTGTGCAGCCTTGGGTAAATTACTTAACCTCTCTGAGGTTACCATGGGCCTCACCCAGGAAGTGGGTGTCACCAAGACCAAAGCATACACATATGTGAGGGTTAGTTGGGTTATGAGCCCACTCTCCCTACAGAGTAGCGGCCAGTTCCTCGAATAGGTTTGGTGGAGCTATAAGCCCCGGGCCTACACACAGCCCCAGTTCCCCCCTCCCAAGAAAGCCTCCTCAGAGAAACCACAGTCCATGGGTTCCCTCCCAGGAAGCTGTCTGGCCCAGCAGGAGCGGAGGGAAGGACAGGGAGGGCCTGTCTCTGTCCCGCCTTCCCCTCACACCTCATCCGAGGCTTGGTGTTGCCGCTGCAGCAGGGACTCGCCGAGCTCCAGGCAGGCGCTGAAGTTCTTGCTTCGGGTTTCCATCTCCGCCAGAATGCCCTTGTGATACTTCATGAGCAGTTCCACCGAGGAGACGTCCCTGCGGGGGCGGGTGTTTGGTGAAAAAGGAAACTCTGGGTGACTCTGGCCCATCTGACACCAAGTCCCGATCAGAGGGGGACCCCTACCTGCCCGGGAGTCTGACTCTCTCTCTCTGGACAGCCAGGAAGTCCTCTGCCAGCTGCCCAGCCCCAGCAGGAACACTGATGCCCTAGTGTCCTCCCTTGCTCAGTGGTCAGGACATGGACGGGGGTGCAGTGACCATAAAAAAAGCCCAGGAATGTTAAATTTGGCAATAAAAAGGAATGAGGTACTGATACGTGGATGAACCTTGGAAAGATTGTGGTAAGTGAAAGAAACCAGTCACAAAGGACCACATATTATATGATCCACTCATATGAAAAGTCTACAACAGGCAAATTAGAGACAGAAAGCAGATTAGTGTTGCCAGAGGAGCGGGGTGTGATGACTGCTAAGGGGTACAGGGTTTCTTTTTGGGGTGATGAAAATGTTCTAGACATGCTGTGGTGACGGCTATACAACTGTGACTATGCGAAACATTGAATGGTACATTTTAAATGGCTGAATTGTATGGTATGTGGATTATAGCTCAATAATGATGTTAAATATAAAAGCTTGACCACCGGGACAGGCACCCTAGGGGCAGAGGGACAGAGGTGGGCACAAAGCGTGTAGAGAGCTCTGATCCCGGCTGACTGCCCACGTGCCTGCCCCCACCTCTCACGCGCAATGAGCTCCTTTCCTGAGTTTTAGGGAAATGGCCCCCATATGCCCGTGCTGGGGGGAAGAGCAGGACCACTTCTGGACCTGCCCAGCTCTGAATGTGTAAACTGACAACCACGGCCCCTGCACCCACTGTGGAATCTGAACGACAGATGTCTTTCTCGGCACTCTCAGGATTCCCTTTACTCTGGAATAGTCGGTTCTCCCGGTGGCAGCTGAGCCACTCAGATGCTCCCTGGACGCAGCCTCAGGTGCCCCTTGGGGATTCTTGCACACCCACAGTCCAGGACGTCCCTCCGGGGCAGACCCTCGGAGCAGCGCCCTGCTCTGCCAGCCTCTGGGACCAAGTGGACCGGGAGCGGGGCTGCCTTGAGGACGCTGCCCTCACCTGGGCTTCTCCTGGGTCTCGATCTGCCGGATGATGCTGTCCATCCAGGAGAGGAGGTCTCGGACCATGCTGAAGAAGCGGAATTTGTCCGCGGTGTCCACCAGCTGGGTGCGGCGCCCCGCGCAGGCATCAAGCAGCGCCTGCCATGCAGCAGACACCTCCTGTTCCTTGTTCTGGATGGTGTCTGCCTTCTCTCCAGCGTACGCTGTCTGCAGGCGGGTGGCCACGTCCTGGAACTGCTGTACCTGTGATGGGGCAAAACTGAACATTGTTTTCCAGGCAGACACGACTTGGGCCTGGGATGGGCGAGGGCGTCTGCCTCCTCCCAGTCTCCCTCCCGAGGACAGTGCTGGAAGCAGGATCCACCCACTGGCTGCTGGAGAGAAGGCTCCTTGCTTTGGCACCTCTGCTGACCCAAAGCATCCCTTGGGCTCTGATGAGGATGGGGGAGTGAGAGGGGCTCTGTGCCCTTTGGTGTGTGACTATGAGAGTAATTATGTACCAGGCACTGCTCTGCACACTTTCTGTTACTCTCTTCATCTTTACAACAACACCGTCAAAGAGGTACTATTATTATCCCTGTTTTTGAGATGAGGAAACTGAGGCACAGGGAGGCTAAGTGACTGGCCCGAGGTCACTCACGCTCAGAGAGGGTGCAACTGGGATTGGAGGCGTGCTCTCAACTCGCTGTTCCTAACCATTCTGCATGGTACCATCCCGTTTGAGGCCGGCCCCAGGGCAGTGAAGCCTCATTCCTGAGACCTCGTTGGGGATGTACCTGCCACAGGGGCTCCAGTAACCCCAAAGCACCTCCAGCTGGAGGACACATCTTGAGGCTGTCCCCTTCTTGGTGAACCAGGGGCCCAACCTACCTTGGTGTTCTTTCCCGAAACCCTGCTGGGTCGGTGCAGGACTGCACAGCTGGCCCAGCTGGCCCTGCTCCACTGGAGGCCCAGTGAGTCCCCACAGCTGAGCCCCTTGCCCTCAACCTAGCCATCATGCTGAACTCTGCAGAACCCTAGGGGCCTGTGGAGGTACCTCAGGGGGCAACCCATGATGAGAGGAGGGAGCCTAGGCTGGCCTTGGACCCCCCTCCAGCTCCCATGGGGAAAGGCTGAACAGCTCAGTGGCTAAGAGTCTATAGCCAGACTGCCAGGAGCTGAATTCTGGCTCCACTGCTTAGCTGCATGTTTCTGGACAACTTAGTTACCCTTCTGTGCCTGCTTTCCTCATCTAGAAAAGGCAGATAACATTATTCCCTTCCTCAGAGGGAGGCTGAGGATTCACTGACCACATATATTGCTTAGAACAGTACCTGGTACTAGAAAAGTGCTACATGTATGTTCACTAATGATACTGTAACACTTTGACAACCAGAGAAATTGCATTTGAAGGTATTTTTGCATCGGGTTTTGGGAAAGGTTCAGTTTAAAGAACTAGTTCTGAAGCTAAAGAGCATCTGAAAGCCTCTGCTTCCTGCCCGGAGCTGTTGCTTCTCTAAGGAGATGCCTGTTCGAGAAGTCTCCCCTCTGGAAGCCAGGAGAGGACCTGACACTGCGCCCCAGGGAAGCCAGTCATGGGGAAGGCGTGGAGGGACGGCCAGGGATGAGAGGCACCTGCACACCCAGCAGGTGGAGCTCCCGCTCGAAGGCTGTGTGCACGCGATGGAAGGACTCGGCGGTGCTGGCATCCAGCCCCACATCCTCAGGCAGCTCGCGGTGCTTCTCGTCAATGAGGCCCAGGATCTCGGCGCCAGTGTAGAAGTAGCGCTGCAGGTCGTAGGAGGCGGCCAGCAGCTGCATGCGCGTGTCAATGAGCTCCAGCAGGTCCGCCCACATCTCGTTCAGCCCGTCCTTCCACTCGGCGATAGTGGCCGCCTCTGCGTGGCCCACGTCGATGAGCCGCTCAATGATGGCATTCACATTGTCCACCCGCTCCTGTCCAGTCGCCCCGGTCTCCCGGGCAAAGTCCCGGAACTTGTCCCGGAGCAGCTGGACGGGGGTGGACAGAAAAGCGGTTACCGGTTACCAGGGCTCAGGGGTGTGGTGGTGTCATCACACTAGCTGTCGACCCTCCCAGCGGCACCTGCCACTGCCTGGAGCTGGGCTCTCACGTCTTCCCCAGGGCACCTGAGCTCGCACCGGGGGAGCCCGCATCTCTGCGGCACTTTGCACCTGGCGGGTGTGTGTATGTGTCTGCACGACAGCTCCTAGGTCTACTGCACTAGAGGGAGACAAAGCAAGCGGTGGCCATGGGTACTCACAGTCACGTGGTCAAAGTCTTGCCCCATTTCTGGGGAGGAGGCCACCAGCTCCTTCTCCGTGATCCACTGCTCCAGGTCTTCCACCTCCCGCTTCAGCTGGAACAGGTGGTACATGTTCTCCAGCTTCCGCCTGCGCTCCTCTGCCATGTCCTTCAGCCCCGCGTACTGCTTGTCCACCTGCCCTTGAAGTCTGATGATCTGTTCCCTGGAATTCAAAACAAGAAAGCCCTCAGAGACGGCAACAGAGAACCTAGAGCAGCCAGATCAGGAGCCAGCCTCCTCCTCCCCAGGCCCGAGGCAGGGACGAGTGGCGGAGCACAGCTTCAGAGAAACGGCAGAGCGGCTTTGCACGGGGAAGAGTTGGGGAGAGAAGGAACCACCCCTTAGACCACGATGCTTCAGGGGATAGTGAAATGTGTTCCCCTAGAGGGGGTGCCTCCCATCCCTGCCCCTGACTCTGGGAAGCTCAGAGAGACACGTGCAAATGGAGAACTCTTCCGCTATTCTTCCAGGGAGGCTGAGGCGTGGGCTGGCTGAGCCTGGCTCCACCAGCAGCAGACCCTGCTCAGCTCTTCCAGGAGGGGCATGCCATACCAGGGGCTCGATCCCTGGGGCTTGGGAGATGCTGAGGCAGCTGCTGTGGGTGCCCTGAAGGTGACTGAGGACAGGGCCGTGACTGGGGGTGGCCCGAGGTGTCTGGCCCAGTGGGCTCCCATTTATGCAGAACCCACACAACTGAACAGTGTAGATGGGTGTATAATGATTTCGCTGAGACACTGTGAGATCCTGAGGTACCTCCTGGACCACAAAAAGAAAAGCAAATTTAGGCTAAGCTGAAAGATGCTGAAGACGAACTCCTGAAAAGACTGGAGCTCTCTGTTCACCAAGAGGGTAGTTTCGCTGTTCCATTTCCTCAAATCTCTTTGCAAACCAGGCCTCAGTCAGCCCTGTGTGAAGTTACACAAAACCACAACATAACAGGGAACTGGGCCAATGAGCAGGCCAGAAGGCAGTTTTCTCAAACCCACAGTTTTCAGGAAAACTGTTCCTGTTCTCCGCCTTGGACCTGAAGGGATCCTGGCTGGCGGGGCCCCTGGCCTGACGCCCGGGATCTGGAGGCACACGCACCCCTCGGGGTGGCCTGAAGACAGCAGGCTCTGGGCCCGGCCGGCCAGCTGCTTGATGCTCCTCCCGTACTCCTCTACTGTGCGCTGCTGCCGCAAGTGCCGCTTCAACATCACGATGGCGCCCTCTTCATCCTAGGAGGCAGCGGACCGTCAGGGCACGCGCTCACCTGGCCCAGCTTACAGCCCTGCTCCTGGAGGTGCCCGGGATGGGGGAGGGCCAGGCTCGCCGGACACCCATAGGAGAACTGCCCACAGTCCCCTCCCCTCTCCTCCCGTTGCCCGGCAACACCCACACCCTACCTTCCATTCGTCACCCTCAATTCTCGTCTGACATCCACCCTTCCCGGCCCAGATCCAACCTCTGTCCCCATGGAAACTTCCTGTATCACCCCAGCTTTTAGAGACCCCCCTCACCTCTCACCCACTCCCGCAGCAGTTCATCTGCACAGAATCCATGGCACAAAAAAGGTGAAGAACCCTTGGGTTAGAGCAATTCTAATTGGCAAACAGGGCGCCCAGCTGCAGTACGTGCACTGTATGTTCTTGAGAGGAGGGGCGTCCTGAGAAGCAGGGTAACTCGTACACTCTCTCCCTGCCCTCACTCCTCACACACCTGGCCTTACAGGTTCCCCACTGACTGCCCACCTCCACCCAGCTCTTCCTCTGGGCTGGTCTTGACACCCAGCCAGGCACCCTGCCCGAGCCGACCTGGGGTGTCTCGTCGGAGAAGACGTAGAACTCCTGCTCACTGATCCAGGCCTCGGCCTCGCCCGCGTCCAGGTAGTACTGCTGGGCCTCGCTGGCGTCCCGCAGGCGCTGCAGCCGCCTGGCCGCCGTCTCCCGCAGTGTGTCCCACGAGACCTGCAGTTGCCCCAGGCACTCCTCCACGTCTCGGCAGTCGATCTCGGCCGCGGCCACCAGCTGCTGCCCTCTGTGCAGCACGTCCTCCACCCGCGGCGCGTGGCCCAGGATCTCGTTCTGTAGCGTCTGCGGCCAGAGGGGAAGGGCTCAGGGGCTGGTCTTCCCACCGTGCAGGGCAGCCCAGGGTCACACCCTGGCACCTCTCGCCCTGAACCCGTTGGGGAAGCTTGAGCGGAGCAGATGTGGCCATAAAGACTGCTAGTGACCAGGTGCCCAGCACGGTGCTGGGCCTGCCACCTCATTCTCCTCTGGCCCCCACCATGGCCTTCTGAGGTTAGCACTGGACACCAGCGCACAGCAGTCAGGTGAATGTGGACAGCCAGTGCCAGAGTGGGATTTGAACATGGCTCTCTCGCAGCCACATGTGCTCTTGAGGGCTCCCTACACCTCCTGTCTCAGCAGAGCTTGACTTCTTAGCTGTACGTGGTGGAGGAGAGGAAAACGATTCTTAAATGGCCTTTTGAGATCTGATTTTAGCAGCTTTTTTACGCTGTATAAAACAATAGTTGACAGTTGCCCCTTGGTCAGAGTTTAGGATTTCGTTTTGTTTTCCCCTGTTTCAGTATCTCCTGCCTTTGGTCACCAAGATGGCATTTTCTTCCCACTCTGGTGATGGGTCGCCTTTATCTTCAGGGGGCCGTGACATGTCGTCACTCGCTTTCTGGGTCCTAGAGGCCCCAGCCCGGCTGCTCCTTGCACGTGGGCTTTTGGCTCCTTAGCCCCCATCTCCTCCCTTTTTACAATTTCCCATGGCCTTGAAAACTGTCTAGAGGGCGGCGGGTAAGAGAAGTACACACAGGCTGTGCTATGACTGTCAGCATTTAAAACACGTAGAACTAGCAATACCCACAAGTCACCTAACTTGCTGAAATGCATCTTCACACCTGATGCTCAGAATCTCGATTCTGACAATTTCCCGTGGTCTCTGCAACTGTAGTCAAACGACCCGTGATGTCAGCTCCGCTTGCCTCTTTACTTTCCCTGAGATCTTATATCCTACAAAGGTATTTCTTTCTCTCCTTTTAAGCAATTCCTTTCTAGGCTCCTGTGCAGTATGCTTACTTAGAACATCATCTTCCCTGACTTCATTCATTCAACCCACAGTTATTATTTCTGATGTATCAGGCCCTGTTCTAGGTTCTAGGGACAATATGGGAAAAAGATAAACAAAACCCCTGCCCTCATAAAGCTTACACTCTAGAAGAGGAAATGATAAGCATGTAAATAAATGAATGAATGCATATAACAGGTACCACGAGGAACAGACACCACTGAGATGAGGACTGTCTTCCAAGGTGTGGTGGTGGCCTCTTTAACTGGGGGAGTCAGGAAGGGTTTTCTGTGCAGATGACATCTGAGTAAGACATGAATGATGAGGAGAGGGCAACCCCACAAAGATCTGGGGGATGAGTGTTGCTGGCAGGAGGGAAGAGCAAGTGCCAAGAAAGTCCCTGGGGTGGAAGCAAGCCTGGACGGTCCAAAGGGTCAGGCAAGCTAGAATACTGTGAAGGAGGGCGAAAGTGATAAGGGAGGAGATTTGGGAGGAGGCAGGGGCCAGACCAGGCAGGACACTGCTTTTTAACCCTGGTTGCAGGTTGAATCATCGGGGAAAACAGACACAGCCAGGGTCCCATCCCCAGAGGTCCTTATTAATTGATCTGAGGTGGGACCTGGGTACTCGTATGCTTTTAGGTTCCCCCAGGTGATTCTAATGTGCATCCAGAGTTGAGAACCCCTCGTGCGGCACCTTGCAGGTTCTGTTCTAGTTGCAATGACAGCCATTAAAGTGGTGGTTCTCAAAGTGGGGTTCCAGGCCAGCAGCAGCAGCATCGCCTAGGATCTTGATAGAAGTGCAAATTATCAGGCTCTGCTCCCAGAGCCTGATGCAGTAAATCTAGGGTGGAGCCTGGTCAACTGTGTTTTAACAAGCCCTCCGGGTGAGCCTGATACACACTGACCACTGCAGTAGAAGAAATGATAAAATGGGATTTCGGCTTTAGCAAGGCTAGCCTGAAATAGTCTTTACTGGGGCAGCCATGCTCTCCCACGAGATTATCTTTCCCTTCTTGTTAAGGGGAACCCCATCCATATTAGTCTTGCCCTTCTCCTGAAATAGCAACCTTCAGCCAGGGGAGTTGAAAATCATTGGCAATAACACTTATTGAGGCTAAAGTCTTGAGTACTGGAAGGACTAGAGTTGGCCCAATTTATAGTTGAGGAAACTGAGGCCCCGAGAATAGTCTTCTACCAGTCTTCCCCACTTTCACTGGAGGGTGTGATGTTAGCAGAAGCCCCGCCTCCACCACCTTCTAATTCAGGTCCCTACGTGTTGCCACCGGAACCTCTGGGATTTGATCATGCCAACTAGAAGCGAAGTGTTCGAGGGAGCTTTTAAGGAACGTCTTTGAATATAATTCATTCAGGCCTTTGCACAGTTGCTGGGTTCTGTGAGCAGATGTTGGCTGCTGATATCTGGGGGGAAGGACGTACTGTCTGCCATGACCTTCCTTCCCCAATGAGCTGCAGTACAGACTGGCACTCTGGGACACACTGCTCTTCTCTGGGATAAGCTCCTAGACGCTCCTTGCTCAAGGCTGCGGCTGCCGCCACTTCCTGAGCCAGAGAGCAGACCAGGCAGGAGGGACTCTCTGCCCAAGAGCAGGGGTACGGCCAGCCCCTGGCTAGACCACGTGGCCTGACCATGACCCCATGCAGCTGGCCTTCCTGGAGGACGCAGGCTTCCCCTGCAGCCCTGACACAGAGGAAGTGCATCTGCTCACTTCCAGGATTCTGACCAGGGCTGCAGAGATTCCCAATCCAGCCTGGGAGAGCAGAACAGCCAACGGGTGTTTCCTCCAATGGCTCAGAGTCCAAGTTTAGCAGCTTCTTCGTGGCGTTGCAGCCCCACAAGTATGCCCATGTGTCTAGAGAACAGGGGCCTACTTACCCTGAGGAGACTCAATAGGCCAAGTTTAGCCCTGGAAGAGGGACAAGGCAGTGATGGGAGAGACGCCAGGAGCTAAGAGCCTCCTCTCAGGGAGGTCACGGAATACAGAAGCTGTAAAGGACATGAAACCCCAGGCCAGGGCCTCCAGGTCCTGCACGCACCTGTGCCCTGATGGGTCTGAATGGCCCCAAATCCCAAAGCACCTGGACCCCCCAGCCCCATTCACCTCTGCCCCACTCTGTGGTCCTCCCAGAATTCTCTCTGCCATCATCAGAGCTGCTCCTTCGGCTATGAGAATACAAACACAGACTGGGGACCCTGTAGCTATCAACAACAACAATAACTTGGGGCTTCCTTGGTGGTGCAGTGGTTAAGAATCTGCCTGCCAATGCAGGGGACATGGGTTCGAGCCCTGGTCCGGGAAGATCCCACATGCTGTGGAGCAACCAAGCCCATGTGCCACAACTACTGAAGCCCACACGCCTAGAGCCCGTTCTCCACAAGAGAAGCCACCGCAATGAGAAGCCCACGCACCACAACGAAGAGTAGCCCCCGCTCGCCGCAACTAGAGAAAGCCCGCGCACAGCAACAAAGACCCAACACAGCCAAAAATAAGTAAATAAAATAAATAAATTTTTAAAAAAAGAACAATAATCTGTTATGTGCTGCTGGGGACCTTGTGCAGATCGGGGCTGGGGCTTCCTCTGTGGGGCAGGTGGGACTGACGAGGTGGCCGGACTCACCTGGTTCTTCTTCATGAACAGCTGCACAGTTTGCAGGTTCGTGCCATGGTCAGTTGACTGGGCCAGAGGCAGCCTCTCCTCCACCCAGAGCTGCAGAGACCAGAAGGCGGGGGACAGCTGACGACAATCACAGCCACCCTTTCCCCATCACTCACCGCGGGCCAGACAGAGCTCTGCTTACTGTGTCTCCCCAGCTCTTCCCAACACCCCATCAGGGTTTTGTAAAATGGGGGCATTTTGCTATTTTGAACTGAGGTTCCAAATAACTTGCTCCTGGTCACTTGGAGGGAAGGCAACGTAGCTGGATCTCGAACCCAGGTCTGCCTGGCCCCCAAGTCCATGAGCGAGCTACCATTCAAAAGGCACTGGCTTACACTGACGTTTCATGTAGTCATCACGACCACCCTCTGAGACAAGGCGGTGAGATGACCAGACGTCTGCTACCAAGAACTGCCCCGGGCAGCCGCCAGCTATCCCGGTGACAGCTGCCGGCTCAGCCGCTGGGGGAGGGGGGAGCTGCGGCCCACCCACCGTCTCATCCTCTAAGTCCCGGCTGATCTGCAGCCTGGCTCTGGATGATTCCAGCTGCTTCTTCCTCCTCCCCAAGGGCTCCAGAAGGTCCAGGAACCGCTTCTCGATGCTCAAGTCTTCATGCCCCGCCTCCTCTCCCAGCGAGGGCATCTGGGCAAACAGCTCCTCCAGTTCCACCTTCCGCACGTTCACTTGGTCCTCCACACGCTGGGACACAAGGGGACAGCGTCGGCACCAGCCCTGGCACCTGGGAAGCCCCTCGTCCACTTCATCGTGCAAATCCCACCCATCCTCAAAGGCCTGGTTTTAGCTCAGCCTCCCCTAAGAAGTCTCCTTGGATTGCCCCCACCTCATCTTTTGCCCCTCTGAGCATCTGTCCTATACTTCTCATGCACACTTTTATTACCCCGTCTGGATCCCTCCCTGTCTTACCCATTGCAAAAGGGTAGGAGCTGGGCCGTGAACCAGGAGACCTGATAAAAAAGCCAGCCCAGCTAAGGGCACAGGAGGGCCCTCTTTCAGGTTGCAGATTTGCTTCCAAGACCCCCTCCATTCCAACACCCTCAGTCTACAACCTGCTCACTTGCCTTCAGCTTAGCCAGCATCCTGTTGACGCTGGTCAGGTCCTTGCCCAGGTCGTCCGACCGTAGCTGGTCCTCCATGGCCTTGATCCACTTGTTGAGGTCGGCCTGGGTCTGTGAGCGCAGGTCAGAGCTCCTGGCGGCTGAGAGGTGCTGGGTCGTCTCCTGTGTGGTGGCCTGAAGCTCATCCCAGAGCCGGTGCAAGGCTTCCAGCCTCTGGGACACCAGGTCCGCAAACTGGGGCTTCTCCTCCATCAGCTGCTTTCCTTCCTGTGTGGGGAAGCAGGAGAGTTCACCCTCTGACCTTGGAGAGCCGCCTTGTTCCAGGTGGTTGCAAAGGGCTAACCGAGGGGAGGCCAGTGAGGCAAAGGATCTGCCTAGAACTCAGGTGAGGCTCGGCTGAGAGACTGTGTACCCCCAGAGTTATTTGCAGTTATTTGAAGTAGAAGTTATTTGCAGTAGAAGGTGGGACAGGGAGAGCGTGTCTGGGGCAAATGACTCAGGGAGACTGTAGCGTAGGGAGCTGCAGACAAGAACCAGCTAGTTCTAAAATTTTTTTTAGTTATTTAAAAAAAAAAAGATTCAAGATCCACCCAGGTACAACCACCACGGAAACCTCCCTGTGAGTTTGTTTGTTTGTTTATCGTGCCACGCAGCTTGCGGGATCTTAGCTCCTAGACCAGGGATTGACCCTGGGCCCTCAGCAGTGAAAGGGCAGAGTCCTAACCACTGGACTACCAGGGAATGCCTTCACCCTCTCTTAATTGTCTTGCCAGAATCTGTGCACCGACCTTCAGTGGTATCTTTTAGTTGCTGAGTTTGCCTTGTCTGGTTTTCACCCACATAAATGTATCTTTTTCGGAAGGTTACAGATGATTTGGGCCTAGGAATACATACTTGCTAGTAATAGATAATATTTATTGAGTGCCTAATAATTGCCAAGTAATACTCTAAGTGCTTTAATGCTCACAACTCCCTCGGGTGGGTACCGTTATTATCCTCATTTTACAGATGAAGAAACTGAGGCGCAGGGAGGTTGAGAAGTCAGACAGCCTGGCTCGGAGCCTGCACCCTTAGCCACGATGGACACAGCCTTGTGTGGCCCTAGGCCCGCTTTTTCCAGATAGCCACAGCAAGGAGGGGCAGAGGTACCTCCCTTCCTATTCCCAGATCTAACTCCGGCCACATTCTGACTTGGGCCCCTGGGCAAGCTTGTTACAGGGGGGACCCTTGGTACGAATGACCACTCCCTGGTGGTTTGCCCATCCAAACAGTGAGGGTCAGTAGTCCCTGGCCCATTCTGCTCATCTCACATATTCCCCTGCCCCTGGGCAGGACAGCGCGGGGCCCTGGTGTGGATGATGGAAGGCAGACAGAGGTTACTGCCCTCCCAGCACTGAAAGCTGAGGCTCTGACTCTGTGTCCTCAGTGTCCTGGACTGTCCCCAGACTCAGGTGACCCAGAGGAGGCACCCATTCTGACCGGGTTTTATAAGACTGGCCGTATCAGGAGCTCTGAAGGTCTAACTACTACTTGGAGAAGTTTTTCACGCTCAGGTTCTACACCGTCCAGCAAGCTGCGGGCCAGTGTCCATGCCCTGTGTGAAGCGCTGCTCAGGGAAGCATCCCGAGCAGACAGCCCAAACGCTCGCTCTACTCACTGCATCAATGTTCTCTAGCCACCCCTGGTGGGAAGCCAGCTCTGCCACGAACGCCTGATGCTTCAGCCATTTGTTGTGAAGGTTTCGAGCTTCATCATAGGAGACGTCCTGAGATGTCAGCAGCTTGTCATTGATCCAGAGAGCGAGCTGTGGGCAGAAAGAGTGGGTTCGATGGTCCCCGAGTGTCCTTCTTTGGCCAGGGGCTCAGGGCAGGACTGCCGCCTAGCTCTGGCTGCGGAAGAAGAGGACCAAGGGGAGGAAGTAGGAGCACAGCAGAGTACCCCCCTCCAACGCTGGATCCCTAACTCCCAGCACAGGAAACTTAACCTGCGTTGTCTCAGGGTTAAAATACAGGCACTACTGTGTCTTCCCCTCTAGAGTGTGTGCACTATGACACCAGGTATATTTATACTTCTCTCCATATTTCCAGGACCGAGGACAGGGCCTGGCCTACTGCAGGAACTCAACAAGTGTTTACTGAATGGATGGATAAATCAACCCTTTGGCAGTAGGGGGAGAAATCATTAATAAACACGGAGAAAGTGTTCTCTGAGGAAAAAGCCAAGGCAGATCCTATAATTAACAATGAAGGAAGAACTGTGATGAGCCTCTGATGTTTCCAAGATGTCCTGGCACCATAACAAGCCTGGTTGGTACCAAGGGCAGAGGTGGGTGAAAACAAAGTCATTTGGGTTGAGAGGAAAGGGGTATGAGGATGGAAGCAAGAAAGAAGTCAGGGGAAGCCCCATTCCACATGGAAGTACTGTTCACGGAAGGACCTAGGAGTGCAGGTTAAAGACCTTCCTGTACAGCTCTCCCCAGGCTGAGCGAGGAGCTTCTGAGTCAGCAGTTCTCCAACCAGAAGGTTGGTTGAGAATGTTGCTCTTTTTCACCCCCTAAGTTCTGGTTCATCTGGGCCCAAGTGGGGCCCAGGAGTCTGCATCTAACCAGAGCCAAGACTGGCTCCATAATTTGCAGGGCCTCGTGCAAAATGGAAATATTCAAAATTATTAAGAATTTCTCAGTGCTTTGTGACCACTAGAGGGGTGGGATAGGGAGGGTGGGAGGGAGGTGCGAGAGGGAGGGGATATGGGGATGTATGTATACATATAGCTGATTCACTTTGTTATACAGCAGAAACGAACACAACATTGTAAAGCAATTATACTCCAAGAAAGATGTAAAACAAATTTTTTTTTTGAAAGTAGAATCTGCTAAAGGAAAACTATTTAAAAAAAAAAAAGAATTTCAAGATGGCAACAGGAGAGCATTAAACTAAACATGGGACCCTTGTAAGCACGGGCCCTGTATGAATGCACAGGTCACATGACCTTCAGGCCGACCCTGACCACGGCCCTAGGTGACTCAATACAGATAGTCCTCAGGCCACTTTTTGAGAAAGCCTGCCCTGGACTTGACAAATTAGAAGCTATCTTTACAGATTTGAAAAAGAAATTGTGGAACCAAAGATTCTAGAGGATGAAGGACTTAAGCTGTCAAGTGCCCAGAGCTCCCCACTTATGGAATCCAGACTCCTGAGTCTAGAAAGGACTTCCCACCTCTAGGACGCTCTGCTTCTAGAAGGAATCTCCTGCAAAGTGGCCAGCCTGGCTGGAGCCTCACCTCCTTGCAGTTCTGCAGGAAGTTCTGGAGCTCCAGGTTGTCTCTCAGAAGGACTGAGGCCTCCTGCGCCTTCTCGTCATTCTTCCTGTGCCTGGAAGGGAAGCCGGAGCCACAGTCACGATGGTGCTGTACCACCACCCTACCGGGCCCCGTGACCCTAGGGGCGGAGGGTACCTGTCCTCAATCAGCTGCACCTTCTCCTTGATCTTGTCTGAGTAGAGGTTTCCTTCAGCTACCAGCTTGTTTCCAGAGTCCACAGGACTCAAAACCTTATCCCGGTTGTTCTCCATAGACACCAGGAATTCCTCGAACTTCCGGATCCTGGCCTCTGCAGCTTCTAGGGAGTCTGGGGGCTCCAAGTGAGCCAGAGTGTATTCCTGTTGAAGCAAGTTTCCAGAACAGGCATGAAGACAAGCTGAGGAGGCGGGGAGGGCACCCGCCAGGCAGGCGCACCGTGTGCAGCCATGCAGGTGACAGCATGAATGGTACCCCCTGGAGCTGTGGAAGGAAGGAGCTCCCTGGGTCTTGTTCCCCACCACCACTCGGGGGCATCTGATCAACAGGGTGCCTGAAGCCACATGGAAGGGTAACCACCCAGGGAAAAATTCACTTCACTAGCCTCTAACCGGCCCAAGAACAAGACGTAGCCTGTGACACGGGGCTGGAAAGGGCACATGATGAGGAACGAAGAGGACTGTCCTCCGAACTAGTGGCTAGAGAGAGTCCAAGAAAAGCATAATTTGGTCCCTGAGCCCTGTTGCAGACTTACGACATAAATTCCCTATTGCCCTGAGAGATGCCCCCTGGCCCCTGGCCCTGAATGCCTCGCCCTACCTGGTTGCTGAGGATGGCTTCAGCCTGCTTGGCATCCTTCTGGAACTCCTGGAAGCCGAGGCAGTGGGTGAGGGCATGGCTGCGGCTCTCCCACATCCGGTGCAGGGCATCCCAGCCCTTATCCAGGCCATCCAGCCGCTGGCCCAGGAGCAGGTACTCCGGGTCCGTCTGGCCGTGGATCACCTTCTCTCCGGATGCCTTGACCTGCTGGTAGCTATTCTGGTGCCTGTCAATGTCGTCCTTGATGGCCGCATGCTGCTGCAGGAGCTGCTCGGCCTCTGGGAGGGACTCAGGCATGTCCTTGGAGGCCACGTCCTTCTGGGCCGTGGACAGCCAGGCCTGGAAGGCATCCAGGTCCTGCAGGAAGGCCTGCAGCAGGCTGGCTTCCCCCAGCGAGGCCTCCTGGCTCTTCAGGGCTTGCTGCAGGGCCTGCCACAGCTCCTCCACATACGCCTGCCGCTGGCCAATGTCCTTCTTCAGCTCAGGGTGTGACTCCATCAGCTGCTGCGACTCCTGCCGCAGGGCATCCACGCGGGCATGGATGGCGGCCACGTCACGCTCCAGCCCCGACAACTTGCGCTGGATGGCGATGACGCCTGTGAGGTCCCGGCCCAGGTCCTTTGTAGACTCCACCACCTTTGTCTTGTCCATCACCCACTTGCTGGTCTCCTCGCAATCCACACAGTAGCTGTGCACCCGTAGGGCCGAGTCCACAGCCTCCCGTCGTTCCAACACCATGGTCTGGAATTCCTGCCACCTGCCAAGGGAGACGGGGGACACAGAGACACCGTCTTCCTTAACGCTTCCCACAGGGTGTCCCTTCCACATTTAGAAGGGACACCAGATTTCCCTTCCAGAGTCTCTCCTGATAGGCCTTGCATGCTGAAACAAGTCATCTATCCAACAAACTGTCATGAGTAAAATATGTTTATCCAATTTTACTCAAGACAACATAACTGCCAATCAGAGCTTTCCATCAGCAGGAGGTGAGCTGTGATGTTATTCCAACCATCAGTAAAGGAACATGATGCTCTGTATGGAAGCTCTATATGTAGTTGAATTTCAGGCAAACATACAGTTTCCCCAGAGTTTGAAAAATACAAGCATACCTTGCTTTATCGTGCTTCGCTTTACTGTGCTTCACAGATATTACAGGGTTTTTTGTTTTTTACAAATTGAAGGTCTGTGGTGACCCTCTGCTGAAAAATCTATCCCTGGCATTTTTCCAACAACACTGGCTCACTTCATGTCTCTGTACTACTTTTTGGTAGTTATTGCAATATCAAACTTTTGCATTATTATATTTGTATGGTGACTTGTGGGCAGTGATCTTTGATGTTACTATTGCAAAAAGATTATGACTCCTTGAAAGCTCCTATGATTAGCATTTTTTAGTGATAAAGTATTTTTAAATTAAGGTATGTACGTTGTTTTTCTAGGCATAATGCTTTTGCACACTTAATAGACTACAGTATACTGTAAACAACGTTTATATGCACTGGGAAACCCCCCACATTTGTGTGACTCTCTTTATTTTGATATTTGCTTTATTGGGGTGATCTTTAACTGAACCCACAATATCTCCGAGGTACACCTGTCATGAAAATAATTAGAAACCTCCCATTATCAACCTCAAGAATGCTTTAGGACACAGGGTCCCAGCTTCCCCAGAGGAAACACACAAATGCCTAAGACCAAGTTCCAAGTGCCCAGGGCCTAAGAAAAGCCACCATGGTTCTAAAACAAAAGAGTCCTGGTGAAGAGAAGGAACAGGAAGAGGAAGGGGGAAGGAGAAGCTGGGATTATAATTAAAACATCATCTTAACCTTCAATGTGCAGTCTGGAATGAAACTGGGGAGGGTGCAGATGTTGGGCAGATGTCCTGGGGTTGGCCTGCAGCCCACAGTAAGCTTCTTCTAAAGAGCTGCCCATTAGCCTGGGCCCAGACCACCAGGGACACCTCCCGTGGACCCAGGTTTACTCATCCTGCATCACCGTAATCTAGATGCACACGATAGTATGCTGAACACACACTCGCTAATTGAGCCTAACTCTCTTGAATATCCACAATGTATAAGCATTATGTTAGACTTTGGGAGGATACAGTCATAGCTAGACTTTGCTCCACGGAGTGTATGGGTTAGAGAGAAATTAAGACAAACTCACCAAAAAACGATAGTATAAAATACTACGTACATAGCGCATACCAGGCAGAGAGGACTAAGGGAGCTGTGAGGAGGGATAATAGCAATCTCACGGTGGTCATCTGAGCTGTATTTCAATGGGCAAACCTCCAGTGCCTCCACGGGAGTGATCTATTTAAGGATGGGGCCCCGAGTAGCTCTCTCATCTTTGCGGTCCCAGCACCGGGGGATGGAGGTGGAGACAGGAGGCAGATGGGCTGGGCAGAGCCCACTGTGGGCGTTCCCAGGGTGACCGTGGCCGCAAGTCTAGGGGTGGAAGACAGGCCTGCAAACAGAAGTGAGAGATGGGCCAGGAAGAAGGATCGGGAATTCCGCGAAAGAGAGAGAGAGAGAGAGAGAGAGAGAGAGAGCGCAAAAAGAGCCCAGAGGAAGGATTGGGAATTCCAGGAAAGAGAAGAGGGAGAGTCCAGATGTGAAGTCCCTCAACTCTGGGTAGTTCTGTGCCTGGTGCGTGGATGCGGCTGAGGCTGGACCTCAAGGGAAAGGAGCAGAAGATTTCCTCCAAGGTGGTCTGAAACCACTGTGAAAGGACAGCAAGGCACTCCAGGGCTGTGAGATCTCCCGGCTCTGTCCAGAAGCCACAGGAGAGGGTCTGGCGGTGCCCCTGGACAAGTGGCTCCATGGCGGTTTTCCAGACTTTTCCTGGTGGGGCCTCACTGCAGCCACCAGGTAGAGCCCACACAGGGGACAGGGTGAGGTTTGGGTCTAGTCTACCTCCTGAACCCCCCTTCCCCTCCACTGCACCATCTCCAAAAGGAAGGCAGTTGATAGAACTGCTCTAGGCAGCACTGGCCAGACCATGTCAGGAGTCCAGGTTTGGTCCCGGGCCCAAGATTGTTAAGAAAATGTTGGTCAACTGGAATGCATGTGGTGGGAGGTAATCACACATTCAGTAAGTGTTTGAATGACTCATATGTGCCGAGCCTGGCAGAAGATATTTCAGTTTTGTCCCCGGTCACTCATTCACTGTGTTATATCACACAGCTACCAAGTGCCAGGCCCTGTTCAAGGCTCTGGGCATGTAGCAACGAACAAAGCAAAGTGCTCTCATTCGAGTGGGCAGAGACAAATAAGTGTTTAATCCATCAGGTGGTGACAAGTACAATGGAAAAAATGAAAGCAAGATAACAGGATGGAGGCAGAGGAGCTGGATGGGAAGGAGGTAGTGATACTTTGAATGGGGTGGACAGTGCGGGCTGCTCCAAGAAGCTGACACGTGAGCTGAGATCTGAGCGAGGGATTAAGGCAAGTGGCTATTGGGGAAAAGAATATTCTGAACAGAGGGAACCTCAGCAGCAAAATGCTTGGTGCTCAGAGCACTGTGAACAATATATGAAGATACTGCTCTTCATTCGCTTACAGTCTAGTAGAAAAGTTCTTCGGGACAAAATTATAATACAAGGTAGAATGTGAAGCTTTAAGCCAGTCGAGGGAGGGAAAGATACTTTTTCATCCTGGAAACTGGGAAGGAGAGGAACCCGGACTGGCCTAAAAACAAGCATGATTTAGACTACGTAGTTGGAGGAGGATGCACTCTGTAGAGAGAACAGCAGCGACTGGGAGGCAGGACTGTGGATGGGGTGAAGAATGACAACTGTCTTTAAAAATACTTGAAGAGGGCTTCCCTGGTGGCGCAGTGGTTGAGAGTCCGCCTGCCGATGCAGGGGACACGGGTTCGTGCCCCAGTCCGGGAAGATCCCACATGCCACGGAGGGGCTGGGCCCGTGAGCCATGGCCGCTGAGCCTGCGCGTCTGGAGCCTGTGCTCCGCAACGGGAGAGGCCACAACAGTGAGAGGCGCGCGTACCACACACACACAAAAAAAAACCTGAAGAGCTATCATGTGGAAGAAGAATCAGGGTAAGTTCCGTTATCTCTAACGGGCAGAGCCCGATTTTCAAAGAGGCAGATTTCCATTCATGATGAGATCAAACTTTCTACCCAGAAGGAGCTGCTCCCAAATGGGGTGTGCTACATGGGGACGGGGCGAGCTCCCTATGCTTGGAATGATTGTGCAGGATGCAGGCTGTCTGGGGTACATGGCTCAGGTACCTTTCGACACTCAGATGTCATGGAAAACCATTTTACCTTTTCACACCTCAGGTTCTCTCTCACCTGAGGATAAGTATCTTGGTGTATTACACTTAGGATGGTGTATGGCTTAGAGGTCTGTAAGATCATTCTCTGAGCATAACTCATCAAAGCAGCTGACAAGCTCTTCCTGTGTGTCGTGCACACGCACACACATACATGCACGCACATGCGTCCCGTTACCTCCAAACCTAAAAGAAGAACAAGGAGGCACCCTCCTCCCCGGCATAAACGTCAGATGACGGAGGACCCTCCTGAACTACAGCCCCTTTCTTCGGACGCTCAGACGATAGTGGCTCCAAAGTCACCCCTTGCCTCCTCTTAAGCCCCGATTGTGCTGCTCCTTTTCTTTACAGCTGAGTCTTCCCTAACCCCACCTCTCAGGTTGCCTCGGGCAGAGCAGGGCTCAGGCACAAGTGTGGGGAGAGGGACCGGGGTAGTGGGGAGATGGCGAACACGTCCCATTGTGCGTGTAGGACCCAGGGGAACAAACAGGACACAGGCGCATGCTCTGTCCTCAGAGGTCCTCAGGGAACTCGTGGCCATTGCACCCTGTACTGAAAGCAGCCCCTCTCCAAAGCCTCCTCAGGGCCTGTTTTTTGTTCTGGCCACGAAGCGTGCTCAAGGCTTGCTGCTAATTCTCCTCTTCATTCGAGCCAGTCTCATTACCAATGCTACATTTTGGTGCCAGCAGGAGCTTTTTTTAATGGACAGTACTTCAGAGCTCTCAGAAAGCAATCTTCCCTGCCTAAGAACGTCCAGGGAAATGCGACATGAGTACCACATGGCCTGATTCTAACTCTGGATGCACTCAGGACATTCGCTCCATCACTCAGCACATGCCCGCCCCAGGCACAGCATTCGCAGCTCTGTGAACAGGTCTCTCTCCCTCCCTGGGCTGGTCACCACACAGCTCTCTCCTTATTACTGCTAAAGCTCCAGTGTCAGAAGGAGACTCTGGCTGAGTGAGGCAAGAGCTCAGGGTACAAACCTGGCAGTGCATAGCAGGCATCCTGACTACTGGGCCACACCCCCAAGGCTCTGTCAGGTGTCGGGAGAGCCCTTAGCCCCAAGCCCTACCCACACCCCACCTGGTATTCAGGTGGTCCTGGGCCACACCCCCAAGGCTCTGGGCCACACCCCCAAGGCTCTGTCAGGTGTCCGGAGAAGAAGCCCTTAGCCCCAAGCCCTACCCACAGCCCACCTGGTATTCAGATGGTCCTGGCACTTCTTCACTTCCCCACTGCGTGGGTGGCTGCTCTCTAGCAGGCTGTTGGCAGCAAGGTTCACGCCATCAATCTGAGCCATCAAAGTCTTCATCTCCTGGTCCAGTATATCAAACCTGATGTGGACAGAGAAAAGGAGGATTGGGAAGGCAGCAGCGGCCAGTCTCCAGAACGTGTAGCTCTTGCTTTCTCCTTCCACCTCCTAAATACATTGACCAGGTAAGAGGGGAGAAAGGTGTGCTGACACACCCTATTTTCTGGTTCATGGGTCCAGTTTCATGGTTTAGCATTTCCTGGGTCAGGCTGGGAGAAAACTGGTTACTTATAAGACAATTGGCTAAACAGAGAGGTTTATGGGAAAATGAGGTGTAGGAGGTGTTAATCGCCACAGAGACTACCTGCCATGCCTCCACTGCCCCAGCTGCTGCTCATGGACCCTAATTCCACTGCCTTGACACCTGGACCTGAAGGATACCTCCCCAGCCAGGTGCTCCATCCCTGGTAGGAGAAGGCAGAGCTGCTGAGGGGAGGGGCACCGTGTGGTTATGAAAGCTGACTCTTCTGAGGTAAGAGCCCAGGTCCCTCCAGCATCAGCGTGGGACCACCTTGGCATGATCGAGGAGTGACTTCTTTTCCTCAACTCCTTGGATCCTGTACTCAGGATGATGGGACGCCGCAGAGACTGGGGGCACGCCCTCCCATGCCAGAGTGTTGATGGAATCGGAATAATGGAAATGAGAGTGGCCTTGCAGACTGGTGATTTACAAACTGGTCTCTGTGGCCCCTCGGGGTTCCGTGGTTTAGGGACTGCCAAAGAAAGCTAGAGCTTGTGGGATCCAGCCTCTCGTGCCCCCTTCACCACAAGCACTCCACTTTCCACTGTGTTATATGTCAGGGGTTCCATCTACCATTCAGTTGAACAAAGGCTGCTGTAGCTGAAAAGTCATCAAACACCTGGACCAGAAAGAGCCCCTTTGTCTTATTTTGAGGAAGGTCCCAGGGGGTGACGTACCAAGCGCCACAGAGCCAGATTAGAACTCGTGACTCTCAGTGCCTGGCCTCTGTGATCAAGGGCATCCTATGGCCTCTCAGAGACCCTTGTGGATCTGGAGGCTGTTCCAGCACTAGGAGCACAGACCGCGTAGGGGGAGGCGAGAGGGAAGGGCCGGCCCTGACCTGTGCTGCACGACCTCCAGGTCCTCCAGCGTGTCTGGGATGTCCATCTGGGCCAGCCACTTCCCCTTCTCGCCCATCCACAGTTCACAGGCATCCGTCTCCCCAAACACCGTGTACAGGTCCAGGGCATCCTGCAGCCTCTGCCGACGCATGTCCGCTTGGGCCACCACCTGCACGTAGAGATCCCGGAGGGCCTGCAGCCGGTTGGTCACATCTGGGGAATCCCGAAACTCTTGGGGGAACCCCTTGGCCTGCTTTTCCAGATGCTCCATCACCCCGCGGTTCTCCTCTAGCTCCTCCATAAAGTCCTTGTGCTTCTTGCCCAGGGCCTGTGTGGCCCCTTCATCCTGCCCCACATCTCCCGAGAGCAGCCGGTGGGCATCTTGCAGCCAGGCCTTCAGATCGTCCGCATCGCCCTGGAACTGAAAGAAGTTCTCAGCGTCCTGGAGGTTCTTCTTGCGGAAGGCAGCCAGCTCCTTCAGCTGGTTCCACTGGGCAGACACCTCCTTGATCCGGGCCTCGATCTGCGGGTGCCCAAACTCCTTGCGTGCAACCATGCCCTCAGCCTCCTGGAAGGTCTGGTCCAGGTGGGCGTCCAGCCCGCGCAGCTCGTCCTCGAAGGCCTTGTGCTTGCGCTGCAGGATAAGCACACTGGTCAGGTCCTTGCCATAGTCCAGGGAGGAGTAAATCTGCTCCTTCTCTTTGATCCAGCTCTCGGTCTCATCCATCTCCCAGAAGAACTTCCAGAGCCGCTTGGACTGCTCCAGCTGGGCCTTGCGTCCGGCTGCCGTGTTGCTCAGCTCCTCGAAGCACTGCTCCAGGTGGCTGACACGGTCCTGGATGACCCGGGGGTCGCAAGGCTGGTACCCTGGGAGGAATGGGAGGAGGGAGGACAAAAAGGGTAAGGGCTTCATCTGAAGGGCAACCTTCAGATCAGGTGCCAGGCTAGGACCATGTTGTCTAGAACCTGCCATCTCACTGGGGCTTTGGGATTGGACGCAGGGGGTCCCAGTTCCCAGGTGCTTAGAGGACAGGCTTTTAATTAGTTCTTTTTAATGAATTCCCACAAAAAATTCAGGAATAAGAGAGGTTAAAAGTTGGGTCAACTCTCACTAGAAATGCACAATGTAAAATTATTTTTAAGAAGAACCAGGCACAAATTTCAAGATGATTCTTCAAAGGGGCAGTGGGGGTCACCTATCTGAGACCAGAAGCTGTAAACCTAAATTGTCTCTGCCATAACTTGAACTAGCAGAGAGAATGAAAGACGGAGCATGCCTTCTTGGTTCTTATAAATCCTTCTGATTATAGATGGCCAAAGCAGTTGCCTGTCCTCTGAAGAATTTTGCTATCCCTCAAACTTCTTTCTTGCACCATTAGTTGATGAAAGAGGCAGAATTGTACAACTAGATTTATCCAAGCTGGGGTGCTGGAGTGCTGAGCCAGAGGCCTCAACAGGAAAACACCTGTGGCCTCACCTGGCTCCTCAGTGAACTGAAGAGTGGCTGTGATGATCGCATTCACTTTGTCCCCTTGGATGGCGATGTCAGCCTCCATCAACTTGTGTTTTTGGAGCAAGTCCTCGACCTCCAACAAGTGCTTCCCGAACTCGGCAGACAAGAGGTGAGCCTGGCAAAGAGGACAGATAAGGTAGAGGGAGCGAGGAGAGGTGAAGAAACCCACTCGCTAGGAGAAGACCCCTCTGAAGGGAGCGTCCGTGGCGTGTTGGGGCCGGGATGAGTCAGATGCAGCTGGAAAACGGCTGCTGCTCAGCGGGAAAGAAGCTACAGAGCAGGAGTTCCCACTGGGGATGCCCATTAAAATCATTCAGGGAGGGCTTCCCTGGTGGCACAATGGTTGAGAGTCTGCCTGCCGATGCAGGGGACACAGGTTCGTGCCCCGGTCCGGGAGGATCCCACATGCCGCGGAGCGGCTGGTCCCGTGAGCCATGGCCGCTGAGCCTGCGTGTCTGGAGCCTGTGCTCCGCAACAGGAGAGGCCACAACAGTGAGAGGCACGCGTACCGCAAAAAAAAAAAAAAAAAAAAAAAAAAATCATTCAGGGAGCACCTTTCAGGAGCTCAAGCCCTATACTCAGTCTCCTATGTGTGTCCCTGACTTGGGGCCTGGGCATGTGTATTTTTAGAAAGCTCTGTGGTCAGTCTGATGTGCATCCTCAGTTGAGAGCCACTGCGGTAGAGGGAGAGGAGACAGACTTCTTGGTGGCTATGTGCCGGGAGGTCTGGGTTCCCACCAGAGTCAAATCGTGATTACCCAGAGCCTGATTCTCCAGGCTCCTGATGGATGTCTGCGTCTTCTAGGCCCTGCAGGTTGGCACCTGCGCTACTATGAACCCCAGATTTCTTGATCACGGGGAATACAGAAGATCTGGGCTGGAGCAGTGTGAGCTAAGGCGTTGAGAGGCGGATGCAGCCCGATGCTGTGCTGCCTCGGATTCTCCACTCTGACTCAGGGAG
Organism: Pseudorca crassidens; assembly: GCF_039906515.1. Taxonomy (NCBI): domain Eukaryota; kingdom Metazoa; phylum Chordata; class Mammalia; order Artiodactyla; family Delphinidae; genus Pseudorca; species Pseudorca crassidens. The sequence goes on along the minus strand of NC_090296.1, from coordinate 37,417,058 downwards.
GTGGGGCTGGGAGGTGCCTATGGAAGCACGCTCCCATTGCAGGGCAGGTGCTGAAGCCCCAGGCGGACACGGGGGTGGGGGATGGGGGTGCCTGAGCCCACCTTGATCTCGTCCATCCAGTCGATGCTGTGCAGCATATCCTGGAAGAGCTTCTGCAGGGCCAGCGTCTTCTCAAGCCTCTGGCGCCGGGACTGCAGCAGCTCCTGCAGGTAGCTCCACAGGCGCAGGACGTTGTCCTTGCGGGCCGTGATGCGCTTCTGGTCGTGGTAATTCTCCCGTTCCAGCTCCTGGGCCAGGTCCTCCAGGGCCCTCACCCGCTCCTCGTAGGCAGCTGTGTCCGTCTCAATGGCCTCATGCTTCTTCTTGGCAGCCTCCACAGCTGCCAGGTCGTACCCGAAATTATCCTGTCCCCCAGGGAAGAAAACAGGCAGCTCAATCAGGCTCCCCCTGGCTGGTCCCCAAACGCAGAGAAACAGCGGTTCCCTCCGGAACAACGGCTGGACGGGAAAGCCCTTTCCCAACGAGTTACTTCTGCCATCTTTTCCAGCCTATCTTATCAGAGCCAAGTTCCAAAGACTAAGTGTCTCACAAGAACCTTTACAAGAAGCTTGTGATTTGACTCACTGTGCCATCCTTGTGGGTAACACTGGGTGAATATTACTAACAGAGCTCTTTCACCACCTGCTGGCACTCACCACCCGGCCTTGTGCAGACCTGCCCGATTCTGGGCAGGAAGGGGCTTCTCACTAGGAAACCATGCAGCTGTACACGGATGGTTTACCCCCATGCTATCTGGGGTACATGCACACTCTCCAATTCTCTCAGAATGCTTGCTTTCTCCTTTCTGGATGAAAGGGGAAATTTGATTCCAAGCTCCAAGTGGGAAGGAACAGATGCTCTCAGGGAGAATCAGTCCCGGGGTCAATTTTCAGCTAGTGAAATGTGACACAGCCCCAGAGGCCAGAGTCCAAGGGGCATGTCTGACACATACGAGGTGCACTGCTTTCATCACATCCCCGGAGGACCACTGAAATGTCAGCCTGAACTCTGGCTCTAGGTGACGCCACTGGCTCACGTGAGACAACTTTTGGGGCCATTTTTGGGTTGTGTGGCTCTTTCCTAAAGATGAGGCTTTGTCAGTCTGGGAGAGTTCCTTTTCAGATGTGAATCTCGATCCGCCCAGTCACAGGGAGCAGGGCTGCGAGACCTGTGGAGAGGCTTATCCTGCTGCCGCCACCGAGCGACCAGCGTGGGCTCCAGCCCTGCTGTCTACTGGGGGCTCTGGAAAGCTCCCCCTCTCCTGCAACCCCAAGTGCGGCCCCCTTTACCTGGGCCACAAGCCGCTGGTTTTCATTGAGCCACGTCTCTCTCATGGCAGCCTTTCGGTCAAAGCGCCGGGCCAACTGCTCTAGCTTCTCCTGCCGGATGAGCTCCTCCCTCAGAGCCAGCTCCCGCCGGTACTCAGCTTCCTCCAGGCTTTCCCAGGCCTGCACGAGGGGCAGAGGAGAGCTCTTGGGATTTGGGGGTCCCGACTCTTTCACCCAACACTGAGGAGCCCACTGGCAAACCCGCTGCATCCCCATTCTTACGGCAGCTTTGAGCTGGAAATGTGCGGCTACTGCCTCTTTTTCTTTTTTAATTTTTTAAATTGAAGTATAGTTGACCTACAATATTGTATTAGTTTCAGGTGTCTAACAGTGATTCAATATTTTTATAGATTATACTCCATATAAAGTTGTTATAAAATATGGGCTATATTCCCTGTGCTGTGCATTAAATCCTTGTATCTTATTTATTTTATACCTAGTACCTCCCCTTCACCTATCTTGCCCCTCCCTCCACCCCTGAACAGGGGGCTGAATGGATGCTTGCTGGGTGGAGTCTGACCTCTCAGGGCTAGGCTCAGATAGCACCCTCAATAGCCAGGTGTGTCATTAATAACACCACAGAAAGTGGCTTGGTTTAACCCTGTCCAGGGACCATTCCCTGTGCCCTTATCAGGAACTCAATCAACACACTGGCAACGTGAAATGGAAAACGTTGCTGTACCCGGTTGATGTCGGACACGAGTTTCCCATCATGGGGCGTGTACACTTTCTGATTGTTGGCTCTCATCCGTGACTGGAGGGTAAAAAGTAGGACTTCTAGATTCCCCTTCTCCTGAAACCTGTCAAGAAAAAAGAGGTAGGGAGATGAGTGTCGAGATTCCCACAGCCAGTTTTTTTTTTTCCTTCTAATTTTCTGGTCAGCCATGCGGCACGTGGGATCTTAGTTCCCCGACCACGGATCAAACCCGCGTCCTCTGCATTGGAAGCGTGGAGTCTTAACCACTGGACCACCAGGGGAGTCCCAGCCAGTTGTTCTTTTTTAAGTGAACATGGAACCCTGGCATCTTGGAGCTTGGATAGCAAAACACATTTCTCTTAAAAAAGTAAAGAGGATCTACATAGGTTTACTTACCTGTTAAAAGATCTATCAATCTATCATACTCGCCAGCTGAGATCTAATAGGGGATGAGTCTTTGCAACATAAACCAGAGAAAACAACTACTGCAGCATTTGCTTGTCATTTGCTTCCACGGAGGAATGGCTAACTGGACTGTTCTGGTAATTCCTATAGGTATCAAGTTTTACTAATCCATACAAAGAAACTCGTGCCTGTTCTGCACACAGTTGAAGGCTGTTGACTAGTTCTTTACTCAGTTTTTTGCTGAGTGAGTCAATAAAACCATGTATGTTCTTACGTGGAAGCAGCACTGTCCACGTAAGAAGATACTGCACCGAGAGCAACTTTCACCTGAGTACTAATGAGTCAGCTCTCCTGACAACAGTGCAAAAGCCCAGATGCTTCTGAGAGGGGAGGAAAGGCTAGGCTCCAGGAGGACATTAGGGGTAGGAGATGAGAACCGGCAACAGGATGGATTTCTGGAACCCAGGGTCCAAGCTCCAGGTAACTGGGTACTTTCCCATTTCTGCCCGTAGCCAAGTATGTACCCACTTCTACCTCCACCACGCAGTAGTCAGAGATCAGCTGGTAAGCAAGGTCCCCACCCTGAGGCCAGCCTAATTCATCTGCCTGCGCACAGGCCCTGCAGGAGGGCTGTGGCCTCGAGCACTGTCTACGCAGCCAGGAGATGCTACCCCTGTGTGCAGCGCCTGGTAGACTCACGGGGCACGTTATCTGTATTGGATTTAGGACTTTAAAAGTGGGTTAGTGTCAGGCCAGAAATCAGATACTTGTTTATAGTACATCCTAGACTCCGTGTCTCGCCTCTCCCTGCTTGCCAGTCATGAATGAATGAGCCGGGGAGGAACCACCGATGGTGGTTACCACCGATGAGCTAGAAATCTATTTCTGGGGAGCTGGCCAAGCTAAGGGCGGGCGAGCTGGAATGCCCCGTGTCTGTGTGGGTGTGCGCGTGCACGCGTGTGCACAGCTGTGTTTGCACGTGCCTAGGTGCACGTAGGCCCTGCACACGCTGGAGTGAAGCAGAGGTCCCGAGAGGCAGACTGAGTGCTCTGCTAATGGATGAGCAGTGACAGACGGGAGAGAAAGAAGGATGTACTCGATGATCAACAAGGCCTCATGTGGAGAGCTCTGGGGCTGTGGATGCAGAGGTCATTACCAAAGAACAAACCCGCAGCTCAGTGCACAGAAGAGAGAGGAACTTTCCAGCACATTCTTTAAAGATACCCTGAAGTCTGAGATTTCACTGCTGCTCCCCTTCAGGGATCTGGGAAAGTGTTTCTTTGGCTATGAGCCAGGGGTTACTCAATGCCCACTGCCTGTAGGCAGACGGCTTGGGAGCAGGGAGACAAAACGGGATGAAGTAGGTGACAGATGGGCAGATCTCTAACCTCCAGGAGCCGCCTCCCGGATTCCTTCTCCAGGCCCGCCAACCTCCTGGAGGTGGTTTCTCGGCCGTGATGCCCGCCCTCCCGAGTGCCCAGGCCCTTACTTGGGCGGCTTCTCCACGGTGCGGTAGGTACTGAAGGCCTGCAGCTGCTGCTGGACGCCGGTCAGGGAGTTGGCGAACTTGCGGCTGTTCAGGACAGTGATGGTCTGCTCGATCCAGGTGAGCAGGTCTGAGGCCAGCCCGCTGTACTTTTCAATCATCTTCTCGGTCTCAATGGCGTGGTCAATTACCTAAGGAATCACCTTGTGACTCATCCGTGTCAGAAGGGCGAGGACGCCCATGAGGATGCCGACCGGGACCACAATTGAGGTGGTCCTCCTGCTTGCGAGCCCTGGAGCGTTTACGTTGGGTTTGTTCCCTGAGCCCAAGACCACTGCTGAGCAGGGGGCCGGACTGGAAGTGCGCCGGCAATGTCAGGAGGGACCTGGCTGTGCTCGGGACGGGAGCAGCTCCCCCCTCCCGAACCCTGTAAAAGACTGGAAAGCTGTCTGTGCTTTCCAATCCAGCCGCCAGAGAGGCCAAGGTCCTGTTTATTTAAGAGTGGGTATTAGGGATCGAAGGCTTCCTGGCATTGTCTTTGCTAAACACCAGTGCACGAAGATGAATGAGAAACGGTCCCTGCCCTGGACGGGCAAAAGATCCAGCCGGGGAAAGGACTCCGGCACGAGGGTCCGTACAGTGGGGTGGCTCCCCTGTACAGTAGGCTGCGGAGCCTAAGAGGCTTGAAATCACAATAAACTAACAGGTAAAGAGCCTGTTTTGTTCCTGTGGGAATGCTCACGAGACATGGGTCTGCAGGTGGAAGGTCGGCTCAGAGCTAAGGGCTATGACCTTGTTTGGGACAGACCAACAACCTGTGTTGGAATTCAGCTTGGGAGCCATTAACCTGGTAATGCTTGGCTTCAGAGGAAGTTGGTGGGGGGTGATCTGCACCCTCTCCCACAGCTGGGGTCCAGACACAAAGCTCTTAGGGTAGAAAGGGAGCATCTCAGTCAAGGCCTGTGCGTGGCAAGCAGGGAAATGGTGACACTCTGGTTACGCAGCAGCTCAGTACCTTGCCAACGCGCTTGCCCTCCACTGCCAGCACCTTCATCTTGGAGAAGTAGTGGTAAAACGCCACCACGTAGGTGATGATGGATTTCTCGTCAGGGTTTTCTGTGAAGACATCTGCAAGGGGAAAGGGTGGGCTCTCAGGACCAATTGCAAGTTGGAAATGTCAGGCTCAGGGGGTTCATCTCCCTGTGTCTCCAGCACGAAGTTCAACTATAGGCACCAAGTGACAGGCGAGAGTGGAAGAGGAATCGCCTGTGATTTTAGTGAGAGGATGAAATCCATATTAGGACCACAAAGAATGAAAGAGGGGAAAAGGATGGAAAGACTACAGTGGGCCCCCAATCAGGCAGGGGAGGTGTCAGGAACCAGCTTGGGTCTGAAGAGCAGGCCGGAGCGGAGCCCTGGCCCGGCCACCACGCCCACGGCTCTCCCAGCACGGCCCACACTCCTCCGGGCGCCCTGACGGTCTCGGGGGCGCTGGCTCACCTTCAGGGTCGAGGAGCGGGATGATGCCCAGCTGTCGCTCAGCCACGTCGAACGCGTGCTCCAGGTTGTGCCGGGCGTTGGAGTCCTTCAGCTTATCAAAGTCAATCAGGTCGGGCCTGGGGATGAAGCCAGACTGTTAGAGGGCAGGGGGCATGGCATCCCCACCAAAAGGGCAAAGCCCCTGGGCAGACGCAGGCGGGTGGCTGAGCCGGAGAAGTGAGAGGAGGAGACGGGACAGAGGAGGGAGCTGTGTGAGGAAGGGGGATTTAAGGGAGGCAGGATGCCGCGGGTGAGAGGAGAAGGCGCCACGGCTGTACCATTCCTGTGACGTCTACATGTTAAGTGCAAGGTGTCCCAATCCCCCCAGGGCTCCCTGGCTCCCACAGGGGTTCCCGCTCCGCTCCCCCTCTTACCGGTGCTTGTGGATCAGGGCGTTGAAGGCTAGGCCATCCTTCCAGCTGGAGGTGAAGTTGGTGACATTGACATGGGGGTAGCTGCGTCCAAGAAAAGCATTCAGAGCTAAGAAACAGATTCTTCTGGGGTCCCTACAGGTGTGTGAACCCAGGGCCAACACCTCAGGAGAGGAGGGGACCGGACCCTTCCTGAGCCCCTTCAACAAGAAGGCAGCCGTTAAGGCACACAAAGAGGCTCCCTCATCAGGTGGGCCCAGGAGACTCTCGCCCCCAACAGACCCCATGGTCTGACCCAGGCAATCTGGGGACAGAATCCTGTATTCAGGGCCTGTAAGAATCAGGTCAGGATAGACTGGGCATCAACTACATCCAAATGGATGTAGTTCTGGGTGATGGCGTCTATGTCCCCTGGGGACGGCAATGCTTGGGAGGCACAGGGGGTGGCGAGGAACGTGGTAGTGGCTGGTGCCCAGGGCATACCCTGCCGTCTTCATCTGACACCATAACAGCAATGCGTCCTTTGCTGAGCGTGTTTCACGACCTTCCTGAGTCTGGACAACGATGTCCTGAATCTGTGGGCACAGCAACAAGAGAGGGAAGACTTAGATTTGCATCTGACCCAGAGCCTCCCTGCTCTCCCTGGAAGGCCTCCTCCGTCCTTCCTCCTCCGTAGCCGTCCATCCGGTCGCCAGCCCTGCAGCTGCCCCGCAGCCTGAGGCCCCGGGTCCTGGAGGCGTGTTTCCCTGCCTTGGTCAGCTTCTCCACATCAGAGGAGACCGCTCCAACTTGAAACTCTAAGGGGAGGCCAAGAAAAAACAGCAGGATGCCCTCATTCCTCCTCAGGAGGTAAGATGCCACCTGGGCCATGGAACGGCATGAATGTTGGAAGGTACTGTATTTTGATGATAGCAGCTCCTCTTGCCTTTTCATCCTCCCCAATTCTGCTGTTATTACCGTTTCATTGTACACACCCTCAGGGAGTGAGATTGGACACCCAAGACCACTTGGGTGAGATCTTCAGGCCGGGAGTTGTGTGTTATCTTCCTTCTCCCTGCCCTTCCCTCCTCCAACTAGGTTCTTTCTGTCCCCAGACCAGCAGGTGGAAGGCTCTGCTTTCCTCCCCTCGTGCTTTCTAAATTCCTTACAAATAAGCGACCTTGAATTTCAGGGTGGGAAGAGAAAAGCTTCTGAGTGAAAAACATAAAAGCAGATCTTCTGCACTCTTGCAATTTCTGAATCAAACTAGTTAAAAAACCAAAAAGTGACACATGTCAGGGGAAGGGGACGAAAGTAGGTCTTCCAGCCAGATCTCAGCCCAGCCACTAATTTCTATCCTCTCTCTCAAAAGACTACGCTATGGACTGAACAGCTCATCCTGAGCTTCCGCAACTTGGCGATGCACAGGATGGTTTCTCCTTCCTATAAGCATCGTCCCACAGGACGGGCTTCTAGCCTCCCAGAACGTGCAAACACTCGCACTTATTCACCATTTTCTAAGATTCCCAAACCCAGTCTGGCCCAGGGAAGCTCCCTGCACCCCCTCTGGCCCCCGGGAACCCACCTGGAAGCGGAGGATGATGGTCCAGATGAGGCCCAGGACCAGGCGGTGGTTGCCATCCACGATGTCGTGGGAGCCCATGTTCTCCAGGTGCACACGCTGCTCCTTCAGGAACTGCAGGGCCTTGTCCACATTCTCCAGGCAGTGGATGCGCATCTTCCCCTTCGTGGGCTTTGGCTGAGGGACAGCATTGCCCCGTGGGCATGGAAGAACCTCATGGTCACGCCTGGACCAGCTCCGGTCATCAGCAACCACCCTCCATGCCAAACTCCAACTCCCATGCTCACTCCCTGACACTTTTCAACCCCATCCTTTCAGCAAAGTTCAGAGGCTCCCTCTCTTGAGCACCCAGAGCTCTGCAAGTGGGCTGCATCAGTACTGTTCCTGGGTCTAAACAAAGGCTTCTGAGTGGGTGATAAGTGGCATTCAAATATAGTAACACAACAGGTAGTTCGTTGAGCACTTACTATGTGCTAGGCACAGTTCTAGGAACTGTTTATTGCTGATTGGTGATAAGAGTGGCTTTCAGTGTGGTGACTGATAATGGGTCCATTCTGCCATCCAACCTCCTCCCTCCCCACCCCCAAACGGCCTCGGCCAAAGCTCAAGGGGCCCACCATTGATGAGTAACTGCATCATCTGAAGGTTTCTTAGCGGTAACTCTCTAGTGGGGTAAGAGGCATTCTTTAACTTCAGCCTGGAGTTGAAAAGGCAACTGATGAATGTGGTACCTTTCATTCAAACCCTGAGGTCTTAGGCTACTACCTCAGGTACAGGTATCGGTTTACACATGGGGGAAATGAGGCAAAGAAGATCCTGCCTCATAGGCTCAAGGTCATAATGGAAGTAACTGAGCAAAACATGAGTCTTGATCTGGTTCTCCTGCAGGGGCAACGTTACCACCGGGTGGGTTACAACTAAGAGGGCCTGTGATAAACTTCCACTTGTTAGAGTGATGGATACACAGGAAAATATCTTTCACACTTTCCTCCTCGTTCCAAGAAGGAGGCAAATTTTTCCAGCTGGGTAATGGGATATGTCTTAGCCTGCGCAAGGAGGCTGAGGGTGGGCCCACTGCAGGCCAGTCACAGATAACCAGGTGCCAAGAGGAGACAGTCAAGGCCTCTGCATGGCTTCTGGGAGGAGCATGAAGGGGTGGGAGTGGCCAGAAGGAGGCAAGAAATTCTGAAATGCTTCAGCAAAATTAACAAATGTTTTGATGATATATTAGATGGAAAGCCAGGCATTTATGCTGGGACATATTTAGATGAACACGTTCAGAGAACCCAGTCAGCCACACGGACACCTCACGTCACTAGTACTGAAACCTCCCAAAAGAATAGGGAGAAACCCTGGAAGGCCATGAGAACTGGAGAGGCCCCCAGACCATGTCTGTCCTGAAGAGGGGACAGAGCACCAGCCACTGGGCCTGGGGAAAGGGGCTTTACCAGCATCTCTCCAGAGAGCACTTCCAACAGCCTGATAAGCATCCTCCCATCCCGCAGGTCCTTGTAGAGGTCAGTGATGCGGCAGGACACGCGCGCCAGGTGCGAGTTCACCCATTTTGTGAAGGTTTTCTTCTGAACGACTTCCCGCTCATCTGGGTGGGGAGAAGAGCCTTGGGTGAGGTGCCTGAGGTTGGCAGGGTCCATTTGCAATGTGACATGGGGCTGAAGGTTTTTCACCTTAACCCCAGAGTTGCCCCATCCCTGGCAGAGGAGGTCAATGTATCTATTCCATCCCCTTCTGAGGAGCATCTCTGACCAGAGCGTAGCCTTTTGGCTTCACAGGTCCACGTGCCATGACTGGGGCAATGAAGAGGTAACTTCCACCACCATGGTATCAAGACACCCCTAGTCCAGTCACCTGCTTCCCTGTGCGCACCTGAATGCCCTGGACCACTGGGCCAGCGAGCTCAGAATTCAATGCCAGGTTCACCCGTCCACCCATCCAACAAATATTCCCTCTGCCTAGAATGCTCTCTCTCGGACCCTCCAGCCCTCACCCCATTCACCTAACTCTTAGTCATCCTTTAGGAGTCAGTGGAAACAGTGCTTCTCCGGGAAGCTTTTGTGACCTCTCGCCTAGGTTCTGTCTCTCCTTGTGTGCCCCGACCCCTGCATCTGCATTTCTCATTTCTCTCTCCTCATATTCAGATTAGTTGAAAGTCTGTCTTTCCTGCAAGCCTGCAGGCTCCTTGAGCCCAGCAAAATCTCTCTGTCTTGTTCACTTCTAGATCCCCAAGGCCTGGAGTCTGGCACACAGTAGGTCTCCAGAGCTGCACTGTAGCTTACCATGCGGAGGTTTACTCAGCTCCTACGCCAGGCCTACTGAGACATAAAAGAACAAACTGCCTGCCCTCAAGGAGCTGCTGGCAGGTGGAGGAGAGAGATGCGCATGGGAACAGTGAGGTCATGTGGAATGTGTGATCCATGTAGGCTGAAGGGTAGTGGGGGCTTGGGCTGGGGGCTGTGCCTGGCACTAAGCTCTCCTTCGCTCCCGCACAGTGGCAGGCAGGGTTTTCCATCTTCAGACCCGGGAAGCTGACACGCCACCCCCAGCCTAAATCAGCCTCAGACCGAACCAAGCTTCCAGCCCAGGCTGCACCAGTTCGGGTGGGCTACCTTTTTTTTTTTTTTTTTGGTGGTACGTGGGCCTCTCACTGCTGTGGCCTCTCCCGCTGCGGAGCACAGGCTCCGGACGCGCAGGCTCAGCGGCCATGGCTCACGGGCGCAGCCGCTCCGCGGCATGTGGGATCTTCCCGGACCAGGGCACGAACCCGTGTCCCCTGTATCAGCAGGCGGACTCTCAACCACTGCACCACCAGGGAAGGCCTGGGCTACCTTTTAACACCTCTGTTAAAATATATACAGGGTACTGTAAAATAAGTGCTGGTACCTATATGGTTAGGGCTGGGAAGCTTGATCAAGATGCTGGAGAGAGGACAGAGGCTGGGATAACAGAAAGAATGGGGACAGGGTGAAAGAGAGAGAGAAGAGGGGCAGAAAAGATAGAAACAGGAAGAGAAGTTTGCTTTAGTGAACAGTCTGTGGCAACCTGCTTCTGGGCACCCTTGCGGAGTATTCTAGGCAGGAGATGACCAGGCTATGTGGTCATGGGCCTGGTCCCTGGGGGGGGGCCATGGAGGGTCCCTGGGGAGAGTGTGTTCAGGTTGGTCACAGCCAGGGCAGACTCCGAGCTGTCCAGCCAGGGGAAACTGTAGGTGCCGTGGGAACAGGCTAAACGTCTGCTCAGCTGAGCCCAAACTGTGGAAGGGCTGGCTTCTTAAATTATTAAATGTCTGACTTAATAACAACAAAAAGAGGAGCCCAGCCAGCATGGCCTCGAGGGTATAAGCCTGGCAGTTTCTGAGGCTCACAGCATCAAATTCCTTCCTACTTCATGGCTATTTTGGTGTTAGGAACTCAGACCCTTTATTCGCTTATTCATTCATTCAGCAATTGTTCACTGTACAGCTGTTAGGTGCCAGGCTCTGGGAGGAGGGGGAGGCAGCCAAGGACACGAAGGCGCCCCCATCCTTGACGCAAACTCCGTTATAAATATGATGAGTGCTGGAGTCACATGAAAAGAATTCTACGGAAGCCATCTAAATAAGACTTCCAAGAAGAGCAAAAATACTACTAGTGACTCTACAAATCTGTAATAAATATAAAATTAAAATGCCACTTGTTTGTTCTGGGCCTCTGGGCAACGTTTCAGGGGGAAAAGCCCCCTTACTCTATTGGACCACTTCCCTGATTTCAAGGACTGCTTCAGCAAAATGTAACTAAAGTTCTGATGATATATTGGACGGAAAGCAATTGCATTTATGCTGGAGCATGTTTAGATTCAACAGAGCCAGCCTCAGTCCCACGACGCTCTCCCTAGAGACCGGATCTGTGCTGTAAGAGGCTAACCCTTCCAACCGGTGGTGGAGCTTTGTCTAAGGGGCTGAAATTTGTTGCCCCTCTAGAGGTAAGTGTCTCAAAAAGTCAAAGTCCTTTCTTCCCATCTCCTTTTCTTGTCTTTAACAATCTAAAGAGTTCATTATGTGGGTCTGAGACCTGTTTATTTGTGCTCAGCAAAGGGTAAGGAAGAGCTGGGCCGTGGAATTTAATTCTAGGCTGCCGGGCTGGCACACACATCGGTGCAGATGTAAATCACCCTTAGATCTCTCCAGTTCTCAACACACAAATAATGCTCCCTGGGCCCCCAAATGCTGGAGCTGCAGGTTTAGAGCTCAGGTAGGAGGCCTCCTGGCTGCATTTTACTTGAAGGCTGGGGTGCAATTGCCCAGGAACCCCAGTATCCTAAAACAGTCTGCAGTGTTGAGACGGGGGAAAGGTTCTGCGAGGCTCATGACGGTCATAAGGAGAGGAAGGCCCAGGGGTGGGGATTAATTTCCATCAGCTCATAGCCCTGGCTGCTCTGCATCGGCTCGCTCAGTGCATCCACTCCCAGCAGGCACTCAGTGGAGCGTTCTGAGTGCAGGAGAGGCGGGAGGCCCGGACTGTGTGGACAGGCCACGGAGGCAGCTGAGCATTGGGCCTGCTGTCCCCAGGAGACCTGGGCCATCCTGCAGGGAACCGCCGTGGAAAAGAGGCCTCAGCAAGGCCCTGCCATGGGCCAGGCCTTATTTCCAGAGCCCTAACCCTGCCAGTGAAGGGGAAGCGGGCAAGTCCACCAGCACGGCCTGAATCAAAGCTACCAGAACCTCAGAAAATACTCACATCTCTGCAACCATCAAGCTCGGGGCCTCTCCATTGCTGCCTGTTCCTCTCCCCTTTCCTTCCTAGGCTGTGGCCAGCCTCCTTCTTCCCTACAAAACTCCCCTTCCTCTCTGACCAGCTAGCTAGAGTCACTGTCTGGATATTGTGACCAAGTGCCCTTTCTTTTATGTCCCCCCTTCAAAGGTTTAATTTAAGGTCAGATAAACCCAGCAAAACTCAAGTGTTTACCCACTAATGAGTTCATACATGGAAAGTGCTTAAAACAGTAGCCAGCACACAGAAAGAAAGCTTGAGGTAAACATTAACTATCACTGTTATCACTGCTGCTACTATCGTCACTGCCTATAGGGCCCAGATGCTGCAGGGAGCACGAGGCAGGCTCACTCTCCCCAAGGGCCTCGCAATCTAGTTGAGGAAAGGAGACACAGACCCACAAATAGTTTTGCAACCACACAAGAGATAAAGGGCAGTTCATTTAATAATACAAAGGCTGTCGCAAGGTAATATTGGATTAGTTACCAGATAAATGGCACATACAATAAATGGTCAGGGGTGAAAGAGGAGAGAGGTCATTTCCAATTGGGACACTCAAGGCAGGGCTCGTGAAGAAAACCACTTTGCACAGGCAGAAGGGGAAGGAGAGGAGCCACAAGATGGAATGCATAAAAGGATGGAGCTTGTTCAGGGGTTGTTGACTAGCTACAGGTAAGAAGAAAACATGTGGAAAATAGCTTTTATATCGGATGTGGAAAGCCTTGAAGGAAAAGCTAAGAAGTTTAGATTTAATCCTAGAGGTAAAAGGAGACACTAAAGGGGTGGCAGGATCCTTTCCTGAAATAGGAATTTGGAAAACCCCCAATGATAATAAAAAGACAAAACATTTCAGCTTAAATTTTAAAACAATTGTGTAAAATCCATATAAATCTATAAAGTCTCCCAAGGCGCACCAAAGATTTGAACAATTGGAAAACTCACACTCAATTCTTGAATAGGAAAACTCAATATCATAAAGATGTCAATTTACCCTAAAGTTATATATTTAATATTATTTTTAAAATATTTATATTATATAATTTAAATTTGGGGGGAAACTAGACAAATGATTAGAAAACTTATTATAAAAATAAACAAAAACAGGGTTCCTTGCTGGCGCAGTGGTTGAGAATCTGCCTGCCAATGCAGGGAATATGGGTTCGATCCCTGGTCTGGGAAGATCCCACATGCCACAGAGCAAAAAGCCCGTGCGCCACAACTACTGAGCCTGCGTGCTGCAACTACTGAAGCCTGCGCACCTAGAGCCCATGCTCCACAACAAGAGAAGCCACTGCAATGAAAAGCCCGCACACTACAACAAAGAGTAGCCCCCACTCGCTGCAACTAGAGAAAGCCTGTGCACAGCAACGAAGACCCAACACAGCCAAAAATAAATAAAATAAGTAAATTTATTAAATAAAATAAAATAGCTAGGAAAGTTTCAGAAAAGAAGAGTAATAAAGGGTAACCCACGTTCCCAGGTGTTTTTTCTAACAAATATTAAAGTATAGTAAAAAGTTATAATGATGAAACTGTGTGGTACTAGCATATGAATATATAGACACATCAATGGAAGAGAAATAGTCCCAAGTATATATAGGCATTTAATATCTGATAAAGGTGGCATGTCAAATGTGAAGGGGAAAGATGGATTATTGGGTACAGGGTGTTGACAAAACTAGATGACCATCCAGCAAAAATTAAGTTAAATTCATATCTCACACTCCAGGATAAATTTCACTGTGGTCAAAAATAGAAATGTAAAAAATAAAACCATAAAAATACCAAAATCAATCATGATAGAATGTTTTTTTATAATGTTAGTGTAGAGAAGGGCCTTCTAACTCTGAAACAAAATCCAAAAGCCATAAAATAAAATAAAAGATTGAAAGTTCAACTGCATCAAAAAAAGTTCTGTGTGAGATAAAATACCATAAGCAAAGTCAAACAAGCAAGGAAAATTATCTGTAACTCATATCACAAAGGGCTAACTTACCTAGTATGGTAAAGAACATGTACAGATTAACGAGGAAAAGACCAATAATCCAATAGCAAAATGGACTAAGAATGTGAACAAAGAGTTAATAGAAAAAAATTATAAAAGTCTCTTAAATGTATAAAAAGTTGTCCAAGCTATTTATAATAGAAGTACAAATTACAAGTATACACATACACACAAACTTAATATACAGTCCTGAATTAGTTTTAACAAACTAATCATAAAAGACATCTTTGAGACAACTGGGAAAATTTGAATATTAAGTGGGTATTAAATTGTATTATGGAATTCTTAATTATATTAGGTGTAATAACAGAATTATAGCTAGGTGGGAAATGCTCTTGTTATTCAGATATTCATACTAGAGTATTTTGATAAATTAAGTATTCTAGTAAAATGTCATGATAAATCTTCAATTTACTTTAAAAATATCTCTACCCCAAAATGGACAAGCAAACATGGCCAAATATTAACAGTTAAATCAAGGTGATGATTCTTTGTACTTTTTCTCTACTTTCTTGCATGTTTTAAAATTTTGATACTAAAGGTCCAAAAGCGAAATGAAAGTACATCAAGACACTATGTTTCATTTATCAGATGCACAAAGATCCAAAAGTGTGATAAAATACCACATTGGCAAGGATGCAGGGGAAAAAAACATTCACACGTTGCTGGAGAGGGTATAAAAGGCAATTTGGCAAGACGGATCAGAATTACAACTATACGTATTTTTGGACCCAGTAATTCCACTTCTAGGAATTTATCCTTCAGATAGACATACATTTACAAAATGATCTACATACGAGTTAATTCATTGCATTTTTGGAAATAGCAGGAGATTGGAAACAGCCTAAATGTCCACCAATAGAGGACTGGTTAAATTAAAAGTATATGTCCATACAATGGAATACTATATCTGTAAAAAGAATGAGAAGGCTACTTGTGTACTAATATAAAACTATCTTCAAGATACATTGGGTGGGGGGACTTTCCTGGTGGTGCAGTCGTTAAGAATGCAGGGGACACGGGTCGAGCCCTGGTCCGGGAAAATCCCATATGCCGTGGAGCAACTAAGCCCGTGTGCCACAACTACTGAGCCTGTCCTCTACAGCCTGCAAGCCACAACTACTGAGCCCACGTGCTGCAACTACTGAAGTCCATGGGCCTAGAGCCTGTGCTATGCAACAAGAGAAGCCACTGCAATGAGAAGCCCACACACCGCAACAAAGAGTAGCCCCCGCTTGCCACAACTAGAGAAAGCTCGCGCGCAGCAACGAAGACCCAATGCAGCCAAAAAAAAAAAAAAAAAAGATACATTGGGTGGGGAAAAAAGAACAATAAGGGACAATATATGGTGAAAAAAAAAAGCTGAGGAAAACAATATAGACCATTTGCTAATATATGCATAAAACATTCCTGGAAAGATACATGAAAAACTGGTAACACTGGCTGTGGGAAAAGAACTGGGTCTGGAGGACTGAGATGGGAATGAAACTTATTATTTGCCCTTTTGTATCTTTTGAGTTTTACCTACTGGGTGTCTATATTACTTATTCAATACAGAAATACACTTTTCTTTTCTTTTTTTAAAATGAGCCAGTTTTCAAGGCTCTATCTGTTTGTAGAACACATGGAAATATATTAACAATCATCTTTTTTTTTTTTGGCTGCGCTGCACAGCTTGCGGGATCTTAGTTCCCCGACCGACCGGGGATTGAATCTGGGTTCCTTGCAGTGGAAGCGCAGAGTCCTAGCTACTGGACCGCCAGAGAAGTCCCACACTTTTCTTTTTCTAAAGAAAATATTAAACTTTTTCTCACCCCTTCTCCAAGACAGTTTAGTTCCTTTGTGCACCCCTGCGTCAGGGACTTTTCACCAGACAAAATTCATAAACATAGTCAACCACCTGAGCCCACGAGAGAGGTGGGAGGGAGAAGAAGGTGGTGTATGAGCTGAGAACACTCCTGTGACACCCTCCCCACCCTGGGACAGAGCCTGGGAGTGAGGTCTGTGGGTCTTGAGGGCAGCGAGGTACACTCTGCCCCACTGTGGCCACACAGCCACTCTAAGGACTTGCCCTCTAGAATATTCCCTACAAGGGTATCAAAGCGCACACCTCCCCTTAGGGTCAAGGCTCTTTCCTTCTCTTATGTTACACCTCTCCAGACTTCCTCTTGGTTCTTCCTTCAACCTCCCTCCACCATTCTTGCCAGTAGCACAGTAGCTGCTGGCCCCGCCCACTCTGGTACCTACTTTACTTCCTGAAGTCATGGACATCCTGGAAGTTTGTCATTAAAAGTCCCCAGTGGAGCTGTTATAAAAATAAGAGCCTTTTACCCATTGGCTGTTCTTGAGCTAAATGGTAAAGCTGAAATATCTTATCTTTGGAAACAGTCACCCAGTTCTAGGACCATCTATTTATTCCCGCCACGGCTTCCTGTAAAATTCCTTGACTGTTTCATGCCTCTCCCTCTTTTCTCTGTTAAAAATCTGCTCTCAAAAGTAGAGAATAGCAGGCTATATATGAAGAAGGTGGGAGAAGACCTTTCAGTGGCAAGAAAGGATATTATAATACATTTTGAGGGAAAATTCAGATTATAAAACCACATGCATAATATGAACCCAATATTGCAAACCTATATGCATAGATGCAGAGAAAAAAGCTAATGTTGGGCTATGTTATAGCTGGGTATTAAGACTGTGGGTGACATTTTTTTGCTTATCTATGTTTACTAAAATATCTGCAATGAACATGTATTACTTTTATAGTAAGAAACGACAGATGTCATGAAGAAAAATAGGGTATAAAACTCAAACCCCGAGGAATAAATGACTGATGAAAATCAAATAGGTATCCTTCTTGAGCAAGTCTGTATTTTTACCAGCACATGGCTTTAAGCTATCAGTAAAGCTAGGTGGTCAGAAAGGCAAGTGGGAGAAAAGGCACCATGGGAGGCCATGGACCACTAGCCTGGGCCTGGAAACAAGCATTTAATGTTGAGCCCTTTGCAGGTTTACAACTTGGGATTTCCCTCCTTCTCATGTCAGGAAGCCAAGAGCTTAGGGAACCTGAGCAAGGGATACTTTCACTCCCATGAACTTGTGACAAACCTCAATGCTACAGATGCCAATCCATGATAAAGCCTAGCACGGGGCAGACCCTCAGGGACACATCATAACTGATGATGCTGACACAAACTCTACTCTTCCTGTTTAGTCTGGAGAGGAATTTTTCTTTCAACCAATCAACTTCCATTACACTGGTATTGTGAACAGCAAGAACATAGTTCTCCTGCCCATAAGGATTTAAGATCCAACTAGGGTTGATTCTAAGAGAGAACTTTAAGATGCTTACTACATCCGCAAATGCATATTTGAATATATACATACTCTTTGATGTGTAAGAGTGAAGCACACAAGACTGACTCTAAAAGCGATCAGAGTTGAACCTAAGATGCTGGTTAACTAGATCTGGGTACATTAATACAGAGGAAGACTATACAGCCATGAAAATTATAATCTGCACGTTTACAGACATGAAAAAAATATGCATAATATATTGCTCAGTGAAAAACATTCTAAGATTATAGATAATGTTAATATTTATACATATACATGCACAGTCACATATCCATAGGCATTACAATATCTATATGGGATATTAACAATGTTTCTAGTTTTCTCTTTCTTACCTGCTTTTCTAATCTTTTCTACACTAAATATATATTCTTGTGTATTAAAATGTTTAAAGATAGAAAAGCAATCACCCTAGTTTTTAAAAAAATAGTTTTTATATATTATAGGAAAAGAGAAGTTATCATAGAACAGTTTAAATTAAAAAAATTTTTTTGAAGAAGGCTAGTTTTGATCTGGGGCTTGAAGATGATAATGGTTTTAGAATGGCAGGGAAGGAGAGGGGGTCTTGTTCAAAGCCTCGGGTGGAAACTGGCAAATGTGTATTTGTGTGTGCATGTGTGCATGTAGGTATGCGGGTGCATGTTTTGGGGGTGAGAAAGAGAAGCAGTTAACGCATCAGAGCAAAGGAGTCAAAGGACAGTCTAGGGAATCTGAACTTTATACTCTGGGAAAAGAAGAGCCAGATAAAGTGACATTTCACTAAAAATTTGTTGGAGGATAAAGATTCTAAGTGCCCTGCACAAATGGGGTTGGACAGGGGAGAGGCTGGAGCCCGGGAAACCAGCTTGGAGGCGGCTGCAGAAGTCTGTTTGAGGTGCCGTGGCCCCACTAACATGTGAACTATGGAAATGAAAAGATAGGAGCTGATCTGGACAGCATCACGGAACAAGGGTCAGCTAGCCCGGGCAGGTGACAGCATTTGGAGGCTGTAAGACAGAAGTAAAAATGAGTTCAGGGTTTTGATCAAAGAGGCTCTAGAGGCTGCTGGTGAAAGCAAAACTTTCCCATTCCGATGTATCAGGTGGGGTGTGGAGGGGGAGATCATGCAGGTCTGAGGGACATTCAAGCAAGCTCAAGTGCTGTAGCCTCAACAGCACAGGGCTGATTTTAACACCCCGGGATTCCAGTCTTGTCCTGGCACTCCCTGCCATGTGACCTCCCTCATCTATAAAGGGGATGGTGAGAGCTATACCTTGAGAGTGGCTACTCTCAGAGTGGCTACTTCAGAGTGGCTACTTCAGAGTGGCTGAAGGGTCAGTGAGATCATCTGGTTAAAAAGCACCTAGAACACTAAGCAGCTGTATAAACACCAAGCACTGTTGTCACGCACACAGGTGGCGGCTGCATGGAGAGATGACCCTCGCTGAGAACACAAGGCTGCAGAAGTCAAGATGGTCCAGGAACCCAGCCTCAGCCTAGCCTTTAATAAACAGAGAGAATTTCTGGAGAACCCACTGATTTACTGAAAAGGATCAATTCCCTTCCCCAAAGCCAGGAGCCGAAGCTCCTCGGTTCAGGGTAAAGGCGTGTGGTCAGCGCTACCTCAAGGGAGCTTCTTCCCAGGCTACGAGCTGGGAAGACCTCCCGCGTCAAGTGTTACATGTGAGGAAACTGAGGCCCGGAGGAGCAGAAAAGTAAGTTGGCCGAGGTCACCTCACTGGGGAAACTCCATGATAGCCGCAGGAGGACAGAAGAATGACGTGGTGGGGATGGACCACTTTCTGCTCCCTGTGGCCACCAAGCTGACCCTCATTGCCACCTTCTCTTTCCTGGACTTCTGTGCAGCCTCTCCACAACCTGTTCTCCCCATTGAGGCCAGAGTGATCTTTCAAAGCTAAACATAACCAGGTCACTTCTTTGTGAAGAGCACTTTTATGGGTTGGGAGCAGTGCCATCCACCCAGCCCTTTACTAAAGGCCACAGCCCCTGTCCTGAGAGCCTATAGCTCTCCCTGCTAAAGGCTCCCACCCTTTGACCCTTCAACTCTGCCACTCCTTTGCAAATAATCCCCTCATTAAACCCCTCAGCCACCGCTTTAGAGTTGCCCGCTGCATGGCCAAGATACCCATGGCCTTTAAGGCCCCCGTGATGTGGCTCCTGTCTGCCCCTCCTGTCTCCACCCACCAGTCCACACTCTCACTAAAACAAGCCCCTACTCATCCTTGGGTGAGTTATAAGCTGTGGGTTATGTTATAAACGCACAGTTCCCAGTTAATAGCATTTATCATCATTTGTCATGACATACATGTCTATATGTACGAAGACACATGTGTGATTATCTATTTCTCACTAGACTGTAGAACAAGGTGCCCTGGTTGATCCAGTTTCCAGAGTCTGAAGGCCAAAGGGTTCGGAGGCAAAATTCTCCCAGAGACTAAGCTGCTACCAGCCTCCCTGTCATTCTGTCTCAGTGACATGATAAAAAGGGAAAATGAACAATTGCCACAGATGCTCTGAAAATGACATTCTTGGCATCTCTTCAGCCAAGCAGCACGCAGGGGGGACCCCATGGGGGGAGAAGGGAGGGAGTGCTGGCTGCTCCCAGGAGCCAAAAGCACAGTCCAGGCCTGGTATCAGAACCTGCCCTTGGGAATGAAGCTGACAGCCCATAGGAATGTCCCAGAGATGGAGGAGGCTATTAACATGGCTCACTCAGACTGCGCCGCATGGGGAGGGAACAGAGTCTCATTATTAACCTCGGTGTATTAATATTTGATAAAGCATCTTCACGATGATAGATAGCAGTCACCCAGAACAGGGGAACAGCTGTGGTTCTGCAAAGCATTCTCAAAGAGGAGGAACAGTTTTTATCAAGAGGGGACAATGGGAGAAAGTGTTATGTCCTGGGCAGGGGAAACTGCCCCGGACCACACGGTGCAGGTGGCACACTGGCCTCCCTCGTAGGTTGGTCTACACAGGTAACTGGCAGGTTTCTCTGCACAGTGGCCTGTCTCAGGGGAAGAAGGAGAACTCACAGTGGCTGACCTCCAAGAGCTGCTGAGCCAATTATGTTTTTCTTCTGACAGCACATTAAAATGATTGCTGATGATTAAAGATATTTCTGTGAATACTACATTTTCCCAATATCTAGTCTTTAAATAGAACTCCATTCCATGTTTTGAAATCTGAGAAGAAAACATTTAAAAAATTTCTCGTTAATGACACCATCTTTGTTCTCACAGGTAGCTTAAGAGAGACATTTGGGCCATGCACACCTGATGCCTTGGTCTCCAGCAGCTGTTTTTGAAACTGTCAACTTAACAGGCTGCCAAGAAGCACCCCTGTGCCAGGGGTCAGGCTGCTGACCCCTCCTGGCACAACTGTGATGGAATCCTGCTCTCTGAAAGAAATCATTCACCCTTTGGACACAAAGCCCTTCTCACACAACTGGGGCACCTGGGCTCAGAGTCATCCTGGTGCAGGTGGGGTGAGACTAAGCGTCACTTTTTGCCACCAGAGTCAGGAAGGAGCCCTTACCACCCTCTCTGGGGAGTTTCCAGAGGGTCCAGGCTGGTGGGCAGGGAGTGCCAGGGTCTGAGGACCACTGTCCTAAAGCTCTGATGGAATACCTGCCGGTCGCAGAACTTAACCTTGGGGCCTGGGCACAGTGGGTCTGGAAGACATTCAAGGTGCAGAGTGGCAGCAACCCTGTGCTTCAGGGTACAGGGACATGGCCTGCAGTTCACCCGCTGCCCTGTTGCGTTCTCTGAATTGTCCTAAAGCAACCTCACCTCTGGCCTCACCTCATTTCTAGTAAGAAGGCTACAAAGAGAGAATGTGGAAAGAAAGCACGTCTCTAGTTTGAAACATGACTTGGATTCTGATTTAAAGGCACAAGCAGAGTGGGCTACATAATTTCGTGCATTTTGTCTTAAAAGGGAGGCTCTGTGTCGTCTGTCCCTTAGTAATTGTTCAATGAGCCAAAAAGGGGGAGAAAGGGCGTGTCGGGTCCTCCCCTCCTCACAGCCTCCTCAGGAGGCCCCAGCCTGCTCTCTGCACTGCAACCTTCCAGATGCCTCTGCATCAGTGAGCTGGAAATCACACAGCGAGCGGCACTTGGGATGCGGGGAGGCTGAGCTGTGTGCGTGCATAAGGCAGGCAGGGGATGTGCGATGGAGGCTAGTGCACAAGGTTTCTCTTTTCAGGGCATCTTTCTGTTGCCTTCCTCCAACCCCCCCCCCCACCATCCCCGCCCAGTGCGGTCACATCTGCCCCGAGGCAGCATCCTCACCCAGATCACAGGGGTACACGACAGGTGCGAGGGTGCGTGCAGGCAGAGGCCTCCTCTGGGATGAGGAAAGAGGGCACGAAGGGCAGGCGTTCTGGCCGAAAACTCCCCGCAGCCTGCAGTGCTTCATCCCTCGTTCAGACCCACAAATGTTTGCCTAATGGCGCCCAGTGTGAAGGACAGGAAACGGGGTGACGATGAGGATGGCTCGAGGAGACACTGGGAGCTTTTCTTTTTTACTGAAACGCGAAGGCTGGAACCTCTTGGAGGGATAGGAACTTGGGCTTTCCAGCTGCTCCCCTTCCTCTAACTTTCAAAGCAAGTCTGAAAAGTAAGAGGGGCCAGAGGCAGTCATCAAAGCAGAGAATGGCCTCCCGTTCAGGAAGAAGCCTCAGGACTTAGCCACCGCTGAACCTCAGGAAGCGCTGTCAGCTTTAGAGGCTGACACTGAGCGCAACATCTGCCCAGGGACCTACCTGCGAATATTCCTGCTGGGCCCCCAAGCCTCCCCTTGGCATGCCAAGGTCCAATCCATCCCCATCCAGGAGCCCCCTGCAGTGTCTTCCTACCCACCTCCCCTTTCACTTTAGTCAGGCTGATCCAGTTTTGAACCCAGAGTAACTCATTCTGGAGAGGAGTCAGGTATGTGTATACCAACGTGGCAGTTTCCAGGCAGAATAACCAGATGGCTTGTTTATTTCGGCCCTGGGCGGAAGAGCCGTGAATGGTCTGAAAGGCTGAATAGGGAGTGCTTCCTTTGGAGCTGAGAGGAAGATGACTTAAGAGGCAGAATAGATGGAGTCCAGCTAACCTAATGCAAGTCCTCTAACCACAGGTCACTAAGCAGAGAGGGACCAGGAAGAGCTGCCACACTAGGAAGAGCATCTCACAGGGCCTCACCGTCCTCTGGTTTCTTGTGCCTTCCTGTCACTCAGCTGATGGCAGACACACACCTGGGGTCTAGGCTGGATGCCTTTGGAGAAAGATCTGCACAGCAGCGGGCTTCATCCCCATGGCCCCTGGGTCCCTGGGGACCAAGCCAAGAGCTCGAAGGGCAAGCATTAGCCTAATTCCGCTGGTCCCTGGCTCTTTTTTCCAACCCAAGCCTTCTAAGATGAAGGAGGGTGGGGGTTAAGAGGGAAGAAACTGTCCCTGGAACAGGCCAAGGTAACTGGGACATTGACTGAGCTGATGAACTCGAATATCTGAAGTTGGGAGAAGAGAAGGGACAGAAAGATACTATTCCTGGGAGTTCCCTGGCGGTCCAGTGGTTAGGACTCAGCGCTTCCACAGCCAAGGGCCCAGGTTCGATCCCTGGTGGGGGGACTGAGATCCCACAAGCTGCAAGGCCAAAAAAAAAAAAAAAAAAGAAAACAAAAAGAAAGATACTATTCTTAAGGAGATTTCCTATAAATACTAACATTCACCTAGTATATTATTAATAAAATAACTTTCATAAACCTTATCTTACTTGATCTTCACAACTACCTTGGGAAAATACTACTGTCTTCATTGCGTAAAACAGGAGATCGGGGGCTTCCCTGGTGGCACAGTGGTTAAGAATCCACCTGCCAATGCAGGGGACACGGGTTCGAGCCCTGGTCCGGGAAGATCCCACATGCCGCGGAACAACTAAGCCCGTGAGCCACAACTACTGAAGCCCGCGTGCCTAGAGCCAGTGCTCCCAACAAGAGAAGCCACCGCAATGAGAAGCCCGCGCACCGCAACGAAGAGTAGCCCCGGCTTGCAGCAACTAGAGAAAGTCCGCATTCAGCAACGAAGACCCAACGCAGCCAAAAATAAAATAAATAAAATAAATTTATAAAAAGAAAAACCCAGGAGATTGACTGAACTGTCCTCCATGGCAGTAGCATTAGCAGTGGAACCAGGACCTCAATCTGGGTCTTGTGACATTTTCCTCCTCATCCCAGGACCTTCGATTTGAGATGGGAAAGACCAGGCCAACATCTCCAACGCTGCCATGTATACGTATAAAGCAGATCACCGCCATCTTTTAAGAAATACAGGTCTGCACGCCTTCCTTGCCGTAGTACTCCTGGGAGTGGGGGAGTGGCCTCAGAGCACGCTGGAATAATAGGGACCAAAGGCAGCCTCTGCTTCCTAAGCCTCTTTGGAAAGGCTGACCCCGCCTAGACTGCCAAGTCAGCCCCAAAGACGGCACTGAAGAGAAAAACGTCAAGAAGTTAAAACCAGTGGGGAGGTGGGTGTGGGAGACTGACGCTCCCTTTCTCTGCTCTGCCTACCCAACCACTCTACTTTGGACCTTCTCAAAGCTTTAGTTTCTCCCACAGGTCACTCAGAGTGGGCTCTCAGGAGAGGAAATTCAGTAAACTGGTTAGGGTTTTCTTTGTTTTAAAAAATCCTGAATGGACCCCAAACTTGCAAGTTTACTTGTTAGCCAGATGTTCTAAATGACTAAGGTCCAGGCATGCAGCTCTACACTCTGCGGTTCCTCTCCTTCTGGGGGGCTTTCAGATGCTTTGATAGATGAGATGCACACTCGTAGTGAGGAATAGGCAAGGCTGATAGAGGGCCCTTTCCTGCTCAACCCAGTTCTACCAGTTTCCCAGGCTGCGCATCACTCAGGCCAGGCTACCACACAGACCCGCCAACTGGACCAACTCTTAGCCCATCGGCCTGTTAGAACCACACACACCCTTCAATCCCCGGCCCCAGGGCCACCTCTTCCATAGACAAGTCCCTGATGCTCCCGGCATCTCCCCCTTTGTTCTCTCATTGCTATTTAATTATGTGTCTTTCCCATAGTTCTTCTCTAATTCTACTCATGCTAATTAATGATGAACATTGTTCACTTCCCTAATAGATCATAAACTCCTCAGGGACGCATACTATGTTGAATCCAACTCTCTGCTCCCCTCCTCTCCACATTCATGTCTGGGTAGGGGTTTAGCTTTACACATAGTAGGAACGTGACTGATAATTGTTAAAATGGAATTTACCTCGATTTCTTAAAAAACAGGTTACCCGTGAAACACGAAAGACAGCCCCACTCCTCAAGCTGTTCTTTGGCAAACTTTACGGAACACAGTACCGCTCTCCCTCCAGCTGTATCCCAGGGTCACTGCAGCCAGACCCAGCCAGCATGAGACACAAAGAATGTCACCAGACTGGCAAAGGCAAGGGTTCCAAGTTTGGTTATTTAAAGAGGTTAAAATTACACTGGGGTTGGTGCCAGTATACATCCCCTAGGAAAACCAAGGAAGGATTTTGTGGGGTAAGGGATGGTGAGGAGGAGATGAAGGAAGAAGAAAGGGAGTTTCCTGCAAAGAGCAAGGACCAAAAGGGTGACGGCTGAGACCTGAAAAGATTCTCCACCGTGACAAGGGAATGAGCTATCCCATCCCTTTTACAGGGATGGGAAACCCAGACACTCCTGAGGTGAAATGTCATCATGGCCTCAGAGGGGCCCTGCTCATGACTCAAGGTCAGTTGGAGACCCAGGCACCTGGGAACAGAGTGGAGGGAGAGAAGGTGGAAGGAACCTCAGAGAGGGCCACAAGGAACCTCAGAGAGGGCCATGAGCGAGGGGCAGTGGGAGAATCAGCCCAGAGAGTGCTTATGGGAAGGCTGTGCCCTTCAAACAAGGCAGAAGATGGAACAATCGATGATGGGGGATGCGAGTCTGATCTGACCCATACACCACCCCATGTAACCCAAACTCTCTTTATTGGTCAAGGACTTAGGGTCAGAACATAGCTACCCTGGGCAGGGCTCCATGGAGGCAATGGTCACAGGGGTTGGAGGGGGGAAAAATCCCAAGAATCAGATCTCAGCCAGCAGGGGGAGGAGAAGCCATTTCCACTAGAGATTAAAGATTCCCTCTCTCTCTCCCTCTCTCTCTTTCTTTCTCCCTCTCTCTCTCAGAAACACACACACAAATCTATTATGAACCTGCTAAGTAAAAATCTAATTCCAGGGACTTCCCTAGTGGCGCAATGGTTAAGAATCCGCCTGCCATTGCAGGGGACATGGGTTCGAACCCTGCTCCGGGAAGATCCCACGTGCCGTGGAGCAACTAAGCCCTTGCGCCACAACTACTGATCCTTCGCTCCACGAGAGAAGCCACCGTAGTGAGAAGCCCGCGCACAGCAACGAAGACCCAATGCAGCCAAAAATAAATAAATTTATTAAAAAAAAAATCTAATTCCAGTTTGATAAGAGGTTTCGTCCAGAAAATCCTCCTTTCTGAGGCAGTGTGGGGAAGACGTTATCTGTTCTCAGTTTCCTATCGAATCACCCTTTCCTTTCGGGGCCACAGAGAAGATGATGACAGTTCCTCTATCCAGGACCAGGCAGGGGATCGAGGTCCATAATGAGGTCCACGCACCCCTGCCCGGCTGTCCCGCCCCTCACACACTCCTTCGCCCAGACCTTCTTTCACTTCTGATTTTGGACACAGGTCATTCAGGACAGAGGTTGAGGCCAACGGTCCACCTGCAGCACCTCACACCTGGGAGGAAGTGGGGGACATGTGGGAAGAGAGGCTGCCTGATCTGTGCTCCCTCCCGAGGGGCCCTGGCCTCTGAGCCACGCAGCCACGTCTCCATCACCGCCCTGCTAGGGCTCACGCCAACGCACACAGAGGATTCACCACAGGCGGGAAGGGCAGTGAACCTCGGGATTAGGCGAGCGGCTCCCCTAACCGCCACGGCCCCGAAGAGTACCTGCCAAGGCCTTGATCCGGGACCTCTCAAAGAGCCTGGCTGAGCTGTTGTCATTATCCAGCTCATCGTCCGGGGCATCCCAGCGGGCATTGATCCGGCTGTATGGTGGCTGGTTGCCCACGTTTTCAACCTCCGTGGCCGATGTCATGTCAGCAGGCTCTCAGCAGCTATGCCTGCCTCAGTCTTCATGGAAGGGTCCCTGGGGGCGGACAGCAACATAGTCAGAGGGTTAGTGCCCACCCCCTTGGACTTTGTCTCAGGGGAAACTTATTTGGAGCGTCCAACAGGAGTATATCCTGCGGGAGCAGCACACGGTGCCCTCTGCCTGGCCATGCTTCCTACCCAGGGTCTCCAGGTTGTCAGGTATAAAATAATGCAGCAGCAGAAGCAGCAATGGTAACGGCGGCAGTGGCGGCGGGGACGGAGAGCTGCACGCAGCAAGGGTCAGGACAGCCAGCAGGTGGAGACGTCAGTCGCAGGCAGGCCCACTGCCTCCAAACCCGCTGCCGCGGCCACCGAGGGGGCTGGCTCTCCTGGGAGTCAGAGGCTGGCATGGACGAGCTGGGAATAGCAGCTCCATCCTGTGGACTGGGGCCAGGACCCAACCTGGCGGGGAGATGGGGACAGGGCAGGAGAGGGGAGAAGCTGGGAGTTGACTCAAACATGAATCAGTGGGGAGAGAGGAGAGCATGAGCTTTAAGATGCCACTGGTGCCACCAGCCCCTGCAGCTGCACTGGGGAAAGTTAACTCCTCCCAGGGGCTGCCCAAGAGCCCTCCGAGTTCTTTCCCTGCAGCAAACATTCAGAAAGCCGGACCCTTGGTTTGGCCTTCTCTGAAGTGCGCCCAGGTGCTTGGACAAGCTCTCCTGTTGCGTCCCAGGCACGATGGTGGTGTGCGGTGGTGAGGGGATCCCACCGACAGCGGAGCTGTGTGTGTTCATCTGTGCCGTGAACATGGGCTTCGGGAGCACTGGGTTCCTCACTTGCCTGTCACTCATTCACGAGGCTCATTCATTCATGATTATGTCAAAGATGCGCCCAGTCCCTACGAGGCGGCAGGCACTGTGCCAGGCAATTATGAGTGAGACAGGAAGGGCCCTGTCCTCGTGGAGCTTCTACTCTGGCAGCAAGACAGAGGATTGAAGAAGCAGTTACAATAAGGTGCCACAACTAGGAAAGGATGAGGGAGCGTGAGGGACTCGTGCTAGAGGCTGGGTATCCGGGGAAGGAGAGTTTGAGCTGATTCCAAGAGGAAGCTTGGAGGCATCCTATAAAGGGATAGGTGGAAAGGAACGGGTCCAAACAAAAGGAATAACGAGCAGGTGCACTGTTCTGAAGGTAAGAAAGGGCGTGGCGAAACTTAGGAACCTTACGATATAACTGGAGGTGAGGGCGAGGTCAGAGAGAAAAGCGGGACAGGAGGCTAGAGAGGCCGGGCTGGGTCCTCAATGTCCTGGGCCTTTGGAAAAAGACCGGCTTCCCTTCAGTCTTAACTTCCTCCCCCGTACCTGCCCTTCAGTGCTCTCCCCAGGGAGCTTACAGGACTCCAAGATCAAGTCTGTGACACAGAACAGGGAGCCTAGAGCCTTCCTATCCAAGAGAACAAAAGGGGTGGGAGTAGGGGAGGCTGTGAGGCAGACAAATGACAAGTGTCGACAGCGAGTGAGCTGTGAGGTAAGCCACTCTCTCCCGGAGCGCGTGCATACACACGCACGTCACACACGCACTCAGTCCAGCACACACACTCACCACCCAAGCAGGCACACGCTTGAGGAAGAAGTGAAGCCAGTTCACCAATCCAAGCGTGACTGCAGCCGCAGAGCCCTTATTTTTCAGACTGAATCACTTCAGGCTCTTTTCCCCCCATCTGATGAATCAATCCCACCGCAGGCCTTTGCGGTAAGACAGGAGGAGCCAGAATTATCCACCCTAACTGCATAAGGGAGGAAACCAAGGCCTCCTAGGATGAGGCCTCCCCAAGGTCATGTCGGGAATTACTGCTGCGGCCGGGAAGAGGCCAGACTGGGAAGAGGCCACTTTACGAAAGCAGGTGGGGAACGAACATGGCACACGGGGTCAGAGCGCACTCCCCGGCTTCCAGGGCTTGGCCAAGGTGTTTGCTACTCATGCGGCAGGCAGGGGGCAGGGTGGGGGAAGGCAGGGGAGCCACCCCACCGGGTATCCGCGTGATTCCAGTCCTGGGACCCAGCACACCCTCGTCCCTTCTGACAGCCTGTCGTCTTGCACAGACACGCTGCTTCCAGGGCTGAGATGTCCCACTCGGCTGGCCCCCGCGGAGGTGGCTGGGAGGGCCCTCCTCCCTCCACCACGCCCTTCCCTACTTCCCTTAAGGGAAACCACCACCAGCTTGGAGCTGCGAGTGGGGAGGGGCTGACAGGCTGACCGCTGGCCCCTGAGCAGGGCCGAGCTGCCAGATGCAGACGGCGAGGTGAGATCGGATCGTGCGTGCAGGAGGTAACCAGACCCTGGCTCTCCTTCTCGTCTCAGGCTATTTTTAAGCGTGGCTGAGAGGGGCCCAGGCCGCGGGGCCCAGGGAGTGAGATTACCTTTGCCGCGGCTCCGTAAATAAGTCTGCCCCAGAAAGATGAGCCTGAGCGGGCAGACCAGCAGGACCGGGCGTTCAAGACAAGACTGATGGCCCCGGGAGCAGAAGAGCAGCCACTCGACAGCAAGTCACCCTGCTTAAAAACGCCCGTGCCGCCTGCGACTGCAGCTCGGAGGAGGCTGCAGCCGGGCAGCGGCTCTGCCGGAACGTGAAAAAAACACACGTGCGCGTCTAAACACACAACGCTAGGTGTTTTTTCTTTCTTTTTTTTAGAAGGGTCAGGTCCCTGAAGACAAACACCAAGGAAAGAGATTCAGAAACTAAAGAGAGGCCCTCTTCCTCCTGCCCCCTCCCCCAGCCATGCCCACCCCAGCAGCCTGCCCAGATGGCATCCCATCAGGGCCAAGGGGCTGGGGGCTGGGCCAGTGTGCTCAGAGGCAAGGGGAGAATCAGGTGTGAGAGGCAGAAGAGAAGAAAATAAGAAAACAGGAAAGCTACAGATGGTTATTCCAGGAAAATAAAACAAAACAAAATATGCCTAAAACCAAATTCAACCCAGGGTCACCCATAATTGTCACAATGGCCCTTCAAAGGCATGGCAATAAAGAAACCACCATGACTGAAAAGAACAGCATAGGCTGGGGACACACGGTGGGGACACCTAACCAAATGGGGGGGTTCATGGAAATGACATTTAAGTTGATATCGGAGGGGAACTTGGAGCCAAGTTGATTCAGTCACGTCTTTAAGGATATAAGTCATCTATGCAGCCAGACTGGCCCTCCATGAGTATGACAGACAGCAATTCCATGGCTAAAAATAGGCCCCAAATTGCACCTCTCTTCCCTGCCAGCCCACCCAGGAAAAAAGGTATAAGAAGAAGTTCCATGTCCATTTACTCCCCAGTTCACCCTGAAGCCCCCTAGAAGCCCTTCTCGCAACCCACCAGACCCTCGTCAGACTGCAGGCGGGTCTTCTGTGGTCTGTGGGACCCCGCGCCCAGGAGAGCCCACCTTCCCTGTCCGTCAGCCTGCCTGTTCAGCAGCGGGGCAGGCCCGTCTCCAAAAGCACAGTCCGAGGCTCAGCCTCACACGGCGAGCTTCTGCCGCCCCCTGACCCCAGGTTACACTTTGAGTGGGATGGGTGCCTAGAAGACTTGCCCACAGCTCAGTACTGAAGAGCTCATGTGATCGCACAGCGCACTCACTTGCAGAAGGAGCGCCTGCCTGGGAAATGGATTTCACAACATCACTGATGCAACCCACAGCTCTGCCCTTCGCTCATGTGCCCAGGGCCCCGTCTGCTTCTGAGATCAGGTGTTAGGCCTCGGAATTTCAAGCCCACGTGCTATGCTCAGTTAATTCCCAGGGCGGGTAGGAACCCAGGAGGTGGCCGCCGCGGCAGCTCCTTTCCCCGCCTGCAGGGTGCTGCCAGAGTCCTAGGTAGAGCTCACTTCAGCCCTTCCCATAGCGCTGAGCAGCAGAGGATGGATGTTCTTTTCTTTCCCTCCCAACCCTATCCCCTCTTTCCTGTACCACACAAACGTGAGCAGCAACAAAGTCCAGGAGTGAGAAATGGGGGAAATACAGGCTGATGCTGTGTTTCCTTAGCAGGGTCACCGGTGCAGGCTACTGCAATAGCTTAAATACAGTCTTCCTTAAACCGAGAATTTAGACATTCTCTATCTTTATTTTCTCTTTAGTTGTAAGGTTTGACCCCCTCACTTGCTTCCTATTTTGTTCTGCCCCTTTATGCTACCCCAAACCTGCTTTTAACATGTTTTGCTACTATGGCAACCCAGGTCAAAAGATTAAATCCTAAAGTTTCCCTGGAAATTTTCTGCCAATACTTTTACCAAAACAGAACGTTCTTCTACTCCCTTTGATCATAATCTCATTGCATATTCACAGACACCTTAAAGAATAGTTAAACACTCACTAAAACATCAGGAGAACCAGTGAGCTGCCCAGCGCAGGGTACTCTATATCTACAGCCAGCCCCAACTTCCTCCCCATCCCCCGTCTCCAGCCTGGCACCTCCATCCGTCTAGCAGACGTCTCCACCTAGAAATTACGGCTCAGTCTCATTACGGCTAAGACTGAGCACACGGCTCCCAGCACAGCAGAGTAGGGGAGCTTCAGGACCATAGGGTGACAATGAGGCCCGGGCAAGCATACCACCTGTGGGTGAACTTTCCAGCAGATGGACATCACCAGCAGTGCCTGGGCCAAGCTGCTGCCTCTCCCCAGAGCACACTCTGCTTCCCCACACTCTACCATTCCCACTCTGACCCAGCCTGGCTTCCAGTCCATCATTAGGAGGGTGCGGTTTGGGGGTTCTTAAAGTCTCAAGATTCCTATCCATGGTTGCCACCATCAAGGATGCCCGTACATTTGCAACATCCTGGTCATTCTAGTCCACTGCTGTTTGGTCATTTTAATCCTTCTGCTCCAGTTTCTGTCACCAGGCAGGGACTTCAGGCCCACATGTCACAACTCGTCTGCCCTCATCATGGAAAAATCTACTACTAAGAAATGGCTTCGGTCATGCTGCAGCTGCTTGGATGGGGGAGGAGGGGAGGGATCCTGGCCCCGACAGTTCTTACAGGGATTTGAATGGGGAACAGGTGCTGCTCAGCTCTGATACAGGGATTGGCCCATCAGCCCTCTATCTTAACACCACCTATCAGCACATCACGTCCAACACAGACGCAAATGTCCACTGGGAATGATTAAAGGAGAGGGGAGAGATGGTCGTCTTAATATATGTAATTTTCAAAGATTATCTTCTATTGGGATTCTTGGGCTCCATAGCTACACATACAGAAAGCTATTACAACCCAGTCCTACTTCTTATCCCTCCTGACTCATTTCTTTCAAGATAGTCCCTGGCCTCCTCCCCCAAAATAAGTAGTAATTCTACGATAGTTGAATTGAAAAGCTGAATGCCCAATTTCTGTTCTTCCAAGAAGACTTTTCTAGAACACCCACAGTTACCCCTCTCTTCTCTGATGAAAACTGCACAGGGAGGTAGTGTGGCCTCAACATTCGAAGTGGTCAAGAATAGGCTGAAATACCTATGAACTGGGAGAAGATATTTGCAAATGATGCAACTGACAAGGACTTAATTTTCAAAATATACAAACAGCTCATACAACTCAACAACAAAAAAACAAACAACCCAGTCAAAAAATGGACAAAAGACCTAAATAGACATTTCTCCAAAGAAGACATACAGATGGCCAACAGGCGCATGAAAAGATGCTCAACATCACTAATTATTAGAGAAATGCAAATCAAAACTACAGTGAGGTATCACCTCACACCAGTCAGAATGGCCATCATTAAAAAGTCTACAAATAACAAATGCTGGAGAGCGTGTGGAGAAAAGGGAATCTTCCTACACTGCTGCTGGGAATGTAAATTGGTGCAGCCACTATGGAGAACAGTATGGAAGTTCCTCAAAATACTAAAAATAGAGTTGCCATATGATCCAGCAATCCCACTCCTGGGCATATATCCGGACAAAGCTATAATTCAAAAAGATGCATGCACTATTCACAATAGCAAAGGCATGGAAACAGCCTAAATGTCCATTGACAGATGAATGGATAAAGAAGATGTGGTACATACATACAATGGAATACTACCCAGCCATAAAAAAGAATGAAATAATGCCATTTGCAGCAACATGGATGGACCTAGGGATTATCATACTAAGTGAAGTAAGTTAGAC
This sequence comes from Pseudorca crassidens, assembly GCF_039906515.1. Classification (NCBI taxonomy): domain Eukaryota; kingdom Metazoa; phylum Chordata; class Mammalia; order Artiodactyla; family Delphinidae; genus Pseudorca; species Pseudorca crassidens. Next base: position 37,384,218 of record NC_090296.1, on the reverse strand, counting down.
AGAGAAAGACAAATATATGATATCATTTATATGTGGAGTCTAAAATATGACACAAATGAACTTATCTACAAAACAGAAACAGACTCACTGACATAGAAAACAAACTTATGGTTATCAAAGGGGAAAAGGGTGGGGGAGGGGTAAATTAAGAGTTTGGGATTAGCAAATACAAACTACTATATATAAAATAGATAAACAACAAGGTCCTACTCTATAGCACAGAGAACTGTATTCAATATCCTGTAATAAACCATAATGGAAAAGAATACGAAAAAGAATATATATGTATATGCATAATTGAATCACTTCGCTGTACACCAGAAACTAACACATTGTAAAATCAACTATACTTCGATAAAATAAATTCTAAAAAAAGAATAGGTTGAAATAATTAATTTGAAATAAAAGGTGAGATATTTCTCATGAAACAATTGATTCAGAAAAGATAATCAAAAAATAAAACCATTAGATAACAGATTGATGGAGAATTATACAATGGAATCAAGTTCCCAACACCTGAATTCACTGATGAGTTTTAGCATCACTAAGAATAAGACAATGAAACACTGTGTGTCTCCAGATATGATGCAATACGAAGGACATCATGGCCTATGACATTCTTGCCAAAAAAGTTGAACCTCAATCTGATCGAGTCTGTAGAGCTAAGTTCCCATTTACAGGAATCATAGGAGATTGATAGACAAGTTAAATGACAACATGAGGAAGCAAAGAGGCAGACCCGGAAGGCGGGTCATTTTGCAGACAACCGACTCCACTTTTTCAACAAGTCAACGGCATTAAAACAAACAGACTGAAAAAGAGGCAGAGGGTAGGGACTGCTGTAGATGAAAAGAGACTTAGGAGATATAATAGCGAATGTAACATGTATTTTGTTTGGAATTTGAATCAAACAACACCAAAACACATTTTTTAGACAACGAGGGGTATCTGAATTATAGACTCAATAGTGGATAATGACCAGGAATTATAGTCAATTATGTTAGGTGTGATCATGGCTTTGAGGTTATGTTACCATGGCCCTAGCGCCTAGTATGGTCTGGCTTCTTCCTCCCAGTCCAAGCTCATCCCTCACCACATGCACTACGTGCATCCTTCAAGTCTCCTTTCAGTTCTCAACCGGCATCCACGCCCCAGGCCGCCCCCTCCTCACCCCACCCCGGCTCTTGTGCACACTGTGCCCTTGGCCTGGAACACTTCCTGGAGCATCTTTGCATGTCTGGCTCCTCCTCCTTCCTCAGGTCTCCTCTTAGGTATCACTTCCTGTGGAAGTCCTCCCCAAGTACCACATCTAAGCTAAGTCCTTTGTCATCCTCAGTCTGGGCACTTTGCTTGACCCCTTCATAGCCCTCATCATAATTGCAATTACTCATACATCTGTTGGTTTACTTTTGTTTTTGTCTCTCCCTGCCTAGACTGTAGAGGTTCCTTGCAGGCAGCTGCAAGCCTGTCTTATTCATTATTGTATTCCAGTGCCTAGCACTGTGCTTGGGACATAGAGGTGCTCAGTAAATATTCTCCTCCTCCTAGAGACCTAAGCTCAAACTCTGGAGCCTCTATCCCACCTTATTCCTTGATCCATGCAGTACTTTCACATAGTCCACTTATGTGCATTGAGCACTTATTCAATATTGATTCATCACCACGGCCAGTCATTAAGCCTCTGTAAAGTGTCTTCCATCCATCACTCCTTTATGTTCTAAGGCTTCCACTTCACTCCAGGCCCTTACCGTTTCCCGCCTGGACTTGGGTAATGGTCCAACTTTGTCTGTTTCGGGCCTCTTCAATCCATCCTACACAGCCCTCCTCATAATGATTCGCCTCTACTCCATAGCTTTCAGCAACTCTCTAACGCACAGTCTAATCCAGGGTCCTACATCAGTTGGTGCTGAGCTCATACTCTCTCTTATGCCATCTCTGCTCCAACCAAGAGGGTCCACGTGTCCTGCACCCCCCACCTTTGTACCATGTGCCTCTACAACTTTATTTGTGCCACATCCCGTATGCTGAAATTTAGGCACCTCTCCTTGCAATTTAAAACAAATATAACTTTCAAACATTTAGAAACACAAAATAACATTTTCCTAGAATAGGAAGGAGGTCACCTTACCCCTCCTATTCAACTCCATGGATCCTGCACTGCTTCTATGACCAGCAAGTGGAGGTGGCAGGCACGGTGGGCTCAGGGAAAGCTGCTGATGATCTGTGCACCGACTCTCCCTCCTCAGTCCTGCTCCCTCCCCCAGTCTCATGTTTATTGCTGGGTGAGGCCAGATCCTCACTACCCTTCCTTCTGGCCATCCTTCCAATCCTGGGAAGAAGATGAATCTTTAGCTTCTTCTCCCTTCCATCTTCATTTTAATATGTTCAAGTCTTTCTCATCTTAAGTAAAACTCCTCCTTTCCATCCTTTCTTTCCTCCCTTTCAAAGCCAAATTTCTTGACAAAGTTGCCAAGAATAAGAACAGGTGATTTACAGAAGAGGAAATCCAAAAGGCTAAGACCCTAAAAAGAGATACTCAAGTTCATTAGCTAACCAACAAGTGCTGATTAAAATGAGACACCAGAGGCAAACATTATCAAGCTGGGTAACACGAGGTGTAGATGGTGGTGTGCAGCACAGATACCTTGTGTACTACTGGTGGGAGTGTGGAGTGGCCCAGCCATTCTGGAAGGCAGTCTGCAGTTCTCAGGCAGGTTACGTATCTACGACCCTGTTCGTAGGCATGCAGAGCAAAGAAATTCTCACACAAGTCAAAAAGGGGACAAATGCAAGGAAGTTCACTGCAGCGTTGACTGTGGTGGTGGGGAGGTGAAGATAACCTGTGTGTCCATCGCTGGGAGATGGACAGTAAAATGTGGTGAATGGACACATGCAGGACACATGGCAGCATTGGAGGATCTTAAAAAATAGTGGAGAAAATAAAGAAACAGAATGAGATCTATAACACACCACTGAATAATTTCAAAACATATGCACATAAAACAGCATACATATTATAAGGATATAAACAAAAGAAAAACTCTTAAACACATGAAGATGGTTGTCTCTAGGTGGACTTAGGGAAACGGAAAAGGGAAATGGAGATAAAAAGAAACCAACCAACCAACCAGGGGAGGTGCCCTGCCTAGAAAATGATGATGATGAACTGAGAGGTATGATGAGGCCTCTGCTCCTAAAGTAAAAATAGATACAGTGTATTTAACTATATTCATGAGAACTTCCTCATCCCATAACAACTCACTCCTTACTGCACTGAAAGCTGGCTTCCCTATTAGTTCATGAGGCTATTCTTGAACTATTCTTGAAGCTATTCACTGACAGCTCCCTTCCTTGTTCCTTAAAACAACAGATGCTTTTCAGGTCTTATCTTGACTTCTCAGAAGCCTTAAGCTCTGTTAGCCATTCCAAAATTTCCTGAAACCACTTCCTTTGTCTTCCAGGACATGCTCCTTGTTCTCCTTTAACTCTCTGGCCTTTCTCCTTGGCCTGCTCTGGGGGCTACGCTTCCTCTAACCTGTCCCTTGAATGGTGATGTTCCCCAGAGTTCTGTCCTGGGCCCCTTCCATTCTTCCTCTGTCTACTCGCTGTTTCTAGACAATCTCCTGCACTCCTGACCTGAATGACCACCTCGCGTGAATGACTTCGTGACCTTCACCTTGCATGACCTCTCTGCAACTCCCATCCATCACATCCAACTGCCTTCTGAACATCCACCTGGAAGGCCCACAGGCCTCTCACACTCAGCATTATTCCCAGTTGACTCTATCATCAACCCAGTCCCAGTCCTTCCTGCCATGTTCCTAGTCCACCAATATCCCAGTGGCCCAAACCCAAACCTGGGGTGATAGAACCCAGTATCTCATCAACTCAGTCCCCTCGATATCTCTCAAATCTCCATTCTTCTCTGTCTCCACTGCTCCCCTTCACTTCTCACCACTGTCATCTCAACTCTAGTGGCTTCCTGTTGATTTCTTTGCACCCATATTTGCTCTTTTGCCTACCATCCTGACCTATCCTCTACACTGTGGCCAGAAAGATCATCTTAGAATATAAATATGAGGTCACTTCCATACTTTAATAGCTCCTCTCTATCTCAGAAGAAAGTTTAAAATCCATCATAAATCAGAGTCAGAGCCCTTTGTGATCCATCCCCTCCCTGAACACTATTCTATCCAACCCTCCCTACTTCCGCAACCCTACTTTCCAGCCATAACGAACTCTATTCAGGTCCCCAGCTCTCTCTGGACACACTCTTTGCACATGCTGTTCCCTAAGCCTGGAACACACTCCCTCTTTTTCAGAATAATTTCTTATCCTTCAGAACTCGTCTTAGCCTTTGCTTTCTTCGAGAAAGCTCCCCATCTTCACCCCCATCCCCTGCAGCAGTGGGAGGTGGGAGCACTTCTTCCAGGCTCCCATCACACTCAGTGCTCATTGTCATCAAAGCACTTAGCCACAAAGCCAGGGACATCCTTAATCATTTTTTTTGTCCCAATTGCCCAGCATAATGCCAGGTACACGAAATGGGGATAAAAAATACTGAACAAATGGGTGAGAACTGAGAAATGCAGAGTACTGCCCTGAAGAGGACAAGAGCAGCTCCTGCCGAGGACACACTATTTGGAGGCCAATTTGGAGGTCAAGGTGGTGAAGGGGCTGGAAACGTGGCACGTAGCAGGAGTGCTGTGAATGCAGGCTGGTCATCGATGCCCTGACAGTGTCACTGTTGCCCTTGTGCCTCAATCTCACATTGCCGCTGTCTCTTCCTCTTTTGCTGGACTGTGGTGGCAAAAGAACAGGCAGTGGCAACAGGGCCCAACGCCTACAAACCAATCTTGAAACCTTTCAGAGCAGCTCCGACTCAACCCACACCTCAATTTTCTCACCAGAAACATTGATGAAAGCAGCCGTTCTCACCCAGAACTCTTCTAGACAGGGGAGCCCCACTCCACTTAGCTGAGAAGTCTTTTATTCTTTCTTGTGTCACAGAAACATCACTCATAGAATGGTTTCTATCTGTACAGCTCTGCTACACAAAGAGATCTATTTTAAAAGTTGAACCTATAAATAATATATGTTATGGGTGCCAATTCGGCATTCATTCATGTTAGAGCTTTTAAAATAATTCAGTTAAAATTAATCTTTTAAAAGTTGCTCAGGCCCACAAGGACTCCTGAGGGGACGGGCGCTGGCTGGAGGATTTTCCCACCTTTGGCCAGGGCATGAGCCTGGTGCGGTGGGGCTGTCCTCTGGACACATACAGGACACATACACAGCCCCTGCAAGGCTCCAGTCTCGCAGCAAAGGCAAGTGCAGCCTTTCCAGGCTTGGCAGAGCCGGTCCGCCTGTGCACAACCTCCCAGTCTGCTCAGAGAGCACCCCTCGGCCACTAGAATCCGTTTCAGCCTCCTTCCCTGGACGCTGCTGATGGGGACGCACCAGCTGCTGGCTCATGCAGTCACTCTGCCGCCCACGGTCCTCAGGAAAAAGACTTGGCTCTTTACACAACTGTGAGCAAAGCCCAAGGCTAGGAAGGGAACCTGGAATTTACTAGGAGCGTTATATACATTGCCCCATTTAACACACACCTATACTCACAAACTATTAGATATTATTACTGTTATTACTGCTATTAGTGTTATTGTCCCTGTTCTATCAAAACAGCAGACCTGGGTTGAAATCCTAACTCCTGTACTTAACTTAGTAGTCGTGTGCTCTTCTATAAGTCACTCAACCACTCTGTATCTCAGTTTTTCCACCTGTAAAATGAGGGAAATACCCTGTGCTTCCACGGCACAGGATAGGGCCTACCAATGTCCAAATTCTACTCTTTCTACACTCAGCTTGGAGGCATCTTCCAGTCACCCCTATGGTTAGGTGTGGCTGTGTGATTGAATGTGCACAAGGGACACCACTTCGAGGGCTTAGCCATAAAAATCTTCCCCATAATTCCTCATTCTTTCCCCTAAACTCCTAGGACCTAAAGGGCCAAGATGAGAGGAAACTGATTTCCTGGATGACTGTGGGGAACAAAGTCTCCCCCTCAATTTATACCCATTGACTCATCTATGATGTGAGCCAGAAATAAAATTTATTTTACAGTTCCTTATTAGAGCAGTTAGGATACCGAAATCAACACACCCACCACTTACCACATAAAGCTGTGTACAGATTATAGGAAGTTATATGAAAATGATGTATAAACCATAGAGTACCCTATAACCCCAAGGTATAGTTATTTACAAAGAAAATGCAGTATTTCTCAGTATCAAATTTGTGGGTCTGCTCAATACACACACTCTCACAGCAAAAAGGAAAGTACACAGTAGAAGGAGTCTACTGTCATTACCCCATTGCCCCTTCTGCAAACGTCTTTCCCTTTCACCCCTGCCTCAAGCATCCAAGCTCTCTCAACCTCCCTTGATGCCAGGTTCCTCCACTGAGTTGAATGACCCAAGTGGAACTCCTCCTTCAGACCTACTTCCATCCTTACTTCAAAACAAAATTGACTTTGACAACCTAATTCCCTATCATAGGCAACTCCTCAAAGGGAAGGATGCCATTTTCACCTCAGAGGTCTCTGCACATGGCAGGGACTCAATTTTAGTACATGTTAATTGGATGAAACGGATGTATCTACTTTCCCAAGGGGCAGAGTACCTCTCCCAGGGAACACATCTTAATAAGCGCCTTACAGAAATAGATCACCTTATTCAAAGGATGGATATGAAAGAGACAGTGTAGGACCCAAACCAGACAAATAGGTGAAAAATGGTTAGTCAGACAGGTTACTCAGCATGTTCAAATTGTGTGAGGGAGGGAACTGTGTATGGTACCTACAAGGAAAGCCAACTTTGCCTAGAGAGCCCCTGAAAAGTATAGCCTTAACTTATGTACAACCTGTGCTAGGAGGTAAACCCTGGGTGGGAGAAGGAACTGTCCAAAGTTAAAGAATGTGGCAAGAAGGGTGCAGAATGAGGCCCTATTTCCTGCCTTCTAGAGTTACACTCAGACCTCTTAGCCTCACTGCTGGCCTGACCATAACCAAGGACTTTGATGAATTTTCCAACATTATTCTAGTACCCTGTATCTGACTACAGAATCAAGACAAGCATTCACAAGTAGGTTGGCACTGTTTATTCATTAATTCAACAATTTTTTATTGAACAAAGCACCCCCTGCAAAACTCATGAAATATTTAGATATAAATAGAACAAAATATGTGCAAGATCAGTAGGCTGAAAACTACAAAACACTGATGAAAGAATTTGAAAGTCTAATAAATGGAGAGATATACCATGCCCATGGAATGGAAGATTCAATATTATTAAGATGTCAATTTTCCTGAAACTGATCTACAAATTCAGTGCAATGCCAATCAAAATACCCACAGGGCTTTTTTTTTTTTTTTTTTTTTAGAAATCAACAAGTTGCTTCTAAATTTTCTATTGAAATACAAAGATAATAGAACAGCAAAACCATTTTGTAAAAAGAACAAAACTGGAGGATTCACATTACCTGATTTCAAGACTTACCACAAAGCTACAGCCATCATGATAGCATAGTATGGCAAAAGGATAGACACACAGATCAATGGACTAAAGTCCAGAAATAGACTGACATATATATATAGTCAAACAATTATTGTCAAAGGTGCAAAAACAATGTAACAGAGAAAGGGTAGGTTTTTTCAACAAATGGGTGCTGCACAACTAGACATCAAATGAAAAATAAAGTGAACCTCTACCTATACCTTACACCACATACAGAATTTAAGCTAAAATGGATTATAGACCTAAATGTAAAACCTGAAACTTCTAGAAAAAAAAACAGAAGAAAATCTTTGTAAAGTTGGGTTAAGCAAAATATTTTAGATACAGCACCAAAAGTATGATCCATAGAAGACTGAGTATTATAAAAGAAAAAATTGATTAATCTGACCACCAAAATGTCTGCTCTTTGAAAGATATTAAAAATACAAGCTGCAGACTGGGAGAAAATACTTGTAAAACACTTGTCTGATAAAGGACTTATATCTAGAATATATAAAGAACTCTCAAAACTCATTAATTTTTTAAAAAAGGAAAAAACTCATTAATTAAAAAAAGCCTCAATTAAAAATGAGCAAAAGCTTTTTTTTTTTATTTTAATAAATTTATTTATTTATCTTTGGCTGTGTTGGGTCTTCGTTGCTGTGTGCGGGCTTTCTCTAGTTGCAGTGAGCGGGGGCTACTCTTTGTTGCAGTGTGCAGGTTTCTCATTGTGGTGGCTTCTCTTGTTGCAGAGCACAGGCTCTAGGCATGCGGGCTTCAGTAGTTGTGGCACAGGGGCTCAGTAGTTGTGGCTCACAGGCTCTAGAGTGCAGGCTCAGTAGTTGCGGTGCACGGGCTTAGTTGCTCTGCGGCATGTGGGATCTTCCTGGACCAGGGCTTGAACCCATGTCCCCTGCATTGGCAGGCGGATTCTTAACCACTGCACCACCAGGGAAGCCCGAGCAAAAGTTTTATACAGATGTTTCATCAAAAGATACGCAGATGGCAAATAAGCACATGAAGAGCTCAATATCATTCATCATTAGGGATGATGAAACTACAATAAGATAGCACTACGTGCCTATTAGAATGGCTTTTAAAAAAACTGACAAGTGCTGGTCAGGATGCAGAGCAACTAGAACTCTCAAACATTGCTGGTGGGAATGCAAAAGAGTACAGCCACTCTGGAAAAGAATTTAGCAGTTTCTTACAAAATTAAACATACGTTTACCATATGACCCAGCAATCCCACTCCTGGGTATCTTTACCCTAGAGAACTAAAAACTTAGGTTCACACAAAATGTAAATGTTTATACCAGCTTTACTCAATAATGACCCCAAATTAGAAACAACCTGTTTATTAACTGGTGAATGGATAAACCAACTGTGGTACCTCCACGCAATGCAATACTACTCAGTGATGAAAAAAAGAACTGATAAATTAGACCCAACATGAATGCATCACAAATGCATTATGCTAAGTGAAAGAAGCTGGACACAAAAGGCTGCATACTGTAGGATTCAGTTTATATGAAGTTTTGGAAGAGGCAAACCTATAAGGACAGAAAACAAACCCGTGGTTGACAATGGTTAGGGTTGAAGAAAGGGGCTGACAACAAAGGGGCATGAGGGAATTTTGGAGGGTGATTGTGGTGGTGGTTATACCACTGTGTGTATTTGTCAACACCCATAATAACGTACACTGAAAAGTGTAAATTTTACTGTATGTAAATTATTCCTCAATAAATTTAAAAACAAAATACTGAAACTAAAAACATAAACATAAATAAAAAGACTAAAAACAAATACTTATTGAGTACCTACTATGTACAGGTGCATTGTTATGAACTGCTTTCACAATAGTGATATAGAATAATTATTACAATTTATTTTAAAATAATGAGAGGGTTTTCTCCAGCAAGGTACTATAATGGAGGAGATTCTGCCCTCAGGTTGCCTAAGACGTGGATATAAGCAATGATACAACAAAATAGAATTAGGTAAGTGTGAAGAGAGAGACGTAAATAAAATATCACAGGAATTCAGAAACAGGAGAGAATACTGAATGTTGGAGAAACCAGGGAAGGCTTCACGATCAAGAGATGCCATTTGAGTTGGGTGCTGTTGACAGGAAGTGGTGATTTTATTGTCCAGGTAAACAGTGTTTATCAGAAAGTTTTCTCACATAATTTCTCTTTGATCCTTCTAACAACCTGGGAGACAGGGTAGGAGTGGGGGAGATACTATTAATCGCAGTTTCAGTTAAACAAACTAAGACTTTGAGATCAAGTTCCTTGCCCAACACTTGGGTGGCAAAGCTAAGGCTTAAACTCAGGTCTTCTGAGAGTTCGGCTCACTCTCTGTTCCCAGATGGTACACCCATCTAGAAGAAAAGTTCTTCCTTCTCATGATATCGAGAGTGACTGCTAATGGTGCCCTTTCCACCTTCGGATCTCTCCAAGAGAATGGGTTACTTCTAGCCGTTCTGGCCACTGAGAACACCCTACAAGGCTAAAATGCTTATTTGAGTCTTTCCTGCATGTGGAATGAGAGCCAGCAGAGGGGAGATTTTCTGTGGCATTCATTTAAACTCAATGTCTCAAAGTATCTTTTATAAATACTAAAAAAACCAAAAGCCTTGAAAGTTACAAGGGTAATATGGACTGCTTCGAATGCATGGTCATATACGTAACCCTGAAATTATTTAAGACGCGACCCCAGACCTTATAGGGCAAACTACTCTTGGAGGGGATCAGCTCCCCCAAAGAACTCTGAAGCTCTTCCAAGAAGCTTTCTTATGACCTGAAGGAGGACACCTGTTCACATGCCTTATCTGGCTGAGCCTCTTATCCGTCATTCCTTCACGCGTGTGAGAGTCTATCTGGCACACACTGAGCTCCTTGCTCTGGAGCCTGTCTACATGCCAACCACTAGGCTAGCGATCACATTTCTCTGGGGAAGAAACAATACCACGGAGATGTAAATGGCTTCTACATTTTGCTGCTGCTATCTCAATCCTTTTTGTTCATTGCTAACTTAAAAAAATAATGAGACAGTGCCATTAGGAGCAGAAATTAATTTAACCAAATATTTCCTGAATGGATACTATATGTGTGTTCATAATGAGATGGTCCCTGTCCTCAAGGATCTTACAGTCAGGCAGGTTATTCAAACATTTCTCATTGGCAAAACTGGAGAAACTTCTTTCTCCTTTCTGAGTTCTAGTTTTCTCATGTGGATACTAGGGAGTAAATTTCTCCAGCTATTAAGCAGTTGTCATCAAAAACATTTACTGAGAATCTATAGCACGCTGCACCTCATAAACACCGTCACGTGAAATCCTCAGAACAACTCTTTGAGGCAGCCACTCCTTTTTCTGACTGAAGCATAGTTGGTATACAATATGATATAAGTTACAGGTGTACAGTATAGTGATTCACAGTTTTTAAAGGTTATACTCCATTTATAGTTATTATAAAATATTGGCTATATTCCCCGTGTTGTACAATATATCCTTGTAGTTTATTTTATACCTAATAGTTTGTACCTCTCACTTCCCTACCCCTATATTGCCCCTCTCCCTTCCCTCTCCCCACTGGTAACCACTAGTTTGCTCTCTGTCTCTGTGCCTGTTTCTCTTTTGTTATATTCACTAGTTTGCTGTATTTTTAAGATTCCACATATAAGTGATATCATACAGTATTTGTCATTCTCTGTCTGACTCATTTCACTTAGCACAATACCCTCCAAGGCCATCCATGCTGTTGCAAATGGCAAAATTCCATTCATTTTTTATGGCTGAGTAGTAGTCTATTGTGTATACACACCACATCTTCTTTACCCATTCACCTGTTGACGGACACCTAGGTTGCCTACATTTTGGCAACTGTAAATAATGCTGCTATGAACATTGGGGTACATGTATCTTTTCAAATTACTGTTTTTATTCCTTTTGGATATGTACCCAGGAGTGGAACTGCTGGGTCATATTTTTAGTTTTTTGAGAAACATCTATACTGTTTTCCACAGTGGCTGTACAAATTTACACTCCCAGCAAAAGTGTAGGAGGGTTCCCTTTTCTCCACATCCTCACCAACATTTGTTATTTGTGTTTTTTGATGATGGCCATTCTGACAGGTGTGAGGTGATATCTCACTGTGGTTTTGATTTGCATTTCCCTGATGATTAGCAACGTTGAGCATCTTTTCATGTGCCTGTTGGCCATCTGCATGTCCTCTTTGGAAAAATGTCTATTCACGTCTTCTGCCCAATTTTTAATTGAGTTGTTTGCTTTTTTATGTTGAGTTGTATGAGCTGTTTATATATGTTGGATATTAATCCCTTACCAGTCATGTCACTTGCAAAATTTTCTCCCATTCAGTAGGTTGTCTTTTTGTTTTGTCAATGGTTTCTCTTGCTGTGCAAAAGATTTTAAGTTTACTTAGGTCCGTTTTTTTTTTTTTTTTTTTTTTTGTGGTACGCGGGCCTCTCACTGTTGTGGCCTCTCCCGTTGTGGAGCACAGGCTCCAGACGTGCAGGCTCAGCGGCCATGGCTCACGGGCCCAGCCGCTCTGCGGCATGTGGGATCTTCCCGGACCAGGGCAAGAACCCGTGTCCCCTGCATCGGCAGGCGGACTCTCAACCACTGTGTCACCAGGGAAGCCCGGTCCGTTTGTGTATAGTTCTTATTATCCCCATTTTAAAGGTGAGGACACTGAGGCTTAGAGAGTTCGGTGATGTGCCCCATCCATTGGCCAGTAAGTGATGGAGTCAGGATTCAACCTCAGGCAGACAGGCTCAGAGCCCCTGCCCTTAACCACTGCGATCATAGTCCTGCCTGCCCTGAGCCCTATGCAGGGAGGAATGAGAGATCAAAGGAGCAGGTGCCTATAAACAGTTTTTAAATCATCTGGGACAGATTCGTCCACATTCAGCTCAACACCAGCCAACAAGAACATCAAGAAAGGCAACAGGAAAGAAAGATGATCTACATTGGGAGGCCAAGAGGCCCTTTAAGGTCACAGTTAATCCAACCCTGAGATTGCAGAACACAAATACACTGGGTCTCTAGCAGGCATCAGACCCACATTTCCTCTGAGGATCTCCAAGCACCTTTTCCCCCAGAGTCGTCGCAGACACAGAGAGGATAGGAAAGCAAGGTGGGGTAACTTTCCCAGGACAGTGTCAGAAGGGAAATGTCTGTGTTTAACCCCCCAGCTCTTCACTGAAGCCACACTCTATTTTTAGGGTCCCTCTTTAACCCAACACACATCTATTTTCAGAAGAAGGGAAACCCCAATGTGTGGAACCAGAGGAGGGTTTCTGCAGGTTTTCCAAGGTGCCACAGTTTGATAACACTCTCTGCCTATCTATTAAAGAGTGCAGCAAATGTTATCACCTGAAAGCACCCGAGGCCACGGTACCCCTGGTTCTGAGCACTGGAAATGGGCTACCCAGAACTGGACAGCATGTCAGAGCCTCACCCTGTAATCAGACTGAGCTGCTTGCAAAGGAACTGCTACCACATTCCTCTCTTAAAGAGGCCTGACACCAAATAGCTTGGCCGGGGCCAGGGCAGCCAGAGCTGCCAAGTGCCTGCCGTTCCCAGGGAGGCGTGTGTGTGTGGCCAGGGTGGTGGACACGTAAGCCACGGTAGGTCACCTGAAGAGTGTGGAGAAGTGAGTGATCATCGCTAAAATAGTCTGCAGGCAACTCCAGAAAGCTTGCCATGCCTCGACATTCTCAAGTACATGGTAGCAATACTCGACCATTCAGCAAAGGCTTCCAGAAAGAACCAGAGATTTAGTGCCAGAAATAGTAGACTAAGGCGACTTTGACCTGGGGACATGAACCAGGCAGTGCCACGCAGTGGTTGGGGGCATCTGGAGTTAGACAGCCCTGGGGTGACTCTGGCCTTAGCCACTCACTAGCTGTGTGGCCTTGGGCCATTTCTTTAAACTCTTTAAGCCTCCGTTTCTTCATCTATATATAAGGTGGAGTTAATAGTCATCACTGGGGCTTCCCTGGTGGCCCTGTGTTAAGAATCCGCCTGCCAATGCAGGGGACACAGGTTCAATCCCTGGTCTGGGACGATCCCACGTGCTGCGGAGTGACTAAGCCCATGTGCCACAACTACTGAGCCTGCGCTCTAGAGCTCGCAAGCCACAACTACTGAAGCCCACGCACCTAGAGCCCATGCTCCGCAACAAGAGAAGCCACCGCAATGAGAAGCCCGTGCACCGCAATGAAGAGTAGCCCCCGCTCGCTGCAACTACAGAAAGCCCGCATGCAGCAACAAAGACCCAATGCAGCCAAAAATAAATAAATTTTAAAAATAAAGTATCTGTATCGTGTGATATGATATATATAAAAAGAACCAGTCATCACCTCACAGCACTGATGTTTGGATCCGATAAGATGATGTATTTAAGAGTCCTTCACAGTCCTTCACAGAATGCCTGAATACGTGTGGGCCACTAAATATTGCACCAGGTCTGTGGCTGTTCCCACAACTCAGAAGAATGAACTGTTGCCCCTCGTTGTACCTCAGTTTCTCCAGTAATAAAACAGCAACTATTCTTCCCCCCTCCTCTGTTTATGGCACTTAAAAGCTGGGGATATGCAGAAGTTGAGGGTTTCTTTAATCATCAGAAATGTTATCCAGTGTTTACACAGCATCTACTCAGGGATTGGCCATCTCTCCCTTTTTGGGAATCTGTCCTCTAAATGTTGGATGACAGATTTCTGATTAAAACAAGCTGTCTAGGGCTTCCCTGGTGGCGCAGTGGTTGAGGGTCTGCCTGCCGATGCAGGGGACACGGGTTCGTGCCCCGGTACGGGAAGATCCCACATGCCGCGGAGCGGCTAGGCCCGTGAGCCATGGCCGCTTAGCTTGCGCGCCTGGAGCCTGTGCTCCGCAACGGGAGAGGCCACAACAGTGAGAGGCCCGCGTACCGCAGAAAACAAAACAAGACAAAACAAAACAAGCTGTCTATACTTTTGCACTTCTTGAGGTTTTTATGGTGCCAGGAGCAGACATGAGGAAGCAACCATCCCCCATGCTGTCAGAGACTCATCTACAGAAGAGACGCTATGGGAAGGATGCAGAGCAGCTGCGCTGTCGCCACTCAGGATCTGTCATGTGACGCCCCCTCTTTCCCTCCAATGAAAGCAGAAAGATGTCTTCAGTCCATTGGGGGAAAATAAAATCAGTGCTTGAATATTTGCCACAATTCTTCACAACAAACCCAGCAGTAACTTCCTTACTTTCTCATTTCTACTTGGTCATGGCCCCATCACAATGCCCTCATTCCATCACAATCCCTACTTCTCATGCTAGAAAAAGGGATGGGAGTGACATTCTGTTGAGAGTTAGTACAGGTTTCTGGCTTGCGCAAGCTGCCTTCTCTGGATAAAGGCCATCAGCTGTCAAACCAGCCCGAAGAGCTGAGCTCTGAGAGAAGAGTGGGTTTGCATAGAGGGGAACGATGCCTGCCTCACCTTGGCACCTTCCCCACCCCAGGTCAGTCAGCAGGCTTGGGGAACATGAACATTAACCTTCCTCTCTCAGCATCAGCTCCTGTGCCTTGGCCTGAACCATTCTACTACCACCAGCGACCAGCTTACTAAACCAGAACAGCCTAGACGGGACCACTATTAATTGGATGTATTTCCTTGTAGCCAATCTAATATGTTCTAGTAGATTGTTTTTAATTATAAAAGTGCTGTACTCCAGGCCTTTAGAAAATCCAACAAAACAGGTTGCAGTGGAGAGCCAACAGTAGCAGTCTATCCATCCTCAAAATGGTGCCCCTAAGCTGAGTAGACCGTCCTTACGTGAATGTGTGACAGCTGTGCCTCCCAAGAGCTGCTTAGCAGGAGTCCCCGTGTAAAAAGGATGGGCTAGAAGACCCGAACTTCCTTTATTTTTACAGTTACCCTTGATTACCAGTGAATGAATGCCCTCAGTTGTGAACTGTCCACATCTATTCCCATCCAAACCCTTTCCCTGCACTTCAGGCAGCCAGACCTCTGGTACTCATGTGAAGGGAACAGGTCCCAGCACACAATAGGAATGTGCATCTCCAACAACAAACATCTGTAGAATATCATCGCAGAACAGCAACAATAATAACAATAACAAAAATGGGAACAAGCATATTCAGCGAGGACTCAGTACATGGGATGCATATACTAAGTGCCTGGCATACACAGGAGTGTATTGATAATGAAATGAGCTGTGAGTGCTTTTCACTTTCTCCATCTTATAAAGGAAGAAAGTGAAGCTTACAGAAGTTTAGGAACGTCCCCAGGTCACACCACCGTGAGAAGCAAGGGGTGAAGTCCAACCTACACCTGGTCTGACAGTATAACTTTTGGATGAATTGCTGCTAATGATAAATTTTAACTGTGTTAACAGTCCAGTAATCCATATGAACACTTAGCGGGGCTTCAGCTGAAAAGAAACGTGAAGATGATGCTGCGGCTCCCCATAAACACTTCCTATGTGTATAAGTCAGATTTACTATTCTCCTCCCAGATGCTGCATCCCATTTCTACCCAAAGTATAGAAACATTACCAAAATACATTCAAACCACATTCCAGGGATCCCACCCGCTCTAAGACTTCCCTTGGTATTTAGAAATCTGTCTGGCTCCTGCTTCCTTTGTGGCCGCAGCATGCCACTGTAGAGGTGGCGAGCGCGCTGCTGCTTCCAAAGGCCTGAGCATTTCAGGCCACTAACCCCACCAGAAATGAGACCCAGAAGTCCAGAGTCCTTGAGCTATTGTTCTCCCTACACATTATACTCCCTTGTTCAAGAGAGAGACAGAGGGACGGACAGACATGCAAAACTACTGGAAAACGAAAGATCCAAAGTAGTCCGTATCCAAACCAGCCCAGGGCTGCCTTTATAAAATGAACTCCTCTAAGCCTCGGCCCATTATCTGGGCTTTGCAGAACTGGCCTGCTCTCCTGACTTATCTCTCTTCGTGCCTACACAGTTTGCTACACCCACTGCATGTGGGCATCCTTATCAGAAAATATCCACATGACAAGCGTTTGCCTTTGAACAGAAGTAGCTGTTTAGCCTGCCAAACATCAATAACTCTGTATACTTGTTGGTACATATATTGTGAACACGTACATAAAGCTCGCAAATACAGAACAGACACCCACTACAGGGCACAAGTGGCCATGTGTCTTTGGAAACTGCCAACCTATTACAAGATACCTGCCACTCTCCTCTTCGCCATCAACTAGGAAATGAGAAGAACAAAACTTGCAGCTCTCTGAATAATTCATTTGTTCCACAAATATTTTCTGAGCATTGTGTTGTGCTCTCAAACTGAAAGTTTTACCAAACTATAGGATTCTAGAGATGAGAAGAAGGTTGTCCTCTGTTCCTTTTACGACTAGTTTCACCAGACAGCAGGATCATCCAGCATCAGACTTGCCAAGAGGTGACAGCCTTTGACAATATGAAAATATCACGTGTCAGGGGTCAGGGGGTCCCATGTGTGTCTCCAACATTGGGAAATAATGACTCAGCGACAGCCTCATCTACTCCCTTCATTTCTGAGTCAAATTATTTTTGACTCTTTTTAAAGTTTATCATTTTGGTTTTCAGTGTGTACTTGTTATTTGTTAAGTATATTTCGTGGTCAGGCATTTGGGGCCAATAGTGACTTTTTTAAAATACAGACTACATTTTATTCATGAAGTTGGTCGATCATGGAGTTGAGATAAAATGTTTACTAGCTGCATGGTTCTTAAAAGAAACCACCACCGGAAAGCACTGTTGCAGCCACAGCCTAAAGCACCTAGTGAAACGCGAGACGCTTCGTTCCTGTATCACCTGCTGTGATCAAAATGAAAGCAGAGAACTGTTACTCCTGACTTGTGGTAAGTAATTTGATTATAATGCATCAGGATGACTGGAATTCCCTTCTCCCTACACTGAGAAGCCTGATCTCAACAACAGAACAAAAGCCTACACAGTAATTAAAAACTCTGTCCCAGAAGTGGAGTAGGGGGTGGACCTCATTCTCCTTAAAACCCTTTGAAGGGTCAGGAAACATGGGGGGTGGGAGAGAAAAGGAGGAGTCGTAAAGACCCTCAAAGCTGGTGTATGCATTACTCGAGCTGTGTGTAAGAGGACTGGCGGGGCCTCACGCTTTGTAGAACATGTTTGGCTACAGGGGCCTAGGTGATGCCGAGCGGCAGAAAGCCCGTGCAGATACAGGGGTGGGGGGAACCCATGCGCCTAGGGTTGCTGAATGCACACGTTGTATTTGTAGCAGAATGAAAGCACAAAGGAGATACATGTGTGCACCTGTGTTGTGGCAGCTGATTAATTCAATTAATATTTATTGAGCACCTGCAGGGCTCATGACAGCTTACTGTGGGGAAAGAAAGACAGTGTCTCCTGCCTTCAAGGAACTCATGATCTTACAATAAGACAGTGACAAGGAGATGATATAACTGTATGTTTAAATTGGGTCTAAATATCTGTCGGAAAAGGCCTTTGTCTCACTGATCCTTCACATTCTTGATGGCTGACAGCAAGAAAGAAGTCATCTCAACAATCAAATTCCAATCTGCTCAAGTTTTGTTGATAAGGTGAAAGAGGACATCAGGAGCTCGGGCCACAGCCTCTGGACAGAGGAAGTGCGTGTATGTGTGTGTAGAAGCACTCGTCGAAAGCATGGCTATCAAGATCCAGGGTGGTCTGCAGCAGGCCATTCAGCTACCAGGAACCCATCATCCATCAGCAGCTCCTCTTCGCCATACGTCTTAACAGCCATAAAAGCCACTTGTCTATGTGCAGAATCACCTCAAGGTGTGATTTCCCCAGTTTCCCACAAGCTTTGCAGCATCAAGCCTAGTTACTTTTTGGATAGGCATTTAGTCCTCAGAGCCCCAGGAAACTGAAATAGAATTTCACTAGAAAACAGTGATTCAACAGACCTGTTTAGAGAACCCAACATGGTTGCTGGTCTTCTCCCAAAAAACATCAAAGACCAAAATCCTGGCCACATAAGAAGGTGTGGTCTATCCAGATGAAGGAGAATGGGCAGAACATATCTGCAGACAGCTCTCTTCCAAGTATAGACCAGAGCTCAGGCTAAGACGACCCTCATGTGGGCATCTAGGGAGACTTTTCCAAGCTGGGTCCAGTGGGCACTGGGGGATGGGTGGATGAGAGGGAAAAGCCTATTCATCTACCCTTCAGTTACCTTGACAGAGCGGCTTGGCTCCTTCAAGCCACACTGGCTTTGAATCAGAACATCAACTCAGAAGTTTAAATCCTGGGCTGGGAGGAGCCACTGGACTCCTAAGTTAAAACAGGAAGCAGGACTCAGAGTCTGAAGTGAGAGCATTTACTACCATGCGGCACCGCACCAGCTGTTGGGAAATGCTTACCTGTATATTCCCTTCCTTTTCCAGCCAGAGTCTAGAACCGCTTGAAATTCACCGTGGAGATCATGCATAACAAGGCATCCACCGTTTGCCGCTGTGCTGGCCAGCACAGACCAGCTCTTGAAAAGAAGCTGCTTTGCACTATTCACAATAGCCAAGACATGGAAACAACCTAGATGTCCATCGACAGATGAATGGATAAAGAAGACGTGGTACATACATACAACGGAATATTACTCAGCCACAAAAAAGGATGAAATAATGCCCTTTGCAGCAACATGGATAGACCTAGAGATTATCACACTAAGTGAAGTAAGTCAGACAAAGACAAATACCATGTGATATCACTTACATGTGGTATCTAAAATATGATACAAATGAACTAATCTACGAAACAGAAACAGACTCACTGACATAGAAAACAAACTTATGGTTATCAAAGGGGAAAGGGGGTGGGGGAGGGACAAATCAGGAGTTTGGGATTAGCAAATACAAACTACTATATATAGAATAAACAACAAGGTCTTACTGTATAGCACAGAGAACTATATCCAATATCCTTAATAAAAGATAATGGAAAAAATATAAAAAAGAATATATATATATATGTATAATTGAATCACTTTGTACACCAGAAAGTAACACAACATTGTAAATCAACTACACTTCAATTATAAAAAAGTGAAAAAAAAGAAAAGAAGCTGCCCATTTCCCTCAACACCACCCTGTCAGTGGGTGAGACAAAAGGAAGCGCTCCACATCAACCTACACCTCCACTTCCTCCGTAATTTCTGACCAGGTGACCACACACGCCTTTCCCTGTAAAGTGCTGTCATCCCTCTCATCTGTGTCCTCATACTGATACTGATCAAGATAGTAAGGCCACCCTTAAATATCGTCTGAGAATAGAGGCATCCCTGATGCTTTTTGATGATCTCTTCTAATGCTTCACAACCACCACATTTATAAGTTTTATGCTTTGCTTTAATTCTTTTACTACCATTTAAATCTACCTTTAAAAAAAATAACAACCGAAGGATGGTTCCTATTTTACCTTCAATACAGAGACAGAAATCTGATTATAGACACACATTCAAAGAAAAGTCACTCTCACTCTGCTTGCTTTCTAATATCATGATCTAAATCCCTTCCACCTTTAATTGAAGAGCCTTAAAAATCACATTCATTTTCTTTGCTCTCGTTAATACCCACTCCAATTCCCCCCCATTTTTCTCTCACTAGGAGCTCCCCAACGAGACTCAGCCCTGTGTGAAGAGCTGGCCAGATGTTCTGAGCGTATGACCTCAGAGCTCCTCTCCTGTTGTTGAAAACTTTTCAGTATTGTTAGTACATCGCAGTCATTTTCAGTTCATGGTTTAGATAAGTAGTTAAGGCCACAGCCCAATAAGCCTTCTCTGATATTCAGTTTTCATCAATGCTATTAATAAGTCGATTCTTGTGCATATTACAGTTACTGAATTACGAAACTGCAAGACACCTCCACAAATTAGCCAATCTATCACCAACTCACCCACCAACACACAGAGTCTAATTGCTTTTACTTTACTACTTTTCAATCTATGATCCACCAGGGCAGCTTTCAGTTTAGTTACAGCTTATAGGGGAATTCCAACATTTTTGAAAACACATTTTGAAATTAGAAAAATAAATAAGGGCTGGTTGTTTAACAGCAGCATAACACTCTTGACTTACATCATTATGCTTATGGTAATAAGAAAATCAACTGACTTTTAATGAGTACCTACCATGTACATGCACCATGCCACGACACACCCCCTACACTCCCAAAGCTTCCAGTCGTACTTAAGAGACATCACACATCATAATCCCTCATCCACAACAATTCTGAAATTCAAAAAGCTCTGAAAGTAGAAAGAATTTTGTCATTCATCTGATGGCAAAATCTGCCCTGAAGTTAGCTAATTTATATTCTTTATTTATCTGCTTTCATGTAAATATAAGTTTTGCTGTCAAAATAACATGCTCAATTATAGGACGCCACCCCACACATGGTATAATGTTTCTAAAGCTAAATTCTGAATTCCAGGTTAATTCTAAACCCATGCTCTTAAGGGCTCTACCATACTTCTTCCCACATGATTGAGTCCTTGGTTATAGCTCGTAAAAATAAAAAAGAAGAACAAAGAGGAGGAGGAGGAGGGGAACGAGGAGGGGAAGAGGTAGAGGAAGGGGAAGAAGAAGAAAAAGAAAAAAGAAATCTGAATTCCAAATACATATCTCTTACCGGCTTCAAATAAGTTGGCCATGGACCCAAAGATTGACATGAAAAAGAAAGCAACACAAACCAAAGTTACCCCATCCACTGAGTGGGGGATTAGGCAAAAGGTGGGTTAGCCCTGTTACTCTCTTCATTCTCAATAGTTCTAAAAATCTACTCTGTAAGTGACAAATGAGTGTCACAGCAATATTTAAATTACCTTAGTCCCTTGAAAAAAGATAAGGACAATGGCAACAATATAATTGGAATTTTTGGCCCCATTTTATTAAAACTTGGACACTTAAACCTAACTCAATCTTGACAGAGCAGTATTTGTGCATCTCCTCTCTAAGAGCAGAACATTTTGCATTGTTGGCTACTGAATGGAACCTTCCTCATTTCAGGTCCTTCTCCAGCTCCAATGTCAGGGATTCCCATCATAGTCATTAAGATGAGGGCCATTCCTAGTACGAAGTCACCCTCAGAGTAGAGTCGGACATTTGCCCTTTTCCTTAACCAAAACTCACCTCTGTTGCCCTTGTCATCAGGGGTCCTGGAAGAGGGGCTTTGTGGTCAACACCCTCCTGCACACCTTCACCAATAACCAGAAACCCCTAACTGAGTTCTAGATTGGACCCACGGTGTGGAGTTTGCAGACCCCTGGTGTAGAGTATTAACCCGTCTCCTGCCATGAGGGCTCACTACTCAAAGACAAAGTTTATTTAGCATATCCTGGGATCTCTGGGGCACTCACTCTGCCCGTGGCAGAGCCTGAAGCTACAGCTGGGTTACGCGCTAGACAGGAGAAATCCAACGACAGCCTCAGCCTGTTTTTGTACAGCGCATGAACTGAGTAGATTGTACATTCTTAAAGGATTGTGAAACAAACAAAAGTATGCAACAGAGACTTACGTGGCCCCAAAAGTAAAAAAATGTTTACAGAAAAATTTTGCCATTTACAGAAAAAGTTTGCCAACTCCTGCTTTCTCACCTGTGAAGAGGACAGGGCAAAGGATGTGTGACAAGATAAAAGCCGCCCCAGACCCTGGTCACATATACCTGTGGATGACTTCTTTCCAATCCCACCTTGGAACTTTCCAGCAGGATTTTAGAACTAATTGATTCCACCTCAGTTTTATTTTTAAAAAGGCCCACTTTTCCCTTAATTTCCCCCAAATAACAAAAATAGACACATTGGCAAACTCCGTCAGGTTGCAGGCCCCTCACCCAGGGCCCGCTCACAAGCCCAGACCTGCACTGTCACCTGGGCTAAGGCACTTGCATCCCCTCCCCTAAACATAGGTTCCAATTTGGGGGGGAAGCCAAACAGGTAGAACACCAGCAATCCGTATTTTCTTCTCATTCTTTAAGTTGCCTGTCTGTGTGAGAACTGTGAAGCAAATGAATTTATCTTATGGGAACCTCAGCTTTCCCTACTCTCCATGACTCCTTTCCCAATGATGCCATAATTCTTTCTCTCTCTCCTCCTTTCCTTTCCTCTGGCCAGACTCTGCTCTGCAGTACTGACCATGCAGAGTTTAATGTGTTCCCAACCTCACTCAACAGGGTGACAGAGCACCAGTGTTGAAGGTGGTCTTTGAGACATGAGAGATAGAAGTGTTAAACGTGGGTCTAAGCTGGCCCAATCTGGTCTGATTCCTGTCTACCTACCTGTCATACTATTCATCAACCTGACACTACTTCCATGGCAATAACCCACTTCTCATAGAAATGCTCATAGAGACCCATTACTTGCCCTGTCAGCCCCTTTTGGATTCTTTTTTACCCTCCAAGGATAGAAACCCACATCAGATTCACCAAGCAACACAACAAGTTAGATGCACAGTTTTTAAAAGTCCATGCATGTTATCTCTGCTAGTGGAAGGGCAGTACAAGGACAGGATTTAAGAGCCAGGGCTCTGGAGCAGACTACAGCAATTCAAATTCCAGCTCTGCCACTTATTAGCTGTGTAACCGTGGACAAAATAACTTAACCTCTCTGTGCTTTGGTTTCTTCATCTATAAAATGAGGATACTAACATTATCTACTATATGAGGTGGTTGTAAAGATTAAGGACTTCAAATACGTAAAATACCTAGAACAATGCTTGGCACCTAGAAAGAGTGTAAAAAAATACCTATTAACAGCAGTAGTAGTAGCCTGTTCCTCAATCCCATTGTTTTGAGCTCATTCATTCTTTAAAAGGCATGCTATGTGCCAGGCAATTTGCTAGGCATGGAGGTTACAAAGATGATTAATACCTGGTTTTTGCCCTCAGGAGCTGGCAGATGAGTATGTGAGACAGTCATAAAAACAGGCTAGGTCCTAATATAATGTGGAGAGAGAGAAATACCCAAGGCTTTATGGGAGCACAGTAGAAGCGTACAGGAGGCCTCTGCAAGGGTGGGTGGGTAGGGACCAGAGCTGAATCCTTAAGGAGGAACAGGAGTTATCCAGGTACAGTTGAGGGAGATGGAGAAGAGTCATGCATGGCAGGCAAAGGCGTTCCAAGAAAGAGGAAGACATACTCCATGCGTGAGGGCAGTAAGAAACAGCCTGGAGTTGATGGGAAACCGCCAAGAGCCTGGTGAAGAATGAGAGACAGACAAGGGCCCTATCACTGTAGGCCTTTATTGCCATGCTAAGGAACTTGAGTAACGGGGGAGTCAATAAAGGGTTCTAAGTGGATGGAATGGCTAGATTTGCCTTCTAGAAAGATCCCTTTGGTAGGTGCATGGAGGGATCGATTTAAAGGGGCAGAGACAAGATTACAGGCAGGGAAAGTGATTAGGATGTTAACTGCAGCAGTTGAGACAAGAGATGCCTTGGGTCAAGAACTAGGGTTTTGGTAGTCCAGGTGCTGAGGAGAGATCAGGTTACAAAGCTATTTAGGATATTGATGGGTGAGTGGAAACCACAGTTAGAAGAAGCAAAGAGTCAAGAATGACTCCTCCACCTTGAAAGACTAAGTGGAGAGTGGGTCTATCAAGCAGGAGGGTGATCACAAGAGGAAGAGGAAGTTTAGGGCAAGGAGTGAAGATTTCAATGGGTCAGAAATACGTATCAAGGGGCTTCCCTGGGGGTGCAGTGGTTAAGAATCTGCCTGCCAATGCAGGGGACACGGGTTCCAGCCCTGGTCGGGGGAGATCCCACATGCTGCAGAGCAACTAAGCCTGTGTGCCACAACTACTGAGCCCACGTGCTGCAACTACTGAAGCTCATTCACCTAGAGCCCGTGCTCCACAGCAAGAGAAGCCACTGCAACGAGAAGCCACCGCAATGAGAAGCCCGCGCACCACAACGAAGAGTAGACCCCGCTCACCGCAACTAGAGAAAGCCTGCACGCAGCAACGAAGACCCAATGCAGCCAAAAATAAATAAATAAGAAAGAAATACATATCAAGTCCTTATTCTGTGTTAGCCATGGTGTTAGGTATTGGATATGCGATAATGAAACAAAATAGAGAGGCTTTCTGCCTCATGGTGCTTTCAGTCCAGTAGAGGAGGCAAATAGCCAATGAATTATTACAAATAATTAATTTATAATTTACAAATTGCAGAACACTGCAGAGGAAAGTGCAGAGTACTAGGCAAAGGTTAACAGGGAAGCCTCACCTAGCCTGGGGAAACGTGGGAGGGCTTCTCCGAGCAAGTGGCCCTTACATTGGTAGTTATGGGACAAATAAGACTTAGATAACAAATGGGGAAAGGGCTTGTGCAACACCTGCAGTAGGAGTCTCAGACATCCTGTGAGACGTCCAGTGGAAACACGTAACCTGAGGCTGGGTGTTCAAGTCCTAGGGAAATTGTCTGGGCTGGAGTTATTTTAGAATCATCAGCAATAAACAGGTAGCAGCAGAAACACCGAAAGTGGGCAAGATTATCCCCAAAGAGAGTACAGGTGTCCAGAATGGAAGCTGAGGATGGGCCCTGGGGAACTCCTTCCTTGGGGTACACAACTGGTGACCGCAGTAAGAATAGTTTCTGTAAAGTCATGGGGATGGGAGTCCAGGAAAGTGGGGACTGGAAAAAATGACAGCAAAATCATGAGTATAGTGCATTCCTTCAAAATGTTTGTAGAGGGAGGGTATGTAGTTTTGAGGGTGGGCAGACAGAGATGCAGGGCCAAAGGACAGGTTATCCAATGAGAGAAACCTGGGTGTGTCTAGAGGCTCTAGGAAAACAGCAAGAGAGAGGGAAGGGTGGATGACTCAGAAGAGCTTGGGATCTCCCCCAGTGCAAACTTTAGCACTTATCATTGGGCCAAAACTTTCCAGACTCTTGATTGGATACTGCTTTTTCTTCTTCCACCACAGGGTCCAACTCTGGACTCGCTATATCACTTAGGCCTCAGCTGATTTTGTAGGATTCCCACTAGTTGGCCCAGGCCCAGAAAGCCACATGGGTGAGAGGAAAGCTCCTCAAATTACTCCCCCCCCCCGCCCATCCCATCCTCCAGGATGCTGGGAGACTCAATCCTTATTCCAGGCCAAGGTTCTGCCCTTCATTAAGGAGAAAACTGAGAAACTTGGTATCATTTCCTGGTGAACAAAATAATAGAGCTACCACACCCCAGAAACTTTCCTACAAATGAGCTTTCTGTGCACAGAGAGAGGCTGGCTGAGAAGGTCTGCTGACGTTCCTTAGATGGGCCTGGCTCCGTGATCACCCCTTTCAGGAAGTGGCGCCTATGTGAGATCATCCTTGGGGCCCTGGTCCTTCGCTGACGGCAACTCGCCAGAAAGCAGGCGCCTCTCACCACCACTCTGTGGTCAAGTGACAGCAGGGATTCCTGGAATCAATGTGCTCCGTGGAAGAGAAGGGTGGCCCCAATGAGCCACTAACCGGGCAAAGGGCTTTCCAACCAGCGGAGCGCTTTGAGGAGCAATGAATCAAACAAAAAAGCTGCAGCAGCAGCTTGGAAAAAGCAGTAAGAGAAGGAGAGAACATGTGAGAGACAGACAGACTGATCGACAGACTGACCGACCGTCAAGGGAGTGCCCAGGAGAAAAGTCTGGGTGGTTCAATAAGGGTGCACTGACACAGAGACCCTGACCCACCTCCCGCAAACACTATTCTTTATGAAATATGAAAACAACCCCCTAAAAAGTTATTCTTTATAGTTCAGGGAGATGAAAGAGAGAGAAAGAGATTGTGTTAAAGTACTTCCTCATCACAAGTATCAGTATCACAAGACATCATCGCCCCTTATGTTCTAACACAACGTAACCGGCTGAAGAGAAATGTAAGCTCTTCTTAGTCAGCGGCCTCCAAACTTGGATCTCACACACAATTCATCTTGTAGTCACTGGGACCACGAAACCCAAAACACACACACACACACACACACACACACGCGCGCGCGCGCACGCACACACACGCGCGCGCACACACACACACACACACACCAGAGAAGCAACCAAGGGACTGTGGTGAGTGAACCCCAGCAGGGGAGAAAACTCAGGAACTCCTCCTTCCCACCCCTGCCCCACCCCTTCCCATCTTCTCCCAGCCACCCTGCCCCACAGGGCTGGAGCGGGACCCCAGTGTGACACCTGTGCAGTGCCACTCAGAGGCTCGCAGGGCTGGATGCTGGGCAGAGCTGTGGAAGCCCTGGCCGAAGCCCAGGCTCTGGCCCGAGGAGTGAGGCCTGGCAGATGGCAAGGACACACACAGCCCAGCTGGCTTCAGAGCCTCCTCGCCTGGTTCAGGGGACGGAAGAAAAAGCAATATGCTAATGCCGGGTCCATAGCTTCCACTGGCTTTAGCAGGCAAAAGGCAGGAAAGCCCAGGAGGCTGTCTCTCCAGGCACCTTGCTTCAGAAGCAGACAGGCCTGCTGTTGTTTTACAAGGCAGCTCACCTCCAGAGACAGGAGCTTCCTGAAGCTCAGGTTACAAGGTCAGGCCAGGAGCCCTCCCTGGGCCTCCTCCCCAGGACTCTCCGCAACTGCCACCTAAGAGGAAAGATCTGGTGGGAGGACCCCACCGCCAAGTTCTTTCCCTCTGCATCAGACCAACCAACTTTGTCAGCTCCGCAGACCTGCCTCTGAGCCCACTGCTCAGCGAGCTCAGCAGGACACCCCTCAAGCCTCAGCCAGGTTCAGCGAGGGAGCAAGAGGTGCCGGGTTTTGATGGGGAAATTCAGTCCTGCTGACGGCAACTGTTGGATGCTCTGGGCAAGTCATTTCTCTTACTCACAGAGCCTTCTTCCATTTGAAAAGAAAGAGACTGTACTAGCCAACCTGCCCCAAAAGGACCGGCAGGAACAAACTTTACGGAGAGAATAGTTTGCGTTTTCTAATCCCTCCATCCAGGGCAATGCAAGGTTCCCAGGCTTTATGGAATGCCTGTCCATACAGGAGTTCCAAACACCTCAGAAGAGATGGGCTCTGCCTAAAGAACAGGAGTCCTCAAAATTTGTTCCTTAGTGGGCATGAGGGGAGGGACAACTCACCCCAAGTGTGGGAGAGGCACAAGAGATAAAAAGCAAGCTTGTAATTCCTGCTGATCTGCTATGGGACCTTGGACCAGTTCACTACCTCTGTGTGCAGGGAACAAAGTGCTTGGTTTTCCTTGGGAACTCGAAGAAAATTTGAATCTGTGTTTTAATTTCCTTACCATTTGTCCTTGTGGTCCAGTGCTTCACCTTGGGGGATTAGCACAAGAAACCAGTAGATGAAGAATAGACTCCAGACCAAGTGACTCTAGAATGCTGAGTATGAAACCCCAAGATGCAGCTTGCCTTCTGCAAGCAACTAGAGTAAGCCAATTTCTGAGGGTACCAGAAAACCACTGCCATTCTTGATCTATGGCAAACCCCCGAATGAACTGGCAAAGTCTTTGCTAAGAAACTCTTCATGCACTTTTGTGGCAATGACTAAACCACAAAGAGCATCCCTTAACTCAAGTTGCTGGACCTCAGAGGGAAAAAAAAAAAAATTCCAGATTCTGGGAACCATTTGGGATAAATGGAGACAACCATTCTCCGGGAAAGACAAATGATTTCTAGCACAAGGAACTTCAAAGAGATAGCTAAATTCTTGTCCTAAATTTTTATTTTATTAATTATTTTATTTACTATTGCCAAGAATACTGGCAAAAATATTTATGTTCAAAATTTTACATCACTATAGGATCTGTTTCTAGTAAGACCTTGGATGCATTGGTTCTTTGACCCCTTATAACACATAATGAGATTCACTAAAAATTAACAAATTCGCTAAAGAGAAACCAAGCTATCATAACAATAGTAGCTATCATTTTTGCTCACCTACCACGTGCCAGACATCTGACACACATTTTTATCCAGTCCATAGTGCAACCCTATCTACTCTGCAAGGTGGGTATCATTATTCCCCATTTTACTGAAGAGGAAAATGAAGATCAAAAAGATTAAATTACCTGCTGAGGTAAGTGTTAAAACCTGGATTCGAAGCCAGGTCAGACCATAGCCAAAGAATGTACTCTTTCTGCCACAACCCAGGGCAGGAGTTTCCACTAGAAATGAAGTCACCTCGCGAGGAATGGAAATTTACTATTCACAGTACAGTGAACAGAGGGTGAGGATAAGTAGCAGGCACATGGGGCAAAGGGGCAGTTGTGTTAAGCTTGATTTGTATTTAAATCCTTTAAAGGGTAGGCCAAGTGACTTGGGGAACAGTAGATTTAAAATATTTTGCAGATGAGGCTACAGGGGAAGTCAGCGGACACAAACAAGGGCACCGTCTAGAGAAACTGGAAACACTAGCAGGGCATAAAACAAGATCAAAGTCAGGAATGGTGGGAAGCCCGCTGTGGGAAAGGAAGGCATGCAGAGCCCGGACACTCATGGGTGACTGGAATAGAGGAGAACTAGGGGGGATGCTGCAACTGGACACCGAGTTAAAAAGAGGAAGGAAGGCATGAGGGAGAGAGGAAGGAAGGAAAGGGGAGAAGCAAAACAAAATGGCAGTGTGATCTGGTCTAAGTACATTTCATAACAAAAGGTCTGTGCCTGGGTCCTGCCTGAGAGAAGGGACAGGAGACTTCCCTGGGCTGCAGGAGAGGTCTTTCCCTACTTTGAGAATGGAGAGAATGGAGGGAATCAAGGAGACAGCC
Source organism: Pseudorca crassidens (assembly GCF_039906515.1). Taxonomy (NCBI): domain Eukaryota; kingdom Metazoa; phylum Chordata; class Mammalia; order Artiodactyla; family Delphinidae; genus Pseudorca; species Pseudorca crassidens. The sequence continues at coordinate 37,354,906 of NC_090296.1, read as the reverse complement.
TTATACATCCCCACTAAACTTGGCCTCATTTTTTTAGCCCCCTTAGTTTAAACAGGCCATCCATTCCCAGCAGTTTAAAACTAGCTCCATATTATTGGTTAGAGCCAAAACAAAATGAAAACACACAAAAATTAAGACAACCTAATTTGGCATCATTTAAAAATTGGTTAAATAAGTACGGTTTTTCCATACAATGGAACCATTTTGAATGAGGAAAACCTACAGGTATACATATGTGGAAAGACGACCTTGTGTACTGATGAGTAAAACAATGTAAATGGTCAAATAGTATAGTATCCATAACAGAAATCCTTTTCTGTGAAAATAAATAGCAACCATATATTTTATTAGCATATGTATAAAAAATGTTGGCAGAATATGCCTCAAATTGTAGTGAATGATTATCTAGGGGATAAGGAAAGTGGGTGATGGGGAACTTTCATTTGCTATGGTCTGTATTTCTGCAATATCTTACATTAGTAAAGCTCTGTATTATAATTGTAAATAGAAAGGAAAAAAAATTAAGTGTTCCTGAAAAGAAGTTAAGTCTCCCAGCTCATCTCAACCAGGAAATGTAAAATTGCCAAAACATAAGTCAGACTCTTCCCATTGAATAAAACTCTTCATACTCTTAGAATCTGAGAGCATTACAGCAAATGTGGCCTGATCCTTGGGTTTCTGCCTTCCCGCAAAATAGAGTTTGGGGTGGCAGGAGCGCTTCCTAGCAAAGATCCCTCTTGTTCATTGGCCATCAGGGAAATCCCCCAGTGACATGAACCAAGCAAAGAAAGCGCATTCACACCCAGAGAGCTTTCAGGAAACCAGATCCTCTCTTATCTCCATCAACAAAGGAGACTCATCTTTCACCAACTCATTGAATGAGCCCCTTTGTTTCCCCTAAAGGATCATCATATATTCTTTCCCGGCTTCTACAGAAAGTCCCGGTGCCCCAGAATTCAGCACTGAGAGGCACAGAAGGAGTCCCAGTACAAACTCACTTGTCCGCATTTTCGAGGCAGGACCTGAGATGGCAGGGAACTGAGAAAAGGGGAGAGGCACGCAGGTAGGTGTAAAGTGTGAATGTGAGAACGTCTGCTTTATAACCAAGCTTCCAAACTTACATGAGCCGCACCTACATCATACGTCCCACGGTAGAACATGAGAAAAGAGGAGGGATGGACCTGCTTCAGGACGTTGTGGGACAGGAACGCTAAGTCCACCAGAGCACTGACAAATACGCACTGGTGCATCTTGCTGTGCCAGGCACTACTCGAGGCAGAGAGAGCAGGCAGTCCACACAACGCCCCTGTTCTTGAGGAGCCTAGAGTCACCTCACAGCCTCACTGAAGGGTGGGATGCCCCTGGTATACCCATCATGGTGCCTTGTGTGCAGAATTGCATCAATGTCAGGGCACAGGTGTGACTGGGCTGGTCGGCTACCCTACGACTCGGTGCTTTCCAGCCTCCCAGAGACCTCAACCATCCACCAATCCTTTCTCAGTCCAGCTTCCTTTCCAAGGGCTCCTTACCCTCTCAGCCCAAAAATCATGTCCCGCCAAACTTCCTTGGACCTTTCTCAACCCACCCATTTTCTATCACGTTCTCAGAAAAGCGGTCTGCATTCACTGCCTTCTCCTCCTCACCATGGCTTCACTCTAACTCCGGATGATTGAATGGGACCCTCCACTAAAACTACATTCTTGAAGGTCACTTGAGCCTCTTACGGGCTAACGGCGTCCTCCTAGCCTTTCCTCTCATCCCTCTCCAGTATCAGACACTATTAACCATCCTATTCTTGAAGCTGGAATTGGATGGCTTTGGATTCCCTTGGTTCTTCGTCCTCAGTATGTTGTTACACGGCAATCACATTCTCTAGGTCCTCTTCCTCTGCTCATCCCTTAAATGTGGGCATTACCCAAAGTTAAAGTCTATTCTCTTCCCTCATGTGATCCTCTCCCTTTCTGTGCTGACTGAGGGCTGTCACATCAACACTCCCAACCCCAGCGCCTCCTGGTCTCCAGATTCACTGCAGCAGCTCCACCAAAACATGCCGCCAACACTTCCCACTCTACATGGTCAACTGAACTCTTGCTTTGTGCCTCCTCCCCACCCTCAGAGCGCCTCCTTCTTTTAAGACTTAAATCTCAGTAAATTAGTAACACCAACATCCCAGACACCTGAGCTAGAAAATGCTAAGTCGTATTCAACAGCTCCCCTTCCCCCCCACCTTAGTGCCACTGAATTTTAAGGACTGGCGAATATACTCTAAGACTTGAAAAAAACTGACTGGTGCCAAAGTATAAAATTAACACTGTAAAATCAAAATTAAGAATAACTCCAAGAGGGGGAGGGATGAATATACACACTACTATATATAAAATAGATAACCAATAAGGACCTACTGTATAGCACAGGGAACTATATGCAATATTGTATAATAACCTGTAAGTGAAAAGAATCTGAAAAAGAATATATATATATATACACACATATATATGTATAACTGAGTCTCTGTGCTTTTTATCTGAAGCTAACACAACATTACACATCAACTATACTCCAATTTTTTAAAAAAACCTAATATATAACCCCCCCAAAATCCCTTCAAATATTTTTGACAGCAAAACATTATATTTAAAATACGATGCTGGTAATTTTTTATTTTATTTTATTTTTTAATTGAAGTATAGTTGATTTACGACATTGTGCCAAGCTCTGCTGTACAGCAAAGTGACTCAGTTATACACATATAGACGTTTTTTTAAATATTCTTTTCCATCACAGTTTATCACAGGATATTGAATAGAGTTCCCTGTGCTATACATTAGGACCTTGTTGTTTATCCGTTCTAAATATAATAGTTTGCATCTACCAACCCCAAACTCCCAGTCCATCCTTCTCCCTCCCCCCCTCCTCCTTGGCAACCACAAGTCTGTTCTCTATGTCTATGGGTCTGTTTCTGTCTTGTAGATAAGTTCATTTGTGCCATATTTTAGATTCCACATATAAGTGATATCATATGGTATTTGTCTTTCTCTTTCTGACTTACTTCACTTAGTATGATAATCTCTAGTTGCATCTGGATACTGGTAAATTTTAATACGTTTGGTCCTTTATGTGGCAGGGCCCACAAAAATCGACAATGGGTCTGACCTCACACATAAAGTCCAGATACTTGGACTTCACAGAATCTCTTGGATTCACCTTGTCCCTTCCATTCCCATTGCCCTGGTTTCGACCCTCTTGAGCCCTTCGTTACATTTCTGCAGGATGTCCTAAAACACAAGCTGACAGCACATCACGCCCCTGTTCAAATATTTGGACAGTGCCCCCAGGACCTAAAATATAAACTACAAGCTCTTTACATGGCATTCAAGGCTGCTACAATCTAACCCCATCCTAACTGTTGGGCCCCTCGGTCACTACATCCTCCCACTCATCCTCTGCTGTAGCCACACCAGGCTCCTATGTCGCACGTGCCCCCATTTGCTCTATGGAATGCCCTCTCCCCTACTCGGCCAGTGGGGAACTTGCACTTGTCTCCAGGATCAGTTCAGCTGGCTGCTGCTCAGTGAAGTCTGCATTCCCAGGACCCCTGGCCCAAACCAACCTTAGCTTCCTGGAGACCCTGGGGCAGTTTGTGATACAGTCAGTCCCACGTGAGTCTTTCCCATTGCCAAACCAGAAGCTTCCCAAGAGTGGAGAGCTGTGTCTCAGTCAGTCCCTCTGTGTTTCCCGCACAGCCTAGCACATAACAGACAATAATGTGCCCTGAAGTGCAGCCACCCCTTGTCCCTCCTCCTCACATCACTCTCTCTCTCTGCTCCACTTCTACTTGGTCCTCCATATCATTACTGGTGTGTGTAGTGGACCCTTAGCTGGGTCTATACCAACAAAACTTGGAAGATATGAAAAACGCTGAGCTTTAAACCCATCATAACCGTTCTTCCTAGTGTCCTAGATTTCAGACAATGAAAAAGGTTTTGGAGTCAAGCAAATCTGGGTTCAAATCTGGAGCCTGGCACTTGATTGACTGTGTGATCTTAAGCAAATCTGGCTTGACTAGCCTCAACCCGCTCATCAGTAAAATAGGAATTATATCTAACTCAATGGACTGTTGTGAGAATTAAATGAGTTAAAGCATTTAAAGTCCCAAGCGTGGCACCTGGCATATGACAGGGGCCCACAAGTAAGTAGCAGCAGGAAACAGAAGCAAGGTCTCAGATTTCTCAAACCATCTGACCTTGACAGAAGTTGTTCCCCTCCCCGGATGCTAATATAAAATATTCTTACATCAGTAACATGAATTCAAACTCCAAACTAATGAGACCTACTGTATAGCTCAGGGAACTCAGTGCTCTGTGGTGACCTAAATGGGAAGGAAGTCCAAAAAAGAGGGGATATATGCATACATATAGCTGATTCACTTTGCTCTGCAGTAGAAACTAACAGCATTGTAAAGCAACTATACTCTAATAAAAACTAATTATAAAAAAAGGATTCAAACTCCATGGTGCTGCTTGTACATATTAAAGTCATCATGGAGAAACAGAAGGAGCATAAGATACTATACACCTGTTAAGAATGAAAGAGGGGGCTTCCCTGGTGGCACAGTGGTTTAGAATCCGCCCGCCAATGCAGGGGACACGGGTTTGATCCCTGGTCCGGGAAGATCCCACATGCCGCGGAGCAACTAAGCCCGTGTACCACAACTACTGAGCCTGAGCTCTAGAGCTCTCGAGCCACAACTACTGAACCCGCGTGCCACAACTACTGAAGCCTGCGCACCTAAAGCCTGTGCTCTGCAACAAGAGAAGCCACCGCAATGAGAAGCCCACGCACCACAGCGAAGAGTAGCCCCCGGTCCTGCAACTAGAGAAAGCCCGCGCGCAGCAACGAAGACCCAATGCAGACAAAAAAAAAAAAAAGAAGAAGAATGAAAGAGGGCAATCTAATAATCTGATATAGATAGACATCCAAAGTGTCTCATCATTAAATGAAAAGGGCAAGTTGTAGTATAGTACAAAAAGCAACCACAACATACATATATATACATATGAGGGGGAGAGGCAGAGAGAGAGGTAGGACTGGGCCATAGATCAAGAGCCCCAGGTTCTACCTGGAGCCCTGCAACTAACTAACTTTGCAACCTTAGGCAAATCAGCTCCCCTCTGCGGATCTCCCTTATTGGTTCAAAACAAAAAGGCGAGTTGAACCAGATACTCTTCAGAGAAAATTTCTAGGTTATAAGATGATGTCTGCAAGGTGCTCAGAGAGTACCTTTTACCCATAGGACATCTCTCTTTGAGTTGTTTTGATGCTTTAAGCATCAGGTTTTTAAAAAGGAAAACTCATATGCTATTTCATTTTGACCTCCTTTACATTTCAATGAGAAAGCATTCCCACCATTTCACAGGCAGAGAAACCAAGTATAGACTGTGATGATTACTTGCCAGCCAAATACGCTGCTCACTAGACTGCTGTTTTTGCAAAGATTTATGACGCCAGGAGTTTTATAGCTCCCACTTCATTCCCTGCCTCTTCCGCAGAGGAGGTGCAAGGCTTATGCAAAACAAGCAGAAGGCACTCGTTGCTGGTGGAAACAGGGCGAGATGTAAAGTGACTTCCTCTGGGTCAGAGCATAAACAAAGCTGGCTCCCAGCACATTTATGAGGTAAGTATTGAACCCTTGGGATCAACTCCGCATCCCTCCCCCACCTGGACTGAAAGCTTCACCTTGAAGATGTGTTTCACTGCAGTCATTTTCTGAGCGTTTTCTGGGTCAGAAGCAGTGAGAGCAGCTAAACCGGGGCTGCCGATGGAGTTGCTACACTGAGGGCACGGTACTGACTTACCTGCTCTACTCCGCACCCACCAGCTCACCCAACGACCTGCTGCTGGTCGAGTATTTTTCCAGTCTCCTGGCAAAGTGGTTTCACACAGCTTTGAATGCAAGTGACCTCGTTTGTCCTCACGGGTGTTGGGTCCCTGCCTTGCAGAGGGTACCTACTTCCTACCCCAGAGCAGTGTGCTCTGGTTCTAACACAGGGTCTCACTCTCTGTGCCTGTAAACACATCCATTCTTCTGATAACTTTCCACCGTGAGGGACTCTCCTGCTTCAGATTTTAAATGTCTGGGCATCGAGATTCCCAACAGTTGCAGAAAGCACGTACAGAATGTAACATTCACCTTGCAGAGAAAGGAAGAGCCTGAGACACTGACCCCACCAGCAATAGCCTAGATTTTAAATGGGAAAACAGAGACCAGACCACAGCTAACATAATACAAAGTAAATCATTCCCGAAAATAAAATAAAAAGGCTTGTTCACTCAAAAAGCACGCAGCCAGGCCACTTAACCAGTAGTCAGCCTGCTGGTAACCTTTACAATGGCAACTAGGAATCCTTGAGATGGGATAGTGACCACTGGCATCCATGGCATTCTATCTAGACCTTCTAGAAGCCGCTATTAGTTGACCCCACGCTCAATGTCACCTCTGGATCAAGTTTGCTGACTGCTGTGTGCTCATCACTGGCCTCCTTATGCCCCTCAGGACTCTCTGGGGCCTTCAGTTATCTTGCCTGAGTCCCCTCCTTTGTTTCTTTCCCCTCAGGTCCCCCGCATGAGACCTAACTTTGTCCTCTGCCCCTCTTTTTACCGGGCACATGCGTCCACAGCCTTTTGAGGGCCTTCCGTTTATCAGTTCATCTCAGAACCCCTGCACATGTTTATAAAGGCCTAGCAGCCCTGCTCACTGCCTTTGGAAGCTAAAACCCAGCTCCTATCAACCACTGGGCACAGAACACAGCAAAAGAAGAGAGCGGTTGGATTGCAGTGGGAGTGTGTCCATGACAGAGAGTTTTGTTGAAAGAAACAAAACACTCTCAAAGGCCTGAGCCAGCAGTATGCTGGGGAGTCCAGCCACTGGTGAAACTCACATCTTGCCCGGGTAAGGCAAAAAGCAGGGCAGAACATACCAAGAAACAAGCGCTGTAATATTTTACAAGGTAGTCTCTATGTTGACATGCCTTAAGCACAAACAAACAAAAAAGGTTAAATGCACCTAGAAAAAAATGAAACCTCTCTACAGGAATTTGAGGGTCTTTTTTTCTGAAATGTTTTTCTAACTCTTCACTATTATAAAGCAAATCTCGTGTATATTGCTCTGACAACACCCACTCAAAGAGCCTTTCATAGCTGCATTCTGAGGGTCAGCCTCAAACATTCACTGAAAAATGAGGTGGGAGTGACTGTATTCTCGATGAATAACTAAATTTTTCTAGCACTAGACATATTCTGATGATGCAAGTTAAAAGTCGGCAGTTACTTTCCCCTCTGCTAAACGGAAAGCAATTGGGGAATACAGAGGTGGGAAGGTAGCCTCCTCAGGTCTAAAGCATACCTCTCCACTCCCTACCCCAAATCCGTCAACAGCGTGTGTCTCCCATTAACCCTTCTTCATAATTGTCTATAGGTCAGAATGTGGGGGATTATTTTCAGTGTTGAATATTCTTGAAACTTCCCCTATCACCCAATTCAACCAACACTTCTTGAGCACCGCCCATGAGCCAGACCCTGAGTTAGGCACCAGCTCCCCCGTGGGCACCAGACAAATGTCCCTTCTTCGAGGAACTCATAATCTGAAGGAGAGTCACGCCTGTATACGGCCAGCCAGGGTACCACGTGAAAAGTGACAGCGTAAGAGCTCAGAGGAGAGTGTAGTGTCTTCCTGGGTTAGGGAAGAGGGAAAGCATCAAAGCAGTTATGTTTGATCAGGGACTTTAGGGACATTTGTGTAAGAGTTCACGGCTGAGGAAAGGCAAAAAGATATTCCAGCCCTAGAAAGCAACAGAAGCAAAGTCATGGAGGCATGAAAACGCACCCCAAGTTTAAACAGTCATAAGCATCCAATGTGGGGTAAACAGAGAGAGAATGAAGCCTGGAAAGGAGGTTGGAACAGGTTGTGAAGGTCCCTTCCTACCTGTTTAAAGTTTATTTGGGGGCAACGGGGAATGACTAAAGGGTTTTAAAGCAGTTGAATGACTCAGTCAGACTCATGTTTTTAAAAATAATTCTGAGATCGGGAGTAAGATGGGTTAGAAAGATAGAGACTGAAGGCCAATTATTCAAACATAGGATACGAATAGGGACAGTGGAAATTGAAAGAAAGGAACTAACTTGACATTTTTAGAGAAAAAATGTATAGGAGCCGGCAGCCAACAGGATGTGGAAGTGTGAAAAGAAGAATAACCACAAAAGTTGCTGAGATTCTTGATTGGGAGGGTGGTGACAACATGAGCCCAGCTGTAAGAAAGGGCAGAAGAGCAGGTTTGGGGGTGAAGAAGGGGGCCAAGAGGTCCTATTGCTACATGGTGAGTTTGAGACCTCTTGTTACAACCAAATGAAGACAGCTAGTACACCGCTCTAAGGCAGCCTGGAACTGAGACGGGAGACCGGGGCTAGAGATGAGGGTTTAGATGCACCGGCAACCTCAACAATTAAACACTGGTAGCGAGGAAGGAACAAAACAAGCAGAAAGAAGCAATAGTAAGCAAGCTGGGAGGAGAAAAAGGAAGCCAAGGGAGGGCATAGTTTCAAAGCAAGAGTGGTTAATAGTCAAATATTGCAGGGAACCTGGGACTTGGGTCTAGATGGAGGTCATCACATTTGACAGTATCAGACCCCTTTGAAAGCAGTTTTAGTACAGCGATAGGGGGAGCTGCCTTACGACAGTGGGTATATTGTACAGTACTCATTAGCACCTTCATCCTCAGATGTCAAAGAACTGTTTCGGAAATAGGATTCAGAACATCCATTATTTATTAACAGCTAATCAGGGGATTCAAGCCTATTAGGTTAAATCATTGAAAATATAAAGCAACACATAAAGGTATACAAATAATTACCTCTCTAATTTCAGATCAGTAAAGATGCAGGATAAAAGAACAAAAGAAACTCTTAGAATTGAGAGCCGTGGAATATTGATGTCCAGCCAAATATGGTAGGCGTGGTGAGTCCAAGCTAGCACTCTAGAATATACGCCAGGGTTCAAGTCCAGCTTTGATCTTCTAGGTATGTAATTTGGGGGAATTAAACTTCTCTAAGCCTGATTTTTTTATCTCTCTAATTAGGATAATCGAAATAACAAATACATATAAAAGCTCTCAGCATAGTGCCATCACATAATAAATGTTGACTTATTATAATAACTCATTATTCTAATTGTGCAATTATTATAATAATGTTTCATTTAGTCTTTACTTTTTTAATCAATAACTATTTTTGAGCCACTCCCCTCTACGTACCAAGCATGACTCTAGGTGCTGGGAATATTAATTAAAAAAAAAAAAAAGAGTAAGACCCAGTTCCCCATCACAAGAAGCACAGCCTAAAGGTTTAGAAGGCAAGTGCACAATTGCAAAACAAGATGATCCTTGTTGTAACAAAGGAATGAGAAAGGTGCTCAAAAATATTCAGGAGGAAGCACTCGGTGCTACCCCAGGACCTGGAGAAGGAGAAGGGCTGTCAGGCCAGGCTACAAAGATGAAGTAACAGTCATTACAAGGAAATCTGTGAAGAAATTTTAAGGATAATAATAAATATTAAGGTGCCATCACACACACACACACACACACACACACACACACGCACCTGAAAAAGTCAGAAAAAGAAGGTTCTTTGCCCAAGGGCAAACAGCAAGAGAAAAGGAGCTGGAAGCAACCCAAACTCTTGTCATTCAGCTCAAGGAGTTATTTTGGCTGAAATAATCATCATGTAATATTTACACTCTTCCCACCTGAGTTTGGGCTACATGTTCTACAAGCAAATTAAACATCTCCTGCCTGTCCTCTAAAAGTCTAGCGTTTAAAAATAGGTTACTAACACAGGGACAAATTCAAGAACTTTGATGACAAACTACCCCCTCAAGATAGTGTTCTCAAAGGAACAATTTTCAAGTTCAGTTTGGTCCCCAAGGTGAGGATGTTAATAGATTTTGCCCTTCCCTTTGAAAACAACAAATATCAGGGAGAAATTTTAAAATTGCATGGCTTCGTTTCTCAAAAAGTCAAAAATAGACAGATCCAGCCATATAATGGAGTATCCTTCTGAGTATATACCCAAAAGAAGTGAAAGCAGGATGTTGAAGAGATGTTTGTATATCCACGTTCATAGCATCATTATTCACAACAGCCAAGAGGGGAAGCAGCCCAGGTGCCGATCAATGGATGAACGGATAAACAAAATGTGAAAAATACATACAATGGAATATTATCCAGCCTTAACAAGGAAGGAAATTCTGACACATGCTACAACGTGGACGAACCTTGAAAACATTATGCTAAGTGAAATAAGCCGGTCACTAAAGACAAATATGATACGATTCTGCTTACCTGAGGTACCTAGAGTGGTCAGATGCATAGAGACAGAAAGTAGAGTGGGGATTGCCAGGTGCTGTGGAGTGTTAGTGGGAGTTAGTGCTCAGTGGGCACAGAGTTTGAGTTTTGGAAGATGAAAAATGTTCTGGGGCTTCCCCGGTGGCGCAGTGGTTGAGAGTCCGCCTGCCGATGCAGGGGACACGGGTTCACACCCCGGTCTGGGAAGATCCCACATGCCGCGGAGCGGCTGGGCCCGTGAGCCATGGCCGCTGAGCCTGTGCATCCGGAGCCTGTGCTCCGCAACGGGAGAGGCCACAACAGTGAGAGGCCCGCGTACCGCAAAAAAAAAAAAAAAAAAAAAAAAAAAAAAAAAGTTCTGGACATGGCAGCGATGATGTGGCTACACAACAATGAGCACATACTTACGCCACTGAACTGAGCACTTCAAATAGTTAAAAAGGAAACTTTTATGTTACATATACTTATCATAATTTAAAACAATTTTTAAAACTCGAATGGTTGCCATGCTCATTAAATGCCTGTTCTACATCACTTAGAAGCAAATAAAAACACCCCGTTTCTGACATTTAGATGCAATGCCATCTGAGGAAGGGACAAGAGACTGAGGCCAGGAGTATCAGAAAGTTCTTTATCCAAAGGAGCAGCGTCCAGTTACCATTCCCTGGGAATGGACATCTTTGTAAATCACTAAGAAGGTGGCCTTTTTGGCAGCCATCATCTGACAAGTTTTAATTAAAATAATCCCCGTGTAACAGCATCACCCCGCTAGGGAATGACTGTCAAAGTGCACATTCCAAAAATTACTAGTTGAACTTCTATGTGCAAAAGCATTAGGCCGAGCTTTATGTAAGACCTGTGACTGCAATTCTTAAATCAGTTCTTGCTCTTAAGAACTGTCTAGTTGAACAAATAATAGACACAAGAAAAGTTAAATGACAATAAAAGAAGTCTATGATTATGTTCAATTAAGTAGTATTTGTAACTAGCCCTTTAACAAACTTGGAGAAGGGAGAGATGACTGGGGGCTGGAGTGTTCCAGGAAGACTGATGCAAAAGACTTTGGGAGAAATGTTCAGGACTCAGTAAGTAGAAGCAGATGACCCTGGTTCAAGTAGTGGGTTTGTGATGGGAAGTGGTAAGAGAGAAGGGTAGAAAGAGATGGGAGCCAGATTACAATAGCTTTTAAAAAGTCATTTTCTGAGTTTGGATCTCCGCCTCTACCCACAGAGGAACCACTGTAGGTTTCTGAGAAGGGGCACTGTATGATGAACACGATGTTCCCATGTGCGGTGGCTTTGGAGAGGGAGAACCTTAATTGGTAGAAAGTTGGATTCCAGCCCATTGAAGTGTATACCTGAGGGCCACTGAGTCACAAAAAATGAAACCGAACACATGCTTTTGTTAGGTTATAGTTAGGACTTTAAAATGTGTCATGCCATATGCTTATAGATGCACTGAATTTTTCTTGAAGGATACACAGGAAACTGCTGACATTGGTAACTTTTTAGGAGTAGGACTGGAGGTAGGGGAAGGAAGACTTTGACTTTTCATTGTGTACCTTGTACAATGTGGATACACTTCTCAACCATGTGCGTGAATTCATTTTATAATTTTAAAAGTTCTTTTAAAAATGACAACCAGATAGTGTTAAAAAGTGGGCTCTAATCAGCAAATTCAAGACATTTCTAATTACAAAAATGGACATGTATCTCAATCTTGTTTGTACCATATCTTTTTTTTTTTTTTTTGCGGTACGCAGGCCTCTCACTGTTGTGGCCTCTCCCGTTGCAGAGCACAGGCTCCGGACGCGCAGGCTCAGCGGCCATGGCTCACGGGCCCAGCCGCTCCGCGGCATGTGGGATCTTCCCGGACCGGGGACAAACCCGCGTCCCCTGCATCGGCAGGCGGACTCTCAACCACTGCACCACTAGGGAAGCCCTGTACCATATCTTAATCTCTATCACATATAGTGAGATGTTGTGAGAATGACCTAAAAGTAATGGAACAAAGCACAAAGAACTAACTCCACATCTGAGGCTTTACCTCAAAACAAACAGATGAGCTACTCATAATAAAACACCTTTTTGGTGTATCTGCCTGAGTCTATTCCAAACGAACTCCCCAGTGAAAACAAAAATCAAAAATAGTAGCCCACAGTGTATTTGATAAGACATATCCCCATCTCAGTAAGTGGGTTTTTCATCCTTCTAGTAGCTCAGAGCAAAACCAGTTGAATCATCCTTGACTTATTCTTTTTCTCCCATCTTCTATATCCAAGTTCCATCAACTCTACCTTAAAGATTTATCCAGAAGCCAGCTGCATGTCACCAAACCTACCACCCTCACCCTGGTCCACCATCTCTACCTGGACCACTTACAGTAGCTTTCATTCCACTCCCTGCTTCCACTCTTGTCCCATACAATCAATCTTCCACAGGACAGCCAGAAAGATCCTCCTAAAATGCCAATCTGAAGAAGTCACTCCCCTGCCCACAACTTCCTGTGACTTCCTGTCATATGGCTAAGACCCAAAGTTGTCGCCTGGCCGCAAAGCCTGCATGATCCAGACCCAGTTTCCTCCCCAACATCACATCCTGTGCTCCCCGCTGGCTCCCAACACGCCAGTCACACTGGCTTCCTGCCCACTCCTTGGACACAGCAGTGACCCCATCTTTGGGCCTTCATCTCAACCAATTCAGGTTGAGAGATTCACTCAACCTGAATCTCTTCCCCCAAACGTCCCTGTTCCCCCACCTCGCTTCATTTGTGTCTCTAGTCAAATGAAAACTCATCAGAGAGGCCTTTCCCAGCCATCCTACATCAACTTCTAGAACCACCTCCCTCTCTTTCCCTTTGCACTATTTTTTCTTTATATCACCTGAAAGTATGATAGATACTCATCTGTCATTTGTCGTTGTTTTGTACCCGCCTCACCCAACTAGAATGTGCTCCATGACGTCAGACTTTTTTTTTTTTACCATCTTCACTGCTATATCCCCTAGGTCTAGAATATGCCTGGCAAATAAATGAGAGCTCAATAAATATTTGTTGAAGACTGAAGTAAGCACAAATCAAGGCACCCAAGATCACTGGACAAAAAGAGGTTTTTGAAGCCCCAAATGAGGCATATGCATAACAATGCCCAGTAAATTTGGGATAAGAGAATGAAAAACCCAAAACATCAACTGACAGCCATATAAGTCCATTGCTTATCTACAGCATGCTGGGAATCCACATGTATGCTTGACATTAAGTCATACTTTGCAACATCATCTCTGTACAGGCTGGAGGGCCATCCTTAAGGTTTTGTGTCTAAAGAGTAAATACGGTAAGAACTTTCCTCCTCCCTTTTTCCAGGACCAATGAACTTAGACTGAAAATTCTGCTGAAGAAAGAAAGCAATCACTGTCTCACCCAGAAGGCCCAGAATATTCAATTATTCCATGGAGAAGGTCTAGACAAAGCCCCAGCCTTGGAACTAGGAAACTGGGTCAAAGTCAAGTTCTACTACAAATTCAGGGGCCTTGGGCAAATCATTGTATGTTTCTGATCCTGTTTCTTTGACTATAAAGCAGGAATGATGACATGTTCCCTGTTTCTTCACATGGTCATTGTAGAATAAAATGAGATGATGCACTTACAAAGGCCTCCTGAAAACTAAGTGGACCATACATCATGTGTGGTCATCAACTTGTACTGGCTGATCTCTAGTTCACATTCCCTTCTCTTTTGCTGGTGAGCTTTGTTTAAACAAGGATCTGATCAGGTCCCTCCCCTGCTCAAAACATTCACTGATTTCAGCTTGAACCTTCAATGGTTCAAATTTCTTCACAAACTGAACCCAAACCATTTTTAGGGTCACACCTTCAGCCCATTCCTGTGCTGTGGCCTGTACTCCAACCACAGAGAACTACTCCTCATTCCCTAATCTAATCATGATCTATTGCATGTCTATGCCAGGCTATGTGCCTAGGGCCCCACCCTCACCCATCCTCCCTTCTTCCATCAGGAAAATCCTAGACACTCTCCAGCCTGAATCAGATGCTTCCCCCTGTGGGCTTTTTCTCAGGCGCCCTGAGAAAAATCAGGGCGCCCCGAATCACTGCTTGTTTGCAAGTCCTTTCTCCCACCGGACCAGTGGGTCTCCATCGGATGTTGTGTGTCCTCAACATATAACAGGGTAATGCATACAGTAGGTGGCCAGTGTCTGTTCTTTCAGAATATGGCTCTCTCAGGCCTCTCCAGCTCTAGCTCCCTATGACTTATGGCTTGGAGTAAGTGTTATGAAAGGCCTTTTCTTCCTCTTCTACCCCTGAGGAAATATTCTGGAAGGTGAAGCTGATTGAAGACTCCTAGGAGGCTTCTAGAAACAGGCAAGAACTGAGCAGAGGGACAGAATGAAGCTAGTGGCCTCTTTCCAGTCCTCATAAGTTATGTGTTTAAGGTGTGCTTAATTTTATTTGAGGTGCTTTGAATTCGCTAGTGAGACACACCCATATTTAAGTCTGGTATAAATGGAAATGGTTTTCAACTTATTCATTTTCAGGATTATCCAAGTTTCTCCCTTTCATGCTGGAGGAAACTCTTTTATTTATTTATTTATGGCTGAGTTGGGTCTTTGTTGCTGCACGTGGGCTTTCTCTAGTTGCTGCGAGCGGGGGCTACTCTTCGCTGTGGTGTGCGGGCTTCTCATTGTGGCAGCTTCCCTTGTTGCAGAGCACGGGCTCTAGGTGCGCGGGTTTCAGTAGTTGTGGCAGGCGGGCTCAGTAGTTGTGGCTCGCGGGCTCTAGAGAGCAGGCCCAGTAGCTGTGGCACACTGGCTTAGTTGCTCCACGGCATGTGGGATCTTCCCGGACCAGGGCTCGAACCCGTGTCCCCTGCATTGGTTAAGGTGCATTCTTAACCACTGTGCCACCAGAGAAGCCCCTGGAGGAAACTCTTGAATTGACTATAATTCAAAGGAATCATTGTTCTTTAGCTGTCAAGGTGCCCTGTTATTCTTTTCATAAATATCCTGGATGATCTGATCCCAGTTCAATGCAAACTCTATTTTTTTTTTCCTAGCCCTGTACCTTTTCAGTTGCTAAATTTACAGCATTAAAATGAAAGGAAGAAAGGAAGCCCCACTTTTGCCCCCACTGCTAACATGATATATGTCTGGATTTTAATTGCCCTTGTAATTATACTCTTGGCCGGGTCTCCACAGGTATAATGTAGAAATTAAACATTACGGCACAGCCTGAAAAGGCCTCGTTGAGGTACGAAGACACGACGGCTTTGTAATATCTCCAGCCATCAGGAGAAGGAAAGAGAAAGATGAAAAGGAGGCCTGGGAATGTCATAAGCTAGCTAGCAATCCACTGAAGAAGCATTTTCTGTCTATGACTACCTCGAAGACTGTGTGAGCTGGAAGGCTGCGAATCCCCTGGTGGTTTGATAGTCAGCTAAGGCGAGATGAAAATGGAAGAACGTGGATTGCTTGACTGTGAGTTAAGAAATAAGCACAGCAACAAAGGGAAATATGCTATGAGATTTTCTAAATATTTACCAAGGGGAGTTGACAATTCAGTGAGTGGAGCCAGACCTGACAGTGAGCTCTCCTGACTGCCTCCGACACCTTCCCTCGATCACCATCTCCATCTCTAAAAACAGGTGATCCTCACCTCTGGGGTTGTCAGAGGAAAAACCATCTCTCTGTGATAACCCGGTAAATGCTCCGTGATGATCTTAGCACACAGACCACTGCATTTACTCTTCCTCCCCAGATTTCTTATCTAAAGTAGACGAGTAACCAAACAGCAGTCTGTAAAACACTGAGTCAATATAAACTACGTTTAAGGTAAAATACTTCTTTCCACAGTAATTTTCAACTAGTGATATAGCCACGTGATTTCAGAACCCAGTATCCCTGAACCTCCCTGCCAGTCCTCATTCCAAAGTCAAATTTCTCATCAGCCCACACAGCAGTTATTTTCATTCTTGATCTTCCCAAGTCAATTGATAATTGTTAATCTGCAGGTCAAGGTTATTAATTTTTTTAAATTATTTTTTTATTTAAAAAAATTATGAAGAAATGTACTTTATATCACTTTAAACTTCCCACTGGTTATGTTTCCTACCATTTCAGGTCTTGAATGGAGAGTATAATTTTGCTTTTGAATTTGAAACTTGGAATAATATACTTCAAGAGCAATTTAGTGACTGGGCTTAGATTAAAACAGGTATTTGACAGTCCCAATAATTCCCTAAAGCCTTTTCCTTCTCCATTGCTCCAGAACTGCTACATAATTATCTGTCTTAAAATCTGTATTGTCTCAAGATACCTCTTGTGTAAAAATGCATACATCTGTACACCTAACAGGCAATGGGGAGGTTATGGAACAGTTTAGAGTTGAATACTCCTGATGTCTTCTCTCCTATCTCCAATACCTTTTTAAGATTTCACTAGGATGAAAGTATTGGATATTAAAATATATCCTCTCACAATCTCCCTCAAAGGAAAGAAAATGTCAGTGGTTTAATATTAGGCAGAACTTCAGGAAATAAACCCAATACTGGCCTTGAGAGAGAGAGACAGGAAAGAAATGGTCTAGAATGGTGAGAAGCATGGAAGGCACGTACCACCACTGCACATAATTGACCAGGTGAATTACAGTTCGGTCTCACCTTTAAGCAAGTAGCTACGCAAATAGAAGGCTAGACTCAATGACTTCCAAGGTCCCTTCCCAGTTCAATAACGTTTGCCTCATGAATTTTTTATAGTCATCCTCCGTCCTATCACGCTGTCCCCATGCATCATCAAGCCCTCCTGGCCAATTCCACGACTGAAAGGAAAATCTGTTTTCAAAAAATCCATGCTTTGACTACTGCCAAAATTACAGTTCTGTCCTTGAAACAATGACCTGCACATAATGGGCATGGGTAAGTACCTCTGAGCAAGGAAGTGTCCAATACCTTTAGCAATATTTTTAAAGCTTCTTTGATATAGGCAGAATTATTACCTGAGGCCTTGAGAGTGAAAGATTGTGAAGCTAAGAGACAATCCTATAACCAAACTTTCCAGTTTATACTTCTATATCCCCTGCTGACTTCTGAACCTTAAAAGAGGGTGGAACTGAACAGGTGAGTTTGAATCCCAGCCTCACCTCTCATCAACTGAGTGATGTGAGGAAAATTACTTAATCTCCTTGAACCTGTTTCCTCACTTGTAAAATGTTGATTATATGAGCTACCTTGAAGAGTAATTGTGACAACTGAATAGGACAATACAAAGAAAACACTGAGCATTCATTTACTCATTCCCTCGTTCATTCAACAAAGATTAACTGAGTGTGCACCACCAGCCAGGCACCAGGCTAGGCACTGGTATGTAAAAGACAGAAAAAGAAAGAAAGAAAGAAAGCTACTGTTATTTTTATTTACCAAAAACAAGCCTGTTTCCAGAACTGTGGCAGAACCATCAGATTCTGACTCTACTTCAAAACTTTCATTCACAGCTAGTTTGCCTAAAATAGTCATTTTTAGTTTGTCATATAGGAGAGTCTGCCTCCTGCCACACCTTTACCTACTCCGAAGCTAACCATCTAGCAGGTATTTTGCTAAAAGACACCTTCAGAACACTTGGGAGAAGCAATGACCAGAGCAAAAAGTGGTATCCCAGCTCTCAGCTGGGCAAGCCACTCAGGAAAACTTGATACGCCTGTGCTACAAGGCCCATCCCTGGATGCCTGGGAGGTTTGGGGTGCTTTCAATTCCATGAGCAGACTGTCTTCTGAGAATTGGGGATTAACAGGACTGGCTCATCCCCAATCATTGTGACTGGACCACCGATAAAGAGAAGGGCAACAGCTAAGGGGGTCTAAAGGCCATGTGTTTGTAATGTAGGGCTTATGTCTTTCAGCTGTACTTTATGCTAGGATTTGATAAAGTTCTGTATAAATGACCCACATCTGAGGAGTCAGTTAGCTTCAAGGCTGGTGGGCTCTTCTTCAGTGTGAGCCTAATATTCCTTTTTCTAACTAGCCCACAGCCTCTGGGCAAGTACAAGCCTAGCTGTGTTGGGTACTGAGCATTCAGTACACTTAAACATTTTGCACTTCCAAAAAAGAGTTTCCCAAGACACTCTGGAACCCACGGCTCCTAGCAAAAGAGTTAAAGTCTGATACTGGAATAGGAAATGACCTGCCCTAGGTCATAGGATCAGAGGGTGGTCAAAGAAGGAATTCTAGAATAAAATTTGGTACCATCTTTGAAATTAAGAATCGGTTAGTGGATAGTACAGAGGTGCCTAAATTTTTTTGATTTGCACACTCCTCTCATTCAAGAGCTGCCTGAATCACTTCCCTTAGGAATTCAAGTATAGATCGTGACTAACTCAAGGCTGTGGACTTTGCAAGGCTGCCTGCTACCTGGAAGTGACAGCCTAGCCTCTCCTCACAGGAGTTCTGGTGCAAAAACACTGTCACTATATATCCACCACCCACCCACCCCCCTCCACCATCTGATGCATACAAAACTGTGGTTTCTTTTCATTTTCCTTCAGTGATTTAAGCGTGTTACTATTAACTCCTGGTGCCTCTAATTCCTCACTGAAAATAGTGGTTTGGATATTAATAGGCTGTAAATCAAGACCCTACGTGGGGCTCGTTGTCACGGAAACGGTACTCAAGCCTGCCGCTACTTCCCCACCTTTGGACGTCTGGGCGAATTGGTGGGAGTTGGGGATTGTTTTAAAGCTCCTGTTATTTCTCCCACTTTCTGCTATTTCTCAGGGCCAAGTTGTCGGAGAAAGAGGAACCCGTGAGGCAAGGGAGAGTAGAGTGGACCGTAGCAGCTTGGAGAAGCGGAACTCTTTGGGAGAGGAAGGGTGGGGGTCCTTGGAGGATGGCTTGGGGCACGCTGATCTCTCCTTCTTGGGGCTGCACCCGGCCACTCTCCGCGTCGTTCCCAACGCTCGGGGACCCGACCCCTCCGCCGCCCTGTCCTCCCTGCCTGGGCGCAGGGCTGCCGGGGAGCGCGCAGACAAGTTCCCCAGAAGAGAATCTGAGCGGCCCCAGGGCTGAGGAACCCGGCAGAGAGGGCAGCGCGGAGGTCCGACAGGCTTGAAGCAGAACCCCCTTCGTCCCCACGCCGGGGTCCTGGAGGAGGCAGCCCGGGACCAGAACACGCACCCCCCTCACCGTCCTCCCAGCGCCCCCGGGCGACGCTCCAGGATCCGGCTCTCCAAAGCAAGCGCCCAGCTTGCCAAGCGCCGCCGAAACCCACGAGGATTCCCGCGCCCTGGGGCGATAGCTGCCGCAGCCGCCAGGGCCTCCCACGGGCTCTACGCCCGGCACCCAGGGCTGGGTCCCCACCCGGTCCCCTGGGCCCCGTGCGTCACGCGCCCCCTGGGCCCAGCGCCTCCGCTGCGCTCGCGCCGCGCGCCCCTGCCTCGCGCCTCCGCACCCGCACCCAGCTCCCTCTGGCCGCCGGGCCCTCCCGGGACTCACCTGCGCTGGGGCTGTAGCGGCGGCCACCCCGAGCCCGGGGGTGGCAGCGGCGGCGGCGCAGGGGGAGGAGGGCAGCGCAGGGCTCCTGGCACAGCGGCCGCCGGGCGCCTGGTGCTGCCGAGCCGCGGACCCGCCCAGAGATATAAATAACATTATCTGAGGAGGGACATTCCTGCCGGGGGACATCGCTGCTGCCGGGACCAGATAGTCCCGCGGCGGGGGCGGGGAGGCGGGGCCGCAGCCTCCCGCAGAGCCAGGCCCAGCCCCCGCCTTCCCCACCCACTCCCGCACCTGCCAATCAGCCTCCAAGCCCGGGGCCACCTGCCCGGCCTCCGCCCGGCTCCCCGGGCCGGCCTCCGCCCCCCTCCGGACTGCATGAGCCCGAGCCGCCAGAGGCCAGAGCCGGCCGCAGCGCCCCCATAGCTGCTCAGCGCCCCTCACCGCGCGCTACCCCGAGCCCCCTGCAGCGGGGAAAGGATTTGGCTTTGCAGCTCCGGCCTAATTCGTTCGCCCAGAGCGGCGAGTCTGGCCACGAACATGAGCCCTCCAGTCTTTCCCGCCCTGCGTCCCCACTGTATACAGTCAGGTTTTTAAAATATATTAAAAGACACGCTTAGGCCATAGATAGGGTAGGCAAAGCTGGCGCCCCGGCAGTGCGCCCCCGCTGCGGCGGATTTGGGAGGGACAGATTGTTCCCGGGGGCTGCTGTGTTAGAAAGCGTCCTCCGGGGCTTCTCCTGGATGGTAGTAAGAACAGACGCTGGGAGGGCTCGGGTGGGCACTGGGCCCGAGACCCGCGCCCCCAGCCTGAGGGCTCGGTGTCTCCGTTTCTGTTTGCAAACCTGGTGTGGTCCAGGCGGACCGGGCAATGCTGGCGGGGCGCAGCCCGCAGTCCCATGGCTCGCGCGTTACAGGGACTGTAATCAACAGGCAAGCTGCCACCCCAGCCCACCGACACCTCCTGGCCAGACCCGGTTTCCAGGCGAGCGGACGCTTCCGCACGCTGGGTGGGGTGGGATGCTGTAGGCCAGAGAAAACACTAGAACCGATGGTGCCAGAGAGGAAAAACAAAGCATCTCCGAGTCACCTCGGGAGAGAGACACAGAAGTGGCAGCTTGCAAGGCTGTCCACTTTCTTGACTTTCTTACTATACAAGGTCATTGTTCAGTAAGGCTTGGTGGTACACTTTGCTGCAACTTTCATCTCTTTCCTCCATCAGCCGTGCTGAGGCAATTTCTCACCAGACATCAGCCCAGGTAATCTCAGGTGTTTTGGAGATGACAGTGGAGATTTAAAGCGCAAAGATGAGAGAAGAGTTTTAACTTTGGTGATGCCTGGTGTTCTTAACAACGAAACAGTCTTACACCTGAGTTATTTGCTTGGGAGTATAATTATGCTGCTTTCCAGGATTCACCAGGAAAAGGGTGTTTAAGTGCCAGATGTGCGTGCTTAGTTTATATATTGAACATATGCAAAGATACTTCACTTCCTGCTGCAGTCACACCTCTTTTGAGAGTGGGCATTTAGACATTGAGATGTGCTAAGTGGCGCAAACTCCACAGATGTTACAAAGCCACAGAACTCTCCACACTACCACCTTGTTGTCTGGGCCCTTATTAAGCTCAATTTCCCAAGACACACTAGTAATAGAGGGAAGATAATAGAAGAATATTTGTGGTCAACCCATTAGATTAGCAGTGAGCCACCCTTCCCCCTTTCTGATAGCATTTAAGAATCCATTTGTTTTTTTACTGAGTTAGAAACAACAAGGTCTTTTTCATTTAAAAATTAAGAACCAAATTCTGGCAAGGAAAACTCAAGAAAAACAGGCCAACTTCAAAGGCTGAGACTATCATATATCTCAAGTAGAAATCTTTGTTCTATTTTTGAAATAAAAAAATGGAGAGAAATTATGTATTTGTGTTTTTTAAAAGCCTTGTGTGGATAAAGTTATTAAATAAATTCATGATACCCTAGAATTGCAGCTCTGCAGCTACATAATTATATACTACATGAAACAGACAATTCCTTAGCTTTAGGGCTCTGAACTGAAGAGTTGTACACATATATTTCTTTGTAGCCTTAAAATTTATAATTTTCAACCACGAGAAAAAATTAATATGGTAAAAACACCAAATCAGTGGACAGATTACCCCAGGATTTTACAAACCTGTTCAGCTGCTTTAGTTATTTCCACTTTAGCTGAAATCTAAATAATTCAATACAACCTCATTTGCTACAGAGCCTGTTATCCTGACAGCATCCCCACATGCTTTACAGCTAATTGAGTTACAGTGAAATGATAAATTAGGACTGAGGGAGAGAGGAAGTTTAGAAGTACAGAGGAAAAGGGTATTGTCAAATAAGGAGGGAGGAAAATGGCAGATCCCAGGGAGTGGGAATGAGAAACTGGGGAGAGTGAAATAGGTAAGAAGGAAAAGCTCATATAAGGGTTCATATTTGAAGTCATTGCTGTGGGCAGCAGGGATTAATTCTGCAGGGACTTCCTGAGAAGAGTTCATAAAGCCTCCCTGAATTGTCTATCAGAAAGGTGGGAGATCGGTCCTCATCCTGGGTGGTCAAGGGACTGCCCCCCTAACCTCCTATTCCATGTTGACAGCCCACACTTCCAAGCTACCAAGCAAGCTCCTAACGCAATCCGCAGTTCTAGGGCCAGAGAGAAGGTGTGCATTTGAAACTAGATGCTGTCAGCCAGGAACTGGGGCTTCTACTTAACCAGGAAGTGAGAGGAAGCCCTCACAGAACTGTCAACCCAGCTCCAGCTAAAATCAATAGGTGAGAAGTGGATATAAGTCAGGACGTTAGAGGAATCTGACACAAGAAGGAACTTTCATTTTCTATTTCTATATTCTCTGAATTTTTCACATTGAGCTTGTATTATCTGATAATTAATTAGAGATAGTAAAGAAAATAATAAGTAGAGATTGGGTCAAGATGGTGGGTTGAGCCCATGCATTTACCTTCTCTTCCATCCTAAATCTCATAAAAAGATATGTCTTAAAGAGAATAGAAATCTAACAGCACAGGGAAATAAGAAAACAATGTGATCAATTTTCCAGGAATTTTTAAGAAATCCTGAAATATAGAAGAGAGAGGCAGGACCTGATCTAGACAAAAACAAAGTTAGAGGAAATCAAAACAGGTTCAGGAGAAGGAATAGTTTAGGGAAATTCCAAGCAAGAGTCAAAGGATACAAGAGGAGGTGGGGAGTGGGGAACCTAGGATAGAATAATTCATTGAGGAGTCCCCTCCCCTGCTGGCCTTAAGTACCAAATGTTTGCCTGTGGGATAAAGTTAGCGGGGATCCCGGGACCAGAGGGGCAGAGCCCAAGTATACACTGACCGCTAGAAGTAATAGGGAACTTTCATTCTCTCTGGATAGCATGTTGTGCCCTTCCTTCACAGTTCCTGAAGACAGGCTATGATTAACAGAACAGACAGGCAAGCCGATCCTCAAGTAAAAGATGATTGGACAATCAAAATCACCAAAGATTTCGTCAGCGGAGGGGAACCAATACCATGAAGGAAAAGCACCAAACGCAACTAACAAAGAAGTAATATCAGAGGAAACTAAGTTAATAAAGAAAATAGAAGATAAATTTAAATGAATTTAAATTTTATTCAGCAAGATTTGAAAGGATATTGTATCCAAGAAAAATAATCAGTGAGAAAACGTAGAGATTTAAAAAGTAGTTTCTGAAGTTTAAAATTCATTAGCTGATCAGCAGAACTGATCAAGTTAAGAGCAGATTAGTGGAAACAGAAATTCTCCCCAAACACAGGGCAAAAAGCAAGGAGATGGAAAGTTTGTGAGAATGGTTGAAAGTCATGGAGGTGAGAGCCTCAAGTTCCAATATCTGTTCCAATAGAAGTTACAAAAGGAGAGAAAGAGAGCAGATGAGATGATAATAAGGAGAAAGTAGAATAAAATTTCTCAGAGTTGAAGAAAAATATGAATTTTCAGATTCAATAGAAGCAGTTTAAAGCAGGGTAAAGATTTTAAAATACAGTTTACAGTTTTATGTACAGTTTAAAGCTTATGATTTGATTCTAAGACCCAAGAACTTGAAAAAATTAAATCATAAACCAAAAATAGAGCCTAGACTAGCTTCCTGTGCCTTGAATTAAATTAATCCTACAAACTATTTTTTTTTTTTTTTTTTTGTGGTACGCGGGCCTCTCACTGTTGTGGCCTCTCCCGCTGCGGAGCACAGGCTCCGGAAGCGCAGGCCCAGCGGCCATGGCTCACGGGCCCAGCCGCTCCGCGGCACGTGGGATCCTCCCAGACCGGGGCACGAACCCGCGTCCCCTGCATCGGCAGGCGGACTCTCAACCACTGCGCCACCAGGGAAGCCCCTACAAACTATTTTTACTGAATCACAGAACCAGTTATTTGTTTGAAATTTTAAGACTACTGTGACTTAGAAATGAACATGTATCAGAAAGCTACTTAAAAACAGAGATACCAAACCAAATAAACCCAACCCTACCCAATGTTCCCCTCATTCAAATGTCTGCTAACAATGGAAAAATCGAGAACTCATGGTTATGAACAGAAAACTTTGAAATAGTGCCTAGAGCTCAAAAAACATTAGTTCCCTTCATCTTTACCTTGTCACCAAGAGATGCATTTCATAAAACTAAACTGAAATTTCTGTTCCATTTCTGGGAACATCTAGGGGAACCACAGTCTCCACAACTTCCAAAGACAAAGCAGCAGGAGGACCCATTTGAAAAGCCCACCATTTACAATATAGAGGCATCGAGGACAAAGGAATAAACTTCACCTTCAGATGCCTCAAACAGAATGGTCCTTGCAAGGAATGTGAAAACTGGCAGTGAGTGTGTAAATACCAAACTGACCTCCCTATAAAGGAGCAAGTGACACCAATTTCAAATTTCCATCCACCGATAATGGAAAGGAGCAGAAGAGCAAGACTTACATCCTGTCATCCACCAGAGCATGGAAGCACTAAACAGGCTTTGGAATAAATGGGCATCTTTCCTTCTATAGCTGTGCCTGAGCTTTCCAGGATTAGATTTTCCATTACCTAAGAGGTGTGAGCTCGTGCAGATGTAATAGCAGGCTTATACTGGGGTGTGATGATAAACTGGTGTCTGAAGGCACTTATGTTCTGCTGCAGGTGCCTTGTTCAGGCTGTATTAGTTTGAGTGGGCTTCCATGACAAATACCACAGACTGGGTGGCTTAAACAACAAAATTAGTTTTCTCACAATTCTGGAGGCTAGAAGTCCGAGATCAAGTTACCGGCAGGGTTGTTTCTTCTGAGGCCCCTCTCTTTGGCTTATAGATGGCCATGTTTTCCCTCTGTCTTCACATGGTCTTTCCTTTGTGTGTCTGTGTCCTAATCTCCTCTTGTGAGGACACTAGTCATATTGGATTAGGGCCAGCCACATGATTTCATTTTACCTTAATTACCTCTTTAAAGGCTCTCTCTCCAAATCTGGTCACTTTCCGAGGTACTTGGGGCTAGCATTTTAACATATGAATTTGGAGTGCAGGCCATTCAGTCCATAACCCAGGCCTCATCTTTTCTCACATGAATTTCTTCTTATAAATCTCCTAACTGCTGTCCCATTCTCCAGTTTCACTCTCCTTCAATTCTTCCCCCACATAGTAGCCAAAGTACACTTTCTAAAAAAGAAATCTGATCACTCCACTACTTTAAATCATCCAAAGGCTCCCTGTTGCTTTCGGGATACAGTTTTAAGTTTCCCAGCACTTAGCACAGCCCCTGACACGCAAGATGTACTTAAGAAAGGCCTGATGAGTAAGTGAGTTAATAAGTGAATTAATGAACAAATAAATCATGCAAACTAAAAGAGAGTTGCAGTTCTGGAGGCCAACCAAAGAAGTAGGTAATTGAAAGTCATTTCTAGTTGGCTTAAAAATATATATTTGTGGGCTTCCTTGGTGGCGCAAGTGGTTGAGAGTCCGCCTGCCGATGCAGGGGACACGGGTTCGTGCCTCGGTCTGGGAAGATCCCACATGCCGCAGAGCGGCTAGGCCTGTGAGCCATGGCCGCTGAGCCTGCGCGTCCAGAGCCTGTGCTCCGCAACGGGAGAGGCCACAACAGTGAGAGGCCCGCATACCACACACACACACAAAAATATATATATATATTTGTGACTCTTTACAGGAGAATCACTTTCCTATTTATGTTTGAGTAAATTTATTTAAATAAATTCACATTCCCGGAGACATAATTGGCAATATTTGTGTCTGAATTTCACCAGCTCCTCGGCCACCTTGGCACATTCATACCTAACTTACTGTCTGTGGATGAGAAATGAAGTCAATTAAGTAGGTTTTATGTTCACACCCACTATCAAGTTCACCTGCCGTCTTCCAGTGTTTCATTCATAATGAGGTACAGCAAATACAATAGTGATGGTTCAGCTCTGTGGACTTTGTCTCTGTTTGCTCCACCCTCTCAGTGCCGTTTTCAGACTTCATCCTGGAGCAGTGGCCCCACTCCAAACCCCACGCTCCAGTATGCCAAAGCCTTGAGCACGTAGGATTAAGAACGTAGGAAGGTGGATCAAAAAGCATTACATGCAGTGAGTTGGTGTTGACATTAACACTCTGTCTTGAGTACTCCACAGAGTGGATAGTCTGTATGTGAATAATCAAAAGTGTCTAAACCTGAAACCTTTGTTCTCTTCTTTTATAAATATTTATCAAGCCAGGAACTCAAATCAAGGAGAGAAAATATAATTTAAAACTCGAGTTTGTTAACAAGGAACGACAGCTAGAGTGCTAACAATTCAACCAATTAAACAATTTTGTGTTTGTGTGATAATTACTGCCAGCATAAATGATCTTGTTAATTGCTTTAATTTGTTAGCAGTTTCCAAACTTACAATTTTTTTTTCATAGTATTAACCAAAACCTTTGGGAAATTTTCAATAAAATTTGGAAAGATACTGCAATGAAAGATTCCATTACCTCTGCAAATTCATCTCATTTTCTATTCTGTGGGATATTTCTGCAGCTGCTCAACTTCTGTTGAATATTTCTTGAATGCTTTAAAGACTACAAGAGATTCAAACATGATTTATTCTGTGGAGTAACTGGTTCTTGTCAAAAACACCATTCTTCATTTTCCTCTGTGTATGGCAAATTTTATTTTTAAAAGATTTATCATTTTCTTTTTGCCAAATGCCATATAATCATTTTTATTCAATTTCATGAAGTAAATTGCTATCATTATCCTTATTGCCAGATAAAGAAACCAAGAAACTCAGAGTTCAAGTAATTGTCCAAAAATCACATAGAACTCCAAATCCCTTCCTTATGAAAGAGTTATTTATCTAGGAAGCAGTATCTTGTGGGTTTTTATTTTTTTATATAAATTAATTATTTTTGGCTGCGTTGGGTCTTCGTTGCTGCGTGCGGGCTTTCTCTAGTTGCAGCAATGGGGGCTACTCTTCATTGTGGTGTGCGGGCTTCTCATTGCAGTGGCTTGTCTTTGTTGTGGTACACGGGCTCTAGGGGCATGGGCTTCAGTAGTTGTGGTGCACGGGCTCAGTAGTTGTGGCTCGCGGGCTCTAGAGCGCAGGCTCAGTTGTTGTGGCAGGAGGGTTTAGTTGCTACCTGGTATGTGGGATCTTCCCAGACCAGGGCTCGAACCCGTGTCCTCTGCATTGGCGGGCGGATTCTTAACCACTGTGCCACCAGGGAAGTCCCTCTCATGGGTTTTTAAATTAACAGATCCCATGATATTTAATGTAGATGATGTACATTATAGACTAATTTTTTAAGTCAATAATTAGATCAAGAATTTAGCCCCCAATTATGCTGAGTGTGTACAAGTAACAACTCAGTGCTGCTAGTTCTATTCCATCATCATCTTAATCATCAAAATACACTTAATTAAGCATCTAGCTCCGGACCTTCCATAGCAGAAACTGAAATAAGCCAAAGCTTTAGACCCTTCTTTTGGAAGTGTTTCAAAGCTGTGAGTGAGCATCAGTATTCTGTTACAGACCCCAACTACTGCCTAAACCTATTTCTCAACTCCCACGTCTACCAAATATGGCCAGAAATTGAAGTGGGAGCTTGTCACATACAATTTCAAGTACTTGAGGTATTCCCTGACCTCATTCTAAAGATTTTATATATTATATATATATATACACATAAATCTTTTAACTTATTGCATAACTAACAACAAATATTAAAATGCAAATAACCCTGGGAAGAGTTAAGTTTTAAGGCACAGGCTTTTGGCTACTGGAGTAAAAAAAGTCAGTGCCACTTAGTGACATTTTAATAGCCAAGCAATTTTTTAGAAAGATGGTAGTAGGGTAGACTGAAAAGATTAATAGATGTAAAGTCAGAAGACCTGGCTTCTACTCCCCTTTATCCTCTCTATGCCTTTGTTTTTCTTCCACAAAATGATGGCATTGAACTAGCTAGTCTCTAAGGACTCTTTCAGCTCTAGCTTTCTATTATTTTTTTTTATTATTTTAATTCATATGTTTTAATTCACTATGTAACAATAATATCACAGTCTATTTTACAAGTTAAATGTATGAGAATGTATGAAATAGAAATGGTAGGGAAAAACTAAACGTGGGTCAGGAACTTGAATTTTCCCAAAACCAGGGGCCAAAGGAAGATGTGTTGCCTGCAGGGCCCAAGAAGGAGGCAGGGAGGGTGACGGGAACAGCTTGTGGTATGTGTTTGTCCCCGTGTCTACTCCAAGAAGGAGTTGAGGCATGCCCTCTGCCCTGGTCTGGGATTGGGAGTTTAATCTGGTCAATTGAAGATGGTGGCTTGAGAGAAAAAAGCCATCTGGTACCTACACAGAGCTGGTCCCCTGGTGGCCGCAGGTGGGTTTTGCCGTAGAGGGAATTAGGGGTGAAGTGTCAAAAATCAAATGTATAGAGGAAAAAAGTAAACAGTTTCCTCCTTCCCCCTAAAAAAATGAATTCTTGAAATGCACACATATTCTTCTCTCAAATGTAGAAAAGTCTCACTCTGGATGTGCTTACAAGAAGATCGTCGTCAAAAAACTTTGTTTCTATAACACTTCCAGTTAGCACGCTTGCTGGCATCATCTGGGACTTGGGCGCTGCCTCTATCAGGGACTGCCGGGTGTTTGTGGAGTTAGGGATCACAGAGCCAAACTCGAAGAACCATTCTTCTAGGCATTGCCCTTTGAAGTAAACTTTTTGTTCCAGGCGAAATTTTTCCATTTGCTCCGCTGAAGAGAAGTTCAATTCTCGAGACACTGCCTTGCACTTGAGGATTTTCTTGGGAACACGGGCTTCATGCTCCACTCCAGGGCCTGACAGGTCTTCTTTTCCTTGCCAGAGTATCTTCCCTGTCTCAGCATCCTGAAGGTTCATCCAATTTAGTTTGAAGCCCCTCAGGATCTCCCTGGCCCGCTCGCCCTTGGTTGACATGATGCGGCGGCCGCTGACTGCGGCTCTCCCACGTTGGCCCAGCGGAGCCTTGTAGACTGTGCCCAGGAGCTGAGGTCTGAGCCGCAGCCCCGCCTGCAGACCTCGGGCGAGCAGCGGCAGCGCCCAGACCCGGACCGGCCTCTTTCCCCTCAGCTCCGGCTCCTGATCCCTTCTCCTTCCTAGCTTTCTATTATTTTACACTTACAGCAAGAACATACTAGATGTTTGTTACAATAATGTTCTTTAAAAGGAAAAATTGGAAATTAGTTCAACATTCATCACAATGGAACTGATGAAATCAAGTATAGTGGGTAGACACACGTATAAATTCTATGTAGCCAGTTAAGTGATGATATGGTTTTATATTTATTGATAAAGACGTCATGACATACTGTTGTTGTTTTTTTAAAGTAGCCATCAAATAATTTCCATTTGACTAAGGAATAAAGTATTTTACATAAGGAAGGATACTCCCAAAAATCTCAACTTATTTCTAGATGGTGGGATTAAGAGTAATTCTTACTTCCTTCTCTATTTTTCTATGATGTTTGGGTATTTATACGTATAGAACATTTTCATAATAAGCAACAAAGTTATTTCATTTGGGGGGAAATATAGTTAAATATAAGCAGCAAATATTAATTCCTTTCCTATGAGCAAGTTTTGGTAGAGAAGTGGGCCAGGGCAAGGACAAAACAGCAGTGAACTAAAGGAAAACAATGCCTGAGGGCTTCCCTGGTGGCGCAGTGGTTGAGAGTCCGCCTGCCGATGCAGGGGAAGCAGGTTCGTGCCCCGGTCCGGGAGGATCCCACATGCCGCGGAGCGGCTGGGCCCATGAGCCATGGCCGCTGAGCCTGCGCGTCCGGAGCCTGTGCTCCGCAACGGGAGAGGCCACAGCAGTGGGAGGCCCGCGCACCGCAAAAAAAAAAAACAACAACAACAATGCCTGAATATTTTCATCAACAACTCAGATAATGAAATAAATATGTGCCATGAAGGTAAAAAACAGCCCTTGTTACACAAATTGGGCACAGCTGATCTGTTTTTCTCCATCATCTCAGTCATCACGTGTTGGAGGCGGATTTGCCTGACCCATGCTCCCTCCCTTACCAGTCCATCCCATGCACAATGGGAAGATTTATCAAGCCATCAGACTGGCCCAATCCAAGGCTAACCGTCTTATGACAAGATTAATCCCATAACTTTGTGTTCTTTACTACCCGTGCTTTAATTATTTGAGTTTCTTAAGGTTGCCTAATCAATCTTGATATTTATCAATTATCGCTCAACTTTGAAAAAATGCAGAATTATCAGAAAGTAGATTAAATCAAAGAGGGATTCATACATACTGAGTCAGCAAAGGAGGAAGAATAAACTTCCTAAATACAAAATGGTAACTAACAGTTTTGACCCAAGTAGAAAACAGGTAGGAAAACAAAATCTTGTGGGAGATCATAAATTAAATACAAGTCAACACTGAAGTTGTCATTCAAAAAGTGTGGGGTGTGGCTGCCACACCCAGCAGGAGGCTCTCACCAAGAGCTAAGCTTCTAATGCACCCTACTTGAGGGATCCTTCGCTTGCCAACTTGAATTTATTAGTTCCATGTTATTTGCTTGTCACCAACTGCATCGTGTCTTCTGTGCTAAAATTAATTCCTTGATTCAATTTGGGGTCAATGGCTGTATAGCTTAAGTATCCAGAAGCTAGAGGGGGCACATGAGAGGAGCTACGCTCACAAGGAAGACAATTTCTAAGGTTCAGACCACAAGCAGCTCAGGAAGTCAACTGGTCTTTGCCTGCTGGAAGTTCTAGAGGTATGTAGGGACCATGGTGGGAAACTGTAAGTGGAATCACTTTAAGTCAAAGACAGCCTATATAGAATTAAGGATAGTATTTTTTATGAATGTATTTATTATTTATTTTATTTATCATATTCTGCTTCTTGAAAGAATTTTTTTTAAGTCCTAATCAGATTAGATTTTCTTTTTTCTTTTTGCTGCACCACACAGCATATGGGATCTTAGTTCCTACACCAGGGATCAAACCCATGCCCCCTGCAGTGGAAGCACTAAGTCTTAACAACTGGACTGCCGGGAAGTCACCCTGAAAGAATTTTTTTTTTTTTTTTTACATCTTTATTGGAGTATAATTGCTTTACAACGGTGTGTTAGTTTCTGCTTTATAACAAAGTGAATCAATTATACATATACATATGTTCCCATATCTTTTCCCTCTTGCATCTCCCTCCCTCCCACCCTCCTTATCCCACCCCTCCAGGCGGTCACAAAGCACGGAGCTGATCTCCCTGTGCTATGCGGCTGCTTCCCACTAGCTATCTACCTTACGTTTGGTAGTGTATATATGTCCATGCCTCTCTCTCGCTTTGTCACAGCTTACCCTTCCCCCTCCCCATATCCTCAAGTCCATTCTCTAGTAGGTCTGTGTCTTTATTCCTGTCTTACCCCTAGGTTCGTCATGACATTTTTTTTTTCTTAAATTCCATATATATGTGTTAGCATACAGTATTTGTCTTTCTCATTCTGACTTATTTCACTCTGTATGACAGACTCTAGGTCTATCCACCTCATTACAAATAGCTCAATTTCGTTTCTTTTTATGGCTGAGTAATATTCCATTGTATATATGTGCCACATCTTCTTTATCCATTCATCCGATGATGGACACTTAGGTTGTTTCCATCTCTGGGCTATTGTAAATAGAGCTGCAATGAACATTTTGGTGCATGACTCTTTTTGAATTATGGTTTTCTCAGGGTATATGCCCAGTAGTGGGATTGCTGGGTCATATGGTAGTTCTATTTGTAGTTTTTTAAGGAACCTCCATACTGTTCTCCATAGTGGCTGTACCAATTCACATTCCCACCAGCAGTGCAAGAGTGTTCCCTTTTCTCCACATCCTCTCCAGCATTTATTGTTTCTAGATTTTTGGATGGTGGCCATTCTGACTGGTGTGAGATGATATCTCATTGTAGTTTTGATTTGCATTTCTCTAATGATTAATGATGTTGAGCATTCTTTCATGTGTTTGTTGGCAGTCTGTATACCTTCTTTGGAGAAATGTCTATTTAGGTCTTCTGCCCATTTTTGGATTGGGTTGTTTGTTTTTTTGTTATTGAGCTGCATGAGCTGCTTATAAATTTTGGAGATTAATCCTTTGTCAGTGGTTTCATTTGCAAATATTTTCTCCCATTCTAAGGGTTGTCTTTCCGTCTTGTTTATGGTTTCCTTTGCTGTGCAAAAGCTTTGAAGTTTCATTAGGTCCCATTTGTTTATTTTTGTTTTTATTTCCATTTCTCTAGGAGGCGGGTCAAAAAGGATCTTGCTGTGATTTATGTCATACAGTGTTCTGCCTATGTTTTCCTATAAGAGTTTGATAGTTTCTGGCCTTACATTTAGGTCTTTAATCCGTTTTGAGCTTATTTTTGTGTATGGTGTTAGGGAGTGATCTAATCTCATACTTTTACATGTACCTGTCCAGTTTTCCCAGCACCACTTATTGAAGAGGCTGTCCTTTCTCCACTATATATTCCTGCCTCCTTTATCAAAGATAAGGTGACCATATGTGCGTGGGTTTATCTCTGGGCTTTCCATCCTGTTCCATTGATCTATCTTTCTGGTTCTGTGCCAGTACCATACTCTCTTGATTACTGTAGCTTTGTAGTATAGTCTGAAGTCAGGGAGCCTGATTCCTCCAGCTCCGTTTTTTGTTCTCAAGATTGCTTTGGCTATTCGGGGTCTTTTGTGTTTCCATACAAATTGTGAAATTTTTTGTTCTAGTTCTGTGAAAAATGCCATTGGTAGTTTGATAGGGATTGCATTGAATCTGTAGATTGCTTTGGGTAGTAGAGTCATTTTCACAATGTTGATTCTTCCAATCCAAGAACATGGTATATCTCTCCATCTGGTTCTTTGAGAAGATAAACAAAATTGATAAACCATTAGCCAGACTCATCAAGAAAAAAAGGGAGAAGACTCAAATCAATAGAATTAGAAATGAAAAAGGAGAAGTAACAACTGACACTGCAGAAATACAAAAGATCATGAGAGATTACTACAAGCAACTCTATGCCAATAAAATGGACAACCTGGAAGAAATGGACAAATTCTTAGAAATGCACAACCTGCCAAGACTGAATCAGGAAGAAATAGAAAATATGAACAGACCAATCACAAGCACTGAAATTGAAACTGTGATTAAAAATCTTCCAACAAACAAAAGCCCAGGACCAGATGGCTTCACAGGCGAATTCTATCAAACATTTAGAGAAGAGCTAACCACCTATCCTTCTCAAACTCTTCCAAAATATAGCAGAGGGAGGAACACTCCCAAACTCATTCTATGAGGCCACCATCACCTTGATACTGAAAGAATTTTTGAGGACGTTCTTGCATTTTATTTACCAAAGCAGCTTGAGGTATTAATCTTCTCTTCCCAAGCAGACTGTATAATTCCTGATACCTAAAAGCACATCTTTAGTTTCTTTTCAATTGCCCAAGGTGCCTAAACAGTGATAGATGAACATACATAAAAATAATACTGAAGACTGTAATAATCAGTTTAAGTACATAATTACTACTGGTTACTTTAATTCGTAAAGCCATGTTCAGATTCTAGCTCTTCTTCTGGATCCCACAGAAGACGTGGTGACCATAGGGTGACCATATGTCCCACCTTACCTAAGCCAATCTTGGTTTACACTTGTCCTGGCAGAATCATTAATAGTGTTACTTTGTACTCTCAAAAATGCACAAATTATGTAATAATACTATTGATCACGCATCTGTAAGGGGCTTCCCAGTAAATTCCAACATACAAAAAGTAATCTGTCTTTAGCAGTAAGTGAAAGCTTTGTGACAAAAGATGACCACAGAGTACAATGTTTATGTTGGATTACCTAAATATTACATTACTAATTGCTATTTCCTAAGACAGTTTATCTCTATATAAATTTGTCAACTCTGCCCTCTACTGTCTTAAAATAGAATTATGACATCATGCAGATAGCACTATTTTGGCTTCATTGATTGAAGCTGATTGTGTTGGTCCTGTTGATTACTTTAGACGGCTGGTCCTCAACTTTGCCTGTCACTATATTAGCTTTTAAAGATCTGCACTGCCTAAACCCCACCCCCAACCAATTAAATCAGAACCTTTGGTGATGAGACCCAAGTGTCAATTTTTTTAAGACTCCCCAGTTGCTACCAACATACAGTATAGGTTGATAAACATTACTTAGAATGTCAGATTAAATAGTCTATTGTGGCTCATTTAGTTTTTTGATTCCATAACCCAGATGATGCTATATTCCTAATCATGTCTGGAGAAACCTTGGAGATCGGAAGAAAAAGATGAGCGTATCAGGACAAATCTATACCACGATTTGAAAAATGGCTTAAAAAAACATTCTAAGGGATTATGTCTTCCTTGGGTCTAAAAATATATTTTTTACTGATAACGATGACATATATGGAAAGTACCTGCTAGGAAATGAGTCTGTTCAGCCATCAGTTTTGTTGCCACAGCTCAGCCCTAATTTTCTGCTGCTGGAATTATCTGATGAAGAAGCTCCAAGATAGCCAAGAAAGTTGGATCAGAAGATAGGGGCAAATGAGGTAGAGCCCATGGTACTGAATGACTGCTTCCTTATTCCTGAACGTTCAGAGTTGTTAATGGAGTTTATCATATGGAAATGCACTGATGTGAAAGCCCAGGAAATCTGCTGGAGTAGAAGTTGCACTAATGAGAACATGACTAAATTAAGTCACTGGGGGGAAGTGAATCCCAAAGTAAATAAGAGAGAAAGGAGAAAGATACAGAAAAAAAGTCATTAATAATCAGCAAGAGAGAGATAGCTTTTGCAAAAAATTACAGAAGCAGGTTTTTAATAATAAGCTCAATGTTTACTTTCCACTTCCTTTTTCTAAAGTTCATCAGGAAAAGCTAATGATCTCATGTTGAGATTGGCCCTTTTAGAAGAGGTTTTATTCCCCTTAAACTCTTAACCAAAACCGTGGGATGAGCCAGAAGTGTTGGCATGAGAAAAAAGGGATCATTTGGGAACTTTGATAGTGTGTGCCAGAGTAAAGATTCCTTGTGAAAACAGCAGAAGCCTCCTAATACTAAAAGGAGAGGAGAGGAAGATGCCTGTGACAGATGGTGAGGTCCTTGTACACCATGTCTGGGACTGCATTATTCAGTACTTCAATCCAGCCAAAGCAAGACACTTAGCATAAGTGAGGACAGTAGAGGTTTGGAAGAAGCATTAGGAATTATTCTAAGTGATTCTATCTGCGTTGGTTCTATTGTCTGTAGAACAACTACTGATACTTAAAAAAATTCTTTTGTAAGAAACGAATAGGGACAAAGTAAAAACATTTCCATAGATATATTAATTCATAAAAATGGTTCTTACTCTTTTCTCTGTAATAGACACCTGTGAATATGTGATGGAAGCTATGGACCCTCTCCCCAGAGAAAAATGAACATTTTTATACATAATTTTACATACAGTTCCATCCTAGTCTAAAAACCCTAGACATACAGATGGCCAACACGTACATGAAAAGATGCTCAACATCACCAATTATCAGAAAAGTGCAAATCAAAACCACAATGAGATATCACTCACATCTGTTACAACGGTTATTAGCAAAAAGACAAGAAATAACAAGTGTTGGTGAGGATGTAGAGAAAAGAGAACACTTGTGCTCTGTTGGTGGGAATGTAAATTGGTGTAGCCATATGAAAAGCAGTATGAAGATTCTTCAAAAAGTTAAAAATAGAACTACCATATGACCCAGCAATTTTGCTTTTTAGTACCACTGGATATTTATCCAAAGAAAATGAAAACACTAACTCAAAAAGATATTTGCACTCCCATGCACAATAGCCAAGATATGGAAACAATATAACAGTGTCCATCAATGGATGAATGGATAAAGAAATGTGGAGGGCTTCCCTGGTGGTGCAGTGGTTGAGACTCCGCCTGCCGATGCAGGGGACACAGGTTCATGCCCCGGTCCGGGAAGATCCCACATGCCGCGGAGTGGCTAGGCCCGTGAGCCATGGCCGCTGAGCCTGCACGTCCGGAGCCTGTGCTCTGCAACGGGAGAGACCACAACAGTGAGAGGCCTGCGTATCGCAAGAAAAATAAAAAGAAATGTGGAATATTTTTCAGCCATATAAAGAATGAAATCCATTTGTGACGATATGGATGGACCTTGACGACATTATGCTAAGTGAAATAAGTGAGACAAAGAAGATAACTACTGTATGATCTCATATATGGAATCTTAAAATAGAGAAACAGAAAAAACAAGATCATAGATACAGAGAACAAATTGGCTGCCAGAGGCGGAGGTAGGGGGTGGGACAAGTGGGTGAACGTGATCAAAAGGTACAAACTTTCAGTTATAAAGTAAATAAGTCCTGGGGATATAATGTACAGCATGGTGACTATAGTTAATAATACTGTTTTGCATATTTGAAAGTTGCTAAGAGAGTAGATCTTTTTTAATTTTTATTTTATTTTTGGCTGTATTGGGTCTTCATTGTTGTGTGTGGGCTTTCTCTAGTTGTGGCAAGTGGGGGCTACTCTTCGTTGCGGTGTGTAGGCTTCTCATTGCGGTGTCTTCTCTTGTTGCAGAGCATTGGCTCTAGGAGCGCAGCCTTCAGTAGTTGTGGCACATGGGCTCAGTAGTTGTGGCACACAGGCTTAGTTGCTCCTCGGCATGTGGGATCGCCCCGGACCAGGGCTCAAACCCGTGTCCCCTGCATTGGCAGGCGATTCTTAACCACTGTGCCACCAGGGAAGCCCCGAGAGTAGATCATAAAAGTTCTCATCACAAGAAAAACATTTGGGGGAGACCTTCAAGATGGTGGAGGAGTAGGACGTGGAGATCACCTTCTTCCCCACAAATACATCAGAAATACATCTACATGTGGAACAACTCCTACAGAACACCTACTGAACACTGGCAGGACACCTCAGACTTCCCAAAAGGCAAGAAACTCCCCAAGTATCTGGCCATGTGGCTGACAGGGTCTTGGTGCTCCGGCCAGGTGTCAGGCTTGTGCCTCTGAGGTGGGAGAGCCAAGTTCAGGACATTGGTCCACCAGAGACCTCCTGGCTCTCCATAATATCAAACAGTGAAAGTTCTCCCAGAGATTTCCATCTCAACGCTAAGACCCAGCTCCACTCAATGACCAGCAAGCTACAGTGCTGGACACCCTAAGCCAAACAACTAGCAAGACAGGAACACAACCCCACCCATTAGCAGAGAGGCTGCCTAAAATCATAATAAGGTCACAGACACCCCAAAACACACCAACGGACATGATCCTGCCCAACAGAAAGACAAGATCCAGCCTCATCCACCAGAACACAGGCACTAGTCCCCTCCACCAGGAAGCCTACACAACACACTAAACCAACCTTACCCACTGAGGGCAGACACCAAAAACAACGGGAACTACGAACCTGCAGCCTGCGAAAAGGAGACCCAAACACAGTAAGTTAAGCAAAATGAGAAGACAAAGAAACATACAGCAGATGAAGGAGCAAGGTAAAAACCCACCAGACCAAACAAATGAAGAGGAAATAGGCAGTCTACCTGAAAAATAATTCAGAGTAATGATAGTAAACATGATCCAAAATCTTGGAAACAGAATAGAGAAAATACAAGAAACGTTTAACAAGGACCTAGAAGAACTAAAGAGCAAACAAACAATGATGAGCAACACAATAAATGAAATTTAAAATTCTCTAGAAGGAACCAATAGCAGAATAACTGAGGCAGAAGAACGGATAAGTGACTTGGAAGATAAAATAGTGGAAATAACTACCACAGAGCAGAATAATAAAAGAATGAAAAGAATTGAGGACAGCCTCAGAGACCTCTGGGACAACATTAAACGCACCAACATTCGAATTATAGGGGTCCCAGAAGAAGAGAAAAGGAAAGGGTCTGAGAAAATATTTGAAGAGGTTATAGTTGAAAACTTCCCTAATATGAGAAAGGAAATAGATAATCAATCCAGGAAGTGCAGAGAGTCCCATACAGGATAAATTCAAGGAGAAACATGCTAAGACACACATTAATCAAACTATCAAAAATTAAATACAAAGAAAACATATTAAAAGAAGCAAGGGAAAAGCAACAAATAACATGGGAATCCCCATAACATTAACAGCTGATCCATCAGCAGAAACTCTGCAAGCCAGAAGGGGGGATAGGACATATTTACAGTGATGAAACGGAAAAACCTACAACCAAGAATACTCTACCCAGCAAGGATCTCATTCAGATTCAACAGAGAAATCAAAAGCTTTACAGACAAGCAAAAGCTAAGAGAATTCCGCACCCCCAAACCAGCTTTACAACAAATGCTAAGGGAACTTCTCTAGGCAGGAAACACAAGAGAAGGAAAAGACCTACAAAAACAAACCCAAAACAATTAAGAAAATGGTAATAGGAACATACATATCGATAACTCTCTTAAATGTAAATGTATTAAATGCTCCAACCAAAAGACATAGATTGGCTGAATGGATACAAGAACAAGACCTGTATGTATGCTGTCTATAGGAGAACCCACTTCAGACCTAGGGGCACATACAGACTGAAAGTGAGGGATGAAAAAAGATTCCATGCAAATGGAAATCAAAAGAAAGCTGGAGTAGCAATTCTCATATCAGACAAAATAGACTTTAAAATAAAGACTATTACAAGAGACAAAGAAGGACACTATATAATGATCAAGGAATCAATCCAAGAAGAAGATATAACAATTATAAATATATATGCACAGAACATAGGAGCACCTCAATACATAAGGCAAATGCTAACAGCCATAAAAGGGGAAATCGACAGTAACACAATCATAGTAGGGGACTTTAACCCCCCACTTTCACATATGGACAGATCATCCAAAAATAAATAAATAAGGAAACACAAGCTTTAAATGATACATTAAACAAGATGGACTTAATTGATATTTATAGGACATTCCATCCAAAAACAACAGAATACACTTTCTTCTCAAGTGCTCATGGAACATTCTCCAGGATAGATCATATCTTGGGTCACAAATCAAGCCTTGGTAAATTTAAGAAAATTGAAATCATATCTAGTGTCTTTTCGAACCACAACGCTATGAGACTAGATATCAATTACAGGAAAAAATCTGTAAAAAATACAAACACATGGAGGCTAAACAATACAGTACTAAATAACCAAGAGATCACTGAAGAAGTCAAAGAGGAAATCAAAAAATACCTAGAAACAAATGACAATGAAAACATGATGACCCAAAACCTATAGGATGCAGCAAAAGCAGTTCTAAAAGGGAAGTTTATAGCAATACAATCCTACCTCGAGAAACAAGAAACATCTCAAGTAAACCACCTAACCTTACACCTACAGCAATTAGAGAAAGAAAAACCAAAAAACCCCCAAAGTTAGCAGAAGGAAAGACATCATAAAGATCAGATCAGAAATAAATGAAAAAGAAATGAAGGAAACAATAGCAAAGATCAATAGAACTAAATCTGGTTCTTTGAGAAGATAAGCAAAATTGATAAACCATTAGCCAGACTCATCAAGAAAAAAAGGGAGAAGACTCAAATCAATAGAATTAGAAATGAAAAAGGAGAAATCCCAAATGACACTGCAGAAATACAGAAGATCATGAGAGATTACTACAAGCAACTCTATGCCAATAAAATGGACAACCTGGAAGAAATGGACAAATACTTAGAAAAGCACAACATTCCAAGATTGAACCAGGAAGAAATAGAAAATATAAACAGACCAATCACAAGCACTGAAATTGAAACTGTGATTAAAAATCTTCCAACAGGGGCCTTCCCTGGTGGCGCAGTGGTTGAGAGTCTGCCTGCCGATGCAGGGGACACGGGTTCGTGCCCCAACCTGGGAAGATCCCACATGCCACAGAGCGGCTGGGCCTGTAAGCCATGGCTGCTGAGCCTGCACGTCCGGAGCCTGTGCTCCACAATGGAAGAGGCCACAGGAGTGAGAGGCCCGCGTACTGCCAAAAAAAAAAAAAATCTTCCAACAAACAAAAGCCTAGGACCAGATGGATTCACAGGTGAATTCTATCAAACATTTAGAGAAGAGCTAACATCTATCCTTCTCAAACTCTTCCAAAATATAGCAGAGGGAGGAACCACTCCCAAACTCATTCTATGAGGCCACCATCACCCGGATACCAAAACCAGACAAGGATGTCACAAAGAAAGAAAACTACAGACCAATATCACTGATGAACATAGATGCAAAAATTCTCAACAAAATACTAGCAAACAGAATCCAGCAGCACATTAAAAGGATCATACATCATGATCAAGTGAGGTTTACCCCAGGAATGCAAGGATTCTTCAATATACACAAATCAATCATTGTAATACACCATATTAAAAAACTGAAGGAGAAAAACCATATGATTGTCTCAATAGACGCAGAAAAAGCTTTTGACAAAATTCAACACCCATTTATGATAAAAACCCTCCAGAAGGTAAGCGTAGAGGGAACTTACCTCAACATAATAAAGGCCATATATGACAAACCCACAGCCAACATCGTTCTCAGTTGTGAAAAACTGAAAGCATTTCCTCTAAGATCAGGAACAAGACAAGGTTGTCCACTTTCACCACTATTACTCAACATAGTTTTGGAAGTTTTAGCCACAGCAATCAGAGAAGAAAAAGAAATAAAAGGAATCCAAATCGGAAAAGAAGAAGTAAAGCTATCACTGTTTGCAGATGACATGATACTATACATAGA
Source organism: Pseudorca crassidens (assembly GCF_039906515.1). NCBI lineage: Eukaryota > Metazoa > Chordata > Mammalia > Artiodactyla > Delphinidae > Pseudorca > Pseudorca crassidens. The sequence goes on along the minus strand of NC_090296.1, from coordinate 37,313,739 downwards.
GAATCCTAAAGATGCTACCAGAAAACTACTAGAGCTGATCAATGAATTTGGTAAAGTAGCAGGATACAAAATTAATGCACAGAAATCGCTTGCATTCCTATACACTAATGATGAAAAATCTGAAAGAGAAATTAAGCAAACACTCCCATCTGCCGTTGTAACAAAAGAATAAAATACCTAGGAATAAACCTACCTAAGGAGACAAAGAACCTGTATGCAGAAAACTGTAAGACATTGATGAAAGTAATTAAAGATGATACAAACTGATGGAGAGATATACCATGTTCTTGGATTGGAAGAATCAATATTGTGAAAATGACTACACTACCCAAAGCAATCTACAGATTCAATGCAATCCCTATCAAACTACCAATGGCATTTTTCACAGAACTAGAACATAATATTTCACAATTTGTATGGAAACACAAGAGACCCCGCATAGCCAAAGCAATCTTGAGAAAGAAAAATGGAGCTGGAGGAATCAGGCTCCCTGACTTCAGACTATACTACAAAGCTACAGTAATCAAGACAGTATGGTACTGGCACAAAACCGGAAAGATAGATCAATGGAACAGGATAGAAAGCCCAGAGATAAACCCACGCACCTATGGTCAACTAATCTATGACAAAGGAGGCAAGGATATACAATGGAGAAAATACAGCCTCTTCAATAAGTGGTGCTGGGAAAACTGGACAGCTACATGTAAAAGAATGAAATTAGAACACTCCCTAACACCATACACAAAAATAAACTCAAAACGGATGAAAGACCTAAATGTAAGGCCAGAAACTATCAAACTCTTATAGGAAAACATAGGCAGAACACTATGACATAAATCACAGCAAGATCCTTTTTGACTCACCTCCTAGAGAAATGGAAATAAAAGCAAAAATAAACAAATGGGACCTAATGAAACTTCAAAGCTTTTGCACAGCAAAGGAAACAATAAACAAGACAAAAAGTCAACCCTTAGAATGGGAGAAATTATTTGCAAATGAAGCAACTGACAAAGGATTAATCTCCAAAATTTATAAGCAGCTCATGCAGCTCAATATCAGAAAAACAAACAACCCAATCCAAAAATGGGCAGAAGACCTAAACAGACATTTCTCTAAAGAAGATATACAGATTGGCAACAAACACATGAAAGAATGCTCAACATCACTAATCATTAGAGAAATGCAAATCAAAACTATAATGAGGTATCACCTCACACCAGTCAGAATGGCCATCGTCAAAAAATCTACAAACAATAAATGCTGGAGAGGGTGTGGAGAAGAGGGAACCCTCTTGCACTGTTGGTAGGAATGTAAATTGATACAGCCACTATGGAGAACAGTATGGAGGTTCCTTAAAAAACTACAAATAGAACTACCATACGACCCAGCAATCCCACTACTGGGCATATACCCTGAGAAATTCATAATTCAAAAAGAGTCATGTACCACAATGTTCATTGCAGCTCTATTTATAATAGCCAGGACATGGAAGCAACCTAAGTGTCCATCGACAGATGAATGGATAAAGAAGATGTGGCACATATGTACAATGGAATATTACTCAGCCATACAAAGAAACAAAATTGAGTTATTTGTAGTGAGGTGGATGGACCTAGAGTCTGTCATACAGAGTGAAGTAAGTCAGAAAGAGAAAAACAAATACCATATGCTAACACATATATATGGAATTAAAAAAAAAAAGGTTCTGAAGAACCTAAGGGCAGGACAGGAGTAAAGACGCAGACGTAGAGAATGGACTTGAGGATATGGGGAGGGGGAAGGGTAAGCTGGGACAAAGTGAGAGAGTGGCAAGGACATATATACACTACCAAATGTAAAATAGATAGCTAGTGGGAAGAAGCTGCATAGCACAGGGAGATAAGCTCAGTGCATTGTGAACACCTAGAGGGGTGGGATAGGGAGGATGGGAGGGAGATGCAAGAGGGAGGAGATATGGGGATATGTATAGCTGATATGTATATGTATAGCTGATTCACTTTGTTATAAAGCAGAAACTAACACACCATTGTAAAGCAATTATACTCCAGTAAAGATGTTAAATACATAAATAAAAAAATAAAAAATTTGGTAACTATGGTGACAGATTTTAACTAGACTTATTGTGGTGATCATTTCACAATATATACAAATATTGTTATACAAATATATATCAATATATATGATATTTGTATATATGTTTGTGTGATATGCAAATATCGAAACATTGTTATACCCCTGAAACTGATAGAATGTTATATGTCAATTATACCTCAATTTTAAACAAGAACATGATTTATAAAACAACCCTCTGCAAATGGATTTATCATTAAAATTATTATTTTAAAACATTTATCAAGAGCTATGTACATAAATCCTTAAGTTGAACATGACGTACACACTAGGTTAAACAATAGAAAGTTCCTCTGTCTATAATTAATAATTATAATCTTTATAATTTATTTATAATTCAACATATAATGTCATGGTAGCCATGTAAAGGACATGCAGTCGCTACATGAAAAATAAAAACATTTGCATCTTCATGGCGTCAGGTAAGGACATGCTGAGAGGTGGTGGGCAAAGGCAGAGTTATTTAAGGGTCCATGACTTCTTTTCAGTACAGTCAGGGAATTTTTTTTTTTAATGTATTGAATGCCCCAAGTGCAAGGCATAGTACTAGACCCTGGAGAGGATCAAAGATGAGGACATATGACTTTTGTCCTCGGACTGCATTCACTCTCGTAGGGTGGAGATAGGAAAAGCACACAAACGACTCTAATGTAATGCAGACTCTGGTAAATGCCCTATACAAATTACAAACACAATATTTTGGGGAAGGGTTCAGATAGCAAGATCACATTGAACAGGACATGGAAAATGACCCCACACCTTCTTGTACCTTCCTCTCTGTGGGAAGCCCCTGTTGTTTTCACAGAGAAATTTACGTGGCCACTCCAGATAGAAAGACAAAGTGAGTCCCTCTTTTTCATGGCTGTAAATCAATTCGAATATAAGGAAATTGTGAATATTAAGACAGAAAGGGTAAGCCAATGCCATACTGTGGCTGGCTTTAAAAGCCAGGGTGAGGAGCCTGTACCTAATTCAGTTGACAATGGGAATTTGTTGAAGGCTTTTAAGCAAGGCACAGATAGGATCAGGACTGTGCTTTAGGAAATTAATCTGGCAGCGGTGCTTAGGAAAGCTGGAGTGGAGAGACAGAGACAGGTTATTATAGCAGTCAAGGTGAGAAGTATTGTGGACCTAGGATGGTGGCCGAGGAAGTAGAAAGCAGGATGGATGTCAGGCTGTGAAATTTGTAGGCCACTGAAGGTTTTTAACTGGGGGTTGATTGGGGGATTTAGAGAACCTCCCAAAAAACAAAACAAAACAAATCTCCTTGGTGTTTTAGAGCTATCCTCTCCTAACTTAAATGTCTGCCCCAGCTACAGATACATATAGTTTCTGCCTAAACAGAAAGGGGCCCCGTCTATGTGGAAGAGATCAGGTCCATTTTCATCACCTGTTGATGACTAACTGTTGAATTCTTACCAGTTCTCTTCCTATCTATATTTTCTTCCTCCCTTGCCCTAGTAAGCTTCTTGCTTGGAATTCAGAAGAAGAAAGGTACTATGAGCAGTTTTAAAATATCAGAATTTATTCTAAGCAAATAAAGTGCTATCTACAGTCTAACACAGAACATAAATTCCTTATCGTATTCTATTAAAAAATCCTTCCTTAATCCGGGCTTATCCTTGAATTTTCGTCATATTTATTTCCTCCCTTTACTGCCAAATTTCTCACAAGATCAGCCTTCATTTATTATGTCCCTTGAATCATCATCTCTCATGCCTTAACCCTTATAACATGGAGCCCATTTCCACAATTACAATCAAATCATAAACTCCAAAGAACCATGTCATCCTCACCATCAAAAACTATGAATTTTCTCAGTCTTAGTCCTTCTTGACCTCCTCTTTGACCAACATTTGGTTCTGTAAATCAACCTCTCAAGCTTGAAACTTTCTTTTCCTTTGGTCCTCTTGACTACACACTGTTCTGTTTCCTTCCACCTCTGGGATCTCTATTCTGCAATCTTGACAAGTTGTATTCCTTCCTACTCTACAAAGTATAATTGCAACCCAAGTGATAATTTGGGCTGTCTGCTATTTCTGATCTTGAAGGAGAAAACTTTTTCATTCAATTATTCAACACTCCACAGGGTTCCTAAATCCATATCTCTAGCAGTCACTATCTATCTCAGTTCCAATCTAATACTTCCTGTTGGACATTTCCAAATGGATATCTCAAACTCATCATGTCTGGAGGAGAGCTCCTCTAACCCCTCCAAAAGCTAACTTCTCTCAACTCTGCCACATTCATCAATGATCCTATCATTTTCTCAGTACTCAGGTTCTAAATCTTGAGTCACTCTTGATTGTTCCCTCTCCTTGCATCATTACCCAGTTACCAACACACTATCAATCCTGTCTTTGCAAACTCTCTCAAATCCGTCTCCTCATATTCCTTTCTACTGCCGCCACTATATACTCTTATCACGTCTCTCTTGGGTGTTTCCAACACTTCTGAAACAAGTTCTTCTCCTTCCAGTACACTCAACACGTTACTTGGGAATATTAATCTTCCAAAACCATTTTGTTGTAGGTATTATTTCCTGCTCAAAACTCTTCAGTTAAATTCCAACCCACCACAGGATAAAACTTAAATTTCTTGATCTAGCATTTAATATTCTCCACAGTCTGTGTTTTGTTTGCTTCTATTCTTACCTCACACAAATCCTCTACACAAATTCCCTTCTCCAACTACAGCAATCTTCCAATTGCTCCCCAAATAAGACATATCCTTAGAGCCAACACTTGCACAACCCAGAGAGCACCATTCACAGAAACATAATGTGAATGGTATCCCCGGAATCTGGGCCATGGCTGTCTTTATTCCCACATCCATGGTGGTACCTTTGTTCTTGGTATTCTCCTGTAGAACGCTCTCTTCTTGCCTCTGCCCTAACTCTTCCTTCAAGGCCCAGCTCAGGTTCTGCCAGTTCCATGAACTCCCCACCAAGTTCCTTAGCCATAGATAATGACTCCCTCCCCTTAGTTCTTAGACCACTGGTCTATACACAATTTAATTTACCATCTAAACTGTGATGTTTGAGAGTTACAGGGGACACAATTACTCTGGAACAACAGGCATAAACTGGGACAAACTGAGGCATATGATCAGCTACTTATATATTACTCATTCGGCACTCAGTATGTGTCGTCTGGAAGGTTCTGTTTCTTTGTTAAAGTGAATGTATATATTTAAGTGTACATGCCTTATCTCCTCAAGACAGTAAATCCTCTGAGTAAAAATCACGTATTCTCCCTCTGTGTTCACCTGGTGCCTGGCCAGTGTCTCACATATAGTATACTCTAAAAATTGTTTGTTCATCATGATGATGTCTTCACTGTTATTTAGCAGTGAAACTTGGGCTAGGAGTGAACTGACAAAAGTTATAAATTCATCCAATTATGTTTCTGGCAGGAAGACAAAATTCTCTGTGACCCTAGAAAGATATATTTACATCAAAAAATTTCCTCAAGATTTTGGTGAGGGTTAGGTCACGGCCTCTGTCATACGATTCTGCCTTGTTGCCTGTTACTTAGGAATGTCCTTGCCCTCTATCTTGACAGCATCCTCTTTCCATTGCTCCGTCATGACGCCACACAGAAGAAAGCTGACAGCTCCAACCAGAGGCTTTATATAACTCACATCAAAGTAAAACCACATCTAAGAAGATGCTGCTGTGACTAACTAACCTGAAACCAAATATTTGGAAGTTTTGATTTGCTTGACTTGCTTTGCTTAATTAACATCTGCCTCCCGTTTAGCATCATCCCTGCTAAACTACCAATAACCAAAGGAGGAAAAGGAAGAAGGCCTAAGAACAGAAAAAGGCAGCAGGCAGTCATGATAGCTTAGGCTCCAAAAATAAACTAAAACACAAACTGAAAAATGAAAGACATGTGGGAAAGAAATAATTAGGACAGAATCATCTCTCAGGAGTAAATATGTAATGGAGAGTCATATTACCAAAGAGCATCAAGTCCAAATCACATGGAGGAGGGCTTCCATGGTGGCGCAGTGGTTGAGAGTCCGCCTGCCGATGCAGGGGACGCGGGTTCGTGCCCCGGTCCGGGAAGATCCCACATGACGCGGAGCGGCTGGGCCCGTGCGCCATGGCCGCTGAGCCTGCGCATCCGGAGCCTGTGCTCCGCAACGGGAGAGGCCACAACAGTGAGAGGCCCGCGTACCGCAAAAAAAAAAAAAAAAAATCACATGGGGGTATGGGGGCATATTGAAAATTTCCTGGAAGGAAAACCATTTCATTCAAACTACTGATGGTTTGGGGCTTACTAAAATGCCTCCTGCCAAGTAGGTGACCAGCATCAGGCAGCATTTATCTGTTTTTACACGGAATAATGCAAGGAAGTTTGCCCTGGATTACTTTTCTAAAACTTGGTTCTCAGAGAGATTTCATCTGTACGCCTTTGTCCTAGCATTTCCCCTTCTATCAGGTAGCAATCTCTCAGCCCCTCCTGACATCAGCAGTCTTAATAAACATAGTAACCTAACTAGGGAGTCTCTAAATGTTCTCCAGAGTTTGAGGAAGAGCTCTTTGGAAAAGATGACTCCCAAATATTCCCAGAGATGCCCTTCTTCCTTCTACTTAGGATATTTTTATACCTAGACCTCTCTGGGAGTATTGAATATATTACCTCTTAGAGTTCCCAAACCTTTCATTTCATTATCTCAAATAGAGTCACCATCTGTTTTGGAAAATTTAAGCCAGAAATAGGCAGCTAATGGCAGATGTGCTACTGAAATGTATTTCTCATCCCCTTTGTCCAATCATTTGGCTTCCTTTTCCCTTTCTCTCTCATTCCCCTCTTTCTGCTTGAGATTTTATTTATTCTATTCTCCCACACCATCTTTCCTCAGATATATTTAGGGCCTTTGATACCAGGCAGGGCCCAATACTGTTGATTTAAGCATTGATCTTCTTAGATGCAGAGTTCTATATTAGATAACTTCTTGAGAGTCCTTCTACCTCTGGGGTTCTCTGGGGCTTCAGTTAATTACGATACCTTGATTACTACCCACTTGCTCTTATATCTTTATTAGATTCTCTGGACTCATTTTCATCGATATAGCTAACATGTATTGAATACTTAGTACATATATCAGACCCTGTGCTAAGTAGATTATCTCCTTTAATTCACTCAGCAACTAGATGAGGTAGATGTATTCCCAGTTTGTAAATGAGGAAAAAGGCACAGAGAAGTTAAGTACCTTGCTCAATGTGACACAGATAATAAGCACCAGAGCTAGGATGTGAATCCACATCTGTATGTCTTCACACAACCACTTTGGTGGAAAACGTGATGCTGATATATAATAGGAAAAATGGTAAGCAATTTAAAAATTCAATACAGGGACTTCCCTGGCGGGCCAGTGGTTAAGACTCCACACTTCCACTGCAGGGGGCGAGGGTTTGATCCGTGGTCAGGGAACTAAGATCCCACATGCCGCGGAACACGGCCAAGAAATAAGAAAAAAAAATTTTTTATTACATGTTAACTTCCACCAGGGCTGCGTTATGCATAATTATAAAGTCAGCCGCCCCTGACCTAAGGGTTAAAACTTTATCCTTCACTTGAATGCTACCTACTTTATACAACAGCCTTCCAAACTTGTCTTCCCATTCCTCTGTATCTTTGCACATGTTGTTCCCCCGTCTAGAGAACACCCTGCCCAACAGCCACTAATGTCCACCAGTGCTTAAGTCTGATGAAATATCAACTCTTCTGGAAAATCTTTGCTGACACTGTGTCCCTTCTCACTCCAGCCTCTCCCATGTTGAAATGCTTGCCCTTTCTCTGGGCCCCAATAGCATCCCTAAGAGCAATTATGACACTATATTGTTAGAATTGGGATTTCTTTCCCCCCAGATTGTAAGCTGCTTGAAGGCAGGTAGGGAACGGGCACGCCAAATATTACATGAATTGAATCAAATTGAATCCCTGAGCTTTAATGTTATAATATTACTTCTTCCAGGTGTATTTACATTTTGAGCACCATGTAAAATTTTGTGATGGAAGATTCTTTGATGTAAGCATCTCAAGTATTAACTGAATTGGTGAGAAAGGACAAAGAAACCACGCTGGTAGGAGAGTCACCTACTCCCTCCAACCCAAACCAACAAACCATTATGGATCAAATTACCCACAAAAGAAAAAGTAGTGTATAGAATCAATTGAAGTCAGAAAAGACATTGTTAAATCTCTAGGAATGAGGTGACTAACTGAACTCTAAATTTACAGATCATTTCCTAGAGAGCAATGAGGTGTTAAGTTGAATGATATTAGGGCAGTTTGTTCTCTTTGTTGAGGCATCTGTTCCTTAGGCAGAATCTTCCTTTTGGTGGGCACAGCATGTATATATGACTTAGCAATAAATTCTTGGTGAGTAATTGAAGAAGAGGATATTGGATTAAATTTTTTTTTGAACCAAAACTCCTTCTCCTAAAAAAAATATTTGTTTTTAAAATCTTTGAAAGCAAATGACCCGGAGTGAACACAGTGAAGTCTAAATGAGACAGGTGAAATGGTGGCTGCTTTGGGCCATGAAATTGGGAGTAAGGTGGTAGGATGGGTGAAACTGTGTGTTCAGCTTTTGCAACCAATCAAAAAACATTACTGAGTACCCACTATCTGTCAGGCATAATGCTAGGAGCTGGGAAACAGGCATCATTCTCAAGAAGCTCAGAGTCAAGTGGTGACTGTGCCTTCTATAATAGAAGAATGAATTAAGTGTGATTATAGGAAACTAATAGCCAGTCTTGGAAGAGGTGATGTTTGAACCATGTCTGAGAGACTGAATATAACTTCAACAGGCAGAGAAAGGGCCATTCTGGGCACAGGGAGCAGCACACAAAAAGCTCAAAAGGAGACTTGGAAGAATTTGGTACGGTAGGGCCATGAGAAGTTTGGGGAGGGAATTCCTTGGTGGTCCAGTGGTTAGGACTCTGAGCTTCCAATGGTGGGGGCCCGGGTTAGATTCCTGGTCAGGATCCCACAAGTGCAGCAAAAAAAAAAAAAAGTTGGGGGAGGCTACAAATAGGAAATGTGTGATGACAAAGAATGGACAGCAAAAGGAGATGTGGGAAGTAGCAGGACATGAAGTGAGAGAAGTAGACTGGGACCAAATTTTAAAAGGTTTTGAATGTTGTAGTAAGGAACTTGGTCTTTATCCTGAAGGCAATAGGGAATCTCAGAGCTTTTAAAGTGATATGAGATTGATTCTATTACATTCTTGGCACTGTCTTACATAGTTGTTTAATAATATGCCTCACAGGACTTGCCTCATGGTGCAGTGGTGAAGAATCCGCCTGCCAATTCAGGGGCCACGGGTTCGAGCCCTGGTCTGGGAAGATCCCTCATGCCGCAGAGCAACTAAGCCCGTGTGCCACAACTACTGAGCCCGCGTGCCTAGAGCCAGTGCTCTGCAACAAGAAAAGCCACCACATGAGAAGCACGCGCACCGCAGTGAAGAGTAGCCTCCACTCCCTGCAACTAGAAAAAGCCTGCGCGCAGCAGTGAAGACCCAGTGCAGCCAAAAATAAATAAATTTTTAAAAAATATATGCCTCAGTTCTCTCAGACTTTGGTATATACTTTCTCATTAATTCTCAAAGATGATTTTGTCAAGAGAAAAAAGTACAAGGAACCAGCAATAGGGTTGGGAATTGTTGATTAGGTATGAACCCAAAGTAGCACTTACAGAGAAGGCTCCTGCCTCTTTGTGCCTTTAGGTAACTTTCTAAGACTGGAGAAGCCTATCTAGCTCTTTCTAACTTCCTGGAGGAGGCTTTTTGCTCTCTCCCCATCTCCTGTGGTTTCCCTCCCTAGCACAATTCTTCCCCCACGGTGTCCTCTCCAACATGTTCCCTCAGTCTTTTCAAGTGCACCCAAACCACCTTGTACAAATTAGTCAAAGTACACGGTCTCATATTACCCAATTCAGCTAGACACAGATTCACACATTGGGCAGGCTATTAGTCATTACCAATCCCCTCTTCCTAATTTAATATCCTCTCTTCTACAACCTCGTGCTTATGGCCAGAGTTCTTTTTCTTGGCACCCTTGAGTCATATGTATATACTCATATATCTAAAACATTTGTGTATCATTTTATAAAGTAACCCTGTAGGGTAGTTATATTCATTATTTTCATTATTTTACAGACGAGAACACTGACGCCCAGCCAATAAGTAGACTTGCTTATGGTCCTACTTTTATTAAGATACAATTAGGACTGGAATCTAACATTTTAACTTTATTTAATTTATTTTTATTTTTTTAAGATTTTTTTTTAATGTGGACTTTTTTTTTTTTTTTTTAAGTCTTACTGAATTTGTTACAGTATTGCTTCTGTTTTATGTTTTGGTTTTTTGGCTACGAGGCATGTGGGATCTTAGCTCCCCAACCAGGGATCGAACCCGCACCCCCTGCATTGGAAGGCAAAGTCTTAACCACTGGACCACCAAGGAAGTCCCTAAAGTTTTAACTTTATATCATCATGTTATTTCCCAAGTATACCATGCAGCGTCTATGTACCCCTTCTCCATTCCAAGTCAAAATTAACCAAGCTTTTTGACTCCTGTGGATTTTGTGCCTGAATTTCCTGGAAGCAAACCCTCCCTCTGCTGGCCATTCTCCAGGACAAAATAGAAGCCTCTTGACTTCCCTTTCCTCACTCCCTCAGGTTCTCCGAACATTCCAAACTCCTTCACCTCTCAGAGTCGACATAGGTAGGAGAGAACAAAAGTCTGTTCTGAGTCTTACTATATTCTTGGGGCACACATTAGAAATAGAATAAGATAAAAGCATATCTAAGACCCTCTTACATTTTGATTATTAAATCCATCCCAATCCATGTAAGATTTGAGGGATAATATTTCCCCAAAGGCTACTACATCAGAGATTTTGACATAAATCATTAAAATTGCATATGGAAATGATCATTTGTATGTGAAAAAAAAAGTGAGGAGAGCTGAAGAAAACAGAATAAAATGAAACAGTAGCTATTCCATTGCTTTTTTTTTTTAACATCTTTATTGGAGTATAATTGCTTTACAATGGTGTGTTAGTTTCTACTGTATAACAAAGTGGATCAGCTATATTTATACATATATCCCTATATCCTCTCCCTCTTGCATCTCCCTCTCACTCTCCCTATCCCACCCCTCTAGGTGGCCACACAGCACCAAGCTGATCTCCCTGTGCAATGCAGCTGCTTCCCACTAGCTATCTATCTTACATTTGGTAGTGTATATATGTCAATGCTACTCTCTCACTTCATCCTATTCCCTTGTTTTTTAATGCCATGTATTTAAAAGCCAGAGTTTATAACCTGAATAGCTATGAGAACCATAAAGGGAAGAAAGTACAATTTGGCTACTGAACTGAAAAAAAAGAAGGCCAGCCCTGAACTTTCATAAGCTCTGTTGTACCTGCTTTCAGCCAGGCTCACGTGGGCTCACAGGGTCAACCCAGGATTGCTGCTAATTCATTCACCCCAGGCAGGTGAGGCCAGGTAAATACCACTCCTACTTCACCACTCCTACTTCACACTTTCCTCGAGACAATGGAAGGAATGACACATACCATTCCCTTCTGGGAATGACACTTACCCAGAGAACTTCACTGGGTGGATAGCGTTTAGCTCTTGAATTTTTGTGCCTATGAATAAGATGACCTTTTTATTCACTTGCTCATTTTAGTAACAAGATACTATATCACTCTGGGAAGGTAAAAACGATGCTGGTAAATATGTAGATTGCCTTTCATGCCTCAGAAAATTAAATCAGTTCATGCCAAAAACCTACTCTTTGAGATCTTTGACTGCAGCGTAATTTTCTATTTGTTTAATTGTTAAAATTATACATGTTTTTTATTAGTGATGAGGCAGAAAGCTATACATCTCCCCCTTGTGGTTCCTGTTAGGGTCTGCCTTTCCATGTCCAATTTCTACCAGTTCCAAGCAATCCCAATAAAATGCTAAAATAATCCTCCTAAACCACAGTTCTGTTATTACTCTCCTGCTCAAACTCTCAGGGGCTCCCTGTTACATGCAGAGTAAAATCCAAACTCCTTGCATTTGTCCCCCTGGAATTCGTATACTAAAACTCTCTGCTTTTTGAAATCCTACATATTCTTCAAGCCCTAAATTCCTCTTTCCCAATCCCTCACCTGGAAATAGTCTTTCCATTTTGTGCTCTTATAACACAATCTGCCAGTAATTATAGGTATTTGTGCTCATTTTATCTCTCAGACTCTATTGTGAAGATCTGGAGAGTAGGAAAGGACAAAGTCTTTCTCATCTTTCTGTTGTTGCCACCGTTCCTTGCAGTGAAGGCACTCAACAAATGTCTATAGAACTGAATAAAACAGATACAGTGGTTAGTAAAATTAAGTCTGCATTAGGCTTTAAAAACAGGTGACACAGGACTTCCTTGGTGGTGCAGTGGTTGGGAGTCCGCCTGCCAATGCAGGGGACAAGGGTTCAATCCCTGGTCTGGGAGGATCCCACATGCAGAGCAAGCCTATGCGCCACAACTACTGAGCCTGCACTCTAGAGCCCGTGAGCCACAACTACTGAGCCTGCACACCACAACTACTGAAGCCCGTGCACCTAGAGCCCGTGCTCCGCAACAAGAGAAGCCACTGCAATGAGAAGCCCACACACTGCAACAAAGAGTAGGCCCCGCTCGCCGCAGCTAGAGAAAAACCAACACAGCCAAAAATAAGTTAATTAAAATTAAATAAAGTTGCTGGAATAATTATGACACATTTAAAAGTGGATCAAGAGAGAACTGCATAGACCAGCCCCATCCAGTAGAAATATAATTTGTGTAATTTTCAATTTTCTGGTAGCCAGATTAAAGAAAGGAAACAGGTGAAATTAATTTTAATAATATATTTTAGCACAATTATTTCAACATGTATCAATATAAAAATTACTAATGAAATAGTTTACCTTGTTTATACTGTCTTCCAAATCTAGTGTGCAGGAGGTACTTACAACACATCTCAGTTCAGTCTGCCACATTAAAAGTGCGTCATAGGGCTTCCCTGGTGGCGCAGTGGTTGAGAGTCCACCTGCCGATGCAGGGGACACGGGTTCGTCCCCCGGTCTGGGAAGATCCCACATGCCGCGGAGCAGCCGGACCCGCGAGCCATGGCCGCTGAGCCTGCGCGTCCGGAGCCTGTGCTCCGCATGGGAGAGGCCACAGCAGTGAGAGGCCTGCATACCGCAAAAAAAAAAAAAAAAAAAAAAAGTGCTTCATAGCCACACGTGGCTACTGGCTACTGTATTAAAAAGGTGCTGAGCCCAGGGTAGGAACTGAGTCTAGTCCTGGCTGACTACTGAGTGATTTTGTTACCCTAGACAAGACCTTTAACCACTGTTTCCTTTGTTTCCTCATCTGTAAAGGAAGACACATAGAGAGATAGAAACACGTTTCCCATTGCTTTGTCCTCCAGAGGACTCTGGAATGGTCATTTATTATTAACATTTTGTGTTTTCACGAGATTCTCTGCAGAACTGTAAGTGCCTCTTACCAAACACTTCATTTATTGCTTGTTCCCCTGCCAAGATCTGAACTATCACTCCCACTGCCCTAAGAAATGGTACGGAAAGGTACCCAAATTGTAATTTCAGCTTTATATATGGAGTAAGCTGAAGCAGCAAAAAACAATTCCCTTTCTTGTGTATTGCAACTTGGCTTTCTGTCAGCCTAGACTCAGGAAGGCGCCTATTGGAACTTTGCTCGGTGCAAGATCCCTTTCCCTTTCCTCTCTCTCGGAAGGTTTCTAAAGTCCTACCCTTTGCCGTCGGTTGTTGTCTGGGAGACCAGACCCAGCCCTAACAATAGTTGCTAAGGGGCGGAGACTTGGAATTAGCTCAAGACCCAACACGCCAGGGTGAGTACTCTGGGCGCATGCGGCGACTTTCTCTGAGCTCTCGCGAGGTTTCCTCTTCCCGGTAGAAGCGGAGGAACTTCCCCGTTAACTGCGTCGCGATGTGTGGGGACTGTGTGGAGAAGGAGTATCCCAACCGGGTGAGCGAGTGGGCGCCGAGAACTTCCCTCTCCTTTGGCCCATGGCCGCCCCTGAGGCTTCTCATATCCCCGGCCGGCCTTCATGGGAGGCCGGGCGCGGGGCGGACTCAGCCGCTCCGCCCCATCCAGTGACGCGGCAGCTGTATGTAGGCACTTGACAGGGGGGATGGTCTGCAGCCGTCGGTTCCTGCTGATCCCCGCTCTGGCGACTGATAGCAGCCGTCACCCCATTTCTCTTGAGCTCCAAGGGGAAAACAAATGAAACCCTACCACCACCAGCAACCCAGTCGACAACAGAGGGACACCCCCATCTCTACCCTGGTCTCATCCTCAAGCTTCATTTGATAACGTTCAGTGCTCTTCCTGAATTCTAGCGCTGGAAGGGACCTCTTAGGTCATCTATTCTAACCCAATTTTGCAGATGAAACTAATGCCTAGAGAGGGGAAATCACTTGGCGAAGTGCACTTTCTAGTTTGTGTGAGAGCCAAGACTAGAACTCAGGTTTCCAGGCTGTTACTTTCTTTTAAATCTCTGTTCCTTTCAAGCTCAGGAGATTGAGAAGTTTGTTTACTCTCATTCATTCAAGGTATACTTACTGAACGTTTGTATGCGTGTAACTAGATTACTTTGCCAGGCCAGAAAGGGATACCCAAGAAGAAATAAAAGGCAGCTTCCGTGCTGCCGAAGAGCTTACATTTTACGGGAGCACGTGATTAACAAAAAATGACTAGTACGGTCCATTAATGCTATTCCGGTTTAGAGAAAGGGGAGAGCAATAGAGGATAGCGCTGTTCTCCCAACAGAAAGGTGGACTTCAGTTGGGACTTGAAGGATAGGTGTGACTAGGGTAGAAGAGGAAAGGAGGAGCTGATGCTGGGGGAAAATAACAAGAACAAGGATTCTCATATTGGTTGGGAGGTAGAAAATCTTTGTAGTTGGTCCTGTCTCTTAATATTTTGAATAATACTTAGTCTTTTGGGAAGGTTTTATAACAACATGAGCACTCATGGTACAACCTCTTTGAAAAAGGTCTAGCATTATCAGAAAAAAGAAAAAAAAGTTAAAGATATGCCTGCTGAATGACCCAGCAGTTCCCATTTTAGACAGATAAATGCATGTGCCTAGTGTGTTCCTGGAGACTGGTATAAGAATGTTCATAACAGCATTGTTTGTGGTAGTAGACTGGAAAAATGTGATATAGCCATAGAATGGAACACCATGAGTGAATGAGTAATGAAAGTGAATGGAGCAGTGGCACTCAACTGGGAGTGGTTTTGCCTCCCAAGGGACATTTGACAATATCTGGAGGCATTTTTGGTTGTCAGACTGGGGTACTACTGATATTTAATAGGTAGAGGCATTATGCTGTACTTTATGTTTCACATTTCTGTGTTGTGTTCTTTTTCATACTTTTTTTTAAGTTTAAAAAGATTTTTGTGAATGCAGTAACAAAAACTGCACATTATAGGCACCATGAGGGAGATGTTTGCTGTGGATAGTGTTAAAGATATTAGGTTGGGGAATTCCCTGGCTCCATGCTTCCACTGCTGGGGTAACAGGTTTGATCCCAGGTCGGAGAACTAGGATCCCACATGCTGCGGTGTGGCCAAAAAAAAAAAAAAAGGATGTTAGGTTGGATTTTTAAGAGTTGAGCTAATCAAAAGACAAATTATATTGAGAAGTTTAGGCATTGGGCAACTATACAAAAAAATTGAATAGGGAAATGATTCTGAAATCTGCTATTTAGGAAAGTGAATCTTATGGTTGTATGTTAAGATGATGGGATGGGGGGAAATGTAAAAGGACAGCCCTACAGAGCATTTGGGGAACCAAATAGCAACAGTAGTATAGGCATGAGATGATGAAGACCTCATTTATTGATTGATTGATTGCTGCGTTGGGTTTTTGTTGCTCTGCAGGGGCTTTTTCTAGTTGCGTCTTACGTCGAGCAGGGACTAGTCTTCCTTGCGGTGTGCGGGCTTCTCATTAGGGTGGCTTGTGTTACGGAGCAGGGGCTCTAGGAGCGTGGGCTTCAGTAGTTGCAGCACGCGGGCTCAGTAGCTGTGGCTCAAGGGCTCTAGAGCGCAGGCTCAATGGTTGTGGCATGTGGAATCTTCCCGGACCAGGGCTTGAACCCGTGTCCCTTGCATTGGCAGGTGGATTCTTAACCACTGCACCACTAGGGAAGTACAAGTCCTCATTTCAAAGAAAGAATTAACAGGATTCAACCAATTTAATGTAGGAAGGAAGAAAAGAAGAGCTGACGATGATCTAAGGGTTTTCAATCTAGGCAGCTGGGAAATTTGGAAGTATTACAGAAATTGGAGCCATCTGGGAGGGAGGGAGAACCAAAATTGGGGGAGCAAATGATCAGATTTTTTTTTTATCATGTTTAATCCGAGGTTGAGAGTGTAACATCCCAGGAGTCAAGTGAAAATATAGGATGGCAGTTTGGGTAAGAGATTCAAACAGATGAATCAGCCAAATAAAGGAGTCAAAATAGAAATAATTTGTTCTCTTAGGAAAAGAATGTACAGAATCAACCAGAATCAAGAACTGAGCTTCAGGGAATAAATTAATTTAGGAAATGAAAATAAAAGTATAGGAAGAAGAGTAGAGAAAAGCACTGAGGTGACTGGAAAACCAGGAAAGTACCTGAAGCAGTTTTCTCTGATTTTATTCTGTTCTCAAAGAAATAAAGGTCTGTCATGAGGAAGAATTGAGCTTTTCTTTGAAATTTCAGAAGGCAGATTTAGAAATAATTAGTGGGTGGATGTTAGGGAGTTGTAGGCTTTGAATCCGAATAAAGAATTTTCTAACAGGTTTTTTTTTTTTTTAATAGAATGGGTAACCTTAGAGGAATTGAACTCTCTTCCTGTTGTTCCGTAGAGACTAAATGACTACTTGAAATCTCAAGGATCCTTCCAACTCTGGGATTTTTTTAAGTCATGAGATATTTTTAAGGGCGGTAAGAGCAGAAGCCACTCTACTTAAGCCTAGCAAAGGAAAAGGTACTCAGGTGGTGGTAGCAAGTATAGTCCACTCGTTCAGAAAGTTTGGCAGAGGAACATAATGGATTAGCATGTTGGGTAGGTCTAAATGCAGAATGAGGAGGTAATAAATGTTTGATTATTTATCTTTGGTTTCATAAAATTTCTGGAGTTTTGTGGTGGATGTTTACCACAGGCTAGAAAATTTCTAACAGAGCTCTGGCCCACTTGCTTGTAAAATTACGCCAAGAACTTGAACTCAAGCATGAATCAGATTGAAAATGAACCATACTAATTTTCTGAACTCAAATTTTTTTACTCAACTGTGAACCAAACTTTTTTTTCATTCAGAAAAGCATTTAGCAAACCAGTTGGAACTAGAACTCTACTGCATTTTCTAAAATAACTGATCAGGCCCAAAATTGTAATAAAACATTTCCACATCAAACTGGAAATGAAACCTATATTTCATATAGTTCAAGTTTCAGCTTTAAAAGTATTAGTAATTCAGCAGCAATACAGAAATATAGCTTAAATTTAGGTTAATCAGAAGGACGTAATCAGTGTAAATTAGTTATGTTTAAATTAGAAATTATGTTTTATATACCTCACTTAAAATTAAACTACAAAAGTTCACGTACTCAAATTGTTGCTTAGCATTAAACCATATTTAATTAAATGCTGAGTCTGATATATAATTGGTAAAACAATTGTATGGAAATGGATGCTTTAAAATGATGCATTTTAAAATGACTATATTAAAAGAAAAAATCTGGAATCAATAACCTAACTTTCCACTTTAAGTCAGTAAAAAAGACAAGAGCAGACTAAACCCAAAGCGTGCAGAAGAAAGGAAATAATAAAGACTAGAGTAGAAATTATGAAATAGGAAATAGAAAAACAATAGAGAAAATTAGCAAAACTAGAATTTGGTTCTTTAAGAACTGTATTTTCTATTTTCAATTTTAAGTACTCCCTGACAAAACGTATGCACTGTTAAGTTATACCATCTGAAATAATAGTTTTTTGGAAGAAGCAAATTAGCCCAATCATTGTCAGTATAGTTGCGGATTTCTCAAATTTGTAAGTTTATCATAATATACTTTCATACTAATTATCATCATAGTATTCAACCATTTCTTTTTTTTTTTAATAAATTTATTTAGTTATTTATTTATTTTTGGCTGCATTGGATCCTCGTCGCTGTGCGCGGGCTTTCTCTAGTTGCAGCGAGTGGGGGCTACTCTTCGTTGCGGTACGCGGCTTCTCATTGCGGTGACTTCTCGTTGTGGAGAACGGGCTCTAGGCATGCAGGCTTCAGTAGTTGTGGCACACGGGCTTAGTTGCTCCGCGGCATGTGGGATCTTCCTGGACCAGGGTTTGAACTCGTGTCCCCTGCATTGGCAGGCGGATTCTTAACCACTGAACTACCAGGGAAGTCCCTCAACCATTTCTTCTTGCACATTTGTATACCTTTATAGATCCTCAACCAGGATTTAGCTGAATCACATTTTCTAAGGATATTTAATGTTTGTCTTTTTTCCTGTCTTCTCGAAACTGTTATAGTTTACTGTTATTACTGTGGAATTGATTTAGATTTTTTTCTTCTTTTTCCTCCCATTGTGAGAGCCTCAAAAGCTTCTCTGAATATTGTATGCTTTAATTTACTTTCCCAAATTTGGACATTAATAATCTTGTTTCATCTAATAAAAGAATCATGCCTCACTGATGAAGGTTATTCTCACGTTCAAATGACCAAGTCCCTTAGAGAAAGCCCCATCAGTTTCTTATTTACTGTACTTGCATTTGCCATTTCAAGAATTTATTTCCCTACCTCACAACTGATACATAGATCCCTTTTCTCTTCCCTCAGTGTTTAGAGTTTACATTCTGCCTGCTTATATAGTCAGATTACAGAGGTTAGACCATATTGTATAAGGTACCTGTGTTTATGTGTGCAGTTCTGTTCAGAGTTCTGTTTATTTGAAAATGGTATTTAGATCTTTATTCTTTTAAGACTTTTTAAAAAATTACTTAATATCTTGGAGTCTTTGTCAGTCAGCTTTTATAGATTCAAGGCAGTCCCAGTTCAAACCCCAGCAGGAGGGGCTTCCCTGGTGGTGCAGTGGTTAAGAATCCGCCTGCCAATGCAGGCGACATGGGTTCAAGCCCTGGTCCGGGGAGATCCCACATGCCGCAGAGCAACTAAGCCCATGTGCCACAACTACTGAGCCTGTGCTCTGGAGCCTGTGAGCCACAACTACTGAGCCTGCGTGCCACAGCTACTGAAGCCTGCGCGCCTAGAGCTCGTGCTCTGCAACAAGAGAAGCCACCGCAACGAAGAGTAGCCCACGCGCCGCAACGAAGAGCCCACGCGCAGCAACGAAGACCCAGTGCAGCCAAAAATAGACAAATAAATTACAAAAAAAAAACAAAAAACAAACCCAGCAGGCTTTTTTGTAAAAGTTATAAGCTGATTCTAAAATTTATATGGAAATGAAAAGAACCTAGACTAGCCAAATTATAGGACATAAACTACCTAATTTAAAAACTTACTATAAAGCTACAATAATCAAAAGAGTGTGAGATCAGTGCAAAAGATAGACATATAAATCAAGGGAAAAGAATAGTCAAAAGTAGACCCACATATATAGGATTATTTGAGTTTTCCACGGAGTTGCCAATGTAATGCAATGGGGAAAGGATAGTCTTTTCAACAAATGTTGATGGAACAACTGGATATTCATATAGAAATAAATGAAACTTGATCCTTACCTCAGACCATATATAAAAGTTATTTCAAAATGGATCATAAACCTAAACCTACCAGCTAAAACTATAAAATTTCTAGAAGAAAACAAAGGAGAAAATCTTTGCAATCTTGGGGTAGGCAAGATGTTTTAGAATACAAGCACAAACAATGAAAGAAATTTAATAAACTGGACTTCATAAAAATCAAAACTGTTTGTTCTTCAAGAGACACCATTTAAAAAATGGCAAACCAGGGCTTCCCTGGTGGCGCAGTGGTTGGGAGTCCGCCTGCCGGTGCAGGGTACATGGGTTCGAGTCCTCGTCTGGGAAGATCCCACATGCCGCAGAACAGTTAAGCCTGTGTACCATATTTGTAATACATATATCTGACAAAGGGTTTGTATCTAAGATACATGAAGAACTTTTATAACTCAATAAGAGGATAAACAATTTAACTTTTCAAAAAATGGGCAAAAGACTTGAATAGATATTTCACAAAATAAGATATATTAATAAGCACCATGAAAAGATGCTCAACATCACTAGTCATCAGGGAAATATAAATTAAAACTAAAATGAGACACCACTTTACATCATTAGAATGACTAAAATAAAAAAGACATAATACCTAGTGTTGATGAGAATGTGGGAAATCTGGAACTCACACATTGCTGGTGGGAATAGAAAATGGAAACTAATTGGCAGTTTCTTATAAAGTTTATATATATACCATATTTTTACTGTATGACTCAGCAATTCCACTTCTAGATATTTACTCAAGAGAAAGGCATATGTCTACACAAGACTTATACATGAATCTTCATAGCTACTTTATTCATAACAACCAAAAACTGGGAAGAACCCAAATGTCTATCAACAGATCGATCCATGCAATGGGATACTACTTGGCATTAAAAAAGCAATGAACTACCAATACATACAACAACATAGATAATTAACGTGGACATCATTTTAGGCAAAAGAAGCTGGGTGTAAAAGAGTATACTGTATGATTCTATTTATGTAAAACTTTAGAACAGGCAAAACTAATCTCTGGAGATAGAAATCAGGTCAGTGGGTGCCTGAGGTGAGATAGGGGTTGGAGATAGACTGCAAAGCAGGAAGGACTTCCTGGGAAGACAGAAATTTTTGTATCTTGATTGGGGTAGTGATTACATTGGTATATACATTTGTTAAAATTCTTTCATGTATACCCTTACAATGTGTGGATTTTATTGTGTGTAAATTATACCTCAGTAAAGTTTATTTTTTAAAAAAATCAAAGCACTTGTTCTTAATAGCTGGAAATTTATACTTTAATCCCAAGGCTTTTTTTCCCTTTTAGTAGTTATGTTGATGTGCCTATGTTTTAGTATCTCCAAACTGCATAGTTAGTTTGATTTCCCCCCACCAGAGTTAACCTCTTAATACATAGCACTACGAAGGCACTTAGTTAATGGTGGTGCTGGGAATCCAGGAAGGCTCCACTGTGGCATTGGTTAAGATGGGTCTTAAATCCCTCATACTTCATAAGCTCCTTGAAGGTAGAAACGTCTGTGACTCATCCTGCAGTCCTCGGAATCCTCCACCATGCTTTGCACAGTATCAGGCACATAGCTGCATTGGAGAAATGCATTAGTTTGAATGGTTTTTAGTCACACTAACTATTAAAAATACCTCAGTTTTTTTGTTGGTCAGAAATGAGGTTGAACTACTATCAAAAAAAAAAAAAAATAGGGGCTTCCCTGGTGGCGCAGTGGTTGAGGGTCCGCCTGCCGATGCAGGGGACGCGGGTTCGTGCCCCGGTCCGGGAGGATCCCACATGCTGTGGAGCGGCTGGGCCCGTGAGCCATGGCCGCTGGGCCTGCGCGTCCGGAGCCTGTGCTCCGCAACGGGAGAGGCCACAACAGTGAGAGGCCCGCGTACCGCAAAAAAAAAAAAAAAAAAAAAAAAAAAAATTGGTAGAGGACCTAAATCGGCATTTTTCCAAAGAAAGGCATGGCCAACAGGCACATGAAAAGATGCTCAACATCACTAATCATCAGGGAAATGCAAATCGCATCACACCTGTCATAATGGCTATTATCAAAAAGACAACAAATAATAAGTGTTGGTGGGACTTCCCTGGCTGTCCAGTGGTTAAGACTCCATGCTTCCACTGCAGGGGGCATGGGTTCAATCCCTGGTCTGAGAACTAAGATCCCATATGCTGTGTGGTGCGACCAATAAATTAATTAATTAAATTTAATTTAATGCAAGTCTGGCTGATAGAAGCATGGTGGAAGCCTAGATGTGACCCATGCCACTTAAAAAATAAAGTGTTGGCGAGGATGTGAAGAAAAGGAAACCCCAGTACACTGTTGGTGAGAATGTAAATTGGTACAGCCACTATGGAAAACAGTGTGGAGGGTCCTCAAAAAATTAAAAATACAACTACAATATTATCCAGCAGGTCCACTCCTGGGTATATATCCGAAGAAAATGAAAACACTAATTCAAAAAGATATATGCACCCCAGTATTCATAGCAGCATCATTTACAATAACCAAGATGTGGAAGCAACCTAAGTGTCCATCACAGATGAATGGATAAAGAAGATGTAGTATATATACACAATATATATTACTCAGCCATAAAAAGGAATGAAATTTTGCCATTTGCGACAACATGGATGGACCTGGAGAGTACTATGCTTAGCAAAATAAGTCAGAGAAGGACAGATACTGTATGTTTTCACTTATATGTGAAATCTAAAAAATCAAGCAGGGGCTTCCCTGGTGGCCCAGTGGGTAAGACTCCACACTGCCAATACAGGGGGCCCGGGCTCCATGCCTGGTTGGCGATCCCACATACATGCTGCAACTAAGAGTCCACATGCTGCCGCTAAGAAGCCCACATGCCACAGCTAAAGATCCCGCATGGCGCAATGAAGATCCTATGTGCCTCAACTAAGACCCGGTGCAACCAAAATAAATAAATATTTAAATAAATAAATAAATACTAAAATAGATAAATAAATTTGTTTATTCAAACGAATGAACAAAACAAAACAGAAACTCACAGATTCGTGGAACAAAGTAGTGGTTACCAGAGGGGAGAGAGGTGGGAGGACGTAAAGGAGATGAAGAGGTACAAACTACTAGGTATAAAATGAATAAGTTACAAGGATGTAATGTACAGCAGAAGGAATATAACCCATATTATATAATAACTTTATATGGAGTGTAATCTACAAAAATATTGAATCAGTATGTTGCATGCCTGAAACTAATTATATTTTAAGTCAACTATAATTTTAAAAAAAGAAATAACATTCTGTAATAACCTAAATGGGAAAAGAACTTGAAAAAGAATAGATACATGTATAACTGAATCACTTTGCTGTACACCTGAAACTAACACAACATTGTTAATCAACTATACGCCAATATAAAATAAAAATTAAAAAATAAAGAAATGAGTAGAACTAGGTAGTTTATGAAGTGACTTTAAGTTCTGAACAATTATTAGTAAGCCTTTAGCAAAGACCTCCCTTGAGCCAGGAGTATATGTTGTTTACAGTTTCTTAGTGACAAGTAAAACCCTTTCTCTTTTAAATGCCATGGTGTCAATCTGATGAATTGCGGAACTTACCTTTTCTGCCTGAATCACACATATCCTAGTGACTGACATCTGTAGAGCTGAGAGTTTATTTCTCTTTGTTTATTTTGTGGTATTTTTAAGGCTTGAAAAAATGCTGTTTCAACAGTCAACTGAGCATCACAGTGGATAAGATCATTTTTATCATTGGCTCAGTGTTTCCATTTTGATTGAATTTTCATTCTAGCTTTATAATATGATACCTCATTTAATAGTGTTGGCTATTAGATTTTTCTGATTTTTCCTTTTCACATGTTGTATTAAGACTTCATTAAGTTGTTTCTAAATATCCATTTGCATTTGGTCCTCTTAAACACAGTTGCAGTCCTAAGCTCTAACACTTCTTCAGTTTTATTTACTATGAATAACACTTCTAGAGGAAAGCTAGTAATTTCAAAAATTACTTGGTGTACACTTCAAGCAAGTAAATTCTGGCCATGTTTTTTGTCTTTAGAGACTGTAAGTCTATTAATCATTTTCACCAAGGATTTTGAAATATAAGAAAATTAAAATCCCCTCAAAAAAGAAAACTAAATTCTGTTTTTCTTATTTTAGGGTAACATCTGCCTGGAGAATGGATCTTTCTTGCTGAACTTTATAGGCTGTGCAGTGTGCAGTAAGCGGGACTTTATGCTGATCACAAACAAATCTTTGAAAGAGGAAGATGGAGAAGAAATAGTTACCTATGATCGTAAGTAGACTTTTTTTCCATCTGAGCCCGTTAGCAGGTATCAGCTTTTGGGAGTTAGGTTGCGCAAAGTCGTATGAGGCCTGTTTCACTATCATATTGCAACACAAAATCGCTAGTTAGTTTTTTAAGAGGAAAATGTTGGTAACATCTCATTTATGTAGCATCATCAGATATTCCACATAAATGACTTTTGCAGATAACTGAAGCTTATGATTCAGGCACCAATTTTCTTTTGTTTATCTTTAAAGACTGTGTCTTCTGAAACAAGATATAGGGACTTTTTTTTTAACTTAGGGTCTTCCATGTGAATTTTCACTTTCTACTATAATATAATACAGTGATGTGCTCCAACAGCTATTAAAGTGTTTAGGGCTGTTTGCCCTTATACTAAATGGTTCTGGGATGCTATGGTTTTTTTAGTCTTGTTTCTGCTTTTATAGCTTTTGTCTCTTTTGTTACTGTCAGTTTATAGTTTCTTTCTTTTGCTACTGTAAGTATTAAGTATGCTACCTTCATATGCTATTCCTTATCCTTGATACTAGGAAATCAAATAACTATAATAAAAATAAATAAGTTCTGAGGTTGGCACTAAGAATCTCTACAAGTAAATTAAGTATATGTGCACTTTCGTGCCCAGATCTTATGGCAACTATTTAAATTGTTCACATTTGCTTTTTTGCTTGTCTCCTGATTTTTTGGTATGTTCTGACTATATGAGGATTAAATGTGCAAATAACGATATTTTGAAAGAAAGGTGCGAAAGACACTAAGCCTTTAGAATAGAGTCAGACTGTGGAAAAATGTTCTAAATTAGAAGAATCTTTTTCTTTCCTGTATCATGTACCCCTTTAAACTCTATTTTTTTCCAGGTAGTAGAGGATAGTGGTCAAAAGCAAGGGCTCTGGAGCAAGAAAGCTTGGGTTTGAATTCTGATTCTAACACTTTGTAGCTCAGCTGTGGTCTTCCTAGTTCTTATCCATAGTGTGCCTTTGTTTCCTTATCCCTACAAACATGATAACAGTAGTATCTACCTCATTGGGTTTCTGAGAACATTAAGTGAATAAACAGTTACAAAGTATTTAAAACAGTATCTGGCACACATTAAGCACTCAATGTATCATAGTTATTATTACTGTATTGTTTTTACTAGAGCCTTTTGTTACTGCTAAATTCAGTTTAACATCTAGTGTTAGCTTTTTGTTTATGATTGGTTAGTAGCACAATTTCTATCATTCCTGAGAATAAAAGCTCCTACATAGTTAGAAAGGTCCAGCTAGTTTCAAAAACACACTTACATATCCGTTAATTGATTACCTTAGAGAGCTTTCAATAGGAATGAATATATGCACATTAAGTCTCTGAGTTCAGGCTCTTAATTATATAGTGTTGCTGTGTGACAGAGTCTGGATTTTTTATCAAGGTAGATATTATAATGGGTTTCCTGCTGTGTTAAATATGACAGAGTTAAGATTCTTTCAAAGCAATACCATGCTAAGACTAGAAATTTTACTGTCTTAGGGCACCTTCTAAGACTTAATTAAGTCTTTCTCTGTTTCAGCAGATCTTTGTAGGAATTGTCATCATGTAATAGCCAGGCATGAGTATACGTTCAGTATCATGGATGAATTTCAGGTAAATGTATAAATGTGGGTATGTTATTGCGGGGGGAGGGGAACAATAAGAGTACCCTTGAAAAATCTAGGTATAGTCTTCATAAATGAGGTACTGGTGAATCTTAGAGGAGACCATCCCTGTCTTCCACTTGTGTAAGTTGAGAGACACTTCAGATGTGGGTGGATCTGTTCAAACCTGTCTTCACAACAGTCACAAAGCAAAACACATGCCTTACAAATGATATCTCATTTTGCTTGTAAAGAACAGCACATTGTGGCTTCATATGAGGTTACTATTGTGCCTCTTTTTTCTCTACCCAGTTACATGATTGCACAATTCTTGGCTTTAAGTGTTGGCCTGCCCACTGCCACCATACTTGCTGAGCATGGAAATCATGCTAACGAGATTATCTTTATTTCCCTTATAGACCTGTAGAGTCAAGCAACTCTGTAGTCTCAATTGCAATAGGATATTTTAATATCATTTGATAAGTAAAATGACAAGATAGGTGTATCATGGTTGGAGGAGAGAAGCTGAACCATATAAGGATAGAGAATACGGATGTAGTATAAGGATTAGTCCTTATACAATTCTGAGAGCATGTGAAGAATTCTACAGAATTCTACAGGCTGGTGTAGGCCTGAAGTTGCTGAAGATTCACAGGTCTAATGACCAGGAAGAAAAGCTGGACAGTGAGGGAGAGCCAAGGGCAAACTGGAAAGCATGAGGACACACTTACCTGTATCTGTCCCTCACTGCCTCCGCTTTCAAGCCCTCAGATTGAGTTACTTATTTAGTGTGAACTACATGTTCATCCAGAGGATATAAATGTGAGGTAAGAGTTTTAACAGGCAAGGGAATTTTTTTTAATCCTTTAAATTTGGGTGGTACTATATAATTAGGGGAAAAAAAATCTTCTACAGCAGAATCTTATAAAATAGTATAACCACTTTCATTCATTCTTATTTCAGTGTGAAAGAAGGCACTTAGTCACCTGTCAGAATCTGGTCTAATATCTTGTGGTCCATCTTAACAACATCCTGACCACATCTCCCCAGGATCAAAAAATTATGCCTCAAAATACTTATATGATAGATGCCACTTAACGGCAAAATCGAGATCTCAGTGAATGAATAGTGGCCAAATAGGGGAATGAACATGTCGGGGGCTTAAACAAGCAGCTCTGTCCGTTCATGGGAGGAAGGGAGTGCTTATAGCTATTTTGCAGCAGTTCCTGAAGCTCCTGTGAGCTTTTTAGAGTCTGTAAGTGGATATTGAGATTGCCTGTTTATACCCTAATTGAGCCATTGTGTGTCACTGCCATGAGACCAAAGTCTAGCTGATTTTCCTTTATGATTGAGCACAGCCATTTTCAAAGCTCCCCAGAAGTTCCTTTGGGGTAGGAAGAAGCTAAAGGAAGATGGCTATAGTCACAATGCCTATATAATGTGGAATTCTCTTGGAAAAAACTCTTAAACTAGACTCTCCACTGCCAGTCCTTTCTCTCCCAACATCCACTCCCCCCCCTCCCCCATATTCTATATTCTGCCACCAGCATATTTTTCTTAAAATAATGCTTTCAGACTACCTCATTGGCCTTTCCGTAGTTCACCTTCAGCTACGGTATAATATCCAAGCTCCCCTTCCCGAGGTTCTTGCTGGGCTGGCCAGCCTCCCTTTCCCTCGTTTCTCACTACTCTCCTTTTGCACACCATTCATAGCATTGCCCCAACTTTAGACTCTCTTCCTTCCCTCCTGTAGTAGAGATTTTTATTTCCTCCTCTCTATGGCTACCCCCACTGCATTTCCTCAGGAATCTCATGTTATCTTCTCTCTTCCTAGCATCCTCTTTTCTCTGTGAGATTTAAAGCATTTTTACATTAAATATATTTAGTTCTTCTTTATTTGTTAGAAATAAATTAAAATCCTTTTGTTTCACTCAGCTGCCTCTTTGATTCATCCTCTGATCATCTCTCCTTTTGCTTCTTTCCTTGAGTAGCTCTTTACCCTATTTCCCTTATTTCCCTGTGGTCCTCCTAACAACCTACAAACTGGTTTTCATTTTCACTTTACTAAAACTGTTCTCTCATAGATTTCCTATAAGGTGGCCAAATCCTGGGACCTTGCCTCAGTTCTTCTCTCTCTTAATATCTCTTCTGGATCTGGTTTTGATGACCATTGTCTTTTTTTTTTTTTTTTTGAGGTATGCGTGCCTCTCCCATTGCAGAGCACAGGCTCCGGACGCACAGGCTCAGCGGCCATGGCTCACGGGCCCAGCCGCTCCGCGGCATGTGGGATCTTCCCGGACCGGGGCACGAACCCGTGTCCCCTGCATCGGCAGGCAGACTCTCAACTAGTGCGCCACCAGGGAAGCCCACCATTGTCTTTTTGAAGCATTTCTTCCCCTGGGGTCCATAGATCTAGACTTTTTTCTTTCTTTTTAAATCATTTTGACTGTTCCTTTGCTTACTCTCTGGTTTCCTCTCCTGTTTCTCCCTAACTGCTTTTCCCCTGAGCTTTGGTCTCTGGTCTAGGAACCTTCTCTGTACTCCCGCAGGCATTGAGCACACGCACCCTCGTGCCTGATGAAACCTATCGGATATCTCCCGGATCTCCTTCTTTAACCCTAATGCCCTCCTTTCTTCCTTAGTTTCTCTTGCTTTTGTCTGTCTCCACTGCCACCCCTCGTATCACGGACCATACTGCTGAAACCTAAATTACTGCAGCAGTCCCCACAGTATAGTCGTGCGTACTGCCCTCAAATTAATCTTCTGGAAACACATCATCCTGTCACTCCTCTGCTACTCCATATGCGATGTGCTTGCTCTATTCCATATCACTGTCTTTATTCGTGCTTTTTCCTTGACTTAACGTGTCCCTTTCACTACCTTCAAGCCAACTAAATCTTACCTCTTTCAAGCTGAACTTAAATTCTATCTCCTTCTTATTCTTAATAGTTCAGCCCATACTGCTTTCTCCCTTTACTGAGCTCTTCTTGTACCTACAGCAGGCCCCGACTCCTGTGACTGGCCAGCTGGTAACTTCCATCTTAGTCTGATGACCCCAAGAACTCTTCATACTCAGCTGCTGTGACTTACTTTCCTCAGCCCCACCCCATTCCAGCCCCCATCTTATTCCAGCAGCCATTGAGGTTCAAGATGGGATTCCCACCATTGGTAATATTTTGTTTTGTTTTAAATGTCTTATGGGAAATTTAAACATAATCAAAAGTAGGCAGAATAGTGTATTAATCTCCAATACCCAGCTTCAGTTTGCTTTATTTGTACCTCACCATTTCCACATCTCCCCACAGGATTACTTTGAAGCAAATCCCAAACATATTACTACTTCTGTAAATATTTCAATATGAATCTCTTAAAGATAAGGATTCTGTTTTTAAACAAATTCATTTTTAACAAAACCATTGTTAAACAAAGTAAGATTTTCTGATGGCAAGAGTAGAGGGGAAATAGAGACATAAGTACAGAGTTTAAACAGAAAATAAATTATAAATGATTACAGGTATCTGATATTTTTTATATCACCCTAAAATCCATTAAAAGGACTATATATTTGCCTCAGGAAACAAGAGGGAAACTGTGAGACTGCTCCCTGTTCTTCTGTGGACCAGGGAAGGAGAGGACTAAGGGTCAGAATTAGCAGGTAATAATAGAGGGAAAAGGCCCATGGGACCCTCAGCATAAAACAAGGATCTGATCTTGCCCAAAGGTGATTCCACCCACTCCACCTTTCCTTCCAAATCTCTACCCTCAGGCTTTGCCCAGGTGGAGCCTTTGAAGGTCCCCATGAATGACTGGGGGGAATTCTGATTCTCCTAACTTGGTCAGTTTGGGTGAAGGATGTCCTGATCCAACCATATTCCTGGCATCCCAAGTGAGAATGTGTTCCTGGCATCCCAAGTGAGAATTCTAGACATATTTTCCCACAGAAGCACTGCTATATGTGGTTAGATTCTATAGTACTTGTGCAGTATAAATTTAAAAGACTTCCTGGATTTCCCTGGGAACCTAACTGCCATGTGCAACGTTACCTCTGGGAAACTGCTTCTGAATTCCAAATAATTGACCTACAATGAAATTTGGATTCCAGACTGCCTATAAATGAAAGATTACAGGTGTCATCAGTCTTACTGATTTAACAGCCTTTCCAGATTATACCATGTGTTAGGTTTTTCCTTTCTCCCAAGTTAGACTAAGTTTTGCAAGGTCAGACTTTGTCCTTGCCTTCTCTCATGTCTTCCAGCGCACCTGGCACATTGCAGAGCCTTTAGGCACTTAATAAAAACTTGTCAATGGATAGATTGGTTGAAAACTCAAATAGTTGTCTAGCTTCACACATTTTCCCATTTTGACTTTATTACTTTTTTCTTCATTTCCAGTGAGAGGGTGACATCCTACTAGTAATGTCTGGTAGGTGAAAGTAGGATTTGAAAGCAGTAAAACCTTGGAGAGAGTAGATTTTAATTTTGTTTTTGATTCATGAGACTCATATTTGTTTGCTGAGCTATAGCCTGTGTTTCTACTGTTTGTGTAGAATAGACTTTAAAATTAAATGTGGCCTCTGGGGCTTCCCTGGTGGCGCAGTGGTTGAGAGTCCGCCTGCCGATGCAGGGGACACGGGTTCGTGCCCTGGTCCTGGAGGATCCCACGTGCCGCGGAGCGGCTGGGCCTGTGGGCCGTGGCCGCTGGGCCTGCGCGTCTGGAGCCTGTGCTCCGTGGCGGGAGGGGCCACAACGGTGAGAGGCCCATGTACCGCAAAAAAAAAAAAAAAAAAAAAAAATTAAATGTGGTCTTTAAGAAACAGTCTTTCCACTACTACAACTAGGTCTCCCTGCTGAACTCTCTAGTAGGAAATGGAAAGGCAGTTGCCTGGTTCTGAGTCTTTGTACTGTAGCCACTGTTTATCTTCGTGACCCTCTCTCTAGTGAGACACCCATGAAACACAAACTGCCTTGACTGATCAATTTCCAGGCTGCCAACAATCTCAAAGTCAGATGTGGAAATACTAATAGATTTAGTATAGATGCTTGTTTTCCTAAAGAAGATAAAAAGCTTTAGAGTAAAAGTTTTGAAAGAAATATGTTTCTGTAGTTTATGACCATATTAAATATTCTAGAAAGGAACAGCTATAAGAACAGGACTTTGCCCTAAGGATTTTTGCCTAAAACAAAATAACTTCTGTCACCAGTCTGGACATTTGTTAAACCCAAGAAACAAAAAGCTCCTTAAATAGATCAAATTCTAGACAACTAGCTATCTAAATATGAGACATGACATACTAATGGATTTAACATAATTGTTTATTTTTTCTGGGGTAGATAAAAATAGCTGTTTGGGTTTGGAAATTTTTTTCCTTTTTTGTTGTTTTAAAAACTCATTTCTGTTGCTTATTAGTGTTGAATATTCTAGAAAGGAACAACTCTAAGAACAGGAATTTGTCCTCAGGGGCCCACGCTCAAATTGCTTCATTACTTTAAATAGCAGCACTAAGTAAGCCCAGTATGTGTGTTTCTAAGTCCAGGAAATAGCCATGCATTTCCAAGGTGACATTCTCGTATACATAGTAAATAGAGCGTCAGCATGTATTCAATTTATATAAACAGAAGGCTCTGGGATACACAGACTAAACCTAAGACATTGCTTATAGGTGTTGAAGAAATTGATCTAATGTACAGACACCATATCCATGACAATTTACAGAGAACGGTTTTACCAGAGAAAGTTACGAAGCATCTTTCTCCCAGTTCCTCAAGGTAATTGTGCACTTTATCTTGTTCTAGGAGTATACCATGCTGTGTCTGTTATGTGGTAAAGCTGAAGATACGATCAGTATTCTCCCTGACGACCCCCGACAAATGACTCTGTTATTCTAAGGATCCTTCTGCAGCTCTGTAATCACAATGTGGTGTTGGTTTACAATACAGCAAGCCTGATGGTTTGTCTAACTTAGTTTATAATGGAAATTATTTGCATATTATTTTTTTCTGCTTAGGCTTACCTATTCTCTGAAAGAAAAAGTGGGACTTCCCTGGCTGTCCAGTGGTTAGGACTCGGCGTTTTCACTGCCATGACCCGGGTTCAATCCCTGGTCCGGAAACTAAGATCCCATAAATCAAGTTGCACGGCCAAAAAAAAAAAAAGTTAGAAAGAAAAAGTAATTTAGGGGATTGCTGTTCTCTAGAGCTGAGCTTTTCTGCTAAAGTTCCCAGTGCACATCAGTGCAGCCAGAAAGAAGCACCTTTGTTAGCAGCTATGTGGCTGAAAAATAACTAGGATGGAAAGCACATCTAGTGCCCAGATCTTGGTTCCAGTAAAGGAATTAGGACTCCTTGGGGAAATGACTGAGTCTAGGACTGGGGCAGTAAATACACAGGACGAGCTTGGAGCATCTTGAGCCACAAAAAAGCGAAGTGCTGAAATGAAAAATCCCAATGATTGGGAGTGTGTCAAAGGGACAGAAGAGCCAGCTGAAGGAGCTCCCAGAGACGAAAGTTGGAACAGTTTGAGCAACAAAATAAAGTAGTATTGGATTATAAACCAAAGTATAAATATTCATGAGTCCATACTGATATAAATGAATGACTGAATAAATAAATACATATATTGGAGAGAATAGACAAATCCCCCACGCAGAAAAATTTCAAATAATGTATGTAGATACTCCTCACTCCTTAAGTATGGGTTTGCATAGTGACTTCCTTCCAAAGAGTATAGTATGGAAAGGGGGAAAAGAGACTTTAACTTTTTCTTCACTGAGAAACCTGACAAACACTAGCCTGGTGATCAAGATTATCATCATTGATGATGAGCCACGTTGATAGCATTACTCTTGATATGATGTGATGAGAATGACACTTTGCCTTTGTGGTCTTCCTCCCCAAAACCCGTAACCCCAGTCTAATCATGAGAAAAACTTCAGACAAATCCCAGTTGAGAGAGGAATCCCAATTGAGGAAAATACCTGACCAGTACTCCTCAAAACTGTCAAGGTCATCAAAGACAAGGAAGTCTGAGGAACTCTCACAGCCAAAAAAGAGCATGACTATTAAGTGTAATGTGGTATCCCGGATGAGATCCTGCACAAGAAAAAGAACATTTGGTAAAACTAGGGAAATCTGAATAAAGTGTGGACTTTAATTAATATAAATAGAATGGTTTCAATTACTCCAAAGGGATCTTAGAATATCTTACCTTGCATAGTTGAAAGAATTCTGGCTTGGGTGTCATAAAACCTAGCATTTAGGCCTCTGCCATTTGGTAGCAGTATAACCATTAAGCAAAGTGTTATTCTGGACTTTATTGTCCCCTTTCTATAAAATTGGACTAGTATAAATTGATGTTATACTTCCTTCACAGTATTGTTAGAAGATCCAAATGAATAATGAATATAAAATGCTTTGGAAGGCATATAAAGTTCTAGACAGAATGAGATGGTTTCAGTTAGTTCTTCTCATTATGAAATCAAAACTTAAGGGTCAGGCATTAAAACAGAATTTTTTCCTATTCATATCTCAGACATTCTGAACTGAGTGAGCAAAGTTGTTGACATCAGGGAAAAGCTTTGTTTTGTAACAGGAATAATGATAACAGCTGAGGTTTATTGAGTACTTACTATGTGCCAAGGCCTTTTTAAGCAGTCGTTTAATCCTCATTAACAATTCCATGAGGGTAGGTACTATTGTTAGCCCAGTTTTAGAGCCAGAGAAACTGAGGCACAAAGAAGTAACTTAGTCCAGGTTACATAGTTAGTACAGTGATGCCCTCAGTAATAGTGTTCAGTACATGTGAAGTATCAGAGTCTAGCAAGGTTAGGAAGAGGTTGAGGATATCAATGACAGCACTCTGAAGAATCTAGGCATGTCAGACCAAGATTTATTATTGAGAAAAGTTAAGGCAGCTGTTCCTTCAGGATCAGTTGTTTTATTCCTGGAAAATGCTTTCCACTTTCTGCAAATCTATATCTGACCTGCTGAGGAAATCGTTTGGTGAAATGAATCCAGAAAGCAGAGAAAATGTTTCATTACCTTAAATAGCAGCACTAAGCCCATTATAGCTTCTGAATTGTCCCTTCATGGAGTTTGCTAATGCTTCCAACTTAGTCATTTGGAGCTCAAGAGTATGATTTTATATGCCCCTCCTGATATCCTCATCTCTTGCAGAATGTGTAATTATCTGGTTTAGACAATATATTACAAAAATTTTAAACATAAGATCCTATCCATATATTTCATTATTAAACCAGCATTGTACTGTGTTTTGCAATACTTTATCATCTTCTAGAATTCTTTTATGGATCTAATAGAATAAAGACCTCTTGAACTCAGTTCTACTGCATCTATATTTCTCTGTTTAAGTAAAGGGGAACCAGGCAAAGGCATTGGTCTTCTTTGCTTCCCTTGCTGAGATACAAGAAGAAGAAGAAATCACCTGTAGGTGTAGTGGGGAACGTGAACTTGTCCTAGCACCTCATTCTTTCTCTACCTGCTCCATGATGTACAGGTCTGGGGTCGACCTGGTTAGGCTCTTGGAGTTCAGAGCTCAGCCTGTTTGCTGTTGTGTTGTTTTAGCTAGCTCTGTCTTCCTCAAATGATCTTGGGTTCTCCCAGTAGTAATTAATTGACATATGATATAGTCTAGGAAGAGCCAGATATGGTTTGTTACTTGGAAGTCATCAGTAATAAGTATACATTCACTGTTCTTTATTTCAGTGTAACAAGAATCCTTTCGGTTTCATTCTTCTGTTTCCTGAGAAAAGCTAACTTACTTGACTGAATTTGAGGCTCTTAGTTTTAAAATGTATGTTTCTTGACTGTAGTACAAGTCTCTATTTGAGATATGCTATGGCTGGGTAGAAAGGAAATCAAGAGACCTGGGTCTGAAATTAGCTTTGCCACCTGCTCATGGTGGGACATTGGGCAAGTCATTCTGTCAGTACCTTGGTTTCTTCAGTGGAAAAACAGACATAATCATGCCCCCTTTACGGAGTTTTAAAATCAAATGATATAATGTAAGTGAAAGTGTCATTAGGTCATACATTGCTGTGGAGAGGCAGCTCAGCAGTCTTAATGCAGAAACTCTGAGACAGAAGGAAGCACTATTGTGTTGTGGTTAATAGT
Organism: Pseudorca crassidens; assembly: GCF_039906515.1. Taxonomy (NCBI): domain Eukaryota; kingdom Metazoa; phylum Chordata; class Mammalia; order Artiodactyla; family Delphinidae; genus Pseudorca; species Pseudorca crassidens. Next base: position 37,278,733 of record NC_090296.1, on the reverse strand, counting down.
AGAAGCTTTGGAGTCAGACTGACCTGGGTTTAACTTTCAACTCTGCCCCTCACTAGCCCTTTGTCCTTGAAAAGTGTCTTGCTCAGTTACCTTCTCTTTAAATAGAGATGAAAATTCCTCAGGGTCCGTATGAGGATTAAATAACCTAGCATATAGAAAGTACTTAGTGCAGTGTGGGAGTATAGTGTATGGTAGTTTGGATGATGGTTGTGATGGTGATTATAAGAAATCACCAGATTTGAAATCACCAATAAGGGTTTGGCTCAGTGTTCCTTAAACTAAGGAGATGCAACGGTGGGAACATAGTCATGGAAATAATCATCAGTTTCAGTCTATGTATCTTGGCCCCCTAAATCACTTATTCCAAGCCATATTTTTTGTAAGAGCCCTCAGAGGAAAGATTCCCTCTGTCCCTCCTCTAAATCGAGTAGCATTATCTCAGCACTTCTGGGAAGGCTTGTTTATGGGACTTCTCCTTACTTCCTGAATGCCCCTAGGGAAATTTGATTAAAAGATTATGTTTATCTAGGAAAGTGGGTGATTATATTAAGCTTTGCCGTGTCTGTTTATGACCATAAGCTGATACTTCTGAGGATGTAAAGGGGACCAACAAGAAGAGGAATAAAGAAAAGGAAACAATTTCTCATTTCTGAAGCAAACAGCATTTCCCTGACCAAGTGAGGAGCCCTCTTCCTAGCATTAAGGCTCTTTCTGACTCTCTCTGCAGAATCCCTTATACTGTAATTCCCATTCCTTTGGGAGTCTCTAAATAATTCTCTCAACTTGAGCCTCCTGGGGAAGACCCAACACATTGTTCTGGCATATCAGGCCCTAAGTTGCCGGTGCCATAATACCAGCATCCAGGATAGCTGACGCTGCTGTTAGACATCATAACAGGCAATAGCACTGTAAAGATGATGAACAAATCATGCTAGCATCCCACATGAATTCTGATTTTATTTCTTCAGGGAAGCAGTTTGTCTCTGCAGTTATTGCTCTAACATCAATGCTTGGTCCTGCCCACAAACCCATACCCCAGCTCTTGGCTCTGACAGTAGGAATCTTGAAGGGCTTGAGTTCTCAAGAGTCAAATTAAGGATGGCCTTAATTTAGCAGAAAGTCTGCAGAAGGATGCCAGGGGATTCCCACTATACCACTCAGGTTACCGTTTTGAAATAAAGCACCATTGATGACATAGCTTTAGTAGAAGGTCAGACAGTAGGGACCCTTAACCTCTATTCCACATTTACTTCTCAAATGATGCAAGTGCTTGGAAAATAGTTACGGGGAACTTCCCTCAGCATTGGGGTTCTCAAGCTGTGTGTCCAGTTTGGAGAACTGTCCCTTCAGGGCTTCAATGAAGAGAAGTAAAATATTCCATCTAGTGATCAAAGAAAGAAGGGCAAAATGAGAAGTTTCCAAGAAGAGGTTTGTGGGACAAAATGAGAGGGCAGTGGCCTGTCAGCTGGTGTCTTTTCTAGAGCATGATAGGACCTTGTCTTGGTGGTGCTTTTGAGTATGCCTGTACTAGGTGAGGAATCTGGGGCACTGTCCTTCAGAGCCATTCGGCAGAACTCTGTTCTCACAGGACAGCTATCGTGTTGGCGGGTTATAAACAGTATGACTGTCTGAAGGGAGGCCCTCTCACATCCCCACCCTCATGGAAGAAGTGAAACCGGGGCTTCCCTGGTGGCGCAGTGGTTGGGAGTCCGCCTGCCGATGCAGGGGACACGGGTTCGTGCCCCGATCTGGGAAGATCCCACATGCCGCGGAGCGGCTGGGCCCGTGAGCCATGGCCGCTGAGCCTGCGCGTCCGCAACGGGAGAGGCCACAACAGTGAGAGGCCCGCGTACTGCAAAAAAAAAAAAAAAAGTGAAACCAGTCATTCATGCCTAAACTTGTCTGTCTTGTTCCTGCATTTGTGAATTTGTGAGTGTGAGAAAGACAACGGTGGAATGTGAACTTTAAAAAGGAGGGAGAGTCAATCTAACAAAGGATCTAAAACAAACATTACTCCACAAGGTGATCAGGAAATGGGTAAAGTGCTCTTTGTGTTCCCAGCAACTGTACTCTCCACGCCCTTGCTGTCATTAAAGTGGACTAAGTTCAACTTCTTAAGGTGCAGGTAACCTTTAGCCCAGTACCCACAGTGAAAGTGACATCTTCCTGATTGGAATCCTCTAACTTCCCAGTGCTTCCTCCACTTTTCTTCCCCTTTCTTCTCCTTATCACCTCCTTTCCCCAGTTCTGAAGAAGAGCCATAAAGTAATAATACAATTCACACTTCCCGAAACTCCGCCTGCCACCCAGACCGTGACCTGAGCCTGCTTTCCAGACAGTAATTGGAGTGTCCCCTTGATCGGAGCCTCCCTCTCCTCAGCCTTTGTGTGCTGCCAGCCCCTCCGTCCCACCTGCGGTTTTATACCGTCCCTCCCACCTCCATCAAGGAAGAGACACAGAGAGCCTGGCCGTTTCCACACCTGCCCTTTATTGGACTCAGCCAGAAGGCTGGCTCTGGACCCTCACACTTCTCAGACACCTCCCATACAGCTTTAGGAAGGCGCCATCACTCTGAAGGCTCAGAGCCCACCCGTCTTGGAGCCCCAGGTTGAATCACCAACCAGAAGTTTGGGGGCAAGGAAAGGAAACAGGCAGACCAGAAAGGCAAGGCTCTTCAATGCAGGGGACTGATCTGAAGGGAAAGCCCGGGCCCAGCAGAGTCTCCTGAGGGCACACTGAATGCTCAGGAAAGACGCTCAGGGGCAGGAGGAAGTAGGAGATCTGCTGGTGTTTATATGGCAACTTTGAGGAGGCGCTTGATGTCAGGCTCGATGTTGATGGTCGGGAAGGTGCGGCTGTAGCGTCGGAAGGGCTCCCCCTCTGGCCCGACGAGGAACTTCTCAAAGTTCCAAGACACATCTGAGCGGTGCACAGGGCTCCAAATGATGAACTTGGGATCGGTCATGAGGGAAAACGGGTCGTCGTAAGGGTAGGGGAGCTTATCCTTCAGGTAGGTGAAGACAGGATGCTCATTCTGACCATTCACATCACACTTTTGGATAAGGGTAAAGGTGGGCTGGAATCCACCCCCAGGGCGGACGTACTTGAGGCTGTTCAGGATCTCCTCATTCTGACAGTTCTCCTGGGGGAGAAAAGAGACAAAGCGCTTGGGAAACGCAAGAGATGAAGGAGCTACGAAGGATCTACAAAGTCACCCTCCTGTACTCCCCAGGATCATTCTTTCTATTATGTATTCCCCACCCCCACCCCCCTACCCCGTTCCTTCTCTTTCCTTCTTCATTCGTTTTGCCCTACTCTTGACTCGGAGTTTTCCCTCTCACAGCTATTGTCTGATGGTTTGCTAGGCCATTTCTGAAAGTTCTCACAGACCCTAGCTTGGCTGTTCTTGTACTGAAAGATATAGCGCTTTTGAGCTGTCACTTCTCTCTCCAATCTACCCTGAGCAATGCTTAGGGTATCTGTCTGAAGCTTCAAGGAACCTTGAGTTCTGGGCAGTAGAAAGAAAGGGAAAGGAGGCTCAGGTCATATTGCCTAGAACCCTCCCTCCACTTATGCACCCACACGTACATGCACACCCACACACACACCCTGCCACCACCTTCCCTTTCCTTTTGCTCTGGCCTTGCCTGTCTTTCTTCTAATTACCTCTGAGTGTTGAATCTAGCCTTGGCCTCTGCCCTACTCAGCTCCTCAAACGAAAGGTGAAATTGAGATCTAGAAGAATGGGATTTATAGCTTCTTCCTTTCATCTTGTCCTAGATCTAAAGTACAAGTAGGAGGAAGCTTTGATGAAGGAAAACCCCATCAAAGGAAGACTAGTTTTCAGGTGCCATAAAGGCAAAGTAGGTTAGAGACAACAATGAACATACTGTAAACGGAATTACTTCATGACCAACAGGCATGAATTAAATAGGATTGAAGGTTTAGTGTTCTGGAATAGGCCAGGGGAAGGGGAAGTTAAGGAAATAAGGGCTTAAGGACCAAAAGTTGTGAATGTGTAATTATCGTTCCTTTCACTTAGCTTCCTGCACCTCACGCTCACTTGCTGTACTCAGCTAGGATGCTTTAGATCTCAACCTGTTGCCTGTCTTTCCTCCCCGCTGCCAGCACTGTCCTATCCCCACTTAGCATTCCCCACCCCTGACAGCCCACGAAGACCCATAGAAACCCTTATTTTCCACCCCCATCCGCCAAGTCTAAGAGTCATATATCTCCCTCAGGGCAAGAAGTTCCTGCCTCTGACCTACTAGAACCAATTAGTACAGTCAGTTCCAGGCCATCATGACATCTTGAGCCCAGAGTTGATGGCTATTAGACATCTTATCTCCTAATGCAAAAGGCCTGCTGGCTACTGGTAGCTTACGCATTCCCTCCAGCAACTGGCTGGCCTGAAGTGATGAAAGGAGGCATCTCTAGGGCCAGAGAGACCCCTCTGAAGAGGTTTTACCTTTTCTGTCTCTCTTTCCCTGGCCAAGCCTAGAAACAGAACTGAGGCAAGGAAGGAACAGTGAGAGCACTCATGGTTTGGGCTCAGGTTTGTCACAGCCAATGACATTTCAGCCTTCCTGCCTATATCTCTGATAATCTCTTCCTTGCCTTCATGCCACTGTGAATTGAACCCAAGGGATTATAATTGGAGGACATTCTGCCTGCTTGTGCTATTAAAATCCTAAGTGAGGGCTTCCCTGGTGGCGCAGTGGTTGAGAGTCCACCTGCCGATGCAGGGGACACGGGTTCGTGCCCCAGTCCAGGAGGATCCCACATGCCGCGGAGTGGCTGGGCCCGTGAGCCTTGGACGCTGAGCCTGCGCGTCCGGAGCCTGTGCTCCGTAGCGGAAGAGGCCACAACAGTGAGAGGCCAGCGTACCGAAAAAAAAAAAAAAAAGAAAAGAAAAAATCCTAAGTGAAAATATAAGAACCCCTAAAAGATAACTTGAGGTGTGCGGGCTGAAGATCTATAACAACTTGACCCATTATCAGGGACAGAGAGGCACGCGTGATGCCCAGAGGAGACACGTACACTTTGCAAACCCTTTTACCTTCCCCCAAATTCACTCTCCACTTGGCTGATTTTAAACAAACAAACAAAACTTTTCAATCTAAATAGTAAAGTTGCTTACATTTGCATATTACTCTATACTTTTCAAGTTACTTTTGTAGCTCTTATCCCCACAACCTCACAATAATCCTATCAGGTAAGTGGTATTATCCCTAGTTTATAGAAGAGGAAACCAAAACAGAAAAATTGAGTGACTCTTCCTGGGGCACAGAGCTATTAGCAGAATCAAATGTAGTGAAAATGAAGGTCTCCTGAGTCAGTTCAATCCTAGTTTGATTCTTGATCTTCTATTTCCTCCAGTCATTCATTCAACAAACATTTAATGAGTGCCTTCTATACCCAGGCACGGAGGACACAATGGAGAGAAAAACAGACCTGGTACCAGCCCTCGTGGAGTGTAGTGGGAAGACAAGAAACCATAAAAATCCATACGTTTGGTGTTCTATCACAGACAAAATCATACTGACTTCCCCCTGGTACTCGCATGCACCTAAAGACCTAGATTAACAAAACATACCCCATGATTCAAGACACTCAACACACATAGTCGTCCTCCCCCTCTCTTTAGCCCACTGGAGCTGCAGCAACCCAACTCCTTGGGTACAATACCAGGGACGTCTCACCTGATGTCCAAATTGGTTGCAAGGGAAGCCAAGAACCACCAGGCGCCTGGGAAAGCGGCATTGCAGCTCGTTGAGTTGGGTGAAGTCCCGGGTGGTTGTGCCTCAGAGCGAGGCCACGTTCTCAATCAGCACTGCCCTGCCTCGGAATGTATTGAAATCTACCTTCTCCCCATCTAGGCTGATAGCACTGAGGTCGTAGAAGGACTTGGCAACGTAAGCCATGGTGCGAGTGCAGAGTGAGTGGCAGAGCAGTGTGACCCCACTTAAGGGTCTATTAAAGGGGTGGGGAGGAAGGAGGAGCCAGGAAGGATCTCACAATGGGACTTTGAGCATCCCCAGGATGACTTAGCAAAAAGTCACCTACCCGTTAAGTGCTGTTTGAACAGGAAGGTCGCTCCTCCTATTTACAGACTCTGAACAAAGCCACCTCCCTGCTCCACCCTGTTGGCAACCTAGGAAGGGCCAATGTGATATCTCTGAGCAGACATGAATAATTCACCGCTTGCAGGAAACCAGAGCCCCAAAGGTTGGACGGGGAGGAAAAAAGGCAGGGAGGGATGCAAGATTGACTCCTACTTGCCCCAGCATATTGTTTTCACTTGGCACAGACAGTTACTGAGCGCCTGCTGAGTGCCGAGCTCTGAATTGTGCAATTGAGAGGTCAGGGTCTGCCGAGGGCTGAAGGATGAGGAAGAGGACTGGGCGCATGTCCCCTTTACTCAGACTACAAATGGAATATACATGTTACTGTTCACATTTCTCTCTTTGGCTGTTACTTTCCACAAGCACAAAATCAAAGGGACCATTAGGAAGACGGTGTGTGGTTTTCTAAAATAATGGCTTTCAGTGCCTCAGCTTGCACCAGTCTGAAGAGGGGAAGCTGTGTTTGTCTTGAAAAGTCTCTCAGTGAGTGATGGTACTTGTCCTGGAGAGCACATCTGCCCTTGCCCCCTGCGCTGTACCATCTCCTCTAATACCCCACACCCCACCTCCACAGGGTCATGAGGCTGCAGTTGGTTGTGGCTGGGATAACAGAGGAGTCACAGAGCAGGTGGGTAAACTCAGAGGGGATGGATGCCCCTACCTCTTATCAGACAAAGACAGTCCCAAAGACTTCTCAGAGGGGCTTGTGCTGGTCATTCCCCACAGAAGGAAGTGTGCAGGCAGTCGAAGCTGCTGTGGTTCTAGACCCAGCTAGGCCGCTCACGATGTTTTCAGCACCAGCATGCAATGTGTTGCAGGCCATCGGGGGACATGCTAAGAGCTATCATGGGAGCACAGCACTGGAAGCCCACAGAGACTAAAAAGACCTAATGCTTCACTTCATTCTTCCAAACACCCACCAATGCAAGAAATCGGGCTTTGTTATTTTGTTTTTTGTTTTTAATGCCTGGATTTCTCCATCATTAAAGCTGGCAATTAGGCTTTACCTGGCTTTGGGATTTTAGAGCGAAATTTCAATAACAATGCTGTTGTTTACTAGAGAGTGTTTTCACAGGTATGTGTCCATTGGGAACTGTCTCCTAGAACAAAGAATAAGCCAGGTTGGGGAGCAGCTGGTCTTGAGAATCTGACTTGTTGAGAAGATGGAGGAAGTACTTTCCAGGAAGTACCCAGGTGTTCTGTTCTGTAGCCTGTTCATGGCTGTTTAATGCAACACGGGAATCCATAGATCTTAACTGGCTGCTCCCTACAAAAAAGCCTCCATTACCTAAGTGGGAATGGAATCTTTTGCCACTAGAAGAGGTGGCAGGAAATGCAGAGGGAAGTGTGTCCCCTGCTGAGGCTGGGTGGAGTTGCTAGGAAAAGCAAGTAAACGCCTCCTAAGCCACTGAGTCAAGAACTTCGCCCTGATAATGGGCTAAACTCTTAACATGAACTTGCCAGATTCACCTGCATGCCTAGCACTTCCCTAGTACTCTCTGGGCTTCCAGATGCCTCTTACTGGCTGCCCTTCTGGGACCCCTCTCCAGGAAGACCATGGAAGTTGCTGAACTGAGGAGTGGAGGTGCTGTCTTCCTTAGGTACACGACATCCCTTTTCTCCAGGGGCAACCTAGGACACCTTGAGTTGCCCAGGTTCTCACCTTTCACGATTGAATACAATTGATGAAGCTCTCCTAAAATACCTCTTTGTTTCCAGATGTACCTCAAACTGGCCTACTTTCCAGAAGCTTGTAACTCTGGACATGCACTAACATGGCTTTCCACAGGGACAGTAGATGTTCTGGAAACTTCACTGGCTTAGTAGGCAGAAAGCCTAGGTCGATGGTTCTCAATTCTGGCTGCAAATGAGAACTGCATGTAGCGATTTTTCTAAATACAGGTGCCAAGCTTTCCCCTTTGGAGATTTCAATTCCGGTTGTTCCTTTTAAGCCTTGACTCTGCCACTCTTCCTTGGGGCCCCTAGGCACCTGTTTCCTTATCTGTCGAACTTGGATAAAGATAATCACCTTCCTTATCTCACACAGACGTGATTGTCTGATTGTTCCGATAAAGGAGATAAAGCATTACAAGTTCTCTGTAAATTGGAAAATGCAGGTTAAGATCTTAGGCTACTGTTGCCCTGCCTTGTTTTACTCCTTCCTTCTTCATTTTATCTTTACCTCCAAACATTCTCTGCCTCTTCCATCAACTCTGGACCCCAGAGTATAGTATTCATCAGTCCCCAGACCCCAAGATTCTAGACTGCCTTGTTCCCTTGGGGTATCCAAGCACAGGGCTAGGATGAACTTCTGAAAGATTACTTAATCCCACCTCATGCCTTCAGGAAGACCTGTTTCTGTTACATTCCAAGCAGATGAGAACCCTCTTGGGTTGTTTTCTTTTTTTTAATTAATTATTTTTTTATTTTTGGCTGTGTTGGGTCTTCGTTTCTGTGCAAGGGCTTTCTCTAGTTGTGGCAAGCGGGGGCCACTCTTCATCGTGGCGCGTGGGCCTCTCACTATCACGGCCTCTCTTTTTGCGGAGCACAGGCTCCAGACGCGCAGGCTCAGTAGTTGTGGCTTACGGGCTTAGTTGCTCCACGGCATGTGGGATCTTCCCAGACCAGGGCTCGAACCCGTGTCCCCTGCATTGGCAGGCAGATTCTGAACCACTGCACCACCAGGGAAGCCCCCCACCTCTTGGTTTTAAAGACATCCTCAGACATAGATATTCAGCATGTCCCCAGTGACTCTACTCAATCTTATTTCCGCAATGGGAGCCCACTGCCGAGCAATGGGGGCTTTGCTTGGGGCTCCCCTGCAGGTGGCATTAGGAAAGGCACCAAACGGAAGACGTTTGCTGTTTCCATTCATTCTTCTGCTGTTGCTTTAGGATTCTGGAACCTCTTCTACCAGCACTGCCTCTCTCCCTCCCCCTGAACTGCCAGGGTCCCAGTGAGATCTACTCCCGGGGATTCACACAGGCAGTCACAGCTGTGACTTGAAATATTCTTTATTTTGTAAACATCTGTGTTTAAAATAGATGAACCCTGCTCACAATTCATATCCTGGACCCGAGACACAGCACACGAAGTTTACCCGTCACAGGGAGATGCTGGGGCTCAGGAGCAGGTGGAGAGCCTGGGGCTGTGCCGAACCTCAAGACAACAGGTGCAAAGGTGGAGCCAACAGGGAGGCGCACCTGCTCAACAGTCTAAGGCCAGGTCCCAGGCTGCGTCCGGGACTGGAGAAGTTTAGGGGTGAGAGGCTGACTCTGGTACCTCATGAGCATAGCTGCACCCTAAAATCCCAACCCCTCTCCTGCCCCATACCTCTCCCCAGCTGTGGCCCTTACGGATGGGGCTTCTCAGGCCATAGAATCCTAACCCCAAGTTTTCCCTTCCAGAACCCCTAGGGTACAGTAAAAATATAGTCCCTCTTCCCCAGGGGGGCTAGGAGAGAAAGGCAATGGTCCTCGGCCAGATCTTCAGGGAAAGCAGCAACAGTGACCACAGGTTGGAGCCAGTGGCCAGTATAACTTCCCCTCCCCCAAGCCCCTGGCTGAGGGCACACCGCGGGTTGGCACTGCTGACCTCCCCACCCCAGAGTGATGCTGCATGTTTTAACAGCTGAGGAGTTAGTTCTCAAGGAAACATCCTCAGCTGTGGTCATGACTTCGTCCTAAAGAGGCAGCTCTTTACATTTCTCATTAGCTGACGATTTATAACTATTCCTGCCTTCCTTTTCCTTCCACTACAATAACCCATCCCCCATTCCCTCATCCTGAGCTACCCTCTCCTGCCCTCTCCTGATTTGATAAGAGTCAGAGGAAAGGTTTGGCAATTTCAACCCCCACCCATTTTTTCAGAGGAGTAAGGAAGTGGGGCTCTTAACCCTTCACATGTGTGTGTCCTGGATTTTAGTCTTTAATTAGTGAATGTTCGATGCCCAGTTTTGTTTTCACTCCAGCGCCAGCCATGCAACGCAGCTTAAGACTGATCCTCCTCCCTAGGCTTCTCCCATCTTGGGAAGGTGGGGAGGAACCCTACTAGGGCTGGTAACTGACTTGTTCCCTCCTTAAAGGGCCTCCTGCAAACGACTCTTGGACCATATGGGGTTAAAGAAACTTCTTCCTGAAACAAAGGGCCCTGGAGGAGGGAGTCCGCTTCCCTCCACCTGTAGCCACAGTGCAGCTGGCAAACCCTCAGGCCTCTGACTCAGGAGCTGAGGAACAAGATGAGCACTTGGTCTTGAAGGCTGAAGGGAACAGCACCAAGCATTCCTACCCAGGGCTCGCCTGCTTTCTGCCCGTGAGCCCCCTGCCCTTCTCCCACAAACTCTGGGTCTCAGGAAAGCCTTGAGAGCGGAAGGCTGGGCTCGGTGAAAGAACACCAGCGTGGTTCTGTCACCTCTCACCTGCCGGGGCCGTGGGGAAGTGCCCTTCTTACATAAGAAATGGAAGATGGGGCCCAGGAATCTCTGCTGCTGCCGAATTCCCCTCTGCTTTGCAAACTGCTGTCCTGGCTCTTAACTTGATACTTAGGAGCTGGTCCTTCATTTCCAAACACCTCCCCTTCCTGGAGTGTGTGGTTGGCCCCAGGGCTCTCCATGCCCCTGCAGTGCCCTCAGGCCTTGGTCCACATCTTTAAATTCGGGAGCCCGGGGTCAGGGAGAAATAGTGTATGTACTGCAGGGCAGGTAGAGAATTGAGGTTACTTCTTATCCCTGCCACCCCTCATCATTTTTTTTCTTCTCTGAAACTCAGTTCCCCCAAGAGGCAGGAGGGCAGGCAGCCAAGTGCAGCGGAAGCTGGGGAAGGGGCGGGGTGGGGGTGGGGTGTAGGACAACCCCAGGCGTGGGGACCACCAGTTTGGGCTTTCCTTCCTCTCTTGCCGTTCCTCTTTCCCCAGTCACCGGGGAGGCAGGCCCATGGCACATGAAGGAGCGGCGGGGAGGAGAGGACGGGAAGAATTTCCCACAAAGCGGGGTGGGGCTTCTCCCAGAGCAGAGCAGGGAACGTGCCCCTGAGCCTGAGTCCACTCCCTCGGCCCGGCAAAGAGGGAGGAATTGAAAGGTGCTGTACCAGCAGCCACACAGGACACGTGGGGGGGGGCGGGGGGAGGGCTTTGATAGGAACACAGCTGAGGGGAAGGGACAGAAAGGTGGGAAGAAGCGAGGAGAAGCGGAGAGGAGACCAGATGCACTGAGAGAGAAGGAACCTCCAGTGGCCTTGACTCCAGACTGGGCCATCGTCTGGGACCTCAGGGTAGTGAGGCAGTGCTCGTAGCACATCAGGGGCTTGAAGCAGGCCTGTGGCTGGGGAAACAGGCTGGAGGGGGCCATCCCGGGGGGAGGGTGGGGGAGGGGGGCGAGGCTGCTCGGACAGGACAGAGGAGCTGCTCCCCGGAGCCAGGCAGGGGGAGGAGCAGTGGCCGAGATTCCACAGGGTCACCCGAAGGAGAAGAGAAGCAGGGCAAAGCCCAGGCTCCCTGTGTGCCCGCAGCCCTCCTGCGGGGAGAGAGGACTGTGCGGGGCGCTCCACGCAAGATGCTCAGCACCAGCAGGTTTTTGAAGAGTTCTCCGGGCCCTCAGGTTTGCCCTCATCCTCCTCCATCTCCGCCAGGGCCAACTCATTGCTGGCGGGTGTCCGCAGACCTTCCAGCTCCTTCCTGTGGGCCTGCAGCACCAGCTCGGTCAGGCGCGTGAAGGACTGGGAGGGCAAGGAACACAGTAAGTCCAGGTCTCCCCTCTTCCCGGCACCCCTGTGGCTGCCCGCCCTGGGTGGGGCTCATCTGCTCTCAGCCACTCTGCTGCCCCGTCCTCTCGCCTCCCCGCCTCGCTGGACTCAGCTCAAGAGACGGGACTCACCTCTTTAATGTTGAGGTTGGTGCAGGCACTTGTTTCATAGAAGTCCATGCCGTACTCTTTAGCCAGCTGCAAGAGAAGAACATTCCCGAAAGGGCGTCGCTCAGGGAAGGGAGGTGCCCGCAGCACCTGGTGCATCCTTCCTGCCACTGCACTCAGGGCCCGCGCTGTGTCGCGATAGTTTCTCAGAGTAGATAATTTCTCAGATGAGACTAGGACTTCCTAAGACACAAGCTAGCAGAGAATGGGAGAAGATGCTCCACAAATGCACCCCACCTACACACAGGCACACATATACACCCAACACACACACATCACATATTAGGAGACAGAGACACAAAATTATTGGGACAAACTAATGAAAAACATGGGCTTTGAGGTCAAACAGACCCAGCTGGAATACCAGTGCTGTCACTTAAGAGCGTATGACCTTAGACAAGTTACCTCTTCCCTCTAAGCCCCAACTTCGCATTCTGTTCAAAGGGGATGAGAGCGTCTATCAACCAAGGCTGTGGAAGAGTTAAATGGGGTCATGCATCTGTAAGCATTTGCTTAGCACAGGGCCACACGTACAGTAATCAACAAATACGAATATTCTAGTAGGAATTGGCCTCTATTTTCAAAATTTTCAATGACCATGTATTATTTTTTATACTAAAAAACAATTTTATTTCAAGTGCTAATGGGACGCTATTGACTGAAGAGGGAGAGAAAAACTCTTGAGGCCCTCAGAGTAAGTGGGTGACTCTGGCCTCCGTGGTACCCATCTTTCTTTCTGTTCTCTGGGAGGATGGTCTCCCTGTGTGATTGGACATTCCCTCAAAACCATCCTCCTACCCTCTCTGCCACCATGGCTTCTCCGAATGTGGGCCCTTCATGCCTTCATTTCCCTTCCTACCTCTTTTCAACTGTAAGGAGGACAGGGAGTGGGTGTGGAGGGGTGAGATGACTGTAGGACAGAAGCTATGCCTAGATGCTGCTAGGGGAGAAGGGAGCCACTTGAGGTCTCTCCTCCGCACTAACCAGGGTGGGCTCTTAGGCAGAGGTAATCCTGCTTTGGGCGCCTTGGAGTTGGGAGAGGTCTTTGTTTCAGGATGGACCCCAAATCACTGTTCTAAAGGACAGAAAACAAACTCTCAAGGATGGCAATTCAGCCAGTGCCTTAGGCTACTGTGGAGGTAGGGGGGTGTCTAATGATGGTGATAGAACCCTGGGTCCCAGTTCTCAGGCCTGGCCCAGGAAGCCAGCCAAAAACCCAAGGGATGGATTCAGCCAGCTCACTCGCACTTACCTGCTGCCCTTGCTCTCTTCCCACCTGCCGTTTCTGCTCTTCATCAGCCTTATTCCCTATAAGGATCTTCTGGACACCTTCTGGTGCATACTAGGGACAAAGGACAGACAGAACTGCCAGTGAGTCCTGCTTTCCCCCAATCTCCCCACCCACACAGCCTACACTGGCTTCCACACCAGCAGCAAAGTTAAGAGCCCTAGGGACAGAGTGGGCTGACCGGGTGCAGGTGCCAGGCGTCCCCAAGTACCATGGCTGATCCCAGGGGTCCCAGAGGGATGTCACAGGGTAGAAGACACTGATGCTTCCTCGGGCTGGACAACTGGAAAGGACACTGGACTTAAGTCCAGCCCCTTATTCTACAGATGAAGAAGTGGGGACTCAGAGTTCAAATGGCTTGCCCAGGGCTCCACAACTGTGGTGGCAGAGCCAGGACTGGAACCCCAGTCTCGCAATTCCACCTGGTCCTGACATTTCAGGAAGGAAGCTGTTCACAGCGTAGGCTCTGTTCTAACTCATTTTAGGGGAAGACACAGCCATGGAGGCCTGGCAGGTTATAGAGCATGGAGGGCATGGCTGCTTGGGCTTCTTCCTCACGTCTTACTCACCCAGAGGTCTTGATCCGGGGCTGCAGAAGGCAAGGGTTCCTGGTAGTGTTTGCTCGCCAACCCTGACAGCTTCAGCCCTTCCCATATGGCCTTCACTTTGCTTTCCCCTCTGAGGTGCCCTTCCCCACCCCCAAGAGTGAGGCAGCACATCCTACCTCATCCACATCACTGACCCACTTCATGATGTGCTGGTAAGAGCGCTCGCTGCTAATGTCGTAGACTAAAAATATACCCTGAGAGAGAGAAGGAGAGAGAGATGGGGCAGGTACATGCACACAGAGACAGCGCACAGTCATGGGGTCAGAATCGGGTGCGGTACCTTAAATGCTGGGTCCCAATCTCCCTTCTCCCTGCTTAGCATAATGAAGATCCCTCAGCACCCAGAAAAGTCTCCTCTCTCAGACCCCCACAGCTGTTGCTTCCTAGGCTCATCACAGAGCTCTCTGAGGCAGAAAGGCACCAATACTTTGATGTGGTCTTTGGCCCAGGGAGGAGGGTGGAAGTTGAGGGTGAGGGTGGGGACCCGCCAGTAGTGAGTGCTCAGAGAGTAGCTGATGAATGAATGATCAGTGAACCGCCCTGAGCCCACCCCCCTCACTCCCCAGCAGGCAATCCGAGGGCCCATTTGGGGATCAGTGGCACAAATATCTCAAACGCCCAGAGCCAGGAGCGTGGGTGGCAGCATCCCACCTCTAAACCCTGAAAATAGCGGCTCACCTGGGCCCGTCGATAGTACTGCTTTGTGATGGTCTGATATCTCTCCTGCCCCGCTGTGTCCCTGCAATAGAAAGCCAGCCCTTCAAAAGAGCAGGGACCATGGAAGCAGGTGGGGAGGGGAGGAACGGGACCTGGGAGACCCTGTGCCTTTGCAGGAGAAACTGGAGAGCTGCAGGGTGAAAAATCAGTGGAGCTTTGGTCCCCAAGGGGATCCAAACGTATCTGACTCTGCAGCAGAGAGGGCTGGTCATAGGTGCTGACAGGGCTTGTGGGTCCTTGTCGACTGTATCTGCACTAGGAGCCACAACCATAACTGGGTCTTGGATAACTTTCTCTAGGATTTGGCCATTGTGGCCAGACTGGTGGGACTACTCCATCTCCAGTCCGTCTGGGACCTCTGCAGGCAATGCCCATACCACTCTGAAATTGGGAGGCCGCTCCAAATGCTGGAAAGGCAGTGCTTCCAGGAGCAACAGGCCAGAGAGCTATAGCGGCCCCCTGTGGCTACTTGTGGGAACTGCACTGTGCTGTAGTGAGGAACTCAGACCAGGAACTCCCACCGTAAGGATGGGGCGTAGCCCTCCCTGCTTGGAATCCTACCTCAGTGCTATGCAGGGCAGCACGGCCCAAGGGAAAAGCTTTATTCGAAGACAAACCCGCAGTGCTTAGTTTGCCAATTCCTTCTAATTCTTGCTTTTTGGTGACTTGCGGTCAGTCCCATAAGTTCCTTAAGAAAGAGATGAGAGGGAACTCCCTGGTGGTTCAGTGGTTAGGACTCCGCGCTTTCACTGGCAAGGGCCTGGATTTAATCCCTGGTCGGGGAACTAAGATCTTGGCAGCCGCAGAGACGAGAGATTAAGGCTCATGGGAGCAGGAGATGGGCTTTGAGACTTCTGCTTCTCTCCATCGAAAAGGTGGCCAGTTACTCCAGATGAAGCCTCTGGAATTTACACATGGCAGTGGCAGCTAGAGAGAGCCCCAGGTCCTCTCCTCCTACCCAACTCACCAAATCTGTATCCGTACTTTGATGCCATCTACCTCTATGGTCTTCATCTTAAAGTCAACACCTGGGGAAAGGAAGTGAGCAAGAAAGTTAGGAAGGGGGCTTCCCTGGTGGCGCAGTGGTGAAGAATCCACCTGCCAACGCAGGGGACACGGGTTTGAGCCCTGGTCTAGGAAGATCCCACATGCCACGGAGCAACTAAGCCCGTGCGCCACAACTACTGAGCCTGTGCTCTAGAGCCCGTGAGCCACAACTACCGAGCCCGCATGCCACAACTACTGAAGCCCACGTGCCTAGAGCCCGTGCTCTGCAACAAGAGAAGCCACCACAATGAGAAGCCCGCGCACCGCAACGAAGAGTAGCCCCCACTCACCACAACTAGAGAAAGCCTGTGCTCAGCAACAAAAAATAAAATAAATAAATTTTAAAAAAAAAGAAAGGAAGGATACCCGCTGAAGAACTGAAGTAAGGCCCAGGGCACTCATACCTGAGGGTCTCCTTTTGGTTTAACTTGGCAGAAAGATGGCACAAGGTAAAGGCCTTCTTGAACCAAAAACTGACCCTCAGGGAGTGTCCAGGGCTTTGAATGGGGCTTCCCTTCCTCCTTGAGCTGGAGTTGCCAGGAGTAAAGGGCCTGTGGCACACAGAAGTGAATAGGGGGAATCCACTCCGTTGCTGCCTTACTTAGCCCCAAAATGTGTCTCACTCTACTCCTGTGTAAAGTCTTCCTTATTTATACTTCTGCAGAGAACCACTTGTATTTATCCCTCCTGGAACTCTAAGCCCTAGGACTAGCAGTCCACCTCATTTGCCTGGGTTTATTCTCTGCCTTATTAGCAACCAGGAGGGGTTATGGTGCCGTCATGAATGTGGGGAAGGCACAGAGACCCTGGCGAGAGAGGAGGACTGTTTCAGCCCCACAGTGTATATAGAGCCCTCGGCACCTAACAAAGGCCCACCAAGGAGACGGCCTAGTGCCTCTGTTGCTGACTAGGCCCTTTTACCAGAGGAGGCACTGTTGTTTACTAGAAGGAGCATGGGCTTCAATGTCAGGCCTGTGCTTGGATCCTAACTCTGGCCACTTAACTCATAGCTATGACCTTGGGCACCTCTGAGCCTCCATTTTCTCATCAGTAAATGGGGACATTACCAATCATTTCAGAGGGTCACTGAGAAAACCAAATGAGATACAGTGCCGGGCACCTGGTGGACATTCAGTGGGTCACAGCTATCACTATACCAAGTGCAGCCCTGGTCTACATGGGAGCTCCTGGGTCACTGCCAGTGACCACATGAAGAGGCAGTGGCACAGCATGTCATTGGGGGAGGGAGGGTGGACAATTGGGTTCTCAGGCTCATCTGCCCAGGGGCTTGAGGAGCTAAGCTGCCACAAGACACAGGAAACGTAAGGGATTTGGCAAACCAGTCCAGCGCAGAAACGTATCTGGGGAATTTGCAGCAGGAGAAGTCAGCACCACCAGCAGCATCTGAATCTGAGTGAGAGCAGTGATGAGGCACCTCTCCCCAGCCCTCACTGTGCCAGGCACTGTGCCCAGTGATTCAAGAACTGTGTCTAGGAAGTTAATTAAGCTGCAGTCCTAGTGCGCTCCCTGGAGACAAGTCAGGAATGGGCACCATTAACCGGTGTTCAGGTGAGAAACAGGGTGAAGGCAGAGTTCTGGCCCGTAGTCCCCAGGCTGCACAGCACAGCCCCAAAGGTGCCAGAATCCCCAGTGCCCCTGCCATTCCGCCCCGGCATTAGTTCTTTGCCAACAGGAATACTTCCCCCTTATCCACATTGTCCCCAGCTTTCCACAAACACAGACATTAAATTCAGGCTCTTCCTTCTCACCACTGAGACCAATCATCATTTAATTAAAAGGGAGAAAAAGATTCAGACTGGACAACCTTAACTAAGTCAACTTGCTCGGAAGTGAATCATTTTTCACCTGCCCAAGCTGATTCATATCTATCGAGCTGTACTTTTCCAAATGGATAACGTCTGGCAGCCATTCTACCGAGGGTGCCAAGAAAGTAAAAAAAAGAGGAGGGAGAAAGAAGGAGAGGGAACCCTGGCCTTGGTGGGGGGCAGTAGCGTGCTCACCCCCTCCCTAGACAAGCAGTTGTCAAGAATTTGCGTCTCGGGACTTCCCTGGTGGTCCAATGGGTAAGACTCCACGCTCCCAATGCAGGGGGCCTGGGTTCGATCCCTGGTTAGGGAACTAGATCCCGCATGCCACAGCTAAGAGTTCGCATGCCACAACTAAAGATCCCGCATGCCACAACTAAGACCTGGTGCAGCCTAAATAAATAAATAAATATTTTTTAAAAAATTTGCTTCTCCCCAACACCCGGCATAGAAGGGAATCAAGAAACCTTTGTTCTTTCCTGGTACAGTGCCTTCTTCCCAGGAAAACCAGGGATTCTGTTCATTTCATAATAAAGCCAGCTCATCCTCATACCAGCCCAGCAAGCCCAGTCAAAGGGCAGCACCTTGTGCAAAGTGGTCGCAAGGGTGGGGAGCTGGTGAGAGAGGAATCTATATCCTTTATTCCACAAACCTCTATGGGAACTTACTTTGTGCCCTGCACAGTGCTAGATGCAGACAAAGTGGCCAAAAAGACAGATGGTCCTTGCCCTTACAGAGCTTATCAGACAGGAAACAAAGGCCCAGGGAGGTAAGATAACTAGCCCAAGGTTGGCACAGCAAGTAGCAGCGGCCTGTTTGATGGCAGAGCCCTTGCACTGTTCCTTGGGGGAATGAGAGGAGAATAGTGTGTTAACCAGGCAGAGAGGCCTTACCTACGCTTTGCTGTTTCTCTCTGGAGAAGGGCTCAGCGGGGGGAGGAGCCCCCAACACCAGGGAGCTTTCCCTGACAATGAAGGCAGGTCTTAGGAGAGGCAGGGCTGCCAAGAAGACAGGGAGCCGCCCTGGGAGTGAGCGCTGGGCTTGGATTCCTCCTCCCCTCTTCCCTCGCTTCTTAGCTGTGTGGCCAGGGACCAAGGCTGGGGAATTCTGGGGGCTCATGGCACCCCCCACCCACCACCGTCTTGCAACCTAGACCCTCCTGACCACCGATAAAATTTGTTGTAACATCTCTGAGAAATAAAATGCATCAGTATTGGCTCTTCACCGGCACTAAGGAAGAAACAGAAAGTCTATGCCTTCTGAGGGATCTTCCTCTCCCACCCACTCCCCTCCTTTAAATTGAAAGATTAACAGCCCAAAGATCTTCTAGTGAAATCTATTGCTCTACTCTGCTCCCATACACCCTGCACCTTCCACGGTGTCCATCTACCAGTCAGCCCTGGCCTGCCATGACCTGTGCCCATCTGCGGCCCCTTCCCTGTCCCTGCGTGGCTGTTGGTTTTTTCCCACTGCTGAGCACTGCAGGGCAAAGTCAAAAGACTGGCCCTGTTTAGTCGCCTAGAGACTCACGCTTTCTCACCTCCGCCGGCCCTCGCCGCTGCTCAGAAGCTGTTTATTCCAGGTGCTTCACCCACCACATTCCTCACAGCCACTGTCTTCCCTGCTGAAGGGCTCAGTCCCGGTCCACCCTCTCCCTACCACTACCACTGAAAGCATCCAAGAGAACACCCTGTCCACTGTCTTAAGGGCAAAGTGACAGCTGCCTGACGAAGCCTTGCTGTGAGGCCCACCTCATTTCCTCAGAATGTCCTGTCGTCTCCACCTTCCCTGGGGAAGAGTCCTCCATCCTTTCCAAGTCTCACCGCTCAGCTGTCATCAGCCCCCTCTAGGTGTGCATCCTGTCCTAACAGTTTCGCCCCTCTCTGTTGCACCTTCAGACTCCTTAGAGAGAAGAGAGATTCTTCATCTAACTCCACCCCTGGTGTGTTCTCATTCTGGCTCCCCTAAGACAGCACTTCTCAAACTTTAAAGTGGATGCAACTCATGTGGGGACCATGTTAAAATGCAGATTCTGATTGAGTCGGTGTGAGATGCGGCCTAAGATGCCACACAAGCCTCTAGGTGAGGCTGATATTACTGGTCCATGGATCACACTTTTGACAGCAGGCTTCTAAGGACAGTGGTTCTCAAAGTGCGGTCCCCGGACCTGCAGCATCCGCACCACCATCAGTCAGGGCTTGTTAGAAATGCCAATTATTAGGCCTCGCCTCAGATCTACAGAATCCAAAACTCTGGGCAGGGGTAGGGGTGGAGGTGGCTAGGAATCTGTGTTTTAACAAGCTCTCCAGGTGATTCCAGCACATGCTGAAGTGCGGGAGTTCCATCTGGACTGCGACTTTGCACGGGAAGTGTCAAGGGAGGCAGCATGGGAGTTCTCCGATTCTCAAGGTGTACTTTGTAGATGCTCAGCTTTAGAATCACCTGGGGTGATTAAAAAAAAAAAGAAAAGAGATACTACTTTGACTTTCTAGACCTAATGAATCAGAATTTGAGAGTGAGGCCCTGAAACCTGTATTTTTAACAGGACCATGGGTGACTTTTTAGATAGACGAAAGTTTGAGGGTTCTAATTTAGTGGAAGAGCTATCCATTAGCACTGGAGTCAGAAAGACCTGGGTCTGAATCCTGACTCTGGTACTTGCTGTGTGACTTTGGGGAACTCTCAACTTCTCTGAGCCTCAGTTTGCTTGCACAGAATGAGAATACCAGTGGCCTCCTAAGGGTTGGTGTGGGGTATAAATTAGATAATATATGTGCAGCTCCTCATAGGTAGAAGATAGTTCTCTCACTCCTACCTTCCCTTTGCTAAATAAAGGCTTCCTGGGGAGGAGCCAGGAAAACAAACCCAGAGCACCCTTGATGTGGGAAGGATTGCACAGTCTAGTCCCCTGCTACTCCACTACCCTTGCTCATCCAGAGACCGGCAGCATCCACGTCACTGGGGAGCCTGTTAGAAAATGCAAATGGGCCCACCCAGACCTACGACATCCAAGGCACACTAACGTTTGAAAATCACTGTCTAGCCCATCTCTAGGTAGAACACACGCAAGGTTCATGATACTGCTAAGCATTATAGCACACCCCCTGGCTAGGGGATCCAGAGCCCTTGGTTCTCATGCCAGCCCTATGAAGGAGGTAGGGGCAGGGATTATTACCGTGAGGCACAGAGAAGCCAAGTAACTTACTCCCTTCCCACATCCTATGGCGGAGCCAGAACTGCAAACAGGTTTCTCAAAACCTACCCAGGACACCTCACTTGATCAGTGGCTTCCCAACCCTCCAAGGCTGCGGACTCTTACTGCCTTTTCTGTCCCGCCCCTGCCTTCCCCACCCCTGTTCTGGTATGACAAGGCGTCTAGTAGTGGGTACACATGGAGCAAGCCCACCATAACCTATTATTAGGGAGCCCCTTGGTCCTGAGAGCTCACGATTTCACTAAGCCCAGATGCATCGCCTTGCACAGCGCCACGTCAGCACTCCTTCAAGAGGACCGGCTTCCTTTCCCGGGCACAGGGAACACCCAGGTGTGAAGAAACAAGCAGCTACCTCCACACCGCTCCGGCAGAGGTTCTTGGAGACCTTAGAGCCCTGGGAGCAGAAAGTCAAGAAGACGAGGCCCTCTCCCAACCAAGTGCCCAGAGCACGACCAGCAGTTCATCGTTTCTTCCCAGCACCTCAGATACATCAATGGTGGTGTCCGCCACACCCAGTGTCCCTTTTCGGCTGGAAGTGCACAACCCAAAGCCTCCGCTCAGGGAAGCAGGGCTGGCTGTGGCATGTTCTTTGTGGAGAAGCAACTCCTGCCTAGACCAGGATGGACATCTGACCCAAAGGAGGCCCATCAGTGGGCTTGCTGGTCACCCACAGCGTGACCTGGCCAACAGGAGCAGCTGGGGGAGTGCCAGTGCCGTCTCCGCCAAAGCGGCTCCTTCCAGGTGGTGCAGAGGGCCTGGCCAGTTGGTACCGAGAGAAGCAGGAGGCAGACAGATGTGCGGAGTGGGGGCTGGGGGCATGGGTCCCAGCACAGCTACCGGTCCATGCCAGACCCCAGGTGTCGGCCCGTGGGCATCCTCATAGCACAGCCCCTCTTCTAAGCGCGCACCTCAGGTTGCCTGAGAACTCTCAGCCTGTACTTGCCCACTGCCGCCTAGTGGCTCCCCCAGGCTGGTGGCAAGTCGTTTCAGCTACAGGGCTGGGAGGAAGACGATGTGCCCTGCTGCTTGCCACCTCCTACTTTTTGTCTTCTTGATGCAGAGCACCTAAGAGGCAGAGGATAACTTTTGTATTTGACAAAATTTGTGTTTGTTTTAAAAATCTCCGCCTCGCACTTCCCTGGTGGCGCAGTGGTTAAGAATCCACCTGCCGGGCTTCCCCAGTGGCGCAGTGGTTGAGAATCTGCCTGCTAATGCAGGGGACACGGGTTTGAGCCCTGGTCTGGGAGGATCCCACATGCCGCAGAGCAACTAGGCCCGTGAGCCACAACTACTGAGCCTGCGCGTCTGGAGCCTGTGCTTCGCAACAAGAAAGGTCGCAATAGTGAGAGGCCCGCACACCGCGATGAAGAGTGGCCCCCGGGCTTCCCTGGTGGCGCAGTGATTGAGAGTCCGCCTGCCGATGCAGGGGACACGGGTTCGTGCTCCAGTCCAGGAAGATCCCACATGCTGCGGAGCAGCTAGGCCCGTGAGCCATGGCCGCTAAGCCTGCGCGTCTGGAACCTGTGCTCCGCAACGGGAGAGGCCACAGCAGTGAGAGGCCCGCGTACCGCAAAAAAAAAAAAAAAAAAAAAAGAGTGGCCCCCGCTTGCCACAACTAGAGAAAGCCCTCGCACAGAAACGAAGACCCAACACAGCAAAAATAAATAAATAAATTACTAAAAAAAACCTCCTACCCCCAACATCTTAAAAAAAAAACAGAAAGAAAGAATCCACCTGCCACTGCAGGGGACACGGGTTCGATCCCTGGACCGGGAAGATCCCACATGCCGCGGAGCAATTAATACCATGAGCCACAACTACTGAGCCCGCACTACTAAAGCCCGTGCTCCGCAACAAGGGAAGCCACCGCAGTGAGAAGCCCGCGCACCACAACGAAGAATAGCTCCCACTTGCTGCAACTAGAGAAAGCCCACACGCAACAAGAAAGACCCAACGCAGCCATAAATAAATAATTTTAAAAAAATCTCCGCCTCCATACCAGCAGTGCCAGGCATAAAGTAGCAATGCCCTTAGTGGCATCCCCCTGCCCCAGAGAGCAGGAGGAGGGGGTGCCCATGGCTCGAGAGCAGTGGCATGTGTCCTGCTGCCTTAACACCTCACAGACAATGACAAGAAAACTCAGTTAAGTGACAGTGCCAGGCCCTGACACAGCTATGACGGTGCTGCCCTAACTATACCAGTGGCCTCTGGCTCTTCCTGTGTCCTTGGCTGTGTAGCCTCTGCTCCTTCAGCAGCAACCCCCAGGGACTGCCAGGCCACACCGAGTCCTGGAGCACAGCAACAGGGCTGCCGTCAGAGAACTGGAGGACAGGGAGGCCCTGCTTTAGGTACTGGGGCTGGGACAGAGGGACAGGGCAGGGGAGACGGCACTGGCACTCCCTCAGCTCCTAAGATACCTCACTGTGGGGACGAGCTTACTGCCCCAGTCCACAGTGGAGGGCCTGGAAAGACCGTGGAAAGAAGGGAACAGGGCACATCCAGGGGAATGGCACTCCTTCCCATCACTGTCTGCCTCCTGGAAAGCATGGCAGTGCAGCTCAAGAAACAGGGCGGCTTGAGGACACGGGGAGGGGAGGGGGGGCTGGGACAAGGTAAGAGAGTGGCATGGACATATATACACTACCAAATATAGAATGGATGGTTGGTGGGAAGCAGCTGCATAGCACAGGGAGATCAGCTCCATGCTTTGTGACCACCTAGAGGGGTGGGATAGGGAGGGTGGGAGGGAGACGCAAGAGGGAGGGGAGGGCTTCCCTGGTGGCGCAGTGGTTGAGAGTCCGCCTGCCCATGCAGGGGACACGGGTTCATGCCCCGGTCCAGGAAGATCCCACATGCTGCAGAGCGGCTGGGCCCGTGGGCCATGGCCGCTGAGCCTGCGCGTCCGGAGCCTGTGCTCCGCAGCAGGAGAGACTACAGCAGTGAGAGGCCCAGGTACTGCAAAAAAAAAAAAAAAAAAAAAGAGGGAGGGGATATGGGGATATGTGTATACGTATGGCTGATTCACTTTGTTATACAGCAAAACCTAAGCACCATTGTAGAGCAATTATACTCCAATAAAGATGTTGAAAAAAACAACAAAGAAGAAACAGAGTGGCGAGGTCGTTAACACAATTGTGAGGTCAGAGTTTGGTTCCAATCCTGCCTTTACCACTAATTGCCTGTGTGATCCTGGGAAAGCTCCTTAACTTCTCTTTGCTTTAGTTTCCTCACCTGTGAAACGGGGATGGCAATCCCTGATGTCAGAGAATTTTTGTAAGGATTATGAGATAAGCTATAAAACCCATAACACAGAGCCTGGCACAAAGAGCTTTATTAAATCTTAGCTGAAAAAGCTATCTCCTATGGTGGGGAGGAGATTAGGGTCATGGCTTGGGGAATAGAAAAAGCTCTAGAAAGTAGGAAGGAGCTCATGTCAGGAAGAGGAAGCAGAGCGGTGCCGAGAGGGGAGACAACCACGCTCAGCTGGAGTGTTTCAACGGAAAGTGGGGATGCCGCCCACCGCGGGAGCCACACGGCCCCCAGAGTCTGCCTGCAACCTAGATTCTGGCAAACCAGGTGTGCCTGTTGGTGAGCCAGCACCTCATGGGTTAATGTCAGGTGCCAGCTTGCCCGCCCGCCCAGTGCCACGTGCTTCAAGTGGAAACAGGACTCTCCTGGGTGCCAAATGTTATCACCGTGATCAACCGCAGCCCAGAGGCCCGGCAGCCAGCGTGACCTGAGCCTTTCCATCAGCAAGGAGACGCCACCACAGGAACAACTTAATACATCTGAAACCCAAGGCAGATACCCAATCCCTGGAGCCATGTTGGCTCCGGTTACCAAGCTCAAGTCCCGGGAAGGACCCCAGCCCCTCCCCCTGCAGGAAACCAGCATGTACGGGACAGGACGTGTGGAGCTCACGTGGGATGTGGCAGGAGGTCACCCCGAGCAACCCCAAAACAAACTGTCGGGAAAGGCAGATCCTGCAGGGAGGTGGCTGCCTGACTTTGCCACCCCAAACAAGGCACCAGCGTAATCCCTTGCCCTCAGCAAGAGAGGAAACCCTTTCCCCGCCAGCTGAGGGACAAGGGAGGGGAAGAACAGGGAGAGGAAGAAGACAGGAGAGCTAAGAGACAAATCTCAAGAGAAGATTCCAGGCACAAGTGTGCCTCACACCAGTCAGGTGAGGGGCGGGGCAGAGGGTCTTTGCCCCAAGCCTGCCACTTACTGCATCGCCCTTCCTCCCTTCTGTCTGGGAACTCTTAGCCTCACTGTTTGTGCGGCTGCATGCCACTGACTTCCTCTTACCCAGCTCCGGAATGACTGTCCCTCATGCTGGCCTTGTTCAGGGGAAAAGGTGCCCCCAGGCTCTCTGAGCACATGCATGAGGCAGCATTCGCACCATCTTGCTCTGGGAGCAATGGGAAGCAGGGCCTTTGGCAGACAGAATCCTGATCCTCTAACTCCAAGGCCATGATTTAACCTGAGGTCAAAGGCCCTGATTCAGATGTCCACCCACAAGAAAGACTGGCGATCTCAGAATGATATTCCCTCTCCTTTCTTTTTTAAGACACAAACAGATGCAGCGCACGTAGTGATACGGGGAACAACTCTCTAGGCTACTACCTTCGCATCAGATCTTGAAGGGAGAGTCTTTGGAGACCCTGGACCCAGGAACCCAGGGGCTATTATCATGCAGAAGGGTTTCCCAGTCAAACGTGGACTCCCCTGATGCTGAGAGGAATGCATGCCCCAGTGCCTGAGCCCTAGGATCTCCTACTCCAGAGTCCTGGAGGGTCACTTCAGCAGCCTGGCTGAGCTGATGGGCATCATCTGACACCAGCAGTGACCCTGAGCAACAGGCAATATTGACCTTAGTGTAAGACACTGACCTGTCACCTCTGCATTCACCAAAGAGGACCCGACTCGTGCAGGGATCACGGGAGCCACTTCCTTGCTCCCTGCTATGTCTGAGCCTCTCCTATAGCGTGTATCTGAGCAGAAAAGCTAAAAGCTACAGGAAACTATTCACCCCTTACAAAATGCTCCCCTTCTTCTCCCCTCTTCTCACAGTTCCAAAGTGTGCATGAGTACACAGTGAGTTTCTCATTGTCTGTGAGTCCCAAGAAAGCAATATTACTTGCAACTTCCCTCAGGGAAGAGCAAAAGTCCTCTAGGAAATATACGCATGCATTCATCCATTCATTCATAACAAACTATTATTGAATGCCTACCATGTGCCAGGAGCTAAGCTAGGTACTTGAAGACACAGCTGCAAATAATACAGAAAGATCCTTGTCTTCAGAGAGCTTCTATTCTAGTGCGGAAGACAGATAATAAGTAAACTAGTAATTTCAGAGAGTGCTAAGTGTTGAGGCAAAAGCAGAATAATGGAGTAGAGGATGAGGACACCCGGGCACAAGCTGCTTTAGAATGGCTGGTCAGAGAAGATCTTTTAAAGGAGGTGACATCTGAGCTGAGGACTAAATGACAAGAAGGTACCAGCAGGGGGAAGATCTGAAGGATCAGGGCCCCAGGCAGGAACACATTTCAGTCAAACTTGCAGTTCCTCAGAAGAGAAAAAAAAGAGGGGCCACATTATTCTTTCCTCTGTGATAAAAGAGGGAAAGCTTAGCAAGGCCCTGCCCTTCTCTGGGCTCTCCTGGGGACCCACCGTCGTCACGCACGTGTGCGTACACATTCATGGACATAGAAACACACATTCATGGACGTAGAAACTTGTCTGGAGGCTCTAACTGAAGAATGTACCAAGAAACTTCTCAAACACTTGCAAGGCCAACTTGGAGACTCCTCGCCCCCCACTTTATGACAAGATCTCTACACAGACTGGCTCACGCATGGAAAGCACACCATCCCTGTGCAGAGTAGGTGTTCGGGAAACATCGGTCCCCTTGCCCTTCCCACGGCTGCATGCACAGACCTCCACAGGGCCTCCGGGCTGTGTGCCACGCACTCCAGCTAACCCCGTCCTGCTCCCCTCCAGCAGACCCTTGACCTGGGCCTTGCTCCCTCAGCCGGCTGCTGAGTGGTCCGTGGGTACCGCTGAGGCAGCCAAGACCCGCCAGGCTTCTGACCACTCACTCCTCCGCCCTCCGCAGAGCCTCTTCTGGGCTGGGCCACGTTGACAGGCGGCAGAAGGTTCCAGGAGGAAGAGACTGGAGCCTGGAGCCTCAGGAGCAAACATCTTGGAGGGAACAGGCCCTCTCGATGCGCCTGCCCTCGCTCGGAGCCCAAAGAGCAAACTCCCAGCGAGGCTCTAGCTGAACTTAAGCTGGTGCGACCACGGCCAGGCAGAAGAGTAGCAGCCCCGAGTCCTGAAGGGTTTTCCACACACCCCGCCCCCAGCCCCGTCCCCTGGGGCACCCTGCTTAGTCTTCCAGGCCTCACTGAAATGTCACTTCCTCCGTGAAGCCGTCACCAACCGATGCAGGAGGAACTTATCACTCCTGTGTGATTCCAAAGCATTCTGACATGGTTTCTGCATAAACTCTGCTTGTCTGTCCGGATGCCTGACTCTTCAACAGCTCTGTGAGCTCCCAGAGAGCACAACAGCATCTCGCTCATTTCGCAGTCTCATTGCCTGGCAGAAGGCAGATACTCAGTGTATATTATTCAACAAAACTGAATCAATGAAAGAAAAAAAATGAATGAGTAGGTGTGTGAGGGAATAAATGAGTGAATGAATGAAGTCAGTACATTCCAGTAGAAAAGATCCGTGGAGAGAAAATTTTAATCAGAGAAGAGGGATCAGAGAATGACCCATATTTTGAAGCCAACTGTCGGCTCTCTCTTTGGATCGTGGGGCCCCAGTCACAGAGTTCCCCGTAAATATTATATCAAAATAGTATCATGAAGGCAACACTCAGATCTCATCCTCAAAGGTGCCCCGGCCAGACTCCTCCATCACGGCCCCGGACTGTCCCCCAGAGGGTCATGTCAAGGAAGCAGCCAACAGCAGTGGCACAACTGTCCCTCCAGCCCGGAGCCCTCAGATGGGGTGAGGGAGGCACACGTCCTCTCCCCTTTGGCTCCCAGAAGAGAGGTTCTGCTTGGCAGCCATGGATGGGCCTTCTGGGGTGAGCGAGGGCATGCCCAGTGCAGTCTGGGAAAGTGGAGGAGAGGAGATGGTTCAAGTTAGGGTCACCTGAATGCAAGACGTGAGCATCACTTCCCTGGGGCCTCGGTGTTCCTAGTTATAAAATAGGGCCAATGATTAGTTCTTTCCTCCTCAGTGGGAGGGATTAAGCGTTCAGGAAACTCGGTGGTACCCTTGACAAAGCACATTGCCCAGGGCGGAACAGCCAAGGAGAGGTCAGAGGCCGGTGCAGAAAATTGGCACTTTTACAGGGAAACAGGCGCAAATATTAGATTACAGAAAAAGGCACTCTGGGAAGAGGGGGCAATCAGGGTGGAAGAGTAATAGCTGAATATCGACTTTCATGTTATAAAGCTCATCACCAAGCTGTCTGGGAAGCAGGGAGGAGGAGAAGAGGAGGGAGAAGCAGGAACCAGGGTGCTCGAAGCTGTGGGTGAATCTGCAGTTGTGCAGGTGGCACAGGTGCACAGAGCAGCTGAAATGAGGGCTTCTGAGCCATTCTCGGGGATCACGTCCTTGGGGCGGGGGGTGTGCGCAGCAGGGCCGGAGGCAGGGTGACACCTGGCTGAGGTCGGAGCCTTGAGGCAGAGCCGTCCTCTCGGGTCACGGCTCTCCCCACTCCTCCGCCTCTGCACATCCTCGCCAACTCACTCTTCCTGCTCAGCCCCGGCACTGTCAGGGCAAGGGGGGAAACAGCACCAAAGCGGAAATGAAACCCAGAGTCTCCTCATGTGCTCCCCAGGAAGGGCAGCTGGCACCCTGGTTCCCATGTTGTTCTCTGCTGTCCCCGCAGCTCCTTGCCTGGCTCAGAACGGCAGGTGCTCTGCAGAGAGTGCCCGAATGACCAAATGCACGACTGATGGACAGGATGACCTCAAAGCACATACTGACAATTTGTTCATCTCCAACTTTCTTATGAGCTACGGATAATCATAATACAATGAGAGCAGCTGCCTTTTTTTTTTTTTTTTTTGAGAGCTCTGCCAAGTGCTTTGTATCTATTAGCCTCTGTAATCTTCACAAAGACCATTAAGGAAGGTTCTGTTACTATCTTCCATTTACAGATGTGGAAATTAAGGGCAGAGACGTTAAGTGTCTGTAAGGCCACGGCAAGTCTTAGGCATGTGGTCTGCGCTCCTTCTATTCTGCTCAGCTTCTCACCTCCCCTTCCTTTCTGCAGGCCTCCCAACACGGTGGGGAACACAGACCCACCTGACCCTCCCGCGGTGTACACGGCATGTATACATAGTGCCTTGCGGTCTGGGGGCCCGCACACCTCAGGACCACAGTGCCCAAGCATTGGCCCCCATGTTTGTTAGGCCACTGGATTGCAGGCTATTGATCTCTCCCCCCCTGGTCCTTCCCCAGCCCACTCCCCCATCTTCAGTTACTCACAAGCCCTTTCCCCAGGCAAGGAGAGCCAGTTCAAAGAGAACTTCCTGAGAAAGATGCTACTGCAGCAGCAAACCCAGCCTGAGGAACCAAGCCTGAAGCCACAGCCGTTCAAACAGTGAAGCCAGAAAATTATAGGCCGAAGCCTCCTAGAAGCCCAGAAGGTGGCCTTCAAGACAAAAAGGTCCCCAGGACAGAGACAGAGATGACAGGGTCTCAGGGAAGACCAAGGATTGGGGGGAGAAAACTAACTCAAGGACAGTCCCTACAGCTTGCATGAGTGGCTGACACGTGGCCGCCACACATAAAGGAAATCAAAGGTTCCCTGCATGTCGATGTCCACTAGGATGGGACATCATCTCCCCGCTGGGCAGGCAGCGCCAGCCGTACGAGGCCCTCTCAGGTTTGAACTACTCGCTGCTTCCGGAGGGAAACAAGAACAGGGGGTTGCGTGGAGTTTGGTGTTGGTGCCCCAGGAGGGGGAGGGGTGGAAGAGAGAGAAGGGACGAGCTGAGAGGGTCCTACGTGCCCACATACTACCACTGGTCTCCCCTGACTGGTCTCCCTGCCCCAAGGCCTAAGCCCCTCTCCCAGCCAACATCCTAAGTGCCACCTTCATCCTGTCGTCCCCCTGCTCGAGAAACCCTTGACGCCATCACGAAGGCTGGAGTTCCGGCTCCTCAGCCAGGCCCTCAATGCCCTCTGCCCTCGTTTGTTCATTAGTTTAACATTTATGGAGAGCGTGCCTGGCCCTGTTCTGGGACTACGAAAACAAAGAGGAATGAGGTTTGGTCTGACCCTCAAGGCACGTGAAGTATACTTTGGGAGACAGAGAGATAAACAGAGGAATGTTCTCCTCCCCTAAAACTCCCTTCTGTTCCAGCCAGACTGCCCAGAGTTCCATGAACACCCACTGAATTCCCACCTCTGTCGTCTCTGCTCCCGTCACTCCATCTGCTCCTTCCCCTACAGGAACTGAGATGCAGCCCACACTGCAAGCCCTCTCTCCAGCCTTCCCTCCTCCCTGAGCCTCCCTGCCGCTTCCGTCCACACGGCCCCTCTCCTTCTGTGACCTCCTCCATCTAGTGCTTTGTGTAGCATTAGCACTCATGCACGGGCCCCTCACCATGCACGGGCTGCCTAAGACAAGTCTTGCGTGGTTACTTAGCTGCTGATACCGAATGTGATACCTTCATTGCTACTAGGAACAATGAGGATATCATCCATCCCCTACATTTGAAGAGTGCTTCACAAAGTGCTTGCAAAGAGATTCTCTAATTGTGGCCAAGGCTCTTTTTCGCCTGTGTTGCTTCCCCAACTAGATCACAGGCTTCTGTGGGCAGGAAAAGGTGGACCGCAATCTGTCTCTAACATGCCTGGCGCGGTACTTTGTAGCGAATGTTTAATTAATTGGCTTAACAGGTGAAGAAACAGCAGAAAACATCACAGTGCTGACTGCCCGCCTCTGCACGGGCCCCTTCAGGGTCAGCACAGCTGCATGGGAAATAAATGCCGGTGGCACGGACCCAGCTCAGGGCCACCTGCCCACCTGCTGACCAGAAAGAAGAGGGGCGGTCAGTGCCTCCACCTACCTGGGAGGTCTCCTCACTGCCCCCTGCAGGCCCATTTCTGGAATGTCACATGCTCTTACAGTAAGTGGCCTAAACAGTGAATCACAAATTGACATGATCCAAGAATCTGAACTCTGTCTTGGTAGTCACTGGTGAATTGCCCCGTTTTCCCTATTCCACAGAAGCAGCTCTGGGAAACGTGCAGAGATCAACGTCCATGATCAGGTCGCAGCGCCAAGCCCAGATACAGGACACACGTTTTTTGTTTTTGTTTTTTTTTTTTGGAATGGATAAATTAATGAATAGGACTTGGTAGTACCCATTTTCTTGGCTCCTTGATTTGTCTCCTGGCTGCCCCTTCCATCACCCTGGGGAACTTTTTGTATCCCTGAAGGGAAAGCTTTTCTTGACCATCCAACTCTTCTTCTAAGTCTTAGTTACAGCCAAAAAACACGCCTAAGACAAGGCAGAGTCACAAGTGCTGTGGAAAGCTTTAAACCGGAAAGCATTTAAGAAACCCAGTGGGGCAGATTTTAAAAGGCTGTTGTGAAGAAAGGCAGGTTTCTTTCTCTTCCATGGAATCTAAACTCCTAAAAAGTCCTCTCTATCCTGGATAAAGGTGGACCCAGCCATCAGTGCAGAGAAAGTGCTAACCTGCTGCCCTTTGTCCTCAAGCCTGCAACCTGTCCTCATATCCCGTCTGGTTCCTCAGCCATTCCCAGGCACTCCCCCAACATCTCCTCTTCCCTGAGCCTTCCCCAGAGGCCTGCAGCCCTCCCTTGGTCTCCAGACCTGTCCCATCCCTGAGATGTGTCTCATTCAAACAGCGGCCCAGTCCAGGCTCCAGGGCCTCCTAGGAGCTAGCTTTACAGCTCCCCTGAGGAAGATGAATGCATCTATCTGTCCCCTGACCCTGAGCCCCTTGAAGACAGTGAAGCAAAGAGAGAATGAGACCCCAGGAGCTCAATGATGATGACAATGGTAATAGCAGCAGTCTTTTACAAACATTATCTCATTTAATCCTTCCAACAGCTGGGCAGGTAGGAACTGTTATCATTCCCATTCTACAGATGAGAAACTAAAGCTCAGAAGCTGAAGTGATATTCAAGGTCACGCTGCCCCAAAGTGAGATTTCCAGGTCTGTCTGACAACAAAGCCTGCCTCTGGACCATGAGGCTCTCATCCTCCTGGCTCTACCTGCTCCCTCTTTTCTCTTGGCAAGGAGCCTGTGTGGGGAGGGAGGGCGGAAGTCTCAAGTGGAAGCCTAGTCTGGGGCCCTTCCTGACAGGAGAGGGGACCTGGGCAGTGCTGAAGCCACTCCAGAGCATCACTCAGGGAACCTGTTAGATGTGAGTGGAATGCCCTCCACTCAGACCTCTCAGAGGAGGAGGCCACTCAGGGTTCAAGAGGGGACTCTCAGAGGGGAGGCCACCCACTCCTATGGACCAGTGAGCCCATAACCGTCCTGTCCGGGATGCCACAAGGCCTCGTCCCTCTAAGCACAGGCTCCAGCGTTGCCAGAGCAAAGAGATCTCCTCTAAGGTGAGTCCTGCCTGCTTTCTGACCCCCTTGCCTGGCAAGTAATCCTCCTGGTCCTTAGCCGCCTTCAAGACAAATGCTTCAGCTGGCTGCTTTTCGGAAGCTGGCTAGTAAATGCCCCCTTCACCGGCACATGGGCTCTCACCTTGGCCATGCCCTCCTCGCAGGTGTCCCACCTTGTGGCTTCCCTCCACAACTGTGCTCTGTCAAGTCAATCCCTTCCTCCTCTCTTCCCCCTCCTGGCTCCACACTGGGTCGCCCCTGGACTGAGGGTACCCAGTGACTCAGAACTCGGCTCCCCCCACAGTGAACCCCTGTCCCCGAGCACAAGCTTTTTCTCCCCCTCCCCCTCTGCACCTGAGGGTGGGGGGATGTCATATCGGTGGCTTTGATTCTCACTGCCCCAGCTTGGGGTACCCAGGCCTACGCCACCCTGTTATCTCGGCTTCTACGGGGAGGCTCCCCAGCGTGAGGCCCGAGCGCCTTCCATAGTCACGGACAGCAGCAGGGAG
This sequence comes from Pseudorca crassidens, assembly GCF_039906515.1. Lineage (NCBI taxonomy): Eukaryota > Metazoa > Chordata > Mammalia > Artiodactyla > Delphinidae > Pseudorca > Pseudorca crassidens. Next base: position 37,245,872 of record NC_090296.1, on the reverse strand, counting down.
CCTGTCACCTCCAGGAACCCAGGCTTAAATCCCCAGCCGGTGGCCCCTCACCCCGGGACTCATCCCCTCGTTCTCGCCTCCCACGACACCGCCGCTAGCCGGAGGGGCGGACCCTTGTTCCCGGGCTGGGGAAGGGGCAGGGGCCGCCCCGACAAGGGGCGGCGGCGGGGAGGGTGGGGCGCCCCCGGCCACCGCCCCTTACCGATGGTGGAGATGTGCGAGGAGTGGAACTCGTTGTCGGTGAAGCGACACAGCAGGCAGGTCTTGCCTACCCCGGAGTCCCCGATCAGCAGCAACCGGAACAGCACATCGTACTGCTTCGCCATGGCTGGGCCGGCGGGCCGGCGGGCCGGCGGGCGAGCGGGCGGGCGGGCGGCGGGCTCAGCCCCGCTCGCCCCGGGCCATCGCGGCGCGCGCCCGCCCGAGAACTGCGCCGGCGGCGAGAAGGAAGCGGGGCCGGCCCGCGCCGCCTCGCCGCCGTTCGCTCGCTCGGTGCCGGGAAGCGTGTGCGGCGGGAGCGCGGTGGGAGGAGAGAGCCGGCCCTCGCCCGCCCCTTCCCCTGCGCCGCCGCCGCCACCGCCCGGAGAGGGGGCGGGGAACGCGCGCTGGGGAGGAGACCCCTAGGCGGGGGGGGCGAGGGCGGTGCGCGCTCCCCGCCCAGAGGGTGCGCAGCCCGGGGAGGGACCCGCCCCGGGACCCGCCCCCCTCCCGCCCTCTTTACGCCGGGACCCGGGACAGATCGGTGGCGGGGTGGGGAACGTTTTTGTTTACCTGCAGACCTGCATGGGGGAGTTGGAATGAGCTCCCACCCAGCTCACCTCTACCAAACTCGGCTTTCGGGTCTCGTCCCTTCTCTCCAAATAGCATGCCGAACCTGGCCCTGCCAGCTCCAACCCAGCGGAGCGCCCCGCCCCTGCGGAAGCCTACTGGGCGGGGGGAGGGGGCAGTGGTTGGTCCTCACCTAGGCTCACCCTTGGGTCGGAAGGCCTTGATCTGGATCGCGATTCAAGCACCGGTCTACTCTGGAAGTCGCGGTCTCCAGGAACCCTGGGGAGTTATTGCTAGAATTCTCCCTGTCTGCCATCTGGCTTCTCCATAACCTTGTGTGACTGTGACCTCCCTCCAACCGCGCTCCCCCCCCATCCTATTTAAACAGGGAAAATGTCTGCTGACCTCCTTCACCAGGCTGAAAATATAGCTGATCATAAAAACATTTCCAGATGCACAATCCTTTGGAAGTGTTGTGCAAGCAAGTCTCTGTTTTGGATCTAAGCTGCTTAGGGTCGGTGCTCAGGATGCCAATACATTATTTCAGCCCACTGAGTATTTCTGCTGGTGCACACCAATGGCACCAAACAATGAATGGGCCTCTTTCAAGACCTAATTTACTATCGCTGAATGTGTTAGCACAAGAGAGAGGCAAATAAATGCTCTCTGGAGTCTAGAAAATTGCCTATTCCTGAGAATAAGTTTTAAGGGAGAACAAGTCTAGCCCATTAAATCTTTAAAAAGTGATGAAAAAGTGTGTGTGTTTGTTTTCAGGCGGAGTATTGGATGGAGAATGCATTTTTCAGTAGTAGGTCAAGGAAAGCAGTAAGTCCATTTACTTTGCTTGAAGAGCTATATTTCAGGCAAAGTGTATAAATTTATAATAAAGAGGGAAAAATCCTGAACCTGATAGTTACTTTGATGGCATTAAAAGCCAAGGAAACCAATCCTGTGGATTCCACTAAGATTTCCAGGTGTGTTTCTCTTCACGGCTTTACACTGGGATTCAGGTGCATGCCGCAGGCTCTGGAGTCGGGCCCACTTGGGTTCCAGTCCCAGCTTCTCCACTCACCAGCTGTGCAGTCTTGAGCATGTTACTGAACCCCAGTGCTCATTAAGTGCTGAGGGACGGAAATCACCCCGCAGTGATTTCCCCATGCATATGTGGGTGGTAAGTATTTCCCACAGATGGTCAGGGGTGTTTTCAAGGGACTCCCGCCATCCTGCTGTGATTTTCTTCCACAGCACCGTACACGGCTGGCCAGGGTGCAGGTTCAGCTCAGCCTGCCCCCCTTTGGGCACTGCAGCTGCTTTACCATCGCTCAGCACTGTGATGGTCAGTACTCTCCACAGGCCTCCTTACTGGGACCATTAGTGGCTCTCTGCTTGCTTCTGTCAGGGGAACAGGAAGGAAGATGCAACCTGAGGTAAGTTCCTAGTCCAAGAAGGAACTTCGCTTTAAAGGAAATGGCTTTCCCTAGGTAAGACAGGAAAGGGAGTGCGGTTTCCTGAACAAATCCGGGGAAATGAGTGCTCAGACTTATAAAAAATGGAAGAGACTTCATCATACTAGACTTCAAATCCAGTAGCTTACATTGCTTAAAAAACCAAAACAAAAGCAAAAATGGATAGTCTAGAAACCCAAGCTTCTAGTTTTTTCATCCTGGCTTAGCTACTTTCAAAGCCATCATAGAGAGATATTCTCTCTTTCCTTTTCTGTGTGTGTGTGTGTGTGTGTGTGTGTGTATGTGCGCGTGTGTGTGTGTGCGCGCGTGCGCACGTGCCCCTGGAGAAGCTGAGATTTGGGGACAATGTTAGCAAAAGAACTACATAAACTAGTGGAGACAACAAAGTTTGCTTTAACCAGCGTCTTTGTAAAGGAAATACTTAATTTCGTCCTCTTACCTTACTCACTCAGTGGGACCTTTTGGCGTCCTCCCCAGTGGAGGTCAGCTTGGACTGGGGCAGTCTTTAGTAGAGCTGGGAGCCATCCGAGGAATGGTTGCTGGATGTCTCTCCCACAAGAAGGCTCCAAGAATCAGTCTCTCAAGTATGTTATACTGATTCTTTTACCAGGGAGACAAGTGCCTGCCCTGCTTCCTGCCACCCACAGCCTAGGCACACTGAGCATGCTCCCGGTTTAAACAGCCAGCAAGGGCACCACTGTGGAATCTGCTGTAATAACAGCTAAATTGACTGGAGAAATGCTCCAACAGGCAGCCCACTGCCAAGACTCAACACAGTTGGACTGTGGGACTCCTCATTAGCAAAACGCTATGCTTCTTCCAGACTCACACTCGGGTTTCCAACTCTGGGTGACTGTAAGTACTGTGCTCACCTAGCAGAAGGATTTCTTCCTTATCTCAGGATTGGAAGAAACAGATGGAACCCCGCACACCCTGATTATCTCAATACAGTTTTGTCTTCCATTCACATCCTTTTTCTTTTCTATCTCTGATAAATAAAGGAAGAGACTCTGAAATGACGAGGAAAGAGGGGAGAGGGCAAGCTTTTGAGCCAAGTGCATATACACCTATACCCGCTCTGAGGTTGCCTTGTAGACAGCAGGGAAGGAGGGGCTCTGTGACACTGGGGTAGGGAAGATGAAACTTTGGGACACTCAGCAGGGGTGGGGAGAGTTGACCCTGTAGTGATAAGTTAGCAAACTTCAAAAATACTGTTTGGAAGGAGTGGTAATAATACACATCTGGAAGATGTTGAAACATTTGTCCAGAAAATCATTTTGAATCTATTTTACCACTTGTCCAGTGGAGTAAAACACTGAAGATATCTAGGTTAATTGAAACTTTTAACTTTCTAGGGAGGGCCTGAAAAGTTAAAAATCTCAATTTCAACAGCCTAGGGAGGACTGCCCTAGGCATCAACCGCCTGCTGGCAGGGAGGGGAAGAGAGGAAATAGGGGGTGAGTAGGAGGTTGCAGAGGGCCAGGCCTGCATAAGGTGGACATCACTTTTGCTCACGTTACATTGGCCAGAACTCAGTCAGAAGGCCCTGCCTACATGCAAGGGGGACTGATGGGCTGTCACTTCCCAGCTGCAATGGCCCCTATGGAAAGGGATCAGACCTCTAGTGAACAGCCAGCATTCCTGCCACATAAAAAGAAGGCTGGGGTGGCTTCCAACCCTGACTGTGTATCAGCATCATAGCTTTAAAAAATACACGTGCCTGGGATCCAGCCCCAGAGATTCTGATTGGGTAGGCCTGCACTGACACCCAGGAGAATCTGTATTTTTAAAGGCACAGACTAGGTTGAGGGTCACTGGTTGGCTCTGGAGTGTGCATGTCTAGCATTGCCTCTCAACAGTTTTAAAAATCATTTCTCCTGGGCTTCCCTGGTGGCGCAGTGGTTAAGAACCCGCCTGCCAATGCTGGGGACATGGGTTTGATCCCCGGCCTGGGAAGATCCCACGTGCCGCGGAGCAACTAAGCCCATGTGCCACAACTACGGAGTCTGCGCTCTAGAGCCCGTGAGCCACAACTACTGAAGGCCATGTGCCTAGATCCCGTGCTCCACAGCAAGAGAAGCCACCTCAATGGGAAGCCCGCGCATCGCAGCGAAGAGTAGCCCCTGCTCGCCACAACTAGAAAAGGCCCGCGCACAGCAATGAAGACCCAACACAGCCAAAAATAAAAACAAATAAATTAATTAATTAAAAAATCATTTCTATGATTTCTCAATGTGAATAATGCTTTTGAATCGGCTTCAGTTTTGTATGTGCTGGTAAAATAGTTTTCACCACAGTAAATCCCAAGCAGGATTAAAAGGCAATACTTTTGTACAGGTTTTCAGTAGTAGAGTCTATGTAATGATTAGTAATATATAATGATTAAATTTATATCAATATTTGACACAGTAAAATAATGCAGGTATGTGTAATTGATGATACGTTGCTTTCTGAGAAGCTCATAGTTGTTCTCTGTGCCATAAAATCATTGTTCAGAAAGCTGTTCTTTTTGGAGTGATTTGAAACTTTTTTTTCCCTCAGGGCTCCCCTTCCGAAATTTCACAGAGTAGTAGGTGCAGGCATCTGCTGGGGTGACGTTGCTGATACAGATGGAAAATCTAGGATGGAATAGAGACCAGACACGGGTTAGAGAGAACAAGGAGGAGGGAGGTGGGTTGACATGGATGGTGACTGTAATAATCATTCCTTGAAGTAAGCAAGAGGTAGGATGCTGTGAACAGGATGGTCCCCTCCTCCCGCCCTCCCTTCCTTCCTTCCTTTTTTTATTGAACTATAGTTGACATATAACATTATATTGGCTTCAGGTGCACAACAAAATGATTCAGTATTTGTATACATTGTGTGTGCTACAGGAAATAAGAATGAAAATAGAATTTCACAATTTCCACATTCTAATGTAATTATTTAAAAATCTTTACCAGAGAATATTTACTCTATTGAAACTATTACTAAACACGAGTGTTATATATTAAAAGACCATCTTTGGGGATTCCCTGATGGTCCAGTGGTTAGGACTCCGGGCTTCCACTGCAGGGGGCCCGGGTTCGATCCCTGGTCAGGGAAGTAAGATCCCACAAGCCGCACAGTGCTGCCAAAAAAAAAAAAAAAAACCATCTTCATTAATAGATTAGAATTGAATTATTCCTTTCCTATTTTCTCCCACTACCTTTTGTGTGTGTATTATGTCTTATTTTGTGTCTATTTATTATTTTATATTTATATTTTGTATGTTTACTTTATTTATATGTATACAGTTTCTGTATTTATTAGCTAGTAAGTTCCTGAAGGGTAAGGCTAGTATCATGTTCATTGTCATCATCTTCTACAGTATGTTACACAAACAAGCACTCAAATGTTTATTACAGTGACTGGAAATCATTTGAGTCATTTAACTTCTTCAGTGCCTATTATGTGCCAGAGAATAAGTGATGAACAATACAAAATACAGCCTTCCCTGAGAGCTTACAGTCTAGTGGGAGGAAGACAGACAGTAAACAAAATAAATACATAAGGTATAAAGTCTGTCAGCTGGTGGTAAGTGCTGTGGAGAAAAAGAAAGCAGGGGAGTGGGACAGAGTATTAAAATCTGAGTAAAGACTTCAAGAAATGAGAGGGCAGGCCCTGTCTACATGGGGGGCGGGCAGAGCATTGCTGGGGAGGGGACAGCAAGCATGACCGCTCTGAGGCTGGCACATGTCTAGGGTGGACACAGGACAGCCGGAGGCCAGTGTGGTGGACAGAGTGAACAAGCTGGCAAGTGCAAGGAGAAAAGACCAGGTCATGGGGGCTTCTAGGCCAGGGTAAGGACCTTGCGGTTGACTCTGAGATGACAAGAGGGCTTCAAGTGAGGGGTTCATTTGCTTACATTGAAGAAGTTCAGTCTGGCTTTTGAGTTTGTATTAGGCTATAGGAGGACAAGAGTGGAAACAGGGAGCATAGTTAAGAGATGAGTGTAAGAATCCAAGTGACAGATGGTGGTGGCTTGGACCAGGACCTCAGCAGTGGAATTGGTAAGCAGGGGTTAAATTCTGGATGTATTTTCACCAAGATTTATGAGAGAGAGGAAGAGAGCCATCAAGGATGGCTCCAAGGTATTTGGAGGAAAGTGGGAGGATGGAGTTAACTGAGGGCACGGGTTTGGAAGAGATACCAGCAGCTCTGTTGTGGACACACTTACCACACTAAGACCCCTACATACGAACCTTCAAGTTGTGAACTTTCAAAGAGGCGAACGTGCATTCGCATGTCCAATCACGTATTAGTTCACGTGTCTGGTGTACATTGCTACGTGCAGCTTGCCCTCCATCTCCTATTGCTGACGATCCTTCAGCTCTACCATCTCCCACCTCCTCTCCCTTCTCCAGTCAGTAACTCTTCTTGCCTGTTCACTGGATGCCAGCCCCTGCATGCCAGCTGTTGTACTGTACTACTGTACTTTTCAAGGTACTGTACTGTAAGATTAAAAGTGTTTTCTTTATTTTTTGTGTTTGTTTGTTTTTTATGTATTATTTGTGTGAAAAGTATTTAAACCTTTTACAGTATAGTACTATATAGCCGATTGTGTTAGGTGGGTACCTAGGCTAACTTTGTTGGACTTAACGAACACGCACTCAGAACGGAACTCGTTCGTATGTAGGGGACTGATTGTATTAGATATCTAAGTGGAAATGCAAATAGGATATGAGAGATGAACTCGAGTTCAGAAGAGAGATCCAGTTTGGAGATATAAATGAGGGGGTTTTCAATCCACTGGTGGTATTTGAAATACTGAGACTGCCTGAGCTACAGGTGAGTGATTGTAGACAGAGAACCCTGAGGGACTCGAAAGCTACAGCGTGAGGGAGATGAGGAAATAGCAAAGGCCGGTGCCAGACACTACAAGAAGGAGGTATTTCAAGGGGAAGGGAATGATCAACCCCGTCACATGCTGCTAGGAGGTCAGGTAGGAAGATGAGACAAAGGCTGAGACTGGCCCTTGGATTTAGCAATTAGAAGTTTAACGGGGACTTGACACGAACCAATGGGGAAACCAGTTTGGAATGGGTTCAAGAGAGTGGGAGGAGAGGAATTGGAGCGACTGGTAGAGAGGGAATGGGAAATGGGGAGGTAGCTGAAGAAGGAGTAGAATCAAGAGGGTTAAAAATGTCTTTTTTTCCCCCATGAGTGGAGAAGTAGCCTGTTTGTGGGTGATGGGTATGATCAAGTACAGGAACAATTTGATGTCTTAAGAGAGTCAAGGGAGAATGGGCACGAGGGGGAGGGAGGGATTGGCCCTAGGTAAGAGCTGGGTAACACTTGTATCCAGGAGACAGGAGGGACAGGGACTGGGAAGGCAAAGTAGGAAACCACAGATGCAGGGAGAGAAGTAATTGTGGGGGAGAAAAATTAATTACCTAGCAGGATAATGGATGAGTTCTTTCCATTTTTCCAAACTCTCCAAATTATGTATTATTACATAGATTTGCAAGATATTAAAGGAAACAATCCTTGCTGACATATGGACTTGTGTGAGTAATGCAGTGAGAGCAGTTCTAAAGCTTACTCTAGAAGCTACTCTAGGGTCAGAAGTGCCCTCTAGTGGTTCATTTAGACCTTTACTTTTTTTTCTTATTTTCTTGCTCTAGATAGAAGTGCAAAATAACACTATCCACATTTTATATTATTTTTTAAAAAAACAATTACAGTTCACAGTTTAATTTAGAAAAATATCATACACTGGGTAAAATAAACCCAAACCATCTGCGGTCCAAGCTGGAGTGAGTATTAATTAATTATCATTGCTAAGACTTTCTCTTGTAAATACATCATTCTCTGCCATACCGCCAGTATTTATGTACATTCTGCTTCTTGAATGAGTCATTTTATTAAACTCAGAGGAAGGACGACTGGTGGGCCGCCGCTGATCCAAGGCTGAAAATTCTTCTTGATGCTCCGAAGAGTATAAATTCCTCATATTTTCCATTCCTTGTTTCACTTGATTTTGTTGTCATTGGGTTTCCTCTGCCTGGTACGTTCTCTCAACCTGGGTGAGTTAACTCATTTCCTCATGATCTTCCAGACTACCTTCAGTCTCCCCTGCTATGCAATCTCACAGTGTGCTGTGCTTCTTTCTCCCTCATGCCATTTCCTTCAACTGCAATAAAACAGTCAATTCTGTAATGATCGTTTAACCTCTGTTTCTTCTGGTAAATCACGAGACCCGTAAGGGTTAAGAATGTGTGTGGCTTGTTCACCACTCTCTCCTCAGCACTTAGTTCAGTGCCCAGCACATGAACAGACACTATCCTGCAGGAGACTCTTGCCACGGCTCCATTAACATGGTTCAGATCCCACCGTGGAGGAGATTGCGTTTCAGAAATAGAATTCTATTTCCTGAATACAATTGGCAATTGCTTCAGGTGCACCAGTAACAGATGTAATAATCTGTTACAAAACTGTTCCAGCTACTCTTTCAGTAGTTCAATTTAAATTTCTAGGTGGCAAAGCAACACTTTACAAAGAAGGCAGAATCCTTAGATATGACCCAGACCTTAACAGATCATTTTTTCCAAAATAGAACTAAGGGGAAGACAATTAAGATGCCAATGCAGAGGAAATAATAATGAGACTATTTCACGTTGTACAGCCATATCTGTGACCCTAACCCACACACCTACTTATTCCCAGATTTAGAAATATTCCGGCACCTCCGGGACTTAACTCAGCAACGGTATCTCTAAAATGGACAGGGCGATAGTGTTTACCTACCTGAGGCCCGTAGGCCATCCCAGCCTCATCCTTAGACACTGGAGTCTGAGAACAGGGGAATGGCTGGTTGTGAAGGATGGCACCACGGTCCCCTGGGTCCTGGACTTGTGGCTTGGAATTTAGTGGGAACAGAGTAAAATGCTCCGAGCAGGAAGTTGGGTTTGTGTCTATCTGGAAAGTCTGTTATTATCCTATCTTCTCCCACCCCCAAAACCCTCACCCCCACTCTAAATAGTTTAACCTCTTGGTGTTATAATTTTGGTGCAGTCTTTTTGTTGTGGGCCCTGAAAGACGTCCTCTTCTATTGCTTGTCCAAAGGTAGCAGGGTTTTCCTAAAATCACTACTTGAACATTTAATGGAGGCATATATGATTAACCCCACTCAATAGGAATTTCTTTTATTCAGAACACCTTCAGATTAAACATCAGAATGAATACAAACACACATGAGTGTATTTATGGCGTGTTCTGTCAAGCTTGCAGGCCCTTCCCTCATGAGCCGCTTCCCCATGTTGTTCACACGGATGTCTCCTTGTCATCCTTCAGGTCTCGGCTTACATGTCACTTACTCAGAGAGGCTTGGCCAGCCCACCCAATCTAATTAGTCCCCTCCTCGTTTACTTTCTCTCATAGACCCTGTTATTTTTCTTCATACAATTCATCACTAGTGTTCACAGATTTTTTAGTGTTCGTTCACTTAATTCTATCAATTCCATTAGGCTGTAAGGTTCTCAAGGGCGGGGGGGGGGGGGGACGTTGTTTGTTTTGTCCACTTTTGTATTCTTGAGGCCTAGCACGGGTGCCTGACATGTAGTAGGTGCTCTATAAAAAAAATTGCTGAATAAATGAGTGAATACTTTCTTGGTTGTTTCACTTACACTTGTCCCTTCTACTGAGTTTTAGTTCCTGCTACTGCACTGTAACCCCCAAATTGATAGGAGAGAATTGCAGTGCCACTTCCCTCCATCACTGACTACTGAGGTGGCAATTCCTTTGTGGAGAAGCTGCTGGCTTCTCTTGGGCGGCTGTCATGTACCCAAAGGTGTGCAATAATTCTGTTCATAATAGTATGACTGAGGCAATCAGGAGAGCTGTCAGAAATGCCTTTTTAAAAGTTACCCACGGGCTTCCCTGGTGGTGCAGTGGTTGACGGTCCGCCTGCCGATGCAGGGGACATGGGTTCGCGCCCCGGTCCGGGAAGATTCCACATGCCGCGGAGCGGCTAGGCCCGTGAGCCATGGCCGCTGAGCCTGCGCGTCCGGAGCCTGTGCTCCGCAACGGGAGAGGCCACAACAGTGAGAGGCCTGCGTACCGCAAAAAAAAAAAAAAAAAAAAAAGTTACCCTCATTGGGTTCTTGGGCACCCGAAACTGTGAACTACTGACATAAGTAAGTGAGAATGAGCAGAATGTTGAAAAGGTGTGTGTGTGGGAAATGAAATTCAGATGTACACATCCTTCCTTGCGCGCCAGGAAACTGAGCCTCTTGCAGCAGCTCCTCTGCCCAATGGGGGGCGGCAGCATTCCAGCAACTCACTCCCTGAGGTTGTGTAGGCGGCAGGAGCGATTCGCGTTCAAAATCTTTTGACTCTACCCGCTCTCCGTAGCGCCTTAGCCCGCTAGAGTTTCAAGGCGCGTTGTTCTTTGACGAAGCTGAGTCCTATACACCGCCTGCTGCTTTCCAGAGCATGGCTTCTCCGAGTTCCTTCACCTACTGTTGCCCTCCATCTTCCTCCCCTGTCTGGTCAGAGCCGCTGTACAGTCTGAGGCCCGAGCACGCGCGGGAGCGGTTGCAGGACGACTCGGTAGAAACAGTCACGTCCACGGAACAGGTGAGCTGGCTTGACTGGGCGAGGCGCCCGCGCGGGGGCTTCTGGGAGCGGGAGTCTGGTCCTCAGGGCCGCCGGGGTGCGGAACCCACCCGAGAACTACAGCTCCCACAGTGCTCCGCGGCGCCCCCCCCACCTCTGGGACGCTCCCGGCGCCCAGGCTTGGGCTGGAGAGTGGAGTGCTTGTGGGGCCGGTTGGGGAGGGGTCGTTGTCAAGGTTGGAGGGAGAGGACAGTACCTGGGCCCCCTCTGCCTTAGGAAACGGAGAGAATCTTGTTCTGTTCCTGGAGGACTGAAGCAGCCCGGGTGGGTCGGACAGCCCACTCCATTTTGCCAGACATCGGGAGGTTCTCGTATGGATAATGCACATTCCCCACCCTGCTTATAGTTTTGGGACATAGAGGGGAAAAGAAGTGGCCAGACTGCGGTCATGCCATTCCATGATGTTTAATTTATGACCCACAGTGCCAGGTTTGACGCCTGCCTCGTGGGGGGACATTTTAGTAGCCATTCAATCATTTGAGCACCAGCAGTGCGTTGGTCACAATGTCGAACAATGGAAATGCAAAGAAATAAAACAGCCCCTGATCAGGAGCGTGGTTGGGGAAGACAGAGAGAAAAACAGCACAGTTTGGGAAGTGCTGTAATAAGAGTGTGAATTTTGTACTATTTGCCATTCACTGAGGCCTCGAAGTAGATGGGACCTATCACTTTGAAACGTGTTTGCGGAATGAGTAGTGAATTATAGTTTTGTTTTTCTTCTCGTTCCTCAATTGGAATTGGTCCCAAGTTAGTTACTGTGGAAATGGTTACCCATCTGTCACTAGGAGAAGTGATCAGAATGATTTTTTTTAGCACTAACAAGTAAGCATCAGGCTGCTTACTAAAATAAGATCTCTTAGTAAGATCAATCCCTAGGCTTAATCTTGGAGGGACCTGCTTTGATTTTCATGCCTGAGGTTGGAAGCCTCAGTTTTGGCAAAAATTAGTAATGATAATTATTATATTGTATATTTATGACTAAAATAATAAAAGCAAGGGCTTGAATACACACGTATACACATAGTAGCAGAGGGAATATTTTAACTGGAGATTTAAGTTTCATGGGTTTTAGGGTAGAAAGGAAACTTACCTTTTGAATCTAGCTTCCCAGGTTAGTTAGCCCACCAGTGTGTCCTTCTACAGAAATCTGCAAAAAATTGCAAAGAAATCTCCCATCAATGAAAAAGCTACTACAGGATCTTTGCAGTATTCCTAAGTGATGGATTGTTGAGTGGATTCAGGTCAAGCCTTTTTCTTTTTATCTGACCTAAGACTATGGGGTCACCTTTTGCGTAGTTAACTGAATTGACCCAGCAGATGAGGCTGTGGATAGATAAAATGTTAGTGGAGAAAAGGGAATCAGAATTTGGTCTAATTTGCGGACCAGCACAGAGACTTCCATGGTTAGAGGGGTAAGTCAAAAACAGGAGCATCGCCAGGAGCTTTACTGATCTGCTCTTTCTCTTTTGCTTATACTATTTTTGCAGTCACATGCCCTGCTTAGTTCCTATGAGGGACAAAGCAGCACTTATGTTCTAAGTGCTTAGATATAATGAGCGATGCAGAAATGGATGCAACAAGGTACTGGCCTGCAAAAGGGTTGGCCAAGGTCTGGGCCAGGTGTGGAAACTAGGTTCTGATATGGAGCACTGGTACTGTAGGATGTCTTTCAGATCTAGGCCCAAATGTGTGGTGGATAGCAAAGCATCTTATACTTCTTTTCCGTGTCATTATTCCAGCTCACGTTTTAAAAGTCTAGGATAAACTGTTCCAGATCATAGGAAGATAGCATGGTATCTCATTCTCATGGCTTCCTCAATGTTTTAATAATCATTATAGTGTCCATTTATTGGGTTCCATACCCAATAAATGCTCTCCATACATTGTGTCATTCAATCCTTACACATTTTACAGATGAGAAGACTGAGTCTTATAGAAGGACTAGGTTGGTAGGTTAATGATGATATAGTCATAAGAAGAAACAACCTTGCTAGGAGTTGTTTACAGAAGACACTGCTGTTATTCCTTTGGTTCTGACTGAAGATTCCACTTATTATTAGGGGTTTGCTGACAGCACTCAATTTTGTGCCATTGCCAATAAAAAATGCTTGTCACCTGCTTCCTGTCTGATTATCAGGAGCCTATTTATTTGCTTAACAATGATTTGATAGTAGGAGTGAAACCTCTGAACAGTGGAAAGAGTCCTTAGCTGTGGGTTCTTCTGTTCCATTCATTCATTTTCATTCATGCAACAAATACGTGAGTGCCTCCTTTGTGCCAGGCACTGTTCTAGACACTGGGTATAAGGGAGTGAACAAAAGAGGCCAAGTGGACGCCTTTATGAAACTTTTGTTCTAGGCCAGAGACGCAGTCAATTAAAAAGGAGAAAAAAATATCTATCCATCCATCTGTCTATCTAACGTTAGAGAGAAGTGCTGTGGAGAAAAATAAAGCAAGATAAGGGAGATAGATGTGCCAGGCATGGGTGGGATAGGAGCAAGGGAGGTTTTTAATATAAGGTGGTAAAGGAAACCTCTGCTGATGTAACGTTTTAGCTGAGAGCTGAAGTAGGTGAGGGGACAAGCCATGTGTGTATCTGGGGGAAAAGCATTCTGGGCAGAGAAGGCAGCAAGTACAAAGGACCTGAGGCGGGGTGTGCCTGGTGAGTGGAGAGCTACTGAGTAGAGAGGTTAGCAAACAGAACAGGAGATAAGGTTGGATCTCGTACTTTCAGATACACTGATTGAGATGGGAAGCCATTCGGCTGAATAGCTTCCATTTACCTCCCCAGATTCACTCTACCCTTTTCTACCCTGCTCTGTAGATGTGCCCCAGGAGGTGGACCTGCACTGACAGGCAACCTTGCTTTCTGCCTTCTGTTTGCATTTGCCCATGGGGAGTATTGATAGGGGATGAGAGTGAGGGAGAAGGATGAGATTGGCGTATATATTCCCTTCCCCGCAGGATTGTGTGGGTGGGAGTGTCTCTAGACTTAAGGTCACATCTCCAATTAAGTGCCTTCTCCGTGGAGCTCTCTGTCTCCCTCTCTACCCCTTCTCTTCACATTTCAGGTCTAGAAGGGGATGAAGTACCCTTGTGTTGCTAGCCCCTGTGTTATGATATGAACTCTCCTCAAATCACCCACTTTGAATGTGCCATCTGTTTCCTACCAGGAGTCAGACTGATCTATGATTGAAGGGTTTTGACACAATCTGTTGAGCATTTCAGCAGGCTCATTTAGGTCGCTGTTGAGAGTAGATTGTGAGGAGGCCAGCGTGGGTGCAGGGAAACCAGTTAGTGGCTGTTGCAGTACTGCAGGTGACACATGATGGCAGCTTCGCTCAGGGCTGTGGTAGTAGAGGTAATGAGCAGTGGTGAGATTCTGGGTATCTTTTGAAGGTCTCTGTTGTGACAGGCTGTTTTATTTCTTGACAAGCTGATGAATTTGATGCTCGGAGAACCTTTTATGACTCCAGAAAGCAAGATGTGGTTGTATTATTAGCGATTGTCTTCCTTTTCTGTGCCACCTGCAGTCACCCCATTGCAAATGCTCTGTGATTCAGGCCGGTAGGGTAATACCGGTACAATCTCAGAGGTAGCAGGTTTGCCAACAACAGTTGTTACTGAAGGTACTACTTTTGTTTTCCCTTTAGACTGCCCTTGAACAGGGGCAGAAACATTCTCCATTTGAAATGGCATGATGTCATTAGACGACATTCAGTCAAGTGCCAGTCAACTCCGAGGGGAATCTAGAAGAATTATTTGTCTCAGTCAAAATTCTTTTCTCTTAGAGGGGAAAAAAAAAAGAGAAGAATATGCCGGAAGCAATCACAGAATGACTCAGCAGAGCATGTAATGAAGTGCTAAATTATGACTGCATTGCATGAGGATTTCAGGGAGTGGAAGCCGATCTGTTGTGGGGTGAGGCGGTCAGGACAACTTCATGGAGGATGTGGGACTCGGGTTAGGCTGTAAAGGATGGAGTTGGGGCGGCAGCCATGCCAGTGGGAGGAGCCGCTACGAGGGAAAGACCAGGTTGGCTGTGGTAGGGAATTAGGTCAGCTGGATGGGTGGGGCTGCCCTGATGGCGAGGGAGTGCTGGTGGCGGGTGGGGACAGGATGGAGAGCCAGGCTAAAG
The DNA here is from genome assembly GCF_039906515.1 of Pseudorca crassidens. NCBI lineage: Eukaryota > Metazoa > Chordata > Mammalia > Artiodactyla > Delphinidae > Pseudorca > Pseudorca crassidens. Next base: position 37,230,863 of record NC_090296.1, on the reverse strand, counting down.
AGCTGGCTGCAAGTGACGGGCATTGCACCACTGCAGATCCTGAAGGAGGGAACGTTAGGGATCCAGGAATGAATCCCGAGCTCCTGCTGTTGACTTGTTTCAAGTTCTAGTGTCTGAAAGATTATTAAACAGAGGTGGAACAAGTCCCTAAATATAGTCACACTAACTAGATTTTTATGCTTCTGATAGGTGGGACCAGAGCTTTGCTTGTTAAGTGGTCAGTAGGCTAGCTATGTGAATCAATTTTATCTTATTGAAATTCAGCATATACCATGTTGCCCAACTATTAGAAAGTGCAAATATCAAAATTTCCCCATTTTCCCTATTAAAAAGTCCCCTAAAGTGTTTTTTGGTCAACTTGAGAATACACATACTATTAGGTATGTAGGGAAACAAACCAAACGCTTGTTTACACGATTTGCATTTTAAATTTAGGTACCTGTGCCTACTTAAAATCACATACTTTATAAAATCACACTAATTTAGAAATATTGTTCTTTCTCCTCCTCATAAATTCATAAAACATTTGTCTTCAAACTCTTCACATCCATCTTTGACCTTTGTGTTTTTATCATCACTGGAGCTATACTCTGGATCAGTGAATATGATTTTGCAGACCACACTTCCAGTTTTTTGAGATACATCCCTTTTAAATATGGGGAAGATATTGAATATTTTATCACAAATTACAATTCTAATTCTTTTACAGTGTGTCCAGTTGGTGCATATCTTTGATCATCGCAACTTAAACACTTTATTAACTTTTAAAGTGATCTTTAAAAGGGTTTACAGTGGCAGTTTGCACGTGCAAGTGTGAGTTCATATCCCCAGGAATTAAATCTGTGTTTAATTTGTCTCGTTTCATTGATACCATCAGCTGACTTCTGTAGGCAGCCAACACCAGACCTTGACTGAGGTTGTTTCAGGATGATGTGTCAACCCCAACTCGTACTTTGTATTCAAAATAAGGAACTGAAAGAACTCCCCACAGCAAGAGTTACTTTGTAAGGATTTCTTATAAGGTGACTTGTGTTTTCTGAGGGATAATTTTTTTTTAGGAAGAATCCTTTTCTTATAGTTAATCTATTAATGATTCTTTTACCACATCTTCAGCATTAGCATGAGTCTCAGGCAGCAAATCTGCTTTCTGGAAGGGTCCTCCTCTGGGAGAGAGGGGGAAATGTAGGGCGAAGGGAAGGTCTATGGTACGAAAGTTGGTGCATCACGAGATTTGCTTTAGATAGAAGCTGTGAAAGAGAAAATTCTAAATGCATTTGTTGTTTTTTACCACTCAGCTATGAATGGATATTATTCTGTGCTTCCGATTGGATTTCTAGAAGAATTCCAGGAGCTATGTTTTAAACAGAGCTGTCAAGAATGCAGGCAGATGGTTAGATCTGCATCTATGTTGCCATGGCATCTAAGTCTTGGGGACGTGGGTGCAGTCACTTCATCTCTGACCCCTAGATTCTCACATAATCCCTCCATCGTTGAAAACCACAAAGTAATATACATACTAGTTTATGGCATGTACACAGACTATACACACACACAAATATATATTTATTAGTTTATATTATATAAAGATACATGTGCATGTACATCCACATAAATATATAGTAGGCGAGGAAAAAACCTTTTCCTCTACCCGGCTGAGGTTCTCTAGCTGGGGCCCTGGAAATTAGACTGACCAAAGACAGATTAACAAGAGAAAAATAAACAGAAATTTATTAACATGTGCATTGTTGAGTACACATGGGAGCACCTATCGATGAGTCACCCAAAGGGGTAGTTAGAACTTGAGTTTATATGCCGTTTTAGGCTAAAACAAAGAAAAGGGTTTGGGGCTTCTGGGTTGGGGAGACAACTTATGTTTCCCCTAAGTCCAGGAAAAGTATGGTAAACAAGAGTTGTTTAGTAAGGTTTGTTATTCAGATTCAAGTCCGTGCCTTCTCCCTAGATAAGAGTTGTTTGGAGTCCTCCACCTCCTGGTGTGGAGAGGGAGACATTTTCACAAAAGGAAACGTAATGCCCTGTTTTTAGAGCTTTTCCTTCACCTCCTGGTTATCAAGGGCCTTTAGCTCAAAATAATCCATATGCCAACGAGGCATGTTTTGGGATGGCATATTCTAGGACTCCTCAATATGTATAATCTTACTTTGGCAAATGCAAAACCATTCTGTACGTAGCAACACCTAGCCTGTGCCCCGTCAGGAGCAGGGGTAAGCTTCTGACAAACTAGTAGACTTACCTCTGAACTCTTGTGTTCCCCTTTCGCCATATCCTAAGTGATCAAGTGCCTCATGACTGGAAAAGTGAGAGATGTACTGTTAGGACTAAGTTATGTTATAAAGAGGCTTGGAGGGCAAGCAAGGGTTTTCTAGGTATGTCTCTACTGGAGAGTTAGAATTGCTGGGTTGTAGGGTCTGTGCCTTTTCAGTGTTATTACCTGCTGCCATGTTGCCCTCCATAGTGACTCTAGTAATTTAAGCACTAGTTAGTGGTGTACTGGAGATCTAGTTTGTCCACATCCTCTCTAAGACTTGATATTGTTGGTGGTCAGCGGTCTTAATTTGGGAAAAATAGTATCTTTTACATATGTTCCAAATATCTTCCCCTAGGCTCTTGTTTGCCTTTAACCTTGCTTATATTTATGTTCTTCTTTGTCCTTTTCCTTATAGTTTGGGCTTTTTGAAGAAATCTTTATCCGAAGAATATAAAGATATTCTCCTATATTGCTGTTTTAATGACTTGACTCAAGTTTTTCATGTTCAAATTTAATCAACCTGGAATTTATTTATTATTTTTAGGATCAGAGATAGGAAGTAATTTTTACACTAGCAACACTTACTGTCCATGTTTTTTCCTTTGATATTAGATTTTCCCATCTGTGCCTTAAACCAAGTTTTCATATATGCATGGGCTTTTAGGAATTCTTTAATGGAAAATGCTGTTAGAGGAGGATTGTTGACTATTATAGCACAGTGATGATAAGCACCTGTCCTTTGAATGAGGCAGGTTACTGCTGATAACATAGCCTGTGGATCTGTAGGCCATTGGAACTTTTTTCTAGTGTTCATTTTGGTTTATGATTTAAACTTAGTTTTCCTTCGTTACTTCTGGAACACCTGATGTTAAAACAAGGTTTTTTTTTAAGGGAATTGGCAGTGAGGGCAGTGGGTCTCAAACCTGGCTGACCATTAGAATCACCTGGGGAGCTTTTGGTCTTGCCCACCACCCCGGGTTGTACCCTAGACCAATGAAAACAGAGCCTTTGAGGGTGGGACCCAGGCATCAGTATTTTTTAAGCTCCTCAGGTAATTCTAATATGCAGCTAGGGTTGAGAACCCATGGTTCATAAGGGATCTCAGCCTTGATAGAGAGGATTGCCAGCTGGTTGAGGAGACTAGGTCAACTCTGACCTCCCTCTGAATTTTGTACTCAAAGTATTAGGATATTTGTTCAGAGGAATGTTTTACCTTCTCACCTTCGTTTATCCTTTGCTAATTAAGAAGAAGAAAAGTGTAGTGAGCACGGTAAAAAAAACCCAGCAATAATTATAAGTTAAGAAAGTCCTGGGCTTCCCTGGTGGCACAGTGGTTGAGAGTCCGCCTGCCGATGCAGGGGACATGGGTTCGTGCCCCGGTCCGGGAAGATCCCACATGCTGTGGAGCGGCTGGGCCCGTGAACCATGGCCGTTGGGCCTGCGCGTCCGGAGCCTGTGCTCCGCAACAGGAGAGGCCACAACAGTGAGAGGCCCGCGTACCGCAAAAAAAAAAAAAAAAAGAAAGTCCTATTTGATGTCAAACTCAAGCATCAGCCTCTGAGCTGAAATCCAGTGACTGTTACCACTACTAAAAAAAAAAAAACCTTTGATCTATCAAACATTAGCATGCATCAGAATCCTCTGGAGGACTTGTTAAAAAGAATCCTCTGGGTGGGCCCCATCCCAGTAGTTTCTGATTCTATACGTCTATGACCTGAGAGTTTACATACTTAACAAGATCAGCTTGGTTGCAGGTAAACTGCCTCTGAGCTACTTGATCTAATGGTTGCTGTTGCTGGTTTTTTAATCCATTCTCCTATTGATGGACAACTGAGCTGTTGCCACATTTTGGATATAATGAATAATGCTGCTATAAACATTCTCGTAGAAGTCTTTTTATGATCATGTGTTTTCATGGGTAAAAACCTACAGGTGGAATCGTTGGATCACAGGGTAGGTGTATGTTTAGTTTTAAACGAAACTGCTGGCCTTTTCCAGAGTGATCAGACATGTTACACTCTCATCAGCAATGTGTGAGGGCTCTGGTTCCTCTACATCCTTGCCAACATTTGGTGTTTTCCCTCTTTTCAACTTTAGTCATTCTACTGGTGGGTGTGGAGAGGTATTGTTAAAGAAGAAGTTATTCATGACACTTGTTAAAGGAAGACTTTGTTCAAGGAGGACTGCTATGTTGGAGTTTTGCAGTAGGGAAGAGAGATTGGGCTCAAGTCTGAAAACAGCAAGGAAAGGTGGGAATTTATAGCCAAGGAGCAAGGTGGGGGGTTGGTGGATGGTAAATTAGTAAGAGGAATCATCAAAGGTAGGTGGGGAATCTGGCTAAACTGATTTAAAAGGATTCCTTGTGAAGGCAGGCCAAGGTAGTCAGACATCACTGGGGGATGGTGGAGGATGAGGAACCTGATCAGATAGTGGGGATGAGGGATTCTGGCTAAACCAACTTAGCAGGATTCTTGCTAAAAATAGGTGATAGGCTGATGGACATGAAAGTATAAAAGTCAAGGCCTAGCAGTTGTTGAGAGTCCGCCTGCCGATGCAGGGGGCATGGGTTCGTGCCCCGGTCCGGGAAGATCCCACATGCCGCGGAGCGGCTGGGCCCGTGAGCCATGGCCGCTGAGCCTGCGCGTCCGGAGCCTGTGCTCCGCAATGGGAGAGGCCACAACAGTGAGAGGCCCACGTACCACAAAAAAAAAAAAAAAAAAAAGTCAAGGCCTAGTTGGGAGGAGGATTCAGAGGAGCCTGACTAAAGTTTGGTCAAGGAAAGTCTCTGCCGGTGTCACACTGTAGAGTATTTTGCTTTTAAATTGACAGAAACACTCTCTAATTGGTTTAAACCTTTATTTAGCTACTATACATATAAAGTACTGGTGTGTGTGTGTGCAGATGTATTTGACTTTTCAAAAATCTTTCTTATACCTAGATAAAGTTGTGATGGAATCTTGGTTCCTCTAACTTTTTATTACAAAAAATGTCAAATATACAGAAAAATTGACAGTATCTGTTTGTCCTCCACCTAATCCCCCCTGCTCCGCCATATAAACTGTTCAAGGATAAATTTTAAAAGAAGATAAAATCACGACTCACACAAATATAAAATGAACACATGTCCAAGATTTTAGTTGACTCATGGACCCAGTAAGATATTACAACTAGTTCAGACAGGAACTCAACATACCACCTTTAAAGTCAGATAGGGATGCTGAAGTAAATTTGCAAATGGATGCAAAACTGGGCGATATTCATTATACTTGCATTTACAAGTACTTCCATTTTACTAGATACAATTTGTATTTCTGTGGACAGAAATTGTTTGCATTACTATCAGTTTTCTGCAAATTCTACCTGTACAAAATTGTGAGATAGTCTTGTCAAGGACAAAAGTGGAGGGACTTCCCTGGCGGTCCAGTGGTTAAAGACTTCTTGCTTCCACCACAGGGGACATGGGTTCCATCCCTGGTCGGGGGAACTAAGATCTCACATGCCGTGCAGCTTGGCACCCCCCCCCCCCACAAAAAAAAAGGACAAAGGTGGAGATAACCCAGTTGAAACCATGCAACTCAGATTGGGACTCAAACCCAGCCAAAACTCGGTTTGGGACTTCAGCCCACGAGGCTGGGACTTGAACCTGGCCAAAACCCACAGTCTTCCAACTGAGATCAGACACCTGGTTTCAGAACTTAATGAAGCTCAGGTTCTTGATGTCTCATCACAGAAAGAATTCAGTGAGAGAGAAAGTGATAGATAAGAAGTGGATTTATTTAGAGAGAACCACAGAGGGTGGGCCATCTCAGAAGGCCAGAGTGGCACCAGGGTAAGGGGTTGTCAGTTTTTATAGGGGTGGGTAATTTCATAGGCTGATGAGTGGGAGGGGTATTCCAGCTATTTGGGGGAGGGGCGGGGATTTCTAATTTTTAAAACAATTTATTTATAGTTGGCTGCGTTATCTTCGTGCAGCGGGGCTACTCTTCATTGTGGTGCTTGGGCTTCTCATTGCGGTGGCTTCTCTTGTTGTGGAGCACAGGCTCTAGGCGCACGGGCTTCAGTAGTTGCGGCTCACAGGCTCAGTAGCTGTGACGCACAGGCTCAGTAGTTGTGGCGCATGGGCCTAGTTGCTCCGCGGCATGTGGGATCTTCCCGGACCAGGGCTCAAACCCATGCCCCCTGCATTGGCAGGCGGATTCTTAACCACTGCACCACCAGGGAAGCCCCCGCCCACTTTTTGATCCTTATGGTCAGTCTTAGAACTGTCTTGGTGCCTGTGGGTGTGTCATTTAGCTTCCTGATGTGTTACAATGAGTGTATACTGAGACTCAAGGTCTAGTGGAAGTTGACTTGTCTGCCATCTTGGACCCATTTGGTTCTAATCAGTTTATGTCATGTCCTCCGGCTATGTCATTCTTTCATGGGTAGTGCCTTGCCCCCTTCCCTCCTGTTTCATTGCCCCCTCAGAGATTTTATCCCGTATTCCTATTTTTTTTTTTTTTTTTTTTTTTGCGGTACGTGGGCCTCTCACTGTTGTGGCCTCTCACTGTTGTGGCCTCTCCTATTGCGGAGCACAGGCTCTGGACGCGCAGGCTCAGCGGCCATGGTTTACGGGCCCAGCCGCTCCGTGGCATGTGGGATCCTCCTGGACCGGGGCACGAACCTGTGTCCCCTGAATCGGCAGGCGGACTCTCAACCACTGCACCACCAGGGAAGCCCCTATCCCATATTCTTATGGGAAGCAGAAGGGCGATGGTCCGTCTTCTGTAACTGCTTCACCCTGCCTGTCAGGGAGTAAAAATCTCTGGATGCCTGATCTAGGGGCCCCAGGGGGCAATACAGCTCCTTGTTCTAAGTCAGTATGGGCTGGAGTCCTCGCATAGCCATCATCTTGGTGTGGAACTGTTGTAACTGCTTCCAAGGCCTTTCTGTGAATCTCCTTGATGATGAAGCACTTTTTGTAACAGCATCAGAGTACAAAAATATCAGTAAATGACAAAAGGCATGGTTAAACATCTGGTGACAGTGTAATCGATAAAGAAATGTGGTTATAATAGCCAGAGTTACGAATGATTACATTTAACTTAACATACGAAATAATCCTAGTTAAATATTTCTCTCTGAGATACCTCAGGGGCCCTCTACCCCAAAGTTAGCTGGAAATCAAAAGAAACAATTAAAATTTGACATTTGGGAAGCTTGTCAAAAAGTTTCAAAACACTTGGTCAAATAAGATCATAGGTCACTGTGAGACAATACTTATTCCCTAACTAAAGTTACAGGAGATCTCAAAAACAAATACAGATCACTTAAAAGGCAAAGAAACATACCAAATCCAGTCTTGTCCCAGCCCATTCCCAGCAAAATCCATTTACCCAACTAAATTTAATCCAGTCTTAGAAAATCCTGATCATGTATAACTCTTTTCAGTATTCTTCATTCTTCACACCTTCTTTTACTAAAAACACATATCTTACTTTTCCTAAAAGTTTTTTTCACATTGAGTTACTTGTTGACAAAGTTGTAACAGAAAAAGGTCTTATTTGACCTCTAATAAACCTAGGTACAACAGAAGGATTATACTTGACATTGATCATTGATGACTCTAACAGGTCTGTGTTAATCAAACCAACAAGCTTAAGCCACCTTCAATACCAGATATCAGTTTAGTACTGAATATTTTTCAGATGACATGAACCTGAAATGCATTCTGGCCAGATTATTTTCTATTTCTGAGTATTTATATAAACACTTAATTTTTTTTTTAGCCAGTTAAGTAGAGCTCTTTTACGAATTCATTTTTGGCAATATCACACGCCCACAACACACATATAGATACATATGAACACACAAACAAACACAGAGGCCTCATAGTTCCCATTCCAAAATTTCAGTCCTGAGTCAGATACAACATAAAACCTATCAGTTACAAGGGGTTGGATTCAAATTGGGCTTCTGGCAGATGGAACAAATCAAGGTCACCTTATGTCAATGGTTAAACCCTTTTTACTAGTGTTTACAGAAAAGACACTTAGGATTTCTATTTATCCTTGACAAGTCAAGTTCTAAATTACTTTACCCTCTTTTTTAAAATTTGCGTTTAAAAAGATGGCAGAGATAAGGGTTCCTGAGAAGACCAGATAGGACATTTGCATCTCAAAGATACTGGCAAGTTCCTCCTAGGATGACTGTTTCCCCTTTGTTTAACACTTACAAGTCTCTTAAGATAAATAGGGAAGGTCTGGGGAGTGGTAAAAGGATTGGTGGGTTTTGGATTATTTTGGGAGCCACACCTCTGGTCCTGTAAAGACTACATTTGTAAAACAAGGGCAGTCTTGTTTTCTTTCTCAGAGAATTGGGTGGTTACCTCAATGATATCGAAGGACTGACATACCCATTCATTTAAGTTGGAAAGTTTTACTTTTCCTCATTTAGCTTAGGGGAGAAAGCCTCTTCCAAAATTCCTATCAGGCTCTGAATATCAGCTATGGTTAGTTTAGTCAGACCAGTGGCCTCCTGTTTTGGTAATCTATTTACAAACAATTTTGAGGATCTTCCCTAGGTTTAAGAAATGTGTACCTTATATTTAGACGCTATATAACCCTTTTTACTTAATAACCACTGGCTGGATACCTTTGGCCAAGCCCAGAACCTCGATAGTCCACATTCCAGGGTCTACTAAGTCTTCTATTTTAGCTTCAGATTATCTGTTCCTTGTTGCTTTTTGTTAGAACCATTTGGTGATGAGGGTGGTTCCCTTGCCCCTCAAGAAACAGAGTGGCCCCTAACTTAGTTAATAAATCTCTTCCCATTAAAGGGATGGGACAGTCAGGCACAAACAGGAAGGAATGTAAAAACAGCTGGCCATTGGTCTTGCACAAAAGGGGTTCCAGGAAGGTGTGCCCCTGTCTCTTCCCTAACAGCTCCATTATGTATTCCTTATGACTGCTAAGGTTTCCAATCCTTTGGGTTAAGACCAAGGTTGCACCAGTGTCGTTAAGAAATCCTGTCTTGTGGCCCACGACATCAGTGACCACCCAAGGCTCTACATTAGTTATGTAGATGGTATCTCTAGGCAGAGCCACTTTCGGCCTTGGGCCCCTTCAGTCTTCTGATTGCAAAACCATCAATGACTGAGGGGCCCCCCGTCGCTCTCTGGCGTATGGGGCATTCCCTCTTCCAATGCCCTGGCTGTTTGCAAAGGGCACATTGATCACAATCCTCCCTCCAGTCCGTTGTATCCACACAGGGTACACTGGCCTTGTATGGCTACCCATGGACCCTGTGGTCTGCCAGGGTCAGGTTGGCCCAGAAAAGCCAACTTCCCCTTTGGTGGCCTCTGAGTGGACAAAGCCACTGCCGTCATCTGGGCCTTTTGCATATTTCTCTGGGTGCGTTCAGCCTTTTCGACCATATCCCTATTAACCGAAAACCAAATAAGCCAATTGGAACAAATTGTTCATCAGAGTCTGAGGACCAGCAGTTGTTTTCTGAATTTTGCTCCTGATGTCTGGGTCAGACTGGGCTATGAAATGCATAGCCAAAAGGGCCTGTACCTCGGGGGAGAAGGGAACCACGTTCCTTCGGGATCCATGGCCCTGTAGGGTGGGTCAGTTAAAATGTACTCAGTGTACTTCCTAGAGTTATCCCTCCAAGCTACACATGCCTTAAATTCCTTTTGGGTTCCATTGCCTAGATACAAGGCCATGGAAATTTGAACACAGGGTACTTCACTCAATTTTAAATTTCCTAACTCATATTGCGGCCAAACCTGATTACATAACCTACTAAGTTTTTTCCGTTTAATTCCTGTTGTCCAAATCTTTCCCAATCCCAGAGTATATGGCCCAGAGGGGTATTGGTTGGGATTAATGCAGCCTGACCCATTTTAGACAAGCTCCTGAGCTGTCCAAAACTCCACTCTTAAGTAAAATCCACCGTGCAATTTGGTGAAGATTTGCACTTATGACTTTAGATGCTGTCCCTTCCAGGGTAGTCTCCCAACCAGGTGTTAGTGCCCAAAAAGTTGTCACAAAGAAACAGCATAGAAGACATCCCCAATGGTGTTGATAATGAGTGGGAGTTGGTCTAGCTATAAGTTGGGAATAAAGGGTCAGCATTTATGGGGCTTCCCTGGTGGCGCAGTGGTTGGGAGTCCACCTGCCGATGCAGGGGACACGGGTTCGTGCCCCGATCCGGGAAGATCCCACATGCCATGGAGCGGCTGGGCTCGTGGGCCATGGCCGCTGAGCCTGCGCATCGGAGCCTGTGCTCCGCAGTGGGAGAGGCCACAACAGTGAGAGGCCCGCATACGGCAAAAAAAAAAAAAAAAAAGGGTCAGCACTTCTAAGGGTCAGAGGGAGGGGAGTAAAAGCAATAAAAAGTACACCTTGGTGGTCACACAGGTTTTCTGGGGTTAGTGGAAGAAAGAAAGAAATGGAGTAGGAATGAACAAGAATGCAAGAATGTAGGAGAAAAACCTCAGAGTCAGGGAGATGAGTATAGAGATTAACAATTCTGTCCTGGATCTGCTGTTGCATGTGCACAAGCAACAGGATTGACCTACCGCTCAAAAATGAGCAGACACTGGCAGAGCATCCTCCCCAGTATACTGGCTCGCAGCATCACAAGGGCCTCTTTAGGACCAAAACCTAACTCTCAACATTCTTACCTTATCACCATCCCTTCGTGGTTGCCAGCTGAAACCATGCACCTCAGATTGGGCCTTGAACCCACGTGGCGGGACTCGAACCCGGCCAAAAACCTGATTGGGACTTGAACCCACGAGGCTGGGACTTGAACCTGGCCAAAACCAGGGTTCACACAAATCAGAATTAGGAATAACCAGGGTTCTTCCAACTGAGATCACACACCTGGTTTTAGGACTTAATGAAGCTCAGGTTCTTGATGTCTCATCGCAGAAAGAATTCAGTGAGAGACAAAGTGATAGGTAAGAAGTGGATTTAGGGACTTCCCTGGTGGTGTAGTGGTTGAAGATCCACCTGCCAATGTAGGAGACACAGGTTCAATCCCTGGTCCGGGAAGATCCCATATGCCACGGAGCAACTAAGCCTGTGTGCCACAACTACTGAGCCTGCACTCTAGGGCCCGCGAGCCACAGCTACAGAGCCCATGTGCCACAACTACTGTAGCCCGCGTGCCTAGAGCCTGTGCTCCGCCCCTGCTTACCACAACTAGAGAAAGCCCTGGGCACAGCAACAAAGACCCAATGCAGCCAAAACATAATAAATAAATAAATAAATTTATTTTTTAAAAAAAAGAAGTAGATTTATTTAGAGAGAAACACACTCCACAGACAGAGTGTGGACCATCTCAGAAGGTGAGAAAGGCACCAGGGTAAGGGGTTGTCAGTTTTTATAGGGTTGGGTAATTTCATAGGCTAATGAGTGGCAGGAGTATTTCAGCTATTTTGGGAAGGGGCGGGGATTTCCAGGAATTGGGCCACCGCCCACTTTTTTTTTTTTAAAAGAAGATGTTGGGGGTAGGAGTTTATTAATTAATTTATTTTTGCTGTGTTGCATCTTCTTTTCTGTGCGAGGGCTTTCTCTAGTTGTGGCAAACGGGGGCCACTCTTCATCGCGGTGCGCGGGCCTCTCACTATCGCGGCCTCTCTTGTTGCGGAGCATAGGCTCCAGACGCACAGGCTCAGTAGTTGTGGCTCACAGGACAAGTTGCTCCGCGGCATGTGGGATTCTCCCAGACCAGGGCTCGAACCTGTGTCCCCTGCATTAGCAGGCAGATTCTCAACCACTGTGCCACCAGGGAAGCCCCACCGCCCACTTTTTGATCCTTATGGTCAGTCTTAGAACTGTCTTGGTGCCTGTGGGTGTGTCATTTAGCTTCCTGATGTGTTACAGCGAGTGTATACTGAGACTCAAGGTCTAGTGGAAGTTGACTTGTCTGCCATCTTGGACCCATTTGGTTCTAATCAGTTTATGTCATGTCCTCCGGCTATGTCATTCTTTCATGGGTAGTGCCCTGCCCCCTTCCCTCCTGTTTCACAGTGATGGACACAACTTTTCCTTTGGGGGTGTGTGTGTGTATGTTTATATGTGTGTGTATGTACACACGTGTATATATGTATATGACTGTTTTTTTTTCCCCGAATCTTTGAAAGTAAGATGAAGATATTATGACACTTTACCCCTAAATAATAAAGCATGCGTCTCTTAAGAATAATGTTCTTCTACATCAGGGCAATAATATCACACCTAAGAAAATTAAAAGTAATTGTATAATATCATTTAATATCCAATTTATTTTTTATGTTTTATTTTTTTGTTTTGTTTTGTTTTTGGCCAAGCCATGTGGCTTGTGATATCTTAGTTCCCTGACCAGGGATTGAATTCTGGCCCTCGGCAGTGAAAGCACGGAGTCCTAACCACTGCACCACCAGGGAATTCCCTCCAATTTATTTTTAAATTTCCCCAATTGTCTCAAGATTCTTTTTATATCTTTTTGGTGTGTGTTTTGAATCAGGAGCCAATCAAGGTTCCTTTATTTCAGGCTGTTTAAAATTTTTGAAGAGCTAATCCCTTGGGACTGAATTTTTTGGTGACTAGTCCTGATGGCATTTCTTATAACATTTCATGTAGCAATGTTCCTGAAACCGAACAGATGCTTTAGGATGTCATCCTCCTCCCAAGAGAGCCATATCATTTTCATTAACATGGTCACAAACTGTGTGCTTTGTGCTCAAGGGAAATGAACCTATGGGCTTTTTGCTGTTTATGCAAGAGAAAATTATCTGCTATTGTAGGGCTGTTAATAACCCTTTGTATTGTACTCAGTTGATAGCTGCCTTGCCTGTGGGAGCTCTCATGCAGAAAAGAGAAATTAACTAAAACAGAAGGGTCCCTTCCTTTGGGATGGAAAGGAAACATGGAAATTCAAGATAAAATGAAAGGCCAGGGAAAGCAGACATGCTTTAGCATCCCTATGTTGAAGCCAATCCCTCCTTCCTTCCTTCCTTCCTTCCTTCCTTCCTTCCTTCCTTCCTTCCTTCCTCCCTCCCTCCCTCCCTCCCTCCCTCCCTCCCTTCCTCCCTTCCTAATTCTGATTTGAGAGCTGTGTAGTGTTAGAGTTCTTCATGACTTAGGTAACTTTGTTTTTTAATAGTTACCCCCAGTTCTCCTATATTTAAAGTGAGAATTTTGATAAAATTTTAAAAAGGAATTTAACTATAGATCTTGCTTCATAGACATGATGCAATTGTTGTGACTGCTTCTCTTAATTCTGTCCCAAAGGCTAAATTTTTAATTCTCCTCATGTTTTGGAGGTCCCCAAGACCACTCCTAGGTTCACTGATTCACTGCTAGTGTTACCTGAAAACTGGTTTGCCTCTTGGTGAGTGTTGAGCCAAAAGACACAACGGAGCCAAAGATGGGGAGAAGGAAGGATTTATTCCTTGCAGCAAGTAAGGAGAACACTGGGGGTCTTTCCCAAAGCAGTGTCTCTCCCAACAGCAAAATTGGGGAAATTTTAAGCTAAGGGCACATGCATATTCATGATGGGGCTTGGGTGGTCAAGAGAGTCCAAGCTTTAGTTGATTGAAGTCAGAAGTTCAGAAAAGGTCAACATCATCAGCCCTTAGGTTCCAGTACATCTGGTGGTTGAGGCTTCAGGCTACTCTTTACCATTGAAAGAGAACTGGGAGTCTTTATAACTAATATATTATCTTCGCTATTGTTATTTCTCTTGCCTGATAACAGTCAGCATCTGCATTCTTTCTTCTCTTAAGATCATTGATTTCTAAGACCTATTAAAGGGCAAGCATTGTGGCCAGGCTTAGATCCCAGAATGGCTTAGGCCAAAATGGCCTCTCTTATGTCAAGAAAGCCATGACTGGTTTTCTTTCTCCGGGGACCCTCTACCTTATCTGCTTACACAAAGATTCAGAGAACTCAGCATATAGCTGTCCTCATGGTTATGATTTATTACAACAACAGGCTACGGAACAAAATCAGCCAAGGGAAAAGGCTCGTGGGCTGAAGTCTGCAGGAAGCGAGGCACACGCTTCCAGGAGTTCTCTCCCAGTGGAGTCACAGGGGACGTGTTTAATTTCTCCAGCATTGAACTGTGACCACACACGCAGAGCTACCAGGGAAGCTCATTAGAGACTGGGCGCTCATGGTTTTTACTGGGGCTGGTCACATAGGCACCCTCTTTCTAGCATAATTCCAGACTCCCAGAAGGAAGATAGCTGTTCACCATAAACCATGTTGTTTACACCGTTTAGGCTTAGTGAGCCTGTCTTATCAGTTCTGGGAATGGTGAGAGCCCTCCGGAGATCCAGGCTCCCAGACTCCAGCCAGGGTCTACCTTTCAAGTAGGCCTTTCTAAGGATGGTAGTCTCAGGCCTGCTGTGTTAACTCTTCTGTATACAACTAGCTTTCTTCCTTTCCTTCCACTATGCAAATCAGAACATTCAAAGAATGCTTACATCTTCCCAGTGACAAAATTACTACGATTTATATCACACTAGCAGACTGTATGTGGAGAAGGAGAGGCAAAAAAGGATGTTATATTTTGGGGATGACTTTCATTTTCTTATCCTCAGATGACTAGTTTTAAATTTGTATATTAATCCATTACTATTTGTCAAAAAAAATACAGGTTTATTGCTAGTATTATTTTAAAAGTTGTACTCTAAAAATCATACTTTGTGCTCTGAAGTGATCTTTTTCTATTAAAAAATACACTAGTTCCTAGAGACAACCCACAGAATGGGAATATGACAAGCAACTTGTATCTATTGATAGAATATATAAGGACTTATTACAATTCATTAATAAAAAGACAACCCACTTTAAAAAACGAACAAAGACCTGAATAGACATTTCTCCGAAGAATATCTACAAATGGCCAATAAGCCTGTAAAAAGATGCTCAACATCATTAGTCATCAGGGAAAGGCAATCAAAACTATAGTGAGGGCTTCCCTGGTGGCTCAGTGGTTAAGAATCCACCTGCCAATGCAGGGGACACAGGTTCGAGCCGTGGTCTGGGAAAATCCCACATGCTACGGAGCAGCTAAACCCGCGAGCCACAACTACTGAGCCCACGTGCTGCAACTACTGAAGCCCGCATGCCTAGAGCCCGTGTTCCACAACAAGAGAAGCCACCACAGTGAGAAGCCCATGCACCGTAATGAAGAGTAGCCCCCGCTCGCTGCAACTAGGGAGAAGCCCACACGCAGCAACGAAGACCCAACGCAGCCAAAAATAAAATAAATTTATTTAAAAAAAAACAACTAGTGAAATACTACTTGACACACACTAGGATGGCTATGATCAGAAACATAGATAATAATGTGTTGCTGAGGATGTGAAGAAATTGGAGCTCTCATATACTGTTGATGGGAATATAAAATGGTACAACTGCTCTGGAAAACAGTCTGGCAGTTCCTCAAATGATTAAACATAAAGTTATCATAATGATCCAGCGATTCCACTCCTAGTGATGCCGAAAACTCGACCTCTGTGCGCTGGGGCTGAATCGAATCTTGGAGATAGAGTTTCGGGTGAAGTAGAAAGAATAGCTTTACTGCTTTGGCAGGCAAAGGGGGAAACAGCACGCTCCTGCCCAGAAACACTGTGTGTCCAAACCTGGTAGGCAAATATTTTTATTTCATGATCTTCCTGACATATGTTTCTCGTATTTTTTTTTTTTTTTTATCCCTTTCAACGTATAGCCAAGGAAGGCACGACTGAAAAATGCAGTCTGTGTTTCATTTAGGCTGGTGCTTTGTATTAGTCCCACATCAGTGTCTGGCATGGAGAAAGCATCGTGAGGGGTCTGGGAGAACTTTCTTACTTCTGAGTCGAATTCTCACAGTGACTTCAGTCTGTTTTTTGAAGTATTATAAATTCTTGGCCAGGTAATCCCTGAAACTCATGTTCAAAGGCAAATACCAAAGCATATCCTAAAACCAAATATAAATGAATTTTAGATGGACTGCCATTTTAGCTGACTCACATCACTGCTCCCCTCATCGTGATTTTTGGAAGCTTGTCAAAGGGACTGGAAGCTCTAACTCAGGTGTTTCAGAAACAAATAATGCATTTTTGATATTTCCCAGAGAGGACATTATTATATATCTTGAAATCTCAGCAAGGACTTGCCTCACCACAAAGCAGGGATGGCCGTGAAGGTGAAACCCTGTATCCCGTTGACCAGCCCCCTCGTGCACTGCCGTACCCTTTCCTTACAGAATCTGTGCTGTCTGACTACATCATGGTGTGATCTTCAGAGGAGACAGGTCATCTCATTCCTTTGTGACCTGACTTTCCGAGATTCTTTGTTTTATGGGACTGTGGAGTCTGGTGTGTGACACAGGTCCAATGACCAGGTGTGCTATTTCTTTGGTGTTTCCATGATTGATATTCTTGTAAATCCCTTTGGGGATTTTAATACTGTTCAATCTATATTTAAACCATTAAATCTGACAATAAGAAGTAGGACCCTTGGCAGAAATTAATTGCATATTTGAGAATGGCCGGTTAACGAACACCTAAACAACTTCATAGAGCAGGCAAGAACAGGTCTTTCAAGCAAAAGGGGTCCATCTTCACCTGCTCCCTGAGTAACTGGTGCCAGGGTGGCAAACTCCAGAATCGCCATTAGTTTGGATACCATGGATTAGTTTTCTGGAGAAGTCGGTTGTGATGCTAATGTGGTACAGGGCATTCTTTCTCTTTCTGTCCTTGTCCCAAGCCTGTCATCCTGCAGAGCCCCTGAATGCAGTCTTGTTATGCTGTGAGGTACAAAGTCACACCAAGGAACTCTAGCTGGTAGGCATTTGTGGCAGTAGGAACATAAAGTGGATAAAGGTCTCATCTGTATTTGTTTTCTCTCTCCCATCTCCTGCATCCTTACCAGGCAAAAGTAGAAGAAAAGATCCAAGAGGTCTTCAGTTCTTACAAGTTCAACCACCTTGTACCAAGGTAAGCTGTGGTTAAGTGTTTGAGGGGATCCGGGAAATACCATCTCCCATGGGAGCCTTTCTTCTTTCCTCCTTGAGCTTGTCCAACCTCAGGGGATGAGTCTGCTGTGAGGCTGGTGTTCCCTGACCTTGGGGCTCCCTGGAGGTGCTCCTGACCCCAGCTCCTACCACTATTAGAATACTGTCTAGAGGAGCTGCTCACTTGAACTGAGCCATCAGCTGTTACATGGGGATGCCCTCAGGGCCTGAACTCTGAGCTCTGAAGGTGGAGAGAGGAAGTTCATGATCTTGAAGCTTAGTTCTGACCTGCTGTGCTGATGTTCAGAACTCTCAAGCTTTTCATATAACACTTTGAAACAGATGTAGAGTCCAGGGGGATGGCAAAGGATGGATTCCTTTGATGTATATTATGACTTGACTGGGAAAATGTGAGAAGTTTGAGCTTCTCCCAGCCTGGCCTTTACTGGTGATTGTGCAGCAGATTCCCAAGGGCGACATTTCAAGTGAGAAATAAAATGCCTTTTGTTTTCCTTGGTGCTTAGTAAGTTGAAGCCTTCTGAGCTCTTTGATGTCAGAAATTCCAAAAGGAGGATTATAAGCAGAAACTTATTAATTTGAACCTTCATTTTCTCTTTTTTCCCCCAATTTTGTAATGTATCACACTAGAATTTCATAAGGTTATTTCATTTATTAGCATTTCTCTTCTAATCACAGATTGCTTCTCTGAAACTGTCCTGTGTTATCTTTCCTGATCAGTAGTCCAAATTGTGTTTGGTCATTGTTTTATCTTAATGTTATAGCACTATTCCTTGACAGTCTCTGGACGTAGTCTAGTTGGGCCGCTGGCTGATTCTCTCTGGATGGGAAGCTGAAGGGTCTGAGGTCCAGCCTGACCTCCTTTATCATGTCTCCCAATTTCCTGAGGCCTCCTAACACACTAACTCCTGGCAAGTCAGTCTCTGGGTACTTCTGCTTACTGGACCATTACAAATATTTCTAGCCTGAGTTAACTTGGTGTCTTTTTTTGCCACCATTCCATTTTGCCCTTATTTCCATGAGAAGAAATTTAGTTAAAATATTCTGATTAGCCAAGGCAGAAAACAGTTGGAAAAATGGAAAGACAGGTGGAAGAGTTCTCTTGATCTTTCTTCCCTAGAGCAGAAAAGGAAAGCATCAACTAACCAGAGGAGTCTTCTTCCAAACTGCTAACCTAAATTTCTACTTTAACTCGTAGCCCAGACCTCAATCAATGAATTATTGCTTTTGTCGTGAGCCACAGTTGGAGCTTAGCAAACGACACCATTTGTGTAAACAGCTCGGGGAGAAGGAGCTCTCTGCCCAGTACAGGCTGTTTCCCCAGAGGTGGTAGGACTTGGTGATGGTGAGGGGCATGGTGGCTTCAGGAGGGGTTTGTGGTTAGAGTTGCATCACGATGACTCACCTGATTGTGCTCTGAGTCACTGTGCCCTGTCACCAGCTCTGTGGACACATATCCTCTGTATTTCCAAAGGGACCTTTGATCATTTGACATTCCTTTTTCACCCACCATCAGAATAGAGCCCTTGGACTTTCCTTTTATTCTTACTGAGATGGGACGGAGAATAGGAGGTTACAATCTGGGAAGAAGCTGTGTTTTGGGAGTGGTGGTAGAGGACAGTAAAGGAGTAAAATCCCCTGATTCATAGGTCTTAGGTCAGGTGTGGGTGGAAAACAAAAATGTTTCTGTTGGGTTTGTATCCTTTGTGGAAATAGAATATACCAGGGCTCTGGGTTTATGTCAGGAATCTGACATTTCCCATTTTGTCATTGTTGCCTATGAAAATGAGTGTTTTAAAGGATGCTAATTAGCATCTTATGTCACGGCCTGCTAATTAATATTAGAGATATTACACACTGTGGCCAGATGGCTGAGAATGTAAATCAACTTATCAACATGAGGCTGGAGCCAAACATCTTCACCATAGAATGAACTTCTGGGGTTTAAGAATAAATATGAAAATTTATCAGCATTTTAAATTACTATCACAATTACAATATTTAATATTTTAGTAGTCAAATTTTAAAAGTCTAGTATTGTATTGCAGGAACGAAACTTCCTTGTTAGCTGAAGTGAATATTCAGATAGAGCAATTAATCTAGGTGACATGGCTCGTGTGTGTTTCTGAGGTCATGCTGCTGATCCGATGTGGCAGAATCACACACACTCCCAGGATCACTGACCACGCCCAGGTCCGGGGATGCCAGCAATGGTGCTGAGCGAGGCATCCATCTATTCAGCCTTTCAGAGCCACTGCCAAATAGAAGATTGGGCTGAAGTTCAAGGCTGAAGCTGAATGTTGTTACATTCTACAGTTTATTCCTCATCCCAGAAATGATCTTCCTCACTCTCAGACTGTGAAACATGCATTCTCTCCTGGAGTGAGGGGGTCCCTCCCAAGGAGCTTTTGGACCATGCTTTGAACAGTTCTGTTCATCCGTATCCTGCTTTCCCATAAAAGTTAATTTTTCTTTCCCCGTGGTTAGTCATTCTCACAGTTTCACATGCTTATGAATTTCCCCTTTTCCATGTATTATATTAGCTTTAGTAAGACACCTGAAATGCATAAACCACACACACACACACACACACACTCACATGAAATTTTTAAATTGTCGGGGAGTTCCCTGGTGACCTAGTGGTTAGGATTCTGGGCTTTCGCTGCCGTAACCCAGGTTCAGTTCCTGGTCTGGGAACTGAGATCCCTCAAGCTGTGCAGCGTGGCCAAAAAACAAACAAACAAATTGTTTTTTTCTTGGGAAAAAGTAGCCTGGTGCTCCTTGTAAGGGGGAAATATTGATAATGCTAATAGAGCACTAAAGGTTAAGTGTTGGCAGTTGCTCTGAAGCCAGAATGCTCTGAGTTAAGCTCTCAAAGCAGTTTTCATATGGGCACCTGCTCAGCTTCCATGTTTTCTGCCATTTCGCTATGTGATGATACTTTAGCATTTTCCAAATCCTGAGCAGTTGAAAGATATGGTCCTTCATACTGTTGTTCTTTCCAACGTTCATACAAGTAAGTTCATCTTCCCTCCCACCCTCTCTCAAGTGACTTACTGCTTATGTGCCAGAGGCTTACTTTTTGACTGGAGAAGCCCCTGGCTTTAGTGGGTTTAAAGCCCTCCCAGCAGCCAACAATGGACTGATTGCCTGATCTCTCATCTGTCACAAACAAAAGCATGAGTCTCAGGGATGGTCCACGTTTAGGGGGAGGGAGTGTGTTTGCTGTCATTCAGTTTGCTGTGTTCATTTAAAGTCATTCATTCCTTCACCCATTTGGCAACGGTATCTAGGGGCTCAGGCACTGCTGGGCTCTGGGAACAGGGTGAGCAAGGCTGACCCAGGTCCTGCTCCTGCTGGGCTCTCAGTCTCATGGGGAAGGTAGTTATTAAACCAGTGAATTCAAAGAACATAGTTACCAAGGGGGTGACTGTCTCTCTTTTTTTTTTAATATAAATTTCTTTTATTTATTTATTTTTGGCTGCGTTGGGTCTTCATTGCTTCTCCCTAGTTGCCGCGAGCGGGGGCTACTCTTCGTTGCAGTGCACGGGCTTCTCACTGCGGTGACTTCTGTTGTGGAACACGGGCTCTAGGTGCGCAGGCTTCAGTAGTTGTGGCTCGCGGGCTCTAGAGCTCAGGCTCAGTAGTTGTGGCGCACGGGCTTAGTTGCTCTGCGGCATGTGGGATCTTCCCGGACCAGGGCTCAAACCCGTGTCCTCTGCATTGGCAGGCGGATTCTCAACCACTGCGCCACCAGGAAAGCCCGGAGGTAACTGTCTTAAGAAGGGAACGTGGCGCTCCGAGAGAGAGTAACAGGGAGGGTGTAAATTAGGTTGGATGTAAATTAGGGAAGGTGTCTCAGTCTATTTGGGCTGCTGTAGCAACTTCCTGTAGATTGGGTGACTTAACGTTTATTTCTCACAGTTCTGGAGCCTGGGAAGTCCAAGATCAAGGCACCAGCAGATCTGGTGTCTGGCGAGGACCCGTACCTCTGGTTCATAGATGGCATCTTCTCACTGTATTCTCACCTGGTGGAAGAAGCTCTCTGGGGTCTCTTTTATAAGAGCACTAATCCCTTCATGAGAACTCTACCCTGACCACCTAATCACCATGCAGAGAGGTCCCCACCTCCTAATACCATCACACTGGGGATTAGGATTTCAACATAAGAGTTTTGGAGGGATGTAGACATTAAGTCGTAGCAGAGGCCTCTCAGAGAAAGTGACTCTTAGGCTGAGACCTGGGGGGTGAGTAGGAATTGGCCAGTTTAGGAGGTGGTGGGACTTTTCCAGGCAGAGGGAAAACATGAGCTACAGCTCTGAGACTGAAAAGAGCAGAGTGCACCCAAGGCAGTGTGACTGGAGCTTGGTGAGGGCATGGGACTGTACTGTACATACTGCACGGTACACAAGTATTTCTAAGATACTTCTCCAACAGTGGAACCAGGCTGCCAGTATCCTAAATATATGCATTTATTTGGTCATTCCTGTGTGTCCCAATCTCCCACCCCTCTCTCCGCAGCCACACAGATGCCCTCCTCAGCCAGTTGAGCACTGCAGCGTGCCCTGCGGCGTGCCCTGCCACCCCACTCCTGGCAGAGCCTGGCTTGTTCTGCTCCACCTGATTGAATGGCTTTGGGGCTGAATTATTCAGAAAGGAAAGGGAAAGAGCTCTAGCTTTTCTTTTCTAACGCCCTACACAGAAAAGAGTTTTAGATCTAGAGGTGACTTTAGACTAAAAGAATGGTAAGAGTATTAGTTTGCTAGGGCTGCTATAATCAAATACCACTGATGGGGTGGCTTAAACAACAGAAATTTGTTTTCTCACAGTTTGGGAGGCTGGAATTCCAAGATCAGGGTGCTGGCAGGGTTGGTTTCTCCTGAGGTCTCTCTGCTTAGCTTGCAGAGACCGCCTTCTCACTGTGTGTTCACATGGCCTTTTCTCTGTGTGGACTCCTCCCCAGTGTCACTTACTCTTTTTATAGGATCACCAGGTCCCATTTAACCTTAAATACCTCTTTAAAGGTCCTATCTTCAAATGCAGTCACACTGGGGGTTAGGGCTTCAACATATGAAATTTGGGGATGGGGGGAGACACAATTTAGTCCATAACAGTAAGGCTCTTAGTACAGTCTCTGGCTGACCAAAAGAAACTGGATATATGTCCCTTCAACTTAAAAGAATCATAAACCTCAAAGAAGAAGTTAAAATTCAAGCAGCATTGTGGCCCTTGAAGCTCTAGATAAACAAAGAAACATTTCCCGAGATTTTAGAATAACATTTACATATTAGCATTTTTGTGTGTGTGCTTGTATGCATGTGTACGTGTGTTTATGATTAAGTTGATGAAAGTGAAAGGACAGTTTCCCTTGTGGAAAAAGCCACTGAAAGAAATTTCTCTTCCCCTGCTTGTGGCCAAAGTTGGTCTTCAGATGAAACCAGCTAAAGGAATTCACTAGTTCCCTCTTAGCAGGACTCCCAGGGCCTGGCTATCTGTGAGTGAGGTTCGGGGTGGGAGGAGAGCTATTGGGGAGCCCCCTTTGGGCTGCCTCAGGTCCCACTTCTAGGGACCAACTCAGAGCTGCAGGAAAGGTGCCTGAAGCTTCTTTCAGTTAGATGTTTCTGGTCAGGTGAGGCTTCAGGTAGCTTCTTGTCACTTCAGGACCCTGAGGAGTAGCAGAGTCTCTTCCTCCCTACACATAGAAAAGCCTTTGCCTCTGAGGTCTTTCATTTCCTAGGACGGACAAGCCCCTTGTCAAATGAGAGGAGTGAGAAGACAAGGGAAAGGGTTCATTCTCCATGGTTGGTTTTTCCTTTCCCCCACAATAAGGGGAAGGATTTGTTTGTGGCTTAATTCAGCTCTCTAGAAATACCGAGTCCTCCAGGGAAGTTTAACCCCTGGCTGACAGGTCTCCTGCAGTGTGGCATGTGTGACCACACGAGAGACTGATGGGAAGCACCCCTGAGCCAGAGTGGATGCCATCTGCGATCTAACCAACCCCTCCTTGTCCTCTCTGCTTGCTCGCATTTTAACTTTCCCTTTGAGGTTTGTCATTCTTTTTAATTGACAGGACACGTACCCAGGGAGAAGTCTCTTTGGGCTAGTCAGAAACTGACGCTACCATTCCTCTATTCTTTCTCTCGTTCATTCAGACAGTAAACGTTGAGAGCCTGCTCTGTGCTGGGCCCAGGTGCTGAAGCTAGATGCGCGCTCCCTTCACGGGGTTATAGGGTATGCAGTAGGCAGGCAGACCCAACAGGGAATTCCAGTCAGTACCTGGTCCCTTTCCCCAGCATTACACTTAGGATCACAAAATTTTATTCTCAAGAAACTTTTAATGCTGTCTTGCCCGACATTTTAAATGAGGTGGAAAGTGTTCTCGTTATTGGAACAGAGTATTTTCCCTTCTCTCCTCTGTGGCCTAGCATCCCAGGGTATTTGGCATATTCAAATTCCTCTGACTGTTTTTCGGACTGGAAAGAACTGACCTGTAGAAACCCCTCTGTGACCTGATCCTTTCATAGTTAGAAGTCAGGAGTTCTGCCTCCAAATTCTGTGCTTGCCCTCACCTGGATTGGGTTTCTCAGCCTCCTCTCACTTCTTGAGTGGGTCCCTGCCTGCCCTGTTAACCGTCTCCTGCGCCCTCCTGGTTTTTCTCATCCATCACACCTATGCTGGCCACACTCAGCCTGCCCAGCCAGGGCCAGGCCGCGCGGTGTGCTCTCGTCAGCTGTCCGCTGATCTCACTCTGCTCCCTCACACCTCTACCTTTCTGCTCTTCCCGTCTTATGAGCCCTAACCACAGTACCCCTGTCGCTGCTTCTGCTAAAGGGTCCTAGCAAGATTGCCAAGAAAAAAAATCATACAACAGTGCCTTCTGAATGGCTTCATCAAAAGTTTATACTCCTCAGCTTCAGCTGGGCCTTCACGCCGGTTTATCATCCTTCATTCATCTTGTGTAGATTCCCTAACATATTCCCCATTATGGCCAGCGCACACTCTCCCAGGTCTTGCCTCCTAATTCCTGAGAAAACTGAGGCCGTCCCACGTTTCCTTGGTTTCCCTCTTCCCCACTTGAGAGTCCTCTGTTTGTCTAATTTCACACTCTCCCATTGTTTCTGTTCTGAGAATGTAGACTCATTCATTATTTTCAGACTCACCTCTCCTCCTGATGCCCTCACCTGAATACACCTCCAGTGCTTAAAGCCCACCTGTCCCTGTGCTCACTGAGCCCTGACCCCTGGACCTCCTTGAAAGAGAAATTGAGTCTGGCCATCTCTTCTTTATGATCTGGAATCTGCTCTCCTCACTCCCTGACTCTCTTGAAGGTCACCAGCCACTTTGTAGTTTGTCCTCTTTTTCCTCACTCTTACTGCACTGTTTGCCGCTGTTAAAAACCTCCGTGAGGGCTTCCCTGGTGGCGCAGTGGTTGGGAGTCCGCCTGCCGATGCAGTGGACACGGGTTCGTGCCCCGGTCCCGGAGGATCCCACATGCCGCGGAGCGGCTGGGCCCGTGAGCCATGGCCGCTGAGCCTGCGCGTCCGGAGCCTGTGCTCCGCAACGGGAGAGGCCACAACAATGAGAGGCATGCGTACCGAAAAAAAAAAAAAAAAAAAAACCTCCGTGAAATTCTCTCCTCCTGCTCTGCCTGTGAGGCGACACTGCCTTTGTCCTTCCTCTGCTTGTGTACTGCTCTTTACTTCTCTCTTCTGGCTCCTAGTCCTCCAAGCCCTTAAAGATGGGTCTTCCCTCAGTTCTGCCTTCAAACTTTTCTCTCTGCTCTGTCCTCTACTCCTGCAGCTTCACCTGTCACCTGCTTGCAGATAAATGATTCCCAGTTCGTCTGTGTCACCTGGATCCCTCTCCAGAGTCTCACATGTGTTTCCAGCGATGTGACTGACATCCGCACCTGAATACACTTCCAGTGCTTCAGAGTCCACCTGTCCACAGTCAGCTTGTCTTGGGCACCGTGCTAGGTGGAGCCCTCAGAACTCTAAGTTCTTCCCACCTGGTTGACTCTTAATAGCATCTTACCCTGTCTTCCCACCTCATCTCTCTCCCCACTTACTGCTTTCATCAGTACAGTTTGTAAACACATATTGAATACCTACTGTGGTCAGATAATTTTTCTAAAGCACAGTTCTGGTCATTTTTTCTCAGCTGAAAACCCTCAGGGTTTTCCTTTGCCTATTTTTTTAAATTGACGTATAACTGACATAACATTATATTCATTTCAGGTGTGCAACGCAATGATTCAATATTTGTATGTATTGCAAAATGGTCACCACAGTAAGTCCAGTTAACATTCAGCACCATATATAGTTATAAATTCTTTTTCTTGTGTTGAGAACTTTGGAGACCCACTCTCCTAGCTACTTTTAAATATGCAGTACAGTATTATTAACCATGTCACTGTGCTGTACATTACATTTTCATGACTTATTTATTTTATAACTGGAGGTTTGTACCTTTTGACCCCCTTCACCTATTTCACTGCCCTCCCCCTTCACTTCTCACGTCAGGCAACCACCAATCTGTTTTCTGTATCCACAAGTTCAGGGCTTTTGTTTGTTTTTTTGGTGGAAGCCCTAGAGTGCCACATATGAGTGAGATCGTCCAGTATTTATCTTTTTCTATCTGACTTATTTCACGTAGCATAATGTCCTCAAGTTCCATCCATGTTGTCGCAAATTCCCTTTGCGTAGTAAGTTGAGTTAAATTCCTCAGCTGGCATCCCAGATCCCTGTAAAAAGGGCCTCTTGACCATTCCTCTTTCATTCCTAATAGCCAGGCCAAATCCCCGACCTGCACTCCCTCTGCACACTTTATACCTGTCTGCATGGTGTAGTAGCCGTTAGCCACTTGTACCTGTTTAAACGTAAATTAATTAAAATTAAATAAAGTTTAAAATTCAGTTGCTCAGTCGCACTAGCCACATTTCAAGTGCTCAGTATGCACATGTGGCTCGTGGCTACCTATCGGACAGCACAGACAAAGACACTTCCATCATCACTGGAAGTTCTTTTGGACGGCCCTGGTCGGTTCCTTTTGTTTTTGTTCCTTCTTGGCTAAACTGTCCTCCCACCAACTCCTCACCTCCTCTGCCTATTAAAATATTCTCCTTCTTCCAGGGCCCCTACCTCAAATTCCACCTGTTCACACAACCTTCCCTGATCGTTGTTTTCTGAATGAGATGCCCTCCCCCAAACCCTTTAGAACTTCTAGTATTTTATCTGTCTTCCCTTTATGACACCTACCCAGTTTTCCTCATATTGTAACCGCTTATGTCCTTATCTCATTTCCAGTACTGAATTAGACTTTTTGAAGTAAAGACTACTTCTTCTCGGCACAGTGCAGTGGGAGTTCAATAAACAATTGTTGAATTGAATACCTAGGAAAGAGGCTGGTTCTTCTTTCATTTTATTTCTGGAATCAGCAAGCACAGTGAATGTCTTAAATTCTTTACTTTTTTCCTTCCTTCCGTAATCACACAGACCCCTTCTGTCAGACCCAGCGAGAAGTGCAGCCCCTGTCCTCTGCCTGCCTGTGCAGGTGGCCATGGCCAGCACAGTCCATCTTAGAGCCAGTGTTGCTGACATCAGGGCCGAGGAGAGCGACTGGCTGCGGAATACACACATGATCCTCAGGCCAGGGCTGTGGGTCAGCACGTGGGAGGTGGAATTTCGGGGAGGGAATACTAGATGGATGAGTGAGGGGCAGGCAGGGTACAAACCACAGACTTCAGAGAAGTGACCCCAGAAGAAATGACCAGAACGACAGAGGCTAACCAAATCAGGGACGTGGCGAGGCTCACATTTAAATTGCCTACAGGATGGGGAGCCGCAAGGTATCTGTTCTCAGTTAGACCCTGGAGGAACTTTCTGGGTGGTTTGTTACCGCCTGGCTAAGTGTGCTCACAGTGGCATTTCTAGCCCAAAGCTACTGGCCACGAAGGAGAGTTTGTTTTTAACATTTTATTTATTTTTTGTCTGCACGAATTTTTTATTTATTAGTTTTTTTTGCTGTACGCCGGCCTCTCTCTATTGTGGCCTCTCCCATTGCGGAGCACTGGCTCCGGATGCGTAGGCTCAGCGGCCATGGCTCACGGGCCCAGCCGCTCCACGGCATGTGGGATCTTCCCAGACCGGGGCACAAACCCGTGTCCCCTGCATCGGCAGGCGGACTCTCAACCACTGCGCCACCAGGGAGGCCCTGATTTTTAATTTTTTTAACATTTTATTTATTTATTTATTTTTTGGCTGCGCCGTGTGTTTGTTGCGGCACGCCGGATCTTCGCTGAGGCATGCAGGATCTTTTGTTGCAGCGTACGGGCTCTTTGTTGGGGTCCAGAGGGCGTGGGCTCCACAGTTGGCAGCACGCAGGCTCTCTCTCATTGAGGCGCGCGAGCTCGGTAGTTGTGGCGCGCGTGCTTAGTTGCCCCGCGGCATGTGGGATCCTAGCTTCCGACCAGGGCTCGAACCCGTGTGCCCTGTATTGGAAGGCGGATTCTTTACCACTGCGCCACCAGGGAAGCCCCGCCCCAAACATTTGCCGGCGCCATTTCCAGACACGTTAGGGACGTTCAGAGACTGGCCTCTTTTCTCTAGTTTAGCCGCCCCGGGGAGCTCATTGACTGTGGGGGGATGACCAGAAGGTGTGAGTGAGTGTGTGCGTGTGTTCTGTAGTGGGGGAAGCCGAGGCCGTTAGAGTAGGTTTACAAAGCTCTTTATCTTTCCAGGCTTATTTTGCAGAGGGAGAAGCACTTCCATTATCTGAAGAGAGGCCTCCGACAGCTGACAGATGCCTACGAGGTAAACACCTTGCCCAGGAGCTTTCTCTATCAAATTATCAGTCAGATCTTTCTCCTTTTTTACTGTTTGGATGTAAAAGACACTATGGGCTTGCCCTGTCGTAGAGTCACTCACCGTCCCGTGTGGCTCTGGTGAGAACCGGGTCTGCAGCAGCTCTGCCCCACAGAGCCGGGACTCCTACTTCCGAAAGGACAGAACCCGATCTCTAGTCTCGTCCTCCCTGACAGCTGGTGGAGGCCCCAGATGGGGTGGGGCTTTCACCCCTATCGTGGCTGAGGGGGGTTCACATGGTGTTCTTCTAGACACCCCTTGACCGCTAAAAGGTGGTCTAGATACCTGTTCATCCCCACCCCTTGGCCCTGTAAGCTGTTCTAATTTCTCTACTGGCCAAAGGACCAGTATATAAGTCCCTGCGGTTTAACACTGTAAAAATGCCCAAACGTGGAGTGGATCTTAAATCAATATACCTTAGAGCCCTAGGGGTCCAGAGAGGGGCTCAGGGGAGGCCAGCGGAGGTGGAGGGGAGGGGTGTTGGGAATAGGGGTGAGTAGCAGCCAGAGGGTGAATGTGAACCAGAGGCCGCCAGTTTCCCTGCCCCACTTTACATAGAGCAGCTCTGCTTTGAATGTGCTTTTATTTGGGGGTTCTACATTTGATTATTTACAGCAGGAATTTGGCCCTATAGACCCAAGCGGGTAGCATAAACGAGAGACGTGGGCTTGGTTGGGGGACGGTGCGTGGGGTGGAACTGAGGCAAAGCAGAGGACCCACGCCTTTACTCTGTTCCTGCCAGTTGCCGCCAAACCGCAGTGCAGACCCAGGGTTGCCAGATCTCTTCTTGTTTTTCCAAATGAAGCCAGAAATTCAGATTTCTCTGTGGATCTCTCAACACGTAAATGTTACAACCAATTCTAATTAAACAAACAAAACACTACAGGGAACAAGCAGGACGCATCCCTGGGTTACGTTTGGCCTGTGGACTTTCAGTATTCAATCCTCAGTGATTAGGGTCCAGGCAACCCTGATACAATTAATGCGGTGACAGCTAACAATTCACTGAAGGGTGTGCTAAAAGCTTGCCGTTCATTGTCTCATTTAATCCTCACGGCTACTCCAGGGGGTAGGTAAGTCTTTATTTCTTCATAGATAAGGAAATAGGCATAGCAAGATTAAGTATTTGCTCAAAGGCACATAGCTAGTGAGAGGAGAAGCTGGCACTGAAACCGATAGCAGTGTCTTCTGTCACCACACCAGCTGCCCCCAGGTGGGGAGCTAGCACATTTATGTGCACATTTATGAAGAGGGCAGTTTGGGACAATGGAAAGAGCACTGGACTGAGAGTCTAGAAGCTGGCAGTCTTATCTTATCTCTGACGTTTACTCTCTGTAATCTGGAAAAAGTTCATCTCTCTGGATCTCATATATAGACTTTGGATTTGTAAAACTGGGGCAGTAATACTGCCTGCCCGCCTAGCTTTGAATGCTTGAATATTTATGGCTTGAGTTAGGATGAAGACCTGCTCACATGTCACCTTTGGAAACCTTTCCCAGCTCCCCAGGCAGAGGTAGTCAGTTTCTTTCACGTACCCATTATAGCGTTTATCCAGGTATATGTATGCATTAGTTTTGTTCTGCCTTGTTTCAGAAAGACACTTGTACTTACATGTCTTTCTAATTGCCCTCTTCCTCTACAGAAAACCGCACACATCCTAAACAAAGTATCTTAAAAGTAGGAACTGAATTTTACTCATTACTGTGCCCCCAGGGCTTGGCATGAGGAGATACTTACTGGATGAGTTACTCCAGGTAATCCCATCCTGAGGTTGTGTATCTTCTTGGGTCTGCACTGAGAAAATAGTAGCACTTAACTTTCTGGCATGTGAGAAGTCCTCTGCTCGGCTTCTTTGGATGTCTGTCAGGGAAGGACCCATTGGGTTCAGGTTAAACTCCTTTGTCCCATTGTCCTTTTCTCACATATGGTCATTTCAGCTCCTGGCTAAAGCCACCAGGCAAAGTGTCCGTCATTCACTGTTCAGAGGTTGTCCTCCTCCTCCTTGCCAGGCTGCCAGGAGGGAGACAGATGTCTCCCTTTTCACACTGAACAGTTGGAGACCCTGCTGCCTTTTCAGCAGGGTCTTGGAATGATTCTGAATAAGGGGTGTGTTTTTTACCCTGTTCCTTTTGCAGTGTCTGGATGCCAGCCGCCCATGGCTCTGCTACTGGATCCTGCACAGCTTGGAACTCCTAGATGAGCCCATTCCCCAGATGGTGGCGACAGAGTGAGTCTGGCTTTGGGGAACCTGGGGTGTTCTCTGAAATTGTATTTTGACTTTGGGGTTCTTTTTGTTTTGTTTCTGTTTTATTTATTTTGAATGAAAAACACAGAGCACTACAAAGAAACCGTTGCCCTTCTCTTGACCTCCAGTAACTTCCTGAAACTCTTCCACTTCAGAAGCCCATTGTATGCTCATGGGTAGAATAAGACTTTGAACTCCCAAGATAAGGATTCTGTTTCTTCTGTGGCCTTTTCTTTTGGCTCTTGCTCTGGTCTTTGAGAAAAGTCTTCATCATCAACTCTGGAGAAATATGATTTTGCCAGAAAGTACAGTATGCAATTGAATAGCTTCTGTGGGGAAACACGTGGCAACCCAATGGACCAAAATGCCTTTGATTCCATAAACACCTCCATAGAAGTCCCTCCTCACCAATGCCTGGGAGGGACAGTATGGCTCTTGGTGGCAGTGGATGTGTTACCGTCTTGGTGTACAAATGTCATGACATCGTTTTCCTAAGCTTCTGATTTATGGTTAAAGATCTAAGCAACTAGGATTCTTCCCCAAGTGCTGGTGCACATGGTGTCCTCAGTGTGGCTTCTCATCCTTAGACGCTCATAGTTTGTATTTTAAAGAAGAAACCGATCATCACTCTAGTCTGAGGGGTACCTGAGGTAGCAGAGAGCCGCCAGGAATTGGATCTAATGCTCCAGTTCTCACTGAGAGAGATCGCATCCCCCCAGCAGCACCTCGACCTCATCTCTCCTGCTGCTGCTCCGGAAGGAGAGTCAGAGGGAGGCCCCTGAGCCAGGTTCGTTTGCCCGCAGCACACAGGGGCAGCTGTGCCGGGATGCGTGGAAGCCAGCACGTACCCCTCCCTGGCCGCAGTCCCCCTGCCTGGGTCACACTGTCAGGTCAGAAGAACAGAGCCACACATTGTCTCATTCATTCCGTCTTAACAATAACCTCTCATTCTTGCCTTCCTGGGCAGGGTGTCTTGTGATGAATGTGGATAGGGAAGATAAAGAATTAGGCCATTAACCCTTGTGATGTGTATGATGCTTTCAGAGGGAGAGGAAAAATATGCATTGTCTTCCACATCACAGAGCTGCTGCAAGCCTAGTTGCTTCTAGCTCTGGATGTAGAGTTGGACACAGTTTCTGCAGTAACAGGAATTTAATTGTCAAAATAAAGGCCTGTGTGTTTTTGAAATACCAGTTGGGGGTTGTGAATTGTTTGGGACGTTCCCCCCGTCCTCCACATACACAATCAGGATGCACGCTGGGGGAATGGGAATGGGAAAGTCGTATGTGACAGAAGACAAAAGACATGGGAGGATTTTGTGAGTGAAGTGCAGATACCCCCTAAAGGAGCAGTGGTTTGGAGCAGGAAGGATGCCCCCTAGAGGTGGACGTAAACCGGTCTGAAGTGGGAAGATGGTGATAAGGGGCTTCCTGACGTGGAAAAACTCGGGTCAGCATCGATTCTGAGTTTTGTCCAGGTTGTATACTTGGTATTTTATATGTAAGGCTTTTCTGAGGGAATAAGTGTCAGCGCAGCTTTTGTGGCAACATCAGATAGGAAGAGAGGGCCCCCTTAGAGGGCTTTTCACACTGAACGATTGGAGACAACCTAAATATCAACAGTCAGGGATGCTATAAGTGTAAAGTTCAGGTAAAGTATCTATGTCATGATACATACAATGAAATACTATGCAGCCACGTAAAAATTTAAAAGTTAACAGGTGTTAAATAGACTTATTGTGGTGATCATTTCCCAGTATATACAGATATCAAATCATAATGTCAAATCATCTGAACCTAATATAATGTTACATGTCAATTATACCTCAATTAAAAATTTACATATATATATAAATGTGTGTATCTGTATATAAAAATGTATGTATATAGAAAGATATTTAAATGAGAAAAGATAAAGATTCATTTTTTATAGATTAAAAATAAAGGTGGTTCTATGCATAGAAAAAAACAAGGATATATACACATATGGTAGTAGTTATTTGTGCAGATGGTGGGGTTGAAGGTGATTTTTTTTCTTTTCTTTTTTAAGCTGATTTGCATTTTCTAAAATTTCTACAATGAAACTATTGTTTTGTAATTAAAAGAATGTTTTAAAACTAAAAAGCTGATTTGGAGGAGAGGAGAAGAAGATGGCGGAAGAGTAAGACGTGGAGATCACCTTCCTCCCCACAGATACACCAGAAATACATCTACACGTGGAACAACTCCTACAGAACACCTACTGAACGCTGGCAGAAGACCTCAGACCTCCCAAAAGGCAAGAAAGTCCCCACGTACCTGGGTAGGGCAAAAGAAAAAAGAATAAACAGAGACAAAAGGATAGGGATGGGACCTGCACCAGTGGGAGGGAGCTGTGAAGGAGGAAAGGTTTCCACACACTAGGAAGTCCCTTCACGGGCGGAGACTGCGGGTGGCAGAGGGGGAAAGCTTCGGAGCCGCGGAGAAGAGCACAGCAACAGGGGTGCGGAGGGCAAAGCGGAGAGATTCCCGCACAGAGGATTGGTGACGACCGGCACTCACCAGCCCAAGAGGCTTGTCTGCTCACCCGCCGGGATGGGCATGGGCTGGGAGCTGAGGCTCGGGCTTCGGTGCTTAGATCCCAGGGAGAGGACTGGGGTTAGCAGCTTGAACACAGCCTGCAGGGGGTTAGTGCACCGTGGGCTAGCCGGGAGGGAGTCTGGGGAAAAGTCTGGACCTGCCGAAGAGGCAAGAGACTTTTTCTTCCCTCTTTGTTTCCTGGTGCGCGAGGAGGGGGATTAACAGCGCTGCTTGAAGGAGCTCCAGAGATGGGCGCGAGCCGCGGGTAAAAGCGTGGACCCCAGAGACAGGCATGAGACGCTAAGGCTGCTGCTGCCACCACCAAGAAGCCTGTGTGCAAGCACAGGTCACTCTCCACATCCCCTTCCGGGGAGCCTGTGCAGCCTGCCACTGCCAGGGTCACGGGATCCAGGGACAACTTCCCCAGGAGAATGCAAGGCACGCCTCAGGCTGGTGCAACGTCACGCCGGCCTCTGCCGCCGCAGGCACACCCCGCACCCCGTACCCCTCCCTCCCCCCGGCCTGAGTGAGCCAGAGCCCCCGAATCAGCGGCTCCTTTAACCCCGTCCTGTCTGAGTGGAGAACAGACGCCCTCCGGCGACCTACATGCAGAGGCGGGGCCAAATCCAAAGCTGAGCCCCGGGAGCTGTGCGAACAAGGAAGAGAAAGGGAAATCTCTCCCAGCAACCTCAGAAGCAGCGGATTAAAGCTCCACAATCAGCTTGATGTACCCTGCATCTGTGGAATACCTGAATAGACAACGAATCACCTCAAATTGAGGAGGTGGACTTTGAGAACAAGATTTGTTATTTTTTCCCCTTTTCTTTTTGTGAGTGTGTATGTGTATGCTTCTGTGTGAGATTTTCTCTGTATAGCTTTGCTTCCACCATTTGTCCTAGGGTTCTATCCGTCTGTTTTTTTTTTCTTTAAAAAATTTTTTTTCTTAATATTTTTTATTTTAATAACTTTATTTTATTTAATCTTACTTTATTTTATTATATTTTATCTTCTTTCTTTCTTTCCTTCCTTCTCTCCTCCCTCCCTCCCTCCCTCCCTCCTTCCTTCCTTCCTTCCTTTCTTTCTTTCTTTCTTTCTTTCTTTCTTTCTTTCTTTCTTTCTTCCTTCCTTCCTTCCTTCCTTCCTTCCTTCCTTCCTTCCTTCCTTCCTTTCTTTCTTTTCTTTTCTTTCTTTCTTCTTTTTCTCCCTTTTATTCTGAGCCGTGTGGATGAAAGGCTCTTGGTGCTGCAGCCAGGAGTCAGTGCTATGCCTCTGAGGTGGGAGAGCCAACTTCAGGACACTGGTCCACAAGAGACCTCCCAGCTCCACATAATATCAAATGGCGAAAATCTCCCAGAGATCTCCATCTCAATATGAAAACCCAGCTTCATTCAACGACCAGCAAGCTAGAGTGCTGGACACCCTATGCCAAACAACTAGCAAGACAGGAACACAACCCCACCCATTAGCAGAGAGGCTGCCTAAAATCATAATAAGTCCACAGACACCCCAAAACACACCACCAGACGTGGACCAGCCCACCAGAAAGACAAGATTCAGCCTCATCCACCAGAACACAGGCACTAGTCCCCTCCACCAGGAAGCCTACACAACCCACTGAACCAACCTTAGCCACTGGGGACAGACACCAGAAACAACGGGAACTACGAACTTGCAGCCAGCAAAAAGGAGACCCCAAACACAGTAAGATAAGCAAAATGAGAAGACAGAAAAACATACAGCAGATGAAGGAGCAAGATTAAAAACCCACCAGACCTAACAAATGAAGAGGAAATAGGCAGTCTACCTGAAAAAGAATTCAGAATAATGATAGTAAAGATGATCCAAAATCTTGGAAATAGTATAGACAAAATGCAAGAAACATCTAACAAGGTCCTAGAAGAACTAAAGATGAAACAAACAATGACGAGCAACACAATAAATGAAATTAAAAATACTCTAGATGGGATCAATAGCAGAATAACTGAGGCAGAAGAACAGATAAGTGACCTGGAAGATAAAATAGTGGAAATAACTACTGCAGAGCAGAATAAAGAAAAAAGAATGAAAAGAACCAAGGACAGTCTCAGAGAACTCTGGGACAACATTAAACGTGCCAACATTCGAATTATAGGGGTTCCAGAAGAAGAAGAGAAAAAGAAAGGGACTGAGAAAATACTTGAAGAGATTATAGTTGAAAACTTCCCTAATATGGAAAAGGAAATAGTTAATCAAGTCCAGGAAGCATAGAGAGTCCCATACAGGATAAATCCAAGGAGATATATGCCAAGACACATATTAATCAAACTGTCAAAAATTAAATACAAAGAAAACATATTAAAAGAAGCAAGGAAAAAAAAAAAAAAGCAAGGGAAAAACAACAAATAACACACAAGGGAATCCCCATAAGGTTAACAGCTGATCTTTCAGCAGAAACTCTGCAAGCCACAAAGGACTGGCAGGACAGATTTAAAGTGATGAAGGAGAAAAACCGGCAACCAAGATTACTCTACCCAGCAAGGATCTCATTCAGATTTGATGGAGAAATTAAAACCTTTACAGACAAGCAAAAGCTGAGAGAGTTCAGCACCACCAAACCAGCTTTACAACAAATGCTAAAGGAACTTCTCTAGGCAAGAAACACAAGAGAAGGAAAGGACCTACAATAACAAGCCCAAAACAACTAAGAAAATGGGAATAGGAACATACATATCGATAATTACCTTAAATGTAAATGGACTAAATGCTCCCACCAAAAGACACAGATTGGCTGAATGGATACAAAAACAAGACCCATATATATGCTGTCTACAAGAGACCCACTTCCGACCTAGACACATACAGACTGAAAGTAAGGGGATGGAAAAAGATATTCCATGCAAATGGAAACCAGAAGAAAGCTGGAGTAGAAATTCTCATATCAGACAAAATAGACTTTAAAATAAAGACTAGTAGAAGAATCAAAGAATCAAAGAATCATAATGATCAAGGGATCAATCCAAGAAGAAGATACAACAATTGTAAATATTTATGCACCCAACATAGGAGCACGTCAATACATAAGGCAAATACTAACAGCCATGAAAGGGGAAATCGACAGTAACACATTCATAGTAGGGGACTTTAACACCCCACTTTCACCAATGGACAGATCATCCAAAATGAAAATAAATAAGGAAACACAAGCTTTAAATGATACATTAAACAAGATGGACTTAATTGATATTTATAGGACATTCCATCCAAAAACAACAGAATACACATTTTTCTCAAATGCTCATGGAATATTCTCCAGGATAGATCATATCTTGGGTCACAAATCAAGCCTTGGTAAATTTAAGAAAATTGAAATTGTATCAAGTATCTTTTCCGACCACAACACTGTGAGACTAGATATCAATTACAGGAAAAGATCTGTAAAAAATACAAACACATGGAGGCTAAACAATACACTACTTAATAACGAAGTGATCACTGAAGAAATCAAAGAGGAAATAAAAAAATACCTAGAAACAAATGACAATTGAGACACGACAACCCAAAACCTATGGGATGCAGCAAAAGCAGTTCTAAGAGGGAAGTTTATAGCAATTCAATCCTACCTTAAGAAACAGGAAACATCTCGAATAAACAACCTAACCTTGCACCTAAAGCAATGAGAGAAAGAAGAACAAAAAACCCCCAAAGTTAGCAGAAGGAAATAAATCATAAAAATCAGATCAGAAATAAATGAAAAAGAAATGAAGGAAATGATAGCAAAGATCAATAAAACTAAAAGCTGGTTCTTTGAGAAGATAAACAAAATTGAAAAAGTATTAGCCAGACTCATCAAGAAAAAAAGGGAGAAGACTCAAATCAATAGAATTAGAAATGAAAAAGGAGAAGTAACAACTGACACTGCAGAAATACAGAAGATCATGAGAGATTACTACAAGCAACTCTATGCCAATAAAATGGGCAACCTGGAAGAAATGGACAAATTCTTAGAAATGCACAACCTGCCAAGACTGAATCAGGAAGAAATAGAAAATATGAACAGACTAATCACAAGCACTGAAATTGAAACTGTGATTAAAAATCTTCCAACAAACAAAAGCCCAGGACCAGATGGCTTCACAGGCGAGTTCTATCAAACATTTAGAGAAGAGCTAACACCTATCCTTCTCAAACTCTTCCAAAATATAGTAGAGGGAGGAACACTCCCAAACTCATTGTATGAGGCCACCATCACCCTGATACCAAAACCAGACAAGGATGTCACAAAGAAAGAAAACTACAGGCCAATATCACTGATGAACATAGATGCAAAAATCCTCAACAAAATACTAGCAAACAGAATCCAACAGCACATAAAAGGATCATACACCATGATCAAGTGGGGTTTATTCCAGGAATGCAAGGATTCTTCAGTATCAATCAACGTGATACACCATATTAACAAATTGAAGGAGAAAAACCATATGATCATCTCAATAGATGCAGAGAAAGCTTTCGACAAAATTCAACACTCATTTATGATAAAAACCCTCCAGAAAGTAGGCATACAGGGAGCTTTCCTCAACATAATAAAGGCCATATATGACAAACCCACAGCCAACATCATCCTCAATGGTGAAAAAGTGAAAGCATTTCCACTAAGATCAGGAACAAGACAAGGTTGCCCACTCTCACCACTCTTATTCATCATACTTTTGGAAGTTTTAGCCACAGCAATCAGAGAAGAAAAGGAAATAAAAGGAATCCAAATCGGAAAAGAAGTAGTAAAGCTGTCACTGTTTGCAGATGACATGATACTATACATAGAGAATCCTAAAGATGCTACCAGAAAACTACTAAAGCTAATCAATGAATTTGGTAAAGTAGCAGGATACAAAATTAATGCACAGAAATCTCTTGCATTCCTATACACAAATAATGAAAAATGAAAGTGAAATCAAGAAAACACTCCCATTTACCATTGCAACAAAAGAATGAAATATCTAGGAATAAACCTACCTAAGGAGACAAAAGACCTGTATGCAGAAAATTATAAGACACTGATGAAAGAAATTAAAGATGATACAAATAGATGGAGAGATATACCATGTCCTTGGATTGGAAGAATCAAAATTGTGAAAACGACTCTACTACCCAAAGCAATCTACAGATTCAATGCAATCCCCTATCAAACTACCACTGGCATTTTTCACAAAACTAGAACAAAAATTTCACAATTTGTATGGAAACACAAAAGACCTCGAATAGCCAAAGCAATCTTGAGAACGAAAAACGGAGCTGGAGGAATCAGGCTCCCTGACTTCAGACTGTACTACAAAGCTACAGTAATCAGGACAGTATGGTACTGGCACAAAAACAGAAAGATCAATAGAACAGGATAGAAAGCCCAGAGATAAACCCACGCACATATGGTCACCTTATCTTTGATAAAGGAGGCAGGAATGTACGGTGGAGAAAGGACAGCCTCTTCAATAAGTGGTGCTGGGGAAACTGGACAGGTACATGTAAAAGTATGAGATTAGATCACTCCCTAGCACCATACGCAAAAATAAGCTCAAAATGGATTAAAGACCTAAATGTAAGGCCAGAAACTATCAAACTCTTATAGGAAAACATAGGCAGAACACTCTATGACATAAATCACAGCAAGATCCTTTTTGACCCACTTCCTAGAGAAATGGAAATAAAACCAAAAATAAACAAATGGGACCTAATGAAGCTTCAAAGCTTTTGCACAGTAAATGACCAAAA
The DNA here is from genome assembly GCF_039906515.1 of Pseudorca crassidens. NCBI lineage: Eukaryota > Metazoa > Chordata > Mammalia > Artiodactyla > Delphinidae > Pseudorca > Pseudorca crassidens. The sequence goes on along the minus strand of NC_090296.1, from coordinate 37,192,187 downwards.
GACAACCCTCAGAATGGGAGAAAATATTTGCAAATGAAACAACTGACAAAGGATTAATCTCCAAAATTTATAAGCAGCTCATGCAGCTCAATAACAAAAAAACAAACAACCCAATCCAAAAATGGGCAGAAGACCTAAACAGACGTTTCTCCAAAGAAGGTATACAGACTGCCAACAAACACATGAAAGAATGCTCAACATCATTAATCATTAGAGAAATGCAAATCAAAACTACAATGAGGTATCATCTCACACCAGTCAGAATGGCCATCATCCAAAAATCTAGAAACAATAAATGCTGGAGAGGGTGTGGAGAAAAGGGAACACTCTTGCACTGCTGGTGGGAATGTGAATTGGTACAGCCGCTATAGAGAACAGTATGGAGGTTCCTTAAAAAACTACAAATAGAACTACCATATGACCCAGCAGTCCCACTACTGGGCATATACTCTGAGAAAACCATAATTCAAAGAGAGTCATGTACCACAATGTTCATTGCAGCTCTATTTACAATAGCCCGGAGATGGAAACAACCTAAGTGTCCATCATCAGATGAATGGATAAAGAAGATGTGGCACATATATACAATGGAATATTACTCAGCTATAAAAAGAAATGAAATTGAGCTATTTTTAATGAGGTGGATGGACTTAAAGTTGTCATACAGAGTGAAGTAAGTCAGAAAGAGAAAGACAAATACCGTATGCTAACACATATATATGGAATTTAAGAAAAAACAATGTCATGAAGAACCTAGGGGTAAGACAGGAATAAAGACACAAACCTACTAGAGAATGGACTTGAGGATATAGGCAGGGGGAAGGGTAAGCTGTGACAAAGCGAGAGAGTGGCATGAACATATATACACTACCAAAGGTAAAATAGCTAGCTAGTGGGAAGCAACCACATAGCACAGGGAGATCAGCTCGGTGCTTTGTGACCACCTAGAGCGGTGGGATAGGGAGGGTGGGATGGAGGGAGACACAAGAGGGAAGAGATATGGGAACATATGTATATGTATAACGGATTCACTTTGTTATAAAGCAGAAACTAACACACCGTTGTAAAGCAATTACACTTCAATAAAGATGTTAAAAAAAAGAAAAGCTGATTTGTCCTGATTGCAAGAACCACTTGATAGTTAATGACCAAAATTTTCTGTTTCACAGCCAACTTAAAAGCTTTACCTATGGTTCTTCTGAGCATTGATTTAACAGACCTTTAAAGAATTACTTTGACTTTCCAATAATGTACTTTGTTCTGTGCCTAGCAGGTAGTTAATTCTAGGTGCAGATAATATTTGTAATGAACAGAGCCTAGTAGCTCTGGCTTATAAGGGAATAAACTATTTTTAGTAAGAAAGAGAAATCTTAATGACTTCTATAAAAATATGGAGATTTTTTTTTAAAAAAGACTACCTGATTTTGGATGTTGCCTTTTTATTTATTTTGCACAGGGAAAAGAAATGCTTTGAAAATGTGTTTAGGTTTTTTTTGTTTCCCTCGTCTTTATACAAATATTAAGGTGACCTAGAGGTTGAGTTTAGCTCTAGAGCTCTTGAGTTTAGCTCTGCTGTCCTCTCTTCCCCCTCCCCAGCCTAGTGTGCAACACACTCACACACACACACACACACGTACGCAAGTTTCTCTTTCCTATTTTGTTCACTGTTGTACTTCTGTTTGTTCTGGGAACAATATGACAAGCTGAGTTCCCTCTAGTGGACAAAACCACTTTTGTCAGCTACGGTGACTGCTGACCAAAGCCAGCAAGGCCAGGCTGTTACTGCTGGTATCAGACCTTTCAAGAATAATATATTCATAGGTAGGAATTTAGTGTGACTCTCTTAAGAGATTGTATCCACAAATTTATGCATGTGTTTACCTAAAATAAATTAATATTTTGGAACCATACTAAGTGCATTTGCTTTGTTAATGATTTTGGAACTAAAGGAAGCATCTTTTAATGAGAATCCCATGTTATTGAATTTATTGTTATTGTTATTGAATGCTATAATGAAAACCACAGGGAAACTACTGTACTGTTAGGTCTTTTAGCTTTTGTAAGATCTGAAAAGTATCTTTAACTTAAAAATTATTTTAGGACTTTTCCGCTTGTAAAGTTTTTCTAAAGATTAAATTTAAATTTTCATGTGTCAGTGTTTTATTATTTCCCTTTTGAAAGGTTATTAGTTGCTTGTCCCCTGGCTAGCTCCTGAAATATCTTTCCTTTTAAATTTAATTTGTTTCCTTATCTTTCAGGGAAGATACCTTTCGTGGTCATTTGTCTTCTGGGCATTTTTTGGCCAGGTGCTGCGGGCATCTAGTAGGTGGAGGTTGGGGAAGCTGCTAAACATCCTCCACAGGACAGTCCCCACAACCAAGAATTATCCAGTCCAGAATGTCAGTAGTGCCACGGTGGAGAACCCCTGCTCTAAAATAACCAACTTTAGATTGACCACACTTCCAAAACGGCAGCACACCAGGCATCGCCTCTTGATGAAATCAGAGAACCTGTCGTCCTCCCCAGGGCGACACTGGCCTCCTGGAATCAACAGGAGAGCCTGCTTGTCTTTCCCCTGTTCAATGCTCTCCTCTGCCAGGGAAGGAGTTTTCCTCTCCCTTCTGTCAGCTGAAGCTGTCTTACAGTATGAAAATCGGAAGACTTAACATAGATGTTTTAGCCTGATGTCAAGTCATCCATCCTGCCTTTGCATCTGCTCCTAAGTTATCTGTTCAAGAATGACTGTGCCTATTTCCAAAGCTATCATCTTTCTAACTTATTCTAGGCCTTAAGTCTATCTGTGGTAACCTGTCTGGTGCTGAAGGTTTTCTTAAATCTAACCTAAATTATTCTTGCTGCAGATTAGCTTCAATTTTTTTGTTTGTTTGTTTTGTTTTTTTACGGTACGCGGGCCTCTCACTGCTGTGGCCTCTCCCGTTGCGGAGCACAGGCTCCGGACACGCAGGCTCAGCGGCCATGGCTCACGGGCCCAGCCGCTCCGCGGCATGTGGGATCTTCCCGGACCAGGGCACGAACCCATGTACCCTGCATCGGCAGGCGGACTCTCAACCACTGCGCCACCAGGGAAGCCCCAATTTTTGTTTCTTTGCTAGAAAGTTTGCATAATTACCCTTTGTATACTTGAGGTATTTTGCTGAGTAGCTTCCACACTGTGGTTTTCTTTAATGGTAAGCCTTTTAATCACTTTTATACTTAGCCATTTTTACAACTCTATTCTGAAATTCCTTTGAGTTGGAAAATGGAGGCTTGAGCCAGATATAGTTTTGACCAATACTGTGTATATGATGCTTTGAAAAAGCATTTTCTGTGTTGTTTACAAGTCATGGGCCCTAACCTCTGGTCCTTTTTCTGCTGTGTTCCTAGTTATTTCTTATTTATATGCTTTATATGCTTTATCTCCTACTCCTGCCATCTCTGAGTATATTACTTGCTTCTTACACCTGTTTCACTTGTTTTATTCTTATTGGCTTCTGATTTGTTTTATATTATTCTGGACTTTCACTCCTTGGAGGGTTTCCCTGCTCGTTATGTATTATTTGCTTATATACTATGCATGCTTTTGAGTCCTCCATCCACACGGGTGACAGTGATGTCCAGAATAACCACCATAAGGCAGTCCTCAACCATCCCCTAAAAGTCCAAGTAAATCATCGATAATCTTGCTTTGAACTTAATCCTCTTACAGGTTTTACATACTTTTCAATAGCTGGATGATAAAGCAGTGGTGTCCAATAGAACTTAACAAGGTCATGGAAATAGTCTATGTTTTATTGCAGCCCCTAGCCACATGTAGCTGTTGAGCAGTTGCAATGTGGCTTGTGTGACTGAGGAGCTTAATTTTAAATTTAATTAATTTAAATTGAAATTTCAAAAAGCCTCATGTGGCTAGTGGCTACCTATTGGACAGTGCAGATGTATCACATTGCTACCCAAAATGTGGTCCTCAGACCAGCAGCATTGCCATCACCTGGGAGCTTGCTAGAAATGCAGAATCTCGGGTCCCTTTAGTTCTACTGAATTAGGTCTGCAGTTTGACAAGATCCTCAGGTGACTTCCACGGCACACTCGAGTTTGAGAAGCACTGATACTTGGCTGTACATTGGAGTCACGTGGGGAATTTTTAAAACTATTGCCACTTGGGCCCACCCTCAGCGACTCTGATTTAATTGGTATTAGGTGTGGCCTGGGCTTGGGTTTTTTTTTTTTTTTTTTTTTTTTTAAAAACATCCCCCAAAGTGATTCTAATTATACAGCAAAGACTTGTGGTATTCAAACTTCGTGTGTATCCACATCACCTGGGAATTTGGTAAAATACAGAGGCCCAGCTCTTTCCTGCTTCAGCAGGTCTGGGTCTGGGTCCTTTATTAGCCCTCCAGTGATTCTGATCTCCACATTTGGGGTTTTTAAATTCCTGATCTGGAAGATAGTTTCCCACTTTGTTGGAAGTTGTCATGTAAGCGAGAATGCAATGCCTTGCTGACTTGAAAGAAAATTGATCTACTAGATCTTTCAGTCATATGACTAAATGAGTGATTTATGAATACTTGTTTTCCACAAAGTGTGCCACTCTTGGTGTTTGCTCAGTGTTTCCCGCGTGTGATTTTTAAAATTAGTTGGTGAATTTCTGGTCTCTAAGACAAGTTTTTCTTCCCCTTTGGACCGTTATAAGTATCATTCACATTTTGCTTTTCAGAATTGCTAGGAGTTCTGCTCACGACAGCTGGTAGCTTCACTGTCAGTTTGCCAGTTCCTTAAGGTACAATTTGTAAAGACTCTGGATCAGAATGTTCTATAGTACAGAAGCGTCTCAGACTCAAGAAGAGCCCAACCCCTGTTCCCCACATAGCCCTCAGTCGGTCAGATGCAGCCTGTCAGCTGGGGGCAGTTGGTGTGGAGGGGTGATTTAATGGTGTCTCTGGTACATTCAGATCTCGGCCCATTCCAGACTTTAGGCTACAGGGTCAGGAGTATTGCATTTGCCGTAAGTCTGTCATGGGAGCTGGGGAAGGGAATGGATAACTAGATGACTCTTTTCCGTTTTCTTTTTTAAAATGTGCTGTTAAGTTTTATGTCAGCCAAAAAACTTTATTTTTGTGATCAGGAAACTTTTTGTATGCTAACGCAGCCAACTTTTGTTAGACCAGGAGTTTATTAGCTATTTGTTTCTGGGAAATAGGATAAGAATTGATGAGGGTTTGGGAAACATGTTAGTAAAAAACTCATTTTTCTCTGCAAAAATTAATTGCTATTAAAAACATGTCACAGAACTGTCTTCCTTCTCTGATTATCAACTTCAGTTTCAATCCTTGTGTTTCCTACAGTAAAATTGTGGGTGGAACGTGAAGTGAGTGTGGATTGCTTTTAACCTGTGATGACTTCAGGGCTTTACTAGGAAGTCAGCAGCTTTTCTATGGCTGTCCCTGCCCAGATAATGGCAGGTCTGAAATCAAAAGTCATCAAATATGACGTGGGAAAGGCGCAATCAACTTGTGTCTTAGTGGAGATTAAGTAGACTCTGTGCGACCTCTCTGGCAGCAGTAGATAAGAAAAAATGAGATGAAAGAGCCCAGGAAAAGAAGGCTGTCTGAGCACTAGAAGGACACAGATTTGCAGCTGGTTCTCTTAACTGAGGACTTGTCCTACTAGGAAGCTGTGATCCTGCTACGTTGTGCGGAAACAGCTCGAGGACCAGGACTCTCCGGGGGCACCCCTTTCCGATGAACTTTAGAGGGCCTTAGACAAAGAGGGGCTCTCTTGGTTTCACTTAAAGCAAGAAGATAACTTCTGGGCAGACTGATGCCATGCTTGGAAGCAAGGGCTTGGAGGCCAACCCTCAATAAACAGTTTCCCTCAGTGAAGGAGCTGGAGCCTCTGTGAGACACTCTCCCAAAGCCTCCAGCCTGGGATGCATTCCTGTGATAGGAGTCAGCAGTGCTTAAGTTTGCCACAGTGAGCTGAGCAAGCAGAAGCTCACCTCTTTCTTATTCTCCTAACCGTGGAGGCAGACTCCATTGGAAGCTTGTTTCTTGTCGGTGAGCGGAGTAAAAATCAGTAGCCCACTGGGGCTTACACGGCAATGGGAGTGAGAAGGCATCTCTTTAAATATTCCTGGTAGGCCTAGGTGATGGCTCTAGACCAGCAGTTGAGTATCACCATGATTTAGGCAAAATCCGAAGCCTGGGAGGTACCCTAGAGGCAAGGAGAACGGGCTGGTCCCATAGATCCAGGGTGGCAAATTGAGAGAAAAGTATGGGAAAGATTGGGTCAAGAAGCATGAGACTTACTCCCAGTTCTAAGAACTGCCCGGCCTTATGTTCCTTGCTTCACGACTAGGCAAATGCTTAAATACAAAACTCAGAAAGGAGGGCACACAAAGCTGATGATAGCAGAGAATCAGGCTATCATTAGAGAATTAGGCCCTTTACAGGTGTTGACTGTATCCAGTATATATTCACTAGGTGGGGAGGGGAGGTTTCTTCCCTTTTGAGGAAGGCGGAGGCTTGGAAAGGCATGGACTGGTGGAATTTGGTGTTTTGAAATGAATGCTGTCTGACCTTGTCTTTCCCTTTGGCTGTGTACCTAGCGTGTGTCAGTTCCTGGAGCTGTGTCAAAGCCCAGAAGGTGGCTTTGGAGGGGGCCCTGGCCAGTACCCACACCTTGCGCCCACGTACGCAGCAGTCAACGCGCTGTGCATCATTGGCACCGAAGAGGCCTATGATGTCATTAACAGGTACAGTCAAAGCCAGCAGGACTGGGCACCCAGCTGGGCTCCCGCCTGCTGACAGTGCACTGACCATCGCCATCTCCTGCCTCTCTCCTGTTCATTTCTCAGAGAGAAGCTTCTCCAGTATTTGTACTCGCTGAAGCAACCCGATGGCTCTTTTCTCATGCACGTTGGAGGTGAGGTGGACGTGAGGTGAGTGGGGTTTTTCTCAGGCAGCTGCATCAGCAGATTCTCGGGTTTATCTGCCATCAGAGATGCCAAGCCCGGGGAACAATACAGGGAAGCTGCTGCCTTGTCTCACCGAATGACATGCAGAGTAAAGTGTCAGTGACACAGTTCATAATCACTGCACATACGATACAGATGTCCTCAGGGGTCACTGTCACTTGACTTCTTTTATGTAAATGCCAAAATATGAGTAACACAGAAATAAAATCAAATGCTTTTGTTTTAAAAATGAAAAATACATTTGTGTATGAAAGGATATACTGTAAGATGTAACTGTATACTGTAATATAATTTTTCATCTCTCTGCCATGGGAATGGGAGATATTTTCTGAATGAATTTGATGAAATCATGAGAATGTTTAACAACTGTGTGAGAATTGCTTTGGGTGGTGCAGAAACTCTTAGGGGCCAGTAGGGTGTATGACAAACAGTTGCATGAACTGATGGAACCAGCTGGCTCAAAATGATCATTTTTCTCAAGAATTACAAGTACCTAGCAAGTAGTTTACTCACCTGGCAGGAGGTTGCCTATGAAGCATATAGGGAATTCACTGAATTAGTCATTACTCAAAGGCAGTGTGGATCATTGAGATTTTATACCAGATTATTCTTCTTTAGTCTGATAAATACATTTTTTATGAGGTTTCTATATCAAAGCCATCTTATTGCCTATTTGTAAATGTATTTTCCTCTACACAAGTTGATTAATATTCTGGCTTAACTATTGGTTTGAAAGTGTAGGGGAAGAAAAAAACATGAAAGTTGTGGAGCACAGAACACGTTGCAGATAAAAGTAGGTAACGAGCTGCAAAGACCTTCAGTGAAGGATATTCTTTTGTCTGTAAGTAGACCAGGTATCTGGGAACCTAGGTACCTGGAGAACTGTCTCTCTACTCCCAACGCTTCTGACATGAAATGTCGGGGTGTTTTTTCCTCGTATTAAACAGTTCCGACCCTGACTACCCAGAGTTAGCACACGTCACAGGTTAAGGGCTCAGTCCCACAAGACTGCCCCCATCTCAGACAGTGGTCACAAGTAGTGGGTTCCCAAGTTACCCACACTTCTGCCTGACTTGGCTACAAACCAGGGGTTCCTACGACCCCCTCCTCATTTTAATAATTTGCTAGGAGAGCTCAGAATACTCAGGAGAATTTTTTACTGTTTAACTAGTTTATTATAAAGGATGTCATAAAGGATACAAATGAACAGCCACATGAAGGGGTATATAGAGTGAGGGCTGGAAATGTCCAAGCATAGGGATTTGTGTCCCCGTGACGTTGGGATGTTCCACCCTCCCAGCAGGCACAGGGGTGCGTCCACAGCCCAGAAGCTCCCCAGACTCCTTCATCTAGGGTTTTTATGGAGGCTTCACTATGTAGGCATGATTGATGAACTCATCGGCCACTGGGTGATTAACTCAGTCTTCTGGAGAGTGGGCCTGAAAGTTCCAACCCTCGAATCCCATGGTTGGTGCCTCTGGCAACCAGCCCCCATCCTCCAGGAGTCACCTCATTAGCATAAACTCAGGTGTGGTCGAAGGGCGCATTTTATGAATAACAAGACTCTCCTATCGCCCATCAGTCGGGAAATTCCAAACGGGTTTTATGAGCTCTGTGCTGAGGGGAAGACCAAATACGTATTTCTTCTTATATCACAGTATCCCGGTATCTGTTGTTAAAAGATAAATGGAGTCCCATTAACAATTCTATGAATTTATTTGAGCAAAGATTGATTTGAATGAGGCAGCATCCCATCTAGCACACAGAAAGGAGCCCTGAGGAGCTGTACAAAATGAGAAACTTTTATGGGCAGAAGGGAGCAGGGACAAGGAAGTTAAACCAGGCAAAAAAGCGGGTTGGCTATGTCCACCAGGCAGATTCCCTCACCGCTGCTCGTCAGGTGATTCCTGATTGACGGGTTTAAGATTCCATTTCTGGGAGGGCAGAAACCATAATGAGGTCACGGTTTGGCAATGTGGAGTTTAGCACAAGGGACACTCCCTTTTGGGCCTGTGGTCTTGTTTTTACACTGTGTATGCCAGTGAAGCCAATATAATTATTGAGGAAAAGCAGTATTGTGTTGACGTCTTAAGAAAAAAGTTAAAAAATGTTTTCCCCCTCTTTTTTTTTTTTTTTTTTTTTTGCGGTACGTGGGCCTCTCACCGTTGTGGCCTCTCCCGTTGCGGAGCACAGGCTCCGGACGCGCAGGCCCAGCGGCCATGGCTCACGGGCCCAGCCGCTCCGCGGCATGTGGGATCTTCCCGGACCGAGGCACGAACCCGTGTCCCCTGCATCGGCAGGCGGACTCTCAACCACTGCGCCACCAGAGAAGCCCTGTTTTCCCCCTCTTGGTCACTACATTTTCATCCTGTTCTACAAGTACTCCAAATTTAGCTTTTTAAAGTTTCCTGAGATTATAGGTGAAAGCAAAGAAACCCTGGCAAGATTGCTTTGGCATTTTATCACATACCTTTTTCAGATATGATTACTCTCTAACTTACTCGTTCTGGCGCCGGTTTCCTTCTGTTTTCTTTTTTTTTTCCTGCAAGAGGTGTCCATTGAATTCTGGAGTTCAAAGAGACCCAATACTTTGTTTTTTGTTTGTTTTTTTACTCACAAATAACCTGTGTATGTTTATTTTTTATTTATTTATTTTTATTAGTTATCCATTTTATACAGATCAGTGTATACATGTCAATCCCAATCGCCCAATTCATCACACCACCACCCCTCTGCCGCTTTCCCCTCTTGGTGTCCATACGTTTGTTCTCTACATCTGTGTCTCAATTTCTGCTCTGCAAACTGGTTCATCTGTACCATTTTCTAGGTTCCACATATATGCGTTAATATACGATATTTGTTTTTCTCTTTCTGACTTACTTCATTCTGTATGACAGTTTCTAGATGCATCCACGTCTCTACACGTGACCCAATTTCGTTCCTTTTTATGGCTGAGTAATATTCCATTCTGTATATGTACCACATCTTCTTTATCTATTTGTCTGTTGATGGGTAGTTAGGTTGCTTCCATGACCTGGCTATTGTAAATAGTGCTTCAATGAACATTGAGGTGCATGTGTCTTTTTTTTTTTTTAATAAATAAATAAATTTATTTATTTTTGGCTGTGTTGGGTCTTCGTTGATGTGCGTGGGCTTTAGCTGCAGTGAGCGGGGGCTACTCTTAGTTGCTGTGCACAGGCTTCTCATCGTTGTGGCTTCTCTTGTTGCGGAGCATGGGCTGTAGGTGCGCAGGCTTCAGCAGTTGTGGCACGTGGGCTCATTAGTTGTGGCCTACGGGCTGTAGAGCTCAGGTTCAGTAGTTGTGGCGCACGGGCTTAGTTGCCCCATGGCATGTGGGATTTTCCCAGACCAGGGCTCGAACCCGTGTCCCCTGAATTAGCAGGAGGATTCTTAACCACTGCGCCACCAGGGAAGCCTGCATGTGTCTTTTTGAATTATGGTTTTCTCTGGATATATGCCCAGTAGTGGGATTGCTGGGTCATATGGTAATTCTATTTTTAGTTCTTTAAGGAACCTCCGTACTGGTCTCCAAGGTGGCTGTATCAATTTACATTCCCACCAACAGTGCAAGAGGGTTCCCTTTTCTCCACACCCTCTCCAGCATTTGTTGTTTGTAGATTTTGTGATGATGCCCATTCTAACTGGTGTGAGGTGATACCTCACTGTAGTTTTGATTTGCATTTCTCTAATAAGTAGTGATGTTGAGCAGCTTTTCATGTGCTTCTTGGCCATCTGTATGTCTTCATTGGAGAAATGTCTATTTAGGTCTTCTGCCCATTTTTCGATTAGGTTGTTTGTTATTTTAATACTGAGCTGCATGAGCTGTTTATATATATTGGAGATTAATCCTTTGTTGATTCGCTTGCAAATATTTTCTCCCATTCTGAGGGTTGTCTTTCCATATTGTTTATGGTTTCCTTTGCTGTGCAAAAGCTTTGAAGTTTCATTAGGTCCCATTTGTTTATTTTTGTTTTTATTTCCATTACTCTAGGAGGTGGTTCAAAAAATATTTTGCTGTGATTTATGTCAAACATTCTTCCTATGTTTTCCTCTAAGAGTTTTATAGTGCCCGGTCTTACATTTAGGTCTCTAACCCATTTTGACTTTATTTTTGTATATGGTGTTAGGGAGTGTTCTAATTTCGTTCTTTTACATGTAGCTGTCCAGTTATCCCAGCACCACTTATTGAAGAGGCTGTCTTTTCTCCATTGTATATCCTTGCCTTCTTTGTCAAAGATTAGTTGACCATAGGTGCGTGGGTTTATCTCTGGGCTTTCTATCCTGTTCCATTGATCTATTTTTCTGTTTTTGTGCCAGTACCATGTTGTTTTGATTACTGTAGCTTTGTAGTATAGTCTGAAGTCAGGGAGTCTGATTCCTCCAGCTCCATTTTTTCCCCTCAAGACTGCTTTGGCTATTCGGGGTCTTTTGTGTCTCCATACAAATTTTAAGATTTTTTGTTGTAGTTCTGTAAAAAATGCCATTGGTAATTTGATAGGGGTTGCATTGAATCTGTAGATTGCTTTGGGTAGTATAGTCATTTTCACAATACTGCTTCTTCCAGTCCAAGAACATGGTATATCTCTCCATCTGTTGGTATCATCTTTAATTTCTTTCATCAGTGCCTTATAGTTTTCTGCATACAGGTCTTTGGTCTCCCTAGGTAGGTTTATTTCTAGGTATTTTATTCTTTTTGTTGCAGTGGTAAATGGGAGTGTTTCCTTAATTTCTCTTTCAGATTTTTCATCATTAGTGTATAGGAATGCAAGAGATTTCTGTGCATTAATTTTGTATCCTGCAACTTTACCAAATCCATTGATTAGCTCTAGTAGTTTTCTGGTGGCATGTTTAGGATTCTCTATGTATAGTATCATGTCATCTTCAAACAGTGACAGTTTTACTTCTTTTCCAATTTGTATTCCTTTTATTTCTTTTTTCTTCTCTGATTGCCATGACTAGGACTTCCAAAACTATGTTGAATAATAGTGGTGGGAGTGGACATCCTTGTCTTGTTCCTGATCTTAGAGGAAATGCTTTCAGTTTTTCACCATTGAGAAGGATGTTTGCTGTGGATTTGTCATATATGGCCTTTATTATGTTTAAGTAGGTTCCCTCTATGCCCACTTTCCGGAGAGTTTTTATCATAAATGGGTGTTGAATTTTGTCAGAAACTTTTTCTGCATCTATTGAGATGAACATATGGTTTTTATTCTTCAATTTGTTAATATGGTGTATCACATTGATTGATTTGCATATATTGAAGAATCCTTGCATCTCTGTGATAAATCTCACTTGACCATGGTGTATGATTCCTTTTAATGTGTTGTTGGATTCTGTTTGCTAGTATTTTGTTGAGGATTTTTGCATCTATATTCATCAGTGATATTGGTCTGTAATTTTCTTTTTTGTAATATCTTTGTCTGGTTTTGGTATCAGGGTGATGGTGGCCTCATAGAATGAATTTGGGAGTTTTCCTTCCTCTGCAATTTTTTGGAAGAGTTTGAGAAGGATGGATGTTAGCTCTTCTCTAAATGTTTGATAGATTTCACCTGTAAAGCCATCTGGTCCTGGACTTTTGTTTGTTGGAAGATTTTAAATCACAGCTTCAATTTCATTACTTGCGATTGGTCTGTTCATATTTTCTATTTCTTCCTGGTTCAGTCTTGGAAGGTTATACCTTTCTAAGAATTTTTCCATTTCTTCCAGGTTGTCCGTTTTATTGGCATAACGCTGCTTGTAGTAGTCTCTTATGATGCTTTGTATTTCTGCGGTGTCTGTTGTAACTTCTCCTTTTTCATTTCTAATTTTATTGATTTGAGTCCTCTCCCTCTTGATGAGTCTGACTAATGGTTTATCAATTTTGTTTATCTTCTCAAAGAACCAGCTTTTAGTTTTATTGATCTTTGCTATTGTTTTCTTTGTTTCTATTTCATTTATTTCTGCTCTGGTCTTTATGATTTCTTTCCTTCTGCTAACTTTGTGTTTTGTTTGTTCTTCTTTCTCTAGTTCCTTTAGGTGTAATGTTAGATTGTTTATTTGAGACTTTTCTTGTTTCTTGAGGTAGGCTTGTATAGCTATAAACTTCCGTCTTAGAACTGCTTTTGCTGCATCCCATATGTTTTGGATTGTCGTTTTTATCTTTTTTTTTTTTTTTTTGTGGTTCGCGGGCCTCTCACTGTTGTGTCCTCTCCCGTTGAGGAGCACAGGCTCCGGACGCGCAGGCTCAGCGGCCGTGGCTCACGGACCCAGCCGCTCCGCGGCATGTGGGATCTTCCCGGACCGGGGCACGAACCCGTGTCCCCTGCATCAGCAGGCAGACTCTCAACCACTGCGCCACCAGGGAAGCCCGGATTGTCGTGTTTTGATTGTCATTTGTCTCTAGGTATTTTTTGATTTCCTTGTTGATTTCTCCAGTGATCTCTTGGTTATTTAATAACATACTGTTTAGCCTCCATGTGTTTGTGTTTTTCGTTTTTTTTCCCCTGTAATTGATTTCTAATCTCATAGCGTTGTGGTCAGAAAGGACGCTTGATATGATTTCAATTTTCTTAAATTTACTGAGGCTTGATTTGTGACCCACGATGTGATCTATCCTGGAGAATGTTCCGTGCACATTTGAGAAGAAAGTGTAATCTGCTGTTTTTGGATGGAATGTCCTATAAATATCAATTAAATCTATCTGGTCTATTGTGTCATTTAAAGCTTGTGTTTCCTTATTAATTTTCTATTTGGATGATGTGTCCATTGGTGTAAGTGAGGTGTTAAAGTCCCCCACAATTACTGTGTTGCTGTCAATTTCCTCTTTTATAGCTGTTAGCAGTTGCCTTATGTATTGAGGTGCACCTGTGTCGGGTGCATATATATTTATAATTGTTATATCTTCTTTTTGGATTGATCCCTTGATCATTACATAGTGTCCTTCCTTGTCTCTTGTAACATTCTTTATTTTAAAGTTTATTTTATCTGATATGAGTATTGCTACTCCAGCTTTCTTTTGATTTCCATTTGCATGGAATATCTTTCTCCATCCCCGTACTTTGAATCTGTATGTGTCCCTAGGTCTGAAGTGGGTCTCTTGTAGACAGCATATATATGGGTCTTGTTTTTGTATCCATTCATCAAGCCTGTGTCTTTTGGTTGAACCATTTAATCCATTCACATTTAAGGTAATTATCAATATGTATGTTCCTATGACCATTTTCTTAATTGTTTTCGGTTTGTTTTTGTAGGTCCTTTTCTTCTCTTGTGTTTCCCACTTAGAGAAGTTCCTTTAGCATTTGTTGTAGAGCTGGTTTGGTGGTGCGGAATTCTCTTAGCTTTTGCTTGTCTGTAAAGCTTTTGATTTCTTCATCGAATCTGAATGAGATCCTTGCTGGGTAGAGTAATCTTTGTTGTAGGTTCTTCCTTTTCATCACTTTAAGTATATCATGCCACTCCTTTCTGGCTTGTAGAGTTTCTGCTGAGAAATCAGCTGTTAACCTTATGGGCATTCCCTTGTATGTTATTTGTCGTTTTTCCCTTGCTACTCTCAGTAATTTTTCTTTGTCTTCAATTTTTACCAATTTGATTACTATGTGTCTTGGAGTGTTTCTTCTTGGGTTTATCCTGTATGGGACTCTCTGCACTTCCTGCACTTGGGTGGCTATTTTCTTTCCCATGTTAGGGAAGTTTTTGACTATAATCTCTTCAAATATTTTCTCGGGTCCTTTCTCTCTTCTCCTTCTGGGACCCCTATAATGTGAATGTTGTTGCGTTTAATGTTGTCCCAGAGGTCTCTTAGGCTGTCTTCATTTCTTTTCATTCTTTTTTCTTTATTCTGTTCCCCAGCAGTGAATTCCACCATTCTGTCTTCCAGGTCAGTTATCCATTCTTCTGCCTCAGTTATTCTGCTATTGATTCCTTCTAGTGTAGTTTTCATTTCAGTTATTGTATTGTTTATCTCTGTTTGTTTGTTCTTTAATTCTTCTAGGTCTTGGTTAAACATTTCTTGCATCTTTCTCGACCTTTGCCTCCGTTCTTTTTCCGAGGTCCTGGATCATCTTCACTATCATTATTCTGAATTCTTTTTCTGGAAGATTGCCTATCTCCATTTCATTTAGTTGTTTTTCTGGGGTTTTATCTTGTTCATTCATCTGGTACATAGCCCTCTGCTTTTTCATCTTGTCTGTCTTTCTCTCCTTCTGTTTTCTTATTCATATCTGCTAGACATAAAAAATGTTTGTTTCACTGAAGAGCACTGTAGCCATATTCCTCCTCTACCCGAGCTCCTCTGGTAATGTTCTGCCATTCGAGCCATGCTTTTCATTTACAGAGGATTAAAGATGTGAATGATGGATGAAACCTAGCAGGTCTCATGCAGTTTCCCTGCTTTGTGTGGTTTCTAGTGCCCCAGTTCCATCACTTTTCACTTTGTCTTCCTTTAATTGTCTTTGCCTGGAAGCATCAGCAGTTACTCCTGAGTGCTGTTGAGTGGATTTGACCTGAAGAGAAGCAGCAGTTGATGGGGACAGTTTGGCATCTGGAGGCTAGCTTGTCTCATTCTGGGTTAGGCAGAACTGGTCTCTTGATCTTTCAGGTCTATCACAACTCCTTCCAGTTTCTGAGATGAGCTTATTCCGGCATTCACAGCTCCTGTGGACTGCCACTAATCCAGTTGCAATGAACTCATAGCAAGCACCATTTTTTTCTCAGTTCTTAAGAAAGGAGCAGTTATGTACTCCTGACCTCCTAATCTAGGTTATATAACCGGAAGCATTCTGGGCGGGTAGTGGGGAGATAGGGACCCAGCATTTGCAAAAGTTTTGGTGACAGAGCATAGAGTGTGTTCAGGAAAGGAGAAGTTCAGTGTGGCTGAAGTGCAGAGGCCTGGTGGGCAGGGGGAGAAATGAAGCTGGACGGCCAGGCCGGGAATAGCCCAAGGGGCCCCGAAGTCTTGAGAAGGCTGGAGTTTATTTTAAGGGTAGTGGGAAGCCACTGACAAGTTGTAAGTAGGGAGTGACACAGTCTGATTTGTATTTTATTAGAAGTTCTGCAGTTACAGTGAATAGATTGTAGTGTTTTAGTGAAAATCCTCTGGCTTCAGGGCTAGAGGGAAACTGACCCAGGTTAATGGTGACTTGGATTTGGGTAACAGCAGAGAGGATGGAGGGTAGTGGACAAATCTGAGAGATGTGACGACTAGATAGAGGGAGAGAGGAAGAAGATGCTCGAAAAAGGTGTGTTTTGTTTGCTCTCGGTCTCAGCGTGAGATCTGGCAGCAGGTCTCAGTTCTTCCATTTATGAGGCGACCGCCCTGTGTCCGCCACCTCCCCACCTCAGAGGTTATGTTCGGATTCAAGAGCAAATACCCTTGAAGCCCTTTGAGAGGCTTGAGACCTGAGAGCAGTTAGGTCAGGCTTTTGAATTTAGCTTATGGTAGATGGTAACATTTGGCAGAAAGGACTCTCCATGCTTCTGATGCCTGCTGGTATAACTCAGCCTCTGCTGTGCCTTTGGCCGGCGTGAGCAGGCTGATAAAAGTGCTGGGAGGAGAATGATGCCTGCGGCTCACTGGAAAGCCCCAGTGCACTTGGCTCAGTGTTATGTCCATATTGAACAATACGGAAGCTGGGCCCTTCTTTCTCCTCCCTTTTATGTTCCTGAGGAGCCCTTAGAAAAAGGATCTGTAAACAGAATTGGAACAAACTGGTTTTGTCTTCATGAAACAGAGCTGAGATGTCGGATGTTTGAAAAGACCCTGGAAGGGAAGAAAAGACAGTTTGTAGACGTGTTCCATAATAGAGGGATCAGCTGAAATAAAAGGTGTCCTGAGAAGAATTAGGGCTGGCAGAATGGAATGGCAAGAATTATTCCAAATCATGTAGGATAACATGGGGGGGGGGGGAAGACATGTTCTTTCTTTTCCCTTTAAAGAGTGTGTGTGTGTGTGTGTGTGTGTACTGGTGGGATGCTTGAAATCAAAACCCTTTTCTTGCTCTAGAAGCCTAAGGAATGGACCTGAGTGGGCTCATACATTTCGGCCCCTCTTGCCTGGTCTAAGCAGCCAGAGTGGTCTGGCGGCCTGCTGTGGAGTTGTGTCTGTTTGGAAAAGATACAGTTAACCTTTAGCTTGTCCATGCCGTAAACAGACAAGTCCTGGATCTAAAAACAGTACTGACAACTGAATGAGCATGTCAGAAATACCTGAATGACAGCATGGAATTTGGGGAGCCGTTGTAGGTCTTTGAAGGAAGAGCTGAACTCACTGTCGACAGGAATTGTGATGGCTGTTATTTCATCTGGTGTAGATTTGACCATGTGGAGGTAGGGAGAATAGAATGTCATGTTCTTTCACTGAGGCTGTGCCATGAGCAACTCTATTGAAATAGAATGTCAGAGCTCCTGGTTAGAGACCCAGGAGGACTGGCCATGGGCTTGAAGTGAGGCCAGGCAGCGATTACAGCTTACGAGGCAGAGAGCAATCCGTCCAAAAAGTTCAGTGAGCCTTGTTCAAGCTCCTCCTTAAAGCTTAACACTTCCCCCTCTATTTCTGTCCTTCCAGAAGTGCGTACTGTGCCGCCTCAGTAGCTTCTCTGACCAACATCATCACTCCAGACCTGTTTGAGGGCACTGCTGAATGGATCGCAAGGTGAGAGAAGCTGAGATTTGTCCTGCCTCTTAGACAGCAGGCGGTCAAGACTTCTGAAAAATAAAGTGTAGAAGGACCAGAGAAGGGAATATAAAATTACAAGAGATGTCTGGGTTGAAGGATTGTGCATTTCAAACATACTTTAAAAGTTTTCTTTTTTTCCAAACTTTCTTTAATGTGATTGGCAAGGATCAAAACCTTGGGTAAACAGTATTGGTCAGAGTCTAAATGGAGTTCAACCAGTTTGGAGAGCAATTTGGAAATATCTCAAAGATGCCCTTGCTGATGACCCCAAAATTCCACTTCTCCAGAAAATCACACCACATGCATGAAAGAGACAAGCATAGGACTTGTTTATAATAGTAAAACGCTGAAAACAGATTAAATGTTCACAAGCACAAGATGGATAAGTGAGTTGTGGTGTAGTCATATTGAAATATAGCAATTAAAATGAATGAACTAGAGCTACACGTATCAATATGGGTGAGTCTCAAAAACACTGCTGAGGAAAAAAAAGGATGTTAAAGAAAACATGCAGATCACATTTGCTTAAAATTTGAAAACATGCAAAACAATTCTATGCTGTTTATGGGAAGAATCACATGTAGTAATATAAAAACATGCTGGGAAGGATAAACACCAAATTCAGGATGGTGCTTACTTCGGGGGAGAAAGTAAAGAAAATGAGATTAAGGGAGGTCTGTACTTCTACTCAGGAGACTTCAGTTGTATCTGTAATTGTTTGTTTAAAATAAAAAAAACCTGAAAGGCATACGGCTAAATCAAAGCTAGGTGTTAGGTACATGTATGTTCTGTATATTATTTGCTGTACTTTCGTGGATCCTTCAAATTATTTCATAATTTTAAAAAAGGTATAGTAGATTTATATGTATTATTGAGGAATTATATCCAAGCTGTATTTTATTTTTTACATTTTAATTTTTATCAAAGTAGTACTTACTACTATGAAAATACAATTTTCAGCTAAACCAAATGAGATACTATGATCATATTTACTTTTTTTTTTTTTTTTTTTTTTTTTGCGGTATGCGGGCCTCTCACTGTTGTGGCCTCTCCCATTGTGGAGTGCAGGCTCAGCGGCATGGGCCCAGCCGCTCCGCGGCATGTGGGATCTTCCCGGACCGGGGCACGAACCCGTGTCCCCTGCATCGGCAGGCAGACTCTCAACCACTGCGCCACCAGGGAAGCCCCATATTTACTTTTTTGTATAACTTTTACTTTCCTGGAATTAATTATTACCTCTTAATTCCCGAATTTTCTGCCAGAGCTATAAAATTATTCTCAATACAGTTAAACACTTCAGGTAATGTATCAGTTCTCTTTTGTGTGTGTGTGTGTGTGTGTGTGCGCGCACGTGCGTTTTGAGTTATCCCTCCTGGGGCCTCTGCCCTACTGCTTCAGACTGGACAGATTGCTCTCAGCTTGCTGCACAGCAGGCATCCAGCAGCTTCCTTTCAGCAGGAAATTCACTTCACTTCTCAGCTTTGTTAAAGCCCCATCCTCCTTTTTCCTGGTTTACTCACTCATTTTAATGAATCACATATCGTATTCCAACAGATCCCCAATAAGAGAACTTCGGCGGTATGTTTTAAAGATTTTGCATGTATTTTTGTTCTAGTCTCCCACTTGATTTATAGTTTATTTGGTTAGAGACTTCTAAATTGGAAACTGGATCAATTGTATTCCTTCAGAATTTTTAAGCACTGCTCCATTATCTTTTGGCTACCAGTGTCATTGTTAGAAAGGCTGATAATAATGGTAACCAGCATTTACTGAGGATTTGGTATGTAATACTCAATAGTAAGAGAGCGATAGTTTAAAGATTGAGAGTATATAGCCTTTTGCTCTGGACTACCTGGGTTTGGTTCTTTTTTATACTTTCTGTTTTTCTCAGTTGAGATTTCCCATCTTTTCATTCATTACAAGTGTATTTTTCTTCACTTCACTAAGGTAAATATAAAATTATAATATCTACTTTAAAATTCTTGCCTGGTCATTTCAACATCTGGCTGTCTTGGAGTTGACATGTCTCACTTGCCTGAGTGTCTATGTCAAGTAATCTTTGGACTGTACCCTGGACATTGTGATGTTATATTGCAGAGATTGGATTCTGTTAGATTGCTTTAAAGAGTGTTGATATTTTTCCTTTAGCAGGCAATCAACTTGGTTAGACACACCTGCAGTGGGCAGGGGCTCAGGTCTTGGATCAGTTCTTGGTCAGAAGCTGCTTTCAGTTTGCCCAATGCATGTGTGATTCAGGGTCAGGTAAAATTTTAAGCAAAGTTTAAACATGGAATTTGGGTTTTCCTCCTCTGGCTCTCCTCTTTCTGGGATTCCTCCTCAATTACTGTCAGCCTGGTTCTTCTTGCCAGAAACATGGTGGGCCTTCTGTTAGCTTCAGCTGCCTTCCCCTGACCTGCTGCTGCCACTGTTAGGTGACTGTAGCCATCCTCAGGGCAAATCAGGAAGAAAAAAAATAGGGTGGGGGAGGGGAGGGACGGACTGCTCCAACTTTCAAATCCCCAGCTTTTTTCAGTTTGCTGAGCCCTCAGGAAGTTGTTTTCGTGTGTTTTGTCCAGAGTATATAGTTATTTGCAGGATTGGTTTGTTAGGCCCTTAACTAGATGTGAAATTCTGACTGCCTGGGTTTGAAGCCCAGTTTTGTCATTTATTAGCT
The DNA here is from genome assembly GCF_039906515.1 of Pseudorca crassidens. NCBI lineage: Eukaryota > Metazoa > Chordata > Mammalia > Artiodactyla > Delphinidae > Pseudorca > Pseudorca crassidens. Next base: position 37,171,868 of record NC_090296.1, on the reverse strand, counting down.
TTGTGCCTTGGACAAATTAACTTCTCCATGCCATAGTTTCCCTATATAGCAAGTGATGGAATATTGAATATGACATTAAGCTAAAATACAAAGAAATTAAGTGACCAAAACCTGTTAGGGTAACCACTGTGCTTTACTGCCTCCCAATCTACTGTATTCCCAAGCCATTGTTGTTTTTGTTTTGTTTCTCTTATTCTTGCTGTTTGAAAAATTCATGATGATGAACCATGATACGGATTTCTTTTTGCATTCATTGTGCTGGGCACTCAGCAGTTATCTTCAATCTAGAATTGCATGTGCTTTACTTCCAAGAAGCTTTATTATTTCTTTGATAACTTCTTCCCCTCCATTTTCTTTGTTTGCTCTTTTTATAACATCCAATAAGTGGAATTGGTCTTCTAATTTTTCAAAAACTTTTTGCCTATCTTTCATCTCTTCATCTTTCTTATTGTGCTTTCTAAGAGATTCCCTTACCTTTTATCTTCTAATCCCTCTGTTGAGTTTTTATTTCTGCAGTTCTATTTTAACTTTTAATCTCCATTTATAAAGAATACTTCCTTTTTATATTCTCTCCTGTTCTTGTTTCAGGGCTATTTGTCCTTGCAGTGTTTTTATTTTGTATATAATATTTTATCTAAAGATATAACTTAAAGTTTACTTCTGCTCCCTACATTATTTCCTCCAATTTATTTTTGTTTATTTGTCTTATTTTTGTTTCATATTTTACATAAAAGTCTCTTTCACGTAAGAGACTTTGCTCAAATCTCTGGTGTTCATATTTAAGTGTCAGGTGCTAAAAAAACTGTGTGTGCCACGGTGGGCTGGGATGCAGCCATTCATGGGGGGGTTCTCATATATCAATATCTGTAGGGTTTTTCCCTTGGGCTTATCCATTTCCCTAGAGAAGAATCTTCCAGATTCCTGGTTGGGGTATGAAGTTAGTGGCCAGCTTTGTGAAATACTAATAGGGAAAGGGGTTGAGGGTGCTTGTGCTCAGATCTTAGACTCACTTAATCCCCCTGCTCAGCACAGTGTCTCCACCTGCTCTCAGCTGTGCTGGAAATCCTGGAATTCAGTTCCTCTTCATTCAGCCCCTGAAACCTCCCATCTTCTGCTGGGTACCTGGAGGTATAGCTGATTCTCTTATAAATTTACCACCAGTCAACTTGGTTCAAACTCATCCCACTTTAGGGGTACCTTGTGTCCCCCGGCTTGTCATTGGAACATATCACCTTGCTTTCTATTTCTTCTTCCCTCCTTTCCTCCCAGGGCTGGTGTAGGTTTGTCGGTTCTGTTAAGTCAGTTACGTCTTACCTCTCTCCTTTTCCAGCTTTCACAATTTTGTTATCTCCTGTCTGTATTCATATCCTCTCCTATTCTCTTTACCCTTGTGGGTTTATCCTTTTTTAAAATTCCTTTACTTTCATTTTACTGGACTCTTGTGTTCAATCAGTTATATTTAACTAGAAGATACTCCCAAAGAATTTTACTAAATTGCTCTCATGCATGTAAAAACAGGGATGGAAAGTGGAATATGTAAATAAATGTATATTGTGTGTGTGTGCATGTGTGTATGTGTGGAGAGAAAGAGGGACTGAGACATAGAAACTCAGCTGGTGAGAGGAACTAGGAGGCCAGGCTCAGCAGTTGTAACTTTTTATTGCTTATTCTTTTATACTGTTTTGTTTTTTTTTTAACTCAAAAAACATTTTTAAAGGTAATTTAAGAAAAAAAAAATTCAGAGGTCCTTTGCATGTTCTTCACTCATCAGACCTTTCAAACTTGAGCTGTTCCTGTGCGCCATGAAGCCAAATGCACTGGAAAGAAAACTTGGATTGTGTGTCTTTGGGTGGTGGTGGGGTTAGGGGATAGAGGATGCTGAAGAATCTGTTCAGGGGATGGTAGCCAGCTCTTAACTCAGCACTCTGCTGTGATCTCCCGGGATCTTGGGCCTCTCTGAAAAGGGCCTCTGAGTTCCCAAGGCCTCTCCTTTAACGAGAGGTACCTGGAAGACAGGAGGTGTTACAGGTTCCTTTCTCTTCTACCCGGAAGTTGGATTAAGTGCTCATCCACCTGTGCACCTGTCAGGATTTGTGAGGCAGACACACCTGTAGGGAGTGTGACTCTATGTACATACCTGTAGATCATTGGAAGTAAAATTCTATGTTATATGAAAATATACTGAAAAGAAAATCTCTTATTTCACAGATAAAACATGTTTATTATAAACAAGCAAAAAGAATATCTAACTGCTTGTAATCCACCACTAACCGCTCATTTGCTGTATATGTTTCCGGAATTCCAGAAAAATCATGCAGTATATTATCATTTTATAACTTTTTCATGTAATGTATTTGGAACATTTTTAAGTATACTTCTGTAGCATTATTTTAAACGACTGTAGTGTTCTGTTATACGGATATACCATAATTTATATAACGAGTCCCTTACTGTTGAGCTTCTGAGTTGTTTCTGATATTTCACTGTTATAAATGGGAATACAGTAAACATTCTTACAATCTGACTTTTGAACACATTTCTTACTTACTTTATAAGATTAATTCCTAGAAATGACCCTATATTGCTGAGCCAAAGATTACTCATGTTTTTATGACTAGAAAATACACTCTTAAATATATAGTCTAATCCCAAATAATTACTATGATAATAAAGTAATTTGAAAATGTAGGAAATTGTAATTTAAAAAAATAAGTTTACTTTGAATGGTTATAAAGGTATGTATTTTCACTATAGAAACTTTTTGAAAATACAGAAAAATAAAGAGGAAAAATATCAGCAATAGACCTGTACTGAAAGATAACCAGAATTAGCAGTTATTTTTCAATTTTATTTTAACCTGATGGTTATCTCACTATACGTATGATTTTATAACTTTTTCCAAAAAGTAATGACTTGAGGTACTGTGTTTGTTACATTAGTAGACTATGTCTGAGTTTCCTTTTTTTTTTTTGAGGAAAAGGCATTTCTAAAAGTTAATTAGCATCTTTCCATTCATAGTTGCAATGTTGTTTGTTTTTTTAATAGAAGTATAGTTGGTTTATAATGTGTTAATTTCTGGTGTACAACAAAGTGATTCAGTCTTATATATATATTCTTTTCCATTATAGTTTATTACATGATATTGAATATAGTTACAGCTATTGAGTATAGTTACAGCTATTGAATATAGTTGCATTAAACTAAGCAAACTCATCCTTTGCCATCCAGGGTGGTCCTGCACTTGTGCTCGTTGGTTGACACTCAGTCTGCTTTTCTCAATCTCCTTCCAGGTGTCAGAATTGGGAAGGTGGAATTGGCGGGGTGCCAGGGATGGAAGCCCACGGTGGCTATACTTTCTGTGGCCTGGCCGCACTGGTCATCCTCAAGAAGGAACGCTTCTTGAACTTGAAGAGCTTATTAGTAAGTACTTGGTGATCCGTCTTCCTCTCAGGCCCTGAGATGTGACTGCTCAGGCATGCCGGCTGAAGGGACGGTTGGCTGTGGGAAGGGCTAACAGTTCCTGCCTGGAGCTGTGAACTAACAGTCCTGTAACGAAGCTTCAGATGCAGTTGTTGGAGTGCTCAGCACTGTACCAAGAAAGTGCAAGGGGTGAACATCTGTGCTCGGTTTCAGTTCCCTTCTTCCTGCCTTTCCATCTTCCTGCTCTGAACTTTCTGTACAGTGTGTTAGGCCAATTCCAGAGGCTTCTTGAATCTCTCAGACGTCTGGTATGGGCCAGAGTACCTTCCTCCTACTTCAAAGAGAAGTATAGCTTCAGCCTCATAAAATTAGAGGTTATCATGTGCCTTGGAAAGATTCTCCTGGGAGAAGAAGTTATGAGAAGAGTTTTGAGGCATTTTGAAGCCGAGCTTTTATTACCTGCTGCACTATGTGAACGTTTAGTAACTACCTTGACATGAGCTAGGCACAGCCGGGTAATGCACAGAGCAGGTGGCCCAGGCATTTATGTCTCAACTCCAAGCTCCTGCCCAATATTCAGAATGAACTCAGAGCACAGTCAGCTTCAGGGACTTGTTAGATTATAGCTAAATTATCATTGGAGGCCTAGTACATAAACACACACACACACAGAGCCACGAAGGAGCTATCTTTGGGGAAGCATTTATTCCCTCACCATGACCTCAAAGCAAACCAGCTGCCACTGATACTCATCTCCTCTCCCCAAGTTCAGATGTCAGGTTCCCATCATAGGAACCATTGTGAGACCCATCTTGAGCTTCCAAGACAGTTTCTATTATATCTATAAGATGTGACCAGCAGCATTTTGTCCGCACCTTTAGGAAGCCTCCTATAGCATACTCTTCCTGAGGGTTCTTACAGCCTTGAAGATTTATGCCAAAATGGCCAACTTTGTGCCCAGATTTCGAGTTTATCAGACATTTTGAAAACTGATCACCAACAAGGCGTGAAACAGAAACAAGGAATAAGTAGATGCCTCAGTTACAATAACAGCGTTCTGGATTTGAACCCTGTCTGTGCCACTTCACAGCCGTATGACCTTGGGAAAATGGTCTAATCTCTTTTAACTTCATTTTTTTTCCTCTGTAAGGTAGAAGTAACAGTTCTTTGAAGGTCAAAGGAGAGAACAGGTATAAACAGCCTGGTACATAGTAGGTGCGACCTTCTTATCCAAACTACTCCCTCCCCTCTGTTTGCTCTGGGAGAACTAGGACCCATACTTGAAGGATTTTATGAATTCATATAGGCAAGGGAAACAGAATAAATTCATGGACTTAGGCACTGGAAAAAAATAATTAGTCTAGGTTAGAAACACTTCATCTGTGGGGTAAGTAAAAGTGAAGAATGGACTCCCTACTGTAGTGCCCGTTTTCCTGAGTAATGCTTTGCCTGCTTTCATTAAATGGCATCAATCCTAAAGCACTGGTTCATTTAAGACTGACTGGGGATATGTTAGTGCCTGCACCTGCAGTGCAGTTTTTCTGTGTCTTTTTAAGAATTTTGGATTGTGACTCTCTGTGGGTGGGTGTTACTTTGAACAGGGATATAACCTAAAGTCTACAATTATTAATTAAAGGAGGGCTGGACTCCTTCTGAAGAGGGTCCTTAGTGACTCCTTTCAGGAACTCAGTCTAGTAAGAACGTAGGTACAGGGGAAATACCATACTCTGTACCTTTCAGTTTGGTGAGGCTGCCCCGTGAGTCGCTGGCAGGTGGCTGGAACTGCCTTGGGGGGCTGGGAGGGAAGTGGAGATATTATCTGCTCGGCCAGTTGGTTCTACTCATTCCTTGAGGCCAAACCCTTCACTATCTCCATATTCATAGTAGAGTGTGTTTAGAAAACTTGGAGATAAGCATGCATCTCGTGTGACCACTGAGTGACACCAAGAGCCATCCTACAGGTTCAAAGTAAACTCTTTTCTTCTGTCAGCCAGCCAGCTTCTCCTGGGATAGCAGAGAGGCTAGACCACACAGAGCCATCCTCATTCACCAGGGCTAACGGCTTCTGCCCCCAGTCCTGCGAGGGACAAGGGCCATGCTAAGAAATCTTGGATGAATTTCCTCAGGTGCCAAGTAAAAGCCAAGAGTAGTTTGAGATCAGCTGATGACTTGTAGCACAAAATTCCATTTATCTGCTTTTAATAAACTTCCCTGAGCAGGGAAGGTGAATAGAAATGAGCCACTGGTGGTCTGGCCTTAAACTTCCTAGTTACACCTTATTTATTAAGAGATGCTTGGGCTTCCCTGGTGGCGCAGTGGTTGAGAGTCCGCCTGCCGATGCAGGGGACACGGGTTCGTGCCCCGGTCCGGGAGGACCCCACGTGCCGCGGAGCGGCTGGACCCGTGAGCCATGGCCACTGAACCTGCGCGTCCAGAGCCTATGCTCCGCAACGGGAGAGACCACAACAGTTAGAGGCCCGCGTACCGCCAAAAAAAAAAAAAAAAAAAGAGATGCTTGCAGGTTTCCTTTCAGGCCAATTTGGCGCACTTGTTCTCTCAGCATCAGAACCCACTTGGAACCCGGGAAAAGGTGGTTAGTTGTCTGTTAGGCCCTGAGCAGAGATTCATGCTGGTTGCCTCAAGAGGGTTAGACTAGATGTTGCACTGTAGTGTAGTCTGTGGCAGTGAGGGTGAGGAAGTCCGAGGCCAGAGCACCAGAACTCGGGTGCCAGGAAGCCAAGAGATGGGACCCCTCTCTCCCAGATTGGCCTCTGGGGATCTGGGCTCGCTGGATTTCGGGTCTCTTTTAACCTACAGCTGCCTCTCCCTTCTCTGTCTCACGCTCAGCAATGGGTGACAAGCCGGCAGATGCGGTTTGAAGGTGGATTTCAGGGCCGCTGCAACAAGCTGGTGGATGGCTGCTACTCCTTCTGGCAGGCGGGGCTCCTGCCTCTGCTCCACCGTGCACTGCACGCCCAAGGTGAGCCCAGGGGCTGTACGCAGGATTGGGTGACTCCCCTCAGCTGCTGACCGAGTCGGAGGCCAGGGCGCTCTGTTAGAGGGTTGAAATAGGCTGTCTGTCCCGGATTTTGAGGTGCCCAGTGTGGACCTTCCCGCCTCAGGCTAGGATTCCGTCCCATTGGTTTAGGGGCCACTGCTGCTTCACTCTGGCTGTGGCTAGGGGGAGGCAGGTGCCTGGCTCCACGGCGACCACCACCTCAACTCCATGTGAAGCTGCAGTTTCCGGTGCAGAACTCTCTGTGTGTCACGTCAGAACTGAAAACCCACACTATGCACGTGGTCACAGCAGTGACAGAAAGGCAGTTGCGTAAGCGGGCAGAGAACCAGAAACCCTGGAGCAAAGACCCACCATGCCTGGCTGGCTGCGTGGTTGCCGCCATTAGAAGTGTTGTATTTTAGATTCATTGAAGAATCCTGGATGCGGGTTTGTCCCCCCTGCCCCGCACCACTGGAGCGGAGAGACCTGGGTTCATCTCTATGGAGCCTCAGATGGGAGTGCAGATCCAAGCAGTGAGATAGAGAGCAAACTTCTGGGAGCCTTCCCTTTACCTCTCGACATCTCAGGCCACTGGCTGCCTCCGGAATCATCTTTTTCATTTTATGTGAGAACAGGGTGTCTTGAGGAAACCAGTGGGAGAGGGGAGGTCTGGAGGCCCTGCTGGGCGCAGATCTGGTCTTGGAATGAGATCCCTTGGCCCAGAGGGAAGCTTTTCTTTGGACTTAGTAGTTGGGTTATTCATTGCTCAAATGTAGAAGATGAGATTCTTTTCTACTGCCCCCATCCCCCACCCTGCCCCACACACGTGTTCTTCTTGTTTGGCTGTCTTTTTCTGAGCCCCTTTCTTTCATTTCTTAATTTCATTTAAGTTGTGGCCATTTTGGGTACCGAACTGAAGTCAGCAGAGCCTCTGTCCTGTCTCCCCATCGCTGTATCCTCCCCGTCGCGGTCTGTCCTGAGAATCCTTGGCCTGGAGCCCGTGGGCTTTCAGTTTCAGGGTGCTAAGATATGTCTCAGCTGAGATACGTCCCCTGACTCTGGAACCTGCACGGTCTCTGGCTGAACACTATAGTAGGGAAGTCAGAAGTCCCCCGAGAGTCCGGCGTTTCAAAACAGAAATAACTTGGGGTTTTAGTGATCTCTTTATTTGGAACTGGTGAGGTCAAGCCTCTGGGTCACACCGCCAGCCTCTCACAAACCTGTCCCTGGCAGGATTAAGATGCAGTCATTCTGCAGCTGCCAGGAAAATCTAGTGAGAGCGCAACAGGAGGCCTACCTGCCGAAGTCTTCAGGGGGGCCCTGGTTCACATTTTGTTTATCATAGTGCAAGTTCTGGAGGACTAGTCACATTCAAAGCTCTGCCTGTGGGAAAAGTTAGTTGCCTGTGAATCTTGGTGCTTCCAGCTTTTTTCACTGCCTGGAAGGAGGCCCATGTTAGGCCCAAAGCTCACGCCTCAGCAAACAGTGGGCCTGGACTAGGCAGGGCTCCGGAAGACGGGAGTGTTTTGAGTGGTGGGCAAAATGCTGACGTTGAGAGTCAAAAGGAGATGCGACGTAGAACGATATTCACAATGTACTGTGATCAAAGTTAGGTTTCAAAGCAGTATGTATGTAATTCCATTTTCAGTGAAGAGTTGACTCCAAAAAATTAATGGAAGGTATCTGGGTTGTGAAATGACAGGTGATGTTTGTTTTCTTTCTTTTTTACTTCTATTTTCTAATTTTTCTACAATAATATATCTTTCTTACATAAAGGAAAACGACAAAAGTTATTTTACAAAAGAGAAATTCTATAGACAAAACTAGTAGCAAGGTGGGGAAAATATTTGGATAAATGATGAAGAGCTTAATTTCATTTGAGAAAGTCATACCAAGCAGTAGGAAACATGAACAACCCAACGGAAAAACAGGCAGAGGATTCTACTACACTGCTGCTTGTACTACAGCTGCTACAACTACTGAGACTTACCACGTGCTCACCGCAAGCCAGGGGCAGAACTGAGTATTACACATGTATTTTCTCATTTGATCCTCCAAACAGCCCTATGAAACAAATGCTATCCGGGAATTCCCTGGTGGCCTAGTAGTTAGGATTCCGGGGTTTCACTGCTGTGGCCCAGGTTCAGTCCCTGGTTGGGGAACTGACATACCGCAAGCTGCATGGCCAAAAAAAAGAAAAAGAAAAAGAAACAGGTTCTATCATTATTCCCATTTTACAGGTGAGGAAACAAAGTACAGCATGGGTAAGTGACTTGCTTTATACCTGATTGCCACCTATCATGGTATCAGAGCCCTGCCATCTGTAGGTGGCCATTAATCAGACGAACAGGTGATAGTTAATGAAATGCAAATAAAAGCAGTGGGACCCTATTTGTTTTTACTGTCAGATTAGCAGAGATGAGAAAATTTGATACCCTATGTTGGGGAAAGTGTGGGAAAACAGGCACTTTTCACTGTTAGAGGGGTGTAAATAGGTGCGTCATTTTTTGGAGGGTAGTTTGGAGACATCAGTTTAAATTACTTAAACCCAGTGAGGACACTGGCAGGAATTTATCTGCACAGACATTGCAAAGGATGTGTGTTGAAGTGGAGTTTTAATAGCAAACAACCCAACTGCCCACCAAAAGGCTAACAGTTAAATAAATTATGATCTCTTCATACAGTAGCTGCATTGCAATGGGCTCACATGGAAAGCTCTCCAGGACACAACGGAAAGTGTCAAAGGCCAGGCCAGGCCGAGAACAGTCTGTCTGTGTGCACACAGGCTGGCATCCACCCAGCTTTCCTGGAAGTATACACAACTCCCCTTTAACAACGGGTACCTTTGGGAGAGGGGTAGGAGATGGGGGGAGAGAAATGTACTTTTCCTATTGTACTGTAGGCTGCTTTTTTCTTTTCTTTTCTTTTCTTTTTTTACCATGTGTGTTACTACTTTTAGTCAGTGAACAAATACATTTTTAAAAGGTGATGATGATGATCATACTGATAACTAAAAAGATGACATGGGACCGGCACACTGTAGCCCATGAACCCAGGCCAATCCCTATCTCTTCCGTAGTCCATGCGGTGGCTGCCTTACGTATAGAAGACAGTATTTGAGTACAAGAACAAATTGCTATTAATATCTTTAAAATATCAAATGCTGACTAAATTAGTGAGTCAGTTTGTTTTTGTGGAGCAGTAGGATAGCAGCAGGCCTGTGAGTTTCTGTTTGGATTGATAGTTACTAGTTGCTGCCATGTTCTTTGGGATGTACCCCAGGCTTTATTTGTCCACCTGTGAAATTGAGCTACATGTGCTGTACCTGTCAGTTACTGTTTGAAAAACTTTTGATTTCTCAGATAAAAGGAACCTTTGAAATGCAAAATGACATTATAATGGGGATCTGTATTTTAAGGGAGAGATGTAAAGGATTTAAAAGGCCGACTCCAGTGCACAGTTATCAGCCTGTAATCATATCTCCCTTCATCTCACCGTAATTATGTGTGTTGATGTGCAAATTCAAGATCTCAGGAAGTTCCTTGTCGAGTTTATGAACTTTGAGCCTTTACACTTCAATAATATAGGGGGTAACTGAAACACTCTGTAATCTTTTTAATAATAAACATAGCATTTTCTTTTCAGATTCCAGTTCTAGCGATAGGTTATCATTTACCTTAAGGTAACCGTCTTTTATTTCTTATAGGATATGAAGTAAAGGTATATTTTGTACAGATGTTTAATGCAGTTACCCTAAAGTTTAGTAAATATGCTTTTAAAAATAACAGCTTTGTTGAGATGTAATTCACATACTGAACAATTTACCCATTTAAAGTGTACAGTTCAGTAGTTTTTAGTGTATTCAGAGTTGTGCAACCATCACTATAATCAATTTTAGAGTTTTCATCACCGCCGGCCCAAATCCCTGTACCCACTAAATGTGCTTCTTAAAAGAAGAAATCACAAAGGAGAAAATCAACACTGTGATTACAGCATATGTGTAAACTATATTTATGCAATTAAAAAAAACCCCATATAACCAAAAAAGTAGAGCCAAAAGGGAGAAATAGGTATGCCATACGATACAGATAAAGAGTAAATACAGTAAAAAGCTAGATTAATAAAATTGACTCTTGGATCTCAGAAGACAAAAGGACAGACACTCTCAAAAGGAAATAGAACTAGTAAGCAAAAGTTATGGGAACAGTTCACCCTAATTAGTAACTAGAGGCATGCACAGCAAAACAAATGATCAGGTACTGTTTCTTTTTAACATTTTAATTGCTGAGAACATTTTTTTCAAAGTAACCAGTGCTGGAAGTAGTACAGGAAAATCTTAAATTTTGCTGGCAGCTATATAAAGTCTTAAAGCAGTTTATCAGTATCTATTAAAAGCCTTAAAAATGTTTATTCCCTTTAACTGAATCATTCCACTCCTGTGAATCTACTTGAAGAAAATAATCCTAGACATAGAGAAGATTCACAAAGATGTTTATTGCGGCATTTTTTATGATTGCAAGGAACTGGAAACAACCCTGGAAACAAGATAGAGTGAAGTCCCATCATATATGTATGTATCTCCTACGGAGTCCACTGTGCTCACAGGTGGAGAAAGAACAAAGAGGAAAGTAATTAAAATCATGTGAGCACTTCCTTCAGTAAGCCTGTGTGCCAGGCTGAGCATGAGAGGGGGGACCTGAAAGTGCTCCTCCTTCCTTGGGCTCAGTTCCCATGTGCCTCTTCTAGTGTGAGCATCTCAGGGGCAGGGCGGGACTCGGGTGTTGAAGATGAGTGGCTTTTGCATGTGGCCCCCAAACATCAGCTGACCGTGCACCTCATCCAGTGCTCAACCCAGGAGACGGCGATCGCTTTCCAACTGCATCCATCTCTCCTCCCATCTCTCATTTAAGAAATTAAAAATGATTATTTTCTGTAGTATTCTATGTATATAAATATTCCAAAATTAACTATTTTGCCTACATATTCTCTTTATATACCACATTTACTATAAACTTTGATGAATTTTTACCACAGAAGATTCTCTGCTCATATATATGAGAGTTTGGATCCAGAGCCTGTATTGATGCCATTACCTTATGTGTCCACTTAATGAAATGCTGTAGGGCTCTTTAGAATGATGGTTATGAAGATTATGTAGCAGAACAGAAAAATGTATGCCTGTAGAGTTAAATGAAAAACGTAAGATACAAAATGATCATACCTGTATAGAAAAATGCATAGAAACACAAGAAGACTGGAAGAAAAATTAGCTTTCGGTTGTCATTTACAGATTGTTTGCTACCTTTGTAGCCCAGGTATCAAAGTATAAAATTAACCAGAGACTTAATGCACATTCTATGTGTGTATTCCCACATAAATGTTTCCGTGCACATCTATCTATTGATTATTTGTCCCTCCTCCACCCTTGATAACCGAGTGGTCCGCAGGAGTCTGACTGCTGATTAAAGTACTGCTGATTGACAGTACTTTAATATTATCACCAGAATTGTCCATTTCTGCTTGGGCTATCATATTATATGATGCAGGAGGGTGGTTATTAGAATGCTTCTTAGGGAAATTCTCTAAGTCCCTTTAGAGATAGACTGAATCCAGGCTAAGACAAGTATCAGTAGAAGAAACAGACATTATCACCCCATTAGAGTTCTCTTGGCTAACTAGAGTCTGGGTAACAAGTTTCAGAGATGCACTGGAGGAAATGTCTTAAGGAGCCCAGGGAAAGGAATTGTGAACCAAGTCAGGAGCAGTAGCAGAGGGCAGTCTGGTAAGCTGAGCTAAACAGTTTGTCTGTGCCTGCAAGGGATGTGGTTTAGGGTGGTCATCCAGGGTAAGGGGACACTTCAAGTAAAGCCAAGTGCTGCTCTGACCTGCTGCTCTTTGACTCTTCAAGGTTCAGGAGAAGGGACGTGTCTCGGGACTTGGGTGAAGAAATCGAGTGTCCCAAGAATGTAGTTTTCAAGATTAGTCCAAGGAGACTAGAGGGAAACCCTGACAGTTCCTAATGGATCCTAAAGTACAAAGAAGTCATTGATCCTTTGCTGGACTTCTCCTAGGCTCCAGCCCACACTGATCCTTTGTCTTCTCTAGGTGACCCTGCCCTCAGCATGAGCCGCTGGATGTTTCATCAGCAGGCCCTGCAGGAGTACATTCTTATGTGCTGCCAGTGCCCCACCGGGGGGCTTCTGGATAAACCTGGCAAGTGAGTGCCTTGCCTCTGGGGAGGGAGGGACGGGGCGGGGAGAGAGGGCTGAGCACCTCAGGCCTACTCAGAGCCAGACGGGGTGGGCCTTTCCTTGTTGCTGCTTAGTGCACGTGTGGCATGGGAGGAAGCAGCCCAGCTGGGAGCACCCCCATCCAGTGCCATCCATCCATCCTGGCCCCTCCAGTGCTCTCCTTTTTACCCAGCTTACTTGCACCCCCTTGCCAGTTAGGTAAACAGATTGCTGTGTTGGTAGCTTTTCTTTCCTCTTTTTTATTTATTTTTTTATAAATTTATTTATTTTATTTATTTATCTTTGGCTGCGTTGGGTCTTCGTTGCTGCGTGCAGGCTTTCTCTAGTTGTGGAGAGGGTGGCTTCCTTGTGGTGTGGTGGCTTCTCTTGTTGCGGAGCACGGGTTCTAGGTGCATGGGCTTCAGTAGTTGTGGCTCACGGGCTCTAGAGTACAGGCTCAGTAGTTGTGGCTCACGGGCTCAGTAGCTGTGGCTCACGGGCTCTAGAGCACAGGCTCAGTAGTTGTGGCACACAGGCTCAGTAGTTGTGGCTCGTGGGCTCTAGAGCATAGGCTCAGTAGTTGTGTCACACAGGCTCAGTAGTTGTGGCTCGTGGGCTCTAGAGCACAGGCTCAGTACTTGTGGCTCGTGGGCTCTAGAGCACAGGCTCAGTACTTGTGGCATGCAGGCTCAGTAGTTGTGGCTCACGGGCTCTAGAGCACAGGCTCAGTAGTTGTGGCTCGTGGGCTCTAGAGCACAGGCTCAGTAGTTGTGGCTCACAGGCTCTAGAGCACAGGCTCAGTAGATGTGGCGCACAGGCTTAGTTGCTCCGCGGCATATAGGATCTTCCTGGACCAGGGCTCAAACCCATGTCCCCTGCATTGGCAGGCAGAGTCTTAACCACTGCGCCACAAGGGAAGCCCCTCCTCTTATTTAACCAAACTGATTTAAATAGAAGAGGATATAGGATTTTAAAACTCCTGAGTGTCATAAACAGAGATTATAATCAAGGCGACTATTACCGAGTAGATTCAATACCTTTAGGTGCCAAAAGGGAAACCAGTCAAGTCCTGTTGCCTTTGCTGCTCACTCCCCACTCCCCCAGCACACACACACCCTGCTACCTCTGCATCCTGGTCCAGCTGAAGGCCAGTCCCCAGCAATTTATCAGGAAGAATTTGGCCCATTCCTAGAAATTTTGTTGTGGGATTTTTTTTTTTTAAACTATATTAATTTAGCCAGCACTACCCTGGAGAGCCCTTTCCGGAAGACAGCTGACAGGACTGACTGTAAGGTTACAGTTCCTGCTATCAAGCAGGGCGGAAGGATGGGGCTCTGAAAAATGCTGCTGGGGGAAGCCAGGCTTCGAGTTTCGTGGAGGGTGGGATGGGATGCGTGAGTGCTCCCTGGGCCTCTTCGTCTGTGCGGTGGCCTTGTCAGAGGCTGTGCTGGGGCCGGTGGGGAGCAGAGGACACCTGCTAAGAGTCGCCCCGTCCTTCCAGGTCCCGGGACTTCTACCACACCTGCTACTGCCTGAGCGGCCTGTCCATAGCCCAGCACTTCGGCAGTGGAGCCATGTTGCACGATGTGGTCCTGGGTGTGCCTGAAAATGCCCTGGTAAGATGGGATGGGGGGCTTACCACTGCTTCTCCACGGGGCCCCCAGGATGGGGCTGGCAGGAGAGCAGAGCACCCGCTCTTGGCCTGCCGAACCGGCTGCACGAGGACATGGACAGGCTGGTGAACTCACCGTCCCCACCCTCTGTCTGCAGCTCGTTCTCCGTTCGTGAGCATCTGGCTGGCAAACTCGAGGTTCCAGGCGAGGATCCAAACTGTGACAGAGGGTTTGTGCCTTTGTCCCACAGCCTAGGACCCAGACCGCTTGTCATTAGTTCCCATCTCCCAGGAAGCTGGCTCAGAGGTAGCGGGTTTCTGCATCTGTAGCCAGCAGCCCTCCCCATGTGGCTGACTGTCTTCTGGAGCTCTCAGCTTGCAGCCATCCCTCCGGAGAAGCCCTCTCAGACCACCTTCTGTAAATGAGATGACCCAAAACACTCTGCCAGGGCCTGGTTTGTGCCCTTCATAGCACCAGCACGATTTGTCATGTGTGTGTTTAACTGGGTTTTATCTGCTTCCCTCAAAAACTGTCAGCCCCGTGCGGGCGAGCTGTTCACCACTGCATCCAGTCCCAGGCCAGCCTGGCTGCAGGAGATGCTTGTGAGCCTAGTCACGATCCTGAGACTCAACTCCGGCTGAGATTGTCTGCGGCTGTCAGATGATGGGGCCTGTGCAGATTGTCATGAAATATTCCAAGAGAAGAAACACAAATGGCCAGTAGGTGGATGAAAAGATGCTCAGCCTCACTAGTAATTGAGAAAATCCAAGTAACAACCCTTCAGCTGTTTCAAGTATTTGCCTCCTATGCAACCCTCTTCCGTTCTTTTCCCTCCCTCCTTCCTCAGCGTAACCCCATCCTAAATTTGACATTTATCATGCCTGCAAATATTTTTGTGCTGTTACTACATAGGTATGTATCCACGAACTCTATAGAGAGTTGTTTTGTATGTTTTCAAATGGTTTTTTTTTGTTTGTTTTTTGCGGTACGCGGGCCTCTTACTGTTGTGGCCTCTCCCGTTGCGGAGCACAGGCTCCAGACGCGCAGGCTCAGCGGTCATGGCTCACGGGCCCAGCCGCTCCGCAGCATGTGGGATCCCCCCGGACCAGGGCACGAACCCGTGTCCCCTGCATCGGCAGGCGGACTCTCAACCACTGCGCCACCAGGGAAGCCCTCAAATGTTTTATAACAGTATCTACCCCACCATTTATTCTGCATCACTTTCTCACCGACCATTACCCTTTTGCGGCTTAGTCGTCTTCATATGTGTTGCTCTAGTTTATTCATCTTAACTGCTGTATGGTATTCCCTTGTCTAAGTGTCATCTTCACTCCTGTACGGCATCCCCTTGTCTAAGTGTCATCTTCACTCCTGTACGGCATCCCCTTGTCTAAGTGTCATCTTCACTCCTGTGCGGTATCCCCTTGCCTGAGTGTCATCTTCACTCCTGTACGGCATCCCCTTGTCTAAGTGTCATCTTCACTCCTGTACGGTATCCCCTTGTCTAAGTGTCATCTTCACTCCTGTACGGCATCCCCTTGTCTAAGTGTCATCTTCACTCCTGTACGGTATTCCCTTGCCTAAGTGTCATCTTCACTCCTGTACGGTATCCCCTTGTCTAAGTGTCATCTTCACTCCTGTACGGTATTCCCTTGCCTGAGTGTCATCTTCACTCCTGTACGGCATCCCCTTGTCTAAGTGTCATCTTCACTCCTGTACGGTATCCCCTTGTCTGAGTGTCATCTTCACTCCTGTACGGCATCCCCTTGTCTAAGTGTCATCTTCACTCCTGTACGGTATCCTCTTGTCTAAGTGTCATCTTCACTCCTGTACGGTATTCCCTTGCCTAAGTGTACCCCAGTTTAATTTTCTAGTCTCCTGTTGGTTAACACTGAGATGGTTTCAGATTGTGCTATTACACAAGGTGTTGCAGTGAACATTCTCGAGTTACAGTTTCTGAGAGAGATACACCTTCATCCTCACCAGATGGCCCTGAACCTCGCCCCTGTGTGCTTGGGTTATTTAACGCTCACATGGCACCAAGATGAGTTGCTCCATAGTCAGACTTTTCCTTTTTGCCAACTTGGCAGATGTGAGCTGGTGTCTCAGTTTTGTTCTGCATTTCCCTGATTACTGGTGAGGCTGAGCATCTTTTCAAACGTTTGTTGGCCATTTGTGTTATGTCTTCTGTGAATTGCCAGCCAGCTCCTATCCTTTGCTCATTTTCGTATTGATTTGTAATTTTGTTTGCTCTTTTCTTATGTAGTAGGAGTTCTTTGTGTGTTCTTGATACTAATCCTTTGTCAGTGGTGTGTGTGTGGTGAATCTCTTCCAGTTTGTGACTTGTCTTTTCACTTTGTTTTTAGTGTTTTTGTTGAATAGAAGATTTTAATTCTAAAGTGAATAATTTTATTTGCCTTTTCAGTTTTTGAGGGTTTTTTTTTGGGGGGGGGGTGCGTTACTTAAATCTTTTCCTACCCTTAAGAAATCTTTTCCTACCCTGAGGTCATAAATATATTTTCTTCTAAACAATTTAAAGTTTTGCTTATCCCATGTAATTTTTTAATTCTCTTGGAATTGATTTCCGTCTATAGTGAAGGTGGGATATAATTTTATCTTTTTCCCATTTTGGTTAACCAATTGACCAGCACCATTTATTGAAGTTTACAGCCTTTCCTATTGATGTGTATCACATGTGTCACATACTCAAGTTTCTGTATATGAGGTGACTGTTTCTGGACACACTGTTCCATTGGTCTGTTATCTTTGCTGTCTTAAGCAAATCTTAAATGCAGGTAAGCAAGTCTCACCTACCCACCTCATTCTTTTTCTTCAAAACTGCTTTGGATATTCTTTGCCTTCTGCATTTTAGGATTTCCTGTGCATTTTAGGATCAGCTTATCAAGTAACACACACACAAAAAACTAGTGGAATTTTTATTAGAATTACATTGAATGTAAGATTAATGGGAGGGAACTGACTTTAACATTCAGGCTTCCCATTTATAAACACAATTCTTCAGATTTTTTACATTTCTTTTAATGGTCTTTTATCATTTTCTCCATAAAGGACTAGTACATCTTCTGTTAGAGTTAACGTCTAAGAAATTTATAGTTTTTGTGTCTATTGTGACCGGAATATTTTTTTCCATTTTATTTTGTAATTTGTTGTTACTAATGTATAGAAATGCTATTGATAATTATAGTTTAATTTTGCACCCAGCAGCCTTGCTGAATTCTTTTTTTTTTTGGCTGCTCCGCATAGCTTGCGGGATCTTAGTTCCCTGACCAGGGATTGAACCTGGCCCCCTGCAGTGGAAGTGTGGAGTCCTAACCACTGGACCGCCAGGGAATTCCCTCTGAATTCTCTTGATAGTTGTAAAAGTTTGTCTATAGAATCTCTTGGATTTCTTATTTAGAATGTAATGTCATCTTCAAGTAAGGAGTTTTGCTTTTTCCTTCCTGATTCTTAAGAATTTTCTTTCCTTTTTTTCTTTTGCGGTATGTATCCACGAACTATATAGAGAGTTGTTTTGTATGTTTTCAAATGTTTTTTTTTTTTTTTTTTTTTTTTTTTTGCGGTACGCGGGCCTCTCACTGTTGTGGCCTCTCCCGTTGCGGAGCACAGGCTCCAGACGCGCAGGCTCAGCGGCCATGGCTCACGGGCCCAGCCGCTCCGCGGCATGTGGGATCTTCCCGGACCGGGCACGAACCCGCATCCCCTGCATCGGCAGGCAGACTCTCAACCACTGTGCCACCAGGGAAGCCCAAGAATTTTCTTTCTTTTCTTGCCTTGTAATGTTGGCTAAAACCCCCATGGAGGGGCTTCCCTGGTGGCGCAGTGGTTGAGAGTCCGCCTGCCGATGCAGGGGACACGGGTTCGTGCCCCGGTCCGGGAAGATCCCATATGCCGCGGAGCGGCTGGGCCTGTGAGCCATGGCCGCTGAGCCTGCGCGTCCGGAGCCTGTGCTCCGCAACGGGAGAGGCCACAACAGTGAAAGGCCCGCGTACCGCTAAGAAAGAAAGAAAAAAAAAAAAAAAAAAAAAAAAACCCATGGAGTGTTGACTGGAGGTGGTAATAGAAAGTGTTCTGATTGTAATGGGAAGGTTTCTGTAATTCCATCATTAAGGAGGATGCTTACTGTGAGGTTTTGGTAAACATTTCATATCAGGTTAAGGATGTTCCCCTCTGTTCCTGGTCTACTGGGTTGTTTTTTTGTTTTATTTCAGTCATAATCTAGTGTTAAATTTTATTGAATGCTTTTTCCTCATCTGGCTTTTCTCCTTTAATCTGATGTTGTGTTTTGTTAATACATATTCTGATGTGACCTTGACGTTACGGGATAAGCCCTGCTTGGTGATAACAGAGTGTGGGGGGTGTATGTGCTGTTCTAACACCTGCTGGATTCACTCTGCTGGTATTTTTGGCTCGTATTTTTATTTAGGATTTTTTGCATGTGTGTTCATGAGAAAGACTGATCGAAAATTTTGTTTTATTGTATTCTTTTCCAGTTTGTGTTTCAGGATAATATAACCTCATAAAATTAGACAGGTGTCTTCCTACTCTGCTTTTTCTTTGGAAAAGTTTGTATAAGTTAGAGATTATCTTGTAAGCTAACACTTGCTTGAGAAACCATGTAGGCCTGGTATTTTTTGGGGGGAATGGTGGTAGCAGAAAAAACAATTGTTATTGAGTTAACTTATTCATATAGGTTTTAAAGAATTTCTTCTTGAGCAATTTTGAAAATTCGTATTGTTCTATAAAACTATTCAGTTTATCTGAATTTTTATGTTTTCGCATGAAGTTGCTCATAGTATTTTCTTAAATTTTTTTAAATCTCTTGCAATTATGTCCCCTTCTTCATTGTCCTAGGGTGGAAGAGTCCTGAATACTGGCCTAGGATTGTGCCCTGTCTGAGACCAAAGTTTATTTTGGGTTTCTGTGGTGCAGTGGGATAATATAAAATAATTTATATATGGCCTGACACCTTTACTTAAGTGTAACAGGGTTGTGGTCCATTTTCTTGATTATAAATATAGATGCATGTTCATTGTTTTAATAATTGGAATATATATAAAAGTATAAATAAGAAAATTTAAAACAGTCATGTCATGGTTCCTGTTTTGGCATATGTCCATTTTTTGCCTATTTATATAAATCACATCTATCAACACTTTAAAAAGTAAGTTTGGAATAATATCACGCATACTGTTTTCCTCACCTTATTATAAGTATTTGCCAATATCGTAAAATATTTGAAAGCATGTTTTTTAATGGCTCTATAATGTTCCTTTGTGTCCCACATACTGTAACATGTTTTTACCAATACCCTGTTGTTGAACACTAGGGCCTTGTGAGATCCTAGTGCATCTCTGATGATTCCTTATGTTACATTTTTACAAGTGCATTCAATGGGCAGAGGCTGTGCACATTTCCAGGGACCACTGGGGTGATTAATTGGCATCTGTTCTTCTCTTTGCAGCAGCCCACTCACCCTGTGTACAATATTGGGCCAGATAAGGTGATCCAGGCCACCATGCACTTTCTGCAAAAGCCAGTTCCAGGCTTCGAGGAGCATCAGGATGAGGCAACAGCAGAGCCTGCCACTGACTAGAAGACATGGTGTCCCGCAGCTCTGTGTTCACCCACCTCCCCAGTCAGACCAAGGTTGATACATTTCGATACATACTGCATTCTGTGCTGCACAAGCCTTGGCCGCTGTGAAGCTTGGTTCTCTGTCCTTTCTTGTTAAACAAAACAAAACTGATGGCTCTGTGTTTAGAGAACACAGTGGTGTGGTTTTTAAAAAATTCTTTCCACTCCTGTCCAACCAAAAATCTTCAGCCACGCGGCATCTGAACCCGCTCTGGCCTGGCCAGGGTTGGTTGGAGAACATGCAGCTCTCCAGTGTGACCGTCGCATCGAAGTGAATGATGTTTATGAGTGTTACGGCATCTGGAGTTGCTGCTGCGATTCCTCTTTGTGCCACCGTTAAGTCACCAGGAAGGTGGCCTCCGTGGGTGGAAATAAGTCTGCTCCATGCCTAGGCAGGGGCTTTGGGTCCCACCAAAATGAATTCTCCAGGAAAAGACATGATGGTACTTCACTCAGAGGTGCCCAAGGCGCTCACCTCCCAGCCTGGTTGCTTGTAAGGGGAAGGAGCTGGGGTGGGAGGAGAAAGGTCTCGGGAGATGTGAGTCCCTCCCTGGCCACACTGGGCACTGACCACACATCTCCAAGGCCGGGTTGGGCAGGTGCATGGGCAGGATTTGCTTTAGCCCTACTTGTGGTGACTTAGACCCGGAAAGCCAATTATGAGTGGAAAATGAACCTCTAGTTCAACTCTGTGCCAGAGGAAGCAGCCCCAGAGCGCCGCCCCCCCCACCCCCAGGTGCCCCGAAAAGGCCCTCTGAGGACCGCAAGGCAGCACCTTCAGCCTGTGGCCAGTCTGTTTCCATCTGTCTTCCACTGACTCCCAGCCCACCCTCCTCAAAGACGGTGTTGTCTTTTCTCACCCCAATTATTAACACTACTAAGAAGGACTTTCACCTTAATTTCTGACTCAGGATTTATTCACATCCTGCCCACTCCAGGCTCAGAGAAATAAAGCCAAGCACTAGATAAGCTGGGTGCTGCTGAGGCAGTAGCCGCGTAAACCTGGCCGGGGCAGGGCTGAGCGCTGCCTGCTGTGTTCAGCCTGGCAGGGCCTCTGCTGCCCTCACAGAAGAACCCTTTCTCAGTCAGTGGGGTCTTGAGGAGTTGGCTCACTTGTCCACTGCTATGGTCACAGCAAGCTCCAAGTCGCCGGTCTGGCCTTTCCATAAGCAGCCATGGGCTGTGGGCAGATGGGGGCCTGGAGATGCAGCATAAGGCTCTTCTCAAAAACTCTGGCCATCTGCTGCCTCTAATTCCCTAGTGCTTTGGTGTATTGGGCTATGTATTACCTCCTTGAAATAGTAAAAGAATAACCTTTTCTATGATGTCTCTCATTTGTGACTGGTACCAAGAAAATTCCTTCCGAGTGCCCAGCGTTCGGAGTTCTGCAGCTTGCTCGTGGGTCGCCAGGCTCCTCCTATGTGCGACTGCAGGCCGGGCGAGTCGGTAGTTACGAAGAGGTCTGACTTGCCTTCCTTCCTCACATCCCTTCTCCAGTCGAGGACAAGGAGGGGAAAAGCGTGCTGGAGCACTTCCGTTTGTCCCAGCACTCCACACACAGTTTCAGGGTCTGGGAGTCTGTCTCCTCCACCTGGCTACGAGCAGGGACTGCGCTCCAGAGCCCTCACGCAGGCACTCAGCAGCAGGTGGGGTGGGTGACGGGGACGGGTTGGAATCCTGTGTCACCCGGCGTTCCTCGTCTGGCCAGAGACCCTCTCCCAGGGAGAAGCCAAGAAGGCGGGTGCTCTGTGGCCTGCCCCTCCTTGACAGGAGAGGAGAGGGTACCCTCAGAGGTGGAGCATGAGCCAGAGCCGCGTCCTGGAATGTAATTCCTGCGCCCATGCTGTTTTTTGCTGGGATAACAAAAGTTCAGGCGACAAAGCAACATATTGAAATGCACCCTTCCCATCGCTACAACAAAAAGCCAGACCCTCTACCACCACTAGCCTCAAGGTATTACGAGATTAATTGCAGTGATAATTGGTGTGGTTAAGAGACAGAAGGGATTGCTTCAGTCTGAACTGGCTTTATACCAAGGAGGGAGGATTTGAGGTGGGCCCCAAAGGGTAGGGGAGTTTACACTGGCATATCCATGAGACTTCTCTCTGCTCCCATTCGGGTCTGGAGGGTTTCCCAACTTAAAGAGCATTCAAAGTGGGTCCTGCAGGTAGATTCTCAGATTATCATGTGGATCCTTAAGTCGGAGGCACTTACATAGCATTCAAGGTAGGTTGCCCCAAATAAATATTCCCCCTATCAATAAAGAAATATAAGCCGGCTACAGATCTCTATATCCAGATGGGCCCCAACATCCCCCTTGGAACTGTCTTGGACCCACCTTGAATGCTGTGTAAGTTGGGAAGCCTTCCAGACCCTACGGTGAGCAGAAGGGGGACCTCGTGGATAAGCCAGCGTGGACTTGCCTGAGATAACAATACCAGTCAACAGTATTCCTAAACTGCCCTCTGTTCGTGGTGTCGTTTCTGAGTTAGAAGCCACTAGTTAGATTCTGGCCACTGTGTTGTGACAATGCAGGAGTGTCCTTGAGGAAGCCACTTCTCAGGAAGACCTCACACAAAAGCAGAGGCCGTAATATTAAATAACAGTTCCACGACGTCCTGCCATGGAGGACTAGCCTTAGATTTTGGTATGTTGCCTCCTGGTGATTTAACTTGGCAGAGAGATGGAGTTTAGAAGCCCCCGGCAGGGTGGTTGCTTACGTGACCCTGGCTATTTCACCGCTATTAACTGTGCTGTGTTTCTGGCAGGAGCTTGATAGCCGGGAACTAAACATGGAGCTTCTTAGTGCACTACATTGTTGGCAGGAGTGGAATCCATTGGCATCAGAAGTCAGAGGTGTACAGATAACAATGCTGACATTCCATTATGAAAGCAAAAGAACTTGTCTCTTCTTTCCACCATGTTTACATTGATCCCACCTCCTTATGGAAGAGGGTCACTGGGCTACGTGCAGGAAATAGCCAGTAGCTTCAGCATCCCGAGTCAGAGGAAAGGGTAATGGCTGGGGTGGGAAATGACTGTTCTTAGGCCTGCAGGCTTCCTAGACCCTCTGTGGCCAGGGCTACTAAGATACAGGCACTGCAGAGACCAAATCTTAACAAAGACATAGGATGTCTCGTTCACCGTCTGGGATAAGTTCGGTACAATGAAAGTCTGCTCTCCTAACGCTGATAATAGGGCTTGATGTTAATACAAGGATACGGAGGTCTATGATGGAGGGCTGTTCAGTGTTGCTTTCATTTGGGGACGCAGGTATTCATTTTGGGGAAGTATTTTGCTAATATTTTGTTCTTCCATGATTTGCACCAGGGGGCAGCAAACTTTCTCTGTAAAGGGCCAAACTGCTAAATATTTTAGGCTTTGCAAGCAACTACTCAACTCTGCTTTACCACTGTAGTACAAAACAGCTGCAGACAAAGCATGGCTATGCTCCAATAAAACTTTATGAAAACATGGTGGGCCAGATTTGGTCCATGGGCTGTAGTTTGCCTACCCTGATCTAGACTAAATCCCATCCATATTCATTTAGCATTTTTCTGCATCTTTTCATGGCTGGGATGCTTTCCAGGTACATAATATTAGTGTTAAATGACAAAATGTACTTGGTAAAGTTCGGCCCAAACATTTTTTGTTGTTGTTGGTTTTTTTTGGGGGGGGGGGCGGTACGCGGGCCTCTCACTGTTGTGGTCTCTCCCGCTGCGGAGCACAGGCTCCGGACGCGCAGGCTCAGCGGCCATGGCTCACGGGCCCAGCCGCTCCGCGGCATGTGGGATCTTCCCGGACCGGGGCACGAACCCATGCCCCTGCATCGGCAGGCGGACTCTCAACCACTGCGCCACCAGGGAAGCCCCCGGCCCAAACATTTTAGCCACCCACATGCACTGCTCAGGGCATTCATTGCCCTTGAACGGGAAGGAGAATTGTATGATTTAAGGAATTGTTGCAACTGACAGAAAACCTGACCCAAACAGGCTTAAAGCAAAGAGGAGATGTGTTGATTCATAAACTGAATCGTCCAGGAAGTAGCTTGGCTTTCTGAGTGGCTTCAGTGGCTTTCTTTCCAGCTTTCTGTATCGGCTCCAGTCTCAGGCTCCCTCCATGTGGTTCTACAATGGCAGTAGCAATAGCTCCAGACCTTACATCCTCAGGGTCAAGTTGAGCAGACAAGAGCAGCTGGCGCTGTCTTCCCAGTGAGTATCATTGCGTTTCACTGACTCTGATCAAGCCAAGTGCCTTTCTGAGATGCAATCCTGTGGCCAGGAGATTACAGTGCACTGATGGATCAAATGCTTCATCCACGAGTGGGAAATGGGGCTCCATCAGAAGCACATAGTCCAAAAATGGGGAAGGAATGAAGCCCCAGTGCAAATTAGGTTTGTAGTCAAAAAGGGGAGATGGATGCTCGAGAGGCAAAATCACCACGTTCTCTCCCATGGTGGATTCTAGAAACCTGTAGTGGACACTGTGGCATCCATTCCTCCCCTCCCCAGCTGTGGCAGCCAAAAGGCTTGTGTGGGTGTGTCCCCCCTCCTACCTCCAGGCTGGGCCCTGATTGGCCTAAACCAATCATTTTAATCCATCCCTCGGCTTGAGTAATTTGTTCAGGTTTAATAATAACCAGGCCTAAGCCAATCAGCACGGTCTGTCCTAGCCTCAGTGACTGATTCAGAGCCAAGGATGTGGCCTAAAATAGACCAAAGAGAGAGAAGCCCTGGACATTTGATGACAGGGGAAAAGCAGTTCTCGCCTATTAGAGATGGTGGAATGTGTGGCCTGGGACTCCAACCACCATTTTCCTACCTAGAAGGAAGCCAGTCCACACAGACTCCCTGAGACACCGAGAAACACGGCCAGAACCCTGTCACATGACTCCTGCAGCCTGGATCTGCCTCTGCATTTTTCAGCTGTGTAAGCCAGTCTGAGTTGGATTTACTATTTCTTGCCACCCAAAGCATCCTGATACACAGAAAACTCTATTCCGGATTAGCCCCAGAGCCATGAACTCCTTACCTTCTGCCTGAAGGATGCTGATCGTTCTTGTCACCTCCATCCAAACAACCCCTGAGAGAGAGCCTCCTGGTCACTGTCTCTCCTCATTTGATCCTTGACTCAACCTCATGAGGTGGGTGAGGCAGGTGTGTGTCTGCATTTTACAACTGGAGAAACAGGTCAGAGAGCTTAAGTGACTCACCCAAGGTTTCCTAGCTATCAAGTAGTGGAGTCTGAACCTGAACCCAGATCTGCTGCCTCCAAAGCCCATGTGCTTCCACCACCCCAGGTCTCTGAAATGGGCGGCCTCGGGGGTGGGGAGCAGTAGCTGAACATGCACGAGTTAGCTCCAGCGGTGGATGACCGAGGCCCTGAATGCCTGCTCCCATCTTCCACCAGGACAAGGATGGTGACAGCGAACAGCAGGGGCAGGCTCACCTCACCCTTCTAACCCGCTGCTCACCGTCTGTCAGGTCCCTGGCATAGAGCAACGCCCCCTGCACCAAATGCATGCCACCCCGGTGCAGAGTGTGATGCTGCGTGAGTCACAAGCAAGGCGCCGGTGAGGCAGTCTTCCCGGGAGCTGACCATAGCCAGCCTTCTCCACTCCAGCCCGGCATGCCTAACTGGTTCCTGGACATCCTCTTTCACTTCCTCGCAACAACCTCTTTGCCTCTGCTTTTTACCTGCTGGTGCAGGAGGTTCAGAGGACGGGGCCAGGCGGCTGATGTTCCTCCCTCCTACTTCTCGGGCACATCCAAGAAGAAAGCCAGGCAGGCGGGCAGAGTGCTCATCACCAGCCCAACTTAATGGGAAGCTTTCTCTGCCCCCTGCAGAAACACAGATGTGGAAAAATAACAACAATGACAATAATGCATTTTAAAAAACAAACTTGCACTGAGTTCCCATATACCCCCGAGTCAGTTCCCCCTCTTGTCAGCATCTCATATGATACATTCATCCTAACTACTGGCCAATATTGATATATTAACTAAAGTCCATACTTTGTTCAGAATCCTTAGTTTTTACCTGATGTCCTTTCTCTGCCCCAGGATCCCATCCAAGATACCTCATTACATATAGTCATTATGTCTCCTTAGGCTGCTCTTGGCTGTGACATCCTTAGACTTTCCTTGCTTTGAATGACCTTGACAGTTTTGAGGACTCGTTAAGTATTTTGCAGAATGTCCACCAACTGGGATTTGTGTCAATTTTTTCTGATTAGACTGAGTTTGGGGGGAGGAACACCACAGAGGTCACGTGCCCTCTGATCACATCCTATCAATGGTACATGCTATCAACATGGCTCATCACTAATGCTGTTAACCCTGGCCACCTGGCTGAGGCTTGCCAGGTTTCCCCACCATAAGGTTCCTCTTTCTTCCCCTTCCCCTGCTGTTCCCTTTAGAAGGAAGTCCGTGTGCACAGCCCACACTTAAGGGATGGGGAGTTATGCCCCACACCCTTGAGGGTAGAGTAGCTACATAAATTATTTGGAATTCTTTTGTTTGGGAGGTTTGTCTGTGCTCCATTTATTCAATCATTTATATCAGTATGCACTCATGAATATTTATTTTATACTTCGAGGTGCACGGGCTTCAGTAGTTGTGGTGCATGGGCTTAGTTGCTCCGTGGCATGTGGGATCTCCCCGGACCAGGGCTCAAACCCGTGTCCCCTGCATTGGCAGGCGGATTCTGAACCACTGCGCCACCAGGGAAGTCCCTACATTAGGGTTTAGTATTCTACTCTCACCACCTTTGGTCACATTAAATTCTTTTCATAATAAAAGGTATTCCATTTTTGTTCTCTTTTTTTTTGCGGTACGCAGGCCTCTCACTGTTGTGGCCTCTCCCATTGTGAAGCACGGACTCCGGACGCACAGGCTCAGCGGCCATGGCTCACGGGCCCAGCCGCTCTGCGGCATGTGGGATCTTCCCGGACCGGGGCACGAACCCGTGTCCCCTGCATCGGCAGGCGGACTCTCAACCACTGCGCCACCAGGGAAGCCCAACATTTTTGTTCTCTTGGATGTGGGACTTCATGTTGCCATATGCTGTACCTGTGATGGCCTGGGCCAATGAGACAAAGCGGGTGACAGGAGCCTGGGACTTCAGCTACCAGAGTCAGAGCAGACTCAGTGGCACAGCTCTCTCAAGGGGAAGGCTGGGTGCACCCTGGGGCTGCAGGGACTCTGCTGCCCAGGCGTGCTGACCAGTGCCTGGCAGGAGCGTGGTGAGTGCCCTGCAGTGGCCCCTCTGTGAGGGGGATGATGACGGGGATGATGACATGGGTACCCTGGAGACCTACACCATGCTCCCAAGGAAGGTGAACGCTTCACTGGGCTCCACCCCTCGAGTCCCTCCCCTCCGTCTCGAGAGCAGTGGCTGCCTTGGGCCTGGATCCCACGGTGGCCAGTCTACGTGGTGGGATGTGAATGGTTAGCCATCCCGTGCAGGGGCGAGGCTCTGGCCCACCTTCCTTTCACCCATAGCCTCCACCCAGCTTCTCTGCCGGCTGCACCGGGAGCCCGGGGCTGGTTCTGCTCAGGTAGGAAGGAGAGCGCAGCAAGAGCTTGAGAAGCAATGACCTGGCCCTGTTCCCTGCCCCTGTTCCCTGCCCCTCCCACCTGCCAGCCCTCTCTCGTCAAGGGCCCCAGCCTCTGAACTCCTCTGGCACTGTAGCCCGGGCATGCACACTTGTGCCACGCGCGTGAATCTGGTCTCCAACTCCTCTAAGCTTCTTGGTGGCAGGGCCTAGGCTTCATTAGGCGCCCTGAATCTCCCCAGTGCCTGGCACAGGGCTGGGCTGAGAATATGTGCCGGTCAAATACCCATGGATTGAACTCATGCAGAGGCAACCTCAGGACTGACCTAACAGTGCTCAGAGATGAACGTACACACACGCTTGTGTCCGTGTGTGGTGCCTGTGACAGGCCAGGCACTGTGCTTGGGGTGCAGTAGCAAGCACAAAGACCACACCTGGCCTCACGGGAGCTCCCAGATGGAAAGGCCTGCCAAACCGTTCACGGCAGCTCTCTGCAAAGGAGTGGGCCCTGGACTCACTACCTGGTCAGGAAACAGTCATTTGAACCAGAGTTCCTGTACCTCAAGTCTCCCACTAGCCTGCTATGGATGTGGCACTCCTCCTCTCAGCTGGCTGGCCTTGCTGTGGCCTTTTGGTCCAAAGCCACTGGCCACTGTCCTTTAGCCCCAGATCTGTCCCTGCCACCTCCGAGCCGTTGATGACTCCATGTATTTCATTTCCTAAGTTGAGATATTTTCAGATGGTAACAGATTACGTCTTGCTGGAATCCCTTCAGAAGCCAAGCAAAGCCTGTTTGTAACCACACCCTTTGGTATTCAACATATATTTACTGCCCCTTTCTTGTGAGGATTTGAACACACTGAAGGATAGGGTTTATTCTCTCCATATTTCAACAAAACTCAAATGTTTGCGTGGCCAGGACCCATGCCGGCGGCTAGACCTAAGAATTGTTAACATGAGTCCTTCCAAAGTGCCAGGCTTTCCAACTTATGCCTTCACACCTCACAATGGCACCTTGTGCTACTGCTGTCCTCATGCCTCAGGAAACCACAGCAGTGTCACCCAAAGCCAGTCCAG
This sequence comes from Pseudorca crassidens, assembly GCF_039906515.1. Lineage (NCBI taxonomy): Eukaryota > Metazoa > Chordata > Mammalia > Artiodactyla > Delphinidae > Pseudorca > Pseudorca crassidens. Next base: position 37,143,320 of record NC_090296.1, on the reverse strand, counting down.
ATAGGTGGGCTCAGAGCCTGTGACCTAAACCACCCAGGCACTGGTTCTGAAGCTTTCGGGCTCCCTGTCCCCCCCTTGACCCTAACGGAGCAAGGACAACACTTACCAGCTGGGTAATGATGTTTGCTGGGAGAGCCTCCAGTACTCGAGCAGGGGCCTGATGCCATCAGTCCTGCGTACGCTAAGCCTGCTTCTCAAACCCGGTCCGGGAATGATTATTTGGCCAATCGGATTCTCTACCTGAGAAATGAACTAGAAAATATTTTTGTTTATCCCCTTCTCACGGCAAGTGTGGGGATGTATTAATTAAGCCCGTGCCTTAGTAAACCCCAAACTATCGAACCCCACAAGTGAAGGACACTGTCTTTGCCCGTTCATGATTCAGCAGTGCTTCAGAAGGGTCCTAGTTCCCACCGTGGTTTTTCCACTGTGCATCCAAATGTAGAGGCTGGTAAACTCCTTTTCCCTACCTGGGTTTCCTCCTCAGGCTAGAGAAACTGTTTTGAGCAAAGAAAAGCTCTAGTTTCATGTTCCCGGAGGCTGTCCAGAACAGAGCCTGGCAAACAGGCCTGAGAGATAGCCTTGCTCTGGCTGGCTTATAAACCTGCCTGGTGACAGAGGACAGCCAGTGTGTGGCATAAAAATGGGTGCTGCCCCATGATATCACCCTTGCTTAGGGCTTCAAAAACAGGTGGCAGGGCAGCCCTCACTAGTGTTGGAAACCCACGGGGAGAAGGGAAACACCATCAAGGCAGTCCTATTAATAGGACTGTTTAACAAGCCCCTCTCCGCCCCCTTTCCCCGAGTGCAGCCTTAGAGAGCCCGGTCTCAGACCCACCTGGCTAATTCAGCTGTGACTCACTTTCCCCAAGAGCTTCCTTTTGTTCCCCGGGTTACTTTGCTGTTGGGAGTCAAACCTGAGTGCATGAGAACCACCTGGGAGAGCTTGTTAAACAGCCCGACTCTGGCTGGTGGGCCAAGGTATGCTGCAGGTCAGAGCTCGAGCCCAGGAATCCTTTTAACAAGCACCCCCAGGGCATGGCCAAGGATCCACTTTAAGTAACAACACCATGGGGGCTTCTGAACAATTCTGCCAGGCAGAGCACCAAGTGCCCAAAGTTTAGAGATGCCACTGAGTAGCAGAGGGAGGGGATGACACAGTCTCACTCCGGCTGACGACAGATCTAAGGTGCATTCTCCGGTTTTGAACCCTGGAGTGTGTCACTCCAGTTCTGGGGTCCCCTGCCGTCTCTTTATTCACTCTGCCTTGTACAGGGAGGGCACACCTCAGGGGTGGGAAGCATTTGTGAGATACCCAGAAGTCCACCCTCACGCAGTCTGGAGACGGCCGCAGGAGCCGGATTTTTCCGTCTTGCAGATTCAGCCCTGGTCACGTGCTCTACGTAGATGACGACAGTTGGCACCTGAGTGCTCCCTTGGTCCTGAGGTCAAGTGCATTATAAGCATTATTTCCTTTAGTCTTCACAGACACATCATGTGGTTAAAGCTACTATCATCCTCATTTTATAGATGAGGACACTGAGGCTGAGAGAAGTAACTCGCCCGAGATTACCAGCTACTGACAGAGCCAGAATTTTGAACTCAGGCAGCCTGACTTCAGAGCCCAAGCATAATCCACTACGCTCTATTATTAGAAATCGAACGTGGCTCTCTTCAGTCCTAGTTCAGGGCTCTCACCTACTCTAGTCTTGTTTTTTAAACCTTTCCGAGTTGATAGCTCTGTAAGCTGAGGCAGTTCTTTGCTGAAGTGGTAGCTACTCTACAGATGGGATTAGCAGATCAAGAATTTAAAAAACTGGGCCATTTAATACCCTTGACCTTGGGGCAACTGTAAAGGAAAGAAAATATCAAGCTCACCTCTGCAAGAGAAAGAGGTGGCTTTTCACAGGACCAAGTAACTCACCAGGGCAGTCCAGAGCGCAGTGCCGAGAACCAGCCACCAAGAATAACCTGAGTGAACCGTGGTCCAACTTCGGTGACATGGAGGACAGACACTGGCTTCCTAGACACGCGAACCAGAAGGAACTCAGCTGTGGCTTTCATCTGTCCCCTTCAGCAAGCACAACCTCCAGCCCGGCTGCTCTTACCTGGTTCTCCTTTCCAGGCAGCTGCTCCCAGTGGCACCGCCTCCTCTCCACCACTTGTCAGTCAGGTGGTTTGGATTTTCCCAGGTGAATCAGCTATCCTGTTGTGGCCCTTTTCTTCCAACGGGTTTACTGAAATTCTGAGAAGCCTAAAACTCAACCCCTTGTCCAGCCAATATCCTGGAGCCAGGGACTGGCTCTCAGGGACGTCCCCTACCCCAGGGCTGGCTCGACTGTTTGCTTCACACTCCATCTCCTGACCAACACGGCCGCAGCTGCAGCTTGGTTCTGATGCCCAGCCTGACCAAGCCAACTGTGTGTAATATGGAATCTACAAATAAGTCCAGATATACAAAGGGATGTAGTAAAGCGCAGTGAAAGGGGAGGAAATCATACTAACTTTGAAGGCTTAGGAAATCACCTGACCTCTCATTCCCATTTTTTTCCCCTTATTCGTGTCTCTTTCCATCTTAAAAAGAATGACTTCCATAAATGGGATGCTGCTCTCTCCCAGCATCCTTGTTTTCCTTATCGCGATCATGGTTTTTGGGGGTTGGTTTGATCACGTTACAAAATGCCTCTTATAAATACGATAAAGAATATATATATATGTAACTGAGTCACCTTGCTGCACAGCAGAAACTAACACACTGTAAGCCAATTATACTTCAATAAGATAGTTTAGAAAATGCCTCTTATGGAAGCATGATCCACCACCACCTGTCAACTCCCATTAACCAAAACGAGATACCATGGATTTGACATCCAATTGATAGAAGCCCCAGCACCACCACTCTAAAGAGTGACAAATCAAAGAACTGATTTGACTTCTCTCCCTCCCTTGGACTAGGAACAGCAGTATTTCCTGTCAGCCAGACAGGAAAACCAAAGCTGAGCTGTATTCTGGCCATAAATCCTTTCTTTCAAGGTCAAATGAGTTCAGGCCGGTGTTGGTCCCTAGCCCAAGTAGAGCTAACTGGATGCTGTTGAAGCCTCCTTGACTTCCAGCCCGTGGCAGCACTGCTGCCTCCTATTACCATGTCGGAACTCTCTAGAAACTGAAAAGTCCTAGAGCATACCAGCCACCCCTGGACTGGACGTTTCGTTACCAGGAGAAACCCAGACTCACAGCTCTGGGCTACCAATTCCCCAAGGGTCATTTATTTAGCAGGAACTGGATCCAGAAATGTTGCCCTGGGTAACCCCATCCCTGTTGGAGCCTTAAAAGCTTCTATCCAATGAGCGAAGTCACCACCACCGGGTTAGCTACCTTCCCCTGCCCAGGCTGCACTGAGCCCTTAGAGCACAAAGGGAACCACTTTGTCTTACGGTTGCTCCCAGCCTGCAGGCTCCTCTCTCAGGCTCCCACACAGGCCCAGCGGCCCTCAGGGGGTGCTTCCCTCTACCAAGATATCTTGGCCTCTGCCGGGGCAAGAAGACACCACCACCAAGAAGGATAAAATAAGTTTTTATTTATAGTCTTATAGTAAAGGGGAAGCCTTAACTTGCAAGACAATTCTTCAGCAGTATGTACAACATACTTTTTATCTCCATGGAATGGAATCAAACACGGACTGAGACTACAGAGTATACACTAGAAATCAGCAAATGCCAGGAACAGAGTAGGAAAAAGACAAAGAAATGAGGCCTAAACACACAAAACCCTTCACTGGGATCTGCGGACCGCAGCCAGAACCAGGGCTGGATCACATAATGGGGACAGGTTCCAGGACAGCTGGAAGGGGAGAGGGACGAGGGTGGGGAGGGGTCTGCACTGGGGTGTGGGTTTAGTATGAGGTGAACCGCTCTTGGTATTTACATAGAAAATCAGTTGGCTCTATTTCTTAGAAATACACACGGAAAGAAAGGAAGATTTGATCATTACTTTATGAATCTGTCGTTTTGCAATACTGACATCATCAGAAATAGGGACAATTCACTCAGATTCAAATTTCAGTAGCAGGAAATAAATATCAAAACATCATCACTGGCCCTCAATACAAAACCTCTACCCCACCCTACCCTCCCTCCTCGTCCCACCCCCTCCCACCCCCTGGTGGCTACCGCCTCACTGCTGCTGTCCCCCAACAAACCACACGAGTGTCACGCGGCCCTCCCTAAGGCTGGCTGAGAGAAGCAGGAGTGAAACAGGCCAAAGACTCTGCGCTGCAAATCTGTCCCCACTTCCTTTTATACCACAAACTTCTTCAAGGATCTCTGGTCTTTCAACAGGAGCGATAAATAGCCTTTTAGGGAAAAAAAAAAAATCCTTAAAAAGAAGCGGGAATAATTCTGATTACTCCAAACTGGTCATCTTCTTAAAGTAGAGCAGTCCACAGATTCACAAAGTCTATCAAACAGAGGTGAGGGTGGCCCGGGAGGAGAGGCCTGGGAGGGGCAGGAGTCCCCGGGGCACATGCGCCCGGCAGGGCTGGAGGAGCTGGTGGGTGGTCAGGACACCATGTGCTCAGAGGTCTGGCCGGCCGTCTGTCCTCCACAGAAAAAGCTGCCAAGTTGGGGTGTTTTGGTTTGAATATTCCTGGTGGGGACAGGGAATCCCTGAAGGGAAACGTTAAAAAAAAATAGTGGAAATGGGGAAGGAGAATGAGAGCTGTTGTCCAAGAGCTTCTACGTAAAAATAAAATTAAAAAAAAAAAAAAAGGAGGAGAAAAAAAAGAGTCTCTTAAATGGTTCTGAGGGTTTTAAAGATGAACTGAAAAGAGGATAAGACGATGGAGGAGACAGACAGTTTTTATTGCTGGCCTGCCCCGTGGAGCTTAGCTGGCCTCCATCCGGAGCTTCTTCCTGCTTTGGGGCTCTTCGGGCTCCGACTCCGAGCTGGAGTCTGAGCCCCCATCGAAGGCAGAGATGGTGCTGCCCTTGGCGTTGGTGTAGAGGCTGTTGTCTGAGGAGGGGTAGTTGGTCTGCAGTTGGGCACTCGACCTCGCCTTCTCCAGTGCACGGACTGAAAGGCAACCAAGCGAGCGGGTTATAGCCTTCTGGAGACTGGGGGAGTAACCGAGTCTCAGGTCAGGGTCCAGCCTGTTCTTCCGAAGGGCTTGCTGGCCCCCGAGGCTCAGGGTGGCTCATAAGTAACTCCCTTCTGGTGGCTGTTCCATCTGCATACTTCATTTCCCTCTGCCTTTCCCAGCCAGAGCTGAGCGCTCAGTGGATGTGGCCAGCCACTCTGCAATGCCACCCAACCCTAAAGAGAAGGCTTGTGATGTCACTGTCCTGCTGTGGAAGCCCAGTACAGAGACAGGAGCACGAGCTCCCTGTGGGACCCAGTGGTGCAGTAACAGCGAAGCTGGCCTGGCAATGCCAGGCTCCACAAGGGTGTGAAGGCCACACATCAACAGGAAAGGATGACAGAAGATGTATCAGCCAAAGAAAAGTTTTGGCTTAGCGCTCATGTACAAGATCCACTTGGAAAGACAAGCTGGACACTTGGAAGCAAGTCACCAATACACACAGAATACCTGGGCTTTCCGACACACGGCCCCTACATGCAGGCTGCTCGGCCCGGTGACCAACCCGCTGCCGCCTCCCGCTGCCCAGCCCTCGTTTCAGCTCATCTTGAGCCTGGAAGGTCAGCCCATTTATTTTAGTTTAGTTTATTTGAGGTGTTCTAACCCAGGTGGTTACTTGCATTTCCTTTTACTTGCATCTTCCATGAGGGAGGAAGAGAAGTGAATTCCCCAGGAACAAAGAACTTGATCAGCTCTCGCTTTCCCCTGTGGTTGTAGGAAAAGGCGGATGTGAGCATTGGAGAACAGCATGGGCCTGGCCCATAGGCTGCCCTGATTGGACTACCGTTGACAACGGGGAGCGCTCACTGTCCCTGAACACCTGGAGTCTCTGTGGCGCTTACACAGCACACTCCAATTCAAGGACCTCACAGCTCTTTTGAGACACCTGATGCCAGGTGTGACCCCTACGACAAGCAGAGCACCTGAGCCCCAAGAAGGGGAGAGAGAGCAGGTCAGAAAAAAGTCTCCAGTGTCTAACCCCTATACTCCACTGTTCCCTCACCGAGGGCTCAGGTCCTTCCTCAGGATGGCTCTACACTCGACTACTCAGGCCCAAGAAGCAGGGCCACAGCTGCTTAGGAGCATACGCTCCGTAACTGGTTCTGACTCAGCAGGCCTGGGTGCGAAGCCCTGACCTGGCTGGAGCACAGCAGGGCCAGATGCCCCACAAGCTCTGCTGCTCACCTTGCTGCTCCAGAAGAGCATTCTGCCGCTTGAGGTCATCAATATCTTGCTGGTGTGTGTGGTTTTTCCTTCGCATATACTGGATATACTCTGTGGCTTTGTCTAGGATTTGGGCCCGGGATGCCTGTTGCAATATGAGAAAAAGCAAAGGGGACAAAATAAAGACCTAGTCCACGCAGTGAAGAAACCATGCCTTTCAGCGAAGACGGCATGAGGGAATGGAAGCAGGAGGGTGAGGGGGCACAAGGCTGAGGAAACGGCGCAAGTGCTATCAGGAATCTTGTTTATACCAGTCAAGGCACCAGCTGCTTTACATAGCTTACCTCACTGGCTCTCTCTGAGAGAGGGAGCTCCACCAGGAACCCAAGGCTCAGAGAAGTTTACTGGTTTATTCAAAATAAAAGAGTGCAGAGCCTGGATTCAAACGCAGGTCCAACTCACTCCTAAACTTGTACCCTGCCCACCCGCTTTGGTTCTTTAGGTTGCTTTCATGTCTTCAGCCAGGCTATTCTGAAAACATTAAAATGCTACTTAACTGAGACCTTAGGCCATTCACTCTCTGCTAGGGCCTGGCTACAGGCAGCTGGTCCAGAAAGACAAGATCAAGATCTCAGCTGGAGGTGGCTCAGGATGGGAATGGGTACAACGCTGTCAGGATGCGAATGGGTACAATGTTGTTCATCAAGGTCCTAGATTTCAGACAAGCTTTCAGACCGTTGTTAACTAGTTCCAACTGAGCCATGCTGCTTTGTCATGATTTCAGCGTAACTGGCTAAAGAGAATTTTGTGAAAGCTGTCAGAGCTTGATGTCAACACAGGAAGGGCATGAGATTGGGCCATTTCAGGAAGCAACCACACCTTTACCATGGCTGTGAGTAGCCTAGGCACTGCCCTGTCAGAGGAACAAGTTAATGAGCTAATAAAATGGATGTCAGGTTACTCGGCCCCTGGAGGTCAAAAGTACCTGGAAGATTCCCTCCAGGTTGCAAACATGGCCAGAGTTACTCATGGCCAGGCAGCCAACCAGCTGAACTGGTGGAATGGTACAAAGCCAAGAGAACTGAAGCTCAAGGCAGGGTAGTCTAGTAGCCGAAGTATGGTGGTGAGGCATCTCAGGCACCTGAACTGCAGTAAAGCTTCTTAAGTGGCAAAGAAAACAGCCGCACTCAGGCGAGCAAAACTAAATCCACCTGTAGTATATTCTGACAATCTCAACTCATGGAGAGGTTTGGAAGGCCTGGGTTTATTCACCAGTTCTCACAAGTACTAGAGTTTCCAGGCTTTCCTCTTATAGCATCCTTAAGGCAACTTCCTCAAAGGGAAATTGTTCATATTCAACCGTTTTTATCTGGTGCGAATTACATACAAGGCACGGAGCAGACACTGTGGGGAAACAAAATGTATTAGTCGTGGCTTCTTTTGCCCAGAAGCTAACTTACTATCTAGTTGAGGAGATAAATGTATTTATATACAGACAAATCACAGGGCAGTACCAACAAGTGTAACCTGAGTAGTACAGATTAGAAAGGCCATGGGAAAGATGGCTTCTGGCTGGGGTGATCACCTTCTGAGTGCCAAGCATTAGCCTCGGCTCTGCACACACAGGCTCCTATCTGAACCAGTGAACCCTGGGTTAGACTGAGGTGGAATCTGTGGGAAAGGGTTGCTCTGGGCAGGGAGAATAGCACAAGCAAGGGCATGAGGGTGGGGACAGGACCAGGCCTATTTCTTTAGTTGAGTAAGTCAGCTTATGTAGAAAAGAATGAGAGCACCTACCAACGGGGGCTTGCAACTCTGGCTACAAGGTCGCTTCAGAAGCTGTTTCCCATTTCTGCCAAAGGGGACTTATTAGGGTTAATTACTAGGTGATAAAATGAAAGAAAAAAAAAAAAGGTGGGCACATATTTAGAAGGGACTAATTAAAATACCCTGCCTCTCTGGATGCTAGAGATGGGATTAAAAACAAGTATTGTAGGATAGGTGGCAGAGTGGGGAGAAGAGTTTAGGAATCCAGGAGACGGGTGCCTCCTAGGTCCTGTCTGTAATGGGCTCTGTGACTGCAGACACAGTACTTCTCTCCGTGGCTACTCCTTATCTGACAAGAAATTCTCTCAGACCCCACCCAGCCTTCCAAATTCTATGCACTCCATCACTGATCTAATTGTTATGCATATTTACATCCCAGTCTCTCTTTATATTTGTCTATTTTTTCAACTGTTGTTCCCAGAAAGCAACATTAACCCTTATTTAACTCCTCATTTGCATCTGGCACAAGGGAAAAAAGCAAAATCTCTGAACAAGAGAGCACTTGCGGACTTCCCTGGTGGCGCTTGCAAATGTTCAGAGATAATTTTTAACAAATGACCACACTGAGTAGCAGCCTGAGCGCTCCCAGTTTCTTCTTCACATATTTATACATGAAACCACGAAGTGAAAAGGGAGAAGCAAGCACAGCACAACAAACTAAAGAGAAAGATGCCATGAGAGATGGAAGTTTTTCCACCTCAAGGCAGTTTTTGGATGAAGATAAAATTCACAGATGCTCAGAAAACAGTGTCTTGGGATCAAGAGGTCTCCACAGAAGGCTAGATTGGAATAAACCCAGCACAAGGCCTCCAGAATGCTAATCAGCACCGCCCTTCCTCCACACAGCCCCTTGCCTAAGTAGAAGCACCTAGGCCACTTGGGGTGTCCCTGACCCTCACTTACTAGTCCAAAAGCATGGTTCATTAACTTTATTTTGCCCCCTCCAGGGTACTCAACAAGAAGTCCCACAAGAAAAAATTTAAAGTACGAAATACAGAATTCCCCCAAATTTACATGTGCATCTAGTCCAGCGAAGAAAAAGCAAAAGGTTGAAGGTAGAAAATGCTAGACTCAACTAAAATCCCCTCTTCCAGTTTTACAAACCATGCAAGATCATGTGACCTGCCACAGGGTTAAGGTGTGGGCAGGCCCTTGCCTTTATGAGTTTATACTGTGAACAGCAGACATGAAGCCAGCAAGAACCCTGGGCTTTACAGCCTGGACTATGGAGTGGCCCTGGGCTTTTGGTTTCTGTTTTCTAAACCGTGCCCAGTTGGCTAAGTCAGCAATCTTCGTGTGAGTGTCCCTGAGCAGATAACACTTGGTAGGTCAACATGTCCACAGATTGACTGTTGCCTTTGGGTACCCAGTAAGGACCTGAATAATTTCTTTCCTGCTAGTTTTTACAATTAGAAGGTACCAATTCTCATTCTGCCTTTCTAAGCAGAAACATATCTCTTTAATGGTTTGGACACAGGATGGCCCATGGCCAAGGGCACTGAAAAGGCATTGGGCCTTCTGGGTAGTAGTTTAACGCACAGCGGCAGTCAGGCTTCTCTTTCCCTCTGGGAGCCACGCAAAAGGACACTGGACCCCTTGCCCAATCGCGTTCCAGAGCCACGGCTGCACAAAGCGATACAAATGATGATGATAATGGCAGCAGCTGAGTACTTACTAAATGCCAGGCACCCTCATACAATATTCTGATGTGTTATTTCCCCTATTTTATAAAGGAGGAAACTGAGGCACAGAGCTGTAACTTGCCTGATATTACATAACCAGTGGGTAACAGTGAGTCAAGATTTGAACCCAGGCCTCCAGAACACCCTATTTTGGGACCACAGAGGAGGCTGTGGAACTAATGAAGAAGATCAATGGAATTTGGAGAGTCTGAGCAGGAAGAAAAAGACAATGAAAGAGTCACCCAATTTGTCTATAAGGATGTCAATGAAGAGCCTGGTGAGGGTGATTTCCTTGAAGGAGTGATTTTAGGTAAATCATCTTCACACAGGTAATGGGTGCAGGAGTGAGTTGAAGCTGAAGCAAAGATGAAGACTGGTTTTTAGAATGAGGCTGAAAAAATAAGAAATGGAAAAAAAGTAGCGTGTAATAACAGCAGCATTGAAGGAAGACTGTTTTTCTTTTAAAGGCAGGTGAAACTCAAAGTGATCCCTAGCAGAGAAGAAGCAAATACAGAAGAAAAGCCAGAAGATGCAAGTTAGCTTGAAAGAACTGTCTGAACCTGGGCCTGGGCCCCCCGCACTGCTCTGGCTTCATTACCTAAGAAGGGGAACCCCGAAATGGACAGCGGAGAAGACCCAGCGTGGCAGAGGGACCCAGCGGTTCCTGTGCCACCTCTCCTGCTCGTACGCAGTTGCTGGCCTGTTTGCATCCCTGCCCAGAGCAGCAAGGAGATGGAGGAAAGGGCCACCCCAGCCTCCAGAGGCCCCCACTTGAACAGAACTCTGTTTGGGAACAGAGTGTACTCACCTGGTGTGCTGCAGCAAGAATCAACTACCTATTTCACGAGAGGCCCCAAACCCAAGAGTTTGATTCTAATTAGCACCTAAAGGTCCCAAATGATTCTTGAAGTAGTTAACACTGATATTTAGGATGACATCCAAGGTCATTAAATCCCATTTAAGGTAGTGGTTCTCAAAATTTTTCATATAGGGCAAGAGTCCCACACATTTCCGGAGCTGTAAATCTTTGTTTAGACAAAAATCCAAGTTGTTTAGAAAGCAGGTGGGGAGAGGTGAGGAAGAGAAGAGTCGTACTAGCTTGTTAACATTAGGAACACCGTTGCTCTTCCCTAGGGTCCTAATGCTGACCTGAGAAACAGTCACCTTTGCTGTATTTATCATTTTTTCCTCCTGTCAAAATCAGATCCTACCAGGCTGCCCTGGTTCTGCCAAGAACCAAAACGCCACATCCTGGGGAATGAAAAAAGAACTACTGCCTGACTCACCAGTTGACATGTTTTGTTATTTTAAAGAAAATAAAACCATTATTTTCTGAAACCTGCACAAAATTCTATGCATAGTAAGGTAAAGGGAGGCCTAGGGCAAAGCTGGTGTACATTTTCAGTTGAATAAGCCATGTTCTGGAAACAAATATCAAAGCACAATAAATTCGGGTCTGTATTAAACTAGTTCATTCCAAAATGGAACCACCATCAATGCCAAAAAGGGAGGCTGGAAGGCTGTGGGCTCAGAGCCAGCACAGCCATGTGGCCCCTCAAAGGCTTCTTGTGCCTGGCCCTTCCAAGCCCAAAGGATCATTTTCTTGATTACTAGGGGAAGGCAAAGCTATCATGCCCCATTAAGGGCTTAAAGCTGGGAGCCAGACATTTGTTTAAGGGTCAACACAAATCATGTTTCAAACTTTGTATTCTTTTATCTTGAGCCCTTGGTAGTCTGAAATGAAGGTGTGACATTTCCCCATCAAACTCTGACCACAAGGGACGGGAGCACAGGGTTTCCTCAAAGAAGAAATGCAACTAGTAAATAAACATGCGGAAAAGGATTTAATCTCACAGGCAATAAACAAAATACAAAATTAATTACTACCTTTTGCCTATTAAATTAGTCACCCCCTCCAAAAAAAAAAATTCCAGTGGTGGTAAAATTGGTACTCTCAAAACAATACCAAAAGACTAATCTTTAGAATTTGCTTGAAAAAGAAAGAAAAGAAAGAAGACATGAAAACAATCCTCCTGGAAAGCATTTTGGCAACATACAGCAAAAAATCAGATGTTCTTACCACTAGACCCAGCAATCCAACTTCTGGGAATCTGTTTTATAGAAACAGCCACATGCACCAAGATGTTCATCACTACATTATTTATAAAGTTAAAAGACTGGAGGCAACCTGAATGGTTAAAAGAAACATGCCTAATGGCTAAATATGAACACTCTATCACTTGGGGAAAGGGCACGTTATGTGAAAGCATCAAGCTATAGCCTTTACCCATGTAAAGCATGCGTATGAAGAGACCAGAGGGGATACACAGATTGATAACACCATTATTCTCTTGTCTCCTAGACTCCATCAATAAACACATGGACTTAAGAGCAGCCTTTGCCGGGGGAGGGAAAAAAAAGGGGCGAGCTTTGTTTAACATCCACTTTAAGATGGCACCCAATTTCAGTCATGTTAAAATGGGGTGTGGGATGGGGAGAACCGCACTGTCCAGCACAATAGCCACCAGCCACAGGTGGCTAATAAGTACTGAAATGTGACTAGTCTGTAACGCACTGTGGTATCCTAAATGGGCGGGAAATCCAAAAGGGAGGGGATATATGTATGTGTATGGCTGATTTGTTTTGCTGTGTGGTAGAAGCTAACACAACATTGTGAAGCAACTATACTCCAATAAAAATTAATTAAAAAAAAGAAATGTAACTAGTCTGAATTGAGATGTGCTGTAAGTATAAAACACACACTGGATTATCAAAACAGCGCAAGAAAATAATATAAAATATCCCACTAGTAATTTTTACTATACTGATTATATATGGAAGTCATACTTACTTCTGTATATTAGGTTAAATAAACTATATTATTAAAATTAATTTTACCTGCTATTTGTGGCTCACATTAAAATTCCACTGCACAGCACTTGTCTTAGAATCTTAGAATAAAGGAAAGGTTGTAGTTGTGTTAGAGGAATGGAAGTACTGTTTTTCTTCTTCCCATTTTTCCAAAGTTTCTGCAATTTTGTTAGAGGGGAAAGAAAAGAGAAATGCTGGAGGGAAGGCCCAGTAACCAACTCCTCTTCTTTCAAATCTCCAGATGGAAAAGCGGTGGGTTTCCCGACTCTCTAGTCTTCTCTATGGGAGTGAGCCCTCCCCTACTCTGTAGTGCAGAGACTTCCAGAAGGATGGACAAAGCTTCTGCCCTCAAGGAGTGCACCCTTCAGTTAGGTGATAAGAACTGTCACAGAAAAAAGGAAGACACAGGAGAGGCCCCATAAAGGGCCAGTGGGGTGTCAGGGAGAGTGATAATCCAGTGTTCTCAGGGTGCTGAGGCATTTGATACAGCCCTTGAAAATGGGCAGGTGGAGACTGACTGGCAGGGGAGGCCTCATTGGGGAGAAACACAGGAAGGCAGGAAACATGGGGAGCTGGGGAGCCCTTGTAAGTGGGTCTCTTCATTGTGAAACCCCAATGTCATCTGGGTGGTGAAGCTGGAGTTGAGACCTTGGTGGAAGGAAAGAACTAAGATAAACCTGAAGATGACATTCCTGGGGAAACAGAGGAGGGTGTACACTGCTTCACAATAAGGGAAGGAGCAGAAAAAGCAGGAGGACAAGTTGGGTACCTTATTCAGAGAACATGGAATGCCAGTCCTTACCTTGATGGGCACTGAAAAGCCCTTGAAGGCTTTGGCAGTGCAAAAATACAGTTAAACAAAGAATTCAATGAATCAGTACATTTACAGTTGCTGAGCCTGGAGCTTAAGGGAGACCTGGACAACTATGGACAACAACTTAAGATGTAGAAAATTTAAGAATAAAAGAACTGCCCAAGTTGGAGTCTGGCCAGGTAATAACCCTGTTGAGTAATAAGGTGAAATGGGTAGGGCTGTAGTTTACATTTCATTTAAAAGACAACCCCTTTAGCAGCCCAGATATGATGCAGAAACACTGCTGCTGAATGAACTGCCTGCCTTAAAGGGTGTCCACTAGAGTGAGCTCCTCCCAGTGTAACAAGGCCAGGTGGAGAGAGGGCTTCCTTCCTTCAGTCAATAAACACTCGCTCTGCTCCCTACTGTGTGCCAGGCACCAAGGGAAGAAATATGACCAAAGATATTCTCCCTGCCTTCAGTACTTACTACAGTGTAGTACGGAAGACGGGTAGACAGTCATCAAGTAACCACACAAATATGTACACAGTTACACCTGGGATAAGCCCGGGTCACAGTGCTGAGTGAGTTTAACAGGGAGACTGACCTTCAGCAGTAAGAACTACTATGTTCCCTGGTATAAGGGGCTATTTGGTTTCAACATCTACCTGTTAAGGACACTGGGCTTTAATGAAGATGAAACAAATTAGCTCAGTGTTTTAACCTCTTACTTGATGCTCAGCATGTTATCTTATTATTGTTAATTGTTAGGTATAATCCTCTCCCCCAACAAGAGAGCAAGATCCTCAAGAGTAGACACCATGCATTAAACCTCTTAAATCTCTGCGGTGCTCACATATAAAAACGTGAGCACAACCATGTGGGCTGTGGCGGTTTTCGTCAAAGAGCTGAGCAAGCCCACCGTTTCCTCTGGCACTCTCACTCCTCAGCTCCTTTCTGGGAACCTACCACGAGCTGGAGTCTGTGACAGCAGCCGGCAGAGGCAGTGCCTTCATAGTCTCACCTAAAACAAAGGGACTGACTCACTGACTATAAGAACTCTTACTTGCTGACTAGAAGAAACACTTTTCTTCTTTATTTTCATCTTAGGTTATAATCTCTTTTTAACATAACATAGCTCTATCCAGAAAGGAGAAATTCAGAGCACAACTGCCTGAGAGAGCAATTAAGTATGATAAATAGGCATTTAGGAAGAGACCTAGAAGAGGAAAATTTACTATACACCACTGTTCAGCTACATATGGCACTACTGAAACAGAACCTTCTTTCACTAAAGTCAGCCATGCTAAGGAGACACTGTGATTGGATACAGTCACTCGGGTGCAGGTGCTGGGGCTAACTCACCGGGGGTGGACACAGAATTACAGCCCCACGCAAAGGCAGACTGATGGGCTCGCCACCACGTTTGCCCCCCACATAACAGCGTGAGCTCAGTGCCAGCAAGCCACTGGGCAACACTCCCTAGCACCCAACCAAGGACCCTCAAAACAAGCAATAATTCTGTTCAAGAACACTAATGTCTTCCTTTGAAAAGTGGGACCACAGTCGTTCCTGCCCTTGCTCCCTTACTCTGGTTGACTGGCTGATGGTTCTAATGCCATTCCATCTTTCCTGTGGGCTCCATGTCTAGCTGAAAAACTATGGGAAACAAAAGGCTCAGGCAACAAGAGTTCAAGAGTCTACTTGTGAACAATGTGACCTACGGCAAAACCCAGCTGGACTGCCAACTATAATGATCTATTTCTCAGAACAGCTACGTGGACTCAGACAAATTTATAAACTTTCAGTGACCCTTAACTCTGCACTTTGGTGTTGTCTACATATGCTACTTCAGGGGACAGTATTTTAGTAGCAACCCTAGTATGACATACTGCCAAGATTACTGACTCTATCCAGGGGAAGCTCCCAATATAAAGACAAGATATAAGAATTGAAGCAAGATTTCTTTAAAATATCCTTAAATTGTTTACCCCTACGGTGTGGTAGAAAGATTGAACTTGGCAACCAGCAGTCCTGAGTTCTAGTCCCTGTCCAGCTATAGACTGATCTTGAGCCTGTTTCCTCATCTCTGATACATGAAGGATGGCAGGAGCCCTAGCAGTAGTTATTGTCCAATTATAATAGTGTAGTACTCACCTCAGAGAACTGGTGTGCAGATTTCATTTTACATTGCAATACAGATATTAGTTAATACTGAATTTTTTACTTAAGCAAAAGGTGACCATTTTATAGTAGAAATATAGGGAACAAAGGATAAATAGAGTTTGAGTCTCACGTTTAAAGGGGGTTTTTTTGTTGTTGTTGTTGTTTTAGTACAAGTACACCCCATTCTTGGTTAGGATCCAATTCAATCAGTATTAGTTTCTCTTTAAAAAACAAAAGGCTTATTAGAACACATAGGACAGATAATCCAAATACTAAGTGAGAAGTCACCTGGAACATAAAGGTGAACAAGTCAAAGGAGACTGGGGGCCTTCGCTTCAAGAAACTGATCTAAGCACCCCCAAAACTCACAGGGCAAAATGATCATTTCATGATTATTTACATAATGTCAGAACCTTAATTACTGCAATCCAAATCAAGAATTACTCAATTCCCTTTGGTTCAAATACCACTTTAAAAAAAACTGCAACATTTAGGGAGAACTAGGAAGTCTGAGGGACCAAAGTATTCTGTTAGACTCACTGCAGCATCTGTGAAACAGTGTTGGCAGGGAAGGAGAATAATGAAGATTGTGGAACTTAGTGGGAAGGGGTTGGGGTTCAACGAGAGCTAACAGCCACTTACTTCCTTTATTCATGCTCAACATGAACATTTGCACTGCAACACACAAAAGCATTCTGAAATCAGAAAGGCACCTGGTTAACTTCCACTGGGGCTTTGATCAGCTAGAAAGAAACCTGGCCCCTCGACCACTCCTTTCCCCTAGTCGTGCTACTTCTCTGACCTCATCTCCTGCTATGGTCCCTTCACTCACTCTGCTCCAGCCACTCTGGCCTCTGTCTCCTTGAAAGGCCCAGGAATGCTCCCAGGTTCCTGCCCCTGGACTATTCCACTCGCCTTCCCTGGCCTGGAATGCTAATCACCAGATAGATGCATGGTTCTTTCCTTCACTTCCTTCAAGTCTTTGCTCAGATGTTGCCTTGCCAGTGTGTTTTTTTGTCTGCCCTAATGAAAACTGCAACCCTTCCTTCCCTGTTTTTCTCCATAGCACTTATCTGACATACTATATATATATATTTATTAGTTCATTTTCTATCTTTTCCTCACCACACTAAGAGCTTCTGCTTTTGTCTACTTTGTTCACTGCCGTATTCCTAATATCTAGGACAATGACTAGTATGTAGCAGACCCCCAGTAAGTATCTGCTGAATGGAGTAAGTGAACAAATGAATAGGCCACAAAGAATGACAACTGTTTGGTTTGTAAGGTTACCAAATTCAAACTGTCATCTTCCTTGAAGAAAGGAGACAACAGGATTTAGGGTAATGTGATTTTAAGGACTTAAGGAAGAATGTTATGACAATGTAAAATAGACTGGATAAAGAAAAAGGTATAGTTGAGCTCTTAAGACTGACCTCTCCCAAAGTGTTCTTGAACTTAAGAAAGCCTAAGAATCACCTGACTGCAGGTTATAAATACAGATCTCTAGGCCTGCCTCCAGAAAGACAGATTCAGTAGTGATTCTGATGGGGGTGATTCACAGGCCATTTCTTGGGATACGCTGCCCTGGCGCCACTCCTGATTAGATGTGAGACTTAGAAAAAGGTAGCTCTTGTCCATTTACTTCACCAAAGCCATTTTAATTGATACCATGGCATAGGAATAAGCACCTACTGTCAATAGTTCAGACAAACACAAGAGATAATCCTTTGTACATGTGTACTCTGACTAAAAGCGTGAGCCTCTCCCCCCATCATAAAGATTTCCCGTGGTGCTTAACAGTGTTGTACCCAGGAATGTTGTTATTCCAGGTAAGCACGTTGGTCCAAGGCCATTAAGCCAAGTGCACACTAAGTAGGCCTAACCTAGGGCAAATTCTGGTTTTGCAATGCTAGGTATTTACATGGCCTATTTTATGTTTTGCATAAAGGTCAGACCTACCCCATCCTTTATAGCCACACAGCCACACCTTAGATAACATATAATGCAAGTGGCTTACCAGACTGGCAGTATAAATAAAATGAAACCATAATGGTCCCAAGTTTAATTCCGGATAACCAAACAAAACCAGGACGACTACCACAGAGCTAAATCTGGAAAGCCATTCAAAGCCCACCTGAAAGCAACAATTTTTCTTAAAACGGTTGCTTTTTTTTTCGGTTGCTTCTTTAACACTGCATTATTGAACCAAAAACCAAAAACACACAGGTCTTCTTCCAAGTTTCCCACTTATACACTGAATAGCTGCAGAGAGCAGCCAGTTATATTGTGTGTCAAGGATGGAACGAACTGTGCAAACACATATTTTCTCCAAATTCCAAGGAGTGACCCTAACCCACAGACTTTTTACTCAAAGCTTCGGACTTTGTTTTGCAAATGTAGAAACAGCTGGTGCCTACCTCTCCAGGGAAAACAGTTTCTGGAAGGCCACCAGTGGGGTAGGGGGATGGTGGAAGAAGAGTAGTTATTTTTTCTTCCATTTCGTATGAACACGTCTCTTTACTCAAGTCCCACATTAAAAATGCTCTTTATATGCCTTTGAAATAATAACTGTTGGACTGGGAGATCACTGGTGTCCAGATTGGTTCACATACATTCCTGGGAAGTTTCATTTAAAATAAGTACTCACTTCGAACCATATAAAAAGAATTCTCATGGAGGTCCAGAGAATCACTGACCTCTGGAATCCTTAGCATTATCCCAAACGACTATATGCTACCCTCTACATTACACTGTATAGTTATAATTTCTTGAATGAGTAATTTATTATACATAATACTAATTTTAAAAGAGAGCTCCTACTGATGTCTTAACAAGCAGCTCCATTACATCTGACATCGTTTGCTAAGGATGAACTACAGTAGGTAAGGTGTGTGATGACTCTCTGAAGAATCAAAGATTAAGGAAACCATGTCATCCAAATATCGCTGACTCCATTTCTTTCCAGAATGGTGAATGCCCTGCTAAGCCCCACAGTGAGTTCCAAGTTAGTGGTGGCTAAGCTAATCAGCTTTCTCAATAAACTCACCTTCTCTCCTTGGAGTGATGGGACCGAGTCCCGCAAACTGTGAAAGCTGTCTTTGATGTGGTCCCTACGTTTTCGTTCCAGTGCATTATGATGAGCCCGTTTGTCAGCCTGGAAGAATGGGAGAAAGAGCACGTTAGTGATGTCAGTCCTTCTGCTTGGTACAGGTGAGTGGGTACAGCCTGGAAGTATATGCTGTCAGCGCTGTCCCAGGTGACTGGACTGGGAAGGATTTGTCGAGGTGGGCAGTTAGGAGTCTCCAGAATTAGGCTCTGCTAAAGGGGGAGAAAGGGGTGAGCAAGGCTTTCGACAGGAACATCCAAAGTAGCTCGATGCATCCAGTTCATGCATAAGTAAAATAAAAGTTATTCATGGGGACAAAGTGTGGCTCTCCTGCAGCATCAGTTTTCTCCCACAACTTACTTATGTGACACAACAGCCGCCAGTCCATGGCTGGGAGGTGACCAGGGAAAAGCTGCAGTGGGCCCCTTCATAAGATGTGATCACCCCCACTGTAAGAGATTCCCCACGGTGGGTACCCAGAAAAGGAGTTAGGTCAGTGGTGCACTGTTTCTTTCCATGTGAAACCATCACCATGAGTCCGCTCTGGTCTCCAGCTCGCTAAGAGGTACTAGTTTTAAGACCTTCTTGCCAAATCATACAATAGAAACTAAAACCTCTAGAAAACCCAGATGCATGAATCTGCAATCATTATGACAGAGCTGATATAGACACCAACTGCATTCTGAGCTCCTACTTTTTAAAGTGCATCTAAGGTGATATTCAGCCAAGGGCTTCCCTCACACAGGCTGCCAGAAAGGCGGCTCTCAGACAGTAAACCTCTGACACTCACGTATTCTCAATACACCTCCTCAGGCACCTGTGGCGGTCATCGGCGGTATCTAAATACCCACAGACCAAACTCCTTATCCTGTCCTGCTTAGAATCACAAAGAACAATCAGCTGGAGAGGGACAGGGATGCCAAGTGATCAGTGGCAAAATACACTGGCTTCAGGTGGAAGTGACAGTGCTGGAGAACACTGCAGGAGAGTTTCGGCAGGTCCCCATTAAAGGGGTGGTCCCTCCAATGAAGCACAAACGCTCACTTAACCTAAAGCAAGAACTTCACATCTGCACTCCGGGAATTATGGGAAATACTATACTCTGAGAATTTACCCCCAATACACAAGGTTGCACTGGGCTAACCTAAAGAGGAAATCTGTACAGAGGAAGTTCAGGTAGCTTTAATCTACCCAGACACAGCACCAGGAATTTTAAAAATGAAGCAACAGGAGTAAATAACTTGGCTTAGCACAAGAATGCCTCAAATGAATCTTTATACTAGACAAGATGTTCGGACAAAAGTCTATAGAGACAAGAGTTATAGGAATGAAAGGACTTGAAATTCTAGTATCTAATCCTAAAAGTCTGAGTCATTACAGAGGAAGAGGCTGTGAGCAGCTGTGGTAATTTTAGTCACTTCCTGGTCTCTCGAGCACAACACCTCACCTATAGCTCTGCTGAACTGGAAACATGGTTCCCATCACAGCCATGATTCTCCACGGCATAGCACTCATTTTCAGGGCAGATGCCTGGAACACTTCTAAAGCTCTCCTAATCTTACGCCTGGATTCTCTGTAAAAATGTGTGTCTGCCGAACTCCAGGGATATGTGGAATTTACAGGGAAACTGAGGGAATGATCAGATAACCTGAGGCTAGAGGAAGGTATCATACAGCATTAGAGCAGGAAAAGTGCAGGTTCCTTCTATCAGCAGTATGAAGAGCCTGAAAAAACTAAACATATTTAAGTATCTAGTCCTTTTCTAACTTACCATTCCCTCTAGTCATCTGTTGATACATAGGTAAGTTGGCTGGGTCTTAGACTAAAGACTTAGAGGGCTGAGAGATGGCATTTGGCACCTATCTGTCTCTCCTGTGTTTGCTACACACTCCCCAGGATGGTTTATTTACATGCAAAATAATCGCCCAGCTTTGGTATCCAGCAGCAGCCCAAGATACTCCTGTCTACTAAATCACCCTGATTCCTGGCCCTCCTCCCAGCTTAAGAGCTGTGCACAGAAGCAGTGACACCAGTTACCCACAATCCCTCTTGTTGATACAAATAAAATTCTAATTGTCTGTTTTCTTTCTGGGAGAGCCCTGCAAATCTCAAATGGCTAGAATCAAGTTGGACTTGGTTTCACTCACGCCTGCACTAGAAGGGTGGAGCTAAGTATAATCTAACACCAAAATCATCCCCACAATGCACTACCCCCTTCCCATTCACTGAGCCCTGAAAGGACTCAAATGGACAAGTCTTCGGTTAGAGGATTGTAAGTGAACTTGGCTGTGGACCATCAGCAGAAATCTTGGCTTCTCATCTGGGAAGCCAGCCAAGTTTGAGAAGTTGGCTCAACAAGGAAAGGCAGCAGTCCACTGCCTGGTAGAAAGCCTGGGCTGGGGACTGTTGTTCTCAAAGCAGTGGATGGAATTTCTGTGGTGGTTCCAGGCCCAATTTAACCAGCAGAA
Source organism: Pseudorca crassidens (assembly GCF_039906515.1). Lineage (NCBI taxonomy): Eukaryota > Metazoa > Chordata > Mammalia > Artiodactyla > Delphinidae > Pseudorca > Pseudorca crassidens. The sequence goes on along the minus strand of NC_090296.1, from coordinate 37,122,109 downwards.
GAGCGGAATCTTAGACCATTCCCTGCTGCCATGTCCATCCCCAAGCTGCTACACTTAACCAGAGTCCATTTTGAAGCTCTCAGAGACAATGGCAATGATGCATTTTTCTTCTTCTCCAGCCTCATTTGAAAGAGCAAGTTAAAAACATGCAGAACTAACATGCCTAATTCCAGGCAACTCTGAACTAACTAATACCTCTAGTGGCTTGAAAGACCTTTACACGTATGAAAAACCTTTACACAAGACTGAGAATTCTGTTTGGGAAACATTTCCAAACGTCCAGCCGGATGAATTCCCTTCCCCCGCAACTCATCCAAATGGAGGGCCAGTTGCCAGGCTTATCACTGCTTTGTTAACTATCTTTGCTTGCTGGCAACCCTTTTTGAAAGGGACAAGATTTGAAGACTCCCAGTGTAAGGCACCTGAGATCCTCCCACAAACTCAAAACTAGTTTAAAAAAAAAAAACAACAGGTGGGGAAGGGCCAAACAATTGCTGTGTCTTGAACAAATAAAGCTCAACTCAGATGAGTCAGCTTTCTCTCAGCTATACTGAGAAAGATGTTTAATAATGAAAACGGGTGATACCAAACAAATTCTAGGAGACAACAGAAACATTCTTGGGCTGAACAGCAGGCCCACAAATACCTCCCCTATACATCCTACAGGAGCAGTGGCTGGATGCTGTCACTCTTTAAGTACGCTGGATTTGCAGTTTCCAGCAGACAACCCTTCCTTCAGGGCATCCTAGGCTAACAGAAATACTAAAGAGCCGTGTGATCTTAAGAGTGGCCCACAGATGCTCAACAGGAACTCCGACACCAAATCGATTCCAGCTTTGACATCTCTGCCAAGGTTTTTATTCAGCCTCTCAGTATTATTTCCACCAAACTTTCCATACTGGCAGCCAGAATAAAAATCTTCACCTACAATTTGTCCATCTCTGACACTAACAAGCACATGTTATCTTAAGTGTTGTTAAATATTGAAGGCAAATGTTATTTTCTTAGCCAAGAAGTTGCTAAACTGGCAGTAGGTCATTCAAGCTAAGGAGGGCTGTTCAAAACTGAAGAAATCTCTTTAAATTATTTCCTTCCAACTTACTGCATAGAGAATATGTCTTCCTTAAAGGCATTACATCAGTCAGCAGCATTATTTCCTGCAAGTTCTAGGTAGGCAAATCACAAGGGGAAATGAATGATCCATTATTCAAGTATGACCAAGGTTCTCCAGAGCAATGCCCTCTCTTGCAGGTCACGTGACACCTAACCCCATCTGTAAAGGGAATCTTCTCAATTCCAATATAGAAAATTCCCACCATATATGGAATTAGAGTTGCCCAGTAAACATTTACTGCCTTTAAGAAATTTAAAGGCTATATTTTAGAAAGAAGATAGTGTTGCTTACGATTACTTAATAAGCTACTCTTATTAAACACTAACACTGGAAATACACAGGCTCAAAATTCTCATCAGAAAAGATCTATTTACTACTTCTGATGGGAAGCAAATAGGATAAATAAAAACTGAATAGGAGATACAAATTGCAACTTCCCAACACCTCTCCCGTTTGAAGCTGACTGCCTGGTATACATTTTTAAAATCCAATACACACACGTGTTTTCCAGGCTATTCAAAAAAATCACTTGGTGCCTAAAAAAACTTGGGAACGCTATCATCCAAATATGCCATCATACTATACCCATTTTCCTTGATCAACTATTTTACCATTACTGGAATCTTGAAAAAAGACTTTTAAATATAAGAACACCCTTCAACAGGTATTTTTAGGAACCAAACCTGGCATCCACATCACTGTCAACACTCTAAGCAGACACAAAGTACATGTATCATGTAGCACTTCTGCCATGCAACTAATTCCGGGTAAAAGACAGTAGTTTCCTGAGTAAATTCTGATCTCAAAGATGACCAAGCTCATTCCCTTCTGAATACATTGCAATTTCTAAAGAAACAAAGAGCTCTGAGAAGTTAGAAATATTTCATACCAGAAAGGTCCAGAAACAGAATTGTACAAATCTGTTTCTAACCCCCCCAAAGATATACTGTAACTGAAACACATGCAGCTGTCATGAAGGATAAGCTGAAAAAGGTCTTAGGCTTCCGACTAACACACTAACCCTACGTTTCTTGTATACGTTCATTCTTTAAAAAAAAAAAAAAAAAAATCTCAAGCAGAAATAAAACAAAGATCACCTTGCATGAAATATACCTGCCCCAGAAAACTGTCTTTGAAATGCAACTTTTTCCCTCCAAAAAAATAATAAAAATAAAATAATATCAGTGGGATTCTGAGACATATTGAATTTAATAATATAAATTATTGTTTGGGATTACTTCCTTTAACAAAGCTTACTGGTCACCGGAGAAGTTGTTTTCTGTTCACACTGAGGCAACAGAAAAAAATACTCGTCAAATCAGTTTCACTTTCTGTTACTGTTAGCCTCACTTCCTAACTCTGTTATTGCTGAGTATCCTACATTTCTTATGTAGTAAGGCTGTAGCTATTGTAGTGACATTATAAAACATGAATGAATACCTTTTTTTATATTAGGACCCACAGGACCGTTTCAAAATAACTTTTTAAAAGTTCTTTTGCAGTTCTAAATATTTGGTTGTTCACAGTCCACACCCTTTTCTGAACGAAGGCAAAGCTTAAGAACAGTTTCCCCAAAATTAAAAAATATATATATTTATCTATACTAAATGTCAGGAAATAAACATAGTCACACAGAAAAAAAAATCCTTTTTACCCTACGTGTTCACAATAATTGCTTGATATGCTATGAAATTTGTCTATTGCTTCTTCTCTCTATGCCATTATGATTATCTTGTAACAGATAATGTTTAAATGTCTCAGCAAGTAGATGTGTCAAATTAAAAACAAAGGGTCAGAACCACTCCCTGTGCCCACCCTCCAAAATCAAAGGGAAAAATCCTAAGTACCTTAACAGCGAACTGAAAGCCTCCATACCAGACAATGAGATGAGCACTCTAGGAGAGTGGGGACATTTTCATAATTTAATAAAACGATTTACATCAACAGCCATGTGGACGAGCATTCTGAAAAGCAGAAAGCGCTCAAGAACTGGAAGCCAAAATTTCACAAAGAAAATCCTTATCTCACTGGAAAGCCAATATAATTCCAATTTAAATAATGATTCTTCAAAGCAAGCCTAAACAATCCCTACCCTCCAATCCTGATCAAGCCCTAGGGCAGATTTTACAACCGGAGACTTGGAGGAAAAAAATGTTTTAAACAGACTGTGTTCCAAACATGAAATTCCATGTTTACATTATTAAGGATAATAGTAACTGAAAAAAAGGAATTTAATTTTCAAACGTATGTATAAATATTAAGTAACTGACAATACTTCAAATATTCAAAGTATTGTCTTCAAAGAAATACTTCAAGGAAAAATAAAACAAAACAAATTCTTTTTTAGTGACTAGTACCCAGGGATAATTTTAAAACCCCTGGAACAACTGCATTCTTGGATTTTATGGAAATATCAGCATTCCATAAGTAAAGTTTTTCTAAATGCCTAATTCCTTTGACAACCTTAGAATCTGTGCTCTAATGAAAAGCAGGTACAATTAAGAGGGCTTGCTTTTATCCTGTGATAATGAAATTATTAGACCAGAGGTCTCAAAGTGGCATCTGGCAAATTGTAACAAGCCCCTAATCAACTTGATTGTCTCATACATTATTTTAAAAATCAGAAAAATAACATCAAAGTCTGGATTTGTAATCTTTCTTTTAAAATAGGAAGATAAGACAACACTAAGCCCTCATTCCCACATAACAGCAACCCACTGGACTTTAGTGGCTGCCTTTTCAGAAGAGGCATGTGCTCTCTAGTACCCCAGTCCTCACCTCTGCTCTCTATTCCTGACTATCTCACTGCCTGGGCCCCCTAGAGACATCTAAATTTTGGACCCACACTTCCTACTGCTCCCATCTGTCAAATGTTAGATGCTATGGTTTACTCATTTCTCTTCTCCTCTGATTCTGATTTATTTTGTCTCTATTCCTTTTTCTCCCTCTAATCTATTCATGGAACACCCATAGTACTATCTCAGACTCCAAGGACATGAGATTTGTGTCTATCTTAATCCACAGAACCATCCACTGAGAACATTAATATCCAAACTCTGAGAAATTACTGACAACACGGTATGGTCTCAACCATCACCTCTTAGCAAACCTCTCTCTACAGTGCCACTTTTCTTCAACAGTTCTTTTTGTCTTTATACTGCTCCTTCAACTCAAATAGTCAGACCACAATAAGCAGCTGAATGTGACACGTTCACATTCAACCTTTGGCCCCTCTACATTTCCAATTTCTGCATTAGAATAATACCAGGTTGTGCTAGATTCCATAGGTCTACAGCAGTCACGTGACTTTTGGTTAAAGGTGATTACTGCATGTGCCTTCAACTTCACACAACTATGCAGATATGGTTTAGAACCTACTTGTTCCTAAGTAAAGCTGGCCACTTTTCCCTGAAATAATACTACAATTTACTTCAACATGATGTGTTTCTCATTTCCCACTTCTATAGTGACAGCTAGAGCCCCCAGTGGAAACCTACAGAAGGATTCATTTCATTGCATACAAATTCTCACTCACCTACAGTCACTGAACCTCACCACCTGAGAACCTAGAATTATGAGGTTCGCAAGCCCGCCGCCCCCACCTAGAACCCCAGAACAAGGCCCCACCTCACCTTAGCGATAACAGGAGAGTTTACTACAATATTAAAAGTAACAGAACGATCTCTTTTTCTCTCTGACCCCAAAAAGGACTAGAATTGAACGGAAATGAAAATGAAACGGAGAGTAGGAGACGTACCGCTGATTGAAACCTCGGTTGCTCTTCCTGGAATAAGAGAGAAAAAAAAATAGAAAATATAGAAGTTATTTTTACACTTCACATTCAATAATAAGAAAGAAAATGCCGGCGGCAGAGGAAGCGGCGGGTGGGGAGTCAGCCCTACCCCCCCTCCGCATCCCACGCCCCCATCCCCCCTAGCGGGATCCGGTAGCGGGGCAGGGGGGTCCCGAGCGCCGCCCCTCCTTCCGGCATCCGACCCGGGACAGAGGGAGGGGGTCCAGAGCACTGTCTCCTCTCCTCGCACCCAGCTCAGGGCGTCTGGGCACTCCCAAGCCCTCTCCGCCCTCCTTCACCAGCCAGGATCCACCGCGGGTCGCGGGAGGAGGGGGTCGCGGGCCGAGGGAGCAGGTCCTAAGCGCGGTGCCCTTCCCCAGGATCCGGACAATGGGATCCCGGGCGCACCCCGTCCCTGTCCCCCGGATCCTGAACTGGATAGGGTGGGAACGGGAGGCCGCAGCACCTTCCTCCACCGGGGTAGGTGGGGGTCCCAGAGGCCGCGTGTCTCCTCCCCACCTCCAGTCCTAGAAGGCCGCTCCGGCCAAGAGCCCGGAGGAGAGCGAGCCGGGAGCGCGACGGAGGCGGTCCCGGCCCAGGGTGAGGAAGGGGAAGGAGGCGGCGGCTGCCCGGCCCCCTACCGCCGTCGCCCTGCTGAGAACCCCGGCCGCTGTCCCCGCCTGACAACCCGCAAGGGAAGGAAGAAGCCCCAGGACTCACGTCGCTCTCCACCTCGATGTCATCGTTATCGCTCATTTCCTACGGCCCAGGGAGCGGCCACTGCAGCGGCGGCGGGGAAGGGGGAGGGGTGGAGGGGAGGGGGAAGTCACCGACAACAACAAGCCGAGTCCCCCCACACACACACTCACTCACTCGCTCTCTCACTCACTCACACACACACTCACACACACACACGCACGCACACACACACACAACACGGGCGAGAACCACCTCCTCACTGCAGCACCGGATCAACGGCGGCACGCACGCCCGGTCGGCCCCCTCCCACGTGACCAGGCTCGTCACGCTGGGGCCGCCGAGACTTGTAGTTCTTGTCCCTTTGACTGACAACCCAGCTAGCTCCAGAAAAACTACAAATCCCATAAGGCACTGTAAACAGTCGTCGCCAGCCCGGCTTGTTGACGGAGCCCAGAGCGCCTGCGTGCCCCGTGGAGGGGGGCGGAGAGAGAAGCGGCGCGGTGCCTGCTGGGAGTCGTAGTCCGCAGACCGCGAGTTGTCAGGAGATTTTCCTCTCGAGGCAGCAGAGGTGGCTGCTGGGAAGACAGGACACGTGGAGGGAGCTGGGGCTCTTGGAGCCGGGCACAGGCTGAGCGCCGGGCGCCGGGCCCAGGGGACAGGGTGGAAGCTCTGGAGGAGTAGCCGCCTGCCTAAATAACGCTGCCTCTCCTTGGTGCGACTGGTTTTACTCTGTCTTCTAGATGTGTGAGTCGCTCTGCCTTGCGCCCTGGGGCGTAACGCCCCTGCTGGGGGGATGCTGCTGCGGCGAACTTGGGGGCGCGGCTCCGGATGCCCACGCGGACCTCTGGGATCTGGCTATGGGGAGGTGTCAATAGTAGGTGTTAAATGGTATTACAGGATAGGCAAGATGACCGGCCTCGCTGAGGGATCACTCCAGCCACGAGAATCGTGTCTTCCATTCATCCGGGAGTGACCATCTTGTTACTCACGTGAGGGTCGTCCATTCACAGACAACCGCCCCTCAACAATCGTTTACGTGGAAATAAAAGCTCCTTCTGAATTTGTTGTAGCCTAAGCAGTTTGAGGAGTGCCCCAGTTCAGAGCACCATAATTAAGAATTGTGAAAAGTATCAAAATGGAAAACTGGTGCAGCTCCCTATCCAGTTAAAATCTTATTTAAGTACTGTGGCACGAGGTGTGATCGTATCCATTTCACTAATATATATTGAACGTCCAACATGTGCCAGCACGGGAATGCCATAATATCTAAGACTGGAACGGACCCTGTCTTCATGAAGCTCACGGTTGTGGAAACAAAAGTGAGACTGCCCTGCTGCCATTTTAAGAGTGTACATCAAGTCCCACAGGAGGAAGAATACTACTAATAATAAGACACTTTCAACCCTAAGACAAAGTATCCGAACTACTTTTTTAAATCTGCTGTCTAGAATGAATGAAATCTTGAGTTTTTCCCATCAGTTACTGATTCCCTAATGAAAACTATTTTATCCCTGACTTTTGAATACAGAAATTTGGGAATATGTCATTTGTGACATATCTTCCCATGTGAGCATACTGTCTGCTGAAGAGATAAATGTAAACATTGGTAATCTTTACATTTTTCCTTTAAATATCTGTGGTATTTCTTATTCAGTGGTCCAGTCCTACTGAAGTCAGCACGTCTTTGCAAGTAAACTTATCTTTTCTAAATGCTTTTGTCTCAGTCTTCCTTTTACACTAAGTGGGGGAGAGAGACATAAGCAAATAATTATAGGAGCTGCTGGGCTAGAAGGGAGACAGGGAAGGTAGTTCTTGAGTGAGTTAATTAGCTGGTACCTAGGGCTAATTCATGATTACAGCAATTACTGAGTGGCAGTTATGTGCAAAGCACTAGAAGGCAACCCAGGCTACAAGTTAAAATCCCTCTGGGGGCTTTTACAAATTCTGATGCCCAGGCCACACCCCAAACCAGTTAAGTCAGAACCTCTGGGGGTGAGAACCAGGTAGCAGTATTTTTTTTTTTAAAGCTCTACAGGTGATTCCAATGTGCAACCAAGATGGAGGACCCCTGCTACAGAGGGTGCCAAGATAAATAAGATAGTCTTCCACTGAACTGTACACTTTACAAGAGTGAATTTTGTGGTTTGTCAATAATTTTAATGCAGCAGTTATATAGAAAATAGGAAACTCTTTGCTCATGTGGAGTATAAAAGCTGGAGTAAATTATGAACACAAATAATTGCAACGAAGACAGAGTGTTAAATTAGCTACACAGGCAGTGAATGACGTAAGAGCTCAGAGGAGGGAGAATTATTTCTAGGTCTGAGGTGAGGAGGGGAGGTGTTGGTGACCAGGTAAATCTTCTTAGACTGTCAGCTCCACGAGGGGAAGGACTGGATCTGCCGAGATTGGGTCAGATTTTGGTCACCATGAGTCCCCAGTTGTTGGACGGAAGACTGGGCAAGTAGGAGAGGTGAGGAGGAAAGGCTTTCCAGGTGGAGAGACAGGTGATTTTAACACATCTTTTCTTAGTAATTGATAAAATATGAAGACCTGTCAATCCAGTTAATGAGCACCCAATGGTAGAGTATGTTCTTTTCAAGCACTCATGGAACATTGACAAAAACTCACCATGCTTTGAGCCATAAAGCAAATATTAACAAATTCAAAGGACTGTGATCTTAGCATGTTCTTGGGCCTAATGCAATTAAAGTAGAAATAATAACTAAAAGATAACTAGAAAACCCTAATAAGTTTTAAGTGACCCAAGTGAAGGGACCTTCATGAGGAAGGCACATATGTAGGACAGAGCTAGACATATGAGTGAAGAAATTTCCTCTAGTTTTCCTTGTTAGTAATTTTCTGATGTGAATAATAATCTAAGACCCTAAGAATTCATTTTTATATCTGTACACTTGAGTGTCTTTGGTAAAGCACTTATCAAGACCGGGGCTTGGCACTGGGCAGCCCAATCTAACCCCTTGCTTCAAGTTTGGTTCAGTGGTATCCACATCACCAGGGAGCTTGCTAGAAATACAGAGCCCACCCCAGACCTACTGAATCAGATCTGCACTGTAACAATATGCTCAGGTGATTCATACACACATTAGAGTTTGAAAAAGCTCTGATGAGGGAGGAGGGGGACAGCAAATTGGGGGGCAGACTACCTCCATTTTCTCCTCAGCTCTTTTACAATTTGGCTTCCACTCTACCACTTGACTAAAATCACTGTTTTTTTTGGCCATGCCAAGTGGCTTGTAGGATCTCAGGTCCCCAACCAGGGATCGAATACAGGCCCCTGGCAGTGAAAGCGCCAAGTCCTAACCACTGGGCCGCCAGGGAATTCCCAACTAAAATCACTCTTATCCAGGCTACCAGCTACCTTTTTACTGCTAAATCCAAAGCCCTTAGCTCCCTTGACCTGACAGTGGCCTTCTTCACCGTGGACCACGCCTCTTTCTCAAAGGCCAAGAACTCTCCTTTCTCTTACTTCCTTAACTGTTCCTTCTCTGTCTCCTCTGGTTCTTCTTGAACTGTCAGTATTTGAGTTCCAGTGGCTCTGTGGTGGCCCTCACCTTTTCCCCTCCCACCCTCTGCCTGATGGGATCCTCTGCCTCATGAGGCTTTCATGACCATCTCTCTCTGATGGCGACCTCAAGACTTGAACTCTAGATGACTATATTCAGTTTGTTTCCTGACAGGTCTACTTGGATTTGTCCACTGGCAACTCAAAACTTGAGGCTTCTGGATGAGAAAATGTAGGTTTGATTCAGCATTTGGAGTATGATTCATTCATATGAAGTCTAACGTATCTGTATGAGTATATATGTATAGAGAAATGTGTAGAAAAATATTCAGCAAAAATGTTAACAGCATTTGTCTCTGGGAGGTGAAGTTTCCAAAGATTTTTCTTTTTCTTTCCTTTTTAAGTGAGCAGCATCATTCTCACCAAAACAGTAGGGCTATTAAAAGACAACCACAGGGCTTCGCTGGTGGTGCAGTGGTTGGGAGTCCGCCTGCCAATGCAGGGGACACGAGTTCGAGCCCTGGTCCGGAAAGATCCCACATACCGCGGAGCAACTAAGCCCGTGCACCACGTCTACTGAGCCTGCGCTCTAGAGCCTGTGAGCCACAACTGCTGAGCCCGCGTGCCACAACTACTGAAGTCCGCGCACCTAGAGCCCGTGCTCCACAACAAGAGAAGCCACCGCAATGAGAAGCCCACGCACCGCAATGAAGAGTAGCCCCTGCTCGCCACAACTAGAGAAAGCCGGTGCGCAGCAACGAAGACCCAACGCAGCCAAAAATAAATAAATAAATTTATTAAAAAAAAAAAAGACAACCACTATCTCAGTAAGACCATTATCTTTCTTAAGCAGCAAACTTCTCCAGGCATAATCCTGAGGAAGATGTCCCATCCTTTCCCCATGTCACTTATACTTGCTTTCTCTTTTTCTGAGGGGCGCAGGGGGGATGTAACCACAAAGATACCAGCAGGAACCATCTGGTGTACTCAAATTAGGATCATTTGAGGAGTTTTAAATAACAAAGTTATTTATAAATATGTGGGCAGGGTATAAAGAAACTACAAGGGATTGCACACTACCATTGGGACTCTGTGCCCGCTCCTCGGCCTGTAGGGGAGAGGGAATGAGTGGTTATTAGAGCTGGGAGGGGGGCTGTATGGAGAGGGCCCTCTGACAGGAGCTCAGACCCAGGGCCCAGGACAATTCGACCTGGAGGGCCAAAAGGAAGATCTCTAGCACAGCAAAGGACCCTTTCCTCCTTTTATCACATTTTCAGAGAGGGCTGGGAACTTCCAATCCTTCTTCTTTTCTCTACCCTGCAGCCAGATTGATCTAGCAGGAATAATATATCTTCACTCTCTTGATTAAACCTTACTATCCCTCTCAGTGCCCTCAGGATAAAGCCTAGACTCCATAGTTTGGCACATAAGGCCCTTCATGATCTGGCTCCTTTGCTAGCTTCATCTTTCAGCTGCTGATCTCTCACCCTCTATACTCCAGCCATACGGAAATTCTTGCCTTTCCCCCAAAGGACCATGTTTTCTTTTGCCTCCAGGAATTTCCACATTCTGGCACCTCCCCCAAACTACTCTCTCTTACTTCCCTTTTATTTTCAGCCTTTGGGGCTTAACCATCACCTCCTCTGGGAAGTCCTCCTGGATTCTCCAAAGCTGGGTTAGTGGGAATGGGGTGAGCCATGGGCAATCAGTTTCTCTTCTTGTTCTCCAGGCTGATGAGTCACTCCTCCTCCATGGGGTAATAAAGGAGGGAGCACAGAACCGGAGTATTCCTACTATATTTTTTTCTCTCTGAAGAGTAGACTGTTCAGTGCCTTGAACTTTCAGCCTGCAGAACTGTAAGCAATAGATTTCTGTGGTTATAAATCATCCAGTCTTGTGGTATTTTGTTATAGCAGCACAAATCAACTAAGACGATCACCATCTGTTTTTATTTGGTGTTTATTTGCTTATTTATGGACAATCACCCCACTGGACTGTAAGCTCTGTGAGGTCAGGAACCATGCCCATTTTGCTCCTAATCATATCCCTGGCACGCAGCACGGTAGCTAGCACGTGGTGGGTACACAATAAACAGTGTGGGACTGAACCTTGCAATTGTTTATTTCCATGCCATCATACTTTATAGACTGCATAGATAAATGTTAATTCATTCTTAGAAGTACCTGGAGAAAAAACATGAAGATGGTTTTACCTTTGCCAGAGAGCTGAGTAGCACTTCCCTACCTGACCTGAACACCCAGGGTCGATAGAAAACGATGAGGCTATTTGTTTAGGTTTTGCTCCACACATTGTGCTTGGCAGGGCAGTCCCTGCTTATAATGCCTGGCTCTGAATTCCTCTCAAAATGTGTTTCAACAATTCTGAGGACTTAGGGGTCAGCGTGGAGAGGAGGAGATTATGTCAAGGGCCAATCTGTGTTTAGCCATGCCTTACTTGTAGTCCTTGAACTAATTTGACTCCTTTGTCAGAAAACGAAAGGCATCTGTTCACAGCTTTCTTAAGAAAGGGCCAGCAGAGGATGTTTTGTTTGATAGGGTTAGTTTCCTTATAGACTTTGGAAGTTTGTTGATGGAATTTGTTCCACTGATCACTTTGGCTACTGTTAGTGATATACAATAGTTTATATTAGGTAGGAGAAATTTTAATATAATGGAATAATGTTTCTCTATGTTTGATCATATGATCAAAGCTCAATTTAAAAAGGGTAAACAAGCAAAAATCACAGATCTTCAGTGGAGATGTTTGAGGTTGAATGGGACAATAGCTTTTATTTAAAATAATAATTCAATCAGAGTCTTCATTGTGAGGCTCTCCAAAAGCAAAATGCATTCCTCAAGGCACTTTGGAAGTCACTGCTAAGTGTGACAGATTCTGCGGCTTTGATCTGTCTTCTTGCTTACCATGCCAAGAGTATTTTGCCTACCAACCCCAAGTTCCATATGTATGCCCCAGGGCACGTGGTTTCTTCAAAGAAGTGTCCTTTGTCTCCTCCCTGTGACAAAACTGGGGACCTTGGAAGGAATACGGCTCTCTGAAGCTTTGTGGAATTCAGATACCCACCACTAAACATTTAATTAACAACTTAATTGATTAATTCTTGGTGTTATTTAAACATATGGCTCAAAACATTAGACATTTATGGGAAAGGAAAGATGGGAGAGAGAAATGACTGCAGGGGCTATAATCTTGGAGCACCTCACAATCAGAGTGGATGTAGCTCTAAGTAAGGGGGCTTGTCCTGATTCTACTGGAGCTCCACATCCCTCTACAAGCCTCACCTTCCCAGAGCAAACAGGAGAGAACCCGCCCTAGGTGATGGAGCTATGCAGATAAAATATTATGCATGTGCCAGTATTTCCTTTTTTTTTTAAGAATTGAGGTATAACTTACATAAAGTAAAATTCACCCTTTTAAGCATGCATTTCTGACAGTCATGCAACCTAGTACCACAATCAAGCTGTAGAACAGTTCTACCACCCTCTAAAATTCTCCTGTGCTGCTTTCTATCTAGTCAACCTCTCCCACCGCCCCCAGTCCCTGAAAACCGTGGCTGACCTATTTTCTATAGCCATAATTTTACCTGTCCTAGAATATCACAGAAACGGCATCATACAGTATATAGCCTTTTGGGTCTAGCTTCTTTCACTTTGCATTTGGGATTCATCCAAGTTGTTGCATATGTCACCAGTCCATTCTTGTTATTGCCAGGTAGTATTCCATTGATGGATATACTAGTTTGTTTATCCATTCACCAGCTGAAGGACATGTGGGTTGTTTCCAATTTTTGACAATTATGAGTAGAGCTGCTATAAACATTTGCATACAGGTTTTTGTGTGAAGATAAGTTTTCATTTCTCTTGGATAAGTACCTAAGAGTGGGATTGCTGGGTCGTATGGTAAGTTAATGTTTAACTTTATAAGAGACTGCCAGGCTGTTTTTCAAAGTGGTGGGTACTATTTTGCATCCCCACCAGCAGTATATGAGTATGTATGACAATATTTTGAAAAATAAAAATTTCTACGCATCACATAAATGCAGGTAGAGAGTAACTTTCCCAGGATTGTGAAGGGCAGCTCAGAGACAGCTCTAAATTTGTGGGCTAAACTAGCGAACAGAGGCCACAGGAATCAGCTGAGAATGTTTACTGAGTATTTGGAGCAATGCTGCAAAGGAGAGTGTTTATTTAGAATCACAGTTAATACTGGCAGACATTTGTTGAGAAATGTCTTTCCGTGCCCTGGGCATTGGGCTTCCTGCTTTACATGCCTCTTCACAAAGACTGTTGTTATTTTCCCACCTTACAGGTGAGGGCACGCGGCCCAGAGAGGGTAATGACATACCAATTGCAACCCAGCTCATAATAGACCTGACAGGAAATAAAATCCAAGTGTGCTGGATTCCAGACACTGTACCCTTATAACTGCTCCCCTATGCTAGCCTCTTAGCTACTAACAATTACTACTAGTTATTAATGCTCCTCAGATTGTACCTTCTGCTTTTCTTTGCACACAGAAACCAGGCCAGAACATGGGCAGATATAAAGTTTTCTGCCAGGTAGCCCTGAACTTTTCTGCTGCTGCTCCTTCAGCCCAAACCTACAGGTCTTCCCTGCCAGGCTCAGCTCTCAACTCTCAGCCTTACTGGCTTCCTCTGAATCATGCTGTAAGTCGCACATCATGTCTTTGGCGATTTGGAGAATATTCTAGGAAGAAAGCCTCTTGCCATTGAATGTGGGGAAGTCCAATGGAATGACGTTTCTCTTTCAGTTTGAGAAGGTCAGGCTGAGAGTCTGCTGCCAAGCAAAGATCAGGTTCTTCCTGTCTAGCTCTTGCTTTGATGTGAGTCATTCCCACCAACACACGGAAGCACAAGGAGGCAGAGTTTTTAGGGGAATCTTCTTGTGCTCCAAATGTTGGGTGCCTCAGAGTACCTTAGAATCTTAAATCCTCAGATCCCATACAGCCGTGATTCAGAGCTGACAGGGACCCCGTCACATTCGGACCCCCTTGGACCCATGAATTAAATTGCTACCAGAATTCTGACTCTACCACTTACTGGCTGTGTGACCTTGGGCAACGTGATTAACCTCTCTGTGCCTAAGTTTCTCTGCCAGAAAATAGGGAAGTGATACTTACACACAGGGTGTTTTAAGGACTGAGTGAACAATGATTCGAATACAGTGCCAGGCAAATTGCAAGTGCTTAATAAATGATAGCTTAATATTAATACAACCCAGAGACTCTGAGTGACACTTCTAATACCAAGGTATCTCAGAGCACAGTTAGAGTTAGGCAGCCTGGTGTCGCAAGCAGGATGCTTGACTGGGACACAGGAGAAATTTGAGGTTAGGAACAGATTGGCAAATTAATTAGTTTTGTGACCTTGAACAGTCATTTAACCTCCCCTCTCACTTTTCTTCAGTAATTACCTCTGAGAACCATACCTTATGGTAATCACTCTGACCTTTTAAAGTAAAAAAAAATAAAAAGAACCGTCTGACCAGTCCTCTCTTTCAGATTGTCACATCCTCGTTTATTCTACTCAGTAACAGTTTCAGAAGGAAGGATCCTGGTGTCTAGAAAAACTTTGTCTGTTTTCCCAGAAAGAGACATTTCTTAATAATGATAATAATAATAATGGTAGCACAGTACTGTGCATTTTTGCTGTGCCAGGTGTTGTGCTAAGTCCTGCATCATCACAGCCCATTGAAGATGAAGAAATTGAAGTTGAGCAAGGTCAAGTGACTTGCCCAACATCACTTAGCTGGTAGATGGCCGAATCAGGATCTGAACGCAAGCCTCTCTGATGCCGAAATGCGTGATTTTAACCACAACACTGCTGCCTTGGCTGGGAACATAATAGAGAACTTTAGAATGGGAGGGAACTTTGGAAATGACCTAGCCATATGATCCCAAACCACTCCTTTTAATCGAGCTCAGCGTAGTTGTTGCCACCTCTACCAAGTTACATAAGCTTCCTGCCCGCTCCAATTGGTAGCGTAGTGAGTTGGAGAACCCCGGCTTGCAGATTCCTTATGTGGGGACCCTTCTGTGATCAGCACAGTCTGAAGTTGCCACACACTTGACTGAGACGGGAGGTCAAGGGTGTCAGGGCAATGAAAGGCAGCAGACGGAGATGCTCAGGCTGTGACGTAGACAGTTATGTGTCTAGAGCACTTGGGTGCTCTCTTTTAGGGCAAATAGGGAAAACGCTGCTGAAGCTGTCCTTTACCTTTCCAAAATCTAACCGTCTCTTCCAACTGCCAACACCGAAACCCAAGCCTCTGGCATTTCCCTCTGGGTTTGAGGGATGGCAGCTCCTGGCACAGCCTTTCTGCAGGCTGAAGTCAGCACAGCCACCTTGCCCCCTTCCTTCCCATCAGTGCCAGTGGCTTGTTTGACCTTGAACAAGTCTCTCAAGGATCAGTTGACTTGTTTAAGCTGTAAGCATGTTGATTCAAATAAATAAATAATTAGGAACGACGATGTTCTGTGTTCATAGGAAAACTTTCTTGCGGGGCCACACTCCCCCCTCCCCCCACCCCTGCAGCGCAATTACAGGCCAAGTGCTGTGGCCATTCAAGAAGTACGAGAGGAAATTTGCTTTGAAATAGGAGGAGAAACTGACCTGGCTGGTTTGGTAATAGGTCCAAGGAACACAGTGTCCTCTGGAGGCTGACAGCTGCTGGTATAAGTTTGTTCCTCTTGATGGTCAGGACGACCCTCTCTGGCCAGTTGACTAATGGCAAGAGGAAATGGTCCACAAACGTTATGGAAAGCCTACTGCATCCTGGACAGCGAGGTATGCTGAGGTGGGAGATGAGAGAGATTTTTACGTACTGATAAACAACAATGAAAAGTGACATGCATGAAGCAGGTTCCAAAACAAGGCATAACATGGTATCACATTTCCGTATTTTTAAAAATGTAAGTGAGTATGCATAAAAGTATTTGAAAGAATATACACAAACTCTTAATAGAAGCACGATGGAAGAAGGCAGAGAGGGGATTTTCATTTTTTATTATGTATTCTTTGATATTATTTGAATCTTTCTAAAGAGAATGCATTGTTTCCCTCCTCCAATATTCTTTGGTATTTATTACAATATCATTGTTTAAAGTCAGGTTTATTGAAGTGAAATTTACATATCATTATATAGTAATTATACATATACGATAGTAAGATCACTCTTTTTAAAAGTGTATGGTTAGATGAGTTTTGAAAAATGTACACAGTCATGTAAGCATCACCACAATCAAAATATAGACCATTTCCACCACCCCCAGAGAGTCTCTTCTGTCCTTTGGCAGCCAATCTCCTGCCCTTACTCCCAGACCAAGTGACCACTGCTCTGATTTCTATCGGTACCGTTTAGCCTTTTCTAGAATCTGAATAAATAGAATCATACAGTAAACACCTAGTTTTTTATGCCTGGCTTCTTTCATACAGCATAATGCTTTTGAGATTCATCCATGTTGTTGCTTGTAGTAGTTTATTCCATCTCATTGCTGAGTAGTATTCCACTGTACTATAGTTTGCCCATTTGCCAATGTGGCTTGTTTACTGCTTTTGGCAATTATAAATAAAGCTGCTATATACATTTTTGTATAGTCATCGTGTAGACATAAGTTTTCTTTTGGGTAAATACCTAGGAGTGAGATTGTTGGGTCGTAAGTTAAGTATGTGATTAATTTTTTTTTTTTTTTTTTTTTTGCGGTACGCGGGCCTCTCACTGTTGTGGCCTCTCCCGTTGCGGAGCACAGGCTCTGGATGCGCAGGCCCAGCGGCCACGGCTCACGGGCCCAGCCGCTCCTCGGCATGTGGGATCTTCCCGGACCGGGGCACGAACCCGTGTCCCCTGCATCGACAGGTGGACTCTCAACCACTGCGCCACCAGGGAAGCCCATGTGATTGATTTTTATAAGAAACTGCCAGACTGTTTTCCAAAGTGGCTGTACCATTTTGCATTCCCGCCATGCATATCCCAGCTGCTCCACATCTTCTTCAGCCTTTTAGATATGGGCAGCTTTGGATCTGAGTCATTCTAATAGGTGGGTAGTGTTATCTCATTATGGTTTTAATTTGCATTTCTCTAATGACTAATAATACTGAACTAATAATATTTCATGCACTTATTGGCCATCCGTATATTATTTTTGGTGATGTGTTTTTTGTCCACTTAAAAATTTGAGTTTTCTTTCTAATATTGAACTGTAAGAGTTCTTAACATATTCTGGATATAAATTCTTTATCAGAGGTGTGCTTTTGCAAACATTTTCTCGCAGTCTGTGACTCATCTTTTCATTTTCTGAACAGTGTCTTTTGAACAGTAAAACATTTTCATTTTGATGAAATGTAACTTATTTTTTTAATGTAGTTTTTCCTTTTTGTGTCATATTTAGGAAACCTTTGCCTAAGCCAAGGTAACAAAGATTTTTTCCACATCTTCTTTTAGAACTTTATAGTTCTAGCTCTTACATTTAGGTCTATGATTCATTTCGAGTTAGTTTTTTAACAGCTTGAGATAAAATGCACATGCTACACATTCAATCTATTTAAAGTGTACAAGTCAGTGGTTTTTAGTATATTTAAAATTGTGCAATCATCACCACAATCTAATTTTAAACATTTTAATCAAACTGAAAAGAAACCTCATACCTACCAGTAGTGACTTCATATTTACCCTCCCATCCCTTCAGCTCTAGGCAACCACTAATCTACTTTCTGTCTCTACAGATTTGCCTACTGAGTTAATTTTTATATATGATAAGTGTAAGGTTCATTTTTCATTTAAAGTTCATTTTTTGTACATGTATGTCCAACTGTTACAGCATCACTATTTGTTGACAAGACTATCTTTTCTCCACTGAACTACTCTGTCAGCTTTGTCCATAATCAATTGACTTACATGTGTGAGTCTATTTCTGAACTCTTTATTCTTTTCCATTGATCTACATGCTATCCAGATGTCAAAATCACCCTGTCTTGATTACACAATAGATCCATAAAAAAATTGAAATATGGTAACGTGAGTCCTCCAACTTTGTTCTTCTTTTTCAAAATACTTTTGACTATCTTGTGTCCTTTGCATTTCTATAAGTCTCAGAATCAGCTTGTCAGCTTCTAAAAAAAAAACCCTGCTGGAATTTTAATAAGGATTGCTTGAACCTTCAGGTTAATTTAAGGAGAACTGACATTTTAACATTTGAGTCTTCTGATTCACGAACATGGCATATCTCTCCATTAATTTATGTCTTCTTTAATTTTTCTCAGCAATATTTTACAGTTTTTAGCATTAAATCTTGCATATGTTTTATTAGATTTATTCCTAAGAATTTCATGTTTTTTATGCTAATGTGAATGTTATTTTTAAAATTTCAATTTGTAATTGTTTACTGTTAGTATGTTGAGATATGAATTTTGTGTAGGGACCTTGTATTCTGTGACTTTACTAAACTCACTCATTAGTTCTCTTTGCTGTTTTATGGATTCTTTGGGATTTTCTACATAGATGATAGTATTTTTATTTTTTCCCAAACGTATGCCTTTTATTTCTTGCCTTATTGAACCGGCAATGAGCACCAGTTCAGTGTTGTATAGAAGGAGTGAGAAGAAACATCTTGCCATGTTCCCAATTACAGGGGGAAGATATTCAGTTTTTCACCATTAAGTATAATGTTCTTTATCAGTTTGAAAGTTCTCTTCTGTTCCTAGTTACCTGAGTGTTTTTGTCATGAAAAGATGTTGGATTTTGGCAAATGTTTTTTGCCTTTTTTTTTTTTGCATCTATTGAGATGATCACATAGTTTTTCTTTTTAGTTTGCTGATAAGGGGAATTACAATGTTGATTTCTTTAAAAGTTGAACCAACTTTGCACTCCAGGGATCAACTCTACTTGGTCATGATGTATTATGCTTTTTATATATTGCTGGATTTGATTTGCTAATATTTTGTTAAGAATTGTCACATTTAGCTTCATAAGGATATTGGTCCAATATTGGTTCTATTTTCTTGGTGAGTTTGTGTAAAATTGGTACTATTTCTTATTTTCTTCCTTATTTTTTAGTTTGAATACTTCTATATTATTTAAATTTCTTCTAAAGAGAATATAATACATTTGACCATTGAACACGTGGGTGTGAACTGCCTTGGTCCATTTACATGCAAATATTTTTCAATAGTAAATACTACAGTATTACATAGTCCGTGGCTGGTTGACGCCACAGAAGTGGAGGAACTATGGCTACAGAGGGCCAGCTATAAGTTATACATGGATTCACATCCGAGTTGTTCAAGCATCAACTGTACTTAAAAAAATTTCTATATTGAAATAATTTTATACTTATAGAAGATAGTACAAGAATAATACAGAAGGTTCCCACATACCTTTCACCCAGATTCCCCAATGTTAATATTTTACATAGTCACAGTACAATGATCAAAATTAGGATATTAACATGGATATAAAGTTACTAATGAATCTATAGATCTTATTCAAATTTCATTGCTTGCCAAATAATGGCCTTTATCTGGTCCAGGATTCCACACTGCATTTTGTTGTCATGTCCCCTCAATCTCTATTCTAAAAAAATTTTCCTCAGTCTTTATCTTCAATGATATTTGCATTAATTTTTTAATTGAAAAATAATCAGGGACATGTTTTCTTTATCTCCCTCCTTCCTTCTGAATAATTTTCGCCTATTAGGTTGGGCCAAAACAAAGTATGGACGAATGGAGAGTGGGTAGTGGTAGTTTCAGTGGCCTGTCACAGGTATAGGGACCCAAATGGAGTGAGGCATCATCTATGAATAGGGGGTAGTGATTGCCCAACAGGGTTGTCAGGATCTGAGTTGAGCGAGAAGGGCCTCTATGCCAGCGTATGGGAGAAAGGGGGCCAGGTGAGGTGATGAGGGCATCTGTGAAGGGTTGTGATGGCAACAGAAGATTGGTTATATACAGGGGTCTTGATCAAATAAATGTATCAAGAATAATGAAGGACGGGCTTCCCTGGTGGCGCAGTGGTTGAGAGTCCGCCTGCCGATGCAAGGGACACGGGTTCGTGCCCCGGTCCGGGAAGATCCTACGTGCCGCGGAGCGGATAGGCACGTGAGCCATGGCCGCTGAGCCTGCGCTCCACAACGGGAGAGGCCCACAACAGTGAGAGGCTCACATACTGCAAAAAAAAAAAAAAAAGAATAATGAAGGACAGGTGTCGCCATATCAGACAGAGAAGTTATGATATATCTATATCTATATAGATATATAGATATAGAAATATAGGTCTCCTTGGCTCTATACTCTGAGAAATTCAGGAAGGAACAACGCTGTAACAGCAATGAACATACCAGTACCCAGGTCTTGTCTTCTAAATAACATTCTCCACTAAAAGGACTCTTTAAAGAAATGGCTAATTTCAGGGCTGGGGCAAGGAAAGTACAAGAGGAGCCTAGAATCCTTTTTGTGTCAGAAATTAAGGAAGATCTAGAAGAAGAATGGAGCTATGTCAAAAGCACAGAGAAGCCAGTTTGAGGGACCCCAACTTCCCAAATCTGGGATAATTTGAGTGTCAAGGTAAATAACAATAGTTACAGATTATAACCCACTTAATAAAATGAGAATCGATGAGTCTATACTGAAATAAATGAATAATAAATGGAGAGAGGAGAAAGCTTTTTTATTTTTAACCATGAAATGCTAACTAATGAATATGAAATAAAGATAGAATTAGAAAGTCACTTTGGCAACCAAAATAATAAAAATTCAGCCAAAAAGCATGAAGCGGGGACTTCCCTGGTGGTCCAGTGGTTAGAACTCCTCATTTCCAATGCAGGCGGCAGGGGTTCAATCCCTGGTAGGGGAACTAGGATCCCACATGCTGCGCGGCGTGGCCAAAACATTAAAAAAAAAAAAAGCATGAAGGGATGTTTAAGTAATGGGTGAAAGTCGAATGAGGAATGGATATTTACATAACTTCAAAGTACCTCCCAACAAATATTTGATGATTACAAAAAAAAAGTGTAACTATGGTGGGAAAGATGGGCAGATACTACCTGATCAAGTGATCAAGGTTAACATCACAAGCAATGGGACAAATCAACATCGAGCACCTCTTGATAGAATGTGATGAGAAGCACACAGCATCTTTTCTGTGATATTCCTGACAAAAGTTCATAAACTAAATTTAATCATGAGGAAACAACAGACAAACCCCATAAAAGGAACGTCTTGAAAACAACTGCCCTATAATCTTGAAATGTTTCAAGGCCGCTGAAGACCAGGAATGATTGGGGAACTATTTCAGACTGAAGCGAGTTGAAGACACATGACAATAAAATGCTATGCATGATCCTGGATTGAATCCTTTTGCTACAAAGGGTGATATTGGAACTATTAGTGAAATTTGAATGGAACATGAGGATTCAATAACAGTAATGTGTTGATGTTGGTTCCTGATTTTGATGGTGAGATTACTGTAAAGAGAAATAATCAGAGAATTATTTATCTATCTACCCAAGATAGAATAATCTATCTACCCAAGACCTGCTACTTCTCTGGTATTCTCTATCTTAATTGGTGTTACCACCATCTATCCAGAATTACAAGCTTGTAATAAGGGAGTCATCCTTGGCATCTTTCTTATAACCTAAAAGTCCATTTGGAACAACCTAAGTATCTACTGATAGACTAATAATATTTTGAAACATCTATGCCTTGGAATATTATATTGTTATTCAGAGGAATGAAGTACATCTGTGCAACATAAAAATAAAAGGAGAAAGTTGTGAAATAGAATAGATCCCCAATCTTGTCAATTTTTATACCTGCAAAGACCAAGTGTGGTGAAGGATATATTCCAAAATGTTAAAAATATTATCTCTTTGGGATGAAATTATGAATTTTCTTCTTTACTGTTTGGATTTTTTTAGGGTGATGCATTTAAAAAAACACAATAGGGACTTCCCTGGTGGCGAAGTGGTTAAGGATCCGCCTGCAAATGCAGGGGACATGGGTTCGAGCCCTGGTCCGGGCCACAGCTACTGAAGTCCGCATGCCTAGAGCCTGTGCTCCACAACAAGAGAAGCCTCCACAATGAGAAGCCCGCGCACCACAACGAAGAGTAGCCCCTGCTTGCCGCAACTAGAGAAAGCCTGCGTGCAGCAACGAAGACCCAATGTAGCCAAAAATAAAAATAAATTAAATTAAAAAAATTAAGAAAAATTTACAAACACAATAAAGATATTTTACTTTTGAAGAATCATTTAATATAAGTGATATGGTAGAGATTTAAAAAGGAGATAGAAGCTATTCACCTTCAAGGAACTTCAAATCTAATAGAACAATGTAAAAATTATGTATATGGTACAGAATACTTATAATAACAAGAGGAAACACAAATTTACAGGCAAACTGCAGCTATAAAAAAGAAGAGGACATAAGAAAGAAGAAAGACTGGACTTCCTTGGTAGTCCAGTGGTTAAGAATCCGCCTTCCAATGCAGGGGACACAGGTTCCATCCCTGGTTGGGGAACTAAGATCCCACATACTGCAGGGCAACTAAGCCCACGCACCACAACAAGAGGGAAGCCTGCGCACCACAACCAAAGAAGCCCATGCGCCGCAACGAAGACCCAGCACAGCCAAACTAAACTAAACTAAACTAAACTAAACTAAAATGAAATAAAATTTTGAAAAAAAGGTAAGAAGGAAGACTGATACTGGCAGACTTGGACAGACTGAACAAATGGGGCACAACTGGGAAGGTCTTGGCTATGTGATGATTTTGAAGAAAAGAGGCTCATGGGAGGCAGAGGGAAGGCTGTTTCTGAGAGTGGGGAAGTCGGCACCTGGTTCAGAGATTTGAGCCAGGGTGAGGGGCTAGAGGGAGAGGCTTAGCTGGCATGAGAGGCAGTTTTCTTCCTGAGTTTTTGTCTTTCCTTTAACTTCTCTCATTTTTGATTCCTCCTTCCCTACTGTTCAGGGCCCTAGGGGTAAAACGTACCACCTATTCACTCCAAGGAAAGCATGGACAATACTCCCTTAATAGAGTTGAAAGAGTTAATGGGAACAAAAGTTATTTTATGAAAAACCAAGGGAATATATAAAGAAAATAATGTCTGATAGTACAACGTAAAAACAATTAAGCCACCTATGTCTGGTTTTTTATTCTAAAAAACTCTGTGAAAATATCTAAGACCTGTACCTAGCCCTAAGTTTCTCTGCTCTTGAAATAATTTCACGCTAACTCTTCAAGGCCTAGCATAACTTTGCAGGCACCTGGTCTGTTTTCCTATCCTCCCAGTTCCTCCGCCTGCCTCTTAGTCACGTGTCCTCTGGGTGCCATCTTGTTTCCTAGTGCAGGGAAGCTGGTCCAACACATACATCTTGCTCCACGCAGGGACAAACACCAGCTCCGTTAAAATTCAACCTGCTGGAATCTCCAGAAGCCTCTCATGTTCTCCTAGTACAAGTTAGTATCCGGGCACACCTAGGTCACAGCTGAGCTTTCAGGCAATACGGATGGACATCTTTAAGCCCTTCCTACTGAAGTCTTTGGCTCTACCTACTTTAGAAACATTGATGATTCACTCAAATGAGTCCCTACACACAAGGAAGGGTCTTGTAAAATCTGCCTATTATAGTTTCACAACCTGATAATAACCACATAGTAAACATACCATTCATATAGTGTGAATTAGTACATTTACAGCACGAGGAATGTCATTCTCATTTACTAAGACAGGTGGTAAAATCTTGCCTGGAGGGCACATGTTGGGGAGGCTTGGGAGTAGCTTTGCAAGCAGGTAGAAGCCGGAGATCCTCTTTCCAGCTATTCTCTCAACTAGGTGGTTTACAGATTAACAAAACAATTAAGTGAATTCCACCTCAATAAATTATTTTAAAAAATTGTGTCTGTATCCAACTCAACATAGGGATAGCTATAAAACCCACCTCAAAATATAAGTAGATTAAATTCCTTTGGTTAAAGTAATTCTGTTTATAATAGTTTCAGGGGAAAGTTCATTTTGTACTGGGCTTATTGGAGAGTGGTTTTTGTAAAGATTTTTCTAAGACAAGGGTCTACAACTGGTGTAACCTCAGCTCATGATAAGTTTTTGAGCTTCTGTTATGCAAGACCCTTGGGAAATACCTTATGGGGCCTGAGACCTTCTAACACCACCAAGAAATGATTTTATGTCTTTGTGGGAGGCATATGAGATGAATAGACTTTATTTACTTCACAAACTCTTTTACTTACTAAGTGCTTAGTATTGCATGAGTAGTAACTCGTGTTAGCCTTCTAACAGCCCTCTGAGGCAAGACTATCATTAGTCCAGTAAAAACGAGGCCCAGAGCGGTTGAGTGATATACCTCAGATCTCACTGCTATTAAGTGGCAGAGTCAGGATTTGAACCCATCAGTACCGTCAGGCTTCAGAGTCGATGTTCTTTACACATCGTGTTGTGGCGCTTATCTACTGGGATTAAGCAGTGGAACTCCAAGATCTGAACACCCTTTCCAGAAGATAGGCTGACAGTTGCAATAAAGGAAGACAACAAAAAACGTATACACATTTCCTGTTAAAATAGGTCTTTGTGGGCTTCCCTGGTGGCGCAGTGGTTGGGAGTCCGCCTGCCGATGCAGGGGACACGGGTGCGTGCTCCGGTCTGGGAAGATCCCATGTGCCGCGGAGCGGCTGGGCCCGTGAGCCATGGCCGCTGAGCCTGCGCGTCCGGAGCCTGTGCTCCGCAGTGGGAGAGGCCACAACAGTGAGAATAGGAATGCACATCCTCTCAGGTCCCGATGTGTTCCCCCGTGACAGGATAGTGCCATGGGAGGACTATTTCTGCTCTGAGGAAAGTGGTAAACAAGAGGCAGACCGTCTTCCCTCATCGACAGATGCCCCACTACGGGTATGGGCTGCCCCCTCTGTCCTCTACCCCAAGTCCCAGTGAGCTGCCCAGTTTGGGGGCCAGGGGTCATTCAGATAATGGAAGAATCCTACCCTCAGGCAGAGGATAGGGAACACTGTGGATATTGCTTGGGGCTGCATTTAATAGGAAATGAAGGGAAAGTAAAATTATTTTGGTCAGTCTTAGTCTTTAAGGCTCTATAATTACCTTATTGCTATAAATGGAAATGGAAGTACCATCTGGACCAGATGGAAAAGTAGTGTCTAATTTTGCCAGTCCTTAAGAAAGCCACGCTGAACGTATCAGCTGACACTTAGAAAAGTCTTTATTATGACGTGGTATACTCATGCGCACAGTCTGTCCGAACACACTTCAGATACTATTCAGAACGTTTAGAGTCATCATTTTTGCCCTCCCATTACATCTTACTATGGAAATAACATGTATGTATTAAATATGATTATTGATAATGCCTTTGTCATAAAGGTTTTTCTATGGCTCCACAATTATCTTCACCTGTTCTCCTCGCTACTGAGCAGAGGAGTTTTTAGAGCAGGTGAGTTGAGTTTTATTTGAGAGATTGAAGTAGAGCTTTAAAGGCATTTGATGAAGACACAGGTATCAAAAGAAGAAAAGAATGAGCTCTGAAAAGTCTGACTACTGCACTAAAATAGGATCAAGTGCATGGTTAGGGATACCCAGTTCCTTTAATTTCCACTTATGTGGTCGACCACACAAACTGTCCCATAAGCAGCAGAAGTCCCATGCTCTCCTGCCATCAGCAGAGATGGCTGAAGTAGCAGCTCCTCATTGCTTCTGACCCACACCCTCAGTTTCTTGGGAAAACATATGTTCAGAAGGGGCTTCCTATTAGGGGCAAAGGGTTGTATCGGCCCCTTTTGAGGGCAACCAGCAAAAAGGAAAGATCTTCTGAGTAAACGTGGATGAGAAGGTAAAATGGGAGTCAAATCACCACATTGTGGAATGACACGTGACCCCCTTCATAATCCAGAGACGCTGGCATCTTCCTGGGTCTGTCTTTTAAGAGATGTCACTGCAGAGGTGGGTGAGACTTTGATAGATCCCTACAGCCTTTTTCAGGTTTTAGTTTAAACCACTCTTTCCTTTTCCCAGATTCCTTGACAACACCAAGCCCCCAGTAGCCATTAAAGGCCACATCCATGTCCCAGTAGTGCCTGCCTGACAAGATCCCACAGTGCCCAGCACACAGAGGAAGGAGAACCTCTCCAGGTTGGAAGGCACAGATAGCTTTTTCTGTGTTTATTCTTCTCACGTCACCTACTGCTTGGAGGTAAGCACTGGCACTTTCTGGGCCCAGGATCACATTGTCTGGGGAGAGGCGACCAGAGGCAGTGCTGGGTGGGCGGCTTAGGGAAGGGATGGGGTCAGTTTGGGAGAGCAGCCTTGAGTCCAAAGAAGGCTGTGCCTGGGGCGGTGCCCTCCACATCTCTGCCAGGGTAGGGGCGCCTGCCTGCCCCAGGCTTGGGCGAGCTCACCAGCCATTAGAGGACCGCGTACCTGCAGCAGGCCTTACTTTTCCTCTCTCAAGACAGGGAAAACCTGGGGGACCCATGTGTGGCCCAGTTCAGCACGTGCCTCAGAACCACCTGCCACGCCTGGTGAGGAGGGCGGGGCAGACAAGGTGCCAAAGGTATAGAGTTAAAGAGGCGCTTGCTCTTAGGGTCGGGCAAGTACCCCCTTCCCTGGGCTCTGGCCCTTCTCCCAGCACTGGGCTGAGCGGTCAGGAGCCAGTCTTTCTTAGGCTTAAGCTTCACTGCCATCCTGAGGCCGCTGGCCAAGCTCAGCCTATCAGCTCTCCCAGACCCACTGCTCATCACTCACCCCTCACTTCTCCCTCCTCCGGGGGACTGACTCCTCTCTCTCCACGTGCATGTCAATAACCGTACCCAGGTGTTTTCCTTAAGTGTGTTGAAACACTTTAGGATGACAAGGAATGTGATAAGGGTTCCTGCCGGGCACCTTCTCTGCACACTCAGGGCAGCTGACCGCTGACAAACCTGTCTCAGTCTCCAGGGTTTGCCAGGCATATTATCCCTTCCATAAGTAACACGGGCTGGTGCCCATTCAGATGCCTCACTGGACTTGTTATTCTGAGCAATTTACCTCCCATCTCCTCCAGGGCTGTCGACAGGTTCTTTAGGGACAGAAAAAGGAAAATGCTTTGAGCTCCCAGCCAACAGGTGCTTTCCACATGTATCTTCTCTTCACACTAAGAAAAAGCCAGGGCTGCTTTCCAGCTGCAGGGAGAAGCCTGCCTCCCTCCTCTGTTCCTAGACTAACAGTGACCGCCCCAGGGGGAAGCAGGACTTTTCATCACCTTTTAGCTCCTGTGGGATATCACTGAGTTGTTCACCCTTCCTGGAGAAAGGTTTGGTTCTCTTGCCCAGTTCAGTTAACTTGGAGACTAATGGTTTAGCTTTAATGTTTTCACCTCTAGGAATCAACACAGACTTTTTTGCAAAACAAGGATGAGTTGATTTACTTCTTAGGTATAAGCAGGAGGGGAACTGCACATTCTGCTCCCCAGAAGTGGCATCTGGAGGAGAAGGATGCAACCTAGGAACAAGCCCTCCCCTGACATTTGCAAGGCCTGGGGGGAAAGGACAAATGGAGGCCCACACACCACATGTCTACATCTTCAAAAGTTATAGATCAAGCCAGGGAACTGCTTAATAAAATAAGTTGTATCCTCCTACTTTGACATGTATACTTTCATAATAACCTAGAAGGTCAAGTTCAAATTGAGAATTCTTGGACTTCTGCCCACGGACATGGCAGTCCAAGGAGTGCCTGCCCAGCCATTCCCACCCACCTTCTCTTCCCGTTGTGGCTTTGCTCTTTACCGAGAGGGGCCTGTGCACACACATGTGGACACACCAGTCTGCATGTCTGAGCTCCATCCATATGTTGCCCTTGGCCACCCTTGGGTTTTGGGAGCGTTAACCAGAGAAGGACACAATGCAGTCCCTGGAAGTAAGCTCAGGACTGTTTGGGCAGGAAATTTGGGGACTGTTGTCTAGAAGATGGGGCTGGGGCTTCGTTGTGTGTGTGTATGTGAAAATATCACTTTGGTCCTGAGGGAGGGCAGCTCCCAGTGGAGGGCCAGAGAGGGAACTGCTATTACTGCTATTCTGTAAAGAAAACAAAGAGGGATCAGGTACTCCCCAAATGCCGGCCCAAGTCCTGAATGAGACTCCATGACTTTTCCTAGATAATCCACAGCTTCCTTAACAAAGTGGACCAGCATTCATCGTGCGCTGTTGTTTCATAGGCTGTTTTATGACTGGAAAGAACCTGCTTATTGTGAATCTCTCTTGTGGGATTTACAGAGGTGGTGTCTGTTCTATTTTCCTGACTCTTCCACACATTTATTTAGCTTCATTTATTACTTGGCAAGAACATTTTGTATTCTAAACCTTAATCATATAAGAAAGAAATATTGTCCAACAGACACAGCTGTCAGTGTACTTATTACGGTTTTATTCATTTAAAAGGTGGGGTTTCTCCCCCTTGGTATTTCTCCAGCTTTTAAAATACATTTTCTCTGTGAAGCCCTAGAAATGGCTCATGAAATTGGTGTGTTTGACTTTGTGGGCTTCCAAGGGTGCAAAATGCTTTCTTCAAGGAATAAACTCAAGTTTGCTATTGCTCCAGAGTTTTACAAACTATCTTCTTTGCAAGGGAGGGACAAAAGTACATTCTAATTTTTGTTTTTCTCAATCGCTGACTCCTAGGTTGGTCCCTGATTTCCCTATCCGTCTTTGGCCTCAGGGAGTCTTGGGGCCCTTCCAAACTCTCTCCTGGCACTTTTTTGTTGTGTGTGTACGTAAAATCTACATAATGCATAATTTACCATTTTGAACATTTCACAGTGTACAGTTTGGTGGCCTTCACTACCTTCACAATGTTGTGTAACCACCACCACTATTTCCAGAACTTTTTATCACCCAAACAGAAACTCCGTACCCATTAAGCAATAACTTCCCATCTCCTGGAATTTTGATCCTTAGCTTGTGTAGTGTTTATGCTCCTTAGAGCCAGGGAACCTGACTTGAAATATTTGCTCTGCCCCTCACTAGCTCTGGGATGTTTAACAACTTGCCTGATCTCTTTAAGTCTTGGTTACTCATCTGCAAAATGGAGCTAATTAGGGCTTCCCTGGTGGCGCAGTGGTTGGGAGTCCGCCTGCCGATGCAGGGGACATGGGTTCGTGCCCCGGTCCGGGAAGATCCCACATGCCGCGGAGTGGCTGGGCCCGTGAGCCATGGCCGCTGAGCCTGCGTGTCCAGAGCCTGTGCTCCGCAGCGGGAGAGGCCACAGCAGTGAGAGGCCCACGTACCGCAAAAAAAAAAAAAAAAAGGAGCTAATTAGAATCAGAATAACAGCCTTCACAGAGTTGTTATGTGCACATAGTACCACACGTAAAGGAACATCATCACCCCTCAAGAAGCATGTTGACTTCTCCTTGTTGTCAGGGCCTCATTGCATCAGATGAGGATTCTCTGCTATTATCCCTCAAATCCCTAGATCCTCACTGCCACCTGGGCTAGACCTGGCTCCCTCTCTACCCCTGAGGCAGGGCTAGGAGGGGATAAGGGCATTTCTTAATCTTCCCAATAATGACTAACATTCGTCAAGTGACATTTGTCAAAAAGAGGAAACTTAACACAGAGACAGGTGCTAAGGAACGTCAAGAAGGTCTCCCAGCTTGTAGGTGAAAGACAGGATTTGAATGCAGTCTGGCTTCAGGGCCCATGTTCTCAACCACTGGACTCTAAGGCCTTGATGTGCTTCTAAGCATCTGGTGACGATGGTGGCAGAAGCAGAACTTGGAGAGGGAATTTCAAACTCACCCAGCAAGTCAGTGGCACAGCTAAGAAGACAGTCTGTATCTTCTGACTCGCCACCTGATGCACCAGCCACTGGCTCTGGCTGTGCTGCAGGGGTAAATATTCTAAGAGTGTTATGTCAAAAGTAAGCAGGGAATCAGGTAATCAACTTCCCCTTCCTTAGAATGAGGCCTGAGTCTTTAGGGAGCTTTTAGACATGAACAATGGCTTTCCTCCTGGAGTATTGCTTTGATGGCTTCCCTCATATATCTTCCAAACCGTATGGCTGGAGTTGCCTAAGGATGAATGTCACCAGCCACCTACCCACCCACTGCCACCATCCTGATGGTCAGTCCTCCAATACATCCCATCTTTAAAACTTTATTGACCGAGCTTGGGTAGTTGAGGAGTAACTTCTCATTTAAGACATTGTTTATATTTTCATGTTTGTTTCTTAAAATGGTTTTGTTGAGGTCTCTCAGTTGGGACAGAAGACTTTTTCCCTTATCCTCTAGGAACTGATAGAGTTTCACAGGTGACTCACAGGTGACTTTCTGTCATTCAATTTCTGTTTCTAAATTAGATAGAGACAAGTGGTCACATGAACACTGAAGTAATGACATGCATTCTTTCCTTTTCATCATTTCCCACAGATGCTGCTCTATAATTTCTTCTTTGTTTGATTCTATTCCCATCACATACCCACTGTAAAGGAATTTAAAAAGGGAGACAAAACACGAATATATTTAGAACTTTAAAGTGTATATCACGCAATGGAATTTCAAACTGAGTTTTTGCAACTCCAAGGCTACCTTCAGTGATCTTAAGTGATAATCTCAATAGCTTCTCAGAAAATTAATTTTGATTCACCTTAGTTCAAAAATAGATGTGCCCATGTATTTCTAAGGGAGAATGGGACATGTCATGAAGTCAAGAACATGTGTCTGTGGGTGTAATTATGAAAAGACTGGGAATGAGTAAGTTATTCTGTAAAGCATGTGGGTGTCTGCTTTGTGGTTCAGTTCCTTGGCTCTGGAGTTGGGCTCTAGGGAAGTATATGTATCTTAAAACGTGAAAATGGAAAGAGTTCAAGGAACATGACTGGTTCTACTGCATCCAGACTCTATCCTTGACAAGTATCAGAGTGACTGCAGAATGGAGAATGAAGAGGGAATACAAAAGACAGAGGGCAGGTGCTTCGGAGAGCTAACCTGCTTGGATCAGGAGGGCGTGTGCTGAGAGGTAATTAGTAGATAATTAGATAATTAGCAGCAGACATGAGATAATTATTTATCACCAAGAGCTGACGTATTGGGAGCAGAACCATTTGAACCACAAGTGGTAATAACACTTTTTAAAAATAGCCCAAATATAAAACGCTCAATTAGAAAAACTTCAGAATCAGTAACCGTTAAGGTAGAGAAACGGTACTCAACTTGTGTTTACAAGTAACTTTTTTTCTTGGGCTTCTTCTAAGTCAAGAATTGGCAAACTACTGCCTGCTGGCCAAGAACCACCCACACCACCTGTTTATGTTTGGCCATTGAGCTAAGAATGGTTTTTACATTTTTTAATGGTTGAAAAAAATCATAAGAGTATTTTGTAACATGTGAAAATGATAGGAAGTTCAAAGCTCAGTGTCCATAAATAAAGTTTTATTGGCACACAGCCACGCTCAGTAATGTATTGTGTGTGGTTGCAGAGGTCAGTAGTTGCACAGAGACTAAACGGCCCTCAGAGCTTAAAATATTTATTAGTGGGCCATGTTCAGAAAAAAGTTTGCCAGCTCTCAGGCAGTTCTTGCAAAGTGGGCAGTTAGTAGCTCTTCCCCAAGAAATGAGTTCCATTGATAAATAAATTGGGAAATGCTATTATAAATAAAATCAAACCAGTTTCTTTCTTTTTTTTTCTGCTGCAACGCTGGGCATGTGGAAACTTATTTCCCAGACCAGGGATTCAGCCGGCGCCCCCTACAGTGGAAGTGTGGAGTCTTAACCACTGGACCACCAGGGAAGTCCCCAAACCAGTTTCTTTAATAAAGTAATGCCACAAGGACATCTACAACAACAACAACAAAATAGTTGGGAGGAGGGAAGCAGAGTATTTGGTGTTTCCCAAATACTTATTGTCCCTGGAATTCTTTTCTTTTTCTTTTTCAAATGGGCTCTTCTGTGGGACTAATGATCCAGGGAATATGACTTGGTAAATATTGATGAAAAGAAAATGGTGATTTATACACACACAATCGAGGAAAAAAATCCTGCTAATTAAAAACTGATGGTAGGGCTTCCCTGGTGGCATAGTGGTTAAGAATCTGCTTGCCAATGCAGGGGACACGGGTTTGAGCCCTGCTCTGGGAAGATCCCACATGCCGTGGAGCAACGAAGCCAGTGTGCCACAACTACTGAAGCCCCAGCGCCTAGAGCCCGTGCCCTGCAACAAGAGAAGACACTGCAATGAGAAGCCTGCTGCACTGCAAGGAAGAGTAGCCCCTGCTCACGGTAAATAAAGCCCGCAGCAGCAACAAAGACCCAATGCAGCCAAAAAACCCCCCCAAAAACTGATGGTAGAATTTCTCTCAGAGGGAAACCTGTCTTTTGTTTCACAAAACATTTTCTAGGTTATTTGGTCATGAAAAGTTAGGTTTCAGGAATTGGATCTGGTAGGTGGAAAATGGAAACAAAGAGTCTTAAATAACGCTGCACAGCACAGTGAGGACAACTTGGGGTTTGGGGCCGGGCACGGAGGAGGGATTGAGAGGTGAACAGGAAAAGACGGAGATGAGCAGGCTCCATGGGAGTCAAGAAGAATCAAAGAAACGTGGTGAGGAATGTTGACGGTCAGAAACGCACTGAACGACAGCCGGGACCGACTGTAGAGTTTGTGGAGCCCGTTGCAAAATGAAAACGTTCAAAATGCAGCAAAAGTTTACGTTAGAGGTACTAAAATATAAAGCCTTTTTTCTTTCAACTGCAGTCTCTCTCTGTCTCGCTGGTTTTAATTTGCTATTTAACCCGTGTTCCCTCATGCATAGGGGACTCCACAAGTGCAGATCCTTGTGGGCGCCCGGATTCAGCTGCGACTCGGCGCATGCGCATGCCGCCCACCATCTGTAAGCTCCCCGCTCCGGACCCGGCCTGGGCCAGGAAGTCAGACCAAACTTCTCCAGTTCCCACGTGCCCACCATCCCACCCCGCCGTGGACATGTGAGAGGCTGGGTGTAGGTCACAGGGTGAGGGTGGGAAGGGGGGCCTGGGGCACCATGCAGAGGTGGGAGGTAGTTGCAGGGGATGGGGATTGGAGTAGGGAGTGCAGCTGAGAACCTGCCCCAGGAAGGCAAGGAGTTGGCGGGAGGACTGCGAGTGAGTCCCAGACGCATGCTCTGTTGATCAATCAGACTTCACTTACAAGAGCACAAATTCAGAGATAAAATTTCAAGAATTTGGAAAGATTTTCAAAGACAAGTGACCACAAAGCATGAAACCCTAAGTGCAGGCCCCTCTGAGCACCGGTGCTTGTGGGACGGCATGAGTTGCACACGTGTGAAGCCAGGTCTGGTGCTGCGTAATCACGTCTACTTTCTGAAAAGAAATTACTCCACACCCTTGGTAAAAAGTGTTGGGTCATCAGTTGCCTTGGCAAATTAAATGCAAAAAGGACTGATTTCCTTCTTTGGGTCCATGCCAGCAAAGGGAACAAAACAGTAGTAAGGAGGTAGGGCTAGAAGGAGATTCAGATTTCAGCATAAACAAGAAATTGGACCAGTGGTGGCCATGAGAACACAGTCCCAACTCGGAGCATGCGGACATTTTTGGTTTCCAACCATGCAAGTGACCAGAGCCAGCTGGAAGGCTTGGAAACAGACAGATGGCCCACACTTGGGCTTCCCATAGTATGACTGATGTTTCATGGGGAACGTGTTGAAAATATGTAAAAATCATCTGAGGATATTTAATAGTCCATTTTTACTGTGTTCATTTCCCTATGCTAGAAGTAAATCTAACTGTGGTCTTGTGCTCCCTGAATTTGTCACTATTAATCACTGGTGACAGGAATCAGCAGGAAATGATGGTGATAGATCTTAGCTCAAGTGCTGGTTCCTACTTCATGCCTCAACTCCCATGTGACTTGGGGGAGAAACTGCCCATAGGCCAAGAGGCACTCTTCGCAAATAAAGAATACGTAATGCATCTTTTCCAGAAAAAATTCCAAGACAAGGGGGAGCAGAGCTGCTTCTACCCAATCAACCTGCCTTTGATCAGAATCGAATGATGGAGAATATGGGGGAAGAGAGGCAGTGACCATATCTAGTTGCCCAGCTGACAGCATTGAGTAAGTCAGTAATGAATAACTGATATAAGCCACTATTTTTTTTTTTTTTTGCGGTACGCGGGCCTCTCACTGTTGTGGCCTCTCCTGTTGCGGAGCACAGGCTCCGGACGCGCAGCCTCAGAGGCCATGGCTCACGGGCCCAGCCGCTCCGCGGCATGTGGGATCTTCCCGGACCGGGGCACCAACCCGTGGCCCCTGCATCGGCAGGCGGACTCTCAACCACTGCGCCACCAGGGAAGCCCTAAGCCACTATTCATTGAACACTTTCCAAGTATCAGGCATTCTGCCAAGCCATTCTCATGTACTATCTCACTTAATTGATTCTACCAGGTAATTATCCCCTGTATTACAGGTGAGAAAACCGAGGCTCAGAGAGGTTACACTTGTATACTATAATGCAGCCATAAGTGCCAGAACCCTGATTCAAACCCAGGTCTGTCTGCTTGCTAAGCCCAACCTATTCAGTCATATCTAAGAAAGTGAGCTTCTACTGGCTTTTGCTGAGAGGTGAAACTCCTTTTACTCTTTCTTAAGTGTACATATCCAGAAGGTCCTGAAGCTGCTCAGATATTTTGTTAATCGTAGTAGCCTGAGATAAATCACTTTTCCAAAACCAGACATGAAATAGTAGAGGGGATTGATGGCATTGGTATCTAATGTTATTTGTTTGATTTAAAATGTTTTATCTCAAGGATTGAGGACTGAGGTCATATTTCTCATGCCTCATTTTATCATCAATGTCTTACACGTAGCAGTCGCTCAGTAAATACTGGAGAACATAATGCTTTGAGAAGAATCTTAAGATTGTTGTTCATCTTCTTGAAACTTTTGGTAGCTAGTATGATAAACAGCTGTTTTAGGCCAGCTGTTTAGGACTCATCGGTTTGCCCCTTTGCCCTTTTCCTATCCTCATTTTCTGTGGCTCACCACTCCACACTCTGAGCTCCAACTGAACTGCTTGCTTTTTTCTATATGCACATACTGTGTTCTTTCATGCCGTTTCTTCTCCTGGAATGCCCTATCCTGCTTTATTTGCCTGGCAAAGTTCCTACTCAACTTACAAGATTCAGCTCAAATTGCTTTTCCTCTGTGAGACCTTCCTGTACAACTTTAGGATGAATTCATATTTCTCCTCTGGGCTCCCACCAGGGCCCTCACACAACTCCAGGGGGCACCATTTACACTGGAGCCTATGTGAATGGCACCTTCTGGATTTGTGCAGTGCATGGTCTATGCAGCCCTCATGGTGGTCAAAGTCCAAACTTATATACATGTTGCTATTTTGATGCAATACTTTTATTGAGGACATTGATTTATTCATGTCCTCAGGCACTGGGTTTGGCTTGCATATAACTGTAGTCTTTTGTTTCTATGTCCTATTCCTGTGCCACTCTGTGAGTCCTGCAGGAAGTGATCTTGTATCCTAAAAACCTGGCTTAGTGCCTGGCACATAGTAGAAACTCAATAAATCTCCTTCGAAGCAGGGGCTGGCAAACTACAGTTTTTGTATAGCCCGTAAGCTAAGAAGAGTTTTTACATTTTTAAATGGTTAGAGAGAAATCAAAAGCAGAATACTATTTTGTGACATGTAAAAATTATGTAAAATTCAGATTTCCATGTCCATACATAAAATTTCATTGGGACACAGACACATCATTTATTTAAGTATTGTATGTCCCTGCTTTGGCCTCATGCATGCAGACTCGAGAAGTTGCAACAGAGACCATGTGGTCAACAAAGCCAAAAAGATTTACTGTCTGGACCTTTACAGAAGAAGTTCGCTGACCTCTGTGTCAAAGGAACACAGAAACAGACTCCTTCCCCCTCAGAGCTCAGATACTCCTTCTCCTATCTTTTCCTCCTCACCACCTGCTTCAGAACAGGATGTGGCCCTGGTGCCTGCCAAGCCCCACATTACAGGTCCTCACTCCCTGGCCTCGTCTGGTACCTTGACCTGTCACTGGTGCTGCTGTCTCTTATTCCAGGTTATTCTTGCCTCCCACTGTATGCTCCAGAAGTATAAGATGGCTCGAAGTTCCCCCGCAACATGTATTTTCGGCCTTTCTTTGATAGTCTTAATACACAAGATTCCTCTTTTCCCTCCTCCCAGTTTTTAATCCTCCCCCGCACGGCAAACACATATATATCTGCCCGGGGATCTTCTGGGACCCAGAGCAGATAAAACAAAACTCCAGAAAATCTTTCTCAGTCCTTTGCTCTCTTAGATTTAATCACTGCTCTCTGCAAGTTCAGACTCTTCACATACTTGGCCTAGTAAATACCACACTATGTCCTAGTGAATAGTGTGTGTCTAACACGCTTCCTGCATTTCATTCATGAACCGACTCATACACATGTGCCAGGCCCCGTGCTACGTGTTGTGGTTGAGTCAGATGTGGTCCTTGCTTTGTCTGGCTGGGTAGACAGTGATTAAACATGAAAACAAGTGC
Organism: Pseudorca crassidens; assembly: GCF_039906515.1. Classification (NCBI taxonomy): domain Eukaryota; kingdom Metazoa; phylum Chordata; class Mammalia; order Artiodactyla; family Delphinidae; genus Pseudorca; species Pseudorca crassidens. The sequence continues at coordinate 37,085,391 of NC_090296.1, read as the reverse complement.
CTGATTATACATTGTGAGAAGCGTCATGGAGGAAACATAGGGTGCTATGAGCAGCGTTATCTGGCAGGCGTCGGAGACATTCAGAACTGTTGCCTCGATTGGTGCTGAGTTGAAAGAGATGGCCCGGTCAAACCCTTTCCTTTCCAGTGAGGAACTGAGGCACAGAGATGTGACGTGGCTTGCCCAAAGTCATCCAGCCCCTAGCAGTCCGTATAGCCACATGCAGCCCATTAATTAGTTTCATTTGGGCCACTCCAGGTCTGATGGTCTTTATGTTACCCTGTTTACATTATTGTCCATGAATATTCTTATCGATAGTCATCATGTGCCCCTGTGAGAACTTTATATTCGTGTTTTAATAACTCGCTAACCTAAATTTGATCCCAGCTAATCAGACATATTGATTAATTGGTGAAAGGTGCCCAAACAGTGACAGTAATAATTTCCAAAGGCTTCAAAGTGTGTACCAAGCTATCATATATTCCCGCAACCTTTTCTTCCTTCCACATTGCCCTAATCCTCCTCGAAGCAGATGTGGATATATTTTGTTGTAGTCTTTCCCGGCAATGGTGCTGGAGAGCAGAATGGCCCCAGAAGCTCATTCCACCCATACCTCATTTGGCTGGAGGATGTCGTTCCTGTCAGAAGGCCTTCCTCTGACTCTCGCACGTGATGACAGTTTCACTGGAGTCAGGTGGACATGGACTCATCAGCGGCTGATATCGAGAAGCCGTTGGATCGAGGCAACCAGAGTGGTTTTGAGCAACCTCAGGTGAGCAGACGGTGAAGTGCAAGGCTGCAGAGAAACGAGGACTTGGCCTGCTTAAAAACAGCTCTCTCACTGTGCCCCTGAGTGTGTTCGCACTGTGCAGGGTGGTGGCAAATGCGCGCGTCTGGGGGCTGGGATTGAATTCTGGCTCCTCTGCGTCGGGTGGGTGACTTGGGCATCTCACTTAGCTTCTGCGGGTCTCAACTTCCTCACGTGTCAAGTGGAAGTACTGAGGGCCGCTGTGGAGGTTAGATGAACTCGTGTGTGTAAAGAGATTAGCAGCCAGCACAAGGTGAGGACCCAGTGGCTAGACCGGCTCCATACAGAGCGCCACTCTGCCCCAGGCACTGTCCTGTATTAACATACTTAATCCTCACAAAGCCCCTCAGAACCAGGCACCCATCCCCTCATTTTACTAGATGAGGAAACTGAAGCACAGAGAGGTTAACCCCTGTGTCCAGGACACACAGCTAGTAAGCATCAAAGCTGGGATTTGAACCCAGGCAGACTGGTTCCAGCATCCATGCCCATCAGTGCTACACTAAACGGCCTCTCAATAAAAACGGGCTAGGGTGTGTTCTTACACTGACTGTCCCTCCCTTTTGCTTTAACTTGCCAGTTCCTTCTACTCACGTATTCTATGATTACCTTATTATCTGAGCCCCAAATTTGAGATCCGTGTTCAAAGAAAGGATTTTGTGCTGCAGAAGATAAGAGGTTTAGAGGAGAGAGGCCATTTTGAAGATGTGGTTTGGATACCGCAAAGTTGGGGTTTCTAAAACATTTGTGATAGCTCAAGGGGACAGCAGGATAGAATATTTGAAATCAATATTGTCCTGAAAAAGCCAGCATGGTAGATGAAGATATTCTTTTCTTTGCCCTTTAAGTCCTTTAAAAACTAGACAGTATGAGATTCAGAGCCTGCGTACAGAGCCCGCTCTGAGCATGAGTGACTGGCAGACTACGAGGTGGGATAGGGCGCTGCGGAACTCCCTTCCCCTCCTCTCCCCTCCCCTCGGGAGTCAGGGCCCTCTCTGAGCAGCCCTGTTGGCCCATTCATCCTACCAGGAGTTCTTGGTTCTCCATTGCTCCTCCGTCCTCAAATTCCAAAGCAAACTCCGTTTCCTCATGGTATCCAAGTGGTTCTCAAGTCCCTGGAAACAAACAAACCCAAGATAATTTTTAAAGAATTTCGTGCTTTTATTATTTCTTGTACTCCAAAATTTTCTATAACCCAGGATTCTGACCCTGTTCAAACTTGAGTTTTAGTAGATACATGAAAGGAGGGGCAGGTGGTATGAGACGTTCTGGGACAGCTTCAGAGCAGAGGGAGAAGAAACTGGTACCCTTGGTTGCCTCTGGGGAGGAGAGGCATGGCTGGAGGAGAGGATGATGTAGTCCTTTGTACCTTTTGAATTTTAGCTTATGTGAATGTATTACCTATTCCAAAAGAAATGGAAAAAAATTAAGAAACAAAGGTGGTGTTTGAGGCTGCACACCTCTTCCTCTGTGATCAGGGAAAGTGGTGATAACTACTCTTGTTGGAATGATAATCTTCCTAGGTAGGTTGGGAGGGAGAGGCAGCTGTGGTGGACTGGCACACACGCTGCCACTTTTATGAGCCACATGACACGCTCCCCCCCCAAAAAAATCACTCTTTCTCATCTCTACCAAAGGAAGTACAGCATATAAATTTAAAACACAGACTCAGCTCCACCACTGCCAGCTGTGTGACCTTGGACCTTTTAGCTCTTTGTGACTCAGTTTCCTCATTTGTAAAATGGGAACTAATAGTGGGGGTTGGGAGGATTATAGGTTAAAGCACTTAGAATAAGGCCTGGTATATAACAAATAGTCAAACATCCATTATTATTACAGGCAGTCCTTGCTTTGCATAGTTCCAATATGCAAACTTAAGTTACCACATTTTAAGGAACATCAGTCCCCCAATAACATGTGTCCAATTTCAGTTACCACTGTATATTAAATGTAATTGCATAAAGTACAAACTTCACTGCTAGCTCTTCATTCCACAGATCACTACATAAACAACAGATGCACATCGTGATCAGTGACCAGTCATGTCACTTATTTTAAAGCCTATTGGTTATTAAACCAATCTGTTTATTCAATTCACGCACATCTGTTATTCGGTTCATGCAAAGACAGCAAAGCACTTGGTTGCGTTGCTTCCTTGTCTTCCGGTCATAAACCCACATGCCATTTTACGGAGATAGTTAATCAAAAAAGAGAATTGGCCAACAAAGATGGAAGTGGAGCAAACAAATGAAAAGGGATAACACTGGAAGTAAAACTGTATGTGACAAAAAAACCTGAAAATGGCAACGTCAGAGCAAAGGTAGGATGGGATCTAAACCTGCACGAAGCTATGGTGCAAATTATATTGAAAAAGTCCAATGAATATAAAAGCAAGCTCAAGTCCCTTCAACCTCTTGTAGTTTATTTTATTATTTTTTTAAACATCTTTATTGGAGTATAATTGCTTTACAATGGTGTTAGTTTCTGCTGTATAACAAAGTGAGTCAGCTATACATATACATATATCCCCTTATCTCCTCCCTCTTGCGTCTCCCTCACACCCTCCCTATCCCACCCCTCTAGGTGGTCACAAAGCACTGAGCTGATCTCCCTGTGCTGTGCAGCTGCTTCCCACTAGCTATCTATTTTACATTTGGTAGCAACATCTTGTAGTTTAAATTGTACTAGGAACAGAAAGCTGCTTATGGTTGAAATGGAGCATTTATTTCTACTTTGGATTCCGTGCAGTGTGGCAGTAACTTTTACTCCACTGTGCAAATAACTTTGCAGAATTTGAGTCTAATGTAAATGAAGTTAGAAAAAAAAAATAGATGGCCATAGGAATGTTGACACTGCTGCCATTACAGAGACTGGATGTGCAGGCAGAGGAACCTAGTGAAGGTGGGCATGTCAGTATAAATGAGGAAAGTGGTGGTGACAAAAAGGATGAAGTCTCAGAAAAAAGTGACATCAAAAAACATTTGAGTAGGGCTTCCCTGGTGGCGCAGTGGTTGAGAGTCTGCCTGCAGATGCGGGGGACGCGGGTTCGTGCCCCGGTCCGGGAGGATCCCACGTGCTGCGGAGCGGCTGGGCCCGTGAGCCATGGCCACCGAGCCTGCGCGTCCGGAGCCTGTGCTCCGCAGCGGGAGAAGCCACAGCGGTGAGAGGCCCACGTACCGCAAAAAAAAAAACCAAAAAGCACACACACACAAAAAAACATTTGAGTACTTCCCTGGTGGCACACTGGTTAAGAGTCCGCCTGACAATACAGGGGACACGGGTTTGAGCCCTGGTCCAGGAAGATCCCACATGCCACGGAGCAACTAAGCCCATGCACCACAACTGCTGAGCCTGCGCTCTGGAGCCCTCAAGCCTCAACTACTGAGGCCCGCGTGGCTAGAGCCCGTGCTCTGCAGCAAGAGAAGCCACCGCAATAAGGGGCACGCGCACCGCGGTGGGGAGTGGCCCCCGCTCGCTGCAACTGGAGAGAGCCTGCGTGCAGCGACGAAGACCCAATGCAGCCAAAAAATAGAATAAATAAATAAATATTTGACACTAAAGAACCCCTTAGATCTATTTCACGACATTGAATGTTCAATGGGTAAAATGTTGGAAAGATCCAAAGGAGCATGAAAATTCATGAAGGCATGCAAATGATGCTTGCTCTGTATTGTAAATTATGTGAATAGAAAAAGAAGGCAAGCACTGTTCAAACTACTCTTGATAAGTTTTTTACCAAGAAATAGAACAATTAACTCTCAAAATTCCTAATGTTTTAAATAATGGTATATTATACAGAGTTACTATTTTTTCCCTCTACATTTATAATGGACAGTAAGAGGGTTTTTAACGTTTTGACAAAACATTTAAAGGTCATAGAACAATCATCATTTTTCGCATTGACTATTTAGGTCAGTCTCAATGGTGTCAGCTTGCACAGTCATGTTTAGGGTCCTGCACTGCTGTGCAAAGTGAGATTACCTCTACTTCCTCATGGAAGAGTACAGAACAGCTTTTTTGTTGTTGTTGTTTTAAATTGTGGTAAAATATACATGAGTTACCATTTTAACTGATTTTAAGCCTGCAGTTTAGTAACATGAAGTGCTGTCACAGTGTTGGACAACCATCATGTCCAGAATGTTTTCACCGTCATAAACTGAAGCTCTGTGCCTGTTAAACAGTAACTCCCCATTCCCTTCTCCCCCTTGCCTTGGTAACCACCTTTCTACTTTCTCTCTCTATAGTTTTGCCTATTCTAGATAAACTTACGTAAGTGGAATCATACAATATTTGTCCTTTTGTGTCTGGTTTATTTCACTTAGCATAATGTCCTCCAGGTTGATCCATGCTGTGGCATGTGTCACATTTCACTCCTTTTTTGGCGAAATAGTATTCCATTGTACATACATGCCACATTTTGTTTATCCATGAATTCGCTATTGCGAATAATGCTGCCACAGACATGGGTGTCCTATGAGAGACTTTGAAGAGTAGTTATCTCTGGAAAGTGGGGCTGGGGCTTACTCTTCATCTGAGACCCTTCTGTACTATTTGATTTTTTTTTAAAAAACTATGAGCACAGGATAATTATAATAAATAGGTCAATAACATATAATATTGGAGAATTTGGAAAATCCTACCACGTGGGAGTGGGTTAAGTGTGTCCAGCGTGTGTGAGGGCACCAAGCTTGGAGCTGGAGCGTAGAAGGTACGAGATGGCTGCTACTTCCAGTGCAGTCAGAATTTTGTATGCTTCCCTCTGGGCAGAGAGCATGGGAGTGCCCCAGACTGGCAGCAGGGTGGGGCTCAAAAGGTTGCCCTAGAATTTGCTTTGGTGACCCATTTGGAGGCAGCTACCTTCCTTTAGGTCCCTTCCCAAGAAACCCAAGGCCTGGGGCTGCTCCAAAGGCACCCAAGCTTCCCATCTGCGCCCCCGTCTGGGCTGGTCCTCCTCAACCACCAGCACCATATCTCAGGCTGCATGCCATTCTCAAATCCCCTTCTCAGAAAGTCCCTGTTCTGACTCCTGTGACCTCAAGGCCCTACTGGTAATGGTGGTTAGTCATCACAAGTTCATGTGTTCTCGACTGGCGTATAGTTGCACTGTAAATGTAACAAGAATTCTTTTAAGGATGACAGTCCTGTGCAAAACCATTGGCGCTTCTTTTCCAGTCTCCATTGCAGATACTGCTAATGGATTGCAAACATGCTGCTGAGACCAGAAAAGGCCTGAGAATCTTTCTGAAACAAAATCCAATCTCAATAATTTGGAATTGGCACTTGCAATGAAACCTATTTGTCATTTCTGTGACACAAGGAGTGACCTTTTTGGTCTAGATAGCAGGTGTTGGGACAGGGGTTTGGAAGGGAGATTTGGGGGGCGTGGTTTGCAGCACCTCTGAACTCATGCCATGGAGCTAGGATCATACCTGGATAGCTCAAGCACCTGCGATCTTCTCTGATTTGAAGATATAAAGGTGACCTTGAGAAAACTGAGCTTGTAGGGTTGGCCTCAAGGTGGCCACGATGAGTCCATCTCCTGATACCATGGGTCAAGTCCTGAGAGGTGGATTGCGTCATGGCATCTCCACACCTTCCGTGTACCCTCAGGGGAGGAACAGGAAGGCTCGTAGCCCAAGTTACAGCCATGAGCAGGTCTGGGGAACTGGGCCATGATGTGTCAGTGCTCTCCCCGCTTCTGTTGGCCCTTCCTGTGAATTAATAGGCCTTACAGATCCAATCTTGGAGGGAGGCAGAGAAAATTCATTATAAGAAAAAGAACCAAGAAATAGGGAAATCAAATTGTCTGCTTTTGTCAACGGAGCATGTTTGCAGTGAGTCTGGCTATACACTTCGTAGATCAAGCCGTATCCACTGAACACTATAGATGGAGCCATTAGCACCCGAACACTGGCTATTTTGAAATTTGTTCTTCTGGATCTTTGTTGTCCTAGGGCTGGACATGCATCTTCCATAAGGTTTAGCTGTGGAAAACCTTGTTCATTCAGATGCTTATCTACCACTCGTGACAATAATAATAAAAAGAGTAGTAATGGAGAGTTTACTATGTGCCAGGCACTGTGCTAAGTGCTTTATAAACATTACTTCACTTAATTCTTACAGGAACCCTAAAGGTAGGAACTACTGCCATCATTTTATAGATGAGGAAATGGAGGTTTAGAGAAGTTAAGACATTTATCCAAGGCAACCCCTGGGGGAAGAAGCAGAGCATGGATTTGAATCTATATGACTAACTCTAGATCCCTAACTCTTAACCACCAGGCCACTTGAAAAAATGACTTTCTCCTGTAAAGCTTTTAAGAATAATTCTGTGAACATGATGGTGGCTTATACTGGGAAAATATTCCACTCCACTAAAACTAGGCATTGCCTGCCAGGTCCCCTCCCCTCTCTTCCCTTCTCTTCCCCATCCCTCCTCCATCCCTCCCCCACTTCCCTTCCCTTTCTCCGATCATCTCCAGGTTAAACCCCCTTCTCATCCCTCTGCCTTAAACCCTGCCAGCCCATGTGAATGGGAATCGTCACTCTGCTCCGCTGTCCAGGCAAACCCCGCAGAGGGTGGGCCTCCTGGTCCTTCGCACCAATGGCTTTAGTCCTCCAGGTGCTGCTTCTTTTTTTTTTTTTAATTTATTTATTCATTTATTTTTGGCTGTGTTGGGTCTTCATTGCAGTGTGTGGGCTTCTCGTTGCAGTGGCTTCTCTTGTTGCGGAGCACAGGCTCTAGGCGTGCGGGCGTCAGTAGTTGTGGCTCACGGGCTCCAGAGTGCAGGCTCAGTAGTTGTGGCTTGTGGGCTCCAGAGCGCAGGCTCAGTAGTTGTGGCACACGGGCTTAGTCACTTAGTTGGTCTGCCGCATGTGGGATCTTCCTGGACCGGGGCTCGAACCCGTGTCCCCTGCATTGGCAGGCAGATTCTTAACCACTGCGCCACCAGGGGAGTCTCCTCCAGGTGCTTCTGACAGACCGGAGAGGCAAGGGCCCTGCCTCCTGCTCCAGCAGCAGTCTGGTGACATCCACGGTTCCCAGCTACCTGTTGCATTTGAAGCTCTTGGCCTGAAGGCTCTGGTGGCACTGGAGGCAGGGGGGCAGGAGGGCAGGTGAGGCCCGCTTCCAGCAGCAGATGAGGCAGGCCTGGTGGAAGCTGTGGCCGCACTCTGTGATTACGGGTCTCGGCAGTACTGGAAGCAGATGCAGCAGTGACTTCTTCCTTGGGTGGCGAGTGGATCAGCAGCGGCCATGGCAGGTTCAGTTTCACTTTCCTTGTCTCCACACTCTCTTCATTGTCTCCTCTGAGCGGAAAGCTTGACCGTGGCCTCCCAGACCAGCTACAAGTAATCTGAGCCTTTTTACTTTGGTTCCTTTCACTTTCCCGGTCACAAGCTGCTTCTCTCGGTTCTGCAGCTTTCCTCTCAGCAGGCCTGCGGGGGGGCCCCCTGTATCAGGGGAAGGAGACTGTTTAGGGTGGGGAAGCCAGCAAGGGTTTTAGCCCCATGGCTGTTCTCCGGCCCAAGGGGCTCCCCGTTTGTCAGATCAGGATGTTGGGAAAGTGCCTTGCCGTAACCACCGTGCTGGCCCCGAAAGATGTGAACCCACGGGAGATGTGACGGCTGTTTCCCAGAACGATCCGACGGAGCCCACAGGACTCCAGCTGCTCCCAGGGCTGGGGGAGGGGCCGGAAGGCTGGCTTCCTGAGACTTACGAAGGACTCTAAGAAGTTGGCAGGGTGACATTGTCTGAGTCACATCTCAAGAGAATTTGGGAAGAGAAGTGCTTTTCTAAAACGTTTCTACAGGGAAGATCAGACTTTGCATTTAATAGGGAATTGGGGACAGGGGATGGTGAGGGGTGTGTGCTTTTCCAGGGCTGGCCTCACTGACAGGTGACATCTGAGCCTTATGGAGAAGAGAGTCAGGGATAAGGGATGAACTGGATGTCCTGGGCTCTGGTGGTGAGAGGTGAAGACGTATCTAAGTTATCTGGGTGGTCTTAGGGCTTGGAGCTCCTGCCTCTACATTGACTTCTGCCCCTGGAAAGGGAGGCTGCGTGCATGCTGGTGGGTGGGGAGGAGCCGGAGAGGTCTTGTCCTGCTTTGAAGTAGGTTCTGGAACCCTGGACTTCTGTGCTTGGGTGCTGGGAAGTGAGCCTACAAAGAGGAGATCATAAAAAGGTGATGCGCTTTACCAAGAGCTGGTGATGGCCCCACACCTTTCCCTTTCCCTTTCCCTTTCCCTGCTGACAGGGGACGTCCTGGTTAAGAGGTGGGAAAGACCTCGGGGTTGGCCACTCAGAAGCACAGCTCAACCAAAGAGAAGAGTCCTGACTGGTAGGTGCTGACTTTGGAAGGGCCGCAAGGGGACTGTGAAAGTTCAGTGAAAAGAGACAGTTGCCAACAGGGGCGTGAGAGCCGTGAGACTACCTTTGCTGAGCCTAGCTAGCTTGTCCTACTGCTGCAGCTTTGCTTGAGAGCGAAGTGTTGAGCGGCCTGTTTCAGGAAGGAGCCCCTTATCCCTCATCACCATTCGCTGAGCACCTGCAAAGCGTTCTTTCACGAATGACCTCTGGACACACTCACAGCCCCTTCTTCAAGCTCACAAGGTAGAAACACTCGCCTGAGGCCAAACTTCCGGGGAAGAGGTGGAGCTAGCATTCCAGCCGAGGTCAGGCTGAGTCCCAAGCTCAGGTTTTTACCGTAGATACGAGGTGACCTCTCACAAACAGTAAGGGACCCTGAAGGAATATGACAGGACCTGTCCTCTGGGTGGGGCTGAACATTCTCTTAGGAGACAGAAGTCACCGAGACCTTTGTTCTGGCAGCAGCAGAGAGGACCAATGGAGGGGGTGTCCTTTGCTCTTTGCACTTACTGTGTGTGTCTGGAGAGAAGCAGTGGCAAGAAGCTGCTGGACTTATCCTAGGCATTTAGGGGAAGAGTGCCTGTCCTGGTTTTCGCACTCTCTAGCCTGAAACATCTGGACTGGAAATACTTAGTCACAAGCTCTTCTAGTACATGCAGCCACACAGAAGTGACATTCGGGACATGGCTCTTTGGACGCATTCTCCCATCAATGCACTTAAGTCATGTGAGCATCTCAGGCCCCTCCCAAGTGTTTGGAGACCTGGAGTTACCTCCTACTCCGAGTTGGATTGGAATCTTGGAGAAGTCAGGGTGAGTAGGACTCAGGCAGGGGGGCCCAGCCATTATCATTATAGAGGAAGAGAGACCCAGGTCGTTTCTGACAGCCAAAGAAACACCTGTTTTAGGGCAGAAGTGAGGGAGAGGATCTTGGTAACGTCGATGAAAAGATGACATTTTGTCAGATACCGAGAGAGAGCCCAGCGGAACAGATTTGCATTGATGTTCTACATGGGTTCCTCTGGTGATTCGTGGGCCAGCCACAGAAGACGGTGAGGTTTTCAAAAGTATTTCCTACGGCAAATTCAGTTCCACTTTGAAAAGTGCCCGAGAATCAGCATTTGAACAGCACGACTGCAGCAATATATGCTTTACTCGTTGAAAAGCTTCCCAATTTTAATTTTTAAAAATTGATTTTACAAATCAGGATAGGCAGGCAAGGAGATCCCTAAGGCCATGTGGTCTTTCCAAACTGGCTTGGAGAACAAAAAGTTTGAAGGCCTCTATCAGGAAGAACAGGTTCGATTTCCGAGGTCTCTTTGTTTGGGATCCCAGCAGGCCTTGTTTCTAGTGAGAGACTAACTGCCCTCTTTCATACTGCAGGTATGAAGAGAAACGCTGTTGTCAGGCCTGCAGGCTGGAGCAGGGAGAGACCACTACCCCTGAGTCATTAATATCCTCATCCTTTCTTTTAACCAAGGTGTATCTATATACATAGAAAAAAAGACTGGGAGAAATACCAGATGTGCATGGTGGCTCACTGTAGGTGATTTGAATTTTTTTTCTTTTAATACTCAAATGTATTTTTCAAAATTTCCACAAAAAATATGTTCCTTTAATAAGAGAGAAAAAAACCCACCCCACATAAATACCTCTCTGAGTAGAGACACAGATGTAGAGAACAAACGTATGGACACCAAGGGGGGAAAGTTGGGGGGGGGAGTGGGGGGTGGTGTGATGAATGGGGAGACTGGGATGGACATATATACACTAATATGTATAAAATAGATAACTAATAAGAACCTGCTGTATAAAAAAATAAATAAAATTCAAAAATAAATAAATACTTCTCTCAGGTAGAAAAATAACAAACATTTATGGAACACTCTGATTTGTCAAGTCCTTCTCACATACATTCTAATTTAATCCTCTCCACAGCACTCTCTGATGACTTTTTCTATTTTGGCTTCAGAACACAAGCCTCAGGAGGTTTAGAAACTTTCTCAAGGACCCATGCAAGCCAGAGTGGAACCCAGTCTTCTCACTGTGGGTTTCCTCATCCGTTAGGATGCCAGAACCTGGGGATGAGGGGACTGCTGCGGAAGGAGATCTGAGGGCAGGTCAGGGCAGGAAGCAAGGGGCAATGGTAACCTCATGGGAGGTGGAGGTTGGTAGCTGCTGTCTGGAGAACTGTGGTCGTCATTCTTCTGGTTTTATTTGCTGGGTCTCAGGGATGATTTCTGGGCTGAATAGAAAGCTTGCCCTCAGGATATGGGTCCTCTGGAGCTCCCAGCAGCTGGGTTTTGCTCTGCCTGGCTCACCTCTCTAGTTGGATACAACGGGGAACTGCTTCCCCAGGTCACCCATGGCCCCATACTTTCCTCCTTCTTTCCTGGGTCCAAGGCAGGGCTTCTTCCTTGTGTTGGACAAAGTGAGAGGCCTGTGCTGGAGTGGAGGCTTCTGGGCTGAGGCAGGGAATCTGGAGATGAAGACAGGAAGGTGAAATGTGAAGGAGGTTCCCTTTCAGAGCGGGAAAGAGGGAAGGTGAAGTGGACCATTGGCTAGAGCCACCAGAGGATGCTCAGGGAACACTCCAGCTGGCAGTCCGCCCTTCTCTGTTAGATGTCAGCCTTGCTGGGGTGAGGCTGATCTGTCCCTGATCGTTAGTGTGGACCAGCTGGAAGAATTCTCGAGTCCAGTTGATTGGGAAGGAAGATGAGAAGGTCTGTTTTTTTCGAGAGATGAAAGAAGCGGTGTGTTGGGGCCAGCTCCTGCCGGCTTTTGAGAGGCCAGTTGTTAAAACTTTAAGCATCTTGTGAATCGTCATGCTGGTAGCTTGAAACTGGTCATAGTGGGAGTATTTCCACCATCGAAATGGACAAATGCCACAAATCAGAGCTTCTCCCTGCCAGAGAATTGACTGTCAAACATTTACCTGCATATCCCTGGGCAGGAGTACCCTTTACCTCATGGTTTGGGGCTCACTTTGTCCTTTTAAGGGAGATAATGACAACGCTGTCTGGCTTTGGGCTCCTCTCTGTGATGTCAGGATGGGAAGTGGGGTCACCCTTGCCCTGTGGCTTTCATTTTCCTATACCTAAATCACAGGGGGCAAGCTGGGCTGGAATGGGACCTCCTGTGTCCTCTAGGCCACGTGACAGCTGGTACAATGCCCGGGACAAAGTACGTGCTCCAGAAATAGTTGTTCAAGGGGGCCGAGGGAATCACTCTCACCTATTATAATTTCATAATTTTCCTGACTGTTGCCAGCAGAGGGCACTACAGGACTAATGATGTTTGAGTTATGGCTTCCTCCGATTATCTTAAAAAAAAAAAAAATCATTAATTTGAAAGAAACAGAAACGGCCCAAACTGACTTGGTAATTTTTAGGTGAAGCACCAATTTTGAAAAAAATTGCAGTGCTCAAGTGATAGATAATAGTGAACATTGCTATATCACTTTATAGTTTATAAAAGCACTTGACCTACATCATCTTGTAAAATTCTCAGGACAACCCCGTGAAGCAGGTGGAAGCGTCACAGTGTAGGAGATACACGTGTGGGCTCTGGAGTCAGTGTCTGGGCTTCAAATCCTGGCTGTGTCAATTACGGACTCTCTGACTTTGGACAGGTCACGAAGCCTTCCTGTGCTTTGGAGGTAACACTGGTACTTGACTTGGAGGCTTGGTGTGAAATGGGAGGAGGTTCGCAAAGCACTTAACAAACTGCTTTGCAGGTAATGAGCGCTCAGCAGACGTTAGCTCTTATTATTCTTGTTATAACACCAGGCACCTGATCTGAGCGTGAAGGAAACCCTCAAGATCGTATCATGGGTAAGGGCAAAGCCAGGACAGAAGTCCCACCTCTTCTAATACAAGGTCTCTGCCTCTGGTCGTCACCCATCCCCAAACTGTCACTGCTGACAAACCTCCCAGCTGGGCTAATAATGCTCATCATTCCTGCTGGAATGCTTGAAAAGTACTTCAAAAAAATTCCCTCTTGAAATCCTCAATCCCAAATTAATTTGCTTAGTAACTCATTTTTCTTAAGGAGCTCACAGCTAACTTCAGCCCAGTGCTCTCCAGGCCTCATGATCTGAACCTGAGTGCTCAAAATCAGGGAAGTTTACTGTCCTGAGCAGTATAACCCTGGCGTCATGAACTCAAAAGTCTTCAGGGCCAGCAGGTGTAGTAAGATAGCAGTAGTGGGGATTCCGGCCCTGTCTGAAGCAGGAAGTGGATGTGCAGAATGAGCATGGCCAGATCATCTGATTTGCAGCAGAAACAAGGAGTCCAGATGTTTATGTAAAATATCCCAGTTGATAAATCTTGTCAACTAATTTTAAGTTTTATAAAAATCACTGTGGGGAGCAAGTCAAACATGGTTGTAGGCTGCATCCACCGGTGCTACCAGTTAGCAATCACTGGATAAGCCTTAAGGTGCGGTGGGGTAGTTGTGACGCATGCTTCCAGGGGCAGCAAGGGCAATCCCACGGCAGTTTGGAGAGCCTTGTCAAAAGCCAGTGTATTGATATTGTGCTTAATTGATCATTTTTTCCCTTTGGCTGAGTTAAGTCTTTGCTCTTTCTGTAAAGAATCAATTCCTTGCCTGAGTAGTGTGGGAAACATCTGGATGAGAATTAGACTAACTGGAATCGATCTGCAACCCTGCAGTGTGACTCCAGGCAAGTTTCAGACCCCTCCCCCACTCCCTCCAACACACCCAAAGCAGCTGGGTTTCCACCCTTTTAAGATCAGCACTGTTTTGGATTTTTTTGACATGTACACACTGCTATATTTAAAATGGATAACCAACAAGGACCTACCGTATAGCACAGGGAATTCTGATCAATATTATGTAACAGTCTAAATGGGAAAAGAATTTGAAAAAGAACAGATACATGTATATGTATAACTGAATCACTTCACTGTACACCTGAAACTATCACAACATTGTTAATCAACTCCACAACACTATAAAATAAGGGGACTTCCTTGGTGGCACAGTGGTTAAGACTCTGTGCTCCCAATGCAGGGGGCCTGGGTTCGATCCCTGGTCAGGGAACTAGATCCCACATGCATGCCCCAACTAAGAGGTCATGTGCCGCAACTAAGGAGCCAGCGAGCTGCAACTAAGGAGCCCACCTGCCGCAACTAAAAGGGAGCCCACCTACTGCAACTGAGACCCGGTGCAACCAAATTTTAAAAAAAGACAAAACCCCCCCAAAAAACCAAAAAACAATATAAAATAAAAAGTTAAAAAAAAATAAGATAACAGTCTAAAGTGAAAAAAAAATCACTTCAAGATTTAAATTAGGATAGAATACAAAATATGGCTTAATTAAACCTCTTCTAAAACTACCAATTTTCATTCTATATACTGGTTTTTCTTTTCAACAGATTCAACAGCAAACTAAGAGGCAGATTAGTTATGAAAGTTCAAAATGAGTTTACCAAAAAGTGCCAGTGTGGGCTGAGTATGAGACATATAACTAAGAGGATTGAAGCATACACTTTGAAACCAAAATGCCTGAGTGTGAATCTGACTCCTCCAGACTGTAACTGTGTGACCTTGGACAAATGACTTAACCTCTGTACTTTAGAATGAGAGTGACTTAGTATCTACCTCCTCAAGGTGTTATGAGGAGTAAATTAGTCATTGTGTCTAAAGAATATACAGCAGTCTAAGCACCCTGGAATTGTTTGATATTACCATTCTTAAAATTATTTTGGCAATACCAATGTTGTACTCATTGAAATTTGTTTATTTTTAGTTGTTGAATTATAATGCTGTACATCTGAAACTTGTATAATTAAAAAAATCTGGGACTTCCCTGGTGGTGCAGTGGCTAAGAATCCGCCTGCCATTGTAGGGGACATGGGTTCGATCCCCGGTCTGGGAAGATCCCACATGTCACGGACCAGCTAAGCCCATGAGCCATAACTACTGAAGCCTGTGCGCCTAGAGCCCGCGAGCCTCAACTACTGAGCCCATGTGCCACAGCTACTGAAGTCCGCGTGCCTAGAGCCCGTGCTCTGCAACAAACCACCGCAGTGGAGAAGCCCGCGCACCGAAACGCAGAGTAGCCCCTGCTCGCCGCAACTAGAGAAAGCCTGCGCACAGCAACGAAGACCCAATGCAGCCAAAAATAAATAAATAAATAAATTTATATTTAAAAAATCTATTTTGAGACATATTAAAAAAAAAAAAAAGATCAGCAATGGCTGTTGTTCTCTATTTAGAAACTTGCTCAGAGAAGGAGCCTCCACTTTTTCAGTGTCAGGCCAAGAGCCTCCTCATTGCTCTGCATTAGATCCGCCCCACCCCCAATTTTGAATTATTCTTTTCATTGCTTGCTTGTTTTTTAACACTCAAGAATCTTTGGAAACATGCATACCTGTGGTGTAGTCCACGCAGTGAGTCAAAGCAGGTACAAGAAGCATGTCATTTGGGGGCTTCTGAGAAACAGACACCAGGATGGAGTTAGGTATGCAATAAACGAATATCTATGAAGGATAAAGGGCAGGGGAGCAGAGGTCAGTGAGAAGAGCCTTCAGGCAACAATGCAGGTCTGAGACTTGCCAAAGGAGAGAGGACAGGAAAGAGGGTTGGGTAGGAAGAACCTTAGACTGGAGCCCAGCTAAGCTGAGAAAGTCTTGGCCAGGCTGATCGGAAGCCCAAGAGCTGAGGAGCGTCCTGGCCCGGCTGAGGTTCCCCTGCTGTGCTCAGTGTGCGAGCTGCAGGGTCCCAAAGGTGCCGTGGCTGGAGGCAGCTAGCCGGCTACGTCCCTTGCAGCAGGTTCCCTCCCTAAGGGAGATCTGAGTGGTACTCTCTTGTGACTGCCCCAATCAGCAAGAAGAGTTCCACGATCCCACAAGTGTTTGGCTTATTTTTACCCAGCAAAAGGGAGCGGAGTGTGGCGGTTCAAAGTTACTCCTAGGTTGATGGCTCCACTGCTGCGCTGGCTGTGACCTTAGGGCCAGGAGCCGAATTTCCTTATCTGTTCAGTGAAAACAGTGAAAGCATCTCTCCCATGGAGTTACTGTGACAATGATGATAGAATGTATGTAGCGTGCTTAGCAGAGTGCCAGGTGCCTGAAGCAAGTGCTGAATAAATATGTTTACTTTGGAATGTGCTGTGAGATGAAATATAGGCAGCTGTACAACTTTTTTTTTTGCTTTGATTTTTAAAGGTCTTCTAAGATGGCATTGTTAGGGTGAGTCTGGTCAGTAGGCCAAGTGAGGATGCATTTATGGAAAATGGCTACCCGCAGCACTCTTCCACCAGCCCTGTGAGGTAGATTCTACTGTTATGTCTATCTTACAGAAGAACAAATTGAGGCCCACAAAGGTCTTGGTGATTTGGCAGAGCAGGTGACTCAGGTAGGACCAATCAGAGCACTGTATTGCATCTCCTTGGTTCAGGAATAGGTGGGGGACCCACCAGAACCAAGGAGATTTAATGAGAGTGGCCAGGGTAGCTGCAAAGAGATTGGGCTCTTTTACAAATGAGCTTGGACCAGAGAGGGTGTCAGGATGGTGATGCTGACGCTGTCTTACTTCCTCAAAGGTAAGCCTCTCTGAGAATAAGACAGAGACAGAAATGGTTGGCTGGCTCATCCAATACCCATTCAAACCCTTTCTTGCATAATTGCTCTGGGGGAGATTGCTGACTGTCCCCCAATACCCCTCCCTTTCTTTGTGTTAGTAACAGAACTCTTCAAGTTTTAGGTGGGCACATGGCTACCCCAATTCTACATTTCCCAGATTCCCTTGCAGCTGGTTCTGATCGTGTGACTAAATTCTGGCCAGTGGGATGCAAGCAGAAGAGTAGTAATCAGTGCAACTCCGGCATCACATCCTTAAAAGGAATCTTCTTGCCCTTCTCTTCTACTTTCTCCCTTCCTGGCTGGGAAATGACAACAATGGAGTAATCAGTCAGACCCTGTAATGAAGAGGCAGAACCATTCCACAATACTGGGTATGGCTTTTCTTTGACTATTAGCTGAAGCAAAACAAAAAACACAGCGACAATGAAAAACCCTGCCTCTGCTGTAGGAACCAGAAAAACCCAAGACCATGCTTTCCTAGCCTCCTTAGTGGCTAGGTGGTCATGTGGCACGTGACACTTATGTGTCCAATCAATTGGAAACAACTAGGGGCTTTGGGGAAGGATTTCTTTTTCTGGATAAAAGAATCAGATGCAGCTAGCCTCTTCTTTTTGCCTTGAATGCCTGGAACTGGAGCCGTCCTCCTATGACTCTAAAGATGGCGGAGCTGAAATGAAGAAAGAGGCTGAGTTCTTTTTTTTTTAAAATTAATTTATTAAATTTATTTATTTTTGGCTGCACTGGGTCTTCGTTGCTGCGTGCGGGCTTTCTCTAGTTGTGGCGAGTGGGGCATACTCTTTGTTGCGGTGCACGGGCTTCTCGTTGCGGTGCCTTGGCTTATTGTGGAGCACAGGCTCTAGGCACGCGGGCTTCAGTAGTTGTGGCACATGGGCTCAGTAGTTGTGGCTCGCGGGCTCTAGAGCACGGCTCAGTAGTTGTGGCGCACAGGTTTAGTTGCTCTATGGCATGTGGGATCTTCCTGGACCAGGGCTTGAACCTGTGTCCCCTGCATTGGCAGGTGGATTCTTAACCACTGTGCCACTAGGGAAGCCCCAGAGGCTGAGTTCTTGATAACATCACCGAGCTGCTGCATGGTAGTGTCATCTATGCCTATTCTGGGCTACTTATTATATGAGAAAAATAAACCTATCTACAGATTTCTTGTGTGAGAAAAAGAAACCTCACTTCCTTGAAGCCTCTATTAGCTGAGTTTTATGTTATTACAGCCAAAACGCCAAAACATCGGTAGAACTTAGTGTGACAGAGGGCCCAGATGTTGATGATGTCATCTGGCCCCTGAAGACAGTAGTGCCTAAGGCTAGCCCAAAGCCCTGGACTTTTCAGTTATAAGAGACAGTGAGTTCTCTTTCTGCTTTAACAGTTTAGGTTGGGTTTTCTGTTGCCTGAAATGAAAAGGCTACTGATACAACTATTAACAACTAGCCAAGCAGACCGATGGAGTTTTCTATTTCCTCTCAGTCCCTCCTCCATATTTTATGGTGAAAAAAAGGAGTAAAATTAAAGGAAGGAAAGAAGAAGAAAGGAAGAAATGGAAGGAATAACACACAGCAGTAAAACTTGAGCTAGACTGACAGAAGGTTAGTATGCTTTCATAGTTCCTTGTCCAGAAACCTGGGTCCTAGCTTCCCTCTTCAGGGTGTTTGTTACTGACTCATGGGGTTTGCCCTTGACACCATGTGAGCACCCTGACTGCAGTGAGTACTGTGATTCAGTTTCCCATTCCAAGCAACCCAGCGCCACATTTCTGGGGCCTTTCATTCTCCACTATTCTTCCTTACATGTGGCATGACCCACGCTAGGTGACCCATGTCCTGAACCAGTCTGGCTGTTCTCCCAGGTTACCCTTGGTTCATGGGCCATAACCCTCTTGTACTTACTGGTCTCCAGGGTTTTCATCACTTCTGAGAAGGGACGGTTTAGTCCAGTCTAGGTGTGGACCAGCATTAATAGGCAATTGCCACACGGAGATAATACAGGAAGAAAAATGGCTAAAAACATACAGTGAATCACAGAAAATTACATCTCTTAAACCCTACAGTGTATTCCTATTGCCATAGCAACCCCCGGCTAGTAAAGACAGAGCTGATTTATTGCCGGCTTTCCCCAACGCTCAATTCTGCCGGAAGCGCCTCCAGCCTGTGATGCGCGTCCCAGTGAGGAGAGAGATGCGGATATCACAAACCCAGTGTCTTCTCTCCTCCCTCCCTTCCGGTGGTGTTTCTGGGCTGAAGAAACCCGAGTTCCTTCCATACAACCCAGATTGTCTCCCAGCGCCTTTTGTGAGTGAAGGTGACTGTTTCTAACCTCTGACAAAATATCCTTCATTCCGCCAACACGAATGCTCATGGCAGCAGAGGGCTGACTTCCTGGAGGGGGTCAGTGTGGATGTGGAATGGTAGGAGGCTGTAGGTGCCAGGCTGGTCTGAATGAATAAGGAGAGGAGAGGAGTCCCCCTCTTTCCTTCTTTCTTTTCCTTTCCTTTCCCTCTCTACCTCACTCTCTCCTTCCCTCACCTCCCTGACTCTTCTCTCTCCCCTGCTATTTCCTCAGTAGGTCCACTGTGACATGGGCTTGCCAGGAGATGGGGGAAGGAGTCAAGCCCTCACTTATAGAAACATGAGTCTGGTACATAGAGAGGCAATAAAATGTATTTAAATAAACATTTTGTTATTCCATTGGCACTCTAAAATTCCTTGGTGTATAATGTTTGTTTTGTCATAATGTTAAAAATGAGATTCCTGATTGCTACTGAAATTTTCATAGTTTGGAGAAATATTCTGGACCAGTTCTGGAGCATCCTCTCTCAAAAATAGCCCTGCCTGGACCTGTCAAAAGGACAAAGGAAGGGCTTCCCTGGTGGCGCAGTGGTTGAGAGTCCGCCTGCCAATGCAGGGGACACGGGTTCGTGCCCTGGTCCGGGAGGATCCCATGTGTCGTGGAGCGGCTGGGCCCGTGAGCCATGGCTGCTGAGCCTGCACGTCCGGAGCCTGTGCTCTGCAACGGGAGAGGCCACAACAGTGAGAGGCCCGCGTACCGCAAAAAAAAAAAAAGGAGATGATGGCTGGAAGGAGCTCCCACTGGCCAAATCTGGGACAATCTGAACTTCAAAAACAAAAACAAAAAAGATAGTAGTGGTTTGTAATCCATTGAATAAAATAAGAAAATATAGGTTCATACTGATATAAACAAACAAAAAAATGGAGGAATAAAAAAAGCCCTTCCTTACAGTAAAATTCCAACCAATAAGTGTAGAAGAAAGGATAGGATTAGAAAATCACCATCTGGCAGCCTTCAGGCAAGAACTGTCAATGGATGTGTAAACCAGTGGGTAAAAGTTTGATGAGAAGCAGTATTTTTATACAATCTCAACATACCTCCTCATAAAATATTTATTGATTTCAAAGAGAAAAATAATAACTTTGCAGTGGAGAGGCTTGACAGACCCCACCTGAGCCAAATGATCAAAGTTAGCATCACAAGGGACAAATGGGACAAATCAGTATCATGTCTCTCCGGATGTGATATGCTAAGAAGGACACAATATCACCTCTGTGGTATTCCTGCCAAAAACACACACCCTGACTCTAACTGTGAAGAAACATCAGAAGGTCCAAAAATAAGGGACAGGCTATTCAATAAGTGGCTTATATTCTTCAAAAGAGTCAATTCATGAAAGACAAAAACTGAGGAACTACCCTAATTGAAAAAAACCTAAAGAGATCTGACAATGGTGATCTTGGATCGGATTCTGGATCAAATATTTTTTTGTCTATTGCTATAAAGAACATTGTTAGGAAAACTGATGAAATTTGAAAAAGATGTGTAGTTTAGATACTATTTTTTTTTTTTTTTGGTGGTACGTGGGCCTCTCACTGTTGTGGCCTCTCCCGTTGCAGAGCACAGGGTCCGGACGCACAGGTTCAGTGGCCATGGCTCACGGGCCCAGCCGCTCCGCGGCATGTGGGATCTTCCCGGACCGGGGCACGGACCCGTGTCCCCTGCATCGGCAGGTGGACTCTCAACCACTGCACCACCAGGGAAGCCCCTAGATACTATTATTGAATCAAAGTGATTTCCTGATTTTGATACTGTATTGGGGTCATAAGAGGGAATGACCATTTTTAAGTATTTAGGGATAAAAGGGCATCATATCTGTAACTTAACATTCAACCTGTTTAGGAAAAAAGTATACAGGATAGACTATAGATAGATAGATAGATAGAAAGTTATAAGCAAATGAGGTGAAGCATGTAGAGGAATTCTTTGTACTTTTGTATTTTTCTGTAAAAAGTACTTTTCTATAAGTCTGAAATGATTTCAAAATAAAGATTAAAAAATAGCCCATCTTCAGACTCAAAGTCGTTTTAAGTGAAATTTCCTTCCATTCTTTTCTTTCCTGCACACCGATGCTACACTGTAGTGTTTAGGTCCTCACAGCTCCTGCACAGAGCAGGAAAGTACTGCCATGATGGGGGAGTGTACTTTATTTGTGCCTGTGTGTGTGAGGAAGATGCAGCGTCTCCCTCAGGGTGTCACCAAAGGCCAAACATAAAGCCAGGATAAAGTCATTTGTTACAATGCCCAGATCAGACCGGGAAATGAAGTCAAACGCCCCTTAGTGACTCCTTTCAGGTTTCTGAGGGAAGGGAGGGCGTGGCCTGGGTGGGATGTACTGACCCAGCTCAGTGAGAGCTGAGAGCCAGCCTACAATGTGAGAAAGCCAGGGAATGAACCCTCATTCTTTCTCTCTCTCTCTTTCACACCCACCCCCCCTTCACACACACACACACACACACACACACACACACCTCTTTCCTCTTATTTCCTAGAATCTTTCCAAACACTCTGGTACCTGGTGAACGAGCCCTTTCTATCAGGGACAGAACATCTCTCCACAAAAGGGGGCGCTTTCTTCCTCTGGGAGCACGGAAGGAAGCTCAGTATGTGGAAACCTGCTAACTTCAGACTTAGAAGATGGCAAGGTGGATGGGAGGACCATGTGAGGCCCAGTGCCCTATCTTCCTACATTTGGTTCAGCCTGTCCAGAGCTTGTATCCAGGGCCAAGAACCTGGTATACAAGTCCCAAAGCACATGCCCCAATGTCTACACAATGGTCATGACATGACAAGATTCCAAAGGAAGGTCTTCCATGCGCTGCATTAAAATTCACTCCACTGCTTTCTCTAGTAGGCATTTACTTTAATTCATTCATCTCAATATTGTGAGCTGCAGTGAAGCAGAAAATGGTTCTGCTATTTCTAAGTGATCCTGATCAAATGAAATAATGTCTTGATTTCTTCCCAGTGGTCTAGGGACAATAACAAGAGAAGCCTAAGGGATGGGTGGGGTAGAAGCTCCCCTCGCCCCTGGAAGTGGGCATCTGTTCCACCCTCAGCTTTTAGACCACTGCCTTGTGATTGGAGGGAGGCACAGGGAAGGAAAAAAGTGGAGTCATTTTCAGTTCTGAAAAGATGATATTTGTCTCAATCAACCATCAGCTAGATATGAGGTATACAAGTCAAATAGGCACAAGGCTTCAGGCTGGACCGTGAAAAAGAAACTTTAAATATTTAAGAGCTGGTCAGCTCTAATCTGATCAGTTTAGAGTGAAAAGTAAAGACACTAAATGTAAGCCCTTTTTAAAGAGGCCACAGTCTGTATGTTTCTGCAGAGAAGGTAGACCTCCATGGCTGGGTCTGAAGCTGTGCACAGATTATAGAGGGTCCAACTTCCTGCCATCATGTGGCCCATTTGCCCACATACTACCGCCACATGGCTTTGTTTCAGAGTTACTATACACCAGGTAGCAGCATTTTTTTTTTTTATCAGTCAAGTGGGAATCAGGCAATAAATGACTTGATATAAAATTTAGACCATGCTCAGCACTGGGACAAACCTGTAAGAAACTATAAAACTAGCTCTCAGATAGAAGTGGGAGTGACCAAGAAACTCCCTGTGCCATCACAATAACTGTGACGGGGATAGTCAGGGTCCTTCCATCAGACCTCTAGGGCCCAATGACATGAGAGGGATTTTAGTGTTTTTTTCAAGTCTCCTATATGGAAAAATATTATTTTAAAATATTATTATTATTACATAGGAAATTCATTATTTTCATAGGGCAACTTATACCTTCTTTTATTTCACCAGTCTGAGGAAGCATATCAACACTTTCAGAACCAATATTTGTAATTTCAACAAAAAAAAGTTCTTACTAAGATCTCAAAACTCATATAACATAGACTTGGGAAGGAACTGCTATATTTAAGGAGTGAGGAAGGAATCTGCAAAAGGAGAAGCAGATGCCTTGCTGGAGCCCAGGGACAAGGAAGCTCCATGGCAGAGGGAGGAGTTGGGAGAGATGCCCATGGCCCAGTACCCTTCTCCAGCACTGTGGGTGGGGACAGTGGGTCAGGATGAGTGTTACTGTTGTCTCCTGTGAGTTCTGCCAGGGATTCCATTTCCCACATGCCACCCTGGTAAGAGTGTCTTTTGGTTAATTGGGGCAATTAACCAAAATTAAGAATTGGGGCAAAATCAGAATTGGGGCAAACTCTTTTAGCTGGTTGAGTCCATACTTGGGACTTAGTGATTTGCAACATGATAATGTTGCATTTTTCTTCATTACAGATGAAACCTATAACCTTTTGTCCTCATGATATTTACTGTGGTAGGTTAAAGATGGATGCAAATTTTCTGCCTCTCCTCTCACCAAGAGGTAGAGTCTATGTCCTCTTTCTTTGAGTCTAGACTGATCCTAAGACTGGCTTTGACAGAGTGCACTAGAAATAATACAGTGTAACTTCTAAGGCTGGGCTTAAAGACATCAGCAACTTCCAATTTTGTCCTCCTTGGAAGCAGTTGCCATGGAAGAAGTCTGGCTACCCTGAGACTTCCATGCTGTGAGGAAGCCCAAGTTAACCACGTGGAGAGAGAAAGACCATGTGGTGAAGTGCTGAGGTGCCCCACATGTGAGTAATCTTCTTAGACCTACCTGCTCAGCCACCAGGTAAATGAAGCCAAATGAGTGACCCCAACCAGTGGCATATAGAGCAGGATAACCACCCAACAGAGCCCTGTTTGCCGACCCACGGAATCATAAGCAAATGAGATGGTTGATTTAAGCCAGTAAGTTTTGGGGTGATTTATTGTCTAGTTAGTTAACTAAAACATATACAATCAAAGCTCACGGAATTAGTGACCCATCCATTATTACCAGATGGAGATAAGGGGACCCAGATGGATAAAGCTTCTTCAAATAGCAAAAATTCCACTGAGCTGGGAGCAGAGCCCAGAAAAACTCCAGGATTCCAGCTGCGGTCTACATGATGTCAGACAGGAATAATATTTTTCTGAGAACAACTCTTTTTTCTCATAGTTCCTTTTCTGTACTGAGCCCCATATTTCCTACCCTAGCTGTTTGGCCATTATATCTCCCTTCTGTAACCCCATTATCTAGGTGTGCATTCATTTTACTTTTTAATGTCTCCAGAGAATACCATAATAGTAACATTTGGAAACAATCTAGCTGTCCAACACTAGGGGCCTGTATGAATAATCTGTGGTACATTCATATAATAAAAAAACTTGAATTTATTAAAATTGATGCTATAGGAGGGTGTCATAAGCATAGAGAAGTATTCCCAGTATATGTTATGAAACAATATGATCTCACTTAAAAATCTTATGTACTGTATTTATATATGCCTGGAAAAAGATGTGAGGATTTGCAGCAAGACTGAGTAGTATATGGGAACTTGATGCTTTTATTTGAGTTTCCTGAAATAAGTATGTACATTTTTTTCAGGAAACTCAAAAAGTAATATAGCTTTTCTAATATGATAAAACAGTAAAATAAGTGTTATTTAGGAGGCAGAAGTAGTGATAGGATGGCAGGGTCTGCCAGGCCCCTACGGGAAGTGGAATTGGGCTGAAATGATGTTGTGACTTAGACTGAAATAACTGTGGTTTCATGGGGCCCCCACCCAGTATTTGGCCCTCCTGTGCACAGAACCTGCTTCAGGCAGCCTGCCCAAAACATGAACTCTATTAATAGCAGCCGGAACTCTGGGGTCATGCAGATTCTTAAGTGAAATAGGAATCAGAGTCAGAATCATGGTTATTAAGTGAGTGGCCTTGTCAGAACTTTATCATCAAATACTATTTATTAAATACTCTCTTGCTTTAATGAGTCAGGAAATAGGTTTCTCTTTCCTTTTATCATTCACCATTGTGTTTCTCAGCAGGAGGAGGGTTCTCTTCCTGAAATGGGCTGGGACCTTCATTTCCCTGAAGTCATATTACTAGGCAGAGTTTTCCAGGGAAAGAAACTGTTGATTCAACCACATACCACCAAGCAAGTGTTTGGTTGCTCTCTGTGATTCTTTGTTTGTCTCTTACTTCTTTTTCCTACGTCGTACCAGAAAATACAAGAGTAAAATCTGTGTGTGGTGGACATGTTGTTGTCCAGAATCTCCTTCTCCCTTCTGTTAGCAACATCGCCCTGCCTTGCTTCTAAGGGACCACCTCCTCTCATTCTGTTTATGTGGTTGGGGGTGGAATGACCTCATCACCTGGCACATGACCCAGGCTTAGCATATTCCATTCTCCTGGCCGCAGGTGAAATGGCCATAAACAGGCACAGGACCTGGGTCAGGCCCCTGAGACTCAATTCTGGGACTTTTGCTTGATCTTTCAAGAAAGGGGTGGATGGTTTCTGTTTGGGTTGCTGAGCTGATAGGTCGCAAGCCCAGAGCAGCTTGTGACTGTCTTTGCCACCTCACAGGAAGAGCTTGCCTGAGAATAAAGGCAACATAGAGGAAAGCAGAGCTGAGAAAAGCAGAGAACCAGATTTCTGAAAAGCTTGTCTTTTGGGAACCTGGTGCCAGCTACTTCAGAATTTTTTAGTTGCAAGAGCTAAGAAAATCCTTTTTTTCCCACTTAAGACAGTTTGAGTTGGATTTCACTCAGAAAAGGTGGGGCTTGAGTGAAACCTATAGGATTGGGTAGGATCATAACTTTTAATTTTTGCAGAACTTTACAACTTTTGAGGCATATTCACACATAATCACATTTGAACCTCATGGCGACCTTATGAAGTAGGCAGAGTCTTTATGACTATTTCCATTTTACAGAAGAGGAAACTGAGGTTCAGAGAAGTTAGGTGATGTATGCAGAGGCATAGGGCTGGGGAGCGGCAGAGCTGGGGCACAAATCCAGGCTCTTTGCACTCCCTGGAGAAGCTTCTGAACATAAATCAGATTTGGTGGGCAGAGAAGAGACAGGGTGGGATGTTGGAGAACGTATTTCTCAGTGACAGTGACTATTTCTGCTCTTTTTGCCTCTCCCATGATTGCTTAATACAGCACTAAATACATAATAACAATAATAACTAATATTTACTGTTTGCCATGTGCCCAGCATTGGGCAAAGTAAGCACTTTACTTGGATTATCCATCTCCTTTTGCTTTTCCCAACATTTATATGAATAAGGTGTTTTTGCCTTCTTTATCACCATTTAATTAACTAAGATGAATAAACTAAAACTCTGAAGAGTGAAGCCACTTGCCCAAAATGACACATCAAGTAAGTGGCAGAGCAGGGGACTGGAATCCAGATCTGATCCCGAAGAACCCTTTTTTTTTTTTTTTAATAAATATATTTATTTTATTTTTGGCTGTTTTGGGTCTTCGTTGCTGTAAGCAGGCTTCTCACTGTGGTGGCTTCTCTTGTTGCGGAGCACAGGCTCTAGGCTTGCGGACATCAGTGGTTGTGGCTTGCAGGCTCTAGAGTGCAGGCTCAGTAGTTGCAGCGCACAGGCTTAGTTGCTCCGCAGCACGTGGGATCTTCCCAGACCAGGGCTCGAACCAATGTCCCCTGCATTGGCAGGCGGATTCTTAACCAATGCACCACCAGGAAAGCTCCCAAAGAACTTTCTCCCTCTTAATCACCAGGCTGAATTGGCCACTTTGCAAGGAATACAATGAGGCTGTCAGCAACTCCTGGTTGGCCTTTTGGCCTTTCAGTTGGAGTTGGGGAAGATGTTCTAGATTATTCTTTTTTCTTTCTTTTTAAAAAATTGAAGTACAGTTGATTTACAATATTATATTAGTTTCAGGTGTACAGCATAGTGATTCAGTTTTTTTTACAGATTATACTCCATTAAAAGTTATTACAAGCTAATGGCTATAATTCCCTGTGCTATACAATACATCGTCGTTGCTATCTATGTATCTATTTTATACGTAGTAGTTTGTTTCTCTTAATCCCATACCCCTAATTTGTCCCTCTCCCCTTTTCTCTCCCTTCTGGTAACCACTAGTTTTTTTCTATATCTCTGAGTCTGCTTCTGTTTTGCTATGTTCATTTGTTTGTATTATCAATATTTTTTAGATTCCACATATGTGATATCATAGGGTCTTTGTCTGACTTATTTCACTAAGTGTAATATTCTCTAAGTCCATCTACGTTGTTGCAAATGGCAGAATTTCATTCCTTTTATGGCTAATATTCTATTGTGCATATATATATACCACATCTTCTTTATTCATCTGTCTGTTGATGAGCATTTAGTTTGCTTCCATATCTCGGCTATTGTAAATAGTGTTGCTATGAACATTGGGGTCCGTGTATCTTTTTGAATCAGTGTTTTTGTTTTTTCCAGATGTATACCTGGGAGTGGAATTGCTGGTCTAGATTTTCGTTTTTTTTTTTTTTTTTTTTTTTGCGGTACGCGGGCCTCTCACTGTTGTGGCCTCTCCCGTTGCGGAGCACAGGCTCCGGACGCGCAGGCTCAGTGGCCGTGGCTCGTGGGCCCAGCTGCTCCGCGGCATGTGGGATCTTCCCGGACCGGGGCACGAACCCACGTCCTCTGCATCGGCAGGCGGACTCTCAACCACTGCGCCACCAGGGAAGCCCTAGATTTTCCTTTTTAATCCTACTTCTCCCCTCCTATGTTCTCTGAGGCTCCACAAGGACACAGTCCCTTTCGTTCCATCTTCTCACGGTGGCTCTGCCTGGTTGGTGGGCAGCAGCAAAGCCCATAGACGTTTCCAAATGACTCCAGGCAACTTCCTAGCTTCCAATTTTCTGGCTCCTGCTGGCGCTCAGAAGCCCAGTGTAGCACTGTAGGGGGAACAAGGGAAGGAAGGTCCTGCCAAGAGGGAGGCCTTGCACCCTGCAAACCCTCAGAAGGCTTCCTTCTGTGTCTCCTCCCACCCATTCCTGCTTGCTTCATCTCCATCCTGCAGGGAAGCAAATACATTATCTATTTATTTTATAAAGTGCTGCCCTTGGTGTTCCAATCACCTCAGGGCAAAGAGCACACAATTTAGAAACAATTAAAAGGTGTAAAACAGGGACTGGCAATGACTGGCAGTTTTTAAAAATCAGCAATAAAACGCCGGTTCGAGGAGCCCCAGCTCATCCTGGGCCCTGCAGATCACCTGCAGGGACTCTGTCACCAGGAGGGGCCGGGAGTGATCTTCCTACAGCCTCTGAGTTGTTTGCTCACAAAGCCCAGACGATCCAGTCACCTTCCTTCAGACTCTGCGGTCTGAGTCTTTATGACTCAGCTCAGGCCAGCATCAACTCGTTTTTTTTCTTCCTGTTCCTGGCTGTGGGAGGCTTGCAGGAGGCCTGCAGTGTCTGCCAGGGGACAGAGGGGCTCTAAGTGCCGGGCAGGGGGGGACCAGCTCAGTCGTTGGCCTGTCACTGCCTGGGCCTAGCTAGTAGTTGGTGCCCAAATGATAATAATGATAATGACAGTGTTAATAACAAGAGCTAAGCTGGACCGAGGCTTCTGCTCGGTGAAGGAAGGAATGTTGGCTCATCACTAAGGTTTCTCACACTTTGAAAGAGGTGTGGTTAGAACCAGAGGGGGGAGGAAACAAGGCACAGCAGCTATGTAATCCAGGTTGGAGGAGAATTTGGGAAAAGGAAAGCACCATGGTGAAGCCACCTTAGCTTGAATGAAGGTCGAGGTGCTGCTGAGGCTCCAGCCACGAGAGACAGAGACGCTGCTAACTGCGGACAGGTTTGCCTAAAGAACAAGCAATGAGCCCAGACGTGGGCAATCTGATCTATGATTCCCAGCTACTTCAGGACCTGCGGGGCCTTGGGCAGGTCACTTGACTTCTCTGGACCAGTTTTCCACCCAATAAACAAAGAGACAGGCCTAGATAATCCCCTTATAGCACTGCATTATAGATTTCTGATTCTTAGAATTCAAATAATCATGTGTAAATATCTATTGGCCACCTTCTATCCTCCAGTCATCTGTGGGATCTCCCAGGAAAACAAACATTTCCCAATCTCTCCGTATCACACAGGCTTCTCTCCAGTGGAACCTGGCTCTCTAAGGTGGAGGATGGCAGGGGGTGAGGGTGGGTGTTGAAAAGAAGCATCCTTCCACTCAATTATGCATCTGTTGATCACTTACCTCCCCACCCTCTGAGTTGCTCGTTGCCACTCAGTAGCTGTTCCATTGGATTCTCATGCAACCATGTTCTGGAATTTCCTGAGCACCACTCCACCTGAAGAGCAGCCCCTGCTTCTCTCTGGGAAGTCATGAGGTTTCCTCTCCAGTCTCACACTGGCCCACTTTCTTTCATGCCACCGGGCGTCCCCATGGCTGCACTCATTTCTCTCTATGCCTGGGTTTATTCAGCTGTGTTCTCCTCTGCTCCGCAGGCTATCTTTCACAGGAGGCTGTCACAGCCCACTTGGAATTCACTTGATCCTTCCCTCTGCTTTATTCGCTGAGCCAACGGGTGCATTTGGCATTTCAGTCATGGAGATTCTCTGACACCCCTTTGCTCTTGCCTAAAATGGAAACCTCAGTGGTTTTACAGAAAAATTACACATTCTCCTGCAACCTAAAATCAACAGCTATTTGTTGAATACTTACCATGTGCTGTCATGCCCTCAAGAAGCTTATGATATTGTTGATGAAATGAAACAGACACATGTGAAACAACTTGAAAACAGCAAAGCACAGTAATGTCAGCATTATCGTTTTTGGTGCCGAAATATGTGTTACAATAATACCACCACAAACACTAATAATAGATGCTGACACACACCCAGCACTTACGCACATCTCATTTAAACCTCATAACAAACCATTGAGTTGCGTATTACTGTCCCCATTTTACATATCAGCAAAATGAGTCACAGAGAATTTAATTGGCCTACAGTCTCATGCATGGTAAGACAACTCAGCTCTTTTCAACTCCAAAGTGTGTGCATTTAAAACCCTAACTTTATGCTCAACGCTGCTCTGTAAGCTCCATGAAGGTGGGGTCTATGTGTTTTGCTCATGGCTGTTTTCCAGAGCCATTTTCTCAGTGCTTTCCATAGTAAATGCTCAATTAAAAAAATATATATTGCATACTGCACCTCTTATGGACAGAACGACCTATAGGAACAGCTAGATGAAATGGTCTGTTTTCTGGAGTCAGAGGTGGGGGAAATGTTGAGGGGTTTGGAGGATTATGAAGTTCAAGCTCGGCCATCCCTTCCTGGGGGATGGGCTTGATGACAAAAAGAGTAGGGGAATAGAAAATGAAAGAAAGTAAAAAAACCAAAACAACAGAACAAAACAACACAATAACAAAGCAGACACACAATAACACTGCTCCTCTTTTTAAATCCAGCTCTCATCCCTGCCCTGTCCCCACCCCCTTCCCCGTGCACACAGCTCCTCTCTGTGAGGGCAGGCCTGCTTTGTGCTGCTTACATCTGAGTCTCTCACAAAACTGTGGGCATCAGGAGGATGGGTGCTGGCTTTATCCTAGTTTGTATCCTCCAAGTTGGGTTGATTCCTCAGAGCATATGTTTGTTGAAATGAATTGAAATTAGAAAGTGTCCCGTGCAGCTCAGCTTATTTTTTGTTTTTTATGTGATGCTTTTTGGGAAGTAGCAATGATATAGAAAGAAGAAAGAACAGTAGAGAAACCCCCTGGTAGTTATAAGGGGAAATGAATGTGGTGGCAATTTTTTTTTTTTTTAAAGCCCTGGGTCTGACCTGTCTCAGATTGGATTCCCATTCTTAGAAGGAAAAAAGGGAAGTCAGCCTGGAGGGTCTGCCTCAAAGAGCATTGAGGGGGAAATGTTCAATTTTATTGGTTTGTTCTGCTGGGTCCTTCTCTCCAGGACACTGTTTAGTGCACTGAGTGAAGTGGAAAATAAAGAACAGGTGAGCAATCAGCCGTGCAAAGCTTTAATGGACCCGGCACCCCTTTGGGACTGAGGCAAGGCCCTTGCTGGCACTCAGGACCACTCTCTTCCAGTTCAGTGGGCTTTGTCTTTGTAACGGGAATTTAACTCCCTCAGGTGGCCCCGAATGGAGGAGCATTACTGTCTTCAGCAGCAGTGGGGCTGCAGCATCTGGAACAAGAACCAAGGCCACTGTCCTGGAAGGCGCCCCTGGCTCATTGGGTGCTTTGGAAATCTTGAACTTCCTGGGTGGCCAGCAGAGTGGGTCATGTGACCCTGCAAACAGAGTGATGCTATGATTACCTGGGGCTCCTAAGCAGCAGAGCAGAGACTGTTCCTGGAATCGGGAGACTGTGAGTTGGTGTGGATCCAGCCCCAGGGGACTTAGGACCACCACAGTATCTGTGTGGGAGCAGTGGAATGGGCAGGCCTCTTTTAGGCTTTTAAGCTTCCTAGAGTGTTCTATAAAGAACGAGGCTGCAGATTTGGGCTGGGTGGGTGGGAAAGGGTGTCTCCCTAGTAGCAGTCATGGGGAGGAGCTGGGGTAAGAGCAGGTGTGCCCTCTGTGTTTACTATATTCCAGACCCTGGGCTAAGTACCTTCTTTATGAATGTGTGAGAGTGATGCCTTCACTCCCTAACCCCGACAAAAATTTACTCTTTGACAGTTAGCTTCTTCCTCTCTCCTGACTTCTCAGAGTTTTCCTGGCTACTGAGCTTTGGAAGATATAGAATCAGGGTACGGAGAGGCAGGACCGGAGAGGCAGGAGGGAAGGGAAAGGACTCTTCTTGCTGGGACAGCTCCAAAGCTTTCCTTTGCTGTGGACAAGGCTGGTACTGGGGAAAGTGTAGAAGGAAAAAAAAAAAAAATGAAGGGAGAGAAACTTAGTGAGTTAACCTGTTACTGACCTTTTCAAATTGGGACCCAATAAGGATCCCCCCTGCCCAGTATCACTGGAGCCAAAAGAATAGACTGAGTTTGGTTCAGAAGCAAAGGAAAGCCTCATTCTTGGATCCAAGAATGGAGAAGCACAAGCTTGTGCTCTAGACCAGGGGTCCGCAACCCTCGGGCCGCGGACCCGTACAGGTCTATGGCCTGTTAGGAACCGGGCCACCTAGCAGGAGGTGAGCGGGCGAAGCTTCATCTGCCGCTCCCCGTCGCTCGCACTACTGCCTGAACCATCCCCCCACCCCCGTCCGTGGAAAAACTGTCTACCATGAAACCCGTCCCTGATGCCAAAAAAGTTAGCCACCGCTGCTCTATACCACAGTCTCTCCCCAAAGGCCCCGGTGGGGCTGCTTTATAGCGATCTCATCATCAGGGAGGGAAGCGAGTTCTCGCGGGATCTGTTACAGCTGGGCTGCTCAGACTACAGCTCGCAGTGCCGGGTGCAGCGCCTCTGCACTCGGCCCGCTGCCGCCATCTTGAATTGAACGTCGTGCTCAGCGCTTCTGCGCCCAGCCCCGCCCAGCTGAGGTGGTGGTGCAGGCGTGTCACACTGGGAGCTGTGGTCTGAAGTGCCGCGCGCGAGACCTCTTCATATGGCACCCCGTGAGCAAGGGAAACTAGACGAAGCACCAAGGAAAAGAAAAAAAAGAAAGGTTAGGCTT
This sequence comes from Pseudorca crassidens, assembly GCF_039906515.1. Classification (NCBI taxonomy): domain Eukaryota; kingdom Metazoa; phylum Chordata; class Mammalia; order Artiodactyla; family Delphinidae; genus Pseudorca; species Pseudorca crassidens. The sequence goes on along the minus strand of NC_090296.1, from coordinate 37,052,754 downwards.
TATTACCCAGTTTCTATTTTTATTTCCCAGGAGTTGTTAATGGGCTTTGCTGTGACAAACCTACATAACAAACATGGGATGGGGAAGAATGAAAAGCAGAAAAAAACCTTTGTGGGTTGGGTGTTAGTTGGGGTTGCCAGATAAAATACAGGACACCAGTTACATTTGAATTTCAGATAAATAACAAATAATCTCTGAGTATAAGTACGCTCCCATATATTGCTTGGGAAATTTTTATACTAAAAAAAGGGATTTGGGGCTTCCCTGGTGGCGCAGTGGCTGGGAGTCCGCCTGCCGATGCAGGGGACGCGGGTTTGTGCCCCGGTCCGGGAAGATCCCACATGCTGTGGAGCGGCTGGGCCCGTGGGCCATGGCCGCTGAGCCTGTGTGTCCGGAGCCTGTGCTCCGCAGCGGGAGAGGCCGCAGCGGTGAGAGGCCCGCGTACCGCAAAAAAAAAAAAAAAAAAAAAGGGATTTGTTGTGTATCTGAAATTCACATTTAACTGGGCATCCTTTCTCTTGTTTGTTTTGTTTTGCTAAATCTGACAAGTCTAGTGTTGGGAGAGTTTTGTGAGATTTCTAGAGTTGAGATTCTGACGTAGTAGGTGGGTGAGAGGTAGGGGAATTGGGCAGAAGAGGAAAAGATTATTTTTATGCTGTGGTTTATAAATTGGATCCCCTTTTATGTTCTTTGAGTGCTGCTGGTATGATTAGAAAACTTCATAAATCCCATTTGGTTTTAGAATTGTCTTCTTCAACTGTAACTGTGCAGAGCCTGGGGGATATGAGATCCTGGCTTACGTCTGGGGTACATAGACATTATCTCATATCATCCTTACAATTGAGCAAGCTGGGAAGCATTTTCTTGCTTTACAGATGAGGAACTTAGGCTCAGAGAGGTTAAATGACTTGCTCAGGGTCACCATTAAGTAGTGGAGCTAGGTTCCAAGCCTAAATTCATTCAGTCTCCTGTGCTCTAAACCTGAAGTCTAAATAACCCATGTTAAACTCAATCTCTTCTTCCCAACTAGATGCTGCTCTGATATACTTAAAAAAAAAATACTTGAATGTAACATTCTAAATGCATGTAGAATAGACTCATGGATCTTTAGCGTTCCTTTTTCAGTTGAAGAAATCATTATCTGAAGAAGATAAGGTTTGCACAGGTGGTTAGTGGCAGAGCCAACATTAGCAGTTGGACCCACAGAGGGGACAGGGATTGAGAGCTCCAGGGAACAGCTGCGAAAAAGTAACACAAATCGAGTTGACCGCCCCTTTATTGTCAGCCTCGTCCTGCTTCAGATTCACCCCACCTCTCCCCCTCCTACCTCCTTCCCTCCTCTGGGCATTGAGCCATGTCCCATTTCTACACGTTCTTTCTCTGAGCCAGCTGTCATAATCCCTGCAAGGTGTTAGCTGATAACAGTCTGTGGGAGGATCATACAGTGTTAGCCCAGTGAAGGATATTAAAGGCTGTGGAAGTCTAAAAGCAAGTGTGTGCCAAGACAGACATCACAGGAGACACCAAAAGGCCTGGCTACCAGGAAACCTTGCAAGGTGGCATTGACCTTCAGCCATTTCCTGTGGTCCAGCGTCTGGTCTGTTTCCAGCCTTGCCAGTCCAGACACTCTGTCTTCTCATGCCCCAAGTTTGATTGGATGCAACAATGATGACCTACAGTAACATGGCTCAAAGAGAAATATAAACCAAAAATAGCTGATTTATTAATGTATAGTAAGACACAAACCTGCTAAGCTGACTTTAGCCCAATGGGTGCCTTCTCTCTCGTGGGGTGAGAAGCTACGTGAAGAATCAAGGTATCAGCTGGTTGTTCAGGGCTTCCGGAATTGGCACAGGGGAGTTAGGTAAAGACCAGAGTTTAATGGCATTGAGCATGAAAGTCTGGGGCCACAATGGCTAGGCGCATGCTCCCGTCAAACGGGGCAGTGCTAGGACACGGCAGGTATCAGACTAGGCCCAGGAAGAAAAAAAAACTGCACACTCAAAAGGCAATAGTAATTGCAGAGAGTTTAAAGAAGGGATTCTTTTCAAACATATCTCAAAACCAACAGGGGATGTTGAATCACCCCCAGTCTATCTCCAATCTGGCAACTCTGGGAGTAATTACCACCTCCAGGGTGAAAAAAGAAGCAGTACCAGAACCTGGAGAGAGCTGTAACTGCAGCTGTAAGGGAGAGCATTTCCACAGGATCCATGGCCTTTGGTGGAGGAATACGGCCATTGCCAAAACAGTCTAGCAGGGAGGGAATGGGGGGAGGAAATACTCTGGCCTGTCTCTCCTACTGTCCCCTGATCCTGCTTGTGGCCTCCACAATCTGAACACAGCTGGAAGATGAAAAGCTTGAGAGAGGCCAGCCTCTCAGATCACAGAGTGAGGTAGAGAAGGAAGAGAGTGGATCTGGACAGGTAGACAGAGAGCCTGGGCGTGTGGGCCTGTGAGCATTGTGCCTCTTCTTTCCCATGCTTCCTTATCGGATCACCTTGCTTCTGCTTGAGACATTCCAGAATAATTCCTTTGATCTGGTTACACAGGGATCTTCCTGCTCGTTTTCTTTCTTTACGGTGACTCTGGCCATCTCTGTCTGATCAGTTAAGGGATGAATTCACCTATATAATCTTATCATCTTATTTTCCTCATTGTCTCATGGTTTTTAGGGCCAGGGTGGTGGCTTCCATAAACCAACATAATTCAGCCTTATTGGGTAGCAGAATTAAGGGCAGAGGGAACTCAAGAGCAGGCCAGGTCTTTCTCAGATACACTTGGCATCACCTTTACCAGGAGTGTTTGCATTTTATTTTTTATTTTTTTATACATTTATTTATTTATTTTTGGCTGTGTTGGGTCTTTGTTGCTGCATGTGGGCTTTCTCTAGTTGTGGCGAGCAGGGGCTACTCTTCGTTGAGGTACGCGGGCTTCTCATTGCGGTGGCTTCTCATGTTGCGGAGCATGGGCTCTAGGCGCACAGGCTTCAGTAGTTGTGGCACACGGGCTCAGTAGTTGTGGCGCATGGGCTTAGTTGCTCCGCAGCATGTGGGATCTTCCTGGATCAGGGTTCAAACCCGTGTCCCCTGCATTGGCAGGCGGATTCTTAACCACTGCACCACCAGAGAAGTTAGCGGAGTGTTTGCATTTTAAAAGGGATTCTTAAACAAATGAAATTTAAGACCCAAAGGAATGTCTCTCAAATGGCATAATTTCAGGTTAGTAGTAGGGAGGTGTGGTGGGCTGAAAATGGCCTCCTAAAGATGTGCACATCCCAGTCCCCAGAATATGTTGCCTTATGTGGGAAATGGGACTTTGCAGATTGATTAAATTAAGGCTCATGAGCTATGGGGATTATTCTGGATTATAGCGTCAATGGAATCACAAGGGTCCTTATATAAAGGAGGCAGGAGGGTCAGAAGCTGAGAGGGGAGATGTGATGCCAGAAGCAGAGGTTGTATTGATGAACTTTGAAGATGGAAGTGAGGGGTCCACAAGCCAAGAAATTCAGGAGGCCTCTAGAACCTAGAAAAGGCAAGGATTCTTGCCTACAGCTTCCAGAAGGAACACTACCTTTGCTTTTAGCCCCATAACACCCATTTCGGACTTCTGACCTCCAGAACTGTAAGATAATAAATTTGTGCTGTTTTGAGTCACTAAATTTGTATAATTTGTAACAGAATTACACGTAGAAAACTAACACAGAGGATATCTTTGGGGTAGAGGCTCCTTTCCAACATCCTTTGATCACAGGCTACACTAAGACCTGCTTAGCCTTTTTGCCAGCCAATGTTGGGTCTCTACACAGACACCAATGGACTGGAATCCTGAGCATAAAAGCCACCCTGGTTATGTCTCATAACATGCACAACTGATTCTAAAGTGAGTTTCTGCCCAGATAAGCAGGTTCCCAGAAGTCGTCCTTCACTGCTCACCAGGCCCTCCTCCCATCCCCAAAACCTTGAGGTGAGAGCACTGCATTCCCAGAAAGGCAAGTAAGTGGGCAGACAGAGGTGGCGAGGAGGCCTCTCCAGGGAGGGATGGTTGGTGAAAAAATTAAAGAGTGACACAAAGGGCAACTTTCTTCTTGGGCTTTTGCAAAAATAGCCCAAGGACAGGGGTTTGAATCTGCTTTGAACTAGAACACTTGGGGGAAAAAATCCGCAACATGAACTTCATGTCAGTGAGCAGATTTTCTTGGTTATATTCTCCACCCCCGCAGTGACCCCAACAGGCTCTCAGGAAGAGTTCCTTCTCTGTAAAGCTGTTTTCTTTCTTCTTCAATTAAGTCACACACATTAAATGGAAATGAAGAGGACATCAGTTAAAGTGTGTCTTTAGAGTGAAATGGAATATGAAAAGGCTCAAATCCATTTGAGAGACGGCCTCTTCTGTCAGAAATCAATACAGCCCTTGCTTTCTACAGTGTGCCAGTTCATAAAGTGAAAAAGGCTCAAACTCTCAATTTAACATTTTCAAAGCTGATGTTAAATTCTAAGATTTTACATCTGCTCTTGCACATTTAGGTCCAAGTTATAAAGCTGCAGTCTCTCCCCAGCTTACGAATCTGACAGCGTTTGATAAAAACTTTTATAATCAAGTTCGATAAAGAATCACAAATCTTCCTCTTGTAATTTTTAGCTTACGACAATCTTCGTTAATAACATCTTCCTGCTTGATGTTTGTCAATATTTGTCATTTTAAAAAGGGATAAGATAGAAATACTACGTAAACTCTTACCTCTTAGACGGAAATTACTGTTAGTAAAGGATTCCATAATAATATGATGGAATAAGATGTCTTCATAGTGGCATTTATAAAGAAAGACTGTGAAAAGCCAGAAGATGGTATCTTTAGTGACAACCATGGTCTGCTGCTGCTGGCTTTCACAGGGAAACAGAAGACAGGCCATCATCTGGAAGTCTTAGAAAAGACTCCCCTTTGCTCGTTAGCATTTATTCCAGTCCTGAAATGGGCGGTTGTGCACCCACCCTTCTAAATTGTCCTTAGGCTAGAAATAAAGGGGCCAGTTTCACTACCAAGGCTGTTTTGGGTGAGCTCTTTTCTTCAGACACTTAAGGAAAAAGTTAATAAAAGAGATGTTTTTATTCAAGCAAGGTTGACTCTGAGTTCTGTGTTTTCCTATCTGTAAAAAGAGACTAGAAACATATGTACACATACATGTATATACATACATACATATATACTATGTAATATATGTACCATGTACTAAAATTATGAAGATAAATGTGGGAATGGTAATCATCAAATTCAGGCCAGTAGTCCCCTCTGAGGAGGAGGGAAGGGGATGTGACGAGGAGGATACACAGAAAACTTCAGGTGAGTTTGACATATTTTATTTTTCTAAACTGGGTAAATCACAAATTCTCATTATATTATTGTCTGTGCATTTTTTATTTGCACATCTGCCAAGTTTTATAATTAAATTAAAAAAATCTTTTATTTATTTAACTTATTTATTTTTGGCTGCGTTGGGTCTTCACTGCTATGTGTGGGCTTCCTTCTAGTTGTGGTGAACAGGGGCTGCTCTTCGTTGCCATGTGCAGGCTTCTCATTGCGGTGGCTTCTCTTGTTGTGGAGCACAGGATCTAGGCACGTGGGCTTCAGTAGTTGTGGCTTGCAGGCTCAGTAGTTGTGGCTCGTGGGCTCTAGAGCACAGGCTCAGTAGTTGTGGCACATGGCCTTAGTTGCTCCGCGGCATGTGGGATCTTCCCGGACCAGGGCTCGAACCCGTGTCCCCTGCATTGGCAGGCGGATTCTTAACCACTATGCCACCAGGGAAGCCCTGAAACAAATTTTAAAGAGGAGTTTTGGGTTGTATGACAGTCAATTTTATGTGTCAGGTTGACTGGGTGAAGGGATGCCCAGATAGCTGGTAAAACATTATTTCTGTGTGTCTGTGAGGGTGTTTCTTGGAGAGATTAGCATTTGATTGAGTAGACTGAGTGAAGAGGATCTGCCTGCACCTATGTAGGCAGGCATCATCCAATCTCTTGAGGAACCAAATGGAATAAGAAGGCCAAGGAAGGGCAAATTCTATCTCTGTCTTCTTGACTTGGGATGTCCATCTTCTCCTGCCACTGACATTGAAGCTGCAGGTTCTTGGGTCTTTGTACTCTGGAACTTTCAACAGTGTCCCTCTGGTTCTCAAACCTTCATCCTGGGACTGGGAATTATACCATTGGCTGCCCTGGTTCTCAAGCCTTTGGACTCAGACTGCCTTAGACTTTGGACTCAGACTGCCTGGCTTTCCTGGTTCTCCGGCTTGCAGACAGTAGGTTGTGGGATTTCTTAGCCTCCATAACCATGTGAGCCAATTCTTGTAATAAATCTCCTCTTCTCTCTCTCTGTCTCATCTTTCTGTGTATCTGTCTGTCTACCATCTATCTATATCCCATTGTTTCTGTTTCTCTGGAGAATCCTGACTAATACAGGTTGTGTCATCAGAGAAGTAGGGAAATGAGGAAACAGTCCAAATGCCATTCAGATTCAACATGGTATTTTCACTCTGCCCAAGGTTGCTGTCCTGACTCTACAGTGAAGTGGGGATTAAAGACATGCCAGTGATAGGGGAGGGTGAAAGGCAAAATGGTGTGCTGTCTCGTACCAGCTCATGAAAGCTGATTGATTTTCAGAAGTTTTGCAAGCCGTCAAACACGTGTTATTAAAAATTAAATTATGTAAGCTTATAATTAAGTAAATTATATTAAAATGAAAGGTAATAAATGCATAAAACTTATCACATCGTAACTATTTTACTCTGTTATGCTATTATCCATGCTCTTGAGGTTATTTCTGCCTATTGTATCTGTATGGTGGAAATATTATATAATGCACATCTCTTTACAACTCTGCATTCAATGACATCATGTTCATAGCTGGAAATTGGCCATGATGGGAGTATTCACACCATAGAAATTGGCAAGTGCTACTGCTGGGGCTCCGGCTCCCCCAACCCCACACATATGAGAGCCTGTTGTTAAACCTTTACCAGCACACCTTTGGGCAGAACCCAACTTCCTCAGCTGCTTCTGGACTCTCACTTGGTTCTGAACATGCTAAATGCTCAATCGCCACGAAAAACTCATCCTGCCACTCAGTTTGGATGACTTTGGCAAAGCGAACTGCGTAGATTCTGGAGGTGTTAGGCAACTGGGGGGAATTTTCAGGAGAGAAATGCTCTGTTTCCTTCTATACTCCACTAGACAGACTCCAGAGTATCAACTGTCAGTGTCCCTGATAGTCCCCTGTCAATGGTGTATTTGTCTCTTGGGATATTCCAATCCTAGATGTCACGTTGTTGGGCCAGAGGCCTCTGCTTGACTATCCCTGTTCTAATTCTCTTTCCTTTTTCAGTCCTGACTTGTCTTCAGTTGGTGACTCCCTGGAGGCCTGAGACCTTGATTTATATAAAATGAGGAACTGGCAAAGGGGTGGGACACTGGCCTGCAGGAACTCGGGGATGTGTAGGCTTGGGCATCTGCCTGATGACCAGATCCCCTGCTGGGCTGTATCCCTGCGGCTGGCAGCTCCCGGGGCATCTGGAGTTTAGCAGGGGGCAAGCGGAGCTGGTTGACAAATTATTGCCCTGCCCCCGACCCGCTCCTTTTCTGACCTTGAACTATCCCTGGGCCTGGGGCTTCAGCCCCCTGAGTACTAGTGACAGTCAACGAGCATCAGTTCTGAAGATGGTAGGAGGAGGTCAGCAGGATGCTGCTAAGAACAGTCAAAAATAGAGGTTATCGCTTGAAGTGGATCTTGATTTTTTTTTTTCTCTCCCAGCTCTTCTCCAAGCCATTTCAAATATAAACTCCATGAAAGATGGAAAAGAATCTAAATATCCATTAATAGGGGACAGATTAAGTACATTCTATCTTAAGAAGGAAAATTTTGAATCAGTGAAAAATCACCTTTTCTTTTGCTATTGTATCATGTCCATATAATACTGATTTGTATTTATAATACAAATAGTTTTTTTTTCAAATGTTAGAAAGGTAACATTTGAAAAATAAACTATAAATAATTACGTTGTAGAGATCACATGGCACATGAAAAATCTACCTTCTATTATTTAACATTGTATTTAAAAAGAAAAACAGAACTGTTTTAGGTAGAATTAACTGTTCTACTTGTGTTTTAGGATAAAATTTCCAGTAACAGCAAGTAGATTCAAAAAGTGCTATAACTCGAAACAATTGAGATGGAAGAGGAGGTAATGTACTACAGAAAACTGTGAGATGACTCAAAAAGTGGCTCAGGGGATGACAGAGACACTAAATGTGAAAGAGACATGGGAAAACTTTGAATACATTATGTCATGAAATGTGAGAGTGGAAGAAAGTCGTATTTCTACTTTAGTGTGTTATTTTATACAGTACGTGATTTTAAAGATGTATGTGCAACTAAACCAATATGTGGCTTAAGTTAAAAATCATGTTTTAGAAGACCAGCGACATGGGGGAAAGGTCGTGGCAGTGATAAATCAGTATAAAAATTCTTGGTTTATAAAAACTACCCAACTGTGAATACAAATACACATGAAAGAAAATAAATGTATATTGATCCTGAAGGAAAGTCACTGAAAAGTGGTTGTATTTGTATGTAAGAGTACAGGTGACTTTTATTTTTTTCTTTATATGTTTTCATAGTTTCCAAACTTTACACAATGAATAGTCATTACCTTTACAACAAAAAAGAAACATTTTAAAAACAATATGATAAAACATTTGCCTGTAGTGCCTGCCTCCACTGTGCCCTGTGATCCTTCTAAGTACATTAGTGTGGAGTAGAATTGAAATAACTAGATTTTATTGAGTGTGAATCACGTACCCAGAACCATGCTCAGCACTTTGTTATTACAGTTGATTGTTTTATGTAATCAGCACCCTCGTCCTATGAAGTTGCCATGAATACCCTGATTTCATAGGTGAGGAAACTAAGGATCAGAGTGGTTTGGGTCTTTGCCTAAGTCACACAGCTAGTGAGTGGGGGTGCTGGCATCTAAGCCCAGGACGACCAACTCCAGAGGCCACATTCTCAGTCTCGGCTTTTTGCTGTGCTGCCTCCCACCATCCCAGTACACGTCTGGCAGGATTTCAGAAGTTGTAATGGGCCAGACTGTGGGAGAAATTCTAGCCAAGTGTCCTGAGCATTTCTTCTCAGCTTTACATATACTTCAAGGAGTTTGGAATTTTAATTGAGTTATGCATGTTTCTTACCTGGGACTATCATGTTTGCATGAGTAAAGGGGTGGGATGAGCTTGTTGGGAAAACATGTTTTCACCCACTCCATTAGGCAGGAAGACTTCTAAAGGAATGGGACAGTTGAGTGTGCTGGTTTAGACGAGGGTCTGTGAGGTTGTTTAGGGGGCTACTTAGGTGGCAAGGAAGAGATCTAGATTGTGAGGACTTGACCAGACCCGTGGTGAAGCACCAAGATAGGGAGCTCTACATAAGAACAGCAGAACAGGGAAGTAAAAGGAGGCTGGGAGAGGGGCCAAAGACCAGCTTTGTCCAGCAAAGGAAAGGGAATTAGCCCTTATTGAGCATATACTGCATGCTGGGTATTCACGTTTGCTCTTTCTTTCCATCCTCCCAACAACCCTATTTGGTAAGGGTCATTTTCTCCACCTGCTAGACGAGGAGGCTCAGAGAGATGAACTTGTCGGAGGTTGTTGAGTGGTTAAGTGGTTGAGTGGTTATTGAGTGGTAAAGCCAAGACTTGAACTGTGGTCTTCCTGCCTCTAAAGTGCCTCTAAAGTGTTTCCATTTGTATCAGTCAGTGTTCCAGCAGGAAATGCTCAAGTGGAGTAATTGAGGAGAGTTTAAGAAAGGAGATGCTTACAAAGGTGTAGGCAGGGATGGGGTTCAGGACAAGCTACCCTAAAACATGACACCTTGGCATTTTGAACTCCCACGTGAAAGGTACCCTCCCTGTACCAGGAGGAACATTCTTATCACTAGAGATGGGAATTGGGGGCAGAGAAATCTGTGCAAACAAATATTGTTAATCTAGCCCTTATCTTCCTAGATACTTCTTCACTATGGACTACCCCAAGCCCAAACCCCATTGTTTTCTCAAATCTTGACAGATTTACTGTTTGTCTAAAAGGTATAAAAGCTTCCTGATCTATCCACTTCTTCATATCTTCATTCTCTTGTGAAGGCTCGCATGTACATGTAAAATTTTAATAAAATTTGTATGCTTTTTCCTGTTAATCTGTCTTTGTCCATTTAATTTTCAGACCCAACCAGGGACCCTAAGAGGGTCCTAGGTGAGGTTTCCTTCCCCTCCTCAGGGTTAAGGGAAACAGACATGCATGGTGCAGTATCTGTAGGCTAGGGTTAGCAGGGAGCCATTATTGCACCTAAATGTGAAAGGCCTTAAGGTGCATGAGGGTGAGCCAGTTACCAGACCTGGAAATCATAGAGCCATCTGACAGGAACTGTCATCTTTGGTAGAGGTACAGGCAACCTGTGGCCCTGCAGGTCTCCTGATGATGTCTCTTCTTGACTTAACCCAGTTGGGAAGCAGAGGGCAAGGGACCCCTACATTGCTGTACCTGGAAGCCAGCCACCTAGTGACGGAAGCAGGGTGGGAAAGGTTGGAGAGTGGATCTGGGTTGGGGGGGACCAATGAAAAATATCTTGCACCCTTTTTAGGCATCAGTAGTCTGCCATGTTAATATTATTTCTTGAAAAACCTCCCCACCATGTACATCAAGGACACTATCAAGAGAGTGAAAAGCAAGCCCACAAAATGGAAGAAGATATCTTCAAATCATGTATTTGATAAGGGATTAATATCCAGAATATATAAAGAACTCCGAAATGCAACAACAACAAAAATGCAACTCAAAAATGGGCAAAGGGGGCTTGCCTGGTGGCGCAGTGGTTGAGAGTCTGCCTGCCGATGCGGGGGATGAGGGTTCGTGCCCCGGTCCGGGAGGATCCCACATGTCGCAGAGCGGCTGGGCCCATGAGCCATGGCCGCTGAGCCTGCGCGTCCGGAGCGTGTGCTCCGCAACGGGAGAGGCCACAACGCTGAAAGGCCCACGTACCGCAAAAAAAAAAAAAAAAGGCAAAGGACTTGGATATTTCTCCAGAGGAGATACACAGATGGCCAATAAGCACGTGAAAAGATGCTTAATGTCAGTAGAGAATTGCAAATCAAAACCACAGTGTGATACTACTTCACACTCATTAGGACGTCTGTTATAAAAATGAACAAAAAACAAAACAAAAAACTTGGAAGGTAATAAGTGTTAGTAAGGATGTGGAGAAATTGGAGCCTTTGTGCTGGTGGGAATGAAAACTTACGGAGCTGCTGTGGAAAATAATTTGGTGATTCCTTAAAAAGTTAAACACAGAATTACTATATGATCCAGCAATTCCACTTCTAGGTATATACCCAAAAGAATTGAAAGCCGGGACTTGAACGTATACTTGTATACTAACGTTCATGTCAGCATTATTCACAATAGCCAAAAGGTAGAAACAATCTACATGTCCATCAATAGATGAATGAATAAACAAAGTGCGATATATACATACAATGAAATGTTAGTCACTCATAAAGAGGAATGAAATTCTGACACATGCTGCAGCGTGTATAGTAAGTGAAAACATTATGTTAAATGAAATAAGCCTGACACAAAAGGACAAATATTGTATGATTCTACTTGTATGAGATACCTAGAATAGACAAATTCACGGAGACCGTAAGTAGAATAGAGAGGCCCAAGGGCTGGGAGGAAGAGGGAATGGGGAATTATTGTTTAACGGGTACAGAATTTCAGTTTGGGATGATGACAAAGTTCTGGAAACGGATAGGGGAGATGTTGCACCACCAAGTGTGAATGTACATTTAAAAAATGGTTAAAATGGTTAGACTTTATGATATATATGTTTTACCCTCCCTTCCCCCTCAGTGCACAGGCTTTCCCATCTGCCCCAATCAGAACCCACTGAAAGGATGAAAAATGCCAGAACCCTTAGGTTTTTACCATGGGGTTTAATGACTCTGAGCTACCTCACTGTCCTTCTACTTTTTTCAGTCAGCAGATAAACAGAATTTCCTAGCCTGACTCAAAATTTTTCTACGTCTGGTGGCTTTTTTGATAATGCAGTTTTATGAACTGATGGCCCTAGGGAAGGGATGAGCCCTAATTTTTTCTTTTTTAGTAGTGACACCCCATCCCCCCAGCCCCAAAATGGCTGCTGGCAGCCCCCTACCCCTGTAGCTGGATGCTGGAGGTTGAGTGGGTGGGAGTGCTTGCCTGGGAGCAATTCAGGGCCTCAAGAGGTTCCCAAAGAAACTGCTGCTCTGAGGTTATTCATCTGATGGGAAGACTCTGGTGAGAAAAGGCAAAACTTTCTGGTAAGATTTGGCCAGAATGCTGCAAGGAGAGATGGCCTGGGGTGGATTTTGACAAAAGTGGAATCCACGCATTCCCAGCTGCAAGGGTGGGGCTGGGCTGCCCTGGAGCCCCCAAACCTTGTGGGCCGAGCAGGCTTTGTGGACTTGCAATCTGAGCAGTCGCACAGGGACCCACCCTCAGAAGGGCCGTACCATTGGTTTAATGCTCTGTTGTTGCCATCTTGAAATTCTTAATCATTTGTTTAACGAGGGGCCTCGCATTTTTATTTTGCACTGGGACCCACAGATTATGTAGCCAGTCCCTCCTGTCGGGCATCAGAAGGGAGAAATTTCACCTGGAGTCACTGGGCCAAAAGGCCAGGTAAGAAGGGAGAGGGACCTCCAACGTGCAGGTCCAATGACAGCAAGCAGAGCAGAGCAAGTGTGCCAGAGATTAGGGATGTCAGCTTCTCTGTCAACCCCTTTAATGAGAAAGCTCTCAAGGCGAACGCCAGACTGGGGTTGGGGAAGGATGGGAGGTGGTGAATCAGCTCCGTAGTCTCCCTGTCCAGGTCTACTTTGTTATCTCTTTGGCTTGGTCCTTAGGTCTTGTTTCAACCCCACCTGGACCTATGCCCATTATTCAGTATTAGAGTTTTCATACATAACATTTCTACTTGTTCTTTAAATTTTTTGTTTAATATCACTTCTGTCTTATCTGTTTCGTTTTACTTGTCTTGTTTTAGATGTTTTTCTGTTTGTTCATATTCTAATGCTTCTTCTTCAGATAGCAGCGTGTGTAGTTTGCTGTTTTTCTTCTGAAGGAGTGACAGTGCCCTGTTTGGGGGCACATATTCCCTGGGAGCACTGGCTGCTTGTCTGGTGAGGTGTACAGGAAATGGCTCAAGGCCAGGCCCTTCTCTGAGCCATCTCTCCAGGGGCTTCTCACGCCTTGTTGCTATTGTTGTTAATTCCTGGAATCCCTGTTTTCCTCTGTAGTTTCTCTAGCCTGGATTTGGGAAAGGGAGCCAGCAGCCCTCCTGATCTGCCAACTTGGCAGGGACTGGAAGTCTCTTTCTGGCTCCCTTCTGTTTCTTGTGTAACCTCTTCAGGCTGCATCCTACCTCACATTGTAGATGGGTAAAACCTATTCTATTGTAAGTTTCTAGGTATGGATATTTCTCCATTTCAGCTGGTCCATTTCAGTTCATTTACAAAGGGCCAACCAATTAACTGTTACTGCCATTAAATTACAGGATCCAGATAACCTAGGCTTATAAGCAAGGTATTTGTAAGGGTAATGCAGTCATTCCTGAATTCTGATTGGCTGAATTTTCTTGCTGTTTGGCCAAAATGTCAGGCAATTAGGCAGGAAAGTGTTCTTACTTTTTAGAGAGGGTATTTAGGGGTGAAATATCATGATATCTATAATTTATTTTAAAATACTTCAGCATTAACTAAGCAAGCTTAAAAACAAGAGTTGTTAGCTCATGGTATTACATTCACAAAACCATATGTTGCAGGAATCATTCTTGCAGGGAAGTAATGTTTCTATTTTATATTACATATAATCATAAATATAAATGCTATGATCTGAATGTTTTTGTCCCCCCAAGATTCATATATTGAAATCCTTAGCCCCCAAAATGATGGTATGAGGAGGAGGGGCTTTGGGGAAGTGCTTAATCATGAGGGTGGGACCCTCATGAATGGGATTAGTGCCCTTATTAAAGACTCCAGAGACATCCTTGGCCCCTCCCACTGTGTGAGGACATAGTGAGAAGATACCAGCTATGAACCTAGAAGTGGGCCCTCACCAGAATGTGACCGTGCTGGCACCCTGATCTTGGATTTCCAGCTTCCAGAACAGTGAGAAAGAAATTCCTGTTGTTTAAGCCACCGAGGCTGTGCTATTTTGTTACAGCAACCCGAACAGACTAAGATGGTATATATTTGGCAATATCTAATTTAATGAATTCTGCAGAAGTAATGCTCATTTGACAGATGAGAAAATGGACCTGCTGACCTTGTGACTTGCCTGAGGCCACATACAAGTTGAGATCTTAGTTCTCTTGGGCACAGATTCAGGGCTGTTTCCACCCTGCCCTACTCCATCAGGAATCAGGAAGGCGTCCAGGTTGACCTGCTCTGCTCAGCCATTTTGCCTTTAGAGCCACAATGTCTCCTTTCACAGCTTCATCCCCAGTGAGGTTAATAGAACATACGTTGCAAAAGATGATTCAGATGTTTCAAGTCAAACGTCTCACAGAGTAGTTGTAATTGATGGGATGTCCATAACCCAGAATGGTGGGTGGCTGTCCTTTTCTTTATTCTTTCTAGTCTTTTTAATATATTATTTTACATGTGCTTGTTTGGATATACAATAATATAGGTTTATTGAAAAATTTGAAGATACAGATAAGACAAAAAATTAAAAATGAAAATTCCCATAATCTCACTATGGCTAACAGTTTAGGGATGTATTACTCATCTATTGCTGCATAATAGATTACCCCAAAACTTAGTTGTTCAAAACAAAAGACATTTATTATCTTACAGTTTTTATGGGTCAGGAATTCGGGAGCAGCTTAGTTGGGTGGTTCTGGCTCAGGATCTCTCATAGGTAGGAACGATATGAATGGTTTGCGTGGGGCTGGAGAATCTGATTCCAAGGTGACTTACTCACGAGGCTGTTGGCTGGAGGCCTTAGTTCCCCACCATGTGGACTTCCTGCAGGATTGCTTGAGTGTCTTCACAGTATGGCAGCTGGCTTCTGCCAGACCAAGTGATCCAAGAGAAGGAGCAAAGAGGAGGCTGCAATACCTTTTATGACCTTCTTGGAAGTCACACCCTGTTCCTTCTGCCAAACTCTGTTAGAAGAAAATCACTAAGTCAAGTCCACACTCGAGGGGAGAGGATTTAACTTCCAACTCTTGAAACAAAAAGAATCAAAGAAATTGTGGATGTATATTAAAAACACTACAGGGGATCTCCAGTCAGTTTTTTGTTTTTTGTTTTTTGAACCAAAATGGGATCTTATCATACATGTGGCTTTGTATCCTACCTTTGTATGTTTATAAACTCAGATCTCCTGGATTCAATAATGAATCCACTTAATAATGGATTCACTTAATAATGCTATAATCTTGAGTAAGTTTCTCAACTTCTCTACCTCAGCTTCCTTATCTGTAAAATAAGGGTAAAATTAAAATATACCTGGTAGGGTATTGGTGTGAATCACATGAGTTAATATAATTAAAGAACTTAAATCTTGTCTGTCATAGGATAAGCAATATGTGTTAGCTCTTACCATGTCAGCAAGGCTATTTAAAAATATATTAATGGCTTCTGAATACATTATTATATGGACATTCTATACTTAATTCCATTATTAGACATTTAGGTCATTTATAATGTTTTTATTACTGTGACATAATAAAATATATATATTTGGTCTTCACAAACATTTGGAGTCAGAAGTGTGAGCAGAGAGAGAGTGTTCTCTTTTAATTGCTAATATTAGTAATGCTGTGATAAACATCCTTGAAGCTGAATCTGTGAGCTGGGGATGGAACTCTTTGGAATGTATACACAATTTTTCATGTATGATGCTATTTATGGAGAAGGGGGTCCATAACTTTCATCATATTCTCAAAGAGGTCCCTAATCCAAAAGGTGTTAAGAGCTGTTTGTCTAGGTTATTGTCCTCAGCCATCTAGGTTCAGGTCTTGGAGGAAAGGATGAGAGATGTGGTCATCAAGGTCAGGAGCACTGATTCATACCAACCAAGCTCCCAGGGGAGTTTTGGAGGCACCTTAATCACATCAGCAGTGCATTCACCTGTTGGATTTCATGGTAGTTTATTTCTAGGACAATCTCTAGGTGACTAATCTGGCCACCTTATTATTCTTGTTACGAGATCAGATACCTATGTGGTCTCAAGATCTGCGGTTCTTTGGTCCCTTGTGTCTGGGCTGATTCCACTCAGGGGTTAGGTTCAATTACTCTAGTATGTATTTGGTACGTACTAAGTATTCTATAATATTTGTTGAATAAATGGAAGTATTGTAAAAAATGGAATCTGTACGAGGAAATGCAAAGAGGAAGTGGCCTGTGTTTGTCAGGCTTTGGAATGATTGAGTTTTTGTGACGTTGGCCTACAAGAAGCCCTAGAAAGGAATTGGGGCCCCAGTATCCTGGTGGGAAAAAGAATATAGTCGGAGATGCTGCAGGGAGATGTTCTGAAGTATGGGCTCCCAAAGAGCAGGCTGAGTGTGAGGATGATGGACTGATGCCTCAGATAAGGAGTAGGGGTGCCAGGGGCAGGAAGCACCTGGCCTAATGTGTGGGACCAGCTGCTACAGTCATTGCACTCATCCTACCCTGCTGCCGAGAACGCAGCGTTACACCAAGGGCAGCAGCCCGGTGGTGCTTCAGAAGCTCACTTCCCACAGGTGGCAGCCTTTTCTCTGAGTCTTCACTGCAGCAGCTGCTCAGGAACTGTCAGTCTTCCAGGCCAGTGGCATCTGCATCATGTGGGCAGGTCATCCGCAGGGTGGATCCCCAGCCCCACCTCTGAGAGTCTGGCTCAGCGGGCCTGAGGTAGAGCTCAGGATCTGCATTTCCAGTGCTGGTGGCTCACAGACCACCTATGTTCATTCAGGTCCACTGAGAATGAGACACCAAGATGGGATTGAACACAAAAGAAATTTGGTGGGGAAATGTCTGTGGATGATGAAAGGGTGGGAGCCCAGGAAGGGGGTGAGCTTGGGCCCCAGTGCAGGGACTGGGAAGGAGAGGCATGGGCAACTGCAAAATTTAGAGGGAGCAGTTGCCACAAGACTTCCCTCATTTCAGACACCAATTGCAGGTTCGGAGGCCCCCAAGACCACCCTCAAGTTTCAGTAATTTGCTAGAAGAACTCAGGGAACTCACTGAAAGCTATTTTACTTGTGGTTACAGTTTATTGCAGGGAAAGGATACAGATTAAAATCAGCAGGGATCAAGTACATAGGATAGAGTCCAGGGAAGTACCAGACTCTGAACTTCCATGGTCTCCTCCCTGTGGAGTCAAGATGTATTACTTTCCTGGCACTGATGTGTAACAATATGCGTGGAGTATTACAAACCAGGGAAACTCACCTGAGCTCTGGTATTCAGAGCTTCTACTGGGGCTCCGTCATGTAGGCATGATCCATTGATTGCCCATGTAGTTGATCTCAGTCACCAGGTTGACTGATACTGCATGACTCAAAGCCCCACCCTAAATTAAACTGTTGGTCTTTCTGGTTTGGCCAGTCCCTACCGTAAGTCACACTGTTACTCTCTGGCCAGCCCAAGGCCCCAGGCAAACAGATTATCTCCTGGGAGCCAAGGGCAAAGGCCAGACCACTTTGGGGGCAAGGTTAGATTCTTCACTGTACAGGTAGGAAGAGTCTCAGACAGTAGTGCAGCTCTGAGAAAGGTTCAGGCAGGTGGATGGGGAGCGCTCGAGCCAAAGCTGCCTGTTGAAGGACTCCTGGGGACCTGGGGGAGAGTCCTCCCCCACCCCCATGCTCAGCATCTGCTGGGAGTAGGCCTGGGGAGTGTGGTCTCAATGTGGATCTGGGGGTGGACCCTGGGGGGCAGCAGCGGGGGCCTCCAGCCAGGCCTGCTCCCTGGAGGAGGAAGGCTGAGTGGTACATATTATGGCTGCCATGTGCGTGCCTCCGGAGCCAGGAAGGGGCAGTGGCGGGGGGGTGGGGGGGTGGGGGGGGTGGGGGGTGGGTGGAGCTGGCCTCCGCCTTCCTGCTGCAAAGCACTGCAGGCCTTCTGTGCCAGAGACGACTGTGCCTCTTCCTCCTCTTCTACCTGGTCTCCTGGCTCCTGCAAACAGGAAAAGGGTTAGGGCGGGGCTGCCAACACTGCCGTATCCACATGGGCCAGGCCCTGGATGGTGTGTTCTGCGTGTTCCCCTCCCGCTGCTGTGTTGTTGGGGACCTGGGGCACAGGACACAGAGTAAGAACAAAACAAGAACAAAAGACATTGGCGTGTGGATGATAGACTGGCTTCTGTGCGTGGTCTCTCCTGTGGCTTCTGCTCTGGCTGCAGCTCTCTCGGGGTCCCAGTAGCTGCGCCTCAGCCTCACACAGGTGCACCCCAGGGTCTATGGCTCGGGGTCTCCCACGGTGGTTGTTAAAGGTGCCCAGAGCGACTGACTGAGGGAAGCGTGTGCTCAGGAGACAGCTGGGGAGGGGCCCTTTGAGTCTTCTGTTGATTTCTCCTTCTTAAACTCCACAAGCTGCTTGGGGAAGAAACCAGGTGGGGGAAACTGAGATTATAGAGAAAGTGTGGTGTATAGACCAAACATGTGAAACCAGGAAGGGGGTGAGTAGAACCAAATACCAGCGCGGTGTGTGTGTTTTCTGCCTGGCACAACTGTGCTTGTCCCTTGCTCTGAAGCCTAGTTCCTACGTCCCCTTTGCTTTCACGTTGTCTTAGTGCTTTCCTTTCTGGTGGTCAGATCGCAGCCCCTGGGATGGTGCACTGTGCTTTTAATTGAAGAATGAGGATGAATCTTTGCACATTTAAAAAAAGTCCATTTTGGGGACACAACACTAGACATGGATG
The DNA here is from genome assembly GCF_039906515.1 of Pseudorca crassidens. NCBI lineage: Eukaryota > Metazoa > Chordata > Mammalia > Artiodactyla > Delphinidae > Pseudorca > Pseudorca crassidens. Next base: position 37,033,762 of record NC_090296.1, on the reverse strand, counting down.
CTGGAGTCCTGGGTCCTGTCCTGACTTTGCCCTTGACTATTATTACTGCCTTTCCCAGATTCTCAGACACCACTGATTGTAAGATCCATCATCAATTTAATAACTGCTTTTAGCGTGGGAGAAAGAAACATGGTCACGTCATATGTACACGTCAGTTCAAATACCCATCCTGATTCCATGGCTGTTAACATGTAAAAAATACATTGCATTTTAAAAATGAAGAAAATAAAAAGCAGAATTTATAACAAAAAACTAACAAGAGGAGACTTTTTCTAATTCTGGGATTAAGATGCAAAACCAATACCCATATTTTGGAATAATTGTATTAATAAGCTTTTTACCATGTGTCATTGCTATTTTTTTTGACAGGAAGAGGACATGAGTTGACTTGATATACACTCATCTGAAAGAGTGTATATTAGTGATATTTATATTCAGCAAGCCATGCAGGCTTTAAACTGGTTACTAGATATTTGCATCTTCTAACTACACAGCTGAAATAAGAGAACTAAAAGATATTTCAGTTTTAGAATAATAATAGCTAATGTTTGTGCAGTGCCTTTTATGTGCAGGCACTGCTCTGGGTACTTTACATATATCAACTCGTTTAAGCCCATGGAAGTCTTGTGAGAAGGTGCTATGACTACCTCGACCTTCGAACAGTGAAGCACAGAGATTTCACAGTGTGCTCAGGGTCCCACAGCTAGGAGGTAGACTTGAACCCAGGTGGTGTGTTTCCAGAGCCCACCTCTTTACTGCACTGTACAGTCTCTCTTAAAGCATAAGTGAGAGTTTCTAGTCATTGTCTGGGTTCAAAGGAAAGGTTGGGTTGGGCTAAAAGCAGTGGTATGCTGGTAAGCTGCCTCCCCCTCTTCCCCCGTATAAAGCCCTGGTTTATAACATGTGTCAGTTTCCTTGGTGTAAATACTTCTACCTGGGCTAATTTCAAGGTACCTACTCGCTGGTAAAATTCCAGAGTGCTTAACAGTTGCTTCTCAGGAATTGGCACAAGCCAGCTCCCACACACCACTGGCTGAAAGCATTTGTTCAAGTTGGTGTGGGGCAGCCTGGCCAGGAATGTGTCTTGCGTGATGCTCAGTTAAGCCAACCACGGGTGGGACTCGGCATGTACATTCAGGGCTTGAAAGTGGTTTTTCCCCCTCTGTTTCCCCACCTGCCAACCAGGGAAGACAGCTGTTTGCTGGACTCTGAGTGTGGGAGGCTGAGTGCGTGCTCGCCACACCTCGCTGGCCTCTCTGCGGGGTCACAGATGAAGCTGAAGTCCAAGTTTCCCACTCAGAGGGAGGCAGTTGCCTGACTCATGCTCAGGAAGGAGCATTCCGTGGCTGCCCAAGGGCTCCTTCCTGAAGCAGAGTGGCACTGGTGACATGAGATGTAAGAGAAGAGAACCACCAGGTTAAACAAGAGGAAAAAGGGTCTCTGAAGTGTGGAGCTGAAGGCTTCAGAAGAGGCCCATGAGCTCTGGTCAGTGAGGGCAGAGAAGAACAGAGCAGACCCTACAAAACGAAATAACTGGAAAACATTTAGGTTACTATCAGGACAGCGCTAGAAACAGTCATGAAGTAGGGGTCACAAACTCAGATGCCTACAAGGGCCAGGCAGCTGACTCAAGTGGGCAAATCAGACAAGGTAGAAATGGGGAGTGGTAGAGACTGTGGTAAATTACAGCACACGCCCTGCCAGAAGACACTGAGGTACTGTCTGTTGGGGTTTATATTTTTATTTATTCTTTTAATATTACAGGCCCCCCAAAATAGGTCTGTGACCTGGATGCAGGCCTCTACTTTGTGAGTTCTCACCCAGACTTTCCTTGCAAGGGTTTTTTCTTTTTTTTCAAGATTTTTTTATGTGGACCATTTTTAAAGTCTTTATTGAATTTGTTACAATATTGCTTCTGTTTTTTAGTTTTGGTTTTTTGGCCTGGCGGCATGTGGGATCTTAGCTCCCCAACCAGGGATCAAACTCACACCCCCTGCATTGGGAGGGGGAGTCTTTACCACTGGACCACCAGGGAAGTCCCCCTTGCAAGGTTTTGAATGCAAGACTCATAGGTTGACCCGCTATTGGCCAGGGGCTGCAATTATCCCTGCTGCTCATCTGAGCAGTGGGGCCCCAGGGGTGGAGCAGACAGTGGGATCTGTCCATCCCATGTGCAGCCAATAAGCGATACATTGTAGCAGATTTTAAAACAATAAAACAAATTAAAATTCAGTCTACCTTTTACGATCAACATGTGTTGGCAATCCTGAACAATGTCAGTGATAAAAATAGCCTCCTTGAAAAAAAATCTTTTGTTGGTCTAAGTTCTAAATAATTGCTATGGTTCTTGTTGAGTTTTAAATATATCTGTATCTATATCTAAATATATCTATATATGCTTCAAATTAACACATTTAAATAACTTATCTATTGATGAATATTCTGTTCTACATGGACGTTATTTGGAGAATTAGCCCCTAACTCAAGTGGATTCACCCACAGACATTTGTTTCCAGAATAAGTACCTAATGATTTGGAAACCCTTCAGTTCCAAACTCTGTAGAACTACATATTCCTGTGTGTAAACAATAGAGTCAAAATAACAGTGATAGCAAATGATTGTAAACATGCAGAAACAGAATATGAGATAGTTCCATTTTGTTGTCCATGTGACCATACCAGAAGAACTCAAAAGAACAATGTCTAAATGACTTGATTGTTTTCATCAAGAGCTGGATGCTCGTTCTAAAGCAACATATCAAGTAATTCCAATATTTACTGTCATTCAGCCATTTTCTCTGATTTAAAAAAAAAAATAAATTTATTTATTTTATTTATTTTTGGCTGCGTTGGGTCTTCTTTGCTGTGTGTGGGCTTTCTCTAGTTGCGGCGAGAGGGGCCTACTCTTCGTTGCGGTGCGCAGGCTTCTCATTGCGGTGGCTTCTCTTGTTGTGGAGCATGGGCTCTAGGCACGCGGGCTTCAGTAGTTGCAGCACGCGGGCTCAGTAGTTGTGGCGCACGGGCTGAGTTGCTCCGCGGCATGTGGGATCTTCCGGACCAGGCCTCGGACCCGTGTCCCCTGCATTGGCAGGCGAACTCTTAACCACTGTGCCACCAGGGAAGCCCTTCTCTGATTTTTTTACAGAAGAAAAACTTCAGAAGTTTACCAACTATAATAGAAATTTATGGTGAATTTTCTGATGAAGATATTTTAGCTGAATTTTTTTTGACTGTGGAGACCATTTGAAAGCAGCTAAAATGGATCCCAAACACACAAATATATGGACAGCATTACAACTTCTGAAATTAATTGTGAAATGGGATTTTTATGAATCTCTGAAAAACCTGTCCTTTTCTGGCCATTATTGTCATTTGTTTCATTTCCTGATTATTGCTCAAAGTTGTCACGTGGAGGAGGAGGAGGATGTTAAAAATGATCTGCCCGTGGTGCTAACACACCACTGCTCTGAGATCTGCTTAGCCTCTCAGGTGGAGATGGCCTCTGGGCTGCAGGAACTCCTGGGTCTCCTTAGGACAAAGACTCGACATTTTATTTGAAGGTTTTTCCAGCATAGGAATCGTTTTAACACAACCTGATCTTGACCATTTAATGGCCTGGTTGGAGAATCTGTCTTGGCAGCACAGAATGGGTTTTGGAGCAACCATGGAAATACCAGTATTTAAAAGTTTGATCCCGGGGACTTCCCTGGTGGTCCATTGGGTAAGAGTGCGCTCCCAACACAGGGGGCCCAGGTTTGATTCCTGGTCAGGGAACTAGATCCTGCATGCATGCCACTACTAAAGACCTGGCATGAGCCAAAAATAAATAAATATAAAATAAAATAGAAGTTTGGTCCCATGGCTGAGGAGTGGTGGGTCTTGTTCCCACTTAAGAATGAAAATAGTGTGGGAGCCTTTCCAGCCACCATCCCAGATGGGTGGCTTGGGGGTTTTCATGGGCATAATGCCCTGACATTGGGCATTGAGCTCCTGCTGGCTCCTGGCCCCTAGACAGACCATTTCACGTCTGGCTCCATTGTGGTTGCCCCTGCAGAATAGGGAAGTGGAGACTCACCAGCCTGATGAAGGGACAGAGTTAAGGCAATGAGGCTCACCCTTAAACCAGTCCTGGCAGGTAGGGCCAGGCTGGGCCCTAAGTGTGCAGAGATGGTAACTCTCTCTGAGGAATAACTTGAAAGGTTACTGGCCCAAGATAGACTCCCCAGCCCACGGCCTGAAAACCTCACCATTGCAGTCACTCCACTGAGATCTTACTACTATGGCTATTACTACTACTGCCATCTTCACTCTGCTTCCTAGATACTCTTGTAAAGACACAAAAGTGCCACATGGAGGGACTATAACATCCACCCTGAAAGTGACAAGGAAGACCAGCTCCTTGGTAATCAGCCTGGTCACACAGGGTTCTGGAAGCCAGGGATGCAGAGCAGGGGTGGGTTTATGGGGAGTCTTGGTTGGGGAGAGATCTGGGACAGTGGGACAGGAGAAAGAGAACGTAAAAGGAGGGGAGAGGTCTGGCCTGCCAGGGCTGGGAGGAGGGACTGGTGCCCAGGGACAGGACAGGCAGAGGTATTAGTCCTCACTGCTTTGCGTGGTTCAATCCAGGAATCTAAAATTGTCATGTGCCGGGGAGAGCAGGTGGTGGCACAGAGACACTCCAAAGGCAACTGATTTCTTCTTGGAAGCTGTTAAGGTTATTGATTTAAATCAGGACAGGCTCAAGGACAATAAGAGATTCTCTCGAAAGGAAATCAAACTGCTTCTCTTGGTGAGTATTGCTTTTTGTTTAGGCAGGGGTCTAAATCTGTTGAGGTGAGAGCTGCTGGGTCTCGCCTCTGGAGCAATCTGGGGAGGCCTATAAAATTTATTGATTGGACTTACTTAACTTACACTGGCTAACAATAAAACAACTAGACCCATCAATCAGTTCCCAGCCCTCCCCCCCACCCCAATGATTACAGCGTTGATTGATTCCTCCTCGGAAGTTTATGGAGAAAGTACTGAGGGGATCAGGACATAGATGCTGCACAGTGACATTCCAGGGAAGCACACCAGGGAAGCCACATCTCACCCAGGTGAGAGTCCTGGGGGAGGGCCAGGAGTTCTCTGGGAATAGGCTGCTGTGACTCCTCTGGGCAGGAAAGAGCTAGGCAGCCCATCAGGAAGGCGGTAGAAAGCTGCCAGGTTTCTGTTTGCCAGGTAAGAATGGGCAAGTGAGTGAGGATATTGATACAGGGCAAGGAAGGAGAGGTGTATGGAGAGGGGCAGCCACCAAGATAAACCAGTGGCCAGCACGGCTACCTTGAAGTCTGGAGCAGGGCCCTTTGGAGGGCACGCTGCAGGCTCGCCTTTGTGCCAACTTGGAGGAGGAGTTATTCGTCCAATTCACCAAGTATTTCTCTTGCCTTGAGAAGTAAGACATGTCCTTACCTGAGGTCGTTTGCAGCCTTGTTGGAGAGACAAGATGTTCCTTGAATGAGATAATGACCTGAGACCTTGGATGACGAACTGTCATCAGTGACTTGTGCTTTAAGTGCTGTGGGAATTCAGGAAAAGGGGTGCTCTGTGAGGGCTGGAGGGGTTGGGGAGGGTCTCAGAGGTATGATGAGACTTGAACTAGGCCTCCCTAATTCAAGAAGAGCAGAGGGGAGTTGGATAAATCCATCTTCTAGAAACATGGCATCCATTGTCTAATTGGGCAAAGCAATACTTGAGGACTGTGGGATCATATGCTTAGTGGTTAAATGTTAGCACTCTGGAGTTAAAGTTTCAGTTCCAGCCTGGGCTTTACCAGTTATTATTCATAGGGGCAAATAATCTAGCATCTACAAGTCTTAGTTTCCTCACCTATAAAATGGGGATAATAATAGTACTCATATGGTAAAGTAGTTGTAAAGATTAAATGAGACTAACGTGTGTAAAGCACTTAACACAGTGCCTGGAGCAGAGAAAACATTCAGTAAATGATAGTCATGAGCACTATCATTATTATTAGTGGTGGTAATAACAGTATTCAGATCACCACCAGGTTCTGGGGTGCTCTGGTTCCTTAGAGACTACTTGGAGGAATGAATAAAGGGCAAGAAGAGATTCTCTCTCTGTCCTGAGGGAAATCACATAGGGAACCATATTCAAAGTTAGAACTTGCACTCACCCAATGGAAAGAACTTCCATGGAGTTCCGTGAAGTTATTTCTTTACCTTCTTGGGCCCAGAATGTCCTCCCTGGCCAACTGTCCCTCCCATCCAGAGCCCATTCAAGCTCCCCTCCTCACGAAGGCTTCCCTTACAGCTCTGGCCATCAGGCTCTCTCTTTCCCTTACTGCCCTTGCCTCTCCAAGGGCATGAAGTCAGAGGGCCGACTCCTGTTCTGTTGAGTCTCTTTTGTGGCTGTGTTGCATTTCTCCATAAGGTGCATGTGTCTCAAAAGTAGAAACTGAGCAGAGCGCTTGCTCCACAAACCTTGGAAGAATTATTGAATCTCGTCGATGCTACAAACTTTCTTCTCTGCCCAGGTTGACGTTTCTGTGCTCTCTCTCCCAACCCACCCCCATTCCTTTTCACCAAGCCTCATGCTCAGTTCCTGGAACCCAGGCACACTGTGGGGTTCTGCTCTGGACCTCTGTGAACTTCTCAGGCTGCCTGAGCCTCACTGGTGAGGAGTCCCACTGGGTGGGAACGGTGCTGCTGGCCAGGCTGGGCTTCTGTGAATGACCGGAAGGGAAGCAGCTGCTTCTGCTCCGGGCCCAGACTTAGATCTAATATCTGGCTTCTCTGGACTGGAAGAGAAGTTCCCAGAGAGGTGGCCACTCTAGTGCCAAACAGGTCTTGATAAGTTTCCCATGGAGAGATCTGAGTCCCAGTTGAACCTGACAGCTGAGACAGATTGGGGTCTGTGCTGGGAGGATGAGGAATGAGACCACTGCCTTGCATTTCTTGTGGCTTTCCTTCAGGACTGGGAATCCCCCCCCCCAAATCACTTTTTGAATCTTATTTTTCAATAGTCTCCTGTCTGGGAAGCAGATTATTGGAACCATTTCTGTTCCTCTCATCCCTGTTTTATTCTCTAACCCACAGGGTTAGGCTTAGAGGGAAGATTAACATGGAGATAACATGGCTGGGTGACGAGAGAGAGGCTCTGGACCACTAAAAGAGAGGAAAACTAAATGGGCAGCACCTGCATCAGGAATAAGTCATCTTAAACATCATGCAAGGACAGGTACACGTAGGCCAAGGACAACCAGTCATATTAGAAATGATAAGACTGAGGTCTGGCTTAAGTCTCTGCTTCTTTAAGGAGAGGCACTTTGGCCCAAATGTCATGGTGATTGCTCCATATACAGTAGATATTTCTGCAAGTGCATGCTGTCCTTTTTTGATTGATATCTGTGGCCCTTATCTAGAACCCGAAGGGCAAGGACAAGAGGCCAGGAGCCCACTGAGGAGGTGAACAGTGGTGTAGTGCAGCCAGCAGCCAGCCAGTTTAGGGTGTGCAGGGCAGAGATAAATGACCCCCAGCTCCTACAGGGCCTCCCTGAAAGGCACCACTAGAGATTGGGCAGGGCTGTAATGAGAGTATGCAGCTTTGATTTTTGAACTTGAAGAAACCTAGAGAATAAATAGGTTAAAGAAACTGTAAGAGAAGACAATCCTCTGGGTATCCAACAGAGACATATCTAGAAGTGCTGGCTCTCCACAGCAGCAATTACATAAAGGGACTCCTAACCCTTTGTGAGATGAAAAATAAACCAATCTCCAGTGCAATACCAGACTGCCTTGGGTGGTATTTACAACACCTTCAGAGCTGGGAAAAGGAGCAAGGGTTCCTCACTTATCCTCTAGTTATTTCTCCTTTGCTTTTCCCTGTGCAGACAAAAGTTGCGAGACTAATGAGCCCTCAGAATGGGGGAATATGGAACTTCCATCAGCAGTACTTTCAGCAGGTTGGGAGGGATAAGGCAGGAGCTCTCAGAGATCAAGAAATACATGGGCCACTTTCATATTTTAAGGCTCCTGGTATATTAAAAAGAGGAGAAATATCAAAACAGAATCACAAAAATTGTGATTTTTTTAAAACCTTGCATTTAATAAATCGGTATAATCTAGCACCAAAGGCACTGAGTTATTCACAAGATAATTATAGGACTTTTAAAATATATTAATTTGTGATGTATTACAGGCAGTGTGATTTGGATAATGGGGACACGTGTTTCAGTTGTATGACGAACAGCATTTTCTTTCAGTGTTGTTGCAGTGTAGCTCTGAGACTGTATGTATAACCTCATTTGGAGATGAATCAAAATCTTAACTCTGAATCAAATCTGAACTCTTGGGTATCCCCAACACAATACTCCCCTCCCTCATAGCCCTTGGATTAGCAGAAGTAAGTAGTTTATATAAGTGCAGCATCTTATAAAGATTTAGAAATCTTAGGTTAATATTTAATAAAGATTCCTTTGTTGAATTAGATTTAAAGAAGGGATTATTATGGCTTCTGGGACAGTATTTTGGGGGACCTTTTTACCTATAAGGGCCTAAATATCATGAAAGTATTGCCAATGAGATTTAGTTATACACACGTATCTTCACGAAAAGCCTAAAAAGACAGATAAAGTGGTAAAAGGAGGGAACTGTCCTTCCCCGCCAATGTGTGTGTATGGGACACCACTTGTGAATCACTTCAGAGGTTTGGATCTCACCTGTCCCTTGTTCCTGCTGTGCCCAGTTCTGTGGGGTGGCAGCCAGCTCCCCCAGGTGCAGATGACCATGACCCACCTCCGGTCCACTCTGTGGCCTCACTTTCTGCCTTCAGGCCTCTGAGTAATGTTGTCCATGGGGCCACATGTTAACATGCTTGGCTCTCACACACGGGCAACATAGATGTCCACGGGGAGAACCTTCGCCCAGTGGTCTGGGGGCAGTGGAGAGCTGCTGCCCCTCCTCCTTCCCCCCTTTTGGTTGTTGCTGAGACACTTTCAGACAGTAACTCCACGGTCTCCTGGGATTGTATTACACAAGCAGTAGCCTGGAGGCATGGCCAACTCCAGACATAACTCTGTCTTGGCTCCTTTTTCTTCTCTTTCAATCCCCTCCTTCCTTACTTCTGCTCCTTCCATCACATTCCCCAGGGAAGAGCTGACACTTAGGCCTCTGTTTTAGGATCTGCTCTTTGCAAAACCCAAAACCCTTTGTATGGGAGCGAGTGGTACACTTGATCTTTTTACTGTTTTCTTGCACTTGGTGTTTGGAACCTAAATGCAAGACCTGACATGGAGATTTGTCACATGCCATCTATTGAAATGTTTTTTATTTCTGATTTTGTCATTTAACAGTGTTTGCTCTCCTTCCTAGCCTTGAGTCATCCACAAATTTGTTCATAAAATTTATTGGCTGTTCAAAAAAAGCCATCAACAACCAACCTCTGTAACCTCATCTCAGGCTTCATTCTTGATAACTACCCTTCTGCAGCCTCACCTACAAGTGCACGAATGGGCCAAACTTCTCCCCCCTCAGGGTCTTGTACTCGCTCTTCTTTCTGCTTGGAATCCTCTTTGCTCAGGCTCTTCACGTGGAGGTCGGTCTGTCATGCTTTAGGACCCAGCTTAACGGTCACTTCTCAAAGAGTACTTCCGTGACCACTGTGTTTCTCTCACGGCACTTATCCCAGTCCATGGGCACCATGGATCCACTCATTAGTTTACTTTTTGTATTGCTCATTGTCCTAATTAGAATGAAATCTCCAGGAAGGCAGGGATGTTGTCTGTTTTCTTCACTGCTCTGTCTCCAGCACTAGCCCAGGTTCTGACACTTGGCAGGGGTTCAATAAATTTTTGACTCATCCTCTCTACGTCTCCACTGGATCCCATCCTCTCTCATCTACTCAAGGACGTCATTCCACTAATTCCCCTTCCTTTCTTCTGTATCATTATCATCCCCCTATTTACAGGATCATTCCCATCAGCAGACAAACATACTGTAATTTCTCCTGTCTTAAAAAGCAAAGCAAAACAAACAAGTGCTCTTAGCCCACATCCTCTTTCAGTTGACACACTATGTATTTTATTTGCTGTCTGTCTCCTCCATTAGATGAGAATCTCCACAAGGGAAAGATTTGTGTCTGTTTGTTTATGGTTGTATACCTAGTGCCTGGAAAGTGCCAGACACATAGTAGTCATTCAATAAAAATTTGTTGAATGAATGAATCATTTTGCAGAATGAATGAATAAAACAAAAAAGCCTTTTTTAATCTACAGAGAAAAAAATCAGTCTACATTTTGAGCAGTGTTTAAATAACTTAAAAGATAACATTCAACTATGAAGCATAGACAGCTTTGCAGAGACATATGGTGGCTATCTAACTGTGTAAGGCAAGAATTCTCTTCTGTTCTATGGTGCTGCCTTCTAACGTGGAAAGCCCGATAGGGCAGTTTAATGGAGAAAGGAAAACCAGCGATAGACTTCTCAGCGTTATGGTAACAGCCAGCCTTGACTCAGAGATGGAAAACTGAGGCCCAGAGGTACTAACTTTTCCCAAACTCTGTGTTCTCCCCTTTAATGGCCTAGGGCATAATTATCCACAAAACACATCCAGATAACTAACTCACAGTAAAAGGGAAGCTGTTATCCTTAGAAATTGGACACCACCAATTGCTTTCTGGAAAATTGGCATGCAATAATAGCGCCGGCCAGGAGATGGCGACTCGCCTTTCTCTCCAGGACGGCTGCACTCTAGGTGGTCACTGAAGGGCTGAGAGCTACTGGGACCCGGCCAGGTCAGCTGGCTGGGTCAGCCAGGGCCTCTCTGGAGAGTCCCCCAAACAAAGCTCTGCCTCAGAATGCCTCATTCTTGTTGGCTAGACCCCCATAAGTAAAATAGTTGTTGCTGAAAAAGATACAATTTTAAGGCTTCAGATGCAAAAGCAACTGCAAATCGAGGACGGTTGGCAGGTCCAGTCAGGATATTTATCTCAAATTCAGAGGGTTTGAAAATCTAGGACAGCTCCTTGGCAACCCAGCACTGATGGTCCTTTTGTTAGACTTTTCTTAGGCTCAGGCAACAGCCTCTGAGAGCCCACCAGATTTTCTCCAAGAGGGCAACTCAGCCTAGCGAGCATTCTGCCGCAGGAGTTATAAACCTGAGATTTGGGGTCCACCAACCACTACCACAAGGCTGTGTGCGAGGGCTGGAGGTGGGGACTGTGCTGGCAGGTACTTACAGTTTCTAGAGAGAAAGGCCATTGTTTTCATCAGTCTTTCAGAGAGCTCCATGGTTCAAGAAAGATTAAGAAACTGCTCTAAGCATTTTCCAGCCTTTCCTCCAGAGACCTCAAAGATTCTTCACCGCAACCTGTCCCCTGAGATACTCCAGTTCTCCAGTTTTCATTAAAACGGGTATCCGTCAGGGACTGGCCAAGAGCCAGAAACATCAGTTATTTGAACAGAGAGGGTCATCTAATGATTGTGAACTAAGTGTAAACTTGTTAACTAGGTAACTGAAAAGACAAAAAGAGTGTACTAAGGTATCACCAAGGTAGAAACTGCAGGAGCAGCCCCCAGCCCTAGGACCAGGTGTGGGAAGAGGTGGAAACTGTTAAAGTTTAGAAACCTGAACGACTTTGAGGAGGAGGATCTGCTCAGCTGAGCTGGCATCTCTGAGCTGCGGAGGGGCCTGGGGTGTGTGTGTGGGGGGGCACCTGGTGTCTCCTGGGAGGGGGGAGTGTGATGAGGCTGGTGCTGTAAGTGCTGGAAAAGTGGCAAACTGCATACAAATCCTGCTACAGGGAGCTGCCACTGCCAGGGTGAAGAGGGGAGACTGAGGTGACACGGATAGGAACAGGAAACCCAGACCGGAAGAAACAAGCCCCTTGCTTCTCCTCCAGCCATGCTGTCTCCCTCTAGTGCCTCGCAGTGGAAGAGCTAATCTGGAGCCAGCTGGCAAAGCCGAAATATGATTTGCAGAGTCCCAGCTCCAGATCACAAGGCTGAGCACAGAAGGCTAGGTTTGAAGCACCAGCTGTCATAGCTTCCTCCCCTTGACCTTCCCTCTACTACGTAATCAAAGCCATAGTCAGCCCATCACTTGTCCTTCAGATTTTTCTATACCTGTGCACTGGGTCCCCTTAGCTACAAGGGATACATGTTAAGCTCTCTCAGTGGACAAGTCGAACCCCCCTTTCCTAGGCTTCCTAGGCTATACTCCCTTCTCTCCCCCAGGGGTGGGAGTGGACTCACAACACAACAAAAACTTTGTCCAGAAATCCTCTTTGCTCATCTCCAAACTCCTGGCTGTTTTGTCACTATGAATGAGGGGTACAAGAGTCAAGAAACTGATTTTCTCTGCCTTCCTTTCTTCCAAAGCCTGCACCGTGGTCTGGTACCTCTTCTTGGAATGTGATCTCTATTGCCTTCAAAACTTCTAACATCTTGTTACATGTGTACTCAGAAAAATGAATAAAGTAACTGGGTTGCTTTACTATTTCAAAAGCATAAATATGCTTAAAGCTTTCAAACTGGAGGAAAATGGCCAGAATGATTCCTTTCAGGTCCATTAGGGACTGTTCAGATAGAGGAGAGATGCTGTGAAACTTCCCTCAGGGCCTTGGAATCATCTCTCAAATGAAATCACTAACCTGTTTCTAACCCCTTGTAGCAGGATTGAAAACTGGGATTGCTTCGGAGCACTGTCATTCACCTCACTGGTTTACCATGAGGATTAAATGAGATCATATATGCAAAAGTATTTTGTAAACTAGAAGGCACAATGCACAGGCAGGAACCAGACTGTCATGATAATGGATACTTTAAGGGGACCTTGATTATCCAGAATTTCTGAAGACATTGCTAAGCACTTGCAGTTCTGAGAGGAAACTTTGCTCTTTAAAACTAGATCCAGAGCAAACAATAGGACTGTTTGGCAAGTGTTTCTGAGGAAAAAACAAAGAACACCTAGAGTGTTAGCAACACTGAGAGATTACTGTGTAGCTGGCAAGCAGGGCCCACCCATAGGTCCTTGGCCTGCCCCAGCGTCACCTGCAACATGTTCCTGTTGTACCAACAGCTGCCTGCTTCTTGTTGCCTGCAGGTGTGCCCTGGCCCCTGGAGCATGCTTGAGGTCGACAGGGACCGAATGCCTGTGGTGTCTGTGTGCCAGGGTCCTCAGGGATCCCAGTACGATAGAGCACTCCTCCCACCAGTGGTAAGCTGCTCAGTAACACCCTTTATTGAATTGCTTCCCCTCCTGTCTCACTTTCCCCATTCTCTCAAAGGGCTTTCTGGAATCACCACCCCCATCAACTACTTGAATCTTTGCCCTGGAGTCTGCTTTTGGGGAAGACTCAAGCCAAGGCAGAGAAGTCTGGAGGGCTTCTCTTTGGCAGGAGAATGTAACTTATATTAACGGAAATGAGAGTTTCCCTGTAAATCCAGCTATTGGGTGCTAGCCGGAATTGCTAAGTAGCAGTAATAACTTCTGTTTATTGATAGCTCCCTTCATGCCAAGCACGATCCTAAGCACTTTTCAGATACCTCATTCATAGTGACCTTAGAAGTGGGTACTCTTATTATCCCCTATGTTATAGGTGAGGAAACTGAGGCACAGTGACTTGTGAAGGTCGCATCACCTATAAGTGAAAGAGCTGGGATTCTGACTCTGGCAAGTTGATTCTAGAGCCCACACCTTTATCTATTCACTGTACTTTTCAAACTGTTGACCACTGAGTAAACAAAGAGCCCAAGAGCCTGGCCCCATTCCTCACACTGTTTTAAGAGGCCTAACTCAAGGGTTGCTGAAAGACAGAGGATATAGTAAGATAAGTGTGGGTTTGAGAATTGGAAGCCTAAATTCAAAACCACATTCCACCTCCACTTACCAGCTTTGTGACCTTGAACAAATCACTTCTCCTCTGACCCTCAGCTTAAATCTTATGTGTAACATGGGGTGGCAGAGGTTGGTGAAAAATAATGCCTGACTCATGGGGCTACGGTGAGCTTCAAATGAGATGATGCTTGTGGAGCACTGGGCAAACTCCAAGCGTGATGGACAATTTTGGATGCTATGACATCAGCCACAGGCTCCCAGCTTCCTCCTCTGCAGATCACTATCCCTTTTAGCCCACCTCCTAGGAGCCAGGACTCTACTCTCACCTGCTGCTTCCTTAAAGGAGTTAGTATGTAGGTGATAGAGGATGGAACTTTGGAATCTGACAGACAGGGATTTGAATGTCAGAGTCTTTGCTGTTTCTACCTTTTTTAAAAAAAAAAAAAAAAACTCTGGGCAGTTATCTAATCTGTCCAGGCCTCTATTTTCTCATCTGTAAAATGGGAACAATAAAACAGGACTGTGGAAAGGATTAAATAAGGCAATGCACACAAAGTGCTTAGCACAGTCCAGCACATCTTAGTGTGCAAAACATGGTACCTACTGTTGTTACTGTTGATTTTATGAGAGAAAAATATGAGCCCCATGTACAGACAGGAAAAGTCTGTCTGTCTGACTGATTTTACATGCTATATAAGAAAAGAATTATTAGAGGTATCCATCTACTTAAGAGAAAGTGAAAAAGCCTCAATCTGTCTTTGCATTCCTGTTTACATATGAATTCTGTACATCTTGCTAGAGAAAAGGATAAAGAAGCTTTGAAGAGAAAATAGTTTTGAAAGCCATTATTATTATTTTTAATATGGTTAATTATTTTATTTTTTTAACATCTTTATTGGAGTATAATTGCTTTACAATGGTGTGTTAGTTTCTGCTTTATAACAAAGTGAATCAGTTATACATATGTCCCCATATCTCTTCCCTCTTGCATCTCCCTCCCTCCCATCCTCCCTATCCCACCCCTCTAGGTGGTCACAAAGCACCGAGCTGATCTCCCTGTGCTATGCGGCTGCTTCCCACTAGCTATCTATTTTACATTTGGTAGTGTATATATGTCCATGCCACTCTCTCACTTTGTCCCAGCTTACCCTTCCCCCTCCCCGTATCCTCAAGTCCATTCTCTAGTAGGTCTGTGTCTTTATTCCCATCTTGCCCCTAGGTTCTTCAGAACTTTTTTTTTTTTAATATTCCATATATGTGTTTTAGCGTACGGTATTTGTTTTTCTCTTTTGAAAGCCATTGTTGAAAGAAACAGTGATGAAACACAAAAGATAAAATCTATAACAGTAAATGCACATGTATGCCTTAAATGTGAACAGAAGCTTTTCTTTCTGAATCTAGCTCCTTTCCTCCACCCCTCCGCCCAAATCAAACAGTGTGTGTGTGTGTGTGTGTGTGTGTGTGTGTGTGTGTGTGTGTGTGTGTGTGTGTGTGTGTGTGTGTGTGTGTGAAAGCAGGGCTAGAAATATCTCCTTCCAAAGCCAGGCATGGACTTTGAAAGGAGCAGGGCACGGGCAGAAGTGTGGGCAAGGAGGGCAAGAAGACTGGAGACATGGGCAGGAAATGGTGAAAAAGAAAGCTGGCGTGGACCTCCTACCTTGCGGCTGGCGCCTGAGGGATTGATTCCCTCCTCCCCGGCCCCAGTGCCTCATGGGAGTGGACCCGCTGGGTCTCCTGACTCCAAGCTTAGGGGGGCATAAGTGCCTGTTGGAGACTCAGCACTTGTTAACTTGTCACGGCATGTAAGAAGGGAGAGAGGTCTGACATTTCCCCAACGCCTGAAAGTGAAAGAAGAAAGGATTCTTTACTTTCAGGGCCATATCCTGAATGACAGAGGTCAGTGTTTGCAACTGATCCGTGTGGGCGCAGGCTTCTAATTATTTCCGGGATAACCTGTTATCTATTAGCCGTCAGGCTGCTTGCCAGAATATGCTAATGTCTCCAGAGTTCCTGGTCTGGATTCTGAGGAGCAGGTTTTTTGTTTTGTTTTGTTTTTAAGGGGATGTAGGAGTTCGGATGCAGACAGCTGCGAGTCCCACTGGCAGAAACGCTGTCCTCTCCTCTGCCCTTAGCTGTGCTGAAAGAGAGAGAATGCCCTGGAACATAGGGCACAGTCCGTGCTGGTGCCCATGCGGAACCCGGCAGCATCTCCTCTTTCTCCTGGCTCCTTGATTCCACACCTGTAGGAGATTTGGCTTTATTGGAATGTTCTAGAAAAGCTTCTGAGAAAAGTGTTATTTGAAGTTGATATCATTTGCTTAGAGAACAAGGAAACTCTTCAAGTAATCTTTTGTTTGGTGAAAAGAGGGTAAGAAGGGTGTCAGAATTCAATAGGCCTGTTCTTCTGTTGTGTAGGGGCAGAACTTGGCTCACCCAGGTGAGTTTAGTATCGTCAACCATCAGTTACACCTGTGGCCTCTACATTTGTACTAAGACACAGTGAAATGTTATATGGGAGGGGTACACAAATATAGGGCATCATTCTCATTCTTGTTAAAAAGGTAGCACATGTTCATTATTTAAAAATTTAGAAACTCTAGAAACGAAAAAAGAAACACTCAAAATTTCATTTCTGTAAGATAATTATTGTTAACCTTTTGGTGTACCTTCTTCTAGTTTTCTTTTTCTGTGCTAATTTATACCTATTTATGAAAAAGTTTTTTTGATTAAAAAGTGCAGTGGTGCTCTCTGATCTTTTGGAAGGGTCTGAAGGATGTATCCTTTAGCCCTGGGGTTTGTGATTAGCTCTCCAGTAATCCTCAGAGAGTTAGTTTTATGGGGCTAAGATAGAACAGGGCTCACAGACCAGCAGGATTTAGTCCTAAAGGACTAAAATCCAGGACCTTTGGTTTTAAGCATTTATTTTCATTTATGTGCATATAGAGAAGGAGGATCAGGTAGAAGTGCCTAGAGGTAGGGAAAGTGTACATGTCAATTCACACGATCAAAAACCAAGCAGGCAAATATTGGACCAGCTCTCCAGTGGTAAACATTTAGAAAACTAGACAAAGTATATGAAACAACCGTTTTCACAAATTTCAGACATTTGCTGAGAGAACGGAAACAAATAAGGTGATCCCTAGATTGCCTCAGTTTTTTGTCTAGAAGCACATTCCAGGCCACAGCCCAGGGATGGGAAACAAGCAGAACATGGGAGTCCTACTGAGTTGAGGAGACAAAGACCAGGGGAGGCTTCGGCAATTGGAATTTGCCAGACAGAGACCCAGGGAGGAGAGAACTACATAGAGGAAGACCTCTAGAAAGCTTTACAGGAAATCTCATAAGGATTTGGCTGAATACCAGGACACGTGCATAGGCTCCATGAGTTTGGACAAAGAGCAACTATGGGGGAAAGAACAACTACTGGGGAGCTGCAGACTGAACACCTCCAGAAACTTGTACACAGTTGGAGTTATTGAGCTGTAACCAGCTAGAATAAAGAGACCTCAGTGAACATCTGGAATATTCAGTAAAGACCCCAGAAAAGAAAGACCTTAGGAGTGAGACCAAAATAGCCGTAGAGTAAAGGTTACTCTAGATCAGCCCTAACAAAGCTTGCAAACTCAAAAGTATCGTAATGATCCATAAAAGACTTAAACAAACCACCAAAACAAAATTCAAAACTCTTTGAAGGAAGACAAAAAAAAAAATTAGTCTCTCTACAGTATAACATTTATAATGTCCAGCATCTGTTAAAAAGTTACTTGACATACAAAAAAAAAAAAAAAGGAGGAAAGTCAAAAAATGAGAGATATGATGCAATTAGCAGGTAAGACCCTTAAAACAGATTTTATAAATATGCTCAGGGATTTAAAGGAAAACATAACCAGGATGAAGAGAGAAATAGAAACTATAAAAAGGAACCAAATGGAACTTTTAAAACTAAAAAACGCAACATCTGAAATGAAGAATTAGGCACCGCAAAGGAAAATATCAGTGAAATTAAAGACACAGCAATAGAAGCTATTCAAACTGAAACACACAAAGAACAAAGAATGAACAAAAATGAACAAAGTTTCAATGACCCATGGAAACATATCACAAGGTCTGACACACATATGATGGTAGTAATCAAACAAGGGGAGAAGTAGAAAAAATTCTGAAAAAATAATGGCTGAAAAATTTTCCAATTTTGACTCACATATTCAAGAAATGCAACCATTCCCAAGCAGGATATCCATAAAGAAAATCACACCAAGGCATATCATAATCAAATTGCTAAAAACCAATGATACAGAGAATTCTTTAACAGCCAGAGAAAAAAGACACAGAAAGCAAATCAGAGGTTCCCTGAGGCCAGGAGTGGTATAGGGGGATTAACTGCAAAGGAATACAAGAAGGACTTTTTGGGGTGATAAAGTGTTTTGTACCTTGACAGCAATGGTGATGGTGGTGGTTGTGGAAGTGTGTATGTTTGGATTTTAGAAGTCATGAGTTCATATTAACACATTCAATTCCAATCCAACCCATCCCATAATTGTATCTCCATGGTAAGAACACTTCTCCATGGTAAGAACCCTGGCTCCCAACAACATCGACGTATATATTCATTTGCCTAATAGTTTCAGAATTGCTGCTATACTGCTAGAGACTATACAGCTAAAAAAATAAACTTATTAAGAAAAGTTGAAGATTTTTTTTCACTAGATTGAATGTATAAAATCAAAATGTTATGCTCAAAAATTATTTGGATTAATTCTTTTCCTCCTCACTTAAGTATGATTATGTTATACAATTAAAATATATTTGTGTATCTGTTAGGGTCCAGTCAGGGAGCAGAAACCACAAAATTAATTTTAACAGAGAATTTAATATAAATATTTGTTAATTAGGTATTAAGTTGTTAAGTAGGTACCTAAACAGATTAAAAAAAACTCTAAGGCAGCAGTTCCCAAACTTTTCAGTTTCAGGAGTTCACTGAGGACCCCAAGGAGCTTATATGTTGGCTAAAGCCAGTAGTATTTATCACCAGTGTTAGAAATTAAAACTGAGAATTTTTTTTACAATATTTATTTTTTAATTCATTAAAAAAGAACAGGCAAAGTAGGTGGGGGAAATGGGTGGGGGAAATTGGTAGGGGAAAAGATGGTCGTAGGGTACAAATTTCCAGTTATAAGATGAATATGTTCTAGGGATCTAATGTATAGCATAGTGACTACAGTTAACAATGCTGTTTTGTATACTTGAAAGCTGCTAAGACAGTAGATCTTAAAAGTTCTCACCCCACATGCACACACAAAATGGTAAGTATGTGAGGTGATGATTTGTTAACTAATCTTATGGTTGTAATCATGTTGCAATATATATGTATATCAACTCATCATGTTGTACCCTTTAAACTTACATTATATGTCAACTATATCTCAATAAAGCTGAAAATAAAAACATCAAACTCATTGCATGTTAACATAAATAAAATATTTTTATGAGAAACAACTATATAAAAAATTTAGTGGGAAGAGTGGCATTTAACACTTGCAAATCTTTTTAATATCTGGCTTAATAGAAGTCAGCTGGATACTCATCTGGTTCTGCATGCAGTCTATTGTGATATGTTGTTTTGGTCAAAATATGTGAAGAAAATGCAGCCTCACACAGATATGTAGTTAGAAAAGGGAGGAATATTTTAATAGACTTTTCAGATAATTATGATTATATTTTTGATATTACACCAAAACTGAACAAATAGTAGTTTCTTAAAGATTGATTGCAGTGTAGAATCTGAGACTATATCTAAAGAACTTTTTGTTAATCTGTTATATTAAAATCCATTGGTCTGTCTTACCATTTGGACGGACCTTTTACCCGTGCGTGACTTTGTAATCCCATGCATTGCTCATTGGAAAATATCAGTTGACTGACTGATGCAGATATTTCAAATGTTGACATATTTCATTATTCACTTTTTAAAAAATTCACATTTGTTAATATCACCACCAATCTCATCAGAAAAGTTTTTAAGTATTGGAAACTGTCAAGCTCACAATGGCAGATGCATATTTTCCAAATTTCTAAATTTAGCTTGGAAGCTCAAATTTTATCATCGGCAACAAACACTGTCAGTGGTTTTCCTTGAAGTGAAAGGTTTACTTTGTTCACTTTCGAGAAAATGTCTGCTAAATGCCCAAGTCTGAATAACCATAGTTTGTCCATCGTTCCTGCAAGTAAAAATGGTGTTCAGTGAAAAAAGTGGCCAGTTCAGCTAACAACTCAAACAATTGCACAAGTGCTATTCCTTAAGACAGCCATCACATTTCACTCTACAGCACAAGTGTTTCAGTTATCATAAGAATATTGAAGTGATCTGAACATAAGGATCATGATTTAATAAAGTTACTAATTTTACTGCTTCATCAAGTGTGATTCTTAAGTAGAACTGGATTTTTTTCCCCTGCAAGTACATGGTGGTAAAAAATACAGTGACTGCTAGTGTGGCACTGCCTGTATTTATGCTAAAGGGCCAACAGTCTTATTCAGCATTCCTTTTGCACCATCAGTGCAAATGTCAACACAGAAAAAGGAAAATAATGTCTTATTATTATTTTGAAAATATTTTTGACCTCATGGATCCCCTGAAAAGCCTCAAGGACCCTCCACAGGGATCCACAAAACACACTTTAAGAACTGCTGCTCTAAGTTCTTCAAGTAGCAATAACAGGAAATAGTTACCACCTCTAGTGTTGAGAGAATAAAAAGAGGAAGCTGAATTTTTAAAACTTAGAAACTTACAAGGGACTTGTGGAGTTGAAACTCAGACCTCCTCTGAGGGAAAGGGGACACTTGGCTGGCACCGGCTTCTATGAGTTCCTGGGAAGGGGCCCTTAGGGTTGGAAACTTAGAGCTTGAGAAGCAGGTGCCTGCTGGTTGGTGCTGGTGTCTCTGAAGTGGTATAATGAGACTGCTTTTGTACGTGTTGGAAAAACTGTAAGCTGCATTTCACTGCTGCTTTGAGAAGGAGCTACTGCTGCCAGGGTGAAGGCGTTGCTGGAGTGAGACTCAAAGGAATTACCACCAGAGAGGAAAACAGAAGGAATAAGCCCTTTCTCCCCCCTCCAACCTTGCAGTCCCCTCTTGGCTTTGATAGGCAGAATCCAATAGAGAGGCAGCAGGCAAAGTGGAAATGTGGTTTGCAGAGCCTTTCCTCCAACCTCACAAAGCAGAATACAAAAGGATGGGCTTGGAACTGAGAGACAGTAGTAGGCATGTTTGGGTCTATTTGCTCTTGTTTGCATTAACATTTAGATTTTCTCCCATCCTTATTTATTAAATTTTATTTTTGAATATATACAACATTAATATGTTTCAAAAGAATAAAAAATATACATAAAAATGTGCCCAGGGAAGTGTCCTCACTTGCCTATCCCTTCAACCTGTACCCCTACTTCATTGTTTTCTCATTTATTCTTCATGGGTGTGTGTTTCAAAATTAAGTAGATACATATATTTTCTTATTCCCTTTTGTCTTTTAGACAAAAGCATATTATATATAATTATTTGCACTTTGCATTTTTCATTTACTATATTCTGGAAATCACAGTCGTTTTTATAGTTCTTCATAATCCTTAAACCAAACTCTATCATTTATTTAACCAATCTTCTGTGTTTGGCTACTTAAGATATTAATAATTTTTGAAATTACAAATAACATTGCTTGAACAACCTAATGCATGAATCATATTAAATTGTTGGAGGTGTATCTTCAAGGTACCTTCCTAGAAGTGAGACTACTGGGTCAAAAGGTGAATGTAGTTATGGTTTTGTTAGATATTGCCAAATTCCTCTTCATTTTTTGTTCCTACTGGCAATATATACGTGCCTATTTCTCCAGTTTCACTATCAGAGTATATTGTCAAGATTTTGAATTTTTGCCAACCTGATGAGTGAGAAATGCTGTATCTATATGGTTTAATATGCATTTATCTTATTATGTGATGTTGTACATCTCTTCATATTTAAGGATGAGTTTTACATCTTTTTTGTTGTTAATTTTCTATCCATGTCTTTTGTCCATTTTTATAGAAGATTTTTGTTCTTTTCCCCTCAACTTTAAAACATTATTTATATATTAGAAATTTTGGTCCTTTATCTGTGATATATATTGCAAATATCTTCTCTAAATTTGTTGTTTGTTTTTTGACTTTGTTTATGGAGTTTTTGCCCTGCGAAAGCTTAGTTTTTTAAAAGTAATTAAATTTATCAATATTTTATTGCATTTTCATTTTGAGACTTAATTAGAATTTCCCCATACTCAGGTTGTAGAGGGATTTACCCATATTTTCTTCCGATACTTGTGCAGTTTTCAGTTTTTGCATTTAGATCTTTGATCCATTTGGAGTCTGTGGTATCTTTTCCCAAACGGCTGCTTTGGTTCTTTATTGCTGTATTACAAACTATTCGAAAGCTTAGTGGCTTGAAACAAGATCCATGTCGTTATCTTCCACAGTGCTATGTGCAGATTGGGCTCAGCTGTGCAGTTCTGCTGCTGATCGTGCTTGGGTTCCCTAGTACAGCCGCAGTATCTGGTGGCTGGGGCTGGAGTTGTTGAAAGGCTTGATTTAGATGCTAGGACAGCAGAGCCTCTCCCTCCCCCACGTAGTTCCAGGGCTCTTCTCTCCATGTGGCCTCTCCATATGGTCTTTCTGGGAGGGTAGCTGGACTGCTTCTATTTCTCTTTCTTTTTCTTTTTTATACAGTTTTATTGTGACAGATTTTACATACCATAAAATTCATCTATTTAAATGTACACTTCAGTGGTTTTTAGTAGAGTCACAGAGTTGTACAACCATCACCACAATCTCATTTTAGAGTATTTTTAACACCCCCAAAAGAAAGTCTGTACTCATTAGCCGTCATTCCCCATTCCTGCTGCAGCCCCCATCCCTGCACCAGCCTCAGACAATCACAAATCAACTCTCTGTTTCTGTGAATTTGCCTATTCTGGATATTTCAGATAAATGGGGTCATACGATACATAGTCTATTTTGACTAGCTTCTTTCACTTAGCATAATGTCTTCAAGGTTCATCTGTGTTGTAGCATGAGTCAGAACTTCATTCATTTTTACATAGAAATAATAATCCATTGTATGGAGGTAACACATTCTGTGGCTATCCAGTCATCCATTTGTGGACATTTAGGTTGTGAGACAGGAAGGGGGCAGGGTGCAACCTTTAAAAGAATGACATAGTCATTGAGGACAGGACATAAACTGGTTAGAACCAACTATCTCCAAGATGGCAGATGATCGACTTCCACTAGACCTTGAGCCTCAGTATACACTCATTGTAATGCATTAGCACATGCTAAGTGACACACCCACCAGAGCCATGACAGTTCCAAGGCCAACCATAAAAGGCCAAAAAGTGGGTAGTGCCCCAATTCCTGGAAATCCTGCCCCTTCCCCAAAATAGTTGGAATAATCCTCCCACTCATTAGGCTATGAAATTACCCACCCCTATGAAAACTGACAACCCCTTATCCTGCTGCTTCTTACCTTCTGAGATGGCTCACACTCTGTCTGTGGAGTGTGCTTCTCCCATGGCCTCTCTCACCTTCCAAGATGGTCCACACTCTGTGGAGTGTGTATCTCCCTGAATAAACCTTCTTTCACTTTACTATGGCTCACTCTTGAATTCTTTCCTGCGTGAAGCCAAGAACCCACGCTTGGCAGCCGTCTCAGGGACTTGGATGTGACCTGGGATGTGACCATCCTCTCCGGCCCCACTTTCTTTCCTGCAGCAGTTGTTTCCACTTTTGGGTTATTATGAATAATGCTTCTATGAAGATCTTTGTGCAAGTTTTTGTGTTGACATATGTGTTGATTTCCCTTGGATATATACTGTTGTTGAACCCAAGTTCATGTGCCTAACACACAGTGAGGCCAAATAAACTGAAACATCAGAGTTTGTTGCAGAGAAAGTTTTATTGCAAGGGCCAAACAAGGAGAATGAGCAGCTTGTGCTCAGAAGACCCAAACTCCCCTATGGTTTTCAGGGAAGGGTTTTTAAAGGCAACATTTGGGGTGAGGGCTGCAGGGTGTGTGACTTTCTTCTGATTGGTTGGTGGTGAGGTAACAGGGCAGTGTTCCAGGAATCTCAATCATCAGCCTTCTGGTTCCAGCCAGTCTGGGGTCTCAGCATGTAGTTACCATCCTCATCCTGGGTGGGGGCCTTAGTTCCTGCAGAACAACCCGAAGATATGTATCAGATTGTTGTGTACATCCCTTGAGGAGGAACTAGGACTCTGTTTTGTTGCTCCACTATTATTTCCTGACTGCTTGTCCTTTGTTTCTGCATTCCCTCACTTCCCTAATTAGTAACTGCTTGAATCTGCCCTTTGGAACTCAGAGATGATCTGGGAGGCTGAAGTCTTTTCCTACAAACAAGAAATGGGGGCACAAAAAAGTTTTTGTACTCAGAAGGGCCCCACACTGCTCTGTTTCATTTCCTAACAACATTAAGCAGTGTGGTATGATGGAGAAAGTATTTTTTTGTTTTCATTTATTTATTTATTGGCTGAATTGGGTCTTTTTTTATATATAAATTTATTTATTTATTTTTGGTTGTATTGGGTCTTCATTGCTGTGCATGGGCTTTCTCTGGTTGCGATGAGCGGGGGCTACTCTTTGTTGTGGTGCGTGGGCTTCTCACTGTGGTGGCTTCTCTTGTTGCAGAGCATGGGCTCTAGGCTTGTGGGCTTCAGTAGTTGCAGCATGCAGGCTCAGTAGTTGTGGCTTGTGGGCTCTAGAGCACAGGCTCAGTAGTTGTAGCACACGGGCTTAGTTGCTCTGTGGCATGTGGGATCTTCCCGGACCAGGGCTCAAACCCATGTCCCCTGCATTGGCAGGTGGATTCTTAACCACTGCACCACCAGGGAAGCCCCTGCATTGGGTCTTCATTGCTGCGCGTGGGCTTTCTCTAGTTGCGGTGAGTGGGGGCTACTCGTCATTGCAGTGCACGGGCTTCTCACTGCAGTGGATTTGCTTGTTGTGGAGCATAGGCTCTAGGCATGCGGGCTTCAATAGTTGTGTTGCATGGGCTCAGTAGTTGTGGCTCACGGGCTCTGGAATGCAGGCTCAATAGTTGTGACGCGTGGGCTTAGTTACTTAGTTGCTCTGTGGCATGTGGGATCTTCCCGGACCAGGGCTCGAACCCGTGTACCCTGCATTGGCAGGCAGATTCTTAACCATTGCGCCACCAGGGAAGCCCCTGCATTGGGTCTTCGTTGCTGCGTGTGGGCTTTCTCTAGTTGTGGCGAACAGGGGCTACTCGTCATTGCAGTGCGTGGGCTTCTCATTGCAGTGGCTTTTCTTGTTTCAGAGCACAGCTTCTAGGTGCACGGGCTTCAGTAGTTGCAGCATGCAGGCTCAGTAGTTGTGGCACGCAGGCTCAGTAGTTGTGGCTCACAGACTTAGTTGCTCCGCGTCATGTGGGATCTTCCCGGACCAAGGATAGAACCCATGTCCCCGCATTGGCAGGTGGATTCTTAACCACTGCACCACCAGGGAATTCCCTGATGGAGAAAGTATTGACCGGGGAGACTTGAGTTCTAGTTTTGATTTGTCTGTGAATGGCTGCTTGACCTTGGATTAATTAGTCTATAACTAGATCAGTGGTTTTCAAAGTTTTGATCACCTCTGAAAACAAAATATACATTTTACACCATGGTCTAATAGTTATGTGTATATATATATGTATGTGTGTATATGTGTGTATATATATATATATATGTATATATATATAACTGAGGAAAAGTTGCATAGTATAGTACTTATCCTTACTATTGGGGTATTATGTTAGTTTTATATTGTTGTGCAACAAATTACCACCAATGCCATGGTTTAAAACATTAAACCATTACCACCAATGCAATGGTTAAAACAACATATATTTATTATCTCAGTTTTCATGGGTCAGAGTTCAGGCATAGCTTAGCTGGATGCTCTGCTCAAGGTCTCACAAGGCTGCAATTAAGGTGTTGGCTGGGGCTGCCGTCTTTATCTGTAGCTTGGGGTCCTCTTCCAAGCGCGTATGGTTGCTGGCAGAATTTATCTCCTTGCAGCTGTAGAATTCACGGCAGCCTGCTTTTTTTTCAGGGCCAGCAGGAGAACCTCTCTTTTAAAGGGATGATGTAATTAGGTCAGGCCCATCCAGAATAATCTCTCTTTTGATCATCTCAAAGTCAACTAATTATTGGTGACTGAAGAAAAATGTGCAACTAAAAGTTGTGAGTTATGTTTTATTCGGGGATCTTATTGAGGACTATAGCATGGGACGCAGCCTCTCAGATAGCTCTGAGGAACTGTTCTGAGGAGGTAAGGGAGGAGACAGGATGTATAGGAGTTTTTGCTGAAAAAAACAAAACAAAACATGTAGTTGAAGATAAACAGATTGCTGCTAATCACAAAAGACAGAAATCTCAAGTTAATGATTTTAGTCCTTTTTTATGTGTGGGAAGATGCAAGAGACTGGGATCGTTGAAATTATTCCTTTGATATGTATCTTAACTATCTAGGGCCAGTATCTGTTTTTTTCCTTTCCGTGGGAAGGCTGCAGTGCTGATGGTGGGCAACATTCATTGTTTAGTGAAATGGCAGGCAACATTTTTTGGCCTGCATTATGAACCTTAATTATTCTGCAAAATCCTTTCCTTTTCTATATACTATCATAATCCTGGGAATGATATCCCATCATATTCACAGGTCCTGCCTACACTCAAGGGGAGGGGATCACATAAGGTCATTGGGGAGGTGATCTGAGAATTCTGCCTACCACAGATATGGTGGACTCTGATATTTTCTATTTTTTTCTTTCCTTTAAAAAATTAGATTTTTGTCACCCAACTAATGGGTTGGGACCACTAGCTTGAGAACCCTGGACTGGATGATTTTTAAGGGCCAAGAATTCACGTTCTTAAGCACATATCAGACCCATGGCCATGTGGAGGGCTCTGGCCATAGGGCAGGAGACAATTTTATTAATAAGGTGTGCGGAGAGCATGAAGGTATCAGTGCTAACCTGACTGAATTTCTTTGGCTCTGATCCTTATGGAGAACTCCTGACCTTCCAGCTTGGGAGGAGAGCCTCTCAGCATGCTGGCGAAGTTTGTCTGGGCAACTCCCAAGAGGAAGGAACAATCAGAACAAGCTCAGAAGCAGCCAGCAGTCGTGGATTCTGCCTGGCTCATTAGCTCAAGGGAGTGCCCGGGAGGCAGGGTGATGTGGGGGAACAGGAAACAGGCCCAGCCCAGCCCCAGTGGTGTGACCTGCTCAGGACAGTTCTCCTTTCTGGGCCTCCATTTCCATCTCTGAAAAAGAGGGGCCAAAGGACCCTTCACATTCAGAACCTTTATGACTCTGAGAGGAAGCAGAATTGCCACATTTCTTAGAGGCTGAGTCAGGAAGGGGACCACCTCCAACCACCTCCACCTCCAGGTGGCTTCACTCTGCTGGCCAATAACTAGGTGTTTTCCAGAAAAGTTTAGCTGTGAGAAGCCAGGCTGGGAACTCCCCAAGAGCAGGGATGAGGGCTTCCCCACCTTTGGGTTTATGCCCAGGAATGGCACCTGGCACCTAAATCTTTGTTTAGCTGAACAAGGGGACTCTGGAGTGAGAGATTTTGGTTGTTGTTTTGTTTGTTTTTTTAAGCTCTGGAGTCCCAGATCCCACTTGGAAAGGCATCATCTTGCTCATGAGCACTTCAATCAGTGGCGCTATGGATGGTGCCTTCTAAGGATTTTAAAAGAAGTCAGAATTCTGTTCTGAGGCTGTTGGGACTACGGGATGGTGCCAAAGAGAGGTGACAAGAGATAAGTGTGCTTGTTCTCTGGGTCTGTCTGAGAGCTGCAGGACATCTGCAGCATCTACAAGACCTTGTAGCATCTCATCTCCTCTTAGAACCACTCTCAGCTCCTGTCTGGGGTAAGGAGGTGAGATAGGAATCTAAGAGGGGAGGGAGAGGACTGATGGGCTGAACTGGGAAGTGGGGAAAGAGAGGTAGGGATGGGAGGAGGGAAAGAAGGAGTTAGAGAGAGGAGTGAAGGAAAAAAAGATGGAATTTTAACAATAGATTTTCTTCCCCCCAGGGATTTTCAAAGACAACACTCCCCCCGCCCCACAAAACCCAATATCCTATCTCTCTCTGTCTCTCTCTTTCTTTTCTCTCTTTCTTTTTTTCCTAATAAGAGTTGCTAAGCTACTGCAAAGGGAGCTGAACTGGGACACCCAAACGTCCACTTTGGGATCAGTAAGGAAACGTTTAAGAGACTGACTGTCTAGGCAGAGAGTACTTCTGAGCTTCGGAATTAGGTGGCCCTTAGACAGAAACGTATTCAGCAGTGTCAGCACTTATCAGTAATAAATATGGCCTCCATCTGTTAACTCATTTGTAACTCATAAGTCCTCAGCTGGCAGAGGACTTGGTGGGGAAGAGGGGTATTTCTTTCCAGCCCCCTCAAATGTCCCACATGGTAGGAAACCCTGCCTGCCTCTCAGGGCTGCTGGAAGGAAGAGGCGTCCACAGTGAGCCTTCGTGTAAGCAAAGGAAGCTCGGCTTATGATGGCTGTGTTCATGTGGCCTCTCTCTCCCCAGTGCCCCTTCCAAAGGAGGCCACTGTGGTGTGGGTGGAAGGAATGTGCCTTGGTCTCTGTGGGAGCAGCTGAGTCAGCCACAGACCTAGAGGAAGAAGACCCTGCATGACTCATCAGCAGCTGTTTCACTTCGCCAAGACAGTGTGAGTGCTGGGAGGAGAAATGCATGCACATAGGGGCTCAGAACCAAGCTCAGGGAGCCCAGCCTTGCAGGCTGAGGGAAATAGGCATAGAAGCCTGAGAAGAGGGAGTGTTCCAATTTCTCCGTGAAAAGGTAGAAGGTGATTGTGCAGGGGAAGGGCCCTGACAACTCTCCAGACCCCACTGCTTCATCCACTCTGGGGGTTACCCAGGGGAACTTCAGTTTTCTGGGTCTTTTGCCTCTGCTACCTGTGTGTGTGCTTGGAAATGCTCATTGCATTCAATATTAACATAAGGAAAGCTAGTCAGGAATCCACTGCAAAATAAATGCTGTGTTACATTTGCAAAGGAATGAATCATCTATTGTTTGGAATTGTTCTGCCCTGTTCTCCTTCCATAGCTTGTGGCGAGCCAAGTGTGAACCAAAGTTGTTGTTCCGTAATGGAACAGTATGTAGTAAGGGCCACAAGAGTTCTGTAGACTACATGCACAAATAGGTTTCAAGGAAGAAGAGATCATTTTAGGCAGGGGTGCCAGAAAACGTTTCATAGAGTTGGGAACTGAACTAAGCTGGGGTGATATTCTGTGACATAATTTGTCGGGTTCCTATGATTTCATTGTATAATTTTACCATAATTTACTTAATCAGTTCCCTATGGTCAAACATTTATTTCCAATTTTTTGGTATTATAAGTAACACTGTAATGAACATCCTTATACACACATTTTTATGAACTTGACCAGTTTTTTTTTCTTATTAGTCATCAATTTTATACACATCAGTGTATACATGTCAATCCCAATCTCCCAATTCATCCCACCCCCACCACCACCCCACGCCCCTTTCCCCCCTTGGTGTCCACACGTTTTTTCTCTACATCTGTGTCTCAATTTCTGCCCTGCAAACCAGTTCATCTGTACCATTTTTCTAGGTTCCACAGATATGCGTTTATATACGATATTTGTTTTTCTCTTTCTGACTTACTTCACTCTGTATGACAGTCTCCAGATCCATCCACGTCTCTACAAATGACACAATTTCGTTCCTTTTTATGGCTGAGTAATATTCCATTGTATATACATGCCACGTCTTCTTTATCCATTCGTCTTTCGATGGACATTTAGTTTGCTTCCATGACCTATTGTAAATATTGTAAATAGTGCTGCAATGAACATTGGGGTACATGTGTCTTTTGATTTATGGTTTTCTCTGGGTATATGCCCAGTAGTGGGATTGCTGGGTCATATGATAATTCAATTTTTAGTTTTTTAAGGAACCTCCATACTGTTCTCCATAGTGACTGTATCAATTTACATTCCCACCAACAGTGCAAGAGGGCTCCCTTTTCTCCACACCCTCTCCAGCATTTGCTGTTTGTAGATTTTCTGATGATGCCCATTCTAACTGATATGAGGTGATACCTCATTGTAGTTTTGATTTGCATTTCTCTAATAGTTAGTGATGTTGAGCAGCTTTTCATGTGCTTCTTGGCCATCTCTATGTCTTCTTTGGAGAAATGTCTATTTAGGTCTTCTGCCCATTTTTGGATTGGGTTGTTTGTTTTTTTAATATTGAGTTGCATGAGCTGTTTATATATTTTGGAGATTAATCCTTTGTCCGTTGATTCATTTGCAAATATTTTCTCCCATTCTGAGGGTTGACTTTTGTCTTCTTTATGGTTTCCTTTGCTGTGCAAAAGCTTTGAAGTTTCATTAGGTCCCATTTGTTTATTTTTGTTTTTATTTCCATTACTCTAGTAGGTGGATCAGAAAAGATCTTGCTGTGATTTATGTCAAAGAGTGTTCTTCCCATGGTTTCCTCTAAGAGTTTTATAGTGCCCAGTCTTACATTTAGGTCTCTAATCCATTTTGAGTTTATTTTTGTGTGTGGTGTTAGAGAGTGTTCTAATTTCATTCTTTTACATGTAGCTGTCCAGTTTTCCCAGCACCACTTATTGAAGAGACTGTCTTTTCTCCATTGTATATCCTTGCCTCCCTTGTCATAGATTAGTTGACCTAGGTGCATGGGTTTATCTCTGGGCTTTCTATCTTGTTCCTTCGATCTATGTTTCCATTTTTGTGCCAGTACCATATTGTCTTGATTACTGTAGCTTTATAGTATAGTCTGAAGTCAGGGAGTCTGATTCCTCCAGCTCTGTTTTTTTCCCTCAAGACTGCTTTGGCTATTCGGGGTCTCTTGTGTCTCCATACAAATTTTAAGATTTTTTTCTTCTAGTTCTGTAAAAACTGCCATTGTTAATTTGATAGGGATTCCATTGAATCTGTAGATTGCTTTGGGTAGTATAGTCATTTTCACAATATTGATTCTTCCAATCCAAGAACATGGTATACCTCTCCATCTGTTAGTATCATCTTTAATTTCTTTCATCAGTGTCTTATAGTTTTCTGCATACAGGTCTTTTGTCTCTCTAGGTAGGTTTATTCCTAGGTATTTTATTCTTTTTGTTGCAATGGTAAATGGGAGTGTTTCCTTAATTTCTCTTTCAGATTTTTCATCATTAGTGTATAGGAATGCAAGAGATTTTTGTACATTAATTTTGTATCCTGCAACTTTACCAAATTCATTGATTACCTCTAGTAGTTTTGTGGTGGCAACTTTAGGATTCTCCATGTATAGTATCATGTCATCTGCAAACAGTGACAGTTTTACTTCTTTTCCTATTTGGATTCCTTTTATTTCTTTTTTCTTCTCTGATTGCTGTGGCTAGGATTTCCAAAACTATGTTGAATAATAGTGGTGAGAGTGAACATCCTTGTCTTGTTCCTGATCTTACAGGAAATGCTTTCAGTTTTTCACCATTGAGAATGATGTTTGCTGTGAGTTTGTCATATATGGCCTTTATTATGTTGGGGTAGTTTCCCTCTATGCCCACTTTCTGGAGAGTTTTTATCATAAATGGGTGTTGAATTTTGTCAAAAGGTTTTTCTGCATCTATTGAGAAGATCATACGGTTTTTATTCTTCAGTTTGTTAATATGGTGTATCACGTTGATTGATTTGTGTATATTGAAGAATCCTTGCATCCCTGGGATAAATCTCACTTGATCATGGTGTATGATCCTTTAATGTGTTGTTGGATTCTGTTTGCTAGTATTTTGTTGAGAATTTTGGCATCTATATTCATCAGTGATATTGGTCTGTAATTTTCTTTTTTTGTAGTATCTTTGTCTGGTTTTGGTATCAGGGTGATGGTAGCCTCATAGAATGAGTTTGGGAGTGTTCCTTACTCTGCAATTTTTTTTTGCAGTACGCGGGTTTCTCACTGTTGTGACCTCTCCCGTTACGGAGCACAGGCTCTGGACGTACAGGCTCAGCAGCCATGGCTCAGGGGCCCTGCCGCTCCACAGCATGTGGGATCCTCCCGGACCGGGGCACGAACCCATGTCCCCTGCATCGGCAGGCAGACTCCCAACCACTGCGCCACCAGGGAAGCCCCTTCCTCTGCAATTTTTTGGAAGAGTTTGAGAAGGATGGGTGTTAGCTATTCTCTAAATGTTTGATAGAATTCACCTGTGAAGCCATCTGGTCCTGGACTTGTTTGTTGGAAGATTTTTAATCACAGTTTCAGTTTCATTACTTGTGATTGGTCTGTTCATATTTTCTATTTCTTTCTGGTTCAGTCTTGGAAGGTTATACCTTTGTAAGAATTTGTCCATTTCTTCCAGGTTGTCCATTTTATTGGCATAGAGTTGCTTGTGGTAATCCCTCGTGATTCTTTGTATTTCTGCAGAGTCAGTTATTACTTCTCCTTTTTCATTTCTAATTCTATTGATTTGAGTCTTCTCCCTTTCTTTCTTGATGAGTCTGGCTAGTGGTTTATCAATTTTATCTTCTCAAAGGACCAACTTTAAGTTTTATTGATCTTTGCTATTGTTTTCTTTGTTTCTATTTCATTTACTTCTGCTTTGATCTTTATGATTTCTTTCCTTCAGCTAACTTTGGCTTTTGTTTGTTCTTCTTTCTCTAGTTCCTTTCGGTGTAAGGTGAGATTATTTATTTGAGATTTTTCTTGTTTCTTGAGGTAGGCTTGTATAGCTATAAACTTCCCTCTTAGAACTGTTTTTACTGCATCCCATAGGTTTTGGATCGTCATGTTTTCATTGTTATTTGTCTCTAGGTATTTTTTTATTTCTTCTTTGATATCTTCAGTGATCTCTTTGTTGTTTAGTAATGTATTGTTTAGCCTCCATGTATTTGTGTTTTTTATGTTTTTTTCCCTGTAATTCATTTCTAATCTCATAACGTTGTGGTCAGAAAAGATGCTTGATGTGATTACAGTGTTCTTAAATTTACTGAGGCTTGATTTGTGACCCAAGATGTGATCTGTCCTGGAGAATGTTCCATGTGCACTTGAGAAGAGAGTGTAATCTGTTGTTTTTGGATGAAATGTCCTATAAATATCTTAAATCTATCTGGCCTATTGTGTCATTTAAAGCTTCTGTTTCCTTATTTATTTTCATTTTGGATGATCTGTCCATTGGTGTAAGTGAGGTGTTAAAGTCCCCCACTGTTATTGTGTTACTGTCGATTTCCTCTTTTATAGCTGTTAGCAGTTGCCTTATGTATTGAGGTGCTTCTATGTTGGGTGCATATATATTTATAATTGTTATATCTTCTTCTCGGATTGATTCCCTTGATCATTATGTAGTGTCCTTCCTTGTCTCTTGTAACATTCTTTATTTCAAAGTCTATTTTATCTGATATGAGTATTGCTACTCCAGCTTTCTTTTGATTTCCATTTGCATGGAATATCTTTTTCCATCCCCTCACTTTCAGTCTGAATGTGTCCCTAGGTCTGAAGTGGGTCTCTTATAGACAGCATATATATGGGTCTTGTCTTTGTATCCATTCGGCAAGCCTGTGTCTTTTGGTTGGAGCATTTAATCCATTCACGTTTAAGGTAATTATCGATATGTATGTTCCTATGACCATTTTCTTAATTGTTTGAGGTTTATTTTTGTAGGTCCTTTTCTTCTCTTGTGTTTCCCACTTAGAGAAGTTCCTTTAGCATTTGTTGTAGAGCTGGTTTGGTGGTGCTGAATTCTCTTAGCTTTTGCTTGTCCGTAAAGCTTTTGATTTCTCTGTTGAATCTGACTGAGATCGTTGCCGGGTGGAGTAACCTTGGTTGTAGGTTCTTCCCTTTCATCACTTTAAGTATCATGCCACTCCCTTCTGGTTGTAGTTTCTGCTGAGAAATCAGCTGTTAACCTTATGGAAGTTCCCTTGTATGTTATTTGTCGTTTTTCCATTGCTGCTTTTAATAATTTTTCTTTGTCTTTAATTTTTGCCAATTTGATTACTATGTGTCTTGGCGTGTTTCTCCTTGGGTTTATCCTGTATGGGACTCGGCACTTCCTGGACTTGGGTGGCTCTTTCCTTTCCCATGTTTGGGAAATTTTCGCCTATAATTTCTTCAAATATTTTCTCTGGTCCTTTCTCTCTCACTTCTCCTTCTGGGACCCCTATAATATGAATGTTGTTGTGTTTAACGTTGTCCCAGAGGTCTCTTAGGCTGTCTTCATTTCTTTTCATTCTTTTTTCTTTATTCTGTTCCACAGCAGTGAATTCCACCATTGTGTCTTCCAGGTCACTTATCCGTTCTTCTGCCTCAGTTATTCTGCTATTGATTCCTTCTAGTGTAGTTTTCATTTCAGTTATTGTATTGTTCATCTCTGTTTGTTTGTTCTTTAATTTTTCTCGGTCTTTGTTAAACATTTCTTGCATCTTCTCGATCTTTGCCTCCATTCTTTTTCCGAGGTCCTTGATCATCTTCACTATCATTATTCTGAATTCTTTTTCTGGAAGGTTGCCTATCTCCACTTCATTCAGTTGTTTTTCTGGGGTTTTATCTTGTTCCTTCATCTGGTACATAGCCCTCTGACTTTTCATCTTTTCTCTCTTTCCGTGAATGTGGTTTTTGTTCCACAGGCTGCAGGATTGTAGTTCTTCTTGCTTCTGCTGTCTGCCCTCTCCAGTTGTTTTTTTTTTTTTTTTTTTTTTGTAGTACGAGCACCTCTCACTGTTGTGACCTCTCCCGTTGCGGAGCACAGGCTCTGGATGCGCAGGCTCAGTGGCCGTGGCTCACGGGGCCAGCCGCTCCGCGGCATGTGGGATCTTCCCGGACTGGGGCACGAACCTGTGTCCCCTGCATCGGCAGGCAGACTCTCAACCACTGTGCCACCTGGGAAGCCCTCCAGTTTATTTTAAAGGATGTGCTTCTTGAAAGGGAGTTGATGAGTCAAAGGGTATACACAAATTTTTTAAATAGTCATTTCTTTTTCTGAATACCAAATTAATACACACTCACTATAAAACACACTGTAGTGCACAACATAAGTGTAAGGTTTTGAAAATGAAAGTCTCCTGTAATCCCACGTCCTGGAAATATTTTCTGTTAACAGTTTGGTATATATATTTTTAAACTCTTTTCATTGAAACACTAACATGTTGTAACAGACACACCTCCAAAGACTGACTTTCCATCACACTTAGAATGGATTCCAGAGCCTTTGCCATGGCCTGGCCCCATTGCCTGGCCTCTGTGGCTCCGTGTCCCACTACTCTCCCCTCCCATTTACTTTGCTCCAGCTGCAGGGGTCTCCCTGCTGCTTCTAGAGCCAGTTACACTTGCCACTACTACCAGAAGGGTGGCTGATCCTCCTGATTGGAATGTCCTTTCCTCAAATAGTCACAAGATTCCTGCCCTCATTTTATTCAAGTGTCTGCTCAAATGGTACCGTTTTAGATGGGTCTTCCCTGATCAACTTACCTAAGATGGCACATCTCATAGCACTTATCATTATCTGACATGTATACACACACACACACACACACACACGGACACACACACACACACACACACGTTTACTGTTTGTCTAGAAAGCTCTGTGAGAAGAAGGACTGTCTTGTTCTTTGAGCATCCCCAGCACTTGGAGCAGAAACTGGAACATAGCAGCTGCTCAATAAATTGTCGAATAATTGAATAAGATGAAACTAAAACATTTATCATTCTGAAACCTCCTTTTTTAGTTAACAGTGTATCAAGTAGAGTTTTCCCATTAATATATAAATCTTTTTAGTCTTTCTAAGGCTCTGCACTTGTATTGTAATTTGTTTACCAATTCTCTTTTGATAGGCATTTGGGTTGTTTCCAGTTTTTCAATATCATAGACAATGATGCATTACACATCCTTGAATACAAATCTTTGCGTGCTTTTAATGTTGTATGTCCTTTATCTGAAATGATGAAAAAATCTACACGCATAAATGTCTAGCATGATGTTGGAAATACAGGCTTGGAGCTGAGAGATACCAGCCTGTAGATAGACTGGAGACTTCTTCACACTGGCCTGATCACTGAAATCATAGATATAAAGAAGGAAATTGAGCAAAACGCAGAAACATGATTCTTAAGCAATGTCTGTATTTAGATGGCCGGAGGAGGAGGGCAAGAAATTATTCATTCATTTGACAAATATGCCTTGATTGGTACTTTCTAAAGGTTGGGACTTTAGAAAGTACCAATCAACACCTGAGTGACATAGACCTTGCCCCTCCCTTCTTGTGGCTTAGAGTCTAATGGAAAGAAGGACATGGAGAATAACAAAAGAAATCAGAAAGTCATAATAGGGAAATAGGACAGGGTGGCACTGAAGTACAGAGGAAGGGAACTATCACAGACTACAGATTTTAAGGCAAGTGTTCCAGAAGTAACATCTAAGCTGACACTGAGGTAATAGGAGTTAGCCAGGAGAAGGGGTGGGGGTCAGGAATGAGGAAGTGTTTCAGGCTAAGGGAGGCTTGGAGGCATGAGAAAGCATGGCACATCCAGGTCACTGAAAGAAAAAGTTTATGTGACAGACGAGTTAAGAGTGGTGAGGGTGGTGGGGACAGATGAGATTGACAGGTAACAGGAGCTCTCTGGGCCTTGTTAAAGGGGTTGGCTTTTATTTTAAAGGCAATGAGGAGTTTTAAGCAGGGAGGTCATGTGATCATAGTTACATTAGAAAATGACTATGGCCACAGTGTGGACAATGTATTGAAGGTGGGATGGGGCATGGAAGTGCTCAAGACTAGAGGGACCTGTTAGGAATCAACGAAGAGCAAATGTTGGCCTAAATTAGAGTAATGGTGTTTGGCATGGAGGACAGTAGATGGATTTCAGAAGATTAGAAGGTATAATCGACAGGACTTCTTTACAGATTAGATTTAGGAGGCAAAGGAAAGTGAAGAATCAAAGGCAGTGATGAGCACTTTCTGGCTTGTGTAACTGAGACAGGAGGAGAAGCTGGAGGTGGGCTAAGGATGTAAAATTCAGTTTTGGAAATACTGCGTTTGAGGTGTATGTGGAATAGCCAAGCAGACCAGGTAGGCAAAAGAGAGAGGTTTGGGCTGGAGGCAGATTTATGTGTCAGCAGTATCCAGATGGAATTAACACCATTGGCAAATGTCAAATCCATGAGAACAGGAACTTGTTATAACCTCAGGGCTTAAATCAGTTCTTGATCTGACTTACAGTGGGTGCTCAATAAATATTTGTGGAGTAAAGGAGTAGGTAAGATCACTCAGGGAAAGTGAGAAAAGAATGAGGCCCAGGAGGAGAGATGTGTGCCAAGGGGCAGAAGGGAAGCAGTCAGAGGGAGGGGGGGAGGTGGTCATGGGGAGGGGAGAGGCAGTCATGGGGAGGGAGGAGGGTGTGAATAATGTCAGTGCTGTCAAGAATAGGTCAAGGGGGCTATAAGGAACCAAAGATTGTAGCCTCAAGGAGGTCATTGGTAACCTTGGTGAGGTTATTTTTACTGACACATTGGAAACAAAAGCCACATTTCAGAGGGCTGAGGAGTGACCAGAAAGGGTATAAGGGGAGACAGTGGGAACACACAACTCTTTTAGGAAGTTTGACAGTGAAGTAGGTATAAAAGGAAGTAAAAATAAGACAATTTTGAAAAAAGGAGAGAGATGGTGACGTTTTCTTGATGTTGAGAAAGAAGAGAGCAAGGAGTTTAAGAGAGGCTAATTGTTCGAGAAAGGTCCCTGAGGAGGTGGGAAGGGATGGGATTCCCTTCTAGATGGAGGACCTGCTGCAGGTCAGGGAAGAGACAAATGTTCCCTTTTATTTTTATTTATTTATTTTAAAGATTTTTTTTTTTATGTGGACCATTTTTAAAGTCTTTATTGAATTTGTTACAATATTGCTTCTGTTTTATGTTTTGGATTTTCGGCCACCAGGCCTGTGGGATCTTAGCTCCCTGACCAGGGGTCGAATCCGCACCCCCTGCATCAGAAGACAAAGTCCCAACCACTGGACCACCAGGAAAGTCCCTACAAATGTTCCTTTTTAATCAGAGAAATGATGAACTTTCAGATTTGCAGGTGGTAAGTTGGGGGTGTTTGTCTGGTGGCCTGTAGTCTCTCTATGACCACCAAGCAATGGTGGAAACGGCTATGAAGGAAGGAGAAGCAGCAGAGCAGGGCAAGGGGAGTCACGAGAAGAGAGGGGTCCACGAGGGAGATAGAGAAAGCCTCCTGGGCACAGCGCCACAGAAAGGAGAACCTGAGGACTGATGAGGCACTGGGTCTGGTAAGTTGGAGATTATTCATAATATTTAAGAAGTTCTAGAAAGTGATAGAGGGTGGACCTTCTACTGGAAGGATGTAAGAAATGAGCAGATGTGTGCGAAGGCAAGGCAGCAGTTATACATAACTGAAGAGAATCCTAGAAGGGGAAGGCAGGGGTGGAATGGATGCTAATGGTCATTTGAACTTAATTCAGGATTTTTTTAAAAAAATGCAGGGTTTGAAGACATGGCAGGAGCCACTGGAGAAAGAGGGTTTGAAATGTTGGAGAAAGAACAGAGGAGCCAGACAGAGATGGGATCAGAAGTTTGGTGGAGAATTTGGCCCTTAAAATGTGGAGGGATACTTCTCTTTTGCAACAGGAAAGAAGTTAGACAGGACTGGTACACAAACAGAGAAATATTCATAAAAAATATATGTTTGGTCAGTCTTTGTCCAGGTTCCTGGCACAGAGCTCCTAAAACCCTTGGAAATTTTTGTGAAGAGGGCAATAAAGGTGTCTTTGTTATGTTAATGAGCTGACTTTTGGAAAGCCCCTAGGTAACCTTAGGATGGGGGTGGTTGCCAGGGGAACCAACCTAGTGATTACAGGGTTGGCACTTTCAGTCCTCCCCTCCCCGCCCTCCAGGGAGGGGAGAAAGGCTGAAGATTGAGTTCAATCTCCAATGCTTTAATCAAGCATGCCTTTGTAATGAAGCCCCCATAAAACCTCAGTAAGGGTGGGGTTTGGAGAACTTCTGGGTTGGTGAATGCATGGACAATACGGGAGAGTGGCTAGCTCAGAGGGTGTGGTCTTTGGCCTATGCATCTCTTCCATCTGGCTGTTATATCCTTTAGTAATAAACTGATAATCGAGTGAGTGAAATGTTTCTCTGAGTTCAATGAGCCACTCTAGCAAATTAATCAAACCCAAGGAGGGGGTCATTGGAACCTCCAATCTAGCTAAGATAATCTTTCTAAGAATCTGTTGTCTCCAATCTAAGCCAGTTGGTCAGAAGCACAGGTGATTACCTGAGCAACCTTCAACCTGGCGGATGAGGTGGAGGGAAAGAGGGACGTAGTCTTGTAGGGCTGAGCCCTGAATCTGTGAAATCTGACCCTACCTCCAGGTAGATGGTAGAACTGAGTTGAATTGTAGGCACCCACCTGGTGTCATAGAGAATTTCTTTTATGGGAACACCCTACACATATTGGGATTGAGTGCAGAATCCTTGGAGGTATAAACTCAAAATTCTGGGAAAATTGTTATTTCTACACAAATTATCCATGAGGAAAGAGGACGAACTTGTACTCCATCTTCCTCAAACCTCTACTTCACAGGCTACTGGGCATTTGATGACCACCCCTCCCCTAGAAATCTGACCCACTGGTTGGGTCAAAACCTTGGACTAAGGATTTGGTAGTCTCTGCCCTGAGCCTAACAGACTGAAGGCTATTGTCACTCCTGCCTCAATATCCCCTTTTTAGACCGAAGCATTACAAAAGATCTGGGCTGGAAGGGACCTCAGAAAACATGTGG
This sequence comes from Pseudorca crassidens, assembly GCF_039906515.1. Classification (NCBI taxonomy): domain Eukaryota; kingdom Metazoa; phylum Chordata; class Mammalia; order Artiodactyla; family Delphinidae; genus Pseudorca; species Pseudorca crassidens. The sequence goes on along the minus strand of NC_090296.1, from coordinate 36,994,023 downwards.
TGAAAACTGCACCCTAACCAAGAACTTCCCAAGAGATCACCTTTTCTCCCCAGTTTCACTCCCCTGCTCAAGAACCCTTTAGCATTTCTCCATCTATGGAAAGAAGTCCTCAGTATTTAGTTTAGGATTCAAGACCCTTCACTATCTGGCCTCACTTGACCCTTCCAGCTTCATGCCCTACTTCTCCTCTATACATAAAACCGTTTCAATTGGGCTGATGTTGCTCCCTCAAATTGGAGCACCTTGCCTTTATCTCTGTCAAAACCCTACTGTGAGATACTGTAATATATATATATATCTGTCTTTGCCCGGTTTCTGGCACAGAGCTCCTAAAACCTTTATAATTCCTAAGTGGTAGGAACACTAGGAGATCTTTTGTTCTAATGAGATAACTCTGGGTAGACTCCTGGATGGCTCCTGGATGGGGTCTGGTCACCAGAAAGACCAAGCCATGATTGGAAGCTTGGAGTTTTCAGCCCTGCCCCCCGTTCTCTAGAGAGGGGAGAGGGGCTACAAATGGAATTAACAATTGATCATGCCTGCATGAGGAAGTGCCTATAAAACCCCAACAGAGGGGGCTTCGAAGAGCTTCCAGGCTGGCGTACACATCCACACTGGGAAGGTGACACACCCCAACTCCATGAGGACAGAAGCTCCTGACTAAGGACCCTCCCAGACCTCGCCCTGTGTATCTCTTTATCTGGCTGTTCATTTGTATCCTTTGTCGTATTCTTTAATAAACTGGTAAACGTGTTTCCTTGGGTTCTGTGAGCTGCTCTAGCAAATTAATTGAACCTGAGGAGAAGGTTGTTGGAACCTCTGAGCTATTTTTGGTGGGTCAGAAGCAGAGGTGAAAACCTGAGCTTGCGACTGGCATCTGAAGTTGGGGAGTGGGCAGTCTTGTGGACTGAACCCTTACCTGTGAGATCTGACACTCTCTCCAGGTAGACAGTGTCAGAATTAAGGTAAATTTTAGGACACCCAGCTTGTGTCTGAGACTTGACTGTTGTTGTGGGGAAATCCCACATGTATTTGGTGACCTCTAGAAGTGTCAGAAGTGAATCGTTCTGTGTGAGTAGTAACGGAGACTCAGAGAAGAAAGACGCAGTAAGCAAGAACTGGGTTTTTCTCTACGTAGGAAGGAAAAAGCTGTAGGTTTTTCCTTTTACACTTACCTACCTCAATGAAATCCCAAAGTCCTAGCAGAGGTTTTTTTTTTTTTGGTAGAAATTGACAAATTCTAAAATATATGGGAAAACAAAGGCTCTAGAATAACTAAAACAATTCTGAAAAAGAACAGAGTTGGAGACCTCAAGGTAGCTGAGTTAAAAACTTACTATAAAGCTACAGTAATCAAGAGAGTAGGGTATTGGAATAAGAATAGTTATATAGATCAAAATCGAAAAGAGTCCAGAAAAAGACCTACATTAATATGGCTAAGTAGTTTTTTGGCAACGTTGCCAACTCACTTCAATGGGAAAATGATAGTCTTTTCAGCAAATGGTGCTTGAACAACTGGATTTCCATATTTAAAAAATGAACTTGATCCTTACTTCACACCATACACAAGCATTAATTTGAGATAGATCATAGACCTAAATGTAAAAGCTAAACTATAAAGCTTCTAGAAGAGAACATGAGAGAATACCTTCACAACCTTGGAGTAGTCGAAGGAATTTTTTTTAGACAGGTTACAGAAAACAATAACCATAAAAGAAAAAAAAAACCAATCTATTAGATTGCATCAAAATTTAAAATTTCTGCACCCTTAAGAAAATGAATAGGCAAAACAGACTGGGAGAAAGTATTTGCAAAACAAAAGATGTTATTAATAAAATATAAAGCTTTCCTACAACTGAATAATAAGAAAGAAAGTAACCCAATTTAAAAAATATGGGCAGACACTTCACAAAGGAAGATATACAGATGGCTGGTAAGCACATCAAAAAGTGCTTAACATCACTAGTCAATGGGGAAATGTAAATTAAAACAAATACACACCTACTGAATGGCTAAATCAAAACACTGACAACACCAGATGTTGATGAGGGTGTGGAGCAACTGGAGCACTCATACACTATATTGGAAAACGGCTTGGCAATTTCTCATAGTAAGACATGCACATACCCTATACCAGCAATTAAATTTCTAGGCATTTACCCAAGAGAAATAGAAACATATGTCCACAAAGAGACTCATATAAGAATGTTCCTGGCTCTGCCACTTAATTAGCTGAGTGACCTTAAGCATACGACTTAACCAGTCTGCACCTCAGTTTCCTCTTATGGGAAATGGGGTTAATATCAATGTACTGAATAACCTGAAGGGGAAACCATGATACCAAATACACAGCCTCCTGAGAAAAACAGCACAGCTAGTCTCTTCTCAATGTGGCTGCCATGGCTTATGAAAAGTTGCTGGTGGCCCAACTTTTCTCTCCTGGAGGCAGAAGATAGGATATGGTCTAGGGTACAAGCTGGAGGTCTTGGCTAAGCCAGAGCTGAAGTTAGATTTATCTGGCGTACAGAAAACTAGAGCGCCACCTCTCTCCCGAGGCATATATTTCTCTAAGGAGCTGTTTCTGCTGAAGAATCTCGTGCGAAAGGAAACGAGCAGCATTTGCATGTGGAATTCAGAAATGGATAAGAAAATCTGAGAGCCTTCCAGGCTATAGAAGGGGATGCTAGGGTCCTCAAGAAAGCATTTAACATAAATTAAGCATGATCCAAGCTCAACTATATCTGTCTGATTTCACAGTGGGCAAGGCTGCATTTGGAAGGTGGAAAGTACTTTATTAGGGTCCTTTGTGGTTGACTCTTGAGCTTCCCTTCAAGCCAGCCACAATGATCTCACTCCCCTTGCCAGAGATTGGTTTAAGAACAGGAATGTACCCAATTCTGGCTAATGAGACATGAAAGGAATTCTACAGGGGACTTGTGGAAAAAGTTTCCATGCTTCTAAGAAGCAGACATAGGAAGAGTTTGCTTCCTCAGGATGTTACTGTGTCTGATGAAGACGTCTCGTTACCACATAGGGAGCCAGCTGGAGGACAAAGCCAACATCTTGAGGGCAGCAAAACAGAGATGAAGACAACTTGAGTCCTTTACACCTTGAGCACACCTTGTACTACACCTGGAATCCACTACTAGATACATAGAAATCCTTCTAATGTATTTCCTTATATGTTTGAATCTGGGTTTTGTATTACTTGTGGCAAAAGCATCCTATTATTTGCAGCTAGAGCATCCTAGGCAACAGAGCATGGGACTGGAATTTCTCTCTTAGCTGATGGGAGCTTAGAGCTAATAAGGTTTGGGTATTAAGGTGATGTAACTGGTATCTTTGCCAGGACAGTGGGGTCATTCATGCAGCTATGCATGTCGGGATGTGACTCTTACTTTACAACCCAGCTGAGCTAGGGATATTGTATTCCTCTGCTTTTTCTTTTTTTTCTCTTTAATCAAAGTAAACCTGATTCTGAGCCCCCAGTCCTGTTCAGTGGGCTGATTAATCTGTCACTTCAGGGGCTCAAGCCCCTGAAAGATTGTGTGTAATTGGGTGAAAGTGTAGAGGTGTCCAATCCACTCATCAGCCTATAGTCCACACTGAGTTTTCCTCTGATGCCTCAGGTCTCTTCTAGTTTGGTGATTTTGTTGTTTCCGAGTCATACCCCAGGATCTTTGGTGAGACTGGAAATTCAGTGCCTAAGGCCTCACGTCCTCTTGAGATCTGGCCGTTACCCAGGACCCTGGAATGGGTTCTCATAATCAGCGTTTGTTTTTGTTTGTTTGTTTACCTTTTTCTATCTTTCTGGTTTCTGATGGCTCTCTTTGCCCTTTCCTGATCCTTCAAAGCCCTCCCCTCCCTTACCCCGACTCCCCCCTCTCCCTCTGAGTATCTGCATCATCTCTTCAATAAGCCACGGCTTCTACCCAGACAGGAAGATCAGTTAGCTTCAAGGAGCTTTTGCTTTCTGTCCTGCAAGAATTCCTAAGGCAAGAAAAAACAAAAAGCCTGATTAGCAGTGCCTGCCCGGAAAGAGAAGGAGGCAATGGAAAAATACAGCAAGTGAATTAACATCGCAATTATCTTGTCACAGGTACCTCAGAGGCGACTTGGGTAAACTCAGCCCAATAGGAGGGCTGACCCCATGGTGAGTGGCAGCCAGCCAGCCAATGAGAGTGAGTCAAAGAGAAAGAAGGCGGGTCCTCAGTACTGCCGGAGAAGCATTCCTGGTAGCATGCGACACCTGCCTCACAGCCTGGAATTGAGAGCCTGGGAAGCAGGCTGCCTGTTTCCTACCTCGGGTTCCTGAGTGTTCTTAAAAATACATTTCCATTCCCATAAGCATTCTCTCCATCTCTGCCTTATGGTCACACCTGGGGCTACTATAAATACTAACTTCACTAGGGAGTGGGAAGGATCCAGTGAGATAATGTAAGTGAAAGACCTTTGAGTTTTCGGAGTTGGGAGGCTCCTGGTCTTCCCCACCTCCTCTGTGGGGGTCATCCGTCTTGTGGCCATGGAGGTCCCTGTCAGCCTGTATCTGCCCCAGTCCTCCAGGTGGCGCTGGGACTCCTGGGCTTCTGGGCTTGCCTCAGAGGTAAACAAGAGCAGCAGTATATGCCCCTTGGATTGATACTATCTTCCCACCCATAGCTGAAAGGACCTTTGAGATCATTAAGGCCAACTCCCTAATTTACAGATAAGGGCCCAGGAGAGGCCAGCCAGGGAACTTGGCTCAGGTCATGTGAATTTATAAGCGAATAACACCAGGGTGCGGGCTCTTTTCTCCCAACCTTCCCTTATCACCCTGTTCTCCCAGTCTTGGTTCTGTCCCTGGATCCTCAGGTCTTTTGAATGTTTGACCTGTACTATCTTCTTGTTGCGTCTGAGGCCAGCATACCTCTTGCTGAAGGGTCTCTCTAGGTTGTTGGGTTATGGAATGATTAACCCAAGGACAATGATGGCGTATAGAGCCCACAGGCCTCATATCTTGGGCTGGGCTCTTGCTCAGTCTGTCTCATCCTTAGAGCATTTTTGGAAGGAAATGGGACTGTGGGTTACTCAGAAGGCAGCCATGGGCATTCCCCATTATACAGTTATTTTCTGGGCAAGCTCATTTGTGACTCTGACCTGAAGCATTTCAGTCTGGAGATGACCTGCAATCTAACCATGGGGCAAACAGATCTAACAAAAACCTTGGGGCATTCTGATGCAGGTAGCCTATAGAGTACCCTGTAAGCAACATTGGGAATTCCCTGGTGGTCCAGTGGTTAGAGCCCTGGTGGGGGAACTAAGATCCTGCAAGCCATGCGGCGCGGCCAAAAAGAAGAAAGAAATATCAATTGGTGAGATTGGGCAAAAGCTTCATAGGGTGATAATGAGAATTAAATAAGATGATGCGATGATGGAATGTAAAGTGCTTAGGCCAATGTCATACACATGGTAAGTTCTCAACAAATGTTCACTGTTATTGCTGTTATGATTATTTCAATCATGTCACTGTTCAGCTAGGCTCCTTGGTACTACTTCCTGTTTCTCATCTCTGCCTGGTCTGAGAGATCTTCTGTTAGTCTTCTTCCTCAACTCTCTACCTCTCCATCCCATCAAATAGATTTCTTATTACTTACTCCCGGCGTAGACTAAAATGCCAGGACTACCTCCTTCCCCCACTCCCCCACTCCTCAACCACACACACCCAACCTATGCTCTAGCTTGGCTCCTTGCCTCCTGCAAAATCTGGTTGTCAAGGTGTTGAGAGACTTAAAGACAACTTAACAGAAGTTGTCTTTGGGTGGGTGAGATTGTGGGTGTTTTTTTTGAAACTTCCTTTCTTTGCTTGTCTGCATTTTCTGATTTGTTTGTCATGGGCATGTATAGAATTTGTACCAAGAAAATATTCTTTTTAATTTTTATGAAATCTACTCACTACCTCTAGGAAACTTTCCCTGAAGGGTTCTGCTGCATTCTGAGCACTCCTTTTCACTTCCCGCCCCCTCAGCATCTCTCTTCTCTGTGCTCTGTGCTGTATTTGCATTCACTTGTGAGTCGCTCTGTAGATGTTCTTAAAGGGCTTCAGCATCCGTGAGCAGGCAGTAGGCAACTTGAGTGTAGAGGCTGTATCATCTCTTCGGTAGAAGAAATTTTCTACAGAAAATTCCTGTTTCCTTAGAAATAGCTTGAATGTTCCTTAGATGATTTTGGCTCTACGCCCTCTTCTGTACCACTGAGCCTAGGTGACTGAGAGTCAAGAGGGCTTGGTTAAACAGGGCTTGGTTCTGCCCAGCTGAACTTCCCATTGTTCCCGTTTTACCCTCTCTGACATCAGGGCTAGCAGCAGAGGGTGGTTTCTGGGGAACCCTGATGGCTATACAGGGTAGCTTTCAGCAGGGACTGACTGCATCATGGGGCTTGGGGCAGTGTCTTAACCTGAGCATGGATTCAACCTAGATCTTGCAAAACCTCCAGACTGCTACTTGTGTGACACAGAGAGAGTCTCAGGTAGCATAGCCATAGGTGGGAGAGAGTGAGGGGCACACAGTACATGGAAGTGCTGAGAGTGTCATACTAAGGGGAACAGTCTGGGAAGTCTTCAGAAAGGAGGTCTTTGATGGACCCAAAGGGATAGGTGAAGAGATGAGAGATGGGGGTGGGAAGAAAGGCAGGGGGCGAGGTACAGTACAGAGGAGAGAAGGCAGTGGGTGGGAGGATAGGAGCTGGCTAATAGCAGTAAAGACTAGTGGTTAAGAGCTTAAGCTCTGTGGTCCAAAGGCCTGTATTTGAGTCATTCACTAACTATGTGATCTTGGGATAGTTACTTACCCTCCACAGGCCTGGGTTTTCTTTTTTTTTTTGCGGTACGCGGGCCTCTCACTGCTGTGGCCTCTCCCGTTGTGGAGCACAGGCTCCGGACGTGCAGGCTCAGCGGCCACGGCTCACGGGCCCAGCCACTCCGCGGCATGTGGAATCTTCCCGGACCGGGGCACGAACCCGCGTCCCCGGCATCGGCAGGTGGACTCTCAACCACTGCGCCACCAGGGAAGCCCCAGCCTGGGTTTTCTTATCTGTGTAATCCAGCTAGTGGTAGTTCCTTCTTGTTAGAATTTTTATGAGGAGTTAATGAAATAAAGTTTGTAAAATGCACTTTAAATATCTAATAAATGCTAGCCAAGGTTACAGATATTATTATAATTACTATTATAAACTCAAACCTGGTATTTGTTTTGCAGAAGAATCCCATTGCGCATCCATTCAGGCCCTTCTTTCCCATATTTGTTTGCCTGCATGTGTTCATCTATCACGTAATGGTAATAGATAATACATATATACTAACGTAATAATAATATTATAATAGATAACATTTAAATTGCATACTCTATGTGCCAACCATTGTACTAAGTCCTTTATATGTATGAAACTCATTTAATCCTCCCACATAGGCTGTGAAGTAGGTACTATTATTATGCACCTTTTGTCGAGGATGAAATTGAGATACAGAGAAGTTAAGCAGTTTGCCCAAGGTCACACAACTAATAAGTGACAAAACTAAAATTTTTGGTTCCAAGGAATCTGGTTCAGAATCCAGGCTACTTGGCTATTGAACGCCCTTGCTGTTTTCAAAGACTCTGGGGAAAATGGAAGGACAAAAGTATGCATTAAACACTGATCCTACCTGTAGGAGATAGTAACCAGGAGGAGTGCTAAGACACAATAAGATCATAGCCAACCAGGGCAGTGTGATCATGGCTGCCTGGAGGTCTAGGTAGAGCTCGTGTAGGCCTCTTGGCACGCCTGAGTTTTCACTCATAATTAGCTTGGGCCATCAATGAAGTCCCTGTTGTAGGTTATCTAAGGAGACCCCACTAACTTAGTGCATTGCTGATAGCTTGTAGCCACAGTTGGTACCTCCTACCACATGGAAGGCTGGATGACAGAATGTGGTTGGATGGGTATAAATCCCCACAAATGATTGAACAAATCACTCAGAGTACACAGCCTATTGAGTGTGAGTTGTGTCATCGCCTCGTTGGATTGTTGTATCATTCACTGGCTGGCCACCTAGTTTTAGTTCCGTGCTGTTTTTCAGTTCAGTGATGTGACATCAGTAGCTTGAAAGTAGCCATGGTGGTAGTATCTACACCACAGAAGTCAGCGAACACTACAAATCAGCACCCCCATCCCCGACCAAGCTTGCTGTTAAACATTTCTCAGCACGCTGGCCCTAGAGATAATCAGATCTGGTGATTCTCACCTTGTTTCAGCGGACAGGATGCGCTGAGGGGGCTTGGTTGCTGCCTGAAGAAGAAGGAGGTGGTGCTGGGCAAGGTGAGAGTATGTGGGGTTCTGCACCGAGCTAGGCCAGCAATGTGTTTGCTTGTTTTTAATATGAACTTATGTGTAAGACTTTGTGTGAGGACAGTTCTTTTCACATTAAAGCTCTTTTCACAGTTCTTTTTCCAAAGTTCATTAAAAGCAATGGAAAGTGACTAATCTGGTCTAATCTTACATTATGGTCAGGAAGTGGAACTTTTTATAGTTCAGAGCCAGAAAAGTGAAGTGACTTTCTCTAGGTCTCCCAGAGCCTAGTCCACTGCTTTATATGAGGAAGATGACACCATGGCACCCACAGTGGGAGACAGACTCCTGCAGGCACTAACAGGGGCTTCCCTCGGCCCCAAGCCTCAGAGACTCTCACTGCTCTGCTCAGATAGGTGTCTTCCCTAGAGCTGCGTCCTCCGTGCCCCTTTGCCCTGGAGACGGAGTGGACCTCCAGCTGAGCCTTCAGGTGTTTTTCTCCCATAATGAACCCCCTCCTGGTACCTCAGGATGACTTTCTGCTTTTCTGAGCCCATCGTCTCAACTGATGTGAGGCCACGTTGAAAATCTTACCCTCACAAAATGGTTTTAAAACTTGCTCCTGACTTTTGGTTGGGGAGATGTGCTTAAAGCCTTAAAAACAAACAAAGCAGCTATTTTATTTTTTATTAAGCAAAGCTAGAAATGGATGTTAGGGCTTGCTGGAGGGCAAGTGGATATGGTGGTGTAGGGGGTACAGTTTAGGGAAGAGTGGAAGGGTGGCAAAGTGGGAAGAGAAGAGGATATGGAGTGAAAACATAAAAAGAAACATTTCAAAGAATCATTTTTAGTGGTAAGAAAATTTAACTACGGGTGCCAAGGGGTATACAATTTCCTGAGACTGTAGAAAATCTTGCCCATTGCTTCCCTCTAGCAAAACCTGATCTCTTGTGCTATCAGTCAGTTGTGCTTTATTTTGTAACCCCAGTTACCCAGAGCCAGTGAGTACATGAATGTGTTGCACAAACACAACTTTGTGGTAACGCCTCAATGAGGGATTCTGTAATATATGTGGTATTAGTTTGCTAGGGCTGCCATAAAGAAAAAGCACAGAGTGGGTGGCTTAAACGGACATTTTCTCACAGTTCTGGAGACTGGAGGCTGAAGTTTAAGATCAAGGTGTGGGCAGGTGTGGTTTCCTCTGAGGTCTTCGCTCCTTGTCTTGCAGGCGGGCACCTTCTTGTTGTGTGCTCACATGGTCCTTCCTCTGTGAGTGCACACATCTGGTGTCTCTGTGTGTCCAGATTTCCTCTTCTTATAAGGACAGCTGGATTGGATTAGGGCCCTTGCTAACAGACTCATTTTAACTTGATATCCTTTCTAAAAACTTATTTCCAAATGCTGTTACATTGGGAGGTAACTCAGATGTCTGAGATAATTCATATTTTGAGGTTGGGACTTTAATATATGAATTCTGGGGCACACAATTGAGCATATAACAAGTGTGTAGGCACTGTTTATCCGATATATGTGCATAGGACCCAGATCACATACTTGGATATTAACAGTGCCCCCTCATTGACACTGAGAGGTTTTATCATCTACACAACTTGACTGCCATGCCTTGGGCTGAGAGCTCATCAGGCGACATGCCTTTACAAAAAAGTCGCACGTTGACTTAAAGATTTTTGGAAGTTTCATCTCTCCTTCAAATTCTCTCTTGTTTTGTTTTCACCAGGAATCTATTTTCCTAGGTGGGATGTCCTCAAGGGACTTTCGATACTAGCAGAAGCTACTGATGTGGAAACAGGTGCACTGGCTGAACTTGACCAGTCGTAGCAAGGAGAGATCACTGCTCAAGGTAGACAGGGCAGGTGAATGTCAAGTCATCCCCTTCTAAAACATGTATTTAGTACTTTCTCTTGTGCTGTGTCACCCATTCCTTCATTCATTCTTTCCTGAATCCTGTGATATTTGTCAGGCATCTAAAATGGGCTGGGCAACTGCAGATAGACGGGTGAGTAATGTCATCAAGTTCCTGCCAGAATGAGTTTACAGTTCAGCTGTGCTAAATATTAAAGAAAATGGTTCAAATAGACAAAATTCTTGCATTTCAAGCAGAGAGGACCCTGAAGGGATCATGACCAGCAATTCTCTTGGACCTGGAATAGTGGTTTCATTCAATCTCCAGAAAAAGACTTTCTGTAGACTTTTTATGAGCTGAAGTAAAACTACTTCCTGTTTCCCCATACACACACATTCAAATGATTCAGAAGTATGAATTTTAGGTATCCCTTTAGTGACCTAGGTAGTGAAAAATAAACAAGAAAAATCATTATCTATGCATTTCTTGCCCCCTGCCCCATTGGATCATAAATCATTTGAGGATAAGAACTGAGGTATGTACTCTACAGCCCCAAGTGTTCTCTGCATGAAGTGAATACTCAATATATATACTCACTGATTTGACCTGAATCTCCAAGAGGAAGGATAGTTTAACCAAAAGCACTAGAATACTCAAAAATGTCATAACTCTCTGAGACTAAGGAAGGAGGAAAGACCTGATTACCCCAGGAAAAAAACCCAAGTGACTATGAGAAAGTCAGCACTCTCCTTACTTCAAGGGCACTAGAGACCTGTGTTCTTCAAGCAGTGAGTTGGAGAGGAGGGGTTGGCAGTAAATTCCACCTGAATTTCCTACTACCGTTCTAAGGTGTGGACTTGAATAGCCTATAACTTCAGTGTAATTGCTCTGTGGTCTGCTCTCTATAAGTAGTGGCTTATTTGTGGGTAACCCAGGGCTGCCTATGAAACTGCCAGACTCAGAAATTAAATCAATTCAATTCAACAGACATTTATTGTGTAGTTTAAGACAAGAGAACTCTCAAACAGCCTAGACTGTAAGGAGAGAAGAATCTAGGAATCTGGAGGGGTAGCTTAGAAGAAAGTTGGCCTTTGTATGTTGACAATTTCTCTTTTAGTTCTATACACTGGACTGCAAGACAGAGAATAAGTAGAGCTGGGCTGCTAGATGGGAAGATACAGGTCTAGAAAAGTGGAATGCTCCTCATTCCACACTGGTGATTCGATGATTAGTATAATCCAAACATGCACTTGTATTCCCTTGGCTAGTGATAGTTTTAGGTCATAGGTATGTGACCCAGTGCTGGTCAAGAAGAAATGAAAAGAACCAATGCAGGAGGACAGGAAGGGGAGAGGAAGGAAGGTTTCTGGGAAAGGCTAATACTGATAAAATGTTCTTCAATCATTGTTATGTTTCAGATAACAGACACCACTTGAACACTCTAAGCAGAAAAGGATGTAATTTAGAAAATCAGGTGCTTAAAAATCTATGGATGGGCCAGAGGAGAAGGTCCTAGGCTATACCTCCAGCAGTAACCTGCAGAGCCCTGCAGAAACGTTGGCTAGGGTGGCTGCTACCTGTGTCACAGTGGGGAAGCTGGGGGAATCAGGAAGGCACCACAGCAAGTGTAGCTCCAGAACTACACCCTTTATCCATATTTAGGGATCAGGAAACCACTTCCAGGGCCAGACTGTCCCTGCTTGGTCTGCTTGGGCGAAAATGGATGCCCCACTTCCTGCTTCTCTGTACCCAGGAAGCTGGTGACGGGGCACTGGGACTTCTGCTGATAGTAGAACAAAAGTCCAGTGCCTCCATGACCATGTTTGCCAGGAAACAGCAGGCGAAACAGACCACACTCTCCTCTCACATCTTAAGAAGGTGCATCTGATGTGCATTCTTCCATGTGGAGGAGCTCTGCTAGTGCAACCCTCCTGCACTCCCTCCATCCCTTCACACACCCCTTCCCAGGGGAGGTGGAGTGACGTATCTGATTGGTAGATTTGGAAGAAGAAACTTGACATGCATGAACCAGTCCTTCCTTCTCTTTCTTTTGGGAGTAAGTTGCCCACAGGAAGTATGTTCTTCCCTCCGCAGTTCCAGGGACAAGCTTTCCCTTGTGGGGGGGAAGTATGGTCCAGAGTTGCCTGGGACTGGCTGGGTGAATTGGCCTAATGTTGAAGTTCAGAGTTAGGAAGCTCACTTGCCTACAGCTATACTTGCTAATACAGACTTATCAGAAATAGGGTAATGTTTGGACCTCTATATGCCATCTTTTTCTTTTTTTAGTTCTTCTTATTTCTTTGTTGATTTGGGAATCTGGTGAGGAAACTAGGACTGGAGACATGGAATCAGACTCTCCTTGTGCTACTGAATGACACCAGGCTTGTGGTCTGTCACGATGCCTCCAGTTGTATAACCATAGCAGTTTTGAAAGCATTTCATCCTATATCTCATGTGATCCTCACAGCAACCTGTTGACAAAGGCAGGACAGAATTTGTTAGCTGAGGAGCTAACGCTGCACCTCTTAGTGCTTCCAACCTTTTCCATATTATGATACACATAGGACATTGCAAAAAATGTGTATATATATACATACATATATACATACACATACACACATACTTGTATATACGTACACATGTGTGTATATGTACATATCTCACTATGGAAAAGGGGTGCGGTTGCTGGTGCTGGAGGTGATGAGCCCAGAGATTCTGGTTGCCCTGGGCCTTACCTGGCTACTCCAAGCGTTGAGAAGATCAAAATCTCAGCACACCTATAACCCAGTCCCTGTCCACCAGTTGGGAAGTTCTAGCTTAGAGAAGTGTGCTAGCATTCAAGGCCACAAAGTTAATATACAGAAGTTTGAACCCAGATCCTCTGAATTCAAATCCAAAGAATGTCAGTGTAGCCTGAAATGGGGGAGGCATTTGTTACCATCACACGTCCTCACTATAGCCTACTAGGTCAGACAAGTTTCAAAGGAATGGCTTCTCCATCCACTCTGTCTACCAGCCTAATATCTATAAATATCTCAGTAATAAATCTATTTGTAGAATATGCCTACTACATGCCAGGCATATTCTAGGTACTGGGGATACCTCAGTGAACAACACAAGGTCTCCATAATCATAGAGCTTACATTCTACTAGAATCTTCCGTAAGTTCCATTTCGGGTTTCTTTAAATTAGAGCGAGAACTTAAAGACACAAGGCAATCTGAGTACAGACTTATCCTAAGATGTTTAGGACTTTTTCCCAGCCTTTTCCACATGTCGTTCCCATACCACTTCAACAGGAATTTTGTGTGTGTGACTTGTCCTCGTCAAGCCTTTCCAAAGTATACAGCATCATTTGTCACAGGGACAAAAGCTCTTTTTGCACTCGCATTTCATTGGTTTTCATAATAATTAAATTATATAATCAGAGTTTCAAGAACAACAGGCAGAAATGGGTTTGGGAACAGATAGCACCGACCCTGGTGAGCACACAGCTCAATTTGTGACCCCAGAAGTCCCTGAGAGGACCTCTACTACCTGAGTATCTGGAACGCCATGGACACTTGTGGGCTTATAGAGGGAACAGAGTCCGTTAACCTGGTGACTTGTCAGGTGGAGGTCAGTTTTAAGAGCTTCTGCCACACTGATTCACTATCTTCCCCAGACTGTATGCATATTGAACTTTGAGAGTAGCTTATGCCACTCTTTTATTGAAGGGCTCAAGTACTTATTCCAAAGCTTTACAAAGGTGGGGGAGACCAGGATTTGTACTTTTGTTTAGCTAGGTTTTGTTCTGTGTTTTTGTTTTTTAATAAAATTTCTAAAGGGAAAAACATGCCTCTGTGTTGCCTTTTGTGTGATATCTCATGATATGTGAGATGTTCTTTTCTCCACAATCCTCCCTTATGTATCTCCCCAGTCAGGAGTCCCAGCCCCTTCCTCAGATACCACTTCTTCCCTCAGGATAATGCAGCCCCAGTGCCAGTCTTTTCTTGTGCCTTACAGGTCCTGTCTCTCAGGCACCAAGTGAGTATCACTGCATTTTCCCTTAGCTCAGGCTTCTGCAGGCTCTGTAGGGGGGAAGAGGTGAACTCCGGTATGTGATTGGTACCAGAGGAGGGTAAAAGAGTAGAAGCAGGGGAAGACTAGCTTCTTTCCATCTGGAGGCAAATGTAAATCACTAGCCCCAAAATGCAGATTTCTTCAGAAAATCACCCAGTCTGGTCTTCTTTATTTTGCATTAGAAATTTATATTTATTTTATCATTATGGCTTGGCCCTGATTTTCCTGGCCTGGATTTCATGCAAATGAGTGCCCCCTTTAATGGATTTTATAGTTTATAATGTGTAAAAGATAGCCATTAAAAAAAAAAAAGAGTACCCCCTTTACTGAAAATGCCCCTTGCAGGCTCATTCAGGACATGTGGTACTGTGTTCAAATAGCATATCTCTGATGTGCAAGTTTCTCCCCATGAGTAGAGGTGGTGTATTCAGTCCATCCTCTATAATAGAACACCTGCTCTATGGGAGAGCCAGTTGCCCTCCCGTTTGTAAAGGGATAGGAAGAGAGTATGTGCCCATATGTATATACTGACAACAGCACACCAGAAAGAGCAAGCCATATCAGAAACAAACAGGCAATAATACTGATAAGTCAATGATAAAGATCGTTCAGTGTCCCATAGGGCTCCTAAATTGACAGTGAGATGATAGAGATTATTTAATCCAACTTGTTTATGTGGCAAATACAGAGACACTTGAGTGAAATGACTTGCAATAGACAGAGCTAGCCTGAGGCAAAGCTGGGGTAAGAATTCACTGACCTTTAGTCATTCATTGCATCTCCTATACCTGCTGTTCTCAAAGTGTGGTCCATAGACCTCTGAGGAATCCCTGTGACACTTCCTAGGTGTTCATGAAGTTAAAACTATCTTCATAATAATATTACAACATTTGTTGCCCTTTTCACCTTACTGACATTTGCACTGAAGGTGCAAAAGCAGTGGTGGGTAAAATTCCTACCATCTGAGCATGAATCAAGCAGGCACCAAGTTGTAGTAGTCATCATTGCCACACACTTGCAGTAAAAACAAATGCCAGTTTCATCTAAGAATGTCCTTGATGAAGCAGTAAAAATGCTTAATCTTATTAAATATTGACACTCTTCACAACATTCTGTGTAATAAAAGTTGGCGGTATGCAAAAAGTACTTTCATTGCATTCTGAAGTGTGATGGTTGTCTCTAGGGAAAGCACTTAGGCAATGGAACTGTGAGTTTGTGAGTAGAAATAGCCATTGTTTTCATCGAACATCTTTTCTTTTTTTTTCCTTGCTTGAAAGACTACAAGGCCAAGAATGCTTTTTCAGGCTGGGTGTTCGGCAGCTGTTTTCTCAACATGAACAAAGGGGGCCTCTGTCACTTCAAGGAAAACAAGTGATAGTATTTATTGCCGATGATAAAATTTGAGCTTACAAGCAAAAACTAGAATTTTGGAAAACTTGTATTCACCACTGTGGAGCTTGACAGCTTCCCCAAACTTAAGGATTTTTCCATAGAGATCAATGGTGATACTTATGAATGTGATTCTTTGATATTATATGGTGAAATGGGTCAACATTTAGAACATCTCCATAACTCAGTGAAGCAACATTTTACAATGACCTATGCGTGGTATTATAAAACCATACGTGGGTAAAAGATTCCTTCAAGGCGCACAATAGGCCAAATGGATTTTAATGTAACAGAACACTAGAAGTTCATTGGTATGCTTTCAGATTCCACATTGCAACTAATCTTTGAGAAACTTGTTACGTTTTGGTGCAGTATCAAAAAAGAATATCCACAATTATCTAAAAAGACTATTGAATACTCTGTTTTTCCAGCTACATATCTGTGTAAAGCCAGATTTTCTTCACATGCTTCAACCAAAACAACATATTGCTACACTGACTGTCTATTAATCCAGACCTTTAAAAAATTTGCAAAAATGTAAAACAATGTCACTTTTCTAATTTTCTTTGTTTTAAAAGTTTTTTTTTAATGAAAATATGTAATTTATGTTAACATGTAGTGGATTTATTGTAATTTTAAGTTAATTAATAAAGATTTTAGATTTTCTACCAATAGATAAAACCTACATAAAATTTAAGAGTAAAAGGGTCCTGAGACTAAAAGGTTTGAGAGCCACTACATTTCACCATGCTGCCTTCCAGAAAGTGGGCTGGAGGATGTACTTCCTTCCCCTTTACCCAAATAAATCAATGCTATTGCTGTTTTATTTTTAAATCCAACATGCCCTCTTCCTCCAAAACTGTTAAAAAGTAAACGGCAAAAGTGCTGCAAATACCTGAAACCAAAAGACCCAAAACAATGAGAGAAGGCAAAAGAGTGAATAAAGGAGTTTCTCCAAAGCCTGAAAGGCTGACCAAGCACCACCTCCCCTCTGGCAGCCTGGCAGGAGTTGCCTATTTCTTCTTTTTTTAAAAAATTAATTAATTTATTTATTTTTGGCTGCGTTGTGTCTTCGTTGCTGCATGCGGGCTTTCTCCAGTTGCGGCCAGCGGGGGCTGCTGTTCATTGCGGAGCACCGGCTTCTCATTGCGGTGGCTTCTCATTGTGGAGCATGGGCTCTAGGCGCGCGGGCTCAGTAGTTGTGGCTCGCGGGCTCTAGAGCACAGGCTCAATAGCTGTAGTGCACGGCTTAGTTGCTCCGCGGCATGTGAGATCTTCCCGGACCAGGGCTCAAACCCATGTCCCCTGCATTGGCAGGCAGATTCTTAACCACTGTGCCACCAGGGAAGCCCCGCCTATTTCTTTTTACTTCACTGGACTAATCTTACATCCATCCACCCTCTCCCACCCCTTAAGTCTCAGCCCTGTCCTGGAACGCTAGTGTTCTCTGGGGCCTTAAAACATAAATGGCCTTATTAAAGCTTTGGGCTGACACTCACCCCCAGGCCCCTCCTTTCTTGTGTCCCCTCTGGGATGACAGTGCAGGGAAGGGTTCTCTCAGATCGAGCCTCCACCAGCTTGCTGTCTTCAGGCTCAGGGCTGAGATGGAAAGGGAAGGGCTCTGTTTGTGGACTGAAAAGGAAATGTAAATCTCTCAAAGGCCATGTGCCAGAAGCTGCCAGAAGACCATTTCCCTGTTAGTAAACAGGGCCACCGGGGCCATCCTTCTCTCTTTTAATAACCTGTGGGACACCTATTGATTGCACATGCTGGTCCCTCATAAATTAGAAGAAGGATGGCTTCCGGTTGCTCAGGAGCTGTGTGGCTGGAGAAATTGCTCACTAATACTTCGTGCTCATAGAGCACAGTGCATCGCACCACAAAAACAGGTGCTGAGAACACATGGGAATCAACTCCAGTGGCTGCGGAGGCTTAGGGGCGTGCTGCAGACCTTAATTAGGCTGTTTCTCGTGCTCCTGCTGGAGACCTACAGACACACTGATTGCATGCCTCCTGCTACAGCATGCTCTTCAAATGGGAGGGAGCACCAAAATCTGGTGGGTAGGAGACAGGCCTGCTCCCATCTTTACCTCCTCACCAGTATGGGAGCCAGCAAGTAGGAAGGAATGTTCATGTCTTGTGCTGTGGTGGAAAGAGCACCGAGTTAGGAACCAGAAGACACTTTCTAAACTCCTGTTTCAACCATTTACAGCTCCGTGATCTTGGGCAAGTCCCTCAATCTCCCTGAATCTCAACATCTCATCTGGAAAGTGGAGAAAGTAATAATACCTAAGAAAATAAGCCTGCCTGATGTGCTCTCAGTAAACGAGTATACATTGCTAACACTGAATTCGAATCAGTTAAAAGACATGGCGGCGACAGGTACAGGACTGAAACGATTTCTTTCTCCCACTTCCAAAACCTGGCATCAGGAACTTTCCATCATTATCCTTAGCCAACACCTTGCTCTTAAGTAAGAAGTGAGGCCATGGAACTCATAGCTTGATAAGTGGGAAATGTTTCTCTCATCCTTCTGTCTTCCTGTGCCCCTCCTGACTTGGCTTCCAGGTTTAAAATTCACTTCACAGGGACCTCTCTAAAGTGGATAGCAAACACAGAAAAACATGCCAGCATATCTCACCATTCTACTGAAAAACTTGACACCCACATGCCTATTCTTGGCAGAACCTTCAGAGTTTCCCTGACTTTAAGGCTCTGGGTAATTGTGTCCACTTAATGCTTTTCCAAAATGAGTAGCACTCTCCCTGCAGTTCTACCATGGTCCCTTTTGCCATTGCTAATTAAAATGGACCAGAAGGACAGTGTGTATAACCGTGTTTTCCTACCCCTTCCCCTGGTCCCGGAAATGAAATCTGCTGTTTTGGGACAAAGTGTGTAGTGGGTTGGATGGTACCCAACCCCCCACCCCCACCCCCACCAAATATGTCCACATCTTGGAACCTATGAATGTGACCTTACTTGAAAAAAGGGTCTGTGTAGATGTAATTAAATGAAGGATCTTGAGATGAGATCATCCTGGATTACGTGCGTGGGCCCTAAATCTCCGGTGCAAAGTGTCCTTATGAGAGACAAGAGGAGAAGAAACAGACATGGAGGAGAAGTCTATGTGAAGATGGAAGCAGAGTGATGTGGCCACGAGTCAAGGGATTCTCAGGCCACTAGAAGCTGAGAGAGGCGAGAAAGTATTATCCACTAGAGCCTTTGGAGGGCGTGTGGCCTAGCTGACACTTTGATTTCAGACTTCTGGCCTCCAGAACTGTGAGAGAATAAATTCTGTTGTTTGAAGCCACCTAGTTTTGTTACAGAAGCTCCAGGAAGCTACTACAAGTGTGCTCCCTGGGGATGGACCCCAGCTCAGGTTCTTCAACCGGAGATGTTTCCTCCCCCTATGAGAAGATCTGTCTGAGAACAGCCTCAGATGGCCCAGTCAGCAGCCAACTCTCAGAAAGTCCAAACCCCCATCTGGTGCTGTGGCCAAGCATCTGCATGGGAGAACGCATCCTGGGGTATTTTCAGCAACCATTGGTGGGCAAGGCATAGGGGAAATGGCCTGAATTTTGGAAATGGACCTTGGTTTAAAACTCAACTTCACTATTGGCTCTGTGCCTCTACACAAACTACTTGCCTTCTTTGTGCTTCAAGTTCCTCATGTATAAAATGAGGAAAATAATGCCTACCTTGTAGGCAGGAACGGATCCAGGATGTGAGGCATGCATAAGTTTAGGGACCCTTTCAAAAAAAAGAATCCAAAGTTTCAATGAGGAGAGGGGCCTTGAAAGGGCCTTGTGTTAGTGAGGGGCCCTGAGGCTTAAACTAAGCCTGCCTTTGGTCACAGGGTGTTCTGAGGATTACAGAAGAAAACATGAAGCCCTACGCAGTGCCTGGCTTCTAATGGGTGCTATGTGAGAGCTAAAGCTGTCTGGATAAAGACTTGAACACTAAGTGTCTCCTGAAAGGTACGTAGATATGTTTGCAATGTGTAGAAAAGTGTCTGGTAGGATGCATTCCGTGGCACGTTGCTAGCTGTTGCCTTGGTAGCCATTTTCCCTTTCTTTTCCGTAACAGAAAACTGACTTTTGAGGGGATGGCCATGTACTCAGCTAAAGCCTAGCTTCCCAAGTATCTCTCGCAGCAAGGTGTATTTATGAGACTAAGTTCCGGCCAAAGAAGTCTAAGCAGAGAGGTGTAAGAGACTTCTATAAAGTCTTCTTATGGGAGAGTGACATGAGTTGAATTGTGGACCCTTGCAAATTCATATGCTGAAGTCTTAATTCCCAGTATCTCAGAATATGACCTTATTTGGAAATAGGGTCCTTGCAGATATAATTAATTGAGATGAGTTCACTAGGGTGGGTTGTAATTTAATATGAATGGTGTCCTTATAAAAATGGAAAATTTTAACATAGACACACACACATTGGGAGAATGCCATGTGACAATCAAGGCAGAGAACGCAGTGATGCTTCCAAAGGCCAGGAACGACAGATTGCCAGCAAATTGCCAGAAGAAAGGAGAGAAGCATGTAATAGGTTTTTTCTTATAGCTCTCAGAAGGAACCAACCCTGCTGACACCTTGATTTCGGACTTTTAGCTTCCAGAACTATGAGTTAATAAATAGATTTCTGTGGTGTAAGCCACTCAGT
Organism: Pseudorca crassidens; assembly: GCF_039906515.1. Classification (NCBI taxonomy): domain Eukaryota; kingdom Metazoa; phylum Chordata; class Mammalia; order Artiodactyla; family Delphinidae; genus Pseudorca; species Pseudorca crassidens. The sequence goes on along the minus strand of NC_090296.1, from coordinate 36,973,747 downwards.
TTGTGGTACTTTGTTACAGCAGCCCTAGCAAACTAATACAGAGAGATACTCCCTTCTTCACCACTTTTCCATTCTGCTGCCTGGAATGCAGATAAGAGGGCAGAGCCTCCGTTAGTCATCTTGGCCTTGAGAATGAGAACTACATTCACAGATGGTAGATCAGAGAGCTAGCAGCCTGGGACCCTAAAAACTTCATGGAGCTACCAGACTAGCCCTGGACTGCCTACCTTTGGGCTTATTTTCCTGAAAAATGAATAAACCTGAAATTTTGTTGTTATTGTTTTGTTTTTTTGTTTTTTGAACCATAGCTGAGCATAATCTTATACACACAATTTTGATAAATTAGTTACTCTTTGGAGAGATGACTAGGATTAGGTATCAGTGGTAGGGAAATTTTAGCTTTATCTGTAATGTCTTAATTTTTATATCAAGAATATATTCATGTATTCTTCCGTAATTAAAAATATATTTCTTTTATAATAAATTATAAGGAAAAAAAGAGGGATGAGAACCTATAGATAAAAGAGACCAAGAAATACACCAACCAATTGCAATGTGTGACCCTTATTTGGCTCCTGATTTAAACAAAAATATTTTTTTAAATTATTTTAGATAATTGAGGGAATTTTAATATTAATTGGATATTTGATATTAAGGGCTTACTGTTAATTTTTCTGTATGCTAATAATATTGTACTTATGTATTAAAAACGTCCTTCCTTATCTTTTAGACTCTATAACAGCGCGGCTCGGCTTCAGCGCCATTGTTACTTTGAGCCAGACAGTTCTTTGTGGTGGGGTGTTCTCTTGTATGTCGTAGGATGTTTGCCAGCATCTTTGGATTTTACCCACTAAATGTCAGTAGCACCCCCCCCACACACACGTTGTGACAATCAGTAATTGTCTCCACACATGGCCAGATGTCCCCGGGGTGGGGTGAGGGGCAAATGGCACTGGGTTGAGAACTACTACCATAAAATTGAGAGATATTTACTGAAATATTTATGGGTGAGGTGATTGGATGTTTGGGTTTTGCTTCCAGATAATCCAGGTGATGGTGTGGGTAAAGTGTTCCACAGTAAAAAGTTTAAAATATATTTTAAAAAATTGAGCCTATTTAGACTTCTCTTTCTATCAAATGGTGGACTCAATATTTTAAAATATTTTCTTACAATGAAATCTGAATATATTGGACTTAATATGGTAAATATTTACCTTTCTTCGTCACAGATTTTTGTCTCACGTCTCCTACATGACCATTAAAATGCAAGGCTCTGGGTTCCAGGTCTGACTGTGGGCAGGGCGCCCTCCCTCCCCAGCACTCTCTCCCACATGCTAGCTCAGCTCCACCCTGCTGCTTTTTTACCCAGGGGCTCCTCTTGGGCCCTACTTCTCTTACCCGGTGACCTAACCCCTGAGGCCTGCCTCCCAGCTCTGCGCTGTGGACCTCCTCCCCTAGTCCTTAAGCTCTAGCCCAGAGCGGGCGCGTTTAGAGCCGGATTCATTAGGGCCTTGCTGCCTTGCCGTCCCTCAGAGAGTCCAGGCCGTTAGCTTCCGGCTGACTGTTTGCAGAAGCCTTGTGCCCTGCCAGAACCAGGCCAACACACTCCCTTTATACACGCACCACACCTACACCCATATTCTGCACCTGCTGCTTCGCTTGGCCACCTGCTCAGGATGCTCTTAGGCCTCCGTGCTGCTCATGCTCCCCTGGTGCCTCTGCTGAGACTGACTTTCAGGCCCACTTGGTCCTCTCAAGGCCCTGAGCTTTCTGGGGTTTAGGCAGGACCCCCTCACGACGTCGGCTAAGAGTTACCACCCGAGTCCACCAGGGGTCAGTCGGAGTGTCGGTAGGAGCAGGGGCCTCTGAGCTGGAGCCACTGGGGGTTGAAAGATCTCTGCTGAGGGGCTATGCAGTTGGGCCTCTGGGGCCTTGGTGGGGCTGCAGGCTCAGCTCCCCACCCGAGGTCTGAGGGGCAGTAGGCTCTGTTTGCGAGATGCCCAGGAGCCCATCCGCGGCTGAGACACCTCCATCAGCCCAAGGCGGGTGGAAACAGCTGAGGCACCGAGTAAACTGGGACTGCAGACAGTCTTCAGACAGAGCAGGGTGCAGCGTGGAGTACGATGGGCCTGGCTCTATTTACACAGAAACTGTTCCAACCACAACTGACAGCTTTCAGACGTGGGCGGTATCTATCTGGTGGAAGGATCTTTGAGGTGAGAGCGTGGCAGGGGGCCTGAGCACCCCCACTTCCTCTGCCTTTCTGACTATACTGTTGTCAAGCTACTAATCCTGGTTCTGCTCCATTTTTGTGCCCCTTAAAGGAGTAGAATGAGGTGAAATCTGGCCACCTACTTGCCTGGGAGGCAGTCATGGCCGCTGGTGAGTTTCCAGTGCTTTGAGAGCTGTGGGTGGCTTTATGTGAGGAGTCATTTCCCTCCCCTTCATAGAAACCGGATGATGTGTGGGTTTACAGCAGGGCTTAGGATCGGAGAGCCCTGGGTTCAAATCGCGGGTCCTCTATTTATTAGCTGTGTGAAACAGGAGGCAAGGTGCTCAACATTTCTGTGCCTCACCTTCCCCATATGTGAAATGAGGATAATCCTGCCTGCTTCATGGGTTGTTGTCTATTAAATGAATTTATATGTGTATATATATATATATATATCAAATATATACTTGTATATATTATGTACGCATATAATGCAAAGGCAGGACAGGAAAGAGTAATGTGATGTTTCATGTCAGAGAGGTGGGGCATTGTTCTCAGTCTACACAAGTGGCTCTTCCTTTCCGCAGTCTCAGTAGACACCTACTTATGATATTTGAGGGGTCAGTCATACTGCCTGTGCCCATTACCATAGCTCTCTCTAACAACAGCTACAGTCTATTGCGAGCCTGATCATGTATAGATAGAGACCCTATTCATCCTTGGCCCTTTTGTCAAGCAAGTGAAGTAGACCCAGCAGGAAGATTGCCGACTGGCAAGTGCGGGGTGGGGGTGGGGGGGGGGGCAGGGGAGAGCCATTTAAGATTCTGGAGGAAGAGCATTATTGAAATAATCAAATCTAGGCACAATAGGACTACTGTTATCTGAGGGTGGAGGCCTACTGATTACTCAGAGGTGTTTGAGGTTAGGGCTCACCAGCCGCAGAGCTCCTAGCCTCTGTTTGTGGAAACTTGTTTTTGCCTACACACCATCCCCTCCCCCTTCCTCAATACCAAAGGGTCCTTTGGGAACCACCCGTCTTCCACTCTTTCCATGTAGTTCAGGTGGGGATGACCTCACCCCACCACGCCCACTCTGCTTCTAGGGCAGGTATATGACCCAGACTTGGCCAACCACAGTCACAGTGATTGGTTGAGGAGTAAGTCCTTTGTCCAGGGAGGGTCAATGAGAGTCAGCACTTCTGCTGAAAGAGGCACTCTTTTTCCACTGGAGTTGCTAAGCTGAGAAGATGTAAGCCAAAGCCAGTGGTGGCCACCTTCGCCACTGCATGGGCAGAGTCTACCTGAGAATAAAGACAGCAGAGGGAGAGGGCAGATCCAAGAGACAGAGTCACGTAGAGTTCTTGTTGCCCTTGCTGAGCACCTGAAACTAGCCATTCCTGAAGCTGTCAAGTTTTAAATTACATGAGCTAACATATTGCCTTTGAAAAGACAGCCTGAACTAGGTTTTTGTTAATGGCAACCAAAGGGGTTCTGACTAATTCATCTTTCTATTTACTTTTATTTTGATGAAAAATTTGCCATTTTTTACATTGTGGAGTAAAAAGAGAAGTCTGACATGTTTGACAACATACTTTCGACAGTTCTATCTATTTCTGACAAGGACATGCTGGGAAGTTGTGGGAACACATCCCCTGTGTCCGTCCCCCTCCTTTCTGAGTACACTTTTATTCAGAGCTACATAAGTGTATGCTAATGACCTTACGATGATGACAATCAGATCTGCGCTCCAAGAAGATTATAGCAGAGTCATGAGTAAGATTAGAGTAGGGAGAGACAAGAAGCAAAAAGTCTACCCAGGAGGCCAATCTGATGATTCAAATGAGAAGTGATAAGGATCTTTATGAGGTGGTAGCCACAGAAATGGAAAGGAGAGAGCCTGCAGAGGTAGGATTGTCATGGGTTTGCAATATGTTAGAGGGTGGAAGAGTCAAAATAAAATGTTTTCATCTGCAAGGCCTGACCACCCTGTTTTGTACTTATCTCATAGCTCTTTCTCTTGCCCTGTCTGCCCAGCTACACTAGCCTTTGTGCTCACTGTGCCCTCTGCTCAGGACACTCTTACCCCAGATAGATAGTGGTTCATTTCTTCACTTCCTTCAAGGCCTCTGCGCAGCTGGCAGTACATCAGAAAGGCTTCCCTGAACTTCCCCTCGAGCTGTTTATTTTTACAACCCCCATCCTAGTACTCCTTATACCTGCGTAATTTTTCTCCATAGTATTCAGCCCCTCATTGACTGTGTGTGTGTGTATATATATATATATATTTCTTTTCTGTCTTTCTTGACTAGAATGCAAGCTCCACGAAGGCTTGGTGACTTCTGTTCCCTGCCAAGTCCCCAGAACCTAGAACAGAATCTGGCACAAAGTAGATACTCAACAAATACGAGTAAAGAAATCTTGAACAACTGGGACAGTGATGTGGCATTGACAAAAACAGAAACACGGGGAGAGGAGTGGGGCCAGGGTTGGTGGAGTGGAGGAGTGAGGTGGTGAGTTAGTTCAGAGCCCATGGAATTTAAGTTTAGATGTGCAAATAGCACTATCAGGCGGGTGGCCCAAGTGCTGATCGGTCTGGCACTCTGGGAATTAAGCATTAAAGGCTGGTGGAAGCTCTGGCGTCAGTGAAATTCCTGAGGAGACCATGGAGAGAGAGACCAGACATGGGTTCAGAGCCCTAGGGAAAGCCTACGGTGACCAACTAGTCCTAGGGTGCCCAGCACTGTCCTGGGTTAAAAACTGGAAATCTAGCTTGGGAACCGCCTGAGTGTCAGGCAAATTGAGAAGGGCCTAAGAAGGCCCTTCCACTGAGGTAGAAGGAGGGGAAGGACTGGTTGGAAAAGGCAGAGGAAAAGCAGCCTGGAGCTTCCTCACAGAACCCAAGGAAGGGGAGGGCTCTGATAAGGACATGTCTCCACTCCTTTCTCTCCTCCCCCGAGACCAGTTTGGTTCTAACTTTCTGAGCCCAGGAAGGCTGAGTTACCTCTGAGCTTCCCCCGACCCCACCTCCCAGCAGCAGTTGATGGCTTCCTGGGAAGCCTGGCAGTTGGTTTAGTTCCAGGGCCAGGCCCCAGACCAACTGGAGCAAGAGTGAAGCTTTAAATTCTGGTGTCTGGGATCTTAAGTGATACCCTGGGTAAGGGGTTCTCAGTCAGTGATCATTTTCTGCTTGTCCCAAAGTAGAGTTTAAGAGGGTAAACAACTCTGCATTTGCCTAGCCACTGGGGCTAAAGAAACAGGAAGTTGCCTCTTCTCTCGTAAACAACACCAGCCAAGATTAGCAGCACTCGTAAGGTGCTAGCTCTTAGCAGTGGGCACTGAGTTGAACCCAGGACTAACTTTCAAGTGAGGGAAATGATTGCTGGGTAGATAGAAATTCAAAAAAATCCTAAGGGACTTTTTTTTTTTTTTTTCACGGTATGCGGGCCTCTCACTGTTGTGGCCTCTCCCGTTGCGGAGCACAGGCTCCGGACGCTCAGGGTCAGCGGCCATGGCTCACGGGCCCAGCCGCTCTGCGGCACGTGGGATCCTCCCGGACCGGGGCACGAACCCGTGTCCCCTGCGTCGGCAGGTGGACTCTCAACCACTGCGCCACCAGGGAAGCCCCTAAGGGACATTTTCAAACCTCTTTCTGAACTTGGTAGTTCTTGGAATAAGTCTTGAACTAAGTATTTGGAATCTTGGTTATTCTAAAGAGCAGATGAGACAATAAATTATAAAGTACCTCAAGATGTGTAATTTAATTCCATAATTAAAAGTGTATAATTATTTTAAATAATTACACAAATACAAGGTCTTATCACTAGGTCTCATTTGAAATGAAAGAACTGTCAATATGTGATCTATAGAAAACATGGTCCCTGTCCTCAGAGAATGCTATGGCTTACCTATCGAGTCAGTACATATTCCCAGCTCATGATAAGAACTTAACTATATTTACTAACTGATATTTAAGGAAGTAGAAGTAAATGTTGTGTCAACTCCCCGACTCTCTCACCCCTTCCCAGCTCCCTACAATATTCACATCCACCTTCCCAATGAGCATGGAGAAAAGGCCAGAGTGTGGCCATATTTCCAGCCATCTTTCTTCACCCACAGACCTGTTCTGGGAAGAAAGGGTCAGGAATGTGGCAAGCCTGAGTTTAAATACATTGCCTAGAAATTTAATTCAGTAAGTGTTTACAGGCCATCTACTTGAAGCCTAATGCTGCATTGGGCCCTTTGGGGATCTAAAAGAAGGTCCCTGCCCTTAATCTCACTGGAGTGAAAAACTCCAAAAAAGTCCCCCAAATGAGGTCCTGTGTTATTAACTGCCAGTGTTAGTTGTAAGTGTGAAAAAATTCTGGAAAAGGGAAACATTAATATTTTAAGCAGACTTTATATTTCATGGAGGCTAGGCCATGAACTGGACAGCCTGTCAAGAGAAGGAAACTTGATGAGTCAGGGTGTAGTAAAATGAATAAGTATGGCAGTTGGAAAAACAGTGACAAGACTTTCTGCTGAGATCTAGCTTGAGAAGGAAGGGGGAAATGCTTCATCATTCCTTTAAAAATATGGATAGCTTTCAGTAGTATAAAAAAACCCCATGGCTCTTAAGAAGTTAAAGGGCTTAAATGAAGACACCTCCATACCCTGGGACTTGAGCAGATAACCTGGCACTTAGGCATTTAAAACCCCAGGTCTCTCTGGAATATGAAAGCCCACTGTGCTGGGAAGAAGCACTAGCAACTGGCCGATACAGCTTTATAAATTCATTAGGATAGGAGAGGTTACGCTATGGTAACAATGAACCTCTAAATCTCAGTGTCTTGATACAATAAACATTTATTTCTTGCTCATGTTACATGTCCAATATAGATAACAGTGCAGTGGGGTGAGCTCTATTCCATATAATCTCCCAGGGACCCAGGCTGATGGAGATTCCCCATCTTGGAATGTTACCATCTTATCATATGGCTTCCAGGGTTGCTGTAGCAGGGGAAAGAAATCTGCTGTGTCACGCAAGATGTTTAAACGACCCAAGTCTGTAGGTGGCTTATATCACTTCTACCAACACGCAGTTGGTGAAAACCCAACCATAAGCGAAAGGAACAATGGGATATATCAACTTCCTTTGTGCCCTGAAAGAGGAAAAGTGAAATAGGATTTAGTAAACACACTGCGTTATATTCATCATGACCTATGATGTAAAGAGTCTTACTCTATTGATAATAGCTAACACATATTTTGCTAATCCTTATAATAATCCTGTGAGGTAGCTTTTATTGTTATCTCCATTTTAAAGATGAGGGACGTGAAGGAAAGAGGAGTTAAATCACTTACTCAAGATCCCACAGCCAGTAACTTAGCACAATAGAGTTTCAAACTCAAGTAGTTTTTCTCCAGAGTTCACACTCTTAACCATTATGCTATACTACCTTTGTCATTGATTTAGTTAAATCGGAAGTCAAATCATGGCCCCATGTACTCTGAACCTCTCACACTGGGGTATAGAAAGCTTCTAGCAATAGTGCTAGGCTTGACTTTCAGCAGGCCCCCTTGCCAGTATTGCCATAGCATCCGTAGTATAACTCTATTCACAGTGTTTTTGACCTGCCTATCTTGGCCTTCTATCTGTTCTAAGGGATGTGGCTGAGAACTTAATGGTGTATAAACTGTACGGGTAGGTGCTGTTTCTCAATGCAACACATTCTTGCATAGGCACCAGCAATTGTCAAAGGCATTGTGTCCTCTATTTCTGTCCTTGGGTGAGGCATTCTTGTTCCCCTGTTCTTAAGTGCTCTCCAGCATAAGTTCTTTTCATTCTTTGTAGAACAGAGGTTAAGTGAACTATATTTTTCTTCTAAATCAATGTAATGGAGCAGCTTATGTACAGCCAAGTGGTGGCGGAGACACTGGCAACTGGCCCTGAGCATGGCTGAGTAATGGTGTACTAGGAATCCAAGTTATCTCAAGCCTCAGACTTATTCAGGTTTGCTTACGTAACCCACGTGTCCAAGGTTAGACCAGCCTGGAAGCAACATTAGGGCTATAATTTCAATTACGTCCACATTTTAAACCTAATATGAGCTGGAATTTTGTTCACTGCTGTATGGTGAGCATCTAGAGCAGTACCTGGCATATAATAGACATTCAATAAATGTTTGTTGAGTGAATTTGTTGACTAAATTCTGATCTTCTTTGGAGACACTGGTGTACTGGGAGAGCATTGACTTTAGAATCAAATAGACTTGGGTTCAAATCTTACAAGCTATGTGACCCCTTGTAAGTTATTTTTTCTCCCTAACTTCATCGTTCCTCATCGATAAATGAGGCTAACATTACCTACCTCTTAGATAGCTATGAGAATTAAATGTGTTAATTCATGTCAAATACTCAATACACTGTAGCTAGGTATGGCTTCTGTCCTTACCAGAAAAATTCCTGGAAATCCAGCTGTTCCTCAACGTTCCCCTTAAACATTTCTGAGTCTTCAGGGGTACCTTAGGTACGTTCACAAGTAAGTCTTCTTGGCTACAGAATCCCGCTCTTCTCTTGGGTTCCCCATCAGCTTCCTCCTCCTCTGCTCTGGTTTCTTTTGGTCTTGTCTGATGCTGAGTTCTCCACTGCCATTTTGCAGTGCCCACTATGTAGGGTGCTAATATCTGAGCTGATACACTGCCTCCTACTGGAAGCCAATGATGTCAACACTGAGTCAACAGCACTGAGGCCACTGCTGCTGCTGCCACCCCCTGAAGCTTTCACCAAAGGCACCATCATTGCCCATTAAAGTCACTGTGTGCTTCTCTGCTAGGCCACCTCACTGGGCTGTTGCTTCCAAGGACAAGAATCCCCCTGCTGAAGCAGGAAGCATGCTTAGGCTGTTCCTATTACCCTGGTCCCAAATGGCTCTGCAGATTGAGGAGTATTCCTGATCCACACTCCTTTCCCCATGTCCCCATTGTGTTGTTTGTGCACCCCAATATCTCACAGAAATTTTCTGTGACTGTGCCTACCTCAGTTCTCCACCACCCCAGGCCCATCCCGGGACTTGGTCACATCCATAGCCTGCTGGGTGGGAACAATCTGAGCGGCACACACCAACTGTTACTCAAAACCAGTCCTTCCCCCACAAGTCATCTGTGGCAGCTCGTGTCTACCAGTTTCTTCCTCTCCTAGAAAGAGTCCTTCCTTGGTGGTTCCTGGGTCCCTCATACAAATAGGTTCCTGACAGGCCTCCCCACTGGCTCTCTAGACCAGCCCTGACAGGTCTGAGCCCCAGAATAAATATGGCTGTCTCCAGCCCAGATCCTCGCCACTTTTAAAAGGGGAAAAATCGACAGTAAAGGTTAAAACATAACTTTCTTGGGACCATCAGAGCTGATCAACAGAAACTTAATACTGAGATTTCAAAATAAGGACTTCTTGGATAAACATTAGAAAAACAAAGGGGGCACTGATTGAGATGATTTGGTAAAAAGTCCTAACCTTTAACAGATGGGCGAAATTGCACCAAAATCAGTGACAAGGAAGTTACCTGCACATCTGGCGTCAGTGATCTACAAAAGCTGATGGAGCTGGGAAACTCAGAAGAACTAGAGGAGGTACCCTTTGGGGATGTTTGACGAAACAAGGGCTATCACAAGTGCTAGGGGCTGTGCTAGGAGCTTTTCATACACTATCTCTAGTCTTCCACCCTGTGTTACTGGAAAAAACCACCCGTCTCCATCCACTCCCTCCCATGCTCACTAGACGAGGCCTGGGAGGAAAAGAGCCTTGTCTCTCAGAGTGAGTGTAATCTGGGGCCCTCAAAAAGTACAGTGGGTGACTTTAAAGCTTTGACAGAGTCCTTGGACATGTTAAGGGAAAGCAGCATTTGCAAGTAGGGACTGGAGAGAGATGAATTGCTCGCATAGATCATAGGAAGAATCTGTTTTTCCCTTGAGGATGGCAGCAGAGGTGAAAACAGGCAGAAGAGAAAGAAGAGGAGGTCTGAGAGCCGTGGAAAACACCTGAGGAATGAGAGACTGAGAGAGATGATATTCATTTTTTGGTATGCTTGGCTGGCTCTAAATCCCTCTGTGCACTGTGAAAAGGCCTTAGATGAGTGAGTTTTCATTGAAATTAAGGAAAAAGCTGAGCTCCACAACTAGATTGACATGGCGCAGTTCCGAAGCCGTGTGTGGGGATGATGAGACACTATTCCAGAATTCAGATAACCTTGGGGAAGCAGGAGCTCACAGAGAGACCATTCACATCCCCAGCAAGTTTTCCCAGGGGGCACATGGGACACTGTCTGTACCTGTGTGATGGGTGTCTGAGCACATCTTAGCTAAAAATTAAGGGCCAGGAAGACCCTCTGACTGACCTCTGCTTATTTATACCTGTAGCCACATGGTTTGTATGAGTTTTGAATTGTTTGTCATTTTGCATCCCATTTATAAACATTTCCAATGTCATTAAAATCTCTTTGGAGACATATTTTAAAAGTTTTTGCACAATATGGGTGTACCTTAATTTTCTTAACTCTATAAAATTGAGCATTCTGGCTGTTTCCAGCCTTGTGTTTTGTTTGCAAATAATTTTTTACTGAGCAGCAGTTTGTCTGATACCAACCAGTGTTCTTGGCCTTCCCCAATCAATAGGAATTGACTAGAGGACAGGCAAGGCTTTACTGGGGCTCCTGCAGCTGCAGGAGGGAGTGAAAACAAGTAACAGTTTCCCTGGCTCATCCTGGAGATGCGGCAAGCGGGTTCCTTATATGGGGTGAGGGTATGGAGGGGTGGCTTAGGTGTTTTGCCCACCCCTTTGGTGGTGTTGAGTGCAGGGGCATACACAGTACCCCGCTTTTGCTCCTGACACCCTATTTTTGCTCCGGGCTCTTCAGAAGTGGCAGTTGGGTTTTTTTGTCTTTTTGTCTCTTTTGTCCATAATCTGTCCGCAGTTATTTTTAGTCCCTTATAGTTTCTTTGTATTTTGTTGTTTGAGGAGATGTTTGTCCAGGTGCAAGCGCTGCAGCAAAGGGTCCCAGGCCCAGCCTGTCTCATAACTGTCCCAAAATAAAGTTAGATAATCTAGACTAACTAGCTAGTCTCAAAGTTAGTCTCTGTTGAGAGCCTGACTATACAGACGAACAATGGCCAGACCATATATGAAAATTGAACTCTGACCCACAAGCTCTGCAACAACGGCCCAGGAAGCCAAATTACAGCCTCTGTAGCCATCAGCCCATAATCGCCAACTTCCCTACATTTTGCCCCTGCATTCAAGTCAGGACCAACCAGAGACAGTCAAATATGCTTTCCAAAACAATCACATAGGGTGTTCTGCTTCCAGGTAGCCTCATGCCCAAAACCTCCCATCAGAGCCTTGAAGCCTTGAAGCCTTCCCTGTTTTTCACCATGAGGTTTTCCCACTCCACTACCTGTCTTTGAGTCTCTGCCAAAAGCAAGTGATCGTGGCTGAGTCCATTGCTATAGCAAGCTTGGCAAAAACAGTCTCTGCTTGTTCTCATCTGGGTGGTCTTCCTTTATGTCCACACGCCCCTCGAATTAACCTGGTAGACACTGACCCCAAAGGAATGTCACAGGCAAAAATACTGCATCAGAGTTTTTTCCACCATGAGCCATTGGAAAATACCGGCTAGAGAACCCAGAAGCTATTTTCAGCCAGGGGCCTCTCTGTGAGTGGTGTAAACCCCACCCCATGGCTGCCTTAAACCTACCACCCTCCGCAGTACCAGGAAGCTTAGGGCAAGTGTCTCAGGCTCTAGTGAGAGCTGGATATCCTACCATCACCCCACCACCTCCAGTCCCCAGCATCCTGCCACCAAAAGTACCCAGTGTGGAGTTAATGCAGTAAGAAAAGCCGTGATGTCTACCTTCCTAGCTGTGTGATCAAGGATAAGAGGTCTAGAAGGACATCTAAGAGAAAAACACCTCCATACCCCATGCACACCTATCAGACAGAAGGTCCTTGACCCAGGGTCTTTCTTGGCTACTTGGTGCCTGCGGACACGCAGCAGCAGTGGAAGGAAGCCACAGAAAATAAACCAGCTGCTCCGTTCAGATTGCTCCAGTCCATCACATCGCCACGTCACCAGCCCATGGTGCTGTGCTAATTACCACAACATGCACCAAAGTCCCTTTTCAAAACATGGTCAAACAGACTACAGCAGGGCTGGCCAGGCATTAAAACGCTCAGGCACAATTGTCAAAGCAAAGAATTATGTGGCAGTAAATAGGAGTCTGGACTCCAGTTAAGGCATCACCTGGATGACAGCCTGAAGGTTACTAACCCTTTGTGGACAGACTGGCTCATCACCACTTCTGCTAAAGAGAGAGTAAAAGAGCATGGGATGGGAGCGACCAGGCATGAGATTCAGTCAGACTGAAACTGGGGCGGTTTTCTCTACTGTTATCCCTGGGCAACCACAACTTCGGGGGCTGTGGATGACGCTGTCACCTCAGATTATCTGAGGCAGGTGTAGGTGCTTTACATACTTTCTTAAGCCTCTTGGCCAGTTCTCCCAAACCACTGGGAAACTGGCAAATGTTTCCTGATAGACTACTGTGTGTCTAGCACTGAGGTTCCTCTGTGGTTGTCCTTGGAGCACACAGGACAAAAGCCCCACTTTATCTTCCCAGGGCTCCTTCTCTAGGGTTATTATCAGAGCCACTGTAGGTGCTGATACTTTGGGCTCCGTGGAGAGTTCTGAAGAGCCCCTCGCTAGCCCCACGTTCTGAGAAATGGTGTGGCTAACACTTGAATAGGCTTCTGAAGTCTCTTAAGCACCATTTACAAAACCCACTTGGTTTAATCTCTGTAAACCTTCCAAGTCGGTATTATCATTATCATTATCCTTCTTCTGAGGCTCAGAGAGTTTAACTTATCCTTGAACACGCAGCTAGGAAGGTAGACAGCAGGGCTCTTCTTAGTGCATTAACGCCACACTGGGTAACTTTGGTGGCAGGGGGGCTGGGGAATGGAGGTGGTAGGGTGGTGGTAGGATATCCAGCTCTTTCCAGAGCCTGCGGTACTTGCCTTAAGCTTCCTGGTACTGCGGGAGGGTGGTGAGTTTAAGGCAGCCATGGGGTGGGGTTTACACCACTCACAGGGAGGCCTCTTGCCGAAAATAGCCTCTGCGTTCTCTTCCAGATCCAGAAAGGGAGTGCCTAAGTGAAACAACTCCTCTGCTATTTTAACGGGAAAAGAAAAGCAGGAAATACAAGGAGTTAGCTGGTTGCCCGGATGCCCCTAACACACACTTTAACTGTAGAACTGGTCACTTCCTGGATGTAAAAGAAAGGTTTACGAAAAAAGTGCCCGAGAAGTCTCCCACTCCCAGCCACCAGCCCAGCCAGCTGCAGAGGGGGAAACAAATGAGCTTCTATAGATGGAATCCTTTGTTGGAATAGAGGTTAATTGTGGCTTCTCTTTGCTTGTAACCTGGGGTGTGGAGGCTAACACTTTAATGCTTCTCTTGGGCCGTAATTAGGAGTCCCTGGCGAGATGACCACTGCCAGAACCCCAGAGGGGACCACTTATAAGAAAGTTCATGAATCCGGAGAAATTAAGGGATCAAGTCAGAGGGGTAAAGGGCCTGTGGAGCTGGGAGAGAAGGGATGTTTTCCTGCAAAGGGTTTCTCTTCTTATCCTCTTTTCCATGCTACAATTAGGTAACAAGACCCCGTGCTAATAAATACCCCCTGCCAACCCTCAACCAACCAGGGTAGGAATGCCCAGACTGGCAGGCAGCCTGTGCACAGAGGCCACGGGTACTGGCTGGGTGCCGAGGTGCCGGGGCAGGCCTTTGTCTCTGCCCCTCCTGACCCCAATACCACGACCCTCCACCATGGTGACGGAGTACCTCCTGGAGGCTGGGAAGACAGAGGCCCTGCCCATTTGCTCCCCCCCTGTCGTTTCCCTCCCCCACTGCCTCTGCACAACTTCCACCCACCAGCTCCTCACACCTCAAACGGCCTTTCCCACAGGGAGGTGTGGCAGAGACAGCTCGTGCATTTATTTTTATTTTATTTTTTAAACATCTTTATTGGAGTATAATTGCTTTACAATGGTGAGTTAGTTTCTGCTGTATAACAAAGTGAATCAGTTATACATATACATGTGTCCCCATATCTCTTCACTCTTGCATCTCCCTCCCTCCCACCCTCCCTATCCCACCCCTCTAGGTGGTCACAAAGCACTGAGCTGATCTCCCTGTGCTATGCGGCTGCTTCCCTCTAGCTCTCTATTTTACATTTGGTAGTGTATATATGTCCATGCCACTCTCTCACTTTGTCCCAGCTCACCCTTACCCCTCTCCGTATCCTCAAGTCCATTCTCTAGTAGGTCTGCATCTTTGTTCCCGTCTTGCCCCTAGGTTCTTCTGACCATTTTTTTTCTTTTTTTTTTTTCTTAGATTCCATATATATGTGTTAGCATACGGCATTTGTTTTTCTCTTTCTGACTTACTTCATTCTATATGACAGACTCTAGGTCCATCCACCTCACTACAAATAACTCAATTTCTTTCTTTTTATGGCTGAGCAATATTCCATTGTGTATATGTGCCACATCTTCTTTATCCATTCATCTGTCGATGGACACTTAGGTTGCTTCCGTGCCCTGGCTATTGTAAATAGAGTTGCAATGAACATTTTGGTACATGACTCTTTTTGAATTATGGTTTTCTCAGGGTATATGACCAGTAGTGGGATTGCTGGGTCATATGGTAGTTCTATTTTTAGTTTTTTAAGGAATCTCCATACTGTTCTCCATAGTGGCTGTATCAATTTATATTCCCACCAGCAGTGCAAGAGGGTTCCCTTTTCTCCACACCCTCTCCAGCATTTATTGTTTGTAGATTTTTTGATGATGGCCATTCTGACTGGTGTGAGATGATATCTCATTGTAGTTTTGATTTGCGTTTCTCTAATGATTAATGATGTTGAGCATTCTTTCATGTGTTTGTTGGCAATCTGTATATCTTCTTTGGAGAAATGTCTATTTAGGTCTTCTGCCCATTTGGGGATTGGGTTGTTTGTTTTTTTGATATTGAGCTGCATGAGTTGCTTGTATGTTTTGGAGATTAATCGTCTGTCAGTTGCTTCATTTGCAAATATTTTCTCCCATTCTGAGGGTTGTCTTTTCGTCTTATTTATGGTTTCCTTTGCTATGCAAAAGCTTTTAAGTTTCAATAGGTCCCATTTGTTTATTTTTGTTTTTTTTCCATTTCTCTAGGAGGTGGGTCAAAAAGGATTGCAATCCCTATCAAACTACCACTGGCATTTTTCACAGAACTAGAACAAAAAATCTTAAAATTTGTATGGAGACACAAAAGACCCCGAATAGCCAAAGCAATCTTGAGAAAGAAAAAACGGAGCTGGAGGAATCAGGCTCCCTGACTTCAGACTATACTTCAAAGCTACAGTAATCAAGACATTATGGTACTGGCACAAAAACAGAAAGATAGATCAGTGGAACAGGATAGAAAGCCCAGAGATAAACCACGCACATATGGTCACCTTATCTTTGATAAAGGAGGCAAGAATATACAGTGGAGAAAAGACAGTCTCTTCAATAAGCGGTACTGGGAAAACTGGACAGCTACATGTAAAAGAATGAAATTAGAACACTCCCTAACAGCATACCCCAAAATAAACTCAAAATGGATTAAGGACCTAAATGTAGGGCCAGACACCATCAAACTCTTAGAGGGAAACATAGGCAGAACACTCTATGACGTAAATCACAGCTCGCGTATTTAGATTGATTCTGTGCTTTGTCTCCTGATGACTAAGTCACTCAGGGTACTAACTGCATCCTGGCCTGGAAACAAGAGAGAACAAGGAGCTGGAAGTGGAGAAAGCCATTCTTCTGCCTTTCTTCACAGGTCATGCCCCATGAACGGCAGTGTCATGTTGGTCAGTGACTCTTGCTGTAAAACTGTTGCAGGAAGGGAGATCCCTTCCAGGGCCCAAGAATGGGCTCTTGTCTAACATCTGGAAGTGAATTGTCCGAGGAGACACACATGTTCACAGAGCAAGAGCTTTATTGGGAAGGGATGCCTGGATGGAGAGCAGGAGGGTAAGGGAACCCAGGAGAACTGCTCTGCCACGTGGCTTGCAGTCTCAGGTTTTATAGTAATGGGGTTAGTTTCTGGGTTGTCTCTGGCCAATCTTTCTGACTCAGGGTCCTTCCTGGTGGCACGCGCATCACTCAGCCAAGATGGGTTCCAGAGCGAAGGATTCTGGGAGGGTGGTAGGACATATGGACTGGTGTCTCCTCTCTCCTTTTGACCTTTCCAGAATTCTTCTGGTTGGTGGTAGCTTGTTAGTTCTGCGTTCCTTACCAGGACCTCCTGTTGTAAGAGAACTCATGCAAGTGGTTACTATCTTGCCCGGCCAGGGCGGGCAGTTTCAGTCAGTGGTTTCCCTAACAAAACCAGCCTCAGGGCACTGGGTGGTGTGGGAGCAATGGTGGTCAGTGACACAGATGGGGGAGGAGATCTCAGTGTCATGGTTGCAGGGCTGGGCCATGTGCTTCAGAGACTGTACAGGGAGAAGGGAGCACAGGATGCATGAACTGGGACTGAGTTTTGTCCTAAAGACCTTTGAAATCTTCGTGAAGAGAATAGAAGACACATACGGAAAATCCCAGTAAGCCCAGATTTTAAAGAGTCCATAAATGAGCCTTGGGTTTTGCAAGATGCAAGACTTGGATACAGCTTTAGGGCAGATGGTTACTTGGTTCTGGGAAAACCAATGTAATGGCCCATTTAATTATGCAAATGTGGGAATACAGTGGCTGGAAGAGAAAAGTTCTCTGGGTGGTAAAGTGAATGAGTGTATTTGTTGTTGGAGTCTGATACAGGTCTCCGCTATGCTTTCTTAGGAAAAACTGGATTTGCTGAGAGAGAATTTGGCCTATGCCAGGCTGATGCCCCATTGAAGCTTGCTTATGTTTTTGCATAGCTCACCGTAGATGATGGGCCTGCTCTTGCAAGGGTTTTATTGGTACCCTGGGCACAAGCAACACAGATTTGGGGAGATTCTGCTAGGGGCCCAGCCATACAGGCTGCTCTGGCATCTCCAGGAGAGACCCCCTTGGCGAGGACATTGGCATCCCCTGATGGACACCATTAGCAATAAGGCTTTTTTGGGGGGCTTCTCTAGTATCAAACATTCAGTACACTAGGCACTGGAGTTCTTACCCTGAGTCTATGCCCCCTAAGAGGTCAGTGAGTAGAATTCAGAGACTCTATGTACTTGAATGAAAAACATTTAAAAAAAAATTTTACTAATTTCTAAATGAAATACAGCATTTCCTTCAATAATGATGTAGGCAATAAACTGCAATAGTCTTAACAGAACTTATGACTTTGTTACCAATAAAAATCACAGATATTTTCTTATCACTTTGCTGTTGTTCCTGTTATCTTAAAATCTTTTTTATGCTCATCACTGCTTCAAAGCTACAGTAACTGTTAGATCTGCCACTAGAACCTGGCAGGATTAAACTAACCTTCTAGTTGGGATTAGGTAATAGAATCATTTGTTAGGTGGCTTTCACTGGATCAGATTGAATCCTTGGTTTAGGCCATCCTGAAGGACATCAGTTATTGAACTGTTTGGGCAACATAAAACACCTATACTATATTTTTAGCCAATGCACCTATCTTGAACACAACTCATTTTACCAGTGAAAACTAATATCTAACATATACTATGCTAACTAACAAGCCCTCCGGTGTTATTAGAGATAAAGGTAGTTGAAGTTGTTGTGGTATCCCTCTCTTGTTAGAGTGTTTTTTGCTTCGAGTTCTGCTTAGGGTCTTTTTTCAGATGCTATTCATCTCTGAAGAGTACCTCTCTTTCTGGGGACTCCAAATGTTAATAACTGCTCCAACAGTGGAGGTGACACATTTGTCATGTTAACTATGCTGAAATATTTTAAATTAAATGACAACAATATAACACAAATCAAGGCTGACCCAGAGGTTTGGTAGGAATTGTAGGTTATCTGGCACTTAGTGAATACTTGTGCTTCTCTTGAGTAGCCTAAACATCAAACTTCTTGAATTTACAGTTGAAACCATTTGGGAGATAGCACCAGGTATATGGGCTCACATCCTGTGAATCCCTTGGTCATGGGTAGACAGCCTCCAGGGCAGGTTTGGCAAACTCTATAATGCCAGGTCATTAGAAAAAGAGTATCCTAAAAGCAGGAGACCACTGCTGCATCCCCTTGCCCTTTCTTTGGAAAGAAGCGTATTATTTCACGGAAAGCAGATAAATGCTGAGTGGCTGCCTTACCTTGCTCTTAGCTCTGTATTTCAAGTGTCCTATTTCCAAAGGTGCCAGATCTAGCTAAAAATAGCCAAGACATTGAACCCAAGAGCAAGAGAATGCTAAGTTTCACCACCTTTGGTATCAGTATCAAATGTAAAGAGGTTCAACGCCCTTTAGCAACTAGAACTACAGGACTGTTTTCTCCCCTTTGAAATTGAACTGTATTTTGACCAGAAAGAAAAAAAATTATTTAAAGCCTTAGTATTATTAATGCAGGAAAGGACTACAAGGAGCATTTGGTCCAAGTTCCCCATTTTAACAGATGAGGAAACAAAGGCCAAGCAAGATAACTTAATAGCTACATAGCAGGCATGCTGACCAGTCTGAGAGGATCTTCCTTGAACACAAAGCTCTAGTCCCTACTGAGATGAGACAGTGGGAGATGATGGAATTGAATCTTCAGAGCAAGCACGTGTGCATATACTAGCAATAACACTCAGAAAATGCAATGGGAAAAATATCTCACTTATAGTAGTAGAGAAATGATAAAATTGTCTAGTTAGATTTTTCCTTCATTTCATCCACAAAAATAAATTCTAGATGGATTAAAGATCTAAATGTAAAGAAAAAAACAAGTTGATAAAGGTTCTAGAAGAACAGATAGGTGAATATTTTTATGATATTTGGGTAGAATGAATGACCTTCCTAAGCAAGACACAGAATCCAAAATCATAGGAGAAAAGATGTACAGATGTGATTGAACAAAAATTAAAAACCACTGTAAACCAAGGCAAATAAGAAGCAACAGAGTAAGAGGAAATACTTGCAACATATATTACAAGCAAAAGTTAATATCCACAATATATAAAACTTTTCAACAAATAAATACAAAAAATAAAAATAATTCAATAGGAAAACGGACAAAGGACATGAACTGGCCAATCACATAAGTTTCAGAACCATCTAGGCAAGAGTATTAAATCATAGGCAAGGGATGGTCTTCAGGGACATGGGCTTTCCAGAAAACTGAAAAGGTATAGGCAGAGCTATTATTCAGGGAAAGCCAGCCTTAAATTTGTTTCAAGAACCAGGAGAGTTCAAGTTGGATAAACCTTTCCTTAGACAGAAATATGGCTTGTGTGTATAAGGGGACAAAAACTCTGAGTATGGCAAGTTTAAGGCATAGTCAGACTTGAATTTTTCTACATCTGGCTTGACTCCCCTTGTAGGTGTGGTGTGCCCCACCCCGAGGCCTGGGGCCAGGGAAAGATGCACTGAGACATCCACCTTTGCTCCATGTGGCCACCCCACTGCTGATAAGATTGTATATCACTGGCCAATTAAATTCAGACTTTAATTTTTTTTCTACATTGGGTGTGTGTGTGTTTTGTGTGTTCCCCTCCCAACAACTGGTAAGTACCTGAAATGCTGCAATGTTTATTCTAATTAATATAAGAAATTTAGTTCAAAATATGATACATCTATTTTTGTCTAAATGAACAGAACAAATGAAAATACCCATAATATCCAGCGCTGGCAAGAGGTGAGGCCAAGTAAACGCCAACAAGCTGTTGGTAAGGATGGTATTTTAAATATTTATTTATTTAGGCTGTGCCAGGTCTTAGTTGCAGCATTGCAGGATCTTTTTTAGTTGTGGCACACGGGCTCGTAGTTGTGTCGTGCGGACTTCTTAGTTGCAGCATGCAAGTAGGATCTATTTCCCCGTCCAGGGATCAAACCCTGGCCCACTGCATTGGGAGCATGGAGGCTTACCCACTGGACCACTAGGGAAGTCCCAGTAAGGATGTTATTAATAAACCATTTGGGGGCCAGTTTGGCATCGTCTCTTAAATACCAAATGTAGTTTTCCCATTGACTTAGCAATTGTAATTCAGGAATATGTGCATATGCTTAAGCCAAGTGGATAAAGATTTTATTGAAGTATTATTTTTATTGAAAATCAGAAGCAATAAATGGCATTAATAAGAAAATGATTAAATAAACGGGAGCATGTCCATGCTCAGTTTATATTCTTCTGGAAGCAGGTCTTGTGACTAGGATTCAAGTGCAAGATGTTTGGGGAGTGTAAGTAGGGAACTGGGGAAGTGATGCAGGGAAGGACAGATGGCCAGTAAAGGGTGTGTTATTAAGCCAGTGAGTGACTAAAGTTTAATCTTTCAGGAAAACTCTGAAGGTAGTGCAAAGCACGTGACTTGGAATTATCCTAGCCAATGAGCCAGGGAGCTGGGATATTTATACTCCTACAACTTTTAGTCATTGTTGAAGCTGTCTCCCAGAGGGACATTAATTCTCAAGTACTTACACTCAACCATCCATTGGCAAATTGGTTTCAGTGGCTGGAGGGAGCTACCCAACAAAGGAGGAGGTACTGCCCATTGGCAGTCAGGCTGTAATGTGTGGAAATGATAAGGGTTTCCAAAGGGATATGAGTGGATCATGGACAGTGTCTGCTACATATGCTAACAAATGCAAAGAGGCCATTAAAAAGAATGAGGCAAACCAAGGAGCAAATAAATATATCGTATACTCTCACTTTTGTAATAAAAATACACATCACATAGTCCACAGTGGTTACCTCTAAAGAGAACAAAGTAAAGGAAAGGATGGAGTTTTAAAATTTTATTTTATACCTTTCTGCCATTTCTTTGTTTTACAAGCCTATAGAATCTTTTAAAATTAAAAGAAATAAGGGAAAAATGAGGAAACACATTCATGACGTAACAAGGAAAAGATGAAGAAACTGAAAAAGAGCATGTAGCTAGGACCTAAAAATACATTCACTAATTCAGATACTCAACATATTTTTATCAAATGCCTTCTATGCAGCAGGCTGCATACTAGATTAGATACTGGCTAAAGGGGCCAGTAAAGACTTTGCCAACTGATGTACTAAACTTGCTGATCCAAGAACCTCTCATGAGTTCCTGGCATTGGTGGAAAGTGTTATTTTCTTTCCTTGAAGAATCCATCCCATTCCCAAAGCTTCTGAAGCTAAATATTCATGCTCTTGAGAGATTTCTAAAGTTGGTCCTTTTTAAAAAGGGAAAGCACAGAGCTTTGGAATACATGTGGATATGCTTTTAAAAGTTAAAAAACACTAATGCATAGTATAGGGTTAGCCAAAACCCAATAAATTGTGATTTTTTTCATATGTATCCTGAATGGAAGTGAAGTGTTCATTGACAGATACACAGGGTGGTGGCTCTTTCACCCACCTGAGAATTTTAAATGTTTTTTCTGGATACATGACTCTTGTGCTAAGTGGTTATGCTATTGGGGTTAGCAGAGTCTTTTCTGGGGAAGAAAAAAAAAGACTGAATCTCCTTTCCCTGAAATCATATATACCGACTCTATGAAAAAGAAGAATGTACATAGAGGGCCCCTTTTAGCTCCCAAATATTGACCTCCATAACTTTTGTTCCTTCTTATCTAAAGCCTTGAGAACCATTGAAGAGGTGGTATCAGTGTGACTTAGGGTGAATTGCTTCAAACTCTTTGTTTCCAGCTTTCTCATTTGAAAGGTGGAAGAATAGTAGACAATTATAGGGATGGTAGAGGACCAGAGGTAGAAAGTGGAGCACGCAGTGCAGAGCACAAAGCAAGTGTTCCGTTAGCGTTAGCTTCTGTCCTTCCCCACTGGCAAGACCTGTCTCCCCCTGCACCTCTCCTAACCTTAGTGAAAAACTGTATAAAAGTAGCTGGTGAATGAATATTGTTCTACCTCCTGATGAGATCTCTGTGTCATTGTAAGGTGACCTGCGATGATTTCCAGTCTCCTGTGTCCCCACCTTTGTGTAATCCCCTGTGCTTGAACCACAGGGAGAGCCTGTGACTTGCAAAGGTCATGGGATGTCACTCCCTTGATTAGTTTACATTATATGGCAAAGTGGAGGGATTCTTAATGTAATTAAGGTCCACAGTCAGTTGATTTTTGAATTAATACAAAGGGAGATTATCCTGGGTGTGTCTGATTCAATCAGGTAGAAGCCCTTTAAAGAGGACCTGGGCCCTCCCTGAAGTCAAGAAACTTTCTCTCTGTTGCTGGCTTTGAAGAGGTAAGCTGCCGTGTGGTGAGAGGGCCACTGGAGAGGATCTCACTGCAAAGAGCTGAAGGTGGCCTCTAGGAGCTGACAGTAGCCATCAAGGAAATGGGGGCCTCAGTCCTACAGCTGCAAAGAGGTCAATTCTACCAACAACCTGAGGTAGCTTGGAAGTGGATCCTGCCCCAGTCAAGCTTTTGATGGACTGTAGCCCCCACCAACACCCAGATTTCAGCCTGGTGAGACCCTAAAGCAGAGAACCCAGCTAAGCCAGCCCTGGACTCCTGACCCACAGAGACTGTGAAATAATGACCGTGTGTTGTAAGCTGCTGATTTTGTGATAACTTGTTACACAACAGTAGACCACCAGTACAATTTCCCTCTAGCTCTTCTGCTTTATACTGAGATAATAAAGAGGATGGTGAGGATAATGAAGGAATGGGGGAGGGGGAGGAGGAGAAACACGAAACATTTATTGAACAGTTATTATATGTCAGGCACATTAGTACATGGTCCTGAAAGGAGATAAATGGGACACTCAAGTGGTAAAATAGGGAGACTCTAACAAAAGGACTATATACAGAAGTATGCATAGCGTTAGGGTGCCCAACAAGGGATGCTGAGGCCATGAGCATCTCTAGGTGTGAAGGTCTAAGGTGAGAAAGCAGAGTTAATGGAACCTTTAGAGAGCTTAGCTACAGGACAGGGCTGCCTGACAGGAGCTGGGGATGGAGGTAGAGGTATACATCCTCTGTTGAAACGGTGGCCCACCATTGTGAAAGCCAGGAGAATAAATACCATGGGTTCTTATTCCTCTGATTAGTTATTCTTCTACTAGTATCTCCCCTTTGGCTGAATCCAACCAGAAGCCAGAGGACAAAGGACACTTGGTGATACAGGCTTAGAGGTCAGTCTCTAAGGCTCAGTCTCAGGGCACAGAGCAGGGATGAAGAAAGGGGTGGAGAATGCAACTGGGTGGGTTTATTATGGAGAGTAATAAACCCTCATGGATTAGCTCATTGATTTTGGCACATGAGGACGGACGCATGGAGATGTTACATAATTTGCCCAGGGTAAGAGTAGGTGGTAGAACTAGGACTGGAACCTAAGGCATATCTAGTCCCAGAGCCCGAACTCTTGACCACTGCAAATACAGTCCTTAGGACCCTTTGTGCCTGCTGCCTTTCTATTCTGGGCTTTCCTCTGGAGCCAGGAAGTCCCTTCCACTCTCAGCAGCAGTGCAGGCTTGAGTACCTCTTTCTTCACCGTGGCCACCTTCATTTCATCAAAGTCAGGTACCGGCATCTTGCTTGTGGGTGGCCAGAATAGGTCCTCCACAATCAACATGTGTGACCAGATGAGGGGAGAAACAAACCTTTGCTCATGAAATTTCCAGCCTAGTTGTTCAGGACCAACAAGAACAGAAAACTCTCCAATATTTCAAGAAACATGGATCAAAGCCTTTGACATTTTCTCCCAGTCATCCCCAAATTACTTCGAAGTGTTTGTTCACACCTGGCAGGAGGGCAGGAGAGGGAGCTTCAAAGCCATCTGTGGAGACTTCCTCCTCTGAAGAGGTGATGAATTCAGCTATTTCAGGAGCAAGAATATAGATGTGACCCTGGCTCAGCTCAGAGTAGCGGCCGAGAATTCCCACCAATATCAAGAAGGAAGGAAAAGGAAAGTTAAAAAGAAAACCTCTCAACATAGTTCATAAACCTGCCAAATGCTTAATTAGCTTCTCTATAGGTCCACTTCCCACTTTCTTCCAGAAAGTGTCCTGGTAGGACAGCAAGGATATAGGATTTGGGGGGACAGAGGGCTTGGTTCTGGTCCCAGCTCAGCCTCGTATTAGCTGGGTGACCCTGAGCAAGTCATTCATTCAGCAAACTTTTATAGAGGGCTTTATCCTTGAGAAGTGCAAAGATGAAAGACACAGTTTTTGCCCTCAGGGAGCACACAGAAAATTGAGTAGAAATTGATATATAAACAAATAACGATATCCCATTGTGGTAAATGCTAAGGTAAGGTCCCACCAGGGGTGCCCGGAGAAGGGGAACCTAGCTCAGCCTGGAGGGGCTGATCTACTAAGTTCTCTGAGTTTCCATCCCTCAGCTGTGAAATAGAGAGGTTTTATGTGTTTGTGAGGGGAGCTAATACGTTATTCATTCATTTAGTGCTGGACACTGAGAGGAATGCAAAGCTGTATAAGACTCAGCTCCCACACGAAGCCCCATCAGTGACTTGCACCTGTCTCTGTGAGAGGGGAAGAAAACCAGCATGGCCCTCAAGCCCTTGCTCAGGATACTTGTGAGGAGGAGCTCTTGCCTCTCGCTGCTCCTGCCTCAGTTTCCTACACATTATGTGCTTTCTTGACTATCCATATGTTTCTGGTGTCCTGTCTCTGTAAATATGCTAAACTGAGAGAGGTGAGGTTTACTGGATTGGCAGAAGCAGAGCTGCCTGACAAAGGGAGTCAAAACTCAGCTGGCGCGAGACCCAGAACAAGGAGGACAGGAGAGAGTAGAAGGGAGGGAACCGGAAAAGCTAGAAGCAAATTAGACCAGCTCCCGGGAGAATCCAAGGCCTGGCCTGTGCCTTGGTGGCTCCAGAAGTTCAGGACAGATTGGCTTTTCATGAGGATGAAGAAAAGCCAGCAGAACTGTTTCTTATTAGCAGCCAGATTATTTTAGCAAAAGTTCTGCCTTCTAAGGAGGTAAAAATCAAGATGTAATTAGGAAGTGAACACAGACTTCTTGAATAACTCGGGAGATGATACCGCTGCTTGCAAAGGCGTATGCTTTTCTTCAAAGGCAAGTCTAAAATGGCATTTCTCATTCATGAATGCCCCTGTCATTCATTCATTAAGTGCTAGGCACTGAGAGGGAGGCAACGTTGTACAAGACTCAGCTCCTGCCTTCAGCTTTATTCTAGTGAACGTTTATTGAGCACCTACTATGTGCCAGGCACTGGACCCCCATCCTAGAATCAAGAATAAATAAGAGCACAATTTCTTACCTCAAGGAGCTTATAGTCTAGTGGATTTGCTAATAAAATGTCTTCCCACTTAGAATATTCTAAACACTGACTTGAACAGATAGTATATATTTTTCTCTCCTGTGATTCTGTCAGTTCTTTGGCCCTTGTTGGGAGAATAAATCTTCTGGATTTATTCTAGAAGCTCACCAGTTCGGCTCTGAGCTCGCAGTTATTTGTGACTGAGAGAGAAAAAAAATGGTCTGTTCCCTATCTCTCTCCACAGGTTTAACAATGCACCCGGCTGCATCAGGAACATCCAGTTTGTTCTCCAGATGAGGTGTTACACACTCTGAGTCATTTTTCTGGCTTTTGAAAACGCTCAGTTAAACCCTCCAATTTCCTACCTTTCTCTTCTACCTGCCTTGTTTAATAATTAGGCTATTTAATAAAAGCTTTTGATGAAGAGTTGGGGAGGAAGATGGTGATTGTTCCGGTTTACAAGTGCCTGGGGAATAGAGCAGCTACCTGTGCCAGAGTCATCATGTTCTGGGTCATTCCCTGGACATCATGCTGAGTGAAAAGGCCAGAGGCCTTTCCCACTTCAGGGCCCAGACATGGCTAACCGGGGGTCATTCTGTCTCCAAGGGCCCTGCCAAAGAATCAAGTTTGGTTCCTGTCTCCAAGACGCCGTGTTGTTCCTGCTCCTGACTTTTCATTGCATATACTTACTTGGAACTTCTACTAACAGCAGACGAGTTCAAGTACACACTGGGTTTGGAGGGTAGAGAGCAGATCAGACTGGGTGAAGGTAAGGAAAAAACTGCAGGTCAGCTTATAATGAGGCAGAAGAGTCCAGAGGCCTCACTGGAGGAACACATTTCAGTAGGAGGGCACTCAAGGCGTGGATTTGAGCACAATAAGTGACAAGTCCCTGCAGAGAGAGGGAGAGAACATCGTACTGAGAGGCTACATAGCTTGGGGAGAAAGAGCACTGGTTTTGGAGTGATCGAGATGTCAGTTCAGATTCCAGCTCCACCATTTACTAGCCATACGATCTTAGGCAAGTCGATTAGCCTTCTCAAGCTTCAGTTTCCTCATCTATAAAATGGAACTAATAATCTTGTACAGTCATTGTGAGAACTAGGAATAAAATAGATCAAGTTACTGGCGTGCAATAGGCCCTCAGTAAGTGGCGTCTGTAATTATTTATTGAGCGCTTTTAAAATACTAGGTACTAGGTACCTTATATAGTAGGTTGGGGGCATATGTGTAGAATGTGGTTTGACCAGTAGGACTGACCAATGTATTACCCCAGGAGATTTTCCTTGGGTTGCCAGGCAGTGGGCTAGCTCCCTCTTTCTCCAAAGGGGGACCGGCTGTACCCAATCTCAACTTCCTGTGGGACCAGGAGACCTCAACCTGGGCATTTCAAGCACTTCCCTAAGCAATGGGCCCCTAAGCTCATACTGCTTAGTGTCTGAACCCCAAGATATTTACCCCCTCAGCACAGCCCCTCTCAAGCTGACCTATGAAAAGGAAGAGCAACAAGTGATTCCTCCTTAGGAGTGCTGCTCCAGAGCACATCCAGCCACACCCTACCCGACCCTGCCTCTCTGCAGGATCCAGAGAGAACAGAGGATCTGCGTACCTGCCCCTTTTATGAGCGTCACCTGCACCAGTGATGCTACTGGTACTGAGTCCTTTGCCAGAGCGGAAAGCCAGTCTCTACTCAGAAACAACAACTCTAAGAGCTGTATGAAAATATCATGCTATGATACAATTATTTCACATGGTCCTATTGGGGTGCAGAGGAGAGACATCTAATTGGCTTTTGGAGAATGTGCTACTTGAGCTAACTTTGAAAGAAGAGTTGGCTGGGCAGATGTGGGGAGGGACATTCCATTCAAAGGGAATAGCAAAGTGTGGAGGTGAGAGAGGAAGTCTAAGGAGTTCTGCTTGCTCAGTTACAGGAGTAGCGATGTGACACATGATGCTGGGAAGGTAGACACGTCTTTGAGGCTTGTGCTGAGAAACTGGAATTTATTTTGGAGGTAATGGAGAGTCACAAGAGTACCTGAGGCAGATGTGCAGTTTAGAAAGATCATCTTGCAAGCTCTGTGAAGCGTGATTTTGGAGGAGCAAGACTAGAGGCAGTTGCAACAACCCAGGGAAGAGCTGATGATTGCACAAACCAGGGTGGAGCAATGGGAATAGAGCAGAGAGGATTGAGAGGGAGGATTATAGTCATAACATATTAGGATTAAAAGAGAATTTAGGAGCCATTAGTTCTTTCTTTCACAGCTGAGGAAATTGAGGACTAAAGAGATTGTATAACTTCTTGCAAATTGAATCTCCTTGCACCCAGACCTCCTGTCTCTAGGGAATTTCCCAGATGGCTAGGAAGACCTGTCATGTTTTTCAGGGTCCGCTTCCCTAGGTATGGTATTCTTGGTCTTCGGAAGTGTAAGGGTGGGATAGGTGGCTGACTTCTAATGAAGATTACATTAGAAAAGGGAAGGGAGCGGACTGTGGCAGTCTCTTTCCTTCTCCTGAGTGTCTGTCAAAGCTTACTTCATTTTAGAAGGATGTGGGGTTTATTTGCAGAACTGCAACCATTTGTGTTGGTTTGTTTGTAGAAGGATTGACAGTGTTACTTCCTGGCAAACAGAACACACCCAATTTGTTCACAGTTGTGACGAATGCATGGGAGTAACCCTACAATGTACACAAAGAAGCAGAAATTCTATCTGATGCAGTGAATGTGGGATATCAGCAAAATCTGATTGGTCGCCTGGTGTGCTCTGACGACCAAGCTTTCAGCATCCTTTCTAGAGAGTGTCACTTGAGATGTGTATATGAAATAGTCCTGTGATATAGGTATTATTGGGCACATTTAACACAGAGGGAAACTGAAGCCCAGAGAGCCTAAGATCATGCCTGTGGACACAAGTAAGTAAGCAGCAGAGCTGGGGTTCAAACTCACAAGTGCTCGATTCGTATTCCCTATTTTTCCCACTCCACCTGTTTACCTTCCTGGAAGTTGGTGCAGGACTTGCCATCGTTTTCTCTTTTAACCCTAATGTGTGCACATCTACGGCTGTATGATTGGTTGATCAGAGAGAGGGTATGTACAGCCTTATATTTTTGATCCTCTGACTTAAGCATGGACTGAACCACCCATGGATGAGTTTGAGTTGTTCTCAGAAACAGATGTCCTTCAACAACACAGCTGTCATGCTAGCCCTCTGCAACATGGGGTTTGTATAGGGCCAAGGGGACAAAACTACTGGAGTGGGGTCCTGGCCTTATCAGAGTCCTCCCTTTTAAGGCCAATTTTCCAAATATAGTACAATCTACACGTTTAACAACAACCACTTCTCTTCCCTTAAGTGAGGGTGGGAAAAAGAAATGCTAACACCAATTAGCTTTTTCTTAAACATACCTTGTTATAATGTTCTTTAATTATAAAATATCATATATTATAAATATTATAAATATATTGGTTTGGCCAAAAAATTCGTTCGGTTTTTTTCTATACGCTGTTATGGAAAAATATCTATAAAATTAACAACATAAAATAATAATATTCATTGTAAAATTGTATATATAAACATTTGAATATATACTCATATACATGTATCTATATATTTGCATATGTGAGGATAGATACAATGAATAAAGCTATCTGTGTATGTACATATATAGGCATAACCATATTTCTTTTGCACGAATGCGCTCATGATGTACAAACTATCCTGCAATTTTCTTTTTTTCAGTTATCAAATAAACTGAATTTCTTTGTAAGATCATACTGACGGGTTTCTCTGACCCAGTGGTTGTGGGGAACGTCAGTACCCCCACTGTTTCCTGATTGCTCCTGACACCTGCTCATCTTGATAAGGCCTGCATGTAACCGGATCGAATAATATCATGTATCTGAGAGCTCTTTACAAATGTAGGGTGCTGTACTCATATTAGTTA
This sequence comes from Pseudorca crassidens, assembly GCF_039906515.1. NCBI lineage: Eukaryota > Metazoa > Chordata > Mammalia > Artiodactyla > Delphinidae > Pseudorca > Pseudorca crassidens. The sequence goes on along the minus strand of NC_090296.1, from coordinate 36,944,226 downwards.
TCAAAATACCATATGTAATGTGAAGATACATTTATATAGGAATGGATTGGATGCTTCTCATAGTGTTCTTGTGCCATAGCTAGGGGAGAACGTTTGCACTTTGGGCCGGGAGAAGAGCAGACACTGAGGTTGATAATGTAGTTGGTCCTGCCTGCTGTCAAGTGCTCACCGTGGAAGGAGTTGTTAGCCCCCTCTGTGCCTTGCTTCTGGTCACCTTTGTCCCCCGAGCCACCTGGGTGATTGATCTGAGGAAGTTTCCCAATCACATCTATTTCATCAAATAAGGCGACAGCCACAATGGGAGCACAGATTTCTTCCAACCTCTCCTGGGAGCCCAGAATCTAAGGACGGTTGACTTGGTGGAGAACAAGGGGCACCTTTTAGCTCTTTAAAACACCCCTCAAAAAACTCCAAATCCCTTTTTGGTTCAGTTTAACGTTTCACTTCTCCCTGCTTCCAGCTGACAGTTGGAGAAAAACCAAATTGGTGGTTGGCTGGTTGGGTTTTTTTTTAACCTAATGACAAGCCTGCCTTAGAACTGCTCAACCATTCTTCAGCTCCCAATACTGTAGGTCTATAGATAAACAGGCACGTATATAATCATAATCTACTTTTGTTTACTTCTCCCCAGATGGAAGTCCATTAATTTCCCAATATATTTTACAGAATGACTTGCCTGTTTCCAGCATTGGGAAGATATATTAATTCTTAGTTCTGAAATGTTTAAGTTAGAAAATAATAGGAAATAGAAGAAATAGAAGGACTGAGATGACTCATTTATCTCAGATGTTCACCCTAAACTACTTCAGAAATGCCAGCAATGAATTAAAACCAGAATTCCAGAGGAATGACCTAAATCCTACTTCACCAGAGACACTCTTCAAGCTCCTTAGCAAAAGTTGCAGTTTATCTCTAGAATGGAGGAGGCTGATGATGGCTTGAGTCAAGTAGCATGAACTTAGCTCCAACTGGTCTGGGGATAACGAATCAATATTGTCTCTCTATGGGCAGAGACCTCTTTAGAAGATGACAAAGGGAAGGCACAGTCAAGTATAAGACACTGATTTCCTGTGATATGTTAGTGCCGAGAAGGAGAGCTGGCTTGGATAAAGAGAAAGATCTTTTCTTGCTCACTGAATTGTAAACCAAATCTGCTCCTCTGCTTGTTCTGTGGTGCTCCTCCTACTTTAATTTTTCCCTAAGCACAAATGAAATGGCCCTACAGAGATCCATCACGTAGCTGCCCCATCTTGTCTTTGATCATGGGGTCCTCCCCACAGGCGTCCGAGTTTTCTAGAAGGTGATCTGAAGCCTGGGGATCCCACCATGCAATGGATATAAAGACTAGGGTTGTGGTTGAGTCAAAAATCAGGGAAAAGATAAAATTCAGGTCAAGGGACAGAAAACTTCTTCGTTGAAAGATTAATAAAACTTCATATTTAACTAGCAACTGCAGGGAAGAAACTAATCTTACAACGTAATAGATGTTGTTGATAATGTTAATTACCTCCTTGGAAGCCACCAAGAAGTGGCTTTCAATTTTATGCATTTATTGTCCAAGTTGTAAATTTGGTCTTGGAATGAACAGGTAGTAAAAGACTTGGGAAGTTTAATAAGGGAGGTTATTTACTTTGTGTATAAGTGAAGAGAAGGTTTTGAGTGAATAAAGATTAAGAGACACAGAGAGAGAGACTGACTAACCCTAACCCCGGGCTGGTACCTTAGGTGAGCCCTCCATAGGGTGTTGGTGAAGGTGGTCTCAGAGGCAGCGCTGGCTCTCAGTCTTGTGTATGCAGACCTCCGTTTTATCAGTCCACTTGGCAGTGAGCAGGCTCTAGTAGGGTTGACAGAAAAATTACAGGGCAGTCAGTTCTGAGTTCGATAGATAACAATGAATATTTTTTTAGTATAAGCATTGCCCCTGCAATATTTGTATATCTATTTGCTAAATCTGGCAACCCAATCTAGGAGGCTTCCATTAATTAACTCACCAGAGACTTATTTATAAGTCAGAATGCCAGTGTGTGGATTTTCAGGCCAGGGTACACCTTTCCACATAATAGAGTCCTTGCGCCTACTGTCTGTACCACTGTCCTTTAGGTGGTTGGAAAACCAAGTTTGCCATGGTTGGTGAATCCCACCTTGTAGTAAAGTGGTAAAGCAGGCTCACGGGCTGTGCATCCAGGCTGCAGTAGAACATGGGAACCCTGCGTGTTTGACTACAGGGACACCACCCAGAACCTGGAATAGCAATCCAGTCAGACACAGTGTCTCTCTCTCCCCCCAATAGTGTTGCAATAATGTTGGGCTTAAACTCTCCTTTTTCAATATTTATTTATTTTTATTTATAGTTATTTATTTTTTTTGTGGTATGCGGCCCTCTCACTGTTGTGGCCTCTCCCGTTGCGGAGCACAGGCTCCGGACGCGCAGGCTCAGCGGCCATGGCTCACGGGCCCAGCCGCTCCGCGGCACGTGGGATCTTCCCGAACCAGGGCACGAGCCTGTGTCCCCTGCATCGGCAGGCGGACTCTCAACCACTGCGCCACCAGGGAAGCCCTTCAATATTTATTTTAAAAAAATTTTTTACAAGTCACCAAAATCTTACTCCTCATCATAGACATGCTGCCATTTCCAAGATATCTGCTGACTCTGCTGATTAAATCAATTTATATTTTGAGGGAGTCATGCTAGATGTCTTTTGAGGTTTAGGAAACTTGATAGTCTTAACTAGTAGATGTTAATTTTACAAGATAGTTTCAGGTACATACATATGTGTCTTTGATTTTCTAAAACAGAATAGTTTTCATCTCAGACTCCCCTTCTGTGCGATGCAGAAAAATTAATCTAGGAACGACCAAGGAGATTAATTCACACTCACATTCTCTCCCTTGCTCTACTTTAGATGGAATCTCAGTGGGATCGGAGTGAGAGAGGGGGGACCATGTAACACCATGTGCTCTGTGTTGGTAGCTCCCAAGATGAGTAGCTGCCCCATCTCGTCTTTGATCATCGGGTCCTCCCCACTGGCGTCCAGAGTTATCCTCAAAGGTGGCTGCGTGCCCATCCGGTTTGCTTAGCTTGTTCTGCCATCCATGGTTGTTCCTCCATGGTGTGACTCCTTTGGGCTGCTGGCTGTCACTCTCAGCTAACTTCTCAGAGTATGAGTAGGGTTCAGCTCCTCTCCCACACCTCTTTGGGGCCACAGGAAACAAGGCTGTCACTGAGTTCTCTTCCTTTATCACCTGTAAAGCCATCTCTTCTCTGTTGACCCCATATCAATGTGGCATAAGCACATCTGTGGAGTCAGCTGCCCTCCCTAGATAGGAAGTAGACACAAGCCTCCTCCATTCTCAGTTTCCTCAAAGCTCATCTGGTGTTCTACCCCCAACCACATTTCCCTCTCTTCTGAGGGGATTCACCCTGGGAAGAGGACAGGGGGCTGGGGCCTCTCTTGGAGACCACGCATCCCTACTGTCCAGGTAACCCTACTGGACTGCCTGAGGGCTGGTTATCTTGGGTGGTTCTTTTGGATCAGTCCTATTTGTCTACTGGTTAGGCTCAAATAGTTGTTGAAAGCTCAGAAAGTCCTTTCTCCCAAGTCTAGGTCTTGTGTTCAGTACTCTAATTTGAATATCAAAAGCTAAGCACTAACTTTCTTGCCATTCCAGCTGTAGCAGCATCACTTTTCCCTAGCCCAGGGCATGCCTTGGATGACACAGTGGGAGAGGACAGTGAAGTGTGCAGTGTTGATGGGTGCAAGGAAGACCTAGTTAATGTCTCACAGTGTCCTTCTGCTGCACTGGCAGTGGACCTGTCACTGCACTCTGTGCCTTAGACCCACATAATCCTCAGAACAACCCCCCAAACTATTATCATTCTCATTTCCAGATGAAGAAGGGAAAGGTCGAGGAGAGGATAGGTACTTGTTCAAAGATTCCAGTTATAAGTGATGGGGAAAGAATTGAACTTAGGGTAATCTAATTTCAAAGCCTTCATTTAAAATCCTAACAATGGTCTCTTTACCTTGGTGAACCACTGACTCTCCAGGAGTTTGTTAAAAACAATTTTGATAAAGACCCAGTGCAGGAGATCCTGATCCAATTGATCTGCGATGGGGCCTGGTCGTCGTATTTTGAACTGTCTCTGTAGGTAATTCAGACGCACACCAAAGTTTGAGAGCTGGCTCTGTCACTTGTTAACTGTGTGATTTGGGACAAATTACTTCACCTCCCAGGGCCTCAGTTTCCTCATTTGTTAAATTGGGGATGGTGATACCCCCTACCTTCGTGTTACTGTGGGAATTAAATGAGTTTAGAATGAAAGCACTGGGAAGACTGCATGGCACGTAGTAAGTGCTTGATAAGCATTAAAGACGATTACTTTCTCTGCCTCTTGGCAGCAACTTACTTAACAAAACATCTTTCAGGAGCTCTATTTCCTGGACAGATTACATAAGAGAGTAATTGCCTGCATTTGCATAGATTTTTAATAGTTTGTGTCTCAGAAAGTGATTTTTTTTTTAGCCTCTTTTCCCAAATCTCGGTTTATGCCAGATTTGGATCCCGTGGTCTCCTGTCGTCCTAACCATCTGGAGGCCATATTTTGAAGGTAGGTTGAAATTAAGCCACGGATGTAATGACGATGGCAGGTCAAAGAGAAATAGGTCTATGAATCTTGACCTTGGTTGTAACTTAGAAAAACAGAGAGAGCTTTAGACAACACCCAAGTCATATCCTAGATCAGTTAATATCAGAATCTTGGGGAATAGGGCCCAGCCATCAGTATATTTTAATCTCCAGGTGATCCAATGTGTGGCCATTGGGCCCCACCCTAGCTCTACTAAGTAGAAACTCTGGTGGTGGGACCCAGTAATCTGTGTTCTAATAAGCCTTCTGCAAACCTCAGGACCTTTGATGTGAACCATTTCATTATCCTCCGCATGTCCAGGTCTCTGTTTCTGCTTCTTTGTCCAGTAGGGACAAAAAGCAAGAGAGAAGATGTATTAACTCAGTTCCCTTAAGAAGGTGCAAGCGGGTCAGTACTGCCCTAGCCAGGCCTGCCCTAGTATGGGGCAATGAGGGTCCTTCAGCCTAAATGCCTGTATCTCAAGGGGAAGATGATCCAATTAAGAGAGGCCCCACTTTCTCAGAATGGAGACCATGTCAATATTTGCCTAAAATACCCCTTTTTTCCAATCCTAACTCTGCCCTGGAAGCTTCGCGGAGACCAATAACACGTAAACAAGTTCCACACCAACCCATCTGCTTCTCATTTCCTGCGGAATGCTAAAATGAGTCTTTTAAGGTTGCTTACGATATGTCCCTCTCCTCCTGCCCTGCCCCTGGGGCGCTAGCTCTGCGTCCTCAGACCACCTCAGGCCCTGCCTCCTCCTCCACCCGGGTCCTGTCTGCGCAGACTTGGCTTCACACAACGCTCACAGTTATTCCTGGCATTTGCTTTTTTGGCTTAGGGCACAGCCAATGATATCGTTTTCTTCTTCTGTTTAAAGCACTGTCTTCAGTCTCCTCCTTTGTCCCTTTCTCCTCTGGCAAGTGTAATGCTATTGACAATTGAAAGTGGCCTGGTTCCCTGGAGCCTGGTAAATGGCCCTGCTGCTAGAATTAGGGTGAGAGCCGTGGGCAGAAGTGAGAGCTGGGCTAACAGGACCTGCTCTCCCGGGGCTCCAACGCCCCTCTTGGGACCTCCCCAGCGTACTTGGGAGGTTGGAGTACTGGGTGGCGGGGGGAGGTTGGGGGTGGGACCTGGAGTAAGTCTGAATTTCCTTCCTAAATTTGAGCAGTGACTCCATGTGACCTTAAACCACTTGTGGCTTTGCTCTCTTCTGTTTAGCTTCTCTTAAGTAGACCTTTGCCGGAGTGAGGCCCTATTCAGTTGCATACCTTATTTTACTGCACTTTGCTTTATTTCACTTCCAAGATATTGCTTTTTTTTTTTTACAAATTGAAGGTTTGTGGCAACCCCATATCCAGCAGGTCTATCGATGCCATTTTCCCAACAGCACTTGCTCACTTCGTGTTTCTGTGTCACATTATGGTAATTCTCACAATATTTCAACATTTTCATTATTATTATAGTTGTTTTGGTGATCTGTGATCTTTGATGTTACTATTGTAGTGGTTTTGTGGTGCTATGAACTGTGCCCATGTAAGATGGTGAACTTAATCAATAAATGTTGTGTGTGTTCTGACTTCTCCACCAACCAGACATTCCCCATCTCTCTCCGTCTCCTCGGGCTTCCCTATTCCCTGAGACACAACAGTATTGAAATTGGGCCAGTCAATAACCCTACAATGGCATCTAAGTGTTCAGGTGAAAGGAGGAGTCCTACGTCTCTCAATTTAAATCAAAGCTGGAAATGATTAAGCTTAGTGAGGAAGGCATGTTGAAAGCCGAGATAGGCTGAAAGCTAGCCCTCTTGCGCCCAACAGTCAGCTGAGGTGTGAGTGCAAAGGAAAAGTTCTTGCAGGAAATGAAAAGTGCTACTCCAGTAAACACATGAATGATAAGAAAGCAAAACAGCCTTATTCCTGATATGGAGAAAGTTTTAGTGGTCTGGATAGAAGATCAGACCAGCCACAACATTCCCTTAAGCCAAAGCCTAATCCAGAGCAAGGCCCTAACTCTCTTCAATTCTAGGAAGGCTGAGAAAAGGAAGCTGCAGAAGAAAAGTGTGAAGCTAGCAGAGGTTGTTTCATGAAGTTTAAGTAAAGAAGCCGTCACCATAACATAAAAGTACAAAGTGAAGCAGTACGTGCTGTTGTAGAAGCTGCAGCAAATTATCCAGGAGATCTAGCTCAGATCATTAATAAATGTGGCTACACTAAACACAGATTTTCAGTGTAGACAAGACAGCCTTGTCCTGGAAGAAGATGCCACCTAGGACTTTGTAGCTGAAGAGGAGAAGTCAATGCCTGGTTTCAAAGCTTCAAAGGACAGGCTGACTCTCTTGTGAGGGGCTAATGCAGCTGGTGACTTTCAGCTGAAGCCAGTTCTCATTTAACATTCCAAAAATCTTAGGGCCCTTAAGAATTATGCTAAATCTACTCTGCCTGTGCTCTGTAAGAACAAAAAAGCCTGGATGACAGCATGTCTGTTTGTAACATGGTTTACTGGATATTTTAAGCCCACTGTTGAGATCTATTGCTTAGAGAAAAGATTCTTTTCAAAACATTACCACTTATTGACAATATACCTGGTCACCCAAGAGCTCTGATGGAGATGTACAATGAGACGAACGTTGTTTTCATGCCTCCTAACACAACATCCATTGTGCAGCCCATGGATCAAGGAGTCATTTTGATTTTCAAGTCTTACTATTTAAGAAATAAATTTCATAAGGCTATAGCTGCCATAGACAGTGATTCCTCTGATGGATCTGGGCAAAGTAAATTGAAAACCTACCATAAATGATTCACCTTTCTAGAGGCCATTAACAAGATTCATGATTCATGGGAAGAGGTCAAAATACCAACATTAACAGGAGTTTGGAAGAAATTGATTCCAACCCTCATGGATGCCTTTGAGCAGTTCAGGACTTCAGTGGAGGAAGTCCCTGCAGATGTGGTGGAAATAGCAAGAGAACTAGAATTAGAAGTGGAGCCTGAAGATGTGACTGAATTGCTGCTATATCTCATGATAAAACTTGAACAGATGAGTTGCTTCTTATTGATGAGAAAAGAAAGTGGTTTCTTGAGATGGAATCTACTCCTGGTGAAGATGCTGTGAAGATTGTAGAAATGATAACAAAGGATTTAGAATATTACATAAACTTAGCTCATAAAGCAGAGGCAGGTTTTGAGAGGATTGACTAATTTTGAAAGAAGTTCTACTGTTGGTTCAATGCTACCAAGCAGCATTGCATGCTACAGAGAAATTGCTCATTAAAGAAAGAGCCAATCTATGTGGCAGACTTCATTGTTGTCTTATTTTAGGAAATAGCCACATCCACCCCAAGCTTCAGCGACCACCACTCTGATCAGTCAGTGGCCATCAACATCGAGTCAAGATCCTTCACCCGCAAAACGATTACAACTCACTGAAGGTTCAGATGATGGTTAGTATTTTTTAGCAATAAAGTGTTTTTTAATTAAAGTATGTACATTGATTTTTTAGATATAATGCTATTGCACACTTATTAGACTGCAGTATGGTGTAAATATAACTTTTATATGTACTGGGAAACCAAAACATTTGTGCCTTGCTTTATTGCAGTGGTCTGGAACTGAACCCACAATATCTCTAACATACACCTGTACTGTTAGAATGTGAACAAACTTGGAAAGACCAGTTCCAGGGGACACTGTGGAGGAGGAAATGTGTTCCTGTATTTTCCTTTCAGTTTCAGAGAGATGCTTCTCTCCTCTTCCTCAAGGACTTAATCTGGACCCTATTCTAAGGGCAAACCCCAAGCCCTCTCTTAAATGTGCTGTCCTATCCCGTACTTCATCTTCTCATCATCCTGCCAAGACCAGGTTAGAAAAATGGTAACTCTCATTATCCTAATATATTTTTTCTCCAAATCTGTCAACAGCATAAACTTTGGAATGCCCTCTTTATACCAGACATTGTGCTTTAAGACTCAGCTCTGGCCCTTAAGAAGCTTGAAGAGACAGGACATGCACATGCAAAGGTAATAGCTTTGGACCATGTCAAGTGAATCAAACAGATAACAAAGCTTAAAGGATTATGCAATTATTCAATAAATATATATTGAGTGCTTGTTATATGCTATGTTACATGCTAAACCAGTGAAAAAAACCCTGGCTTCATGGATCTTAGATTCTAATGAGACAAGACAGTGTTAACAAATAAATATATAATACATCAACTTGTGACAAGTGCTCTGAGGGAGAATGAAGCAGAGTAAGGTGAATTTTTTTAGATAGGAGGTCAGAGAATGCCTCCCAGATAAGGTGCCATTTGAGTCAAAACTTGAAGAAAGAGGGAGAGCAAGACATCAGAATATCTGGAAGAATTTTCCAAGCAAGCTGAATAGCAAGTGCAAAGGCCCTGAGGCGGGAGTGTGCTTGGTGGGTTCTAAGAAGGACAAGTAGGCCAGTGTGGCTGGAGGGCAGTGAGTGAGAGGGGATGGGCAAGATATAAGGTTAGAGAAGGGACAAGTGTAGATCACCAATGTTCTGGAGGCTGTGGGAAGAATTTTGGATTTTATTCTGAAGCCATTAGAGAGTTTTGAGAGTTTTGAGCAGAGCAGTGACATGATCTGAGTTATACATTGAAAGGATCATTCTGTGTGAGGGTAGATTTAGGGGTGCAAGAGGAGAAGCCTGAGGCCAGTCAGGAGGCTACTATAATAATCCAGGGGTGAAATGATGATGGCTTGGACCGAAGTGATAGGACTGAGGTTGGTGATATGAGGTTTAATTCTGAATATATTTTGAAGGTAGACAAAATAGCTAAGGTATGGGGTTATAAACAGAGAAATTAGGAATGACACCAAAATTTTTTACCTGAAATGAAGGTTTTACATTCATAGGAAAGAGTGGCTGCTTCTGGCTCAGCTAATCAGAGTAAGATTAATGAAAGACCTAAGATTTGAGTTGCACTTGAATAAACTAGTAGGGTTTTGTGGCTTGTGGAAATTCTCAATGGCTTATTCTGAGACCATTTTTTCTTCCTAGACCCCATCACACCACCCCAAACCCACTCCTTTGTTAAATTTTAGTACCTCTACTACAGGAGACAAGGGACTCACCCAGCCCAAGAGAGGCAGATCTTGATTCTTTAAGCCAATCATGGAAATTCCTTGCTCTTGCCAGTAACTGGTTTAGAAATGGGCTGGTTTAGGAATGGGCATGCCCTACAATTCTGGGCAATGGAACGTAAAAGGGAACTCTGAAGAAGGGACTTCTGGGAAACTTTCTGAGTCTGAGATGCCCTGGATTTGAGATGCTGTCGTGTAAGGACATGGTACTCAAGCTGCCATTGTCATCTTGCAAACGTAAAGGGGGAAGATGAGGTCAACAGCCACATTTTGAGGGTGGCAGAGGAAAAAGGTTGGAAAAAGCATGGTTCTTTGAGGACATCGTTGAGTCACTGAGTTACCCAACCTTGGAATTGTGCCACTTCTGGACTTCTTATTATGTGAGATTAAAAAAACAAACAAAAAATACCCTCCTTATCATCAAATGCTTTTTAAAAAATATCTATTTATTTTATTTATTTATTTTTTTGGCTGCATCGGGTCTTAGTTGCGGCATGTGGGATCTTCATTGAGGCATGCGGGATCTTTCATTTTCGTTGTGGCGCAGGCTTCTCTCTAGCTGTGGTGTGTGGGCTCCAGGGTGCATAGGCTGTGTAGTTTGCAGCATGCTAGCTCAGTAGTTGTGACGCATGGGCTTAGTTGCCCCACGGCATGTGGGATCTTAGTTCCCCGACCAGGGATTGAACCCACGTCCCCTGCATTGGAAGGTGGATTCTTTACCACTGGACCACTGGGGAAGTCCCTCATCAAACGCTTTTGAGTTGGATAGTTTTTGCTTGAAGTGGAAAGTAAGTCATTTTAGATGAGGAATAAAGACCTTAGGTAGGAAGACATAGCAAAATCAAAGATACTTTGAGGCGAGATTTCCTTTGAGACAAGAGAAATCAATGCACATTTGGGAAAGAGTAGGTGGAGTAATTTGACATTCATTCATAGGCTTGTTCAACAAATATTTGTGGAGCCCCTCCTATGCGCCAGATGCTGTTCTAAGATGGGGGATGCTGCAGTGAACAGGATAGACAGGATCCCTCTTCTCATGGAGTTTATTACCTTGTGAAGGAAAGACAGGTGGTAACAAAGGAAACACAATAAGAATAATTTCAGGAAGTTGTAAGTATGATAAAGGAAATAAAATACACTGATGTGCTAGAAAGGGACTAGAGAGGCTTCCTGAGGTTGGGAATGGTACATTCAGGAGACTTAAAGAGGGAAAGGAGTCAGTCAGGTTGACAAAGTGAAATGAGGCTGGTGTGGCTGTAGCCTAGGGAGAGAAAGGAGAAGGAAGAGGCCAGAGACGGAAGCAAGGCCATGTCCTTTGGTTTTGGGGCCAAGGTAGGCATGCAGATTTTATTCTAAGTCACAAGGGAAGTAGCTGGAGGATGTTTAGCAGGGGCGTGATATGACCTTTTTATCTTTGTAGATCTTTCTGGTGACATCATGGATGGACCCAAGTGGAGGGATGTGGGAGACAGAGGGATATAAGTCTGGGGAAGCAGTCACTGCCAGGTGGCTTCCTTCCATTTCAACAACCCAACCCAACATTGTGGCTCAATGGAGAATTTCAGGCACGGGAGCAAGGGCATTGGGGGAAAAATTATGGCAGAGGCCCTTTCCTCTGCCGGGTCATACATTTATCCTTCCTCTTCCTTTTTCTAGAAAACAAGTCAGCCTTGCCACAGCACTAGCTACAGAGAACCATGTTGATTAGAAATAGAGCTGATTACCTAAGATGCTGGTCACATTATGTTACAGAAATACTAGGACAGTGCTGTCTAAAAGAAATAGCATGTGAGCCACATAGGTAGTTTAACATTTTCTCTTAGCCGTATTAAGAAAGTAAAAGAAAGTAAAGATAAGAAATTAATTTTAATAGTATAGTTTATTTAAGCCAAATATCCAGACATTATCATTTCAATATATAATCAATATAAAAATTATTAGTGATCTATTTTTCTCTCTTTTTTTTTTTTGGTGTATATTTTACACTTACAGCACATCTCAGTTTGGACTAGCAACATTTCGAGTGCTCAGTAACCACATGTGGCTAATGGCTACTGTACTGAAAAGCACAGACATAGGAATATGGCCTGGGAAGGCCCCGTACAGGGAGGCCATGTCAGGATGGAACCCTGGACTTTGGCAATGGTTTCATGCTTCTGCTGCTCTGCTCTGGATCCATTCTCTAAAAGAGATGTATTAGGTCAAAGGACATGAACATTTTTAGGACTCTTGATTATTTTCCTAATTGATTACATCTATTTATGATACTACCCACCATGAATACAGGTGCCAATATCATCAGCTCCTGATTTAGAAATTTGCATTTTAATTTGGGGGGGTGGTTAAGTTTAATTTAGTGAAAGAAATACCATGCTTCTTTTAATCTGCTTCTCTTTGATAACTAGTAAAATTGAAATATTTTTACATATTTATTAATATTTGTTCTTTTGTGAATTGTTTTGTTACAAATCTTTGTTCTGTTACCAGCTAAAGTCTTAATGACATTTTTGAGTGGATCAGAATGCTTGCTCAAGTCAGCCTGATGATCATATTTTGTCTCCTTAGATTGGCCTCAGGGGCAGCCAGATTATCAGGCAATGCTTAGGAAGCATGAAATCAGACCAAGGACGGAGCTGATCTCAAGTGTTTCTCAGCTAAGTCAGATCACAGCCCTCTATGGCTGGAAGTGTATGTGGGAGTCTGCTTAGTAAAGAGATTCCTTTCCCTTAGCTGTGTTTAGGGGGAACTGGTGTGCTTGCTTGGCTGACTAATTCCCTTGTATGTACTGGGTCTTTTTTCAACTTATGTGTAAGTTTCTGTGTTCTGCACTACTGTTGCATTCTTTCCGTGCTCCCCTGAAATTACTCCCGGAGCACCTGGGCTGGAATGCTGGCTCTTCTCAACCTTTCAGTCACAAATTTACAACCTCTAGATTTACCTCTGTATATAACCAGTCATGTTTGTGATGGGGGAAATCTTACCAATTTAATATTGAAATCAACTTTATTTCCAGTTTCTTGGATAACATCTTGTTGTGATCTTTAAGAAGTGACAACAGCTTCTACAAAATCACCATTGAATATGATGTCCAATATTAGGCACTCTTTCTTATGTGAAGAAGACTCATTCTATCTCTATTAAAATTTTTTTTTTTTTTTGGCCGTACCACGCGGCATGGGGGATCTTAGTTCCCTGACCGGGAATCAAACCCGTGCCCTGTGTGGTGGAAGCGCACAGTCCTAGCCACTGGGCCACCAGGGAATTCCTCTATTAACATTTAAAAATGAATGAATATGGAAAATTAAATACCCTTTTGCATTTATAAAAATAATTTAAAAATTTCTAGTTTAATATCTTATGATATTCTTCAATTAAGGTATTTTTTATCATTGAGATTGACCCCTCCTTTTGTTAATGAATCATTTTGAAAAGCTAAAATATACACACGGCATAAAATTCAGAAGGTACAAAAAGCTATATAATGAAAGTAGTCTTCTTTCCTCCTCTGACTTCTACCCACTTAACTTCCCTCTTGAGGGCAACTGATGTTATCAGTTTCTTGTTTATCATTCCAGACATGGTTTTTGCATTTTCAAATATCCAACACACACACACACACACACACACACACACACACACACAAATAGTAATGCACCATTTTATATTATTCTATCCTGCATATTGCTTTTCTCACTTATCAATATTTATTTGATGTATTTTCATGTCAGTACAAACACAATTGTTTCCTTCTTCTTAATGGCTGCATATAATTCAATATGAATGTAATGTGATTTATTAATTGGTTTCCTACTGCTGGTCAAATGGCTAGTTTTCAGCCAATTTGCATTTACAAACAATGCTGTAACTAGTAGCATTGTGCATGTTATTTTGCTCACATGGAAGTGTGTCTATAGGATGAATGCCTAGAAGTAGAGTTGTTGGGTCAAGTGCATTTTTAGTTTTGACAGTTATGGCCAAATTGCCTTCCATAGATTTATACTGTTTATAATCAGCAACAAATGGGTGTGCTGGTTTCCCCTTGGCAATATTGGATATTATCAAGCTTTTTGATCTTTGTCAATAGGGAGATGAAAAATGACATCTCATTGTAGCTTTAAAGTGCATTTCTCTTTAAAAGTGAGGTTGAGTTTTTCATATGTTTAACAGTCACTTTTGTTTCATTTTGAAGCTGAAGTTTGTAGCATAGTATGATCTGGCCTTTGCATCTCAAATCCTGCCTTGCAGAAACCAGAACATGTCTTTTATATCTCCACAGCTTTCGCATCAGTTTAGGTTCATTTTGACTGCAAGTAACATAAAACCCTGACTCAACTGACTTTAACAATAGGGAAATCTTTTATCTTACATGACATCATGTCCTGGGATAGAGTAGCTTTAGGATTGGTTAGTTTAGCTACTCACCAAGGTCACCGAGGTCCCTGGTCTTTCTATCCTTCTGATTGCCGCCCTCTTCATGGTCACTACATGGCTGCATTACAGTCAGGCATCCCATAGAGACAGTGCAGCAACCAGTAGAAGATGAGGGATGTTTCTTACCATGAGTCTCTTTTTAAGAACAAGGCAACTTTTCCTGAAGTCCCCTTTCAGAAGATATGCCCTTGAATCTCATTAGCCAGATCTGAGTTTTATGCCCATTCCTAAACCAATAACTGGCATGGAGAATGGGACCATCACAACTGGTTCATGTTAGTCAGGATTTTTCCCTGAATTATATGGAGTAGCAGGGGACAATCCCCTGCCCTCCAAAAGTAATTGGGGCACGACCAACAAGAAACATGTGGATCGGCTGTAGGGGGACAATCGACTGTGGCTGCCACAACTCTGCACATGTTATTCTCTTTGCCTGATACAGCACTCCTTTATTTACCCTCCCATCTAACTACTATTCATCTTTCCAGTATAGGCTCGGGTTTGGCTCCCAGGAAACTGACTGTTTCCTCTAGGAAACTGACTTTGTTTCCTCCATTCCCATGCAGCCTGTGCCACCCTCTTCACACTGCATTCTAAAGCTGGCTTCGCCTCCCAGTCTCCCACCATATCCCAGATCCGTGAGGGCAGGGGCTGGGTCTGATTTGTTTCTGTATCTCTGGCCCCTAGGACATTGCACAGTACAGAACAGACACTTAACTCATGCTTGTTGAATGATGTGTCTGCTAGTATTTAGAGTTTCAAGTCTAGATTTACAACAGAAATCAACTTAGAGTTTTGTGTTTGTGGATGATTTGCTTGTTGAAATTTGGAATTAGGATTATCTTTTCCACATACAGCAAACTGGAGAGTTTACAGAACAAATTGTTTAACTTGTGGATTATTGGTTCCTTAAAAGTCCAGAAGTTCAACAAATATTTCCTGAACACATATTATGTGTTGGGCACTGTCCCAGTTGGCTCTTTATACAAGAGTAGTATGAGGGCATGTCTTTGAATGTGAGTTTATGCTTTAAGGCAGCATTTTTCAAACTGCAGGTCAAGGTCTCTTTCTGGGCAATGAAATCAATTTTGTGGGTTAAAACCATTATTAAAATGAAAAAAAGATTAGAATAAAATATATCCGAGTGCATCCTCTTGGTAAAACTTTTGGTTTATATTTATATTTATGTTTATGTTTATATTTATATGATGTCCTGGGTCAAGATAATAAAATGTGTTTTTTACTATGGGTGATGTCAAAAAAGTTTAAAACCAGAGAGACTGGTTCAAGATGGCGGAGTAGAAGGACGTGCGCTCACTCCCTCTTGCAAGAGCACCAGAATCACAACTAACTGCTGAATAATCATCAACAGTTCACTGGAACTCACCAAAAAAGATACCCCACATCCAAAGACAAAGGAGAAGCCACAATGAGATGGTAGGAGGGGCACAATCACAGTAAAATCAAATCCCATAACTGCTGGGTGGGTGACTCACAAATTGGAGAACACATACCACAGAAGTCCACCCACTGGAGTGAAGGTTCTGAGCCACATGTCAGGCTTCCCAACCTGGGGGTCCGGCAATGGTAGGAGGAATTCCTAGAGAAACAGACTTTGAAGGCTAGCGGGATTTGATTGCAGGACTTCAACAGGGCTGGGGGAAACAGAGACTCCACTCTTGGAGGGCACATACAAAGTACTGTGCACATGAGGACCCAGGGGAAGGAGCACTGACCCCATAGGAGACTGAACCAGACCTGCCTGCTAGTGTTGGAGGGTCTTCTGCAGAGGCGGGGGGTGGCTGTGGCTCACTGTGGGGACAAGGACACTGGCAGCAGAAGTTCTGGGAAGTACTCCTTAGCGTAGGCGCTCCCAGAGTCTGCCGTTAGCCCCACCAAAGAGCCTGGTAGCCTCCAGTGTTGGGTCTCCTCAAGGCAAACAACCAACAGGGAGGGAACCCAGCCCCACCCATCAGCAGACAAGCAGATTAAAGATTTACTGAGCTCTGCCCACCAGAGAGCAACACCCAGCTCTACACACCACCAGTCCCTCCTATCAGGAAACTTGCACAAGCCTCTTAGATAGCCTTATCCACCAGAGGGCAGACAGCAGAAGCAAGAAGAACTACAGTCCTGCAGCCTGTGTAACAAAAACCACATTCACAGAAAGATAGACAAGACGAAAAGGCAGAGAGCTATGTCCCAGATGAAGGAACAAGATAAAACCCCAGAAAAACAACTAAATGCAGTGGAGATAGGCAATCTTCCAGAAAAAGAATTAAGAATAATGATAGTGAAGATGATCCAGGTCCTTGGAAAAAGAATGGAGGAAAAGATAGAGAAGATGCAAGAAATGTTTAACAAAGACAGTAGAAGGAATCAATAGCAGAATAACTGAGACAGAAGAACGGATAAGTGACCTGGAAGACAGAATGGTGGAATTCATGCCGTGGAACAGAATAAAGAAAAAAGAATGGAAAGAAATGAAGACAGCGTAAGAGACCACTGGGACAACATTAAAAACAACAACATTCGCATTATAGGGGTCGCAGAAGGAGAAGAGAGAGAGAAAGGACCCAAGAAAATATTTGAAGAGATTATAGTCAAAAACTTCCCTAACATTGGAAAGGAAATAGACACCCAAGTCCAGGAAGCACAGAGAGTCCCAGGCAGGATAAACCCAAGGAGAAACACACCGAGACACATAGTAATCAAATTGACAAAAATTAAAGGCAAAGAAAAATTATTGAAAGCAGCAAGGGGAAAAATGACAAAAAACATACAAGGGAACTCCCAAAAAGTTAACAGCTGATTTCTCAGCAGAAACTCTACAAGCCAGAGGGAGCGACATGATATATTTAAAGTGATGAAAGGGAAGAACCTACAACCAAGATTACTCCACCCGGCAAGGATCTCATTCAGATTCAACAGAGAAATCAAAAGCTTTACGGACAAGCAAAAGCTAAGAGAATTCAGCACCACCAAACCAGCTCTACAACAAATGCTAAAGGAACTTCTCTAAGTGGGAAACACAAGAGAAGAAAAGGACCTACAAAACCAAACCCAAAACAATTAAGAAAATGGTCATAGGAACATACATATCGATAATTACCTTAAACGTGAATGGATTAAATGCTCCAACCAAAAGACACAGCCTTGCTTAATGGATACAAAAACAAGACTCATATATATGCTGTGTACAAGAGACCCACTTCAAACCTAGGGACACATTCAGACTGAAAGTGAGGGGATGGAAAAAGATATTCCATGCAAATGGAAATCAAAAGAAATCTAGAGTAGCAATACTCATATCAGATAAAATAGACTTTAAATAAAGAATGTTATAAGAGACAAGGAAGGACACTATATAACGATCAAGGGAATCAATCCAAGAAGAAGATATAACAATTATAAATATATATGTACCCAACATAGGAGCACCTCAATACATAAGGCAACTGCTAACAGCTATAAAAGAAGAAATTGACAGCAACACAATAACAGTGGGGAACTTTAACACCTCACTTACACCAATGGACAGATCATCCAGACAGAAAATTAATGAGGAAACACAAGCTTTAAATGACACAATAGACCAGATACATTTAATTGATATTTATAGGACATTTCATCCAAAAACAACAGATTACACTTTCTTCTCAAGTGCACACGGAACATTCTCCAGGATAGATCACATCTTGGGTCACAAATCAAGCCTCAGTAAATTTAAGAAAGTTGAAATCATATCAAGCATCTTTTCTGACCACAACGCTATGAAATTAGAAATGAATTACAGGGAAAAAAACGTAAAAAACACAAACACATGGAGGCTAAAGAATACGTTACCAAGAGATGAAGAATTCAAAGAGGAAATCAAAAAATACCTAGAGACAAATGACAAGGAAAACACGACGATCCAAAACCTATGGGATGCAGCAAAAGCAGTTCTAAGAGGGAAGTTTATAGCAATACAAGCCTACTTCAAGAAACAAGAAAAATCTCAAGTAAACAATCTAACGTTACACCTAACAGAACTAGAGAAAGAAGAACAAACAAAACTCAAAGTTAGTAGATGGAAAGAAATCATAAAGATCAGAGCAGAAATAAATGAAATAGAAACAAAGAAAACAATAACAAATATCAATAAAACTAAAAGCTGGTTCTTTGAGAAGATAAACAAAATTGATAAACCATTAGCCAGACTCATCAAGAAAAAGAGAGAGAGGACTCAAGTCAATAAAATTAGAAATGAAAAAGAAGTTACGACAGACACTGCAGAAATACAAAGCATCCTAAGAGACTACTACAAGCAAATCTATGCCAATAAAATGGACAACCTGGAAGAAATGGACAAATTCTTAGAAAGGGATAACCCTCCAAGACTGAACCAGGAAGAAATAGAAAATATGAACAGACCAATCACAAGTAATGAAATTGAAACTGTGATTAAAAATCTTCCAACAAACAAAAGCCTAGGACCAGATGGCTTCACAGGTGAATTCTATCAAACATTTAGAGAAGAGCTGATGAATATAGATGCCAAAATTCTCAACAAAATACTAGCAAACAGAATCCAACAACACATTAAAGGATCATACACCATGATCAAGTGAGATTTATCCCAGGGATACAAGGATTCTTCAATATATGCAAATCAATCAACGTGATACACCATATTAACAAACTGAAGAATAAAAACCATATGATCATCTCAATAGATGCAGAAAAACCTTTTGACAAAATTCAATACCCATTTATGATAAAAACTCTCCAGAAAGTGGGCATAGAGGGAACCTACCCCAACATAATAAAGGCCATATATGACAAACCCACAGCAAACATCATTCTCGATGGTGAAAAACTGAAAGCATTTCCTGTAAGATCAGGAACAAGACGAGGATGTCTACTCTCACCACTCTTATTCAACAGAGTTTTGGAAGTCCTAGCCACGGCAATCAGAGAAGAAAAAGAAATAAAAGGAATCCAAATCAGAAAAGAAGAAGTAAAACTGTCACTGTTTGCAGATGACATGATACTATACATAGAGAATCCTAAAGATGCTGCCAGAAAACTACTACAGCTCATCAATGAATTTGGTAAATTTGCAGGATACAAAATTAATGCACAGAAATCTCTCGCATTCCTATACACTAATGATGAAAAATCTGAAAGAGAAATTAAGGAATCACTCCCTTTTACCATTGCCACATAAAGAATAAAATACCTAGGAATACACCTACCTAGGAAGACAAAAGACCTGTATGCAGAAAACTATGACACTGATGAAAGAAATTAAAGATGATACAAATAGCTGGAGAGATATACCATGTTCTTGGATTGGAAGAATCAATATTGTGAAAATGATTATACTACCCAAAGCAATCTACAGATTCAATGCAATCTGTATCAAATTACCAATGGCAGTTTTTACAGAACTAGAACAAAAAATCTTAAAATTTGTATGGAGACAAAAGAGACCCCAAATAGCCAAAGCAGTCTTGAGGGAAAAAAATGGAGCTGGAAGAATCAGGCTCCCTTACTTCAGACTATACTACAAAGCTAGAGTAATCAAGACAGTATGGTACTGGCACAAAAACAAAAATATAGATCAATGGAACAGGATAGAAAGCCCAGAAATAAACCCACGCACCTATGGTCAACTAATCTACGACAATGGAGGCAAGGATATACGATGGAGAAAAGACAGCCTCTTCAATAAGTGGGGCTGGGAAAACTGGACAGCTACATGTAAAAGAATGAAATGAGAACACTCCCTAACACCATATACAAAAATAAACTCCAAATGTATTAAAGACCTAAATGTAAGACTGGACTCTATAAAACTCCTAGAGGAAAACATAGGAAAAATACTCTTTGACCTAAATCACAGCAAAATATTTTTTGACCCACCTCCTAGAGTAATGGAAATAAAAACAAAAATAAACAAATGGGACCTAATGAAACTTAAAAGCTTTTGCACAGCAAAGGAAACTATAAACAAGATGAAAAGACAACCCTCAAAATGGGAGAAAATATCTGCAAATGAATCAACGGACAAAGGATTAATCTCCAAAATATATAAACAGCTTATGCAGCTCAATATTAAAAAAACAAAAACCCAATCCAAAACTGGGCAGAAGACCTAAATAGATATCTCTCCAAAGAAGACATACAGATGGCCAAGAAGCACATGAAAAGCTGCTCAACATCACTAATTATTAGAGAAATGCAAATCAAAACTACAATGAGGTATCACCTCACACCAGTTAGAATGGGCATCATCAGAAAATCTAGAAACAACAAATGCTGGAGAGGGTGTGGAGAAAAGGGAACCCTCTTGCACTGTTGGTGGGAATGTAAATTGATACAGCCACTATGGAGAACAGTATGGAGGTTCCTTAAAAAAGTAAAAATTGAATTACAATATGACCCAGCAATCCCACTACTGGGCATATACCCTGAGAAAACCAAAATTCAAAAAGACACATGCACCCCAATGTTCACTGCAGCACTATTTACAGTAGCCAGGTCATGGAAGCAACCTAAATGCCCACCGACAGACGAATGGATAAGGAAGATGTGGTACATATATACAATGGAATATTACTCAGCCATAAAAAGGAATGAAACTGAGTCATTTGTAGAGACGTGGATGGATGTAGAGACTGTCATACAGAGTGAAGTAAGTCAGAAAGAGAGAAACAAATATCGTATATTAACGTGTATATGTGGAACCTAGAAAAATGGTACAGATGGACCAGTTTGCAGCGCAGAAATTGAGACACAGACGTAGAGAACAAACATATGGACACCAAAGGGGGGAAAGTGGGGGTGGGGGTAGTGGTGTGATGAATTGGGAGATTGGGATTGACATGTATACACTGCTGTGTATATAATGGATGACTAATAAGAACCTGCTGTATAAAAAAATAAAAAAAGTCTATGTGTTTGAAAAAAAAAAAAGTTTAAAGCCATTGCCCTAAGGGTAATATATTTTCTTTCCTCTTTCTCTTTGAAGCGTGTGTTCTTGTACTTCTAAAGTCTGGGCTCCCAGAAACAGGGAGAGACAGGGCTTTGAGATTCTATCTCCCACACCACACTCCCGCCCCTAGCCAGGCCCCCAGCCTTAGATTTCATCAGCCTGGCACAGATTTTAGAGTCAAAGGCAGAAGTTCAGTCCTAGGCTCCAGCATTTAGGATCTCAGCAGCCTTAGGCAAGTCACTGGACCTTCAGAACATCTATTTCTCTTTCATGCAGATAACGATACCTGTCCCACAAGGCAATTAAGGAGGTCGATATGTGAAAATATGGTGTGGTTTAGTAAAGTCCTTCCTGTTCCTCAGTGGAGAAAAGCAAACTCAGCTCCTGGCTGAAAAAGTTCTGTCTCCTGAGGAGGAAAGACCTCAAGGAATAGCCCTGCAGAGAAAGTTAAGAGGGGGCTCTAAACACCCAGGGGCTGCAGATGTTTGAATCAAAAAAGGGGAGAGGGCTTCCCTGGTGGCGCAGTGGTTGGGAGTCTGCCTGCTGATGCAGGGGACGCAGGTTCGTGCCCCGGTCCGGGAGGATCCCACATGCCGCGGAGCGGCTGGGCCCGTGAGCCATGGCTGCTGGGCCTGTGCGTCCGGAGCCCGTGCTCTGCAACGGGAGAGGCCGCAGCAGTGAGAGGCCCGCGTACCGCAAAAAAAAAAAGGGGGGTGGGGAGAAATCAATGGGAAAAGCTCAGGGCTCTCCCATTTCTGCAATGAGCAGTTATTTTTTATTTCTCCAGGGAGCAGGAGGTCAGGGGGTGTCTGGAGGTGCTGACAGTGCACAGTGCTGCCTCTGGAGGGGAGAGATGCTGACAGTGTTCCTTTTGCATAAACTTTGGAAGAAGAACTAGACGTTGGACTCTGTCCTCCCTTTACCCCTTGCAGGAGGTGTGGAGGGGTCGTGCAGCCTGGAGGTCACTCAGGGTGGACATTGTGGTTGAGGGCTGAGGTGGGAGGAGTGGGATGGGGTCAGGGGTGGGGACTCAAAGGAGAAGCTAATCTGAGTGCTTGTTACGTCTTGAGGCTCATTCCTCACACTCTGAAGTTCTCTCTTCTGTGACTGTCTCTGAGCAACAGTCACAGTGGACAAGTTGGGCACAGGCTGTCCTGCCTGTTCCTTTTCTCCCTGGAAAACTCTGCAGCCTTCACATCCTGGGTCCTTCTGTCATCAGATGTATTAACAGGAAGACAGGAATGCGCTTCTTTAAATAAGAAGTTATTTTTACTTATTTGTTGTTACCCCTGTATTGTTGAGACAGAGAAAGAGGGAATTCTAAGAGTTTTAGGTGAAGACCTGGGATCTCCAAAAACCTGGTGCTTCTTTGTTGGTTTCTTTGTTTCTTTCCAGAGATTCTGTCCTTAAGAAGTCCCATCCAGGATCTTGACACCTCAGTTCTCTATTCTCTGATACATTTCAAACCAGCCTTGGCCCTGGGGGTGCCAGTGTTCCCCAGAATGCCCAGTGGACGGCGTAGGGAAGCATGGGCAAGGGCAGTCATCCCCACTGCCAATACAGGGAACGAGAAAGGCTTCAGCCGTGTGTGAACAGCTGCAGCTCCGACAATCTCCCCAGCACAGTGTCGGTTGTCCATTTGCCAATGTTTGTCTCTAGTTGTGCTTTCTTTCTTTTTTTTTTTTTGGTATGCGGGGCTCTCACTGCTGTGGTCTCTCCCGTTGCGGAGCACAGGCTCTGGACGCGCAGGCTCAGCGGCCATGGCTCACGGGCACAGCCGCTCCGCGGCATGTGGGATCTTCCCGGACCGGGGCACGAACCCGTGTCCCCTGCATCGGCAGGCGGACTCTCAACCACTGCACCACCAGGGAAGCCCCTCTAGTTGTGCTTTCTTAAAGGTCACCAGTGACCTTTAAGTCACCAAATCCAGTGGCCTTTCTCAGGCCTCATCTTCCAACTGACCAGCCCCTTTCTTAAACGCTCCCCTAGTGAGCTAACTCTTTCCCCTGCTTCCTTGACAGCTCTTCCTCTGGCTCTTTTTCCTTTTTTCTGCATCCTCAGTTTGTAACTCCCACAAGCTTCTGTCTTTAGCCCTTTTCTTTCTCTACTCTTCCTCTGTCTGGGAAAACTTTGATTTCCTTTGGTGGTATTTTAGTTGAGACTTTTTTTTCCCCAAGTAACAGTAACTAGTTTAGGCAAAAGGAGGGTTTACATTATAAGGTGTCTACAGAGCCCAGTGGAAAAGTGAGGGTGAGTCTCAGTGGGGGCTGAACCCAGGACCTAGTAGGCACCCAGGAAGCCAGGCAGTTTGCTGAGGAACTGGTCTCTGCCTCTTTGCATGTCTGCTCACGTTCTGTTCCTAAATGTCTCTTTAACTTCTCCCTCCTTTTCTGGACTAACCATCTTACCTGAGGCCTTCACGACCTCTCTAGTGATTTCCCTGCTGTTGGTCTTATTTCACCAGTCTGCCCTCTGCCTTGGGTCCCATGCTTTAGAGGGACCCCCTCTGGCCCACTTTGGCTATAACTTTTAGGAGGAAAGAATCCACAGGGCCAGTGAATGCTTCCACTCAAAGCCACAATTCCCTTTCTAGAGCCTGTTTCCTGGGCCTGGGCCAGCCTTTTCCTCCAGGTGCATTCTCCTGAGGGCAGACCACACAGTTGTTGTATTTACTCCCAGGCTTAAAAGGTGCCCAAGGGATAGTTGTCTGTTGGAGAGAGGTATGGTAAGGTGGGAGCAGGACTGTGAACAGAGCTTGGACGTGTCCACTGAATGTACTCAAGGCTCCTTGTCATGTGGGATGGAGCCCGAGTTGAGAAGTGAGGGTGGCCAGGGGCCAGGGGCCAACTTTCCCTCATTCTACCTTGTCCCAGCATGGAACTCTGAGAAGTTCAAGAACTCTGTATTTGAACCTGGACTTTCACATTGTTGTGAAGGGAGGATGTTGTGTGTGGGAGGATGGAACATATTTTACTTCATAGTTTGTTGGTGTGATTTATAACTTTTAGACATGTGGCATGTGGACCTCCACTTGTACTAATTCCCTGGGCTGCGCAGACCTTAGGGGGCAAGTCTGCATTTCACTATGGCCAGTTTTAAATATATATATATTCCCTAAACAAGGCTCTGATTATGTCATCACCTGCCTCGAAGCTTTTGATGATGACTACTCCTGCTTGCTGGGGAGTAAGTGGCTCTGGTTGTTCATTGTTCTGTGTCAGATAAAACTGACAATCAAGTGGGACCTGCCTTTCATCAGAAAAAGGGTCAGGCCAGGCTCGAGTCTGCAAGGGAGCAGCTCGCTGCTCAGAGCTCACAGGGGAAGCTCAGAGAACAGAAGACATGGCAGCCTGACAACTAGCAACTGGAGCCTCAAGCAAAGATGGTGTAAGTTGATGCAGACAAGTGTCAGAAAATCAAAGTCAAGTCTAAGGCAGGCTGTCAAGAAGTGGCCAGTGTGAAGTTGTTGAGGAGAGCAGGGCACACACCAAGGTAAAGGAGAGTTGATTCCTGGGTCACTTTTGGCCTCCGTTCCAGATTTTCCTATAGTTCCCATGTGCCAGAACTTGTCCTAGCCTAACCCATGTACAACCCTTCCAGGGGGTGGGAGTGGACCACGGAAACAAAGCTTAGTAGTTAGCAGTACTCAGCAACAGCTTCCAATGAGCAACTCAAAGCAATAATGAGCATACTATGTTTAAATCAAACATAATGAGCATACTATGTTTAAATCGAACAATAATGAGCGTACTATGTTTATAATCGAACAATAATGAGCGTACTATGTTTATAATCGAACAATAATGAGCATACTATGTTTATAATCGAACAATAATGAGCGTACTATGTTTATAATCGAACAGTAATGAGCGTACTATGTTTAAATAGAACAATAATGAGCGTACTATATTTATAATCGAACAATAATGAGCATACTATGTTTATAATCAAACAATCTCCTATTGAACATCTTTAAAGGGATTGAATTTGGATATCCATTGAGACCAGGAAAAGGATAAGTGGGTAGGACTGAAGTTGAAGAAGGTAGACTAAGGCAAGATGATGTTCCAGAACCTTCTCCTACTTCTGAAGTTGAGTCAGGTGCTCATGCTGGGAAAGAAGGTATAGGACTGAATCCAGGCTTAGGCTTCTGTTGGGCACAGCTCCATCTGCCGAAGCAGTGCAACTTGTAATGTTCTCATTTCAGATATGCAAGGATAAAGAGCTTCACAGAAAAGCTGTTGTGAACTTGGGAGACAAATAGGTAACTTTAAAAATAGGGAACATGAAGAAATGCATATGCTAAGGAAAGCCTTGAGTTTAAATTAAAAAAAAAATACTACTCGTACTTTATTTATTTATTTATTTTTAATAAAAAAAATACTACTCGTACTTTATCTATTTATTTTTGGCTGCGTTGGGTCTTCGTTGCTGCGCGTGGGCTTTCTCTAGTTGCGGAGAGTGGGGGCGTCTCTTCATTGCGGTGCGCAGGCTTCCCATTGCAGTGGCTTCTCTTGTTGTGGAGCACGGGCTCTAGGCTCACGGGCTTCGGTAGTTGCAGCACGCAGGTTTGGTGGTTGCAGCACGTGGGCCCTAGAGTTGTGGCGCACTGGCTTGGATGCTCCACGGCATGTGGGATCTTCCCAGACCAGACCTCAAACCCATGTCCCCTGCATTGGCAGGCGGGTTCTTAACCACTGCGCCACCAGCGTAGTCCCAGGCTGGCTTTTTACATAAACTTGTTTTTGTTCAAATTCATTGAAAAGGGCCCTAGTGGAGGGACATCCTGCCACTTTGGATGTCTTAAGTGGGCTGATGTCTTAAGAGGGCTGCCTTGTGAGGAGCTTAAAGAGTCCACTTACCCAGCGCTTCTTAAACCGGCATGCATCAGAGCCACCTGGCAGTGCTTGTTCAATATGCAGAATTTATAAGAATATTTTTCTTGTTTATCCAAAATAATCTCTTGAAAGCAAATATAGTAAGAATTTCATTTCTCACAATAGACCAAAAATTATTTTCTATATTTAAAAATTTTTTAAAAGCTACTTTAGCTTTACTAGGGAAATTTTTTTCTAAGGGAAAATCAAATCTCACTTGCAGAAACTTGGGAAAGGGCAAAATCAAGTTAAAAATTTCCCCCTATGAACTTAGAAATATTAATAAAAGCAAAATGTTCTAAAGGTTACATCGGTCAGGGTCCTGACCCCTCTTTCCCCCCCCCAAAAAAGCCTTATATTGAGTCATTAGAGAATATTGTAATAAAGGCACTATTTGCAAGAGACGTGTTGGGCTGAGATAAAGAACAAGGGATGCTACACAACTCTTAGACCAGTAGGTGCAGGAGCCATTACCACCACTAGACCTGAAAGGGCAAGGGAGCCCTGATCCAGTTAAGGGAACCTAGAAAGAAAGCAGATGGAGAGGGCCGCCTGGCAGGAAGGAACCAGGGCAATAAATATGCCACCCTCATTGGGCAACTCTTCCAGAGGCTAGAGAGCAAAGGGAGCCCATGGATGCAGTCCCCGTGGCTCAGTGTTGGGGGGCAAAGAGCAGGTGGAGAAGGGGAGAGAATGGATCCTGAGGGACAAATGGAGAAAATCCAACATCCATCAGAGGTGTCTAAGTGACAGGAGTGGCTATTGTGTATCTTAACAAGCACTGAAGAAAACAGTAAGATTTCCTTTCTACCGTCTTGTGTATATTACCCTGTAGTATGTTTATAAGAAATGTATTATCCTTAAGTGTTATGGTCTTGTATCTGGGGAGGGGAGCAGAATCCTGTGCCCCGCTCCCAGACGTATAGAATCAAGTCTCACCCTGGAAGGGGCCCAGAAATCTGAGCTTTAAACAAGCACTCCAAATGATGCACACACAACTTTTAGAGTCATGGAGCTACAAATTGAAAGGCTGGGCTGTAGCAGCTACGTTGGTAGGAAAGTGGTAACAGTTATCTATGTTGAGAAAACAACTCTACACAAAAAGTATGTATGCACATAGACAAGGGAAGGGGTGAGTTCTAAAACTTATTTTCCCATGATAATGTTCATGTAAGAGCCTATAAAACTAAAAACACTCAGAGAACTTGGGGCAGGTGAAACATTAGGTCACCACAAGGGTCTGAGCCCCCTCCTGAGGAGTCCCAGGACCCCAACCGGGTACCTAGGTTCTCTTGGTCGCTGTCAGAGCTGCTCAGAATCCCAGTCTCCCAAGCCAGCTCAGTCCTAAACAGACATGCAGAGGGAACGTCTGTGGCTTGAAAGAGGAAGGTCAGACCCTGACCTGGCTTCACAGGACCCCACAAGCCTTTTAGGTATCAATGGGCAGGCACCCTCCGTGGACAAGTCTTACCTTCCCCTGCTCCTGGGGTGAGTGGCTGAACCTTTGGTACTTGGGCTGGGGAGTTTGGTTTCCTTGTCAGCGGTTCCCAGGTGGTGAAAGTTATCTGCCCAAGGTAATGTTAAGCACAAGGGAAATAACCCTTGGGGCTAGAGACAGCAAGGTTGTTCTGGAAGTTTCCAAGGCAGCACAGCTCTTGTGGCTGTGTCCCTATGGAGGCCCTGAGCTGGGCTTTTTGCCTCTCCTTGAAGTCTTCTGTCTTTGACTGGACTGCTAATGACCTGTGAAGCTTGGGACAGGGCAGGGGAAGCTGCAGGGTCAGCCTAGCTTCCCCCAAGAAGCCAGTGAGTTGCCTGCAAAGAGGAAATTCAACTGTAGGCCTCAGGGCAGAGAGAGAGGCCTTCTCTAACCCCAGAAGTTAGGAAATGCTCATTATATTCTATGTAAAGGGACCCCCAATACTTTCTGGGCTGACACAGAGAAGGACTATTTATTTCTCAGCAATGCTTGTCTGAGTTGGCAAGCTTGGGCTGGAGCAGGGAAAAGCAGATACAAAACAATCATGTGATGGAATTACACCTGCTGAGATAAAGAACAGCGTGGCTCCCCGAGCAAACATTCTTGCAGACTCTGCATTGCAAACTCTGGCTCAGGAGGTGCTGGGTTGATTCGTCTTTTGCCAACTAAAGGCAAATGGAGGGAGGCAGAGCCTGGCAGCTTCTCCAGGTGCCTGGTGACTTGAGGATCACTCTAACCGCTCCCCTCCTCCACCACTGCCCTCCCACCCGTGCCTAAATAGCTGATATGAATTTGCTCCACTTCATCAAGGAGCAAGGAAACGCACAGCTCTTTATTTTTCCAAATCAACTGAAATGAAGCTCTGAGTCCATTCTTGGCCTGGCTGGTGGGATCCCTCTTCCCTTAATTATTATTCCCTTAATTATTATTGAAATTCCCTCTTCCCTTGCACTGGGCAGTACTAGAATCCAGGCATCTGCTTGGAAACAGGAAAGTGGGACAAGGGTCTGAGATAGTCTATAAAAAAGCCACCATTATTAATATTGCTTCTTTTATTATGAGATGCAGATATTGGACTAAAAGATTTCTAATCATAGTGTCTACTTCACTGCAGGCTCTGCCGTAAGAGGGCCCTTGACCATGTCTTCAAGGTCATAAATTAGAGATTGTCCCTGAGGCAATAGTTTTGTGCCAAGTTTGGGGTAGAGGGAGGGTAGAAGGAGCTTTAAGGAAACTTTAGATCTTCCGCCCATAATCTGGGTCAGTTTCCCCATTCTTTGCTATATGAGTAATATAATTGCTCATTTTCATGTATATAGCCAGATAAACAGCTGAGAGCATCCTCCTCTTCTCCCCAGATTGCTGCCACTGAGACCCTCCTACAGAGACATTTTGGAGGCTTAACTGCTAGGCACCAACTGCTCTCCCAGAGCCCTACAACCTCCCGAGCCCTGCACAGAGGAGGCAGGATCTCCACCATTTGAGGATGCCTCCCCGTTAATGTCCCCCCAGGCTTATAGAATTCAACTCTCTCCTTCATTCAGGAAGCTCCAGCTTCTCTCCACCCATCCCCACTCCATCCTCTGGGGCACCTCCAGCTTAATTCTTTCTTGGGCCTGACCCTTGAATTGTAGAGAAGCCGTTAATTAGCTCATTAGCTTACTGCCGTCATCCCCCAAGAAAAAATCAGGAGCCGAGACCACTGAACATAAAGCCTTGGCTGATTTGTAGAGCCAGTGAAGAGGAACAGAAATTGTTCATTTGTTTTTCTTTCTTTTTTCCCTATAGAAGAAAGGAAAATAAGCCTCGTTTGATTATCACAGCTGAAATTCTGTCACCAGAGAGTCAGTGCTTCATGTGGGATATTGCTGTCTCCAAGGGATCCTAAGACGCCCCCTTGGCAAAGTTAACAAAGTATTACAAGCACCGGAGTTCCCTGGTGGTGCAGTGGTTAAGAATCCGCCTGCCAATGCAGGGGACACGGGTTCGAGCCCTGGTCCGGGAATATCCCACATGCCGCGGAGCAACTAAGCCCGTGCTCCATGACTACTGAGCCTGCACTCTAGAGCCCACGCTCCACAACAAGAGAAGCTGCCACAGTGAGAAGCCCGCGTACCGCAACAAAGAGTAGCCCCCGCTCACCACAGCTAGAGAAAGCCTGCGCACAGCGACGAAGACCCAACGTGGCCAAAAATAAATAAATAAATTTATTAAAAAAAAAAAAAAAGTATTGCAGGCACCTTACTAATAGGTGTTCATTTGACACAGCCAGACAGTGGCAGGTGGGAGAATACGGGTGGGGAATGTGTGTCTTGGGGAGGCCTAGCTTTGCCCCACTTTACATTCAGGTCAAGTGGCTGGCTTTGTGGTTGGCCGTATCAAGTGACGCTGACCAGGAAGGCCTCTCCTCTTTCTGTTGAAGATAAGCTTGCACATTTCCTGTGGATTATTAGGGCTGGGTCACTGCATCCTAGGGAGGTAGCAAGGTGGGGTGATTAGTTTGGATATCAAATCACCTGGGAGTTATTGCTGTTTTATAAGAAACAAAGAATGACAAGGCCAAGTTCAGAATGAGGAGGGAATCAGAACATAGGTTCACATAGTGTCTGGCAAGGCACTGAGGGCAGAGGCCTCATTTAGTGCCATTACGGTGGGGATTGGCGGTGACTTCATTAAACTCACAGGGTCAGGGGCAAGCACTGGGACAAGGTCTCCCCAGGACTGCCAAGAACCACTAGGCAGCTCCTGGGTCCCATCGGTATTAACAGAAGCTACAAGCAGCCTCTTGTTGGAATCAGTGCAACCTTGGCACTTATGTTCTGTGCCTCAGTTTTCCCCTCCCTAAAGTGGGGATAATAACATACCTACTCCATGGGGGTGTTCTGGGGATTTGTTAGTATATTTAAAGCACTTAGAAGAGTGCCTGGCACATTGCAAGTGTTATATGAATGGTAACTGTTGTAGTTATTGTTGTCTGTTTAAAGCCAGGTGGATCACAGAACCAGGGGCCTCAGGCAAGCCTGTGGAGCTGCAACTAGAAACAATTATTTACACTTGCTTCCCGCCTGCCTAGGGCTACAGATGAAATAATAGCTGTTAAATCCTCTTGGAGCCTCCCTGGGAAGGGCAAAATACCTGGATTTGCCACCACAATCCAGGTAACAAAGGCTCTTACCTGGGATTCTGCAGGTTAAATAGACACTACCCCTAGGTAGTAAAATACCCCCTTAATAGCCACGGTTTGAGCGGCTTTGCAAGGCTTTCCGGTTCCAACACATCTCTGTCACGGGCTTGCCTCAGAGCCTAAGGCTGTCTCCAGTGCTTCCAGGAGTTCTGAAGAGGTAACCCAGTCTGCAGCCAGACTGTGTGGATCTTGATGCTGTACTCACTAGCTGAGAATCTTGAAGAAGTTACTTAATTTCTGCATCTCAGTTTGCTCATCTATGAAAGTAAGACTAATGAAAGTACCCTCTTTATAGAGTGTTTGGGAATTAAATGAAATAGTATGAGTAAAGGTTTAGCAAAGTGCCTGGTAAACCCAACACTCAGTAACTGGTGGTGATGGTGGTTTTAGCTAGAGAAGCCATCAATTAGTGATTTAATAGTTATTAATCCACAAATACTCGATTTTTAAACATTTTATAATAAAATTATTAAGTATACAAAAATGTTGAAAAAGTAATACAGTGAACACCTTTATACTCACCATTTAGATCCAGTAATTGTTTTCTCTTTGACTTTGCCATTTTTCCTGCTATTCATGATTTTGTGTGGTTATTTTGCTATCATGTGCATGTGTATTTTTCCCCTCAGTCATTTGTAAGTTGCAAGCATCATGACACTTCACTCCTAAATATTGCTACTTCAGCATGTAGCTACTCCAAATGACATTCTCCTCATTACCATTACTAAATCTAAAACAATTGACAAAGATTTTTAAATATTTTCTAATGCTGAGCCAACATTCACACTTTTTCTGTTGTTCCCAGTATGTCTTTTAGAGTGTTTTTTCCAACTAGGAACCAATCATACATGCATGCATTGTGTTTGGTTATGTTTCTTTAAATCTAGAATCCCATCTTTCTTTTATAGGGCCACTGACTTTTGAAGAGGCCAGGCCGTCTGTCTGATAAAATGTCCCACGTTCTGGATTTGCCTTATTGTCTCCTTGCACTGCTGTTTTCAGTGGGAATTTTGAGATAGGATGGAAAAACCTGGAGCTTGAATCTGGGGTCCCTGGGCTGTCCCAAGGACATATAATTCTACTGCCCATAGGAAATGAGGGAGGAAACCAAAAAACAAGGCACACTCATGTTTTTGAAACTCTAAACCTATTAAACACTAACTTCCTATTCTCCTCTCCCCCAGCCCCTAGCAACCACCATTCTACTTTCTACGAATTTCACTATTAAGAGCCTCATATAAGAGGAATCTTACAATGTTTGTCCTTTTGTGATTGACTTATTTCACTTAGCATGATGTCTTCAAGGTTCATCCATGTTGCAACTTGTCAAAATTTCCTTCCTTTTAAAGGCTGCATATCATTCCACTGTATGGTTATACCATATTTTGCTTGTCCATTTGTCTGTTGGTGGACACTTGGGTTGTTTTCATCTTTTGGCTATTGTGAATAATGCTGCTATGAACATGGGTGAATAAATATCTGTTCACACCCTGCAAGGCACACTCACTTTTACCTTTTATCTTGGAGCTAGCCCTCATGCCGCCTCCAGTAACTGGTAATTTTAGAAAACATGTTTTAAATCCAATTTTCTTTTCCATCATTTTCTCCCTTTTACTAAAGTCTAACCTAAAACTACTCCTTCAGTTTTGCCATTATCTGAAGCTTACAGCCATCTATAAGAACAATCTGGACACTACTCAAAGCAGATATTTCTATGCTTCCTAATGTGGCAAGTATATTGATTATAATAATATCAAGGTGTGAGAAGCTGAAAGCTCCAAGCTTTTAAAGCCACCAAATGTAAAAGGTCAGAGATGCCCTTTTAAATCTATTTAATGAATTTAAAAAATTTTAATGGGAACCTGTTAGGCTCCCATACTTTAGGGGGCTGTCTTATTAAAGGTATTCATTCCAAGTTCCAAATTAACATGTGTGATTTATTATCTAGCTGCCAACAAAATACAAGAGGAAGCAAGACAAAGAACAAACTCTGAACTGGGTGATCAGAAGATGGGGATCCAGCATCTGAACTCTTTTCATAACCATGTGATCCGGGGCAAAAGCCTCCACTTTAAGTGGTTTAGTTTTCTCATCTGTCAAATGGGAAGTTGGCTGATAGCCCTCAAATGTTACGACAGCCAGAGCTACATTTTATTTATTTGCAGAAATCAACAATAGGGAGGCAGTTGAAGAAATGGGAAAGCCCTGAAGTTGAGTTCCAGCTTTCCTGCAAATTAGTTGGGCGATCTTCAGCAGATCCTGTAATTTTATGAGTCTTTTCTAACTTTTCTAACTTACAAAATGGAGATGATAAATATTGCAGAGCAGTGATAAAGATTATAAGTAATGAAGTGTGGTGGAAGGGCTTTGTAATTTTAAGGTGCTATAGGATCCCTTGAGAGTTGTTACATGGAGGATTTTAAGCCATAAAGAGCTGTACAAATGTAAGGTATTTACTATAGAAGTAAGGACACTACTCTTAGTGACTCACTTATACAAACTTACAACATTTTACATCAAAAATGGATTCTAAATCCTGCTCCCCACTTCCGAAGAATCCATTCTCTATTGGTCCTTTTTCCTTAAACTGCCTTGGATATTGTGGTAGATCCTCCCCTCATCCTTACTTTGTAAACTTTCAACAGCTGTTTGAAAGTGCTTGCTTTATTTTGCTCCAGAACTTGTTGCAACATATCTTGTTTTAACAACCCTCCAGCCTGCCAGTGGAGCTTTGGTTTTGCCAGCTGTGATGACTCTAAAGCCCTTCATCAATTCTTTTGAGTCCTGGAACACTTGATCAGCTAGTTGGGTTGCAAGTTGCTTTAATCACTGAAGAGCAAGCAGCTTCCCAGGCTTTGCCATGTTTTACAACCTGCAGCTTAATAACGATTGTTTAACAAGTGTTCCTCGCTGGAGCTTCAAATAGTCCCTATCAACGTTTGTTCACCCTTCTCTTAATAACCACACAACCCTCTCTTCTAAGGAACTCCCTGTGTTTCCAGTTCAAATAGGGAGTATTTGAGGAAAAAGAACACGGGAATAGATGAGCTCAGAATTGAGCTAAGAGCTCCAGGGATTACAAACTGTTTTAGAGTTGAGGATGGTATGCCAGGCTAAATGATTCGTATGCATAAGAATTACCTGGAATTCAAAAAAAAAGCACAGATTTCTGGACCCTGACCCCAGGGGTCCTCTTATTAAGGATTTATGAGGCGGGTCATTTAGAATATGCTCCTCAGGTGGTTCTTTTTTTTATATAAATTTATTTATTTATTTATTTTTGGCTGCATTGGGTCTTTGTTGCTGCACGCAGGCTTTCTCTAGTTGCAGCACGTGGGGCCTGCTCTTCGTTGCAGTGCATGGGTTTCTCACAGCGGTGGCTTCTCTTGTTGTGGAGCATGGGCTCTAGCCGCACGGGCTTCAGTAGTTGTGGCTCGCAGGCTCTAGAGCGCAGGCTCAGTAGTTGTGGTGCATGGGCTTATTGCTCCACGGCATGTGGGATCTTCCCGGACCAGGGCTCAAACCAGTGTTCCCTGCATTGGCAGGTGGATTCTTTAACCACTGTGCCACCAGGGAAGCCCTGTTTCTCAAGTGGTTCTGTTGCAGGATTCCACATGTTTAGAAACTTGTGGAGAGAGCACTGTCTCTCCTACTGTTTTAAGCAAGTTGATTCTAGGCAAGCCACAAACTTACTGTGCTCAGTCTCCATGTTTATACACGGCCATGAAAACAGCAACTGCCCTCCCAAACTCACGGGTTTGAAATGGGAGTAAAATGAGGTGTCAGACATGAAACCATTTTGAAAAGTGAAGAGCTCATACAAGTGCAAGCATCCTCTTGCCTCAAGGGAGCAGACCCCAGCTGACAGCATCCTGCCCCTACCCCACTAGGTGCTGGCAGGTATTCATTTGAAGGGAGGGAAGTTCCACTGACCTGCCTTTGTCCACTTGGTCCAGACAGGCTCACCTAGGTTTATGCCTTTCCCAATAGAGTGCTATAGGAGCACACATATTTTTGTCTGAAATCTTGCCAAAAGGGATCTGGGATGACCCTCCTAATAGGCCCAAGTCCTTCTTGAAATCTAGTTACATCTGTATCATTAATGAGCCTGTTGATTTCATGTTCTACAATGTCACATCCTTCCTGGGCCACACATGCCTTCTCTTTGAGCCAGGGCTTGCACCTGAGGGTTTGCAGTCCACATCCGCCCCTCGTGCTTTGGCCGTGTTCCCAGGTACAGTATGTACCTTTTGAAGTTCAGAGTGATCAACTTCACGTTAATCTTTTCTCCCTCACTCTATTCTAATCTCTTTGGCGAGAACTTTCCCAGGGTATTCTACCCTTTTGGGCTACATTTATCTTGGGGAGTATCACTTCCAGTTAAAGCACACCGGATTTCTCTTTCAGATATATTGGGCAGCCTACCAGCAAGACCCTTGACTGTCTGTGGCTTCATTTAAATATTCTGCAATTTCCAATGAGTGGCTGAGTGTTTGCAATTACCCTGGCCCCCTAAAGAGCAAAGAGGGGCATGATTCCTCTCCTAATGCCTGATAAATTCTTCCCTTTGCTCACTCTCTCATTCATTCACTTGTTCATTCAGCAAATAATCATTGAGCACCTGAGATGTGCCAAGCATTGGAGACACAGCACAAGACAGACAATAATCCTCTTGTGGCATTTATGTTCTCATGGGGAAGACAGCCAGTTAATGAGTGAGCAAGAAAATTTAAGGTAGTGGTAAATATTATGGAGAAAGTGATACACTGTCGTGTTATGCAGAGTGAATGGGGCTGGAGAATTCGTACTGTAGAGTAAGTAGTCAGGAAAGACATCTCTGAGGAGGTGACATTTGAGGTAAGACTTGAATGAACCAACCTTGGAAAGGTTGGGCCCTGGAAAGCTGTTACACAAGTTTTTATTCTGATTTTTAATACTTCTCTGGTATTTTGCAATGAAAGGAAATCCTTAGAAAGTCTTACACTCTGATCACAATGACATTATTATAAATTATTGGTGTTAATACACACCAGCACACCAGATCAAGTACTCAGCATATGCCCTGCCAAAGCGCTGTGCCCTTTTCAAAGCATCTCTTTGGTCAGTAGTGGCAGTAGTGGCAAATGAGCTATAGGATCCCTCAGAGTAGACTCCTGAAAAGATCTACTTCACCCAGCTAAATTAAGCAGTTTACTAAAGTGTTATGCTTTCAGAGCCCTGGCAAAGGGCTCCCGCCCCTCAAAATATCCTAGAGTTTCCAACTATATCCTGGAGATTGAAAGTCTTTCTAACCAGTTTTTCATTCTGTAGCCAGTTAAAAGGCTTAAAATGCAATACCGTCAGGAGAAGTAGCAAACTGGCCCTGCATACACACTATGGTTCTACA
Source organism: Pseudorca crassidens (assembly GCF_039906515.1). Classification (NCBI taxonomy): domain Eukaryota; kingdom Metazoa; phylum Chordata; class Mammalia; order Artiodactyla; family Delphinidae; genus Pseudorca; species Pseudorca crassidens. The sequence goes on along the minus strand of NC_090296.1, from coordinate 36,908,146 downwards.
GAAGATACAGACTCTTTCTGGAAGGGGAAGAGGGAGAGCAAGAGAGAACTAGAAAAGGAAAGTTGGGGGAGAGGGAAGAGTTGAAGAAATGGGAAATGGAAAGGTGGAAAGGCTGTGTGTCCTTGAGCAATTTATTTAGTCCCTAGGGACGGGACTGCAGCTTCTCTAGACCTCTCCAGAGCCTGAGGCAGGCGGGCACACTTGGAGTTGGTCAGATGCATTGGCTATGGCTGGTGTCTGTCTCTTGTGCCCCCATTCTGAAGACTTGTTCCTACATTTCAGAAGATGGATTTCCCCATGAGAGGGAGCAGTGTGTATCTGGAACCATATGCCTCAGAGGAAGTGTAAAGTGCCTAATAATTAATGCCCAGGGACAGTAGGAAAGTGACATCTCATGAAGCAAATGATTCTTCATTGCTAAAAAGGAGCCTAGTGGGTAAGACAGGTCTCAATTGGGATGAGACCTCCATTAGTACTATCACCTGTCAACCCCACAGGAATGCTGTGTGAGGTCGAACGGGACAGGAGATCGGGTGGATGGGGTGGGGTGGGAATCCGGAGGGGTCGTTCCAGCACTGAGCAACCTACTCTCATACTCTGGGCCCCAGTTGGAAGGGTGAAAAGAATGGGGAAAACAGATGGAAAGAAAAGTCCTAAAAATCTATCTGGACTAATTCAATGAATATTTAGAATAATAAAGTAACCTGAATAAATCCTGAAGCCCTCAGGAAGCTCAGTTTCCCAGAACCATAATCAAAGAAGGTAAACCAGGAGCCAAGAAGAAGTTAAACTTGCATTACAACCTGTAGAGATGCAAAACTCTAAAAGAACACTAAAGGGAATCTGATTTGTAACCCAGGAATACTTCTTAAATTCCTTTTTCTCTCCTTAATCTGCACCGGACAGAGACTTTTACTCACGGGACCCCTCAAACTGTCCCCCGTACCCAGGCCACATGCTCATTCCCCCTCTTCATTGCCCCGTTCCCTTTCCTCCCTCCTCTCCAATCCCATTTCTCTTCATCTTCCAACTCAGCCTAACAAAAGCCTGTAAACTGATTTGGAAAAGACAGGATTGACCTTAGAACAGTGCTGTTCAGGGAAAATAAATGAACCACATATGTAATTTAAAATTTTCTAGTAGCCATGTTTTAAAAAGTAAAAAAGAAACAGGTGAAATTAACTTTAATAATATATTATGTTTAACTCAATATGTCCAAAATACTATTATTTCAACATGAAAACAATATAAAAATTATTCAGGAGAGATCTTTTATTTTCATACTATGTTCTTGAAATCTAGTGTGTATTTTTCACTTACAGCACGTTTTAAAATGGACTGACCACATTTCAAGAACTTAATAGCCCCACGTGGCTAGTGACCTTATTGGACAGTGCAGCCTTTTAGGGTAGGTGAGTGGGCAGGGGGAGAGGAAAAATTGGGTCCCAAATCTAGCAACATAGCCTGGTTCATGAAGATGTTTTCACAAGTTGGTGCAATAGCAAAATTACAAGAAGAGAGACAATGTGCTGAGTTTCACTTAGAGGCAAACGCATTCAATTTTAAAGAGATTGTATCCCTGCCAAAGTAAGATGCCCTTCACAGAAATAATTATTTATGAAATGTTAGTAATAATTGATGGTAGTTTTATTCTTCTTAACGTCATCCTGTAGTGAAATAAAAAGATGGTAACTAGTGCTCCCGGACCATGAAGTCCAAATGTGAGGAAACCACTGTTTTATAGCACCCATAGTCTTTTATATATATTAGCCCATTCAATCATCCTGACAACCGCATGGTATATATATTTTTTGGTTGTTTTGAAACAATCACTTTCAGAAAAGTTGCAAGTACAGTGTACAGAACTTTTTTCCTTGAACCACTGAGAGTAAATTGTTGATTTGTTGCCCTATCACCCCCCAAGTTTTAGTGTGTATTTCCTATGACATAACCTACAAAACCACAATACAGTTATGAAAATTAGGAAGTTAACACTGATATATTACTATACAATAACTTAGGTCCCATTCAAGTTTTAATAGTTGTCTCAGTTATGTCTTTAGTTTCCTTCAGTCTAGATTCCTTAGTCTCTTTGACTTACATGATTGTGATGCTTTTGAAAATTACAGGCCAGTTATTTTGTAATTAAGAAGTATTTAGGGCTTCCCTGGTGGCGCAGTGGTTGAGAGTCCACCTGCCGATGCAGGGGATGCGGGTTCGTGCCCCGGTCCGGGAAGATCCCACATGCCGCAGAGCGGCTGGGCCCGTGAGCCATGGCCGCTGAGGCTGCGTGTCCGGAGCCTGTGCTCCACAACGGGAGAGGCCACAGCAGTGAGAGGCCCGTGTACCGCAAAAAAAAAAAAAGTATTTAGTGGGGAGTTAATTTAAAATATACAAATATGGGCGATCCCTGGCAGTCCAGTGGTTAGAACTCAGCGCTTTCACTGCCGTGGGCCTGGGTTCAATCCCTGGTCGGGGAATTAAGATCCTGCAAGCTGCGCAGTGCGGTGAAAAAACAAACAAAACAAAAGAGAACATCAATAAATTGCTATTAATTACTTTCACCCTCCTGCCCCCCACAGTACTATACAAATATCCCATTACTTATCAAATGTTTAATTTATTCAGTATGTCTTTTGATGCTTGGATTGCCCCCAATTTAGTCAATAGGAGTCCTTCAAGCTGCCTGTCATGTCCTTTTGACATATCCCCATCATTCTTTAAGCAGTTTTTTGCTTTCCAGCACAATGTATTCTTTCAGGTTTACCTTGTACTTCTCCTGCCTTGTGCTGGGGCGTTTCCGCACAGATATCTTCCTACCTGCCTTGGGCTCCAACACCCCACACCAGACTTCCTCTGCTTATCTTCCAACCTTATAGTAAAGTTTTAATTTCCAAGAATTTTCTTATTTTCTGAACTTTCTTCCTTCTTCCCCTTTCTCCCTTTCTTCTTCTTTTTTAAATAAAATACTGTTCTTGTTTCATGAGCATTTTTTCTCTGATCTCTCTGATGACATTCATTCTAGGACATTTAGTTCTCTTCTGTTTCCTTCAGTGTTTCCGTTTCTTCTGAGTTCTTTTGTACCGTTAGTTGGTTTGGGCCCCTGTCTTTCCTGTCAGAGGCTTTTCTCACACATCTGATGTTCTTAGCTTTTGTTCCTGTATAAGAATGAGGCACTAAGAAGCCGACTGGAATTTGGGGGGGAAGATAGAGATGCCAGATGAAATACAGGATGCCCAGTTCAACTTGAATTTCAGATAAGCAAGAAATAACATTTTAACATAAGTATGTTCCATATATTGCATGGGACATATTTATACTAAGAAATTATCTGTTGTTTATCTGAAATTCAGTTTACCTGGGCATGCTGTATTTTTATATGCTAAATTTGGCCAATCTAGGTGGGCTCTGAGTCAATAACTGGGATCCCAATTTTTCTTGGGCCTGTAAGTTTTCTCAGAAAAATCCCACAGTTTGACCTTTGGGCTATAAGCCCAGTAACTAATGTGCCACAGACCAAGTGTGGGAAGGGAGCGGTGTTCAGACTGTCTTCAGTGTCACTATCCACCCCTCTTCAAACTGTGTCTAGTGTCCCTCTCCCAAATAAAATCCTGGAGGAGTGTGGGAGGGGCAGCTGCCTGGAAGGGAGGGTTCAGGGAGGGGAACTAGAAGTGATCTGAATGGGTTTTATACAAACTTTCAACCAATTCTCCTGTTTTTAGGCCTGTCCAGCACTCTGACCTCTGGAGGTATCCATTGCCCCAGTGTCTGAGTCTTTCTGGAATTCTGAGACTGATTGTTTCTCCTGTAAGTTTAGTTTTCTGCTTTCTTTGACCATTGTTTCTCTCATCTGCTGTGTCTTTATCTAGTGTATTTTAGTCTTTGTGGGTTTATGTCACTGGAAAATTCCTTTGCTGAATTGGTTTTGTGAGAATAAAGATAAATGTGAGTGTTTAATCTGCCATGTTTAACTGGACAACAACGATTTTTCTATTTATTTTATTGGTCAGTATACCTGTAATGTGTTACATACTCAAATGTCCTGGGGAAAAGGTGTTTGGGTAAACCCAGGATTTTCTCTTCTTCTCCTTTTTATCCCCTGCCCTCAATGAAACACCAAAGGTGACACTGATACAGGTTATTTGGCCTTCTAGACCTGTTACTTTGGCACTGTTGGCTCCCCAAGGAGAGCTGGACTAGAGTGCCTATAAATCTTCAATCTTAACCAACTGTGAGTTTTAAACCTAACCATTCCCTGCAATCTGTGGCTTAGAGCAATGAATGTAGATACGGTAGGGTTTACTGTTATTTATTGCTTTACAGTAAGTGCTGTTTGCTCGTGGTAATTGGTTTACAAAAGCACTTCAGTCTCTAATAAATAAACATCCAGGGTCATTTGTTAAGTTGGAAGGTGAGGGGGGTTCCCAAGGCTCAGTGAGGACTGAGAACCTTGGTCTTTGCCTAGTTCCTTGGACCACCCTCTGAAATAGCCCAGGAAATTGCAAAATTAGTCTGATCACTTTCAAAAATTTATTTTCTACCAACTCATATTATCATAATTAAACTAGTTGCTACACATGGCAAATATTGTAGGCAGTAAAATTCAGGGTGACAATCACCATAGTCAAGGAATGGAAGAGAATAGCAGGAATGCGGCAGGGGTACCATGAGCTCTCACTAGACTTGGCCCCATTTTACAGATGATGAAATAGGCTCAGAGAGCCTTATAACAAGTAACTGGTGCCACTGGTATTAAAATCAAGTCTGTCTGACGCTGACTCTTAGAGAGGGATTTAGACCCTCTGAATTTAAGAATATAAAAGGTCTGTACTCATTCTGGGAAAGCAAAGGGTAAAACTGAAGAACTTTCTGTAGAAGGAAATTTCCTGTTCTATTTGGCAAACAGAGTTTTCCACAATGGATTATTTCTGTAGCAGATATTGCAGGGCAGTGGGATTTGGTGGACAGTTGTCGGGAAGTCTTCTGTTTTGGTGGTAATATCAGCCAGACAAAATCAGGAAGAATGTATGGCAAGAACTGGGAATCTCTCTTGGTTCAGTCCACAGTTAAACAGCACTGATTTATTTTACAGTGGATAAGCTCATCTTCAGGAAAACCAAGAGACCTCTTGCCCTGACACAAAAACAACTCCAAGCTTGATGGGACCCAGACCTGGGCCTGCCTGTCACCTCTAGGTAGGGAGGTGTTAGAGAGACAGCTGAGTTCCTGTGAAGAGTTTCATGTGAGAAGGAGAAAGATGCATATGTCAGTTACGCTCATGTAGTCCGGAAGAGTCTGGCAATGTTAGATTTCTATGTTCATTTTAATTGTTTTGATATCTTAACCTAGTAATATATTGTCAGTTAATCATTTTACACAATAATAAAAGGTACATAAAACATTAGTGCTGCTTCCTGCTCAGGCCCCTCCCCAGCATGGAGTGTTATTGAGATACAGTTCATTCAGATAAGTTGGCAATTTTATCAGAGTTAGAGGACACTGACAATTATCCCTCATGCTGCTGCAGACAATGTAAAAAGCCTCCAAGTTCTAATTCCCTTTGGCCCCAAGAACATATCTTGCAGAAGGAGCAGCTTTGGTGGCCCTGGAGAGTTTGGTCACCAAGTTTCATTATTTTGATTGAAGGGAAAGCCCATATTCCTGCTTTAGAACTTAGAGCCTAGGGGTCAGTAGATAGGGAGGTAAGTGATTAATAAATGTGATAAAATCGGCATTCCGTGTTAAATCTAAGCTACGTGGGTATTTAACTCAGGTTTGTATAAGAACATTCTTGAATTCTTTCCAACTACCACGGAGATCAGAGTGTCCATGGAAAGCTGCCATACACAGACACTGGAAAGACAGAATCATTCCCAATTTCTGCCGTGTGACTCCAGTATGACCTTGCTGATGTGTCTGAGTTTTAGTCCCTTGATTTAAGTGAAACCTCTTTACAAGGTTACCAGGTAGAACAGTACTTGTCAACCTTGACCTGGCGAAAAGCAAGAGCCCTTCTGAGGTTGTTGCAAATTCCTGAGAGATTTCAATCTCTCCTAGTGAGCCCCTCCCACCAAGTGCATGACATCAGGAGAAGCAGCTGTGAAGTTAAACAATGATGGGGTAATGCAACTCCAAAAAGGTTAGAAATTCTTAATAGCATAAGGTCCTAAAGCTACAGAGTAAAGAAATGACTTGACTTTATGGTGACTAACATAACAATCTCAGCACTTGGTTTGGGCGCTGTTGCCGAAGGAGGAAGGAGGGGGAAGGAAAGACGGAGCCGGGGGCGGAGGGAGAGCTGCCTCAGTTGTGACAGTTCTGCTAGACCATAAATTAAGTTAATTATTAGTACCAGCTGTTACTTATTATTTAATTCAGTAATGCTGCTCTGTAATTCTATAACTCTTAAGTTGGCAAACCACTTTGCAATGGAGCTGTATGAAAGATCCTATATAAAATTATGTTTACTGTTCTTGTTATTATAGTTTAGGAGTTACTTGACCAAGCTGGTGTGGTCATGAATTAAGAAGATGAGCTGCTAAGGAAAAAGCTGAGAGAAAGCTGAGGTTTGTTTTAAGCCAGTTTGTCTATAATTCCAGCCACCAGGAACAGAAGGCCTGTGGATAAAAGTTAAATAGGATGAAATCTGCAATAAAGCCAAAGGTGTGGGTTCTAGTTCTGATTTTTTCTTCCTTTTGACCTTTTAGAATGGAGATGAAATGAAAATGTTTGTCTTGTATCTACCTGCCCAGGATGTAATAGAGAAAAACTAGCCTCTGGGAGAGAAATAACGCGTTCTCTTAAGAAATGCATTAAGTAAGTGTCAGGTGATGTAACCCTTGAAGGTCTTCTAGCCACAACAATTTCACTTGAAAGCTATTAATTTCGGAAACAGAGGACAGAACACCCTGGAGTTTCAAATTAATACTCCCTCAGTACACCTGTGTTAGATAACTTTCAGGACTATAGGCAAAATAAGTCCACAGGACGATTAGGAAAACGTCTGCCTGTCTACATAGTGAGTATACCTTATAGCATCAAAATTTCTCTTTGACTATTTAATGTAAAGAATTATGAAAAAATATAGTAATACTTAAAACTTTACAAGGAAAATTTTAAACAAATAAAAATAATATGTAGGAACACTAGAAAGCGGAATCATGTGAGCAAAGTTCTCACATTCAATAACTACCTAGTGAGCACCGACCTACTTACATGCGAGGCACTATAGTCTCTTAAGGCAAGGCTCAGCAGCCTATGGCAAGGGGTCCAAGAATGGCTTTGGAAATAATTTATAGTGGTTCAGTATTTAAGCTGTGGAGAGGCAAATAGGGGTGCTACCCTGAGTTCATCCCAGCCTTTCCCAGCCTTCCTGCAACCTCATCCCCACCTCCACTCCCACTGAACTTCTGGAAGCTGAGAGATCATCCTTCTGGGGTCCCCCAAGGCTCATTCCAATAGGTTGGTCAAGTCTTCTGCCTTTCCTTGCAGCTATGCCCACTCCCCCGTTTGGTTCACTGGATGTCAGTGAAGGAAACCCTTGGTAGCTACTTCTAAAGGTCCTGATCCCAACTTTGGAGAGTGTTTCTAAGAGAATAGGATAGCCAGTGTCCCAAGTTTCCCATCTAGAGGCTCCATTTGCATCTGGAAAATTGGAAGTCATCCAGCTTGCTGGCCTGCTTGCCTGTACCACAAGGCGTGGATAATAATGGGAGTGTCTGGCAAAGTAGGATGGCTCAGTCCTCAGCTGTTACCCACTGAGTCCACACCATTGCTCAGGCATTGTAGAAGGAGGTCGCACAGCCCTAGCCCTTGATGGACTTGTAAACTCAAGTTACATTTTTACATTTAAAAGAGGAGCTTAAAAATACGCAGGTTAATTCTACTTCCTAAATATTTATTGCCATTCATTCAGACCATTAAACACTAACTTTTTGAAACTCCAGTTCTCCTTGCACTCACTAATGAAACATTCCCAATAATAGGCCTTTTCTCTTTCTTAAGTGTTCTTCCATGGCTTTTCCCTTTAAACTAAACTAAGGAAATAGTATCATAACTGAAATCTTTCCCTATTCAGGTAGAAATGAGCATTTAACTTAAAACTAATTGCAGGCCAAGCTTTAAAGGGCCATTAATTAGTAATGGTACCAGAGGAGCAAGGTGACTAGATGGCTGAAATTGGGCAGAACAAGCCTAATTATTTGCTTCTTATTCCATCTGACAATATTTGTCCTTCAAAAGCACATTTAATTACCAAATGGGGTAACTTGGTAGAATTTCAACATAGTCCCTGGCACGTGGGAAGCTCTCAATAACTCTTCTCTGCCCTGTTTCCCTCTTCCTTGTGCCTTCTTTGCTTTCTGCAGGCACTCATGTCTTCCAACTCATTATGAAAAAAATGGCTTGAACTCCTTCAACTGTTCTCAAATGAAACCCGTCTCTTTGGTATGCCTTTCCTGGTCTGACTCCCCTGATAACCTTGATGCCACCCCCTCCAGGCTCCTCTGCAGCCCTGCTCTTCCAGTAACCCCTTCTCTACGGTGTATCTTCATTACCTTCATCAACTAATGCATTCCTTTTTAAAAAAATTAATTTATTTTATTTATTTATTTTTGGCTGCGTTGGGTCTTCATTGCTGTGTGCGGGCTGTCTCTAGTTGCGGCGAGCGGGGGCTACTCTCTGTTGTGGTGCGCAGGCTTCTCATTGCGGTGGCTTCTCTTGTTGCTGGGCACGGGCTATAGGCGCGTGGGCTTCAGTAGTTGCGGCTCGTGGGCTCTAGAGCACAGGCTCAGTAGTTGTGGTGCACAGGCTTAGTTGCTCCGCGGCATGTGGGATCTTCCCGGACCAGTGTTTGAACCTGTGTCGCCTGCACTGGCAGGCGGATTCTTAAGCACTGTGCTGCCAGGGAAGCCCTGCATTCCTTCTTAAAGTCCAAAAAACTTTCAATGCTTTTGCTCCTTAAGTTACCGGTTATCTTCTCCTACATAGCCAACCTTGGAAGAGTAGTCTACCCTCCCTCCCTCCAATTCCTTATCTAAAATCTGCCCCTTGCCTCTTGCAAGCTGGCTTCTGCAGCAACTAAGACTGCTTTCCCGGAGATCAGTAATGACTTCTTCTCATTCCTCTTCCACCTGTTCATGGCATGTGATGTGCTTAGCTACTCTCCTGATTAAATTCTTTTGACTGCCTTTATCTGCCACCCTATCGTTTCCCGTGTCAGTACCTTAAATGCTGCTGTCCTCAAGTACCCATTCTTAGTTGCTCCTACTTTGCTCAATTAGTGCTTCTCAATCTGGATGCACATAAGATTTACCTGGGAGCTCTTTTATCATGCAAACCCAGATTAAATCCAATCAAGTCTGATTAAATCCATACCAATTAAATCTGATTCCTGATACCACCAAGAAATTGGATTTGATTGATCTGGGGTTGAATCCTGGCATCTGTCTTATTTTTTTTAAACAGATGCTTTTTTTAAAAAAATTATTTATTTATTTTTGGCTGTGTTGGTTCTTTGTTGCTGTGCACAGGCTTTCTCTAGTTGTGGCGAGCGGGGGCTACTCTGTTGCAGTGCGCGGGCTTCTCATTGCGGTGGCTTTTCTTTGTTGTGGAGCATGGGCTCTAGGCACACAGGCTTCAGTAGTTATGGCACGTGGGCTCAGTAGTTGTGGCTTGCAGGCTCTAGAGCACAGGCTCAGTAGTTGTGGCACACGGGCTTAGTTGCTCTGCGGCATGTGGGATCTTCCCAGACCAGGGCTCAAACCCGTGTCCCCTGCACTGGCAGGCGGATTCTTAACCACTGTGCCACCAGTGAAGTCCTGGCATCTATTTTTAACATGCTCCTTAGGTGATTCTCAAGTACAGCTGGGACTGAGAACCATAGCTCTAGAATATCAATTTTTATCTTTAGGTTTTACATTCTCCTGATACATAGACCCAAATTTCCAGCTCTTTGCTGAGCATCTCAGACTGGATGCTCCACAGCACTTCACTTTCTGGGTGATCCGAATCAAACTCATGCTCCCCATTCGAAGAACCTCTGTCTCTGTGTTTATAGGGCTACCACTCTCACATTATCCCAAGCTGGAGACCTAGAAGCCACCCTTAAAATTTTCTTTGGCTTTGCCGCTCAATTCACTTATTTGCCATGCCTTGTAGATTTTAATACTGACCCATTTCAAATCCATTCTCCCTACCACCATCCTATGCCCCATTTTAGGAGCTTGTTGCAGTAACTTCTTACTTGGCATCTTCACCTTCAGTCTCTTTCCTCTTCATTCCATCCTCCACATGCTTGTAGAAAGGTCTTCCTGGAACACAGACCTGATTGTATCCACTCAGTAACCACCACTGGGGGGGGGAAGAAAACCACCATTGGATTACGCTTACCCAAGAATAAAGCCCAAATTCTTTAGTGAGGTGCTCACAATCTGACCCCAGTTCTCTAAAACCACTCTCTTCTAGCCTAGATTCCCACCCCATGAGGTTCCCCATAGTACAGTCATGGTTCCTGAATCATGACATATATTCCTTCTTGCCTTTGCTTATACTATTCTCTCTGTCTAGGACTGAATTCAGCTCAGATGCTTCAAACAAAGGGACGACTTACAGAGATACAGTCAAGGTAAAGGGAAGCTACAAGAGTGGCTGAGACATCCATAGAGTGACAGAGTGGGATGCTCTTATTTTCTGTAGGCTCAAAGGCCAAGGGGGTGAAATACCATTACCACATCTCGGTGAGAGCTGAAGCCTTGGAGAGAGGGCCATCGCTAGGAACTGTAGGCAGGGAGGGTTAGAGCCACTGCCAAACCACATGCCGTAGCAGAGAGGGGACAGTGAATAAACACCCCAAACTCTCCTCCTCCCGCTAATCTCTGGCAGGTGTCTTTAGTTGGCCAAACTCAACTAGGAGCCAGCCAACCACCAAGAATGGTCAGATGATGCAGTCTATTGATTAAAAATTGGGGCAGAGAGAGGCAGAGAATAAATGGTGGTATGAGGGAGGGGGAAATTAAATGGAGGATAACCAGGTAATCCCCATTTATATATAGTAAAATCCCTTGTGCCTTTTAGCACACAGTTCAAATGTCACCTATTATGTGAAGTTTTCCCTTATTTTCCTACCCCAAGAACCAGTTATTTCATTCCTCTGGTCTCCTGTAGCTGCTGTTACGTCTCCGTTATTGCAGCTATCAATCTGACTTATGATACGATTATTTATGTATCTGCATCCATCTCTTGCATCATATTTTGTGCTGCTGGAGGAAAGGGATAGTACTTCATTTGGTACAGTGTATTGCAGATAACAGGCACTCGATAACTGTTGGTTAAATTTAATTGCACTTTCATGTTATCTCCTCCTCAGCCTCTGTCAGGGAGATTCATATGCACTTGTAAACCGCAGTCCTCACATTTTTTCCCACTTTACATAAGAGTTACTTTTTTGGGTCCTACTTCTGCTTCTTGCTTCATTTTCTCCTTCTTATCTTTATTTCTTAGGTTAGGTACTTTAGACTGCAGCTCATCAACAAATTGTTGGGAATACTAACATCACCGATCCCGGGAAGGGTCTAAAAATCTCTAGCTTTATTTTATGTCTAAGTGGTACATACAGAACTTTTTTCTTTAATTTACACATGTACCAAGCTTTAAAATGAAGTCCCAGAACCCAATTTTTTGTTCTTCATTGGACTTGAAACACTTCTGAATAGGAGTTATGCTTGGCTTGACATGTTTTGCATCTAGAGAAAGCTGTGCGCTGCTCTGTTCTTTATAAATACCAATAGTGAGTGCAGCTAACATATTTTTACTGTGCAAACACTACTCTACATTGATGGTTTTGATACACATTGAGATTTTTATATGAAAAGGAGTATTTTTAGACCCAGTGAAAATATTATTTTCATTATGGTGTTGATAAGATGGAAATAATGGCAAAAATTATAATTCCCATAGCAGTTCAGAGTTTTCATCTAAAATATTGAATTTTCCATCTTAGGAAGCTCAACTTTGGTCTTTTTAAATATCTTCCTTCTCTGGGACTTCCCTGGTGGTGCAGTGGTTAAGAATCCACCTGCCAATGTAGGGGACATGGGTTTGAGCCCTGGTCCGGGAAGATGCCACATGCCATGGAGCAACTAAACCCGTGTGCCACAACTACTGAGCCCACACTCTAGAGCCCGCGAGCCACAACTGCTGAGCCTGCATGCCACAACTACTTAAGCCTGCGTGCCTAGAGTCTGTACCCTGCAACAAGAGAAGCCACCACAATGAGAAGCCTGCGCACCGCAACAAAGAGTAGCCCCCGGTCCTGCAACTAGAGAAAGCCCGTGTGCAGCAACGAAGACCCAACACAGCCAAAAATCAAATAAATAAATAAATAAATTTTAAAAAAAGAATAGAACTTCATTAAAAAAAAAGCCTTCCTTCTCTCTCTTTAACAAGCTCATTCCTTCCTCTACTTTCTTAAACATATAGAGCACAGTTATAAGAGCTGTTGATGATAATAGCAGTTTTAATGTCTTTGCCTACTAATTTTATCACCTGTGCCATATCTGGCTCTGTTTCTATTGAAGGATTTATTTGTTTTCCTCATTCTGGGGTTTCCTGCTTCAATTTGAATGCCTGGTTAAAGAAAAAGTACCGATAAAAAATTGAATCACAGGCATTGTGAATTTCACATTGTTTGAGGCTGGACTTTTTTGGGGGGAGGGGGTTTATTCTTTTAAATATTTTTGAATTATGTTCTGGGACACCGTGAAGTTACTTGGAAATAGTTTGATCTTTTTGAGGCTTGCATTTAAACTCTGGTGGGCAGAAGCAGAGCCGCCTTTCATATAGGGCTCACTTGGCCTGCTAATGAGGCAATGCCTTTCTGAGTACTCAATACGACACCCAGTGTGTTAGAAGGTTTTTCCATTCAGGCTGTTGGGAATGTGGATTATTTCCAGCCCTGTGTGAATGCCAGTAATTGCTCCTTTCAGGTGTTTCTCTTCCTGTCTCCAGGTAGTTTCCTCACACATGTGTGCTGATCAGTATTCAGCTCAAGACTCCAGAGGAAGGCCCTGCGGAACTCTAGAACTCTCTGTCTCTCTCTGTGCAGCTTTCCTACCCTACAAATTCTAGCTACCTTAGCCAATCTGAATTCTTAACTTCAGGGAAGCTGCCAGGCTTGGTGGGGTTCCCTTGCCTGTACTGTAGCCTGGAATCTCTCTAGGCAGTAAACTGGGGCAATTATAGTTTCACGTCATGTGCTTTTCTTCTTTCAGAGATGACTGTTTTGTGCTGCATGTTGTCTAATATCTGAAAACAGTTTTTTATATATATTTAGTCTGGTTTCCATTTGTTTAAGATAGAGGGTAAATCAGGTCCCTATTACTCCATCATGGCCACAAGTGAAAATCAGTTTTTATTTTTAAATGGAAGATGGGGGAGTATATTGAACCAATTTGTATTAGAAAAATAAGCTAGAGTTTGGCCATGGCCCAGCCATTTCTCCTTTTTTTTTGCGGTGCGCGGGCCTCTCACTGCTGTGGCCTCTCCTGTTGCGGAGTACAGGCTCCGGACGCGCAGGCTCAGCGGCCATGGCTCACGGGCCCAGCCGCTCCGTGACATGTGGGAACTTCCCGGGACCGGGGCACGAACCCGCGTCCCCTGCATCGGCAGGCGGACTCTCAACCACTGCGCCGCCAGGAAAGCCCCATTTCTCCTTTTCTTAGCTTTACTTTTCTCATCTAGAAAATAAAGAGGTTGGTTTGTGTGATCATTAGGTTTTTCACTGTCTCTTAAATTCTGTAATTCTAAATTAAGCACAGGTGTATCTTTGCAGAGACTTGATATATAGTCTCCGATGTGATAGTTAAAAGATTTGTAGTTATGGAACTCCCACTTTGCCATAGTAAAGTGAATTTAGAAGAGAAGATTAGTGTTTTAATAGATGAGTCTTTAGTTATGAGTCCTTAATAGAAGGAGTCTTTAGTTACAGACCTGGGAGGGACAATTACAAATCCCAGAGCACACACATGTAAAATGACCAAACAGTTTGAAGAAGGGGAAATGTGTAGGAATATTCTTAGTTTCATTATTGTTTACAGGGCCTGCTGCTGTGTATTGGATGGGTGTTCAATAAATATCTGTTGAATAGCTCAGTAGTACTTGAAGCCATTTTCCTAACAGGGAGAAGTAATTGAAAAGCTTTTATTATAGCAAAAGTTGGAAATAAACAAAAAGTCGATCAATATTGGGATTGGTTAGTGGTACATTCATGCAATGAAATATTATACTATAGTCAAAAGTACTGAGCCAGAGTGCCATGCACTAATATGGAACGCTTCGAGAGATTATATTATTAAATTAAAAAAAAAGATCACTATATATATTTTATACTCTTGCTATAAAGAAGGTTTTTAAAGGAATTAAATCTGTTTTAAGGCAACATATAGATACATGCTTGTATATTCAGAGAATACATCTAGAAAGATATACAAACTGGTGACACTGATACCTCAGGGGAGGAAGATTAGGAGACAGTATGGAAGAGGGACTTTTCCATATCCTTTGAATTTTGTTATGTCCTTGTACATATCCTTTGAATTTTTTTAATGATGTGTATATGTTATCTAGTTTAAAAAATTTTGCTACTGGATATATATATGTACACTTTTTTTAGTGAAGTAACTGAAATACTCTAAAAGGGTTAGATTTCCATAAAGCAGTCTGGGAAATTTCCCCATCTCTAGATTATGTGTTTAAAGGAACCAGACCACACCTACTCTTTCTACTATTACTCTAGGAAAGTACAGGTACCTCCATGGCTGTGATTAATTTCCCATTCCTTATGAAAAGAATCATCGTGCTAGATACCTAATGACTGTGGAGCCTAATGCCTACTTGAATATGGGTGCTTGAGAGAACAAGGCCATTTGTTTCTAATGGTCCTATATACATTTTATGGTGTTTAGCCTTTATAATCTAACCCACCCATCTTTCTGGCTTCCAGATGAGCAACCAAGAAAGTACAGGGTGCAGGAGCTGGACAGTGAGGCTGTGAGATTAACAATATGTTAACTCATGGCCTGTTTGCTCCATTCCAAGGCTGCAGGTAACATGTAAGTGTGTTTAGAAGAGAATGAAATAACACCCACCAAGTGGAGGTGCTACCTTTTATGTTTGAGGGAGAGAGTTACATCTCTGGCAAGCTATCTTAAAGGAATGACTTCTAGGCATAACCTGTGTTCCTATGAGTGTCTGATTCGCCTCAGGTAAAACCCAGCCAAATATTTCCTGGAAGACAGGGGGAGATATGTGGAAACATGTGCAAATCCAAAATTAAAAATCCATGGCTCATAATGTAAGTCAGAGAAAGTGCTAGGATGCCCAAGACATTTTCTTATGACTCTGTTATCTGCTTTAAAATTTCTGGTGCTGTTGCTGGTTTTGAATTCTTGAAACACTAATGTAGCAAGTAGATAGTCAGTGCCAGAAAGATGGCTCCGAGGTCCAGCCAGCCAATGAAAGAATAGGAAGAATAATATTCCTGACTTCACGAAGCTTATTTTTGTCATATGTGGGATATTACTGTGTAGAAATTACTAGAACACATGAATAACAGGGAGAAAAGCATTCGTGGAGGGGGAAATGCTATTTAAAACGGCAGTGTTTTTGGTGGATTATGCATTGGCCAGAAGAGTCCTGCTTCCACCCGTCCCCACCCCCAGTCTGAACCAAAGCTCAAGAATTTAACGAAAGGGAGGCCTCTATTGGGGGTGCCAGATTTAGCAAATAAAAATGCAGAATGCTCAGTTAAATTTGAATTTCAGGTAAATAAAAATTTTTTTAGCATAAGTATGTTATGCAATACTTGGGATGTGCTTATACTAAAAAAATGATTTGCTGTTTATCTCAAAGTCAAATTTAATTAGACATCCTGTATCTCATCTGCGAATCCTAGCTGCTACACAGAGTAGGAGTAGCTGTATTATATGTTGTTGTCTTTCCCTCACCTCTTGGTTCCCTCATGGTAAGATGAGTTGCTAGTGACACACTGCTCACAAGTAGGGTCCAACCAGGGGTGAGAATACAGCTGATTTCTTGTTATGCTGCAGAACCAAAATGGAGGAGCAGGCTATAAAGTGAATTAAGAACTCAAGAACAGCTGTGAGACAGATTCCCCCTCCCCCCCACAAATTAGCAGATGGAGGTGCCCTTATAATACACAGGATGAAAGACGAGCTTTTGAATCTGGATATTAAAGGAAAAGGTGACTCCAGAAGGCTTGGAAGCCTTGAAGAAATTCTATACTATGGAAATTCTCGGAGTCAGTGAAGGTGGAGGTTCCATAAGCTAGGAAAATGAATGCCTGTTCTGTGGAGTCAGGCTGAGGAAGCTCCTGACTTCATGCCATGCAGGCTTCCAGAGCCAGAGAACACGGGGTGGGGGGGGTGAGAAGACAAAGGTAGTAACTAGGATGCATAGGTGGATTTGTTCAATGAATTGTGGAGGGTCTTGGAGACCATGTTAAAGATTGGGGCCTTAATCCATGAAGCAGTGGGGCTCCTCTGGGGGTTTCTGAGCAGGAAATGGCATGATCAGTGTTGTGCTTTAGAAACATTAATCTGGCATCCTCTTATAGAGGGATTGCAAAGTGGAGGCAGGATGATCAATTGAGTGGAGATTCAGTCAGGGCCATGCTAGTTCTATGGCATCTGTATGTGAATTAGAGGAGGATGAGATGCAGATAAGCTCACTCATTTTGGTAAAAGACTGTGCCAAGGCATGTGGTTTGGTAATTAAGTCAGGAGGTGGATTTTAGCTCCCCATTATCCTCTCAGCCAGTATGGTTGTTGGTTAATTAACACTAGTGGCTTAAAGCAATAAAGGTTTATTCCATGCTCATGTCACAGTCCAATGCCTGTAGGGTGGTTTTCCTCCTAGTGGACACTCAGGGATCTGGGATGCCTACCTTTTTCTTAGCGTGAGATCATGTGGAATATGCAGGCTCCAAGATCACCGAGGCAGGGGAAGAAAGAGCTGGAGATTTTCACAGGGGCATTTATGACCAGACTTGGAAGTGACTTAAATAAGTTCTGTCCACATCCTAGTGGCTAGAACATGGCTCCAACCTGACTACCAAAGAGGCTGGGAAACATAAAGGAGGACAGTAACTTGAGGTGCTCTTGAGTCTAGAAAGCTTTGGGAGATGATTCTAGCAGTTGGAGAAGATTGTAGGGATATTAGGGGAAATCTGATACACTTTATTCAGTTTTCATTTTGACTGTAATAAAAAGAGCAATATCCTTTCTTTTGTGCAAAGCAATTTAATGAGTATCCATACCCAGCAGTTTGGTTTTTCTAGAACTATATAAGTGGAAAATTATGAGTCATGAATACAGGAGGAATCTCCAGATATTACATGGTCCATGATACTGTCAGAGCATGACTGACTTAAGCCTAAAACCAAAAAACCAAACCAAACAAAACCCCCCAAAATCAAAACTATTCAGGTTAGTTTCTACCTGTAAAAATTGGTCTTAGTTCACAAATATCATATGATATCACTTATATGTAGAATCTAAAAAAATGATACAAATGAACTTATTTACAAAACAGAAATAGAGTCACAGGTGTGGAAAACAAACTTATGATTACCAGGGGGAAATAGAGGGGGAGGGATAAACTGGGAGATTGGGATTGACATATACATACTACTATACATAAAATAGATAACTAATAACGACCTACTATATAGCACAGGGAACTCTACTTAATACTCTGTAATGACCTATATGGGAAAAGAATCTAAAAAAGAGTGGATATATGTATAACTGATTCACTTTGCTGTACAGCAGAAAATAATACAATATTGTAAATCAACTATACTCCAATAAAATTTTTTTTTAAATTGTCTTCATCTGCAGCTGATAGTGGAGTTCTAGATTTGATGTGATGAATGTAAAATTTATCCCAGGTCCTTTGATGAGCAAAGTGGTAAGTAGTAATTGGGAGAGAGTGAAGGAAGGATAAAAACTCTCCTACCACAAAATCAAAGTTATCTGTGTGCAATCCTGTTTACCAGAGCTTCACTTAGCCCCCCTGCTACTAAGTTAAGCTCATAGATGACAGATATACTCTTTGAATATTCAAAATACTATTACATGGGCTCAGACGATAAAAATAGACTCCTGACTAATCAGAATTTTGCCGTATTGGCCAACATCAGCCCTGCTATACAGCCAAGGACACTTTAAGGGCATGGTTGTGAGGAAGCATAACTATAATGCAGACTTTAAATACATATTTCAGACTCATCCCTATCGTGTCCGTATGTCTTAGGCTTTTCAGGAAAATTCATATTTAAGTATTAGGTTTAGTTGTTAGGTTTAGTTTCACTCCACTTGGTGAAAAAAATATGGCCACCACAGCCATATCTATCTGGGAGGAGTTGGCATATTCCTTCATTGTAAGTTGTGGAGGAGAACTAATCAAGCACATTTTCTCTTAGAGGCACACAGAATGTTAAAAGTGAAAGGACTGTATAGATTATTTTATTAGGCACTTATTTTTAAAATGAAGAATACTCCTATAAAAGGAAAGACAAAGTTAATTGGATTTCTTCTATTATTTAGGAATGTGGACATAAGTATATATAAGGTTTCCTATGATCCTTTAAAAATAGCTATTAAAAGCTATTAGAAATTTATTGGAAACCATTTGCAAGATCTAGCAACATGTAAAGACAAAACTACTTTTATTTAGTCAGATCCTTTCTGTGGAAATAAATTCCACTTTCTTCATTCATTCACTCACTCATCCATTCAGTCAATTACTATTCATTGAGTACATCTAAGAGGCCAGGCACTACTCCAGACGCTAGGGATAACAATGATAAATCCATCTGATTCAGTGATTGTTATAATTTTGCTTTTTTGTAAATGAAATATTGAGCCTGACACAATGAAAAGAATATTTGGTTTGGGATCAGAAGACCTGAATTCTAATTGTGGTTATACTCAACCATGAATTATTTTAATGGTATCAAATGATGATTCACTCAAGCCTCAGATCTCACTTATCTTTAGTCACTTTTTCACCTAACCAGTTATCATGTCTTTTATAATTTCTGGAATTCACCTCCTGCTATCCATTTCATCTCTTGGTTATTTCTTAAATTATTGCATCCAGAGCCATGCCACATATGATTGTGTAGGTCATCTGCTGCGTGTGGCAGAGACATTAGTTCCAGGCTCCCTTGTTGTTAATTCAGAGCTATATGACTTCTATTGCTACTATTTATATACTAGACATTCGTAAACTCTTTGTTTAAACACATGATAGCATTAGCTTTTTTTTTTTTTTTTTTTTTTTGCGGTATGCAGGCCTCTCACTGTTGTGGCCTCTCCCGTTGCAGAGCACAGGCTCCAGAGGCACAGGTTCAGCGGCCATGGCTCACGGGCCCAGCCGCTCCGCGGCATGTGGGATCTTCCCGGACCAGGGCACGAACCCGTGTCCCCTGCATCGGCAGGCGGACTCTCAACCACTGCGCCACCAGGGAAGCCCAGCATTAGCTTTTAATAAAACTTGTTTAGAGATTAGCTTTTAAAATGTCTGTCTTTCCTATGTGAAGACAGTTTTGTCCCATTATCATAGGGCTTTTACCTTTTTGCTGTTTTTAAAAGGAGCCAAGTGTTACATTTACACAGATTATGATTTCTCCTTGTGACCAGAGCTCACCTTGTGATCAGACCATTGTAAGGCAGGCAAGTTATTTAGTTGGTGGGGAGCTCGATGGTCCACGTGGAGACAAACTCCAACACAGCCCACCTGACTTCATAAACAAAATCAAGACTGACATTCACTAGAACAAATTTACTGGACTGGGAAATTTTCATAGGCCAATGTGAAGGCTGAGATTGAGTTGAATTGCTAAGTAGAAGGATAGAGTTGTAAGGTCTACATGTGAACATTAGAGGGATTAGTAGAGTTGTAAAAAATTGAAGGAGAAAGCAAGGAAAAGGAGTACAGCTGGGTACCAGAGATGTCAATTCTTGTCTGCCCACCTCCTGCCTCTACTAAAGGGTCTGCCATGCTCATGCCCATACCCCCTGCTGAAGGGGCAACCTCCACGACCTTGACACAGTAGTTTGGATCAGAAGTAATACCTGACTGAAGGCCAGAAGATCTATGATGTAACTGAGTAAAGAAAGACGTGAAGACCCAACAAGATTTCCCTCTCTGGAAGTTGAATGGACTTCTCAGCTGTTTGACATGTGAGTGTAAGAGCCCAGAAGACTGGGAATGTATTTTAAACTTAAATGATCAACTTTGAAATACATATAAGTTAGCCCCACTTGACCCTATCTGTGTGAGTTTACAAGTCTACTTGTAAATCATGCCAGCACAATTTATAGGGGGTTGTTTTTAAAATCTTTACTCTTTGTTTTAAATACCAAGAGTTGTGTTGTAGCATGTACTGCAGAAATGAAATGATATTCAGCCTTTGGTCCAGGAAATCTTGTCAATCATTTTTTTTTTTTCCTTCCTGAGATTCTGTTTTCATGTCATCTTGACCGGATTTAGATCAGATAATAACAGTAGTGTTCACAAAGGCTTGCTTTAGCTCAGGGTTTTTGTAGAACTATAAATGGCTAACATTTATTGTGTGCTTACTCTGTGCCAGGCACTGTTGTTAAGAGCCTTATAAGTAATAACTCAGTATACAGTCACAACAACCCGATGAGGCAGATAACATTATCATTCCCATTTTACATGAATGAAAAAATAAGACAGAGGTTTAAAAACTTTCCCAAGGTCTCATCACTATTAAGTGGCAGAGCAAGGATTCAAATATAGTCAGAATCTACGTTCTGAACCACAACTCTATACTGCCTTGTTCCCATGGAAACTGTAGAAGATCCTGACTAACCAGAGGTTATTACTTTCTTGATTTTCCCCTTGTCAGGTCTATGGCAATGAAAATGAATGAACTCATTCAACAAATATGCTACATAGCGGTGATTAAGACAGATAGGCAGGATCTCTGCCCTCAAGGGGCCTTCTGGTATTTCAGACTTTTGTCAGTTTGGTTAGAGTTAGTTTTTCCCCTCAGAACCCAGTGTTTCCTCGGGTGAAGTCATAGAGTTTTTGCCCCTGTAAAGTGGAACATTGGAACTTTGGTGACTTCAGCGAAGCTCACTCTTACTGGAGCAAGTATTTATAACATTTTGGCAGGGGTAATTATTTTTTTGGCTGGAATTTTTCTCTCTGAAAAAATGCTTTCTCTTTCACCTATCCCATCCTTCCCCAGACTGTAGTTTTAGTTTTGGTTTAAAATTTTAAAGTATAGTAGTAGCATGTACTTGTGTTTGTTACATTTCTTTCAAATGTTTTCAAACATTTTGGGATTTGTTTCTCTTTTTGCAAAGCATTAACAATCCAACTTAACTCAATATAATTTATCAAACTACTATGGCATTGTATCAGGATTAGGTTCAGTGGCATGTAACAGAAAAACCTAGATGATCGAGGCTTAAATAAGATAGAAGCTTATTTCTTTTTTGCATAAAAGAATTTTGGAGGATTGGCATGGAGGGTTCACAAATTTGTCAGGGAGCCAGCCTCTTTCCTACTCACTATTATGCTATCCCTAGGGTATGGCTATTCTCCTCATGGTCCAAGATGGCTGAAAGGGCTCCAGTCATCATATCATGTCCCAGGTAATAGGATGGAGAGTAGGCAGAAAAAGAGTATAACTCCTTTCTTTTTATGACTTCTTTAAAAAAAAATAGAAGTCCCAAATAATGCTTAGATCTCAACAGCCAGAATTTAGTAATGTGGCCACAGCCACTGCAAAGGAGACTGGGAAATGTAAGATTTTAGTTGATTGGCAATAGGACCATGAAGGAACGAGAGAATAGATAAGAGAGGGTAATATGAAATCTCTGCCACAGGTACTTTTCCTGTAGTTGGCATTTGATAAAAATTTATTGATTCATTTTTATAAACTTGACAATTATATTCTTAGAGGTAGAATTCAAGTTGTCAATAAAGATAATGAATCTAAGATTTTCCCTTTTTATTTTATGATATCATATAGCATATTATTACATTAACTGCATCTAAAGTAAACTCACCTGGAATTCGCTTATGCAAAATGGGAAATATATAGGAAGAATATGGGGGAACCCTTGGAAGAGGCAAACCTAAGCAGAAGGAAAGGCAGAGATTCTACCAATGGTCAAGAAAACCTGGAACTGGGAATTCCAGTATAACAAAGACATATTCTGCATCTTCTCTGCTTCCTGTCCATTGACTGTATTTTCTCAATACAGAATGTATTTTTTCCACTTGGCAAAAAAACATGTCCAATGACATTTCCCAGATTTTATATCTAGGTGAGACTTGGCATGACCTCTCTTCCAAAGTCTAAAAATCTTGGAGGAATGGCTTCCTTGGCTCATCTTGGGTCTGATATCCACCTCTTGAACAGTTAGCTGTGGTCAAGGGGACAGTCAGCGGTAATATGACTTCTCTAGCTGCCTTCATATGAAAGAATTGTGAAATGGGAGGAGTGTTTTTATAGGAAAAGTGTATACTGGCTACACAATTGTATAGACTTCACTATAATTATATATTATGGAAAAACATAGGTCAGCGGCCTGAATTAAATGATAAAGGAGAACAGGATCTATCTTAATGAAAAAAAAAGTTGATTTAGCAATGAATAAACATCCTTTGATATGGCTGCAATATATAGAATGTTTACTATGTGTCAGGCATTTTTCTAAGTGCTTTTTATTTTTTTATATAAATTTATTTTATTTTTGGCTGCATTGGGTCTTTGTTGCTGCACGCCGTCTTTTCTCTAGTTGTGGCGAGTGGGGGCTACTCTTTGTTGTAGTGCGCGGGCTTCTCATTGCAGTGGCTTCTCTTGTTGTGGAGCACGGGCTCTAGGCATGTGGGCTTCAGTAGTTGTGGCTCACAGGCTCTAGAGCTCAGGCTCAGTAGTTGTGGCGCCTGGGCTTCGTTGCTCTGCTGCATGTGGGATCTTCCTGGGCCAGGGCTCAAACCCGTGTTCCCTGCATTGGCAGGTGGGTTCTTAACCACTGTGTCACCAGGGAAGCCCGCTAAGTGCTTTTTATATGTTGAGTCACTTATTCCTCACAACTCTATGAGTTAGAGATTGTTATCCTCTTTTACAGATGGAAAAACCAGGGCTCATGGAGGTTAAGTACCTTTTCCAAGATCATATAGCTAATAAGTAAGCTACTTTTGTCTTAATTTCAAAGTTTTTAACTACCAGGGTAATATACTGTCTCATTACTTCTCCATCTTGAGTTGGAAACTATTGTCATTTTTTCAAAAGTTTAATTTAATTTTTTTATACAGCAGGTTCTTATTAGTTATCTATTTTATACAAATTAGTATACATATGTCAATCCCAATCTCCCAATTCATCCCACGCTCCCCCCTCACCCTGCTTTCCCCCTTTGGTGTCCATACGTTTGTTCTCTACATCTGTGTCTCTATTTCTGCCCTGCAAACCGGTTCATCTGCACCATTTTTCTAGATTCCACATGTATGCATTAATATACAATATTTGTTTTTCTCTTTCTGACTTGCTTCACTCTGTGTGACAGTCTCTAGGTCCATTCACGTCTCTACAAATGACCCAATTTCATTACTTTTTATGGCTGAGTAATATTCCATCGTACATGTATACCGCATCCATCTTTATCCATTTGTCTGTCTTTATCCATTTGTCTGTCAATTTAGGTTGCTTCCATGACCTTGCTCTTGTAAATAGTGCTGCAGTGAACATTGGGGTGCATGTGTCTTTTTGAATTATGGTTTTCTCTGGGTATATGCCCAGACTACGGTCGTTTCTGATGAAGCAGTTATTAGGTTTTTTTCCCCTTCAGTTCTGCCATAACAATGCTATGTGAACTTCATAAATTTTGTAACATACCTGGGTCTTCTCTTCACCTGTAAAAAGACTGAGTTGAATCAAATTACTTTTCCCCCTTGTTAATGCAAGTAATATTTTATTTCTGAAGGCAAGAGTATGAGCTATTATATTTTTAATTCATCCAATATTTTTGAGTGCTTCTTGAGCTAGATCTGTGTTAGGAAATGTGATGAAATTAATGATATTCAAGGTGTATTTTCTGCTTACAGCATTTTGGAGAAACAAACAAGCAGAATTATTATTTTGCAGATTTAGAAGTCC
The DNA here is from genome assembly GCF_039906515.1 of Pseudorca crassidens. Classification (NCBI taxonomy): domain Eukaryota; kingdom Metazoa; phylum Chordata; class Mammalia; order Artiodactyla; family Delphinidae; genus Pseudorca; species Pseudorca crassidens. The sequence continues at coordinate 36,883,923 of NC_090296.1, read as the reverse complement.
ACAGAAGATTAGCCTTCAGGAGTGATATAACCTTCAGCTCAATCATATCTTCAAGTGTTCTTCTCTCTGTTTGCCGTCCTTAGTGTGTCGACTTCATTCTAAGTTTAGTTCCTCTTGTGGTTGTTAGATTGCTGCCAGTGGCAATCTGGGTTATAGGCTGACCTGTTCATACCTGGTAGGAAAGAGAGAATCTTCTCCCCAAAGCATGGGCTCAAAATCCTTCCCTTCAGTTGATGGGACCAGTTTACCCCAGGACTACAATGGTTTTCAAGTGTAATAATTAGGGTAGTCTAGGACCTAGCATAACTTAGATTCTAGGTCACACAGCAATAAAAACAAAAAAACCCCCAAATCTCAGTAGCTTAAACAACAAAGGTATAGTTTTTACTCAAACTATATATCCATTCTGACTTGATAAGGGTGGGAGGTGGGCTGTTCCACATTGTTCTTTCTTGGGGACCTAGGTTGACAAAGGCTGTATCATCTTCAACAATACTGGTCTTGAGACTGGGGAAGAGTAACACTAGATGGACTTATACTTGCAATTAGGTGTTTTATCTGGAAGTGACATATATCACCTTTATCCACAACCCACTATAGACTAGTGACTATAACTAGTCACATGGTCCACCGAACTACAAGTGTTGGGGTGGGTGGCAGGCATGTAATCTCTGTACGTGCCTGGAAAGACAGGGTAAGCCTTACGAGCCTCTACCATACAAGGGAATTCATTTACTGATTGACTCAGACTAATTGAGTTGCCCTTCTGTAGCCGGAGGTTGGATGGTTACCTAAAAAACAAACAAATAAAAATAAAAACAAGGAACTCAATAAGGAAGGAACAGGAGTAGATGTTGAATAAGAAATCAACAGTGTGAACTATCTGATACTTTATCCTAATGGAGAAGACAGTAATTTCAGCCATGCAGGCAAGGAGGGATAGTTTGGCCAGTTTCATCAGTCTTTACATCAGTCACTTTATTTAACCTTCTGATTGGAAAGACTGGCTTTGGCTCTTTAACGAGTAGGTGTAGTTAGACAGAGTTTCTATTTAAGGAGTTGGCTCAAAAGTGACCTAAAATATTTATTGGATTTGAAAGTATGGACTGTTTTTCCATATTTCATTGTTGTAGTTACTACCAATGGTGTGTCGAACTAGCTAGGTTTATTGTTTTAGAACTGGCAAACAACTAAAGTTTATCTAGTCCAACCCTTCTATTTTGCAGATGAGAAAACTAAGGCCGAAATTGGTAAAATGATTATCTCAAGGTCACACCTTCTTGCATGTAGTAATAACAATGCTGTGCTTTGGATGATTTGCTGCAAAAAGGAATCCTCTAAGTAAAACGTAGCTAGAGCAACAATTAGAAAACAAGAGCAATTAAAATTTATCAAGAATGTTTCTAGGGTGGGCTTCCCTGGTGGTGCAGTGGTTAAGAATCCACCTGCCAATGCAGGGGACATGGGTTTGAACCCTGCTCCGGGAAGATCCCACATGCCGCGGAGCAACTAAGCCCGTGCGCCACGACTACTGAGCCTGTGCTCTAGAGTCCGCGAGCCACAACTACTGAGCCTGTGTGCCACAACTACTGAAGCCTGTGCGCCTACAGCCCGTGTTCCCAACAAGAGAAGCCACCACAATGAGAAGCCCGCGCACCGCAACGAAGAGTAGCCCCCGCTCGCCACAACCAGAGAAAAGCCCGTGTGCAGCAACGATGACCCAGTGCAGCCAAAAATAAAATAAAATAAAATAAAAATGTTTCTAGGGCTGATATTCAGTTGGTCCACAATGACAGAGATGGAGAATTTTCTAAACTATTTGGTAAGTAGCTGCTGCTGAACCTCCTGAGAGCCTCTTCAACCTTTCTCTCTGATCCCCCCAACCATTGTAATAAGGGGCCCACCTCAAAGGGTTGATTTGAGAATTAAATAACGGAGGTAAAGAGCTTATTATGGGGCCTGGCACTCAGCAATATTACACCTCATCTATTATCTTTATTATAGTCATTAATGAAATGGTAGTCAATTTCAAACTAGTTCCTACATGAATGTTCAAAATTTTGGAAATGTGATAGTATTCAAGTTCATTAACTTTGATCTAGCTAATCTCTCAATAAAATGGCCACTCATGTACTCACTAACTTTCATTTTGATCTTTTCCATTGTCTAATGGTTAATTCCTCCTCACCCCATCCACAAGACTCCACAGCTCTAGTTGATGACTAAGAATTTCACACAGGCTTATGAAAAAGAATAAAATGTATGGACAAGGTTCTATTAGTTCTCAGTACAACATGTCATGAAGAATGTTCTGTACAATGATTAGTTCTCAGTACAACATGTCATGAAGAATGTTCTGTACAATGTTTTGTTGAGCAGAACTTGCCTGTAAGTTTTCAGATAGGCAGAGATAGGCGTAAAACCTAGTTGTTGAGGGAGCCATGGAGGAAGTGGTGGAGCAATTCTACTTGCTCAGGCAAATATAAGAAACTAGGGATGATGAGAGGCAGAGGCAGGCAGCTGGGGTAAGAAGAGCTAGAGGGCCTAGAAGCAGAGGGGGAGGCTGGAGCTTATGGAGAAAACAGCCTTTGACAGAGATGTCTTCTGGTGGCCAGAGATGTTTAGAATCTTTTGGGGATATTTTCTCTGTCAGAAATTTAACCTAGCAAGAAGAAGGCAGAGTTTCAGTAATTATCTCTCTTGTGAGAGTAAAAGAAATGTTTTGTTTTTTTTCGGTACGCGGGCCTCTCATAGTTGTGGCCTCTCCCGTCGCGGAGCACAGGCTCCAGACGCGCAGGTTCAGCGGCCATGGCTCACGGGCCCAGCCGCTCCACAGCATGTGGGATCTTCCCAGACCGGGGCACGAATCCACGTGCCCTGCATCGCCAGGTGGACTCTCAACCACTGCGCCATCAGGGAAGCCCCAAGAAATGTGTTTTTTAAAAACTGGAATTGTTGGGAATTTTATGGAAATTCATTATTGGCCTGGACCTCAATGTGTAAAGATTGGTTCTCACAAATCAGTTGTTTAACTGATACTTCCAGTTCTGAGGTGGCATCTAACTGCTGGGCATGTCCTGGAAAGGGCTTTGATAACAGTGTTCTGTCAGAGGCTGTGACGCACACTGACTCAACAGAACACAATCCTAATTGCTGAAGAACTAATTTTTGAGTATATTTTAGAGACACCAAAGTTATTTGGTGTTTCAATATATATTATGCCACCCTATTAAAGTGCACTAAATCCTAGATGAACATTCCTTGGACAGAATTTTTTATTTTTTTTTAGCAGAAGGAGGTAGAGAATATAAATATTTCAATGCCTAGGTTTTTGGAAAGGAAAAATGAAGCCCAGATTAAAAAACCCAGATGTTTTGAGGCAAATATAAATTAAAGCTTTGAAGTTGGAGATCTTAAAATATTATACAAGGTAAGCTTTAAACATGCTTGCTAAAATATTTTTTTAAAGTGCTGTTTAAATTAAAAAGTAAATATCCACCTCATCTCTGACTTCTAAAAATTACCTAGAGTTTGACTGATAAGACTTTGGCTTTAATCTATCTTACTATGTCATAAGCCTAAAACTTCTGATAATTTCCAACAACTAAAGTATGTGGCTCTTATAGCAGAATTTTGCTCAATTTATAAGCTTAGAGCAGAAACCTCTTCAGTGGAGGATAGCACCCATGGGTTAGATAAATGATGGTTGAATGATGGTGTCTAAACTCTGAGCTAGAGTATCATTCTGGCTCTGCCAGTATATTTTTGTGTGACCTTAGCTAAGTCAGTCTACTTTTCTCTCAAATTTCTCTTCTTACAGGGAGATAACAATCATAAAATGACTGGAAACTACCACTTCGCTGACAGCTTTTTGTTTAAAGGTCTGAGGATAAATACCAGTCATAAGGTCCAGCAAACCTCTTTCAGAGGAAACTGAACTTCTTGAGGACAGGAACTTTTTTCTTCTTTGAATCAGCAGCATCTTATTTGTATTTCTGTAATACAGTTTCTGGCCTATAAAAAGGTGTCAGTAAAAATGTAAATTTATTAGTGTTTTTAGGCAGATTGCAGTCTTGGCAGACCACTGCCTCTTAGGTCTCTTTTCTGTGATCCGTTCATACTCGGCATGTAAAAGGCCGCCGCTCTTTGCTCTGGGATAAGTACCTAAGGCATTTACTTAAAAACACCCAAGTCTAGAGAAATAATTTTTTTGTGTTTAGGGCACCATTTCCTTTCCCAAGGTATTGCACCCCAGGCTTGGGATCTGGGTCCGCAGGCTACAGGGAAGAGTTCGGTACGGGAAGCTCATCCTCCCACCCTCTGATTGGCCGGCTCGCATTCCACTCACGCGGCTCGCGTCTCTGATTGGCCTCCATGGCACTCCCCTCGGCCCGCGACTACTTTGTGTGCCTGGGCTGCGCGATCAGGTCCTCCGGCTCAGCTCGCCGTCTGGGCTTGACTGGTCTAGCTCTTCGGCCCACTGCTCTGCATCGCGGGCGCCAGGAATTTCCCGAGTCCGAGCGGTAGGAAGCATCCTAGGGAATAGGCCCCTCCCCCCCGCCCCATGTTCTCCTTCCCGTACTGAATAAACTTCCGCTTCGGAGGGGCTGTTGCAGCCGTGGGTCGGGGGAGAGGCCAGGCACCGAACTCGGGCCCTCGTGGCGGCGGGTGTGTGTGTGTGTGTGTGGGTCTTTCTGTCGGGGTGAATGTGGAAGACCAGCTCTCACAAGATAAAACAGGGCTTCGCTAGTCGCATGTGGCTGCGATGCCATTCTATGATCGTGCTGCAAGCTGCAGCGGAGCGGCCAGACCTGGGCTGCAGGGGCTGAGCAGCAGCGATCACTCCTGAAAAGTAGCAAGGAGCCTGCTCCAGATCTCCAATACCAGTGCTCCTTAGGGCCGCGGGCTGAACTGGCACGGGCCAGTCCGTTTCCCGGCGGTAGAGAATACGGCATTCCCCGGAGGTGGCGCTCCCTGGAGTGGAGAGCCCGGCTCCACTCGCGCCCCCTTTAGCCTCCGGCCTTCAGGCGGTAGAGGGCGGCCTACGCTCGTGTCGGAGCCGGCGCCCGCGCGCACATCTGCTGCCCTGCTGGAAGTCTCCGGGTCCCGCTGTAGCCCGCAACTCAGCCGGGCGGTGGATGCTGCGACTACGTTATCAACGGGCGCGGCGAGAAGGGGGCAGGGAGAAGCCCTGGCACATGCCGGGGTCCCCGTAGGTGGCAGCGGCCAGCGCATGCGCGCCTTCTCCTAGAAGCCTGGAACGCTGAGGGGCGCGCGCCCCCATTCGCGCGCGCACGCTTGCGCTAGCCGAGGCTTCCCCGCCTGCGCTCGTTGTCAGAGCAGCTCCGGCGCGTGCGCGTGTTATCTCCGGCCGACCGGAGTAGCCGGTTTCCCTCCGCTCCAGGCCCCCGCCCGCCGCCGCCCCCTCCCAGCCCCCGGCCGCCCCGTCCCCTTCCTCTCCTTGCGGAATGGGGCCGGCGTTGCTCGGGGTCGCGCGCCCGGGACCCGGCTCACGCTCGGTCTCGCGCTGTCAGCGACTGCTTGGCTCGCGCCGCCTCGCGCTCTCCCTCAGTGAGTGGCGCCTAAGGCTCCGTTAAGCGGCGGCGGCGGCGGTTCCTGTTTCCGTTTCTTCCTCTCCTTCAGTAGGGAATAGCATCCTCCACCCAGCCACCCCTCCCACTACCCCAACGCGGGGCAGCTGCGGCTGAGGGCTGTAGCGGCGGCGGCGGCGACTGGGGAACTGCGGAGACCGCCTCTGCTCCCGCTTCGGGTAAGGGGGCGTTTGGGAGCCGGCCCCGCACGTCTTGGGGTCTGGGGCTGGGCAAGCGCGGAATCTCAGGAGGCTCTGGGGAGGTGCCTGACGGCCGTCGCTGCTCTTTTTCCCCAGGCAACCCCCCGGGCCTGTTGCTGCCACTGCTGCTGCTTATCCAGCGGCTCCGGGGAAAGTGGGGAGGGAGCCCCCGGGACCCTCTGGTGGGTGCCTTTGCGGTGCCCGGGGGGCGCGGGCAGGGGACTAGGGGCGCCTGCCGCCCCGGCAGGGGCGTGTAGCGGCGCGGCGGCTGCCCCCGGCGTCGCGCATCCTTGGTTAGGGAAGGGGCCGAAGCCGAGGAGAGGAGAAGGGATGGGGGCGGGGGTGGGAGGTGTCCCTCTTCTCTCCAATACACCTACCTACCTTTTCGCCAGCAACTCGCTCCATGTTGTTACAGACAGTGGGGAAGAGCATTCCTGTGCGTTAGGGGCTTTCGTGAGTGGTTCTCCGGCTGGAAATCGGGGAGTGGACCCGTGCAAAGATCCGCTCCCGGCGAGGGGCCAGTGCCAGGGCAGTGCACGGTGTGAGTGCCGCTGCACCCCCGTTTGATGTGGAAATGATGAGTTTGCGGCTTTAGAGTATCCAAACTTATTTGGGAAGGTTAAGTGAGTCCCTATTTATTAGTTAAAGGTTTGCCCTGCAAGAGTGAGTGGGCTGTCGTGTGCAGCACCTGTTTTTCACTCACAGTGGGGTTTGCAATCCTCAGCCCCACAGAACGTCGGAGATGCAGTGTATTTCTTAAGTTAAATGGCAGTATCGTGGTTAAAATTTATCCTTGGTGAGCTTTAGCGTTTTGCTGTATATTACTTTTGATTGAGGCCTTGGATAGAGGCAGGGAGAGGTGTTGTTTCTTCTTCCCATGTTTGAATTAATTTACAGTTGACTTAAGCCAACTAAAGAAAGTGGACCTGGGAAAGCCAGAACCTCCTAAAGAAACCACAAACCTCAAGGGAACGCAGACCAAATTTCGACAAAAGTTTTCTATCAGTTTACAATTAAACTCATCACAAGTAACTGATTGAACTTTGGCTTGGCTCTCTTTAGAAACTGCAGGCAAGGTTTAATTATAGTTTCTTTATCCCCTGTTATTCTTGGGGTTAAGTGCATATTTATTTTTTTTGATTAAATTTTGTCTTTATGCATACTTCTTTTAAAGGGTGCATCATATAGGAAACATTTTAGGAGAGAAATTTGCAGCACTGTAGAGTTATACTGAAGTATAAGCTGTATTCTCTCTTCTTCAAAAATAACTTAAAATTAACCTAAAATCCTATGCCGTATAATAAGGCTGCATACATTGCTAGCCTTGTGAAATATATCATAAAGTGTATATAGAAAGTCTTAATTACTTGATTTATAACTACTACAATAGTAGGGATAGGGTGGGAATTCAAACATTTGAAATTGTGATTTTACAGCTTAATATGTAAAAATGCGGGGAGTTAGAAACGAATAGGATTTAAGGAACATAGAAGGATGGTTTGGAGGCATGAATTTTCTTTTCCTGCTTTATAAACTGAGAATTCTTGAATTGCTGAACAGCTGGAATGAAAGTTGCATAGATTGCAGAAACATGCAAAATGTGTCTTTGATCAAGCAGTGAGTTAACATGAAGAGTATGTTGTGGTTTATTAGGCTAGTGATCAAAATAATTTCCATAAAATATAGCATCATATAGATTGTACTTTAGGATGTTCTTAAATTGAAATAGTCACTTGAAGTTGTTTCCCTACAAGTCAGTTTTATTTGAGACATATGGAATTGAAAAAACAGTACCTCTGATTACATTCTGCAGCGTTTGGTTACAGATTTTAACTAGTTATTTTAAGGAATTGGAGTGTCTTTAAAAGTGGTGAATTTTGAAATTACTAGTGGCTTGGAAAAACTTGTGTTTCTTACTTGTTTGTTTTTTTAAGTGCAGTTATATCAGTAGGTTGGTCTGGAGGGGGAGCTAGTGCCAAAGCAAAGCATGGCTTAGTATATGTTTGAACTTTTAAAACACCCCAAACTGGATTTTTATGACCAGAAGAAACATAAACTTAATTTTTAGTTAAAAGAATAAGGGAATTTTTATATGGATGTATGTCTGTAGATCGTTATTTGTGGAGTATATATATATATATATATATATATATAGTATATTACAAATTAGTTAAAAATATCTTTCATGATCTGAAATAATGGGAAGTAAATGCGTAACGTTTATTGAATTTCTGATTTAAAATCTCTGAAAATATGTCCCTAAACTTAAGGGTGTATGATAGTAGTTTCTTAACCTTCTTGTGCATTGCATCAGAAAGGAAGGAGTATATGTTGACCCTTTGTGCATGTTGCATCTTCTTAAATTTTTTCTTTATAATATCTACAGTCCTAAAATTTCAAAAGAGCTTCAAGTAGAGTCTTATAAGAGCAAAGACATCAAGTGTGTAGTAAGCTAGGTATTTATCAAAAGTAGAGATACTTTTAATAAAGAAATGGATCCCTCAGACATCTGGAGAGCAGGATCCCAAGGTCACTTCTTAACCTCTCTCTCCTGCAGTATAATGCAGTGAGTCCAGACGATCTGTGAAGTTGAACTTGTGCCTTTGAATATGAAGCAGTTATTTTTTGATCTATGGCACTTTATTTAGGTTTCTGAACCGTAATCAGTTAGGTTTTGATTTTACTTCTCACAGGTCACATATTCTTCAAATTCAAGGGTAGAATTGATAGTGTGTATATTAAAATCAATAGAATATTTAGTTTTCTGAGGGTAGTGGTTTGGTTGGTTGTCCTCCATTGCTCTTCATTGTGTAAATAGAATTTCAATGCTGCTAAAATAAAAAATAGATTCTTTGAAAAAAATTAAAATATCTGTAAGATACAGAATAGTAAGGTGTTTACTATATTTAAGGGGTTAATGCTGTAAATTAATCAGTTTTATAAGACATTCTAGAATATTTTTATATCTTTTTTCATTTCTTTAATGATTATTTTTGATTTACTATAAAGTGAATTTAGTAAATCTCTTGGTTTAATTAAATGGTGAACGCACCCATTTCATATTATAGCACATTTATAAAAGCAAAAGAAAGTGTTTTCATTTCATAATCATAAGAGTAAATATAAAAATAAACATGTAAATAAGTTTCTTTACTTAAAAATAAAACAAAACTAAGATTCTAAACAACTCTGAAACCAGAAGTATTGCTTTTATAGTAATTTTCTACTCTGCTTCAGTACTGGTCCTATTGGTACTTTTCAGATGAAACATCAACTTCCAGTCTTCTGCAGTCAACTGTAGTATAGTAGGTGTAGGATTTAGAGACTGCTACAAGATTTCCCTGTTTCTTCTCTTGATGATTCTCTGGCTTATATTTCTGTACCAAATAGTATATGGTTTTGCAGTTTGAATTGTTATTAAATTGTAGTTTGTTATAATGAGAAAAACATGTTTAAAAGTAAAAGATGTTTACAACTGATTAAAAAAAAAAACCCTTTTAAAATTCCGAACAGAAGAATGTTATATGGGGATGTGTATGCATTTAAGATATATATGTATATATATGTGTATATATACATGTGTGTGTGTATATATATATATATATATATATATATATATATATATATATAAACAGATCAGTCTCAAGTCTCAACCTTCCTTTCTCTCTACATTCTACTCTCCTGCCTACATCTCCCCTTCTCCAGCCATCCTCCATCATCCCACAGTTTTCTCCTTGGAATAATTAGGAATTCAGACCAATAAAATGAATCATATCATTCACTTGGCATAGCTTTTTCTTCCTTGATTAAATGACTTTATATCAATATGTACAATATTCTAAACATATAGCTTAGACTATACAATACTGTAGATTTTCCTGTTAATGGAGGAAGAGCACATAAGGGCCCAAGGGGTTTATGCCATGTATTTCAATGTAAGAGTTATTCATACTCTTTACAGAAAGTAGAGCTATAGGGTTAACTTCATTTACTTTTTTAAAAAAAATAGACTTTATTTGCTAAAACCCAATACCACACTGATTTACTACTTTTTAAAAATATCTTTTGTGATAGTTTTTGTGTGAGAAAATGACATGCAAAGGGGAAATGTGTTTTGAATTTTAAGTTTTTTAAAAAATTGACAAATTATATCAATATAAGGCTGGTACAGATGTAGTTCAAACTTGCCTTTGCTGTCGTTCTCTTTTGCACTGGTCTGTAATATAACCTCTTCATTAAAGCACTGGAATAAAACTTTGAAGATCACTACTGAAATGCTCCCTATATTTATTATATCTTAGAACTTGGGTTTTTTTTTAATTAAACGGATTCAAGGATAAACTGAGTAAACGTGACTTAACATTTATGTTAAGAAGATCAGACTTAGCATTTCTACTTGTCACAGTCTCTATGACTGGTTAGTGTAAATAAAGTTCACATTACAAAATAAAGTGTTGATACTAATCTTAGATTTAGATGTAAATGGGAAATTAAGGTCATGTTTATTTTACAATCTGAGTTATGAGAAGCATTACATTATATGAACTTTAAATGCTGTAACTTTCTGATTATAAATGAACAAAAGTAAAGTGAAAATGGGAGATTGTTATATTTGATTTACCTCAAATATACAACTAAAATGAACCTGTTTTGTGTCTGTAAAGATTCATTTAAGACTGTTAATGAACCATGAATGAGTTTTAAATTTATACTAATTTATGGCTGGTTATTTACATTTTATCCCTTAGATGAGATAAATGCCATTTAATATGCCATTAATACCTAGAGCCAGAGTAAATTTGCCTGTAGTAAAAAATGATATTTACAAACCATCAAACTGTAAAGCATACTAACGTTCCATAATCTAGTTTCTAAAATCACTTGTATAATTTTTAAAATATAATTTGTTGTAATATCTTGATAAAGTAGTAAAGGTGGAAAAATATAGTTTGTAGCTTCGGGACAGTCAGTGAAGGGAGGGGGGTTGAGAGAGGGGGTGTACTGGTTGATGAGCCTGCCTTATTTGGAGTTAAGGGAGATTTCTTCAGTTTTTTCCTCTCCATCCACTTCCTTCTTCTCCCTGTTTGTTGTCTTTCCTCTCCCAACAGTGGTGGAAAATGTGGGAGTTTACCATCTTTGTAGGGTTTTTGTTTCCTTAGAGTTCATAGAACATTTCCTAGTACAACATTACCTTTTATGTTACAATAAGTTTATTATAATGATTTCATTTTCTTTTGCAGCAGTAGGCAAGAGACTTGAAGTTCAGTTGATGTGGGGTTCAATATTATTTATTAAAAATGATTTTGTAACTCTGTATAAAAAGGGGTATGGGAGATTTTGGTTCATTGTTAAGGGTCCTGTATCAGTCACATTATTGTTCTGCCTACTGTTAGTATATGGTAATCCCTTCTTCCAGTTTCTTGGAATGCAGTCTCATGCCTCCTCTGCTATTTCTGTCTTCATCTATGGAGTTTCTGAATACAAGGAATTGTTTTTAGAATATCTCTTCACCTTCTTCGTGTCCCTCATTGCAATAATATAATGTAAAAAAAAAAAAAAAAAAACTGCCCCAAACAATAAGAACCTGTGTCCATTGAAGAGAACCAGCTCTGAAACTAAAATGGACAGCAGTGTTCTCCATTCATGGCAGTAGTTTTAGCAGATTTAAGCCAGTTATTGTGGAAAGTTCATAAGGAGAAAGTGTATGTTTGATAATTAGGGCCCTAATCATTAGAGATCTGACTGATTCGATTTCTTTAACACATGGAATTGTACTTATACCTGAAAGAGATGTATTAACTAGAGATTGTTATTTTTTGTGTGTCTTGAGTTTTGTGAATAACTTCTTAATTCAGTCAGTTACCAAATGGCAAAAGATTGTAATTTTGAGAAAATCTGTTATTTAAAATTAGAGCTTAAGCCAGGCTAAATATTTTGTTTTCTTTTTATAAGTTTCAGATTTTTCTTCCTTATTTATTTATTGTATATGTGTGTGTGTGTGTGTATATATATATATATATTATTGGAGTAAAATTGCTTTACAATGTTGTGTTAGTTTCTGTTGTACAATGAAGTGAATCAGCTATTTGTATACCTATATCCCCTCCATCTTGAACCTCCTTCCCATCCCCCCCATCCCACCCATCTAGGTCATCACAGAGCACTGAGCCGAGCTCCCTGTGCTATACAAGCAGGTTCCCACTAGCTATCTGTTTTACACATGGTAGTGTATTTATGTCAAACCTAATTTCCCAATTCGTCCCACCCTCCCCTTGCCCACCCTGTGTCCACACGTCCGTTCTCTACATCTCTATTCCTGCCCTACAAATAGGTTCATCTGTACCATTTTTCTAGATTCCACGTATATGCGTTAATATATGATATTTGTTTTTCTCTTTCTGACTTACTTCACTCTGTATGACAGACTCTGTAAGTCCATACATATCTATAAAATGACCCAATTTCGTTTCTTTTTATGGCTGAGTAATATTCCATTGTATATATATGTACCACATCTTCTTTATCCATTCATCTATCATTGGACATTTAAGCTGTCTCCATGTCCCGGCTATTGTAAATAGTGCTGCAGTGAACACTGGGGTGCATGTGTCCTTTTTTTTTCTTTTGTGGTACGTGGACCTCTCACTGTTGTGGCCTCTCCCGTTGTGGAGCACAGGCTCTGGACGTGCAGGCTTAGCGGCCATGGCTTATGGGCCCAGCTGCTCCGCGGCATGTGGGATCCTCCCGGACCAGGGCATGAACCTGTGTCCCCTGCATCGGCAGGTGGACTCCCAACCACTGCACCACCAGGGAAGCCCCATGTGTCCTTTTGAATTATGGTTTTCTCAGGGTGTATACCAAGTAGTGGGATTGCTGGGTCATATGGTTATTCTATTTTTAGGTTTTTAAGGAACCTCCATACTGTTCTCCATAGTGGCTGTATCAATTTACAGTCCCACCAACAATGCAAAAGGGTTCCCTTTTCTCCACACCCTCTCCAGCATTTATTGTTTGTAGATTGTTTGATGATGGTGTGAGGTGATACCTCATTGTTGTTTTGATTTACATTTCTCTAATAATTAGTGAAGTTGAGCATCTTTTCGTATGCATCTTGGCCATCTGTATGTCTTCTTTGGAGAAATGTCTATTTAGGTCTTCCGCCCATTTTTTAATTGGGTTTTTTGTTTTTTTGATATTGAACTGCATGAGCTGTTTGTATATTTTGGAGACTAATCCTTTGTCCGTTGCTTCGTTTGCAAACATTTTCTCCCATTCTGAGGGTTGTCTTTTTGTCTTGTTCATGATTTCCTTTGCTGTGCAAAAGCTTTTAAGTTTCATTACGTCCCATTTGTTTAGTTTTGTTTTTACTTCCATTACTCTAGGAGGTGGGTCAAAAAAGATCTTGCAGTGGTTTAGGTCAAAGAGTGTTTTTCCTCTAAGAGATTTATAGTGTCCAGTCTTACATTTAGGTCTTTAATCCATTTTGAGTTTATTTTTGTGTATGGTGTTAGGGAGTGTTCTAATTTCATTCTTTTACATGTAGCTGTCTAGTTTTCCCAGCACCACTTACTGAAGGGGCTGTCTTTTCTCCACTGTATGTTCTTGCCTCCTTTGTCATAAATTAGGTGACCACATGTGCGTGGATTTACCTCTGGGCTTTCTATACTGTACCACTGATCTATATTTCTGTTTTTGTGCTAGCACCATAATGTGTTGATTACTGTAGCTTTGTAGTATAGTTTGAAGTCAGGGACCCTGATTCCTCCAGCTCCATTTTTCTTTCTCAAGAATGCTTTGGCTATTCAGGGTCTTTTGTGTTTCCATACAAATTGTAAAATTTTTTGTTCTAGATCTGTACAAACTGCCATTGGTAATTTGATGGGGATTGCATTGAACCTGTAGATTGCTTTGGGTAGTATAGTCTTTTTCACAATACTGATTCTTCCAATCCAAGAACATGGTATATTTCTCCATCTGTTTATGTCATCTTTGATTTCTGATGAAACACATTTCATCAGTGTTTTATAGTTTTCTGAGTACAAGTCTTTTATCTCCTTAGGTAGATTTATTCCTAGGTATTTTATTCTTTTGTTGTGATGATAAATGGGATTGTTTCCTTAATTTCTCCTTCTGATTTTTCATTGTTAGTATATAGGAATGCCAGAGATTTCTGTGCATTAATTTTGTATCCTGCAACCTTAGGAAATTAATTGATTAATTCTGGTAGTTTTCTGGTGGCATCTTCAGGATTTTCTATGTATAGTATCATATCATCTGCAAACAGTGACAGTTTTACTTCTTCTTTCCAATTTGTATTCCTTTTATTTCTTTTTCTTCTCTGATTGCTGTCGCTAGGACTTGCAAAACTATGTTGAGTAAGAGTGGCGAGAGTGGACATCCTTGTCTTGTTCTTGATCTTAGAGGAAGTGCTTTCAGTTTTTCACCATTGAGTATAATGTTTCCTGTGGGTTTGTCATATATGGCCTTTATTATGTTGAGGTAGGTTCCCTCTCTGCCCATTTTCTGGAGAGTTTTTATCATAAATGTGTGTTGAATTTTGTCAAAAGCTTTTTCTGAGTCTATTGAGATGATCATATGGTTTTTATTCCTTAATTTGTTAATATGGTGTTTCACATTGATTGATTTGTGTATACTGATGAATCCTTGCATTCCTGGGATAAATCCCACTTGATCATGGTGTATGATCCTTTTAATATGTTGTCGGATTCTGTTTGCTAGTATTTTGTTCAGGATTTTTGCATCTACGTTCATGAGTGATATTTGTCTATAATTTTCTTTTTTTGTGATATCTTTTTCTGGTTTTGGTATCAGGGTGATGGTGGCTTCGTAGAACGAATTTTGCAGTGTTCCTCCCTCTGCACTTTTTCAGAAGAGTGAGGATAGGTGTTAGCTCTTCTCTAAATGTTTGATAGAATTCGCCTGTGAAGCCATTTGGTCCTGGACTTTTGTTTGTTGGAAGATTTTTAATTACAGTTTTAATTTCATTACTTGTGATAGGTCTGTTTATATTTTCTAATTCTTCCTGGTTCAGTCTTGGAAAATTGTACCTTTCCAAGAATTTGTCCATTTCTTTGTGGTTGTCCATTTTATTGGCATATAGTTGTTTGTAGTGGTCTCTTATAATCCTTTGTATTTCTGCGGTGTCACTTGTGATTTCTCCGTTTTCATGTCTATTTTATTGATTTGCGTCCTCTCCCTTTTTTTCTTGATGAGTGTGGCTAAATGTTTATCAGTTTTGTTTATCTTTTCAAAGAACCAACTTTTAGCTTTATTGATCTTTGCTATTGTTTTCTTCATTTCTATTTCATTTATTTCTGCTCTGATCTTTATGATTTCTTTCCTTCTACTGACTTGGGTTTTCTTTGTTCTTCTTTCTCTAGTTGCTGTAGGTGTAAGGTTAGATTGTTTATTTGAAATATTTCTTGTTTCTTGAGGTGAGATTGAATTGCCATAAACTTCCCTCTTAGAATTGCTTTTGCTGTGTCCCATAGGTTTTGGGTCATTGTGTTTTCATTGTCGTTTGTTTTTATGTATTGTTTTATTTCTTCTTTGATTTCTTCAGTGATCTCTTCGTTATTTAATAGTGCACTATTTAGCCTCCATGTATTCGTGTTTTTTACAGTTTTTTTTCCCTGTAATTGATTTCCAGTCTTATAGCATTGTGTTCAGAAAAGATGCTTGATATGATTTCAATTTTCTTAAATTTTCTGAGGCTTGATTTGTGACCCAAGATGTGATCTATCCTGGAGAATGTTCCATGTGCACTTGAGAAGAAAGTGTATTCTGCCACTTTTGTGTGGAATGTCCTATAAATATTAAATCTATCTGGTTTGTTGTTTCATTTAAAGCTTGTGTTTCCTTATTTATTTTCTGTTTGGATGATCTGTCCATTGGTGTAAGTGGGGTATTAAAGTCCCCTACTGTTATTGTGTTTTCTGTTGATTTTATGGCTGTTAGCATTTGCCTTATGTATCAAGGTACTTCTTTGTTGGGTGCATAAATATTTATAATTGTTACGTCTTCTTGGATTGATTCCTTGATCATTATGCAGTGTCCTTCCTTATCTCTTGTAACAGTCTTTATTTTAAAGTCTATTTTATCTGATACGAGTAAAAGAAAGCTACTCCAGCTTTCTTTTGATTTCCATTTGCATGGAATATCGTTCTCCATCCCTTCACTTTCATTCTGTATGTGTCCCTATGTCTGAAGTGGGTCTCTTGTAGACAGCATGTATATGGGTCTTGGTTTTGTATCCATTCAGCCAGTCTGTGTCTTTTGGTTGGATCATTTAATCCATTTACATTCAAGGTTATTATTGATATGTATATTCTCATTACCATTTTTTAAATTGTTTTGTGTTTGTTTTTGTGGGTCTTTTTCTTCTCTTGTGTTTCCTGCCTAAAGAAGTTCCTTTAGCATTTGCTGTAAAGCTGGTTTGGTGGTGCTGAATTCTCATTGCTTTTGGTTGTCTGTAAAGCTTTTGATTTCTCTGTTGAATCTGAATGAGATCCTTGCTGGGTATAGTAATCTTGCTTGTGGGTTTTTCTCTTTCATCACATTAAGTATATCCTCCCACTCACTTCTGGCCTGCAAAGTTTTTGCTGAAAAATCAGCTGATCACCCTATGGGGATTCCTTTCTATGTTATTTTTTGCTTTTCCCTTGCTGCTTTTAATATTTTTTGTTTGAACTTAATTTTTCTTAGTTTGATTAATATGTGTCTTGGTGTGTTTCTCCTGGGGTTTATCCTGTGTGGGACTCTCTGCGTTTCCTGGACTTGGGTGACTGTTTCCTTTCTCATGTTAGGGGAAGTTTTCCACTATAATCTCTTCAAATATTTTCTCAGATCCTTTCTTTTTCTCTTTTTCTGGGACCTGTATAATTTGAATGTTGGTGCGTTTAGTGTTGTCTCAGAGGTCTCTAATATTGTCTTCAATTCTTTTCATTCTTATTTCTTTATTCTGCTCCTCAGCAGTTATTTCCACCGTTCTGTCTTCCAGCTCACTTACTCGTTTTCTGCCTCAGTTATTCTGTTATTGATTCCTTCTCGTGTATTTTTCATTTCTGTTACTATGCTGTTCATCTCTGTTTGTTTGTTCTTTAGTTCTTCTAGATCTTTGTTAAACATTTCTTGTATTTTCTCAATCTGTGCCTCCATTCTATTTCTGAGATTCTGGATCATCTTTACTATCATTACTCTGAATTCTTTTTCAGGTAGATTGCCTATTTCCTCTTCACTTATTTGGTCTTGTAGGTTTTTACCTTGCTCCTTTATTTTGCTGTCTCTTTTTTTTCTTTTTTTTTTTTTTTTTTTTGGTGGGTGGGTTTATGTTCCTGTCTTACTGGTTGTTTGGCCTAAGGCTTCCAGCACTGGAGTTCATAGGCTGTTCGGTGGAACTGGGTCTTGGTGCTGAGGTGAGGACCTCTGGGAGACCTCACTCCTATGACTGTTCCCTGGGGTCTGAGGTTCTCTGTTAGTCCAGTGCTTCAGACTCGGAGCTCCCATCACAGGAGCTCCAGCCTGACCCCTGGCTCATGAACCAAGATCCCACAAGCCGTGTGGGGTGGCAAGGAAAGAAAAAAAATGAAGAAAGGAAAGAAGAAAAAGGAGCAGAACAATAACAAAGAGTAAAAAATAAAATAAGGTTAGAAAAGTAGCGGATATGTTAGAAAGAATAAAAAAGTAAAAATATAGATGAAACAACAACTGGAAGTTTTTTTTTTTTTGTCATAATGAGATATTTATTGGGACTCATACAAAAAGGACTAGCTCAAGAAGGAACGTGGCAGAATTACAAAATTATGAAATCCACAGTCCAGGAAAACCTGGACCAAGGAAGCACTCTTTAAAAATCTTGAGTATGGTAGTACTTTGTATAGCACATAATAAATTTACAGAACTTAATATTTGAGGATGGTAGTAGAAACAATGTTCTGTTTTCTTTTTTAAACGGCACAGTTGCACAGTTAATACTTTGTGTGAGACACACAAAACTGTTAACAAAGTTGAAATATATCTAATCGAATCCTGGAACAGATGGAGTATCTGAGCATCCATATCCCTAAGCTCAAGGCAAAAGCTTTAAACAGAGCCATAATAGTAAAAAAGAGGAGGAAAAAAAAGCCCAAAAAAGGCCTTGGCCGTGGGTCGTGGGGCTTAGGTGGGGGTGAGGTTTAGGTGTGGGTGGGGCCTATGCTTAGGACCCACAGGGCCCGAAAAGGCTCTGGGGGTTGTGAGGGATGGGGCTTAGGCTCAAGGCAGCAGGAGGGGCCTAGGAGTGCCTTTGGCCTTGGAGGGTGGAGGACCAGGTCCAGGACCCCAGCAGCTCACTGGGCCCAAGTGGGTGGGGAAAATGCTAGGTGTTTTTCCACCTGATTCTCCAATCCGGAGGGCACCCCCCCGTTGGCCTCTCTTCTTCTTCCCCCCCATCCTCCCTCCTATGCCCCTAAGACCCATGTAGCTGGAGGGGTCCCGAAAGGCAGGGGACCAGACCCAGAAGCCCAACAGGCTACCTGGGGCCGAGTGGGTGGGGGAAACGCCTGCAGCACTTCCCCTGATCCCCCAGCCCTGGAGGGTCCCACTGTCCGCCTCTCCTACTCTTCCCCCTTCCTCCCTCCCACCCATGCCCCTAGAACCCATGAGGCTGGAGGGGGCCCCAGAGAATGGAGGGGACAAGGCCCCGGAGCCCAGCAGGCTTCCTGGGGCCCGAGTGGGCAGGGGAAATGCCGTCTGCACCTCCCCAGATCCTCCGATCCCGGAGGGCCCCTCCCTAATCCGTCTCTCCTCTTCTTCCCTTGCCTCCCTCCTACATCCCTAGGACCAACGTGGCCCAGAGGGGGACCTTGGAGGGCAGAGGACCTGGTCTGGGAGCCCCACAGGCTTCCTGGGAATGATTGGGCAGGAGAAATGATAGGCACGCTCACCCTGATCCTCCAAGCCGCTGAGGGTCCTTCTAGGTGTTAGAACCCCTCCCCCCTCCCAGCCACCCCTCAGGGGCACGGGTCCTGTCCGGCCTACACTTCTCCTCCCCCCTCAGTCCTCCCATGTCCTACCTAGTCGCTTGGGGGTTTTTCCCATCTCCTTGGGCATTGAGGTCCCCCACCAGCGTCTGGCAGGTGCCCTATTTGTGGGGAGAGGCGAACTGTGAGTCCTCCTCCGCTGCCATCTTGACTGTAACCCCCTTTCTTTCTCTTTTAGAAAGTTTAGTGAAACTCTAAGGTTTAGGAGGGTGGTAATTGAAGCTCTTGGGCCAAAAGGTCTTTCCTTAGCATTGGTAAAATGAGTCTCAGCCATGAGAAATGTAGGTTTACTGAGTAATTCTGACTGCTTCCTCTGACGTGATTACAGACATCTGGGCCTTCACTAATTAAAACTGTTTATTTTTAAGGTCCAAACAGTAGAAGTATCAGCTTGATACTTATAGGTGTAAAGCATTCATAGAATGAGTGATGTAATGTTATTTTTAATTTGTAAGTAAATGAAGACTATGCTCATTGTGCTGAGTAGGCTTGAAGAGATGAATACCTAATAAGGATGTACAAACAATAAACTAAAGAAACTTGCTAATATGCAGTTAGGAATGGGTCCTCTTAATGAAAGGACTCTTATAAGTGTTTATAGTGGCACAGATTATAATGATGAAAATGAAATCACGGAAGAATTCTGTTCTGGAGCAGTTTGTCAGATAACAGATAAAAGAGCACATCCTCTATTCTATAACTGTCTACAGAGGTTCACTTAGAGCCATGCAGAATCCTACCTAAAAGGAAATAGTGATCAATAACTAAAGTATTTTCACAAGAATCGTGCACATTTCTTCTGTGTAGATTTGCATAGTACCTGTCACTTTCTCTTTCCATGGCAAATGTAAGGTTAGAAAGTAAGGTACCTAACTTTTGGAAATTCTGAAGGGAAAGGATCTGAAGTTTGGAAAAAAGGCTGTTTTCTTTGTGTTTTAGTGATGCTTTTTGACATAAAATTTTTTGAGAGCTCCACAGATGTAAAGCTAAAATCTGAGTTATTTCATAGTAATTTTTTGGATAGCTTTATTGAAGTATAATTTATATACCATAAAATTCACAAGTTTTTGTAAATATATACAGCTGTACAACAGTTATCACAATCCAATTTTAGAACACTTTCACCTTCCAGAAAGCTCCCTTTTGCCCGTTTGCCTAGCCCGTGTTCCTACCCCCAGCTCCAGGCAACCCCTCGTCTGTATTTTGTCTCTATAGTTTTGCCGTTTCTAGAAATTTGATGTTAATGGAATCATACAATATGTAATCTTTTGAGTCTGGCTCTTTTCACTTAGTATAGCCCTGTTTAGTAATTTGAAAGAATGGATAAAGTAGAGAAGGTTTGAACTTGGAATCAGGAGACTTGGATACTAGTATTGGTTCTGCCACCCAGATGTGTAAATTGGGTAGGCCATTTGTCCTCTCTGGGCCTCTGCTTCTTTCTCCATAAAATGATTTATTTTGATTTTCTTCTATTCCAGTTTTCACACCTGGGTAGACATTCACTGACCTTTCCCTAGAATGTACCTTAACTCTTCCCCTTAAGTGTAAGCACTTTATGTCAACATATGTTTTTTCTGAATCAAAAACAAGGCTTATGGTTGAAGAGATGACTCAGCAATGGCAAATTTGAGATTGCCTTGAAAAATCAAGATGGCTGATTAAACTTTTTCTTGGGCATTTCTTAGTTCATGTGTACAACTTTGAGAATAGCGGTAGTCTTAAATGCTGAGTTAATAATTAAGACTTTTGAAAAGAATAAAGGCAGAGTTGAATAATTGTCAGAGGTAGAGCTTTAAAAGTGATCGAAGCTTCTTATGAACATAGGAAAAAATTATGCTTTTTAGTTATTTCTTTTGTTTTGGAAGTAGAAGGTGGGGTGGAGCAACTTTAGTTATGTTTGAGCCAAGTTGGGCTCAAGGCAGCCAAGTGGGATTAGAGTGTTTTTCAAAGAAGAACCGAAGGAAGTGTATGGCTACTGTTGGGAAGATAGTCCTAGACCTCACCTGGAGGCAAAGCTGACAGATAATATTCAGGTGACAAATTAGGAAAAAAATATGTATACAGGGAATTAAAAAATATGTTTGTGCATGTGTTTATGTACGTGTAGCAGGTATAGACAACTGACTGAGTAGCTGGTATCAGGTATATTCCAAGGGGGTAATGTTCATTTTCAGTATAGTATAATAAAAGATAGGGCATTGAATAACAACTAGCTAAATTAAAAAATAAGAGTACTGTGACTACTTTCAAATATTCAATAATTTTGACTCTTAGAAACTATCAGAGCTTCTTATATCATCTATAAGTAGTAGGAAGTATGGCTATAAAATGATTGAACTTTTATTTTTACCCAACATACTAGAACGTGAGTGGTAACCCACAGAGCAGGCACTGTGAAGGAGGGGAATGTAGCTATAAATATATTTTACTGATGGTGTCATTAGAGCAGCATAAGAAAATTTGTTTCATGCTTTATAGTCACACTTTTTGCTCAGAATGGTATTTTTAATAAATACCATAAGTCATCTAATTATCACCAAAAATATCCCCAAAGCAAACCTATATTAAATGAATGAAGATTTGTCACTTTTGACAGTATTATGAAGATTGTGTTAAGACTGATAAGGAGTTCCAAAAGTTGAATCCCAAAGCTTTTTATGCAATGGCAGCATTCTAGGAATAAGTAATAAAGCTTTCTAAGGTGACTGTTTTTATGGCAACAATATTCTTTTGAATATATGCTATACCGTATACTTTAAATGTCCTACTGAAGTTGTACTACATATAAAATACCTAAATATGAATTATGTAATTGGAAAAATTTCAGTGTAAAGGAAAGAGACACTTCTTTCTATAACTTCTGAAGCTCCAAAATATTAAAGATGATCATCATTCATATTTTCCCAGGTAATTTTAATTTTTAATAATAATAAGTGAGCAACTGTCAGAAGGTATAGCCATTTCTAGGTTTAGAATTCTTGTTCTTTATATAGTTCTCTCAAATACTTGTCCTTAAGAAAATAATTTCTTGAGTAATGAAATACTAATTTGATATTTAAGCAAAGCATCAGAGCAAGACTAGAACCGCATTAAAGCAGTAAAAAGGATTAATTTAAAAGTTTTAGAAAACTTTTAAAGGGTGCTCCAAAATACTTACTTATATTTGTTAACAATTCTTTTCTGCTTGACTTCCTACAGGGGCTGTTTCAGCCCTTTTCTACCTCTTTCCTAGCCCCCAACAGCATACTGCTCTCAGACTTCTCAGGTTATTTCACTTACTTTTTTTTTTTTTTTTTTGAAAAGTGTAAGAAGGTTAAGACCATCAAACAGAGGCTTCCTCAGCTTTGCCTTTCTTTATCTGTAAATTGTGCAGTTTCCCCTCCTCTGTACCATTTGGTGTCAGGGATGTGTCCATTAGGCTTTCATGACTACTTCATGACTACTTTTTATCCCTGCTACCCTTTAGAATATAAGGTTCATTAGTTCACTCCTTTATCATTTTAATTTCAGTCTCCCCTAACAACATCTTTACTGGCCTAAAAAACAAAAAAGCAAACCCCAAACCACCTTTCCTTATTCTTTCTGTCACATCCTGCGCTTCCCATCCCCGGCCTTTTTTGGTATTACCCACAGCCCAAAGAAAGAGCAATATGCCTATTTCAATTTTTCTACCTTCTTTTTCAGTAAAATCATTCTCTCTGTTGTTACCAGTGACCTTCTGAACTGCCCAATGGAGACTTTTTTTAGTATTAGTTTTTGCTTTTTAATTCTTCAGATTTGACACTGTGAATCCCTTTTCCTCCTTGCTTTTCCTTATAACTTTGTAGTCCTCCTGGTTCTCCTATATATTCTAGCAACTTTTCTTTTCATTTACAAGGTCAACTTCTTTATTAAGTATTTGCCTTATACATTTTTCTTAATCTAGACTTTTCTCCTTGTAATGTTATCTTCAGTGAGTACCTCTTTCAGACAGCTCCCACCCATATAGTAAATGTTGAACTTCAGTTTCCAGCTTGAGAGCTCCACTTGTTTGTTATTCAGTCAAGCTCAATGTGCTCATTTTCTTTCATCTAAAATGTATTATTCTTTCTAACTTTCCTTCCTTTATTGTTGGCTTATCCCTTCCATTTTCCAAACTTGAATTCGAAGTTATCTTTGAATTCCCAATCAGATCCATTCAGTTGTCAAGCTGTGAATACTATAGTGTTTCTCTACTTTATCAACTCTTTTCTATTTCCTCTTTTTTTTTTAACCACAGAAGTTTAGGTTCTCAGTACTACTAACATGTAAATAATTATAATTTTGTAATTGCTATAATAGAGGGAGAGGAGGAAGAGGCAGTTCTACTAGGGTGTGATAGGTGGGGAAGGCTATATTGAAAGGAACTGACATTTAAGCTTAGCATCAAAGAATAAGTAGGGACATTCCAGGCAGGCAAACTGAAGAAAGACTTGCTAGAAGTTTATCATATGTTGTCAACTCATTAGACTTTTGCTTTAATCCTTACTGCATGTGGGTGTTTTTCCTATTGGCATGTGCTGTTGCTTTTCTTCAGATATTGGAACAATCTAAAACCAGAGTGACACAAAATAACATGTATCTGTATTACCTCACTTTGAGTGAGTAGAGTGGTAAAAATGTAAAGGAGTGAAAAGTGAGCACCATTTGCATTGAAGACTTAAAACCTAAAGATTAAAATTTACATTAAAGGCTGTCTTTAATGTTCCTGACACTTGGAATGTAAATCTTTAATGGGTAGCTATTTTCAGTCTACCATTGACCCTTGAACAACTCAGGTTGGAACTGTCCAGGTCCACTTATACCTGTATATTTTTCAGTAGTAAATGCTACAGTACTGTAAGGTCTGTGGTTGATTGAATCTGTGAATGTGGAGGAACCGCAGATATGGAGGGCTGACTATAAATTATACTTGGATTAACCCATGGATGTCATTCAAGGGTCAGCTGTACTTATATATGGCTTTATCTTTTTAAAATTTTAAATAATTAATTATTTTTGGCTGCATTGGGTCCTCGTTGCTGCGCACGGGCTTTCTCTAGTTATGGCGAGCGGGGGCTACTCTTTGTTGCGGTACGTGGACTTCTCATTGCAGTGGCTTCTCTCGTTGCAGAGCACAGGCTCCAGGCATGCTGGCTCCGTAGTTGTGGCTCGTGGGCTCTAGAGCACAGGCTTAGTAGTTGTGGCACATGGGCTTAGTTGCTCCATGGCATGTGGGATCTTCCCAGACCAGGGCTTGAACCTGTGTCCCCTGCATTGGCAGGCGGATTCTTAACCACTGCTCCACCAGGGAAGTTCTGGCTTTATCTTTTATTTTTGCCTCTTTCCACACATGTTTGATTGCCCTACAGTAGGGCTTGGTAATATCTCTATATTAATAGCCACTAATACTAAAAGTAAATTAACTGAAGGCCACAGCAAGTAAAGAGATGATTTACTATTTCTGTTCCCTTAGGGAAACAAAATGTTTTGTTCTTTTCAAATGGGAAGGATTAAAAACAACAACAATTCTAAAATGGTTAAAACAAGATGACTTTCTGGCTTTGTAAAGTAGGAAGAACAGAGGTGGAGCAGTCCAGGAACAACCAGATCCAGAAATTTAAATGATGTCTTCAGGATCCTCTCCATTTCCTGACTTTGCTTCTTTCTTTGTGTTGGTCTTATTATCTTCTTATGTTAGAAGGCTTCTTTCATAGCAGAGATGTGTGGATTCAGACCACTGAGAACTTAAGTTTCTGAAGGAAGGCCTCTAATGGGGCCCATCCTTGGGTTAATCACTGTGGAGAATTGTCATTGGCATCAGAACCACATAAAATGGGGGAGGATTAGTTCCCCAAAGGATGGGAATACTATAAACCAGAGGAATGGGAGAAGGAATGTGAAGTAGGCAAAAACCATCTATAGCCATTAGAGAGGAGGAGGAAAGGAAGGGAGTACGAGACACAGGGAAAGAGAAATGCATACATAGGAGAGGGAAGCAGGGAAAGGGAAAGGAACTAGTATTAGTTGAGAATCTACTATGTGGTAAGCCTTGGGTTAAGCATTTTACATTTTATCTCCACACCTCAGTGGAGGCAGCTATATTATCTCCAGAGGATAACCATTTCTAGAATAGTCGTTTTTAAAAACCTTTTCTTTCTTTTTTATTCTTTTCTTCATTTGGCATATTTCCTGTATTTTTCCATGTGTTAAAAAGTAGAAGTCTTAAAAAAGTTACATGCACTAAAACTCACACTGTGATAATACAGTTCTTTGGGTTTTGATAAATGCATAGAATATGTATCCACCACAAGAGCTCCTGTTGCCCCTTTGTAGTTAGCCTCTTCCCTCTGTCTCCAGCCCCGTAGCGAACACTGATGTGTTCTTTATGGTCAGTGTTTTGCTTTTTTCAGAATGTCATATAGATGGAATCACAGTTATGTAGACTTTTGAGTCAGCCTCTTTCACTTAGGAAATGTTTTTGAGATTGATTCATGTTGTTGCATGTATTAATAGTTCCTTTTCATTGCTAAGTATGGATGTACATTGTTTATCCCTTCATCTGTTGAGAGATGTTTGGGTTGTTTCTCATTTTTGGCAATTATGAATAAAGCTTCTATAAACATTTGAGAATAACTTTTGTATGAACGTAAGTTTTCATTTCACTTGGATAAATACCTAGGAGCGGGATTGCCGAATCATATGGTAAGTGTATGTTTAATTTTATGAGAGACTGCCAAACTGTTTTCCAAAGTGACAGTACTGTTTTGTATTCCCAACGACAACGTACATGAGTTCTAGTTGATCTTCATCCTAGCACTTAGTATTGTCAGTTTTTTTTTTTTTTAGCCCTTTTAGGAGATTTTTATCATTGTGGTTTTAATTTACATTTTCCTAATGACTCATGATACTGAGTATATTTTCTTGTGCTTTAAAATACATTTCTTTAACACTCTGAGG
The DNA here is from genome assembly GCF_039906515.1 of Pseudorca crassidens. Taxonomy (NCBI): domain Eukaryota; kingdom Metazoa; phylum Chordata; class Mammalia; order Artiodactyla; family Delphinidae; genus Pseudorca; species Pseudorca crassidens. The sequence continues at coordinate 36,858,135 of NC_090296.1, read as the reverse complement.
GTGTGTATTTGCTTTTTAAAAAATGATTGCATTTTTTTCCAGAACAGTACAGTAAATGGCCTTGACAAGGCCTTTGACAAGCATTTGGGTTATAGCTGCGACATCGCACAATCCAGAGGACACCATTCATACTAAAAAAAAAAGTGCTCTATGGAGTTGTGCAATGCAACAGTCCTGGCTATATGTTTATAGCCATCATCTAGGATTATCAGTGACTAGGTTCCACGGAAGATTTGAGTACTATCAAATGATGCATTTAAAAATCATTCTTCATTGTTTCCCTGAAATGAAATTTTGTCCAGGAGCAGGTTCTGAAGAAATGCCCTACAGGAAATATGTCTGATGGATCAGACATAGGAGACAGAAAGTCCTGTTTCAAATACTCTGCTCCTCCATTTACTGCCTGAGTGACCTTGGGCATCTTATCTAGCTTCTCTGAAGCCATTTCTTTATCACCAAAACAGGGTTGATAATATCTCCCTTTTGTAGATGATGTGGTAAGAATTATCAATAATGCATGTAAAATACCTGACACCGGGTGGACCTCCTCAAGTTGCAGCGGCTTTTACTTCTATTTCCTACCACTGCTTATGCTGATTACCCAAAAGGCATATCCAACAAATGTTTAGGGTACCAACAAAGCAAAGGAAAAATAATTTGAAAAAAAATTAAAAGCACTTAATATTAAAAAAAATTTTGGAAGTAGTAATTGGGAAAAAAAAGAATTTATTGGAATAATTTAATCTTAGTATAGAATTTCGTAGGGAGGAGGTAGAGGATTATATTATTATATTTTCTGTACTTGGAGCCTCTAAAGGTCTTAATTTGGTCCCACCAGTGCCACTGTCACCGCTGCCACCTCTGTATCATGCCTGTATTAAAGAAAGAGTCTTTGAAATATATTTAACTGTTTATGGACTTAGAAATACACTTTGCTTGTTTGAGACAAGAAGATATGTGACTGAATACTAGTTGACATCATTAGTTCTGTCCAGTGAAGTGAGAATATTTGAGATCCCAGATAATTTTATAAGATATTTCTAAACTTTGTAATTTCTTCTTGTGAGTCTATGGTAGCTACAGTAAAATCCTTAAAACAGCAAGGCAGGGGAACCAGGGAGATTATATTAGATCTGCTCTATGGATACGAAGAGAGAGGTTTACCAAACAATGGAGTGGGTATGAAGAGGAGTTTGGGTTGAACTTCTGGACCTGGGAAGTAACTTAAAAGTCTTAACTGTAGAAGAGTGATAGTGTGATTTTGTTTTTTGGTTTGGTTTTAAACTATCTCTCTACCTTGGTGTTTTCTGTTTGTTAAACAAGTTGGTTTCTACTTCTGTATAGTAAGGAGGTTTCACAACTTTGAGTCAAATTATTTTGGCTTACACTTTTGTTACTTCTCAAGTGAGTTTTTTTGATAGCAATATGAGGAGGAGAAAGAAATAGCCTAAGAAATAGAATTAAAGATCCTTCTCCTCTTTCTCCATTTCTTCTCTCTCAGGTAAGTAATATTTCATTCCAGTCATTTTGTAGCTTAGATTAGAGAAGGAAGATTTGCATTCACATCTCCTATTTCATCTGTCTTTTCTTGCCTTTGATCTACTATGTCAGATTGTCTTTTTCTCAAGTTAACAAAACCTAGCTATTTAGTGAGCACGAGATAGTGCTAGTTGCTGAAAGACTAAGTTTCTGAGGTTCTTTTACAGATAGGTTTATAACCTGGTGAAGAAGTTCTGATAAATGGTAAGTGGAAGTATGTGATACTTCCCAAAGTTTTATTTAAAGGGAGAGGTGTACCTTTATCTTCTTCTCTGCAGCTTCCAACTTAGACCATGAGGATGGACTGTACTTTAGGGATGGTGGACTGGAGAGTGGAAGGATACCGTATGTTGATGACATGGTAGAACAGCCCTAGATTGCCTTTTTTTCAGATTATTTTATGTCAGAGAGAAATAAACTTTTGGTTTATTTAAGGTGCAGTTAATTTGTTTTGTTTTGTTACTTATAGTTGAATCTACTACCCACCCCTACCTCTATCCTAAGGCACCTCCCATTCTCCTGCTTCCTGGTCTGTGGTTGAACTCTTGGTACCATTTCACTTTCCCACTTCTTAAATCCCGAAAGTCTCTACTTCCAACATTTTCAGCTATATTTTTTCACAGACACAGAATTACAATTAGAAGCAGTTGTAAATGCTAGATATATGGTTTCTGACATTTTAATTACTTATAAAGAAAATTTTTAGACTGGAATATAAAAGAATTTATGTGTAGTTGCTGGTATTTTATTTTCTATTGAAAGAGATATAATTTCCAAAAAATAATGTGTAGCCATTAAGTACCACCACCACCTCCTGTCCCCTGCCCCCCGGTGGTGGTAGACATAGATTAGTTTGGTTAATTAGCCACCATCAACTCCTCCAGTGATTATGTCTAAATCACTAATACCCTCATTCTTACCTGCCTCTTTTGGAGAACTCTTCCTACCCCTACTCTAGTCACATGATCCAAATGGAAGCTTATTACCTCATAGTTTATGGATGGTTATGTGAGATGAGCAAATACTAGCTCTGTTCTTGGTTTTTGGAATTGCACCTAGCAGGGAAAGAGGCTGTAAGGATCTGGAAAAGCTGGTTTAGGAGAATCATACTAATACTTAGAAGCAGAAATAGAGATGGAAGGAAACAATCCAGTCTTTTTCTCAGAAAATGGATAGTGTACATCATCTGGGCTAATTAGAATTTCTTTTCTAGTAACTTCTGATAATTTGCAACTGAGATATAATTTCAAGTCAGACTGTGTTGGGCACTTGAACTGGAGGGTCAAGTCAAGGTACAGAAGTTTCTTTAAAACTATATTCCTAAATATAAATAAATATATATGTATATATATTTTTGGCTGCGTTGGGTCTTCACTGCTGCGTGTGGGCTTTTCTCTAGTTGTGGCAAGCGGGGGCTACTTTTTGTTGCAGTGCACAGTCTTCTCATTGTGGTGGCTTCTCTTGTTGCGGAGCATGGGCTCTAGGTGCATGGGCTTCAGTAGTTGCAGCACGTGGGCTCAGTAGTTGCGGCACGTGGGCCCTAGAGCATGCGGGCTTCAGTAGTTGCAGCACATGGGCTCAGCAGTTGTGGCTTGTGGGCTCTAGAATGCAGGCTCAGTAGTTGTGGTGCATGGGCTTAGTTGCTTCGCGGCATGTGGGATCTTCCGGACCAGGGATTGAACCCACATCCCCTGCATTGGCAGGCAGATTCTTAACCACTGTGCCACCAGGGACGTCCTAAATAAATATATTTTACAAAAATTTAAAAGGATGATAGAAGCTATATTCTTTGTCATTTTGAAGAAAGTTCCTGCCTAGTACAAAATTTGTGCTGTCTCAGTTATTCAAGCAAATTACTTATTTGATAAACTATAATGTTTCATGGAGAAGAAAAGAAACTACAAGTTTTTCTTTATGGATGCAGAGAATTTTTAAAGGAAAAAAGCCCATGTCCCCCTAAACATTAGCAATAATAAAATATGCACAGAAACCTCCTAGTGCTAAGAAACCATCATTTAAGTACTGAGCCCTCTAGTCCTTTTCTTGGACCTCTTTATAAAGAGAAAATGATCTTGTTTTTATTTTAGGAATACTGTATAGGAAAGTTATGAACCAGTGACTATACTGGTCCTTTGAAGTGTGGGATGGTAAATAGTAGGATCTGATCAGAGCTTAAAACATTTACTTTTCTATCCCTACTATTGAAAATAATATTGTCTTTTGTAATTCATTTAATATTTATGTCTCTTTTCCTTTTTTTTGGCCGTGAGGCTTGTGGGATCTTAGTTCCCCAACCAGGGATCAAACCCATGCCCCCTGTAATGGAAGCGCAAAGTCTTAACCACTGGACCACTGGACCGCCAGGGAAGTTCCCTATGTCTCTTTTATAATGCAAAAAGTATTGGGTTGGCCACAATATCCGTTTGTTTTTTTTCTGTAAGATGGCTCTAGTAGTGCTTAGTTGTCTTTAACTTCATTCGAAGCAGTTTTATTATATTGTCTTGTGACAGCTGTCATATCAGTGTGCATTTTAAAAAAAACTTATCAAAATTGGTGAATTTTTGTGTAGCCATTTTAATATTGAAGATGGAAGAAAGAAAGCAACATTTTCAGCATATTATGCTTTATTACTTCAAGAAAGGTAAAAACACAACTGAAACGCAAAAAAAGATTTGTGAAATGTATGGAGAAGGTGCTGTGACTCATTGAACGTGTCAGAAGTGGTTTGCGAAGTTTCGTGCTGGAGATCTCTTGCTGGATGATGCTTCACGGTTGGGTAGACTGGTTGAAGTTGATAGCGATCAAATGGAGACATTAATTGAGAACAATCAACGTTATACCACGTGGGAGATAGCCGACTACTCAAAATATCCAAATCAAGCTCTGAAAATCAATTGCACCAGCTTGGCTATGTGAATCTCTTTGATGTTTGCGTTCCACATAAGTTAAGCGAAAAAAACCTTCTTGACCATATTTCCACATGCGATTCTCTACTGAAACACAATGAAATGTTCCGTTTTTAAAACAAATTGTGTCAGGTGCTGAAAAGTGGATACTGCACAATAATGTGAAATGGAAGAAGAGATCATGGAGAAAGCGAAATGAACCACCGCCAACCACACCAAAGGCAGGTCTTCATCCAGAGAAGGTGATGTTGTGTATATGGTGGGATTGGAAGGGAGTCCTCTATTATGAGCTTATTCCAGAAAACCAAACAATTAATTCCAAAAAGTACTGCTCCCAGTTAGACCAACTGAAAGCAGCACTTGAGGAAAAGCATCCGGAGTTAGTCAACAGAAAACACATAATCTTCCATCAGGATAATGCAAGACTGCATGTTTCTTTGATAGCCAGGCAAAAACTGTTAGAGCTTGGCTGGGAAGCTCTGATTCATTTGCTGTATTCACCAGACATTGCACCTTCGGATTTCGATTTATTTCGGTCTTTACAAAATTCTTTTAATGGAAAAAGTTTCAGTTCCCTGGAAAACTGTAAAAGGCACCTGGAACAATTCTTTGCTCAAAAAGATAAAAAGTTTTGGGAAGATGGAATTAAGAAGTTGCCTGAAAAATGGCAGAAGGTAGTGGAACAAAACGGTGAAATGTTGTTCAATAAAGTTCTTGGTGAAAATGAAAAACGTCTTTTATTTTTACTTTAAAGCTGAAGGAACTTTTTGGCCAGCCTAGTATTTATTTTATGGCAGAATCATCTGTGGTTTCTTAAGCAGTATCATATACTTCGCTCTTCTAAATTAGAACTAGAGATTTTTCCTAAAGTCTTTGTTTTTGATAGACCAATAGATAGGCAATTGAAAGAAAATTTGTAAAGAGTGATCAGAATACTTTTAGTAATGCCACACTGGTTTTAATATAAATGGATGAAGAAGTACCTAAATTGCAATACAGGTAAAGGAGAAGGCAATGCGTCAGAGAGAAGTTATCTTACTAGGTATCACCTAAGGATATGTTACTCCTGAGAATGAACTAGTTTTCAAAATATCCCATTTTCCCCCTCCTGACACAAATTTTCTTTCCTGCTGCCTCTGGGCAACCTTTCCCTGTACTTCTGAACCTTACATGAGAATGTTATTAGATAGCTTTTCTTTTGTCTGTGAAATTCCTGCTCTTGTACTGAGTGGTTTCCTAAACTTGTCAGTACTGCTGCCCAGAATTGACAGAGAGGCACATTTTCTTAGAAATTTTTGTCACCTCTTTTGAATACGGACACTTTTATTGTCTCAGAGGTCTGTTTTCCTCTTTGATTAGGCAGTTCAATAATTTGTTCAGCAAATGTTTGTTTATTGAGAAAGTGCTATATGACAGACACTGTATTAGGTCCCATTTATGTCAACAGAAGCTAAACTGCTCGAAGAGAAGACACTTTAATCTCTAGGTACTAAAGCTTTACCTATTTTTTCATTCTGTTTGTAATTTTGAACTTCAAAAACAAAAATAGAGATTATATTGATTTCCCATGAAACATCACCCAACTTCAACCTCTACCCTCTGTTAGAAAACAAAATTCAGCTGAATAAATTTGAAGACTTAATTAGCTTTATTCAGTGATTCATGAATTGAGCAGCATTCCATCTAGCAAATAGAAAGGAGCTATGAAGAGCTGAACAAAATGGGAGACTTTTATAGGCAGAAGGGTCCAGGGACAAGGAAAAAGCAGATTACCTCATCTTTCTTTGGGGGAATTGAAGGGGTCCGTCAGGCAGATTAACTCACTACTGCTGACCAGGAAATTCCAGATTGACTTGTTTAAGATTACATTCCTGTGAGAGATTGAAATTGCAATTAAGTTAGGTATTAAGTCTTGGATTGTGGACATGGGGCTTAGCACAAGTGACTCCATTTTGGGCCTGTTGTCTTTTCCCTCAACACTTTTTTGTTGATGTATCTTCATGAAAATTCCAGAAATCATGCTGTTTTATCCATAAATACTTTAGGATGAAACTTGAATTTTTTTTTTGTGGTGTAACTACAGTGCTGTTATCATACCTAAAAACAACTAACTGTAATTCCTTAAAATTAATTAATACTCCCCAATTATGTACAAAGTCATTTTGCATTTGGTTTGTTTGAGTCAGGATTGCAAAAAGTCTGCTCACTATAATTGGTTATGTAACACCTGTTTTAAGTTTCTTCTAAAAAGGTCTACTTACTATAATTGGTTGTGTAATGTGTTTTGTTTCTTTTAAATTAGAATAGCCTGCCTCCTCTCTTTTTTTCTCTATGCTGTTGACTTGTTGAAAAAATAAAGTTTTATTTTGTTGGTTTTGTTCTGATAGAATTTAGTTAGATTTGGAATTATTAGCTCTTGCTGCAACACATTTTATTTGTATTACTTCCTCTTGATAAAACCTAGTTTTCCAGGTTGTCAATTAGTTGCAGAAAGTGACTTCTGTGTCTTAAGTGAATTCTGTGAACTCTGCATCCATCCACAGTCCTTCTTGATGGGAAAGACTTAACTTCTCTGGTGATTTAAAGCCTTTTTTTAAAAAAAACTCTTAGATTTTTATGACATTTGTGGCTAGTATGTAAGTTACAAGCACTAGAGTTTATTAGGGCAATAAAGAAGAACCAATAAAGGCAAGAAGTGAGATACCATAGTAAGAATTACGGGAACATTTTACCATAGTCCAGTTATCTCTTTTGTTGTAGATGAGAAGTACCCTTGACCTAAATGAGATTGAGGAGAAACTTCCTTACCTGTGCAGTAATTTATAACAGCTGAATCTTGTAGTCATTATTTTAGACCCAAGGTAACAGAACTAGAGCTACATTTTTTTTAAAGATTTAAAAAAATTTATTATTCATTTATTTTATTTATTTTTGGCTGCGTCGGGCCTTAGCTGTGCATGCGGGATTTTCGTTGAGGCATGCGGATCTTTTGTTGCGGCGTGCACCTTCTCTCTAGTTGTGGTATGTGGGTTTTCTCTTCTCTAGTTGTGGTGCGCAGGGTCCAGAGTGCGTGGGCTCTGTACTTTGCGGCATGTGGACTCTAGTTGAAGCGTGTGAGCTCAGTAGTTGTGACACATGGGCTTAGTTGCCCCGCGGCACATGAGATCTTAGTTCCCTGACCAGGGATCGAACCCATGTCCCCTGCATTGGAAGGCAGATTCTTTACCACTTGACCACCAGGGAAGTCCCAGAACTACATTTCATAATATAATCAAAACCACATCTGTCGCTTAAATAAAAGAGGAAAAGATGAATAAATGTAATAAGCAATTTATACAGAAGGAAATGTATTTTCACACATTTTAAGTGGTTAATTTCTTATTAAGATGGTATCTTGGATAAGTGGCAAGATATTTTTGACAGAAACAATACATTGACAGGTAACTTATTTTCATTATAATTTTGGGAATTTATTTCCTTCCTTATTTCATATATGGAGACCTGTTATACACTATGGTGATGGAGTTAGAGATCAGGTTTGTTGAAACATAGATGTCAGTTTAATTACGGTTTATAGTACTGTACCTTAGAATATTTTCATGTATTTTTAGAAAAATATACCTGTGTTATTAGTAATTAAAAAATTTGAACCAAGCTTTGGTTCACAATGAGATTTGTTTAATGAGTAAAATTTTTTAAGTTTAAAACTGAGTATGGCAAAGAGGGGCATCCTACAGAATACCTCAGAACTGTCAAGTCATTAAAAACAAGGAAGGCCTGAAAAACTGTCACAGCCAGGAGGAGCCTAAAGAGACATGACAACTAAATATAATTTGGTACCCTGGATAGGATCCTAGAACAGAAATAGGGCTTTAGGTAATCTGAATAAGCTATGGGCTTTAGTGAGTAATAATATATCAGAATTTGTTTATTAATTTTCACAAATGTCCTATACTAATGTGAGATGTTACTATTACGGGAAACTGAATGGGAGGGCAGTATATGGAGTGAATTTTTCTTTAAATCTAAAACTGTTCTAAAAGAGAAAGGCTATTTAAAAAAAATGAGAAAGTAGTTATTTTTAAAAATATATGAAATTAACTGCTTGAGGACAGGGTCATTTGACTTATTCATATTTGTATACTTAAGGTTTAGCATAGTGCCTAGCACAAAATAGGCACTAAATAAATGCTGTGTGACACCGTTACCGTTAGGTTATTTTGTGGAAGGAGCTTCTGTAAAGATGAGAAGCAGGAAGTTGAAAAAGAAGCTACTTAATTTTCTCAATTTTTATGAAAAAAGCTGCCAAAAATTTATTTGAGTTGATTTTATTTGAATACATTTTATACCGAATGAATTGAAAATGTTTGCATAAACTTTCTGTTATTGCTTATGAGGCCAATTTGAAATTAGCAGTTTTGTAAATGATTCTGCATCAAGCTTCATTTAGTTTATAAAACTATTCCATTCTATTAACAGGCTGAGTGCTAAATATTAAAAATAGTCCTTAAACAAGAAGAATTTAATGTCATATTAATAAAACTCCTGAGTATATCAACATTATTAGCCATTAGGGAAATGCAAATTAAAACCATAAAGAGATACCACTGCATACTTTTTAGAATAGAATCAAAACTTTGACAAATACCAAGTTGGCAAGGATGTGGAGCAACTGGAACTCTCATACATTGCTGATGGGAATGCAAAATTGTACAGCCACTTTGGATAATAGTTTGGCATTTTCTTATAAAATTAAACATATGCTTAGCATGTGACCCAGAAATCTTACCACTAGGTATTTGCCCAAGAGGAATGAATTTATGTTCCCTCAAATTAAATACATGTCTGCTTTATAAGGCATTTGGTCTAAGTACTGGTTAAATAAACTTTGGTTAAGTATTGTTTGGTGTTTATTAGATTTTTTTTAACTTTGAAGGATTTGTACAAAAAGTGACTGATATACAGAAAAATTTTTATATTAAAAGAATTAGTACTATAATCATTCTGTGCAAAGAATTTGACCTAGAAGTACAATGTCACATTTTTGAATAGGTAATAATTGTTATTGAAATCATAATACTGTCCAGTGAGCACTTTGCTAAACATTTTAACTATATTTTCCTCATTATTATGGTTATTATTTTCTGTTTCACTCATGAGGAAGCTGAAGCATAGAGGTATTAGATGTCTTGCCAGGATCACACAAGAATGTGATAGAGCTGGAATTTCAACCAGCTAATCCATAGTTTCATCACCCAAGTGTGTACTACTAGATAGTACACTTTAATCTTACCTATTTTATTTTTGAATTTGATATGTCTTTTGAGCCTTTTAATCTGTAGGTTTCTCTCTCATCTCTTTCTTTTCCGTACAGTTTAGCTACTGAACCCTGAATGACTTGTAGGGTTTCCCACAGTTTGGTTCTGCTGATTGCATACTAATGGTGTAATTCAGCATGTTTTTCTGTTATTTATGTGTCCTGCAGATCTTCCGTGGGATCTAGAGGCTTGATCAGAATCAGGTGTGATCCTGGCAAGACTATATGAGGTGTTACATTCATCAGGAGGCACTTGATATCTGGATGAGTCTTCTTCTGTGATGTTAGCAGCCATTGATATTTAATGCCTAGATCCAGTAATTCATTGGGGGTTGCAGAATGGTGATATTCTAAATTATTTCTCTTTTATTTATGATTTAAGGTACTTACATAGAATATTCTCTTCAACTGCTATTTTGTTATTAAATAGTACAATTTACAAGGAAAGGCAGGATAAATGCTTAATTCTTTATTTTTAGTTACCAGTTTTCAAGGTAGTGAATTTGTGCTCTAAAAACCTCTGAGGGTGTTTTAGTTTATTTAAGGATCATTATGAGCTCGTGGATTTAGACCTATTTAGATTTTAATCCATTGCAATTAATATGGTTAATAAAGCTCAAATTGTCCCATCTTTGACTAGTGGGAGCCTCTTTAAGAGGTTTCTGAATCCTTTTATATGTCCCTAGTTGTCTTTTATTGCTTTCTTGCTGCTGGTATGAAAAGTTGTTCCAGGCTTATTTTGTAATTTTCTGCCGTTTCTGTGAAATCAGACATTTCTCCAAAATTCCCTGGCGATGGAGATGATTATATAATAGAGTTAATACTAGTTGAGGAGAGCCTCAACTAAGAGCCACCAGTAAAAGCAACTTTGATTCAGCATAAAACATTATGTTCCTGGAACATAATAGGAACTCAAGAAATATTTGTTGAATGGATATTAGGATGTGAATATCTTTACCTCTGTGATTTTGTACCTTTTTTTCCCTCACAGTGCCTGGCTCAGAGGTGCTCAGTCAATGTAGTGAAGGGAATAATGAATAAGATCATGGCCTTTGATAGCAGACCTCATTCCACCAAATATTAATTGTATGATCTTGAAGAGAGAAGTAAATTAACAAATTTCTATTTCTCTGTCTGTTAAATGGGTTAACAACTAGCTCATAGCATTGTTATTAGAAGTTTAATTGAAGTAATTTAATGCCAATCAATAATTTTAATAATCAACATAGTGGCTGTTACATGATAGATGCTTAATAGAACTTAGCTGTAATTAGTATTCCTGTTGTTATTAGGTTTATGTATTTTCTTCAACTAATTATCTAATTATATTTTATTTAATCTCAAAGTAAAATACCAAATACATGGGATATATATGCTAATTGGGGGGTGAAAGCAGCCCAACAGCAGCCTGGGTAACAAAAATTAGCTTGGCAGTATAGATTTCCTTTTGCAAATGAATGTAGATATAATGGTTGATGTATTAATAATTTAAACTAAAGTGTTTGCCAAATTGGCTATAAGCATTGTATTTATAGTTTTATGTTGGTCAAGTAAAAATAGACAAAAAAGGAAAGTAAAGATGTGTTTTCTGCTGTACACCAAATTAACCTGTGTAAGTCTTTGACTTACACACACACTCTAGATTTAAGTGCCCTATGGAATAGAAATTGCCTGGGGAAGTGAGTGATCTCTCTGTAGAGGAATGCTGTCTTTTATGTGATTGTTCAGATTTTCCAGCAGGCACTATTAATTAGTCTTCTCTTTGACCCCAGATTCTGCTGCTGAATCCCTGCCTCTCTGCAAGGCTGCCATGGTGCCTTGGGTGTCAGGGACGTCTCTGCTCTCACTGACAAACAGGGAGGCAAGTGAATTTTTGAGATCACAACTTGGAACTCAGAATATTAATACACCCACACTGCCCGCCCTGCCCCCCATGTATATTTCCCTATATTTATAAATGGTAGGTAGATATAGTTCATAAATTACTATTTAAATATAGCTTGGCCTGGGAATAGAGTTACCATTTTTAGCTTGTTTCCATATAAAAAGAAAGTGCATTCTAAGTTCTGAATAGGTTTTGGAATAGCCAGTTCATTCATGATGGCCTATTTACTTTATATATGAGGACCTTTTTGCTTGCCAGGGGCCAAGCATGAAATGTTTGGTACATTTACTAGTTTGTAATCATTAGGGATTATATATCTCAGTTTGGGGTTAAGCCATGTACTGCAGATAATTTACATTTTTGTGTAATTGAGGCTGAATGATAGTATTGCTGATATTTTGTTAATGAATGATTGAAGACTGTAAGTTTTAATCTGTGTAACTTGGTAAAGTGGAAAACACTATGGTTTTAGAGTCAGATCTGAGTTCAAATTTTAGCCCGACTATTTACTCACTGTATTTGTTTCCTCAACTGTAAAATGAAGATGATAATTACAGAATGTTTATGAGATTTTAAATGATTTAGCAGTAGCCCATATAAAGTGCTTAGTCAAAGCACTTGGTACACATTAAACACTCAGTAGCATACCATTAGATCCTTAAATTCCTCACACTTAGTTCTTTAGCGTAAAGACATGCATAAAAGCGAGCGTTTTACTGAGGTACAGCATAGAATTATGTTTTAAAAGGCATAATAGTAGATAGGTGTGATAGTATATGTTGGTATCTCTTTGGCTATGTTAATTAAAGACAGCTTCTTAATTTTTCACATTTTTATAATGCTCATAAACAACATTTATTAAGTACTTATCTATTAGGGAAAGCTCAAGTAAAAGCAATGAATAAAATAGTGTGCTATATTTTCTTCCAATTAATGTTTGCTTCTGCAGGAAGTCTTATTTTATAGGGAGATTGGGTGAATTTTTATTTCCTGTTTTGAAATAGTAGACTTTTGAAATGCATATATGCCTCTGAAATGCAAATTAGTTTATCAGTAGCCAGTACTGACTTATAAAGCTATTTCGGTGAAAGTGACATAGAAACCTTATAATGTAACTGAATTTGATAATTGTTCTTATATGAACCTGATGATAAAAATATACAAGTTTAGTTAATATAATAATGTTTGCAGTTCAGTTTAAGGTTAACAAGCTAAGCATAATTAAACAAAAAGAATAATGCTTTTGGCCTTGAACATTGAAAATGGTTTGTAAGAAAGTTTGTCTCAGATAACAAGTGCTTCATTTAAGCAATGTTATTTGGCTGGGCCATAGTAAATATGAGATACCTAGAGAAAATTTGTTTATGGGTATCATATACTTAAAATGTCCAGCCAGCTTTGTGGAAGGTAGAGTTAGCAGGTCATTCATGCTTTTCCTCTCCTCTTATTTCCCCTTCTCCTCACTCCCTTCTCCTCACTCCCTTCTCCTTGCCCTCTTCTCATCCCTCCTCTTTTCTTTCCCCTTCTCTTCCTCCCCTTTTTCCCCCCTATTCTTTCCCTGTTTCCCTTTCCTCCAATAGTCTTTACTGAGATTTTTTTTTAACCCGTGAAACATTTCAGACATATTAAAAAAGTATAGTATATCATATAGCAGACAGTATCCACCACTGAGATTAAGCAGATGTTAATTTTTTTGCAGTATATAGTTTAACTCTTATTTTTTAAAAAAAGACAGGCAGAAGAGCAGGGATCCTTAACTTTTGTTAGTTGCAGTATCTTTAGCACTTTGTGTAATGCCTGGGTCTTATTAGGTGTCCAGCAAATATTTGTTAAAATGATCAGCAAAGGAGAACTAACATATATTGAGAGAAGAACAACAAAAACAGGTGTCAAGACTGGAGTGTTTGAAGAAGAGTCATCCACACTATCAGGGATAATGAGAGTTTCAGTAAAAATTGAAAGCAATCCATGGTCATTGATAACCTGGGCAGTCACTGAAAGCATTAGTTTTCATCTTAGCATACATCACTAGGGAGGCAGTGTCATATAGTCATTTAAAGCCCATGTTCTAGAGACAGACTGCCTGGGTTCAAATCCCATTTTTCCACTTGATCAATCTGTGTCATTGAGCAAGTCGTGTTGTTTCAGTTTCCTCTCCTATAAAGTAGAGATGAGCTTAGAACTTAGAGGGTTATTAGAATTCAATGAGTTATCTCATGTAAGAAAAAAGCACTTAGAACAATGCCTGGAACATAGTAAGTACTAAAAAAAAAATTGTTGTCATTACCAAATAACCTAAACACTGTACCTGGCTACTTGAGTCTTCTGTAGACTCTATCTTAATTTGGCAAAAACAAAGTGACTTCATCAGCAATAAGCAATAGCTACTGGTATGAAATGTCTTACAAACTCTATGACTAAGGATGCAAACAATCTCATTATTTGTTTTTTTTTTAATTTCTTTTAGTACTTCCAAATTTATTGACTTTAAAAAAAGGGAGGTATTAATATAAACTTAATGGTAGACAATAATTATAACATTATCAGTGAAAATTAAGCAGTGCTGAGTTTTACTTTAAAAGTTTTACTTTAAAACCATGTATTTTCGATGGCATTTTATTTTCATAGCTGCCTCTTATCCTGAAAAATCTCATAAACTTTGTTCACTTGTCATAGTTTTATATAGATCTGAAAGGATGGTGATAACAGCTGCTAAGTAAATAGTTTGGAATTTTAGAATTATTCCTATTCTCAGCAGTACTGTGATACTCTTATGCATTGAATGTCAGTATAAGCAGGAAGAGCTGACAATTTTATTTTCTTTTTTGAGCTTTTAAATGTATCCCATTCCATCTGAAACCATTGACCATTTTTCAACATTAATGATACAATAGGAATAGAGAAATTTAGAATGAGAAAATATTTAGGGGTTCTAAAATTTCCTTCTTTTATATTTGAAAAAAATAAGTGTGATTATTTACTGAGGGAAAATAATTTAATTTAAGATTAATAGCAATGTTTTGTTGTATTTGAGGAACACTTGTTTTTACTTGTACTGAATTGAATGGAACTACGGTGATAATAATAACAGTCAGTTTTTTTTTTCTTATTTCTAATTCTATAGAGATTAGAGGAAGTTTTCTGACAAATCAGCTTGTTGCTCTATAGTAGTATTTCTCAAACTTTTGTCCTTAAGACCCATTTTACATTCTTAAAAATTATTGAGGGATACTACAGGAAACTTTCTGGGGGATTATACTGATACCACATTAGATTAAAACAAATTTAATATAATTATTAATTCATTAAAAATAACAAACTCATTACATGTTTATGTGAATAACATTTTAATTAAAAATAACTAATTTCCAAAACAAAAAAACTTAATAAGGGTGGCATTGCTTTACATTTTTGCAGAACTCTTTAATGTCTGGCTTAATAGAAGATGTCTGGATTTTTATATTTGCTTCTGCATTTATTATATTATGATATATTGTTTTGGCTGAAGTATATGAAGAAAATATGGCCTCATATGTAGTTGGAAAAGGGAGAAGTAATTTTAGATTTTTAGATGATTGTGATCTTTTTTTGATTCTCTATCAAAACTTGACAAATGGTAGTTTTCTAAACTGTGAAATCTGAAACTATATCAGTGAACCTTTTTACTTTATTACATTAAAATCCATGGCTATGCTGTGTACTTTGAATGGATCTGTAACCCGTATATGGTTTTATAACATTAAACTTGGTTCATCTGGAAAATACGGGTTCATTGAGTTATGCAAATCTTCCAAATGTTGACATGTTTCATTATATAACATCAAAATACCACTTGTTGATAGCATCACCGATCTCAAGGGAAGATGTTAAACCCATGGTGATGAATACATGTTTCCCCAACTTGTAATTTTCACTTGAAAGTTTAAATGTTATCATTAGCAACTGTCACTTAAGAGGTAGGCTTACTTTGTTCATTTTCAAGAAAATGTCTACCAAATACGCAGGTCTAACAACCATAATTCTTTCAGGTAAAAACAGTGTTCCATGGAAATTGGCTCTTTCAGCTTGCTACTCAATCTCACAGGTGGCTTTCCTCAAGACAATTGTCCTTCGGTATACACAGAAATGCTTTATTGCATACCTCCATTTCAATACACAGACTTAAGATCTGTTCTGAAGGTTTGAGATTTTAAAAAATAAAAATAATTTTTTACTCTTTTTTTAAAAAATTTATTTGTAATTTATTTTTGCCTGTGTTGGGTCTTCGTTGCTGCACGCGGGCTTTCTCTAGCTGCTGTGAGCGGGGGCTACTCTTTGTTGTGGTGCGTGGACTTTTCATTGTGGTGGCTTCTGTTGTTGTGGAGCACGGGCTCTAGGCTCGCGGGCTCTAGAGCACAGGCTCAGTAGTTGTGGCACATGGGCTTAGTTGCTCCGCAGTATGTGGGATCTTCCTGGACCAGGGCCAGAACCCATGTCCCATGCATTGGCAGGCGGATTTTCAACCACTGCGCCACCAGGGATTCCCAAATTTTTTACTCTTTATCAAGAATATTCTTATAAAACTAGCTTCCCTCCACCTTTCCCCCAACTCCCCACCAGTTGTGTGTCAGTGAAGCATACACTGACTACTAATATAGTTTGATGACAGGGCCTTGATTCATTCTAAGGCACCATCATTTTTATCCATCTTTGTTTTTGCACTGTGCATGCAAATGGTAACTCTGTGATAAAGGCAGTTACAATCTCAGTGTTATTATGAAAATAGTTTTGTCCTTGTGGATCCCTTGTGGATGCCAATTGATTCGTGGATCATACTTTATATGCAGTAGGCCAATTTGTGGATATATCTTTTAGTTATTAGAGGATAGTTATTTACTGATTTTTTTACGTGAATTTTCCTGTTCAATTTTCTGTTTTGAGATAAATTTCAAAGCTTTGAATTACTGTACATTTTTAAGGAATCCAGGTGATAGAAGGTTCTTGAGAGGAACCAGTCTTGAATATTGATTATTTAACAATTCCAAAGATTCAGAACAGTGAAAAGGAAATAATTTTGCCTTGGTTTTGAATGGTTCTCTGGACCAAGGTTTAGAGAAAAGCAAGGAAAAGTTTTTATCAGTGGAAGCTGGTACAAGAGCTTCAAAATCCATCCTTTCACCTTTATATTATGTTCTCAGAGCTCTTGAATCTTGAGAAATTGGTGTTGGGGTTTTGGTGCTGGAGGAATAGAGGTTGAGGCATTCCAAACCTTTATTAGGTCCACACTGAAACTAGAGCCACTGCACTTTAATTTTTTTTCTGTGTTGAGGTTCTGTTTAGGATTTTAGTAGGAAAAAGTATTCTGTGGCTAAAATATGTTTAGAAACTTCATGTTTATCTTTAGGACTTATTTCTGAATAGCTTAGTTCATTTTCTTATGCAGATTATCATTGCTGGTTGATATTTACATATGGCTTCATCCATTTAACACATGTTTATTACTATGTGGCAGGCACTGGCTGGATATGGGAAGGAGTTAGGACAGAAGGCAGACATTGACAGACATAGTTCTATTCCCTACCCTTGGATACTATACAATTTTGGACTTTACAGTCTAGCAGAGTCTTCTCCATACTTCAGCTGGTCCTGGGTCAGGTTCCCTACATCTGTTTTCCAATCTCAAAATTATTACCCCAGTGACCTTTAAAGCTTTGTATTTTTAAACTAATTTCAGACTCACAAAAATGAATGGAACAAGAATAGTGTAAAGAATTATTCTGTATCCCTTGTCTAGTTTTTCAAATGTTAATATTTTATCACATTTTCTTTATATTTCTATCATTCTTTTTTTCTGAACTATTTGAAAGTTACAGACATGATCCTCTGAAACTCAGTGTGTATTTTATATTTTATGAAATGCAGAACAGTCTTGTGAAGTAACCAAAGGACATTAATCTATCTGTAAGCCCTATTCATTTAATATATCTATATGTATTAAATCTTATTTAGTCTATGAATTTAAATTTTTTCAATTGACCAAATAATACAGCAAAATAAAAAATATTTTTCTCTCATCCAGGGTCAGATTCAGGATCTTGAGTTGCTTTCGTTTTCTTTAATTTGGGAAAGTTTCTGTCTTTTATGACACTGACTTTTTAAAATTGCGTAGGCCAGTCATTTTGTAGAGTGTCCCTCAGTCTGGGTTTGTCTAATGTTTCATCTTAGTAGAATCTGATTATGCGTTTTTTGCAGGGCTCCTTAGTACTGATGTTGTGTCCTTCTCAGGTTGTTTTATCTGGAGCCACATGGTGTTGATTTGTCCCATTATTAGTGATGTCGGCTTTGATCACCTTTTTCAGTGTGGATATGTTAATTATTTGAAATACTTTCAGGTCCAGTTCTTTCTGTCTGTGTATCACTTTAGGGGTTAGCCCTCCTCTATCCTTGTTGATTTTATTTATTTTTTGAGTGTGTGAAACATTGATATGGTTCAGAACTATAGGAGCTCATAACAGGAGTCGGAACTATATGGAAAGGTATATTCGGAAGTGTCATTTGCCCATCTCTTCCACTCCATTTTCATGTACTCCCGATAGGCTGAAAAGTGGCCCCATGGACGGCATGCAAGTGCTAATCTCTGAAATTTGTGAATTTGAAAACAGCATCTTTGCAGTTGTGATTAAATTAAGCCTCGAGATAGTTTATCCTGGGTGGGCCCTAAACGCAATCACAGATATTCTTATGAGGGAAGCAGAAGGAGACTTGACATAGGAGAGGAGAAGGCAGTGTGATCATAGAGGCAGAGATTGGAGTGTTGTAACCACAAGCCAAGGAATGGGGGCAGCCACCAGATGTTATATGAGACAAGGAACAAATTCCTTCCTAGAGCCTCCTAAGGGAGTGAGGCCCTATCACACCTTAATTTCAGCTCAGTGAAACTGATTTCAGACTTCTGACCTTCAGAGCTGTGAGAGAATAAATTTATGTTGTTTTAAGCCACTAGGTTGGTGGTAATTTGTTACAGCAGCCACAGTAAACTAATACACACCCCTTGTTGGTAACCAGTCTTATTATTTTCTTTTTTTGTTTTTTTTTTTTTAATATCTTTATTGGAGTATAATTGCTTTACAGTGTTGTGTTAGTTGCTGCTGTATAGCAAAGTGAATCAGCTCTACGTATATATATCCCCATATCACCTCCCTCTTGCGTCTCCCTCCCTCGCACCCTCCCTATCCCACCCCTCTAGGTGGTCACAAAGCACCAAGCTGATCTCCCTGTGCTATGCGGCTGCTTCCCACTAGCTATCTGTTTTACATTTGGTAGTGTATATCTGTCCATGCCACTCTCTCACTTCGTCCCAGCTTACCCTTCCCCCTCCCCGTGTCCTCAAGTCCGTTCTCTACGTCTGTGTCTTTATTCCTGTCCTGCCCTTAGGTTCTTAAGAACCATTTATTTATTTTTTTTAGATTCCATATATATATGTTAGCATACGGTATTTGTTTTTCTCTTTCTGACTTACTTCACTCTGTATGACAGTCTCTAGATCCATCCACCTCACTACAAATAACTCAATTTCGTTTCTTTCTTTGGCTGAGTAATATTCCACTGTATACATGTGCCACATCTCCTTTATCAGTTCATCTGTCAATGGACACTTAGGTTGCTTCCATGTCCTGGCTATTGTAAATAGAGCTGCAGTGAACATTGTGGTACATGACTCTTTTTGAATTATGAATTTCTCACGGTATATGCCCAGTAGTGGGATTACTGGGTCGTATGGTAGTTCTATTTTTAGTTTTGTAAGGAACCTCTATAGTGTTCTCCATAGTGGCTGTATCAATTTACATTCCCACCAACAGTGCAAGAGGGTTCCCTTTTCTCCACACCCTCTCCAGCATTTATTGTTTGTAGATTTTTTGATGATGGCCATTCTGCCCGGTGTGAGGTGATACCTCATTGTAGTTTGATTTGCATTTCTCTAATGATTAGTGATGTTGAGCATCCTTTCATGTGTTTGTTGGCAATCTGTATAACTTCTTTGGTGAAATGTCTATTTAGATCTTCTGCCCATTTTGGGATTGGGTTGTTTGTTTTTTTGATATTGAGCTGCATGAGCTGCTTGTATATTTTATAGATTAATCCTTTGTCAGTTGCTTCATTTGCAAATATTTTCTGCCCTTCTGAGGGTTGTCTTTTCATCTTGTTTATGGTTTCCTTTGCTGTGCAGAAGCTTTTAAGTTTCATTAGGTCCCATTTGTGTTTTTTTTTTATTTCTCTAGGAGGTGGGTCCAAAAGGATCTGGCTGTGATTTATGTCATAGCATGTTCTGCTTATGTTTTCCTCTAAGAGTTTTATAGTGTCTGGCCTTACATTTAGGTCTTTAATCCATTTTGAGTTTATTTTTGTGTATGGTGTTAGGGAGTGTTCTAATTTCATTCTTTTACATATAGCTGTCCAGTTTTCCCAGCACCACTTATTGAAGAGGCTGTCTTTTCCCCATTGTATATTCTTGCCTCCTTTATCAGAGATAAGGTGACCATATGTGTGTGGGTTTATCTCTGGGCTTTCTATCCTGTTCCATTGATCTGTATTTCTGTTTTTATTTATAAGTTTTGTTATATAAATTTTGTTAGGTATTGCCAAATTCTCCTCTATTAATTAGCATGTGCTGTTTTACATTTTCACTGGCAACTTACGAGAGTACCTGTTTTTCCACAGTCTTACCAAGAGAATATATAGTAAAATTTTGGGGGGGATAGGTGAGAAGTGGTAGGCCAGTGTACTGAGTGAGGTTGAACGTTCAAATCTTTCCTATGTTTAAAGTTCATTTTTATGTACTTTACTTTTTGTGAATTATGTGTTGCCATTTTTTTCTATCAGGTTTTTGGTCCCATTTTCTCTCAGTTTTTAAGAACTCTTTCTATACTTGGGATACTAGATCTTTATCTGTAATATGTTGTAAATATTTTTCAGTTTTTTATTTTGCTTATGATATCTTTTAAAAAATTTAATACTTATTTTTTTGGAGAAATTTTAGGTTTACAGAAAAATTTGTTAGAAAATACAGAGTTCCCACATTACATTTCCCTGCCCTGTCAGTTTCTCCTATTATTTACCTTTTGCAGGTGAGTGAACATTTTTTATGATTGATGAACCAATGCTGATACATTATTATTAACTAAAGTCCACAGTTTACATTCGAGTTCACTCTGTCTTGTATATTTTATGAATTTTTACAAATATATAATGATGTGTGCCTACTATTACTGTATCATACAAAATAGTTTCACTCTATATCAGACATCTTTTCTGACCACGGTGATATGAAACTAGAGATCAGTTATGATAGGAAAACTGGAAAATTCACAGATATGTGGAGATTAAACAACACGCTACTGAACAACCAATGGGTCAAAGAAGAAATCAAAAGAGAAATAAAATGTTACCTTGAGACAAATGAAAATGGAAATACAGCATACCAAAACTTATGGGATGCAGCAAAAGCAGTTCTGAGAGGGAAGTTCATAGCAATAAATGTGCATACTAAGCAAAAGAAAGAACTCAAATAACCTAATACCTCAAGGAACTAGAAAAAGAACAAACTAAACCCAAAGTTAGTAGAAACAAAGGAAATAACAAAGATCAGAGCAGAACAATGAAATAGCGCTAAAAAGACAATAGAAAGGATCAGTGAAACTAAGAGCTGTTTTTTGTTTGTTTGTTTGTTTAAAAGATAAGCAGGGGTTTCCCTGGTGGCGCAGTGGTTGAGAGTCCACCTGCCGATGTAGGGGACACGGGTTTGTGTCCCGGTCTGGGAAGATCCCACATGCAGCGGAGCGGCTAGGCCCGTGAGCCATGGCCGCTGAGCCTGCGCATCCAGAGCCTATGCTCCGCAATGGGAGAGGCCACAACAGTGAGAGGCCTGTGTACCGTCAAAAAAAAAAAAAAAGATAAGCAAAACAGGCAAACCTTTAGTCAGACTCACCAAGAAAAAAAGAGAGAGGACTCAAATAAATAAAATCAGAATTGAAAGA
The DNA here is from genome assembly GCF_039906515.1 of Pseudorca crassidens. Taxonomy (NCBI): domain Eukaryota; kingdom Metazoa; phylum Chordata; class Mammalia; order Artiodactyla; family Delphinidae; genus Pseudorca; species Pseudorca crassidens. The sequence goes on along the minus strand of NC_090296.1, from coordinate 36,836,475 downwards.
GGAGATGTTACAATTGATGCCAAAGAAATACAGAGGATTGTAAGAGACTACTATGAAGAATTATTGAATATATACCAACAAGTTGGACAGTCTGTAAGAAATGAATAAATTTCCAGAAACACACAGCTTACCAAGACTGAATCAAGAAAAAATAGAAAATCTGAACAGACTGATTACTAGTAAGAAGATTGAATCAGTAATCAAAAACCTTCCAACAAATAAAACTTCAGGACCAGGTGGGCTTCACTGGTGAATTCTACCAAACATTTACAGAAGAATTAATATCAGTCCTTCTCAAACTCTTCCAAAAAAATAGTAGAGGAGGGAACACTCCCAAACTCATTTTATGAGGCCAGCATTACCCTGATACTAAAGTCAGACCAGGACACTACGAGTAAAGGAAACTACAGGCCAATATCCCTGATGAACATAGATGCAAAAATCCTCAACAAAATGTTAACAAGCTTAATTCAGCAACACATTAAAAGGATCATGCATCATGATCAAGTGGGATTTATCCCTGGGATGCAAGGATGGTTCAGAAAACACAAATCAATAAATATGATATACCAGATTAATAGACTGAAGTATAAAAGTCATGTTCATCTCAATAGATGCAGAAAAAGCATTTGACAAAATATCATTTCATGATAAAACCTCTCAACAAATTGGGTATAGAAGGAACATACCTCAACCTATGAAATGGGAGAAAATAATTACAAGTCATATATCTGATAAAGGGTTAAGATCCAAAAAATATAAGGAACTCATACAACTCAGTAGTAAAAAAAAAAAAAAAAAAAAGAAAAATCTGATTACAAAATGGACAGAGAACTGAATAGACATTTTTCCATAGAAGACATACTAATGGCCAACAGGTATATGAAAAGGTTCTTGAGATCACTAATCATCAGGGAATTGAAAATCAAAACCACAATGAGATATCACCTCACACCTGTTAGAATAGTCGCTAACAAAAAGATAAGAGATGACAAGTGTTGGCAAGGCTCTGTAGAAAAGGGAACCCTTGTGAACTGTTGGTGGGAATGTTAGTTGGTAGAGTCACCATGGAAAAGAGTATGGAGGTTCCTTAAAAAATTAAGAATAGAACTGCCATATGATCCAGCAGTCCTACTTCTGGGTATATATTCAAGGGAAATGAAAACACAATCTTGATGACATATCTGCATACCCATGTTTACACACACAGTGGGATATTATTAAGCTATGAGAAAGAAGGAAATCCTGTCATTTTAACAACATTGATGAACTGTGAGGGTATTATGCTATGTGAAATAAGTCTGACAAAGACCAATACTGTATGATATCACTTATAAATGGACTTTAATAAAGCTGAATTCATAGAAACAGAGTGGAGTGGTGTTTACCAGGGGTGGGGGATGGCAGAAATGGGGAGATGTTGGCCGAAGGATATAGACTTCCACTTAATAAGATGAAAAAGTTCTAGGTATCTAAAAAAGTTTCTGTTGATCTATGCTTGGGTGCACTGACTCTTCTGTGTTATTTCCAATCTGTTCTTGTTCTAGATACTCTTTTACGATTCTAGAATTTCCATTTGGTTCTTCTTTATGGTTTACATTTCCTTGTGGGCATATTTTCCTTTATTGCTGAGCATAATTATAATAGCTCTTTTAAAATCCTTGTTTTAAAGGATTTAAATCACCAACATCTGATTCCACAAGCTTGTTATTTATTGTTTTGTTGTTGTTTCTTTGTTTGGTCTCGTTTTCTTGGCCTTTATTTCAAATGATTTTGGATTATAATCTTTATGTTTGATTGTTATGGATTCTGTTATAGTCTTCCATAAAAGGGCTGATATCTTTGTTTTAGCAGGCAGTTAATTTTGTTGTACTCATACTTCAAACTCTGTGTCTTAGGAGACAGTTCAACTGTCAGGTTTTTGGGTTTTTTTTTTTTTTAATCATTAGCTGGTGTCTATCCTCCATATATGCAGTTAATTGGTCAGCTGGTTGGTCTGCCAAAGATTTGGGCAGAGGTAAACTACATAGGGTTTACGACTTCCCCTGTCTGATCCTCTTTCTGGAATTTCTCCCTCACTTTCCAGTGTTGGTGGTTGCTTTGAAAGCTTCCTCTGGCACTCCAGAAAAAAACTGCACATAAAACCTGTGGTTCTCTGTTGGAATTTTAGTTTGTGCAGCCACTGATTGTGGCCTGCCCTCCAGCTATACACAGTATATTTAGAAACTTACTCCTGCCATTTTTTTGTTCCAAGTATATATGCCTTCCAGAATCTGTCTGCTTTTGTTCATTTTCCTGTGCCTTCAGAGGTTGGTGGTGTTTTTTGTCAAGTTTTATAATTGTTGTCTGGAGGAGGATTGGTCTGGATAAGCTGCTTCTACCATACTGGAGATAGAACTTACCCACTCTCCCATTTTTAAAAGAATGCATAGTCTCATTGATTTTAATTTATTTAATATTTTACAGTCATTTAAGGTAACTTCTTTTTTGATGTTCAGATTTGGCCACTGGGAGCCCCTTCAAGCTTACTTTTGTGGGTTTTTTTTGTGTGTGTGTGTATGGGTGTGTGTTCTCTGTGTCTTTCTGATGGGCCTTTATTTGTCTTTGAATTCTTTCTGTCAAGCATACAATGATGTCCCAGGCTCACTTTATATATTCCCTGCTTCAGATATGAGAATAAGATTTAGATACTATTATCTGGGTTCTAAGTTCATTTTCCAGGGGCATCATTTATTCTAAGACTTCTTAGAAATGTAAAATTACATGTGGCTACTAGAAAACTTAAATTACACGTGGCTACTAGAAAACTTAAATTACACATTATTTTTCAATTTTAAAATTTATTTTTATTGATTTATTTTTTGTTAATTTTTATTGGAGTATAGTTGTTTAACAGTGTTATGTTAGTTTCTGCTGTACAGCAAATTGAATCAGTTATACATATATATATATCCACTCTCTTAGATTCCCTTTCCATTAAAAAAAAAAATAGTGACAATATCAGATGTTTACGAGAATGCAGAGAAACTGGATCACTTATACATTGCTGGTGGGATTGAAAATGATATTGCCATTCTGGAAAACAGTTTGGCAGCTTTGTAAAATAATAATAATAATAATAATTAATAAAACATGCAGTTAATTACATGACCCAGCAGTTGCACTCCTGGGCATTTATCTCAGAGAAATAAAGATTTAAGTCCACAAAAAAACTTGTAAAACAAAACAAAAAAAAAAAGAAAAGAAAGCTTAAATTACACATTAAAAAATTAAAAATAAAGTTTCAGTTAATTATAGATCCAAATATTATCACATGTATTAAAATACTACCATGTCAGTACTTGAGTATTATCATTGATATGTAATCAACATAACAACTATTAATGAGATACTTAAATTCTTTTGTTTGTACCAAGTCTTCAAAATCTTGTGTGTGTTTTACACTTAACAGCATATCTGGATTTGGACTGGCCACAATTCAAGTATGCAGTAGTGCTCAGTAGCCACATATTTTCTTACAGTTTGTGTTTTGCCTTTACTTATAGTTTTTGGCAGTTTTGGCCATCTATATTTCAAAAATCAGTTTTTACTGTTGAATGTATCAATTAAAAATTGTATCTTTTGCCTTTGGATTTTCAGTCACTGCTAGACTTCTCTCATTACAGGATATAGTTGGAATCATTTGTGTTTTCTTCTAGGATATTCATAGTTTTAATTTTTGTGTTTTACCTCCTGATCCATTTGGGATTTTATGTATTCTGCAGTTTTTGTTTTTCATTTCATTCAAAAGTTATTTAATAGAATATTTTTTAACTTGCAGGAGGAAGGGCTTTTTGTTGTTGTTCATGTGTAGTTGTATTGTGATCAGAGAACATAGTTTGTGTTATTTCTACTCTGTTAAACTTATTGAGATTGTCTTTATGACCTTTCATATGATCAGTTTTTGTGAATAGTCCACGTCCACTTAAATAGAGATTGTTTTCTCTATCAGAGTACAAAGTTAAGTATAGTAAGTTCAATATAATATAATCTACCTTATTGATTACATAGCTTATGTCTTCTATAGCTTTACTTACTATTATTCTGTTTCTGTTAATTTCTTCATCTATCTAATGTAGATTTTTGTTTTACAAAGTTTATGACTGTGCTCTTTGGTGCATAGATATTCGTAACTGATTTATCTTCCTCATTGTCAATTTGTACTTTAGCATTAAAAAAAAAAATCCTACTTTGTCATGTTAGGTGCTTTTTTGGGCCTAAATTCTACCTTGTCAGTTAATAAGATCATAACCTCTGCTTTCTTTTTTGTTGTATTTGCCTGTTATACCTGTTCTCATATCTTTTTCCTTTTAATGTTTCTTAATTACTTTGTTTTAGGTGCTCCTTGTATATAGTGTACAGTTGGGTTTTGGGTCATGAGCTGATCAAAAATCTTTTTCCTTTTAGTAGAGCAGTTAAGCTCTTTGCATTTACTGTTGACACTGATACCTTGAGCTTAGCTGTGACAATTATTTATTATATTTGCTGTTTGTATTCTGTTTGCTCTGTGTCTTTTACTATGTTTTATGTTTCCATTGCTCTTTTGAAGAATTTTGTTTTGAAAAACTTTTTTGATATTGAGTATGTTTATCCTACTAAAGCATGGGATTTCATTAATAGTAATATATTAATATTGTTTCCTTAATTGTGGCAAATGTACCAGAGTAATGCAAGATGTTAACAATAGGGGAATCTGGGTATATGGTATGTGGAAACACTGTATTATCATTGCAACTTTTCTGTAATGTAAAACTATGCTAAAATTAAAAAAAAACTTTTAATGTAGTGGTGCTGAACATGTCCTGGGTTGGTTTTGTAAAGTGAATTTTATGTGAGTTTATTGCTGAACTTGGTGAATATAAGCTGTTTTTGTCAGTTTCCAGTAACTCTGGGAGGTGTAATCATATATTTGATGGTAAAGAGTTGTAGGAAAATATCTTTGTTTTATAATAATGAAACAAAAAGAAGTTTTTGTACTAGAGAGAAATTTTTTTTAGCAAAAGATTAAAGAAAAATTTGCTTCTAGAACTGGTTACTCAAATCATATCTTGTGTAGATGAATTATTTAGAATGTTGTTGGGGAAGAGGGCATGTTTAGTAGTTAACAGTTGAGTTCTGAATTGAAATATAAGCTGAAGAATTTTAACGGCACCTAGAAGGTGTAGTTCAGGCTTTCAGTCCCAGAATTTTAGAGCTGGAAGAGACCTTTACAATTTATTCCAATTCTTTCATTAATAGAAGAATAACTAGAAGTCTAGGAAAGTGATATGTTATATCCAAAATCATGTAGTAAATTAATATGAAGAGCTGGGACTAGAACCTAAGCCTCTTCATTTCTGTTTCAGGATTCTATCTTCAGTGCCAGAATGTGTTCTTAAAAGTCACGATTATCCAGATACTGAGATCTTCATATCCTACTTAGAGTGCAGCTGTGGCAATGTTACATGTTTATACTGGCATTTAAAAAATGGCACCGAAACGCAAGTCATTTACTCAATATCCCAGAGGTAACGTTAGGTCATAAGACTGGCTTATTGATTTTTACCTCTATATCTAATCCAGTAAGGGAAGGGCTAGCTAGAAGATTATAGTAAGTAGGCCAATTGTTATGAACTATAGTTGGGGAGCTAGAACAGGACCTGGCGCTGGAAACCATAAAATGCCAGAAGATTTTTGGGCTGTAGTGATTGGATGATGTCAGAGTGATGAGAGCTTCTGCCTTGACTAAGTGGACTCTAGAACCTATAGAATGGAGGACAGAGTAAAGGAGGTTGTGGAGCCACCATCAGACTTGCTCGTCGAATGCCATTTGTTCTGTTCTCATTCCCTAGAACATTCCACTACTTGCCAGGTAGGATTTAGAATAATCATCGATAATGAAATTAAATTCATCTGATATCTGCAAAACACTTTTATTTTGTGAAGTACTCTCACAAATATACTCTTTGATCCTTGCAGTATCCTTGTGAGATGGGTAGAAGGGATATTGGTGAGCAGAAAATGTTAAATACTAACGTGTGTCAAAGCAGTGTGCTAGAAACCACTAAAAGATATAAAGATGAATAGACATAGTCTTGGCTCTCATGGTGTGCACAGTCTTGTGGGGGACGGGGTGGGGAAAATAGCCAAGTATAATGTAAATCAAGTTGAAAAAGATTTAGAAAGTTAAGTTATTTCCCATGGGAATTTAAAAGGAGTGATGGTGTTATAAATGATGGAAATTGTAATACTTTGCCTTCTGATTTCAGACTAACTGAAAGGCTTATAACTATAAAAGGATATTGGAGGGTGGGAGGGAGGGAGACGCAACAGGGAAGACATATGGGAACATATGTTTATGTATGACTGATTCACTTTGTTATAAAGCAGAAACTAACACACCATTGTAAAGCAATTATACCCCAATAAAGATGTTAAAAAAAAAAAAAGGATATTGACGGTAATAGATACAGATATAATTTTCTTTTCTAATTTTTCAGAAATCTTATTTTTATTTTAGGTGATTCTACAAAGCTTATCTGAACAAATTTATGGACTAAGGATGACAGAAGTCACTTAAATTTCTGTTTCAATGATTTTTGGCATATAGGGCTGGCTGGAGGAAGAGGAAGAAAAAAAGAGAATTGACATTATAATGTCAAACAGGACTTACAAATTTACCTAGGCCAAAATATGAATAAAAATTTAACTGGGCCCTATTAACTGTTAAGAAGATCGATAGAGTAAAGTTGATGCACTACTAGTTTATGTTGTCAAGGTAGACAACTTCAGAATAGGAGAGGGAGTAGTGAGGACTTCTAGTTCCTAACTTGGTTTTTTATTTTGCTTCAAAGTAATGTTACGTTTCAGGATCATTATAGTAAACATTTGCTTACCAATAAATATGAGTTTAACAGTTTTAGAATAATGAATTCATTTTTATTGAAAAAGTGGACAAAACAGGCTTTTCAGTTTTTTGTTTATTTTTCAAATTCATATTGGTTATCAGGTTTTTTTTCTCTTTTCCTTTTTATTCTCAAACTGATTGTTAATGAGAAAAAACATGGAGCGATTAACAACGACACTTGAATATTTAGTCTTCTCTTTCCAACTCAAGCACTGAAATATGACACTCCTTTCATAATATTCTTTCTGGCCATCACATTCTCTCTTTTCTTTTTGGCTTCAGAGTCCTTTCCAAAAGGAAATATGCTGCCTGGCATTCTATATTATTCCTAATTTCCAGGTGGAAAAATGAGACCAATGAAGTGACACCTAAATACAATGGGGATTATAGTTTTAAAAATAAGACAATAAGTCAGATCTTCTTGCTTTCATTCTTCTCTATTTTACCACGACAAAATACTTACCAAAGTCCAAGAGATTACTGATATGCGATAATGACCAATGACTTCACATTAATGGAGCTATTCATAATAAACTCATCAGAGAAGTAATTGGAAAAAATGTAAATATAAAGAGTGATTTTCACTATTCTATTTATATAGTATTGAAACAACCGTAACATTCAAACACCCAGGAAGTGTAAAACTCTAAGTAATATTAAATAATAATTGATATTAACTCTGAAATATTGCAACATCTTGAAGTATCTTGTGAATGACCAAAAACAGATGAAATTTTGTTTGGTATAGCTTCAGTTGTTTTCCACAGAACTATATATTAAAAAAACTGGTAATCCATATAAGATATACACAAAACCCTGAACTGACTAGATTGTTCAATGAAAAATACTCCACACTGCTTTGTTGTTATGGACAAATGAGCTTATAATTCAATGAAACCCTTTTAAGAAGTTCTAGTCTATGGAATGACATCTTCAAATTGTTTGATCCTATTAGTTTTATTAACAGAAACCTCCCATTCCTTCATAAGATGCTTATTAATTCCTCTGAATATCATCTTTAAAAGGGCTGACTTGACTGTTGTCAAAATAAATCATAGGTCAAGTGCAACCCTCCAGTCTCCAGTCTATGGGCTCTTCCATGAGTTTCAGTTCCGTGTCAGCCACACAGTGACCTTCCCACGAGTTTTCCATTGGAGATTTCACAGGCCTAACTTTAACATTTTCCAGAAAGTATCCCTCCCTTCTCTAGGCTTTGGGTAGAATGTCAAATTAATAATGGCATGTGGTGTTCCTTAGCATAACCTGCCAAAATGTGATAATTTCCTTAAAAGAAAAGCCATGGGCTGCAGTCACACATCTGAGATGACAGACGTCCAGATGAATCCTATATAAAAAGAAAAGGTTGGTGTCTTCTGGAATATGAATGTACACCTTTAATAAATTCAAACAGATCCCAACATAAACATCTTCAAACTTGACGGGTTTTACGTGACTCATCATTTCATAGATTCTTGGCACCAAATCTCTGGACATGATACTTATTAACCCAACCCACTGCAATAGGGAGGAAACACCTTGAAGGGATACTCCTGGTATGAAATATGGGTTTTTTGGGTAAAATCCTCTATAGGAATAATTATCAATTAGAGGATAACCTGTGAAAAACTTCTCTGAGTGGTTTAAATTTAAAAGATACTTCACTAAATTGCCAGTATTGATGAAGACATCAGTGTCTGTCTTCATGATGTACCTGGCGTTGGGGCAAAACTCAGTTACCCACCCAAATGCCATAATCGTTTTCAAGGTCAGGTTATTGTACGTGTCTATAAAAAATCGTGTCATATTATGTCACCATAAAGGAGGTGTTCATCCTCTAAGGATAATGCTAACAATTTGTCTTCCCTTTCAGCCTGTTGGCCTAGTAAGAAAAATGTAAGACCCTCATATCCCCACCAAGACTTCTTTTCACCCCAAGTAACTCTAATGGCCTGTCTGGCTTTCACATCTGAGGGTTGTGAGGTCACCAGGATAACAAGAAATGGGTTTTGATGAGAGCAGTTCTAATGCTCTTGAAGTGTGAAGTGGAAGTCTTTTTGTAAATGGGCTCATACTCGTAGAAGTACATCCAGTTCACGCGTTCTGTCACATTGTAGTGGGGGCAGACTGACGTACCACATCACTAGGAAACTCAGGAATGACAGCAGCAGGAGGCTCCATTTGGGGGATCGCAGTGACATCCTACTCGGAAGGGTGGGGTGCTCAGGAGGGCCGGGGCCATCCATTCACAGCCCCTCAGGAGCACGCGAGCCTCAGGTTCCAGCTGCTAAACACTGTACAACCTTTTGGGGGCTCCATTTAATCTCAGCCATCCATGACCTTCTTCTTGATTTATTCCTTCTGAGTGAAAGACCTTCAGTTTCACCAACTGAACATTCAGTAGTAAGTAGTAGTCAAAAATAATGCTTGAAATTTCTACTGAAAAACAGAGACTCTCAGATTGGTTTAAAATTCTGCCATATACTGCTTATAAGACACATGCCTGTAGAATTTCTTATGAGACTAAAGCACTAGCTGAAGTTTTCTGTTTTCGTATTCCATGCTTTAATTAAAAGATTTGCCGTGAACTACTCTAAGTGGCCTGGAGAAAGCTAAAACCCAAAGCTGTTCCCAGTTGAAGACTGCAAACTCAAATCTTCCTTACCTCTGGTGGGGCAGCTGATCGTCACAGAGGCCCTGGCCCCTGGGCCCATATTTTCTTAATATCACCTACTTCAGTGATGTCTATTTGCCCATTTACAAAGTATGCTAAAAGGAGCAACTTCCCTTGTTATAACAGATTCATTAGCGTATTAATTAATGCTGCAGGGAAAGGAGAGGGAAAGAGTGGTACAACATAGTCAGTATTTTCTTCTCCTTTGGGGCTTATTTCTACCTCTGTGTGTTTTCTCTCTTAATGTTGATCCATAGCTAAAAGACGTCGAGGTCCTATCTTACTGCTTTTCAAATCTAAGCCATACTATAAGCCATACTATAGAGAGGTTGACAAATTTCTAGTAGTAAAATTATTCCTAGCAAACAGCCTCCTGTAGGCTGTCCCTACTCCTACCCTTACCCACTTCAGTCTGGTAGTCTCATCTATACAGCATTACCTCCTTGTTTGAAGTCCAGCCTAGAATGGTCTTGGGATCATCAGTGTTATAAGGCTCTGCATTGCCTGAGTTATACTTAGATTTTTAATTTACATGTGTTCACAGCTTCACTACCTATGGGTAAATAGCTTTTTATATAAACATGCAGAACCTCTCTTCTCTTTTTCTTAAAAGTGACCAGTTTCATCCCTGACATTTTCTTTTGTCATCTGTTAAACATGATTTTCCCACAAATTTACTTTTTTGTTCATTTCATATGTGATGATTTTTTTGTGTGTGTAGTTTCCTTTTTTAGAACAGGACAGTTGTGTTTCTTTGACGATAAGAATCAACGGGCCATGTGCTGTTTTTTCTTTTCCTACTCAGAGTATGTTCAGTTTAGCTCACAGTCTGTTTCCTTCCTATATGGATAAAAATGACTGACTCTGTTCAACAGCAGAGATTGAAAATAAAACCTGTAATTCCTAACCTTTTTTTTTTTTTTTTACAGTTCTTTCTTTAAACATCTTCTAAAGGATTTTTCTTTCTTTATATTTTCCTTTACCTGTCATGGGGAGAGTAAGATGTTCATTTGGTTCTACTGTATTTCTCCTGAAGACTTATTTGTTTTGCTTCTCTTCCTTTAGTATCTTCACCTTTGATTAGTCTACAGCAGATCTTGTAACATTTGACCTGAATTCCAATGCCACTGATAAGCACATATAGCATTTCCTCCTCTTCTTCTTATTTTTTTTGCGGTACGCGGGCCTCTCACTGTTGTGGCCTCTTCCGTTGCGGAGCACAGGCTCCGGATGCGCAGGCTCAGCGGCCATGGCTCACGGGCCCAGCTGCTCTGCGGCATGTGGGATCTTCCCAGACTGGGGCATGAACCCGTGTCCCCTGCATCGGCAGGCGGACTCTCAACCACTGTGTCACCAGGGAAGCCCCAGCATTTCCTCTTAAATGAATAATTTTCTCCATACATTTGATTTGAGCATATGTGAAATCATATGCTGCATCCTTGGTTATATATTCCCATGTACATTTCTTTCAGAGAAATCTTTCCCGAAATTAGTTTTTCCTTGTGTTGACTCTTTATTTCTGATTACTGAATGCCATTTATTCTTTACACTCAGCTGGTATTGCCTATTTCACTTTCATGGTTACTGTTCTTTTCTACCACATAGTATGCATTTATTATATGGTTCAGGATAACTTATTAACATGTGAGTGTTGTTAACCGAATACATCTAATTTTTGGAAAATTTTAGCTTTCAGTGCTATTACAAAGTTGGTTTAACTCATAGTCTCCCTTTAAAATATTTAAGATAGTGCTTCCAGCCAAGTTAGACTAACGGATTGGTATCCTTTTACTTGAAACAGCTAACTAGACAAAAAACATGAAACAACAGTTCTTAAGGCATTTGCCATCAGGCAACAAAAGACATCGATCCCTGAGAGACAGGAAACAGATTAGATGAGACCTATGCTTGCTCTGCCTGGAGAGTGTTTCTAGGTATGGGCTAGGGCAGTAGAACCCCAGAGGAGCCTAGAGATCTCCCTGAAATGAGGAGATGGTGCTGGGAGCCTAAGGAGCCAAGGCAGCTAGAGTTCAGAGAGCAGAGTACCAGAGAGGAGAGAGCTGCAAGAGAATTTTGCACATCTGCAGAAGTCCCTTCCAAGAATTCAGTTGAGTACTGATCAGTACAGACCTGTGAGGAAACTGCTTGAGGTCAAGGAAGAACCACCCAAAAGGAATTGAGGAAACAATAAACAGCTCACACAATGTCAGGAATAGAGCCTGAATCCATCAGACAGAGTGGAAAATATAATTCACTGAGTGTCAGGTAGAGAGCATCTCTAACATTCTAGTTTTCATTTCTAGATGTTCAATTTGGGTCCTTTTTCTATGTTTTAACTTAAATTACACTCAGTCTTTTCTCTAGCTTCTAGAGCATATGGAACACATTTATAATAACTTTAAATCCTAGTTTCCTAGTTCTACTGTCATTTCTGGGTTGGTTTTGATTGATATTTCTCCTCATTTGGCTCTACTTTCTTGACTCCCCGCCCCTCCCCTCCGCCAAAACCTGCTTGGCAAATTAGTTAATGCTTGTCAGGCATGGAAAAGAAGACATTGTAAATTTTACCTTGTTGGGTACTGGATATTTTTGTATTCCTGTAAATATTCTTGAAGTTTTTTCTGGAATGTATTTAAGTTACTTGGGAAGTATTTAGTCCTTTAAGGTATTCCTTACTGGGACCATTTAATGTAATTTTGCTGTATTCCTGAGGCAGAACCTTTATGAATACTTTACCTGATGCCCTGTGAATTATGAGGTTTTCCATTTAGCTAACCATCTGGTTACAGACGTTAAGTTGAAGATCAGGTTGTTCCTTCAGGGTTCGTTTTTAAGCTCTGCTGGTATCGTTATAGATTAATCTTTATTTTGGGACTAATTTAGCCCTGCTGAGGTCTCTACTTATTGTCCAGAGTACAATACAAGGTCTCTCTCCTCTGGTTAGTTGCAACTCAAATGTCCCTAGCTCTGTATGAACCTCGAATTGTTCATTTTTTAAGCTCCTCAGCAGATTTTTTTTTCCTCTTGCATTATGGAATTTCCCCCAAATATGTGCAAATTAGTATTAAGTCAAAGACTCGAGAGAAGATGTGTGGAGCTTTTTTCTGCATTACTCCCTCCTCTCTGGTACATTATTCCAGTAATTCCTGCCACCTATACTTTCTGAACTCTGATCTTTGTCTTTTCACGTTAGTGACACTGCTGTGCTTTGCTTTGAATCTCCCTGCCTGCAGTAGTGTCTATAACATGTCTCTTAGCAGAAAGTCAAGGTGCATGTAGGCTTATCTAGCTTGTTTCCTTCTCTCAGAGAATGCAGTTCTACACTAATTGTTTTCCATTGTCTGGAGACTGTTGCGTCCTATATTTTGTCTAGTTTTGCAGTTGTTTACTGTTTGAAGAGAAATCCGGTACCAGTTACTCCATAATGGCTAGAAGCATAAATCCCATAATACTGGATTATTGTGGGAGGTTGGTAAAGACTTTTGGATGAAATTTTAGGAAGGAATCACAATGAGCCTTAACTGATTTTATAGTTAATGGCTATTTAGGAATTGTCTGTTTATGGGCCCTGGGAGTAGTTGACTTTGCAGTGGTTTGTCCTTTTCAATGAGAGCTATCAGATAATGTAAATAATAAGGCAATATACAAATGTGCTTATTTTTGGTTTGCAATTATTTATTAAATGTTTTTATAGGCTGTTCTGTCTCAGAATAACAATTTTTTAAATAGATCTTTATTGGAGTTTAATTGTTTCACAATACTGTGTTAGCTTCTATTGTACAACAAAGTGAATCAGCCATATGCATACATATATCCCCATATCCCCTCCCTCTTGAGCCTCCCCCAATCCCACCTCTCTAGGTCATCGCAAAGGACCAAGCTGATCTCCCTGTGCTATGCTGCTGCTTCCCACTAACTAACTTTTACATTCGGTAGTGTATATATGTCGATGCTACTCTCACTTCACCCCAGCTTCCCCTTCCCCCCATGTCCTCAAGTCCATTCTCTATGTCTACATCTTTATTCCTGCCCTGCCACTAGGTTCATCAGTACCATTTTTTTTTTTTTAGATTCCATATATATGTGGTAGCATATGGTATTTGTTTTTCTCTTTCTGACTTACTTCACTCTGTATGACAGACTCTAGGTCCATCCACCTCACTACAGATAACTCAATTTTGTTTCTTTTTATGGCTGAGTAATATTCCATTGTATATATGTGCCACATCTTTATCCATTCATCTGTCAGTGGACACTTAGGTTGCTTCCATGTCCTGGCTATTGTAAATAGGGCTGCAGTGAACATTGTGGTACATGTCTCTTTTTGAATTATGGTTTTCTCAGGGTATATGCCCAGTAATGGGTTTGCTGGGTTATATGGTAGTTCTATTTTTAGTTTTTTAAGGAACCTCCCTGCTGTTCTCCATAGTGGTTGTATCAATTTACATTCCCACCAACAGTGCAGGAAGGTTCCCTTTTCACCACACCCTTTCCAGCATTTATTGTTTCTAGATATTTTGATAATGGCCATTCTGACAGGTGTGAGGTGACACCTCATTGTAGTTTTGATTTACATTTCTGTAATAATTTGTGATGTTGGGCATCTTTTCATGTTCCTCTTGGCCATCTGTATGTCTTTGGTGAAATGTCTATTTAGGTTTTCCACCCATTTTTAAATTGAATTGCTTGTTTTTTTTGATATTGAGCTCCATGAGCTGTTTGTATATTTTGGAGATTAATCCTTTGTCCATTGCTTCGTTTGCAAACATTTTCTCCCATTCTGAGGGTTGTCTTTTTGTCTTGTTTATGATATCCTTTGCTGTGCAAAAGCTTTTAAGTTTCATTAGGTCCCATTTGTTTAATTTTGTTTTTATTTCCATTACTCTAGGAGGTGGGTCAAAAAAGATCTTGCTGTGGTTTAGGTCAAAGAGTGTTTTTCTTATGTTTTCCTCTAAGTTTTATAGTGTCTGGTCTTACATTTAGGTCTTTAATCCATTTTGAGTTTATTTTTGTGTGTGATGTTAGGGAGTGTTCTAATTTCATTCTTTTACATGTAGCTGTCTAGTTTTCCCAGCACCACTTACTGAAGAGACAGTTTTTTCTCTATTGTATGTTCTTGCCTCCTTTGTCGTAAATTAGGTGACCATATGTGCGTGGGTTTATCTCTGGGCTTTCTATCCCGTACCATTGATCTATATTTCTGTTTTTGTGCCATACTCTCTTGATGACTGTAGCTTTGTAGTATAGTCTGAAGTCAGGGAATCTGATTCCTCCAGCTCTGTTTTTCTTTCTCAAGAATGCTTTGACTATTTGGGGTCTTTTGTGTTTCCATATGAATTGTAAAATTTTTTGTTCTAGTTTTGTGAAGAATGCCATTAGTAGTTTGATAGGGATTGCATTGAACCTGTAGATTGCTTTGGGTAGTATCATTTTCACAATATTGATTCTTCCAATCCAAGAACATGGTATATTTCTCCATCTGTTTATGTCATCTTTGATTTCTTTCATCAGTGTTTTATTCTGAGTACAAGTCTTTCGCCTCCTTAGGTAGGTTTATTCCTAGGTATTTTATTCTTTTTGTTGTGACGGTAAATGGGATTGTTTCCTTAATTTCTCTTTCTTGATTTTTCATTGTTAGTGTATAGGAATGCCAGAGATTTCTGTGCAGTAATTTTGTATCCTGCAGCTTACCAAATTCATTGATTAGTTCTAGTAGTTTTCTGGTGGCATCTTTAGGATGTTCTATGTACAGTATCATGTTATCTGCGAACAGTGACAGTTTTACTTCTTCTTTTCCAATTTGTATTCCTTTTTCTTCTGATTGCCATGGCTAGGACTTCCAAAATTATGTTGAGTAAGAGTGGCGAGAGTGGACATCCTTGTCTTGTTCCTGATCTTAGAGGAAATGCTTTCAGTTTTTCACCATTGAGAGCGATGTTGGCTGTGAGTTTGTCATATATGGCCTGTATTATGTTGAGATAGGTTCCCTCTATGCCCATTTTCTAGAGAGTTTTTATCATAAATGGGTGTTGAATTTTGTCAAAAGCTTTTTCTACATCGATTGAGATGATCATATTGTTTTATTCCTTAATTTGTTAATGTGGTATTTCACATTGTCATTTGCATATACTGAAGAACGCTTGCATTCCTGAGATAAATCACACTTGATCATGGTGTATGATCCTTTTAATATGTTGTTGGATTGTATTTGCTAGTATTTTGTTGAGGATTTTTGCATCAGTGATATTGGTCTATAATTTTTTTGTGATATCTTTTTCTGGTTTTGGTATCAGGGTGATGGTGGCTTTGTAGAACGAATTTTGGAGTGTTCCTCCCTCTGCACTTTTTTGGAAGAGTTTGATGAAGGATAGGTGTTAGCTCTTCTCTAAATGTTTGGTAGAATTTGCCTGTGAAGCCATTTGGTCCTGGACTTTTGTTTGTGGGAAGACTTTTAATTACAGTTTCAGTTTCTTCAATTACTTGTGATAGGTCTGTTTATATTTTCTAATTCTTCCTGGTTCAGTCTTGGAAAACTGTACCTTTCCAAGAATTTGTCCATTTCTTTGTGGTTGTCCATTTTATTGGCATATAGTTGTTTGTAGTAGTCTCTTATAATCCTTTGTATTTCTGCGGTGTCACACGTGATTTCTCCTTTTGCATTTCTAATTTTATTGATTTGTATCCTCTTGCTTATTTTCTTGATGAGTCTGGCTAAGGGTTTATCAGTTTTGTTTATCTTCTCAAAGAATTAGCTTTTAGTTTTATTGATCTTTGCTATTGTTTTCTTTGTTTCTATTTCATTTATTTCTGCTTTGATATTTATGATTTCTTTCCTTCTACTGACTTTGGGTTTTCTTTGTGCTTCTTTCTCTACTTGCTTTAGGTGTAGGGTTAGATTGTTTATTTGAGGTTTTTCTTGTTTCTTGAGGTGAGATTGAATGCTCTAAACTTCCCTCTTAGAACTGCTTTTGCTGCATCAGATAGGTTTTGGATCATCGTGTTTTCATTGTCATTTGTCTCTACGTATTTTTTGATTTCCTCTCTAATTTCTTCAGTGATCTCTTGGTCATTTAGTAGCATATTGTTTAGCCTCCACGTGTTTGTGTTTTTCATGTTCTTTTCCTGCAAATAATTTCCAGTCTCACACTTTGGTCAGAAAAGATGCTTGATATGATTTCAGTTTTCTTAACTTTATCAAGGCTTGATTTGTGACCGAAGATGTGGTCTATACTGGAGAATGTTCTGTGTGCACTTGAGAAGAAAGTGTAATCTGCTGTTTTCGGATGCAATGTCCTATAAACATCAATTAAATCTATCTGGTCTGTTGTGTCATTTAAAGCTTGCATTTCTTTATTAATTTTTTTTTCTGGATGATCTGTCCATTGGTTTAAATGAAGTATTAAAAGTCCCCCACTGTTACTGTCGATTTCCTCTTTTATAGCTGTTAGCATTTGCCTTATGTATTGAGGTACTCCTATGTTGGGTGCATATATATTTATAATTGTTATATATTCCTCTTGGATTGATCCCTTGATCATTATGTAGTGTCCTTCCTTGTCTCTTGTAACATTATTTTAAAGCCTATTTTATCTGATATGAGTATTGCTACTCCAGTTTTCTTTTGCTTTCCATTTGCATGGAATATCTTTTTCCATCCCTTCACTTTCACTCTGTATGTGTCCCTACGTCTGAAGTGGGTCTCTTGTAGACAGCATATATACAGGTCTTGTTTTTGTATCCATTCAGCCAGTCTGTGTCTTTTGGTTGGCACATTTAATCCATTCACATTTAAGGTAATTATCCATATGTATGTTCCTATTACGATTTCTCAGTTGTTTTGGGTTTATTTTTATAGGTCCTTTTCTTCTCTTGTGTTTCCCACTTAGAGAAGTTCCTTTAGCATTTGTTGTAGAGCTGGTTTGGTGGTGCTGAATTCTCTTAACTTTTGCTTTTTTGAAATACTTTTGGTTTCTCAGTGTAATCTGAATGACATCCTTGCTGGGTAGAGTAATCTTGGTTGTAGGTTTTTCTCTTCATCACTTTAAGTATATTCTCCCACTCCCTCCTAGCCTGCAGAGTTTCTGCTGAAAAATCAGCTCGTAACCTTATGGGGATTCCTCTGTATGTTGTTTTTTATTTTTTCTTTGCTGCTTTTAATACTTTTTCTTTGAATTTAATTTTTGTTAGTTTGATTAATATGTGTCTTGGTGTGTTTCTTCTAGGGTGTATCCTGTATGGGGCTCTCTGTGCTTCCTGGACTTGGGTGACTATTTCCTTTCCCATGTTAGGGAAGTTTTCCACTATAATCTCTTCAAATATTTTCTCAGACCCTTTCTTTTTCCCTTCTTATTCTAGGACCCCTATAATTCGAATGTTGGTGTGTTTAGAGTTGTCCCAGAGGTCTCCGAGGTTGTCTTCAATTCTTTTCATCCTTTTTTTTTTTTATTCTGCTCCTCGGCAGTTATTTCTACCATTTTGTCTTCCAGCTCACTTATTTGTTGTTCTGCCTCAGTAATTCTGTTATTAATCCCTTCATTTCAGTTATTGTGTTGTTCATCTCTGTTTGTTTTTCTTTAGTTCTTCTAGATCTCTTTTAAACATTTCTTGTATTTTCTCAATCTGTGCCTCCATTCTGTTTCTGAGATTCTGGATCATCTTTACTATCATTACTCTGAATTATTATTCAGGTAGATTGCCTATTTCCTCTTCATTTATTTGGTCTTGTAGGTTTTTACCTTGCTCCTTCATCTGTGACATATTCTTTTGCTGTCTCATTTTTTTTTCCTTTTTTTTTATGAGTGGGATTGTGTTCCTATCTTATTGGTTGTTTGGCTTGAGGCTTGCAACACTGGAGTTTCTAGGCTGTTGGGTAGAGCTGGGTCTTGGTGTTGAGATGAGGACCTCTGGGAGACCTCATTCTGATGAATATTCCCTGGGGTCTGAGGTTCTCTGTTAGTCCAGTGGTTTGGACTCTGAACTCCTACTGCAGGAGTTTCGGCCTGATCCCCATCTCGTGAACCAAGATCCTGCAAGCCGAGTGGGGTGGCAAAAAAAAAAAAAGAGGGAGAACAATAACAATGTAAACAATAAAGTTAGACTAGGGAACTAACAGATATGTTAGAAAAAAAATTAAAATATAGATGAAACAACAATCGGAAGGTAAAACAGAACCACAGTAGTAAAAAAGAGGAGGAGAAATTAAAAAGTTGGAAAAGGCCTTGGCTGTGGAGGGTGGGGCCTAAGCAGGGGTGAGGTTTGGGCAGTGGGCGGTGCCAATGCTTATTTGTTTGTTTATTTGTTCTAGGTTGCTGCTTTTGCTAAGAGAGCACCCATGATCCTGATGATGTTTCCATTCACAATAAAGGGCTCTATTGCCTTCATTGATTAGCTGATCAAATTCAGGTTAGTAGATTTTGTGGACAGTACTTCTCTCTTCCAATTATATGTTAATATTTTGAGAAATGGATAATTTTGTATTTAAAGCTACATATGTATATGCCAGTGAAGTAGAAGGGCCAGGTCAATCTAAACTCTATTGAATTATGTACCTGCTATGCTACCTACTATGTACAATCTGTAGTGTATAAAATGGAAAAATATTTTATTTCCTGTTTTATAGTTTTTTACTGTAAAGTAAGGGCAAGATAAAACAAGTTGTGGCTGAATATGGTACACTGTACTTTTGGCATCGTTGTGTGGCATATTTGATGCTGAAATAAACAGCTCATCTTAAAATTGTTTGAAATTTTTAGTAGCTTTTAAAAGTTTCGTTCTTGGGCTTCCCTGGTGGCGCAGTGGTCGAGAGTCCACCTTCCGATGCAGGAGACATGGGTTCATGCCCTGGTCCGGGAAGATCCCACATGCCATGGAGTGGCTAGGCCCATGAGCCACGGCCGCTGAGCCTGTGTGTCCGGAGCCTGTGCTCCGCAACGGGAGAGGCCACAACAGTGACAGGCCCGTGTACTGCAAAAAAAAAAAAAAAGTTTTGTTCTTGTTTGTATTTCATTTATACACTCAAATTTTTATTTATTTGTTTTTTGTTCAGTCTGTGAGTTTTGACAAATATATATTCTTTCCCATAATCTTTGAAATTCACTCACGTTGCCTTTTTGTAGTCAACCTCTCTCTCCACCTCAATCCCTAGAAATCACAGATCTGTTTTTTGTCCTTGTTGTTTACTTTTTCCAGTATATCATTTAAATGAAATCATTTAGTGTGTAGCTTTTAAAATCTGGCTTCTTTAACTTAGCATAATGCATTTGGATTCACCCATGTTGTGTGTACCAGTAGTTCATTCTTTTTTATTGCTGAGCAGTGTTCCATTGTATGGATATACTGCTGTTAGTTTATCCATTCACCATCTGATGGACATTGGGGAGTTTCTAGTTTTTGGTGATTATTGCAGTCATACTATTTTTTCTTTTTTTTTTCCTTTGATAAAATGTATGTAAAATGTACCTTCTTAACCATTTTTAAATGTACAGTTCAGTGGTGTTAAATACATTCACGTTGTTGTACAGCCATCACCACCATCCATCCTCATAACTTTTCATCTTGTAAAACTGAAACTCTGTACCCATTAAACAGTAACTTTCCATTCTGTGCTCCCCCCAACCCCTGGCAACCACCATGATACTTTATTGTTTTGCCTACTCTAAGTACTTTATATGAGTGGAATTATATAGTATTTGTCTTTTTGTGCCTGACTTATTTCACTTAGCATAGTGTGCTCAAGGTTCACCCGTTTGTAGCATATTGCAGAATTTCCTTCCTTTGTAAGGTTAAATGATATTTCATTGTATGTATATACCACATTTTTTTATCCACTCATCAGTTGATGGATAGCTGGGTTGCTTCCATGTTTTAGCTACTGTGAATAATGCGGCTATGAACATGAGTGTACAAAGATCTTTTCAATACCCTGCTTTCATTTCTTTTTGTGTATGTACTCAGAAGTGAAATTGTTGCATCATATGATAATTCTGTTTTTAAGTTTTTGAGAAACCACCATACTGTTTTCCACAGGAGCTGTACCATTTTACATTTCCACTAGTAATACACAGGGGTTCCAACTTCTCCACATCCTTGCCAATGCTTATTATTTTCTGTTTGTTTGTTTATTTATTTATCTATTTATTCTTTCTTTATTTTTTAAAGTAGCCATCTTAATAGGTGGTATCACACTATAGTTTTCATTTGCATTTCCCTAATGATTGGTGACATTGAGCATCTTTTCATGGCATTTCATATTGGTAATTTGTATATCTCCTTTGGAGAAATGTCTTTTCAAGTCCTTTTTCCAGTTTTGAGTTGTGCTGGTTTTTTGTTATTTTTGTTGCTGTTGTGTGGATTTTTAGAAGTTCTTACATATTCTGGATAATAATCACTTATCAGATATATGACTTGCGAATATTTTCTTCTATTCTGTGGGTTGCCTTTTTACTCTGTGGGTAGTATCTTATGATGCCCAAAAGTCTTAATTTTCATGAAATCAAATTTGTCTTGTTTTTCACTTTTTTAATTTGTGTCTTTGGTGCCCCCCATCCAAGAAATTATTACTAAATTCAGTGTCATGATGCTTTTGCCCTTTGTTTCTTCTAAGAGTTTTATTATTTTAGGTCTTACATTTAGGTACTTATCCATTTTGAGTTAATTTCTGTATATGATATTAGGTATGTGGATATCCAGTTTTCCCAGCACCATTTGTTCAAAAGGCTTCTTTTTTCTCATTGAATGGTCTTAACACCCATATCAAAAATCATTTGACCATATGTGAGAGTTTACTTCTAAGCTCTCTGTTTCTGTCTTTATGCCATTGCCACACTATTTTGTTTTCTATAGCTTTGTAGTAAAATATGGAAATCAGGAAGTGTGAATCCTCCAGTTTTTCTGTTCTTTTTCAAGATTGTCTTGGCAATTCAGGGTCCCTTGAGATTCCATGTGAATTTTAGGATAGGTTTGTCTCTGTACAAAAGTCACTGGGATTTCGATATAAGCATTGCATGGAATCTGTAGATTGCTTTGGGTAGTATTGACATTTTAGCAATATTAAGTCTTTCAGTATATGACCATAGATGTGTTTCCATTTACTTATGTCTTCTTTAATTTCTTTCAGCAATATTTTGTAGTTTTCATTGTATAAATCTCTCACCTCCTTGGTTAGGTTATTTCCTAAGTATTTTATTCTTTTCTATGCTACTGTAAATAGAATTATTTTTGTAATTTCCTTTTCAGATTGTTCATTGTGTATAGAAATGCAACTGAGTTTTGTCTTTGACTTTGTATCCTTCTACTTTGCTGAATTCATTTATCAGTTCTAACAGCTGTTTTTGGTGGAGTCTTTAGGGTATTCTACGTATAAGATCACATTACCTGCAAACAGAGATAATTTTACTTTGTCCTTTTCAGTTTGAATGCCTTGTATTCTTTTTTTTTTACCTAATTGCTCTGGCTAGGGCTTTCAGTACTATATGGAATAGAAGTGGAGAAAGTGGGCATCCTTACCTTGTTCCTGATCTTAGAGGAAGAGCTTTCAGTCTTTGACCATTGAGTATGATGTTTGCTGTGGGTTTTTCATACATGGCTTTTATTATGTTAAGGTAGTTTCCTTCTATTCCTATTTAGTTGAGTGTTTTTATCATGAAAGGATGTTGTATTTTGTCAAAAGCTTTTTATGCATCAAGATGATCATGTGAGTTTTTCGTTTATTTTGTTGATGTGGCATATTATTGGGTTGGCCAAAGAGTTCTCTTGGTTAATGAATATGTTGAAATATTGGTGAAAATGAAAAATGTTTCTTTTAGTTTTACTTAAACTCGAATGAACTTTTTGGCCAACCCAATACATTAATTTTTGTATGTTATACTCTCCTTACAATTCAGGAATAAGTTCCACTGTTTACTATGGAGCCATAAATTTTAAAATAAAAATGTGATTATATTTTCTTTTTTTAAAAATATTTTTTTTAATTTAATTTTATTTATTTTTGGGTGCATTGGGTCTTCATTGCTATTCATGGGCTTTCTCTAGTTGTGGCGAGCAGGGGCTACTCTTTGTTGCCGTGTGCAGGCTTCTCATTGTGGTGGCTTTTCTTGTTGCAGAGCACGGGCTCTAGGCATGTGGGCTTCAGTAGTTGTGGCACGTGGGCTCAGTGGTTGCGGCATGTGGGCCCAGTAGTTGCAGCACATGGGCCCTAGAGCACGCAGCCTTCAGTAGTTGTGGCGCACAGGCTTAGTTGCTCCGTGGCATTTGGGATCTTCCCAGACCAGGGCTTGAACCCATGTCCCCTGCATTGGCAGGCGGATTCTTAACCACTGCGCCACCAGGGAAGCCATGATTATATATTCTTTATTAAAAGAATGTTACTTTTTGTTGTTGTTATTAAGAGACCATGATGATTTGTTGCCTTTTTGGGTTGGGGTTGCATTTATTTTTAAAAATGTCATTAAAAGTAAACTAGAAAAAATTTAACAGATCTTGTGGCTAGGGGAAGATACCTAAAATTTATGTTCATTTTGAGTAAAAGAAGAGAGGTGATGCAAAATTATTAGGGGGTATATTGAAACTTATGGTGTTTCCTGATTATTGAAAAATCAGGTAGCTTTCTTGAGTATGCAGTTAGATCAGAAATCTACAGGTTTTTATATAGTTAACCCTCACATATAGGTAGCTCCGAGAGTCACCTGTTTAGAAAAGACAAGTATTTATAAGAATTCTCCTATTTTAAAAATGTACTTCCCTGGTGGCGCAGTGGTTGAGAGTCCGCCTGCCAATGCAGGGGACACGGGTTCGTGCCCTGGTCCAGGAAGATCCCACATGCCGCGGAGCAGCTGGGCCCGTGAGCCATGGCCGCTGGGCCTGCGCGTCCGGAGCCTGTGCTCCGCAACGGGAGAGGCCACAACAGTGAGAGGCCCGTGTACTGCAAAAAAAAAAAAAAAAAATGTACGTAAAGAGGACAAAGGTTGGGTGTGAAAAGTCAATTGGCATAACGTTATAATACAACATCAAAAATATTACTGAAGGTCAAATATTAGAAAAGGGATGAATAGCTAGCATCTGGCAATACAGATTCCATTTGCCAAAGAGCAAGGCATAAATTTTTAAGACAAATATCATATATTTCCTAAAGTTTATTAGAATTTCATGTACATACTTACTTCTGAGTTCTCAAATAGAAGATTGAACTTCTTGATGGCAAGGATCATTTTAGATTTTGGTGCTTTCTGAAGTAAATATTCCTACAGCAAGTATTATTACTTGCTGAATGAATGACTTAGTCCCACCCATTAGTGGGCTACTTTGAGTTCACTAGAGCACATTTCATCCATGGATTCTTCAAGATTGTCAGGGCAAGAAGTAGGAAGTCAGTTTTCTGAAATCATGAGAAAATAGAATTAGAACTGTGAAAGCTGTACTCCTTATAGAACTCTTAAGCAAAATTGACCTTGAACATTTAGTCTAATGCCTGTTGTTTTTTTGTAAATAGGAAAATGGAGACCCAGAGAGGTGAGGTGATATGCTTTTAGTCACACAAATAGCTGGAGACGTGTTATGTAGTGCTCATTTTACTCATCATCCTGCCTCTCTTCCTCATGGGATCATTGCTTGATCTTAGGGTTGGAATAAAGTTAAATTGCTCAATTTAAAATTGTTGATTTACAAAACTCAGTTTTAATTTCTTTTTCAATTGATTTTAAGTTAAAACAGGATACTATTGAAATGGTATGAGATATGATCTTAATTTTCAAACAGATGCAAAAAATATGCTAATATTAAATATATAGCTAGAAAAATCTAAGAAATTATTTTTTATTTTTCAACAGCCTCAAAAATTTTTATTTGGCTTAATTTAAAATGTACAATATTTAGGGCTTCCCTAGTGGCACAGTGCTTGAGAGTCTGCCTGCCGATGCAGGGGACACGGGTTCGTGCCCTGGTCTGGGAGGATCCCACATGCTGTGGAGTGGCTGGGCCCGTGAGCCATGGCCGCTGGGCCTGCGCGTCCGGAGCCTGTGCTCCGCAGTGGGAGAGGCCACAGCAGTGAGAGGCCCACGTACCGCAAAAAAAAAAAAAAAAGTATAATATTTAAATAAGACCCAAATTTTTACAAACTTTAGATAGATATGGACCTTAGATTTCTTGTTTAAAATCTAAGGACCCTAAAATGTGAATTATATTCGGCTCTGGAGGATTTCATTTAATAATCTTATTTACAGGTATAATTGGTGAAGTTCAGAAATACCAAACAGTTTTCTTTTTTTTTTCATGAGCACTACTGAGCCTAGAAAATTAGCAAAAAAAACTTGTTCAATATACTGTTTTAGAAATGGAATAATTTAAAATAAAAATAGGAATCAAACATATAATTATTTACTTTTGGATATTTGATGTAAAGCCATGTTAAGAGAGTTGAAGCCATGTTTAAGAGACTCAAAGTGGTTTTAAGTTATACAGGAAGTATACCTCTTTGCTCTAATTTTTTTTCTTCCTAGAACATTTTCTGCTCATTTTATTACACTAACTTCATCCTGAAGTTAGTATCTTTAGCCCCTTAAGACAGAGGAGACACCTATTGGGATCTGGTTCGCCATGAGTCTCTTGTGCTTCAGCACATCTTCTGAGCCAGAGGCATTGGCAGCTTTTGTTGAGGGCAATCTTGTCAAGGAAATTTGCATAGCAAACAGCCTGGGAAGATAGAAATTGTATTACCATAAGGACAGAGGGCAGATTTCCTTGCTGTCCAGGATAGTCAAGATAATCCCTCTGGGGAGTAGGTGGGGTACATTTGCTTGCAACTCCTTTAAAATATTGGTGTTTCATAAGCTTCAGCTTTCTTCTCCTGTAATGTAACTCACTGTATGTGCAGGCATCATCTGGCTCTCCTTGTATTGCCCTTTAGGGATTAGAGCTTTGGGAACCAATGCAAAAGATGATACAGTGGCTACTGCTATTGTTTTGAGGAGTAAACTTTTCTTTGTCTGTGACCCAGGAGTGTCATATTTTCTGCCAGGATTATTTGATGCTGGCTCACCAAATATCACTAACACAACCTATTGATAAAACAAAGCTGAGTTTATTGCTTACTGCAGTAAAGGAGAACACCACCTTGACAGAACTTTGGTAGTGCCTTAGAGGGGCAAAGTCAAGGTAAAAAATTTAGAATTTGAAGTTTGATTTAATTTGAGTTTGCAGTGGTGGTGATCGGGCTTGATTAAGAGTGAATAAGTATCATGATATAACAATTTACAGTAGAATTGGTCAAAACAGCAATGCAAGGATTTTAAAAACTGTTGATGCTTTCTGTTGAAGAGTTGATGCGTCTTTCCTGAAGCTTCTGTAATGAACAATCAAGTTATGTCCCTGCAAGAATCTCCTGGAATAGTAGAGTATGCTAATGAAGGCATTGGACTAGTAAAGTCAGGCTAATGTACACAGAAAGATGTGTGTGTGTGTAGGTGTATTAGTTTCCTAGGGATACTATAACAAATTACCACACAATTGGTGGCTTAAAATAATAGCCCCTAGGGGAAGAATTCTTTCCTCTCTCTTTTAGCTTCTGGTATTTTTAAGCAAGCCTTGGTGTTTCTTGGCTTGTGGCAGCATAACTTTAATCTCTGCCTCCATCTTTACATGGTGATCTTCACTCTGTATCTGTGTCCAAATTTCCCTCTTTTTATAAGGATGCCAGTCATTGGATTAGGGCCCACCCTAATCCGGTATGACCTCATGTTACCTTGATTACATCTGCAAACACCCTGTGTCCAAACAACGTCAAATTCACATGTTCTAGTGTTTATAAATTTTTGGGGGACAGTATTCAATGCAGTACAAGGAGTATATGGTTTCGATCCTCAGTGTTCAATCTGTGTGTGGCTAGATGGTTTTGGTTCTCAGTATCCATGAAACTGTCATGGCCGATTGCTTAGCTTGCATGTAGGAATCTCAGGCTCATCAGAGTTCTTGACAACAGCATGACGTGTAGTGAAAAGTATACCAATATGGAAATCAAGGTGCCTTAGTTGTAGTTGCTGTCCTGCTGTTAACTAGCTTGGGAAAGTTACTGTCTTTTCCAACTGTTAGTTTCTCAATGGGTAAAATGGGACGTCTGGAAGAAGAAAAGAGGAATGGATCTCTGAGGGCCTTTCTAGCTCTCAGGTTCTAAAGTTATGTAATTGTTGAGCGTCTGCTATATACCATATTGGTATTCATTTTGTTGGAGTGAAATAATTGAAAAAAGAAATAGAATGCTTAAGTGCTGACCTGATAGATTCTGACTTGGGAATGTATTCTGACTTAATTTATGCTTTGGGTGAAGATCATTAATGAAGACATTAGGTAAACATGGAATTAGCCCATCTCTCTGACTTACATATTTTATTTTTCAGTTTGAATATTGTATTTAGAAGGGAGACATTCTTCAGGTCAGTTAATTCATTTAAAGTTAGAAGAATGTGTTGTTGCTGCACTGTCTCAGCTGAGTTCAGAAAATGAAATAACCTTTTCTGAAGTGAGCATGATGGTAGGGTATGGATGTACTTGATTTCTTTTATGGTTCACAGCCTTCACTTTCTATGTAGTGTTTATTTTTTTGATTTATAGATGCTTGAGAACCTAGAGGAATCCTTTCCCCTCCTCCCCAGCTACTCCTGCAGCTCCATAGAAAAAAAGGAAGGAAGGAAAAACCATGTTGAACACATATTTTCCTTTTCTTTATTTTTTCTTGAAGTATAATTGACTTACAGTATTCTATTGGAAGATGATTGTTTATTCGGTTTCTTTGATCAATACAGGCCTATTCAGATGATCTGTTTCTCCTTATGTGTGCTTTGGTAGATTGTGCCTTTCAAAGAATTGGTCCATTTCTTCTAAGTGAGCAAATTTGTGGGCATAGAGCTATTCATAATATTTCTTTATTATCATTTTAATGTTTGTAGGATTGCTAGTGATGGCCCCTCTTTCATATCTGATATTAGTAATTTGCTTCTTTTTTCCTTTTCTCCTTGGGAAGCTTGGCTAGGGGTTTATTCATTTTGTTGATCTTTTCAAAGAATCAGCTTTTAGTTTTGTTGATTTTCTCTACTGTTTACCTGTTTCCAATTTCATCGATTTCTGCTCTGATTTTTATTATTTCTTTTCTGCTGCTTATATTGAACTTAATTTGTTCTTCTTTTTCTAGTTTCCTAAGGCAGAAACTTGGGTGATTGACTTTAGCTTTCTTCTGTTTAAATATATGCGTCCAGTGTTATATAAGTTTCTCTCTCAGACAGAAAATGTAGTATGGCATTTGCTGTATCCCACAAGTTTTGATGCTTTATTTTCATTTTTATTTAGTTAAAAAAATTTTTAAAAAATTCCTCAGCACTTTGTTTGACTCATGTATTATTTGTGTATGTTGTTACTCTCCAAATATTTGGGGATTTTCTGGCTATCTTCTGTTATTATTTTCTAGTTTAATTTTATTGTGGTCTGAGAGCATAGTTCCTATAATGTGTTATTTTAAATTTCTTAAGGTGTGTTTCCTGGTCCAGAATGTAGTCTGTCTTGGTGAATGTTCCCTTTGACCTTGAGAAGAATGTGTATTCTGCTGTTGTTGGATGAAGTAGTCTATAGATGTCAATTAGATCCAGTTGACTGATGGTGCTATTCAGTTCTATGATATTTTACTGATTTTCGGCCTGTTGGTTCTGTTAGTTACTCATAGAGGGGTATTGAAATCTCCAGATATAATAGTGAATTTATATATTTCTTTTTGCAGTTCTACTAGTTTTTAACCTCAAGTATTTTGTTCTGTTGTTAGCTGCATGTGTATAAGGATAGTTATATCTTCTTGGAGAATTGACCCTCTATCATTACATACTGTTTCTACTTATTGCTGGAAATTTTCCTTGCTTTGAAGTCAGCTTTTTCTGAAATTAATATAGCTACTCTAGTTTTCTTTTGATTAGTGTTAGCATAGTGTATCTAACTTCATCCCTTTTCCTTTAATAGATCTATGCCTTTATAAGTGGGTTTCTTGCAGACAAGCTATAGTTGGGTCTTGTCTTTTGCTTCATGCTAATTGGTATATTTAGATCACTGACATTTAAAGTAATTATTGATATACCTGAATTAATATTTACCATATTTTTAACTGTTTTCTAGTCCTTGCTCTTGTTCTTGGGTTTTTGGTTTCCTTTTTCTTTATTTTGGCCTTCCACTCTGTTTGTGCTTTCTCTCATTTTAATTGAGCATTTTATATTGTTCCATTTTCTATCCTATCTTAGTATATCATTATATTTCTTAAAAAACTTTTTTTTTAGTGGTTGCTCAGAGTATGCAATTATACATTTATAGCTAATCCAAGTTCATTTTCAAATAACACTACACTGCTTCATGGATACTACAAGTACCTTATAACAGAGTATTCCCAATTCCTCTCTCACATGCCTTATAGCATTTCTGTCATTCATTTAATTTATCTGTAAACTGTGATCACAAAATATATTGCTTTGAACACATTGTCTGTTAGATTAAGAATAAGAAAAATAAGAGATTTAATTTTACCTTTGTATATTCCTTCTCTTATGCTCATCATTTCTTTATGTAATCCATGTTTCTGCCTATGTAATTTTCTTTCTGTCTGAAGAACTTCTTTTAACATTTCTTGCTAGGCAGGTCAGTAGGTTTTCAGTTCTCTCAATTTTTGTTTGTCAGAGAAAGTATTTCTTTTACACTTTTGAAGGATAATTTTGCTGGATACAGAATTCTAGGTTGGTTGTTTTTTTTTTTTTAACACTCAGTATTTCACTCTACTAATTTTGCTTGCATGGTTTTTGAAGAGAAGTTCAATGTAATTCTTATTTTGCTCCTCTCTAGGTGGGTTTATTTTTCCTTCTCTCTGTTTTTTTTTCTTGATTCTTTTCCGATTTTCTCATCTATTCTTCTGTAGTTTTATTATGATATGCCTGGGTATAAGTATTTTAGTATTTATCCTGCTTGATGTACACGGAGCTTCCTGCATCTGGTTTGGTGTCGTATTACCAAAGGCATTCTTTTTGTTATAGTGTTGTTGATTTGTAACATTTCCGTTTGATCTTTTCTTAGAGTTTCCATATCTCTGCTTGTATTACCCATTTGTTCTTACATGTTGTTCACTTTTTCCATTAGAGCCCTTCGCATATTTACCATAGCTATTTTTAACCCAGTGATAGTTCTAAAACCTCTGCTGTATATGAGTCTGGTTTTGAGGCATGCTTTGTTTCTTCAGATTGTGTTTTTTGCCTTTACAATGCTTTGTAATTTTTTTGTTGATATCCAGACATGATATATTATATAAAAAAGAGGAGGTAAATAGGCCTTTAGTGTGAGGTTTTATGTTTATCTGACTAGGAGTTAGGCTGCATTTACTATTTGCTGTAGCTGTGGTGTCAGAGGCTAATATTTCTTGTAGTGTCCTTGTTTTGGTTTGCTGTGTTGTCTTTGGGTTGCATAGAGAATCCTTAAATAGGGTCTCAAACTTTTCCTTTACCTGTAATCCTCTGTTATTGTACAGGAGTTGTATTGATGTGGAGGTAAGGTGGTGGGAGTTCTGTAGTACTGTGATTAGGTCTCAGTTTTTTAAGCCTGATTTGGGTATCTCTTCCCCTGTTTGAAGGGTAGAGGGAGCTGGAATTAGGTACTTCCTTTATCCCAGGTTGGCTAGACACTGTAAAGTCCTGGTATGTTAGGCTCTGTTAAAATAGGTTTTTTTTGTTTATTTTTTCAGGCAGTCCTTTTTAAGAAGAACAGAGAGCTTTGGGTATATTTAAAAATGATTACTTTTCCCCTCCCCCTGCTGGAAACAAAGAAATTTTTCTCAGATTATCACAGTTGAAAACGTGGTAGGGCTTCTGGAGGTAAAACTCAAGAAACTGTTGGGACCTTTCAAAGACTGAGTCCCCTCACAGGTTTTCCTTCTAAGCTAGTCTACACTGAGTCTCCAGCAATTCGTCATTTACTGTTTAAAGTGTTCCTACTAATATCGGCTCCATCTGAGGGTTTATCTTCCTGGGCTTTTGCTTCTTGCACACTGCTATTCTCTGTATCTACCTGTCTCTCTCTCTAGTTTTCAGGGTGGAGGTTTGCTCTCTGGCTTTAATTCTCTGACAGATTTAAGAAGAGTGGTTGATTTTCTTTTTTTCTTTTCAGCTTTTTTATTGTTGTAAGGACAAGGTTGATGAATTCCAAATTCTTTACATGCTGGACCTGATTGAAGATTAGTTTTGAATCTTTTCCACAGTTTCGTAATGGTAAAGACTTGGTACAAAACACTTTGCCTGATTTGGCAGTATTACTCATTTGGAATGTGATTTCCTTCTGGCATCAGGTTTGTACATTTTGAGGTCATGCATTGTAATTTGCAAGAACGAGTAAAGAACTTTTCTAGAGGGAAGTTGATACTAGGACTGACTTACGTTATTGGTGAGATGGCTTGTTCTTAGCCCATTTACTGTTATTCTGTTGGCAAGTGTATTTGGGGGCGACAGCCACCTTTGTTTCCTATGTTGATAGTCAAAGTTTCATTTTTATATGTGTATACCTTACAAAAAATACCAGATTTTTACAGCCTGTTTGGGAATAGGGTCATGTCAAATTACACTAATTTGCACTCTGATAAATATACTGATGATGCTAAGAGTGGTTATTAAAACCTTGTGCTGATACTTTGTATTTATGTAACCAATTAATTGGATGACCTATTTAGACTGGGTGTCTTAATTTAATTAGTACATTGCTCACTAATTATTTTTATGAGTAGAATAGGGTAATGTTAATCCTTAAATTTTCTGTGATGTGTTAAAAAACTTAATGCGCGTCACGAGTATTAGATATCTTGGTAGAAATTGAGACATAAAAAGAGAAATTGGTCTAAATTATACATAAAATGTAGTTTTCTTTATTTTCTTTTGTAAAACATTCATATTAAAAAATTACTGTTACAGAAAATTTAGACAACTTCTTCTTAAAATAAGAGAATCACCCTAATTCCACCAGTGTAACATGACTATAGTTACCATGTGGGTGTATGTGCTTTCTAGTCCTTTTTTGTATAGATTATTGTACATAGTTGTGATCATAGTTTATTTTTAAATCTGTGCTTTTCTTTTTGCAATTAGTAGTGCGTTTTCTCATTCTGCATCATTGTGTTTTTAATAGTAATATTTTTTTCATTGAGAAAGGTATTATTAGGTTGATCAGACCTATCACTGTGATAAACTGTGTGTGCATTTAGCTTTTCTGTGTCTTTTTTTTTTTTAATAAATTTATTTATTTTTTAGTTTTGGCTGTGTTGGGTCTTTGTTGCTGCACACGGGCTAAGTGGTGAGCAGGGGCTACTCTTCGTTGCGGTGCCGGGGCTTCTCACTGGGTGGCTTCTCTTGTTGCAGAGCAGGGGCTGTAGGCGCGTGGGCTTCAGTAGTTGTGGCACTCGGGCTCCAGAGCGCAGGCTCAGTAGTTGTGACGCACAAGCTTAGTTGCTCTGCGGCATGCGGGATCTTCCCGGAGCAGGGCTTGAACCCACGTCCCCTGCATTGGCAGGCAGATTCTTAACCACTGCACCATCAGGGAAGCCCTAGCTTTTCCATGTCTTTTGGTTTAGCTTTTCTCTGTGCTGTTTCCTTGCCTGGATTTTCAGAGGTCTCAGTCTCTCTTTCTTTTAGTTTCTCTGTCTTTCTTTTAAGGCATATTTTATGTATTTCATGTTCTCTCCCACAGGGCTAATTAACTTTTACTGGATCTTGAAAAATGGATTTTTTTCCTCATATGATTAGAAAACAATGCTTTAGGGCTTATACTGCCAAAGTGATTCACACAGTTCTAGTCGAAAAAATTGAAAATTTGTAACTAGGTGATAAAAATGATCTCTTAGATATGTCAAACTTGGTATTCTAGACTCTCACCCTTAGGTTGTAAGTTGTGTTTAGTCAAATAATTTAATATTTTATGTTGTACTTACAAATTGGATTTTTCTTACCTCATGTTTGTGGGTTTAATTTGACATCTTTGTCAGGATTCCTTATTAGATTTCTCTGTAGGCTTCTGACTTTTCCTCTGTCCTGTGACTTTGTGTTTAGAGTTGAATTGAGTCTAGTCATTTGAATGGAAAGTCAGTACTAACAGAAACTTATAGAAACTTCTACTGAGTCTGATGATTCTGAACCCACCTAATTCTTTATGCACAATCTTCAGCAACTTCTTAGCAACCATTAGTTAATTTTCATTGTAAATTATACACTAGATAATTGAATGTTTTTTAAATGGGGCAATTGTTAATTGAACTTTTATTGTGATTCAGGTACTCTGTTGAGTGCCCTAGACAACCACATGGATAAGATATGAATTAAAGTCTTGAGGAGGCAAAAGTCCAAAGGAAAGACAGAAGTCTCTACAGTTACGACAAATAGGGAACTGTGCTCATATAAAATATGCTTTGTGAACATAGGGAGGGAGTAATGATATCCCCAGAGTGGAAGATTAAGGAGTTTGAGAATGAATGGCACTTGAAGGAGATGACCGTTGAGTTGATTGCAGAGATATTTTTAAAGCTAAACTTCAAGTACCTGTTCTCCAAAGTTTCTTCAACTCTAGACTTCTCTGGTCAAGTTACAGTGTGCCATAGCATTCAGTCATGGATCTGTACAGAAAGAATTATTGCTTCTAACAAGGACCCTGATATTTTACATGGTTCAGGATCAACAAAGCAAAATTATATTTTTCTTGGCATATTATGCTTACTAGTAATATTACTATAACTACTGTACTACTGCTACTGCATCTACCTCTTCCATTACTATTACTACTGTGTTGTTAGTACAGTGCTATTTCTAACGCTATTACTGCTACTCCTCCTGTTCCTTCTACTACTACTGCTGCTGCTGCTGCTACTTTTACTAGATGATACTTGTTTTTACTGGGGACAACTTTATATTCCTTACAGATTTAAGATGGAAGATTAGATCAAGTTTTAGGCATGATTTTCAAGAGAAAAAAGTGACTATTTCACAAAAACTTAATAAAATTACCCTCATTTTCAAAAAGTATTCGGATAATTCAAGTTCTAGTTATGAATGGTTACCCTGTGTTTTCCCTTTCTTTATGTTTCTTGGTAACTCTTATTTTATGAATGATAATATGGTTAAACTTTTATAATTAGACTTATTCCAAATAAAAATCAACCTAGATGTAAAGCTTTTCTCTAGTTAAATATAAGCGCTTTTTTTGTTGTTATTCCTGAGGATTCTTAGTACTTCTCTGAGCATTCAGGTCAATCAGGATGTTTATGTGAGTTCTAGAATTGCTCTAAAGAGTGTAAGCTGTGGAGTAAGGCAGATGTGGTCTGATTCCTGATTTGGATTTACTAGCTGTGCTTGGATAGTTAACTTAGATGTTGAGTTTGCCAAGACTAGATTCTAGGAAGCCCCATTTTATTTAGTTATTTATTCATTGAGCATGTTTTTTTGCATTGTTTTAACTTTAGTAAAGTACATAAGACCATTCTATTTCTTTGCATATGTACCTATATAGAGAATATTGTTTATAGAATGACCTGTTCTGGGTGTGCCTTTCTGACCTGAAGCTAATTTAGTGCTGAAAAATTTTGGAAGAACCCTAATATTGTAAAAGAGTAGTACAGAAGAAACAGGCTCTTGGTTTATGTTTAAATTCTGTCATAGAATGAGACCACAGGTTGGTTAGGTTTCCCTATGTGATGTAGGCATAATCCTATAGCAAGGGTTGATGAGAGAAACTCTTCACAGCTTCTAGTCTGAGTAAGTTGACTCACTTGGGATAAGTTAGAGGAATCTGAACTGTGTTGCCAAACTGTAGGGAGAGATGTCTTTTTTTTTAAAGTTCTGTATTTAAAAATATAGATGTCAGTGATAACTTATTTTAGATGTTATCAGTGATAACTGATGAAGGCAGCAGAAAGGTCAAGAGACAAATGTAGTCAAGTCTAGATTGTATCTCCTATAATCTTTTCAGTTAGGTTCTAGAACCAGGTCTGTAAAATGTTGAGGGACCTTCTAAGGGGACCTGATGATAGTCAAACGCTTGATGGCTTTGAGTTTTCTTTGTCTTTTTTCTTGGGCAGTGGAGGTTGGAAATGCATTAACAGTCACAGAAATCTTTGTTTGTATGTTTAATGTTCTGAAAAGAGATATTCTACCCTCCACCCTAGATAGTATCTATCTTAGATACTTAGATTTTTAGAACAATGGTGTTACTGTGTTTTAGGTTCTGAGTTCCTGACTTGAGGGAATATGATATAGGCAGCTGCAGAATAGAAGATAAATCTTATCTTAAAAATATTGATTACTTCCTGTGCACTACTACCAGGTAGTAGTAGTGCTTCATAATACAGGCATGTTCTTAAAAATCCTAGGAGAGTTATCCTTTGGTGATAGTTTAATTTATTGTATACACTTTGTAGTTTAGGAGTTGTAAAAAACTGCTACGTGGGAAAGGGGATGGCTTAAAAACGTTTGTTTCTTTTACATACCAGTAGATTACTTGACAGTTTGATTAATTGTAATTGAAAGTAAGAGTTTTTAATTGATCTAATTTTAGATTCTAGAGAATGCTTTATAGAAATACTTGGTTAGTCAATTAATACAGTGGTGGACTTCCCTGGTGGTCCAGTGGTTAACACTCCATGCTTCCACTGCAGGGGGCACGAGTTCGATCCCAGGTCGGGGAAGTTCCACATGGTGTGTGGTGCGGCGAAAAAAAAGAAAATTACAATGGTACTTTTCATACATATTGTTAAATTAAAGTCAGAATTTGTGGAGTGATAGTGTTATACAGTGACACTTTATCAAGAAGATTGTATTAGTTGCCAGCCTCAGATAAGCTTTTCCTGATTACTCAGTCTGAAATAAGCATCTTGTAACTTTTTGTCACATTATCTTATGTATAACAGTCTTGTTCCCCCTCTGTGTGTGTGTCTGTGTGTGTGTACACATATGTGTATGTGTTTGTTTATTGATTATTTTCATGCTGGAATGAAAGTTCTATGAGGAACGTTTTTCTTCTTTTTCAAGAAAACCTTTATTAAATGCCTAAATGCACAGGGCCTGAACTATGTACGCGCTATTAAAGGCTGGAGTGCCTGGCTAAAACCAGGAAAACTGCTGCTCCTTTTTCCTGTTCTCAGAGTTTCTACTGTTCATAGTTGGGCCAGTCCTATGGCATGCAAAGGAGGGGATAAATATCCCAGAGCAAGATTCTGGTGAAGGGGAATGAAGCCAGGGGTAAGGACACAGAGCCATTCCTTCCAGCCAACCCCTTAGGACATATCCTGAGCACCTAAAATATACCTCCTAACACAAAGAATAGGTGGTCAATAAGTATCTGATGGGGCTTCCCTGGTGGCGCAGTGGTTGGGAGTCCACCTGCCGATGCAGGGGACACGGGTTCGTGCCCCGGTCCGGGAAGATCCCACATGCCATGGAGCGGCTGGGCCCGTGAGCCATGGCCACTGAGCCTGCGCGTCCGGAGCCTGTGCTCCGCAACGGGAGAGGCCACAACAGTGAGAGGCCCGCGTACCGCAAAAAAAAAAAAGTATTTGATGAATGGAGGATTTCCTTTTCTTTTCTTTCTTCCTCCTCCCCCCTCCCCCTCCTCCTCCTCCTTACTCCTCTAGCAAGGGTCAGATTTGAGTGAAATATAAATAACTTTAATTCATTTTCATAAAGACTGTGCCAGGAGAATATTTCTGCATGCTAAAAGAATACCTTTTAACACTTTAAAAGTGAAGAATTAAGAACTCATTAGTTTTAAGGCTTGCTGGTTTTCATCACTGTAACCTATTAAAGGAAAATATAAATCGTGATAATTAAATTGAGAATTCAAGAGAAATTTTGGTTGATGAAGTGATAATAGATTTGTGATAAAATTATAAATATAATTAAAATTTTAGAAAAACTTGAGTACCATGAAATCACTAAAAGAAAAAAGTTAAGGGAAAAATCTCTGAAGTAGACCTTTATTCTAGAATCTGGAGGAGAAAAGGAGTATAAAGTAGGCTTTAAGTAGGATAGGGATTGCCAAAGCATGCCAATCTAGGCTAAATGACAGCCAGGAAAAATGCCCTAGAACAGATGTTAGATGGAGGAACCCAGAAGTAATACCTTCAACTTGCTGTTGAATTAGATTGTGTTGGATCCATCATGGACTCTCCTTAAGGCCATTGACTAATAAGTTCAGTTTGTTTAGTGCTATCTTCAGTGTCCAACACAGTGTCTGACACTTAGTATTCTCTGCATAAAATTTTTTCCTGAGAACTGCATTAATCTGTAGGTAGTAAATTCCTGAGAACTGATTTCAGACACTTGAGAGGTGTCTTCATTCCCAGATTGTGGTAGGTTTTTAGCCATGTATAATTAAACAAATTTTTTTCTCTTAACCTTTTGGGGTGAAGGATCAGAACTTGTGCCTATGGCCCTTGCTAATACAGTTGACCCTTGAACAATGCAGGGTTCAGGGGCACTGACACCTCCTCCCAGTCTATACAGTTGAAAATCCTCTAAGTAAATATCATAAGTTTACATTGTCTGTTTACAAGATGAACCTGAATTGTCTGTCAGTATCTACATCAATATTATCTTATATGATACAAAACACTGTAGATGTAATATCTGATACTAACACTAGACATCAAAAATGAAAAGATAGTATGAAAAAGAAATTCATATTTATTTACAGCTATAACAGTTCATGCATTGATAACAAAGAGGCAGCAGTATTATTACTTTATGGTAGCCTAGTGTAATTGATATGATTGCTTCATGGTAGCCTAACCTATACACTAATGAATGAATCATTATAAAATTTTTATGGCATACAGTGTTTCAGTCATATTCATAATACAATATTAGAAACATTGTTACATTAAAAACACCCTACTTACCTGTGGCGATAAGCAGTTTCTCCAATTATGAGAGAGTGGCATCCTGTATGGTAATGTAATTCTTTGAAAGCAAAGTTATAAAACAGTAAGAAAATGAACACATTATTAATTTTATTTTAAATACCACTCACCTTATGCCTATGTAAGGATAGGCTATGCACTTCAATACAAGTTTTGCACGATGTTCTACACAATGAATACTTGGGTGATGTTGATGATAATGATACAAAAAATCTCATACAGTTCTTGCTGTACAGTTATTAAGTTTTCCACAGGAAGACCACACGTACACCTTAGATGAGTTTTCTTTTTTATATTCTTTTCCATCATAGATTATTACAAGTATTGAATGTAGTTCCCTGTGCTATACAGTAGGACCTTGTTTATCTATTTTATATATGATTGTTTGTATCTGCTAATCTCAGACTCCTAATTTGTCCCCCCCCCCATTCCTCATTGGTAATCATAAGTTTGTTTTCTATGTCTGAGTCTGTTTCTGTTTTGTAAATAAGTTTATTTGCATCATATTTAATATTTCACATATAAATGATATCATATGATATTTGTTTTTTTGTCTGACTTACTTCACTTAGTATGATAATCTCTAGGTCCATCCATGTTGCTGCAAATGGCAGTATTTCATTCTTTCTTACAGCTGAGTAGTATTCCATTGTGTATATATATACCACATCTCCTTTATTCATTCATCTGTTGATGGACATTTAGGTTGCTTCCATGTCTTGGCTATTGTAAATAGTGCTGCTGTGAACATTGAGGTGCATGTATCTTTTCAAATTAGTTTTCTCTGGATATATGCCCAGAAGTGGGATTGCTGGATCATGTGGCAATTCTATTTTCAGTTTTCTGAGGAACCTCCATACTGTTTTCCACAGTGGCTATACCAATTTTCAGTCCCACCAACCGTGTAGGAGGGGTTCCTTTTTCTTCACACCCTCTCCAGCAAAGTCTGTAGACTTTTCAATGATGGCCATTCTGACTGATGTGAGGTGATACCTCATTGTAGTTTTGATTTGCATTTCTCTAATAATTAGCAATCTTGAGCATTTTTTCATGTATCTGTTGGCCATCTGTATGTCTTCTTTGGAGAAGTATCTCTTTAGGTCTTCTGCCTGGTTTTTGATTGGGTTGTTTTTTGTTTTTGTTGTTGTTATTGAGTTGTATGAGCTGTTTATATATTTTGGAAATCAAGCCCTTGTGGGTCACATCTTTTGCAAATATTTTTCCCCAGTTCATAGGTTGTCCTTTCATTTTGTTTATGGTTTTCTTTGCTGTGCAAAAACTTATAAGTTTGATTATGTCCCATTTGTTTATTTTTTGCTTTTATTTCTATTGACTTGGAGACTGACCTAAGAAAATGTTATTATGATTTATGTCAGAGAATGTTTTGCCTGTGTGTTCTTCTAGGATTTTATGGTGCCATGTCTTGTATATAAGTCTTTAAGCCATTTTGAGTTTACTTTTGTGCATGGTGTGAGGGAGTGTTCTAACTTCATTGATTTACATGTGGCTGTCCAGCTTTCCCAAAACGATTTGCTGAAGAGACTGTCTTTTCTCCGTTGTATATCCTTGCCTCCTTTGTTGAAGATTAATTGTCCATAGGTGTGTGGGTTTATTTTGGGGCTCTCTAGCCTGTCCATTGATCCATATATCTGTTTTTTTGTGCCCGTACCATGCCATTTTGATTACTGTAGCTTTGTAGTATTGTCTGAAGCCTTGGGAGGGTTATGCCTCCAGCGTTGTTCTTTTTTCTCAGGGTTGCTTTGACAATTCTGGGTCTTTTATGGTTCCATATAAGTTTTAGGATTATTTGTTCTAGTTCTGTGAAAAATGTTATGGGTAATTTGATAGTGATAGCATTAAATTTGTAGATTGCTTTGGGTATTATTCTGACACTCCTTCTTCTATGTCTTCTTTCTCATTGTCTGGCACTGGTTTGGAAGCTCTTATCTCCATCAAGTCATCTTCTGTTAATTCCTTGGTGTTTCCAGTCTGTTAATTCCCAGTCTGTTAGCTGTTGAATTTCTCCAAGATCCATATCTTGAAACTCGTTACCCCCCTCACCCCCAACTTTCTTTTGCCATTTCTTTCATGATCTCTCACAGTTGCTTTCACGATTCCTTGATTGGCTTTGTCATAAATCCTGTGAAGTCATGCACAACATCTGGACACTGTTGTCTCCAGCAGGAACTTGTTGTTTTGGGTTTGATGGCTTTCACAGCTTTTTCTGTAACAGTGATAGTATTTTCAGTGGTGTAATTCTTTCAGACTTTCATGATGTGTCGGGTTCTCTTCCATCGTATTGACAGTGCTTTCCATAGAGGACTGTGTGTAATGAGCCTTAAGTGTCCTATTAGAGACGTATTTGGGGGCAAGTGGACTACTTTGACGCCTTTGGTGTTGAACTCATGGGGTTCTGGGTGACCATGGGCATTGACTTTTAAAGTTCTTTTGATATTGGACAATCACTTACTGGCAAGGCACTCCTTGACTTAAGGGACGAAGCATCAATGGAACTAGTCCAGAAAAAGGCTTCTCATTGTCCACGCCTTTTTGTTGTGCAATCAAAAGAGTGGCAGCTTGTGTTTATTTTTTCCCTTCAAGGTTAGGGGTTTAGCACCTTTATAGATAAGGACAGTCCTGATCACAGGTGCTTACTTCTCTTCCTTACGAGTAAATGTTCTTTATGGCTTTTCTCCCCCCACAGAATAGGGTTCTTTCATTTGCATTAAAACCTGTTCAGACAGATATTCTTTCTCCTTAGTGATTTTCTTAATGGTGTCTGGGAACTCGTCTGCTGCCTCTTGGTTGATGGAAGCTGCTTCTCCTGTTGTCTTGACATTTTTTAAGCCAAACTTCTTTCTAAAATTGTCAAACCATCCTTTGCTGGCATAAAAATTTCCAGCTTTAGGTCCTTTACCTTCCTTTTGCTTGAAGTTGTCATATAATGGTTTTGGTTTTTCTCAAATCATATTAGACTCTATAGGTATAGCAATCCTGCACCCACATAAAAGCTGAATTTTCAATATGTGATTAAAAAAAAAGGTAGTTTGCAAAAAGTGCAAGGTTTTTGTGCCTGCTGGCTTCATTGCAGCAATGACTTCATGAATTTTCTTTTCTTTTTTTACAATGGTTCTTACAGTGGATTCGTTTATCTTGAAATGGCGGGTCTTGGTAGTTGCAGACCTCAGTCTATGATGCATATCAAGCAATTCAACATTTTCTTGTAATGTCATGACTTTTCTCTGCTTCTTGGGAGCACTTACAGCATCACTAGTGGCACTTTGTTTGGGTCCCATGGTGTTATTCAAGGTTTATGGTACTGCCCTGAACATTATGAAAAATACACAGGAATAAAACAGATCACTTTTTACTGCAATATGCAATTTACTGGAGAGAGAAACTGCTCATGCAGAGATGATTGGCGTCACACAGCCTTTTAAGTGGATACTCAAAACACTTGAACTCACCACAATGGCAGTAGGAGGTGGCTACGAAATTATCATAGTAATACAGTATGTACTGCAGTTAATTTGATGCAGTTATGCTTTAATACTGCGTCTTTACATTTGTTTACATTTTCCACAACTGCGAATGGCACCATGTACTGTCTGTGTTTGTGTGCCTAAGCTTTGATAAATTTTAATGTTTTATAATGGATTTTTGTATATTTTATAGTAGTAAATGACAAAATAGATTAGTATATATATTTTATGCATTCATACTTAATTTTTTTTGATATTTCTTGGATGCCTAGTTCATCTGTGATTTTTTTTCAAATTGTCACAGATCTCCAAAAACTTTTCCAATGTATTTATTTAAAAAAATCCATGTGTAAGTTCACCCATGTTGTTCAAGGGTCAACTGTAATATGCTTTAAATTGTTTTCTGCTTTGTTCTTATCTATAGCTAGACCCTTATTTTCATGAAAGATAGAGGGCAAGCCTCTCTAGTGTTTTGAGTTCTGGTAGCCAAAGTTTGAGCCTTTGACCAGTGCACTAATACCATGGTAGAAAGTTTTGTATTTATTTTCTTAGCAGTGTTACCTTAAATAAAGTTCCAAAGGGTTTAATTGCCCTGCCAAAGAAATCTGTATTACTTAGTTATGTAAAGTTATGATGATTGCCTAAAGGGACGAGGAAAGAGTCATCAAAGCTTTTCTCTTGCAGTTATTGATTTCAAACTTTTTTTTGCATTGGTAGCAATGAAAAATCACTTAGTCCTTAATGGACTTGAAGAAACTCATGGAATTACTATTGCTTGTGTCTTCACGGAGTGAAAGAGTTAGATTAAGTTGCCCATTTACCAATGTAAATAAGAAAAGAACTTAGTCTAGATTTTTTTCTAGGCTTCTATTTCATTTACAGTTTTTTTTTTCTTTTCAAAGATAAACTCACCTTATTTTAATACATCCTAAAAATTGATGAGTATGGTTAATATGTTAGTGTGCCCCTCCTCCCAAAAAGCTATATTAAATCAATGATGGTGCTTTTAATGAAGAATATGACATAATATTAATAGTTTAATGTTATGTCAACTAAAACAATCTTCCCTGAGGGGGGAGGGGGTTAAAATTTACCACACAGTGATTATGCTTATGAAAGAATAAATAGGAGATTGGTTCAAGGTGGTGGAGTAGAAGGATGTGCGCTCACTCCCTCTTGCAAGAGCACCAGAATCACAACTAACTGCTGAACAGTCATCGATGGGAAGACACTGGAACTCACCAGAAAAGATACCCCACATCCAAAGACAAGGGAGAAGCCACAAAGAGTTGGTAGGAGGGGCATAATCACAATAAAATCAAATACCATAACTGCTGGGTGGGTGACTCACAGAGTGGAGAACACTTATACCACAGAAGTCCACCCACTGGAGTGAAGGTTCTGAGCCCCACGTCAGGCTTCCCAACCTGGTGTCTAGCAATGGTAGGAGGAATCCCCAGAGAATCAGACTTTGAAGGCCAGTGGGATTTGACTGCAGGACTTTGACAGGACTGGGGGAAACAGAGACTCCACTCTTGGAGGGCACACACAATGTAGTGTGTATAGCAGGACCCAGGGGGAA
The DNA here is from genome assembly GCF_039906515.1 of Pseudorca crassidens. Taxonomy (NCBI): domain Eukaryota; kingdom Metazoa; phylum Chordata; class Mammalia; order Artiodactyla; family Delphinidae; genus Pseudorca; species Pseudorca crassidens. The sequence continues at coordinate 36,793,869 of NC_090296.1, read as the reverse complement.
GGATCAGTGACGCCATAGCAGACTGAATCAGACCTACCTGCTAGTGTTGGAGGGTCTCCTGAAGAGGTGGGAGGTGTCTGTGGCTCACCGGGGCAACAAGGACACCAGCAGCAGAAGTTCTGAGAAGTACTCCTTGGCATGAGCCCTACTGGAGTCTGCCATTAGCCCCACCAAAGAGCCTGTAGGCTCCAGTGCTGGGTCGCCTCAGGCCAAGCAACCAACAGGGAGGGAAGCCAGCCCCACCCATCAGCAGATAGGCAGATTAAAGTTTTACTGAGCTCTGCCCACCAGAGCAACACCCAGTTCTACCAGTCCTTCCCATCAGGAAGCTTGTATAAGCCTTTTAGACAGCCTCATCCACCAAAGGGCAGACAGCAGAAGCAAGAAGAACTACAGCCTGTGGAAAGAAAACCACAATAACAGAAAAATAGACAAAATGAAAAGGCAGAGGAATATGTCCCAGATGAAGGAACAAGATAAAACCCCAGAAAAATAACTAAATGAAGAGGAGATAGGCAACCTTCCAGAAAAAGAATTCAGAATAATGATAGTGAAGATAATCCAGGACCTCGGAAAAAGAATGGAGGCAAAGATTGAGAAGATGCAAGAAATGTTTAACAAAGACCTAGAAGAATTAAAGAACAAACAAACAGAGATGAACAATACAATAATTGAAATGAAAACTACACTAGAAGGAATCAATAGCAGAATAACTGAGGCAGAAGAATGGATAAGTGTCCTGGAAGACAGAATGGTGGAAATCACTACTGTGGTACAGAATTAAGAAAAATGACTGAAAAGAAATGAAGACAGCCTGAGACCTCTGGGACATTAAACCCACCAACATTTGCATTCTGTGGGTCCTAGAAGGAGAAGAGAGAGAGAAACAACCTGAGAAAATATTTGGATAGATTATAGTTGAAAATTTCCCTAGCATGGGAAAGGAAATAGCCACCCAAGTCCAGGATGCACAGAGGGTGCCAGGCAGGATAAATTCAAGGAGAAACACACCGAGACACATAGTTATCACATAGTGACAAAAAATAAAGACAAAGAAGAATTATTGAAAGCGACAAGGGAAAAATGACAAATAACATACAAGGGAACTCCCATAAGGTTAACAGCAGTTTACATTTTCTTCTCAAGTGCACACAGAACATTCTCCAGGATAGATCACATCTTCAGTCACAAATCAAGCCTTGATAAATGTAAGAAAATTGAAATCACATCAAGCATCTTTTCTGACAACAATGCTATGAAATTGGAAATTAATTGCAGGAAAGAAAACATGAAAAACACAGACATATGGAGGCTAAACAATATGCTACTGAGTAACCAAGAGATCACTGAAGAAATCAAAGAGGAAATAAAAAATACCTAGAGACAAATGACAATGAAAACAAGATGATCCAAAACCTATGCGATGCACCAAAAGTGGTTCTAAGAGAGAAGTTTATAGCAATACAATCCTACTTGAAGAAACAAGAAAAATCTCAAATAAAAAATCTAACCTTACACCTAAAGGGACTGGAGAAAGAAGAACAAACAAAACCCAAAGTTAGTAGAAGGAAAGGAATCATAAAGATAAGAGCAGAGGGCTTCCCTGGTGGCGCAGTGGTTGAGAGTCCGCCTGCCGATGTAAGGGACGGGGGTTCGTGCCCTGGTCTGGGAGGATCCCACGTGCCGCGGAGCGGCTGGGCCTGTGAGCCATGGCCGCTGAGCCTGTGCGTCCAGAGCCTGTGCTCCACAACAGGAGAGGCCACAACACTGAGAGGCCCACGTACCGAAAAAAAAAAAAAAGATAAGAGCAGAAATAAATGAAATAGAAACAAAGAAAACAATAGCAAAGATCAATAAAACTAAAAGTTGGTTCTTTGAGAAGAAAAAGAAAATTGATAAACCTCTAGCCAGACTCATCAAGAGAAAGAGGGAGAGGGCTTCCCTGGTGGCGCAGTGGTTGAGAGTCCGCCTGCCATTGCAGGGGACATGGGTTCATGCCCCGGTCTGGGAAGATCCCACATGCTGCGGAGCGGCTAGGCCTGTGAGCCATGGCCGCTGAGTCTGCGCATCCGGAGCCTGTGCTCCGCAATGGGAGAGGCCACGACAGTGAAAGGCCCACGTACCACAAAAAAAAAAAAAAAAAAGAAAAGAAAAAAGAAGAGGGAGAGGACTCAAATCAATAAAATTAGAAATGAAAAAGGAGAAGTTACACCAGATATCGCAGTAATACAAAGCATCATAAAAGACTACTACAGGCAACTCTGTGCCAAAAAATGGACAACCTGGAAGAAATGGACAAATTCTTAGAAAGGTATAACCTTCCAAGACTGAACCAGGAAGAAATAGAAAATATGAACAGACCAATCACAAGTAATGAAATTGAAATTGTGATTAAAAATCTTCCAACGAACAAAAGTTCCAGGACCAGCTGGCTTCACAGGTGAATTCTATTAAGCATTTAGCGAAGAGCTAATACCCATCCTTTTCAAACTCTTCCAAAAAGTTGCAGAGGAAGGAACACTCCTCTGCACCCATCACCCTGTTACCGAAAACAGACACAGATAGTACAAAAAAAGAAAATTACAGACAAGTATCACTGATGAATATAGATGCAAAAATCCTAAACAAAATACTATCAAACAGAATCCAACAACACATTAAAAGGATCATACACCATGATCAAATGGGATTTTTCCCAGGTATGCAAGGATTCTTCAGTATATGCAAATCAATCAATGTAATATACCATACTAACAAATTGAAGAATAAAAACCATATTATCATCTCAATAGATGCAGAACAAGCTTTTGACAAAATTCAACACCATTTATGATAAAAACTCTCCAGAAAGTGGGCATAGAGGGAACCTGCCCAACATAATACAGGCCATATATGACAAACCCACAGTCAACATCATTCTCAATGGTGAAAAACTGATAGCATTCCCTTTAAGATCAGAAACAAGACAAGGATGTCCACTCTTGCCACTATTATTCAACATAGTTTTGGAACTCCTAGCCACGGCAATTAGAGAAGAAAAAGAAATAAAAGGAATACAAATTGGAAAAGAAGAAGTAAAACTGTCCATGTTTGCAGATGACATGATACTATACATAGATAATCCTAAAGATGCCACCAGAAAACTACTAGAGCTCATCAGTGAATTTGGTATAGTTGCAGGATACAAAATTAATGCACAGAAATCTCTGGCATTCCTATAAACTAACTACAAAAGATCAGAAAGAGGAATTAAGGAAACGATCCCATTCACCATTGCAACAAAAAGAATAAAATACCTAGGAATAAACCTACCTTAGCAGGTAAAAGACCTGCACTCAAAAGACTATAAAACACTGATGAAAGAAATCAAAGATGATACAAACAGATGGAGAGATATACCATGTTCTTGGATTGGAAGATTCAATTTTGTGAAAATGGCTGTACTACCCAAAGCAATCTACAGATTCAATGCAATCCCTATCAAATTACCAATGGCATTTTTTATAGAACTAGAACAAAAAATCTTAAGATTTGTATTGAGACACAAAAGACCCTGAATAGCCAAAGCAATCTTGAGGGGAAAAAAAAAAAAAAAATGGTGCTGGAGGAATCAGACTCCCTGACTTCAGACTATCCTACAAAGCTACAGTAATCAAGACAGTATGGTACTAGTACAAAAACAGAAATATAGATCAATAGAACAGGATAGAAATCCCAGAGATAAACGCATGCACCTATGTTCCACTAATCTATGACAAAGGAGGCAAGGATATACAATGGAAAAAAACAGTCTCTTCAATAAGTGGTGCTGGGAAAACTGGACAGCTACATGTAAAAGAATGAAATTAGAACACTCCCTAACACCATACCCAAAAATAAACTCAAAATGGATTAAAGACCTAAATGTAAGGCCAGACACTACAAAACTCTTAGAGGAAAACATAGGAAGAACACTCTTTGACATAAATCACAGCAAGATCTTTTTTGACCCACCTCCTAGAGTAATGGAAATAAAAACAAAATTGAACAAATGGGACCTAATGAAACTTAAAAGCTTTTGCACAGCAAAGGAAACCATAAGCAAGATGAAAAGACAACTCCAGAAGGGGAGAACATATTTGCAAATGAATCAGCAGACAAAGGATTAATCTCCAAAATATACAAGTAGCTCATGCAGCTCAGTATCCAAAAAACAACCCCATCAAAAAAGGGCAGAAGACCTAAATAGACCTTTCTCCAAAGAAGACATACAGATGGCCAAGAGGCACATGAAAAGCTGCTCAACATCACTAATTATTAGAGAAATGCAAATCAAAACTACAGTGAGGTATCACCTCACACCCGTTAGAATGGCCATCATCAAAAAATCCACAAACAATAAATGCTGGAGAGGGTGTGGAGAAAAGGGAACCCTCTTGCACTGTTGGCGGGAATGTAAATCGATACAGCCACTACGGAGAACAGTGTAGAAGTTCCTTAAACAGCTAAAGGTAGAATTACCATATGACCTAGCAATCCCTCAACTGGGCATATACCCAGAGGAAAACATAATTTAAAAAGACACGTGCATGCCAATTTTCATTGCAGCACTATTTATAACAGCCAGGTCAAGGAAGCCACCTAAATGTCCATCAGCGGACCAATGGGTAAAGAAGACATATATGTGGTACATATATACAATGGGATATTACTCAAGTATAAAAAGGAACTAAATTGGGTCATCTGTAGAGACGTGGATGGACCTAGAGACTGTCATACAGAGTTAAGTCAGAAAGAGAAAACCAAATGTCGTATATTAACACATATATGTGGAATCCAGAAAAGTGGTCTAGATGAACCAGTTTGCAAGGCAGAAATAGAGACATAGACGTAGAGAACAAACGTATGGACACCAAGGGGAGAAAGTCGGGGTGAGAGGGTGGGATGAATTGGGAGATTGGGATTGACATATATACACTAATATGTATGAAATAGTTAAGTAACAAGAACATGCTGTATAGCACAGGAAACTCCACTTCACTGTACAGTAGAAAGTAACACAACATTGTAAAACAACTATACACCAATAAAAAAAAATTTTTTAATTTAAAAAAAATTAAATCTTTCACAGAAAAAAAAAAGAATAAATAAAAGATTAATCCTGTTATCAATGCCTGTTCTAAGTAAAACCAAAGTATATTTATTAGTAAGAGATATAGTAACTACTAGATGAAACTGTTTTAAGAAGAATAAAAAGAATAAATATAAGTTAAGGCTGAGGGGCTTCCCTGGTGGCACAGTGGTTGAGAATCCACCTGCCAATGCAGGGGACACGGGTTCGATCCCTGGTCTGGGAAGATCCCACATGCTGCGGAGCAACTAAGTCCATGCGCCACGACTACCGAGCCCGCATGCCGCAACTACTGAAGCCCATGAGCCTAGAGCCTGTGCTCCACAACGGGAGAAGCCACCGCAATGAGAAGCCTGCACACCGCAACGAAGAGTAGCCCCCGCTTGCTGCAACTAGAGAAAGCCTGTGCACAGCAACGAAGACCCAACACAGCCAAAAATAAATAAAATAAATAAATTTATTTAAATAAATAAGTTAAGGCTAAGATATCGCCAGTGGTGGTGGGATTGGTTGATAGGTCCCAGCTGTGAGTTCTATGAGTGGATTATGCGGGTTCTGCACAGTGTTTGGCCCATAGGAAGGAGTCAATACATAATGAATGATAGTAACTGCTAGTTTATTAGCTTGGGGATTTCAGAGAATGTGGGGGAAGGATCAGAGCAACAGGCAACAGAGGGTTGCCTGAGCTGTTAATTGCAAGGAAACAGATTATTATATAGATAAGTGCTGTCTAATATGGTAGCCAGTAGCCACATTTGGCTATTTAAATTTTAAAAGTTAAAAATTTAATCCTTCAGTCTTGCCATATTTCAAGTGCTCTACGGCCACTATAGCTAGTGGCTACCAAATAGTGTATATATATAACATTTCCTCATTGTAGATATAGCTGATATAGATATTTTCTCAAAGATTTTAATGATCCAGTTAATTATAATTTTTAAGATAAGATTATTAGGATGTTTCGATATGATATTTGTACTGTGAAATTTATTTTTATTATTCAGTTATATCATGGGTACTCCACTAATTTTTGTTATGTTGTGTTTTTAAATGTCATTTTTATCTAATTTTGAGAATAACTCCCATTTTGTAATATAAATTAATGGGAAAATTTGAGATGGTAACTAGAAATTGTCCTTACAGTTAACAAAAAACATGAATTCTGTTAAGTGAGGTAATAAATAGAACAGTGAAAATTCCTTTTAAGGCTTTTATTATCAGTATTTTTGGAATATGGGGCTTTTAAAACATCCCCTCTATCTCTTTTGGTTAAACATGATAATGTATTTCTCAGTATAGTGCCAGGCTCACAAAAGTTGCTGATTAGGTGTTCTTTTAATACGTATATTCGTTCACTGAGTCATGGTTCCCAAACCAGGTGATCATAAGAATTCCCTGAGGAGCTGTTTAAAAATACAGATCTCCATGGCATATGGCATATGTATTATATATAGCCTGTTTATTAGTGTACAAAAGGATTTTGCCTAATTTTTCCTTAGCATTAACTCCTTGAGAGAGACTTGTTGGCTCAAAAGATTTAATTATTGGAGTTTCTTGATTCACAGAAACAAATCCCCTTCAGAAAGGTTGTACCAATTTACAAACTTTTCCTCATATTTTGTCTACACTGGGTATTATTGAACTTTTAAGATTTCTTAGTTGATAAAAAGGATCTCTTATTTTAGTTTGTATTTCTTTGTTTATGAGTGAGATTTGACATTTTTCATACTTTTTTGATATGTATTTCTTTTTGCTTCTTCCTCCCTCTTTTTTTTGGGGGGGTGAATTGTCTGTTTTTAATGTGGGTTCTCTCACATACCTAAAGTTCTTAGTTTTTATCAGCAGTAGTAAGTTGAATGATAAGGCTAGAAGGCAATGCCTAAAAACAAGAATTGTTGTCCAGAGGGTGGAGTGATTTTGATACTCTGCAGATATGGCCAATGATGTTAGATGTTAAGTCTGTCACACATCTGCAAGATTCTTTTATGTATTTCCATTTATTCTCTCATAAATGGTATGTTTCAGGAGTGATCCTTTTCAGTATGAGAGTGGGAGAATTGGATTAAAATTTTCTAGTATGAAGAAACCAGTATTTTGCTACTGTCATTTGAAAACTGATCATTGCAGTTGGTTCTGGGTGGTATTGGAATCCGTTTCAAATAATGCCGTTAATAATGTCATCTAATGAAACTGTTTGTTTTGCTTTCTTGCCTATGTGTAAATATGATTACAACAGAAACCCCTTAATTATGGGGACTGCTTATCTTTGTGTCCCTAGTGGCTCATAGTATCTGGCCCTTTAAAAGAAAACTCATTTACTCTACTCACTACACTCCTGACACCAGGTGTGTGGGTTTTCCACACCAAGCGATTCTCTAATTCTCCGAGAACACCAACTGAGTGTTAGCACAGAGTCCACAGATTAAGGGCTCGGTTCCGCAAGACTACCTGTCACTTCAGACATCAATTGCAAATAGTGGGTGCCCAGGCTACCCACACTTTTGTCTGACTTGGCTACAAATTGGGGGTGTGGGGGGCTCCCGCAGTCTCCTCAGGTATGATAATTTGCTATCATCATTCACAGAACTCAGGGAAACATGTTTACGAGTTTATTTTAAAGGCTATAGTAAAAGATAAAGATGAACAGCTGGATGATGAAGTACATAGGACCACGTCCAGAATGATCATGACCACAGGAACTTCAGTTCTTGTGGGGTTGGGGTGTGCCACTCTCCGGGTAAATTGATTATTTCACCAATTTGGAAGCTCTCCAAACCTGTAGTTCAGAGATTTTTATGGAGGTGTCGTTATGTAGACGTGATGGGCTATTAACTCAGTGTCCAGCCCCTCTCTCCTCCCTGGAGGATAGGAGGTGGAGCTGAAAGTTCCAAGCTTCTAATCATGGCTTGGTCTTTCTGGTGACCAGCCTCCACCCTGAAGCTCCACCAAGAGTAGCCTCGTTAGAACAAAAGACGCTTCCATCAAGAAATTCCAAGGGATTTAGGAGCTCTGTGTAAGATGCTTCTGCCACCCCCTCACTCAGGTAATTACTAGGGTTTTGGGAACTCTGTGTCAGGAACTAGGGTCAAAGACCAAATATAAGAACAAAAGATATTCCTGGCACCCCTATCACTCAGGAAGTTACAAGGGTTTTAGAGCTCTGTGTCAGTAATCAGAGGCAGAGTCGTATAAATATGTACTTCGTATTATGTCAAACCATGTTTGGGGGGTTTAGAATACTTGTTGACTATGATTGCTTTTTTATCTGAATCTGCTTTTTCTACCCCACTATTACAGTAACATCTGCATTTGGGGACTAATAAAACTATAACGAAGTATAGAAATGCGAACTCTGTTTTTTTCTTTTAAAATTATTTATTTAAAATTTAAAAATCATGATAAAATATACATATAACATAAAACCTACCATTTTAACCATTTTTAAGTGTACAGTTCGGTGGCATTAAGTACATTCACATCGTTAATGCAACCATCATCACCATCCATCCATAGAACTTTTTTCATTTGCAAAGCTATTCCCATTAGATAGTAACTTCCCAATCCCCTGCCCTTTACCCCAGTTAACCACCATTCTGCTTTCTGTTTCTGAATTTGACTACTCTGCCTACCTCATATGAGTGAAATCATACAGTATCTATCCTTTTATGACTGGCTTTTTTCACTTAGTATAGTGTCTTCAAGGTTCATCCATGTTGTGTGATGTGTCAGAATTTCCTTCCCATTTAAGGCTGAATAATATTTCGATGTGCGTATATACTATATTCTGTTTATCAGTTCATCTGTCAGTTGACGCTTGGGTTGCTTCCACCTTTTGGCTATCATGAATAATATCTTTGAGACCCTGTATTTAATTCTTTTGTGTATAAACCCAGAAGTGGAATTGTTAAGTCATATTGTAATTCTATTTTTAATTTTTTGAGGAACCACCATAGTGTTTTTCATATTGGCCACCCCATTTAATATTTTTACTAGCAGTGCACAAGGTTCTAATTTCTCCACATCCTTGCCAACACTTAACGTTTTGGTTTTTTGCTAATAGCCATCTTAATGAGTGTGCGGTAGTATCTCTTTATGGTTTTTATTTTCATTTCCATAATGATTAGTGATATTGAGCATATTTTCATGTACTTATTGGCCATTTGTGTATCTTCTTTGGAGAAATGTCTGTTCAAGTCCTTTGCCCATTTTTGAATTGGGCTTTTTGTTTTGGGTGGTTGTTGAGTTTTAGGAATTCTCTACATATTGGATATTAATCTAATTCTCTTTATCTGGATATTAATTCCCAGATAATTAAACAATTATAATTAATTAATTTATAATTCTGTAGCATATATTTCATTTTCCTCTTAGACTTCAATATTATATATTTTGGGGGGTGATGAGGGAGTGTGTTTTTATTTTTCTAAAAACAGATTTATTGACGTATGATTGACATACAAAGCACTGAGTATATTTGAAATATGCAACATGGTAAGTTTTGACATATGTATACATCTGTGAACCCATTGCCACAATTAAGATAGTGAGCATATCCATCACCTCCCAGAATTTCTTCCTGTCCCTTTGTAATTCCTTCCCTCACCCCATCCTGACCTTCCCCTTTTTCTGACAAATACTGATACGCTTTCTGTCACTATAAATTAGTATATTTTCTAAAGTGTTAAAAAACGGAATCTGTAGTATGTACTTTTGGGAGGGGGCTGGCTTTTTTCACTCAGCATAATTATTTTGAGATTCATCCATGTTGTTGCATGTATCCTTATTTCATTCTTTTTTATTGCTGATTGGTATTCTCTGGAATGGTGTAGCAATCTGGGTTCAGTCAGGAGACGGAAACCATATAATAGGTTAAGTAGGGAAAGTTTAATATCAAGAATTATTAACTATGACAAAAGAGTTAACTATAAGATATAAGGAAGCTTTATACGGTACTGTAGAGCTTTGGAAGGGTACCCAAGGAGGACAAATTTAGAAGAGGTTAAGACCTCAGTGGAGAAGATGTGGTTCAGTCTACGGGGCAGCAGATAAGTTCATGTTTTTATAGGCCAGAGGTGGTCCAAACTTGCCAGATGAGCAATAGGCAACTCATAGGAATGCAAGAGGAGAGCAGGGGATCAGCAACTGGCGGAATGGGTGTGCAGTGGGAGTCCAGGTACCAGCAGGGGCAGGAAACTTTTGGAGTGTGTGCACTGCCTTGGGGGCTTACAGGAGAGACAGTTTGGTGTGTATCCATCTGGGTCACAGACAACTATGTTCAGTCTCAATGCGGGTTTGTAGAGGGAGTACGGTGCTGGCAAGAGACCTTCAGAGTGCTTAGGGGCTCTGGCTTCCTTGTCAAGAGGGATGTTGACGCCTTAATATGCCAGGCTGAGGCTTCAAGGTCACAGAAGGATTGTTTTCTCTGCAGGTGGCTCGGATAGCACTCTACTGGAAGCCTCATACCCACACCTAACATTCTTTCCCCCTTGAGTCCTTTCAGTAAACTGCTGGAGAGCCTCTTTTGCTTCAATGTCTCTTGAGTGCCCTCTACTGAGAGAGCTGAACATGGGGCATGTTGAAAGAGGAGTACTGAAAGGAATTTTCTTGTTTAGCATACAGCATATATTGATGGATGCATTCAGAGCTGAGGTGGCAATAAATTGATAAGTGACACATATGGATATATCACAGTTTGTCTGTCCATTCATCTGTTGATGGACATTTTGGGTTCTTTCTAGTTACTGGCTCTTACAAGTAAAGCTGCCATGAACATTAATATACAAGTTTTTGTATGGACACATATTTTCATTTTTCTTAGGTAAATACCTAAGTGTGAAATGACTAGATCGTACAGTAGGTGTGTGTATAACTTCTTAGGAAATTGACAAATAGTTTTCCAAAGTAGGTTTACCATTTTTTTGTTTTTTGGTTTTTTTTGCTGGCAGTGTATGAGAGTTCCTCTGTATCTTACCAACATTTGGTATAGTCATTCTTTTAAAGTTTAGCCATTCTAACTGGTGTGTGGTGGTTTCTCCTTGTGGTTTTAATTTGCATTTCTCTAATGACTAATGATATTGAACATCAGTTCATGTGTTTATTTACCATTTGTAGATTTTCTTTGGTAAAATGTTCAAATCTTTTACCCATTATTTTAATTGGGTTGTTTTCTCATTATTGAGTTTTGAGCACTCTTCATATAGTCTTGATTCTATGCTTTGCAGAAGTTTTATCCTGGATTGTGGCTTGTCTTTTCATTCTCTTAACAGTACCTTTTGAGGAACACACATTTTTAATTTTGATGAAGTCCAGGCAATCAGCTTATTCTTATATGGATTATGATTTTGTTTTTGTATCTAAGATATATTTGCCTAATCCAAGGTTATAAAGGTTTTCTACAAGGTGATCTTCTGGAAGTTTTATGGTTTTAGGTTTTATGTTTAGTTCTATGATTCATTTTGAATTGTTTTTTAAAATATAGAACAAAAACTGGATGGAGGTTTATGTTTTTGCATAGTGATATCCAGTTGTTTCCAGCACCATTTGTTGAAAAGGCTGTCCTTTTGATATTTGTCAAAAATTAGTTCATCATGTATGTGTGAGTTTATTTCAGACTACCTGATTTTTTCCACTGATCTCTTTGTCTGTCTCAGTGCCAGTACTGTTTTGATTGCTGTGGCTTTATAAGAAGTCATGAAGCCAGGTCATGCTCCCCATCTAACTTCGTTCTTCTTTTCCAGCCAAAATATTGGCCATTGTTCTGGTTGTCAATTTATTGGCTCTCAGCTCCAGATTTATCCTTTTTGCCTGCTCTGTGAAAATGTATCAGGTCCTTTAAATATTTTTCTTTTGCCAACTGGCACAGTGTTAAGCTTTGTCAATAGAGAATGCTGGAAAGACATTGCAGAAGGAAAGAGTTTTGCTTCTTGCTTCCTGTGTGCTTGCTTCGTGGACTCCAGCAGCATGTTCATCTTCTCTAGTGTCTAGCTTTCCCATTGTACATCCCCTGAGCATGTGTGGCTTTACCAGCGCTACTAGGCTCCTGCAGTGCACAGAGGGCAGTGAACTTAGCAGCCGGCAGCCCAGAGCTAGCAGCTTCTCTTTGTATCTCTCCTTCATGTGGTTTGTAGCACAGTGCCTTGGTGGGACACTTCCAGGTGAGCAGCTTTTCATAGCTCCCTGACGGCTGGAATTCTGGCAAGTTCCATAGGCAGATGGAACAAGTTCTGCTGGCATGGCACCAGAGCAACTTCTCTACCATTCAGTGAGACAGGCCTGTGCCCTCTCCAGCAAGGTCTGGATGTCAGCCCAGGAATGACTGGGGAGGAGTAGGGAGAGGTTCTTGCTCAGGCACTCTGTCTCAGACCTAGGAGGTATTGGCTGTCTTGTATTCTTTAGATTCTCTTTACTTCTCACTAGTTAACCGTTGTTACTTCAACCTCCTGTTATAGTTAATGACTCTGTATACTTAACTTTTGCTTTTCAAATTTCTGTGTGGCTTCTCTCCTGATTGGATCCACAGTGATGCAACTATTCTAGGTCCTTTACATTTCCATATGAATTTTAGAAGCAATTTGTAAATGTCTATTTTAAAAAGCCTACTGGGATTTTTATTGAACCTATAGATAAATTTCGGCAGAATTGAAACCTTAACAGTGTTGAGTCTTTTAACCCATGAATGAGGCTATCTCCATTTACTTAGATTTTTAGTTTCTTTCAGCAATGTTTTGTGGTTTCAGTGTGCGGATATTTTCAATATTTTGCCAGATTTATTCCTAAGTATATTTTTTCTGCTTTTATAAACGGTATTTTAAAAAAATTCCATTTGTTCATTGCTAACATATAAAAGTGCAATTTATTTTTGTATATTGGCCTTGAATTCTGAAACCTTGATAACTTTTCAGTTCTAGTATTTTTTTCTTAGATTCCACTAGATTTTCTACATAGACATATCTTCTGTGAATGAAGAGTTTCATTTCTTTCATTCCAAAATGGATGCCTTTTATTTCTTTCCTTTTTTTTTTTTTGGCTGACTTCACTGGCTGGACCCTCTAGTATAATGTTGAATAGAACTGGTGAGAGTGGTCATCCTGGTCTTTCTTCTAATCTTAGGGGGAAAGTATCTTTTCTTTCACAATTAAGTATGATGTTACTTACAGATTTTTCCTAGACCCTTTATTAGATTGATTAATTTCCTTTCTATTCCTAGTTCGCAGAGATTTCAAATCAGGAATGGATGTTGAATTTTGTCAAAGGCTTTTTTGTGTGTGTCTGTTGAGATGAGAATTACCATCTATTTATGTTCCAACCCTAGCTAATGCAAGTGTCTGTCGTCGTGCACAATTTTGTATTGACAATTTTTTCCCCAAAAAACACCTCCTTTGTAAAAGCAATTATTTTGCATGTGTAATACTTGGGTTTTAAAAAGTATTTTATTTTCAAATATCATTTCTTTTTTTTTTATTCAAACAGAAAGTCACAAAAATTATAATCATCCTCATCAGTTCACTCAGTCCCATGTAATTATTTTTTTTTAATCTTGATCTTTTGTTAGCACTTTTATGAATTCCCCAGTTTTCCATTAGAGTTCTGAAAATGCTTAGTCATTCAGTTCAGCAGTATAGTCAGTTACCAGAAACCTGTACTTGTCAGAGTCTTTTCCGTGAATTCCTTGAAGATGAAACCCTTTTATAGTAACATATTTGCAGAAGCATCAGAGTACACCCAGAACTATCTGTAAATGACAAAAGACTTAAAAATGACCACGGTTAAAGATTTGATGAAAGGTCATAATAATGCAATTGACAAGGAAATTTATTTCTGAGATATACATTTTAAAGTAATAACTAGAATTATGACTTATAACATTATACCAGAACATATAAGATTTTTAGAAATTTCATGTAATGTCTGAAACATTTATATTAACTTATTTCCATACAAATAACCCAAAGAACGTTTAGTATTAGTTGTTTTGTTTGTTTGTTTGTTTATACTGCAGGTTCTTATTAGTCATCAATTTTATACACATCAATGTATACATGTCAATCCCAATCGCCCAATTCAGCACACCACCATCCCCACCCCACCGTGTTTTTACCCCCTTTGTGTCCATATGTTTGTTCTCTACATCTGGGTCTCAAATTCTGCCCTGCAAACAGGTTCATCTGTACCATTTTTCTAGGTTCCACATACATGCGTTAACATACGACATTTGTTTTTCTCTTTCTGACTTACTTCATTCTGTATGACAGTCTCTAGATCCATCCACGTCTCAACAAATGACTCAGTTTCATTCCTTTTTATGGCTGAGTAATATTCCATTCTATGTATGTACCACAACTTCTTTATGCATTTGTCTGTCGATGGGCATTTAGGTTGCTTCCATGACCTAACTATAGTAAATAGTGCTGCAATGAACATTGGGGTGCATGTGTCTTTTTTTTTTTTTTTTTTTTTTTTTTTGCGGTATGCGGTCCTCTCACTGTTGTGGCCTCTCCCGCTGTGGAGCACAGGCTCCAGACGCTCAGGCTCAGCGGCCATGGCTCATGGGCCCAGCCGCTCCGCGGCATGTGGGATCTTCCCGGACCGGGGCATGAACCCGTGTCCCCTGGCATCGGCAGGCAGACTCTCAACCACTGCGCCACAGGGAAGCCCGCATGTGTCTTTTTGAATTATGGTTTTCTCTGGGTATATGCCCAGTAGTGGGATTGCTGGATCCTATGGTAATTCTATTTTTAGTTTTTTAAGGAACCTCCATACTGTTCTCCATAGTGGCTGTGTCAATTTACATTCCCACCAACAGTGCAAGAGGGTTCCCTTTTCTCTGCACTCTCTCCAGTATTTGTTGTTTGTAGATTTTCTGATGATGCCCATTCTAACTGGTGTGAGGTAATACCTCACTGTAGTTTTGATTTGCACTTCTCTAATAATTAGTGATGTTGAGCAGCTTTTCATGTGCTTCTTGGCCATCTGTACATCTTCTTTGGAGAAATGTCTATTTAGCTCTTCTGCCCATTTTGGGATTGGGTTGTTTGTTTCTGTAATATTGAGCTGCATGAGCTATTTATACATTTTGAAGATTAATCCTTTGTCTGTTGATTCATTGGCAAGTATTTTCTCCCATTCTGAGGGTTGTCTTTTCATCTTGTCTATGGTTTCCTTTGCTGTGCAAAAGCTTTTAGGTTTCATTAGGTCCCATTTGTTTATTTCGTTTTTATTTCCATTACTCTAGGAGGTGGATCAAAAAAGATCTTGCTGTGATTTATGTCAAAGAGTTTTCTTCCTATGTTTTCCTCTAAGAGTTTTATAGTGCCTGGTCTTAAATTTAGGTCTCTAATCCATTTTGAGTTTATTTTTGTGTATGGTGTTAGAGAGTGTTCTAATTGCGTTCTTTTACATGTAGCTGTCCAGTTTTCCCAGCACCACTTATTGAAGTGACTATCTTTTCTCTATTGTATATCTTTGCCTCCTTTGTCATAGATACGTTGAGCATAGGCGTGTGGGTTTAACTCTGGGCCTTCTATCTTGTTCCATTTATCTATTTTTCTGTTTTTTGTGCCAGTACCATATTGTCTTGATTACTGTAGCTTTGTAGGATAGTCTGAAGTCAGGGACTCTGATTCCTCCAGCTCCATTTTTTTCCCTCAAGACTACTTTGGCTATTCGGGGTCTTTTGTGTCTCCATACAAATTTTAAGATGATTTGTTCTAGTTCTGTGAAAAATGCCAGTGGTAATTTGATAGGGATTGCCTTGAATCTGTAGATTGCTTTAGGTAGTATAGTCATTTTCACAATATTGATTCTTCCAATCCAAGAACATGGTATATCTCTCCATCTGTTGGTATCATCTTTAATTTGTTTCATCAGTGTTTTATAGTTTTCTGCATAGGTCTTTTATCTCCCTAGGTAGGTTTATTCCTAGATATTTTATTCTTTTTGTTGCAATGGTAAATGAGATTGTTTCCATAATTTCTCTTTCAGATTTTTCATCATTAGTGTATAGGAATGTGAAAGGTTTCTGTGCATTAATTTTGTATCCTGCAACTTTACCAGAGCATTGATTAGCTCTAGTATTTTTCTGGTGGCATTTTTAGGATTCTTTATGTATAGTATCATGTCATCTGCAAACAGTGACAGTTTTACTTCTTCTTTTCCAATTTGTATTCCTTTTATTTCTTTTTCTTCTCTGATTGCCGTGGCTAGGACTTCCAAAACTATGTTGAATAATAGTGGTGTGAGTGGACATCCTTTTCTTTTTCCTGATTTTAGAGGAAATGCTTTCAGTTTTTCACCATTGAGAATGATGTTGACTGTGGGTTTGTCATATATGGCCTGTATTATGTTGGGCAGGTTCCCTCTATGCCCACTTTCTGGAGAGTTTTTATCATAAATGGGTGTTGAATTTTGTCAAAAGCTTTTGCCTTATCCTTCTGTAATGATTCTAACAGAAGTCAAATGAGATCATTTTTAATAGCTAGTTTGCAAACTTTGGTAGGTGTGTTTCAGGGAGCTCAGTTTGTGACTGAATGGATTAGCTATTCTCTTTTATCTTAATGCATGACTGGTTTCTAGGAGCTGGTACTTAACACTGTTCATTTCTGAGTTTGGTGACTTGTCTGCTTCATGTGATTTCTTTGCCTTTATGAGGTACTTTCTGACTACAATTGTATACAATCTCCTATAAATATAATCTATGCTTTGAAATTAAATTAAATTATCCTTGTCCTCTTTGAATATGCAAATCCTCTTATTATCTGTGAGTTTGCCTCTTGCTTTGTGGCTCCCTGTGTTCTTCCTGTAATGCTTGCTTACCTTTCAGTTTAAGTACAAGCATCCATGGAAGACATTGGCCTCTTTAGACTTTAGGAAAATATCATTGTTTAGCCATCATATTTAGGATTATTGGGGCATTTCTTCCTACCTTTTCAGAATATAGAAAGAGAAGTGAGTTTCCTATTCTTTCCTGATCAAGCTCACCACAAATCTTGTACTTTTCAAACCAGCTTGAATGAAAAAAAATATGAAGATTAGTATATCTGCTATTTCTACATGGATATGCTTACCATAACTATGGAAAATATATTTGATATACTGTGAAGCTCTCAGGGTAAATGTGTCAGATGTAATCAGTATTTTAGTATTACCATGTGTACTTAAGTACTCTTCCATAACTTATGAGAAAGTTATTTTTTTTTGTTCTGCATAAGATCACAAGAATTTCAGTAATGTGGCTTTCTCTTTTTGATATTCAGAGGAAGTTAGAGAACAGATTTATCTACATCTAAATAGTAAGTCACTGGCAAAAACCTTTC
Organism: Pseudorca crassidens; assembly: GCF_039906515.1. NCBI lineage: Eukaryota > Metazoa > Chordata > Mammalia > Artiodactyla > Delphinidae > Pseudorca > Pseudorca crassidens. The sequence continues at coordinate 36,776,448 of NC_090296.1, read as the reverse complement.
CTTCGTAATATATTACTTTGCTCCCTAAACGACATTCTCCTCCACTTGTAACATTTGATAATATCAATATAAAGCAAATGTTCACTACTTTAGCTTTCTTTAATTTTCTGGGAAGTATCTTTTTTAGTCTCCCTATCTTTAAATGTTGGGAACTCTGAAAGACATCCTTTTTTATTTCTTCTCAAGAAAGTATCTTCATTTACTCTTGATGTTTTTCTAGAAATTCCTGTTACCCAGAGACAGAAATAAAAACATGCTATGTAAAATCTCAGATGTTTAGGACATTTTTAAAATTAACAAATCAGTTATTTAGAAAGTTCCATAAATTTGTGATTTTTTTTATTACTTTCCCCCCAGCTTTATTTAGGTATAATTGGCAAATAAAATAGTAAAATATTTAAAGTGTACATGCATCATGGTGAGTTGATCTATGTATACATTATGAAAGGATTCCCACCATCTAGTTAATTCACACATCTATCACCTCACCTATTTATCTATTTATCTTTTTGTGTGTGTGTGTGTGAGAACATTTTTCTCTCTTAGCAAATTACAGTTATACAATACAGTGTTATCAATGATAGTAACCATGTTTTACATTAGATCCTCAGACTTTATCTTATAGTTGAAAGTTCGTACCCTTGTACCAACCTCTCTCTACCCGCCTTTCCCCCATTTCCCAGTCCCTCACAAGCACTTTTCTACTCTTTGTTTTTATGAGTTTGACTTTTTTTTTTTTTTAGATTCCACATAGAAGTTATACTATGTGGTATTTGCCTTTCTCTGGCTTATTTCACTTAGTATAAGGCCCATCCATGTTGTTGCAAATGGCAGAATTTCTTTCTTTCTCATGACTGAATAATATTGCACTGTGTATATATACACCACATCTTCATTATTCATTCATATGAAGATGGACATTTAGGTTGTTTCTATATCTTGGCTATTGTGAATAGTGCTGCAATGAACACAAGGGTTTAGATTATCTCTTGGAGGCTCTGTTTTCATTTCTTCTGGATATATGCTTAGAAGTGGGGCTGCTGGATCATATGGTAGTTCTATTTTTAATATTTTGTGGAACGTCCATACTGCTTTTGATAGTAGCTGCAATTACAATGCTGCCAGCAGTGAACAAGAGTTCCCTTTTCTCCACATCCTCACCAACACTTGGTATCACTTGTGTTTTTGATAATAGCCATTCTAACAGGTATGAGGTGATACCTCTTGTCACCAGACCTATATGCTCTAGGGGTGTCCCTATGTGGGTTGCATGGGTCCTTCTGTTGTGATGGTCTGACTAGTAAGTAGTCTGGTAGGCTTGGTTGCCCCCAGTCTGGTTGGCCTCCCTCATTCTGGTCCCAGGGCTGGTTCTGGCCCGCTGGTAGGTGGGCAGAGTCCCGGCACAGCAGGCTATGGTTCTGTGGTTGTTTTGGGGCTAGTGTCCCTCTGCTAGTTGATGAGCCTAGTCCCGAGGCTAGAGCACAGTGCACTGTGGGGCTGGTGCCTACCCACTGGTAGGCAGAGCTGAGTCCTGGGGTTTATGGCTAAAGGTCCTGGGAGGGGGATGGGGGGGATGGGGGGTGTCCCAGGTCTATGCCTGTGCACTGGCATGTGTGGTCAGGTCCTAGGCCCTCTGGTGGGCAGGGTCTTATCCAGGGCTCAGGGATCTTAAGGCAACCTGCCTGCTGGTGGATGAGAATGTGTTTACTCCCAATTAGTTGCTTGGCCTGAGGTGTCCCAATACTGGTGCCTACAGGTTTGTCAGCAGGGGCAGGGCTGGGTCCTGAGGCTGATAAGCTAGAGGAAGGATTCCAAAATGATGCTTGCCAGCACCAGTGTCCACGTGGTAGAAGGAGCTCCCCAAAATGTCTGTCTCCAGTGTCTGTGTCCCCAGTGTCTGCTCCAGTTGCCTCCTTCCTTTTTGGGAGACTCTCCAAGACAACAGGTAGGTCTGATGCAGACTCCTTTCAAATTACTGCTTCTTCCCTGGCTGCCCTGGATCCCTGAGCATGTGGGGTTTTGTATGTGCCCTTTAAGACTCTCTTTTTCCCACAGCCATCTGGGTCTCCTGAAAGTAAGCCCTGCTGGCCTTCAAAACCAAACGTTCTGGAGGCTCATATTCCCGGCACAGGACCCCTGGGCTGGGGATCCTGAAGTGGGGCTTAGACCCCTTGCTTCTTGGGGAGAACCTCTGCAATTGTAATTTTTCTCCTGTTTCTGGGCCATCCACCTGTGGGTATGGGTCTTGACTGTACCATGACATCACCCACTCCTTCTTATCTTGTTGTGGTTCCTTCTTTATGTCTTTACTTGTAGAAGATCTTTTCTGGTAGTTCTGGTCTTTTTCAGTGTTCTGTAAATAGTTATAATTTTGGTGTGCCCATGAGAGGAGGTAAACTCAGGGTCTTTCTACTCCACCCTCTTGGGAACTCTCCCCAAACTCATTAAGCTTTTACTTACCTGGAAAACCCTTTATCTCTTGTTCAACTTTGAAGGACAGCTTTGCTGGGGAGAGTATTCTTGGTTGGTAGTTTTTTTCTTTCAGCACTTCGAATATATTATTCCACTTCCTTCTGTCCTTTAAAAAATTTTCAGATTTTGCTGAAAAAATCTGCTGAACATCCTTTTGAGGTTTTCTTTTACTTAGCATGTGGTTTTTCTCTTGCTGCTCTTAAGATTCTGTCCTTGTCTTTACCTTTTGATAATTTAATTATAATGTATCTCAGCTTAGATTTATCTTATTTAAAACACTGTAGACTTCCTGTATCTGAGTGTCTGTTTCTTTCCCTAGGTTAGGGAAGTTTTCAGCCATTTTTTATTCAAAGAAGCCTTCTGCCTCTTTTTCTTCTCCTGGGACTCCTATAATGTGTGTATTGGTCAGCTTGACAATATCCCATAATTCCCTTAAACTATACTCATTCTTTTTCATTGTTTTCTTTTCTCTTTGCTTCTCTGATTGGATGAAGTTCACTGCCCTGTTTTCAAGTTTGCTGATCTTCTCTTTAGCTTGATTTAATCTGCTGTTGAACCCCTCTATTGAGTTTTTCCATTCACTTATTGTGTTGTTCAGCTGTGTGATTTCTGTTTGGTACTCTCATATATATATATATATATATATATATATATATATTTTTATTTTTATTTTTATTTTTATTTATTTATTTATTTATTTGCAGTATGCGGGTCTCTCACTGTTGTGGCCTCTCCTGTTGCGGAGCACAGGCTCCGGATGCGCAGGCTCAGCAGCCATGGCTCACGGGCCCAGCCGCTCTGCGGCATGTGGGATCTTCCCGGACCGGGGCACGAACCCGTGTCCCTGCATCAGCAGGCGGACTCTCGGCCACTGCGCCACCAGGGAAGCCCCTCTCTTATATTTTTTATCTCTGTTGTAATTCTCACTTTGTTCATGTGTTATTCTCATCTATGGTGAGCATCTTTATGACCATTATTTTTAACTCTATCAGGTTAATCACTTATCTCCATTTTTATAAGCTTTGTTTCTGGAGTTTTGTCTTGTTCTTTTGTTTGGGACATATTCGTCTTTTTCTTTATTTTCCTTGACTTTCTGTGTTGGTTTCTGTGCATTAGATAAATAGCCACCTCTCCTAGACTTGATGGAATGGCCTCATGTATTATAGTTGATGAGTCTTTTCATTCAGTTTAGCTGTAGCTCTTGGTTGTCTCTCAAACCTTTGTGATTGTCCAAGGCACCTTCTTCATGGCTTCCTGTAGTTGGACGTATGACAAGACCTGTCAAGTGTCCCAGAAGGGAAGACCAGTTAGCACCTCTTTGCAGGCCAATTGGAAGCTAGACCCTAAAGTGGCAGCTTTTAAAGTATGCAAGTAGATGTCTTTCAGGTAAAGACTGGGTTCTTCTGTCTTTTCCCTCTATGTTCAGCCCTGGGGATTAGCCACTTAAGAACCATTTATTTGTTTACTAATGTCTGTGGGACCTGTGGACATAAGCCTGACTAGGTACCAGAGCCAGGCAATCAAGGGGTGCAACCTCCTGGGTAGCAGCCACAATAGTGAGGGTGCCAGATGTGTACAGCTCCTTTCATGGAGATATGCATGATTTGGAGTGATCTACAGGGAGAATGCAAGATAGTCTGCTTGCTTATGGTCTTCAGGGAGGATTGATGTCTCTTAGATGCATGCTAAACTAGAAGCCTGACCTTCAGGCAACAGCTTTTAAAGTAGGTAATTAGATCTCTTTCAGGAAATGATTGGGAGATGGGTGTTTTGTCCCCTTCCTCTGTGTCAGGCCCTGGGGAAGGGAGATAGCCAGTTATGAACTATTCCTTTGTTTGGTACAATCCTGTTGAACCCGTGAACACAGCCCTGATGGGTACCAGAGCCAGCCTATGAAGGGGTGTGTCCTTTGGGCAGCTGCTGCAAAATCCAGGCACCAGATGTGTGCACTGGCGACCTGGAGTGGGGCAGAGGGAGAACATTGATGCCCTCCCTGATCTCTGGAGAGGATTGCAGTTGGCCCTTATTAAAAACCTGACCTTCAGGCTGTTTCTGTCTGCTGCCTCTGCACTGAGCCCTGGGGGGATAACCACAGCCCTAGAGAGCCCGCCAAGAACTGTTTCTTTGTTTGCTCTAGCTTCTGGGTCTTCTGGATGCAAGCTCCATTGGCTTTCAGCGCTAGGTGTTTTGGGGGCCCATCCCTCAGATGGAAGTCTTAAAAGTTGGGGTGCTAGATGTTGGGTCTAAACTCTTCATTCTTTAGGGAGCAGCTGGTAGTTGTGAATTCCCTCCCAACTGTATGTTGCTGTGCTGAGAGTGGGTTTTACAAAACAAATGTCTCAGTCTTTCCACCTATTCGGTGTAGGTTTTTTCTCATTTCACTGTATGTGTAGTAGTCACCCCACTAGTTCTTGAATTTCCTTCAGAGAAACTTGTTGTGTGTTTGGCTGTAGATTCATTGTGTCTGTGGGAGGCAGTGAGTTTGGGAGCCTCTTATGTCGCCATCTTGGACCGGAATGACATTTGTGATTTTTAAATATTTGTCCCTTTGAATGAATAATTATCGAGAGAACTGAGATGCTGATCATATCTAAAATATAACACAAAAATGAGTCTACAATGTGTATAACTCCATTTGTGCTGGTGTATGATGTAACCTTTTTTTTAAAATGTAAATACACTATTAGAGAATATATTTGGAATGATATCAAAAGGATTTGTTACTGAGTCCAAGCTGCTCTGCTGACTGCACGACAGGCCAGTAAATTGGGAGACAAGGTGTTGAGGCAAGGAATACAACTTTATTCGGAAAGCTGGCAGACTGAGAAGATGGTGGACTAGGGTCCCTAGAAAAACCATCTTATAGGGGTCTGGATGCCAGTTTCTTTTATAGAATCACAGAGGGAAGTAAAGTAAAAAAGGCAGAATGGAGAGGGAAGTAAAGTAAAAAAGGCAGAATAGAGAGGGAGAGGCAGGAGGAGGTAAAGTAAAAAGGGCCATCACTCTTGCAAAACATCTTCTGGAATGGCCAGCCTCGGGGAGGGGATGTGTTAATTTCTTCTTTCTTGCAGCCATCCACAGGTGGGCAGGGTTCCCTGAGGCAGGCCATTAGGTATGATTATAATAACAAAAGCAATGAAAAGCAAAGGCTAAAGTCAAAGAAATAGATCCAACATGGAGTCAAAATGGGCTCTTCTCTGTTACAGATTCAATGTGTTGTTTATTGATATCATACATATTTCTGCTTTGGGTCATAGACTTGTTTCATAGGTATGCCAAATAGATGGCATGGCGAGGGAGGAGAAATATAAAATGTGAGTTTCTGCAGAAGTGCTAAAGGAAGGAAGTGCAGTGCATTTTCTAATGTATTTTTTTATGTTAAAACTCCAACATTCAAGGAAGCTGAGAAAGCTTCTTGCATTTAGGTAACAATCCTTATCTATTAGTTGCAGAGCAAAAACAATAGAAATAGCCTTTAACTATGAAGAAGTCCTCCTATCAAATTCTTCAGTTCATTAAACTACTTTTGGTTATTATTATTTTAAAAAAATGTAATTGGGCAGTTCCAAGAAAAGCTTCAGAACAGCTGTAATTACAGCTGCAGATTAGTCAAAATAGGGGTTTTTAAAGGCTCCTCACTCGCCTTTCGCATCTCTTTCCCTCACCCCAAGTAACCCAAATTTAGTGGTAAAAGTTTTGGTAAACTCAGGATTCCCGAAAGTGGAGTGTCACGTGTTTAACTGCCTGCGGATGTAATGATTATATGTGACTCTTTATTAAGGTTCCCAGAAACTTTTGTTTTCCTACTGCTCTGTGCACAGTTAAACGATTGTTGTCTGCTTGTTTCTGCATTGAATTTTATAGATGTATGAGTATTCCAAACACAGTTTAGTGATTTTTATCAAGGCCTAGGCATCTACTAAAAATACTTAGAGGGATAATAGGCTTTCAGTCTAAATTTAAGATAACGTTGACATTATTACAGGTTGACTGGAAATACCTAAAAAAAACCTTATGTCTATGTTTTAAAAAAAATATTTCTTCAAATTTTACTGTAATAGGAAATTGCCTTTCACCTTGTCTAAGAACAAATTTGGTAAATTTCTTAATTTTTGGAGCAAGTTCTATTAGATTGAATCAGAAGTAAAATACACATCGATGTTAATGTTTCCCTCACTCTTCCTTCCTATAGTTTTATGATCTAAGGATGTGGATGTCATTCTAAGGTCTGGTTTTCAATTCATCAGTTGGGAAACGGATATAAGGGTTATGAAGAACTGTGACTAAGAGCAAGGTTTAGGGCCAGTCTCCCTGTCCCAGTTAATTACCATCTCTTTTGTGGATGCTAGTCATGCTGAATATCCATCCTGGGCTATAATAACGTAACTTGGATTTTAACCTAATTTTACAGTGTTATCTTCTCAGAAATTGTAGTGATTTGCCATTGAATCACACATAGGGAATTGAAAGAGTCTTCTGCCAAAGCTAACAATTCAACTCTTAAGGTAGAAAGGCAGCTGAAACATGCCTGTATGTGCATAGCACCACGTTCAAAGGGGTAAGGATACAAAGATATATAGTTCTTACCTTCAAGTACAGTAGATAGAAAAGGTGCAAATATGTGCATTAAAATAATAAATCAACTTTTAGAGGGTAAATAAACTTGGATTTAAATCCCCAGGCTCAGGAACTCTTTAGAACTTAGAAGAAATTCCAAATATCTAGAGCAACTTTCTTTTTATTGCACGTAAGGAAACAGATTCAGAGAAGTCAAGTGAATTACATTAAGTCATTGATTAAAAGGGAGGTTTATAGGACGTTCTAAATATGAACTCAGTAGTGACAATAGGTAGCAAGTTAACTTGCTTTTATTATCTTAGTGTCAGCTAATGTTGATTGTTCATTGTAGGTACTTTATAGAGAAGCTGCCAATTCTTTTCTCACATAAGTCTAGTGGATATATCAGCAGAATGTGAACTTATATAGTAGGTTATTTTTAGAGTGGGTAGCTTTGAACAAAAGCCATTTCAGAGAATACTGGTGAATTCAAGTGGATAGTAAAACATTCATTAAAGCAGAATGAAGAAACTTTTAAATCGCATAACTTTTAAAACATAGTTTGGCTTATATGTATGAGGGCAGATAGCAGGTAAAATTTGAGATGGAGTATACTTTGTTGATGAAAGTACAACTAATACTGTGAGGATAAAGGAAGAAACTTAACAGAAACTCTTAGGAAGGAAAATAAAACTTTGAGACTTTAATAAGATAGGAAAAATGAAATGTGAAAAGCAATTCAGTTTTATTTAAGGATTGGCCATACATTTATCTCATTATCAAAATTTGTTGTCACTGTCTTCTTTCATTTTCTTCCTTCCCTTACGGGTTCTCTCTGAGAAAGGCTCTAGCATGGTGTGATATAGTGCAGTGCAGTTCTGGCTTTTGTCACTTATGACCAGCATGGTCTTGCACTAAAAGCTTGCTTATTAAGACATACTAAAGTGAATAATTTTTAATTAGTTAATCAGACTTTTGAAATTCAGGTACTGCATAAAAAATGAGACTGTATCTTTGATGTGACTATAGGATTACTGGAATAATCAAATGAAATCACGTGAAATTGTTTTAAAAACCGAAGACTTCACAAAGGTAAATAATATTAAGGTTTATTAAGGTTGAATAAACCTTAATCTCACCTGAATCTGCTCTAGGTTCATGAGTGACAAAGTGAGCATTCTGACCTTTTCATATATGTGTGTACATATATATATATATATATATATATACACTGCTTTTTGAGTTTTTAGGTAAGAGTGGACAGATTTTTAACATGGGTTGCCATGTGATAGAGGTCTAAACTTAGGCTCTACAATAGATGCAGATAGGAGCTTGTTAATCTTTAGGTGTACGATATGAGTCAGTAGCTGAGTCAAAGTGTCACAAAGAATGTACAGTTTTTAGTCTTGTTGAATATTATCAATAGAATAGGTTCCGGATTTTAACATCTGGGTTGGATACTTTGACAGGGGCATAGAATTTGATTAAAAGGGGACTTTAGGAACATCTATTCCAACCCCCTTGAAGATACCTTTTACAGGGTCCCAGAATTAGCTTTCCTCATACCGAAGAATCTTTCTGTTATGTGATGCAGTACACTTTTCTTATGGGCTCTTGTGTTTGGTGTTCTTTGTTTTTGTCGGCCCCAAATGACCTCCCTCTCCATCTGCTGTTGTGTATACTTTACATTTTGTTGGATATGTTGCAGGCTTGACTGAAGAGAGAACCTATTGATGGAACAGCCAGGAGTAGAAAGAGAATGATAGGTTCAGGAAGCAGGACAAAAAAGGAAATAATGATAACAATAATAGCTAACACTTATTAGCACTAAAGTCCCAGATGCTGCCCTAAATGCTTTTCTTATTTTATCTTACAACAACCTATGGTATTGAAATTAGTTAAATGAAATACTAATTTAACATTGTGCTAACTTAATAGTATTTACCCTTGTTACAGATGAGGGAGCTGAGCTTTGCACAGTAGAAGGCAGGGTTCATGCGTTTTGGTTCTAGAGACCAAACCTTTAATGCTACCACATATTGCTTTTTAAAGATAACTTGGAGGCCCCTCTGGGAAAAATTCTCTGCCTTTCCTTCTCTAAATGTGATAGCCATTAGAGATAAAAGATGAACATTTTAAGGCTGGTAATAACTTGGTTTAGGTGGTGGTGGTGGAGGAGGTGAAATATAGAATTTATTCAACATTTTAAGATTGCATGATGGTATCAGAAAGGAAGGAACCTGAATATAATCTACTATGCAAATCAGAGGGAAAGGGAATTTTGGTGAGGCTCTTGTAAGGACTAGATTTTATGATGCTATATAAGCATGAAAACTTGATATAGGAAGTTTAGTAAGGGCTTATGATCATTAGTTTATATAGATCAGCACTATACAATAAAAATATAATGTGAACCATGCATGTAATTTAAAATTTTCTGGTAGCCACATTAAATAAGGTAAAAAGAAACAGTTAAATTAGTTTTAATAATATATTTTATTTAACCTAATATATCAAAATATTATTTAAACTAATTAATAAAAAAATTAATGAAATATTTTACATTCTTTTATTCCTACTAAGTCTTTGAAATCAGTGTGTATTTTACACTTACAACATTTCTCAGTTTAAACTAGCCATATTTCACATGCTTAGTGGCTACTGACTACCTTAATGGACAGTGCATTTTTATACCATTAAAAGATATGTTCTTAAAAAATTTCTGACTGAATTACAATTAGATGGCTTATTCACCCCCTGTGGAGGAGTGGAGGGCAATCTGAGGTGGAAAGGCATCACTATTCAGTTGTGTCCAGAGAATCTGCTCAGGAGGGGGAACATTGTTTATACTTAGTAAGAAGAGGTAGGGAAGGATTTACCAAATGTTTAGGCTTCCTGTCATTTAGGCTTCCTGTTGTTTGAGGTACTGTGCGTTATAGTTAGAGGGACTTCTAGGGCATTCCAAATAATTTCTGTGGTCTTTATATAAGTTCTGGGCCCTGGTTTTATATAAAGAGCATAGTGCTTTTTCTGTAGACAGCTCTGGAAGAGAAGCACACAGTTCTTACTCATGAAATGTGGTGTCTGTTGGTTCAGGGACTCTGTGCCTCTGTCTGGAACCCTTCAGAACCTCACTGATTTCACTGATTTGCTTTTATGGGATTTAATATGTTTAAGGTTACATCATTCCTCAGGCAGGGATTTCTAAAATCTGCTTTTTCCTTTAAAAAAAAAAAGAAGAGAAAAAGAAAAGAAAAACCTGAACAAAATAAACTCATCACATAAAAAAATGACTAAATCTTTTCTAACTATGAAAGTGTAATATGTGTTCTTTGTAAAAATTTAGATAATGGAGATACATACTTTTACGTGTTTAATGAACAGATCTCCAGTAGAAGGAAGTGTTCACTCTTTGGCTTCCTCCTGTAGTACTGGGGTTCCTTGGGCAGTAGCACTCCAGTGAATCAGACTGTCTGTATGGGACAGGTAGTGAAGATTTTATTTCCTTTAAGAAGACAGTGAACAAATAAGAGGTATGTGTTTTTTCTGGCTGAGTTAAATACGTATATTGTCCTGTATTATGTATCATATTTTATTTGGCTAAGAGCCTAATTTTAATGCATTTCATTAAAAATTTTCTTAGTTATCTGTAAAACTGTAAGATTTATAAAACTAAGTAACAGCTGTAAGGCTTGTGTTAACTTGTTAAGAGATACTGGGTTAAAATACAAGTTCTGCTCTGTACAGTTTAACAGAATAGAATGTACTTTTACCAGTAATTTTCATTTTCTGAGTTTGTAGTTTTAGTGCTATGATGATGTTATCAGTATATAAATCTTTTTTGCCATGACTAATTGTGTTTTATTTGTTGTAGTTGTAGTTGTGTGTTGTAGAATGTAGTTGTGGTTCAGGTGGGGGTAAGGGAGGTTTGTGGAAACCAATGCTTACCATTTGGGGGATGGGTTGTGGGAAGAAGCAAGCTAGAAATATACTTGGAAGAAAGAAAACAGTAGCCACCTGGGAGCAATTTGAGATGAGGGGAAAAACAGATATTTTGAGAAAAGTTACAGTGTTTTAAAAAATAAATGATTCATATACAAAACTTAATCATTAGGAACATAAAATTTTATGAAATTTGTGTAGGAAACATCATGTTAGAGAACTTTGAATTTCATATTTATTACGTTCATATTTTGTGTGGATGAAATATAGAAGTCTTAGTAATTTTGAATTGACCCCTTCTGTGGCTTCTTAGACTCTTAACTAAGGATCATAGTCCTTATCTGTGGAGAGTCCCAAGACTGAGTTTGACAGGTTAATGAAATCTAAAGTTATTTAGTGTTAGCTGTTTAACTTTAGACTAGATTTTATTAACCTGTCTGTTCATATTTTCTGCTGGAAGGTTAACAGTCATATTGACCCTTGTCATGGAGTTATTAGTAACTTATAATTCTAAAGTACTGTGAAAACATTAAACACTCACTAAGTATTATATTTATTAGAACATTCCTTAGTGCAAAGCAGTTCATTCATTAACCCATACTTAATATTGGTTATTACGATTACCTGTCCTCAGCCATCCATCAGAGTCCTATGCCTGTCCTTCTTTAATTCTTAGACTTACAGGAACGTTGTGAGAGTGGGCTTAGGTCATGACTGACCTGGAGATGGCTCAGGAAAATTCTTGTAAAGGGTGGTTATGACTGTTGGAGTGGTTTTGTAGTGGCTGTTGTTGCCTGGCTGCTTCAGGAAGTTAGGTTAGAGTAAAGGGTTCGGGTTTTGGAGTTACTTGGTTTCTCTTGAATGCTGTCTCTGCTCCTTAACTATCTCTGTGCAAGTTACTTGCCCAGGCAAGTTATTAAACCTTAGTTTCCTTAACTGCAATTTGGAAATAGTAGCAACCACCTCTTAGGGTTGTTAGGAGGACCCCCACAAAATAATATCTCTGATGTTAGGGATAATAGCAGTTTACTGTTTGTTTTTTTTAATAAAGACAGTTGTTTTTAGAGCAGTTTTAGGTTCACAGCAAAACTGAGAGGGAGGTACAGCAGGTTCCTGTGTATGCTTTGCCCCTACATATGCATAGCCTCCTCCATTGTCCACATTCCCCACCAGAGTGGTACATTTGTTACAATTGATGAACCTTCATTGACACATCATAATCAAAAGTCCACAGTTTACCTTAGGATTCACTCTTTATGTTGTACATTCTGTGGGTTTGGACAAATATATAATGATATGTGTTTATCATTGTAAAACCATAAAGAGTACATTCACTGCAGCCCCCAAATCCTCTGTGCTTTTTCATCCCTTCTCCCCAACTTCTAGCCCTGGATAATTCCTCATCCTTTTACTGTCTCCATAGTTTTTCCTTTTCCAAAATGGCATATTAGTTGGAATCATACACTATGTAGCCTTCTCAGATTGACTTCATTCACTTTAAGGTTCCCCCATGTCTTTTCATGACTTGATAGCTCATTCCTTTTTAGCACTGAATAGTAAGTATTTCACTGTCTAGATGCACCATAGGTTACTTATCCATTCAGTACCTACTGAAGGACATTTTGGTTGCTTCCAAGTTTTGGCAATGATGAATAAAGCTACTATAAACAACCATGTGTAGGTTTTTGTGTGGACATTAGTTTTCAACTAGCGGCTACTTCTATTGAGCATTTATTTGTTTTAGCCAGACACTGTACTATGTACTTTACATGAAAAATATCATTTAATTCTTATGTATATATAATAGATCATGCAAAGTTTTATAGCCCATAGTAATATATGTCCAATAACTGGTTGCTATAATTATTTTCTCTGTGTTAGTTCCAAGCATGTAGTTTAAGTAGAAGTTGAGGCTGTTAAGATAAGACTCAGGAGTGGGCATTCTGACCAGACTTCAAAGACTTATTGAGGAGTTGACAGTGGATTCGAAGGTGAAGTATATATTAAAGTGTAGTTCAAGGATAATCTGCATGGTAATCACTTAGGAAGCTTGTTAAAATGTAGAGTTTTGGGTTCATCTTTAGAAACTCAGACTTTATGAATCAGAATCTCTGGTCACGGAGCTTGGATTCTGCAGTTTTACGAGCTTAATAAATAATTCTGATTCACCATGAATTTTGAGAATCATCTTTTTAAATTTATTCTTCCTGATGATTAAAAAATGATTCTAGTAGTTTTTAAATAGTTGTGTTTCTTTGATATAATAAGCTTTCTATTTTATTGGTGATGGAGCTGGTAAATTTTTTCCATTAAATTTTTTCCATGTTATGAGGGTAGGAGGGTAGTGATATTTGTTCATTCAACTTTTATTTAGTAAATATCACTTCTTTGAGGTATATTTTAATTTTTTCATAAATATAGCATATTTTACTTACTATTCAAATAATGTAGTCTTTTTGAATAAGGTAGGAAAGTAAGGCAGATTGAGAACATACTATTATGAAGATAGGTAGAGAGGTGAAGACAGTGGTTTTCTGGTGCTAACTAGAAAGGAAAATAAAACTATAAATAATTTACATAACTAATATGAATAATTAAAACCTGATGGAAATTTTCAAGGAGTTTTGGTATGGGTCACTTTATTAGTCATATTAGTTAATGAAAGAGTCATATCAGGAATGCTCAGCTTCTGTGCTTTTCGACGGTTGTGTTCCCTCCTAAGAACACTCTTCTTCTGGGTTTTGTCTATGTTGGCTTCCTGGGAAGTCTTACTCCAGATCCACAGTTTGGGAAGTCAAGTTTCATCCCTACAGTTCTTCACATGAACCTCAGCTTTCTTAGATTCTTCATGTAAAACCTTACCTAAAGGAACCAATGAATTGGCTTCAAGTCATAATTTTACACTTAGGTCTTTAGAAGACTCCATTTCAGTGAGTCTTTGCATTGGTATCTTTACCCCCCAAATCTTTCTGGCTCCAGCATCCACTTTAATAACTCTGTGGGTTAAGCAACTCCATTTTTAATGTCTGTAGTTCTGTTCATTCTCAGAAATGAGGTCACCAGGGCTTTGTCATTGTTAATGAAAAAGGTATTGTACACTTCACTTTTGGGGAGTGTCCTTAGACTGAATGAAGCTTAAACATCATAGACATTGTTGCTCTGCTTTAAATACTCATAGGATATAATTTTGCCTATTTTAAACTCAATCTGTTTGCCAATACAATAATATTATTTATCTCTGGGAACTTTGGCTATATTCTGTTGTGCTATTTAGAATTCACATGAATTATTAAACCTTTCTAGTAGGTCTTTTATTGAGCCTGTTGTCTGACCTCTTTAAAAGTAGTCTTCAGCATTTTCGAAAGAATCATTGGGTCTTCCTGGGACTGGAGATTTTGCTTCTGTTGTGACAGAAGCAGAGAGTGAACTTTTTTAGAAGTTAGGAGCAGTGGGGTACAGAAGAGGAGAAAAATCAGACTACATTTTATATCACGCCTGTTTCATTGTGAAAAATAATCATAGCCTTATGTCCTTTTCTTTTCTGAGGAGGGGGCGGTGGCGGTAAGAGTGCAGGGTGAATTAAGGAGGCATCACGGAGAATGTGTCTCCTAACATGGGGTTTCAGTTATTTCCTAAATACAGAGAGCAAAGTGGTTTTCTCCAGACATTTTTCTTTCATAGGAGGCCCGTGTGCAGTATTGGTATGTTTATCACTCACCCCAAAATATTGACAGTGTTGGCATTACAGGTAATCTGAGTTACTGCCTTTTCTGTCATGTTCCTCTCTGTTTTAAGTGTGGGCCACAAACCCGTAACAGTATTGATGTGATTATATTACTATTATAACTGTTGATAGTTTTCCTTTTAAATCAGAGAAAAGCACACTGATTTTTTTCCCTTTATTCTTATAGCATTTTTATTTCCAATAATTATACTTTTCTTCTGAATTATTTCAAAATGTTTTGGTATGGTATTGGTAAACATAGTATTATTTTTTGTGGTTAAGAGTCTAAACTCTTAAACAAGACTATCTGGGTTCAGTTCTCAGCTTTACCACTTACTAGTTGTGTGAACTGGGGCAGGTTATTTATTTTATATAACTCTTGCCTCGGTTTTATCTGTAAGACAGGGATTATAAAATTATCTACTTTTTACACGTGTTGAGGATTAAATCATTTAGCAAAGAACAATGCCTGCAATAGTACAGGCTGAACATGTATTAGTTATTATTCACTCACTAAAATAGTAGTCTCAGTAGATGCTAATAGACTTTAAAAGTTAACAAAATTAATATTTTAAAACTTTAGAAAAGCTTAATTTAGAAAGTTATTTTTAGGCTGGAGTTTTGTGTGCACGTGCGCGCGTGCGCGCACACACACACAAACTCACACACACTCCTTCTCGCACACCCTTTTCAAACTGTTACAGAACAATGTTTTTCAAACTTCGATGTGCATGCAGGTTACCTGGGGATCTTGGTAACATGTAGATTCCTACTAGCTTTGGAATAGGCCTGAGCTGCTGCCATTCTAACAAGCTCCACAGGTAATCCGGATGTAGCTAGTCTTTAGATCATAACTTGAGTATTAAAGTTATAGAATGTCCTACTAGTGGTTCTGAATCCTTCTGTCAGTACTTTATAAAAACTTGGGTGTTTTTTGTTTTTGTTTTTTAAAAAACATGCCTAGGCTTTACCCCAGACTAGTTAAATCAGATCTCTGGCATTAGTGTTCTGGACATTATCATCATCATTATCATTTTTTTCTTTTTTGTAAAAAAATATTCTAGGTCATTCTCATGTGTGAATAGCATTAAGAGCTACTACGGTAGTGATGTGAAGGAGAGTCAGTAAGCTAAGTAGCTCCATTTTATGTCTTCATTTACTGTTCTCTTCTATCCCTTTAAGCATCTGTAGGGATGATGAAGCATAGCTGGTCAGAACTCTTTAACTAGGAGGCAGCTAATAATTTTGGCTTGACGTTATCTTCACACTATACTGGACTAAAATGTTTGACTCCTTGAACCCTTCTTCATGGCTTCTATCTCCTATTGCTTTCATCATTTTTATAATCTTCTTTGGACTCTCCCTAATTTCTCAACAGCTTCCTGAAAGTATAGTAATTCAAACTCAATATAAAGTTGCTTTAACAAAACTGAACAGTGGCAGAGGCAGAAGAATAAAGTTCCTTCTACTTCATAAATTCTGTGATTTTTATTAAGGTGGAAAACTTATATTTGTTTCAGACTTTGTATTGGCCCTTTCTTTATGTTTTTGGGAGCTAAAGTGTGTTTTCTACCATAATATTTGTTTTAGTACATTACTTTCTTAGGTTATATTCCCTCTTTTTTCTTTCTCAACTGTACTTCTTGCCTCTGTTTCCCTTCTTGTACATATTTTTGAGGAGAGGCAGTAAATGTTTTCTCATGGACTATCATGTTTTGGGAAAGTAGTTTTCCAAACTGATCAAATCTTGCTGAAATTTTATTCCATCTAGTCATGATATATCATTGAGAATCTGGACAGGGAAACAATCTACGCTAGATATTTCTACCAAGAAAATTTAATACAGGGAGTGGGTTCTCAGGTGTCAGAGGCTGAAAAGGCAAAAGGGGAACACTGGAGTAACACAGAGTCAAAAATTGCAGAAAGCATCAGTCATCCAGAGGGCTGGGGCTCAAAACTTCTGGCTGTTGCTGGTACTTCTGAGAGAGCCAGAGAAAACTTGTGGCTGTCACCAACTGCTGCTGCTGGGGTGGAGGGCCTGTGCTAGGGCAATGCTGAGTGGAAAAAGTAAGTTTCTCCTTTTAGTGTTCTCATTGGCAGTATGAGGAAGCTAGCTGGCAAAAGAGAAAAGTAGTTTCCAGAGTTCTATTTTCAGCGTTACTGAGCTGAGTATTAAAGGGTGGATTTGCTGCTGAGAGACTGTAGCTGAATAACCAGCACATATAGCCTTCTCCTCCTCTCTTGGTCTCTTTCTTAGCTACAGGGATCCTGCATGCTCTTAGTGTCTAGGATTTAGAATGAAAGGAGTTATTATTATTATTTTTAAATTACTTGTCTAGCTAATGTGATTTGGGGGCATGAGACAGGACTATGTGCTCTAAGATAACTGTCACAGCCTTTCTTGGGAACTGAGAGTCCATTACTCGTTCTTTTGACTCTAAAGGGATTTCTGTTTTTCAAGATCCCTTATTCAATATACAAACATTTTAGGAGTACTGATAAACCAGAGGTTAAAAATTGGTTGCTTATTGGCCAAACAGTGGCCTACAGTGGAACTAATCTTTGAACAGAAGATTATACCTTCTCTCTCATTCTAATATTCTTCTTCCTGCAGAGCTTCTCAAAGTTTAATATGTATGTGAATTATTTGGGAATCTTGTTAAAATGCAGATTCTGATTCAGTATGTCACTGGTTAGGGCCTGAGATTCTGCATCTCTAAGAAGCGCCCAGTGGAGGCTGAAGCTACTAGTCCCTAGACCAAACTTTCTTCTCTCTTTCCTGCTTTGAGAACAAACCACTGGTCTGGCTTGGATCCATTGTTGGACCTGGTTTTGGGTGGTTGAAAGGAGTGGATCATTAAGGAAGAGTTTCTTGCAAGGCCACTTTCTAGAAATGTTTTGAGCAATTTTAGTAGAGGTATTTATAGCCATTTCTTTCCAGGTGGCACTAGAAGGACAGTGCCTCAGAATAGGTTGACTTTTCTTCCATAATTTTGATGCTGCTCCGGACGCAGAGGCATGCCAATCACTTGTAGTTTTCCTGGAACATCTGAGGCTTTTCAGTAATTGTGTATATGTTTAAGGGAAACTAATGGGAGATAGGATAGGAGGACAATTAGAAAATTCATGCATCAGATAGCTTGTGTTCACTAAAGCCATTATTCTTGATTAAATAGGGCTATCTATGGATTTTAAAAATTTGGTTTGAATTTCATACTAAATGCATTTTTCCACTTTTGACACTTTGATGTACTTCAGGTTGTCATCAAAGCAGAGGATCTTCTTTTCTTGAGCCAAATAAATGGTAATCTACCTTAATTGAACTTTGCATACAGCCCAAATTTATGAAGTTATTAATTGCTCTTTACATTTGGATTTTACTTTACCAAGGCATACCTGATCACATGACTAAAAAGTTATTCAGTTGCCATCCTTCAAGATCCTCTGCCTACCTCCCTCATCTCCACTAACCCCAATTCCTGGATCTTTCCTTTTGTCTTTACAGACCTAGGTTTTTAAGATCCTAGGTTCTTTGTTTCTGTCTTTTTATGAATGTTACTCTTAAATTTTTTAAATTCAGGCTGTAGATAATACAATTCAGGTCACGGAATTGAAATAATTGGCCTCTTTATCGGTTGAGGTGAAAGAGTTAAAATGAAAGTTAAGGATTCAGGGCACCCCTACAGAAACGAGGGGTGAAAAAATGCTCAATTTTAGGATCCTAAACAAAGCATTTTGATTGGCATATAGAGACCCTTGCATGCACACAAACGTCCATATTTGAATATTTATAGAAGATAATCTGTCAAAATTACTGTTATTTTAATTTGCCAAGCTTGGCTGATTGCTGCAGTTGGATGTTAGTTGAATTCTAGATGAGGAACTGTAAATAAGAGCTGGTCTAGAACATGCTTTTTGTCCTTGAAGCTGTTTAAATATTCCTCTCCCCCCCCCCTTTTTTTTAAAAAAAACAAAACAAAACAGTGAGGCCTTTTTATATTAGCTGGACTTTAATGTTTTCCTTTTTAGGGAAAAAGGATTAAAGTAAGGTGATAACAGTAAATACTAAAAAAATTTTTTTAGTTAAGAAAACCATTTACATTTCGTGAACAGGAATTGTTTAAATAGTTTTAACTATTTGTCCAATCTTTGCTTCAAAGATTTCCCTGGAGAGTTCAAACCTAGGGACATATATCACTTCAAGGCCTGAGGGGCCTTGAGGTTTCGTGTAAGTAAGTTTTATGTTAACAACAAAGAAAATGTATAGTTGTAGATAATTAATGTTACTGCTTTCTTTTGTCTCATTTTAAACAGTTGGTAATTTTAGTGACCCAGATTCAAGCAGTAATATCTTCCATTGGAAATATGTGATTTCGTCATCTTATGTTCTAGGGGAAGAAAGGTAAGCCATTTTTCACGCTTAATATTTAAGTAACTTTGTAAATAAATCAAAATTTTCTCTTTTAAAAGGTTAGAAAACCCTTTTCTCTTTAGGTAGTGTTTTCTCACCCAGAAGAAACTGTATTATTTATTTATGTCACATCGTTATTCCTCAAAAGATTCCACTGAGTCTATATTATTTCAGCTCTAGAGATGATACGATGACTTTCAAAACAATCATACAGTTTTTTGGAGCAGGACTATGTTCTGTGCTGTGTCTGCTAGGCTATCTTGTCCCTTTTATATAGCCATTCTCAGCTGAATAGTTTATTTTTACATATATAACCACCTGACATGACTAGATAGTCTTAATATTTTTTGTTTTTGCTTTTGATGTTTTCATTTATCTCTTGTAAACTGCCATAATTGGATCCATTTTGTTGGTTATTACTTTAGCTAGAAACTATGTCAAGTACTAAGTCTCAGTTTTACTTAGACATTGACTTCGTTTTGGGGTTTCAGGAATGTGGGGTCTCAGGAATATATTTTATATTCAGCAAATTAAAAGTGAAACTTTTAGAGCACTCTTTTCCATTTTTCACAAGCATCCATCTTCATCCTCATTTGACAATCCTTTTTTGGGTAGATTTTCTTTTTTCTAGGAGTGTTTATATAATCTTTCACTTGTTACTGTGTGGTCTCTTTTCCCAGTTCTTTTTGTGGCTATCCCTATTACCATTCTCCGTATATCTCACTCTAACTCCTCATGATCCTCCTAGGAAAATTATATGTGCAACTCTGTAGTTATCCTCTGAATGAAGGATAATCACATTATTAATAATTCCTTAAGATGTTATGCTCACTCCTAATTTTGTAATTAATAATAACATTATTAATAATTATTAATATACATAACATTATTAATTCCTTAAGATGTAACGCTTGCTCCTAATTTTGTAATGGTTCACCATCTGTTCACTGTACAAAGGGCTCAGAAATGTCTATTGTATCTAATGCACCACAGATGTGGAAATAATAATAAAATTTATATTTATGTAAAGCAAAGATACTGCTAATATGTTCCCTTGGATTTGGCCATTCTGATATTCTTGCTGTGTTTGGAGGCTTATTAAGTATGTTAAAACTCAAGTTGAATGCAATTTAAGTCAGAGATATAAAAAGTAATGAGCTGTTTTACAGTGTGATTTGGAAAAAAAAATTAGTTGTATTTCTTGCTTATAAGAACAGCAGATAGCACAGTTGACTAAGATTTTCTAAGTAAAGTAATTTTGATAAACGTTAATTTCATGGCAATAGAAAATGTTGGGAATTGGCATCCAAATGTCAAATTTCACCTACAAATCTTAGCTTTCTACTGATTTTTTTTTTCCCACAGAGGAAGAATCTTAAAACTTAAATTTGTGTAGAAGACATTATAATGCTACTTTAGGAATAAGAAACAGGCTTATTTTTCTGCAATTGAACAGTAGGGATAACCAGTGCATTGCAGTACTTATTGATAGATTTTTTTAAAAGCTCTTATGGAAATTTAATCAAGTGTTTATTTAGGAAATATTTTAGTGTATAATAATGATGCGGGATCTAAACGATAACCTACGATATTCATCTATGTGCTTTCATTGTTTCAGAAAGAAATGATGAAGTGTATTGTTTAATAATTTGCATTTTGGTATTATTTATAGGGTAAACACTATGAATAATCATATTTTAGGTAATTCACGTGCCATTGAGACAAATTTAGATTTCCATTTGTTTCTTCTCTCCCTAATATCATAAGAGTGCTATATATCACTCTATCAGTTAGTTAAAAGGTAAAAATTGAAAATGGATTTTGTTTTGTTTTGTTTCTGATCTGACATGTAAGGAGCTTAGAAGTCATCACTCCATCCTAACCACAAGTAAAAAACTGAACAAACTGAAAAATCAACAACTCTTTTTAGATCCATCAGAGAAGTGAGGTCACAGGGCAAACCTCTGCTCTCAAATTAGAGAGACAGACAGGCAAATACAGAGAATGACAACTTACCCTAGCAAAAACCTCCAAGGGCACCACTAGTGAGTAGGAAAATCTAAAGTGTGATTAACAAATTAGGGGAGACTCCATGTGGACAAGCCTGAGGTTAAAAACTCCAAGGGGACCCAGTCATAGAGAGCCCCCCACACTTTCATGAGTTTGCTTCTAGGAGCTCTACCAGGTCCTCACAGTGAATATCTGAGAAGAAGCGCCTGGTGCTTCCTGCAGGGGGAGGGAAGAGTAACCATTTTGAAATATGCCAAGGCATCATGTTTTTCTTAACAAGATCTGCTATCAAGAGAAAGTATTTTACCAGGGCCTAATCTATTAAGGTGTTATCAGAGGCTAACTGACCTGGAGGAAGGGAAATACCCAACTGTAGCCTTCCACATGGTGGGGAGAGAAATATCCCATTCCAGTCCCCTGTAGCCATCCTGTTCCACCTTGGAGGGGAGCATAGGACTGAAAAGAACTTGTGACGTTCACGGCTCGGTGGGCGCAGGCCTAACCATAGCACTGTAGAATGCTTCTACTCCCCTCCACACCTTAACCACATTAGTAAATTCCTATTCGTTACAGTTCCTTTTACCCAGTGCATCATGTCTGACTTCCAACAAAAAAATTACAAGGCATACTATACTAAAAAGCAAAAACCACAGTTTAAAGAGAGCAAGCATCAGGATCAGACTCAGGTGTGTCAGGAATATTGGAATTATGAGACCAGGAATTTAGAACAACTATGATTAATATGCCAAGAGCACTAATGGAAAAAGTAGACAACCAAGAACAGATGAATAATATAAGTAGAGAGATAGAAAATCTAATAAAGGATAAAAAAGAAGTGCTTGAGATAAAAAGCTATAACAGAAATGAAGGATGGCTTTGATGGGTTCATTATTAGACTGGGCGTGGCTGAGGAAAGAATTTCTCCAAGCTTAAGGATATGTCAGTAGAAACTTCTAAAACTGAAAAGCAAAGAGAAAAAAGACTGGAAAAAAGAAAAAATATCCAAGGACTGTAGGACAACTACAAAAGGTACAACATATGCATAATGAAAATACCAGAAGGAGAAAAAGAAACAAGAATAATGACAGAGAATTTCCCCAAATTAATGTCAGACTCCAAACCACAGATCTAGGAGGTTCAGAGAATGCCAGGCAAGATAAGTGCCCAAAAAGCTTTATCTAGGGATATCATATTCAAATTGCAGAAAATCAAAGATACAGAAAATAATCTGGAAAGAAACCAAAGGAGAAAGAATTACCTTAGGTACAGAGATCTTCTCTTCAGAAACTATGAAAACAGGAAGAGAGTGGGGGGAATATTTAAAGTGTTGAGAGGAAAAACCAACAATCTACAATTCTGTATCCTGTAAAATTATCATTCAAAAGTGAGGGAGAGTAAAGACTTTTTCAGGCAAACAAAAATTGAGAGAATTTGTTGCTAGTGGACCTGCTTTGCAAGATATGTTAAACGAAGTTCTTCAGAGAAGGGAAATTATATAGGCCAGAAACTTGTATCTCCCTTAAAAAAGAAGAAGAAGATTAGAGAAAGAATAAGTGAAGCTTGAATAAAAACTTTTATTTTTCTTAATAGATCCAACAGATAACATAATTTGTTTGAAATAATAGTAGCAACAATGTATTCAGTGATTATAGCTCATATATAAGTGAAATGAATGATGACAGTGATACAAGGGTTGGGAGGTAGAAATTAGGAATATTCTTTTATAAAGTACTTGGACTACATATGAAGTGGTATAGTGTTATTTGAAAGTGGACTTGGATTATTTGGAAATGTATAATGCAAACTCTAGGGCAACCATTAAAAAAAAGTTTAAAAAAATGTAGTTGACATACTAAGAAAAGAGACACAATGGAATCATAAAATGCTCAATTAAAACCACAAAAGACAGAAAAAGAGTGGAAGACAGAAACAGGAACAAAGAACAAAAGCAATGAGTAGAAAGCAGTAACAAATATGGTAGATATTAACCCAAGTATATCAATAGTTGCTTTAAATAGCAGTGGTTTAAATACACTAAAAGACAGACTGTCAGATTGGATCAAAAGTCAAGACCCAACTATATGTTGTGTACAGAAACTCTCTTTAAATATGAAGACACATATAGATTAAAATTAAAGGGATGGAGAAAGATATACCATGCTAACGCTAATCAAAAGGAAGCTGATGTAACTATATTAGTTTCAGACAGAGCAGACTGCAGAGCAAGGAAGATTTTCAAGGATAAATAGGAGCATTATATAATGATAATTCTTTAAGAAGACTTAACAATCCTTAATGTATATGCACCTAACAGGTCGTCAAAATATGTGATGCAAAAACCGACAGAATTGCAAAAAGAAGTAGATCGGTCCACAATTGTAGTAGGTGATACCTCAACTCTCCTCTGTCAGAAATGGACAGATGTAGCAGAAAATCAGTAAGGACATATCTGAACTCAGCAGCAGCATCAATCAACTGGATATGATTGACATCTGTAATCCAGCAACAACAGGGAATATGCGAGTTCTTTTTAGTTTTAAATTTTTTTTAGTAGGATTCACATCATAAATATGTGATCAGAAAGAAAAAAGATGAGGAACTCATTTTAAAAAATACAACAAACTGTCACCTACCTCACCTCTACCTCTTACATATTTTAGAGTAAGAATTTTAAAACTTTGATTTTTTTAAAATACTTAAACATTTTTCTTACCTCAAGCTTGGTATAATGAATGAAAGAGTTATGGGGGTTACTTTTACAAATGAAACCTACCTGGCACTTTTTCGTTTACTGGTATTAGGAAGGAATACCTCCTACAACTCTTTGGTTCCATGTAGCAAAATTTGAAAACTGTGAAATATGTATGAATCCCCCATGCCCTAGCCAGTATTTGATAATTATTGACCTTTGCTCCTGAATAATAGACCTCTAGGTATCCATATTCTTTTGAGTGATCTAGAGCAATGGTCCCCAAACTTTTTGGCACCAGGGACTGGTTTCATGAAAGACAGTTTTTCCACTGACAGACTGGTACCAGTACGTGGCCCAGGGGTTGGGGACCCCTGATCTAGAGGAAGAGCAGAAGCAGATGAGAAAGGACAGGGGAGAATTTGTAAAGGGAGAGAATATTCATTGTTATCATTTGTCTGTCTGGCAGACTTATGATAGCGACACTACAGGGATTAATAACATAGACAGGATTTAGAAATCTTGTTAAAATGGATTCAGTGAAATTGTTCCCCTCTCTGTAGAATTAAAAACCAAACCAAATCAAACCAAACCAAACCAAACACAAAAATAAAATACATCAAATGAACTTTCCTCCTTGGATCACAAGTAGTGGTTTGAGGACAGAATCTATCAATGTGTAATCTCATGGTTTCTGTCCTGTCTTAGCTGCTGACTAGCTGTACAAACCTTGATGAAGTCAAATCATTTCTTACCTCAGTTTCCTCATCTTCAAAATGAAGATAGTGCCTACCTTACAGAGCACTGGTAAGAACTAATTGAGGAAATGCATGCAAGGTGCCCGGCTCATATTTGGCATGCACCGGTGTTACTTCTCCTCCTAGTTCCTTTCAGCATCAGTAGTAATGTCTGGATTCCAGTCCTTGAATTCACTAGTTACTCGTCATGAGATCATTGTAAAATCAAATTATTTTGTCTCTCCAAGTCTAATTTTCCTTTGACATAAGATCATTAATACTCATGTTGTAAAGTTGTGGTTGTAATTCATTTCCTCATATAGTCTAGGAGGTTTTTGTTGAATCTAAATCTGAATGTTAAATTGCTAAAAAACTGATATAAATATGTGAGTTTTACTGGTTAGATCTTTTGGACACCAAATCCAGAATATTTTTTAAGGAATATATAGTAGGAGGAATGTAATAAGGAAAAGTAAATCTCTAGGTTTTTTTTTTTTTTTTTAATGGGAGGACTCTCTACGCTCACTTACTTAATTTTTGCTTAATACAATTCATTGGGAAAGTATTGAAGGATTTATTTTCAATACTTGAATTTATTTTCAAGTATTGAAAGATTCAAGTATTGAATCAAGTATTGAAAGATTCAAAGTATTCAAGATTGAAGAATTTATTTTTGCTTGAAATACTGGGTTGGCCAAAAGGTTCATTCGTTTTTTTCCATAGGATGGCTCTAGTAGTGCTTAGTTGTCTTTAACTTTATTCGAAATAATTTTGTTAGATTGTATATGACAGCTGTCATATCAATGTGCATTTAAAAAAAGACTTATCAAAATTGGTGAATTTTTGTGTAGCCATTT
The DNA here is from genome assembly GCF_039906515.1 of Pseudorca crassidens. Classification (NCBI taxonomy): domain Eukaryota; kingdom Metazoa; phylum Chordata; class Mammalia; order Artiodactyla; family Delphinidae; genus Pseudorca; species Pseudorca crassidens. The sequence goes on along the minus strand of NC_090296.1, from coordinate 36,751,049 downwards.
TCATATTGAAAATGGAAGAAAAACAACATTTTTGGCATATTATGCTCTATTATTTCAAGAAAGGTAAAAACACAACTGAAACGCAATAAATAGATTTGTGCAGTGTATGGAGAAGGTGCTGTGACTGATCAAACATGTCAAAAGTGGTTTGTGATGTTTCGTGCTGGAGATTTCTCGCTGGACGGTGCTCCATGGTCCAGTAGACCAGTTGAAGTTGATAGCGATCAAATCGAGACATTAACTGAGATCAATCAACATTATACCATGCAGGAGATAGTCAACATACGCAAAATATCCAAATAAGCACTGAAAATCATTTGCACCAGCTTAGTTATGTGAATCACTTTGATGTTTGGATTCCACATAAGTTAAGCGAAAAAAACCTTCTTGACTATTTCTGCATGTGATTCTCTACTGAAACGTAATGAAAATGTTCTGTTTTTAAAACAAATTGTGATGGCCGATGAAAGTGGATACTGTGCAATAATGTGGAATGGAAGAGATCGTGGGGCAAGCGAAATGAAACACCACCAACCACACCAAAGGCCGGTCTTCATTCCAAAGAAGGTGATACTGTGTGTATGGTGGGATTGGAAGGGAGTTCTCTATTATGAGCTTCTTGCGGAAAGCCAAACGATTAATTCCAACAAGTACTGCTCCCAATTAGACCAACTGAATGCAGCACTCTACGAAAAGCGTCCAGAATTAGTCAACAGAAAACATATAATATTCCATCAGGATAATGCAAGACCGCATGTTTCTTTGATATCCAGGGAAAAACTGTTAGAGCTTGGCTGGGAAGTTCTGATTCATCCACCGTATTCACCAGACATTGCACCTTCGGATTGAGATTTATTTCGGTCTTTACAAAGTTCTCTTAATGGAAAAAGTTTCAGTTCCCTGGAAGACTGTAAAAGGCACCTGGAACAGTTCTTTGCTCAAAATGATAAAAAGATTTGGGAAGATGGAATTATGAAGTTGCCTGAAAAATGGCAGAAGGCAGTGAAACAAAAGGGTGAATATGTTGGTCAATGAAGTTCTTGGTGAAAATGAAAACATATCTTTTATTTTTACTTAAAAACCAAAGGCACCCTGTGGCCAACCCAATAGCTACTTCTAGAAAGAATATGCATAGGGCAGTATGTTAGGGAGTCCAAACACTTGAATGTACCTATTTCTTTGCTTTTGTTCTTTTTATCTTAGGTGACTTTATTTTAAAAGGAGACTTCAGTGTACAGTAATGGTTTTATGGGCAGACCTTGGAAAATTATTCAGTACTGAAAATTTTCTGGTTTGATAATTGTCAGAGAAAGAATAATAAACCAGTATTAAAATTTAATGCAAAATTTTAGTAAATTAAGGTCAAGACTCATAAATGAATCATGTTAAATGAGTTATGAATTAGATCAGTATTATTGGTGAACTTAGCTATGTGTTAAATCAATATAATTTCTTTGACATAATCACAGAATAGGAATTGATGTATATGTGGTATATTGTATTGAAGGGTTGTAGATTGACGAACTGGGAAGTTTGTATTTTAACGATGTTATAATTCCATGAATTTCAGTTAGGTTTATTTGAATATGAATCACTTTTATAAAAACCAGCAGCAAAATATTATTGCTTTTATATTCTGTAGCAGTTGAGTCAGCTTTTGTATGTAATCAGATGAATGTAAATGTAAACTTTAACTTATTTTCTTACACATTTCCCAAAATTTAGGAAATAATTAGCATACAAAGTGTTAATTACTTTTAAGAATTCCCAGTTTATCATTTTATTTGACATTATGTAACTCCTTATTAGATGCTTATTAACAACCCTGAAAATGTTGCACAAAGTATAGTCTTTGCATGCATAGTCTTTACCTGCAAAAAAAAGAATAGAAGAAAATACAATAAAAACTGAATTGCAAAAACATTGAGCGAAGACAAGCTTCTGCTGAGAAGATGGATATGAATTTTATGTGTGAATGTTAGGGACATATGGATATGTTGATTATGGCCACATTTAGTATTTTTGTTGTAAAGCAGAGGATTTACAGAGTTAGATTAAATGCATTATGGGTATGGCTGAGATCAAAATAACTTTATTTTCTTCAAGGATTTTTTTGGTTTTGTTTTTTGGGTTTTTTTTTGTGGTGGGGGTATTGTGTTTGTTTTTAAAAAAGCCAGATACTTAAGTATAAAACTGGGTAATAATTTAAACTACATTTTTCTTAATAATTTAATGTTAAGAACAATTAGAATTCTGTGACTGCAAGGTATTATTTGGACAAATCATTCATAAAGTAATATGATTTATATATTTTTCTTATTTTTTATTATGGTAAAAAATATATAACAAAATTTACCATTTAACCATTTAAAGTGTATAATTCAGTAGTGTTAAGTATATTCACATTGTTGTGCAAACATCACCACTATCCATCTCTAGAACTTTTTCATCATTCTGAATAAAACTCTGTACCTATTAAATATTAACTTCCTATTCTTCCTGACCCCCAGCCCCTGTAACATGGGGTTGCTATCCAAAATATATAAATAGCTCATACAGCTCAACATCAAAAATACAAACAACCCTATAAAAAATGGGCAGATGATCTGAATAGATATTTTTCCAAAGAAGACATATAGATGGCTAACAGACACATGAAAAGATGCCCAACATTGTTAATTATCAGAGAAATGCAAATCAAAACTTCAATGAAATATCACCTCAAACCTGTCAGAATGGCTATCATCAAAAAGAATACAAATAAATATTGGTGAGGATGTGGAGAAAAGAGAAGTCTTATACGTTGTTGGTGGGAATTATAAATTGGTGCAGCCACTGTGGAAAAGAGTATGGAGGTTTCTCAAAAAACTAAGAATAGAATTACCATATGACCCAGCAATTCTACTCCTAGGTACATATCCAAAAAAAATGAAAACACTAATTGGAAAAGATACATGCACTGCAATGTTCATAGCAGCATAATTTACAATTGCTAAGATATGGAAGCAGCCTTAGTGTTCATCAACAGAAAAATAGATAAAGAAGATACAGTATGCGTGTGCACGTACGCGCACGCACACACACACAGACACACACACACAATGGAATGCTACTCAGCCATAAAAAAGAATGAAATTTTGTCATTTGCAGCAACATGGATGGAGTTGGAGGATATTATGGTAAGTGAAATAAATCAGAGAAAGACATACTAAATGTTGTCACTTATATGTGGAATCTAAAAAATAAACGAGTGAATATAACAAAAAGAAACAGACTCCCAGATACAGAGAACAAACTAGTGGTTACTAGTGGGAGAGGGATGGTGGAGGGGAGGGACAATATAGTGTCTAGGGGATTAAGAGGTACAAACTACTATGTATAAAATAAGCTATAAGGATGTATTGAACAACACAGGGAATATAGCTGATATTTTATAATAATTATAAGTCGAGTATAATCTTTAAAAATTGTGAATCACTATGTTATACACCTGTATTATATAACATAATCACTATGTTATACATAGTGTATATGTATAACATATACACTATGTTATATAGTATTGTACATCAACTAAACCTCAGTAAAAAAAAGTCAAAATAATGAAAAGAAAAAAAAGACTTTACTCCGCATTCTCCCTGACCCCCAGGCCCTTTAATCACTATTCTGTCTCTGATTTTGACTACTCTAGGTTCCTTATGTGAGTTGAATCATACAACATTTGTCCTTTTGTGATTGACTTCTTTCACTTAGCATAGTGTCTTCAAGGTTCACCCATGTTGTATCATGTATCAGAATTTCATTCTTTTTAAGACTAATATTCTGTTTTATTCATGTACCACATTTTGTTTATCCATTTATCTGTCAATGGACATTTGGGCTGTTTCTACCTTTTGGCAGTTGTGAATAATGTTGCTATGAACATTGGTGTGCAAATGTCTGTTCAACTGTGGTCATGTATTTTTATATATTTTTTAACATTTAAAGATATTTGAGGTAATGAAATTCTCTTTGAATGGGCTACATGAATATCTGTATTTTCACTGATATCAGTGAATATTCATTGAATACCTGTTGTGTATTCTAAGGGATATAAAGAGAATATTTATTGAATACTTACTGTGTATTGGGGATATAAAGAGTAATAAAACCATGATACTACTTCTGAAGAACTTACAATCTAATGAGAATAATAAGGTGTGTTTATGAAAACACAACAAACTGGTAGCATATACTTTTTGAAGCTGAAGAGATGTTCACAATCTGATCCAAACCAGCATCCTCTCACGCTAAGATTTTTGCATGTCATCCTAACCGGTTAAGAGGCAAAATACATGGCCATAATCGACAAGCATGTTCCATTCAAGCATGTGTATTTAACACATGCATTTAACATTCAAGCATGAATTTTGGAGTGATCATACTAAAATGGAAGTTGGATCATGACACTCTCCAAAACAGTCTTTTCCAATAACAACATCCTTTGAATGACTTATATCTTTTTGTCCAAACTCCTTCCTTAACTCTGACTTAATCTCCTATCTCCACCTCTACCTTGAGTTGGATGAATTTTTGTTGTGGATATATTTCTTATGCATGTAAAAAGGCTTAAGTGTAAGTGAGTAAAATGCAGAAGGATGAACTCTATATGTGTCTCAAGGTTCTTTCCAGGCTTATGATTCTAATTTAATCCCTATAGTACCTGGATTTCCAGATGATAGAAAACAGAATTAGTATGTCTAGAGGTTTCTCAACAGATCTATTTCATAATAATTTAAAAGACCAAAATTTGATTGGAATAAAAACATTTTGGTGTGTTTTGATGTTTCAGTGGTATTTTTCCCTCTCTCAGAGTATTTTTTCTGGAAAAGCAAAATTAATCTTTTGTGAATTCAGTCATAATTTTTCAGTTTAGTTGGATTTTTAAGGTTTTTCTGGGTGCACCAGCTGGACCTTTTGGATACTGCTCTTTTTCCACTGAAATGTTAGCAAGACCAAAGGAAGACCTACAACCAGCTGTTAGATTCACGTTTCCTTTGGATGATGTTTTGAAGTTCAAAAAAGGAACTTTGAGAATTTTAAACACAGCTGAGCAGAGTTTCCAAGAGGTAACATTGTAACACTACTTTTTTTCCTCCATATTTATTTTCTTGACTCCCAGTACAGATCCTGAATGCTGAGTGGTGAAGACGTTTATAGGCTCATTACTTTGTAGGGCAAAAAAAATGAAAGAACTAATTTCAAAGTTAAAACTTAAAAAAAAGGAGATAATTGTAGAAGTGAGGAAGGATGAATGAACAAGGATGATCATCCATTCATTCAGTGCATATATGAAAGTCTACTATGTACCAGACACTCCACTAAACACTGGAAACAAAGCAATGAATAAAATAGAATCAGTACCTACACTCATGGAACTTAGATTGCCTGGAACAGCGAGTAGAACATAATAGGCTCTTAAAAATAATTTGAATAGGGCTTCCCTGGTGGCGCAGTGGTTGAGAGTCTGCCTGCCGATGCAGGGGACACGGGTTCATGCCCCGGTCCGGAAAGATCCCACATGCTGCGGAGCGGCTGGGCCCGTGAGCCATGGCTGCTGAGCCTGCATGTCCGGAGCCTGTGCTCTGCGACGGGAGAGGCCACAACAGTGAGAGGCCTGCGTACCGCAAAAAATTAATTAATTAAAATAATAATAATAATAATTTGAATAAATGAATTTCTGTATTGTGGAGAAGAACTTGGGGGTAAGGGGCATTTTAGTGAAGAAGTGTGGAGTGTCCTGTTCATTGTATTTGAGATATTTCATTTAAAAAATGGAAACAAATAAAATATCTGTTAATGGGAAAAATGATTTAGTTATGGTAATACATAGAATGTAATACACTGGAGCCCTTAAAAATAATGACATACATAGATGTACGTCGGCTAACATAAAAGATGTTCTTTACCTAATGTCAAATTAAGCAAAGTAGGTCTTCCCTGGTGGCGCAGTGATTGAGAGTCCACCTGCCAATGCAGGGGACACGGGTTCGTGCCCCGGTCCGGGAAGATCCCACATGCCGTGGAGCGGCTGGGCCCGTGAGCCATGGCCGCTGAGCCTGCACGTCCGGAGCCTGTGCTCCGCAACAGGAGAGGCCACAACAGTGAGAGGCCCACATACCGCAAAAAAAAAGAAAAAAAAGTAAGCAAAATAGGCTGTAGAATAGGATGTATGAACGATTCCTTTAATCTAAGATTATTTACATTTGTGTAAAATATCTTGAGAGATGGTAGAGAAATGGTAATAAGGAATTATGTTTTCTAGGAGGTGAGTTTCCTGTGATCTTTCCTTTATCTTTTATGTATTTCTGTCTTTTGCAGTGACTATTTAAAAATAAGCTAATTTTAAATGTTTGGGATAAATTGATTTAAAAAAAATTTTTTTTAACTTAATATCTGTATCAGTAAACATAGTTACTGGTTGATGGTCCATTGTCCTGTAAATGTAAAAAATCTATCTAAGGAATTCTGCATTTTGTTTCTGGAAGAATATAATTAACCAGAAGGAAATGATTACATTTAACATTTACTGTTAATACTCAGAAGGTATAGTTTTAAAATGAACAAGAATGTTTCTTTAATGTATGTAATGGTTGAAAAATATTTAGTAGTAATTTTAATTTTGTTTTGTAGATACTTTGAGGAATGTCTACATAATTAGATGGTGGAGAGCTGAGAAAATTCTTAGGTTTTTTATGTATATGAAAACTTAGTTTGGATGTAGTTATTAATAGATATTATATTGAACTGCATTTTATATCTGAAGATTTGTTTTTGCCCTCTCCTTTGATTAGTATGACTTCTAAGTTTCTTAATTAGGGGAGAGAACATATGGATTTTGGGAGTCCTGATTACATCTGGTCAATATTCTTAGGTTTTCAAAGTATAGTCATGCAGGTCATATTGTTACTTCGTGACTGTTTTCTTAATTTCTTCCAATAATTTGTGTTTGTATCAGGAGAAATTAATGGACTCGTGAAAAATGTTCCATTTTACACATAGATTGTTTGTAACAAACTCATTTTATTAAAAATACTGTAGCAACTTTACTTTTTTTAATCCTTTAGAGGATCATGTTGACTCTAGTTATTGGAGTTCCAAATGATATGTGATTGAATATGAAAACTTGTCTCAGGGTCTGTTTATCTTTTTTAAATTATATTGTTAAATAATTGTTTAAATGATCATGTTAACCTTTAAAGGTTAACATTTGGTTTAACATTATTTAGGTATAAATGAAAGTATTATTCCTCTTCAAAATAAGAGTTTTTGTCAGGCCACAAAGTCCCTTGGACTGTGGTATGCTAAATTTGAAACAATTTTTTTCCCTAGATATTTAGCTATGTGCCATAGAAGGTGATTTTTTTAGATTGTTTCTCTCTTTCTCTTTTATTTTTTTTTCTTTTTATTTCTGAAAAGTAAGATGCCTATTCCAGTTTAGTGAATGTGGTAATATCAAATCCAGGTAGAATGGTACATTTCATCTTGTCTTCATTTTTTAAGGTGAGCTAGTTTATAAAATCGAGAATAAATCATTTTGTTAGATGTTGGCTCCCTTCTAGTATAAAAATAGTAATCTTTTTAGCAGTAAGTCATTCTATTGTAAATACTTTAAAATGTTTAAAAGTAATTTATAAAAAAAGGAATTATAGAAAAACTTAATGCCTAAATTAATACCATATACATGAATGATAGTTAGAATTTATAATTGGTATTTTGTTATAAAAGACATTTATTTGGATAAAAACATTGTTTACGTTAGTCTAAATGAAATGAATACCTTCTAATGATACTCATACTTTCCTTTATTGTACTCATTTATTTATTATTCAGCAATATTTATTAAGTGTCTGCTATATTATAGGCACTGTTCTAGATTCTGAGTGATACCAGTCAACAAAATAGAAATTATTGATCTCATGGAGCTTATACACTTGTAGAGAGAAAGAAACTAAACAAATATGTATGTCAGATGGTGATAAATGTTCTAGAGAAAGGTGACTACATCAAGGAAGGTAATAGGGAATGTCAGAGTGGGGAGTGTACCATTTTTATATAGAATGGTCAGGGAAGGTTTCACTGAGAGGGTGACACTGAATTTGATAAGGGAAGGACTATGGTGGATATTTGGGCAAGTGTGTTTCAGGCAAGAAGTTCAAAAGCCCTGTGTTGGGTACAGGCTCAGCATATTTAGAAACCTAAGAAATTAATTGTGTAATTATTTCTTTCACTTTTTTCTTTCCCAGTAGATTCTAAGGTCCACTAAAACAGTGGGGAAAGACCGTCTCTGTCTTGCTCATCATTGTATCCTTGGTACTCAGTATAGTGCCAAACACATGGTAGGCAGTGGGCCAGTGAATAACTATGGTTGAATTCATGAATGATGAGGGGAAATTTTGGAGGAATCCTTATTTTTTTTAAATTAAGTTCATACTGCTAAGATATTTAGAGCTTCAAAGGTCTTCTTAGGTGGAAAACAAGAGAGCTCTTGAGGAAGAATGATTCTTCTAAAGGTCACTGTTCATTATGGTAGCATTCTTGTGATGGTTTTTCTCTCTTATTCTAGCTATTGATAGGGTATCCTTTGTTTAGATGAATGGTCTAGACATGGGAAGATACTTGCTGTGGAAGACCTCCTTGCAGTAGAATCTGGACTCAAATAACTGGGTTGAAATTCCTGTTTGATGCTTGCTCGCTGTGTGACCCTCCCCCTTTATTTCCTTTTAATTGCCCTGGTTTTCTTATCTGTAAGACAGATGCTGTTATTTCAATTACAGTATTCTCTTAAACATTATCTCTTGCATATTGGGATTTTCTCATTAATCTTCTAATATACCACTCATGTAGACTATTTTTTTTTTTTTTTAAGAAAGTTACATTTAAGAAAATAGGACTTTGGAATCAGACATTCTTGGGTTCTATAAAAGTTCACTTCTTAAAGTTATCTGTTAACATGTGTCAGAGTTTTATCTAACTAATGAGGGAACAATCAGGAAGACCAAAGAACTGCTACTAAGAGTATTTGAGCATCAGGAGTGAATGTTTTCATTTAGGAAAGGGATGCCAAAATAAAATTGCAAAGCTACATAGAAGTCTCATTAACTTTCTGAAGGAAAAGGAAGCCATATCATCTTGGAAACTTGGAATGTAAAACAGTGAGTTCAATTTATATATCATCATGGTCTTTATCATCATCTCCAGTATCAGCAAACTGGATTGTTTCATCATCTCCAGCACCAAATATATCTTTTTCATTGATTTTAGCATGTTTTGGAAGCTTGCCATATACCTTCAGACTTACAGCTTTATCTGCATTGTATTTTGAAATTACATCAGCTTTGTTATCCTGATAGGCAGACCAACCAATAAGATATCTGAGGTATTTATTTAAACCATTTTCCTCATTTTTCCTTTGATATGGCATAGCCTCTTTACACATCAAAGCACATTGCTTCTACTCATTCATTTCCCAACGTTCTGATTACCTGAGCATACGCTTATTCATACGCTTTGCACACCAACCGTTTTTGGATTCATTTTCTTTCTTACCCTTGTACCTGTTTTTACCTTCTTTACCTTTATTCTTGGGCATGGCAATGCTTCCCAGCATCTCCAATTCCTTTCCTGTGGTGGCAGTGGCGGCTGCTCCTTGCACACAGGACAAAGTAGCACGTGGTAATATGGAACCACGTGTGTGGGAGAGTTTTGAGACTGAGCTTTTCTAAGACATACTTAGCAGCATCAAAATTCTTTTCTTGCCTCTTCCCTTTCTGTGTATGTTAATATTCTTAAGGTTTTCTGGGGACAGGTAAAGAGTAATCTTTACTCTTATGCTTTTTTAGCCTTATTACTAAGGTGGACCTCTCTGCTTGTGTCTTTACTGAATGTCCCAAGGATTCAATGAGGACTTTTTATCTTGTTTGTGAGAACATGGATGATTCCTGGCCCTGTGTAAGCTGGGAATTATTCACCTTTTATTACCTAGCAATTATTCTTTCCCAGAAGTTGTTTTTGCTCAACCTTAATTTGCATATGCAAATTGGTATTCAGGTAAAATTTAAGTGGAAATTCCCCTGCGCCCCCCCTTAAAAAAATTGGTCTTTTCATTGTTCTCTGACTTAAGGACTTCCCTCCCCCGCCCCCACCCCTGCCAAATAATTGCTGCTTTGGCCTTTCTGTGCTCTGACCTCACCTGTCTTTTCTTTTTTTTCTGTTTTTTTGGAATTTGGGGGTCATGGCTGAGACTGGCATCATAAATATGAGATTCATTAGTATATGATGGTATTGAAAGCTGTGAGAGTGAATTCAACTTAGAGATGAGTCTACGTAGAAAACACTCCAGAGTTCAGAGGTCAGGGAGTTGAAGGGAAATAAGCAAAGGTAATGAGAATGGGGAATCAGGTGGAGGAAATCTGGGAGAGAGTGGGCCATAGATGCCAATTAAAAAAAAAAGAGGGGAGATATGAAGGAGGAAGATATAAATCAGTTCAAATATTTCAGGTAATTAAGATGAGGACTGCAAATTTTTTTTTGACTTTTATTTTTTATACAGCAGGTTCTTATTAGTTATTTATTTTATACATATTAGTGTCTATATGTCAATCCCAATCTCCCATTTCATCTCACCACCACCACCACCCCCTCCCGCTTTCCCCCATTGGGGTCCATGTTTGTTCTCTACATCTGTGTCTCTATTTCTGTCTTGCAGACTGGTTCATCTGTACCATTTTTCTAGATTCCACATATATGTGTTAATATACGATATTTGTTTTTCTCTTTCTGACTTAATTCATTCTATAAGACAGTCTCTAGATCCGTCCACATCTCTACAAATGACCGAAATTCGTTCCTTTTTATGGCTGAGTAATATTCCATTGTATATATGTACCACATCATCTTCATCCAGTCGTCTGTCGGTGGGCATTTAGGTTGATTCCACAACCTGGCTATTGTAAATAGTGCTGCAGTGAATATTGGGTTGCATGTGTCCTTTTGAATTATGGTTTTCTCAGGGTATATGCCCAGTAGTAGGATTGTGGGGTCATATGGTAATTCTATTTTTAGTTTATTAAGGAATGTCTGTACTGTTCTTCATAGTGGCTGTATCAATTTACATTCCCACCAACAATGCAAGAGGGTTCCCTTTTCTCCACACCCTCTACAGCATTTATTGTTTGCAGATTTTCTGATGATGCCCATTCTAACCGGTGTGAGGTGATACCTCATTGTAGTTTTGGTTTGCATTTCTGTAATAATTAGTGATGTTGAACAGTTTTTCATGTGCTTCTTGGCCATCTGTATGTCTTCTTTGGGGAAATGTCTATTTAGGTCTTCTGCCCATTTTTTGATTGGGTTGTTTGTTTTTTTAATATTGAGATTTATAAGCTGTTTGTATATTTTGGAGACTAGTCCTTAGTCCGCTGATTTGTTTGTAAATATTTTCTCCCATTCTGAGGGTTGTCTTTTTGTCTTCTTTATAGTTTCCTTTGCTGTGCAAAAGCTTTTAAGTTTTATTAGGTCCCATTTGTTTATTTTTGCTTTTATTTCCATTACTCTAGGAAGTGGGTCAAAAAGGATCTTGTTGTGGTTTATGTCGAACAGTGTTCTTCCTATGTTTTCCTCTTAGAGTTTGATAGTTTCTGGCCTTACATTTAGGTGTTTAATCCATTTCGATTTATTTTTCTGTATGGTGTTAGGAATTGTTCTAAGTTCATTCCTTTATATGTAGCTGTCCAGTTTCCCCAGCACCACTTATTGAGGAGACTGTTTTTTCTCCGTTGTATATCCTGGCCTCCTTTGTCATAGATTAGTTGACCATATGTGCGTGGGTTTATCGCTGGGCTTTCTATCCTGTCCTTTGATCTATGTTTCTGTTTTTGTGCCAGTACCATATTGTCTTGATTACTGTAGCTTTGTAGGATAGTCTGAAGTCAGGGAGTCTGATTCCTCTAGCTCCATTTTTTTTTTTTCCTCAAGATTGCTTTGGCTATTTGGGGTCATTTGTGTCTCCATACAAATTTAAAGGTTTTTTTGTTCTCATTCTGCAAAAATGCCACTGGTAATTTGATAGGGATTGCCCTGAATCTGTAGATTGCTTTGGGTAGTACAGTCATTTTCACAATATTGATTCTTCCAATCCAAGAGCATGGTATATCTCTCCATCTGTTTGTGCCCTCTTTGATTTCTTTGATCAGTGTCTTATAGTTTTCTGAGTACAGATCTTTTGTCTCCCTAGGTAGGTTTATTCCTAGGTATTACATTATTTTTGTTGCAGTGGTGAATGCGATTGTTTCCTTAATTTCTCTTTCTGATCTTTTGTTCTTAGTGTATAGGAATGCAAGAGATTTCTGTGCATTAATTTTGTATCCTGTAACTTCACCAAATTCACAAATGAGCTCTAGTAGTTTTCTGGTGGCATCTTTAGGATTCTCTATGTATAGTATCATGTCATCTGCAAACAGTGATAGTTTTACTCCTTCTCTTCCAATTTATATTCCTTTTATTTCTTTTTCTTCTCTGATTGCCGTGGTTAGGACTTCAAAAACTATGTTGAATAATAGTGGTGAGAGTGGACATCCTTGTCTTTTTCCTGATCTTAGAGGAAATGCTTTCAGTTTTTCACCATTGAGAATGGTGTTTGCTGTGGGTTTGTCGTACATGGCCTTTATGATGTTGAGGTAGATTCCCTCTATGCCCACTTTCTGGAGATTTTTATCATAAATGGGTGTTGACTTTGTCAAAAGCTTTTTCTGCATCTATTGACATGATCATATGGTTTTTATTCGTCATTTTGTTAATATGGTGTATCACATTGATTGTTTTGTGTAGATTGGGGAATCCTTGCATCCTGGAGATAAATCCCATTTGATCATGGTGTATGATCCTTTTAATATGTTGTTGGATTGTATTTGCTAGTATTTTGTTGAGGATTTTTGCATCTATATTCATCAGTGATATTGGTCTGTAATTTTCTTTTTTGTATTATCTTTGTCTGATTTTGGTATCAGGGTGATGGTGGCCTCACAGAATGAGTTTGGGAGTGTTCCTTCCCTGCAATTTTTTGGTAGAGTTTGAGAAGGATGGGTGTTAGCTCTTCTTTAAATGTTAGATAGAATTCACTTGTGAAGCCATCTGGACTTTTGTTTGTTGGAAGATTTTTAATCACAGATTCAATTTCGTTACTTGTGATTGATCTATTCCTATTTTCTGTTTTTTCCTGGTTCAGTCTTAGAAGGTTATACCTCTAAGAATTTGTCCATTTCTTCCAGATTGTCCATTTTATTGGCTGAGAGTTGCTTGTAGTAGACTCTTATGATGCTTTGTATTTCTGTGGTGTCCATTGTAACTTCTCCTTTTTCATTTCTAATTTTATTGATTTGAGTCCTATCCCTCTTTTTCTTGAGGTTTATCAATTTTTTTCTAAAGGTTTATCAATTTTCTTTATATTCTCAAAGAACCAGCTTTTAGTTTTATTGATATTTGCTATTGTTTTCTTTCTTTCTGTTTCATTTATTTCTGCTCTGATTTTGTGATTTCTTTGCTTCTGATAACTTTGGGTTTTCTTTGTTCTTCTTTCTGTAGTTCCTTTAGGTGTAAGGTTAGATTGTTTATTTGAGATTTTTCTTATTTCTTGAGGTAGGCTTGTATTGGTATAAATTTCCGTCTTAGAACTGCTTTTGCTGCATTGCATAGGTTTTGGATCGTCATGTTTTCATTGTCATTTGTTTCTATGTATTTTTTTATTTCCTTTTTGATTTCTTCAGTGATTTCTTGGTTATTTAGTAGCGCACTCGTTGGCCTCTATGTGTTCGTGTTTTTTACATTTTTTTTCCCTGTAACTCATTTCTAATCTCATAGTGTTGTGGTCAGAAAAGATGCTTGATATGATTTCAATTTTCTTAAATTTACTGAGGATTGATTTGTGACCCAAGATGTGACCTATCCTGGAGAATGTTCTGTATGCACTTGAGAAGAAAATGTAATCTGCTGGTTTTGGATGGAATGTCCTATAAATACCAATTAAATCTCTCTGGTCTGTTGTGTCATTTAAAGCTTCTGTTTCCTTATTTATTTTCTGTCTGGATGATCTGTCCATTGGTGTAAGTGAGGTGTTAAAGTCCTCCACTATTATTGTGTTACTGTCGATTTCCTCTTTTACGGCTGTTAGCATTTACCTTATGTATTGAGGTACTCCTGTGTTGGTTGCATATATATTTATAATTGTTATGTATTCCTCTTGAATTGATCCCTTGATCATTAGGTAGTGTGCTTCCTTGTCTCTTGTAACATTCTTTATTTTAAAGTCTATTTTATCTGATACGAGTTTTGCTACTCCAGCTTTCTTTTGATTTCCATTTGCATGGAATATCTTTTTCCATCCCCGTACTTTCAGTCTGTATGTGTTCCTAGGTCTGAAGTGGGTCTCTTGTATCAGCATATATATGAGTCTTGTTTTTGTATCCATTCAGCAAGCCTGTGTCCTTAGGTTGGAGCATTTAATCCATTCATATTTAAGGTAATTATCGATATGTATGTTCCTATGACCATTTTCTTAATTGTTTAGGGTTTGGTTTTGTAGGTCCTTTTCTTTTGTGTTTCACGTTTAGAGAATTTCCTTTAGCATTTGTTGTAAAGATGGTTTGGTGGTGCTGAATTCTCTTAGCTTTTGCTTGTCTGTAAAGCTTTTGATTTCTCCATTGAATCTGAATGAAATCCTTGCCAGGTAGATTAATCTTGGTTGTAGATTCTTCCCTTTCATCACTTTAAATATATTGAGTACTCTCTTCTGGCTTGTAGCGTTTCTGCTGAGAAATCAGCTGTTAATCTTATGGGAGTTCACTTGTATGTTATTTGTCATATTTCCCTTGTTGCTTTTAATAATTTTTCTTTGTCTTTAATTTTTGTCCGTTTGATTGCTATGTGTCTCGGCATGTTTCTCCTCGGGTTTATCCTGCCTGGGACTCTCTGCGCTTCCCGGACTTGGTTGGCTATTTCCTTTCCCATGTTAGGGAAGTTTTCAACCATAATCTCTTCATATATTTTCTTGGGTCCTTACCCTCTCTCTTTTCCTTTTGGGACCCCTATACTGCAAATGTTGGTGTATTTAATGTTGTCCCAGAGGTCTCTTAGGCTGTCTTCATTTCATTCTTTTTTCTTTATTCTGTTCTGCAGCAGTGAATTCCACTATTCTGTCTTCCAGGTCACTTATCTGTTCTTCTGCCTCAGTTATTCTGCTGTTGATCCTTCTAGTGTAGTTTTCGTTTCATTTATTGTATTGTTCATCTCTGTTTGTTTGTTTTTTAATTCTTCTATGTCTTTGTTAAACATTTCTTGCATCTTCTCGATCTTTGCCTCCATTCTTTTTCCAAGGTCCTGGATCATCTTCACTATCATTATTCTGAATTCTTTTTCTGGAAGTTGCCTATCTCCATTTCATTTAGTTGTTTTTCTGGGGTCTTGTCTTGTTCGTTCATAGTCCTCTGCCTTTTCATTTTGTCTGTCTTACTGTGAATGTTTTATGTTCCACAGACTGCAGGATTGTAGTTCTTCTTGCTTCTGCTGTCTGTCCTCTGGTGGATGAGTCTATCTAAGAGGCTTATCCTCACCTGTCTTTTCAACTCAGCAATGTACTGACTTCTGTTTGGGTTTCTGCTCCAGCATCCTGCAGTCCCAAAAGTCCTTTCAGAAAGACATGCTAGGTAATTATCTGGCTCACCTTTTTTGTTTCCCTTTTTTTTGAAATCACTTTTGAGCTACCTGTTGTCCAATGTCATATATGTAGTTTGTCCAGTTTTCTAGTTGCTTACATATCAAAATTAATTCTGGATTATATTACTCCCTGATGGGTGAAAGTAGAGATCTCTTAACACTTTTAAATTGAAGAATGATATTCTTAGCAAGTGATACATCCTGCACATCCTGTAAATAAAACCTGCTTTGGCTGCTTTTCGTCTAATACTAGTTACTAGTCAACTGATGCATTAAATTAAAGTTAGTATAACCCTAACTAATAGGCTGATTATTTTGGGTACTTTTATGCCTCTCTGAAGAGCACTGTTTGTTATATGGTACTTTTTTTCGATTGAACATGATTCAATATAGCTAAAAAACAAAAACAGAAACCTTAACATAACTCTTACTTAGTATAGAAACTTTTTGCTAATAAAAAACAAATCTGTTTTATATTCCATCTATTGAGATACAGTGAAATAGTATAAATTTAGTACTGCTCATTATTTCTTTAAAATTCTTCCAATTAGTTTAAAAGCATTGGTAATTGGAAGTAGAATGTAGATATAAACTGGTGTGAAGTTGAGAATGTCTCATTAAGTTTGGAATTTAAAAAAAGGATGTATTTGGTGAAGAACAATACAGTGAGCCTAAAGTGTTTTTCTTTTTTTTTTTTTTTAAAGGATCTGAGGTGCTCATGAAAGGGTTAAAGACGTATGCGTATGGTTGTTTCGGTTGGCAACATGAGCTTCATCCTTCATCATTAGTGTTTACAGTGTTTCAGTTACTATACTAGGTACAAGGTGCCCTATCTGGTAGTCATTTTTTTTTTCTATGGTGTTCTTAGTTGAGAGACTTGAAATTCTTAGGGGAATGTTTGAAAATGAGTCAGTAGTAGCATTGTGATTTGAATGTTGTGTGCTCAGGCTTAAAGAAGGCATTTTTGTCTCTAGCATCAGAATTGCCTGTAAGTAAATCTTAAGAAAAAATTCTGAAGAAATTTATAGCCATGATTTACATATCTCTCAAGGGATAAGGGTCAGGGTTATAATTATAGTTGAGAGAACTATAAATGCACTAACTCTAACAGATGGTACCAAAATGTCTGAATTTTTGTTACTTTTATTATTTCTTAAAAACTGTTTAATGATACCTGTAAAAATTACTGCTTCTAGATACAGCTATTAGGTTTGGTACAGCAAAAGATTGTTTAACTCTTTAATTTTTTTGATAGCAGATACAAAATGCAGATACCTAATTATTCAAAATCTTTCAGATACTAACGACTGTTCACTTGTGAGAAAATTTAAACTGATATATGACAGCCACTAGATCCATTTGTCAAACCTGCTTTTGGTTTTGGTCTGTTCTTGCTGAAAGAGATGTGTCTACCCATAGTGTTACCTAGGTGACATGGATGCACTGCATTTCATCTTTCTAAATTGTTTACCATTGAAATTCATGGATTAGGTTTGTTATTTTGGTTGCGTGTTCCCTTGTTACTTTGCTACTAAAGAGTCATAATCCCTCAATAATAATGGTTTTGGTCAGCCAAGCCATATTGCTTTGATTCATTTGAAGTCGAGAACAGGACTCCATAACGAAATAGATCTGGCTATGAATCTTGGCTCCTTCTGGCTTTGTGACCTTAGGTGAATTACTTAACCTCTGCTGGTATATTTGATATTAGTATAGTTTACTAGTTAAATGAGTGAACACTGGAGCCAGTTTGTGAGGATTTGAATCCTGGTTGTGCTACTTAATAAGCTGTGTAACTTTGGGCAGGTCACTAACTTTTCTGCTTCCTCTTTCTCATCTGCAAATTAGAGATAATTATAGTATGTATCTGTATAACACTTGGAGTGTTTTATACCTACCTGGCATGTAGTGAGCACTCATACATGTTTGCTAGTATTATTTTCTATAAAATGAGGACAGAAATAACATAATAAAGATGTTATGAGGCCTGAAT
The DNA here is from genome assembly GCF_039906515.1 of Pseudorca crassidens. Taxonomy (NCBI): domain Eukaryota; kingdom Metazoa; phylum Chordata; class Mammalia; order Artiodactyla; family Delphinidae; genus Pseudorca; species Pseudorca crassidens. The sequence continues at coordinate 36,733,309 of NC_090296.1, read as the reverse complement.
GAATAAATAAATAAAACACTTTGCACAGAGACTTAGTAAATGTTCAGTAAATGATGGTACTCTAAGGGGATTAATATTATGATGATGCAGCAGATGTGCCTGTGAAGTAAGCGTAGATTCAGGATTTGTAACTGAAGAGACCATACTGGAGCTTCGTTGCTAATTGGTGAGGACAACACAGTGTGTTCCAACATTCTGTTAGGTCACTTATACAGAACAAATCATCTTTTATATCCTAGCTGGTGCACAAGATGTGGTAGATGAAAAATTCTATCCAATAAGACTTCAGAATTGCAATCTTGGTGTACCTACTGTAATACAGTTTGGGATTGGCCACACTCCACAGCTGGCCAAGGAAGTAAAAGCATTTATTGGGAAAATCTTTTACATCAGCCATATTAAAGATACAATATAAAACTTTTCTCAATATGAAGGGTTATTTAGAAGTTTTGAAAAACGGATAGCGAGTCATGATGCAGGCTCCTATGATTCTACCCAACTCTAAAATCTGTTTTCCCCTTCTGTAGTAATAGAATCCTGATTTTTTTTTTTAGCTTAGGCACATTGATGCCTGGAAGAAAAGACTATATTTCCCAGCTATGTGACTAAGTTCTGGCAAAAGAAATAAAAGTAGAAGCATTATGTGTATTCTTGCACTGATTCAGCTGTAAGAGACCCCATTTTGCTGTTCAGTTTCTTTTCTTCTTTTTGACCTGTATTGAAGACATGGAAACTGGAACTTTAGCAAACATTTTGGGCCATGAGGTGATCTTGATGATGGAAGTTAGGTACCTAGAGTGGTGGAAAAGTTAGAAGCTTTGGCCCCTGAGGATACTTGCAACCACTGTCTCCTATATCACCTATCTGTAGACAACTTTTACAAAAGGAAAAAACAAACCTCAATCTTGTTTAAGCCAAGTTACTGCTGTGTTTGGGTATTCTGTAATGTGTAGAATATATTCCTGAGGGGAAGGAGCATAAATAATAAAGCACCACTGAGATTTAATGGCTGTTGTACAACGTGGGGTGTGTGGGGGAACTTAAGATAAATGAGAATTGAAGGGGAGTAGCATAAATGACTCAGGGATTGAGAAGATTGTGGATCTACTTTGATTATACTGGTGAAATTTTATTAGATTAATGGGAAACATGAAACTATTTTATGGGAAAAATATTTTAACAATACAGTAACATTTGTACAATTAGTTTTTAAATTACATTTTGTTGGATATTGGGGGTGGTTAGAGGAGCTGGCAAAATTGATGGCGGAGCATAAATCATTTTTGTCATTAGAATATTAACAATTTTTCATAGGTTGCTATTGTTAGGTTGTTATGCTATTGTTAAATGAAGTACTCATAACTTCGTAGTTTTTTTCTGGTAAATATATTCTTATTAATGCTACTTCGGGTGTCTCCTCTAAAAATTTTGGATTGGCAAATATGGAAAAAAATTTAGAAGACATTGGATTAGCTATTTTCTGTAGAAGAGGTTGAGAAGAGATTATTTTGAAGCCTATACAGCAAATGGTTGAGATTATTTCACTCTTTTACATAAAGCTTATTCTAAAAAGTTGATTATGTATTGATACCTGGGCCCTCACTTTTAAATGGTTTGTGTGACACCAGAATAATTGACTTGACATATTTAATTCAGTAGCTTTGGATAGACAAAGGTTTAGATGCCTGAGCTGAGAATGTTACAGTCTCTTTAATCATGTTGCCTAATTTATGATTTGGTTTTATTTGGGTAGTGTGGAATTATAGGCCTAGAAAGACTTCAGGAGGTCATATATTTTATTGTAGTTTATCAAATGTGTTTCCTATATAGTTTTGATCTTTGTTTTTCCTTGTGGATCTATTCATTCCTTTCCATATATCTCTTATCATTTAAATTTTGTTTATTTAAAGGTTAGTAACAATTAAGTACTGTACATACTTTACTCGTCATTTTTTATCATCTTATTTCCTTTTCTTCTTTGTTTTATAGATTTTCCTGGACAGTACACGTAACTTGAGTGGTGTGGAAATACCGCATACTCTCAAATCTCTAGCTATCCATTCTATGTGATAGAATATCTTCTTCAAGAATAAATTCCTTTTGGTGATGGCAGTATAATATTCCATTATAATATTATTAGTTTTTCAGTCTTTAATATAAATCTTTGCTAATTTGGAGTATCTGATGTGTCTAATTTGATGTGTTTTAACGTATCTTTACTTAGTAATGAACTTGAATATCCATCTGTCTATCTATATTTTAATCATTTGTATCAACCGCATAATAAAGTCTTCGGCACGAGGGCTTAACTTACTTGGTTTTGAATTCTGTGTCTTCTAGTTACTAATTATGTGACCTTGAATATGTTTTTGTAATTGATTGGCAGCATAGTGTCATGAAAGGGCATTAAATTTATAGACAAAAGACGTCTACTCTGACCTTAGCTTATACTAGCTTTGTAAATGCTTTGAGCAAATTACTTAATTGGTGTGAGCTACAGTTCCTCATCTGTAAAGGGGTGGCAAATCATAATTATAGTTTTTTTTGAGGAATAAATTGAAATCATAAATTATATAGCACTACCCAGATATAAAACAATAAAATACTTTGTCTTCACTTTTTAAAAAATACAGGAATATTTTATTGTTATGAGATTTTTTTTCCCTTGGACTTTTTATCTCATAACTGGAAGTTTGTATTTTTTGACCACTTTCACTCAGTTTACTTACCTCCCACACTCCCAGCCTCTAGCAATCACCAATCTGTTCTCTGTATCTGTGATTTTGGGTTTTTTTTAGATTCCACATATAAGTGAGATAATACAGTATTTGTCTTTTTCTGTCTCTTTTGTTTTACTCCCCATAATGCTGTCAACCTTCATCCATATTGTTGCAAGTGGCAGGATTTTCTTTTTTTATGTGGCATACTATTCCATTATATATATTATATCCCATTTTCTTTATCCATTCTCCCTTGATAGACACTTAAATTGTTTCCATATCTTGGCTGTTGTTCTAGTGAACAATATAATGTTCCAGTGAACATGGAGCTGCAGATATCTTTTTGAAATACTGATTTTGTTCCTTTGGATAAATACCCAGAAGTGGCATTGCTGATCATATGGTAGTTCTGTTTTTAACTTTTTGAGGAGCTGCCATACTGTTTTCCATAGTGGCTGCACCAATTTGCACTCCCGCTAACAATACACAAGGGTTACCTTTTCTCCACATCCTTATGAGCACTTGTTATTTCTTGTCTTTTTGATAAAAATATGTGTGAGGTGGTATCTCATTGTGGTTTTGATTTGCATTTTGCTGATGATTAGTGGTGTTGAGCACCTCTTCATGTACCTGTTGGCCATTTGTATGTTGTCTTTGGAGAGATGTCTATTTAGATCCTCTGTCCGTTTTTAAAATGGATTGTTTATTTTTTCTGTTGAGTTGTATGAGTTCTCGATATATTTTAGATCTTAATCCCTTATCAGATATATGGCTTCCAAATATTTTATAGGTTGTTGCCTTTTCATTTTGTTTATGGTTTCCTTTGCTATGTAGAAGCTTTTTAGTTTGATGTAGTCCCACTTGTTTATTTTTGCTTCTGTTCCCTTTTTTGCTTTTGATGTCAAATTAAAAAAATCACTGCCAAGACTGATGTCAAGAAGGCATTAAAATTTTATGGTGCAAAGTCAATGGAATTAAGGAAAGGCTCACCATAACTCCTTTATTTACTGATAATTAATCATAGCTTTTATTTATCAATCCCATACTACATGCTAGTCACCATGACTAGCACTTTCCATACATATCTCAGTTCAAGACTACTTTAAATATTCATTTAAACTAGCAAAAGTAAATAAATTAAAGAGACAGAGTTAATAGCCTAACTCAACCAAAATATAATAATAATAGCTATAGTAATTGTAGTTATTATGTTTTAACTCTAATTGGTCCATAATGAATGTTATTACCTAATTTACAGAGAGGTTAAATAATTTGGCCACTGTCACACAGCTAGAAAGTGGAGGAAATGGGCAAACACTGTTCTAGTTGACTCTAAAACTCACTCTCTATTAAGCCTCCGATGATTACATTGCTAAATGTTATTGAGTGCATCTCTGTATAGGTGTTTTACTAGTTTCTTTAAGTATTGCATTAAAAATACATAACTTATTACAATCTACTGGTGTATTGATGTTTTACCAATTTGAGTGAAGTGTAGAAAGTTTACCTCTAAAGTTCCATTACTCTCTCTCACATGATGGTCTTAAATATTTCCTCCACATATATTTAGAACTACAACAGTTGCATACTTTTTTGCTTCACCTGTCAAACATAATGTAGAAAACTCAAGAACAGAAAGTTGAGTATATTATATTTACCCATGTTTTTGCTATTTCCTATGCTCTTTCTTCCTTCTTGGATTTAAGAAGCAAAAAGAAAACTCAGAGAACTTACTGCCTGCCGTGTTGTTCCATTAGTCCCTAGATCCCTAGCAGGTCTGCCTTTGCTTTCCACCTTACACAGTCATCTTGTTTCACCTCTCTGATTACTTCATTGTTCAGTGGCCGACTCTTAAGGAGAAATATCCCAAATCTGTCTACCTCAGGCGAATTGTTTGACGAATGACAGCTTACTTTTTTAGAATTTTGCAGTCAACAATATTTACTATAAATGGGGAACAAAAAACTACATGTTTATTGTAAAAGCTTTTGAGAATCCTGAGAATTATTGGTGGTCAAGAGTAAAGAAATGTGTAAGTAACCCAGTGAGGAAACTGAGGTTGCTTTTATAAAACAAACATTAATAAACCATTAAGTGTTAAAAAAAAAAAAGTGGCCAGGGTTTTTTAGCTGTTCATAGTGGGAGGGATGGGGAGAAGTACATCTTTTCCATCTTGGTCTGGAACTGAAAGTTGCTTCACTGTACTTTAAATTTAAAAATATTAGGTCAGCTGGAGTTGTTTTATCTAGTTTTCCTAATAGTATGCTATTTAGAAGGAAAAGCTTGAGGCCCTTAAATCTCTGGATTGAGTTAGACTCGACATATCCTAGTGATATAGTTGCTTATCCTTGGGTTAAAAAGTACGTGTGAAGGAGATTTTCTAGCTTCCCTTGCAATTCTTGAAGTGAGCAGGTTCTTAATAACAATAAAAAAAAAAGGTATCATTGATTTTGGTTCTGCCACTTACTGACTTTATGACTTTATTTAATCTCAATGTGCCTTAATTTCCTCCACTGTAAAATGGGGATAATAGTACTTATAAGATTGTTGAAAAGATTAAATAGTATTATAATTGTGAAGTAAAGAGAAAAGTACCTTGCATTCAGGAAGCACTATATAAATGTAGCTGTTTTCATCATTATACTTAGAATGATAGGCCCATATGATAGGAATTATTACAATCATTTCAAGGAGAGAAAATTCAGGCTCAGAGAAAGTAAGATGCCTTGCCCGATTCTTTTCTGGCCCAATTCTATTTAAATATTATTAGGAAATACACCCAGAGCTGTCTGACCTTACAGCATATACTTTTCCAAGGTATGATGCTATGCATCAACATCATCAAATCCCTCTGCATCCTGCATTTTCACCTAACATTATATTATGTGTATTTGTCTTCATACTTTACATTTTAAACCGAGCTATAACATCTCACCAGTGATTGCACCATAATTTATCTAAACTTCTCTTATTTTAGGATATATAAATTGTCTCTATGCCGCCCATCTGGTTCATGTATTAATGAATTGAATGCTAGCCAATAATATCGGTATACTATTCTTTATACATGCAGTAGTAAAGATTAGCCTTTAAAGGGCATCATGCCTCTTATATGAGGATTGAAATGCGTTGTTTTTTTTTTTTTTTTTTTTGTGGTACGTGGGCCTCTCACTGTTGTGGCCTCTCCTGTTGAGGAGTACAGGCTCCGGACACGCAGGCTCAGCGGCCATGGCTCACGGGCCCAGCCGCTCCGCGGCATGTGGGATCTTCCAGGACTGGGACACGAACCTGTGTCCCCTGCATCGGCAGGCGGACTCTCAACCACTGCGTCACCAGGGAAGCCCTGAAATGTGTTTTTAAAAAATGTATATCCCACTAAAATTTTCAGTAGCATAATATGTTTATTACACTTTTGAATCTCTGTTGTTCTGTAGAAACTCTTTTAAATCTCTTTGAATCTGAATTTTTAAATCTCTATTGTTATTTAGAAAGAGTTCTCTAGAAAGATTGTGCATCTTTAGTCATTATTTGTTGTATGAGACTTGTAATTTTTGCTATACATCTGTGGGCCCTTATTAACTATTAAATGTAGTATTGGAGGACTCTGCAGGTTATCAAGAGTTGGCTTGAGTGTCTTTGTTTTGAAATTATATTTGGATATATTTCTGAGCATCTACTTTTGACATTTTCTGCATGTAAATATAAATGAATAAACATGAAAATGACTTTGAATCTTAGTTCTAATTCTTCGAAAACTTTATTTTTATTTTGCCTAGGATTTTGACTATAGATATTAAATAAATATATGCACATTGTGTAATATTCATGCATTCACTTTTTTCTACAAATATTAATACAAAGCTTGTTCTATTTTAGGCACTGTGCTCTAAATCCCTGCTCTATTGGTACATATCTTTTATTATAGGAAATAAATAAGCCAATAAGTATTGTGATAGAGAATAATGGGGGGTGGTGAGTGCTTTTTTTTTTTTTTTTAAAGACAAGATATTGTAGCATTCTTGTAGGGTTTTGTAGTCATTCATTCTTGCTTTCAGGGTACCAATGTTATTTTGGCGCCTACCCTTAGGGATAAATCCTGATTAGTCTAAGCCATAATAGTAATCCCATTTCACTTACCAGTGATTGATTTTGCAAAGGATGAGGTGACTCACTCTTGTTAATAGGATATGCAAATTTGAGGGAGACTTCTTTCAGTAGTTTCCTTTAAAATGAGACTGACTAGAAGAAATTACCAATTGTTCTTTTACACATAATTACTTGTGGCTGGAATTGAGGCAGCTAACTTGTTACCGTGAAGAGAGCTAGGACGAGGACAGAGTCTGTCATGCCAATCAGGTAGAATAGAAAGATGAAAAGAGTTTTTTGACTATTTCATGGAGCAATTGAATTAATTAACTTTTTGTCAATTGAGAAATTTATTTCCTTATTTTTAAAGCCATTTTGAGTTGGATTTTCTCTTATGTGTGTCCTAGCATGTCATAATTGATACATATTGTCATGGACTGTCCCTGAAAAGAGGTGACATTTAAGTAGAGGTTTGAATTATAAGAATAAGCCAAAGGGATTTCAGCTCAGGTAGAAGGAACAGCAAGAATGAAGGCCCCATGATAGGTTAAGAACTTGACGTATTCTAAAAACTGGCAGAAGGCTGGTATACCTAGTTTCTGATGGCAAGGGAAAGATAATAGTAACAATGTTTATAAATTGTGTTACAGTTTCTAAACCACTTTTACTTATATTATTTAATGTGATCTTCACAATTAAGTGAAGTGACCATTTTGTAGTTTGGTAAACTGCCCGTATATTTATAGCCAGTGATTGATTTGAAATGGTTGCTCTTTCTACTATATGATGTTGCCAATCGAGTGTATATTATGTATATACTTCATAACCAGATGAAATGGTAAAATATACATTTTATTTGAATTTGTTAGTGTTCCCACTTTTCAGCGGTATTGATTTATTTAAGGTGGAAGGTACAGATGCAAAGCCAGATTTCTGGATCCATTTGAATAGTATAAATTAATTGCATCAGTAAATACAACCTGGTGTGTTATCTTGAGTTAAGGTGAATGAGATGCTCCTGATAGAAACCTCATAAATGTGGTTATTTGTTTGTACTTCATAACTAGGAAGATTAATTTCTAAGATATTGGCTGGTCTCAGTGAATTAATATTTTGTGCTCATGTAGTCAGGATACCTGGCATTTTAAGTTCATATGTGTATATACTGTGACCTTACTGATAAGCATACAGTGAGAGTATGATAGATGACTCTGTAAGTAATGAATGAAAATTGAATTTTATAATCTTGGTAGGGGCTTTATAAAAATTTCCTTTTCTTTCCTCTCCTGCCCTTCCCTCTTTTTCCCTTCCATGCTTTTCCCTTCCCTCACTTTCTCTCTTTCCTTCCTCCCCTGCCTTACTCCCTTCATTCCACACATCAGTTTAGTTATTTCACCAATTGCGTTTATACAAATAAGTTGATTTCAACTAGCATGAAAGGACCATCTTAATTTATGATACTGTTTTTACTTGCTTTTTCCTACTTCTTTCTTAAATTAATAAACACAATTTTATTACTGCCCTTTTCCCATATATGGAGGCTGGACAGTAAGAAAGATTTTAAATAAGTTCTTCAACAGTACTTAATTTGAAAATGAACTGAGATCAGTTGAGAAGATATTTAAATATATAGTCTTGGACCTATATTAATTTAGAATTGACTTGAATTATATATGCATAGGGCTCTTTAAATATTTGTACTTTGTAATTGATAAATAGCTTTTCTCTAAAAATTTCATTTATATTTCTCTTTATCAACCTGATGCCTTTAAAATATAACAGTCATGCTTAACCTTTGCTACATTATAGTAGTCATTCATTAAATTTGCTGAATAACTTATTTTATTTTTCTGTTGAAATTTTCAGTTTATTCTGTTACATTGAATTACCTTAAGAAGCACTCTGTAACAATGATTTGCTTTTTATTCTTTCCAGTTGTTAAAAAATTCTTCTAAAGATGATAACTCTAAACTATAGTAGATATTTATTACAATCTAAGGAATCATTATTATTTGAATATTTATGATGCTTTCTTTCACTTTGAGAAAAAGATAGGCTACGAAGAAGATTCAGAACAGTTTCAGTATAGTTTGTTAATTATATTACTAGTTATTTTAGTTGATTCTCACTTTGAAATGTGTAAAAGATAAAATTTTCACATTAACATTTGGATTGAAGTTGATCATATGTGTAGAATAATTACTTCTGATTTTTTCATTAAAAGTAGGAATGTACAATGATGATTTTGCTGAAGAAAATCTGTCTCATTGAAACTCAAAATGCAAGCACATAATTTAGCCATTTAATGAATTGGCATCCTTCAATTATTGACATTTTCAATTATATTCACAAAATGGAGATAGTTTAAATTTTCTGTTATGATTTTTCAACTTTATTGAAGCATAACTTACATCAATAAAATGTACATATATTAAGTGTACACTTAGATGATTTTTCTTAAATCTATACCTTCTTATAACTGTCATTCCCCTTTTTAATCAGTTGTCTGCTTGTTCCCTGGCAATCAGTGGTCTGATTTTAGTCACTATATGTTAGTTTCTCTGTTCTAGAGCTTCATATAAATGTGTATTCTTTTTTTGTCCCTGACATCTTTTGCCAGGCATGTTTTAGAGATTCACCCATGTTGTGTAAATCAGTAGTTTGTTCCTGTTTTGTACTGAATAATATTCCATTTATATGAATGTGTTACGTTTATTTATCCATTTAGCTGTTGGTTAGACACTTGGAGTTTTTCAAATTTTTGATTCATTAATAAAGTGGCTGTTGTGTCTTCTATAAATATTTGGTGGAATTCACACATAAAGCCAGGTGGGCCTAGAGTTTTCTTTGTGGGAAGGTTTATTAATACACATTCATCATCTTTAATAGATACAAGGCTCTGTGGCTATTCAGGTTATTTATTCCTTCTTGATTGAGCATTGGCAGTTTATTTTAAGAAATTTATCCATTTCAGGTCTGGTTTCATATTTATTGACCCAATGTTGTTCATTGTATTTCCTTATTATCCTTTTGTAGCATCTGTAGTGATGCTTCCTCTTTCATTCCTTATATTGGCAGCTTATGTCTTCTTTTTTTCCCGTTGATTAGTTCATCTAGAATATTATCAATTTTATTGATCTTTCCAAGGAATATGTTTTTAGTTTCATTGATTTTTTCCCTCTATTGTTTATCTGTTTTATATTTCATTGATAGAATTTACGATGTGAAGCTTTTACCTATTTCACCAAACTTTCAAATACTTTCACACTTCTTGAAGTATAACGTAGGGACTTTAAAACCATTTTCTTGGGACTTCCCTGGTGGTGCAGTGGTTAAGAATCTGCCTGCCAATGCAGGGGACATGGGTTCGATCCCTGGTCTGGGGAGATCCCACATGCCGCAGAGTAACTAGGCCTGTGCGCCACAACTACTGAGTTTGTGCTCTAGAGCCTGCGAGCCACAACTACTGAGCCTGTGTGCCACAACTACTGAAGCCCATGCACCTAGAGCCCGTACTCCACAACAAGAGAAGCCACTGCAATGAGAAGCCTGCACGCTACAGCTAGAGAAAGCACGCGTGCAGCAATGAAGACCCAATGCAGCCAAAAATAAAGAAATCAATTTTTTAAATTTTTTTAAAAATTAAAAACCATATCCTTTTTTCTGCCTGTCATACATCTTATGACATTGTTACAAACCCTATAGTATTTGTTATTTTAGTTTTAAAGAATCAAATGTATTTTGTTTTTCGAATCAAATTTATTTTAAAAGAAATTAAAAATGAGAAAAAGTTTCACTTATACCTGCTCATAAATTTGTTCATTGTTTACATTCAAGTTTCCATCCACAATGATTTTCTTTAAGCCTGAAAAGCATCCCTTTAAATATGTCTTGTAGAATGTATCTGTTGGCAACAAGTTTTTTTCAGCATTTGTTTTCTGAAAATGTATTTATTTTGCCTTTATCTTTTAAAAGCTTTTTATTTTGGAATAATTTTAGAATTACAGAAACTTTGCAAAGAAAGTACAGAGAGTTTTCATATACTTTTTGTCCAGGTTCTCCTAATGTTAACATCTTACATAGCCTGGTACATTTGTCAAAAGTAATAAATTAGGGCTTCCCTGGTGGCGCAGTGGTTGAGAGTCCGCCTGCCGATGCAGGGGACACGGGTTCATGCCCGGTCCGGGAGGATCCCACATGCTGCGGAGTGGCTGGGCCCGTGAGCCATGGCCGCTGAGCCTGTGCCTCCGGAGCCTGTGCTCCGCAACGGGAGAGGCCACAACAGTGAGAGGCCCGTGTACCGCAAAAAAAAAAAAAGTAATAAATTAACAGGGTGCGATATTATTTACTAAACTACAGACTGTATTTGGGTTTCACCAGTTTCTCCAGTGTCCCTTTTCTCTTCCAAGATCTAATCCTAGATACCATGTCTCCTTAGTCTTCTCTAATCTGGGACAGTTTCTTCATTGTTTCATGTTTTTTATGACCTTGATAGTTTTGAAAAGTATATTTGGCTCAGGTATTTTGTTGGATGACCCTCAGTTTGGGATTTTTTGGTATTTTTTCTCATTTTTAGACTGGAATTATGGGTTTGTGGGTTGAATACCACAGAGATAATGTGCCCTTCTTCAGTACCATTTAGAGTTGTTTCATCAGTGTAAAAATTTTCCCTGGAGCCCCTTGGATAATCAGCCCTTCCTTACAGCTTCAGGCCTTGGCAACTGCTGATCTATTTTTTCACCCTGTAGTTTTCCTTTTGCCATAATGTTAGGTAAATGAATTACACAATATGTATCTTTTGGTTTTAGCTTTCTTCACCTAGCAAAATGCATTTAAGATTCACCCTTTTTTTTTTTTAACATCTTCATTGGAGTATAATTGCTTTACAATGTTGTGTTAGTTTCTGCTATATAACAAAGTGAATCAGCTATACGTATACATATATCCCCATATCCCTTCCCTCTTGCATCTCCCTCTCACTCTCCCTATCCCACCCCTCTGGGTGGTCACAAAGTACCAAGCTGATCTCCCTGTGCTATGCGACTGCTTCCCACTAGCTATCTGTTTTACATTTGGTAGTATATATATGTCAGTGCCACTCTCTGACTTTGTCTCAGCTTACCCTTCCCCCTCCCCGTGTCCTCATGTCCATTCTCTATGTCTGCATCTTTATTCCTGTCCTTCCCCTAGGTTCTTCAGAAAAAAAAAATTTTTTTTTTTTAGATTCCACATATAAGTGTTAGCATATGTTGTTTTTCCCTTTCTGACTTACTTCACTCTGTGTGACAGTCTCTAGGTCCATCCACCTCACTACAAATACCTCAATTTCATTTCTTTTTATGGCTGAGTAATATTCCGTTGTATATATGTGCCACATCTTCTTTATCCATTCATCTGTCGACGGACACCTAGGTTGCTTCCATGTCCTGGCTATTGTAAATAGTGCTGTAGTGAACATTGTGGTGCATGACTCTTTTTGAATTATGGTTTTCTCAGGGTATATGCCCAGTAGTGGGATTGCTGGGTCATATGGTAGTTCTATTTTTAGTTTTTAAGGAACCTCCATACTATTCTCCATAGTGGCTCTGTCAGTTTGCATTCCCACCAACAGTGCAAGAGGGTTCCCTTTTCTCCACACCCTCTCCAGCATTTATTGTTTGTGGAGTTTTTGATGATGGCCTTTTTAACCTGTGTGAGGTGATACCTCATTGTAGTTTTGATTTGCATTTTTCTAATGATTAGTGATGTTGAGCATCCTTTCATGTGTTTGTTGGCAATCTGTATATCTTCTTTGGAGAAATGTCTATCTAGGTCTTCTGCCCATTTTTGGATTGAGTTGTTTGTGTTTTTGATATTGAGCTGCATGAGCTGCTTGTATATTTTGGAGATTAATCCTTTGTCAGTTGCTTCATTTGCAAATATTTTCTCCCATTCTGAGGGTTGTCTTTTTGTCTTGTTTATGGTTTCCTTTGCTGTGCAATAGCTTTTAAGTTTCATTAGGTCCCATTTGTTAATTTTTGATTTCATTTCCATTACTCTAGGAGGTAGGTCAAAAAGGATCTTGCTGTCATTTATGTCATAGAGTGTTCTGCTTATGTTTTCCTCTAAGAGTTTAATAGTGTCTGGCCTTACATTTAGGTCTTTAATTCATTTTGAGTTTATTTTTGTTTATGGTGTTAGGGAGTGTTCTAATTTCATTCTTTTACATGTAGCTGTCCCAGCACCACTTATTGAAGAGGCTTTCTTTTCTCCATTTTATATTCTTGCCTCTTTTCTCAAAGATAAGGTGACCATATGTGCATGGATTTATCTCTGGGCTCTTCATAAGATTCACTTATTTTGTTGAGTGAGCCAATAGCTTGTTCCTTTTTTTTGCTGAGTAGTAGTCCTTTGTTTTTGATACATGATCATTTGTTTTGATAAATGAATGTTCTCATTCACCTGTTGAAGACCATGTTGATTTTTCCTCCAATTTTTGTCTATATATAAAGCTGCTATAAACATTTGTGTACCAGTTTTTGTGGGAACATGAGCTTTCATTTTTCTTGAGATGATACCTAGGTAGGAGCGGGAATCCTGGGCAAGTGTATTTTTAACCTTGAAACCTAAAACTAAAACTTCTTAAGGCAAATGTAGGAGAAAATATATGTGACCTTGGATTGACATTGAATTTTTAGATATAATACTCAAACCACAATCTATTAAAAAAAACCAAATCTATTTTTAAAAATAATAATTTTTTTTTATATTCTGTCAAAAAATTAATTTTTTTGCTGCATGCAAGACACTGTTAAGAGAATGCAAAGGCAAGTGACAGAGTGGGAAAAAATATTTGAAAAGTCACACATCTGATTATAGACATGTGTCAAGAATATATAAAGAACTCTTAAATCTCAAAAGTAAACAATGTAATATAGAAATGTACAAAACATCTGAATAGACATTTCACCAGAGAAGCTATATGGTTGGCAGATAAGCACATGAATAGATGATCACATGCTTAATGTCATTTGTTATTAGAGAAATTGAATGCAAATGGAAACCAGATTGAACCACTACACAACTATCTGAATTACTTTAAAAAAAATTGAAAATACCAAATGCTGGAGAAACTGTAGAGCAACAGGAACACTCATTTGTTCCTGGTAACAATTCAGGATGATGCAGCTGCTTTGGAATACCGTTTGGCCTTTTCTTATTATAAGTGTATATTTTCCATATGACCCAGCAATCCCCAATCCTAGGTATTTACCCAAGTTAAATGAAAACTTACAGAAACCTGCTTTTTTTTTTTTTTTTTTTTTTGCTGTACGCGGGCCTCTCACTGTTGTGGCCTCCCCCGTTGTGGAGCACAGGTTCCGGACGCGCAGGCTCAGCGGCCATGGCTCACGGGCCCAGCCGCTCCGCGGCATGTGGGATCTTCCCGGACTGGGGCACGAACCCATGTCCCCTGCATCGGCAGGCGGACTGTCAACCACTGTGCCACCAGGGAAGCCCTGCTTTTGTTTTTGAAGGTATTTTCAATGGATAACAAAGTGTAGTTTTGCCGTTTTTTTTTTTTAATTTCAGCACTTTTAAAGATGTTGTTCTATTGCCCACTTGCTTGTATTTTTTTCCAATAAGAAGCCCCCTGAAACTCTTTTTAACACTTATGTATTCCCCCCCCCGCCCCGCCGTGACTAATCTTCTCCTCCAAATTATGGTTTTATTTGTATTTAAAAATACATTGGAAATTCTTTATATGCCCGTGACTAAGCTAGCTTTCAATGTACATTACTTCAGGTTTGAGACAGGTTTTGTTCTGAGAAGTCCTTTTTCAAACTGAATGCAAAAATGGGGAATGCCGGTACATTTCCAAAGCTGATTAATGTAAGTTGTTTTCTTGCTAATGTTGATGGGTGACTTTTATTAGAGTTTTAGCTCCTGAACAGTTTTTAGTTCACGATGATAGTTACTGTAATGTGCTGTGACTGTGCTGAAAGCTGTCAAACACCGTGATATCTGAAGTGCTGTAAACAGTGGTTACTTTAAAAATTTACTTTTTTATTAAACCTCCTTCAGATTTTTTTCTTCCTGGATAATTTTCTTTTTGGGTAATTTTTCTAAGTTGACATATATTAGTTTCAGGTGTACAACACAATGATTTGATATATATATAGTTAAATTATCACTATAATAAATCTAGTTAACATATGTCACCATATATAGTTGTAATTTTTTTCTTGTGATCAGGATATTTTCTATTTGTCTTCAAATTCACTTAACTTTTCCTCTGCAGTATCTAATTTGCTCTTAATCATTTCCAGAGAATTTTTTAATTTTTAGATTTTTAAAAAATTATAGATGTTTGTTAGTTTTTATTTCTTTTAATCAATGTATTCATTTTTAAAAATTTAAATCCTAACACATATTTATAGTAATTGTTTTAGTGTCCTTATCTGCTATTATCATCATCTCTGTCTTCTGGGTCTGTTTTAAATTGACTGATTTTCTTCTTAGTTATGGGCCACATTTTCCTACTTGTTGGCATCATAGTTAAAAAATACATATTTCTGGAAAAGTAATTCATAATTTCTTCAACCATGTTTCTATTGATGGGCAATTATGTTTTTTCCAGTTTGGAACTATTGCGAACAGCATTGTAATGAATACCCTTGTGATATGTTTTGTTCACGTGTTAAAATGCATAAATTCCTGCTAGTGGAGTTTCTCATCAAAGGGCATGTTTATGCAAATATTTGACATATAATGCTATATTTCCCTTTGCATAGGGTATACATATTTATATTACTTAAATAAGTACTGAATTAGTTTTAAGTTTAGAGGACAATCTTCTAATGAACATGGTTCACAGCAGAACAGGCCAGGCTCTTAGTCATTTGATTCTGTAACACGTTGTCACAGATTCCATCTTTTGGCCTTAGCATTAAAGTGAAGCCACTTGAATGTGATTCTTGGAAATATCATTTTCGCATAGTCAGATGCTAAAAGAAGTAGAAGGTCATTTTCTTATATGTTAGGTATAAGAAAAGTCAGTTTGATAGTGTTGTAAATGGTACTGCATTTTGTTGTCGTCGTTGTTGCTTCTAATGGAATGATTACACTATTTCTAAGAAAGTAATTAGGTGATATGGTTTATATTCAGTTTCTACTGAATTACTCAGAATGTTAGTTGTTGCAAGAAGAGGCTTCTCTGGGGCTTGTTTTAGTGACTTCCCTTTGTGATTAGAATCCACTAGAATATTACCTCTTGAGGGCAGAAATTTTGTCTGTCTTGTTTTTGCAGAGACTTAAAACTCCTGAGGTGGTGGACTACTGCTGCCTTATTCTTGGTTTGGGGCTTGGAGTGGAGTGTTTGCTCTGTATTCTAGTCCACCCTTAGCCTTTAGCAGGTTTTTGGATGCCTGCGTCACCGGATGATCTCTTTCCATGTTCTTTGTAAGTTTTGATTAGTTGCTGGACAGTGTGAACTTTATATTGTTGAGTATCTGTATTTTATTGTCTTTCTTTAAAGAATGTTGAGTTTATTTTGATAGGCATTAATTTACTTTTGGATCACCTTCAGCTTGTTTTTGTAGCTTGTTTTTAAGTTTTGTTATGGATCTTGTTAGCATAGCCTTTATTCTGTGACTGGAGTCATTAGACTGGTCTCATGAGCAGATCTGGGCTACAGCCCTTGAGCTAAGAATGGATTTTACATTTTTAAAAGGTTGTAAAGAAACAAGAAACAAGAAAAAAAAACAAAGAATATATGAGTTTTCTAGTTGTTTATATGTGAGGACAAATGTAATACCAGTTATTCTTTCATGGTTAGAAGTGGAAGTCTGTTTAGTAAACATTAATAGAAATGCTTTCAGACTTTTGGTATAATATAAAACTAATAATTATACTTTTACCAGATCTCTTATTTGCTATAAATTGAGTTTAGTTTTTATAGTATTTGTAAGAGATATTAGCAGGATATTAAGGAACTGTAATTAAGATTCATTTCTGTCCTGCATCCTGGATGCCTACGCTGTACCCCAGACTTTGTACAGCTTGCTGGGGACAGACAGAATAATACATGAATTGAAGACCAGGTACTCAGCCTAGTAGGAAACTAGACATGTGCATTATCTATTGCTGCATAACAAATTACCCTAAGACTAAGAGGCTTAAAAAACATTTATTATCTGTTGGTCTGGAATTGGGCCATGGCTTAGCTGGATCTTCTGGCTCAGGGTCTTTCAAAAACCTGAAATTAAAATGTGAACCAAGCTACAGTGGCATGGTCCAGGCTTGACTGATGGAGGATCCATTTCCAAGTTCACTCACATGGTTGTTGGCAGGAATCAGTTCCTTTCCACATGGGCCTCTTCATAGGGCAGCTCACAGTGTGGTAGCTTATATCTCTTGTAACCTTATCTCAGAAGTGAAATCCTATCATTTTCCCTATATTCTATTGTGTATAAGAAGTAAGTCACTAGGTCCAGCCCACACTTGGAGGAGGAGATTACATAACAGCACGAATATGGGACACAGGGATCATTGACAGCCATTTTAGAAACTGCTTATAAAAACATATGGTATATAAATTATATAAAATATTATAATTGTGTCTTAAAATAATGTTACAGTATTAATATGTATGACATAATAACAGTTTGCCACTGGTGTGCTAAGTGCTTCCCACAGATTATTTTATTTAAGCCTCTCCCAGTATTTGGTGGGAGAGGTAGTATGTAATATATCCATTTTACAGATAAGGAAATTGAAGCTCAGTGAGGTTACCTAACTATGATATAGCAGAACCAAGACTCTAGTTCAGACTTTGCCGATTCTAGCACCCATATTTTTAATCTGCGTATTTTGTCAGCATTAAAATAGAATTTCCTTTTTTTGGGCACCTCTTATGTGCCAAGCCTTGTAAGTGCTTTATTCATGTAAGCCTCATAATAACTCCATTAAAGCTTCTGATCTTACTACTGATGATGTGCTTTAGATTCCAGATTCAAGAAATTACTTTGAAAAATTACATATATTTTTTACATATTTTTTTTTTGTTTCAGAGACATTGAACAGTATAACCCAAAGAGTCTCTGTAAATACCAAAAGAAATGAATCATTTAAATACCTATTACTTTAAAAAAGTGGTATTGCTAATTAAATAAATTTGCAGAAGGAAACCTGACACATTTCAATCCACTTACTGTTCTGCAGATGAAGGGTAGTATGTGAATCTCAAACAGGAATGAATTTGTAAATACTTGAAAACAACCCACTCAGAAGAAATCTTAGCAAATACTGCTATATAAATTTTAGTCAGAAATTAGCTCATGTAGTTAATGTTGAAATATTTTTACTAATAAATTTGAAGTACTTTCACTAATAAATTCATTCACAAATAGATGGAGTGGCTTTCATATCAAAGGCTGTATGTACTTCCTTCAGTTATCCAATTGTTTTTGCAAAGTGAATCTTCTAGATGAGGAAAATACGACATAGAGAATTATTTTCTCATGGCTGAAGGGTAACCATAAGATTGCTGACTTATTGGCCTTTTAGACCAGTTTATTTTAATAATTTGAGGCTGTCTTGTAAAATATATGTTAATAATAAATCCTACAGTTTTGAATGATTTTATTTTCCTTATAATAGCACTGTCTTACATTCTACATTTGTATTTGCTTTCTTAAGTGGGGCATAAAATGCAGTTGAAGCTGATAAGTTCTCAGATTCGGTGTCATATGTCATATGCCATTATGACATCCTTCACTCAACTCATTCACTTATTTATTAAAAAATATTTATTACTAAGTTGTAAATACTGCTCTAAGTACTTTGGATACGTCAGTGAACAAAAATCATGAAGTTTACATTTTAGCAGGCATGGTTCAAAAATAAACAGTAAACATGATAGGTAAGTAAGCAGGCATTCATTATGGATAAGGAAGAAATTCTATACCTGCTCTTTTAAACCATGCTAAGGAAAATTACATAGAAAACTACTTGGTTTTCAGCTTGGCTTATTTTCGTTGATCCCTTTAAAAATACTGTTTTAAGAACAACAAAATTTGGGGAAATATCTCTCTAAAAACAGAGTTAAAATGATGCTATTAATTAAGAAAATGACCATGTTTTGCTCCTACAATAATTTCTTGCTTTATAACTCATGCATTATCAATATTGCTGCAAAAAATAGTAATTTAATATCTTGGATACTTTTGATGGTGGTTTATAAAATCCCAAAGCACTTGGTATAACAAAATTTATGTTTCTCTAAACTTGTTTCTGTTCAAATTATATTATACTTTTGCTGGCTTTGAATATTAATGATAATTTTTTTGTTATAATTCTAAGTAAAATGTTACAGAACAACTTTTTCTTATTTGTTATTGAAATGATTCTTGTTTAGAAAACTCTGTACTTTTGTTTATCACACTTGTCTTTTTTTTCACACTTGTCTAAGTTAACTTTTTCTATGAAGGGAAAGATTAAACATTTCTAATATCTTACTGGTGTAGCTTAGAATTGACTAGGATACATTATAGGTTCAGCATATGGTATGACAGCATTTTACAGGGTTGCATGTGTTGTCACAAACAGTATTATTAACTCAAATGTTAATACTTCTTTTGTTGACTTACTGAATTAAATCCATCCCTTAGACCATCAGAGTGGATTTTTTAATTTGTTTTTTAACCAAGAATCCCTGAATGTCTGCATTTTTTCTATATAATATAAAAAGTAGACCTCACATGACTGGATCTTGTGAGATGTTGAATACCTGAGATGTTGAATAGACTTTAATTATTCTTATGTTTAGTGAATAGTGGGGTTACCTGAAATTAGAGGAATAGGGTTTTGAGAAAGGATTTTGAGAAAGAGACAGAATGAACAGTGGAGTCAATAAAAAGAATGTTCTCATTAGACTTAAGAATAGATATTAAAACAAAAGACAAAACACCAAGTTTTCTTTGGATTATTACTTTATTTGGCTTTCTGACATTCTCAGTGAGTACAATTTTTTTCATCCTTTGTTTAGTCAGTGTAAACCAGAAACAATGAGGAAAATAGTGTAGGAATAAATGGGAAGGAAGTAGAATGTTTCTGGGACACTCCTTTGAAGAGATTTTCTTTTCTTTGAATACTTGGCCATTTAAAAGCATTTGAGATTTGAGGTTCAAAAGGAGGATAATAGTAGTCCTGTGCTCTAATTTTTGAAACCTCTTCTCCAACTTTTCTATCTAGTCTTTCATAACTGTTTTATTAGTGGTTAAGTACCCATCACATTCAGTTTTGTATATAGAAACTATTTCTTTTCTTCTCTTTTATAAGGAACTCTGTGCCTGGAGAAAAGACTTTTCTTATCAAATGGTATTAAAGTTATATCTTTGCCTACAAATTATCTCCTTGGCAAGAAAATTGTTTTGTTTTCAAAGGAAGTTCTAAGCCTAATGATGGAGAAGTGACAAATGAAACCAATAACCAAGCCTGAGAAAGCATTTTGTAGTTTAAGATGCTCCATAACTGAGATTTAACTGGTATTAGACTTCTATTGCAATTGTTGGTATTTTTAAATAAATTTGAGAAAGGAATAATCTACCATAATACATATGAACCTTTGCTTGTGATGTTTGGAGTGGTTGCCAGCTGCTTGGTGGCTGTGAAAACCTTTGCTTGATACATGCCACTTTTAGAACTTTTCCTAAAAGTGACAATATGCCTGTCACCTGCAGCGTTAAGTGGTGTAATGGCAGCTGAGCAGTGAGATGGTGTGGGGTGGAGTTGAGATTTTGTAAGAATGAATTCACTCATGCAGAGAACATGTTTCAGTTTGAGATAATGGAAACATTAGCCCAGAATATGTAGTTGAGTACATTTTGTTTGGTTTTGAGTGGTTTTTCAAAGATAACAATCTTTTAATCTCCGTATATGTGCTGTTGCACAGTGTTGTTAGAAGGAAAAGTGATGATGGCATTTGGAGGACTTTCAGGCTTAGAGCTAGTTAATGTATCTGGTACAGCCTTGATTTAATATGCAGACCTAAAAGCTTTTGCTTTTTACTTACTTTAGGCAATTACATTATTTGCCAGCCAGTTGGCTAGTCAACACCAATATGGTTCTTTTAACTCCATGAATCTCAGCATATGCCATTTTACATATCCTAACTAATTTAAATACATTTTTTATTCTTTCCACAGCATGTAGAGTCCATGAAGCACAGGACAGTAAAGCTTCCTACTCATACCACCAGGAGGATCTCTTGGAAAGAGTCATCACAGGACTACCAGAGAGACTAATTTGTCTGAAGCATCATGTGTTGAAAGAACAGAAGGCTACTACCTTTGCACTCGCTAGAAATAGAGTGACGATGTTTTCAATTCCTTGAGTTCCAGGAACCCAGGAGAGTGAACTGAAACTCTGAAAATGCGGCCATGGACTGGTTCCTGGCGTTGGATTATGCTCATTCTTTTTGCCTGGGGGACCTTGCTATTTTATATAGGTGGTCACTTGGTACGAGATAATGACCACCCTGATCACTCTAGCCGAGAACTGTCCAAGATTTTGGCAAAGCTTGAACGCTTAAAACAGCAAAATGAAGACTTGAGACGAATGGCTGAATCTCTCCGGTAGGTTCTAAAAAACTGAGGGAAGAATGGTGAAATATTGTACTTTGTTTTTAGGTGCAAGGCTTCAGTCAGCTATTAAAAAATACTTAATGATTTCTGTAAACTGCTATTTTTGCAAAAATTTAAATATCTTAGTAAGGTACTTTTTGTGCTAGTGATATCTCTATGTATTTAACATAGAGAGTTACTCTATAATGGCAAATCTTATTTTGCCTATGAATTTTAATATAGAAAAACTATGCCGTTTAATTTACTTATATTTTGTTTAAAATTATCTTCAGCATCTTGATAATTTTGATAAATGTAAACTTTGTATGATTTAAAGTAGTACATATTAAAATTTTCATCATGGACTATAACAAACACATAATAATTGAGAGGCTGAGTTAGTCTAACTATAACTTATTAAATGAAAACGTTCATTCTTAAATAAAACAACTGTGTCTGGAATCTAGAGAATTATTATAATTGCTACTTCCAGTCTATTAAAAAATGTGACATGGGGAATTCCCCGGCAGTCCAGTGGTTAGGACCCTGCGCTTTCACTGCCGGGGGCCTGGGTTCAATCCCTGGTCAGGGAACTAAGATCCCACAAGCTGTGGTGCGGCAAAAAAAAAAAAAAAAAGTGACATGTATGCGTTAGAAGTCATCAACTATTGGGAAAAACAAAGACTTTTATTTTCAGGAAGCAAGTGAACATAGTGTTAAATAGATAGTACTATTTGTTTTCAAAGTTATTGAATTTAGAAATTATCTAGTATCTTCTAATTCCTCATACTTAAATATGAAGGTGACTGTATACTTAGTGCTTGCTGTCTCTCAAAACAGAGGTCGGAGATTTGAGAAGATGAAGAGGTGAGAGTCGTCTAGAGGTGGTAATTGACTCTAAAGGAAATTAGTGTAGAAAAAAAGAGCACAAATTCATTTCTTTTTGAGAAAAATATACATTGAGGAGTCGAAAGTGGAAACGTTCTGTTGTGCATAGAATTTTCAGAGTAGTTGGAGAAGGAGAAGGGGAGAGAGCTATTTTGTGGAGGCCGAGGAGCCTTCTGTGACGAAAGAATGTAGTTGGCAGTGTCATACACCCTTGGAGCCTCCCTTCCCTTACTGCCTTTCAACTCTTTATTTAGAACTCAGTTCTTTCCTTTTGTTTAGTTCCATAACGTTTTTTCACCGTGATATCATTTTGATCTCTTTATGTTCTGTGGAAGGCTGTGCTAGGTATTAAGAGTTTTACTGTTTCAATGAATGAAACATCAGCCCTGTCATTTGTAGGAGTAGTAGTACCATTCAGCAAAATACAAAGTATGCAAGAATTAGAAAGTGGACAGCTAAATTCTTGAATTTGTGTATCATTTTATTTTATTTTTGGGGAGAGCCAGGGAGGAAGGATCATGGAGAGAGTGGTCTTTCAGTAGAGTCTTAATCGTTTGTTATGGGAACCAAAGATTGATAATTTGGAGGTTAGTAATCATAGCTATCATTTGTTGAGAGTTTGTTATGTGCCAGGTACTGTGCCAAGGACTTTGCATGGATTATCTCATTGAATTCCACAGCTTCTTTATGGGATGCTGGTTCTGTTTTCATAACCATTTTACAGATGAGGAATCAATGGGATATTAAGTGATTTAATTTTTCCCTAGGTCACACTTCTCACAAATGATGGAGCTTACTTTGAATCCTGGCAGTATGCGTGGAAAGCCAGGGGTCTGATGAACGGTTTTGCCTCTCTGAATAGAAACCAGAGAGAAGTAAATGATTCAGAAATCTCAACTAAACATCTCACGTAGGAGATCAGCAAGAGTAGTTGATTTTGGAGTATGCTTTGTAGTAAGATCTTGTTCTACGTTATGAGAGTTTTACTACTTGAAAACATATTGCCTCTTAACAATTTAGGCTAATAAAAAATTGCTCACTTTTTTCCTAATTTCAACTTAAATATTGATAGTTCACTTGGCTTGTCTGACTTCCAAGTATTTGCTTCTATTGCATGAAGGAAAGCTTGCCTTTAATATGAGTTGTTCCTTCTGCAAAATAATCTTTGGTTCTCTGAAGTCACTTTCTTTATAGTCTTTCATGTTGGCAAAAAATTAAATTCTCAACTACTACAAATGTAGAGACAACTTCTAAGAGCTGAGACATTTAATATGTCATTCTATAACATCATAAATACAATCTGAAAGTACAGATGGAGAAAATGAGCCCATACACACACAGACACGCACACACACACACACACACACACACACACACAGACATGCACACACACACGTATAATTTCAGGAAAATATGTAAATAATTAGAGAAGAAAACCTCTTCAGGCCTTTCCATCAACTTTATTGGTAGGGCCATTTGTGTTTTATTCAAAGAGATTATTATTTTAGAGCCCCTGGCATAAAAGGAAGAGCAGTGGAGGCACTAGTGGCATTGGTGTTCTTTTTTCCCCTTATTGTAATATTTCATACTTTTCTGTGTCTTTTTTCTGTGTCTTTTTCTTATAAGAAAGTATATTCAGAAGGTAGACTATAAAGGATTAATTCAGATGTCTGTAAACTAGGTCATTTCTTTGAGATATGGTGTGTGGATTAGAATTGGAAAGTAACCCAGAAGCCTGAAACTACAATTTTTAAGATTCAGGACAATAATTTTAAAAAGCATTTACCCAACCTTCTAGCCAGTGTTTGCTAATTTTGTTGATACTACTACAAATTTAGGAAAATAATTTGAAAATCATTACTCTGAGGGATACAAACGTTTTAATACGATGTATGGGAGATTGCTGCGTGTATCTTTGTGTGTACATGTGTATCTGTATGTATATTTAATTCTGCCTTACTGATGAATAATTTCTGTATGGTAAAATACACTTGTTTTAGCATACATGTCTATGAACTTTGGCAAATCCTTATAGTCATGTAACCAGTACCACCATCAAATTATAGAAGAATTCTTTCTCCCCCCAGAATTCTGTTGTGCCCTTTTGTAGTTAAATTCTCTTCTAACCTGTCCCTGGCATCCACTGATTTGTTTTCTGTCCTATGTGTGTTTCCTGTTCCAGAATGTTATATAAATAGAATCATGCAGTAGGTAGCCTTTTGAGTCTGGCTTTTTTCATTTAGCATAATATACTTGTGATTCATCAGTGCTACTTTGTGTATTGGTAGTTCATTTTATTAAAAAAAATTTTTTTAATGATGAGCAGTATTCCATAGTATGCATGTATCAGTCTTGTTTGTTTTTAAATGCATTCACCAGTTGAAAGATGTTATTAGTGTTTCCATTTTTTTGGCAATTATGAACAAAGCTGTTACAGACATTTGCCCTATAAGTTTTTGTGTGTAAGTGAGTTTTTATTTCTCTTGGGTAAATACCTAGGAGTGGAATGGCTGGGTCACATGTAAAGTGCATTTTAACTTTACGTAAGAAGCTGTGCAAAATGTTTTCCAGAGTACCTGTACCATTTTGCATTCCCGCTCACAGTGCTTGAGAGTTATAGCTCTCATCTTTGCTAGCACATGCTGTTGTCAGCTATTTTTACTTTATGTTTTAATAGATATGTAGTATTATCTCATAGTTTCAGTTTGCATTTACGTGATGATTAACGATGATGAACAATTTTTTTCATGTGCTTATTTGCTATTCATATATCTTCTTCGGTGAAGTATCTATTCAAATTTGTTGCTTATTTTAAAAATTAAGTTATTTGTTTTCTTACTGATTTTTTTTAAGAAATTGGGGTTTTATATATAACATAAAATGTTTTATATATATGCGTATATATAAAATAAAAACATAGTGGCTTAAACCAATAAACATTTATTTGCTCCTGATTATTCAATTTCAGTTGGCCTTAGCTGGGCTGTTTTCCTAATTATGTATGGGGTCACTCATGTGGCTGCAGCCGTCTGATGGCTCCATCGTGGTTGGTCAGTCCAGATGACCTAACACATGTTCAGTGGTTAGCTGGGGCCATCACCTGGTTCCCTTCTATCTGGCTACTCTAGCAGGATAGCCCAGGTTTCTTACGCTGTAGTGTTCCAAGAGGGAAAGAGCAGAAACTGCAAGTCCTCTTGAGGCCAAGCATGAGAAGTTGCACAGTGTCACTTCTGCCACATTCTGTTAGTCTTTGCAAATCAAAGGGATACTCCATATTCAGGGAATGGAGGTAGGAGCTGCAAAGAATTTGTAGCCATATTTAACCCACTCTTCTCATCTCTAGAAGTAATGTTGAATAGATTAGGTCAAATCATGGAGGTCTTGAACAGCCAGAGTTTAGTGTAGGCTTGGTTGATAGATAATAGGGAACTGTAACTGGGTTTTCAGCAGAGGATTGATGTAGTGAAAATGGTTGAGGAAGATTTAGATTTTCAGATGGATTTGGGCCATGTGCTTGACTGGAGTGAAATTAACTGGGAAATACAGTATTAATCTAGACACAAGGTGATGCTGACCTAAATTAATGATTTAATCTGTTGGCTTTGGTACCAAGGTACACCTGCTTATTTTCCCATGTTCCCTTCATGCTTTTATTTGACTTTCCCCAAACATCCCTTCCTTATTTGTTGATTGCCAGCACATTGAGTATACATGTAGTAGTCTTTCTTTTAAAAACTTAGAAATCATCACTTTTTTTTTTTTTTTTTGGGCGGTATGCGGGCCTCTCACTGTTGTGGCCTCTCCAGTTGCGGACCACAGGCTCTGGACACGCAGGCTCAGTGGCCATGGCTCACGGGCCCAGCCGCTCTGCGGCATGTGGGATATTCCCGAACCAGGGCACGAACCCGTGTCCCCTGCATCAGCAGGCGGACTCTCAACCACTGCGCCACCAGGGAAGCCCGAAATCATCACTTTTTAAGCCTGCCACCCTACAGGAATGCCTTTCATCTTTCATGTTTGTTTTGTCTTAACCTTTAATAATGTGAAATTGCTATCAGTTCACAGGATCTTTTCTTTTTAGGACTTGAACCTGCCAATCTTCCTCTCAGAGTTGAAATTTAGCAGAAAACACCTGGAAAAGTATTGAACCTTGTTCAGAAACCCCTTGAGCAGTGAACCTCAGTGACAGAAGTCAGAACCGGACAGAACTTGTAACATTTAAAGAGTGCTTAATTGACAGCTTTCCTCTTAACTTAATTCCTTATTCTATTTCCATTTATTTTGGGGAGCATAATTTTAAAAAATTCAAATGTGACTTTGTGGCCTTTTAATAAGGTTTGTTTGTTTGGTCCAGGAAAGAAAAATTTTCTTCTGGAATTTAGATGTTAGCTATAAACTGTAAATTTTACAGACCACAGAGGAAGTATAATTAGCTTACGGTTATCTGTTTTTCTGAGCTACGTACTAGTCTCCTCGGTTGGATTAGAGCTGAAGCAGTAATCTTCTGGTGGAAAAATTTGTCTCAGGCAAAAAAATTATGAAACGCTGACATGGGTAGAAAGGAGACTGGTAGGATTTTTCACAGGTCATATCTTACTTCTTCTTTTTGAGAAGCTGGTATTAGAAATTGGAGATGTGTTTGTTCCTGTTAGTTGGTTGGAGGATTTGCTGTTGGCAATCCTCTCCATAATCGCTCATCTCGCTTATAAAGAGTGTACTGCTTGTATTCCTACAGCAAGTGAATGGGTTGGAGTGTGTAGAATGTCTAGCTGTAACCTTCCATTCTTTTTTACTTTTAATTTTGCAGCCCTGCATCCCTTATTCCTTATGCTATCAAGAATATCTGGGCTTCTCTGGTGGCGCAGTGGTTAAGAATCCACCTGCCAATACAGGGGACATGGGTTCAAGCCCTGGTCCGGGAAGATCCCACATGCCACGGAGCAACTAAGCCCGTGCGCCACAACTACTGAGCCCGTGCTCTATAGCCCGTGAGTCACAACTACTGAAGGCCGCGCGCCTAGAGCCCGAGCTCCGCAACAAGAGAAGCCACTGCAATGAGAAGCCCATGCACTGCAATGAAGAGTACCCCCCGCTCACCGCAAGTAGAGAGGGCCCCACACAGCAACAAAAGACCCAATGCAGCCAGAAAATAAATAATAAATAAATAAAAATTTTTTTAAAAAAAGAATATCTTATTTTTCCTTATGGAAAATACTTCTTCCCTATGTTAGAATATTTTAGTGAGATTTTTACTCAAGATTCCTAGCCTTCTCAGTCTGACAATCAGGTGCTTCTCCCTGGAATTTGTATTAACCTTTTCATATATTGCTGTATTAGATTTGCTAGTGGATTTTTTTCCATGTTAACAAGACATATTTACCTTTAATATTTCCTTCTTATAATGTCTTTTGGGTTTTGGTATTAAGTCTGTGCAGGAAAATTTTATTCTCTAGAAGGGTTTGTATAAAATTGGTATTCGTTCTATTTTAAATCTTTGTTAGAATTTCAGTGACGCTGTCTGGGCCTGCAGTCTTTTTTTTTTTTTTGGCTGCAGGGGAGTGGAGCTTGGTTTGGGTAAGGACAGGAGACATGTGGGAAGGCTTTAAATTCTAGATTTGATCTTCTTAATAGAAATTGGACCATTCACATGTTCTATTTTTTCCTATGTCAGTTTTGGTAAAGTGTGTTTTTCAAGAAATGTGTCCATTTTATCAAGGTTTTCAAAAGTTGCATAAAGTTTTTCATAATTCCTTTTTACTTTTCTTCTTCAGACGTGTAATATCTGTAGTACTGTTTCCTTTTTCATTCTTGATATTGTTTATTTGTTTGTATTTTCTCCTTTTATCTTGCTAAGAGTTTATTGATTTTATTTACTTTTTCAAAGAATCTCTGGTTGTTGTTTTCTCCTGTTGTATGTCTGTTTCTATTTTATTGATTTCTACTCTTAGTTGTATAATTTTTTTCTTATAGTCTCTGGGTTTGTTTCTCTGTTCTTTTTAAAGCTTTTTCAGAGAGAATTTTATATTATTGATTTTAAGCATTGCTTTTTTTCTAACATTTGCCTGGAGAGCTGTAAATTTCTCTCTAAGCACAGCTTTAGAGAGCACAGTTGCATCTTGCAAGTTCTGACAGTGACCTATTTTAATTGTTATTCAATTAAAACTATTTTCAAATTTCTTTTGTGATTTTTTGTTTTGTTTAACTCACAGTTAAAGGAGTGTGTTGCTTAATTTCTAAGTGGGACTATTCTGTTATTTTTTTGGCTTTGATTTCTAGAGTGTTCTTCAACCAGATAGAATTATATTCTGTATCATTTCAGTTCTTTGAAATTTTAAATGGCTCAGCAAATGACTTACATTGATGAATGTTTTAAGAGAAATGTGTATTCTGCTCTTGTTGGATATGCTCTTCTACACATGTCATTTAAGTTAGGTTGGTTAACTGTGTTACTAGTATTTTCTAAATTTATATAGCATTATTTTTTTAATCTGCTTGTTCTATCAGCTAAAAAGAAAGCCATGTTAAAAATCTCCAGCAGTGGTTACAGATCTATTTCTTTTCACCTCTGTCAACTTTCTTTGATACATCTAAAGCTATTTCATTTGCTACAGGAATATCTTATTTTCTAATGACCTCATTTGTCTTTAATAATACTTTTTTAGCTATAAAGTCTTATTTATTTGGTATCAGTATTAATATTGCTACACTAACTTTCTTTGTGTTAGTGTCTGCATGACATTTCTTTCATCCTTTTAATTTTAACCTTCATGTGTTTTTTACTAAATATATTTAAACAGATTTAATTATTTGAAGTGTTTCTTATAAGAATAGGATTGGATTTTATTGTTTTTTTTGTTCAGTCTGTTAATCTCTGCCTTTTTATTCAGTTGTTTTATCCATTTACATTTAATGTAATTACTGGGTATAAGTCTACCACATTGCTATTTTTTCCTCCCTTTTGGTCTCATCTCTTATTTTTTTCTTCGCTGTTTCCTTTTGGATTAAACAGTTTTTTTAATTGTTATTCTGTTTTCTCAATTATAATAGTTTTAGTTATACATTTTTATTCTTTTAATGGTTACCCTAGATACTATCAAATATACCCTTTTAATGCAATCTATCTTAAAGTAATATTTTTATCATTTCTAGAACAGTGCAAGAATTTTGTCCTACTTAAATCTTTAACACCCCTCCCCCACATCCACTTTTGGTCTTTTTATTGTCATATATTTTAACCCAATGTCTGTTATAAACTGCACATTATGTTTTTATAATTTTGATTTAAATTGTCATATTCCTTTATAATTAACTATATATTTATTCTTTTTAATGTTGTTTATTTCTTTTTAATGTTGTTTACTTCTTCCTGCAGTTTAATTCTTCCATGCTGATGATTTCAGCCTGAAGAATATCCTTTAGTATTTTTGGTAGTACAGATTTGATGGCAATAAACTCTTTTAGATTTTCTTTTTCTGAAGACTTTTTAAAAACATTTAGTTTTGAGAGATATTTTTGCTAGCATAGGATTTAGTTTGGCAGTAATTTTTTACCACACTTTAAATACGTCATTCTGTTGTTTTCTAGCTTTCATAGTTTTTGTTGAGAAGTCAGCAATTTTAATTGAAGTATATCTTTTTCTTTGGCTACTTTGCATTTTAATTTTTGTCTTTGGTGTTATACAAGTTGACAATGATACGCAGATATGACTTTATTTGTTTTTATCCAGTTTGAAATTCACTGAGCTTAATTCTGAGGTTTGATGTCTTTTATCAGTTTTAGAAAATCCTTAGCCATTATATCTTTAAATACTGCTTCTGGACTACTCTTTCTCTTTTCTCCTGGAACTCCACTTACATATATTAGCAGATTTCCTTTTATGGTGTCTCACGTGCCTTTTATGTGTCTGTTGCAATCTGATTTGTCTTTGTACTTCATTTTATATATTTTCTTTTGAACTGTATTCCAATTTAGTTAATCTATCTTCTTCTGCATTCATTCTGATGTTAAACACACCCAATACTAATTTTTATATATTTTGATTCTGGAATATCTAGTCCATTTTTTTGGATAATTTCAAATTTCTTTGTAAATTCTTTATTTTTCATCTACTTTGTCCATGTTTTTTATAATTTCTTTAAGTAGTTATTCTGCTATAACTGTTATATTGTCTGCTAATACCTGGATGATATCTGTATCATCTTTTGATCAACTTTTATTTTTCTTTTGATTAATGGTCACATTTTTTGACTCTTTCCATGTCTAGTAATTTTTATTTTTGTCAGATATTGTGACAAAATATTTTGACAAAATATTGTGTAAAACTAGTATGGAGGTTACAGAGGTTTCCCTCTGTTAGGGATATATTATCTCTGGGTTTATTATCTCATTCAGTGCAATCAGGGATTGAGCTGGGTCATGGCTGCATTATGGTTTTAGTAAAACTTAGCCCACTTCTGTTCCTTCCCTGTTCCTCAGGCGTAAATCTTCCATGCTTTTGGTTAAGAACTTGGTGGATTTCTTTGAAGACTTAAAATACTGTGGGAAATTTAGTCTGCCTTTTAGATGTTTTAGGCTTTGCTCTTTGGCCTCTTACACTATGTAGCATCTAAATATGGCAAACACTGCATAAAAACACTAGCTATGAGTTTAAGGTAAGTCTCAAACAGAACTTTGTCTTGTAATATCACAAGACTGAGAAATTTTAGTCTGTCTTAAAATTGCTCTTTAGTCTCCCTGGGAGCCCCAGAATTAAGCTAATATACCACGGATAAAACTGGTTATGTGTTTAGTGCCCCTGTAGTTTCCAGATTTTCAAAACCTTTTGTGGGATTTTTTGACCATTTTAAGACCGGGTTCTTCAGGTTTTTCTTGGATTTGTTTTTAGCTTTCTCTCCCATTGTATCCCCAGGTGTGTGTTAAAGGAAAGGAGGAGTTTGGGTGGATTGGAAGTTTTTAACTATCAGAGTAATCTCTGCTTCATTGACCAATACAGTGAATCTCTTAGGAGAAAGAGATCAAGATGAGATCTAGATAGATTGAGCTTGACGTGCTTGCGGAACCTATCCAGTAGAACGTTAGAAAGTTAATCTAGAAATCAGGGAAAAGGCCAGGATGAGAAAGGAAGATACCTTTGGGAATCATCCATATGGAAGTCATTGCCAGAAAATGTGTTGCACAAGGTAGAAGTTCCTCCATTCATTTCAGGTGACCCACAGTAATCATGGGTTTGGAGAGGAGGAAGTGTGGGAATAGCATTAACATACTCTTATTTGTAGGGTCAGCAACAATCTCCATGACAAGAAATTTTTCAACCACTGCACCTGTTTCATGGATATAGCAATTGATTATGTGGCACAGAACCATAGGACCACATATATTTTCCCACACGATTATCATTACTAGCTTTTATGGGGACAGAACATTAGTAGAAGAATAGCATATTGAAGATGTCATGCTGTTTTCATCAACATTTATTATGTTCTCTTAATTTTCTTCTTCATACCCAGGGTTTTATGTGTATTTCATTGGCTGATTCAAAGCCAAGATGTTAGCTTCTGCTTTTACTCCCAGCTTCTTGATTGTTCTAAAAACAACAACATTAGTTGCAGGAACAGCAAGACAGCAAAATAACAATAGCTGTTACTGTGTATTAGGCCATATTATAAGCAGTTTATCTCAACCCCTACAGCAGGCTTATGACTTAAATACTCACATTATCCTCATTTTATAGATGTAGACAATGAAGCACAGTTAAGTAGTTTGCTGAAATTTATATAACTGTAAAAGGTAGATCTGAAGTTCAGATCCAGACACTGACTCCCTAATCCAAATTCCTTTTTTTTTAATTTCTTTTTAAAAATTTTTTTTATTGAAATATAGTTGATTTACAATGTTACATTAGTTTCAGATGTACAACAAAGTGATTCAGATATATATATATACACACACACACACAAATATATATATTCTTTTTTTTACATTCTCTTCCATTATAGGTTATTACAAGATATTGAGTATAGTTCCCTGTGCTATATAGTAGATAGTGTGCATATTTTAATCCCAAACTCCTAATTTATCCCTCCATAATCCAAATTTGTAATCACATTACTATGGTGCCTGTAAAAGTAACTGCTATGTCAGAATAAAAGTGCCACAATCCTTTTTGTCCTAATATTCTTTGCTTGTTGTGTGGGGGAGGGGCATCCAGAAGACTAGAACATAGACCATAATATTTCTGTCAGATTCCTTTCCTCCCCATTAACCATTCAACTGACTTCAGAATAAGGAAAATTATCAAAGATAAAGAAGAAGCATTTCATAATGATCAAGGAGTTCTCCAAGAAGACAACCAATTCGTAGCATGAATGCACCTAACAACGGAGCATCAAATACATGAGGCAAAATATGTAAGGCAAGGACAAATATATAAATCCACTATTTTACCTAGAGACTTTAACGTCCCTCTTTCAGTGATAGATAGATCAAGCAGGCAGAAAATCAGTAAGGATATAACTGAGCTGAACAGCATTTTCTCAAATCAATTTAACCTAATTGACATTTATAGAATATTCAAAAACAACAGAATACACATCTACCATTGAAAACCCTCCTATTCTGATGTGCTCCCTGCTTGGATAGGAGTGTTTCCTTTATAATTTCTTGTAGCTTGTCTTGACATATTGAATAGGGAAGTCTGTGTATTTAGAGAGGGGGCAGGGAAGAGGATTGGACTGTGGACATTTTTTCTTATTTATAGAGTCAGGTGGAAGTCCATTCTGTAGAGAAAAATTCCTTTTCCTCTTCATTCTAAGCTCTGCCCACTTCTTATTTCCAACAAAGATAGTTTAATAAAAGCCAGCTTTGTGGAATATAGGGTAAGATCATGCTTTCTGCTTAGGAATTATAATCGCTTTCCTCATTTGCATTGGTACACTCATATATAATGTCAGAATCACCACCGAGCAGAGAAAATTAGAGTAAATTAACTTTCAGTATTTGGGAAAAAAATACAGTGTAAGATTTCTGGAGCTGTTTACATGATTTTGAAGAGCAAATGGAGTCAAGTAGAATTTCTGTAGTTCTGAAATCAAAAAATGTAGGCCACTAATATTATAAACAGGAAGGAAATGGCAAAGCTTAGTGAAAGGCACTGGATAAATTGTGGAGTAAAAAGGGGAGTCATGTTTGATGATTTGTTCTTTAGTTTATTTTAGGTTCCTTAGAACTAATTTTAAAACAAAATGCATCGAATTATTTATATCTAACCTGTTAAACAGGTATATTATCAATTGTAGTACAACAGATTACCACAGTGGTAAAAAACAATACACACTTACTATCTCACAGTTTCTCTGGATCAGGAGTCCATGCACAGCTTAGCTGGTACCTCTGATTACGGGTCTCTCACAAGGCTGCAGAAGGTGGTGGTTAGGTCTGGGGTTTCATCTCAAGGCTCAGCTGGGTGAGATGAAAGGAGCGTGGGTTTCTCAGATTTGGGTTTGGATCCCAAGTCTACCACTTACTAACTTAATGATCTTTAAAAAGTCACTTAATCTTTCTGACCCTCAGTTTTTTCACCTGTAAAATGGTAATAATAATCTCTATTTTGCAGTGTTGTTAAGTTTTAAATGATATTTAAAAGCATATCTAGAAGAACTCCTATCTATTAGTAGTTCATCAATAAATAGCTTTTTAGCTAATGGTAGTTGACAATTTAAAAAGCACATGACCTTACAAACTTTCATAGAACTCAGAATGCTTGTTTTTATTTTTTAATAGAAAAAATTATCTTATATCAAATATTTAGCATAACAGATTAGATTTCATGAAATGTACATATTCTTCAGAGTGACCATTTACCCCCCAAAAATCAGTTAACCTCTTTGGGACTAGCATCTGAAACTAGAGAAAGTTGATAGGCATAGATGATCACATTCAATAAATTTGTAAGTCTTTACAGAGACAAAATGGTTGAATAATATACTAGGTTACAAAGGAGTATAGAATAGGCTTTGTTACTTAGAATTTTGGCTCTCATGACTGCATTATATGATTTTTTTTAAACGATTGGTGCTTTTATATATGAGAATTATAGTTGCCCATCATGAACTTTATTTAAAACATAGGAATTTTAATTATTTATTATAACTACTCAGAAAGGCCTCTAGGGAAGAATGCACCATTCTTTAAGAAAGGTGTCACATGAATAATAATATTAGAATCTTAAATAACTAAATGGAAAAACTTTAAGTTTGAATTTTCTCTTCCATTTATAAATGTCATATAGGCAAAGTGAGTATGCATTAAATATTTTATAATGTGTGAATATTTGAGTTTAGGGGCTTGATTAAACATTTTTTACCATTTATTCTCTTTTTTTTTTTTTTTTTTTTGCGGTACGCAGGCCTCTCACTGTTGGAGCCTCTCCGGTTGCGGAGCACAGGCTCAGTGGCCATGGCTAACGGGCCTAGCCGCTCCGCGGCATGTGGGATCTTCCCAGACCGGGGCATGAACCCGTGTTCCCTGCATCGGCAGGCAGACTCTCAACCACTGCGCCACCAGGGAAGCCTGTACCATTTATTCTTTATTCTTTTATTCTAGTATTACTGAGCTGACTATGGTTCCAGACACTTATTAATAATGGAAGATAAATAGTAACAGGAAATATGGCCATAGTGATTCATCAATTTCAGTGTCACTTGACTTACAGATGACACATAATCTGCTATTACTGTGTACCAAAAAAAAAAACAAACAAAACTTCACTGGGCTATTTCTCACATTTCTTTTAGGTGAACTTTTTCACTGGGAAGATTTTTTGTTTGTTTTTAAAATATTTTTGAGATGTCATATTGACATTTATAATTCATTTAGGTAAAATCATGAAACAGTGGTTGTTTAGCTTGATCAGTATTCTAGACAAAGCTGTCTGAAAGCAAATAAATACAAAAAGACTCAATGTAAATATAAAAAGACTCTAACTCAATAAATTAGAGTTAGCTTATGAATTACAGTGGCTAGAAGGAGGTATAGTATAAAATAGCACACTGTGCTTTTCTTGTTGCTGGTTCAAATAAAATAAGTTTGATTTTAATACAATCCTTTTGTTCTTTTAAAATGTATGCAAAAGCTGTTGCTTGGCAGAGATATTTTACGTCAAATGCATAAGAGAGTGTGATGTTTGGAGTAATAAATATGGAATACTGTATCTGCAAATAGAGACAAAAGGGACACCCAAAAGTATAGTTTAATGTTAATTCTCATTTATATTCAGTAGCACTTCAAAAGTATTATCTCTTACCATATGATATGTACAAAAGCTAAAACGATTTAGCCATTTTTCTGTAAGTCAATGGCAGAAGTTAAAAATAGAATCTTCCAAGGAATTACAAAGTTGGATCTAATTTTAAGTACACTGCCTATGCTGTCATTTTTTTATACCTATTCAAGTTCCTCTTCTGTTAAATATTATCTCAGGACAATATGTTTTACTAGCCTACAGATAATGACAAACTATCCTAGTTATTATTACAGTTACCCTTGGTAATTGTTAAATATGATCAGAGGTTTCCATATATCAGTATTAGAAATGGCCACTTGAATCACTACATCTTTAAGTTATATAGATGCACCTGTGTAAGCTATGGGGATTCTGTTTCATATTTATTGAGCTTAACTGCAGTAATAGCTTATAATCTGTATAAATAAATACAAGTAGCACATTTGACACAGCAGTTTACTATGATCAGTACTGCAGTGTTTCACGTGGGTCATAGAATCTGTGGGAAGAAACCACATACTGTAAGTTCTAAATTTATTTGGTCAACCATACATAAATGTCTTGGAAGTGGTGTGACCATATGGAGTAGAAATAGATGTAATACATCTAAATGTAGCTTCCTATGGCCCTTTAGAGTCCCTGATGGAGTCATAAACTGCCGGTGCAGTTGTCCACACAAGGTAATATCTTGAACAGATCTGAGTTCATTTCTTACTATGCCATAATAATCCTTTTATATTTGGGCACAGCGTCACCTTTTTGGAAGAGTGTACACAAACAATATGTGCATTTCCATTTAAGGGGATGTGTACAAACTGTGGGATCTGTTAGTTCTTGAGCCAAACCTAACAACAGTAAAACCTTATTCTGATCCTTGAGAAGAAAGCAAAAGTCTTTTTTGTGTATCTCAATAATAAATATACCTCTGGCTTCCTAGCATTATGAAGAGTACATTTCTCCACAATACTGATGGTACTGTGTACTGTGCATATGCATGGGTGCACGTGCACACATACATGCATGTGCGCAAGTGCACAGGAGATTGTTGCAAACCAACCAAGTCATTAGTATTTGATTTTTTTGATAGTTATTGGTAGCTTCCAAAAGCTAGAAGTCAGTGAGGAAGATAGGCCTCTCCCCCATAGTTTTACTAACATTTAATATGTGTTACAGTGCAGGCAAGACTCAGATTGAATTCTGCCACACACAAATGTTAGTAAGTAGGTGCAAAAACAGTCACACAGTCTGTTGTGTAACTTTGTCAAAGTCCGTGCTTTCAGTCTTTTTAGTTATTCTTGAAGTATCTTTTGTGAAAGGTTCTCTTGAGGCAGTTGTGACATTATTCTCATAACAGGTTTTGGTCTACCTTCTGTTCAGGTGTCAGAGAATGTCTGAATGAGCCGCTGGACACCATATGGGTTTGAAACCTAGGCCTAAGGTGTCATTCGAAAGATTATGGTCTACTGGATTTACTACATTCGTACATGTTGTTTACAAAATTGTTCACAAAGTGCTTCTACAGCATTTCTTGGTTCCCATTTTCATATATGTTGAATTAATTTTACCAGTGAAATAATATTTCTAGTATCTACCTAGCTAATAACAAACTACCTTTGATTGGAAATATAGTTGGCTAAAGAACTTAATATTGCTTTTGCCTTTGAGATATGAGCTTTTCCCCAGCTTTACAGATGTACAGTTGACTCATAACATTGTGTTCACTTAAGGTGTGCAACGTGATGATTTGATATATGTATATATTGTGAAATTTTTACCATAATAAGGTTAGTTACACATTCATCACCTCACATAGTTACCTTTTGTGTGTGTGTGGTGTGAGATTTTTAAGACCTACTCTATTAGCAACTTTCAAGTATACAGTATAATATTGTTAATCACAGTCAGCATGTTGTACATTAGATCCCCAGAACTTATTCATCTAATAATTTGGTCACTTTGTTCCCTTTGACCACCTTCATCCATTACCCCACCCTCATCCCCCCTACCCCTGATTCTGGGAACCACCAGAACTATGAGTTCAGCTTTTTTAGAGTCTATCTATAAGTGAGATCATACAATATTTTTCTTTCTCTCTCTGATTTATTTGACTTAGGATAATGCCTTCAAGGCGCATCCATGTTGTCGTAAGTGGCAGGATTTCCATCTTCTTTCATGGCTAAATAATATTTGACTGTATGTATATATACCACATACTCTTTATTCATTCATCTGTTGACAGACACTTAGGTTGGTTCCATGTCTTGGGTATTGTGAACATGGGAGTGCAGCTATCTCTTGGAGATACTGATTTCATTTCTTTGATATGATAATTAGTGATGTTGAGTATTTTTTCATGTACCTGTTGGGAACTTTTATGTATTCTTTGGAAAACCATCTATTCAGTTCCTCTGCCTTTTTTTTTTTTTTTTTAATGCTGTACGCAGGCCTCTCAGTGCTGTGGCTTCTCCTGTTGCGGAGCACAGGCTCCGGACGTGCGGGCTTAGGGGCCATGGCTCACGGGCCTAGCCGCTCCGCGGCATGTGGGATCTTCCCAGACCAGGGTACAAACCTGTGTCCCCTGCATTGGCAGGCGGACTCTGAACCACTGCACCACCAGGGAAGCCCCTCTGCCCATTTTTAAATCAGATTTTTTTTTTGCTCTTGAGTTGCATGAGTTCTTTATGTATTTTTGGCTGTTAATCCCTTATCAAATATATGCTTTGCAAATATTTTCTCCCATTCCATAGATTGCCTTTTCATTCTGTTGATTATTTCTGTTGTGCAGAGCATTTTAGTTTGATGTAGTCTCACTTGTTAATTTTTGCTCTTGTCGCTTGTGTTTTTGGTGTCATATTCAAAAAGTTATTGCCAAGACCAGTGTCAGTGATCTTTCTCCCCTGTTTTTATCAGGAGTTTTATGGTTTTAATTGTTAAGCCTTTAGTCCATTTTGAGTTAATATTTGTGAGTGGTGTAAGATAGGGGTTTGGTTTCATTCTTCTGCAATGGGTATCCAGTTTTCCCAACACCATTTATTGAAGAGACTATCCTTTCCTCAGTGAGTATTCTTGGCTCCCTTATTAAATGTTAGTTGACTACATATTCAAGGGTTTATTTCTGGGCTCTTGATTCTTTTCCATTGATCTATGTGTCTGTTTTTAATGCAAGTACCGTACTGTTTTGATAACTATAGCTTATAGTTTGAAATCATTAAGTGTGATGCCTCCAACTTTGTTCTTCTTTCTTAGGATAGCTTTGGCTGTTCGGGATCTCTTGTGGTTCCATACGACTTTAACAATTGTTTTTTCTATCTCTGTGGGAAATGTCATTGGAATTTTGATGGGGATTGCATCAGATCTTTAGATGTAATATCTTTTTTCATCCCTTCACTTTGAGCCTGTGTGTGTCCTTAAAACTGAAATGAGTCTCTTTTAGGCAGCATATATAGGCATACCTCGGAGAATTGCAGGTTCAATTCCAGACCACCACAATAAAGCAGATATTGCAATAAAGTGAGTCACACAAATTTTTTGGTTTCCCAGTGCATATATAAAGTTTATACTATACTGTAGTCCATTAAGTATGCAATAGCATTATATCTAAAAATATGTATATAATTAAATTACTTAACTATACTTTATTTAAAAGTACTTTATTGCTAAAAAAATGCTAACCATCATCTGAGCCTTCAGCAAGGTATAATCTTTTTGCTGGTGGAAAGTCTTCGCTCGATTTTGATGGTTGCTGACTGATCAGGGTGGTGGTTGCTGAAGGTTGGGGTCGCTGTGACAATTTCTTAAAATAAGACAACAGTGAAGTTTGCTGCATTCATTGACTCTACCTTCACATACGTTTTCTCTGTAGCATGCAATGCTGCTTCATAGCATTTTACCCACAGTAGAACTTCTTTCATAATTGGAGTCAGTTCTTTCAAACTCTGCCACTGCTTTATCAACTGAGTTTATGTAATATTCTAAATCCTTTTTTGTCATCTCAACAATCTTCATAGCATCTTCACCAGGAGTAGATTCCATCTCAAAAAACCACTTTCTTTGCTAATCCATAAGAAGCAACTCCTCATCCGTTCAAGTTTTATCATGAGATAGCAGCAATTCAGTCACATCTTCAGGCTCCACTTCTAGTTCTCCTGCTGTTTCCACCACATTGTAGGGACTTCCTCCATTGAAGTGCTGAACCCCTCAAAGTCTACCATTAAGGTTGGAATCAACTTTTTCCAAACTCCTGTTAATGTTGATATATTGACCTCTTCCCGTGAATCACGAATGTTGTTAAATGACGTCTAGAATGGTGAATCCTTTCCAGAAGGTTTTCAGTTGACTTTGCCCAGATCCATCAGAGGAATCACTATCTTTGGCAGCTATAGCCTTACAAAATGTATTTCTTAAAGAATAAGACTTGAAAATCAAAATTACTCCTTGATCCATGGACTGCGGAATAGATGTTAGCCAGCTTAAAAACAACATGTATCTAGTCATTTTATGTCTTTTGATTGGAGAAGTCAGTATATTTACAAATAGAACAATTATTGATATGTAAGGATTTACTAATGCCAGTTTATTAATTATATGGGCCAGAATGTTGAAGAAGAAGATATACCCCCAAACTCATTCTGTGAGGTCAGCATTACCCTGATATCAAAGCCAGATGAGGACTCTACAAAAACAAAACAAAACACTACTGACCACTATCTCTGATGAATGTGCAAAAATTCTCAGCAACAAAATATAAGCACATCTTTAAGTATTTATTCCCTAATAAAGTATTTTTACTATTCCTAGAGTGTAGGTTAGAACACACTTACACCAGTATACACAAACACATATACCACATATACCACGTGGTACGATATTTTAACGTATTTTACTGACATTGTAGCACAGTTGTATAGAGACTGACTAATCTAATATTATTGATAGTCCTGTATGGTAAGTTATGGTTTTTATCTTACTTTGTTTCTAATATTTGTATATATAGAACTTCTGCTTTAGATCAGATGTCGTGTATTTGCCTGATCTACTCATTTAAAGGAAATAGAAAGTTTTGTAGAAATTATATTTTACATAAATGGTTCTTTTAATGACCACTTATCTCAACTATAGTCTACAATGTTACACCTGTAGGGCAGTCATCTGTAAAGTGATTATCTGTAGTCAGGTAAGAAATCTTAAGTTAGATGAACAATTTTTTTTTTTTTTTTTTTTTTTTTTTTGCGGTACGCGGGCCTCTCACTGTTGTGGCCTCTCCCGTTGCGGAGCACAGGCTCCGGACGCGCAGGCTCAGCGGCCATGGCTCGCGGGCCCAGCTGCTCCGCGGCATATGGGGTCTTCCTGGACCGGGGCACGAACCTGTGTCCCCTGCATCGGCAGGCGGACTCTCAACAACTGCGCCACCAGGGAAGCCCTAGATGAACAATTATTACTAGTCTAGTAAGTGAAAACAAGCAAGCATATGCTGAATTGAATTATGGGTTATATTAATGTGCAAAGATATAACAGACTTAATTTAAATATTTTAAACTTCTCTATTTAGAGAACCAAGCAAATTAAAAAGTGCGTTTTGCTTTCAAGGTTCAAGCCTCAAGAGAATGCAGTTTCTGTATATATTAAATGCATCTGTGGATGTCTAAATGTCCATACATTCATACTCTTCTCCGCTGCCCTGAGAATTCTTTCTGTCCACTGAAATCCTGTCCACTTTTCAAGGCTCTTGTCCAGTCAGCTTCCTCCAAAGCCTTTCCTCAGTTCCTTCTAGCATAAAATC
The DNA here is from genome assembly GCF_039906515.1 of Pseudorca crassidens. Classification (NCBI taxonomy): domain Eukaryota; kingdom Metazoa; phylum Chordata; class Mammalia; order Artiodactyla; family Delphinidae; genus Pseudorca; species Pseudorca crassidens. The sequence goes on along the minus strand of NC_090296.1, from coordinate 36,691,957 downwards.
AGTCTCATATTATCTCTCATAGTATTTTACTAGACATTGTATTAAAAACATTTATGGATTTGTTTTATCTTAACCCCTTTCTTCCTTTGTAACTACCTTGAAAGCAGGGGCTGTTTCATTCATCTTTCTATACTCTATAGTGCCTCCTTCAGAGTAACTTTTCAATATGTTCTTAGGAATGCATTTACTTAGAATTCTAATACCAAAATATTCTAGAGAAATTCACTGTAAGGATTAATATGTTTCTTTTTTTTTCTTCACTGATTGTTCTGCCTGTTCTTTATTTTTCTTTTGTTGAATCCAAACTGCTTCAAGGTAAAATTCTTGAGATTAATTTATTTGGGAAGCACCCTGACATTTTCTGTAAATGGTATTTGGACTTTTAGAAAAAAATATATATGTATCTTTATGTCAAAGTGTAAAAATTGACAAGAATTGATGGTAGCTGTAGGAAGATGGGTGTTTAAAGTGCATGCCATATAGGTTGCCATTTTGCCTCTCTTCTCTTTACTGAATTCTACCCTTCTCCTCTCCAAATATTCCATCACTAGGAAAGAGTAGGCCTGGAGATGTTTCTTTGACTTTAACTGCTAAGGTTATTAATGATGTTTAAAAACTTTATAAGACCATGGTCTGTACTTCCAGTTGATGACTGTTTTTTTTTACTTTATAAATGACTCTACAAGAGAGTGCACACCAGGAGGTGACACTCATTGGGGCCATTTTGTAGTCTGGCTACCATACCTTGTACCATACATTACTTACTTGTTCATAGAATTTGAGAACTGAAAAGGACTTTAAAGGTTATCTCTCTTAACTCTTTCATTTTTGCAGCTGAAGAGATGGAATATCGGTTGGCTTACTGAATATTTCCCCCAAGGTGCATGACTGCACCCAGACTAGAACCCAAGCTTCTGAACTTCAAGACAACTTTGTTCTTTTAGACCTTATAATGTCACCATTGGCTGTAGTAATGTATTGCAATCTGAGGATATATGTAAACTAAATACTTAATTATTTTAATAAATATTCCTACTTGTTCATATATTTCTTATTTACTTTATTTTAAAACACTTCTATCTCATTTCCCTCCCACATCAACTCTTAGGATATTCTCTCTATCTCTGTCTTTTTCCTTCTCTCTTTCTCAATTTTATGGTTTCCTAACATGAATAATGATTGATTTGAAATGATAGCCAGGGTTAGGTTCTAGCTATATATAATAGGAAGTAACAGGAAATAACATTAACATGCACTTATAAAAATATGGATATTTTAAGCTGTTCCTCTTTTGACAGAGGTATGATTACTTGTAGTTTTTATTAAAACTTGATACAAGGAGCCAAAATAGGAGAGTAAATATTATTAAAGGGATTTTAAAAAGTTGTTATGTAACAATGAAGGCTGAGGAGTGGCATGTCTAGTTATCATAGTTTCCTTTGGAAATAACAGCTTCTGATTTCCTCAGAGCTGGCAGGACTCAGCATATGGAAGTCAGACTGCCTTGCCTCAGGAAGATACATGCTATATGGTATCTTAAAATATAATTACTGAAACGATAAAGTGGAAATAGCAAGGGATAGAAATAGTAGCTAAATATTAAATTACTGACATTGAAGAAAAGCTTGACATATCACAGAGAATGAAGATGAAAAAGCAAGGAATTAAAACAGAATGTAATAGATATGGAGTACCAGCAAAGATCCAGCATTAAGATACTTGCATGAAGTAGAGAATGGAAAATGTGGAAGAGAAAAATTATTCAAAGTTATAATAAAGTTTTCATGAAAAGAGTTAACAATTGAGTCCTCAAGTCAAAATAATATTTTGAGTCCTAGTGATTTTGATTGCTTGGCATACCTAGGTTAAATGATAGAACTTTGATATTTCTCCAGGTTTTCAGAAAGACTATCAAAGGAGGAAGGTTGAATGAAGCTCTTAGTAAACGTCTTCTCAGGAACAGTCAGTGCTGGAGATCAGTGTAACAATAGCTATATACTTCTGAAATAAAGAAACTGTGATCAAGAAATATTGTTCCTAGCCAAGATACCATTCAAGTAAGTATAAATTCAGCAGGCAGACATTCCCAAGTACCCATGAGTCCTTCTTGGAAAAAAAAAAAAAAATCACTTAATTATGAAATACAGCCAATTAAAAGGTAAAACAAATCGGTAACAAAATTGGCAGTGACTCTATTTAATATGAAATACAAGACATTTATACAATTTGTGATTATGGAATCTGGTATATTTGTTATAAAGTTTGACAGTGTGAAAAATAACATGCCAACAAAATTTTGAGTTGAGGGTACATAAGAGTATTCTTGTGTTTTAGTTAATAATATCTAAATTTTTAAATGTACTTATAAAGACACTCCAGTCTATTAATATTTTCACATTTTTTTAACCTTAGATCTTTTAGAAAATATCCATTTGAAATTGAGAAATTCATGAATTTTCACTGACATGTTTCTATTAAATTCAGGTAAGATTAAGTGTATTATATTTTAAAAGCACAAACAGTATAATCCAACTTTTATAAAAGCTTTCAAATCTATTTTGATGTAGGCATTAAAATGACTAGAATTATCTTAATGTAAAAGTTAACTTATTTTAACTTTCTATGTGGTAGTATTTATTTGAGGTTTCTCTCTTCGTACTTCCTTTTAAGTCACGTTAATTCTTTCAAAGAGTATGTAATGACTTTTACAAAAATTATTAAAGTACGTATTTATTTAGAAAAAGTTATGACTAACAGATTTTTTAAAAATGAGGCCCAGAAATGATGTAAGTCAAATATTTAGTTTGTTTTATAACTAGGACAAGAGTCCGAGTCTTCTGATTCTTTTTCTACTGCTCTTTTCCCTCTCTTATACAAGTAATAATAGATGGAATTGAGATATTTTTAGGGTAGTGGTGTATAGAGCCACACTGTATCACAAAGAGAGCAAATAATAGGCCCTGTGTGTGTGCATTGCACATCTGTGTGTATGTGTCTGTACATAATAGGCTGAAATTATTTATTTAGGCAAACTTACCTATTTTAGTATATGTGCTATTACTATTTTGTGAATAAAATTATATAGTTTAGGTAGCATTTAGAAGCTTTTACAAATTAGGCGTAAAAGATGACAGTACAGTCCTAACGTTGAATCTCATGCATTCTTGGACTGTTAAAATATTGCTAAATATAAACATTACTGGGGCTTAGATTTGCAGAAATACTTTGTGTATGCATGCCTGATTTTATAAAAGCAAATGTACCCATGTATTAGTTGTGTGGTAACATTACTGATTTGCTTGTTTGAGGGGAAGGTAATCAATTTGAATTAATGACAACTGGGAGTTATATAACATTTGAAGATAAATACAGCTGTACTGCTTTGGAGTTCATGTAAACCAAAATAAGTCTAACAAACTATTTCTAATTAGAGAGCCCACTGGACCTGATATATAGTACCATCCATTTATACATCAATAATTACTGTATTTGTGTTCTGAAAAGAATTGTTTTTTTCTTTAAAATACTAACACCAACCTTCGCCCCAGTGAATATTTATACAATTAATTTACTTTTAAAACAAATATTCTTCTATGGTTTAAGAAAACTGACCCTAGTAGCTCGTTTAGCTTAATTTCCCACTGTTCCTTTTTCTACCATAAAACCTTCCTTTTCACTTCTACTTTCTATTCTCCTATGTGCCATACGCTCCAGCCATATAAAATTATATCCACATTTCCTGAATACAGTGTGCTCTTTCATACTGCTGTTCATTTCCTCATGCTCTTTCTTCTGCTCAGATAGCTTTCCCTTCCTTCATCATCCAACAAACTCTTCCTTAATTTTCAGGATGCCCTTTTAAGTCCTTAGCTACACCAGACGTTGTCTCTTCTTGCTGTAGTCCAAACTCTTATATACAAAGTCATAACTGTTATTGTGTAATGTAATTCATATTTCAGCATTTGTGCCTGACTCTTCCACCAGGTTGTGAACTCCTTGAGGGTAGTAGATGTTTCTGATTCATGATTGTGTCCTTAAGTACGTGGCATGTAAGAAGCACTAACAATTGTCTTTTGATTGAACAGTGATTCTTAGTCCTGCAGAGATCGTATTATCAGATTTTCTTTCTTCTCTCCTTTCTTTCCCTCCTTCTCTTTTCTTTCTCCAACCTCTCTTTCACTGTTTTCCTTTTTCCCCTCCTCCCTCCTCAGTTTTGGTTTTTTTCTTCAATGATATGCAGAAGACAGGCAATTTTAAGTAGTGAGTGTTTGGCAGGGAAAAAGGGTCGTAAAATCTACCAATGGTTACTACTTCCTTGTTCTTACAGATTATCTGGGTGAGTTTATTTATGGTGGAACATCGTTTAGAAAGAGTCCTGATTTCATTAGAAACTTCTTCTTGCAATATCAGAGTCTATTAATAGCATTATATAACTGTATGCACATAGAAGAAACAAGGAACGGTGAGTCTATACAAGCTTGAAAATAAGAATTTGGCACTGAGACTTAAAATTCTACAGAGAACACCATGGCGCTTCCCAGATCTTTGCTTTGATACTCACCCTTTGTTTGTCAAGGACCTTGTTAAACGTATTGACTCAGAGTTGTTCACCATCAGTCATTCAGTATGAAGACCTTTCCTCTCATTTCTTTCCCTTCCTCTCACAGTAATAAAGGTATATGTAACTTACTTTAATAATATTTGACATGAGATTCCAGTTTTTTAAAAGATGATTCATAGACATGGTAAAACATTCAAATACTACAAAAGGGTATACAATGACAATTTCCTGCACCAACCCACCCTCCAACCCCTCAGTTCCCCTTCCCACAGGCAGTTGCCTCTACCACTTTCTTGTGCATCCATTCAGAGATATCCTCCCTCTCTGTGAGGAAAGAAACAAATACATGACACACCAGTGGACTGGTCAGATTAATCTGCTTTAGCTGTGTGTTTGAGAGCTCTGCCTACTTGATTTTGTCCCTAGAAGTTCACATTTTTTCCTTTATGATTGCATAAAAATAAAAATCACTTGTTGACCATGAGTTCATGGGCAGAAAATTTGTTATTTTAATAGTCACTTAAACCATGAAAAACATTAATTCTAAGACTCTGGAATTTGAAATAACTTTGCAGTGAGTGTTTTCAACCCAACAAAGCCAGTTCATTTGTCACATGGGATATAAAGAGAGAGGAAAGGGGCAGAGTTTGTGCTTTTGCTGAAATCTGAACACCTTGACTTAGCCGTAGAATTGTTCTTATATCTTTGCATCATGGGGTCAAAAAACAGATACCATTGGGAAAATCCCTTGAAATGTCTCTCTCCTCTTTAGCAAACAATGGGGAATACTAATCACGGAAAAGGTTTCATTGCCTAGATGGCAGCATCATGGCACCCAGTGTGTCACTTGTCTATTTCCTAAATGTAGATTAGTGTTCAGAATATATTAGGCATATGGGAGAACGACAGTCCTTTTGTGAAGTCGGTTTTATAGTAAAAACCTATAATTTTTTCTCCGGACAAAAGGTTTCAAGACGCTACCATGTATAGTTACATGGGTTCAGTACTTCAGTGAAATCCTACTTGAGACATTGTTTTCCTAGGCTCCTGGTGTTCTTTGGAAATAGATCTCATACTTCAGGCTGTAATTATATGCCTGAGGGCAAAGGATACTAATCTTTCACCTCCTTCTGCCACTCCATCTGCTTTGACAAAAATCTCTGTGGGGAGAAGTGGTGTTAGTGCTATATTTTGAGAACTTTACACATTTGTAATTTCATTGGAGGGGAAAAACAAACAAAAGCATTTCTGTGTTGACTTAGGAAAATGTTATATCCTGCAAGCTTGGGTTATTTTATCTATGTTTTGTTAACACACACGTATTTAATACATAGTGTTGTATAATAATGGAGGAAAACAGGAAGTACTTTGTTGATGCTTTGGAAACAAAGCCTAGTCTTGGGGCATATGATGAATTGTTCCCTCATAAGAATAGTTGTGTGAATACATTTGTTACTTAAGTGAGTGTGGTATTAGTTTAAAATTTTCCCATTTCAGTATGAAGAAATTCAAATTTATCTTTGAACTTGATATTAATAGTCTGTGGCCTATCACTTGTCACCGTCTTTGATGAAAGGCAAATAAAAAATGTTGATATTTAGTTCAGGTTTAGACTGTGAAGTATTTTAGAACATGAAAGTGGCATAAGATTCTACTTCTGAAAGCTTAAAATACATTATATCTTTTAACTTTAACTTCCTTGTTCTGACAAGGCAAGATGGTATATAAGAAAAACCCAAGTCTTTCTTTGAAAGGATTAACCCTCAGTTGTTGATAATGTCTACCTCACTGGGGTTTTGTATCGTTTCCTTAGCATTGGCAAAGCAGCCTGATACTGCTGGATGAAAGACTGTTAAGTTACTAAAGGTTTGGTAGTGCTGTTATGATTGTGCTGTTGCAAACCAGTGATCATTTTTTCATCGGTGACAGGAGGGGAAGCTGAGGAGAATCGCTACCTTGGTCTTAATCTCTCAGGTAGTGTAGTTTGAGGCTAGAACGCTTTATGAAGTGGGCCCCACCTTTAATATCTCAGCTGAAAATTAGTTGTTGCCTTTCTCTTAAACTATTCTGGTGTGTAACCAAGAAAAATGTGTATTTTTAAAGCAAGCTTTTGTGGTATGTGTGCGTGTGCGTGTGTGTGATATATAATCTAGTAGCATTGCACTTTACAGATACGGTTAACAGTGCAAGCAAGTCACAGATTGATTAAAACAATTCTTTGCATGACTTGGTTGTGACTAGAAAGGTGTAAAATCTATTGCAAAACAATAAAAAAAATTTTTTTAACTGGGAATAAACAAAGATCATTGCTTCTAGATCTCACCTCCTAGTTCTTCAGGAAGTTCCCAGTTGCTTATTAACTGAGGGATTAATTATGAAAGCGTTTCTGCAGTTTTGTGCATTTGCAGCCGTATGTGCAATTGGTTTTTTGCCAGCTCCATTTTTAAAACAGGCACTGAATGCCTTTGGATACATGTGAGGATTTTTCACTTTGGTTTTGTGTCATCATTGTTTCTCTGCTGGAAAGTAGTTCACAAAAAATGATTGTGTGAGTGTGACTTGAAATAAAGTATACATTTATAATTTATGGACAAAAGAACGATCAGTTTTGGTGGGGGAGGGGTGTGACCTATGACCTATTTTTTTTCCCTATTTATTTTAGCAATGGCTTCTTATAGGGGATGTGATTGTGTTCTCTTAGAGGATGAATACACAAGTGGTGAGGTCTTCCTTAATTATCAAAGACATAAAGGGTCCTTCAAACTTCAACCTTTGGTGGAAAGCAAAAGAGGACTCTACCAGAGGATGGACTTGCATTTAAGGAACGTCATTCTTTCATGCAGATAGCTTAGTTCTATCTAATAATGGTACTAATGGACATTGCAATTTGTTATAGGACAGTGTATCCTCTAGGATACAACCTTAAAAATTTGCAGGCATGCTTAATCACCTTTTCCCCTAAAATAATCCTTGTGGATCTGCTGTCCAATGATTTACTGCAATCTTGTTTGAACTTGTGTGGGTTTATCAGCATTGGGAATAATGCATTTCATGTATTTCTATCTTTTGTGGAAAATATTCCTCTCTTTTGCTTGGTGGGAAACTATCTCTAGTCATTCTTTAATGCTTTAGTCATTCATTTGATAGGCATTTCTTGAGCATTTACTGTATGTCAGCACTTGGGCTGGGCCATGCCATGTTCATGGAATTGAATATGACATGGTAGCTGCTCTCTGAGTAGAGAATTATTATTTGTGGATGTAGTGGGTATTCTCCACCTCCCTTCCTTTTTCTTTCAAAGCAACAGATAATATTTACAATTATATTACCTTTCACATGATACTGTGGCATATCTTCACTGAGTCTTCCAGAAATTCTTTAGCAATGATAAGAGGTTATTGTTTGTAAAATGCTTTTTATTTTTCAAACAACGTAATTACTTTGCCCTTCTATGTTTCTTGAAGTATCAGTATACTGTAATATCATCTGGGCTAGAAAATACAAACTTACCTAATAACAATGGAAAAGAAGTTTGTAAAATGAATTGACTAATTGCTGATCTGGAATCTAATCTTTGTCAGTAGAATTGAAATTAATTTTTGTCCCATTTAGATTCTGTTGACTTTCTTTTTTTTTTTTTTTTTTTTTTTGCCCATTTGGAATGATTATTTCTTTAACTGAGTTAAATAAACATACACAGAGATGATCCCATGCAAATGCATGTGCAAACTGGATGTAGTATGATTTTAACTATAGATCTACTATATAATAAAAACCACAGTTTTTACTTGGTTGTGAGTATGCATAAAGATTAAATGTACTTATTGATCATTGCTTTGACAACAGCAGTGTTCAATTAGAATTCTCGGTATTGGCGTATAATTTATATAGAATTCTTTCCAAAGATTTTAATTCATTTACAGCCGCTATGAAGACTGGTATCTGGAGAAGGATTGTATTCCTTTCTTTATATGATAAGCTATTTTAATGAGACTGACATTTTTAAAAGCCACCCTTCTTTCATTTTCATTTTCCTTCAGATTTTCCTAGGAGACTATAGTGGGGGTGTGCAGAATAGCTAGGGAAGTTACTAAATCTTATTTATCCTTTTAATAGTTTTCAGCTAACATCTCCAAGATAGCATAATAAGAAACCAGATAAGAAACTACACGATTCTTTGATGACTTAAGAGATGCTTCTTAAAAAATAAATCGTAGCTTAAAATTTGTGAAAATTTCTCTCATAGGACTTTTTATATTGTAGTATATTGAGTTTTCCGAGCATGGTCCTGTATAAACACTTACTTTGATACTTAGAATGTTATTACATTTTTAAAAGATCAGTCATCCTAGTTATCTCAGCACCTTAATTCATAAGGCAAAGCTGTCATCATATTCTTTATAATCTTTATAAAATTTTAGGGATGTACCATAAAGATATTCCATAGTAGTCTGTGCTGTTCCACAATAGAACACAGTGGAAGTGTTAATAGGTAACATTTATTGAGCCCCCACTATTTTGAAGCATTTCTTCTTCAATGTGAGTCTTTGTGGTGCTCTTGTTATTTTCATAGTACAGATAGGGAAACAGGGGCTTAGAAAAGTTAAATAACTTGTTTAGAATCACACAGCTAGTAGGACCCTGATCAAGGTCTGACTTCCTCTAAAACCTGTGGTTTTAACCTCTATACTGCTGCCCTAATCAGCAGTTACAGTGATGGTGGTGAATTAATCTGATTTAGTCACACTTATTGGAATGTTATATATCCCAGAGTGGCTTGGCTTGGAGTAAAGAGTGAAAGTTTTCTTTGGAGGCCTGGAAACTTTTTACACATATCTTAAAATAGCTGAGGATAATTCGCTCTAGCATCACTGCCCAATATAGACAAATAAATCCTGGTAACATTGAGGTGGGTATTTACAGCTTATGCCATCTCACAGTGAATTTGTTCTTAATGTATTTTAATTTATTCTGTTAACTAACAGGAGGGAAGAATAATAAAAAGCCTGGATTCCAGTTCTGGCTACACCACTTATTAGCTTTGGAACCTTGAACAAAGGTGCTTAACCTCTCTGGACCTCCATTTCCATATGTATAAGGATACTTCTTTTTTCATGATTGTTCTGAGTTGCTGTAAATGAAATAGTTATCTTAAATGCTAAACATAGTACCTTGAAGATAATGAGAGTACCATATATGATAATAGCTATTATTACTGTACTGTTATCATTTTCATTATTGATGTAGAACAACAAGAGTAGGGAATAAATTTAAAAAACAACAACAACAAAACTTGCTTTGCAAAATTGAGCCCTTTGGAAACCAGCAGTTTGGTGATAAGCATTCAGATGGACTAATGAGAACTACCCTTACTTTAAAAACATAATCCTGAAGTTCAGGGTTTTTGAGTACAAGCCACTTGTTCTTCTTGCTTGGTACTTGCAATAAGCCTTTCTCTGCTCAAACAAATAAACCCCCAAAAATGTTATAGTCCTAGCAATCTGTCAATTTATTTAATTTAAAAGAGTTCTAGGGACTTCCCTGGTGGCCCAGTGGGTAAGACTCCATGCTCCCAGTGCCAGGGGCCTGGGTTCAATCCCTGGTCAGGAAACTAGATCCCACATGCATGCAACTTAAGATTTCACATGCTGCAACTAAGAAGTCCTCATGCCACAACTAAGAGTCCACAATGCTGCAACTAAGAGTCCGCATTGCCACAACTAAGACCCGGCGCAGCCTAAATAAATAAATATTAAAAAAAATAAAATAGAAGGAGTTCTATTATGAGTATAAGTATACATGTTTCTACTTTTAGATGTGTCTATATATATGTGTGTGTGTGTGTGTATATATATATATATATATATAGTTTTTTGGAGAAAAGAGTATACGTATGCATCTATTTAAATCTAGACTAATTTAGCATTGAGTGTTTGGTTAGGGGTCTTATGCTTATTTCCCTAGTTCAACTGAGTTTATTTTCATCATTGAGTTGTGGAGGAAAATAATGTTATGTTTCCGTAATACTACACTTATCTATTCCAAAGACTGAAATATTGTTTGAAGACATCATTTATTCAGAATTTTAGTAAAAATTTACAGGTATTTTAATAATTTTTTAAATGTTTTTAAAACAAACCTTTGAACATAAGAACTTAATTTTTGCCTGAGCCCAGTTTCCCACCTTATAAATGTGAAATAAGCAAAGACAGAACCAGTCATCAGCAAAAACAGAAAAATATATGTTTTCAGAATATGGTGTCCACTCTATATCAGGAATATAAATAAGATAATCATTTTTCTGAAAAGAAGTTGGAGGAGGAGAGGAGAAAAGAGAAAAACCTAAACTCATTGATAATTACTTGTGTTTTTCTCCTCCTTTCCACACATACTTTTAAGTGGTTCAACTCTGCCTTATCTTGAAGCATTTCTTAAAAATCGAAGGTATGTTTTTTTTTTTTTGCGGTACGCGGGCCTCTCACTGTTGTGGCCTCTCCCGTTGCGGAGCACAGGCTCTGGAAGCGCAGGCTTAGCGGCCATGGCTCACGGGCCTGGCCGCTCTGCGGCATGTGGGATCTTCCCGGACCGGGGCACGAACCCGTGTCCCCTGCATCGGCAGGCAGACTCTCAACCACTGCGCCACCAGGGAAGCCCTCGAAGGTATGTTTGAAAGGAGACAAAATTACTCTTTGGGAAATGTATTTTCAAAAAATTAATTTTATTTATTTTAAAATATTCTTAGTTTGATATGAGTATTTTCTGAGATGTTCTAAATTTTTACTCATGCTAGGAAATGGCTGGTATAGGGTTATAAGCAAGCTATTCAAGTTTGGGCCTGTGTCATATAAAGGCCTTACCACTGTGTTACAGGAAGCATCTGCTTAGAAGAATTTGAGGCTACATTCCTGGGCCAGACATCCAGGGATACTCTGTGCTTTGCAAGGTTTTGTTGTAAGGGTTCTGCTTCACGTTTTGAACTAGTAGTTGCAGTGTTATCATTTTATCCTTTGAACCTTGCAAATCTAAAAGATTTGCAGTAGTGTGAACTGGCAGACCATCCAGGTCTTTCCATTTCTTAATAAAGTCATTCACTGCTCCCTTAATTTGTAAGAAGAACTTTCCAATAATAGTTGTTTGTTTGTTTTTCTGTTTTTTGTGGGGGTTTTGCTGCGTCGGGTCTTAGTTGCAGCAGGCAGCCTCTTCGTTGTGGTGCAAGGGCTCCAGAGCGCATGGGCTCTGTAGTCTGCGGCAGGCGGGCTCTCTAGTTGAGGTGCGAGGGCTCAGCAGTTGCGGCGTGTGGGCCCAGCTGCCCCGCGGCATGTGGGATCTTAGTTCCCTGACCAGGGATCAAACTCGCATCCCCCACACTGCAAGGTGGACTCCCAACCACTGGACCACCGGGAAGCCCCACAATAATAGTTTATTTTAAGAGGTCTACTTGGTACATAAGCTCTGGCAAAAATTCAGTAATCTGCTGTAAATCCAATGCCCAGAAGATATTCTCACCAGACTCTTGCCCTTTTGAGAATATGAAGAAAATTAGTTCTTACTATTGAGAAATGTTGTTGAAATGTAGAAATTTCTCCAAAACCCACTAAGTGTTAAAAGTAGAATAGCTTGATAATATTTCAACCTAGAAAACCTAGAATAATATGCTTAAATTTCCTGCTACAACCTGTATCTTGGGCATTTTCTTCCTTTAAAGGTATTCATTTCTTAATGCAAAGCATGAGTTTAAAAAAAGTGTGTCAATTAGATTTTTGACAAAGTAATTGGATTTTCCATTTACTCATACTTCAGTTTTACGAGTGCTTTATTTTTCACTTCTCTCTGATCTTTAGCTGACGACTTGACAAGAGCTTTGTTTTTTATCCTTGCCTTTACCACCTCATTCTTCTTTTTCCCCTTGGCTCTGGTAGCCAGTGATTTGTTTGTTAGTTCATTTATTCAAAAGTGTTTATGAAGCAACTACTGTGTGTCAGAGAATGTGTTTAGGTGCTAGATATAGAACAGTGCCCTCACAGATTTAACGTAGCAGAGAGGAGAGACAAGCACTTGAATCAAATAAGTGGTTATAAAAACAACCTAAATCACCATCAGTAGGGGAAGGGTTAAATAGATTATGATGTCTCCATGAAGTGAATATTTTGTAGCTATTAATAAATAGGCATATATATTACATTTCTAGAAAAGTGCATAAGACACTGTCAACAGTGTTTGCCTCTGTTGAGGGTCCATGGGGACTAGACTTATTCATTGTATACAATGTTGTACCTTAAGAAAGAAACAAACCTCTAGGGACTTCCCTGGTGGTCCAGCAGTTAAGACTCTATGCTCCCAGTGCAGGGGGCCTGGGTTTGGTACCTGGTCAGGGAACTAAGATCCTATATACCACAACTACTGAGCCCATGTGCCGCAACTACTGAGCCTGCACACCACAACTACTGAGCCCACATGCCACAACAAAGAGCCCACACACTGCAACAAAAGCCCACGTGCCACAGCGAAGGCCCAGCAGAGCCACAATAAATAAATAAATAATAAATAATTAAAACAAAAAAAACAAGAACCTCTGTATAAAAAAAAAAAGAAACCTCTATTCATGTATTATGTTTTCAGTGAAACTCTAAGTAAAATTTAAAGAAAATTCAGCAGTACACTGAATAAGCAAATAAATAAGCAATTACATTAACAGGGGTGCTGTTGTCACATTTGAAGTGAGCAAGGACAACTGTCACTCTAGATTGTTCTGTTTTTGGCTGCTGGATGATGAAAGAATGGTCTGGTTTACACTTTATTTCACTTGTCAAAATAAACATGGTCACAGGTTTCCTTGGAGAATTGAGCCTGAGACCTATTTTGTGTTGATATCACAGTACCTTAGAGCTGAATTTCAATACAGATTTTCCCATGTGATTATTCTGTTAAAACTGATGTTGTTGCTTGACCCTTCTACGCCTTCTTGGGTTCCATTTCGAATTTTTACACACTAGCTAAAATGAATAAGTATAACCACAGGAAGCAGTTCCTTTGCATAAAATGATATTTTCTCTTGATAGGTCTCTTCCATCTGTCTAATTTGACAAAGCTCTTGGCAAAGCTTGACATTTGAATAAATGTAATTACTTTTTGTGCTTTTGCTGGGAATATTTTAGTTCCATGAGTAGCCACTTAAAATTCTAACTGAAAAAAAAAACAAATAAAAAATGAGCGTCTCTGAGTTACTCAGTGTAATGCCAATTTTCAGCCAGTTTAGTTCATATTTATAAATGGTCCAAATTTATGGTAGTCTTAGTAGTTAATTGGCAGGATGCCAATAATATACAGTCTCTTTATAGATTGCTTTTTTAAAAAATTGTTTTTACTGGGTGAAATGATCTTAGCTGTTCTAGTCCTCTATAGTAATGACTAAAAGTTTAGGTAGTTGATGAACAGCTATGTTGATTAATCTCTTCTAAATAAAAGATATTTTACTTGATATTTTTATAGCAATATTCTTTTTTTACTTTTTAAAAAACTTAATTATATATATAATTTAGTATAGTTGATTTAAAAAATTGTGTTAGTTTCAAGTATACAGCAAAGAGATTCAGTTTTATATATGTGTGTGTATATATATATACCCACACACATATATTTACATATATATATTCTTTTTCAGATTCTTTTCCATTATATCTTACTACAACATATTGAATATAGTTCCTTGTGCTATACAGTAGGTCCTTGTTGTTTATCTGTTTTATATATAGTAGTGTGTATATGTTAATCCCAAACTCTCAATTTATCTCCCCCTCCCCCTCCTCCACACCTTCCCTTTGGGAACCATAAGTTTGTTTTCTATGTCTATGAGTCTATTTCTGTTTCATAAATAAGTTCATTTATATAATGCTTTAGATTCCACGTATACGTGGTATCATATATTTGTCTTTTTCTGTCTGACTTACTTCACTTAAGAATCTCTAGGTCCATCCATGTTGCTGCAAATGGCATTATTTCATTCCTTTTTATGGGTGAGTAAAATTCCCTTGTATATATGTACCACATCTTCTTTATCCATTCATCTGTCAATGGACATTTAGGTTGCTTCCATGACCGATTGTAAATAGTGCTGCAGTGAACATTGGGGTGCATGTGTCTTTTTGAATTATGGTTTACTCTGGGTATATGCCCAGTAGTGGGATTGCTGGGTCATATGGTAATTCTATTTTTCGTTTTCTAAGGAACCTCCATGCTATCCTCCATAGTGGCTATATCAATTTACATTCCCACCAACAGTGCAAGAGGGTTCCCTTTTCTCCACACCCTCCAGCATTTATTATTTGTAGACTTGATGATGACCATTCTGACCTGTGTGAGGTGATACCTCATTGTAGTTTTGATTTGCACTTCTCTAATAATTAGTTGTGATGAGTATCTTTTCATTTGCCTGTTGGCCACCTGCAAGCCAACGAGAGGGGCCTCAGAAGAAACCAGACCTGTCAACACTTTGAGTTTGGATTTTTAGCTTCATAACTATGGAAATATAATTTTATTTTGTTTAAGCTACCAGCTTATGGTATTTTGTTATGGCAACCCTAGCAAACTAATACAGCATATGAGAGTTCCAATTTCTCTATATCTTCACTAACATTCAATGTCTTTTTTTTTATATTTGTTTATTTTATTTATTTATCTATTTTTTATTTTTGGCTGCGTCAGGTCTTAGTTGTGGCATGCGGGGTCTTTGTTGAGGCGTGTGGGATCTTTTTGTTGGGGCGTGGGCTCTTCGTTGTGGCCCGGACTTCTCGCTAGTTGTGGCATGTGGGTTTTTTTCTCTCTCTAGTTGTGGCGCACGGGCTCCAGGGTGCGTGGGCTCTGTAGTTTGCGGCACACGAGCTCTCTCGTTGAGGCGCATGAGCTCAGTAGTTGTGGAATGTGGGCTTAGTTGCCCCACAGCATGTGAGATCTTAGTTTCCTGAACAGGGATTGAACCCATGTCCCCTGCATTGGAAGGCGGATTCTTTAACACTGGACCACCAGGGAAGTCCCCTATGTCTTACTTTTAATTATTATCATTCTAATAGGTAAGAAATGGTATCTATCTCTGTTTTAATTTGAATATCCTGGCAACTAAAATTTTAAAGTTGATCACTTCTCAGGATTATTAATCATTAAAATTCTCATCTGTGAATTGCTAGTTCATATATTTTGTACATTTTTCTATTAGATTGTCTTTTTCTTATAGATTTGAAGGAGTTCTTTATATAATCTAGGTAACAATTTAGATACTTTCCATTATCCTCTCTCCATTGGTGAGTTGCCTATAAACTTTATTGCATACAAATTCCTGTTCCTATTTAAGGCAGTTAGATTTATCAATCTCTCTTTTTATAGTTTGGGCTTTTAAAATCTTGTTTAAGAAATTCACCTCTTTTCCAAGGTCATGAGGAATATAAAATTTCTTCTAAAATTTAAAATTTTTGATTGTCTGATTATTTAATTTTCACATTTGCCAAGTAGGAAGCCAGCTGTCTAAGTAAGCACTTATTGACTACTTTATCTTACCCTAATAATTTAGAATGATAACCTCCATCATATATTTTGGGATGTTTCTGGTTGCTTTATTCTTTGGTTCCATTAATTGATCTGACCTTATGCCAGTACCACACTAAAGTTATGTTTAGTTATCTGATTGGGCAGATCCTCCCTCCTGTTTATTATTTTGCAAATTTTCTAGTCTGTTTGAGGATTTTGGTCTTTCATTTGAATCTTAGGATCGCCTTGTCATTCAATTAAAAAATCCTTTTGTAATTTTTGTTAGAATTATATCCAGTCAATTTGGGGAATGGTTAATTCTTCAGAAAATGTATGATTTTTCTCATACAAATCTTGTTATTTGTTTAGATTTATTCCTTAGTACTTTATCATTTTGTTATTGCTATTTTAAATGTGATTTTTAAAAAAAGATACATTTTGTAATTCTTGTTGTTTAGGAACGTTAAACTAATTTTTATATATCTTAATACTGTATCTAGAAATTTCCCTGAACTCTTAATGCAATTAGTTTGTGGATTATATTGGATTTTCTACACTAAAGACCATATCATCTGTGAATAACAACAGTTGTTTCTTCCTTTCCTTTGTTTGTAAGTCTTACATTTTCTTACTGCCTTGGCTAAGACTTCCAGCACAGTGGTGAACAGAGCAGTGATGGCAGACATTTTTTCTGTTGTTCTTAACTTTAAAAGGAATACTTCTAATTATTTGATCCATGGAATGTGATTTTTACTAGGGATTTTTTGCTATATATTCCTTATCAACTAGGTATTCTTGGAATAAAGTCATTTTTTAAAACATTGCTATCTTTATTAATATATCACTTAGGATTTTAAAAATAAGTTTTTAATTGAATTGGTCTTTAATTTTCCTTTTCTTGACCTTTACGCTATTTTTCTATCAATCTTATACTAATTTCGGGAATGGAATTTTGGAACTTCATTTCTTTATATTCCCTAGGAAAAAATTCAGATAGCTGTCTTATGAGCATTTGTGAAACTCATGTATAAAAACACCTGATCCTAGAGTTTTTTTAAATTAAATAGGTTTTTGATTACTGATTCAATTTCTGTTTCTTCTTGAATCTATTTTGGTAATTCAATTGCCTCTGGAAGTTATTTATTTCTTCCATATTTTAAAATTAAGTGCCTGAAAATATTCATAGTATTTTGTGATGAGTTTTAAAATTCTTTACCTGTGCTTATGATTCTCTTTTGATTCCTAATATTGTTTATTTGTGCCTAGGTTCTTTTTCTTAAATTAATATCTTTAACTGTTCCAATGTTCATGGCAAAATCACTGAAAGTATTGATATTTAAGAAAGGCAACCTGTTTTAAATGAATTATTAAATATATTTCTGATGACAAAAGTTTAATTTCTCTGAGAGAGCTGTATAATCACTACACTTAGGCTACAAATTCAGTGTTTTTTCATATTCTGACTGCAAAGCAGGAATTTACTGGTTTTCATATTTTTGGACAGATCTGCTGAATTCCCTGAAGAGTGGGGCTTATGTTTGTGTATTAGACGGGCAACTTCATATTTGAATGAAGATTTTCTTCAAATGTCTTATTCAGGAGAATTTGATAATTTTTAAAATGTACATCATGTCAGAAAAACTGAACATGTAGGCATTTTTTTTTAATAGGGAATGAGGATTATCTACAAGAAACCCTGTTTCATATTCCATGACATTAAATAGGCCAGCCACACAGTATACTTTTCTTCCATTTCCCTGATGACTAATGATGTTTAACATCTTTTAATGTGCTTATTTGCTATTCTAATTTTTTTTTGTATGCAGAGTATCTATTCAAATCTCTCTGTCCATTTTTTTTGTTTTTTGCGGTACGCGGGCCTCTCACTGTTGTGGCCTCTCCCGTTGCGGAGCACAGGCTCCGGACGCGCAGGCTCAGCAGCCATGGCTTATGGGCCCAGCCGCTCCGCGGCATGTGGGATCTTCCCGGACCGGGACACGAACCCATGTCCCCTGCATTGGCAGGCGGACTCTCAACCACTGCTCCACCAGGGAAGCCCTCTTTGTCCATTTTTGTTTTTATTTTTGTTTTGCTTGGATTGTGTTCTGATGATTGGATCCTTTATATAGTTTAGACACAAATCCTTTAACAGATATAGGATTTGCAGCTATTTTCTTCTAGTCTGTGTCATGTCTTTCCATTGTCTTAAGAGTGTCTTTCTAAATAAAGAGCTTTCAATTTCAGTGAAGTCTAATTTATCAATTTTTTCTTTTATGGATCATGCGTTTGGTGTCATATGTAAGAAAACTTTGCCTAACTGATGATCATAAAGGTATATATCTTTTTTTCTTCCAGAAGTTTTATTGTTGTAAAAGGTATCCTTTCTCCACTGAATTACCTTTGTGACTTTGTAAAAATCAGTTTTACATATATGTATGGTCCTATTCCTGGACTCTGTTTTGTTTCATTAATCTCTGTTTATCTTTATGCCAGTAGCTCACCATCTTGTTTATTGTAACTTTACTGTAGGTCTTGATATCAGATGATGTTATTAGTCTTTCAGTTTTCTTAGTCTTTTTCAGATTTGTTTTGACTGCTTTAGGTGTTTGCATTTCCATATGAAGTTTTGAATTGGCCTGTCAATTTCTAAGCAAAGTTTATAATTTTCAGTTTGTAGGTTTTATACCTCTTTTACTGAGTCATATTTCATTTTTTCATGGTTCTTACACTATGGTTAAGTAATAATGTGTTTTGACATGTCAATTTCCCATTGTTTTTTCCTAGAATATAGAAATACATTGAATTTTATATGTTGATTTTGTATTCTGCAGATTTTTAAAACTCCATCAGATTTTCTACTTGGGACTTATAAACTTCATGAATTTAGATGTTCAGATCACTCACCAGAGTTGGGAATTATTTTTAAAGTAAGACTTCTTCCCCTTTCTCCTTTTCTTTTCCTTCTAGGACTCCAATAATCATAGATTGTTTTGCTTGTGGAATTTCATAAATTCCCTTAATCTTTCTTCACTCTTTTTCTTTCTGCTCCTCTGACTGGATAATTTCAAATGAGCTGTATTCAGGTTCACTAATTCTTTCTTCTCCTTGGTCAGGTCTGCTATTGAAGCTTTTTGTTGAATTCTTTAGTCATTGTATTTTTCAGGTCTAGGATTTCTGTTGTTTCTGTTTTGTTATGGTTTCTATTTGTTGAATTTACAATTTCGTTACATGCATTGTTTTCCTAATTTTTATTAGCTGTGTATCTATGTTTTCTCATAGTTCTCTGAATTTCTTTAAGAGGGCCATTCTAAATTCTTCGTTAAACACTTGATAGATCTCCATTTCCTTAGGTATAGTTATTGTAGCTTTATTAGTTTCCTTTGATCGTGTTATGTTTACCTGATTCCTCATGATCTTTCTATCCTTGTGTGGATATCTGCTCCTTTGAGAAAGTGATCTCTTTTACAGCCTTTACAGATTTGCTTCAGCAGGGAAAGGCCTTTACCGGACAGCTCAGCTTGGGGTTCTGGATGGGCAGCTGGTAGCAGCCTTGGACAAGCCATGCTTACTCCCAGGGTCTCTAGTTAGATGGGGCTACTGCACGTGCTCTGAGGTTGGGGAGCCGGAGGGCTGTCATTTTTCTGAATTTGGGTAGGCCTCATGGCTGGGCTTCACATTCAAACAGAACTGCTGGCTAGGATCTGTGTTCAGGCAGGGATATTTGCTGGGCTCTGCAGTCACCTGCTCAGGCAGCGTTTCAGGCCATGTTCTCTGGCCTGGTGTTCAGGGAGTGCTGCTGGTTGCATTCTGGGAATGGGCAGGGCCGCACGCTGGGCTCCACATTCATCCATGGTTGGGTGGAGCCTCAAGCTGTGTCCCCCTGGTTTGATGGTGCCATTGGCTGGACTCTACATTCAGTCAAAGCCATACACAGGACTTTGTGATCAGATGGGAACTCAGGCCATACTCCTTGATCAGATTGGGACCACAGGCTCTGCCCCAAAATTGGGTGAGTCTGCAGGCTATGCTTAGCAACTGGGTGGGCTGTAGGCTATGATGTGCTGCTGTACAGCACTGTAGACTGGGCTCCACACAGTCAGGCCAGGCTTCAAAGCTGCTGAGGGTCACTGTTTGGGCTTCCTCAGTCAGACAGAACCAGTGGTCATGCTCTGCAGTTGGGCAAGGCTGCTGGCTTGGCTCTCTGCCTGAACAGGCTTGTAGAATGGACTCTAGAGCTGACCAGGGTCTCTGGCTGAGCAACCTGGTGAGGCTGGAGACTATGTTCAACAGTATGCTTCTGGCTCGGCTCCTTGTTTGAGCAGGCCTGTAGAATGGGCTCTGTGTCTGCCTTAAATCCCTGGCCAGACTTCCTGGTCAGGTTGGCTGTAGGCTAGTCTTGGCAGTTGGGTGTGGCTACCGACTTGCTTTCCTCCTAAGAAGGCCGTAGGATGTACTGCATGGCAGCCTGCAACTGCCTGGCATCTTTGGCCAGTCTTCACTGTTGGGTGGGGTTGGAGGCTATGTTCAGCAGTTGGGTGTGGCCAGTGACTTGCTTCCTTGCTTGGGTGGGCCGTAGGATGTGCTGGGTGACTGCCTAGCATCTCAGGACAGGCTTCCTGCTTAAGTGGGGTTGGAGGCTATGCCTAGCAGTTGGGTGGGGCTGCTGACTTGCTTCCCTGTATAGGGAGAGTATTAGAATTTGGTCCTCCACCAAGATAGCACTCTGGTTGGGGACCCAATAAGGCAGAAATGCCAGCCAGATTCCCTGACCAGCTGGGGTCACGGGCTCAGCTCTGCAAATGGTCAGAGTCGCTGGATGGGATCTCCGCTCAGGCCCAACCACTAGCAGGAATGCAGTCTGCCAGGATTCGCACACTTATTGCTGTGAGCCCCCTTCCCCTTCTCTAACTGATTGCCGTGATAATCCCTGTGAGTGCTTAAGTGGGCCTCCTGTTGCCGAAAGTTCAGCTTCTCTGTACACCGGTGCCGGAATGAATCTCGTAGACAGAGTTTTGGGTGAAGTAGAAAAGGATAGCTTTATTACTTTGCCAGGCACAGGGGGACACAGCAGGTTACTGCTTTGAAAAACTATGTGGCCCAACTTGAAGAGGATACTGAGAAGTTATATAGTAATGGTTTAAAGAGGGCATGATCAGCACGTGGACATTCTTCTGATGGGTTGGTGGTGGGGTGAGTAGGAGTCAGCATCATCAACCTTCAGGTTCCAGCTGGTCTAGGGTCTGCATGCTTGTGGACAACATACCATTGTTAATCTTAACTTCTCCCACCTGGAGGGGGTTTCAGTATCTGCAAAACAACTCAAAGACATTGTTTTGTGTATCCCTTGATAGGGAACCAGGACCTTGCCCCCAAGGTTGCACTGTTGTTTCTCTTGACTGTTTGTTTCTCCCTGGTCTTGCATCCCCTCCCATCCCTAGTTAACAACTGCCTGAATCTGCCTGTTGGAACTCAAGGAATGTCATGGAGGCTGATGAAGGCTATTGGTTGTCATCAAAGAAATGGGGGGCACAGAAAAGCTTTGTGTCCAGGAGCTCCACAGGACCCTACTCGGTATCACTCCCAGGAAGTATCTGGAATGCTGGGGAAGCTTCATGTCCTCTTGCACTCCCCTTTTCCCACAGGAGAAACTTTAGGCCCAGGGGATCCCCTCAATGCAGCACTGAACTGACCTTGGTGGGGGGGCTGTGGTCAAAGTGAAAACACTCCTCTTACCCTTCTCATGCTGTTTTCCTCAGATTTTGTGGTCGAAAGGGATGCTTCAGACTCACCTCTTTGTTCTGGGATCTTCAGAAAGGAATCTTGTCTATGGATAGTTGCTAGTTTCCCTTTCCCTGAGAGGGACTGAACTCAGGAACCACATATTTTGCCATCCATCTTTCTCCTGGTTCCAGTTTTATTAAACCATTGTTTCATACAATTTATCTGGGTTTTCAGTTGTTTCAGGCTTAATGGTAAATCTGATCTCTGTTATTTTGTCTTGGCCAGAAGACATTCTATATATCTTTTTGCACAATGAATATAATAAAACATTCAGTTACCTAAATATTCAGATAAAGAGACTGTTCTTGCAGATTGACTTTTTTCTTTATGGGGTTTGGAAAGAATAGGCCTTTCCAATAGTCCTTATTCTGTACATTTTTTACATTGACTTCTCTATTACTTTCCTTTACCTATAGTTTATCCACAGTTGGATTGGATTATTGCATCACTAATAATCTAATGAATTATTAGAAATCATTAATTCATTTCTATTTTATTAGAATTAGATTGGCATTAGTACTTAATGGAACTCTGCTGAAAAGACCTTATGCTATTTCTTCATGCCTATTTTCCCCTAAACGTTATTCCATCAATGTATGAAGAAATGAGATAAAAAGGAGGACCTAGACATATCTTTCTACTGTGAAATTTTGTATCACTAAAGTATATTTTGAAAAGGAAATGCTTATCCTATGGTATATTCCTGCTAAAATATTGAATAAATTACAAGGGGTGGTACTTTTATTTTGTTTGAAATTATTTCCTAAAACCCAGCCATCTAATTCAGAAAGTAAAAGCCAAGTTCTAAAAACTATATACCAGGAAATGCCTCATTTATGAATGTATACATATTTGTGCTCATAAACTGGGTAATTGTGCACCTACCAACTCTCTTCATTTTATCATTATTCTGTTGTTTGTATACAAATGAAGGCTTTTTAAATTCAAATTCTGTAGCCTGGAAAACTCATGCTTAGAGGATGGCTATCTTTCCTGCTAACGTTCAGTGTTAGTGCATACAAGTTCATGTGAAATTATAGAATACCTTATTTACTCTGATATAACTGTAACAGGAACTTCTTTACTAAACATGCATTCTGAAATAGTCAAGTAATTAACAGTTAATTTGGCTTCATCTGTTATATAAAAATGCTAGAAAAGGTATTAAAATTTTCATGTCTTTTTTTTAATTTTATTTTTTTATACAGCAGGTTCTTACTAGTTGTCTATTTTATACATATTAGTGTATATTTGTCAATCCCAATCTCCCAGTTCATCCCACCACCACCACCACCACACACCCCCACCCCCACCCCCACCCCCACCCCCACTTTCCCCCCGTGGGGTCCATATGTTTGTTCTCTACATCTGTGTCTCTATTTCTGCCTTGCAAACTGGTTCACCTGTACCATTTCTCTAGATTCCACATATATGCGCTAATATATGATATTTGTTTTTCTCTTTCTGACATACTCTGTATGACAGTCTCTAGGTCCATCCATGTCTCTACAAATGGCCGAATTTCATTCCTTTTTATAGCTGAGTAATATTCCATAGTATATATGTACAACATCTTTATCCATTCGTCTGTCGATGGGCATTTAGGTTGCTTCTGTGACCTGGCTATTGTAAGTAGTGCTGCATTGAACATTGGGGTGCGTGTGTCTTTTTGAATTTATGGTTTACTCTGGGTATATGCCCAGTAGTGGGACTGCTGGGTCATATGGTAATTCTATTTTTAATTTTTTATGGAAAGTCCATACTGTTCTCCGTAGTGGCTGTGTCAACTTACATGCCAACGAACAGTGTGAGAAGTTTCCCTCTTCTCCAACCCGCTCCAGTATTTGTTGTTTGTAGATTTTCTGATGATGCTCATTTTAACCAGTGTGAGGTGATACCTCACTGTAGTTTTGATTTGCATTTCTCTAATAATTGGTGATGTTGAGCAGCTTTTCATGTGCCTCTTGGCCATCTGTGTGTCTTCTTTGGAGAAATGTCTGTTTAGGTCTCCTGCCCATATTTTGATTGGGTTGTTTCTTTTTTTGATATTGAGCTGTATGAGCTGCTTGTATATTTTGGAGATTAATCCTTTGTCCGTTGATTCATTTGCATATATTATCTCCCATTCTGAGGGTTGTCTTTTTGTCTTGTTTATAGTTTCCTTTGCTGTACAAAAGCTTTTAAGTTTCATTAGGTCCCATTTGTTTATTTTTGTTTTTATTTCCATTACTCTAGGAGGTGGGTCAAAAAAGATCTTGCTGTGATGTATGTCAAAGAGTGTTCTTCCTATGTTTTGCTCTAAGACTTTTATAGTGTCTGGTCTTAATATTTAGGTCTTTAATCCATTTTGAGTTTATTTTTGTGTATGGTGTTAGGGAGTGTTCTAATTTGATTCTTTTACAGGTAGCTGTCCAGTTTCCCCAGCATCACTTATTGAAGAGACTGTCTTTTCTCCATTGTATATCCTTGCCTCCTTTGTCATAGATTAGTTGACCATAGGTGCGTGGGTTTATCTCTGGGCTTCCTATCCTGTTCCATTGATCTATGTTTCTGTTTTTGTGCCAGTACCATACTGTCTTGATTACTGTAGCTTTGTAGTATAGTCTGAAGTCAGGGAGTCTGATTCCTCCAGCTCCGTGTTTTTCCCTCAAGATTGCTTTGGGTATTTGGGGTCTTTTGTGTCTCCATACAAATATTAAGATTTTTTTGTGTCTAGTTCTGTAAAAAATGCCATTGGTGATTTGATACGGATGGCATTGAATCTGTAGATTGCTTTGCATAGTATAGTCATTTTCACAATATTGAGTCTTCCAATCCAAGAATATGGTATATCTCTCCATCTGTTTGTGTCATCTTTGATTTCTTTCATCAGTGTTTTATAGTTTTCTGAGTACAGGTCTTTTACCTCCTTAGGTAGGTTTACTCCTAGTTATTTTATTCTTTTTGTTGCAGTGGTGAATGGGATTGTTTCCTTAATTTCTCTTTCTGATCTTTTGTTCTTAGTGTATAGGAATGCAAGAGATTTCTATGCATTAATTTTGTATCCTTAACTTTACCGGTTCATTGGTGAGCTCTAGTCATTTTCTCGTGGCATCTTTAGGATTATCTATGTATAAGTATCATGTCATCTGCAAACAGTGACAGTTTTACTTCTTTTCCAATTTGTATTCCATTTATTTCTTTTTCTTCTCTGACTGCTGTGGTTAAGACTTCCAAAACTATGTTGGATAATAGTGGCGAGAGTGGACATCCTTGTCTTGTTCTTGATCTTAGAGGAAATGCTTTCAGTTTTTCACCATTGAGAATGGTGTTTGCTGTGGGTTTGTCGTATATGGCCTTTATGATGTTGAGGTAGGTTCCCTCTGTGCCCACTTTCTGGAGGGTTTTTATCATAAATGTGTGTGGAATTTTATCAAAAGCTTTTTCTGCATCTATTGAGATGAACATATTGTTTTCATTCTTCAATTTGTTAACGTGGTGTATCACATTGATTGATTTGCATATATTTAGGAATCCTTGCATCCCTAGGATAAATCTCACATGATCATGGTTTATGACCCTTTTAATGTGTTGTTGGATTCTGTTTGCTAGTATTTTGTTGAGGATTTTTGCATCTATATTCATCAGTGATATTGTTCTGTAATTTTCTTTTTTATAGTATCCCTGTCTGGTTTTGGTATCAGGGTGATGGTGGCTTCATAGAATGAGTTTGGGAGTGTTCCTTCCTCTGCAATATTTTGGAAGAGTTTGAGAAGGATGGGTGTTAGCTGTTCTCTAAATGTTTGATAGTACTCACCTGTAAAGCAGTCTGGTCCTGGACTTTTGTTTGTTGGAAGATTTTTAATCACAGTTTCAATTTCATTACTTGTGATTGGTCTGTTCATATTTTCTATTTCTTCCTGGTTCAGTTTTGGAAGGTTATACCTTTCTAAGAATTTGTCCATTTCTTAAGGTTTTCCATTTTCATGACTACCATTTTCAAGGTGTCTTTGGCATAGAGTTGCTTGTAGTAGTCTCTTATGATCTTTTGTTTTTCTGCGGTGTCTGTTTTAACGTCTCCATTTTCATTTCTAATTTTATTGATTTCAGTCCTCTCCCTCTTTTTCTTGATGAGTCTGGCTAAAGGTTTATCAATTTTGTTCATCTTCTTAAACAACCAGCTTTTAAGTTTTATTGATCTTTGCTATTGTTTTCTTCATTTATATTTCATTTATTTCTCCTCTGATCTTTATGATTTCTTTCCTTCTGCTAACTTCAGTTTTGTTTGTTCTTCTTTCTCTAGTTCCTTTAGGTGTAAGATTAGATTGTTTATTAGAGATTTTTCTTGTTTCTTGAGGTAGGATTGTATTGCTCTAAACTTCCCTCTTAGAGCTGCTTTTGCTGCATCCCACATGTTTTGAATTGTCATGTTTTTGTTGTCATTTGTCTCTAGGAATTTTTGATTTTCTCTTTGATTCCTTTCATGATCTCTTGGTTATTTAGTAACGTATTCTTTAGCCTCCATGTGTTTGTGTTTTTTACGTTTTTTTCCCCTGTAATTGATTTCTAATCTCATAGCATTGTGGTCAGAAAAGATGCTTGATATGATTTCAGTTTTCTTAACTGTACTGAGGCTTGAATTGTGACCCAAGATGTGATCTATCCTGAAGAATGTTCCATGTGCATTTGAGAAGAAAGTGTAATCTGTTGTTTTTGGATGAAATGTCCTATAAATATCAATTAAGTCCATTTTTCGGATAGAATGTCCTTTAACTATCAATGAAATGTATTTGGTCTGTTGTGTCATTTAAAGCTTGTCTTTCCTTATTAATTTTCTGTCTGGTTCATCTTCCAATGGTGTAAGTGAGGCATTAAAGTCCCCCACTATTACAGTGTTACTGTCTATTTTCTCTTTTATAGCTGTTAGCATTTGCCTTATGTATTGAGGTGCTCCTATGTTGGGTGCATATATATTTATCATTGTTATATCTTCTTCTTGGATGGATCCCTTGATCATTATGTAGTGTCTTTCCTTGTTTCTTGTAACATTCATTATTTTAAAGTCTATTTTATCTGATATGAGTATTGCCACTCTAGCTTTCTTTTGATTTCCATTTGTGTGGAACACCTTTTTCCATCCCCTCACTTTCAGTCTGTATGTGTCCCTAGGTCTGAAGTGGGTCTCTTGTAGACAGCATATATATGGGTCTCGTTTTTGTATCCATTCAGCAAACCTGTGTCTTTTGGTTGGAGCATTGACTCCATTCACATTTAAGGTAATTATCGATATATATGTTCCTATTACCATTTTTTAATTGTTTTGGATTTCTTTTTGTAGGTCCTTTTCTTCTCTTGTGTTTCCCACTTAGAGAAGTTCCTTTAGCATTTGCTGCCGAGCTGGTTTGGTGGTGCTGAATTCTCTTAGCTTTTGCTTGTTTATAAATCTTTTGATTTCTCCGTCGAATCTGAATGAGATCCTTGCCAGGTAGATTAATCTTGGTTGTAGGTTCTTCCCTTTCATCACTTTTAATATATTGTGCCACTCCCTCTTCAAATATTTTCTCGGGTCCTTTTCCTCTCTCTTCTCCTTTTGCAACCCCTATAATATGAATGTTTGTTTGTTTAATGTTGTCCTGGAGCTCTCTTAGGCTGTCTTCATTTCTTTTCATTCGTTTTTCTTTATTCTGTTCCATGGCAGTGAATTGTACCATTCTGTCTTCCAGGTCACTCATCCGTTCTTCTGCTTCATTTATTCTGCTATTGGTTCCCTCTAGTGTATTTTTCATTTCCGTTATTATATTGTTCATCTCTGTGTGTTGGTTATTTAATTCTTCTAGGTGTTTGTTCTTTAATTCTTCTAGGTCTTTGTTAAACATTTCTTGCATCTTCTCGATCTTTGCCTCCATTCTTTTTCCGAGGTCCTGGATCATCCTCCCTATCACTATTCTGAATTCTTTTTCTGGAAGGTTGCCTATCTCCACTTCATTTAATTGTTTTTCTGGGGTTTTATCTTGTTCCTTCATTGGGTACATATCCCTCTGCCTTTTTATTTTGTCTATCTTTCTGGGAATGTGGTTTTCATTCCACAGTCTGCAGGATTTAGTTCTTCTTGCTTCTGCTGTCTGCCCTCTTTGTATTAGTTTTCTCCTCAGGTTGATAGCTAAGTTTAAGTTCTGCCAAGTATAATTTAGAAATTGTTTCCCAAAAGTGATTGTGATGGTAAGAATAGATATCCCAGGCATTTTGATATTACAGCTCATCTGTAGAATGACTGACCCCAGATACAATATTCCTGTTAAGCTTTATTGACGGACACTGTGCTTTGTACTTTTAGTGGCAGTTTCTCATTTAAATAGATTTTGGAAGAAAAATCAGCCATTATATAATCTTCTTAATATTTTTTCAAAAGTATATATGTAGGGCTTCCCTGGTGGCGCAGTGGTTGAGAGTCCACCTGCCGATGCAGGGGACATGGGTTCGTGCCCCGGTTCGGGAAGATCCTGCATGCCATGGAGCGGCTGGGCCCGTGAGCCATGGCCGCTGAGCCTGCGCATCTGGAGCCAGTTCTCCACAACGGGAGAGGCCACAAGAGTGAGAGGCCCGCGTACCGCAAAAAAAAAAGAAGAAAGTATATATGTATATGTATGCATGTATGTAAATATATGTATTAGTTTCCTATTGCTGCTGTAACACATACAATAAACTCTGTGGCTTAAAACAATAAATGGAAATTTATTCTTTTACAGTTTGAGAGGGTAGACGTCTGAAATGAGTTTCACTGGGTCAAAACCAAGGTGTCAGTGGGGCCACATTCACTAGAGAAGCTCTAGGGGAGAATCTGTTTCTTTGCCTTTTCCAGCTTCTAAAGATGCCTTCCTTGCATTTTTTGGTCATGACCCCTTCCTCCATCTTCAAAACTAATTAACCCCATCACCTCCTCCTCTTTTATAATAAAATTTCCTTCTACTCCCCTCTTATAAGAACAACTGTGGTTACAATTATGGCCCATCTGGGTAATCCAGGGCTGTCTCCCTATCTCAGTGTCCTTAACTTAATCACACATATAAGGATTCTTTTGTCACCTAAGGTAGCATTACAGGTTACAGGATTAGGATGTGGATATCTTTTATGGCCATAATGGAGTACAGAATACTGCCAAAAGTCACATAAAAACAAAATATGTTAGAAACAAGGACAGTTTGGAAAGAAGCTGTACAGGTTGATAATATAAGCAAGGGATGCTGGTGTTCCTCTGCTATATTCCAACATTTTGTCTTGTTGACTGATCTTTTCCATTCCTGACGTAAACAGAACATTAATCTTCAGGTGTTTTTTCTGGTGTACTTCATCTTCTATCCTTGTCTTTCCCTTCTTTATAAAACCCATGCTTAGTAATCTGAGGTCATGAGTTCATGAATCAGAACACAGATTTATATCTGATATTATAGTTAATTTAGAAATAATTTGTATTTGCTATTTGAACACAGACACAGGTTCAGTTATTTGCTTTCTTACTCCTTTTAAGCCTTTTTGTCGCCCTCTCCTTCAACTTTGTTATTCTCAGCACTAATGAAGAATTGATCGCTTTGCCACTGATGGTGTTATTCTAAGTTGTATGATGAAAGTTTTTAGGAGACAGTTCTAAAGGTTCCTTAATTCCTAGAAGATCATACATCTATGAGCCGGATATTTTTGTGTGTGTTTGTTCAGTTTCATTCCAGTGTTTACATCTTACCCTATAGCTTTGGAGAGAAGAATTTCATTTGGTACTTCTAATATATGATATGGTCCAGTGACTTCTAGAGTTACCAATAAATAATGTTTTAGCAAAGTAAACATGTATTTTGTTGCATAATTTATAAGCTAAATGTTTACATTTTCTTCCTTGAACTACAGAATACCAGAAGGCCCCATTGATCAGGGGCCAGCTTCAGGAAGGGTTCGTGCTTTAGAAGAGCAGCTTGTGAAGGCCAAAGAACAGATTGAAAATTATAAGAAGCAAACTAGAAATGGTAGGTAACGACACATTGTTTTTCCTCTTCAGTATGTTGACATTAGCACAAATAATTGAAAATTTCCTTTCATCAAAATGTTGGAAATGCTGATGCTCTCTATTCTTTGACTGCAGGTCTTGGGAAGGATCATGAAGTCCTAAGGAGGAGGATTGAAAATGGAGCTAAAGAGCTCTGGTTTTTTCTACAAAGTGAGTTGAAGAAATTAAAGAATTTAGAAGGAAATGAACTCCAAAGACATACAGATGAATTTCTGTCAGATTTGGGACATCATGAAAGGTACTACATTTACATTTCATTTGGGGTTTAGTAAAGATTATAATCTAAGAATGGGAAATGGGAACTTTTGTTAATTTCCCTGCTGAATGGTAAATGATACCTACCATGTTTAGAAGCAGTAGAGTACCTGAGGGCTCAGTGGACAATAATTGCCAAATGTAGTTCATCACCAGAAAATATTATTTTAAATGAATTTCTAGAAATCTTTATACCCTAAATAAACTCAGAAGATAGTGGTGTCAGCCAACAATGCATTAAAATGTCTTCTTTAAACTTCCTTATTATACAACCAATATTTGAAGTGACATGTACAGTTTTACATTACAGTACATTCATTGGAACTCATACTGAGGCTGCCAGTTATGTTTCTAACTGAAGCATTGAAAACTTTAAAATAGCAACTTTTTAGGGCTTCTAGTGAAAGGGTAATAAGTTTTTGATAAAAAGGAGCATTCTGTTAATTTCTCTTCCATTTAGTTGCTAGAAAGAAAAACCTGAAATCTGCCTAGTTAAATTTGTTCCTCTTGTTTGCACATTTCTGAAGATACGGAGTTTATCCTCCATAGGAAAGGACACGTTTCGCTGTTAGTGTGTTCATGCAGAACAAAATGTACCTGAGAATCATTATAGATATGTAAAACCTGTCCTTAGGCCTATTATTTATGCAAGTCTGTATTCCCAGTAGGATTCTGTTGGCAATTACTGTCTCATTAGTGAACAATAGAAGAAAACTTGTTGTATTAACACAACCTACCACTATGAAGAGGAAAAGAATTACCCACCACCAACAGATTCATATATATTAACATCATCAGCATTACTGTAGTGATTTTGAAACATTGCTCTGCTGTTTTAAGTGAAATTACAAATAAAATCTGTCAGTTTATTGGAATCATTTTAGCATTAGTGAATCTACAGCAATAAGATGGCATAAATTTCAAGGGGCATTGACTTATTAGGCCACAGATCTGGCAGTCCCTTTGAAATTTTTAGCTTAGCTTGCAATCAAGCCATACTTAGACCACTAGACCGAATACTGACTAATTCTGTCCTTAATGCTTCTCTACCCTAAGCTGATTCTAGGCACCAAAGTTATGTTATTTGGAGCAGTGTGCTTGTGTGCTTTGCTTATTGCAGTTTTATAGGAAAGTGTACATCTGAAGAGGATTTGAGTTGGGAAGCCTGTATGGTATTTAAAGGATAATTTTGGCTCTTGACTACTGATAGAATGTTTAATTTTAAAGTTTGAGTGGGCTTCCCTGGTGGCGCAGTGGTTGAGAGTCCGCCTGCCGATGCAGGGAACACGGGTTCGTGCCCCGGTCCGGGAGGATCCCACATGCCGCGGAGCGGCTGGGCCCGTGAGCTATGGCCGCTGGGCCTGCGCGTCCGGAGCCTGTGCTCCGCGGCAGGAGAGGCCACAACGGTGAGAGGCCCGCGTACCACACACTACAAAAAAAAAAAAAAAAAAAAGTAAAGTTTGAGTGATTTAATTACTTGAGGATTTCATTGTTTGGTCTCTTCCAAATTAAAATAATTACTTATAAATTATTTTGTGCATATATTTTGTGACTATATGTAGAAATTGGAAAACATGTACAAATGAAAATGTTGGGCCCTGAAAAGTTGATGTAAATCAATGTTAAGTTTTTTGTGAGTTCCGGTTTAAATACATTATGTTTCTTGACACTACCTTTTAGTAAATGTTAAATAATAATATTTCACTGAAAACAAAAAAGGAAAGGTACCCAAAATATCCAAGTCGATTTCTTTTGCTGTCTTAAGCGAAATTATAATGAACTTGGGATACAACTTCGCAGGGTAGTAATTTAACTCCAGGCAGCCAGATTAGAATGCAGTGATACAAATAATGAGCAAAGGACAACCAAACATTAGAGAAATAACCTTTAAAGTAACGAATGTACAAATAGAGAGGATTTGTATGTATGTAGAATATGCCGTCTTACTGGTAATTTCCAAGATAAGTGTAAGAATTAAAATTAAAAGACTTTTGTTTGTCTCTCGTGATTTTTACAGTACACAAAAATCCCCATTTTCTTTTTACACTTGCCCAAATCACAGTGTACAAGTTGTCTCTGGACTGCCTGTATTCTCTGAAGAATCAGAGGTTGAGTCTATCAGTTTTCTTGTTCAGATTTCCCTTTGAATCACTCATCATTTTTTGGTTTAGAAAGACATCAGTTATAGAGAAGTAACTTATGGGCTTTTGTTTCTTCAGAAGGGGTTTCTTTCTATCTTAGAACTTTGTTCTGATAGAAACACTGATCCTCCTTTTTTTCCTTTCTAAATCAACTTTATTGTGGCATAATTTATTTACAGTAAAATGTACATATTTTAGTCTGTAGTTCTGTGAGTTTTGACACATGCTCATAGTTTTGTAACCACCACTGCAATCCAGATGCAGAACACTGCTGCCACCCCAGGAAAATTCCTTCTGCCTCTTTAGAGTCAGCACCACCCCACCCCCACACCTGTCCCTTACAGTCACCCAATCTGTCTCCTGCCCCAATAATTTTACCTTTTCCAGAATTTTATGTAAATGCAATCACGCTATGTAGTTTTTTGAGTGTGGTTTCTTTTACTTGGTATAATGCATTTGAGAGTCACCCATGTTGTTTTGTATATGGGTAGTTCATTCCTTTTTATTGCTAAGTAATATTCCATCGTATGGATCTACCACAGTTAGTTTATCCATTCACCAGTTGAAGCACATTTGGGTTTTCATTTTTTTGGCGATTATGTATATATAAAGCTACTGTAGACATTAACATACACGTTTTTTGTGGAAACATGATTTCACTTCTTTTGGATTAATACGTAGGAGTGGGTTCGATGGGTCATGTATGGCAGTTCCTTAGGAACTGGGCCGCACAGCAGGAGGTGAGCGGCGGGCGAGCAAGCAAAGCTTCATCTGCCTCTCCCCATCGCTCGCATTACTGCCTGAACTTCCCTCCTCTCCACCCTGTCTGTGGACAAATTGTCTTCCATGAAACCAGTCCATGGTGCCAAAAAGGTTGGGGACTGCTGATGTATGGAGTGAATGTTTAATTCCCTAAGACATCGCCAAACTGTTTCCCAAAGGGTAGTATTATTTTTGTATTCTCATCAACAGTGTGTAAGAGTTCCAGTTGCTCTGTATCCTTGTTGCACTTGGTATTGTCAATTTTTACATTTTCCTCCTACCATTCTAACAGGAGTGTAGTGGTATATCATAATGGTTCTCATTTGCAATTCCTTACTAATGATATTGAGCATCTTTTAATGTGCTTAATTGCCGTCCATATATCATCCTTGGTAAAGTGTCTTTTCCAAATCACATGCTTAATTTGGGGGAATTTTTTTTCTTTTTATTGAGCTATAAGCATTCTTCATTTATTCTGGATACAAGTCTTACTGGTGCATTTTAGAAAGCTCA
Source organism: Pseudorca crassidens (assembly GCF_039906515.1). Taxonomy (NCBI): domain Eukaryota; kingdom Metazoa; phylum Chordata; class Mammalia; order Artiodactyla; family Delphinidae; genus Pseudorca; species Pseudorca crassidens. The sequence goes on along the minus strand of NC_090296.1, from coordinate 36,658,395 downwards.
TTCTGAGAGCTGTGTGAAGCAAAGTCTGTTGTCAGGAAATGAGAAAGATTTTACAGAAGTCCAAGTAAGTGATAATGAGCTTCTGGACCTGGGTAGTTGGTAGTAGGAATAGAAAGGGATAAATGCATAAAAAATGGAAGCTGCAGAACTTGGTAACTGATCTAATATAGGGAGATGGGGGACTCAAAAGTAATTGAGGACTTGTAATTTCCTGGGAGGACAGCTTTCATAAATGGACATCATTGTTTCTTTTGTAATAACTTGGCTTTTTTCCCTGACAAAGTGTAATCTCCTGAGGACTGGAACTCTAACTTCAGTTTCTTCTCTACCCTGCAGTACTAAGCACTCATTATTTAGTTAGTGTTCAGTAAGTTATGTCTTTTTTATTTGCTGGGGAGGCATGTATGTGCATTCTTTGATTATTTCACACTCTACTTTGTACCTCCTTGTAAAAATAATCCTGTTCCATTGAAAGATTTATGAATATTATGCAACTAAAGAAAATTAAATAATTGAGGTAAAAATATTCTCCTGTAATTGAGAATCCCAAAAGGTATGAAGGGCAAGTTATAGGAGTAAAATCCTTTACTTCTGAATAAAACTGGAAGCTCCAGTTAATTTTAACAGTGGGTTCTGCAAAACAGAGAGTATCTGTTAGAAGTCAAGGATATATAAGGAAGGAAATGGGCTGATAGGAAGCATGATGGGACTGGAAGAAAACCTGACATAGAAGGATTTTTGTACTCAGTGCCCTTGACTTCATGTTTGATTTGCTTTGGAGGATTTAAGTGATTCCTGTATCTAAAAGTAGTCTTGAGACTTCAGTTATATATGAATCACTAAAAATAAAACTATCATAGTGTTTCTGATTTGGAGTGTAATTCTGATTCTAAGCAATGAAGTATGGACTTTCTTTTAATTGAATGTGAATGATAAAAAATAATGTTGCTTACCAAATACATCTAATTGTTTGTTTACATTTCGTGGACTGTTTGCTCAGTAGTTTCTTAAATGCATCTAAAAATTTGTTAAAATTGAGGGAAAAAAACCCACTTCACCTCATCATAAACTTATTAAGGTTGTTAGATTCAGAGAACTGGTTTAGATCTTATGTCTTATTCCATGGTGCTACTCTCCTTGCAAGGAGAGGAGAAAGAGTAAAGTGAATATGGAATGTTATTTTCTTTTGATGACCCTGAGCTCTTGGAATCAATCTATCTACTTGCTTTACCGACAAAACTGGGACTTCAGTTTAATATTGAAAAGGAAAAAAAATGTATCCTTACTTTTTACACATCTTTCATACTCAGCTTTTATTGCCTCTTAGACCTTTATAGCTTAATGTGATAAATAAAATTGCATATCTTTCATCTTAATTCTTCAAAAGATAATACACCATACCTAAAGTATATAAATCAGAAATCCTTTTATATATGTTTATTAGCATATATTAGATTTCTTTTTATATGTGTGAACAATATGAATGGTTTATTGCACTGTTATTATGGAAGGTATATTTTAACTAAGTCAATTTTAGGAGCAGAACTCTTATTTATTTTCTAAATAAGTTTCCTAGAACCCTAATATAAAAAACTAAATGTTGAGTAAATCACAAATATTGCTAATGTCCTCAATTGTCATACTACGTAGAAAAATTTAGTTTCCAAACATTTTAACTTGTAAAGTCGTGGTCATAGATACTATTGAAGATATTTGAAATTCAGTACTTATCATCTGATAAATAGAGGCATATCTCACAACAGTCTCTTCTCAGCACATAGGTAAATTAGAAAGTAGGGAAGCCAAAAGTGCTCCGTCCTAAATCGTTAAGAAATTTTGTGTGTCATTGTTGTTACTGTAGTGCTTTTCAAACTTCAGCAAGGCATCAGGAGCACCTGGAGAGCTTCTTAAAATACAGATTGCTAAATCCCATCCTCAGAGTTCCTGATTCAGTAGGTCTGGAGTGAGGCCCTAGAATTTCCATTTCTAACACATTCGTAAGTGATGTTGAAGTTGCTGGTCTTTGAGAACTAAGGCTCTACAGAATCCCTGGTTCTCTTTATGCGTTCACCACTGATAGAGATTGTCTAGGTTTCTTGGAAAAAATCACATTTCTCTGTAGATTAGTGGACCTATCTGTAAACTGTGGGGAAAGACTCTTCTTTTGCTCCCCACTTGATGCTGTTCCTTTTAGTGAGGGGACCATGTTTCTTTTCTAGAATATGGCTCCCACTGTTCATTACTTAAAATACCTGTCACTAATGCAGCTTGGATGCCAAATATCATATTTGATATGGGATTCAGCTCACCTGAGATTTTTAGCAAAATGCTATTGGCCTGATTAGCCTATTACTTGAGAGCTAGTATCTAGTAGAGCTTGATCACTGCCTGCTGCCACAGTTGGGTGATCAACTGCTAGTTAATTAGTAATATTCTTTGTCTTTTAGAAGGTTTTTTAAGAATTTAGAGGGGCTGATGGTATAATAAATAAATACAGAGTAGCATATTATTATTACCTGCTGTATTGATCTCAAGCATTAGTATTATTTGATTTTTCAGTTGATGATTTCATTCTAATGATTGTATGTGACCACACTTCTTAGTAATACAGTCACATTTACCTGGTGCTTTTGATATCATTGATCATGAATTGACCCTGGCCTGTCTCTTTGAAATAGCAAGTGGGAAATCAGCAATTGAGAGTGGTTATTTTTGTCATTATGGTTTTATTATTTATGTAATAGTTGTAGGCTCAGTGCTTGGATTTACAGCCTCATAGATTTCGCCCTCAACCTCTGAGGGTGTCATGAAGAGTTTGTCTTACCACGCTGTTTGGTTGTCCAGAGATACATTTAACTTAATCCTTGTCACTTTGGCTCTTTTTGTCATCTTTATGGTGCCAAACACCAGTTTATGAAATAGTTACTGGAGTTGCTTCTTTCTTATTTTAAATTATATTAATTATTAAAGGACAGGAGGGCTCACAGGACTGATGAGCTATTTCTCAATTAAGTTGACTGAAACTATTGAGAAACAATCTAGTAAAGTAGCAATCTCATCACTCCTGCCTGGTTTGCATCATCTCATTATCAGTAATATGTAAAGCAGCTTTGCTAAGACTGAGATCAGCTGTGTTTCCAAAATGATGAATGATACTTATGGCTAATTAAGCTGATTGGCTTTTTGCTACTGTGTGTAGGGGACTATGTAACAAAAGCACTTCAAATCAGATAAGGGGTACAATATCTGACTGGTTATAGGGCAAGATTGGTAGGTTAATAGCTTATGGATCTATTTGATCAGAATTGCTGGTCATAACCATTGTGGTCCAGTAGCTTGTGTTTTCACTCTCTTTATAAGGTGGACTCTACTCAACTGTCTTTGAAAGGTCCAAGAATTGAAATTTTCACTCTTGAATAGTTTTGCGAACCTTCAAATCTATTATTCTTTGTTTTTTGTTTCATTACATACACACTTAATTTCTTTGATGTGTGATTTAATTGATTCTTACATTAAGCTGGAATGTAGGTACTCGTTCTCCAGCTTTTAATTCCTTTGGACAAAATGTTTTTGTATGATTGTTTTTCTACTAAGGAATCCAGGCTTATTTTTAAGTGGTACTAGAACATTTCTCTTAATATCCTTGGACAAAGGGAGACATTGTCATATGAAGTGGTCCTTATTCTGCTTATCACTTAGTTTCTATCAGCCAGATTGTGATTCTCCATCTTGTGTTAGGGAACACTCTCCCCTAAAATAAAATTTGCATTGGGAGGAGAACCTACAGGTGAAGTATGTCTCATCTTGTGGCCCTAGTTCTATTTTGCCTGCCCCCACCTTACATCTCCTTGGGTGTGGTTTCCAAACTCAAGAATTATTTTGACATTAAAAATAACACTTACTGAGCTTCCCTGGTGGCGCAGTGGTTGGGAGTCCGCCTGCCGATGCAGGGGGCGCAGGTTCGTGCCCCGGTCCGGGAGGGTCCCACATGCTGCGGAGTGGCTGGGCCCGTGAGCCATGGCCGCTGGGCCTGCGCGTCCAGAGCCTGTGCTCTGCAGCGGGAGAGGCCACGTCAGTGAGAGGCCCGCGTACTGCAAAAAAAAAAACCTACTTACTAAGGATTTCCTACATGCCAGTCACTGTGATAAAGGCTCTCCATTCATTATCTTATTTTGTCAACATTGTAATATTGATAGCCTCCTCATTTTATAAATAAAGTTATACTCAGACCTAGAGAATTTAGATAGCTTACGCAAGTAAGTGGCAGAGCTGTTATATTCTAAAATCCTTTCTCTTAATTGCTAAATACTTCTCTGAGCTTTATTTTTCTCTTCTACACGTGGAGATATAATTGCTGTATTACAGCATTGTGATGATTAAATGTGGGAAAATATATAAAACACTTTCCACAGTCACTGACACATTGTAGGTTCTGGTAGACTCTACTCAGACCTGCACAAGGAAAGTCCTGTAAGAGGATATAAATAGAAAATTCTTAGATCCTCCAAGGAAGGCACAGGTAAGGGGAGATTGTCACAGTGCTCAATAGGAAAATCTGGAACCTAAACATAAGCCTAGTGGACATCACTCACCAAATAGCATAATTATTGCCTTATGTGGTAGTATGAGCTGTATTTGTTGTTGCCCTCCTGGACTGCTCTCCACCCATGTGAGCTGTCAGAATGGTGGTATGCTAAAATTCCTGCTGAGACAACATGGGAGGCAGTGGGAGCATTGTCTGCCTGTCTGTCTCCTGGTCACATTTTTATCCTTTGCACTGTTTACTTCTGCCCCAGGAGCAAACCAAAGTATTGCCCTTGATCCATATTTACCTATGGATTAGGCTCTGTGGTGTAGCCTCCCTTAGTCACATTTACTTTAATAAATGTCAGTTCCTTCACCTTGGACTTTTCTTCCTTGAATTATATCTGCTCTGTGCTGGCCCTCAGGGAGAATTTCCCTCTTCAACATTTTGAATAAGATATAAGCAAAATACTCTCCTTGTGGTTCTTCATTGGCATAATTGAGACAGACTAGAACATTTAAAAAGAGTTTTGTGAATATTAAGGTATAAAAATAAGAAAATTAACAGAAAATACAAAGAACATAAATGTAGCCCAGTTTTTGAAGAAGAGGTTTTGATGCCTGTCATAGCTGGCTTTCTCTTAGAGTCACAGATGTTGGTCTAGTCTATCACTTATCTTCAGGCATGTGTATTCTACCCTCAAATGACTAGCACTATTCTGCTGGTACTTTGCCTGGGTTTGTATTTCTCAGGCTTTTAATACCTCAGGCCTTTAGATTCAGCACCCACGTCCTAGATTTTTTGGTATCTTCATAGTCAAAACCAAGACATCCAGTTTACCAGCTTGAGGGATACCTCTAGGAGATTTGATTTGAGAATGGAGTCACTGAAAATCCGGAATTTCTGTAGAATGGTTTTTAGGCACCATGTTTCCCAATAATGGGCCAGAACTGAAACTTTCTGTTTGATTATCCTCATGTCTTTGGCTAAAAGGTGACAAATTTTGCAGGATGGTAATGTCTAAACATTATTGACTTAGCAAAGAACTACAGCTGACCCTTGAAAAATGTGGGGGTTAGGGGCACCAATCCACGGCACAGTAAAAAAATCCACGTATAACTTTTGTCTTCGCAAAAACTTAACTACTAGTAGCCCACCGTTAACCAGAAAGCTTACTGATAACATAAACGGTCGATTAACACATATTTTGTATGTTACATGTGTTATATACTGTAGTCTTAAAATAAGCTAGGGAAAAGGAAATGTTATTAAGGAAATCATAAAAAAGAGAAAATACATTTACAGTACTGTACTATCTTTATTGATACTGGAAGTTTATGTCCTCTGTTTACAAGACGAATTGTCTGTCAGTACCTACATCTATATTGTCTTATATGATACAAAACACTGAAGATATTATATGTATTACTAATGTTAGAAAGCAAAAATGAAAAGATAACATGAAAAAAATGCATTTATGTGCAGCTATAACAATACATGCATTATACCTGTAACAGCAATGATTGCTTTAAAGGAGGTAGTGTAATCAATATGATTGCTTCATGGTAGCCTAGCCTATACACTAATAAATGAATTGTTTTAAAATTTTTATGGCATACAGTTTTACAATCATATTCATAATACAGTATTGGAAACATTGTTAAATTTAAAAAAAACACTTAACCTATGATGATCGGCTGATATGCAGTTTCTCCAGTTATGAGGAAGGCATACTGTATGGTAATGTAATTTTTTGAAAGCAAAGTTTTAAAACAGTAAGAAAACTAACACATTATTAATTTTATATTAAATTATAGAATTTAATGCCTTTATGCCTATGTAAGGATAGACTGGTATCTACATATATTTTATACATTCATGATATACCTAACTTTTTCTTAATTTTTTCAATATTTCTAGACTATGCAATTCATCTGTGAGTTTTTTTAAATTGTCTCAAATCTCAAAAAATTTTTCCGATATTTATTGAAAAAATTTGCGTATAACTGGACTCGCACAGTTCAGACGGTGTTGTTCAAGGGTCAACTGTAGGTTGAATTTAAAGTCATTTCCTGGGCTTGTCTTCCTTACGTGGTCTCCACTGGGGAGGCCAAGAAAAAAAGTTTTACAAAGGAAGCTTAATTTTAGTTGACTGTTGGAATAGAGTGACTTATACTGTGACTCTGACTGCATTATCATAAAAAATTAGTGTACTATTTTTGGTCTTTGGTCTTCTAGTTATAAAGTGGTTATTCCACTTTCTTGACAGATATTGGGATAAATATAAATAACTGATTGCTAAGACTTAGTAGTGATGTAACTTGGTAAAAACATTCACTTTTATGTTTTCTAATTTATTAAAATATACAGAGATCAGCTTTCATTCCCAGTGGTAAAGTGATGGCTTGATTACTATGACATGAAAGCATAAACCATGTCAATTTATATATTTCAAAGAATTTTCCCCTCTAAATTACACCTAATGTAGTTTTTTACCTGCTTGGGGCTATATACTGATTGTCATGGAATGTAGTGCTATTTGTCTGTGTGTGTGTGTATCTTTAATTTAATGTAACGCCATGCAGAGCATATTGAATTTCCTTTATTCCTTCAACAGGCATTTGCTGATAGACTGGTTATTTATCCCACTGTACTACATCTCCAGAAACAATACTGCTATTTAAAGTTGAGACTTTCAACAAGTTTTGTGATCACTCCTATTTGATGGGTAGGAAAAAGCAAATGACCATGTTTGGTTATGATGAAACCTATGAAATGTGAAAAATAATGGGTGTGATGAGAGTAACGGAAAAGAGGCCTATAAAACTGAGAAAATAACTTAAATAAACTTCAGCTTAGCCCTGTAACACCATTATAAGGAAAGACATCTCCTGTGTTTCCATGATCAACTCACACAATTTCATGAGTGGTAACTTTTCTCACAGCAACTATAAAATAATACCATAGGCTACATCATAGCCCATAGGGGCCTCAGTTTCATAATCTGAAAAAAACTTGAACCTCTGTTCAGTGTGTAAGACTGTAAGTTAGTTTCTTAAAGGAGGCAGTAAGTTGTAGATATAGTTTTTCCAACTAAAATTACTCTTTTTCATGAAAGAAATGTTTTGAATCTTAGGTGGGAATAATATAAAAACAGATAAAGCATCACATATTAGACTCTTGTCCTATTTTAAAAGGGTAAACATGGAAATAGTCAAGCTGTGAAGTGTCCTGTGCATGGATAATGTTGACACATTGAACAAATGCCTGAAATGCTTCACAGATGACCCTGTTATCCCAAAGCATTGTATAAAGCTATTCCACTATTAGTTGGGTGAATATTCTAAACTGTGGCTATGATTTTGAATTTTTATTTGCATATTATTAATAGTTTTGTTTTACTCAAAGGGGCTATTATCAGGTATTCTCTGTTAACCGTATGTAGTTCTGATAATTCTCTATGATAGTAAATAAGACTTTAATTATTTTTCCAGTGGGCTTCCATTGCTTTGCTCCTAAATGGTTTATCATCTAGTTAAGAACCAGGAATAGAAGAGAACTGAGACTATGTCATGTACTCCTAGATAAATCACAGTTGTTGTGGGCTGGTTTCATCATCTGTTAAATGAGTCCTCACTGATCAATCCCTTTCTTCAGGGTGCTATAAGGCACTGAGTATTGGGTCATTTTTCTGACTGGCTGTCAGTCCCACATATTACTGTCACCCTCATACCCAATTGATCTTTCCTCTTAGTTGTGGAATTATTAGTAGGTACTCTTCAGACACAAGGTAAAAGTTCTGAAGCAACTCTCTGAGGCATTCTAGCATAAATAGCAATGTCTTAGTCTGTTTGGCCTACTATGACAAAAAAGTATCATAGACTGCGTGGCTTATAAACAACAGAAATTTACTTCTCACAGTTCTGGAAGGTGAGAAGTTCAAGATCAAGGTGCTGGCAGATTTGGTGTCTGATGAGTGCCCTCTTTCTGCTCCATAGACAGTGCCTTCTCACTGTGCCCTCGTACAGAAGAAGGGGCTAGAGAGCTCTGTGGGGTCTGTTTTACAAGAGCACTAATCTCATTCATAAGGCTCCACCCTCATGACTTAAGCACTTCCCACACGCCCCACATCTGAATACCATCACACCGGGCATTAAGTTTCAATGGATGCGTTTGGGGGAGACACAGATGTTCAGTCTGTAGCAAGCAGCCACCACATATACTACTTTGTTTGTATTATCACTAATCCTTTTTTAAAAACTGTGTGGAAGGTTTTATAATACTTATTTTAAAGTGAAGAAACTATGTCTCAGAGATGTCAAAATAACTTTCCTAGGACACAAAGCTGGTAAGAGTTGGATCCCAAACTGAGAGATAGATCTGTCTGGCTCTCAAAGCTTTTTTTCCTCTGATTCAAAATCTTTCTGATTTTGCATACTTACAATGAACAGAGTCCACATTTTTGTACTCCAGACCTCTTACTTTGATATTTGTTGGTGCATAACATTTTGATTGTCGTACATATAACATACAAAATATGTGTTAATTCTGTTTATGTTATCGATAAGATTTCCAGTCAACAGTAGGCTATTAGTAGTTAAGTTTTTGGGGATTCAAGAGTGATATGCAGATTTTCAACTCTGTAGGGGGTTCAGCACCCCTAACCCCTGAGTTGTTCAAGGGACAGCTGTATACTTTCTGATAAATAGAAATAAATTTCTAACTTTATAATTTTCACAAGCAAATAACACATACTTATAAGCATTCCCAGAACAGAAGAGTTAATATAAAGTGCAGAGAAGGGCTAAAGCTGGAGTTATTACTAGTTAAGGATTATTCCCAGAAATTCTCTAGCACAAAATTGGATTTGTGGAAGGTAAAATTTCTCAATATTATCTCATCTAAAATTCTTGAAAATTTTTGCCACTTTTTCATTCAGTTATCTATTCAAAGATATATACTGAACGTTTTCTATGTGATCAGCACTGTTCTAAATGCTGGTTTGGGAGCAAGGAGGGGAGTTTGAAAACTACCCTGCTGCCATGGAGCTTAAATTCTAGTAGGGGGAGAAAGATAATAAAATAAAGAAGTAAATGATATATATTAGAAGATGATAATTGCTTGGAGAAAAATACTGCAGGGAAAGAGGAGAAGGAAAAGCAAGGGATGTGATGGTGACTGGGTGTTGAATTTTTAAGTGAGATAGTCTGGATAGCCTTTTGGGGAAGGTGACATATGAGCAAAATTTTGAAGGACATTTGGGTGAGCCATGTGGATGGGTATCTGGGAAACCAGCATTCCAGGGGAAGGAGGAGCAAATGCAAAGGTCCTAAAGTAGGAACATGGCTGACATGTTCAGAGGTTAGTAACAAGACTATGTGGCTGAAATAGAGTAAACAAGGAGGACAGTAGTAGAAGATGAGATCAAAGAGGTAAGGGAGGAGGAGGAGGAGCTTCAAGCTGGAGGAGTAAGACACGGAGATAATCTTCCTCCCCACAAATACATCAGAAATACATCTACACGTGGAACAGCTCCTACAGAACACCTACTAAACGCTGGCAGAAGACCTCAGACCTCCTAAAAGGCAAGAAATTCCCCACGTACCTGGGTAGGGCAAAAGAAACAAGAATAAACAGAGACGAAAGGATAGGGACGGGACCTGCACCAGTGGGAGGGAGCTGTGAAGGAGGAAAGGTTTCCACACACTAGGAAGCCCCTTCGCGGGCGGAGACTGCAGGTGGCGGGGGGGGGGTGCTTCCGAGCTGCGGAGGAGAGCGCAGCAACAGGGGTGCGGCGCACAGAGGATCGGTGCCGACCGGCACTCACCAGCCTGAGAGGCTTGTCTGCTCACCCACTGGGGCGGGCGGGGGCTGGGAGCTGAGGCTCAGGCTTCGATCAGATCGCAGGGAGAGGACTGGGGTAGGCAGCGTGAACACAGCCTGAAGGGGTTAGTGCACCACGGCTAGCCAGGAGGGAGTCCAGGAAAAAGTCTGGACCTGCCGAAGAGGCAAGAGACTTTTTCTTCCCTCTTTGTTTCCTGGTGCGTGAAGAGAGGGGATTAAGAGCGCCACTTAAAGGAGCTCCAGAAACAGGCGCAAGCAGCGGCTATCAGCGTGGACCCCAGAGACGGGCATGAAACGCTAAAGCTGCTGCTGCCACCACCAAGAATCCTGTGTGGAAGCACAGTTCACTGTCCACACCTCCCCTCCTGGGAGCCTGTGCAGCCCGCCACTGCCAGGGTCCCGTGATCCAGGGACAACTTCCCTGGGAAAATGCACGGCGTGCCTCAGGCTGGTGCAACGTCATGCCAGCCTCTGCCGCCTCAGGCTTGGCCCGCATTCCGTACCCCTCCCTCCCTCCGGCCTGAGTGAGCCAGAGCCCCCGAATCAGCGGCTCCTTTAACCCTGTCCTGTCTGAGCGAAGAAAAGACACCCTCAGGCGACCTACACGCAGAGGCGGATCCAAATCCAAAGCTGAACCCCGGGAGCTGTGCGAACAAAAAAGAGAAAGGGAAATCTCTTCCAGCAGCCTCAGGAGCAGCGGATTAAATCTCCACAGTCACCTTGATGTACCCTGCATCTGTGGAATACATGAATAGACAACGAATCATCCCAAATTGAGGGACTTTGGGGGCAACGATATATATATATTTTTTTTTTCCCTTTTTCTCTTTTTGTGAGTGTGTATGTGTATGCTTCTCTGTGTGATTTTCTCTCTATAGCTTTGCTTTTACCATTTGTCCTAGGGTTCTGTCGTTTTTTTTTTTTTTTCTTTTAGTATAGGTTTTAGCGCTTGTTATCATTGGTGGATTTGCTTTTTTGGTTTGGTTTCTCTCTTCTTTCTTTCCTTTTTTAAAAAAATTTATTTAAAAAATTTTTTAATTTTTTACTTTAATAACTTTTTAATTTTATTGTATTTTATCTTCTTCTTTCTTTCTTTCTTTTTTTTCTCCCTTTTATTCTGAGTCGTGTGGATGACAGGCTCTTGGTGCTCCCGCCAGGCGTCAGGGCTGTGCCTGTGAGGTGGGAGAGCCAAGTTCAGGACATTGGTCCACATGAGACCTCCCAGGTCCACATAATATCAAACGGTGAAAGCTCTCTCAGAGATCTCCATCTCAACGCCAAGACCGAGCTCCACTCAACGACCAGCAGGCTCCAGTGCTGCACACTCTGTGCCACACGACTAGCAGGACAGGAACACAGCCCCACCCATTAGCAGAGAGGCTGCTAAAATCATAATAAGGCCACAGACACCCCAAAACACACAACCAGATGTGGACCTGCCCACCAGAAAGACAAGATCCAGCCTCATCCACCAGAACACAGGCACTAGTCCCCTCCACCAGGAAACATATACAACTCACTGAACCAACCTTAGCCACTGCGGACACCAAAAACAACGGAAACTACGAACCTGCAGCCTGTGAAAAGGAGACCCCGAACACAGTAAGTTAAGCAAAATGAGAAACACACAGCAGATGAAGGCACAAGGTAAAAGCCAACCCGACCTAACAAATGAAGAGGAAATAGGCAGTCTACCTGAAAAAGAATTCAGAATAATGATAGTAAAGATGATCCACAATCTTGGAAATAGAATGGAGAAAATACAACAAACGTTTAACAAGGACCTAGAAGAGCTAAAGAGCAAACAAACAGTGATGAACAACACAATATATGAAATTAAAAATTCTCTAGAAGGGATCAATAGCAGAATAACTGAGGGAGAATAACGGATAAGTGATCTGGAAGACAAAATAGTGGAAATAACTACTGCAGAGCAGAATAAAAATAAATGAAAAGAATTGAGGACAGTCTCAGAGACCTCTGGGACAACATTAAATGCCCCAACATACAAACCATAGGGGTCCCAGAAGAAGAGAAAAAGAAAGGGACTCAGAAAATATTTGTAGAGATTATAGTTGAAAACTTCCTTAATATTGGAAAGGAAATAGTTAATCAAGTCCAGGAAGCACAGAGAGTCCCATACAGGATAAATTCAAAGAGAAACATGCCAAGACACATATTAATCAAACTATCAAAAATTAAATACAAAGAAAAAATATTAAAAGCAGCAAGGGAAAAACAACAAATAACATACAAGGGAATCCCCATAAGGTTAACAGCTGATCTTTCAGCAGAAACTCTGCAAGCCAGAAGGGACTGGCAGGACATATTTAAAGTGATTAAGAGGCAAAACCTACAACCAAGATTACTCTACCCAACAAGGATGTCATTCACATTCGACAGAGAAATTATTAAAACCTTTACAGACAAGCAAAAGTTAAGAGAATTCAGCACCACAAAACCAGCTTTACAACAAATGGTAAAGGAACTTCTCTATGCAGGAAACACAAGAGAAGGAAAAGACCTACAATAACAAACCCAAGACAATTAAGAAAATGGTAACAGGAACATACATATCCATAATTACCTTAAATGTAAATGGATTAAATGCTCCAACCAAAAGACATAGACTGGCTGAATGGATACAAAACAAGACCCGTATTATATGCTGTCTACAAGAGACCCACTTCAGACCTAGGGACACATACAGACTGAAAGTAAGGGGATGGAGAAAGATATTACATGCAAATGGAAATCAAAAGAAAGGGGAGTATAATTCTCATATCAGACAAAATAAACTTTAAAACAAATACTATTACAAGAGACAAAGAAGGACTCTACATAATGATCAAGGGTACAATCCAAGAAGAAGATATAACAATTGTAAACATTTATGCACCCATCATAGGAGCACCTCAATACATAAGGCAAATACTAACAGCCGTAAAAGGGGAAATTGACAGTAACACAATCATCGTAGCAGACTTTAACACCCTACTTTCACCAATGGACAGACCATCCAAAATGAAAATAAATAAGGAAACACAAGCTTTAAATGACACATTAAACAAGATGGACTTAATTGATATTTATAGGACATTCCATCCTAAAACAGCACAATACACTTTCTTCTCAAGTGCTCATGGAATCTTCTCCGGGATAGATCATATCTTGGGTCACAAATCAAGCCTTGGTAAATTTAAGAAAATTGAAATTGTATCAAGTATCTTTTCAGACCATAATGCTATGAGACTAGATATCAATTGCAGGAAAAAATCTGTAACAAAATACAAACATATGGAGGCTAAACAATACACTACTTAATAACGAAGAAATCAAAGAGGAAATCAAAAAATACCTAGAAACAAATGACAATGAAAACACAATGACCCAAAACCTATGGGATGCAGCAAAAGCAGTTCTAAGAGTGAAGTTTAGAGCAATACAATCCTACATTAAGAAACAAGAAACATCTCAAATAAACCACCTAACCTTATACCTAAAGCAATTAGAGAAAGAAGAACAAAAAAAACCCAAAGTTAGCAGAAGGAAAGAAAGCATGAAAATCAGATGAGAAATAAATGAAAAAGAAATGAAAGGAAGGATAGCAAAGAACAATAAAACTGAAAGCTGATTCTTTGTGAAGATAAACAAAATTGATGAACCATTAGCCAGACTCATCAAGAAAAAAAGGGGGAAGACTCAAATCAATAGAATTAGAAATGAAAAAGGAGAAGTAACTACTGACTCTGCAGAAGTACAAAGGATCATGAGGGATTACTACAAGCAACTATATGCCAATAAAACGGACAACCGGGAAGAAATGGACAAATTCTTAGAAATGCGCAACCTTCCGAGACTGAACCAGGAAGAACTAGAAAATATGAACAGACCAATCACAAGTAATGAAATTGAAACTGTGATTAAAAATCCTCCAACAAGCAAAAGCCCAGGACCAGATGGCTTCACAGGTGAATTCTATCAAACATTTAGAAAAGAGCTAACACCTATCCGTCTCAAACTCTTCCAGGATAAAGCAGAGAGAGGAACACTCCCAAACTCATTCTGTGAGGTCACCATCACCGTGATACCAAAACCAGACAAAGATGTGACAAAGAAAGAAAACTACAGGCCAATATCACTGATGAACATAGATGCAAAAATCCTCAACAAACTACTAGCAAACAGAATCCAACAGCACATTAACAGGATCACACACCATGATCAAGTGGGGTTTATCCCAGGAATGCAAGGATTCTTCAATATACGCAAATCAATCAATGGGATACAACATATTAAGAAATTGAAGGAGATAAACCATATGATCATCTTAGTAGATGCAGAGAAAGCTTTTGACGAAATTCAACACCCATTTATGATAAAAACCCTCCAGAAAGTAGGCACAGAAGGAACTTACCTAAACATAATAAAGGCCATATATGACAAACCCACAGCCAACGTCATCCTCAATGGTGAAAAACTGAAACCATTTCCACTAAGATCAGGAACAAGACAAGGTTGCTCACTCTCACCACTATTACTCAACATAGTTTTGGAAGTTTTAACCACAGCAATCAGAGGAGAAAAAGAAATAAAGGGAATCCAAATTGGCAAAGAAGAAGTAAAGCTGTCACTGTTTGCAGTTGACATGATACTATACATAGAGAATCCTAGAGATGCTACCAGAAAACTACTAGAGCTCATTAGTGAATTTGGTAAAGTAGCAGGATACAAAATCAATGCACAGAAATCTCTTGCATTCCTATACACTAATGATGAAAAATCTGAAAGTGAAATTAAGGAGACACTCCCATTTACCATTGCAACAAAAAGAATAAAATATCTAGTAATAAACCTACCTAAGGAGACAAAAGACCTGTATGCAGAAAATTATAGGACACTGATTAAAGAAATTAAAGATGATACAAATAGATGGAGAGTTATACCATGTTCTTGGATTGGAAGAATCAACATTGTGAAAATGACTCTACCACCCAAAGCAATCTACAGATTCAATGCAATCCCTATCAAACTACCACTGGCATTTTTCACAGAACTAGAACAAAAAATTACACAATTTGGATGGAAACACAAAAGACCCCGAATAGCCAAAGCAATCTTGAGAAAGAAAACAGAGCTGGAGGAATCAGGCTCCCTGACTTCAGACTATACTACAAAGCTACAGTAATCAAGACAGTATGGTACTGGCACAAAAACAGAAATATAGATCAATGGAACAGAATAGAAAGCCCAGAGATAAACCCACGCACATATGGTCACCTTATCTTTGATAAAGGAGGCAAGAATATACAGTGGAGAAAGGACAGCCTTTTCAATAAGTGGTGCTGGGAAAACTGGACAGCTACATGTAAAAGAATGAAATTAGAACACTCCCTAATACCATACACAAAGATAAACTCAAAATGGATTAAAGACCTAAATGTAAGGCCAGACACTATTAAACTCTTAGAGGAAAACATAAGCAGAACACTCTATGACATAAATCACAGCAATATCCTTTTTGACCCACCTCCTAGAGAAATGGAAATAAAAACAAAAATAAACAAATGGGACCTAATGAAACTTAAAAGCTTTTGCACAACAAAGGAAAGCATAAAGAACACGAAAAGACAACCCTCAGAATGGGAGAAAATATTTGCAAATGAAGCAACTGACAAAGGATTAATCTCCAATATTTACAAGCAGCTCATGCAGCTCAATATCAAAAAAACAAACAACCCAATCCAAAAATGGGCAGAAGACCTAAAAAGACATTTCTCCAAAGAAGATATACAGGTTGCCAACAAACACATGAAAGAATGCTCAACATCACTAATCATTAGAGAAATGCAAACCAAAACTACAGTGAGATATCATCTCACACCGGTCAGAATGGCATCATCAAAAAATCTACAAACAATAAATGCTGGAGAGGGTGTGGAGAAAAGGAAATCCTCTTGCACTGTTGGTGGGAATGTAATTGATACAGCCACTATGGAGAACAGTATGGAGGTTCCTTAAACAACTAAAAATGGAACTACCATATGACCCAGCAATCCCACTACTGGGCATATACCCTGAGAAAACCAGAGTTCAAAAAGAGTCATGTACCACAATGTTCATTGCAGCTCTATTTACAATAGCCAGGACATGGAAGCAACCTAAGTGTCCATCAACAGATGAATGGATAAAGAAGATGTGGCACATATATACAATGGAATTTTACTCAGTCATAAAAAGAAACGAAATTGAGGTATTTGTAGTGAGGTGGATGGACCTAGAGTCTGTCATACAGAGGGAAGTAAGTCAAAGAGAAAAACAAATGCCATATGCTAACACATATATATGGAATCTAATAGAGAAAAAAAAAAAAGGTCATGAAGAACCTAAGGGCAAGATGGGAATAAAGATGCAGACCTACTAGAGAATGGACTTGAGGTTATGGGGATGGGGAAGGGTAAGCTGGGACAAAGTGAGAGAGTGGCATGGCCATATATACACTACGAAATGTGAAGTAGATAGCTAGTGGGAAGCAGCTGCATGGCACAGGGAGATCAGCTCAGTGCTTTGTGACCACCTAGAGGGGTGGGATAGGGAGGGCGGGAGGTAGGGAGATACAAGAGGGAAGAGATATGGGGATATATGTGTATGTATAACTGATTCACTTTGTTATAAAGCAGAAACTAACACACCATTGTAAAGCAATTATAGTCCAATAAAGATGTTTTAAAAAATAAATGAATGAATGAATAAATAAATAAAAAGAGGTAAGGGAGGCCATATTGTCTGGGGCCTTGTAGGTCAAATTAGTAACTTTGGGTTTGACTGATTGAGATGAAGAGTCAGTTCAATAAGAGCAAAGGAGTAACATCATTTGACTGATATTTTGACAGGATCTGGCTGCTACATTGAGGATAGACTGTAGACGTTGGCAAGGGTGGAAGCAGGGAGACCTGTTCAGAGGTTACTGTAACAATTCAGGTGAGAAAAGTGGTGGCTCAGTTGGTAGCAATGCCAGTGGTGATACTTGTTCAGAGCTTGGCGAAATGTTTGCTGATGGGTTGGTAGGGAGCGTCAGAGAAAGAGAGGAGTCTTGCTTTTTACTTTTCTTTGTTGGTAAATGCAAGTCATAGCTTTTGTTTAATGTAATATAAATGAAACCGTCTCCACCAGCAGTCAGTATACTGGGTATTTTAGTTTACTTTGCAGGAAATTGAGCATGTTGTAATTGAAACTACTACGCAGGATGGGAAAGTATCTTAACAATCATTTTATTAATTTAGAGGAAGAATTGTCAGATTATAGCCTCAGGACCAAATCTGGCTCATAGCCTGGTTTTGTGAATAAAGTTTTATTGGAAGACACGCACATTTTTTTTTTTTTTTTACATCTTGTCTGTGGCAGCTTTCCTGCTACAAAAGCAACAGAGGCCCACAAAGCGTAGAATATTTACTGTCTGGCCCTTTATTGAAAAAAGTTTGCTGACCCTTGGTTTCGACCGTTGTGTAAGAGTTGTGCCAAAATTTTCCTCTGATCTTTTTCCAAGTATGAAGAAGAAATTTAAGAGGGGACAGGAGGTGACAGTAGAGAGAACAAAAAGGTAATATTCAAATGCTGTCACCAATGTATTTCTCTCCCTTATGTTAGTCTACCTATTTCTTTGCTATGGGTATCCAATTTCCCCTGATCTCTGATGTGCTCTGTGTTGGGATATAAGTGCACTAATTGGCCTGGGGCGGGGGGGCGGGTCTGGGGAGTATGTTCTTCTCAACAGTAAAGATTTACTATAGGAATGAATCTCGGCTGCTAGAGACTACACTGTTGAATTTCACAGTCTTGATAGAAAATAAAAAATGAGTACCAGCATCAGTGTGAGCATCAATCTTTATGAAGAATTTGACTCTCTTCTTATGACTTTGTGTAATCCTGTGATGAAATACAAATAAGTTAGACCCACAATGTTGTTTGCTTTTTATAGGTCTATAATGACGGATTTATACTACCTCAGTCAAACAGATGGAGCAGGTGATTGGCGGGAAAAAGAGGCCAAAGATCTGACAGAGCTGGTCCAGCGGAGAATAACGTATCTTCAGGTAAGAAGGTTAGGTTAAGAAATTAACTTGAGTGAAAAAAAGGAGAATCATAATAAAACTAAAAGTAAGAGTTGCTGTTGGTTTTTAGTCTTCCTAGCCCTCACTTTTTGAAAGTATTTGTCACTCATTTTACCTATTTATTCAAAAAGACTGTATGTTACTCCTTGAGTGGAATACAAAGATAGCTAAAAGAAGGTCCCTGCCCTAAAGGGGGCTACTTCTGACACACGGACATACAAAAACTACAGTGCAAAATAGGAAGTGCTGCATTTATGTGAGAGATTAGATGAAATGCTCATTGGAGGAACCTGTCAGGGATAGCTATGTGGAAAAGGTATTATTTGAACTGAGCTGTAAAGGATAATTAGGTAGGATTTACACACCCAGAAATGGAGAAGAGCATACTAGCTGGAGCATATGATGTAAGTAATGGTCCATACCTGGGAAAGAACAGTACAGGAACCCAATGAGAAATAGAATATTTTAGTTTGTCTGGAGTTTTGGTTGTGTGAAAAGGAGGGTTGGAAAAGGTAGGTTTGGGAGCCAGATTGCAGAGGTCCTTGGGTACAGGTTAAGCTTTATAGTGCATAAGCAGTAAATGGTTGCTGAACGATTTTATTTATTGTATAAACATCATTATAACAACAAATGGGAAATATAAATCAAGGGTAAACTCCAAGTCCCAGGCCCTTTAAAATATATTCTCTTCATTTTTTGTGTGTGTTCTCTTCTAGCTCTTATTAATATGCTTACCCAGTGTTACATATTTGTAAGGATAGTATTGATTTACTTTTAAATTTTGTTTTTTGCTTAATATGCCATAAGCTTTTTTCTATTTTGGAATCACAACCTGCTTTTGAAAGATTTTTATACATAAGAGTGGCATGATGAGAGTGCTGCTTTAGTGATATTAATCTGAAAAGTAGTATTTTGCTTGAACTGGATTCATTGTAAGAGACTAGAAGCAAGGAGAGCGTTTAGGATACGAGGACCATACTGAAGCTGAGAAATACTGAGGTGTGTGGCAGTTTGCATTGGAAGTGAAGAGACAAATTTGAGAGAGTTTGGGAAGATCAAATTGATAGGCCTATCCAAGTAGCTGAAGGAGCTGGAATGAATGGGGTAATGTGTCATTAACTGAAAAGAAACTTAAATCAGGGGAAAACAATGTATTAGTAAATAGAATTTAATACTCCAAATGCTTGAAGTTGAAATGATCGTGCTCATCCTTTTCTAGTACTATTGATGGTATATATACTTTCTGTGTATAATCACTCTGTTTTCCTTTTAAGGTTAAGGTGCAAAATAATAGCCAGTGACTTTATTCTGTATATTTTAAGATGCACATTTTCCTATACTTAAATAGGAAAAAGCAGAAAATCAGGTGTTTCAAGAGTTCGTTAAAAACGAAACTGATCTTGGCATGATTTCTTGGTCTAATACCCCCATGGCCATTCATCAGAGGTGTCTGTAGAATGAGAAACACTTGCCTCCTGTAGGGAAGAGGTAATTATCTCCTATCAACTAGAACCTCATTCAATGAACTGTAAACAGCTGGTGGCTCAGAACTATCACCCTCATTTGAAATGGAAATAACTCTGGTTTCCTGAGTTTCTTCCATTTCCACATATTCATTAAATTTTCACACCACAAAAGTTATATTTAAACTATGATTTGGCCATAGTTTAGCACCACCCCCAACCCGCCAGTAACAAGTACCTGCCACTTGCTTTAGTTTCTTTTTTCCTCTTGGTTTTTGAGTGGCCAAGTGTTTTCACCAGTAGTGTGAATTTCATCTTCTATGTGCTGATTTCTGTGGTTCTGTTTTAGAGAATTTCACTTGTAAATCATGCTAATGATTTAAAACTATATTGGCTTTTTAAATCTTTCAGACTTACAGTAAAACATTGTTTCACATGGACCTTAACTTCAGTTTCAAATATTAATTAAGAAATGCTTACTTTCATGCTTTTCTTTTTTTATATTGGAAAAGAAAATGCAATTTTTAATATTAAAGGAGATGGGGAAAATCTCAATAGGAAAAGCCATATTTTAGAAAAATATTTTTCTTTAAATATTCAATGTATTTACAATCATTTTTTCCATTTTTGAGGTTAAGAACTGTATTTGTAACGTATGATTTTTCAGAGATTAAAGATGCCAGTCACTCTTCAACTTCTCTGGTTGGAGGTGAATAAGGGTCCTTTCACCCATTCCAACAAAATTAAAAATACGTATTTGTAAGGAATGCTTTCTGACTTGAATTTTTATTCCTTTAAAAAGAATGATTTGTCACTGGTTTAACTAATTGGATTAGAGAGTTTAATCAGAAGAGTTGAGCTATTTATACAGATTTTTTTAGAGTGATTACATTTTTCCATTGCATGTTTTATTGATATTCAAATCTACTGGTGTTTCCATACCTTTACTTTAAGTGAAATACTACTGTAAAAAGACTATTTAAGCAACTTAGATTCTGAAAGACTTCAACGGGGCTTAGAAAATAAATAGTATACTAGGAAATAAAGCTAAAAAGGGGGATAAAGGAGAAAATCTTTGACTTTTGGTACCTGTATTCAAAATAAAAATAAGCACTTCATGTAACTTATTGATGGAGATTTTAGAAGGCTCTCCTTATTTAGCCATCAGCCAGCTGTTATATAAAGATGGTAATAATTTGTATCTAAGTAGAAAATAATAGGGAAAAGATATAATAAAAGCAAATATTTTTAATCTCTTTGGGAGATTTTAGTCATTTACATACCTTATTGTATTCTTGATAAATAATTCAGATAATTTTATAATTTCAATTGGTTTGTATAGTTGAAAACATTTTCAGTTTTACTAGATTTTTACTTATACTCATGAAACTTATTGTCACTTCTCATTATCACCCACAAGCATTTTTTAGAAACGCTGATTTGTTTAAGGTATAATGCAAGACCTAGTACAAAGAAAAAAGCCTAGATTAAACCCTTGTCGCCTGCTATATAAAAATTAATTAATTAATTAATTAAATTTTAAAACAAGAAGCTTGATTTCCAGAAGTGGGGAGGAAAAAAATCCCTTGTCTTGATCCATAATAAGCGTCCTTTAAATCTAAGCCTCTCTTTCTGCGGTTATCCAGTCCTTTGAATTGAGCAAATATCATTATGTCTCATGAAAATCCTGCTTGATTTACAATCATATAGTACAGTTAAGTTTGGTCTCAATTTTAGATTTCCATTCATTTATTATCACATACCTTGGTTTTACTTGGGAGAAGCAATTTCACAAGATACTGGAAAATAAAAAGGAACTAGGGCAACTGGACTTCAGTGGGACAAAGTTCTGTGGTTGTCTTAAGATTATTTTCTCTTCAGAGTTGAAGGCCCTATGGCATGGTATAAAAAGACTAAAATGAGTAAAAGATTATAATAATCTTACTGAAGACAACCCCAGGTATACTATTAGGCTCAAGTAGAATGGACCAAGTAATTCTCTTAAGGTCTTAATCTTTTATATGTTTATTTGAAAAGTTCTTCAACCATAAAGTGAACATGAAATACTGTTAAGTCTAAATAGACCACAAAAAGGATACTTGTTCTTATATGAGAGCTGAACCAAGCAGGTCAAGTGGCACCTTGTTTGACCTCAGCTGAGAACTTGTGCTTCAGGAGGCTCCCAGTTTTCACTGTATTGCACATGTTCACAAGTGACCTGAAAGCACCTCAAGTATTGATTTTGAGGTTGCAAATAAATTTTAGCTAGTGGGCAATTTTGGAATCCACGGATAGTGAGGATCAACTATTTATAATGAAAAACATCCCAACAAATTATAGATTTTATGAAGTTGACAAATACCACAAACACAAAACTCCAGAAGAATAAAAATTTTTGTTAACTGCCTGACACTATAATATTGTTTCCCCACATTTCTGGGCTGCGTACTCTTTGATTACAATTTGTAATATTTTCTATAAGGTGAATTGACAGTGATTTTGTAATATTTTTTATAAAGAAAAAGGGAAGATTAAATCAGATTTTTCTCTAGCATGGTTGATCAAAAAAGTTTTTTTAATTATTAATATTTGTGATACATAACATTTGCAACTTCACATACAGACATACGTTGTGTTTATAGTACTGCTATAAGCTTGTGCCCTGCATACAAAGGAATTCATATAAATTCTGTTTCATGTGATTCTCATCAAAAAAAGTATGCGACATATAATTGTTTTATGCTGCATTTTAAATCGTATACGCTACATTTTTGAGGTTATTAATGAGAGAAGAAAACTTTTGTGTGGACTAGGCATCACTGAGAACTGACTCCACTTCTCTTATTACCTGATACTTCTCATCCTGGGCACCATGGGGCATGTTCACATCATAGTGCAACCTCTTGCCCTGTACCTATGTTTATGTCACAAAAATAACTGTGCACAAAAGCAACCGTGAACCACATACATGTGTCCCTCTAAATCTAAACTAAGTGAATCCCCAGCTTAATTTTCCCATAAGAGGACCCCAGAAATGTTGAAGGCCACTTCATTTCCACCCAATACCGACACCAACACTGGGGAAGTGAAGTGGAGGGGAGGGAGTTTCAAGTGGAAAGAGACATCTATTTTAACTCATTGTAGACAAATTTTGCAAATTTTGACCAGGTGAACACGCTACACAAGTCCCCCTCCTCCCAGGGCCTTTGAAGGGACCTGTGTAAATGAGCGTCCCTGAAGCATACTGTTACCGAGTCCAAGCTCGCTCTGCTCACTGCACGACAGACAAGTGAGCCAGAGACAAGGAATACGACTTTATTCGGAAAGCCAGAAGACCGAGAAGATGGCAGACTAGTGTCTCCGGAAAACTATCTTATTGGAGTCTGGTTGCCAGTTTCTTTTATAGAATCAGAGAGGTAGATGCGGTGAGGAAGTAAAGTAAAAGGGCCATTTGTGGGCTTCCCTGGTGGCGCAGTGGTTGAGAGTCCGCCTGCCAATGCAGGGGATGCGTGTTCATGCCCCGGTCTGGGAAGATCACACATGACGTGGAGCAGCTGGCCGCAGAGTCATGGCCAGCGTGAGTCATGGCCAGTCAGCGTGAGTCATGGCCGCTGAGCCTGCGCATCTGGAGCCTATGCGCCTTAACGGGAGAGGCCACAACAGTGAGAGGCCCGTGTACCAAAAAAAAAAAAAAAAAAGGCCCATTTGTCTTGCAAAACATCTCCTGACCAGCCTCCGTGAGGGGATGTGTTAGTTTCCTCTTTCTTGCAGCCATTCACAGGTGGACAGGGTCAGATTTTCTCCCTGTGAGTTGAACAGCAGAGGGGCAGTGTTCCCTGAGGCAGCCCATTTTGTATTATTATAATAACAAAAGCAATGAAAAGCAAAGGTTAAAGTCAAAGAAACAGATCTAACGGAGTCCTTTTAGCTCTTTCCTCTTACAATACATCTCAGTAAATCCACTCTGCCCACAAGAAAGCTCTTCTCATTGAAGTAGGAGGGAACCTGAAGTCCCTTTAGGGGGTTCTCAGTCCTGCTCCAGAGACATAAGATTACCCAAGAACACTAACGGTAAGAAGCCTGAAATAGAGAAAGACATTGCAAAATTAGATGAAAAGTGATAGATGCTGACTGTTAAGATTGGGTGGGTTCTGTCTCAAGTACATAGATACAATAAAGACTACGTTGCCTCCAGTTAAAATTTTGCTTTAATTTGATATTGGAACAGCAGCTTTCCATTAAAGAGTGCTAACCTCTGACTAGGACTTTCACTTTCACTCTCCAGCACTCCCTGGAGTATGCAGCACTTTCTCAAATTGACCATCTTATAATTATCAGCCTCTGTTAACTGACTGCCTACAACTTTTGCGAAAGGCAGCTATGCTGTAGGTGTGAGTCCTGGTTACCGTAGACCAAAACTGAGTGGCCTATCCCCTGACTTTTTCTGTCTGTTCAGTACGCCTCACTACACCTTCTGCTCCCTGCCCGTAATTGCTTAGCTCAGGGTAGAGTATTGACTAAGGATCGAAGATCAAATAAGTCATAAGTAGGGCTCAGTGATATCATAAAAGCATACAACTACATGTCTGTGCAATTAATTATAATATATATAGATACGCTCTGATCCTAGAAAATGGGCATGATAGTTCTCACACATCCATTATGGTACTGTGATAGCCTTTCTAAAAGAGCTTGGATGTTTGAGTGCTTGGATGTCTTATGTGGAATGCAATCATAAATCTGACCTACCTAAACCAAAAATGCCAGTTGTGATAAATATCAGGGGGTGGGGTATGTGACTTGCATAGCTCACATCACTTCAAAAACCCATCTGAGAAAGGTTTGCACTGATTCTTGTTTCTCTATGGAAAATTGAGTCATTCAAGTCATTACGTTGGTGTTATACTGGGCTCAAGGTTTGGGTCAGGCATTTTGAAAATAGATGGTGAAACATCCATATATCTCAAGGTCTCATTAAAGACCTTAAATTGGGAAGGCGAAAGGGAGCAGATATTTCTTCTTGTTCTTCTGGTGCATTAAAGGAAGTTATGAGAATGAAGAATGTTTGCAAGCTGCCATTTCTAAGCACTTTCTGTATTGCTAGGTATTATGCAAAGTAACTCTCATGAGGCAGGTGTTGTTTTATACTCAGTAAGCAGAATAAATTGAGGATTAGAGAGGTTTGTATAACTTGCCTAGTAAATGGCAGAGGGAAAAGGAAGAGTCTTAACTCCAAGTCTTTATATTCACCATTTAAGAAGTAGTTTGAAGAGCCAGTGTTTGTTTTTTCTTGGTGGTTTGTTGAAGGTGACTGACTGGGTATAAGCTTCAGGGCTGCTTGTAATATTGGCCCGGGAAGCCACATCCTCTTTTGCATTTACCCATCACTAGCAAATGGGACCTTGCTACAGAAACCTTGACAATTAGGTTTCTCATGTACTTAGTTAATAAATGTTTTGTGCTGGTCTCAGCCTATTAGAAAGCAGTGTTGTGGTTGGACTGGCCCTTGTGGTTCTTACTATGATTGCAAGACACCCATTAGCAATAATCATCAGGAAACTGAAATAAAGGTTTATTACTTATACGACCTGGGAATTACATAGCACACCTGGAGCCACACAGCCAGGTTGTGTGTGTGTGTGTGTGTGTGTGTGTGTGTAGAGAGAGAACGTGTGGGCTTGGGGTTCTGATTTTTAGGGCCTTCAGGAGTTCACTCTTTATTGGCAAATATAAAACAAAAGAGCAGGAATTTAAAGCAAGGGGAAGGGAAAAAACAAGTGGCCCAAATGGTCAGTTACTGAAATCAACCGAGATCTCTAAAACAAAGGAGCCTCAGTGTGGTGGCGGGGGGTGGGGGGGGCACTGTGGGTCTTTAGCTAGTCCTGAGGCTGCACTGTATTAATTGGAAATACCCCTCTTTGAATTGGATGCTTTGGCAATCAAAGCTGAAGACAGGTACTTGCCTTTTATGGAAAGAAAAGCTAACTGTCAGGGTTTACATTAAAATAGAGGAAAGTGAGGTATAACTTTTAAATAGCTAAATGAGTAGGACCATAAAATGTGAAGTTTCCAGACATGGATTCTGCCTGGTGTGTGTGTGTGTGTGTGTGTGTGTGTTTTCCACTTAAGATGATTGTCTTCGTCATTATCATTATAAGAGATTACCAGTTGTGCAATACACAGAAATTTGCAAAAGTCAGTAGAGAATATAAATTTCTTTTTTCAGGAATGAACAAATCTGAAGAAAATAGGAGGTTGGTAATGTGGAAATCCTATGGAAAGTGTCATTATTGTCTTTAATCGTAACAGTTGTCATGAGAGGTGGTTTTCTCTCTGGATTATAAAAAGTTTAACTCAGTTGTGGTAGAATATAGAATTATGTGCTAAGTAGATTAAAACTCAGAGGTGTGAGTAGAAAGCCTGATTATTTCACAGAAGAAATTAAACATATCCTGACCTGCCCATTATATCTATCATGCATCTTTCTTTCCAGCTGGTAAAAAATGAATATCAGTTGTTCCCATCCAGTTTTCAGTTTTGTTCTATATGTAGTAGAACAAATCCTTTAATATTCCAAGTATATTTATGGACTAGTGTTACCAAACCAAACTTGGGTCTGCTCACCTGACACACAGCAAAGCCAAACTAGTGACGCTGGGTTGTGGTGAAAGAAAATACAGCATTTATTGCAGGGTGCCAAGCAGTGTGTGAATGGGTAGCTCGTGCTCAAAAAACCTGAACCCTCCAATGGCTTTCTGGGGAGGGTTTTTAAAGGCAACATTTGGGGTGATGGTTGCAGCTTGTGGACTTTCTTGTGATTGGTTGGTGGTGAGGTTTCAGGAATCTCAATCATCAGTCTTCCTGGTTCCAACTAGTCTGGAGTCTGTGTGCTTGTGGTCACCATCTACCACCTAGGTGAGGGTCTTAGTTTTTGCAGAACAACTCAAAGGTATGCGTCAGATTGTTATGTATATATCCCTTCAGGAGGAACTATGGCTCTGTTTTACAATCATTACTTTTCTTGCTGCTTTGTTTCTGCTTTCCCTCACTTCCCTAATTAGTAACTGTTTTGAGTCTGCTCTTTGGAACTCGGAAGACCTAGGAGACTAAAACCTTTTTATACAAACAAGAAATGGGGGACAAAGAGGGTTGTTAGTACCGGGGAGGGCCCCACAGGGTCCTGCTCAGTTTCAGTTCCCCTTTTCTTTGATACTCCTCAATCCTGAGGGGCAACATGGGCAGAACAAAAAAGGAATACAGTTTTGGACAGAGAAGTTAATCATACATTTGGTAGGGGAACTTGGTTTCAAGGGAACTCAGTTTCACTAGGTAAAACTAGTCGTCAGAAAGATGAGCCTAGATTTTAGCAGCTCACACATCAGGAAAATAATGCTGCTTGTTTAAATAGAAAGTAATGTGGGCATTGGAGAATCTCCTTCGGTTTATTGAGGGACTAAATCTATGTGACTCACAAATGATAAGAGGTCTCAGAAGTTTTCTCAAAGTAGTGTTACTGAGTCCAAGCTCACTCTGCCCGCCGCATGACAGGCCAATAAATCGAGAGACAAGGTGTTGAGGCAAGGAATATGACTTTATTCGGAAAGCCCGCAGACTGAGAAGATGGTGGACTAGGGTCCCCCAAAAAACCATCTTATAGGGGTCTGGATGCCAGTTTCTTCTATAGAATCAGAGAAGGAAGTAAAGTAAAAAAGGCAGAATAGAGAGGGAGAGGCAGGGAAGAAGTAAAGTAAAAAGGGCCACCAGTCTTTTTTTTTTTTTTTTTTTTTTTTTTGCAGTACGCGAGCCTCTCACTGTTGTGGCCTCTCCCGTTGCGGAGCACAGGCTCTGGACGCGCAGGCTCAGCAGCCATGGCTCACGGGCCCAGCCGCTCCGCAGCATGTGGGATCTTCCCGGACCAGGGCACGAACCCATGTCCCCTGCATCGGCAGGCGGACTCTCAACCACTGCGCCACCAGGAAAGCCCAGGCCACCCGTCTTGCAAAACATCTCCAGCCAGTCTCGGGCTGGGATGTGTTAATTTCTTCTTTCTTACAGCCATTCACAGGTGGGCAGGTTCCCTGAGGCAGGCCATTATGTATAATTGTAATAATAAAAGCAACGAAAAGCAAAGGCGAAAGTCAAAGAAACAGATCCAACATGGAGTCAAAATTATCTCTTCCCTGTTACAGTAGAATACAGAATAGAAGAAGATATAATTTCCTATATCCTTAGGGAGCATGTATTCCTACCCATCTTACCTGATTTTGGTTTTCCTTTTGCCACACTATTTTTACAGATTTTACTGGCTTAAACCAGAGGTCAGCAAATTACTGCACTCCAGCCAAAACCACATCAACTGCTTTTGTAAATAAAGTTTTATTGGAACATAGCCATGCACATTTGTTTATGTATCATCTATGACTGCTTTCAGGCTACAGTGGCAAAGTTAAATAATTGTGCCAGAGCAAATGTGGCCTGCAAAGCCAAAGATATTTACTATGTGGTTCTTTACAGGAAAAGCTTGCCAACCGTGGCCTAGACAGTGATGGAAGTAATTCTTAAATATCTTTGCCTTCTATTTACCTTTATTTCTTCCTCTGATTCCTTCAATTATATATGAACTCTTGTCTGTATTTGAGATGTCAGCTCTCTGGGCATATCCCATTGTCAGCCACCTGCTGAAGATCCTGTCCCAAACAATTAGTTATTTTTCCCATTCATTAGATCATGGGACTGGATATGAACGGTCTGTAAGGATGCAGGAATATATACTCTCTGCTCTGTCACAAACTTTGGGCACTATCTGTTCACTTAAAATCATTATTAAGAGCACGGTGATCCTCTTAAGACATAGTAAGGAATAACGTTAATGATAGCGAACCTTTCAAATGCAAAATGATGCCTGCTTAAATACTGGAACAAAATCTTGATTTATTCTGAATAATATCAGGGTCTACAAGAGGGGATTTGAAGCATCTGTGCTAATGAAATCAGTTTTCATTGTACTTTATCTTCAATTTCTTGCATGTTGGAGGTGGAGAGGGAATGAGGGTTAGTAACAGTTTTCCTTTAGTTCATAATTTTCTTCTGTTTTACTCTATATTAAAGCTCTGCTGGTTTATTTGTGCTATTGTTGTCATGCTATCACAAGAGGCTCTAATAGCCAAAAAGATTAAGATGCAGATAGAAAAAGAAGCACCTAGAGATTTCAATATGGAGAAGTAGGGGGTCACTGAGTATATCTGAATGGATAGAGACAGGTCATTATTTTCACCATTGTTTGTTACTGTTTTCTCTCAACTATTTCATGTCTTTGCCATAACAATTGCACTTTTACTGCATTCTCTTTTTATTGTCATAACCACTGTTCATTGTTAAACGAAATACATCACCTATACAAATTCAGTATTTTTATATATCTTCACACCGTTATTTCTTCTACCAAGCTGATGCATATCAGAGGCTATCTAGGATGCTTGGAAGAATTCTAGTTAACCTTCTGACAATAGAATAGTCCTGTGGCTTTGGACGCTTCTCTTGCTCAGATCTACCTGAGGTTGGTGGGGTTTTGTCTGTTTGCTTGTTTGGAGGTTTTTTTGTTTGTTTATGTGCTTTATTTTGAATTTTGGTCTGAATCCTCTCCACCTGGAGTGATTAAAGGTGGCTGGACTTACTGGGTTTAGAAGTATGAGGGCTAGCAGAGGAGACCTTAAGTATCATCAGAAATAAGGAGGGGCTGTTATAGTATGCCATGTGAGAGGATTGATTATATGTAAGGGGTTAGGGGCAGGATAGATACTATGTTTGGCTTTGCAACCAAAGACCTAGTGCCCTGCCTTTCCTATTTATATAATTCATGAAAAAGGAAATAAAGCTGAACCCTAAGAGAAAGCTTTTATGTATAAGGAATCCTTCCTGTGTTTAAAGCCTACATCCTATAGAGGCTTTGAATGATCTCTTCATGTCCACTACTAGAGTTCTTTAATTCAAACAAATGTTATGTTTTCCTTTTACATAGGACGATACAGTGCCATATTATTTTCAAGTTTAAACTTGTTGAAAAAAATTAGTTTACCATTGTTTTATTGATTGATTGATGGCTGCGTTGGGTCTTTGTTGCTGCGCGCTGGCTTTCTCTAGCTGCGGGAGGGGGGCTACTCTTCGTTGCGGTGCACGGACTTCTCATTGTGGTGACTTCTCTTGTCGCGGAGCATGGGCTCTAGGCGCGCGGGCTTCGGTAGTTGAGGCGCACAGGCTCAGTAGTTGTGGCTCGTGGGCTCTAGAGCGCAGGCTCAGTAGTTGTGGCGCACAGGCTTAGTTGCTCCACGGCATGTGGGATCTTCCCAGACCAGGGCTCGAACCCATGTCTCCTGCACTGGCAGGCAGATTCTTAACCACTGCGCCACCAGAGAAGCCCCAGCTTACCATTTTTAAAAGGAACTTATACGATCAAATGCCTCTGGAAACACAAAGTCATCCGTTTGCCAATAAGTAAGTAGCATTATAGATATGAGTTAAATATGCATTAAATGTTTGAGAATAGCTTGGCCTTAAAATACAGGCTTCTGTTTCTGGATAAGATAGAGTAAATACATTATACCCTATTCTTCCTGTTAATTACAACTGAAAAAAAAAATCCTATACACAGTGATTTTCTTGTGTTTTGTTTGTTTGCTTGTTTGTTTTGCCTCCTGTATATTCTGGGTGGGGGTGCTGGAGAATCCTCCAAACTAGAAATTTCAGTGGATGGAGCTGGAAAAAGCCCCATTTTTATTATATCTACCCTATCACAAGTGAGCATAATGAAAAATGTTTCACCACTTCTCCCCTCAGGTGTCACAGTTGTAGAGGACGAGCAGATAGCCATGTCCTCCATACCTGCCCTGCCCCTACCTCTCCCAACTGGTGTTACAACTGCAGAGACTTCGGGCAAAGCCTTGTTCACCATCGCCACACTGCAGTAATGAGGCAGTTCCCATTTCCCTCCGCTAGAGTAGAAGGAGGGTTGTGAAGAGGAGGGAGCTAGATAAAGGGACTTTTAGAATCTATGTTTGAAACCCTGGGCAGACCTCTGAATATCCCATGCATGAAACCTATCAGAATCAATATAGAAAAAGGTTTGAGAACTGAACTTAGGTATGATATACCACCCAGGCTTCAGACTGGCCTCTGGGTAGTCCACAAGTGGAACAGGACAAAAGAGCACTGAAAAGCCATTAACAGTTAAATTGACATTTGAGCCACAGCTCATAAACGTGAGGTAGGAGTCCAAACAGTTTGACTGCCTACTAAAATAGATAATTTAAATAGAAAGCAGAGTATGATAATATTATGATAATATGATAATATTCATCATCATACCAAGAGCCAGGAAAATCGTAATTCAAATGACAAAGGATAATCAGCAGACACCACACTGAGATGGCACAGCTGTTGGAACAACCTGACAAGGATTTTAAAGAAGCTATAATAATGAAAATGCTCCAATAAGCAATTACAGACTTGAAACAAGTAAAAAAATAGAAAGCCTCAGTAAAGAAATAGAGGATACATGGAAAAACCAAATAGGAATTTTAGAACTGAGAAAATATAATAACCTCAGTGAAAAAAACGGACTCATAGTAGAATAGCTATAACAGAAGAAAGAATCACTGCACTTGACGTTAGATCAATGGAAATTATCCACTCCAGCAACAGAGAGAATAAAGATTTTTTAAAAAGTAAACAGGGCCTCAGGGATCTGTGGGGCAATAACAATTTTTTTTTTTTTATGTTTGTATCTTTGGAGTCTCAGAGAGAATTAAGAGTGAAGAATGGACGAAGTGGTTGAAAACTTCCTAAATCTGGCAAACCAACATATTCATCAAGTTGAGCAAACTCCTAAAGGGAAAAACCCAAAGTAATCCATTCCCAGACACTTTATAAGTAATTTGCTGAAAACTAAAGACAAAGAAAAAATTCTTTAAAGCAGCCAGAGCAAAGCAGTTCATTACCTGCAATGCATCTGAATCAGAAAACATGGAGGCCAGAAAGAAGTAGTAAGACATATTTAAAGTGCCAAAAGTAAAGAACTATCAACCCAGAATTCTTCGTCCAGTGAAAATATGAGATGAAATTAAGACATTTTCAGAGGAAGGAAAACTAAGAGAGTTTTTTGCCAGCAGACTTGCTGTAAAAAAGGAAATTCTTCAGACAGACAGCAAGTGATGACAGAAGGAAATATGGACTATCAGGAATGAAAAAAGTACAAATGAAAGAGTAGATACAGGGTAACTGACTAGTTTCCTTCCCTTAAGTTTTTTAAATGGATGGATGGTAAAAAGCAAAATTTATAATATTGTCTGATATAGTTTCAGTGTAATTTTTTTTCATTCTCAGTTTTTCCTGAGATATAAAGGTAATTTTTAAGACAAAAGGGGAGAGAGTAAACAGACCTGAAAGTTATAGCAAGGTTTCTACATTCCACTTGAAACAGTAAAATGTTGGTATGAGTAAATTGTAATAAACCGTGTGTATATAAATTGTAACCCCCAGAGCAGCCATTTAAAATACTCTGTGACGGTATGTACTTACAAAAAAATAAAACACTATAGCCGAACCAAAATTTAATACTAAATGCAGTTCAAATCATGCACAGGAAAGCAGGAATAGGTGTTGGATTTGGTCAAATGCTTTTTCTTCATTAACTGGTGTGATCATGTAGTTCTTCTTTAAACTGTTAACGTGATTACATTGAATGAATTTTGAATACTTAGCCAGTTTTGCTTTTCTGGAATAACCCTACTCGGTCATGATATATATATATATTAAAATGATAAAAAATATGTTGACATATGATAAAAAAAATGTTGACAGAATCCAACATCCATTCATGATGAAACACTCTGCAGACTAGGAATAGAAAGGACATTCTTCAATCTGTTAAAAAAGCATCTTCAGGTAACAACCTACAGGTAATATCACACTTAATGGTGAGAGACTATTTCCATAGGCTTTTCCCCTAAAATTGGGAATGAGGCAAGGGTGTCTGCTCTTACCACTCCTGTTCAACATAGTAATGGAAGTTCTGTGCAGGGCAGTAAGGCAAGACATACATACTAGGAAGAAAGAAAATTGTTTGTATTTGCAAATGACATGATTGTCTGCATAGAAAAGTCCCAAATAATCTACCAAAAAACAACAACCACACGATAATAAAACTCTTAGGGCTTCCCTGGTGGTGCAGTGGTTGACAGTCCACCTGCAGGGGACACAGGTTCGTGCCCTGGTCCGGGAAGACCCACACGCTGTGGAGCGGCTGGGCCCGTGAGCCATGGCCGCTGAGCCTGCGCGTCCGGAGCCTGTGCTCCGCAACGGGAGAGGCCACAACAGTGAGAGGCCCGTGTACCGCAAAACAGACAAACAAACAAAAAACTCCTAGAACATTTAAGTGAATTTAGCAAAGTCACAGGATATATGGTCAGCACACAAAAATTAATCATACTTCTACATCTCAGCAAGAAACAATTAGAAACCAAAATTTTATGCCATCATGCCATTTACACTTATTCGTAAAAATGAAAAAGCAATACTTAAAATACTTGTGTAATGCTGATGAAGGAAGACCTAAATGAATGAGTGGACATATTGTGTTCATGGGTTGGAAGACTAAGCGTAGCAAAGCTGCCAGTTCTTCCCAATTTGATCCATAGGCTTAGCACAGTTCCCATCAGAACTCTAGCAAGTCTTTTTCTTCTTGTATGTATAGACAAATTGATGTCAAAATTTAAATAGAAAGGCAAAATAGCTAAAATAGGTAAAGCAATTTTGAGAAAGAAGAATAAAGTTAGAGGAATCACACTTTCTACCTTTAAGACTTACAAGTAGAGCTAACATAATCAAGATAGTGTATGGTGTTGGAGGAAGGTTAGACATTTAGATCAGTGGAACAGAACAGAGTCTAAAATAAACCCACATAGGCACGCTAACTTCCTTTTTTTCCATTGAGGTGAAATTTACATAACATCAAATTAACCATCTTAAAGTGAACAATTCGGTGGCACTCAGTGCATTCACAAGGTTATGCAAGCGCTGCCTCTATCCAGTCCCCAAATATTTCATCAACTCAAAAGAAAACTCCATACCCGTTAAGCATTGGTTCTCCATTCCCGCATTTTCCCCTTCCCCCAGCCCCTGGAAACCACCAATATGCATTCTCTATGGATTTTCCTATTCTGAATATTTCATGTAAATGGAATCATACAACATGTGACCTTTTCTGTCTGGCTTCTTTCACTTGGCATAATATTTTCAAGTTTCATACATGTTGTAGCTTGTGTTAGTACTTCATTCCTTTTTATGGCTGAATAACATTCCATTGTATAGGTATACCAATATTTGTCCATTCATTCACTGATGGACATTTGAGCTGTTTCTGCCTTTTGCTATTTGAGCACTGCTATGATATGCCTCTACATGTATTTGTTTGAGTATCAGTTTTCAGTTCTTTTGAGTATATACCTATGAGTGGGCAATTGATTTTTAAGAGAGGTACAAAAGCAATCCAATGGAGGAAGCATAGTCTTTTCAATACATAATGTTGGAATCATTGGACATCTCATAAGCAAAAAATGAACCTTGACCTAAACCTCAGACTTTACTTAAAATTTAACTCAAAATGGATAGTAAATCTGACAGATAAAATAAATGTGACATGTAAAACTATAAAGCTTTCTATATGTAAAACTATAAAGAAAATCTTTGGAATAAATCTTTGTGACTTAGGCTAAAAGTTCTGAAATGTGACACCAAAAGAATGGTTCATAAAAGAAAAAAAGGTAAATTGGACTTTTATCAAAATTAAAAACTTTTGATCTGAGAATGTTACCCTGTTAAAGAAGATGAAAAGACAGGCCATAGGCTGGGAGAAAGTCTTTGCAAATCACACATCCAAGAAAGGTCCTGTATCCAGAATGTATTAAGAACTCTCTAATCTCAACAGTAAGAAACAATCCAGTCAAAAAATGGGTAAAAGTTTTGAATAGACAACTTTACCAAAGGGTAAATATGGATAACAAATAAGCACACGAAAAGATGTTCAAAATCATAAACTATTAGGGGAATGCAACTTAAAAACATAATGAGATACCACTACACACCTATCAGAATGGCTAAAGTAATGCTGAGCAACCAGCTCTCTCATAGATTCTTCATGGGAATATAAAATGGTGCAGCCATTCTGGGAAATAGTTTGGCAGTTTGCTATAAAGTTAAACATGTCCTTACCGTGTGATTCAGCAGTTATACTGCTGTATTCTCATCCTAGAGAAATGAAAACTCATGTCCACACAAAAATCTGTACACTCACGTACATGACAACTTAATTTGTAATAATCAAAACCTGAAAACAACCCAAATGTCCTTCAATGGGTGAATTAACTGTGGTACTTCCACATAGCAGAATACTACCCAGCAATAAGAAGGAATGCACTATTGATACACACAGTAACTTGGATGGATCTTAAGAGCATTATGCCAAGTGATAAAAGAGATCATTGGTTCTGGAGAACAGAGATCACTGGTTCCCTGGGATTAAGGTTTGGGGAAGGGTGTGACTCTAAAGGGGATGGTGTATGAGAATTTCTTTGTTTTGATGCAGCAGTTTATATCCTGATTATGGTAATGGTTACATGAGTCTCTACATGTTTTGATAGTACTATACCAAAAAAAAAATGAGTGCATATAAAACCTGGTGAATCCAAATAAGGTCTATATTATAGTTAATAATGTTGTGTAATGTCTATTTCCTGATGTTGATAATGTACTGTGGTTAAGTAAGATGTTCTCATTGGGGAAAGCTGTGTGAAAGGTACACAGTAGCTCTACTGTTTTTGCCATTTATTAAGGGTCTTAAGTTATTTACAAATAAACAGCAAAAAAATGCAGAGTCTAAGATTTTCAAAAGTAAAGAAAATAACATGAATTGGTTAGAGCAGTGTTAAACTGAGGCAGTGAGAAAAGTGATCTTAACAGGTTGGGTTTTTTAAATCGAAATAATAATAACCAGGGATTCCAAAGAAATTTCTGCTCTGCTAATAGTGGATTCTCAGTGCATGGCTAGCTGCATGGAGAAGTGGAGCAAAGCCTCTCTCCAGGAGAAAAAGTAGCAAGATTTGACATCTGGGTTAATTATTGTTGATGGTTTGATTTAAAAGCCAGTGAGTAGACAAGTGCTATCAGTACCATTTCTACCTTGAAGAATGACATTTTGCAGAATGGAAGAGCTGGCAAAACCGTGTAAGTTATTTTGACTTTTATTTAAGACAAAAAACAAAGCACCTGCAGCAGCCTTTGCACAAGAACAAAGTTCCAGCCAGTGTTTCTCTTCTGTGTCTGCTATCTACTTTATTTTTGAATCCTGTATAAGGCAGAGTTAACCATTCTGGAGCTTGCTTTTACTTTTCTCCTTCTTTCACCTTCTCCCCTGTTCTTCCGCTGCCCACCCCCACCCCCTCCTCCTCTTCCCTCTTCCCTCTTTCCTCTCTCTCTTCTCTCTTCTGGCTTTCCCTCCCTTCTTCTCCTTTCCTCCTCCCTCTTTCCCATACTACTACTTCCTCCCCCCTTTTCCTCTCTCCCTCTTTGTTTTTTTAAGAGAGTGTCTGCCTGCCATAGCATGCCTGTATTTTGGTTTTGAGGAGAGAACCCCATGAATCCTGTTAAGTAAAAAAATGATGGTGGGTGGAGGGCCTTTCTGGAATTCAACCTTAATTTTGTAAGCATGCTATTTTCAACCTGACCAGTTCAGCTGGTTCTGAGACCTGGGAATCAGGCTATAAACTTAGGGAGAACTGTTGAAGGTGCTTGAGGAGATAGGTCTTCTATGCATTTATGTAGGATTGGCAGAATCTGGCTCCTCAGGTAACTTAACTTTTCTTCTCTAGCCTTGGAGGGAGTTGTGTTTACATTAGATTTTGAGTGAGAGAATTAAACTTGGATGCATCTCATTCTTTGTCTGCCTTCCCTTTGTGGCCCCTATGGAAGCAGACAGTATTACCAAGGTTGCTCTGATGTACTTGAACCTGAGGTAGAGGTTTTTTAGAGACTACCTGGAACACCCAGAGATGACAGAATACTGTCTCAAAGACCATTAGTAGAAGAAATTCCCCACATGCTTTCAACTGGATCTGTAGGATTTCTTTTAAAAAATGGCTTCCAGACATTCAGTAGAGACTTCTAGACAAAGAGCAGAAGTTTAAAAAATGCATTTAAAGTAAGCCAATTAATTGGCTTTACTTACCAAGAAGATGCTTGCCTCTTCTATAACTGTATAATAACTATCTACCTTTTGCTTCAATCCGTCAGGATAATAGCCTGTAAACTATGTATCTTGATATCTTTTCTCCATTAAGTTTATACTCTTGAAGTTTTATGAAATACCCCAGGGAAATTGATTTCCTGAAGCACTGGGTGGCCTACTTGTGGGTCAGCTATTGTGTTGTTCTTACTACTTAAAGCAGATTGTTCTTTGCCAGAGGGGTGGAAAGCACCCCTCTGAAACTGCCTTTAACTTTGCTATGAAAATATTCTTG
The DNA here is from genome assembly GCF_039906515.1 of Pseudorca crassidens. Classification (NCBI taxonomy): domain Eukaryota; kingdom Metazoa; phylum Chordata; class Mammalia; order Artiodactyla; family Delphinidae; genus Pseudorca; species Pseudorca crassidens. The sequence continues at coordinate 36,620,885 of NC_090296.1, read as the reverse complement.
TTTAATATGTTAAGAGACAGTGATTTCCGGTCTTGGCTTTTAAAAATGAGAATGCTTTTTAACTTTCTCTTTCATGGTTAACTATGCCCAGAGTCTTTATTTTAATTACCACTGTGTAGTACTTCAGTTCTTTTGTTTGCTTCATTACATATTCTGCTTTGGTTTTGAAAATAATTTTAGAGAAATAAAATCAAATTGTTTCCAATACAATGAAGTGCTTTCACCACGCTATTAATGAATCTTTTCCTCATTATTGAGAAGCTAGATGCTGCAAATCTTTTTAAAGCTAGATGTTGCAAATCTTTTTAAACAAGCAAATTAAAAACTGTTTAGTCTTATGATTAGAGCAGACAAAGAGCAGAATAAAATTTAACTTACCTGGCTCATTCCTTTAGTGATCTTTCTTTATCGGAAATAGGAGCTATCTGTGGTTTAACTCCTCCCTATAGAAGGAATGTTATTAGAGAGGAGCTGGAAGGATCCCCAGGGTTCTGATTCTTAATCCTTAAATGTAAGACCTAAAACTCTAAAACTACTAGAAGAAAACAAAGGGGGAAAGCTCCTTGACATTTGATTTTTTTAGCTATGACACCAAAAGCACAAGCAACAACAATAAAAAATCAACAAGTGGGGGCTTCCCTAGTGGCGCAGTGGTTGGCAGTCCACCTGCCGATGCAGGGGACGCAGGTTCATGCCCCGGTCTGGGAAGATCCCACATGCCGCAGAGTGGCTGGGCCCGTGAGCCATGGCTGCTGAGCCTGCATGTCCGGAGCCTGTGCTCCGCAAGGGAAGAGGTCACAACAGTGAGAGGTCCGTGTACCGCAAAAAAAAAAAAAAAAAAAAAAATCAACAAGTGGAACTAGATCAAACTGAAAAGCTTCTGTACAGCAAACGAAACAACAAAATCAAAAGGCAGTCTATGGAATGGGAGAAAATATTTGTAAACTAGATGTCTGGTAAGGGGTTAACATCCAAAATGTGTAAGGAATTCAACTCAATAGCAAAAAACCAAATAACCTGATCATATTATGGGCTGAAAACCTAAACTGACATTTCTCAAAAGACATACAGAGGGTCAACAAGTATATGCATAGGTGCTCAACATCACTAATCATTAGGGAAATGCAAATCAAAACTACAAAGAGACATATCACCTTATAATTGTTAGAATGGCTATTATCAAAAAAGGTAAAAGATAATAAGTGTTGTGGAGGTTGTGGAAAAAGGGAAACCTTTGTCCCCATTCCTGTTGGTGGAAATGTAAATTGGTATGGCCATTATGGAAAACAATATAGAGGTTCCTCAAAACAATTAAAAATAGAACTACCATATGATTCCAGCAATCCCACTTTTGAGTATGTTATCTGAAGGAGATGAAATCAGTATCTCAAAGAGATATCTGCACCCGCATGTTCATTGCAGCATTATTCAGTATAGCCAAGATATGGAAACAACTTATGGTTCTATCAGTGGATGAATGGATAAAGAAAATGTGTGTGTGTGTGTGTGTGTGTGTGTGTGTACAAACAGCAATGGAATGTTATTCGGCCATAACAAAAGAGAAAATCCTGCTATTTACAACAACATGGATGAGCCTGGAGGACATTATGGTACATGAAATAAGACACAAAAAAGACAAATACTGCATGATCTCACTTATATGTGCAATCTAAAAAATTTATAAAAGCAGAGAGCAGAACAGTAGTTATCAGGGTCAGGAAGGTGGGGGAAAGGGGGAGATGTTGATCAAATGGTACGAAGGTTCAGTTATGTGGGTTGAATAAGTTCTAGAGAACTAATGTGCAGCATGGTGACTGTTGTTATTAATACTGTATTGTATACTTGAAATTTGCTAAGAGAGTTGATCTTAACTGTTCTCCCCACCAAAAAATAAATCGTAACTGTGTGAGGTGATAGATATGTTAATTAGCTCGATGGTGGTGATCATTTCAGTGTTTACATATTTTTAAACATCATGCCGTACACCTTAAATATAATCAATTTTTATTTGTCAAGGATACATCCATAAATCTGGGGAAACAATGACCAGGTAAGTGCTCTGAGCCTGTGTTTCTTGCTGCATCTTGTATTGAAGACATCATGGGTGGGGGGCGGATAAGAGCACTGGGCGATGGATTAAGAGACCTGAATTCTAAATTTTGGCTTGCCACCAATTAGTGTATTTTTGTGACAATGGATTTGACATCACCTTTGTCTCTGTACATGCAGTTCTTCTGAACTAATTGTTATTGAGCATTTTTTCTTTGCAAGAGACGCCTGGAGATATTATATCCAGTTTATATTGACTAAATGCTTTCTATTTGTTGTTGATTTAGGCTTTTTCTGCAGTGTTTTGGTCTGTAGTAACTGGGCAGATAAGTGAGGGAAATTACATTGCGGCTGGAAAATTTTCCTCTGAAGAGGCTTTAATTTGTATGGAAAATCTAGATAGTCCTGGCAAAAGGCTTTATCTGTGATTTAATTTAAAAGCCATGGAATCAGTACTATATTTTGTAATATTATATCATTAATTCACAATTACTACTAATTTACTAAGTGAAGGAAGTAGAAACCTCTAAATCCTAGCAGTGCCTAAGTAATATAATAATGCTGTGGTTTACTAGTTGATTCCAAATTATTCTTTTTTAGCAAAGTAGAAATTAAACTGGCTTCCTTATTTGAAATATATCCAAGAGAGACTATTTTCATATTTGTAACCAAAGTAAAATAGATATTTTAGCATTTTGATGGTGCCTTTAGCGAATTAGTAATCATTTAGGTTTAAGAGCTGCTGCTTCCTTTAATATACTGTGTTAGTTAGAGGAATATTGATTTAAATATACTTCCCAATGTTGACTTACAGGACAGTGAGAGCAAGTATAGTTTTCAGTTCTGTTGAGATAGGGTCATTCTTGGAAACTAACAGCATCATAAGAAATGCCTCAGATAGTGTTAAATTTTTTTTAAAGAGCTGAACAAAAGGAAACTGAATACAGAAGAACCCCATTTTATCTTAAGTCCTTGTTTCTTATATGTCCTATGGTGACAGCTTTGCTGCAGAATTATAACTGTAAAAATGTTACATAACATTGTTAGCTTACAAGGGCCCATGATTGGGCCACCTTGTAGCACTAAATGCAAAAAAGTAGTTCATTTATCCAGTGTGAAGTAATGTCTCTTGAGATTATGAGGATAAATGAGAAGTATGTTTGAATTAGTTTTGAGCATATAGCATGTATTTTAGCCTCATAGTGTCTCTGAGATGGAAGGATGGGTGAGCAGGAAGAGGTTATGGAGGGAGGTAATTTTTATCTCAATTGTAAATTACCAAATTGAAGCAGAATCACACAATTGAATTCATAACAGAGCTTGAATTAGAAAAAAAATTGTATCTTAAACCTCTGCAGTTCTTCAACTAGAACACATTGTCTTAAGTAATTTTGACAAATTTGCCTCCTATTCTAAAGCTTAAATAACATCATCATCGAAAGAAGCAAGAATGCATGTGCCTATTGATGAGTCTGACTTTAAGAAGGCCCTGTATACAAAAATCCGACGTTATAAATATAATATGTAGAGTTTATAAAGTAATTTTACCTTGCCCTTCACAATTATTCTTTGCAATATAGGCCTCCATTGAATAATGGAAAAAGTACATTTACTTAGCGTTTCATAAACACGATAAATTATATCTTAAAGATTTATTTTAAATGCAGTTTTATTCATAGCCCTTTCCAGTCCAGCTGAAAGTGACTTTTTTTTCCTCTTCCATTCCTAAATTCCTTGTTTACCATGGTCTTAAAACATTTAAATTGTCTATTGTAGTTATTTACGTATATAATTTCTTATTCTATTGGATTGTCATCTCCCAAGTTTCCTTGTATAAGTTAAGTGCTTAATAAATATTTATTAAATGAACAAACGTTCGCCTATACTTGATCAGTGAGTGATACTCAAGGCAGAAGGACGGAGAAGTAGGACGCTCTCCCAGGGGACTTACGGGGTAGCATTTTCAATCTGTATTTCCCCATCTCCCACTCACGAATAAGAAGTGCTTCCTAGTGAGCCTAAATCTGCTTGGAGTGTATCATATTTCAGGGGTGTGTGTGTGTGTGTGTGTGTCTGAGAGAGAGAGAGAGATGAGTGGAGGGAGTACCATAAGACGGGAGGGAGGGGAAAGAGATAAAGCAATATAACAGAACAAAACTATCTGCCTGCATTTTGGCGTTACTGGTAGAGAAATATACAAGAGAGTGATTAGGCACACAAGAAGCAAATGAAAAACAGATTTTATCATCAGAAACAGCTACCCTGTTAAAGAGATAACATGATTAAAGTAAAGCTTCTTTTAGTAATGAGGCCCTTCTCTATATTATTGCTTATGGATGAGACAAATCTTCAAGCTTTTTGCAGACATCAACAGAAAAGTATAAAACCAGGATCAGTGGTAATTGACAAATCTATTTGGTAAGAAATTTGAGGATTATATATATGCATGTATGTATGTATAACAATGGCTCTGTTTCCCTTTTATAGACTCCCATAAATCTCTTACTTGTTGCTGCTTCATAACAGTGGCGGATAACAAAAACTTAGGTCAGATAAGGGATTTTCTGTAAGGTTCCTTTCCATCAGAGTAAATCCCTATCCATCTGAGTTGTTGCTTTGTTTACCTTTTATATATCTGCTTGTTTTTTCTAGATCTTTGTTCTGATGAGCCTAATCTTGTGTTAGAAACACATACACTTTTTCTGTTTCTCGCTGTCTCTCTCCTATTTCTGAATCTTTTATGAGCAAGATCCTTTGAATTTTGCAGACTTTTAACTATTATTTCAGTACGAAATCGGGCTGTGGCACTGAGCTTTTTCAGTGTTTTGTTTAACTGTTATCATTCCAAACAGCCATTCATTTTCTCTTATCACTTCCTGCCTTAGACTCTTCCATTGGTTACCTTGTCTATGTAGAACTTTCTCATTCCAGAACCATACATAATAGATTTTTTCCCCTTTCTCTGTGTTATCAATACATAACAGAAAGATTTAATATATTCTCTCTTCAGCTTACTTTGAGACACATTAAGACTCTTGAATTACGCTTCATATCATAAATTACCCTCTTCTTTCTCTTAGGCCTCAGTTCTTGTGCTCGAAACACTGGGTTCTAATTAAACTCTTAAGAAACACAGTAGATGTATTTTTTTTTTTTCATGCAGATGTGTCTTCTTTTAAGTAAAAAATCTACAGTTTGAAAACTTAAAGTTCATCTGTTTCAGTTATTATGTTCCTTTACTCTTTTTCCTTTAAAAAATGTGAAGACTAATATAAGATATAATAATACGGGAAACTGGTTGTGAGGTATATGGGATCTCTGTACTAGCTCTGCAATAATTCTGTACATCTAAAAGCAGCTGTAAAAGGAAATGTTTATTGAAAAATATATGAAGGACATTTTCATTCATATGAATTTTAGAGATATTCAAAGTGCTGTATTTCTTACAGTTCATGAAAAATCTGACAAATGTCGATATTCTTTTCTCTCTGAACTATTGAATTAATAATAAAGCTTTGAATATTCTTTATTCCCAGATCCTTGTATAATATTAGAAGAAAGTAAATGATAAATTGGTCTCCCAACATTCACATCCCCTCTGTTCTTCTTAACTCTTTTGTGGCTGTAGCACCTGAGTGGTGATCTTTATTGCCTTAGGAGCCTGCCATGAGTTCAAAGTCTCAAGTGAAGAGAATTCAGCAACTCTAGTACTTGATTGAGGAAACAGTATTGACCACGTCTTGCTGAATTTTATCCGGGCTCTCTTGGGTTCATAAGGGCTCTAACTCTTCAGAAGGCTCTTGATGGTATAGGTTCTGCTTTGATCTGAAAGGACCAGCCTGCAGTGGCACGCCTGAGTATGAAAGATACTTCTTCTGAAAGTAACGGTGTGTGGCATTTTCGTTTTGCTGCGTTTCTTTCAGAATCATTTTATAACCTTACCATCCTAGCTTTTGTTTCTAGGGCTCTACTTTACGGAGCAGATGATATCCCTAGAAAATAGTTGTAGATTTGTGGCTTGGCAACTGCTTTATTAAAGCCTCATATAAATTGAGAACTGATTACCTTGCTTCTTGCTATGTGGAAGAAAAGATTCTGTTCCTGAAGGTACCCATCCTTTCTCTTCCCTTGCAGACAGAACAGCTTGCAAAATTTCTCAGGCTAAGGAGTCCTTGTCAAAACAAATTTTTATTTGAAGAACTAAGATGCCTAGGGATATTTAGCAACAGCCCATACAAATTACAGTGGAATGGAAACTTTAGAATGGGAAAAAAGAATTTTTCACGTTTGCTTAACCCCATTGCACCCACTGTTAGATAATATTAAATGTTTTAACCACTTGCTATTCATCTTATAGCAAAACATGTAAATAGAAAAATGGATCTCCTGATTAAACATTGGCGTAGCACATTCTCAATACATCCAATATAAAACATGCTCTACATTTTATTTTAAAAATTACTGGTATCATCAATATTGGTTTTGTGAAAAAGTCCCATGACTGATATTTTTTAATTGTTGAACTCAGATATCCTTTTACTCAGTGGCTTTACTTCCATAATGAAGAAGTACATTTTGTTGGTGACATCTCGAATTCTGGAATAGTTGGAATTATTAGTTAAATTATAGTTTTTCTTTTAAGATGATTTGTTTCATCCGTGAAGGTAATAATCTCAATGCTGAACTGCACCTGGAATAAGCGAACTATTTTGCTTTTTTTATAAAGATTTCAGTGTGTGCAACTCTGAGTTCAGAGAAGATCATACTTGCATGTTCTGAGTGATAGAGAAGTGAAAGAATATTTTTTAAAATGTAACTGCTTAATTCCATGTTTGTTTAGTGATGTTTCCAAAGTAACTGGTGTTTTTCACTGCCATCTCCGTAAGTATGCACATAAAATCTTCAGTGGATTCTTTGAAATATAATTTAAAGCTGAATTCCTTGCTTAATTAATAAGATATACTGGATTAGTCCTGGCTTATTATATGATTTTTGACATTTGTCACCTATAAAGAGAAGTTAACCTCTCAGTACAGCTAATCTTCACCTTTGTTTCTCTTCCTTACTGACAGAATCCCAAGGACTGCAGCAAAGCCAAGAAACTAGTGTGTAATATCAACAAAGGCTGTGGCTATGGCTGTCAGCTCCATCACGTGGTCTACTGCTTCATGATTGCATATGGCACCCAGCGAACACTCATCTTGGAATCTCACAATTGGCGCTATGCTACTGGGGGATGGGAAACTGTGTTTAGACCTGTAAGTGAGACCTGCACAGACAGATCTGGCATCTCCACTGGACACTGGTCAGGTAAGAAGCCTGTGTAGTTTGTCATCTCTCTGTGTTGAACCACTGCATAACCAAGTTATCAGATTCCTACGTACAACCTTATGGCTTACAGTCGTCTTTTTCTGTGCATCCAGTGAGTGCTATACATTATCCAGATAAAATCTGGAATAATAATTTTTATTCACAAAATGTTTCATGGTCAATTTCTTCCTTCTTTTTTTTTTTTTTTTTTTTTATTGCTGTGCCACGCAGCATGTTGGGATTTTAGTTCCCCGACCAGGGATCAAATCCATGCCCCCTGCAGTGAAAGTGCAAAGTCCTAACCATTGGACCACCAGGGAATTCCCTCATGATAATTTCATTTCTGATGTTCATTTTTATCTGGATCTAGCAAAATCACTAAGTTTTTTCAAGGAACATAATTTACTCTTTTAATGATTATGATGATGATATACTTCCACTTTTTTGGGTGCTTTCACATTATTTTACTCATTTGATCCTCCAAATTATCCTTTAAGGTAGACTGGTGGTTCTCAAATGTCAGCATGTGTGAGAATCACCTTGAGTCAGAAAATAGTATTTTCTGATTCAATAGGCCTGGGGTGGGGCCTGATACTTGCATTTCTGACAAAGTTTCCAGGTCCAGGGACCACACTATGAGAACTACTTAGGCAGACAGTGCAGGTACCTTTATCTCCATTTTACAATTGAGGACAATGAAGCCTAATTTGTTCATGTGATTTTAATTTTATTCAGGAAACATTTAATGAGGAATAATGTGATTAAGGTACCATGCTAGGCCTGAGAAGAGATACAAAGATTAGCAAGAAATTTCTCTTCTCTCCAAGGACTTGGTGAAACAGGGAATAGAGTATAGATAGAGTTTCTTACTGCTAGTCTCTTCTTTCTACAACGACAATCTTTAAACAAGGTCCCAAGTTGGGCTACCTTTGTTAAAATCTTTGCTGTATCATTTTGTAATCTTGGGCAAGTTACTTAACCTAGGCCTTCATTTCCTCATCAGTAAAATGAAAAGTAATAATTTACTTACCTCTTTGAGGTAAATGAACTAATATGTATAGTGCACTTAGCACAGTACCTGATATATGAGCTCTAGTAATTGTTAGCTATCTTTAGTAGCCCTTATTCATTGAGTGCCGACAGTGTGGCAGATACTGAACTAAGTGACCAGGTGAAATGCTAAGTAAGTCAGTACACTATCTCTGCACTCACTTCTTGTGAGAAGTCCAGTATTTTTCAAAATGCTGAGGCATTTCAGTTAATGTAATTTCTTATGGAGCTGAGCACCTTTTGTCACAAGTTAAAACCCTAGATGTGCAATGGAGAGCTATGTCATTGGCAAAGTAAGTAACTTTAGTTCCTTTGTTTCTTTTTGCCTTCTTTGGAAAATACAGGTAATACTTGACTTCACAGAAGTGTCAAGAAAGTCAATTGGGTAATTTCTATAAAATGCTTTAAGTTGCTCTATAAAATGTGCTATATGGATTTAAAGTATTATCTTGTGATATGAGTTTTGTTTTCCGTAGGATTATTTAGGAACCTTATTCGGTATATCAACATATGTCTTTCTTTGTAGCTCACTTCAAATTTTAAAGTGAACCTCTTCATCTAGAACCTACCTGAGTTTTAGTTTTGAGGTTACCTCTTCCATTGACTGGTCTGTATTTTATAGCTGGTACAGATTAGATGTCAAGGTTAGGAAGATACAGGAAAAGCAACTCTGTTAGTCTCACTGTGGCTAACTTTTTCATTTTGTGAACTTAGTTCAGTTTCAAGTTTCTTTGATTGTGGAAGCATATAGCCAGCGTAGGACAAAGTTCTTATGTTTCACTGTTTCTAGGGAGAGGCAGCTTTCTGAGTAGCAGTCAGTTAATAAAAAAGTAAAAGGTTAGCCTTACTAGACTTGTCAAATTCAGTGTGTAGGTTGGCCATGCCTATATGTTACAAATAGGTACTTGGTTTGTTTGATTGTAAGCCTTCCTCATACATCTTGTAGTCTGTAGTGGCAACTACAGAACATGAAGATTAACAATGGCTTGAATTTGAAGCATTCAGAATTTCTTGACATTACAATTAAACAGGTTCTAGAAATTATCCTTCCTTTATTTATATGGAATCTTGAGGCCTGGTAGATACTAAGTGGCTTTTCCAGGATCACACAGCTTACAAATGACAGAATTCTGGTTAGTACATTCACTCTACCTACATCCAGTCTAAGTCTTTCCTAGTAAGCTCATGTCAAACACCTTACTTAGCAGAATAACGATTAGAAACTGTCCTGAATGTTTGGGAACTAAATAAGATGATGAATTTAATATCTCTGTCCTCTTTCCTCCCCCTATTCTGTAACTTTTTCCAAATCTTTCATATAATTTTAGATACTGAAGAGTTACCAATGGTATTTTCTTCTTAGTCATTTGCCGTCCTTGATCAAAGAAATCATTTTATCATGGCAGCATAGAATTATAATTTTAATTAAATAGATACTTCCTTTATAACTGCAGGTATTATATAAAATCATATGTTTTTCTCCATGCTAATGAATTAAACTGTGCCTATTGGACACCTTTAGTTAATTAAACTAGCAGTTATTTTCAGTATTCTTGCAGAACTCATTATAACTAAAATAATTTAGATGCTAATCTTATATCTAAAAGAAGGAAGAAGTTTATGTTTGAACTTAGAATACTTTCATTTTTATGAGAAGTATGGTTGCCATCCACTTCTGTATCTGTTTATGTATATTATCTATATGTGTACCTTTTGGAGAAACTAACCTATTTCTAGAATCAGAGGAATCATAATGAAATTTCATAACATTAATCCTTCAGTTAGCCATAAATCAACTAAATCTGTTATTGTTCTGACTCGTACAAAGAACCTTGGGATATTTCCCTTGGCACCACTGCCATGAGATTATTATTGTTCATACACACTTGACATGATGTGCTTACAGGTGGAAGTTAGTGATTTCTGTTCAAATCTGTCACCAGTACAGGAATTAGTATGCACATTTGATCATCTGAATAGCCAAATCATGCCTTGGTGTAAGTTGAGTTCCTTTTTTCTCCTTCATTTTTTTATATTTGTGTATGAAACCGTATCCTTTGTAGTATAATTTGGTTTAGTGAAGCAGAATATTAGAAATTATGCTTCCAGTTAGTAATAACGTTTCCCTGTCACCTGTAGATGTCCTGTCTGTTCTAAAGTTGTTGATAAAATGGTCAGTTATTCTTCTGTATCGCAAAATGTTTCCTAAACCTGAACTAACTACATGTTCATAGACCCGATTCTTCCAACTAGATTCCTTATGATAATTCAGAATGGGAATATTGGTATTTAATAGTTTGAAGTATCTTTCAACAAAAATTGATTTGTTTTTAAAAGTATTTTGACTGTTTTAGGCTATGTATGGCGACCAGCTTCCAAGATGCTTTTCTAGTTGCTAGAAAAATACTCTTGAATAAATGATTTAGCAATAGGGCACCTCAGCTATTTAAACTCAGTTCTCCACTATTTTTTCCATTCTAAAAATTGCACATTTATTCAGATTAGCAGTTAAACCATTTGAGTGTTTGCATTTCCTTCTCTTGTATTTGATTGTCATAAATTGAACTGAATTACTTAATTTGATAAATCTAATTGAAAAGCTTTCTTTTAAATGAAAATAATGACTAGTAAGAAACTGTTTGTAAATACGATAAAATTTAATGCCCTAGAGGTGTCTGATTTAAGTGCATGTTTAAGTAGATTGCCACTTGCTGTATTTAATTACCTAAACTGGATGGTTACCTTCTCTCCATACCTCATTTGAAAAAAAGGTTTTGGTCAAAGAGTTTTAGTTGGCATCCTTACATGGAGGCAACCTTAAACTAGAAGTAATTTAATAAAAGTACTTGCTATGTGCTAGGCACCATGCTGGACTACATGCTGTCAGGGGCAGCCTAGGGGGAAAGGTAGACAACTTGAATGAACAATTAAAATGTATTGTGTTATGGGTAAGTCCATAGTACTCTGAAGCACATATCTAACATGTATTTGGGATTCTTCTGGAGGAAGTGATTTTTAAGCTAAGACCCAAAGTATGGTGGGAGTCAGCCAGGTAGAGATATGATAGAAGAATTTTCTGTCATTGGGCACAACATGTGAAAAGAGGCAAGAGAACATCAAGTCATTGGGGAAACTAGAAATAGTTCGTTGTAAAGTTTGAATACTGAGAGACTTATGTTTCATTTTGAAAACACGTGTTACTTATAGGGTTTCCGTTTGGATGGTTGTATGATTGTGTTCCTCCCTAAAACCCAGGTTTTAATTCAGGTGTCAGAGCTCTTTGTTTTGCTTTTGCTTTGGAGATTGGGCAAAGTTAGAAGCCAGATTGCTTTCAGTTGGCTCTTGGTGTCATCTAGGAGCCATAACTCTTTAATTAGAAATTTCATTTTTAATATTTTTTAGCGTTCACTCAGTAAAGTTTTGAAAGCTGACAAATACCACAAACTCATATATACTCCAGAAAAAAAATTATATTTTTATTAACTGCCTAAAGCACTTCTGTAATGCTGTTTTTCCTGCATTTTATTTAAAATTTGGGTAATCTCCGTATGATAACAATTTTGCATTACCATTTTTTATAGAGAGAATAGGAAGGTAATTTAGTCTTCCACGTTTGTTGAGCAATTTTTTTCCAATTTTATTGAGATATAATTGACATATAAACATTGTATTAGTTTAAGGTATACAACATAATGATTTGGTATGTATATACTGCAAAAAGATTACTGTCATAAGTTAACATCCATCACCTCACATGGTTACAAACTATTTTCTTGTAATGAGAACTTTTTAAGATTTACTCTCTTAGTCACCTTCAAATATACAGTATCGTTAACTATAGTCACCATGCTGTATGTTACATACTCAGAGCTTATATGTCCTTTTATTGGAAGCCTGTACCTTTTGACCACCGTCACCCTTTTCCCCCCTACCTTCCCCACCCCCACCCCACCTCTTTTCACCTTTGGCAACCACCAATCTGTTCTCTGTTCCTATGAGTTTGTTTTTTTAGATTCCACATACAAGGGAGATCATACAGTGCATGTGTTTCTCTGACTGACTTACTTCACTTAGTGTAATATCCTCAAGGCCTAGACATGTGGTCGCAAATGGCAGGATTTCTTTCTTTCTCACGGCTGAATCATATTGCATTGTGTGTGTATATATATACTATTTTCTTTATCCTTTCATCCATCAGTGGATGCTTGAGTTGTTTCCATGTCTGGGTTATTGTAAATATGCTGCAGTGAACATGGGGGTGCAGATATCTCTTCAAGATAGTGATTTCATTTCCTTTGGGTATATTACTCAGAGATGGGATTGCTGGATCATATGTTAGTTCTATCGTTTAAGCAAATATCTCACTAAGGTCAAAAGGAAAATCTTTAACAAGCTGAACACAAATTAAATTATACTTTAACTTTTTCCTGTGAAACTAGTATTTGTAACATTTGCAAAACTACTCAGATGTCTATTGGAGTCATCTAAATAATCTAACAAGCTTGTATCCTTAATAATGGCCTATCTCAGATGGACTGATTGATAAACTAATAATATGGTTGATAATCTATAGACATACCTATTAGGATAGGCTATGGACACACTTCTATGTAGTATTTTTTACAGTAATAGTATTTTCAGCCTTTGGTGATTGATTAGTAGAAACATGAAATAAGTACACATAATATTTTAGATTTCTTGTGCTGCAAAAATGTCTTTATTTCTCTGTTTAGGTAATATGAGGAAGAGGAAAGGATACTGGTCTCTGAGTTACCCATGTCTGATCTTAGTTCTGTTGTTTTTAGCTTTCTGAACTTCAACAGTTAATTATAGCTTCTGAACCTCAGTTTCATCCTAAGAAAGCTCATGATACTCAGTACCTATCTCCCTATCCACTTTTATAGGGCTATAATCACAAGGGAAAATGATTAAGGGCTATAAAAGGTATTAAGATGATTTTCACATACAGTTTATTTTCACTGTCTATGTTTGGTCCCCAAATTTTAAAACAAAAACATAATAATAGAATACATTATTAGATTATAATCTGTAACAATAGAAAAGTTATCCTTTTTCTCTAAGATGAAAACTAGGCCTTTATAAGAGCGTCATAGACAGTTTTCCCTTTTAAAATCATAAAGTTACATGGAAAAATTGAAAGAGATCCAGAGAGGAGAAATAACTTCTGAGAATAACCTCTAAGTGCTAAAATCTCTGTGCTTAATAAACCTACCATTTAATCACAGTAAAATTAAATAACCTCTGAGAGTAACCTCTAAGTGCTAAAATATCTCTGTGCTTAATAAACCCACCGTTTAATCATAGTAAAATTCTGAACTAGTCAGAGAGTCTCTCTGCAGCTACCTTAATATTTTTTTCTATACCAACACACCTGAAATAGAAGGTATACTCCCACTTATAACAGTAGCTCACTATAGTTAGTGATTTTAAAACTGGCTGTGTTTGTGGGGAAGGGGTGGTGGTTCAGGGAGATTTGAAGACAGCATTGGTACCATGCGTAGATGAAAAGCTCGCTATCCCAGCTTCAAGATTCTAATAGGTCTCTCTGCCCTACACCTTACTCTTTTGAGAATTACTGACCTAAACACATATCACTGCAGGTACGTAAAGACTTTTATTTCAGCCTATATAAGACTCGTTTTGCTGTTCATGGTCCATAAAAGAAAGGAAGATTTTTGTTTCAGGAATGTAAAATACCAGTTAGAATATATGTGTATTGCAGAAGAACTCAAACTACCTTTCACTATGATATCGCCTTTATCTTCAGCTTCCCACTTCAGGAGAGAGGAGGATATCTATGGTATCTCAGTTATAGTTACACAGTATGGGAATAGGGAGCTGAAGCTGCGTCCACACAACAGTTTTGCCCGGAGTACCCACACATCTTAAACACAACCATAGATGTTTATTTCCGTATTTATCCTACAAATGCTTTTCCTTTCGAGTTATGAGTAAACCTGGGGAAAGTGAGTCAGAGGTTTGCAAACTGCCAGGATAAACATGGTACATTCTTCTGGACTGTCAGTTTTATTTGCTAATGTGTAAGCTAAATCATTTTCAGATAATAAAACAAACAGGTTATACAATGGTGTAAAATGAAAATTTTGATGAAACATCAGACTTCAGCCCATAGGTTTAGTGCAGCCTTCATATCCTCAGTACTATAAGTTTACCCGCCTCTGCTGTTGGGAGCATTTTGGAGGAAAACTTTAAGAAGTACTATTCTGTGTTCAAATTTTTAGCTATTTATTTTATCCTGAAGGAGACTCCAGATGGTAGCAGGACCTAGGTCTTCTGGGTTATTTACACAATGTCAAGCACTTGACCAGAGCACAATAAATGTAATAAAAGAAAGAAAGAAAACCCACCTCTTCTGCAGCCTGGTCCAAATCTGAAACTATTACCCTGCAAGCTGTGTGAGGCACTTTTACTAAATTGTAGATTTTGTTTTTTTAAGAAAATAGTCTATCAATAAGAATGAATTTTCTTTAGCAATATATCCTGCTCTTTTTAGACAAAGATCTGGCAGAATGAGTTCAGAGATTAAAAGAGATAGGATTTAGGAAGTAGCAGTACATAATTAGCATCAGAGTCATTGTGGAGTGAAAACAGTTTCATTGGAAAAGTTTCTGAAATATCCTCTTAAGTCTATTTAGAACCTATCCAAGGCTACTAGAAATAGAATCCAGGTGCTCTGGATTTCCTGTGGGAATGTCTGGGCCACATGACCTTGATACCTGTCTCAGAAATTATCAGTGTTTTTGTAAGTAGTGATACACCTTTTATGTTATGTGTTCTTAAAGATTTGCTGTAAATCGAATTATTATAAATTAAGCCATGTTTTAAACATTCTAGTGGAACTCTGTGAAGCAGTGATCCCCAACCTGTTTGGCACCAGGGACCAGTTTCGTGGAAGACAGTTTTTCCACAGACTGCGTGGTGGGGGAGATGGTTTCGAGGTGATTCAAGTGCATTACATTTATTGTGCACTTTATTTCTATTATTATTACATTGTGATATATAATGAAATAATTATACAACTCACCATAATGCAGAATCAGTGGGAGCCCTGAACTTCTTTTCACTCACTGATAGGGTTTTGAGACGAGTCTGCAAGCAGTTGATTTATTATGGTCTCTGTGCAGTCAAACCTCTCTGCTAATGATGATCTGTATTTGCAGCTGCTCCCCAGCACTAGCATCACCGCCTCAACTCCACCTCAGATCATCAGGCATTAGATTCTCATAAGGAGCGTACAACCTAGATCCCTCGCATGTGCAATTCACAGAAGAGTTCGTGCTCCTATGAGAAAGTAGCGCTGCCGCTGATCTGACAGGAGGCAGAGCTCAGGTGGTAATGTGAGTGATGGGGAGCGGCTGTAAATACAGATGAAGCTTCGCTCGCTCATCCACTGCTCACCTCCTGCTGTGTAGCCCGGGTCCCAACACGTCCCGGACTGGTATCGGTCTGGGGACCCCTGATGTAAAGAATTTTAAAAAAAAAGAGTACAAATGAACTTATTTACAAAACAGAAGTAGAGTCACAGATGTAGAAAACAAACTTACAGTTACCAAGGGATGGCGGTGGGGGAGATTGGGACTGACATATACACACTACTATATATGAAATAGATAACTAATAAGAACCTGCTGTATAGCACAGCGAACTCTACTCAATACTCTGTAATGGACTGTATGGGAAAAGAATCTAAAAAAAAGAGTGGATATATGTATATGTATAACTGATTCACTTTGCTGTACACCTGCAACTGACACAACATAGTAAATCAACTATACTCCAATAAAAAAAATTATTTTAAGTAAAATAGGAATAATAATAGTACTTCCTTCATAGACTTACTGGGAGTATTAAATGAGATAAATGCATGTCAGACACATAGAAGAGTACCTGACATAAACTGAGTACTCAATAAATGTCGGATAATATTATTGACATTATTAAAACTTCTGTATAGATTGTCATTATGCAAACTGTATAACATTTGACGGTATTTTATAATGTGCAAATCCCTCTTACCTATGATCTCAATTTCATTGCATCTATTTAATAAAAATAGAGATAAGAATAAAAAAAGAATTCCAAAGGAAATTCTTTCATAAAGGAAAGAATCTTTTATTCTCATATGAGCTAGTAGTCTCCTGGTTCATTGATCTCTCCCCACTCCACCCTACCTCTCTCTCTCTCTCTCTCTCTCTCTCTCTCTCTCTCTCTCTCTCTCTCTCTCTCTCTCATATTCTCTTCAAAATGCAATCATTTGGTTGCATTTTGGTAAGAGTCTTACTTGTTTATAATCTGTAGATCACATTCAAGTTTAGAATGATTCTATAATTAAGATAATTGTTGAAATGCTAAAGAAAG
Organism: Pseudorca crassidens; assembly: GCF_039906515.1. Lineage (NCBI taxonomy): Eukaryota > Metazoa > Chordata > Mammalia > Artiodactyla > Delphinidae > Pseudorca > Pseudorca crassidens. The sequence continues at coordinate 36,604,076 of NC_090296.1, read as the reverse complement.
TTAAGAATGCCTCCTAGCTCTTTTGGTTGGTTTTATATGCCAGAGCTCTGGGTATGATATAAATCTAGAATTTCCTTATCTCTCTTCCTCAGGTTTATATAAATTATAGGCTAATTCTATGGAATAGGAAGTAATAATAGGCCATGGTCTTTGGTGGAATTATACATATGTGGATCGCCCACATAAGCAGGGAAGTGCACTAGTCATCATGTAAAAATTTGAGTGTTTCTAGTTGCTGTGGGGAATAGAAAGATAAATAAGACCCAGTCCCTGCCCTTCAGGAACTTACACTGAGTGTATTAAGACACACTGATCTATAATTGTAACAAAGATAGGATATGTTAAGTGTCATAAGAGAGGTATAGAGTTTTGTGGGTCATCAGAAGATAGAGAAACTGTTTCTGGCTGAAGGTATTAAAGGCATCATTGGGAGCATAAGCTGGGCCTTTAAAGAATGAGGACAGGGATAGTCTACAAGGACAGATCAATGTCATTGACATGAAATCAGAAGGTATTAGTTGTGTGACTTTAACTAGTATCCCACAACCTTTCATAATACCTGTTCTGTGTACCTTACAGAGTCGTTATGAGGATTCAAAATGATACTGTATTTGACAGTGCTTTATATGTTCTAAATCACCCTATATGTTGTTATTACCACTTTAGTTTTATGGGAACAAAGCAAAATAATAAAAATAGCATAATTGGGCCATGGGATTTCAGCAGGGCTTCTTGTAAGAAACTTTAACAACCAACATTAATGAAACTTAGAAGTACTTGATGGCTTTTTATGAAACTCATTCAGAAATATAAATGAAAAGAGAAGAGGGAAATTATGATGGAGGAGCAAGGTGAAGACAGCCATCCCCTTTGCTCATCCTTTCACTGAGAGCCAGCTTCAGCTCCCCAGCAATCCCAGCCCAACTGAAGATCATCCCCTTCTTCTCTTGGGTTTTATTTAGTTTGTCCAGTAAAATCACAGCGTCTAGGCTAATTAGGGACTAGACTATGCTCCTGTCAAGGAAACTTGGCCTGTTTCCCTTTATTTTGGGGGACTGGGTTGCCTTCTTAGCTAAAGCCATCACTGACCCCAATCAGAGAAACTTCCTTACAAAACGTCAGTCTTCGGTTAGTTCTTTAGCTCTCCAAGCTGATAAATGATGATTTGGGGAGGGAGAAGCGGGATTTGGAATAAAACATGGTGTCTTGGAGCTCTAATATGTAGGTGATACTAAAAGAATCAAGAATTAATTCCTGTGAAGGTTCTGCTCCATTTGAGCTGTGTCAAAATTAATGCTTAGGAATCTGAACATACCCAAGGTGCTGATTTCCAAGTTACTTGCCTAAAAGTGGAGATAGGCTTCATTGAAGTTTTCTCCAAACACTAACAATGGAAGATTTCAATGTTAGAAATACATAAAAGTGAGGGCCTTTGACTGACCATCCGTCTGGTACCTGTCTGTTGACTAGATGGAACTACGTTTTTCAGACCAGCAGAGATTACGTTTAGTTAAGCAGCCCAAAACACAGTATTGAAGCACTGAAGCATGCTTCTCTCCTCTCTAGTTTTTGGGTATTAAATATTATATTTGAAGCTATTTGTGTAGTATGTCTAGGTTGTGGCTAAGAATAAACTAGCCTGGAACACTCCAATGGGATTTTAAGGCATAATGGAAAAAGCTGTTGAAAAAAGGGTAAATCACCAGTATTTTCTTTTCTCTGCTGTCACTGCCCATCTTGCTGTGTCCACTGAAATTGGACAGTAGGAACTGGGGAGTAGGCTGGTTTATTAGCTGCTTCTGCTGCCATCTCTAGCCAGTCTTGATCCATGCAGTTGAGAATACCCAATAACAGGGCTGGCAAAAGGAGACATTGCACTCTGTGTCCCTTGTTTTCTAGATTATATTCAGTACCAACCACAGGGCCACCCACATTGAGATTTTAGAATATATAGAGCATCTATATGCATCCTTTGGAAATGTCTAGCCATTAGTACCTGGATTGACTTCAGAAGGTTAGATAGTCTTTTAAGAATATGATATCTACATTTTAAAAGTGATGTGACATCTCTGTTTCAGAGGAAAGATTATTTTCTTATGGCTTGTCATGAATGACCATCTTAGAGGCACCCATTTGTATTATATATGTGTTAGTAAGTGGACATTTAGTTCATTCACCTGTTGTATTTTCTTATACATTTGTGTCATGATTCCCTCATCGATGGACGTTTAAATTATTTCACGTTTTTGCCATTATAAACAAAGATATATCTTTGAGTATCTTTATGTGTGTCTCCTTGTTCATATGTGTTAGTTTCTCTAGGGCAGTGCTTATCAAACTTTTCCACATCATACCATATGTAAAAGATATTTTTACTGCCCATATTATCACGTGGGAGGTGATGGTATATGGCAAAGCTACAGAGATCTCTATGGCGGTGTGTTACAAATAAAACCTTATGCTCTAAAAAGGGAGCTGGCAAACAGTGGTCCTCAGCCAAACTCAGCCCTCCACCTGTTTTTGTAAATAAAGTTTTACTAGAACACAGCCACATCCAGTTGTTAACATTTTGTCTATGACTGCTTTCATACTACAGTGGCAGAGTTGAATAGTTGCAATAGAGACCATCTGGCCTGCAAAGGCTAAAGTGTTTACTATCTAGCTTTTTACAAAAAAAGGTTGCTGACTCCTACTCTAAAATAATAATTAACAAACAAATATAGTTTCAACCATTGTAAATTTGTGAATAGTTTTTTTAAATTTGTTTGTTCTTTTCCATGAACTTATTGATTTGAGATAAAATTAATTTATGGTGAGATAAACAGATCTTAAATGTATAATTCAGTGAGTTTTGATAATGTAACCAATACCCTTGTCTGTTCAAGTCTTTTCTAATTTTTAAAATTGGGTTATTTGACTTTTTATTTTTAATTTATAGGAGGGGTGTATGTGTGTATCCTAGGTACAGATTCTTTAGCAGAAACATGATTTACAAATATTTTCTCTCAGTCTGTGGCTTGCCTTTTCATTTTCTTAACAGTATCTTTTGAAGATCAAAATTTTTAACTTTATTAAAGTCCAGTTAATTGCTTTTCTTCTATAACTATAAAAGTTAGTGCTTTTTGTGTCCTAAGAAATCTTTGCCTATCCTAAGGTTGCAAAGATACTGTTTTATGTTTTCTACCAGAAGTCTTATACTTTTAGCTTTTATATTTATGTCTATGATCCCTCTCATATTAATTTTTGTGTGTAGTGTGAGGTAAGGGTTGAGGTTTATTGTTTTCTGTATGTTTATCCAGTTGTTCCAGACTTACATGTTGAAAAACTGGCCTTTCACTATCAAATTGTCTTGGTGCCTTTGTCAAAAATCAATTGACAATGTATGGATCTATTTCTGTTCTCTCCTGTTCTACTGCTCTTTTTATGTCTATCCTTACACCTCAAGTTTTTATCTTCCATCAGATATTTTGACATGTGAATTGGAAAGCTGGACCTATGCTTAGAAGTGGTGTTACTAGGTCATAGTGAAGTATATTTATCTTTAAGTTGTCTTCATATGCTTAACCCCTCTATGGGAAAATTAGTTCAATAGTCTCCTAACTATGCCCTCTGCTTTCAGAATTTATCCCCTTTTAATCCATTCTCCACGCTGCCAGAAGAATGATATCGCCAAAATCAAATATGACTTTGTTTCTCAAAAACTTCCATGGCTGCTCAGTGTCTAGAGAGACACATATTAACTCCTTACTTAGAATACAAGAAATAAGCCGCTTCTGCTACTGCCCATGTCTCAAAATGTGCCCAGGATTCCTGATCTCACCAGTTCAACTACAGATTTATTCCTTGAAAATTCTGTGCACTTTTATTTATATACTGGGAACATATTTCTTCTTTCTAGAATGTCTTTCCTCCATTTCACCCCATGAATTCCTGTTTATCTTTTAGTATCACTTCCTTTGTCATATTTCTCTCCAGTTAACCTCATGTTCTCACTTATGAATATACTATATTTAAATAGTTTGTTTACATGTCTCTTTAACTACATTTATAGTGACTTTTTTGAGATTCTTGTCTGATTTATTTTGTCTCCTTTTTGCCTAATAGTACTGGCCAATAACTGTTACTCAGTTAGTGTGAAATCTTGGTTTTTTGGTTTTGTTTTTAATTAAATTGCCTCTAAGCAAAATGATCCTTGAAAAATTTTACTTTCCGTTTCCAAATCTATCAACTAAAAGAAATATAGCCTAATCTATGTGATTCACAGATTTCTGATGCAGTGCACATGAGATCGTAGGCATGGAAATGTTTGGAAAATGTTTCAAAAATATGATGGCCTTCCTGAAAAATACTATGTTGAAAAATAGCTATGTTTAAAAGTACTTTATGGACTAAAGCATTTTCCTATACAAAATCTCAGCTATATGTGTGTATGTCTGTGTCTTTGGATATCTTTGATTCAGTAAACATTTATTGAATACTTTCCCAGCTCAGGTATTATGAAAGTAATATTATGTACAGCAATAGCTAACATTTAGTGAACCTTACCATGTAACAGTGCTTAAGAACTTTGCATATGTTATCTTATTTAATATTCACAATAAACCTATATGGTAGGTGCTATCATTATTCACATTTTATATAGGTCAATAATTTGCCATAGGTAATAAGAAATCCCCAGTCTGACTTCAGAACCTGATCTTTAAACATTAATGCTCAGAATCATTAAGCCATAGCCCCCAAAGCCTGGTTTTATAAGGCTGGCTACATTTTTGAAGGGTTGTTTTTAGAAAAAGGAGAATATGTGACATTGATGTATATGGACTACAAAGGGTAAAATATTTACTATCTGGCCCTTTACAGGACAAGTTTGCCAATCTCAGTGTAGATGGTTAAGACAGAGTTCCCGTTCTCAAGAAGCTCCCAGTCTAAATAGCAGATCAACGCAAACATTTTTAAAAAATCTGTTTCATGAGGCAACATGTGGTTAGTGACGTTATAAAGATATAAACAAGAGACCAAGATATAAACCGTCCCAAGGTTGGGAGGTACAGTCATTCCAGCGAAAAGAATGAAAAGAAATGGCATTTGAACTGGTCTTGGAAAAATTGTAAAATGACCAGAAATCTTAGATATAGAATTCTGCACACTTGGAGTGCTTGATGAATGGTGATAAAAAATGCTTATGTGCCTGTTACATCTTACTTAGAGTAGTGCCAAAGTATCAGAACTCCTGGGCATTGTTTTTCCTTCTGCCCCTGATTTGCTGAGTTATATGGAAGAGAGCATTAAACCATCTGCTTCTCAGTCATCCTTTAGCAGAATGTGACTGAAAAATCAGTCTGAGCTAATTATGTTGCATTTCTCAAGGGACTCCAAAACAAACCTGATAGAAGGTGCCTAGGTGCAGGTATTTTTTCAGCTGTAATGTATTTCTTTAAAATAACAATATATTTCAGCTGAAAATATTAGTGCTTTAGTTAAACCTTGCATTTTGCATTCATTCTTAACTGTCATTGAATAGGTAAAACTGAAAATCAATGTTTACATTCAGAGTAATTGCAATTTTTGTGATAGGTTTTGTAGTTATAGGAATTCAACACATAATTTTATAACACATTAGCAATGATTTGCGAAAAACAATAAATGTAACCATGCTTTTGAAGAACATGGGCAAAAGTAGTCAAGTTAATATAGAATTGCTTGTTAGGAATGTTTTAATTAAATTGAGGATATGACATAGGATTGGCATTGTTATTATTTCTCAACCCTTTGTGGTAAATAGTGGCAGGGATGTAAACAATGAATGTCACCCTGAAAGATTTGTACTTTCTAAGTTAAGCACGCAGGAAAGTATTAAACTACATCAGGAGATGCATTTTCTGCTAACATAATTTAGAATATGACAGTTAAATTATTAATCAAATGGTTGGATATGGAGGGATTTTTCTCAAAGAGAGAAAAGGATAAATTACTCCATGTCAGCTGAACAATATTCCAAACACCAAAAATAAAGGCAGGGGAGGCATAAAGATTCCCTAATTTTGTAGTTTGTGCAGACTGGCATCCATTGTATGAATAATAAATGTTATGTCTATATTTGTGACATTAAAAAAAATCTGATAATAGCTTTAAGCTACTTCTGTTTCTGAATCATTAATATTAATATGTTAGTATTGAAGTAATTAATGTATATATGGACAAATCACTGTTCCCTGGTCTGCTGTGGATCATTTAAATTAAATGTTTCTCATTTGATTAAATGAAATCTCTTCTTTGAACATTTTTCTTAGCCTGAAAAGACATATACATTAGTGATAAATAGCAATTGTGGTTTCTGTCTTTTGTGTTGATATAGATATTTTGTTTGGAATAGATTTTATGTAAAAATGTGTGTTCAGTGGCATTTTCAGTTTAACAAAAAGACTAATGCATGTTTTACTATAACAACTGTAATATGCCCTTAACTATTTATTTAAACATATTTCTCTCTATTTTAGTAGTGTGTTTACCTATGTAATTGAGTAAAATCAGGAGTGGCCACAGATGCATAAGAAAACACTTCTGTAAATTTCTTATAGACTGCTTTGCAGTTCTCTCTCATTGAAATGAATTACCTGTGTCTTTAGAGTGTGCTGAGAAGATTAAAAGAAAAGGGGAAAAAAGAATCATTTGGAGAAAGTTTGAATGAAATGTTTGCATTGTGGCTAAAAAATAGTCTGAACCCTCTATCTAGCCATGCCATTCTTTAAAATAACAGGGAAATAAATGGTTCCACAAGCTATATTTTGACAAAATTATCTGTTGTCAAGGGCAAACTAGCATTTTAAAGCTATTGCTTTTTTAGTGTAAAACATAATATGCTGTTATTCAGCTCCATGTTTAATTAGTTTAATTTAAATTAATCAAATACTATTTTGTAACAGGGACCACAGGTAAGAGATACAGAAAAAGACTTCAGTTTGTGGATTTTTTTAAAAAGCCCATTGCTTTCTCCTGTCGTTCCTCCTTTCTATGTTTAGGTTAGTGACTACCAGAAATAAGGAGAAGGTAAAAGCTCAGGCTCTTTTTTTTCTCCCTTACTTGTCATTTTACAGTCCCTTTTGTCATTGGAATGAGAGACAACACATATTTGCAATCCAATACCCAATTTCCTAATTCAAAACAGAGTTTTGGACAGATTTTTCCCTCTTGGCACTAAATGGAAGAATTGACATTCTCTCAGAGGCCATTAAATAGAACGGTAAGAATCATGCAGTCAACTCTCCTAAATTAATTAGAAGAGATGTAATTGTAGGTAATATTAAATGGTAGACATGCAAAAAGTAACTTTTCGTTCAACCCCAGGGTATAGAAAAATGATGTGCAGAGGCCATAGTCCACCAAGCGGATAAGACATACCTCAAGAAATAGAGAACTTTCGTGTTATTGTTGCATCATGGTGAACAGCTGTAACCACCAGTGAGCTTGCCCTTTTTGGCAGCTGGCTTTATTTAGCATTTTTTTAAAACTGCATGCTTTTTGCCTCTGGTGCCTGGCATTCTTCACTTAAAATTTTAAATGTATTCTTATCATCCCCTAACACAAAGCTTATTTATGCAGTCCCGAATCTAGCCTGAGACACCTGTTCTTGAATCCATTTTTTTTAAAAGTTCAGTGTGAAATAAATCTTTAGCTATGTCATGCTGGAATGAAAGAAACCGTACATTATTTTAATGGAACCTGATCAAGCTACTTAGATGGGCTTAAGTGAATGGTTGAGGTCTGTTAATGGATATGACATATTATTACATGAAAGGCATTTCAATAAAGGGTTAATGTTGTTAATTTTAAAAGTTGTTTTGTTAACAACAGTCTGGAGATAATAAATAGAGAAAGGGGCTTGATTATCTCTTTGATTTCTTTTAAGCCTTAAAATTCTATCAATTAGCAAAGAGTAGGAAACTGTTATATATAAGGGCAAATTTTATGTCTCTGTTTGCCATAGAAGAAAGAGGACTTTGAGAAAGCTGTATTTCCACTTATATCAAATTATAGCCTTCGTATCAATATTGACCAGAAAATCCTTAAGGTTGTGAACTTGAAAGCATCTGCCCTGAAGTAGAAATTAAATACCTCGAGATAGAACAAGTTTCTTTCCATGGGAGAGGTTTCAGGTAACTTATGACTCATACTTTATTGAGTTTAAGCTGTTTCTCCACGTATCCTTTCAGTTCAACTGAAAAAGCCTTTGATTTAATAGAACACTCTCTTTGTGCTTGTAATTTGTGATAAGTTTAGCCTTTATTAGTTGGTTAGAGGTTTCATTGAAACCTTCCCAGACCTAGCTCCCTCTTCAGTCAAAGGAAAGACTTTATTTTTTTCTAAACATTAATAATTTTTAACAGTTTCTGTGGTATCTTTGTTTTTAATTTTTAAAGCACTTTCCTCATTTGTTCTCTCCAGAAAACAATCCCAAGGGGAGGTAACATGATTTTTAATTAATATAAAACAAGAAAAAGAAGGATTAGAGATTGTGTTAATTGGATAAAGTGTCAGAGATCAGAATTTTCTGGATTTAGTTTCATCTGGATCATATTGTTGTTCACTTAATGCTAAATGTACTCCTTCTATTTGGCATAATTATTTTTAAATATTTTTTTAAATATAAAGCAATGAATACCTATTGTTGAAAAACCCATAAAGTTTAGAAAATATAAAAAGAAAATAAAAATACGACTTAAATATATGTGTGTGTATATGTAGTCTTTTTTGAATGCCTGTATTTTTTAATTAATAGACTTTATTTCTTAGAGCAGTTTTAGGTTTACAAAAATATTTGTTAGAAAGTACAGAGTTCCCTCTTTTTTCCTTCCCTGTTCTCCTTCCATGGTCCAGTTCCCCTATTGTTAACATTTGCATTGATGTGGTACATTTGTTACAATTGATGAACCAGTGTTGATTCATTATTATTAACTAAAGTCTGTAGTTTACATTGGGGTTCAGTCTTTGTGTAGTATAGTTCTGTGGGTTTTACTAAATGCATAATGTCGTGCGTCTACCATTACATAATCGTACAGAATAGTTTCATTGCCCTCAAAATCCCGTGTTCCACCTATTCACTCCTCTCCCTAATCACCGTCTCTGTCAGTCACTGATTTTTCTGTCTTTATAATTTTGCCTTTTCTAGAATGTCATATAGTTGGAATCCTATGTTATGAAGTCTTTTCTGACTGCTTTTTTTTTAAAACGGTTCCTCTATGTCTTTTTGTGGCTTGACAGCACATTTGTTTTTATTGCTAATATTATTGAATTGTATGGATAAACATTATCCATTCACCTATTGAGGGACATCTTTGTTGCTTTCAATTTTGGGCAGTCATGAATAAAGCTGGTATAAACATTCACGTGCAGGTTTTTGTGTGGGCATAAGTTTTCAACTAATTTGGGTAAAGACCTAAGAGAGGGATTGCTGAGTTGTATGGTAAGACTATGTTTAGCTTTGTAAGAAGCTGCCGAATTGTCTTCCAAAGTGGCTGTCTTAGTCTGCTTGGGCTGCTACAACAAAATAACACAGACTGACTGGCTTAAACAGGACACTATTTTTCACAGTTCTGGAGGCTGGGAAGTCCAAAATGAGAGCGCCAGCAAATTTGGTTCTTCTTAAGGGACCTCTTCCTGGCCTGTAGGCAGCTTCCTTCTTGCTGTATCCTCACGTGATACAGCAAGGAAGCTCTGGTGTCTCTTCCTCTTCTTCTTAAGGGCAATAATCCCAACATTGGGGCCTTCTCTCATTACCTCATTTAAACATAATTACCTCCCAAAGGCCCTACTTCCTAATACCATCACATTGAAAGTTAGAGCTTCAGTGTATCAGTTTCGGGAGGACACAAACTTTGAGTCCGTAACAGTAGCGCTACCATTTTGCATTCCCACCAGCAATGAATGAGAGTTCCTTTTGCTTCACATCCTCCCCAGCATTAGTGGTGTCACTGTTTTATATTTTAGCCGTTCTAATAGGCATGTACTGGTATCCTGTTTCGATTTGCAATGTACTAATTCCCTGTAATGTTGAACATCATTTCATATGCTAATTCACCATCTATATATCTTCTTTGGTGAGGTCTCTGTTCAGCTTTTTTGCCCATTTTATAATAGGGTTGTTTTCTTATTGTTGAGTTTTAAGAGCTCTTTTAAATTTTTGGTTGTAAGTCCTTTATCAGATATTTTCTCCCATTTGTGGCTTTTCATTTTATTCTTTTAACAATGTCTTTCACAGAGTGAAAGTTTTTAATTTTAATGAAGTCCAGCTTTTCAGTTTTTTCATTTATGGATGGTACTTTTGGTGTTGTATCTGAAAACTCATTGCCAAACCAAAGGCCACCTAGATTTTTCCCTATGTTTATCTTCTAAAAGTGTTATTGTTTTGCATTTTGCATTTAGGTCTATGATCTTCGTTGAGTTAATTTTTGTGAAAGGTATAAGGTTAGTGTCTAGATTTTTTTTTTTTTTTTTTTTTTTGCCTGTGGATATCCATTTGTTCCAGCACCATTTGTTGAAAAGACTGTCCTTTCTCTATTGGATTGCCTCTGCTCCTTTGTCAAAGATCAGTTGACTTTATTTGTGTGGGTCTGTTTATGGGTTCTTTGTGGTGTTCCATCGATCTATTTGTCTATTCTTTCACTGTCTTGATTACTGTCACTTTTTAGTTAGTCTAGAAGTCAGGTAATATCAGTGCTCTTTGGCCTTTTTCTTCAATAGTCATGGATATTCTGAGTCTTTTTTCTCTCCATATAAACTATAGAATCACTGTTGATATCCAGAAAGTAATTTGCTGGGATTTTTATTAGGATTGTGCTAAATCTAAAGATTGAGTTGGATCATGAATCATGAATGGATGTTGGATTTGTGGAATACTTTTTCTGCATCTATCGATATTATCATGATTTTTCTTTTTTAGTTTGTTGATGTGATGAATTACATTAATTGATTTTCAAATGTTGAACCTTGAATAACCTGGAGTATATCCTACTTAGTCATGGTGTATAATTCTTTTTATACATTATTAGATTTAATTTGCTAATGTTTTCTTGAGAATTTGTATCTATGCTAATGAGAAATATTGGCCTGTTTCTTTTCTTATAATGTCTTTTGGTGGTTTTGGTGTTAGTGTAATGATATCCTCATAAAATGAGTTGGGAAGTACTCACTCTGCTTCTATTTTCTGGAACAGATTGTAAAGAATTGGTATCATTTGTTCCTTAAATATTTGGTATTATTCACCTGTGAAACTATCTGTGTTTGAGGCTTTCTGTTTTAGAAAGTTATTAATTGTTTATTCAATTTCTTTGGTCAATATAGGCCTATTTAAATGACTTATTTCTCCTTGTATGAATTTTGGTAGACTGTGTCTTTCAAGGAATTGCTTCATTTTATCTAAGTTATTGAATTTGTGGGCATAGAGTTGTCCACAATACTCCTTTATTATCCTTTGAATGTCCACAGGTTCAGTAGCCATGGTCCCTCTTTCATTACTGATATTAGTAATTTGTGCCTTCTCTCCTTTTTTCTTGGTTACCCTGACTAGAGGTTCATCATTTCATTGAACTTTTCAAAGAATAAGCTTTTGGTTTTGTTAATTTTTCTCTATTTTTTCCTACTTTCATTTTCAGTGATATTTTTCTTCTTACTTTGGACTTAATTTACTCTTCTTTTTCCAGTTTCCTAAGTTGGATAATTGATTTTGGCTCTTCTTTTTTAGTTTGTGCATTTAATGCTATACACTTCCCTCTAAGTACTGCTCTTGCTGCACCCCACAAATTTTGATGTTTTATTTTCATTTTCATTTAGTTCAAAAAGTTTTTTAATTTCCTGAGACTTCTTTGACTTTTGTGTTATTTATAAGTGTGTTGTTTAATCTGCAAATATCTTAGGATTTTCTAGCTATCTTTCTGTTAATGATCTCTCATTTAATTTCATTGTGGTCTGAGAGCATACTTCACATGATATCTGTTCTTTTAAATTTGTTAAGGTGTGTTTTATGGCCCAGAATATGATCTAACTTGGTGAACGTTCCCTGTGGGCTTAAGAAGACTGTGCATTGTGCTGTTATTGGATGAAGTATTCCATAAATGTCAATTAGATCCAGTTGATTGATGATACTTTCCTGTTCAATTATATCTGTACTGGTTTTCTGCCTGCTGATTCTGGCAATTACTGATTGAGTGGTGTTGACATCTCTAACTAATAGTGAATTTGTGAATAATCCTCGAATTAAAATAAATAGTGAATTTATTCTTCCAATTCTAACAGGTTTTACCTCATATAATCTTACACCTTCTTATTAGGCACATATATTTTAAGGATGGTGATGTCTTCTTGGAGAATTGACCCTCTGTCATTATATAATGCCTCTCTCTATCACTGGTAATTTTTGTTGCTTTGTTTGAAATTCATAGAGCTACTCCAGCTTTCTTTTGATTAATGTTAGCATAGTATATATTTCTCTATTCCTTCACTTCTAATGTCTCTGTGTCTTCATACTTAAAGTAGTAGACACGTATAGTTGGGTCTTGCTTTTTAATCCACTCTGACAGTCCTTGTCTTTTAATCAGAGTATTTAGGCCACTTACATTTAAAGTGATTATTGATAAAGTTGGATTAATATAAGCCATACTTGTGACTTTTCTATGTGTTGACCTTGTTTCTTTATTATCTCCCTCTATTCATCTGCCTTCTTTGGTTTTAACTGCTCATTATATATAACCCCATTTTCTCTCCTGTCTTAGCATATAAATTACAACTTCTCTTTTAAGTAGTTGCCCTAAAGATTGTAATACACATTTATAACTACTACAAGTCTACTTTCAAATAACAGTATACCACCACTTTATGAGTGCTTCAAATACCTTATAACAGAGTATTCCCAATTCCTTCCTCCCATCCGTTAAAGCATTGTTATTATTTATTTCACTTTTCTATAAGCTATGACCACCAAATATTTTGTTGCTGTTATTACTTTGAACAAACTGTTATCTCTTGGATTAATAAAGAATATGAAAAAGAAAAGATTTAATTTTACTTTAATTTATTCCTTCTCTAATACTGTTTTCTGTATACATGTGTATGAATATATGAGTTTCCGACATATCATTTTCCTTCTCTCTGAAGCTAGTGACAAATTCCCTCAGTTTTTGTCTGAGAAAGTCTTCATTCCTTTTGACTTTTGAAGGCAATTTTACTGAATACAGAATTCTAAGTAGCTGGGTTTTCATTCTTTCAAAACTTAAGTATTTTATTCCACCCCCTTCTTGCTTGCATAGTTTCTGAATAGAAGGCCTATGTAATTCTTATTCTTGTTCCTTTATTGATAAGGTTTCCCCTTACCTCATTGACTTCTTTCAAGATTTTGTCTTTGATTTTCTATAGTTTCAGTATAACATTCATGGTATAGATTTATTTTTTTGGTATTTGTCTCTGAGCTTCCTACATCTGTGGATTGGTGTCTGTCATTAATTTTGGGAACTTCTCTGGCATTATTACTTCAAATATTTCTTCTCTTCCTTTCTCTCTTTCTTCTCCTCTACATTCCCATTACATATATGTTCCCCTTTTGTAATTGTCTCATAGTTCTTGGATATTGTTTCATCCTTTTCATTTTTTTTCTCTTTCCAATGAGTTTTGTAAGGTTATGTTGTCATATGTTCAAGCTCATTGATTCTTTCATTGGTCATGTCCAGCCTACTGATGAGCCCATCAAAGGCATTCTTCATTTCTGTTACAGTGTTTTTTATTTCTAGCATTTTCTTTTGATTCTTTCTTAGAGTTTCCATTTCTTTGCTTATATTACTCATCTCTTCTTGCAGCTTGTCCACTTTTTTCATTTGAATTCTTAGCATATTAATCATAGTTATTTTAAATTCCTGGTCTGATAATTCTAAAATGTCTGCCATATATGAGTCTGGATCTGATGGTTGCTTTGTTCCTTCAGTCTGTATTTTCTTTTTTTGCCTTTTAGCATATCTTATAATTTTTTGCTGAAAACTGGACATGATGTATTAGGTAAAAACTGAACTGAAATAGATAGGCCTTTAGTGTGAGGTTTTATGTTTATCTGGCTAGGAGTTAGGCTGTGTTTACCATTAGCTGTGGTGTCAGATGCTAAATTTTCCTCTAGTGTCCTCATTTTTTCATCTCTCTTGGTTTTTTTCTAGGTTTTCTTAGAGACTCCTTTAATAGGCAGTTCTTTCAGCAGTAATCCTTTGTTATTATTCAACAGCTCTATTGATGTGGTAATATGGCATGGGGGAAAGGAAGTATTCTATAGTCCTATGATTAGGTCTGTCTTTTAGTGAACTTGAGATGGATATTTCCCTCCCCTCAGGTTGCTTAGGCTTCAGTAAAACTTCCATAGGTTAGGCTCTGGTAGATAGTTTCTCTTGAAGGTAGGTCTTGTTAAGGAGAATAAGGAGCTCTGTTGCAAATAAGCTGAACTAATATGTGAAAATTCTCTGAAACTAAAAAAAAAAGTATACTATGTTTTATTATAATGATAGTAATGGTCACAAGCAGCAATAACAAGGGACATGAAAATCTTAGTTTTAAATGTAAGGTTCAATTTATTTTTGTATTTTTGGTTATGATGTGTAGAAATAGTCTAAGTGAAACTCTTTTAAATTAATTTAATTATCTACTTCCAGTTAATACAAAGTGTGAAACTTACAAATTCTGAATGAAGGAACAGACTTTGTTCTAGCAATGAAACATACCTAAAACATGTCTAGCATAATTTCCAGTTCCATCAAGCTCTGTACATCATGTAAAAATTAACTACAAATTCTGATATTATTTTATAACTGAAATATAGATTCTATAGTGTTTGTCACTCTCAAAGACAATTCTTTGGGTCCATTCAACTCCCTCAAAAAGTGTACAGTGAAACCATAACAAAAGCAAGAGTATTATCTTCTTTCCTGTTCTATCCTATCTAGGTAGTATATATTTTAAAAATGGTTGGTAGATCCAAGGAAGAATGCCTATATATTTCTGAAGTACTGTGCAAGCAACAAGAAGAATAAGGTTGTTATATAAATATAGCTTAACAAGTATTTCTATACCACTTTTCATGTATTTGTTATCTAAGAGACAGCTAAAGTTCTTAAATAAAGGCAGTACCTGAGTAGTTTTGACTATTTTGCATCTTAAAGCAATAAAACTGGTGATATTCTCAAATCTCGAAATTTACCTATAGTGTTGAGATTGTGATGCTGAATGGTCGTCTCACTTACTAAGTGATTATTTCCTACAGCAGACTGTGGGATTCATGTTGATTATAGTGCTTTATATATTAAGTTCAGTCGTTCAACTAAGAACTTAATTTTGTGCCTTTTGTATGCCTGGGATAGTGATAGTTGATGAGGCAATAGGATGAATATGTTAAGGTTTATGTCATCATTCCAGACTTGTGCGAGAGACAGCTACAAAAACATAATTATAATACAACTTGGTAAATGCAGTGATAGAGATATGTACATGGATGGTTCTTAAAATTACCCTATGTTCTGAGAGTGAAATTCCTAAAATTTTAAATTCCTAAAAGCCAATGGTTTACTATACATCAGTTATTAACTCCTCACACTTCATCTGATAACATCTATTTGGGCAATACAGTTCTTGCTGCCTTGTGTATATCATGTAACCACTCCTCCCCTCCTACACACACACACACAGACACACACATGTGTGCACACACAGGTAGTTACAGCTGTACAGGCCAAGGTGATTACCTGATCCTGAGAAACTAATCCTTTAGGCTGGGCTGTGCCAATAAGATACCTGTTGACAGGTAATCTAATCTTACAGTTGAGCACTCCAGCTCTGGAGTCCGATTGGTCTGGATTCTAACTCCTTCAGTGGTCATCTATAAGTGTACTTCCCTATAGGGTAGTTTTGTTAATTAAGAGAAATAATATTCATAAGCATTTAGCACAGTATTCAGCACATGGTCTCAGTAAATGTTAGTATCATTACAAGACAGAGACTCTAGCTTATCTGAGGGTGAGACTAAGTTGTAAAATCTTGTAGTCTAAAGATGATGGCTACAAGATGGGCCCCGAGCAAGAGAGAAGTCAGTTAGCAGAAAGTGTCGCTGACCTGCCCAGACCATGGGGCCACAGAGAGGTAGTAAGAATTGCAGGCTTCCCATTTTCTATAAGATACAGTTGTACTTCTTGTTCTTTGTTTCTTGGCAATTCCCTTATATACTTTCAGTAATGTCCTTTTCACTTGAGCTAACTTGATCAGGTTTCTAGTCCTTGCAACAAGTGACCTTGACTAAAACAGTTCTCAATAAATCCTTTTTTGGTTGTTTGATACTGGTGAGAGCAAATAGTCATGTACGAGTTTTGTTCTACAAAACCTAACTATGAGGTACCAATGTCAGAACTCCAGTATCCTTTATTTTATGAATTTTATAATCTATTCTAACCAAGTAAGCAATATCAGCAGGCATAAGTAATATTCTATTCTTCTTCCTTGTATCATTGTTTCAATGGTGTATCTGCCTCTTATGTCCATACTGCAAGGAAAAGAAATAATAGTTTGTTAGTACACAAAGAAAAAGCATCCTTTAGAGCCAAAATGTAACATAGTCTTATTATATTGTATATATTGTTTCCTATGCATTGAAGCCTAAGGACATTTTGGGTCATATCGTTGATTTATCCAGTTCAGAACTCTGATTTAACAGTAGTCCTCAGTGACATTTTATGGGAGATATAGTTGCCGTCCATGATGTCAAGGTCTGAACATTTACATTTTTCCCCAAACATATCATTTTTGACTTTTACCTTCTCTTGGGATATTGAGTTCTGTAAGAATTCTACCTATTGTGTAAAATGGGCTTTATTTTAGTTATTCTCAAAGTACTTTTTTCAAGCACCAGTGAAAGGTTCCTAATTCTAAGGTTTGGTGAACACAGCTTGAACACATTATCTAAATCTCTCATGATTTTTATAGGCTTTGAACATATCCCCTCTCAACTTTCATCTTTTCAGATAGAAGAGAATCATCCTCTTGTCATTTGGAAGATCTCCATCCTCTTAAAAAACATTATTTCTTTTTATTCTTGAGAGGTAGTAGTTGAACTGCACAAGTTAATTTATATATAAACACAATTGTGATTACCCCTTTTATGTATGTTCAACTTAGTAAACTATTGAATTGACTTAAAATTACTTTGTATCCCCTCTAAAAGTTCTTTCTCTGATATTTTTTAATCTTTCAGAAATTCTTCTGACATGAATAAAGTTAATTATTATAATAATCAAGGCTGAAATTTTTTCTGAAAATACAAAATACTTGTATTTATTTTGTGGTTTATTTTGGATGCCATCAGTTATTATACCCTGAATTTTGGATCATATCAACAGGAGTAGATACTTCAGTCAGTTTTATAAGGTCTTTATGAATAAATTGAAATTTGTTTATTTTTATTTATCCCTAAATATACCACTTAAGAAATTAAAGGTGAAAGTATTTTTTAAGGACAGAAGTATTTTAGATTGTAGAATATGTTTTGCTTTAATGTTTAATAGTTGAAAATAAGTATGTAAATAGGTAATAGGGAGAATGGTTTACAAATTTAATAATCTCTTTATAATAACTTTGCTTCCTGATTCTTTGTTCTGAAGTAGGCTATTTCTTCTTCATGGAAAGCTTATTATATCATTATTAGGAAATAAGACTGTCATAGGTTGTCTAATTCATATTTTCTCTTTACAATCAAATTGTGAAGGTATTATTAACTCTTAACCATGAGCTTTAAATTGACTAAAAAGCACCTTAATTATTTCATACAAATAATTTAAATTTGAGGTCAGCTGTCTAGCTATTATTTTTGTTTCTTATGGGATCCCAGTGTGAACCCAAAATGACAATGAATGAAATTGTTTTGTTAAGCCATAATTCATGGCTTCTAATAGCTTTATATGGGTACACATGATAACTGTTTGAGTTTTTATATCCTTTACTTAATATTAATTTCTAGATCCAGTGCACTCTGTAGAGAGAGATCTGTACCTTACACATGGGAGTTCTGTTACCTCTTCCTTTGGCTATTTAAACTCACACTTGGAGCCTGGCCCCCTCCCGCCTCTGTTTTTCATTACAGGAGGAGTCACTTTGGCTTTCTCTGAAACTTAAAGGTAATGGAGTAGGGTTGGAGTAAGACTTTAAACTCTGGAATCAGAATGTCTAAGTTCAGCTCCTATTTCTGAATGCTAGCTGGGTGGCCTTGAACAGACTGAGTTAACTTCGTCTGTAAAATGAGTACTCACCTCATAAAGACTTTGTAGACTAATTGGGATAATGTATGGAAAATGTTTAGTGTAGTACCTAGCATATAGTTGTTCAGCAAATGTTAGCTCTTAATTCAAGATGCTGATAGAGAGGTGAGGTGGGGAGGGGGTGGATGCAGGAGCTGTGTTAGAAGTGGCTTATAGCATGGGTGATTGACAAGGAGTAAAGCATATGGAAAGAACAGACTCTGGACCTGTATCCCTGCCAGAATCCTTATCAGTTGAGATGAAGATGGGATTATGATAAATGGTGGCCTCTGATTTAGAGATCTACCAGGTAAGACTTTGTGGCTTATTGATAGATAACTATCTACAGGTTGAAAAATATGTTGCATATAATAAGAAATAGTAGGAATCTTCTTGGCAAAGGAGTGATAGACATATTCCTTTGCAAATTCTAGCGTAGATTCTAAAGAAGGTTGTGGCTGTGCAGTCCCTGCATAAACGAAAAGTGTCATGGGAGCCATCGTGTGAAGTATCAAACCTGTACAAAGTATTATCTTTTTTAAGCAGTAATAATCAAAAGACTACTCTCCATCTCAGACTTCTCCTCTTTACCCTGTTTGCTATGTTTATCTTCCTCCTCCCTCCCCTTTCCATGCTCCATTAATTAAGGTTTCATGCCTTTTGCCTCATAGTTCTTTTTCTTTATTTATGGATATCCCCTGCTCTTCCTCTATTTAAACCAGAATGGGTAAAATATAGCCATGTTTTGAATAATGTCTTTATAGTATTTTTCTCAGCTCTGCCACCAGAGGCTGGAGATTGTAAAGTACTAGCTCTCTTTCTAGAGATCTAATACAACCCAGAAGAGGAGAAATGAGGGAGGAACAGGTGACTTATACCAGATTGGAGCCTCAGTGACAGCAGGAGCTGTGGCTTGTCATGTAAAGCCGTACCCCATTGCCCATCTGTTTTCTTCCACAGTGGAGGAGGAGGCAGCTGGGGAAGAAGACGTACTCTGCAGTCTGAGGTGGCAGCAGGAGCTAAAGATGGGCATGATGGCAGGGTGACTCTTGGAGCTGCTGGTACTTTATGGATTGGTCTAGCATACAATATGAGGGAGGTTTGATGTTCCAGTCCCTATTTTAGTAGGCCAAGATATTTGTCTGTTTTATCAGTGCTTTAGCATGGTGCCACACTTAATTTGTCTTCTCTCCTCACATCCCACAGAAGTCTTAACTATTTTGTTATTATCTCCTTCTTCCAAAATGACTGTATGTTCATTTTCTTCTCTCATGGAATATCCAGGATTTCTTGTTGTAATTCTTGTATCTTAGAGTATTAGGATGGACCTTTACCCTATCATCAAGGAACCCTAATTAGGCCTTCCTGATTAACATAATTGGAAGCTAACAGCATAAAAATTACAAGTAGCTGTAAATCCAGCATGAAATATCGCATTCCTAACTCTCCAAGTATGTGCTAACCACAGAGGCAACTATAACATTCCCCCAAAGCAGAAGGGAATGCAGCATGCCAACTGACAGCTCTATCCAGTGAGATCCTGACAGCGCACCTGCTCACTCCATCACCTCTTGCAGGGATTCTCAAGGAATGAAAGGCTGGTATTACCATGAGGTCCTTCCTCCTGGCTATTTCTTTCAAGGAGACATGACATGTGATGAAAGAATAAGAGGAATATGAGAATGGAATTGTGATTTTTTTTTTTTTTACAAGAATGGGGGAAAGAAAGGTTGGGGTTTGGCTCTTCGCTAAATTTGATGATATTAAGCCTTGTCTTTGTTTCTACTGCTTTCCGTTCCTCCACTCTCTTGTTTCTTACCAATGAGAAAAGCTGTTCAAGGATTCCTTGGGATCCTTGGGGTTAGTAGGAGGTTCTAAGTTAGGAGAAAGTATTACTAAGAAACAAACAACAAACTCCCCGAAAATCTCTAGCCATGGAGTTCCAGGGCCTGCGTAATCTGAATGATCAAAGAAACTATTGGCAGCATCTCCTTTATGAGCAAGCTGTCTGTGGAATGTCTGGAACCTCTTGGCAAAGCAACACATATGTATATAAAAGTTAAATGACTAAATTTGTTTCAGAAACATTAAGAATGACTGCAGGAAACCTTCTGTTTAGTGGTACAGAGCAAACAAATATCTTTGGTCTTTTTTCTTTTGACACTGTCCTGCCTACTTTATCCTGAACTGCATAATTCACTAAGTTATTACATATTTTCCATTAGCTATTCTTTCAGTCCTCAATCCAGAGTCAAGTCTGTCAGAATATCATTGAGGTCCGTGAACCATGAGTCTGGTTGCTTTTGCAAGGCATTTCTGTTGCTAGTAAAAGAAGGCAGCACCTCATAAGAATGCTGCACAGTCGTTCCCACAGTGTGATATGCTAATTCTTAAGAATGTTGCTAACACTGCAGTGGGTTTCATATGATTGAATTTAGAACTTTTCACTCAGTTGGTTCAAGGCTTCAAACTGGCAGTAATAACAGTCTTTTGAGTTGTTGCTTAAGTAGAGCAGTGATGGAATTCATATGGCAGGTGACAGTTGTTCATTCAAGTTCAGGAAGAGATCTCTATCAGCCGCTATCAGTGGTTGTAAAACAAAAGGAAAGTAGCCCAGATGTTCACTTTTTAATAGTGTATCTTTCCTTCATATTTTAAATGAGAACAGAGCTCAGTCATTAAATGAGGATATAAATATTAATGTCATCATGTTAAAATCCAAAAGAACAGAGCTCACACATTTATGTGATTTTTTTTTTTTTTTTTAAATGGCCATCTATAAATCAAGTAAAATCAAGAACGCTCCCCCGTGCCTCTAGAGGTCTCACCACGCTAGTTAACTTTCGGTCTTTTACTCTTGCCTTCTCTAACAAGTCTCAGAGAGTTGAGTGAGAATTTAGTCAGTCATATTTGGCCACACAGTGGCAAGAAAATGTAAATCCCAAAAGTCCAGATAGTCTTTGTGGATATAATTTAATCATACAAATTCCTTGCTGTAATATGAGCAGGAAGTATTACTAGTTTAGACAATGTACTGCTATTCTGTACTTTCAGTATAGCACAGAATTTTGGTCAAGTTAGTGATGATAGAATATCAGAACTTTCAGATAAGTTACTAATAACCCCCTCCTCCCACCAAGTGAATTTAAGTTCTAGATAGTGATGTCTTATTGAAGATTTCTCTCAACTGGCAACCCTATTCCAAACCTCTCTGCCTTGACAATTCTGAGCTCTATGAATTCTGTTTTTAGGAGAGTTCCCCCTCCTGAGTGCTGCTTCTCTCACAACAAGACAGTAAATACAGAAGAAATCGTATGCACTGGGACCCAAAATCTTTCTATCCTTGAAACATTTTTCATTATAGCAGAACCCATTCATTTATGGTGGATATTAAGCTTCTCAAGCCCTTTCTATTGAGTCTTTGGAAGACTAATAATTCTAATTGACTAGCTGCAGGGCTGGTGTCTCTGACTTAATGTTACATGAAATGATGACAGAGTAATGCTTTTAAATGAGACTCTCATGAATTGACTAGCAGGGAAGAGGGCTCTTCTAAAGGTACTTGCCTGTAACTGTGGAGATCATCCCTTTCAAAGAGCTACCTATGCTCCTGCCAGAGCTGCCCTCAGCAAATGACCTGATAAAAGAGGATTATCCACAAGAGAGGTAGTCTTGAATATGAGATAATTAGTAATGACCGAATCAATTCGAGTTGAACTGGGCAGTCAGTTGTGTAATGCCCAGGCTAGTTTGCACTGATTCTTTACAGATGAATAGTACTGACTTATGTATGATTTGTACATCTGAAACATTCTCTTGCTAGAAGGTTGATGCAGTGCTTTTTTTTTTTTTAACCAACACTAGAGTCCTCTTAGAGTGGCAGGGCACTCTTGATTGGTCAATAGGGCCATACTTAAATGCTTTTTAAAAATTTATGTTCCAGAAAGCAGAAGGTAATACAAGTAGTGGAGTAAACACTAGAGTCTGATCATTAGCTGTATTACCGTTGAGAAGTTCTCTTAACCTCTCTTAGTCTATTTCTTCTGGAAAATGAGGCAGTTTAATTAAATCTGTGTTTCCCAAATTCTGAAACCTACCACACAGATTACTAGAGGTGACTTTAGGTGGCATATGTGATAATGTCAGGTGGTTTTCTGATAAAACATTAAAATGAACATTGAATCTCATACCTGAGAGAGTTATTCCTTGTTCAGTCTTTCTGATTATATCAGTCTCAATTTGATATCAAGATATCTTTAATAGTTCTTTAACACTGGATAGTTGTTTGGGGATGGAGGTAGGCGGGGGCAGATACTGTGGATCGTTTATTCCTCAAAAATCTCTATAGAAGCGAAGTTAATTCCATTCCTTAGAAGGGAAAAGTACAGAAGTGCTTTTTTGCTCTGTCTACCTCATTTCACCTCTACTTGGAAGGAAAGTCCTGTGTTATACAACTGGTGAGTTAAGAGGAAGAACCAAACATGTGAGGTCAAGCCCTTTCTGGCTCATCTCGTGGTGTGGCGCATTCTCAGAAGACACGCTCCTCCTCCACCATGTGCATAGAAGGCCTTTGTTGACAAACTCTGCTTAGGACTGGGTGGGAACTATTAGGAAACCCATGAGACCATCAATCCAGAACACAAAACTGTGTTCTCCAGTTCATCTTTATTGGTAATCAAGCTGATATTTTGATTGCCTTTTTATTCCTCTCTCTGCTTTTCATTTGGTTTCAAACTCATAGGAGATATAAAGGGAGAGGCAATTATCACCCCTTAAAACCTCACTAATAATCTTTTTTAATATAAATCTGACTTGAGGGCTTCCCTGGTGGCGCAGTGGTTGAGAGTCCGCCTGCCGATTCAGGGGACACGGGTTCGTGCCCCGGTCCGGGAGGATCCCACATGCCGCGGAGCGGCTGGGCCCGTGAGCTGTGGCCGCTGAGCCTGCGTGTCCGGAGCCTGTGCTCCGCAACGGGAGAGGCCACAACAGCGAGAGGCCCGCGTACCGCCAAAAAAAAAAAAAAAAAATCTGACTTGAGCTCAGAACTCTTTATAAGCAATAGTATCTGTATAGAGTTTAATAACATGGTTTGTTTTTAGTGAAGTTATATTTTTAATTACCATCTATAAAATAAATCAATTTAAGTTTTAAAAAGTGAATTTTTAAAACATTAAATAGTACAGATGGTATATGGATATGGGGAGAATTACAAAGGTGGTACTTAAATGACTGAAGTTTAGAAAACACTGAGTAAGATTATCTCTAGGATCTCTTCCAGATTTAAATTCTTTTGAATGTATATTCCAATAGAATGAAAAATGTTATGTGGTAAACCAAGTAAAAGAAAAGACCTTCTAACATAGTGTGTACTATGTAATTATCTTTCATTTTGAAATGTATCATTATTGAGGAGGCTAAACTTTCATGCTGTGACAGTTCTTTTCATTTATAAATATGAATACCCCTTTCTTAATATTTTACTAGGCAGCTGAGTATCGATATGTTTTGGGTAGCATGTTTGTTGGTGATGATGGTTTGTTTTATTTTGTTTGTTTTTCTTTCACCAAAAGCAGTCTAGTTCTGGGTGAGGTTTTTGAACTGGAAATCTTGACAGGCAGGAACCATGTCATCACTCTATACTCTGCCTAGTACAGAGTTTGACATAGTAGTATTCAGTAAATATTTGAATGAATGAATGAATAAAAGAGTCAATAAAAATAAACTGAGTTCTGTGTCTTGAAGGTACAAGCATAGTTTTCACTTCTGAAATGAAATAGTCAATAGGGCTAGCTGTACAGAAGTTTGAGGTCTTAGGACAATTAGAAGGTAATACTTTCACATGAATGAAGTTTGGAGCTAGTTACATGGAACATTTAGAATAACCTTTTCAGGAAGTAATCACAAAAAGAAGGTAGCCGTACTAATTTTGCTTTTGTTTATGGTTGTATATGAGAAGCTAGGATCTTTCTTTCTTTCCCTCTTTGTTTTTTATAAAAAAAAAGAGCTACCTTTCTTCCTTATTTTTTCCTCTCTCATACATGTACTACTTATCATCTCCACATCAGGGAAAGCACCCCAATTTTCCTTGCCTTAGGGAGACTATTAGAGATTAATTTAAAATGCAGCTCATTCTTTCCCCACACACTCTTAATTACAGTTTCTCATCTGATAAAGGGGCCCAACTCTTTCTTAACTGGCATGCTAGACAACTGAAATACTGGCGGTAAATTTGTTTATTCCCATTTATTCCCTCAACAAATGTCATGTTTCAAGGGCTTTGTTCTAAGACTCCTGAAATGAGTTTTATATATCAGAGAGAGAGAGAATATTAACCAGAAGTTTTTAATTCTTAGTTATACTGACTTTCTAATAACTATGCAATTGGTTTGAGTGATCACATACCCAGATCATGTAATTTATTTTAAAATACTTTTCATATATGTAGAAAAACAGAATTTAAGGACTGTGCTTCATTCTGGTGGATACATTTTAAACATATTCTAGGTCTGTTCTCTACAAGTACATTCTTCCTTTGACAGTCCAGTGTTTAACTGTGATTCTAATTTATTATGCACAATGACAACATCTTAACTGGAGTTATTTTGTATGTTCAGGTTAATACTTTTTGTTATTGAAAATTTAAGTCAGTACGTTTTACATTTGTGAAATCTTTCTGCCTGATATCTTTGTGTTTTCTAGTTATTACCATGTGGTCTTCAGTATGTGACGTAAACTCTAAGGATGCTATCACATTTTGGTTTGTTCTCATTGCATTATAAAGTTGATAGAA
Source organism: Pseudorca crassidens (assembly GCF_039906515.1). Lineage (NCBI taxonomy): Eukaryota > Metazoa > Chordata > Mammalia > Artiodactyla > Delphinidae > Pseudorca > Pseudorca crassidens. The sequence goes on along the minus strand of NC_090296.1, from coordinate 36,578,987 downwards.
CAGCAGTAACATTAATGGTATATAGAAGTTGGGTTTTTAAACCAGTCGTCATCTACAGAAATTCTCTATCTCTGTTCTAACTTTAAATTTAAAATATCCAGGTAAACAATCAACACAGATTCTATTCATCATCATTGAGAATATAATAGGTCTAATTTTGGCCAAGAAAAAAAAAATACTTTAGAACTATCAAATTTTTTTCTTCAAAAGAGAGAGATGCTTGCCTTAAAATTGTGATCTTTAGATATCTCTAGAGTCATTGTGGTCTGTCATGAAAGTATGCAAGAGCCATTTGCTATAATGGCAAGCTGGAAGTTTTGAGAACACTATGTCTAATTCAAAAACAACAATTATAGGTTCCACATATAAGTGATATCATACAATATTTGTCCTTCTCTGAACAGCAGAAGTAACACAACATTGTAAATCAACTGTACTCCAATAAAAATTTTTAAAAAACAAGTATAAAAAACAGAACCTTTGCCTAGGGAGCCATGTCCACTGGCGATATGGTTATTCTCTGATTAGATGCTTTGAGTGCCGGATACCATTCTTTTTTTTTTTTTTATCTTTATTGGATTATAATTGCTTTACAATGTTGTATTAGTTTCTGCTGTACAACAAAGTGAATCAGCTATATGTATACATATATCCCCTCCCTCTTGAGCCTCCCTCCCACCCTCCCCATCCCACCCCTCTATTACTCAGCCATAAAAAGGAACGAAATTGAGTCATTTGTAGTGATGTGGATGGACCTAGAGTCTGTCATACAGAGTGAAGTAAGTCAGAAAGAGAAAAAAGAGTACCATATATTAACGTATATATATGGAATCTAGAAAAATGGATACCATTGTTATCTGGGGTATGAAGTGTTGATATGGCAGCACATTATGATAGAAAAGAAAAGGCCATGAACTTGAGGGGCAGACCAACCTGAATGTGAAATTCAGCTCTGTCACTTTTACTCTGGTATCTAGGGCAAGTTACTTAACTTCCTCTGTAAAATGAAAATTATATTACTTCTTTAGAGTTTCTGTGAAGATAAAAGCACCCAGAGTGAGTTCTTGTCAAATGGTAGTTGTACAAGGAATACAATGTGGTGATGATACGTTTTGATATTCCCTCAGGTGAAGTAAAGGACAAAAATGTTCAGGTGGTTGAGCTCCCCATTGTAGACAGTCTTCATCCTCGTCCTCCATATTTACCCCTGGCTGTACCAGAAGACCTTGCAGATCGACTTGTACGAGTCCATGGTGATCCTGCAGTGTGGTGGGTGTCCCAGTTTGTCAAATACTTGATCCGCCCACAACCTTGGCTGGAAAAAGAAATAGAAGAGGCCACCAAGAAGCTAGGCTTCAAACATCCAGTTATTGGGTAAGAACCTGATTTGTTCCTCCTAAAAGGGATGTGTAGTAGCAGGGATACATACCTTTACAATACAGTGTGAACTTTACAAGATATAGCGTGATTTTCATAGCCCCACCCAAAAACAGAGGTTCCAGAGTTCACCTTAGGCCACAGGGAGATTATTCTTCCTTTGTTCATTTAGAACAGCTGAGTCATCATAATTTAGTCACCCTTAATCATTTGTTCATTTATTCATTCAACAAATATATAAAACCATGTTTCTGAAATTAACAGTCTCTCCTGGGGAAACCAGCAAAATCTTATTTTGTTGGGAGTATTTTAGATGCTATACATGACTCCTGTCTTACTCTAACAGGGTTACGAGATGAAGCTCTCATACTTATAGCTTTTCTATTGCACCTTATTCTTGGATTTCATTAATTGCCACTGGTGATTCTTTTGCATTTTTGATGTTCTGTTTTCTTTTTTGTTTTGAAAGCTACTTTGAGAATAAAGATATCATTAGTAATGTAAGATAATGTTAAAATTATTGTTTAAAGTTATCTCTTGGCCCACTTGGGAGTTATCATGTATGTATGTACAGTCTCATGCTTATGTTAAGGGAGATATATCAGGAAATCCTGGAAGCAAAAAAAAATCCAAAAGAGCATCTTTGCTCACAAGCATGTGCTCCTATACCCATACATAAAAAGTTGTGGAGTAAGGAGTTTTCCTGGGTCCTGATGCCAGATTTCACACCACGGGAAATGTTCTTGGCCTAATGGGAAGAATACTAGACTGAGAGTTAAGTGACCTCAGTAATATTCCTGGATTTTCCCTAATTCTGGGCCAAGTTACTTAATAATAGTATTATTGAGCTTTGATTTTTTTTCCATCTGTAAAATAGGGAAGGCAATACGTGCCCTAAAAATGATGATGTGATAATATAAGGATGAAAAAGGATTTTAGTTCTGTGGGAAAAAATACACTGTAAAATATTATTACCTTTCAGAGAGACTGATGATGCTTAAGTAATTCCTGAAAATAGATTTGTAGGCTAGACTATGGCATTCTGCAGCTTCTATTGTTTGTAATAAAGTCAGCTATTGGTTAATATTAATACATGTGTTGATTCATTCACTTATCTGCAGAATGTTTATTGAATACTTGCTACTGTGGGGGACAGAGGTTAAATTTTTTTTAATGGATCCTTCTAACTCCTCACAGTCCATGGGAAAAGAGACTTACACAACTAACATTATATGAGCAGAATGTGATAAATGCCCTGAGAGAAAGCATAAAAAGTTTTATGAGAGGTCGAGGGAGGGGAAATGCACTTCCATTTCCCAAGAAAGGACCAAGAAAGGCTTCATAGCTGCAGTGTTTGAACAGGATCTTGGAAGATGGAGAAAGATACATTATAGTAGTTACATTACCAAAGTAACTTCAACTGCATTATCCCATTGATTCTGTAACACAATCCTGTGATGTGGACAGAGATAACCATTTTACAGGTGAGGAAACTAAGGAAAGAAAATCTCTTCCCAAAGTTCCAGGGTTTATAAAGGCAAAACCAGGACTTACACCTGCTTAACTTTGTCTGGCCTTCCTGTCGTTTTACGTACCAGAAAACTACCCTTATTAATTTTTCATGGAGTATCCACCACATTGAGAATTGGCCAAATATAGAAACTTGAAGTACCACAGACAGCTAAGTTATTTGCACACTTAAGTAGTGTGCTGTAATGAAAGAGGGGTGCATTAGAGTTCAAGAATCTGGGGGTCCAATCTGGCTTCCACCACTAACAAGTTATGTGACTTTGGACAACTTACTTGGTCATTCTGGGCCTTCATTAATTGTCACTCTTTTTTCATTTATTAAAACAAAACAAAACAAAAGAAAATGCTAGGTTAGATAGTAGTATCTAAGGTTTCTACTTACAATATACTAAACAGTTAGATTTTTGTGTCTGCCTATCATCCATTCATTTGTTGTGTTTGGTGCAATTGGGAATAAATAAAACCAGATTCCTTGCCCTGGAGGAGCTTTGATAGATAGTGAAAATCAGGCAAGTACACAAATAACTTTTACTTTTGTAAAGACTGGGTTAAAATGTATGTGAAAGAAACCAGCCTCCCTTTGCCTTATATTGTCATTTTGTTCCCTGAAATATCTTCAGAGACATCAGTTTCTTTAACTGTCAGATGAAAGAGTTACATTAAACCAAATGACTTCTAATATCCTTCACAGGCCTAACATTCTGATTCTTCATAAAAATTCCATTAAGGTCCTCTCTCAAATTATTGGTCTAGGCCTAATTTCAGGAATACTTGGAAAATTGAGAAAATTGCTTAGTAGTACTCTGCCACTATGTCAAATGCTCCTCTTCCTTTGATTTTTCCTTCTTGTTATAGCTCTCCTTTGTTTTTATCTTTATTTTCATACTCCTACCCCATTTCTTCCCTGTTTCTTAGTCTTCATATGTATAGAAGTTACTGACCCCTGTTCTAAATAGTAGAGCTAAAACAAGAACACAGTAAAATCAGAGTTTCAAATAGTGTTTCTTCTCATGAAACTTTTCATTGAAATTCAGTGGAATTGTTCTTTCTGCCCTATCTCATCTCCATGGAGCACAGTGAACAATTCCAAATTTCCTGAGAGAACCAGTGACTAAGAAGAACGTGGGAAGGAAAAGATGATACGATAGGTGTTCATACGATAGTATTCACATCTGGACTATCAACTGAAATGCAAAGGAAAGAACAGCCACAAAGATGTCAGAGTAACTCCAGTGAAGTTAAACCCTCACTCCAGATACATAATAAAAAGCTGGCCCTAGGCTTGACTTAAGACATGCCCACATATTGTGACCTAAAGGAAACAAATCTACCTTTTTTCTTTTCCAACATATGAATAGTGGTTTAGTAATTTGGGAAGAGGGGAGATGTGGGAAGAGCAAATTTAAGTAGTGTTTTAACTTATGAAAACAAACTCTAACTATTGTTCCTGTTTTCATTAAAATACTGTTGGAAGTCAATGCCTTATTCAGTGCAGGACAATGTAAATCTGTGTCCCCAGTTTTACAGTTTTGGAGCTTTCCTTAAATAGGACAGATGAGATCAGTATCTGCTTGTGTTTGATAGAGTAAAAAGCCGGGAAAGGAAATTCATTATGCCTACAACAAAAAGGCTGGCATGGCTCCATGAACTTAAAATAGTAAGAACTCTTAAAAGGTTTGCCTTGCCTTGACTGTGCTATAGGAAGAATCCATACAGGTCTGAGTTTTCCTTGCACAACTTTAAATTCAACAAGCTGGCATTACAGTGACAGTACAGGATAAAATGAAGAAAAAGAAAACTTGGCATCAAAACATTACAAATGATATATTTAATGTTCCGTAATAACAACTGTGAATCTTGGCATCCTTTATTGTCAACTATATTAAAAATTATATCCAGTTTTTTCTGGAAGGCTGGTTGGTATTTGCTGCCTTATATGCGGTCTAATTCTGGAATCTCCCATTTATTCCTTATTATGCCAATTACTTTCTCTTTATAAGAAAGCATTCTTCAAAGACTTAACTTATTTTTTCTAATTCCCCTTGTATTAATATGCAAATATATGTTTGAATTTTTTTAAATATTGGTTTTATTTTTTCTAATGGTGAAAATGAAAGAAAAATTGGTTTAAAATGTCCATAATGCCACCATGAATAGGGGTATAAAGCTGAGTACCCTAAAAGTACTCAGTGGATCAGAACATTATCAGCAGAATCTGACTTTCTCCCTCTGCCCCCACAGAGTCCATGTCAGACGCACAGACAAAGTGGGAACAGAAGCAGCCTTCCACCCCATTGAGGAATACATGGTACATGTTGAAGAACATTTTCAGCTTCTTGCTCGCAGAATGCAAGTGGATAAAAAAAGAGTATATTTGGCCACAGATGACCCTTCTTTATTAAAGGAGGCAAAAACAAAGTAAGTTAGATGAACTAATGATTCTAGAGTGAACCATCTCTTTTCAGTTGAAAGGAATCCTTAATTCCCATGACTTGTGATTCTTGTTACAATGAATGTTATTACTGATTATTGGGGGTTTTAAATTCAAACAACTGTGTACTTGTGCAACTGTTATTATGATCAAAGCATATGTGAGGTGCCAGCAAGGTGTAGATTTCATTCTGAAACCCCTTCTCTTGACTTGTAGGCAGCAGTCATCTCATTATATACTCACATGACCTTTATGTGCTTGGAAGGGAGAGAGCAAGCTTAATGGTGTCTCTTCTTGTAAGGAAGGGCACTAATTCCATCATGAGGGTCCTACCCTCATGACCTTATTTAACCCTAAGTACCTCCCAAAGGCCCCACCTCAAAATATTATCACATTGGGGGTTAGGGCTTAAACATATGAATTCTGGGGGGACACAAACACTTAGTCCATCATACTAACCAACTCACAAGACTGTTAGCAATAAAACACACCAGGTGCTTGCCCTTTTGCTCTTACTATCTTCACCAACAATCACAGGCGACTGAGACCATGTGTAAGATGTAAGTTTTCATCTTATAAAAATTTCTGGAATTTGGAAATTATATTTTTTAAAAAGGCAAAAAATCAAAAGATGAGTTTTGTAAGTGAAATAATAAGGACTGCCAACTTGTACTGAGCTGTATTGAGCCTGCCTGCCTGTATTTCAGGCACTGTGCTAGGTGGTGGGGATTCCATGATAAGCAAGACACTCTCTGCTCTCAAGGAATTCCCAATCTAGTAGGGGAATGGACAGTTACAATACAGTATGAGTAGTGCTACTATAGAGTAATACTATGTACTCCAGAAATCATCCCTGAATCCTTGACTAAGTGGTTCTCCTCTGTGCATTCCTCTTAGTATTTAGCACTTGCTTACTTCTGTCTCCCTCACTAGGTTATAAGCACTTTAGAAACTATACCTAGTTCTAGTAAGTGCCCAGTAAGTATTGAATTATGTTCATTTCAGTCCTATCTGTTTGAAAACATTTTATTAGCAATTATCATTTGACCTTTTTGACTTTTAATTAATTTATTTCTCAATCCCTCTTTTATGTCACAAATGGGGGTTGGGAAGAAAAACAAATCTGGAATGAATACTATAATGCAGGTATTTATCCATATCACTGGATAATCATTTAAACCCTATTTCTACCTCGTAAGAATCTAAATTAACCTGATATAAATTGCTTTTTCTTTAAGGCTCCCTCTATTGATTATACACACAGACACTCTCTCTCTCTCTCTCACACACACACACACACACACACACACACACACACACGCACGCAGGTGTGCATGCGCACAAACAAACAAAAGACCAAGAAATTCATCAGCAAAACATAAGCCAAGTTATATACTTATAATTCTTGTTTAAGTATAAGAGTTAGGGATTAAATGAACATTTGGACATAAAACAAGAAAAAATTTTCACAGATATTTTTCCAGTTTGATATTACAGACCTATTAGAGAGAAACAAAGTAGAAATAGTTCATCTTAATCCTTCATTTTAAAATATCAGACTGAATTTGTAGCTTAGTTGAAAAAATGTTAAAGTATTACTTTATTTACTCTTTGACTTGTTCTTGAATGCATCATAAGTTTTTCCCTTGACTGGCAAAATAATTCATGCTCATTAGAAAATATGGAGTTGGTAAGTATACAAGCAAGGAAAAAATATTACCCACAGTCTCATTACTCAGTGGCAACAACTATTTAAATATCAACATATTCCCTTCAGTCATTTATGTAGTTATACATTTGTGTAGTTGATCATATTCTATATAATTTGAACTCTTTTGTTACTTAATACAGCACTAGATCCCTTTTCCCAGGTTGCTAAAAAAAGTCATTGTAAATCTCTTTTTTTAGTGACTACATATCCACTGAATGGAAATGCCATTGCTTACTTGACCATTCCCTTAATATTCGACAGGTTATTTCCAATTTCCAGTGCTATGAGGTATGCCTGAAATTATCCATATTATTTCCTTAATCTAGATTTCTGGACTTGGAAGTAGTTACATAAAAGGATATGAATATTTTACAGCTGTGATCCATAGCACAGCATGATATTTTTACACCAAGCAACCCTTATAGTACAGATGGCAGTAGTATCTACTTGGATTGTAAGAACTGTAAAACTTGATTTTTTCTTTTGTGTATGTGTGTGTGGTCAGAAGCTAGTAACTCCTCTCCCCATGGTATTCCAGGCTATAAATGTAGCAATAGCATTTATAAATGTAGCAATAGCATTTTGTTATAAATGTAGCAATAGCATTTTGTGCATATTTTTTTCTTCTTTGGAAATTCTTTGGTTTTCTGAGTCATTTTAAGGATTTTCTCAGGAATTTAAATACCGTTTTTCTCCTTCATTATTTTACTTGAAAGTTTTTTCCACTCTGAATTAATTCTGCTTTTGACCTCTCAAGATTGGTTTTGATACCTAAGCAAATCATAAAACTTCTGTTATTGTTTTAGGAAACCAAAGCATGAATTAATTTTTCAACAAGGTATATAGAATCCAAGGTGATTATAAGACTTTTCTGCTTCAAGAGGGTGAAGAGATGGAGAATTAAACTTAAATGAGGCATAGTATTCGTACAGTTAGAGAAGAAACCATTTTTCTGACTAGCTTATTCTTTGTAAAAGGGGTCAAGATTAGTAGTTAATGCTTTGTTGCTTAGTATTACACCTCAGGTCTCTCTAGATTAAGACTGAGTTCATTCACGAGATTTTAGCACCAGCATCCTAGTGACTGTGACAGCTGCTGATAATGTGGAGATCTCTCTCTTAGGTAGTTCACTGTTAGAGTGTTTAAATCACAGAATCTTTGGCAAAGAAGTAAGAACTATTAAAGTTGTCTATCCAGCATTGTATTCTAAGATAGTGGAGACTGGGTTTAGGAGTGAAACAGGAGAAAAAACAAGCCATTAAAAATCTCTCAGATTAAATATTTACATATTTAGTTTGCTCTTTATCAAAAATGCTGGACAAGCTCTTCCTAAAATTAGGTTCATTTAAATGAATAGAGGTAAGGAAATTTGTTTAAAAGTTGTTGTAAAGCATTTGGTTGCCATGTGAAATGAAGAATCAGCAATAGTGGTAAAGTTCTTCACTATTTTTTTGAACTACATCTAATATGCTAGACAGTTACAGGGCATTAGGAATACACAAAGAAATAAAAGATAATATGTGGCTCCTTATCTCAGGGCGTATCCAACTGGTAGGCGGTATACGGGTAACAAATAATCAGTGTCATTATATAATTGTCCTGAAGGAGTTGTATACTAGGTAGTGAAGTCAAGAAGAGGAGTATCCCCCTGTCTGGAGAAAGACCTCACAAAAGAAAATTTGATGTTAGTTTATACTTTCAAGTTACAACTTTGTGGGTGAGATAAAAAATAAATTTTTGCAAGATGGAAGAAGAAAAAAATATTTTTTTTAATCATTGCCAATCTCTGCAGCCTCACAGTGGAAGACTTCTGCTGGCATACTTGTAGGCGTAAGACAAGAAAGAAGCATGTTTGTGTGGAAAGTTTCATGCTCATTATTGGAAGTACAAAATCTCCTTCCCTCATTACTCACTTTGTTTCTGTTTTTCAACACTCAGTATCCTTCATCAAACTATCTTTTGCATATAGAGATAAGGCCTGAGGAACTTAGGTGACCTTTTGGTTTGGTTCCAGGAAGAGGCCTTTAAGTTAGGAAGGGCATAATGTTCCCATCACTTCTCAGTAAAAGGATCCCTCTTGTGTTTGTTTCACTGAGCACCCAAACCATGCTGACAGAGTTAGTCTTTATTCTAGGATAAAACCTGTACTGGTGTGTTTTAACGATTTCCCCCCTCCTCCACCCTCCAGCCTTTTCATATTTATTTGTTTCTGTTTCTGTCCCATGACTGGATCTGCATCTTCACAGGAATCACATTAAAAGTTTTTTTGGTGGTTTTCTTTTCAGAACAAATGTGACATTTCCTTCATCTCCCTGATTCAAAGTTGAGGAGGGCAAAATGTCAAAAATAATGAGGCCAAATGGATCTGAACACTGAATACCAATCACTGAAACAGTGCTCAGAGACTTTTTCTTCACAGTCATTACTAGAGGCTATGAGAGAAAACGCCTTGGAGGTTGTGGAATGAAGAGAAATCTGAAGCAGCTGTTAGGGAATTAGGAAAACGTCCCAGACATAGGTAGCACTAACTTGTTCATGTATTCATCCACATAGCATTGTGTGGAGTGCTAGATGCTGTGATGCAAAGGAAAATAAGGCATAGTCCTAACCTTTGGGAAATACTGTGTGGGAAAAAGACATGTAAGCTGACTCCTGCTGCCTCAGGGCTTATAAATAGGAACTATTATTCTTTCAACAAATATTTATTGACCTTGTATTATATTCCAGATTCTCTTCTAGGTGCTGAGAATAATAGAGTGAACAAAGCAGATGAAATACCTCTCTTTATAGAGCTTACATTCTAGTTAGGGATGATGGAGGTGGGGAATGAATGCAGACAGTAAATAAACAGTAAATATATATTATGTTCAGTGATAGTAAGAGCCATAGAGAAAAATTAAGCAAGTACAAGGGTTAGGGATTGCCAAACTCCTCACTAATAAGGCAGCATTTGAGCAGAGATCTAAGAGGGAAGTAAGAGATAAAACCAGGTGAATATATGGGGAAAGAATGTTTAACAATCACAGTTAATGATTTATTGAGCATTTACTACATGTCAGATACTCTTCTAAGCACTTTACATTGCTTAATTTATTTAATTCTTAAAAAATTATATAAAGTAGGTACAATAACTATCCCCTTTGCATGTAACTTCTGAAAGTTTACAACTTAACTCTGATCTGTCTCATGCACTGAGAAAATTTATTCACTCTATACTAGAGTATAATTAAACCTCTAATTCAGAGTAGAATCATTTGAACATATAGTAGACTTTTTAAACACATCCTGTTTTAATATTTTTTAACACATATCTTCTCAGGACTACCACAATATTAGTTGGTGGACATCTACAAGGAATTTGCTTTCATAAATTTATTAGAATGGTTTTCTGTCACCATTATTTGTTAAGATGGTGCTTATGGGGGTTAAGGGAGACAAGTCTCAGTTATCACAAATTCTAAACTAAAAATTTAAATGAAGTTTAATCATGATGTTTATATTCTAAAGGAAAAGCTCAATGACCAAATTTGAAAGCAGGTTGGAGCCTCCTAGAGAGGTAGGAGGCAACTGGGACTCCCCCTGGGGACACATATACTGGCAGCAGGCAGTGGGAAGCTCATTCTACCACAGGGACCCTGGTGCTGGCAAACAACATTTTGGAGTCCTCCTTCTAGCCTGTTAGAACCAGGGGCTTACATGCCCACTAGTTGATTAGCACCAGTACTGGGATCCCCAAACCCCACAGCCAGCCATACTGGGACCCAGCACTGCCCACCAGCAACACAAGACCAAACCTAGGACTTGCGGGCCTGCAAACAGGCACACCAGGACCCAGCCCAAGCCACCAGTGGACTGGCACTGGCCCTGGGACTTCCCAGGCCATGTAGCCAGCTGTGTCAGGACCCAGACCCACCTACCAACAGCTAGCAGCCTCCACATGAGGCAGGACCTGGCAGCCAACTGGGATGGGAACTAGCCCTACCTACCAGCATGCCCACAGTAGTTGACCCCACCACAACAGAAGTGCCCACTCAGCCCACATACAAGGCACCCTTAGCTCTGGTGACCAGAGGGGAGTATGTAGCTGGGCCCCATAGGACATCTCTTACATAAGGTCACTTCTCCAAGAACGAGAGACATAACTGACTTGCCTAATACATACAAATAAACACAGAGAATTAGGCAAAATGAGGTGACAAAGGAACGTGTTTCAAATGAAGGAACAAACCCCAGAAGGAGAGCTAAGCAAAGTGATGAGCAGTCTACCCAATAAAGGGTTCAAGGTAATGATCATAAAGATGCTGAATGAACTCGGGAGAAAAATTGATGAACACAGTGGCAGACTTAACAAAGAGAAAGGGTAAAGAAGAACCAAACAGAGCTGAGGAATGCAATAATTAATCATTGAAGTAAAAAATACACTAGAAGGGATCAACAGTAGATTAAATGATGCAGAAGAACAGATCAACAAACTGGAAGACAGAGTAGTGGAAATCACCCAAGCTGAACAAAAAAAAGAGAAGAATTTAAAAAGTGAGGACAGTTTAAGAGACCTCTGGGACAACAAAAGCATACCAACATTTACATTATAGGGATCTCATAGGGAAAAGAGAGACAGAAAGGGGTAGGGAACTTATTTAAAACAAGAATAGCCAAAAATTTCCCTAACCTGGGAAAGGAAACAGACATCCAGGTCCAGGAAGCACAGAAAGTTCCAAACAAGATCAACCCAAAGAGGTCTACACCAAGACACATTGTAATTAAAATGACAAAAAATAAAGATAAAGAGAAAATCTTAAAAGCAGCAAGAGAAAAGCAACTAGTTATGTACAAGGGAACTCCCATAAGACTGTCAGTTGACTTTTCAGCAGAAACTTTGCAGGTCAGAAGAGAGTGGCATGATATATTCAAAGTGATGAAAGGAAAAAACCTACAACCAAGAATACTTTACCCCACAAGGCTACCATTCGAATTTGAAAGAGAGAGAAAGAGTTTTACAGACAAGCAAAAGCTAAAGCTAAACAGGCTTTACAAGAAATGTTACAGGGACTTCCCTAAGCATAAAAGAAAAGACCACAACTAGAGATATGAAAATTATGAAAGGAAAAATCTCATTGGTAAAAGCAAGCATACAGTAAAGGTAGTAGATCAGCCACTTGTAAAGCTAGTAGGAAACTTGAAAGACAAGTAGTAAATTATCTATATCCACAATACATGGTTAAGGAATACACAAAACAAAAAGATGTAAAATATGATATCAAAAAACATTAAATGTGGGCAGGGCAAGGCAGGAATAAACACTGGAGTTGTTAGAATGTGTTCAAACTTAAGATCCACTTGAAATAATTATACACACACACAACCCACCCTTACACCTCTAGGAACTAGAAAAAGAAGAACAAAGCCCAAAATTAGTAGAAGGAAAGAAATGATAAACATCAGAGCAGAAATAAGTGAAATAGACACTTAAAACAATAGAAAAGATCAATGAAACTAAGAGCTGTTTCTTTGAAAAGGTAAACAAATTGATAAACATTTAGCCAGACTCATCAAGAAAAAAGAGAGAGGACCCAAATGAATAAAATCAGAAATGAAAAAAGAGATGTTACAGCCAACACCACAGAAATCAAAGGATCAAAAGGGATTACTGCAAACAACTATATGTGAGTAAATGGACAACCTAGAAGAAATGGATAAATTCCTAGAAAATTTCAGTCTCCCAAGACTAAATTAGGAAGAAATATTAATAAACCAATTACCAGTAATGGAGTTGAATCAAGATTGATCAGAAAACTTCCAACAAAAATCCAGGACCAGATGGCTTCACAGGTGAATTTTATAAAATATTTAAAGAAGAGTTAATGCCTATGCTTCTCAAACTATTCCAAAAAATTGAAGAAGGAACAGTTCTGAACTCATTCTACAACGCCAACATCACCCCAATTCCAAAACCAGACAAAGATGCCACAAAAAGAGAAACTTACAGGCTGATATCATTGATGAGATACAAAAATCCTTAACAAAACATTAGCAAACCGAATCCAGCAGTACATTAAAAGGATCATATACCATGATCAAGTAGATGCAAGGATAGTTCAATATTTGCAAATCAATCAATGTGATACACCACATTAACAAAACAAAGGATAAAAATCATATGATCATCTCAATAGTTGCAGAAAAAGCTTTTGACAAAATTCTATATTCATTTATAATAAAACTCTCAACTAAGTGGGTGTAGAGGAAACATACCTCAACATAACAAAGGCCATAAGATATCACAGACTAACAGCTAACATAATACTCAACCGTGAAAAGCTGAAAGCTTTTCCTCTAAGATCAGGAAGAAGACAAAGATGCCCAGTCTCACCACTTTTATTCAACATGGTATTGAAAGTCCTAGCCACAGCAACCAAAAGTTAAGAGACTAAATCCTAAGAGTTTTCATCACAAGGAAAATTTTTTTTCCTGTTTTAAAAATTTTGTCTGTAATGAGATGATGGAAGTTCACTAAACTTATTGTGGTAACCATTTCATGATGTGTGTAAGTCAGATCATTGTGCCTTAAACTTATACAGTGCTGTATGTCAATTATATCTCAATTGGGACTTCTCTGGTGGTCCAGTGGTAAAGAATCCGCCTTACAATGCAGGGGACGCAGGTTTAATCCCTGGTCAGGGAACTGGGATCCCACGTGACGCGGGGCAACTAGGCCTGCACGCCGTAACTACTGAGCTTGTGTGCCTCAGCTAGAGAGCCCACGTGCTGCAAACTGCAGAGCCCATGTGCTCTGGAACCCGCACATCACAACTACAGAGCCCACACGCTCTGGAGACTGTAGGCCACAACTAGAGAGAAGTCTGCGCACCACAACGAAAGATCCCATATGCCTCAGCGAAGATCCCGCATGCCATGACTAAGACCTGATGCAACCAAAAACAAATAAAATAATAGATCTTTTAAAAACTTATACCTCAATAAAACTGGAAGAAGCAAAAACAATATATAAGTTATATTTTTATAAAGATATATGCTTAAGGATAAAAGTGGGAAAGGAATGCATAAAATGAAAATGTGTCTGTGTGAAAAAAATATGAAAGCAGGTTGAAAAACCTCTTCAAGGTCACTTATTACGATGAAAATAAAGAGCTTTCTGTTTTCCATTCTTTCATGAATTGAAAGGGACATTCTGGTGCTTATGTGTATTTTATGTCATGCCAATAACTTTTAACATACAGGACACCCCAGAATGGTTTCTGCCCCATCAATGGATTCAAAGATGCTTTGTCAGCTACTCTATTGAATGCCAGAGTTAAAGCTTTCCTTACTGTCAGAAAGAGGGGGACTCTTGGTTAAAGGAGCTGGCTACCTCCTGCTGATAGGATACTATTTCCTGACAGAATTCTATGATTTCAGTGAGTTTGTATAAATTTATTTCTTTTTTCAGGTACCCCAGTTATGAATTTATTAGTGATAACTCTATCTCTTGGTCAGCCGGACTACATAATCGATACACAGAAAATTCACTTCGAGGTGTGATCCTGGATATACACTTTCTCTCCCAGGCAGACTTCCTAGTGTGTACTTTTTCATCCCAGGTAAGCATTTTTAAGTGATCAATACTCTTTGGTTATATTGGGTCAGGAAGTTCTTGGATTTTTAAAAAAATGTTAGTTTTCATGACTCAGGTACAATGTTTTTAATATTGGGGAATGATCCCTTTTGTGAAAGAATGAGAAGATTCCAGAAAACATAGCTATTTGAGTGCACTGAATATTGAATTGTTTGCAAGCAATTGTTGAATACATCTCTACTGAAGCCAGCTACTGGGGTTGTTTAAAGTACTTGGCTTATTCACAGCATTTAACAGAAACAGCAAGTAATTAAGTTTACTTAATACTTGCTGATTTTGCATACAATCAGTACGTAACCAGAGCCCGTCCATTTCTACACCTCAGTGCACTGATACTGAGAGGCTTAAATGCTCAGCATTTTGCCTCACTTGATTGCTTGATAGAAAATAAGAAAGAGTAAATGTAATTCCTCTTTCAGGTCCTTTTAACATTTCTACCAAGCAAGAAACTGTACATTATATTTAAGCAATACCATATTATCATCATTCTTTGAGTTTATTGTTATAGATATTTAATATGTTGTTGGTTTGGTGTGTGTGTTTTTATGAGTGCTCCAATCAGCCTTATATGCCCAGTGGAATATCAGCATAGAAAGATTTATTGTGGATTTTGTTCAACTGTCTCATTTATGTGCATATTATTGGTTAGTTTGTTCAACACGCTGTTAAATGATTGTCTGTGCTCAGACCTATACTAGGTGTAGAGGGAATTTCAAAGGAGATCGAAGATACAGCTCTTACCCTGGTCCAGAATCTAGTGAGCAAAATATCCACATGAAATAACCAGAGAATAATTACAAAGAAATATAAGCCATGTAAAATAAGTATACGTCTGAAAGCTTAGAAGAAGCAGAGAAAAGAAAGTGTGAAAAGGAAAGACACGTCATTTACATGGGAATATACTGCAGAGAGTATTAAGAAATGGACAGTTTTTTATTACGTGACAGTGCACACTGTCACAGTGGTATGGTGATATGATTGTTGGAAAGATACTTATCCCAGCAAAGCCTGTATGAGTTCCTTCAATGTGGCATAAGAATACAACTTAAGACGCAAAGACAGCTGCACAGAACAGGAGTCACATGGCAGCAGTCCTCATCAGAGGGAAAACATGAAGGCATCCATAGCTGATATTCTCCCTAATTGGGGTGAGGATCCTATCTTTGAGAAGGGGGTGGGATGGGGGGGAGGAGTTGTAACTACCTAGTCCCTCTCAACTGCTTTTGAGAATCTGGCTATGGGCCTACGTGATCAACAGGTGCAAATAACACATTTTCGAATGCTTCTTGTTAGAATGATTGAATCAAGAGTCACTTTCCCAGATGTACCACCTCCTCTGTAGGTCTAGATTTTAGGCCTTCCTTTAGTCCAGGGTTTCTCAACCTGGCACCGTTGGCATTTGGGGCTGGATAAGTTGCTGTGAGGTGCTGTCTTGTGCATTATAGGATGCTTAGCAGCGTCTGTGGCCAGTAGACCCTCACCTCAAGTTGCGACAGCCAACAATGTCTCCAGACATTGCCACGTGTCCCGGGTGGGGGGAGTGGGAGGGCAAAATCACCCTTGTGGGAACCACTGCTCTAGTTATAAAGCTCTAAAAGTAAATAAATATATACATGTCTAAACATTACCAGCCTTACATGGAGGTAGACACTGAGACTTACAAGGACGTGCTCTATGTTTTGCTTTCCTTTGTCCAGCTCTCCTTAATAATGCCATTAGACTCATTCTGGAAAGAAAGTCTTTTGTTTATTTCCCTTTTCAAGGATGTGCTGTAGAATTTTTGATCCTCATAGCCTCATAAGTCTAGTTTTGACCCAGAAGTCAGGACCTCTGTCACTTCATGATACTGGAAATCTGTCCAGGTTTGAAGAGCATATTGTTCACACTACTTTGTTCTATTTTATGCATAATATCAACCTCTGTGTCTTCTTCAGACCTCAGATCCAGAGAAACAGTTTATATGAAGAAAGCGTAGTAATGAGAGGTCTGGTTGTATCCAAAGGAATAAGATTTGTGATTATATATTGTTCCTAAAAACTCTTGGCAAGTCAAGGTTCATCCAAAGTAACTCTGATCATTTAAACCAATATTTTGTGTCCCAAGATAGACTTGAATACCTCAAAACATGTTAGGGCTCAGAATAAAAGTTTAACAGTAAAAAATACCTTACATTTATATAGTGAGTAGCAGTTTGCTAAATGTGATCACCTCCTTTCTTGGTGACTAACAGCTGTAGCATTTGAGACTGTGGAATAATTCCACATTCAGTGATTAATCTTTGGGCTTCCTTGCACCCCGGTTTTTTTTGGTTTTTTGGTTTCTTGGCTGCGTTGGGTCTTCATTGCTGCGTGCCGGCTTTCTCTAGTTGCGACGAGCAGGGTCTACTCTTTGTTGCAGTGCACGGGCTTCTCATTGCAGTGACTTCTCTAGTTGCAGAGCATGGGCTCTAGGCATGCAGGCTTCAGTAGCTGTGGCACGTGGGCTCAGTAGTTGTGGTGCATGGGCTTAGTTGCTCCACGGCATATAAGATCTTCCCGGACCAGGGCTCGAACCCATGTCCCCTGCATTGGCAGGCGGATTCTTAACCACTGCACCACCAGGGAAGTCCTGCACCCTAGTATTTTTTGAAAATATTTTTAGTAAAAAGGCATTTGGTACAGTTTAATATTTTTGTGGTGTGAACGAGTTGGTTGGTGGCTTGTAGCATAAACCAAACCAAAATTGCCATAAACCAAAATCGGAATCGTTTGAAGAATGCCCCCAAAATGTCTCATCAGCAGTAGCAGTGGAGTTTGAGAAAACGTCATTGATGACATCAAAGTATCAAGCCATTGACTTCATGAGACAGAGAACAAGAATGAGGCATTGTGGGCTCTGGAGTCAGACTACCTGGGTTTAAATCCAACTTTGACCACTTAGTGACTCTGTGGCGTTTGAACAAATTACTTAGCCTATCACTGACTTTTCCCCCCTCCCTGTAAAAATGGTAAATACAATAATACCTACTGCATAAAGTTTTTGTGAGGACTAAAGAGTTATTATATGTAAAGCACTGAGAATAGTACTCAGCAATATGTTAAATGCAATGTTAGCCGCTATTATTATTTATAAAGGAATAGGTATAGGTATATCTTTGCCTGTTAGACTCTACAGCTTTTTTTCACATGCTCCCATTTCAGACTATATGATCTCACGTTTTAGAAGGAACATGAAATATGCTGTTCAAGGACTCCATTACCTCTGCTTATGGTCACGGGTGATGCTTAGGTTCCACATAGTCATTGTGTGCATTGGATGTGTGTAACAATTCTTCATAAAGAATAATAACCAGTAACATTCGGCATATTAATTCCTGTGCCGAGGTACCACCTTAACTCTATTTTATTAAGCTTATTGAAAGAGAGCGTCACCATATAATATGAATTTTCAGAAACAAAAGCTCTTCATTCCCAAAGGGTGAGTGATAAGTAATAGTATTTGCTTTAGCAAATGCAGGTAAACTGGTGTATGTTTTGACTTTAGGGAAATTAATCTGCAGACTTTCCTGCAGAAAACAGAAGACTAAAGCCTTACATCCAGAAGGGTGATAAGAGAATAAAACAATGAGAACCAAATCTCAGCCCAGAATAAAACATGGACAACCAACTTTCAAACTTTGCTTGATGATAATCTCATTTCAAGAGATGGTTAGAAGGGATAAAAGTTTAGTATCTTCTTCATAATGTTTTGACAATCCTGAAGTTTCAGTCAAGTAAACCTTCTGTCTCCTGTATACTACCCTTTGAGGACTTCTATGCTATATGACAATAGAGTTTATCTGTTGACCATGTGCTATTGTAGACAATACTGGAAGAATGAAACGTATTGTTAGAAGGAAATAGCAAGGCCGGATTGATGTTTGAGAAACTGTAGGCACAAATGTCATGGCACCTTAATCAGGATTCTTTATAAGGTTTTGGACCCATTCTTCTCAGTCTTAGGGCTTCTAATCATTCTTGGTTTTATATCCACAAGTGAGGTCTGGGAATTCTCTCCCCTTAAGTGAAAAGTTTTTAAAAGCCAAGAATATGACTCTACTCTCTAATTTTGTTACTATTGTTGCACTCAGTTTTCTGAATTCCTTCATCAGAGCTCCTTCTCATAGCCAAGTTTGTCCTAAAAGCCTCATAAATTGAAGAAAACAATCTTCAGGATTTAGTCTGAAAATTAGAGGCAATATTAACACTTTTCAACAGCATCAAGTAAGTTTTGAAAGCTATGCAGTGCATCGCATTCCAAACTATTCTACCAAATACTCTAATCTTGTTCTGTGTTACTGGAAGTTGCCTGTGCCCTAAGCATCTCCTATGTCATTTAAGTTACTTTCATATTTAATGAAACCATCTAAAATCTGAAGCAAAGGAATTGGAGTTCCAGTTCCAGCAGTTGACAGCTCACTCAGTTGTAGATGGGCAAAATATCAGAAAGGTTTTCTTTTTTAAAATACTGTTTATCAAGTTTTAGAATCAGGTTTTATAACTCTGGAATCTGATTTACAAAAATGGTTTGTAGATGTCCATTTTAAAGACTATGGGTAATCAACATTTTTTAAGGAACAGTCAACATTGTTCATTAGTTTCTCAATCATTAAAATCACCATAGGACAAAATTACTTTTTTTCCCCCCTGAGACACTTCTCTTTGTGGCACTTAATATGACATTCTCCTGGCATTCTCTGTTGTTTCATTACAAATCCACACACAACACAACTGGCCTCGTCACGTTTTGAATCAGATTTTGGAAAGCCCAGAGGGAGAAACCAGATACTACATTCATTTTATTCTAGACAGATGGCTCTCGATAGGAATTTCCACTGAGGTATGGTTCATGAAACGACAGTAGATACTGTTCTCTCATTGAATAGCAAAACAAAGCAGTTTACAGTAAAAGTTCACAGATATCCCAGCCTCACGCAGTGAGACAAGAGCCCACTTCCAACTTCTCACACTAGGAGATCCTTCTGGCCCTGTCAATTTTGACAAAAGCCAAGATCCCATCTGCTCTGAGAAAGCTTTGGAGGCTCATGCAAAGCTCAGCTGGTTGTTACTCAGGGATAAAATTCAAACTAATGGACCTTCCTCCACTTTTTAATTATTTTTTTGTAAATACAGTCATATCTGTGTTTTATCCTTTGGAAGGATTTTTGCTTTTACTCATTACTGTGTGCTTAGTAGTGTTCTAAAAATGATATAGTGCCACATCAACAGCAAATGAAATAAAACATATGTGTGGCCAAGCACTGCTTTGCAAACCGTAGACTACCCCTCTCAATCATGCTACCTGTCAAGTATCAAACCTGAGTATTGACATCAACTGAAAGACCTCATTTACCTGTCACGTGATTTGGATTTGTTAAGCCCAGAGAGGAAGCCTAGGGTGATTAAATGCAAACGTTGACACCATAGTAATCTTTCTTGCCCTTTGCAGTAAATTGCCCCATGGTTAATATAGAGAAAAATTTTTAATTACTCAGAATGTCATATATGGATCTTAAGGATTAAATATCACCAGTTGGACTGGTATTATGCATGGAGCAGTATTCATTCAGAAGGTACTTACTGAGTGGCTACTCTGTGGCAGGCACTGTACTAGGTACTTATCCTCAGAACCTAAGGCAGTTCAGTGTATGGTTTAGAGACAGAGAGTTCTAATTACATTTCTGTCATTTACTAGCTCCTTTTTTCATTTTTTTTATTTTTTGGAAATTAATCTTTCTTTGGCATAGTTTCTTCAGCTGTAGAATATAAATAATAACAGTAACCAACTCATAGGGTTGTTGTGAGAGTTAAATGAGTTGAGAGGAAGCATGTATGCAAGCGCAGCTATTAGAACAGTGCTCAGTAAGCTCAGCTGCTCTCATTATTGCCATTATTATGAGAAGGAGAAAGAGTCTTATATTGGTCCACTCTGTGTCTGCAAGTTCTACCATTCGTAATTTCTTTGGCTTAAGAAAGTACACGTGGGGCTTCCCTGGTGACGCAGTCGTTGAAAGTCCGCCTGCCGATGCAGGGGACACGGGTTCGTGCCCCGGTCCGGGAAGATCCCACATGTCGGAGCGGAGCGGCTGGGCCCGTGAGCCATGGCCGCTGAGCCTGCGCGTCCGGAGCCTGTGCTCCGCAACGGGAGAGGCCACGACAGTGAGAGGCCCGCATACCGCAAAAAAAAAAAAAAAGAAAGAAAGAACATGTGTTATCCAGCAGCCTAATACATCAACAGCTATTGATACCAAAACATAAACTGATTATTAGGGTTACCGCAAAAGAAAGCACATCCCTAAGGGTATGGGACTGAGGGCAGTGTTGTTTTTATGAGAGTGAGAAGTTTATTAATGAAAGGAGGAAACACATAAGGGTTCATTACCACGGTGGGCATTGTGGTCATCCGAAAGACAATACAAGGTCTTGCATCCCTGGCTAGGGATAATTGACAAGTGGGTGGAGGGGCCCTGAATATGACTCTCAGGTTTTCCCAAGGCCAGCCTTGGCCTTAAGTGATATCTTTCTGCTATTAAAATGTGAACATGGAGAATAGGATCTGCAAGAAAAAATATGCTTAGCAGTTAACAAGCATACACAGACTGCCTGGGTTCAAAACCTGAATATGCCACTTAATAGTAGTGTAACCTTGAGCATATTCCTTAACTGACCTTTGACATCCATAAAACGAGCATGATAAAATTTTATGGGGCTGCTGACAATTAAATTAGACCTAGAAACAATGTCTGACAGAAAAAACTCAGTAAATATGCCTCTATCATTGTTATTGTACTTTGCTATTATTGGAGCTGCTTTGTTTTAATTATTTAGTTTCTTTCCAAAGGCTTAACTTGATTTTGCTTGTGCTGTGTGGGCCTTTGGCTGAATTTGAAGTTCAAGTTCCAAATCTTTTTTAGCCTCATTTTGTTACAGTTTCAGTATTCAACCAGTGATCTCAATCGTACCAATATAAAATTAGTTTGTTGATGAAGTAGCAAATTTGAAAGCAAAGTTATTTTCTTGGTTCCATGTCTAGTTGAAATTCTAGCACTAGAATTTGGGCAGATCTCCTTGTATTTTAGTCCCTATCTGCAAAATTAAAAATACTATCTAAACTTAGTTTCATTTACAAATTACATATAGCATGTGAAAACCTCCCCTCGGGTTCCTAAAATTCAGACTTTTTAAGGAGTTAAGTTGATGATTAACCTAATCAGATTCCATTTGCTCATAACATTTAAGAATTCAGTTTTTGATATCATGAATGCCAAAGTTTTAAAGAACTGCTGGGTAATCCTAAATTGCTCCACTGAGCAGATTAACAATTACTATTAGTATCATTTTAAATATGTGCAAAAGTATTGGTGTAGGGACAATAAATCTTCATTAACGGAGGTAACTACAACTGGAGATGTAGGAAAATTGACCTGAGTTGAGTCCTGTGTTCACAGTGTATAATGGAAGAATTTTCTAAGCAAAATGATAGTATTCTCTCTTTGGTCTTCACCTATTGTTAGAAAAGTTTCTGAAACCCATTTACTCTATAATGAATATATTTGTCAATTGCTTAAAATGTTATACCTCCATTAAGATAGTTATAGTTTATCACCAAGTATGAAGCTCAAGGAACGAAGCTCAGATTGTGAAATTCCAGCTGCCATCCAGTGGGAATGGTAGGTATTTTTTGGACAGAGGAATCTTTTAAGTAGACTTAAGTGCATCAGGTAGATGCCTCGTCCCCAAAGCCTAGTTCATCTGATTTCAGTCTAGATGCTACTGTCTACACATCACACACATCACACTTTAGAACGGAAGTGGCAGATATATTTTAGCTCATTTGGCAATAGTTGATTGTCAGTAATTACATGAATTTCGGTTGAGAAGAGTTCTGAGACCCAGTCCAAATTAGCAGAAAAGAGTATGTGATTGATTAACACTGAATGAAGGAAAGGGAGCAGCAGCATTTGTGTAAAGTATTTATAATCCTGATTCTAATCCTGAACCTTGAATTCACCAAGGGCATAGACTGTGTCTTACTCATTTTTGTACCACTAGTGCCCAACATGGAACACTCTGTGGCTTTTAATAAATTTTTATTAAAATTAAAATTTTATATTTTAATAAATATAAAGTTATGAATTCATATTCATAAAATACTTTGCACTGTATATACACATACTTTTTTTCTCTGAGAGATCTTAATTGTAATTATCTTTTATGTTAAAAAAAAAAGATACAAGCACAGAAATGAAGAATGACTTGTACCATCATCTGAGAGCAAATGGACTGAAAACCTGTGACTAGAATCCACTGCTTCTCATTCTCTCAGTCCTGGTCCTAGTCTAGTCCTAGTCTCTTTGGCCAAGAGCTTTCGGATTGCTATGAAGGAGATCTTACACGTACTAACCAATTTTTTTTTCATACTTTCCCAAGGTCTGTCGAGTTGCTTATGAAATCATGCAGACACTGCATCCCGATGCCTCTGCAAACTTCCATTCTTTGGATGACATCTACTATTTTGGAGGTCAAAATGCCCACAACCAGATTGCCATTTATCCTCACCAGCCTCGAACTGCAGATGAAATCCCCATGGAACCTGGAGATATCATTGGTGTGGCTGGAAATCATTGGGATGGCTATTCTAAAGGTGTCAACAGAAAACTGGGAAGGACGGGCCTCTATCCCTCCTACAAAGTTCGAGAGAAGATAGAAACAGTCAAGTACCCCACATATCCTGAGGCTGAGAAATAAAGATGGATGGGAAAGACAACCAAACTCAGTTCAAACCGTTTGAGCCAAACAGTAGATGAAGAAGGCCCCAACCTAACAACTCATGGTTAAATGAGTCAACACCCCCAGCGCCAGGAGCAGCTGGGATCTGACAGATGCTTCACTGGTGGAATTCCTCTTTAACAAGGGCTACCGTGCCCTCAAAACCATGCACAGTCCGATAATGTACTCACGTATAACATACAAACAGGTTGTTTTCTACTTTGCCCGTTCTTTCAAGATTATGTCCCCATGAAACAAACACTGCCACATTGTGTAATTTAAGTGACACAGACATTTTGTGTGAGACTTCAAACATGGTGCCTATATCTGAGAGACCTATGTGACCTAACGAGATGACTCAAATAGCTCCCTCCTGTGGGGAGCTTGATTCTTAGCCAGTGGTGGTATTGTAACCACTGAATTCACTCCAATCAACAGATTCAAAATGAGAATGGATGTTTTTGTCTGGAATTTTTTTTTGAGTAATTGTACCAGTTCATCCACCTCATCATTAATAAGTGAAGGATACAACAGAAAATAAAATATTCATACTCCATTAGGAACTTTTGTAAAACAATACCATGAACAGATTCTTTAGTACTCAATGTTTCCGGACATTCTCTTTGATAACAAAAAATAAATTTTAAAAAGGAATTTTGTAAAGTTTCTAGAATTTTATATCATTAGATGATGATGTGGCCAGCTTTATAGTGGAAAATGTTGATAAAAAGAGTTTTATAGTTCTGCTTTACTTTTTTTTTTTTTTTTTCTGTTTCAGATTGAGTGGCTTAGCTCAGAGAGTCCTTGGTCCATTTTAACACTGAAAACTGAGTTTAGTTGGTGCATATTACAGAGTTGCTCAGAACCATCTTAGGGAAATTTTATTTTATTATTTTGGACATTGTTTATTTGATTTAATTGAATCAAATAATCATACTCCTCAGTGCCAGAGGAACTATCCCCTCCACTCCCAAGCTAACAATTTCAGGCTTGTTCTTTCTTATTGTGGCTATTGTCACTTTTTGTGAGTTGAGACCTGTTGTTTTATCCAGAAAATGATTTGTGCCCTTTCCTATCATGTCCTGCTTTTGAGAGTACCAGGAATCTGTGGGGTTGGGAAGCTGACTCTGTTTCCTTTTTTTTTTTTTTTTTTTTTTTACTTTATTTATTTATTTACTTTTGGCAGCATTGGGTCTTCATTGCTGTGCGCAGGCTGTCTCTATTTGCGGCAAGCGGGGGCTACTCTTTGTTGCGGTACACAGGCTTCTCATTGCGGTGGCTTCTCTTGTTGCAGAGCACAGGCTCCAGGTGCGCGGGCTTCAGTAGTTGTGGCGCACAGGCTCAGTAGTTGTGGCTCGAGGGCTCTAGAGCGCAGGCTCAGTGGTTGTGGTGCACGGGCTTAGTTGCTCCCTGGCATGTGGGATCTTCCCAGACCAGGGCTCGAACCCATGTCCCTTGCACTGGCAGGTGGATTCTTAACCACTGCGCCACGAGGGAGGTCCCTGGCTCTTCTGAAGTATGCATCTCATACTACATAGAGTTTGGTGAACAAAGGAGAGAGGAACCAGTATGAGACCCAAAATGGACTTGGGAATAACTCTTCCAAATACTTCCTTTTAGTAATTCCACATCAGAATCACTTTGGACGACAAGACTTTGATGCTCTCTCTGCTTTCTCTCTAAACATCACTTTTCTCCTTATAAGAACACTTCCTCTTTTCTGTAGCCTGCCTCTTTTAGATGCCTGGTAGGAGTATTTCATAGCATTGTTTTACCTTCTGAAAGAAAAATTTGATCCATGTAGGAACCAGTAGCAGGCCTGGTATTAAATATCAGGAATCCTAGACAGAAAAGCCCTGTTCTTCACATCATCTCTAAATGAAAATACCTGTATGTAAAATATCCCCACCAAACTTCCCTATATTCTTTCTACCTCTCCATTCAGGTCTCCCAGAACTAACCATCTAGTGTCAGTAAGCAATTTTCAATTTAGTTTTGGTACAAATAAGTCGTTTGAAACAAAAATCTCCAACTAAGCAGAGGTACTTTTGAATATGAGTTATTTTTCTAATTCTCATCTCACTTGTCATCAGAACATCAGTAACCATGGGTTTTTATTTCCTCTGCTGAGATTTCCTGTTTTTATTTGTTACAAGCATGTTTTCCATTACTTTTTTGAACATCATTATAATAAATGCTTTAAAATCCTTTTCTGCTAAATCTAATATCTGAATCATCTCAAAGTTGGTCTCTATTTGTCTTTTCTCTAGAAAAAGAATCACAGTTTTCTGGTTATTCAAATGTTGAGTAAATTTAGATTGTATCCTGCATGTTATAAACGTTAATGTTGTGGATTCTGTTATATTCCTCTGAAGAGTGCTGATGTTTTTTGTCTGTGTTAGCAGGCGTTTAACTTCATTGAACTCAAACTGTAAACTGTGTCTTGGGTAACAGCGCAAATCCCAATTATTTTATCGTTAGCTGGAGCCTGCCCCACACGTGTATGGTTCAGGAGTCAGCTAGAGATTTGGGTAGATTTTACACACAGAATTTGGAGCTCTCTTTTTTTGCCTTTCTATCTTCTGAGATTTCCATCCTCACTTTCCAGCAGCTGTGGTTGCTCTGATTCTGTGGTGTCCTCTGTTTCTTCAGGCAGAAAGACAGCAGTTTTCTATCAGCCTAAAAGCCATAAAAATGAGAAACTCACCTGTACCCTTCCCTTCTAAGTTTCAGCCTCTTTCCAGAATTCACCTGCTTTTTGTGTTCAGTATCCAATGACTTTGGGTAGCTTTTTTGTATTTTGTCAAAAGTTGATCATTGTTATCCATTGGAAGATCTGTTCAGTAGGTGCTTAAACTCTGTCATACAGGAAGTGAAACTCTGAAGCAGAGAGTTAAAATAAAAAAGTATGGTGGGGGAGGGAAGGGTCTCTGTTTAGATTCTGACCTTAA
Source organism: Pseudorca crassidens (assembly GCF_039906515.1). NCBI lineage: Eukaryota > Metazoa > Chordata > Mammalia > Artiodactyla > Delphinidae > Pseudorca > Pseudorca crassidens. The sequence continues at coordinate 36,552,568 of NC_090296.1, read as the reverse complement.
TAGCTAAGCAGCCAGTGGCTTTAAGCAGGAAGGAAAAATGAAGAACTAACCAAATTGTTAAACCTGCAGGTGTGAAGGGCTAATGAATACTGCTGACCATTTCCTTCTGAAAAGCTTTTCTGAGCCACTTTTTTGCAAATCATCAAGTACATGCTATACAGGCTGCCTTGTTGGGAGGACTGACATTTCTTCACCACTGTTATACTTTCACCATGAGGGCCTGGTACTTTAAAACCCTACATGGTTTTGAATTGCGTGTAAAACTCTACATGGTTTTAAATTTGTGACCAGTGCTAGATTAGGAAGATTTGGGTCTTTTCCTTATTACAAGACCCATTTGTGAAAGAGCCTTACCTAGAAAACAAAGTTATTAGCCTGGGCTCATAGAATGTGGATACCACCATCCTGCATACTAATGACAAAACAGTTACAAAAGTTCTTTCTGGTCCTATCACTCAAGTCTGATTTAGTGCTGAGCTGAACTTAAAGAGTTCATGCCTGTTGTCAAAGGGCTCTCAGCCCTAATTCAGGGTTTCTTTGTGTCCCAGGTGAATGAGACTAGTTGCTTCCCTCTCTGAGCTTTAGTTTTTTTTCTATCATATAGAGCCTAACCTGTGTCCTGGGTTCCTTCTTTAGAAAGTTGAGAACATGAATGGCCTCAGCTTCCGAGGGGCTTGAGAGTTAAAAAAGAAAAACCACATCTAAAAAGCTATCTCATAGAGTGATTGTCATCATCCTTTAGCTAGAGAGACTGTAATCACTGTATATTCAGTAAGCAGGAAAAGTACTGGAGTCTAAATGGTGCCTCTATAAGAATCTCCTCTGCCTCAATGAGAATAAATCTCTCTTACTTAAGGTGCAATAGACACGTCCACTTTGACCATAGCCAACCACCTGATTTTTCATTTGCGCTCCTGGGAGGCTGTGCAATAGCCAGGATCAGTAGTCTCATATAGAATAGATGTGTGGCTTAGGGGTTGACAATTTGGGGACTGGGCTTTAACACCCTAATTTATGCCAGATACAGACTCTAGGGAATTTTTTAAGTGCCATGCCCAGAAGGAAGCACAAAGGAGAATTTGCCTCTACACTTACTGGTTCCTGATGGCAGTCTCCCTTTTGGAAACATAGAGGGAGCTGTTCCAGGATCCTTGGAAGGGAAGAGGCAGGCCGTGGCAAGCTCTTTGGTTTCAACTTTCATTGATACTATGCATGTTTGAGCACTTGCCCCTCAACAGTGCATTCACTTTTGGTTCTTTATACAAGTAAGAAGCTCAGACTCTGAGTACTTGCTTAGCTGTTCAGCCTTGACATCTGCGGTCCAGTTCAGTTGCCACCTGCTTTCTCCTTTCCTTATTCTTTTTTTTTTTTAATATTACATATTTTTAACATCTTTATTGGAGTATAATTGCTTTACAATGTTGTCTTAGTTTCTGCTGTATAACAAAGTAAATCAGCTATACATATATCCCCATATCCCCTCCCTCTTGTGTCTCCCTCCCACCCCTCTATGTGGTCACAAAGCACCAAGCTGATCTCCCTGTGCTATGCAGCTGCTTCCCACTAGCTATCTATTTTACATTTGGTAGTGTATATATGTCAGTGCTACTCTCTCATTTCATCCCAGCTTACCCTTCCCCGTCCCCATCCCCATGTCCTCAACTCCATTCTCTACATCTGCATCTTTATTCCTGTCCTGCCCCTAGGTTCATGAGAACCATTTTATTTTATTTTTTTAGATTCCATATATATGTGTTAGCATATGGTATTTGTTTTTCTCTTCCTGACTGACTTCACTCTGTATGACAGACTCTAGGTCCATCCACCTCACTAAAAATAATTCAATTTCATTTCTTTTTATGGCTGAATAACATTCCATTGTATATATGTGCCACATCTTCTTTATCCATTCATCTGTCGATGGACACCTAGGTTGCTTCCATGTCCTGGCTATTGTAAATAGTGCTGCAGTGAAAACTGTGGTGCATGACTCTTTTTGAATTATGGTTTTCTCAGGGTTTATGCTCAGTAGTGGGATTGCTGGGTCATATGGTAGTTCTATTTTTAGTTGTTTAAGGAACCTCCATACTGTTCTCCATAGCGGCTGTATCAATTTACATTCCCACCAACAGTGCAAGAGGGTTCCCTTTTCTCCACACCCTCTCTAGCATTTATTGTTTGTAGATTTTTGATGGTGGCTATTCTGAACACTGTGAGGTGATACCTCATTGTAGTTTTGATTTGCATTTCTCCAATGATTAGTGATGCGGAGCATCCTTACATGTGTTTGTTGGCACTCTGTATTTCTTCTTTGGAGAAATGTCTATTTAGATCTTCTGCCCATTTTTGGATTGGGTTGTTTGTTTTTTTGATATTGAGCTGTGTGAGCTGCTTGTATATTTTGGAGATTAATCCTTTGTCAGTTGCTTCGTTTGCAGATATTTTCTCGCATTCTGAGGGTTGCCTTTTTGTCTTGTTTATCGTTTCTTTTTCTGTGCAAAAGCTTTTAAGTTTCATTAGGTCCCATTTGTTTATTTTTGTTTTTATTTCCATTTCTCTAGGAGGTGGGTCAAAAAGAACCTTGCTGTGATTTATGTCAAAGAGTGTTCTTGCTATGTTTTCCTCTAAGTTTTATACTGTCTGGCCTTACATTTAGGTCTTTAATCCATTTTGAGTTTATTTTCATGTATGGTGTCAGGAAGTGTTCTAATTTCATACTTTTACATGTAGCTGTCCAGTTTTCCCAGCACCACTTATTGAAAAGGCTGTCTTTTCTCCATTGTATATTCTTGAATCCTTTATCAAAGATAAGGTGACCATATGTGCATGGGTTTACCTCTGGGCTTTCTGTCCTGTTCTATTGATCTATCTTCCTGTTTTTGTGCCAGTACCATACTGTCTTGATTACTGTAGCTTTGTAGTACAGTCTGAAGTCAGGGAGCCTGATTCCTCCAGCTCCGTTTTTCTTTCTCAAGATTGCTTTGGCTATTCGGGGTCTTTTGTGTTTCCATACAAGTTGTGAAATTTTTTGTTCTAATTCTGTGAAAAATGCCATTGGTAGTTTCATAGGGATTGCACTGAATCTGTAGATTGCTTTGGGTAGTAGAGTCATTTTCACAATGTTGATTCTTCCAATCCAGAACATTGTATATCTCTCCATCTGTTGGTATCATCTTTAATTTATTTCATCAGTGTCTTATAGTTTTCTGCATACAGGTCTTTTGTCTCCTTAGGTAGGTTTATTCCTAGGTGTTTTATTCTTTTTGTTGCAATGGTAAATGGGAGTGTTTCCTTAATTTCCCTTTCAGATTTTTCATCATTAGTATATAGGAATGCAAGAGATTTCTGTGCATTAATTTTATATCCTGCTACTTTATCAAATTCATTGATTAGCTCTAGTAGTTTTCTGGCAGCATCTTTAGGATTCTCTATGTATAGTTTCATGTCATCTGCAAACAGTGACAGCTTTACTTCTTCTTTACTGATTTGGATTCCTTTATTTCTTTTTCTTCTCTAATTGCTGTGGCTAAAACGTCCAAAAGTATGTTGAATAATAGTGATGAGAGAGTGGGCATCCTTGTCTTGTTCCTGATATTAGAGGAAATGATTTCAGTTTTTCACCATTGAGAACGATGTTGGCTGTGGGTTTGTCATATATGGCCCTTATTATGTTGAGATAAGTTCCCTCTATGCCTGCTTTCTGGAGAGTTTTTATCATAAATGGGTGTTGAATTTTGTTGAAAGCTTTTTCTGCATCTATTGAGATGATCATATGGTTTTTATCCTTCAGTTTGTTAATATGGTGTATCACAATGATTGATTTGCATATATTGAAGAATCCTTCCATTCCTGGGATAAACCCCACTTGATCATGGTGTATGATCCTTATAATGTGCTGTTGAATTTTGTTTGCTAGTATTTTGTTGAGGATTTTTGCATCTATGTTCATCAGTGATACTTGTCTCTGGTTTTCTTTTTTTGTGACATCTTTGTCTGGTTTTGGTATCTGTGATGGTGGCCTTGTAGAATGAGTTTGAGAGTGTTCCTCCCTCTGCTATATTTTGGAAGAGTTTGAGAAGGGTAGGTGTTAGCTCTTCTCTAAATGTTTGATAGAATTCACCTGTGAAGCCATCTGGTCTGGGCTTTTGTTTCTTGGAAGATTTTTAATCACAGTTTCAATTTCAGTGCTTGTGATTGGTCTGTTTGTATTTTCTATTTCTTCCTGGTTCAGTCTCAGAAGGTTGTGCTTTTCTAAGAATTTGTCCATTTCTTCCAGGTTGTCCCATTTTATTGGCATATAGTTGCTTGTAGTAATCCCTCATGAGCCTTTGTATTTCTGCAGGGTCAGTTACTTCTTTTTCATTTCTAATTCTGTTGATTTGAGTCTTCTAATTCTGTTGATTTGAGTCATTTTTTTCTTGATGATTCTGGATAAAGGTTTATCAATTTTGTTTATCTTCTCAAAGAACCAGCTTTTAGTTTTACTGATCTTTACTGTTGTTTTCTTTATTTATTTCTGATTTTTTTTTTTTTTTTGGTTTATTTGAGATGTTTCTTGTTTCTTGAGGCAGGATTGTATCGCTATAAACTTCCCTCTTAGAACTGCTTTTGCTGCATCCCATAGGTTTTGGGTCGTCGTGTTTTCATTGTCATTTTTTTCTAGGCATTTTTTGATTTCCTCCTTGATTTCTTCAGTGATCTCTTGGTTATTTAGTAGCGTATTTTTTAGCCTCCCTGTCTTTGTATTTTTTTACAGTTTTTTTTCTGTAATTGATATCTAGTCTCATAACGTTGTGGTCAGAAAAGATACTTGATAAGATTTCAATTTCCTTAAATTTACCAAGGCTTGATTTGTGACCCAAGATATGATCTATGCTGGAGAATGTTCCATGAGCACTTGAGAAGAAAGTGTATTCTTTTGTTTTTGGATGGAATGTCTTATAAATATCAATTAAGTCCATCTTGTTTAATGTATCATTTAAAGCTAGTGTTTCCTTATTTATTTTCATTTTGGATGATCTGTCCATTGGTGAAAGTGGGGTGTTAAAATCCCCTACTACTATTGTGTTACTGTCAATTTCCCCTTTTATGGCTGTTAGTATTTGCCTTATGTATTGAGGTGCTCCTATGTTGGGTGCATAAATATTTACAGTTGTTATATCTTCTTGGATTGATCCCTTGATCATTATGTAGTGTCCTTCTTTGTCTCTTGTAATAGTCTTTATTTTAAAGTCTATTTTGTCTGATATGAGAATTGCTACTGCTGCTTTCTTTTGATTTCCATTTCCATGGAATATCTTTTTCCATCCCCTCACTTGTAGTCTGTATGTGTCCCTAGGTCTGAAGTGGGTCTCTTGTAGACAGCATATATACGGGCCTTGTTTTTGTATCCATTCAGCCAGTCTGTGTCTTTTGTCTGGAGCATTTAATCCATTTACATTTAAGGTAATTATCGATATGTATGTTCCTATTGCCATTTTCTTAATTGTTGTGGGGTTTTTTTTTGCAGGTCCTTTCCTTCACTTATGTTTCCCACTTAGAGAAGTTCCTTTAGCACTTGTTGTAAAGCTGGTGTGGTGGTGATGAATTCTCTTAACTTTTGCTTGTCTGTAAAGCTTTTGATTTCTCTGTTGAATCTGAATGAGATCCTTGCTGAGTAGAGTTATCTTGGTTGTAGGTTTTTCCCTTTCATCACTTTTTATATGTCCTGCCACTCCCTTCTGGCTTGCAGAGTTTCTGCTGAAAGATCAGCTGTTAACCTTATGGGGATTCCCTTGTATGTTATTTGTTGTTTTTCCCTTGCTGCTTTTAATATTTTTTCTTTGTATTTAAGTTTTGATAGTTTGATTAATATGTGTCTTGGTGTGTTTCTCCTTGGAATTATCCTGTGTGGGACTCTCTGTGCTTCCTGGACTTGATTGACCATTTCCTTTCCCATGTTAGGGACGTTTTCAATTATAATCTCTTCAAATATTTTCTTAAACCCTTTCTTTTTCTCTTCTTCTTCTGGAACCCCTATAATTCGAATGTTGGTGTGTTTACTGTTGTCCCAGAGATCTCTGAGACTGTCCTCAATTCTTTTCATTCTTTTTTCTTTTTTCTGCTTTGTGGTAGTTATTTCCACTATTTTATCTTCTTACTTATCACTTATTACTTATCACTTATCTGTTCTTCTGCCTCAGTTATTCTGCTACTGATTCCTTCTAGAGAATTTTTAATTTCACTTGTGTTGTTCATCATTTTTTGTTTGTTTTTTAGTTCTTCTAGGTCCTTGTTAAACGTTTCTTGTATCTTCTCCATTCTATTTCCAAGTTTTTGGGTCATCTTTGCTATCATTACTCTGAATTCTTTTTCAGGTAGACTGCCTACTTCCTCTTCATTTGTTTGGTCTGGTTGGGTTTATACCTTGCTTCTTCATCTGCTGCATATTTCTCTGTCTTCCCATTTTGCTTAACTTACTGTGTTTGGGGTCTCCTTTTCGCAGGCTGCAGGTTCGTAGTTCCCATTGTTTTTGATGTCTGCCCCCAGTGGGTAAGGTTGGTTCAGTGGCTTGTGTAGGCCTCCTTGTGGAGGGGACTGGTGCCTGTGTTCTGGTGTGTGGGGCTGGATCTTGTCTTTCTTGTGGGCAGGGCCGTGTCCAGTGGTGGGTTTTGGGGTGTCTGTGAACTTAGTATGATTTTAGGCATCCTCTCTGCTAATGGGTGGGGTTGTGTTCCTGTCTTGCTAGTTATTTGGCATGGGACGTCCAGCACTAGAACTTGCTGGCCGTTGGGTGGAGCTGGGTCTTAGCATTGAGGCGGAGATCTCTGGGAGAGCTCTCGCCAATTGATATTACATGGGGCATGGAAGTCTCTGGTGGTCCAGTGTCCTGAACTCGCCTCTCCCACTTCAGAGGCTCAGACTGACACCAGGCTCGAGTACCAAGACCCTGTCTGCCACACAGCAGATGAGTGGTTTATTACCAAGGGTATTAAAGCACAGGAACCAAAAGCCAGATGAAGAGATTCATAGGGTGAGGTCGAGAACAAAGAAACTTCAGTCCTCTTGGAGTTTGGAGCCCAGCACAGTGGCACATGGAGGCATTCTGCTTCACCAACCCGGAAGCTGTCTGAAACCCCTCCTTTTGGATTTTAATGGTGGCTTCACTCTCTCCTTATTCTTAAATAAGACAATCTTGATTTTGTATTTCTACAGAAAATGATCTCTTGTGAATGGTTCCTTTGTTAACTATTCCATTCCTCCTGCAGTTCCTATCCTAATTACTTACACAGACTATAGTTTTGTCATTGTCATCTCCAAGATAGAAAGGAAACTAGATATCCCCTTGGACAGTTTTAGGTAATATAATCCTGTCTCTGAGGTATAATGATGCTATGATACTGTGTATTCGGGGCCTTTTAAGCTAAAGATTTCAAAGATTCTCACAAGTCAGTGTCTTTATTCTCAAGGGGAATGTGGCTAGGGCATCCTTTGTCAATCAGGACAGAACCTGCACTTTTTTGTAAAAGCGATGTATTGAAGGCCATGGCATAGCCATTTGGTGTTTTGGGAAGAGAGCCAGGAAGAGAGTTCAGAGCTCCTACTGACCTCCTATCATCTGTAACTGTAACCTCTCCTCCAGCATCAGTGTCCCGTGGAGGCCATTGTTCCCTAAGTACCTGTGTGGGTAGAGAAAAGGCCATTAACAAAGGGAAAGCAGCATGTTTGTTCATAACCCAGCTGGGCGTGAGAGCATCTGGCGGAGGCTGGGAATGTGCAGTGCTATGTACAGAGAGCACAGATAGTTTGAACTGTGGGTGTAGTCAGCAGTCTGAGGAATGCTGGGACTTGGAGTTTCTGGCTAGACTTAACTTCCCTAGTGGATTGCAGCCCCTAAGAATTTTCTGGCCAGCATAGGAAATGAAGGGTAGTGGGTGCAAAGGCAGAAGACATAGTTCTAAGTTTTGTTTCTCCTTGTCATTGTTCCTACAAGCCGGTAAGTCCCTGTACCTCACATTCCCTAGAAGAAAGATCAACAGTACTTACTGAAAATCATGGAACTGGGGTTGAGAAGACCTGGCCTTCAATGTTGACTCTGCCATTTAATGTGGACAGGTCAGATCATTTTAGAGCTCAATTTTCTTCACCTGTGAAATGAATTGTTTAGATTTAATCAGAGTTTGCAAATGTTGTTGTCTGTTTGGGTTCCATATGTCTAAACTGGGTAGCTACTACTCAGGCTCAGCTGATTATTGTGCTAAGGACATAATATGGCCAGATCTTTGTTTTTCAAGATGAGCCAAATCTATTTATATGCAAAATTTCAAATTTTTAAATACTGGAAGCTAATTCAAAAACTATATAAGACACTAAGCAGGGCAAATAAGAAATCTGTGGCTACTTTTGGTCCATGGTCCATTAGTTTACAACCGTTGGACTAGATCTAGAAAGTTCTTCTCTAACTTCAAGATTCTGTCTCTGGAAAGGATTGGTAAGATGGGTAACAGCTGTGCAGTGTTTCAGGTTCATATGCTGCATATGTCCCAATTCTTGGGCAGTGTCTACTCAGCTGGCTTTCATCCTGGGCTCAGAAGTAACTTAATGTGCTAAATGGCAGCTGTGCTGTGATAGCGCATATCCTGGGCCCCTCTCAGACTTGGCCTTGAGGATCGAAAGTGGCTCTGTTTCAACTGTCCTGACCACCAATCTTGATTTCTTACAGTCAGATTCACAGACTGGGATGACTCTATAGGCCATAAACTGAGATGCCACCTTAGGGAGTTCCTGCTGTTTTTCTCCATTACATCCAAATGTCAAGATATCAGAGTATACTTCAAGTCTGTGGTTCTCAGTGTAGAGAGAGATCAGGATTCTTGGTAGTCTTTAAGAAAGCATGGTGAACTAGGAGGTGCTGAATGATTGAAAATGAGCAGATATTTCTATTTTTAAAAATAAGGTAGAGTACCAACATGTAGACTGATAAATTCGGTAAGGTTTTAGACTAGATTATTAAAAAGTTAACTGTAATAACTGTGTAAGAACCAGACATACCAGACTAATTATATTTCTGGCTTTAGAGTAAAGAGCATTACAGTAATAGCTAACATTTATCGAGCACTTTCTATGTACCTGGAATTTTTCTAAATACTTTACCTGAGTTAATTTATAATCACCATAATAATAAGGTTAGTACTATCATTTTATTGACTGGGAAACTGAAGCTCAGAAGTCTTAAGTAATTTGCCTGTGGTGATAAAGTTAGAGGGTGATAGAGCCAGGATACAAATGCAGACCGCCTGGCTTTTAACCACTCATGGATCACTGTGTCTCTGCATACTGTCTCTAGGATTTCAGCATGGCAGTAACTGTTCTTGTGGATAAGATAGAGCAGCTGAGGCTGCATGAGCATAGGTAGTTGTATTAAGAATCAGCTGTTCATTCAAAAGGTTTGATTAAGTCAAGTCTCTGCTGGTTTGCCATAGAGCTCTATCCCGACTTGTTCACATAGTTTATTAATGCTTTGAAAAAGGACAGTGATGGGAACCATATGATATAGTAGTTAAAAGGATGAGTTCTCTTGTCAGTCTACTTGGGTTCAAATCCTGGGTCCTCTACCTATTGGCACTGTGACCTTGAGCAAGTAACTTTTCTGTACCTTCACTAAACCATCGATTAAATGAAAATAATACCTGTACATAACTACTTCATAGGGTTTTTGTGAGTGTTAAATAAGTTAACATATGAAAATCTCTTAGCCCAGTGCCTGGCACAAAGCTCAACAAATGTGAGCTGTCATCACTATTCTTTCTGCATCGTTAATCAAAAGCTTTAGCGACTAAAAGCTGAGATAATAGTAAATTATATTGTTGGCGAGAATTAGGGCCCTTAAAAGTTGCTTAAAAATTGAAATGAAAGGGTAAATCTAGCATATACTCAGGGCTTAGAATCGCTGCATTGGATAATGAATACCAGAGCCCTTAACATACTGTACCGCTTACAAACGGAGTTTATTCTTAGATTCAGAAGGTCAGTTGTGTCTCACTTCAGCCTGTTGGAGATGTAACTAAAGACTTAGAGAATTTAGTTGCCCATAAACTCAGTATTGCCAATAGAGTGCTATGACACCCCCTCCCATTCTACCCTACCCCTCAAAAACAGAAGTCTCCAGACAGAAAGTATTGGATTCTTGAATCTCATCTTGAATCCTGTGCTTGGTACTCCATGGTAACATCTTTAGATATTGGTGAGGCTGCTATGTGAAGAAGCAGGTAGCGTTGTTTTACGTGACTACAGTGTGCAGAAGCAGCAACAATTAGAGTAAGTTTAACTCAGCACACGAAAGAACTTCCTAATAGTGTTGTTGATCGTGACACAAGCTAATCTAGATGACAGTTCCCTGTCCTTGAAGGGATGTCCAAGCAGAATTGGATGCCAAAGGGAACCTCAAGCATGCAGCAGGGGTTAGTTAACCTCCAAGTTCCTTCCGGCCCTAAATTTCTAAAATGGTCATGGACTTATGGTCACATTGTAGAGACTGAAATTCCATCCAGGAAATAAGTAGTGCCAACCTGAAGCTGCCTGCGTAGGAGCCTGGACAGCCTGATCTGGTAACAAAGAGGAACAAGGCCCTATCTGTTTGCTAGACCAGCTGACTGGGTCTTTTTCTTTATCTCAGTTACAATCAAGAAACTTAATTTCTTACATTACATAACATAACAGGCTTTCTAAATCTACCTGTTTAAATTTGGAAACTCCTCTTTTGTTTGTTTTCTTTCCTACCTTTGTTTCCTTCTAAAGCTTCTTTCATAGAACACAGCTGTATTTTCATCTAAGCCAAGGGAAGAGGAATTTGTAGAGACAAAGGCCAAAAGAACTGAGGAGTCAGAGTTTCCTTAGAAGCCAAGAGTGGCAGTGACAACCCACTCTGGACTAGATCTGATTGTTCTTTCCATTCAAGAATTCAAAACAAGTGTGAGTCCCTTCTGACCTATTCCATTATTTTTAAAGTAATATCCATAAACTCTGGAAATTGTTTGCAAACATACCTCACAATTGATCACTGCGTACTGGCGGGTCACCACACCAAGAATGAGAACATACACGTGCTCAAGTTACAGAAGAAGGGATTTGAAATCAGATAGCTCTAGTTTCAGACTCTGGCTTCACACCTGTTGAGGATCAACAAGTTTGATCTAACTGAGGTAACGCTCTTTCAAGAAATTCTCACTGATAATTCAAATAGCCAGAGTTCTGTAAGTCAGTAATTGGCAAGCTATAGCCTAAGGCCCTTTTTTTGTTAAGCAGAGTTTTATTGTAACACAGACCTGCCTGTTCATTTACATATTGTTTATGGCTGCTTTCAAAGACTACAACAACAAAGTTTAGTAGTTGTGACAAAGACTGATTGTGTGGCCCCCAAGGCCTAAAATATTTACTGTCTGACCTTCTATAGAAAAAAGTTTGTTGACCCCTGCTCTAAGTATCTTTTAGGTTCAAATTGATAATCCAAAGGGCTTAATATCCTAAAATATTGTTTGAATCATCAGAGGAAAATCTAGTTGTGGTAGTACATTAGGCCCTCCACTAATCTATAAGGTGCCTAATTGTGGAAATCTGATGAAGGTACTCCTTTAAACAATTATTGTAATATACTTCTTAGTATAACAAAACTCTTACTGCTATCTGCCAGGAAAATCACTTAAGTATACAAATCTGCAGTGTCTGCAATATTGCACTCCCCTGTACAGCTGTATACAGCAGTCCCAGTGCAGTAATGGGATCTGGTAAAAAGGACACTCTACTTGGAGTCAACAGACCTGGGTTCTGCTTGTAGCTCAGAAACTAACCTGCTGATATCTTAGGCAAGCTGCGTAATTTGTCTCGACCTCAGTTTTCTTACCTTTAAAATATAGATAGCTCTTCGTTGTTGCTTTGAGAAATTAAGTAAGAAGAGTAGACATAAAATTGCTTTGTAAAGGCTTACAGCTCTGCAGAATCGATCTCCAGTCATGTTTTGGGCAGCTTCTATGGTTCTAGGACTGTAGTAGGTCCTGAAGAGAATGAAATCAGTTTAAAGAGCTTACAGTCTAACGGGGAAGTTGTACACATATGAACTGCACTGGAAAGTTACAGTTTAACATAAAAAGTTATGTACATTTGAATAATTAGAGCACAAGTAACTTACTGACCTTGCGTTTACTGACCTCCTACTATGTGCCAGACAGTGTACTAAGCCCTTACATGCTTTATCTCACATGCGTAATATTCACATCGGCCACGTGCAGATGGTATTATTATCCCCATCTCTAAAGAGAAGGAAAAATAATAACTGGCATTTATTATTATTTTACTGTGTTCCAGACACTTCTAAGTGTTTTATACATTTTATTTCATCCTCACAGTACCCTATATGTACTATTATTATTCCCATTTTTCATGTGAGGAAATTTATTCACAGATTAAATCGCTGCTTTCCAGTCTTTTTCACAAGATGGCACACAGAGAAAAATATTTGTTTGGCATTCTGGGGTAAATTTGAGGGGATTCGGAGCATCTGTATGGGGCTAGGTAAAAAATTCACTACATCTATGTTAAAAATTTGACAGGGCTTCCCTGGTGGCGCAGTGGTTGGGAGTCCGCCTGCCGATGCAGGGGACACGGGTTCGTGCCCCGGTCCGGGAAGATCCCACATGCTGCGGAGCGGCTGGGCCCGTGAGCCATGGCCGCTGAGCCTGCACGTCCGGAGCCTGTGCTCTGCAGCGGGAGAGGCCACAACAGTGAGAGGCCCACGTACCGCAAAAAAAAAAAAAAAAAAAAAATTGACAAAGCTATTCAGTGGAGGGTCAGGAAAGGTATACATGATGGAGTCACTCATTGCTCTCTGGCAGTGGGTACTAGGTATAAAGTAATACGCAGCAAAATAACAATTACTGTATTCAAGATATCTCACAAGGAGCCGTTCAAGTAGTGTTCAAGTATAACTTCAACTGTTATAAAATGTTGAATAGTTTAAAAAATCGCTTTAAGTATTTTATAATTATATGAAAATTTGTGATTGACGGCATTTGTGGCGCATCTACAGCCTGTTCGGCAAGCTCTGAGAGAAATTATTTACAAAGCAAATGGCTGATGGGTGGCTGAGCAGAACGAGACTTGAACCCAGGACTGTGACTCTTCAGCCTGTTCTTCTAGCCTCTGTGTAATGTTGCCCTTCTGCCGCGAAGAGCCAAACCATGTGACCCAGACCCCATGTATCCTTAGCACATTTGATTATTTGAGGTTTGATCGTCCAGGCTCACACTAAGGGAGACATTATTGACCGTGGTCTTCAATTAACCTTGTTCCCCCACCCGGTTCTCTCCAACAATTTTAGAACTAGCATTCCATACTTCTTTCTGTTCACTCTCTACCCATTTCCAAAACAGGAAAAAATAGATGGGCAAGTGAGACAAGCGGAGATTCTGTGAGGTGATAGGCAACAGACTGACCCTGTGCTCTGGAGGTGCCTTGCTTGGGCTCACTCTCACTTTGGGCCTCTGCTTGCCTGCTTCCTGTGGAAGGTGAGTCCTAGCAGAGTGTCTGTTCCCAGCTCAGCCTGCTGTGCTCACACAGAGATGCTGGATTATAATAAAAGGCTATTTGAGCTATCACCTAGCCCCTCCAGAACTCTACATGTGACTCTGTTTGCCTTCTGTGCTTCACCTCTGAGCAGAAACAGTTTTCCCAGGTTTGCTTCACAGTCTCATGCAGATGAATATTCTGTGGCTGAAGTTGATGTTGGAATTTTATATATGGAAACATTTTTTTAATATCAAGTTTGATCTGCACGTATGTTTTACCTAATGATGGTTTGTCTAATTTCCAAGCCTACTTGCATTTGAATTTCCTACTCTAGCCTTCTGCACGGTGGAGGCCCTGAAGGAGGTGGAAGATACGGGTGGTGTTTTCTTCCTGGCTTGGCCTGGCATGCTGAGTGACTGACGTGCAGGCGATGATCTAGGGCAGAACATCTGGGGCAAGGTTAGTGACCCATGAAGGTGTCCTGAGCTCCGATCAGAGAGCTTGGAGCCAGCAGAGCTGTCAACACTCAGTTTCTTTTTGATTAAGATTCTGCCTCTTAACCCCTGGAGGCCACTTATCCTTCCCACCTCCAAGAAAAGACAGAGTTAAAGCCTGAGGTCATTGCTTAGTGGGAGCCCCAGGAGCTCACGTGGCCAGAAAGGGCCTCTTTTAGCCCCTCTCAGCAGCCACTCCATTATCAGACTCCTCTACCAACCGGTGAGCTCATGCCCTGTGATTTACAGAGCTCCTACGCTAAGTGGCTCTCGGAGGAGCAGCTTCTCAAGGAAGAGGGAAGATGCTTATGGAAAACCACTGGTGAGGCAGGGAGGTCAGGGGAAATAAGTTTATTAATTATTGTGGTCACTTTGCCCGTTTCAAGGGTGATTTTTGGGGAGGATATATCCTTCCAAGTTAGAGAGTTCTGTTTTCTCTTCTCATTGTGATTCAGTCTAGCTTATCTCAATAAGCTTTAGTCAATAAGCTCCTCGCTCAGCTGCAGCTCCTTAAAGGCAAAAATTGTATCTTATTCATCATTGTATTCCTAGTGCAGACACAGTGAGTGGCACATAGTAAGTGCTTGAAAATGTACTGCACTGAAATTATTATAGATTTAATGATGCACTATCGTGGATTTGCTTTAAAGTAATACAAGAGGAAGGGAGAATTAGGTGGGAGTATAGATGAAACAAGATTGGCCATGAGACGAAAACTGTTGAAGCTGAGTGATAGGTCATGGGGGTTCGTTACACTAGTCTCTCTAGTTTTTTTCAGTATTTTCCATATGAACACTTTTTATGCATATCTGAATTAAGGGTAAAAAAAATGTTGAAAGATGCAGCAAAGACTGGCCCAGTGCTCTCCTAACATTCTCATCTTTTTCCAAGGCACGTAGCTAGACTGCACTTTGTAGTCAGGCCATGTGACTTAGGTTCTGGCCAGTAGAATGAAGGCTCTTCCAAGTGTGAGTCTAAGCCTGCACGATCCTCTAAGCTTTCTTCCATCCCTTGCCTCCAGGCTGCATGCCATTAGTAAAAAAACCCAACTCCTAAGCAATGATGGAGCCTAGGTGGATGAGCCTGGACCTCTGAATTACTTCACGGAACAAAACCACCTGCCACACTCTGCTATGAACCTGCAGTAGACTTGGATGTGACTGAGAGAGAAGGCTTTATCATGTTTAAAAAAAAAAATACAGTTTTGAATTGCCCTTAATCTGGCAAACCAGGTTTTGACCCCAGCTATTTTTGACATGAGAGGAGGTTCTTAGTAGTTACTTGGCCTTTTAGCTTTGATGATAATAACTAACGTTTATTGAGTAACCACTATATGCCAGGTATTGTTTTAAGTGCTTTGTATGTATTAACTCCTTTATTCCTACAACAACTCTATGAAAGAGAAACTAGTATTCTTCCCATTTTGCAGAGGAGGGAACTGAAAGAATAAGTAGCTTGCCCAAGTCAAACAAATTATAAGTGACAAAGCCTAGACTCAGATTCACCTCTGACCCTCAAGCTCTGTCTCTGCACCAGCCTGTAATACTGCCTAAATATTTCGGACTTCCCCATGGGAAATGAATAGTGGCATGAAGTAATTTCTAGGCAGCATGATGTATCACCTATAGAAGCAGTGCCGGGCCCCCGTTCTGGGGAAGAGTACACAGAACAGAAAGGAACCAAAATCTGCTCTGCCCCTGCCCTTGTGAATGGTGTCCTTTTGATCAGAATTAATGATGGTGTCCTTGATCATCTGATATACAACCAAGTGTGAGGGTTTCATTCATTCTGAATGGCTCTCTGATTTAATTCTTTTCCATCTCCTCTCAACCTTGACCTCTCCTGTATTTGCCACAAGGAGCAAATATCTGTCATCTCCTCCACTCACAAGTCCCACTTGCCCACAGCCCCACCTGGCCCACCCTTTGTGACCCTCTCTCTCCTTGATCCCACCCCAGAGCCTATGTCTCTGTTGTAGGCTATTCAGAGCACACGGTAAGGCAGAGAATCGTGTAAACAGTCATTAACCTCCAAATGACAGTAGTAATTGATGACTCCCTTGCTTCCTGACCTCATTTGCTTGCTCAGATGCTGCCAATGTTCAACAGCCAGCAGAGCTGAGGAGGGGCACCATCAAGCTTTTGCCAGTGCTCTACCTAGGACAGGGGTTTCAAACTGCATTCCACGGAGAGGCTCCAGGAGTCACCTGAGAAGATGGGAGAAGATATAGAGAATGTTAAATGAGCGGGTTTCTAAAACCCCCAGCTCACTTCTATCACAGCAGTTCCACTTTATCTGCTTCATGTAAGATTGCCTTTAGAGAATTCTTCTACTCTTGAAATAGAGGAGAAACCCTTGCTTTGGAAGCCCCTTTGAGTCTCCAAACCTTTGAGCCCTTCTTCACATCTTGAGCCTCTCAGTCCCACCATTCCTGCCCACCAGGGGCAGAGGTGGGAAGGAAGCCCAGTTGACTGTCCCAGTTCCACTCTCTAGGCTCTGGAGTCATGGAAAATTACAGCAAAACAGAGCTCATGGGTGGAGAAAGGGGGCCATAGGTTGCTGCTCCCCCTACAAGTCCCACAGTTCTGAGTCTTACGTAGCCTTACGTAGAGTAGGTGCTAAGTGAACATGAAATGAATAGATGAATGGTTGATCTCTGTTGGTCTGGGTGTAGTTCCAGTCGGGGTTGGGGAGGATGGGAAACTGGCCTTGATCTCAGAATGGTCACGATATTTATTCCTCAAGATTCAGAGAGGCAATTTGGCATAGACATTAGGAATGTGGGATCTAGAATAAGATCCTCTGGCTTCAAATCCTGCCACTTTCAAAGTGTGTGACTTTATCCTTGTAAAATAGGAATAGTATTTCCCTCATAAAGCTGTTATGAGGATTGAAATGAGTATGTGTGAAGCACTTGGCGCCCGAAATGTTAGTGCTCCGTGAACACTGATAAACGTTAACTCTCATCGTTGTCATTACCTTGATCAAATGCCTCCTGCCTCTCCTAAGCAGAATTCATCATTCTCTGCACTTTTGCAGCACTTTGCTCAGATCTCCGGGGAAACTGTCAGGATTTTTTTCCAAACTCCAAGTCAAATTAGATGGTAGGGACAATAAAGCAGATTCTTTGAAATCAGGATACATAAATGAGTGAAGCCCTTGCTCCTTCCTTAGCTATCATGATTATGTGTCTGTCTCTCCCTCCCGACCTCTGGCTCCTTTGGGATACAGTCTACATTTTAGCCATCTTTGTATCCCAAGGGCTGAGTGTACTGTAAGTGCTCACTGCAGTTTGGTTGAAAGGGTGAGAAGTCTTGGCTTTGTCTGGACTGACCATTGCTCCTAGCTTTCCTACCTGCCTCATTTCCCAGAGGCTCAGCTCCTTTCTTTGCTCCAAGATGAGGATGAGGTGAAGAGTCTGGGCTAGGTCCAGGGCACCTCTTCTGGGCTTGGCTGTGAGGCTATGGGAATTCCGAGCATGCAGAGGGAAATAACATTTGCTGAGCACCTACCGTGTTCCTTGAACCTGCAGGGCTCTTCACATCACTTAATTCCCACAGCCACTTAGTGGAGGTATGTTCCTGTTAGTCCCATTTTCCTAGGTGAGGAAACAATTTAAGCAGCTTTTCCAGGGTCACATAGCTGATGTGTCTGAGACAGAATGCAAACCTGGGTGTGACTCCTAAGCTTGTGCTCTTTTCACTGTCCTTGCAGGCTCCCACTGAAGCAAGCCGAGCTCTGCACCTTATCCCACCCCTACTACCCAGCTCCACTGCACCCTCTCCTCTCTACCTCAGTCTTTTCTTTATTCTTTCATATTATCCTCCCTAACATTATGTTTCTTCTTGAGTTGGCTTATTTATCACTTGGCCATGTCTCCTTATTCATATAACCAGAGCTTAGCATTATGCATCCCCACTGCCTCGTTTGCCAGCACGGTGCTGAGCGCTTATGAGCTTGGCAATTAGACAGAGCTCAGAGGGCCCATCATATGTGCATCTTCAGCTGCTTTCACGGGGAAATGGGGTAGAGAGGAAAGGATGTGAGACAGGGCAGTGCACAGCTTGCACGTGGTAGAGGAGGAAGGGGGCGGGCATCGTGATGATGGTACAAGCAGGCATTTCTCCCTCCGCGTACTCAGCCTAAACGCAAAGTGACCTGCTCGTGACCTGAGGCTGGGAGCCTCCAGGAAGACCCTAAGGTCATTTCTGCCAAGCAACCCCCTTCTATCTTATTTCCGTGCCTGATATCACCATCGCCATTAGCCACCACTCATTTATTGAGTAGCTACTGTGTGCTGTACACACATCTCGTTTGATCCACACAACAATCCCATGAGCTAGGTATTAATAGACTCTGTTATACAGATGAGGAAGCTACAGCTCGGAGAATGTAAGTAACTTGTTCAAACTCATACAGCTAGCAGTGGCAGAGTAAGGAAAAAGGCCAGAAAGACCTAAAAATTAAGGAAGAGGAGTTGGGGTGAGGGGCAGTTGACCATCAGAGCTGGCCTCTCGAAGCTGCTCCTGTTTGGGCATATGCCCAGGTGAGCTGGCACAGAGCAGCTGAATACCGCCATCAGCTCACCTCATGGCCTACCTGGGGAAGAAGGATTTCTAAGCTTCAAAGGCTGATGATCTGACTTCTTCCTGGCTTTCCAAGGAGGCTGCAAAACTGGAAGAAGCTGTCCAGGGACCAGGAGGACTTTATCCTCTAAAGTCCATCATGCTTCATACTTCCTGGACCAAGGTACTTTACATTCCCAATGGATACCTCAGGAGCCCCCCTGAAGAGATGCCTGCCCAGTGGATTAATTATTCTGCCCCAAGACTGTTCTTTTCTGGTGACTTTCCCCCAACATTTTAACTTAGTCCCTTACTCCAGTCTTATAGCTTCCTGGGCTCAAGCCTTCCAAGCTCATTTGGAGCCCCTCCAACAAGTATTCCAAGACAGTTTCCTCTGAGTCATGACACAAAAACAATTCTTAAGAAAAGCAGGCTATCTGAGATTCTATTAGTTACCCTGGAGTTGGTCCTACCCACCAGAGGTTCCCTAGAACCCAGCACTCCTCCAATTCACAGACTTGGACTATGCCAAGTAGCCCAGAAGAGCCAATCCCAAGCATATTTGTGGAAGGAGCCACCAACAAAAAGTAATAAGCTTTGTTGGAACAATTGGGTTTTTTTTTTCATTCTCAAAATATATTCTTAAGACACTGATGTGATTTATAATGCAGGGCTAAGTATTAATAAGGCAGGTCTTAGTAGCTCTAGTGGAGACTCGCTATGCTTGATGGCCCAGAGCTCCTCACATCTCACCTCACCTTCCCTATCCTCCCCTTCCTCGTTTCCCTTATTCTCACACACATAAGGCAGTGGTTGGCAATTCCCACGGCCAGCATGTATGCCCAGTGATCAGCAAAGCAGTGCTCACTCGTTTCTTTAAATGCGAGCAGGAACATGGCGGTAGTTGGAAGGACCTTGGAAACTATTCATTGAACCAATATTTATTAAGTGCGTACTACGTGTCTAACACTGTTCTAAGCCTTAGAGACAGAGCAGAAGACAAACAAAGATTCTTATCCTCAAGGAGGGAAGCAGACAATAAATACAGTTGACACTTGAACAACAAGTGTTTGAACTGCGCATATCCACTTCTAGGCAGATGTTTTTCAGTGAATATACGGTTGGCTCTCCCCATTTGGGGGTTACCGCATCAGCAGATTGAAACTTCCACCAAGAATCTTCGAATAGGAGACTCGGTAGGCATGGAAGGCCAACTATGGGACTTGAGCACCTGCAGATTCTGGTATATGCGGGGACTCCGGGTACCATTCCCCACCATCAGCTACTGAGGGGCGACCGTACATGAAACATAAGAATTATGAAAGGGAAAAAGCAAAGAAGGGGTATGAAGAGCGCTACAGTGGTGGAGGGTTAACATTTTAAGTGGGGGATGGCGGGGAGGGGGCAGTTAGAGGAGGCCTCACTTAGGAGGTAACATTAGAGCAAAGAGCTGAAGGAGATGAGGGAGTGAGGAATGTGGCTAACTAAGGAAAGAGCATTCCATGTAGAGGGAACAGCAAATGCAAAGGGTCTGAGACAGGAGCATGCCTGGCCTGTTCAAAGAGTAGCAGGGAGGCTAGTGTGATTGGAGAGGAGAGTGGCAGGAAGAGGTGAAAGAGGTCATGGGAGACCCGGTGGACTAAGGACATTGCAGACCAGCATAAGGGCTTAGCCTAAATGAAATGGAAAGTTATTGAATGGTTTTGAGCAGTGGAATGACGTGATCTGGCTTCAGTTAAAAAAAAAAAGTGATTTGTCTGGTAGCTTCCTTGAGAATATCCTGTGGGGATAGAGGTAGTAGCGGAGACCAGTTAGGAGATACATCTAGAAGGGTGATAGAGTTTAGGTATTAAGAGCAGAGTCTCTGGAACCAGACTGCCTGGGTTCAAATCCCAGCTATGCCACCTACTAGCTGCATGACCTCAGGCAAACTACGTAATCTCTCTGTATCTCAGTTTCCTCATCCATACGGTGGGGATAAACATTGTACCTACCTCATAGGGTTTTTGTAAGGATTAAGTGAGTTAATAAATGTGAAACTCTTAGAACATAGGACTGTTGTGAGGATTAAATGAGTTAAAATATTTGTAACAGCCCAGAGCAAGTGCTGCTTCTATATTTGATGTTACTGTTGTTATTAATATTTTCTGAGTGAGAGATGAGAGTGGATCAGGCCAGAGTGGTCATAGTGGAAGAAAAATCGTCATATCTGGGGAATGCTTTGAAGGTGGAGGCAACAGAATTTGCTGACAGATTGAGTGTGTGGGACTCAAAGAGAGTCCCACAAAGAGAGGGGAGTCTACTCCCCCACCCTCACCTACAGATGAGGGAACTGCACAGCTGAGGCCGCCATTGTTACAAGCAATTTTTAGAGTACTTGTTGCTAAACAGTTTAACGTTAACAGAAATCAAAATTAAAGAACAAGTTCACTCATAGTCTAACGTATAAAAATCCCTGTGTAATAAACTATTTTTATTTTTATCTAGTCGCTTCAATCCTTATCTTTATGCATGCATGATTTTTAAATAATTATGATAATTGCATTAACATAACTTTATATATTTTTTAAAGGGAAGTATGGGGCACTTCATGACTCTAGCAAGGGTTCATTGGTCAAACGTTAAGGAAATTAACGTGCTCAACACCATTTACACCCCTGCATTTACACAGAGCACAGAATTCCCATTTTAAGATGAAAGAACCTATAATCCTAAATTGGCTGTGAGAGGCAGAGATTCATTCGCTTACTCACTCAGCAAACTTTTGTTAAATGAGCCTATATACAGGCACCCAGATAAGTATGCTGTAAGTAGGCCACACTCTTATTTCAAGGAGATTAGTCTTGTAGAGACAGACCAAATTGCTGAAATCGGCTTTTATATCTAAGAGCTATGCTGGAGGTACACGCATGCACATTACCTTGGAAGAACCATTCTGCTTATAGAGGTAGGGAGGCTCCCAAGGAGAGGTGACACCTGGACACCATATACTTTTCATAGGACACAGAAGAGACTTAGTTCAATTGACTCTTACCAAACTGACCATGACTTGTATTATTGATTGTTCTGATTGCCTCTTCCACCAGGCTATGTATATATCTCCGATCTCCGGCACCATCCAGGGAACCTGACACATGGTAGCTGCCCTTTTAATGTTTGTCAGGAAAAAAATGCAGCATATCTTTAAAAAGTGACCTGAACAGCAGCAAATGAAAAATCACACAAGCCCACTAGCTTTATAAGTCTTTTAGGGGAGGACAGGGGGTCCAAAAAAAAGATTTTTCCTGATTTTCAGAAAGACCATGTTTCTCATCTAAAGTCTTGCTAATGGATGGTCAGGAGACAGAAACTACTTTGCTATTCCAAGTAGGAAGGGTTTAATACAGGGAATTAGAGACTTAGACAAATACTGGATTAGCTGGAGGAGTGAAGGCTGGGGAAGACATTGCTAAAGGTTATGAAATCAAAACGTGCTGGAATCTCAAGCCACTTCCAATCTCAGCTGCTGGCACTACCCAAGCAGGTGATTTGCAGAAGCTTGCCCAGAAGTCAGCGCAAACCTTGGTTCTGCCATCTGCCTATATATTTGCCCCCAGTTGCCACCAGAGAAAAAGTACTTCTCTTAATCTCATAAGTGCTTCTCATTGGCAGCATATAACCCAGAACCATGAAGGAAGAAAGATCCTTAGAAATGTAGTTCCAGACTTCCCTCCTGCAATGCTGAGGAGATTTTAGGAGAAGGCAGTGACTGTGCTGCATTGACAACAGGCAGCACGGCACAGATGACTGCCCCAAGTCTCATCTTTGAGAACTGAGGTTTGCGTAGCTCTGGTAACATCTAGTTTTACTTTCTGTACCTCTAGGAAGCTGTCATGTTCGGTTCAAACGTATTCCTGCTGGAGCAGTACAATACTTACAACATTTCCATACAACCAAATTTTAAAAATCTGCTCTTTAGTAAGCAGATGCAGGCAGTGTCAGGTGGCAGAAAGAACTCCAGTTTTGGAGGCAGACATAATGAATGCTAATCTCAGATGTACTGTTTATTACCCATGTGAATTCAAGGAGTTACTTAACTCTTCTGGGGAAAAAAAATGAGGATTATAAAATAATCAGAGCTATAAATAAAATACATATAAAAGAATGTTTATAACAGTATTTGTAGAGAATTTGTTAAATAATGATATGCCATATTAAACAGTATCATGCATCCACTTAAAATTATCTTCTAGAAGAATAATGTTGACAAGGGAGAATATTCATGTTACGGTGAGAAGTGAGAAAAGCAAGTTACAAAACAGTACGAACACGGGGATTCCATTTTCATAAAAACAACTATGCAACTGAAAGACTTTACACCAAAATTTTAACAGTAGTCCTCTCAGAAGGTAGTTGGGATTACAGCTAGGGATTTTTTGTTTGTTTGTATGTTTGTTTCTCATATGTGTTAAAGTTTCTTAAATTTTCTTCATTGAGTATGTATTACTTTTATAAATCAAAAATACATATAAAAATAAAAAGTAGGATTCAATAGGAGTGAGAGAAGCAACTTAGACAATATATGCAAAGCTCCTGATACACTTTCAATAAATGATAGTTCCCTTCCCCATTCACTTAAAAATGGTTTTGCTCTATTTTATATTTTGAATAAATAATAGTCACATCCAAATATGAAAATGAAAATTCTCCTTCCTTCCTCAGACGTCCAGCCACTCCCTTCCTTTTCCTACAGGAAACCAATGTTATTTGGTTTCTTATGCATTCTTTTCACTCCTTTTTATACAAACAGTAGTATATTATACTACCTTTATGACCCTTGGTATTTTTATTCCTTTTATTGGTGATCTTTCCATATCAATATACAGACAGTACAATAATTGGTAGCTACACTATCATTTGTTTAACCAGTCCCCTGTTGGTGAACATTAAACCCTGGTGATATCTTCTGAAGGTGGCCTTGGATGGAAGAACAGCCTGCACCTTAAGAATGACCTTCCTGCCCCTGGTCTCATCTGGGCTTGCAGTCATCACCTTCTCCCTAGATTACTGTCATATCTCGGTCCCAACTTCTGAGGCTGAGGGGCTCTGAGAGACCCTATTCTGGTCACAGCTCACACCTGTACTGGTTACAGCCTTTTTGCCTATTTCTTTTTTTGGCAGTGACTGGGTCCGTCATGTTCTGAAGTTATTCTTGTCCAGGAGCTAAGAAATGATGAGCCGTGTGCCATGCATTAGGCTGACCAAAAAGTGCGTTGGGGTTTTTCCATAACATCGTGTGGAAAAACCCAAACAAACATTTTGGCCAACCCAGTACTTAATAACCCGTTCTCTCTCTGAGACTCTCTGTACCACCGTTTACTTCCGCACTGTCTCCCACCCGCAATCTTATCTCTGGAGAAGTCAGTGGCCCACTCTCCCACCTTAATACTTTCCTCATCCTCCTTATTATCTTAGAGAGCCTGGAAATAAGACTGTGGCGTTGTCACCTAACCTCACACCCTGGGTGACAAATGGAGGTAGTGGCAATGAGAAGCCAGACCAGGAGCGCCATGGTGACACAAGGGGGTGGTAGCTGCCGGATAATTAGAAATGTGGGATGGGGTTAAGTGAGGAGGGCTTGGCCTGTGTAAGGCTTCTGGATGAGAATTTCTTCGCTGGTAGTTCAGGGGAAGTAGTGAGGATCTAAGCCAATTAAGAATGGCCTAAGCCCCATCCTTACACGAAGTCTATAAAGAAAGATCTTTTAGGTCATTGGTTAATTTCTTAATTAAACCAATATTGACTGAATATCTATTACATGCAATGCACTCTGGTAGATGGTTCTGTGGTCTCTTTATCATTTTACACGTGGTTTTGCCTCTCTCGCTGGAGCCACTAGGTCATGCGCTCCCTTTCAGTGCTGTTGCCATGAACTTTTGTGGTCTTTCAAGGCCTATAAGTTTATTTTTCCCCTGGGGCTCAGTTTTTAAAGCAGAGTGTAAGTCCTTGAAAGTCACAGTTTAAATCAGGGCAGTCACAGAAGTAGACCTCTGATTAAGATGGCACGTAGAATGTGCTTAATCAGTGTTGTCTAAACTGAACCGATCAGGGTCAATGAAAGCCTTTCTGTGGAACCACACAAGGTACAATGTGCCCCCACTCACTGGAGATAATGGCCTTGGGAACAATTATCAGCCTAATTTCTTTTTACATCAGTGTAGATTTGATGTCCAATAATATATGTGTTGTACTTTTAATGGCCTTTTAATGATGAAGAGGATCAAAAGCACTTTAGATCTGACCTTGCATCATTAGTTTCCATTCCAGAAATCCACTGTAATTACTGCAGCTGCTTCTCCAGGCCCTGCCAGAGTGCCAAGTTCCTGCGAACGTATCTGCACAGTTCATCGCAATCAGCACTGAGCCAGGTCTGATGCAGGTTTGGGGGGCCAGAGCGGGGGATGGTTACTGAAGGTGGAAAAGGACAGGGACAGGGTGGGGGAGGGGAGAGTGACCATGGGAAGCCGTGAAGGACTGAGTCATTCAGGGCCTAGAAGGTCAAGTTTCTCAGAATCGGGGTTCTCAGGACTTCCCTGGTGGCGCCAGTGGTTAAGAATCCGCCTGCCAAGGCAGGGGACACGGGTTCGATCCCTGGTCCCGGAAGATCCCACACGCCGCGGAGCAACTAAGCCCGTGCGCCACGACTACTGAAGCCCGCACGCCGCAACTACTGAGCCCACGTGTCACAACTACTGAAGCCCGCACACTCTAGAGCCCGCGTGTCACAACTACCGAGCCCGCAGGCTGCAACTACTGACGCCTACGCGCCTGGAGCCCGTGCTCCGCAACAAGAGAAGCCACCGCAATGAGAAGCCCGCGCACCATAGCAAAGAGTAGCCCCCGCAGCAACAAAGACCCAATACAGCCAAAAAAAAAAAGAATCGGGGTTCTCTCCACCCTGACCCTCTCCTTTCTCCTCACAGAGTGTGGCTGACTTATAGAGTGAAATATAACTTGCTATAAAGCCCTGTATTGGGTTCTACACGTCAAATTGGAAAAAACTAAGGATTCTTGGCAATCCGGCATTCTCCCCTATCCCTTTTGTGAGGGTGTGGCGGGGACAGGGGAGGGTGTGGGGCACTTGATACAGGGTGCCCAGCTGGGGTAGATGAATCTGGACAGGCAGAACTATGGGGAGAGAGCACGCAGGGCAGGGTCTGAGGGACAGTGATACGCCCTAGGGAAGGGAGATACTCAGGTGGAATGGTTAGGATGCTGGTTATTCTTGTGAATCCCTATCCTCAAGATCTATTGTCTGCTATTCTCTGCACCCTGGAAGCATGACCACTGTGGCTGTATCACCTAGCCTCTCTTGCCCTCTGGCTCCCAATTGGCTTTGACAGGAGATCTGAGGGTAGAAGGAGAGAGGGGGTTGGGGTATTTCCTGCAGTTCTAGCAGTGGTTGCATCCCTCTACAACCATAGCTTCTATCAGGAAGCCCTCCTTCCATGGCTCCAGCTCTTTTGAGCTCTAATAACATGTTTTCCTCTCCTTGCCCTTGAGCTATAAACTTCATAAACAGGGGAGATATAAAATTCCTGTTTCTGCTAGTCCCTGGATGCTTCAAAATCCCTTATAGATTCCCTTAACCCCATTCACACCTCTGTAAATAGTACCTTTGTTAAATTCAAAGTCCCAGCTAGGTGTGCCATCTGTTTTCTACAAAAACCCTGATTGATACAGTGGGTGTGTCAGAGCCTGACTAATGTCCACCAATTCCATTTCCTTTTCCTGGACACATATGAAGACTACATTTTCCATTCTCGCTTAGATTTAGGTTGAGGCTATGCACCTGGGTTCTGTTCAATGGGATCATGTATGACATTTCCAAGCCTGACCATAAAACCCCCTGTGCAATTGTCCCCATCCTCTTCCTCTTCCAAGGTAATATTGGAAGCTACATGTTAAGGTTACAGTGTCTCAAGCTGCAAGAAATTTGGATCCCTGAGTGATGGCTTGGAGGAGAATTGCCCAACTCAACTCAACTTAATATGAGTGAGAAATTAGCCTTTATTATGTTGTACCACTGAGACTTCAAGAGTGCTTTGTTCCCACCATTAAAGTTAACTGCCTTGACTAGTCCAGTGGAGGTGTGAAATGAAGAGGCTACCTAGAGCAATGGAGTATTCAAGGCATCAATACAAGGAAGCATATACTTTTCTAACTTGGGCGAGACCACAGTGAGGGCTAACAAAGGATGTGACATTATTGCTTTGTGAAAAGATCCAGGATGGATGGTTGTCAGAGTTGAGTTTGCATCCAGGCTTCACCACTTTCAGCTGCGTGATCTTGGGCAAGTTACTTTACCTTTTTAAGTTTTCTTATCTGTAAAATGGGGGAAACAGTGCTTATCTCACAAGGTTATTCTGTGGATAGATGACTTCTTTTTATAAGACATAGTTGGTACTCAATACGTGTCCCTCTTTTTCCTCCCCCAGCTGTAAATTCTACACTCAGTACCTCTGGTGACTGATAAATAATTTCAACTCTGGGGGCATCTATCTCCTAATCTCTAATGGCACAGGACAATTATCCTGAGTATCCTGGTAAATGGTTTGAAAATTGACCAGTAAAGAGGGATTTCCTTTAGGTCTTGGATTTAGGCATTAACTCTTCCACTTCTATGCCCTTCAGGGCCCCATCTTGAAATTTGCGGGCCACCTAACACACGTGTCAAATCAAGCAAAATCGAGACTTTAGAGTCCCAGTGAAGGACTCTTAAGTGAGTGTGCATCCTGGGACTAAAGTGTCTTCTGAAAAAGTAAAGAGAAAGGAATCCCCACGGAAATTTTTTCAGCATCAAGAGAGCTTATCTGCTCATCCATCCATCCATCCATCCATCTATCCAAAAAATAATTGTTCGGTGCTTAGCACGTGTGAGAGACACTTCTAGGCCCTATAGTAGATACAAAGATGCATTAGACACATCCTGCCCTGAAGAGCTTAAATTCTTGCAGAAGAGAAGATAATTTATCTTCATAAATAACTATAAGGCAGACCAGGATATGATAAGCATGGAAGGCAAGTTCAAAGTGCTATGGAATTCAGAGAAAGTGAAAGCCCCTTCTGGCTGGAGGGATCAGGGAGCATTTGAGTAATTCTTGAAAGCAGGGCAGGATTTGAACATATGGAGATGAGGGGAGGGTCAGACATAGGAAAGTGGAAGAGACCCGTGGGGAAATGGTGGCTAACAGTCTGGCAGGAACACAGCTGCCAAAAGCGAAGTTGGAGGAAACAGTTTTAGAAACGTCCCCGGAGAACAGATTGTGCAGAGCCCGAAGTCTGGGCCAAGAGGCTCGTGATGAGAACAGAGAGAGGTCGTCAAAGGTCTCTGAGCACTGGGGTGGCGTGTGCCCTGGGAAGGTTAGTCGAGAAGCTGTGTTCAGCACCTGTCAGAGACAGCAGGAGATGGAGGTAAGGAAGCCGATTAAAAGACCGGCAGTCATCTAGGTAAGCCTTAATGTGGGACTAAACTAGGAGAGGAGCTATAGGAGTGTAAGGAATATCGGAGAGAATCATTCAACGTGTATTTATTATGTATCTGTTCTCCATCTGTCAGTCACTGTGGTGAATGAAAACTCATGAGAAACACAAATCTTGCTTCCTGGGTGCCTGGAATATGACTTGAGGGATGAATCAAACAAGGAAAGCTTGGCCTTCCTAAACTCTTCCCCTTTATGGCCACACAGCGTAAGCCCCACTTTGCACCTCGACGACGGCATCTCACCTCCATCCCAACAACAACAAAGATAAGGTATAAAGTTTTAAGTTAAGGTGTGGTCTGCTGTCCCTCCTTACTTAACAAACATTATGTGGCACTTGCTATATGCCGTATACTTTTTTACGAGCTTTACAAATACTGCATAATTTTATCCTCATAACAATCTCATGAGGTAGATACTATTATCATTTCCATTTTGTGAATGAGGACACTAGAGCACAGAGAGATTAGATAATTTTCTCGAAATCATGTCGCTACTAAGTAGCAGGTCTATGATTTAGAACCCAAAGAGTCTGGCTCCAGAGTCCTCACACTCAACCATTACATTGTACTGCTTCCCTGTATCCCTGCTTACCCTTGGCCCACCTGTAACGAATCACGGCCAGAAAAGAATTACTCTTGGACCTCACCCATCCCCAATGAATCAGTTCTCTCTTCGTGGCTTGTGG
Source organism: Pseudorca crassidens (assembly GCF_039906515.1). Classification (NCBI taxonomy): domain Eukaryota; kingdom Metazoa; phylum Chordata; class Mammalia; order Artiodactyla; family Delphinidae; genus Pseudorca; species Pseudorca crassidens. The sequence goes on along the minus strand of NC_090296.1, from coordinate 36,523,761 downwards.
TCCTGCCCAAGGTCACAGTCATAGCTAGAATCAGCTCGCTGATCCCTGCTGCAGTCAGACCTACAGTCAATGCTGAACTTCACTGCCCGCCCTGCTGAGTAGGCAGCCAAGGTGGATGGGGCAACTCCATGAATTGGTGAGGGACAGGAAGTCCTGAACCTACAGGGTGTAAAACTTTAAAGGGCTGTCAAGTTACGCTGCTGCTCAGCTCGCCACTCTGGATGAGGTGGACACAACGGCAGGGCTTAGAGCAGGGGCGCTGCCGTTTACTCCCCATGCACTCTAGGCCAAGTTATTTAACTTCTCCAAGAATCACTTTCCCCATCCATAAAATGAGGGGATTACGTACAATAAAGTTGTGTGTTAAAGAGGAAATAAGACACTTTCTGTAGAGTGCTAAGCATAGTGTCTGACATACAGCAAGTGCTCAGAAAATGTTAGCTGTTGTCATCTCACCCAGGTAAGAACAAACTCTTCACCTGATCCTGGATGCCAGATTCAGAAGTACTCAGAGGCCCCAGGGGGCTCTTTAGGACCTTATTCCAAAAAAGTATTAAACTATCCCAATGGACTTTTGGAATGGAGGAATAAGCGATTTGGGTCCCTGCCATACAGATACGTATTGAATATATTGGTACTCAATACGTGTCCCTCTTTTTCCTCCCCCACTGGACTCTGGAGCCAGACAGCCTGGATGTAAATCTCAGCTCTGCCATTTACCAGCTGTGTGACCTCGGGCAAGTTCACATTCTTGAGCTTCAGTTTCATTGACTGCAAAGTGAGATGATGATGATGTTATCCCCCTCACAGGGTTGTTGGAGGATAAAGTGAGTTAATACATGTCAAGTCTTACAATGGTACTTGGCACACTGTAGGTACTCAATAAGGGTTAGCTGTTATTATTGCACCCTTTGGATTAAACTAGTAAATTCCTTTTCTTCTAGAAAAGAAGGCTGGAGCAGATTTTTCTTCTTTAGTGGGGAGAGATAACCCACAAAATCCAGGAAGGGAGCTAAGCCAGATGTTGGGGGTGAGAGTTTCTCCCCATCCCACACCTGGGAGATGAGGGGTTGGGGGAACCCATGCTTTCCAAGACTCTGGATCCAAACACGATCCAGGCACAAGGACCAGGAGGGACCCCAGGCAGCCATGTGGAGACGGGAGCCCATGGGAAGACCTGGGTGAAGAGGGAAGTGTGGCCCTTTTATCTGAGGCTTCTTGGAGCAGCAGTGAGTAAGGCTGCCATACCGTCTTCCTTGGAGGCAATCGGGAGGCTTTGAGTCACTGGCATTCCCTTCAGCTCCATGCTGAGATTGCGGAACCATTACATAAGCCTTTCCACACAGGACAATAAGGCCTTCCTTTGCCCCTTCAAAGACCCTCATACAAGACATAAAGCAGGAGATGAAACACATGAAAAGATCACTGATAATCTGTGGGAATATATGCTATGTGACAAAGAGGGACTTGCTTGATCAGGAAAGCTCAGTTCTACTTCCACTTCTGCCACTAACTAGCTGGTAAGCCTCCGGTAAGTCATTTCACCTTGCTAAGCTTCAGTTTCCTCATCTGTGAAATGCTCTCATCCCAACTCTCAACGCGCTGGATGATCCCTAAGAAACATCCTCCCGGCTCTGTGATCCCCTAAGTGTTCAGACAATGATTCTATTAGGAGTTCAGACAAGGGGCAGGTCAATGGGGGTTGAAGTGGTCAGAGAAGGTTTCACAGAAGAGGTGAGCCTGGGTGAGTTTGTGTAGGCAGAAGGAAGGATGTTCTCTTCCTGTTCCCATGGCCTTTAACTCCCGTCCTGACAGCTGGCAACCTTTCTCCATTCATCAGGCCAGAAGAATTTCTCTCCAAGGAGCCTCAGCCCACCTTCTCACTCCAAGATGCCATACAGCTACACCAGGGGAACCAGCAAAGCCTCAAGCCTAGGTGTAAGCTGACTGAAATGGCACCTACCTCGAGGCCACCTGGGACAGGCTCCTCTCTAGTCAGAGGGATTGCTCTCCATGTGTCTCTTGCCAGCTAAGCACTGCCCGGGTCGATGGGAACAAAGTGCCCTAGACAGGACAGATTGTCTTGAAATAAGACTGAGGCCCCTGACCAGGGTTGGATCCCACTGCTTTCTGCAAAGGAAGATGCTCGTTCATGAGTAGGGTTGTAGGGGGAGTGTATCTGGATCTCACATCCCCCTTCTCATCATCCTTCCCATGAAGGACCACCAAGGAAGCTGTCCTGGACACCTGCTTAGAAAGAAACCTATCCCTTTACATCCCATGCCCTAAAATGGCACTGCTGACCTCCCTGCGAAATCAGTCTCGTGACACAAAAGACCCTGGCTCTCTTTCTAAGCTAATCAGATGTCCAGGAAAGGTTAGAAGGGAAGGAGAGAAATCAGACTCCGAGAAAATGGTACTTGTGAGCGCACTGTGGAAAGCTGATGAGAGTTAAACTTTGTGCCATGTGCCCTTGCTCTGATCTCAATGTTTCATTCCCAGCTCTTTTTTAGGGCCTTTCTCTACCTGCTTGAAAAGCTGTACAGTGAGATTATTCTTCATAACAGGGGCCATCTGCCTATCTGCCTGTGTTAGGAAGGTGACGTATTTCCTTTTCTCCTAAAGGTCAAGTTAATTTGCTCCCACGTGATAGAGTCCAGTGCGTTTGTCACGAATGGCAGCTGGGTTCAGACAGATGTCAGGTGGTTGCAATACCTCTTCTAGGTGAAGCAGCCAGGGGGCCTGGCTGCTTCAGGATGAGGGATTGAGTCCAAGTGAAAGTTCTGAGACCCATGGTAGTAACTGCCCCTCCATAAACCCTCCTGATTATCAGTTTAATGCAACCCTGTCCTTCCAGTCCTAGTGTTTGGATCCAGAGTCTTGGAAAGCATGGGTTCCCCCAACCCCTCATCTCCCAGTTGTGGGATGGGGAGAAACTCTCACCCTCAACATCGGTTTATCTCCCTTCCTGGACTTTGTGGGTTATCTCTCCCCACTAAAGAAGAAAAATCTGCCCCAGCCTTCTTTTCTAGAAGAAAAGGAATTTACTAGTTTAATCCACTTTAACCTCCAAAGTCACTTGGGAGCAACCCAGCCCCTCAGTTCTCTCAGGCTCCAGACCCTGGAGCTGCCCTCAGCTTTTTCTGCCTAGTGACATGGAAGGTTATCATTTCAGATGTCACATACAGAGGATTTTCCAGCATCTTTTCTTCCATTACCATCAGAACAGACTGCAGTAGGGAACAGAGGTCTCCTTCCGGGTCATTTGTTTTTGTTTTGTTTAAATACACCTCAGAGTTAAGATCTTAATTCCTCCCAGGTCACATTATTCTCTAAAATGAGAGGTGATAATGCTTACAAAACACTGTACTGCAACAAAGGAGTAATGATGCCCTCCTTCTATGATGGGAAGATTTTTTTCCTCACTTCTTTATTCTTCTGACCCGTCTCTTTAAGAAAAAAAGCCCACAGTCATAGAATGACATGGCTGGAAGCAACCTTAGAAATCATTCAGTGCAACCTCTAATTTTTAAGATGAGGGAATGAGGTTTGGAGGGTGAAGTGACTTGAATTCTCAGAAAATATGACCTTAGTAATGTGGTTCCCAGTGACCCTGCTCCCTTTTCTCTGTGGCCTGGGAAGAGTTACACGCTTTTCATGTTCCTACTTCTGGGATCTGACTCTGTCATCTTGGAAGGACATCCACAAAATAGAGACGATGGGAGAAAGAGAGGACTACCTCCACCTCAGAGTCTCCTCACCGGCTCCACAAACTCTCCACCCCTAGTTCCTGTGCTTAGGCCTTCTGGGTGTCCATGTCAACATGCACCAGATCCTGACTGACTATGCTAGGCACATCTGGCCTTGCCCCTCTCTCCCACCTTTATTGAGACCCCAGGTACAGCTCACTGGAACCAAGAGAGAGACACCTGACCCTGGGCAGCCCCATTCATAGGCTGACCATCTGCTAACGACATGGCCTGGTTCCAAATATTGAAATTGTGGTTAGTTGGCAGTAGGCGATGGACTTGGAAGGCCACACAGATCCAGGTGGCCATACTGGGCCTTGTGCAGAAATAGTAAGCAGAAAAGGCTAGTTTGTTTTTGTTTTTGTTTTTTAAAGAAGCAGGAGAATGGAATCAATACAGAGACACATGGGTATAAGCACCCATGATGCACTGAGAGAAGGAAAGAAGGACCTCAGCTCTCGGGGATTTGTGATGTCACGGGGCTCTGTTTACTTCACTTCCTACCCTTGGCTGGCATGAATTTTCAGTCTCCTATCCTCTGTCCTTTGTTTGCATTGGCTTTAGTCCCTTCCAACCACAGCATCCTTAATCAGAGCATCATCTTGTACCATACACATGTGTAAGTTTTGTTCCTCAAGCCAGGAGCGAGCTCTCAAAGGCCAGAGCTTTATGTCTTAGTCTTTTGAAAACCCTTTCCAGGTGACTTGTACATAGGACGGCTGGTGGAAGGTGAGGCTGAAAGGCTTTTTGGGAATCCAGTTCTATAAACCCTCTTAAATATTTACATCAGTTGGCACCTAGGCAGCCTTTTTGAGCCTTCCAACAGAAAGCTGCTCAATATTAACTGTCATTATAGTTTTAAGGGAAATGAATTCCAGTGCATGATATGCAGTCCTAATTTCCCCAGGCCTCTTCATCTGGCAGGTTGAGATGGGATTACAGAGATTGGAATAACACAGAAGTCACTAGCTCATGGATCACCTCAGCCCCTGAAAGTGCCCCGTTTCTAATTTTGTGGGTTTCAGGAGATATCTCACTTGGGTACATGGAGAAATGTGCTCCTCCAGAGGCCACTAACGGTCCACCATCCCATCTCCCACTGATCTGTCTTCAACCTGCACTTCTATTACTTTCTATCTCCCCATCTAGTCCTTCTGCCATGCTGCCACCAGAGCCAGCTTCCAAGTGCTCGTCTTATCACATGGTTCTCCTGCTCAACACCCATTTGTGGGGTGTGTTAATAGCTGCCGTTCGCCAGCCATTCCCAACACCTTTCTCTCTTGCTGGCAGAGCTGACCTCCTGGGAAGGATGCAGAAATGCCAAATATCCATCCTCCCAGATTCCCTTGCAACTAGGGCACAGGGATATGACCCACTTCTGATCAACTGGCCCTTCTGAGGGTTTCTGAGAAGTACGTTCCTCCTTAATAGAAAAGGCACAAGTGAGAGAAGCTCCCTTTTGTCTTGCTTTGGGATTTTGTGTGTTGAAGGCGTGATGCTTGGACCTGGTTGTGATCATGGATGGAAGCTGACGCAGAGCCATACCTTGATGAGTTCCTGAAACTTTCTACTGCTGGACTTTTTATTATATGAGAAAATTAAATTTTCTTATCATTTAAGCCACATTTAGATGGGCCTTCTTTTGTTACTTGCTGGCAAAAGCAACCCGAGATGTTGTCTGCGGATCCTTACAAGAGAAAGCCCAAATTCCCTAGCATGGGTACATAAGGCCTTCACAAGTGTGCCCTGTATCCTGCTCCAGCATCATTTTTTGCCAAACCCACCTGCCATTTCCATTCCCCAGCCACACCAAACTGTTTGCCAAGTGGGCCAAGCTGTTATAAACCTGAGCCTAGAATGTCTTTCCCTACCCTGGTTAAAACTCACCCAGGGCTTCCCTGGTGGCGCAATGGTTGAGAATCCGCCTGCCAATGCAGGGGACAGGGGTTCAAGCCCTGGTCTGGGAGGATCCCACATGCCGCGGAGCAACTAAGCCCTTGCGCCACAACTACTGAGCCTGCGCTCTAGAGCCCATGAGCCACAACTACTGAGCCCGCGTGCCACAACTACTGAAGCCCGCATCCCTAGAGCCTGTGCTCCGCAACAAGAGAAGGCACCGCAATGAGAAGCCTGTGCACCGCATCGAAGAGTAGCCCCCGCTCGCCACAACTAGAGAAAGCCCGCGCGCAGCAGCGAAGACCCAACGCAGCCAAAAAAAAAAAAACTTACCCATATTGAAAGACCTAGCTCAAGCTTTTCTTGACCTTTCTTGCATTTTGTGGAGGGAATGTACCCCCCTTTGTGCCCCCTCTGTACCTGTAAATACATCCGTAGTAGTACTTGTAATACCTCTTTTTCTTCGGCTGTTTACACCTCTTTCTCTTTGGTTGTCTACATGTCTGACACTCCTTCCAGCTGTAGATTCTTTGGGGGCAAGGCCATATATTTTTTCAGCTGTGTATGTCCAGTGCAGATGCTCAATAAATGTTTTCTTTTAAATAAATAATTGAATAAGTGATTAAATCAATTAGTTAAGCCCCATTCTCAACTTTCCCTTATTAACTGAATAACCTTAGGGTTTTATTTTTGCTTGTATTTCAGTGTGTGAGTCTGTCAGCCTGTTTTAGGCCAGTGCTGCTGAAACTTTAATGTGAATCTGTGAGCACGTGGATCCTGATGCAGCAGGTCTGCCTGGAGCCTGAGATTCTGCATTTCTAACAAGCTCCCAGGTGATGCTAATGCTTCTGGTCCAAGGAGCATATTTTGCATAACAAAGTCATCAGTACAGCAGGGTCCTAGAGGGCAAACGTTGCACTTGTCCTTAACCGGATGATGCCCTAGGAAACAAGCGGAGACTTACTTGAAGGTGACAATTCGATGACAAGGAACATACTTTGTATTCTTCATCGCTATATGGAGCTTTGGTCCCCTTCTCTGAATCTTCTTTGGTGATGAGCTGAGCTTTTCTAGAGCTCTTATTTCTCATTTTCTCCAGCTGGAGTCCAGCCTCAGCCACAAACACTGCCCCCTCCATACCTTTGTGATAGCTGTCAGGAGCTCAAGTGAGCTGGGAGAGAGAGCGCTGAGCTGCCAGGTGTCCGAGTAGCTGATGAAAGCAACAGGTCAAAAATGAAACAGTGAAGCTGTTCATCACTTACTGCAATGGTATAAGCAAGAGTCTAAAGCTGGAAAAGATGCCAGCTCTTCCTGCCCCCTTTTCCCCCATGGAAAGGCACACTAGCCCAGCGTCAGGTGGATCAGCGTAGCTGTTGGGGGGTGGGGGGCGGGCTCCAAGCACAAAAGATTTCAGTTTTGCGGATCCTGAGGTTGGGGAAGTGGGGGAAGGGCTAAGAGTGGGAAAGTACTGGGTCCCGAGTCAGACGGGGTTTCCCTTTCCTTCCGCATCCCCCCCACCCCACATAAGGAGGTCTCAGCAGAGTCAGGCACCTGAAGAGGACCTCCATCCAAGACCTCAGATTGAGAGACCTAGGAATGAAGGTGCCTCTGAGCTAGGAACATAAATATGCGAAGAGCATGACCTATGGGGGTGGGGTGAGGATGGGGGCCCTGAGTCCTTGACTGCACTTCCCTCCAGAGACTGTGATGACATGGGCTGTGCACCAGGGCAGCAGTGGGGAGGGCAGCTCCTCACAGGCCTGCCAGGCAAAGCCTTTGAAATTGACTATGGTTGGGCCTAAAAAATCATGCAATTACACATAGCTTTTTAACCAGGAACTGGACTCCTCAATAGTTTTTCTCACTAAAGGGTTCACTTGAAATTCACTTATATTCATTCCCCACCCCCGTGTCTGCCTGTCTCTGTGCCTCTCCCCCTCTACCTCCTTTTCCCCCTACAGGCACCAACCCCTGCAAGCCTACTCATCTTTCTCAGCTGTATGAGCTATCTATTGCTGCATAACAAATTGCCCCAAGACTTAGTGGCTTAAAACGACAAACATTTAGTAGCTCAGTTCCTGTAGGTCAGAAGTCAAGGCGTGGCTTAGGTACACGCCTCTGGCTCAAGGTCTCTCATAAGGTTGAAAACCATCAGCCAGGGCTGCGGTCTCATCTTGGCTAGTCGGGACCATGTCCACGCTCACTCACATGGTCACTGGCAGTGTTCAGGTCCTTGCTGGCCACTGGCAGGAGGCCTACCTCAGTTCCTTGTCATGTGAGCCTCTCCTTAGGGCATCTTATAACATGGCAGCTGGTTTCCCTGTTGGCAAGTGAGCAAGTGAGAGAGCAGTCAGGAGGGAACACCCAAGATGAAAGGTGCAGTCTTTTTATAACCTAATGTCGGAAATGACATCCCAGTACCTCTGCTTATTAGAGCCAAGTCATTAAGCCCAGGACACATGGGAGGGGATGACCGACGGTTTGAATACCAGGAGAGGGGGATATTGGGGCCATCTTAGAGGCTGCCTGCCCAGCACATCTCACCCCTTTCCCAACTCTTCCTTAAGCATATTCTAGAGTCAGTTTTCCCTATAACGAAGCTTTTGATTTTATTCTATTCCGTACAGCTGTCTTATTACCCCAAGTGTCTGACGCTTCTCTTCTTAATAGAACTCCGATTCCCAGGGGCAAAGACCACTAGCTCTCGTCCCCTACTTCTCTTTTAGTCCCCACTGTACCCATCTCAGGACTAGGGCTATAATAACTATTTGCTGACTATGATCAACTCTCACCTTCAACTTATTTAAACTTTTTCTCTTTCAGCCCAGCTTTCTGGGGCTCTGGGATTTCCGTGGGAGACTTTCTATTCAGAGTCTTTTCCTGCTGAGCAAACAGACCTTGTCTGGGTCAATAATCCTTGCTGGGAGGGTGAGGCAAGGTTATTGTTTATACTACAAAGCTGACTTCGAACGCCTTTAATGTTGGAATTTAGCTATCGAGAGAACCAGGGAAGGTTTGGAGCCTTTTAGAAAAGAAAAAATGAAAAGCAAGAGAACACTTATGTTGAGTATCTCATTTAATCCTCCCCAAAAACATGAGGTGGAGCTTATCACCCCCACTTTGCAAACATAGAAGTTTGGGACCCCACAATTAGCAAGGAGCAGGGCCAGAATCTGAACCCAGACCCCGGACTCTCTCCCTCATCCCTGACTTGTGCTTCTGGGTGAGATTTCCAGAGTGATTTACGCTCAAATCAGGGTCCTGCCTGCTGGAGCTATTTGCAGTATCCAACCCCCCACTCTCTGTCATTTCTGTGGCCCATTTATGTGTCCTGAGATGCCCAGCAAATACCTGATGAATGAATTCTACCTCCTCTGGAGTGGGGAGTGGCCAGGGGGCTTCCACACTCACCCCCAAAGGCCAGGCAGACCATGAAACCCAGCCAGCCAGGGTGGCTGACTTCAGGAGTGGAGGAGTGGGGTGAGCAGGGAGAAGCTGGGGCCGGTGAAGTGTGGCAAAGAGATCTTGTCAGAAGCTCTGACACCCCAGGAAGAGAAGGTCACTTGAAATGTATGTATGTAAACAGATTTGTCTGGCCCTTTCTGAGGGGCCCTGCAGTGGCCTCAGCCCCCTGAGTGGGCCTCTTGGTGGGGATAGTGCCACAGGGGACACAGAGCAGACCCCGGAGGGTGTGTGGACAGAGCTGACACAGCAGGCCCGCGACTACTGTCTTTGAAAGGCCTGCTCACAAGCTTGGCTCTGGGAACTTGGCTCTCAGGAGGGTTCCCACCACCCTGACTGGTGAGAGTGGCTCCCTGCACCTAAACTGTGCGAACAATGGGATTCATGCTCAACAGCTGCTTTCCTTCTGGGAGTCCGGAATTTGTGGCCATGGTAGGCAGAGGGTGCCTATGAGGGGGCTATGTTCTACTTTGGTGGGAATAGGACTGAGTTGACGCCCTGCATTCAATTTGTGCTTTTCCTGGAGTTTCTTTTCTGTTCTTTCCGGAGGAGAAGGGCCGAAAAAGGACCATTCCAGGGCGCGGCGCTGGGCTTGCCACATTTGGGAGCGCCGCCTGAAGTTGGGCGCACAGCCTCCCGCCGCCCTGCCGTTGGGCTGGTGGAGGCCGCAGCACTGCTAGGGTTGCATCAGTCCTCCTGTTTGCACTATTTCTTTTTGCGACCATGGCCCCGCCTTAAGTATTTCCAATTGAGAAACAAAACCTCAGGAAACCGAAACTTAACCAGCCACTCTCGCTTCTGTAATTACGCTTGCTGACCCCACCCCCCGCAACCGTCCAACCAATCAGACGGCGACTAGTGTCTCTGTTTAAAAGTCAACCAATCGGCGACTAGTGTCTCTGTTTAAAAGTCAACCAATCGGCGACTAGTGTCTTTGTTTAAAAGTCAACCAATCGGCGACTATGTTTGTACCGGTCTATAAAAGAGCTGTACTAAACTCCGCCAGAACCTCTTAGCGTCACCGGCAACGAGTGCGCGGAGGTCCAGGTTCGAACCTGCAATAAATGACCCTTGCCTTTTGGCTTTGACTCTCGACTCTGGTGGTCTTGTGGAGGGGCCTCGCGACCTTGGGCATTTCACCTACATGACCAGCCCCTGATAAAACTGGGTCCCTGAGTCTCTGTCAAGCTTCCCTTGGTAGCATGGTACCAACCGTGTTGTCCCAATTTGCTTCTGGGGAATTAAGTGTGTCCTGTATGACTACTGAGATAGGACTTTTGGAAGCTTGTGCCTGTTCCCCTCTGCTGATTTTGCTTTGTATCCTTTCACTGTAATAAATCTTAGCCATGAGTGTGACTGAATACTGAATCTCGTGAGTCTTCCTGGCAAAACACTGAACGTGGGGTGGTCTTGGAGACCCCGACATACTAGGGAAGGAGGGGTGGAGGGTAGGAGTGGGGATGAGAGCTTTCCCTGCCTAGATGTCTGCAAACTCTCTTGACTTCACAGCTGCCCAAACTTCTGCCTTCAGCACTTCCTCTTGTCCTCTTGCAGTCTCTATTTTTCTCCTTTCCCTCACTGAACAGTCTCATTATTCAAAATAAATGCTTGAGGCTGTCCCCCTATGACTCAGCCTAGTCTGAGCTCTGAAATGGGAGAATGAGACCAGGGCTTAGTAATATGAAAAAATCTTGACTTCAGTAATTAATAAGTAGAATGATAATAAAATACCTGTAGGCGCCCCATTTAAAATTCTTCTCTTCTGTACAATAACTGAAATGGCATCCTTTTTCTCTGAGAATGTAGGTGGGTGTCACCTGAAGGGTGTCACAGAGTAGAAAGGGCATCATTTGTCATAGACACAGAAGTCAGAGTCCCAGCACCCTCCTGCATATCCCCCAGGCAGAGTGATTAGGAATGTGATGGATGTGAGGCAGTCCTCCCCCAAATGGGAGGGGACAAAGGTGGGAGCAGGGCCAGATCCAGGGGGTGGTAGAAACATTTTTCACTTTGGATATCAATTCAGATGCAGGGGGACTGGGAGTCACCTGATGGCTTTTAACAGAGGGAGGGCTGAGATCTCAAATATCTTTTCTAGTTCAAAGACTGTATATATGAATACGCCAGTGTCTCAGACTGTCCCTGAAGAAGTACAGGACCATTTTGAAGAAATTGGTGCTGTAATTTTCTGTCCTTTTATTGTAATTTCTGGGAGCTGAGAGCCATCAAATCATCATCAGGGATCCTGCCTGCCTTTCACTCTTCTTTCCTCCCCTTCCTCCTTGCTTTTTCTTTAAGAAATAGAGGTCTAGTCTGGGATGAAAGAGCAGAGTCCGCGTTTCTTTGCTACCGTATTGTCATTCAAATTAACTCATTTAGTGAATGGGCCTATGATTTGCATTTAGAAGAAAATTGCTCTTTGAGTTTTTAACTAGAACAGTTGGCTGGTAAATCAACAGGGCCTCATCATACCAATTCCCCATTTCCCAGTGGGATAGGACCCCCCGGACCCTGGCAGGCAGCTGGGGAGCACCCCACTGACGGCGAGCACTTTCCCTGCTCAGATACTGATCTTCTCCTGTGATGAAGCCACATTTGCCCTCTAAGCAAAGGTCTAGAATTGGTCAATTAATCGTACCATTGTGAAATACTAATGCCATTCAAGCAATTAGAAAGTGATGAAATAAAAATCTTTCGAGAATTTAAAGCTAAACTCAACATTTGTAATAGAATCTTCTTCTGTTACAAAATGACTTTCCCAGATGAATTTCATAAATATTTTATTGTGTGTCTACTATGTGCCAGGCACCATTCTAAGCTCTTTGGGCAGGTGGTCTATGTCTTCCCTGATTTCTCTCAGAAACTTGGATCAGATATGGGGTAGCAAATCTGAAAAAAAAAAAAAAAAAAAAAAGTTTCCTGATGAACCTATGCAACTTCAAAGAGAAAAAGTCCCTTGAAAAAACCTGAAGTAGAGCTTTGGAGTAGCATGAAAGTGATGAGAAACCTGGGGGACTGGAGTTTGATTCACTTTGTTCTTGTATAGTCTGGGGATGTGGTGGAGAAGCAATGTTAGGGAAGTAGGAAGTGCTTGGATGGCCTGTTTTCTTTGCCACTTTGGAGGAAATGACCTCTACCTTCGAATGAACTACAGGTCCAGGGTCTAGGAGGTGGAACGAAGAGTTCCAAACATTTGCCAACATCACTGGGGAATATAATGCAATAAAAGTGGTTTGGAAAAATGTCTTGTAATCTTCCATTGTCATGTTTGAGGGCTGGATTTATCCTTGTTCCCTCTTCCATTTTCTTCTCTGTGGACAATTTCTCAAAGGGACCCAAGATTGAGTTTTGGGGATTGAGGCTTGTTATACAAAAAATAAAAAGGAAATTAAGGCTCCGTTTCTCTCTTCATTATTGTGCCATTTAGGAATTTTTTCTTACTGAAGGGACCTTTCATCTATGCCCGCAGAAAATTATAGTGCTAGGTAACTTCACCATTCTGCTGTGCTGTCTTTCCCATCTCTCTTCCCCTCCTCCATTTCAAAATGGTTTGATCGGAAGAAATTGGGATACTGTTCCATTCGTCATAGCATACAGCAGAATTTCTGAAGCTCTCAGAAAATCCTAACTTAATCAACTTCTATAAACGACAGACATGATGCACAGAACATCCCTAGGCATCGTCAAATGATTTGAATGAGATAACTCTGAGTTTAAAATTTCCAAGAAGTATCCCTTCATTGGCCTTGGCGTCTGCTTCTCCCTACACATTCTGAGAAAGAGAACGTAGAAATGAGAGGGCCTATATCAATGAGGAAAGCATTCAGCTGCCAGTAAAAGAAAAATCTGACTGCAATGGTTTTAAAAAAATTGGGATTATTTTTCTCTAGAACAAGAAATCTGGAGCTAAGCTGGTGCTGTTGTTGGTTCAGAGGTTTGATGGTGCCAAGGCTAAGGCCACAGGGATCCTTTGGTACTTCTCTCATGGTTGTAACATGGCTACTCAAGCTGTCGTGTCTTCATGCAAGAAAGGAAGAAGGCAGGAGGAACAGAAAGGTGGTACTTTTTTATTGGGAAAAACAGTAACCTTCTAGAAGTTCCTAGCAGACATCATTGGCCAGGATGATGTCACATGGCCAATCCTACCTTCAAGGGAGGCTGGGAAAAAGGGACTTCAGCCTTCCCAGCTTTGTGGGAGAGCCAGTCAGAAGAACAAGGCTGGGAATGTTTGTTGGTTCTACCCATCTTGTTTTCCATGGGGGCCCACAGCCTTGGGTGTGAGACAGTCTCTGTCTGCTTTTTCTGCTTCACTGTTGTCCTTGCCAATTCGCTTTAGTTAGCACAAACCAGTCGGCTCAGTTTTTAGACGCCGTGAATTTTATCTAATGGATTTAACAAACATTTCTCAAAGTGAGAAAAGCACACAATTGGATAGGGAACAGAGGCGTGCAAAGAAGGCTGGGCAAGCACACGGAGAAAAAGCTTTGGAGGAGGATGTCCTCTGAATGGTTAGACTTTGAACCATGTCTGCCTAAAACACCCTATTGTCACTCTGCAAGCAGGTGAAAGCCAGTCCTGGTATGAAATAGAGTCAAAAGATTAAAGCTTTGGGGGTGCAGTAGGAAAGGCAGTCCCCTAGGGACCTATCAGAGGGAAAACTGGTCTCCTCTTGGGATTAGCTGAACTCAGAATCCTCAGAGACAAATTGTTCACTCCTTAAATTGTTCGTTGGATGGCCCATTAGAGCATGATGGAGAAAGGACTCACCAGAGCCCCAGAGCATGCTGAGAGTTGTAAGAAGGGACAGATAATGTTTCAGCTGAATGTGAAGAGGCTGACTTTCCATCAGAAGGGCTTTGCAGGAGTGTGGAGAGTAGGCTGAACAAGCCAGTCATTTTCTCAAACCAGAAGGCACTCTGGTGCTCTCTCTGCACCTGTGTGTCCATAACTCTGCAGCTCAGTGCTTTCCTCAGCACCAGCGGCTCCTGCACCCTGATGGTCAGAATTGTCCATCACCATAGCAACCTCAAGAATGGCTCCAAATGAGATCTCTTTGATCTTCAAGGATGCAGGTGTGCTTCTCTTCTCTTTTCTTTTCCTTTTCTTTTCTTCTTTTCTCCCTCCATGAGGCAGGGCAGGGCAGTGGTGAAAGGATAATAAGAGATAGAGCTGAAATTAGCTGTTAAAGTTGCCCACTCCAACAAGAAATTGCACGTGCCTCAAGGCAGAGGGTGAACAGATGGTGTGTAACTTGTACCATCAGCCTCTTGAAGCATCTGCCCTCACACAGATTCTCAGACCCTCTCACAAGGAAGAGGGGATTTGCATTATGGCTACAGAAAATAAGAGAAATGGGATTGCTCTCATAGGTAGAATTTTGATATATAAACAAGAAAATCAGAAGTATGTTTTTCTGTTACTGCTCTCTCTTGTGCTTACTTGTTTTTTCAGAAACAGTCTGGTTTATGTGGAAAGATTCAACAATTCAATAAATTCAGCAAACTTTTATGGAGTGTCTTCTCTTTATTTTATCTTTGATATCTCACTTCTTGTAACTGGAATTCCAGACAGCTTACTATCAAGGACATAAAAGACTAGACTAATAAAATAGAAAATCAGGACCGAAGAAAGAACAAAAAGCAAATATTCTAACCACGAGGGTGAACATGATGGTAACTGAGGATTAAAATTTAACTTTGAGAATCCTAAACGCAGGGACAAAAAGTTTATATTCTTATCGGTTCCTCTTGGAGAAAACAATTTTTCTCCTACTAAATTCTAAGATAATTCTCTGGAGGAATTTGGATTTAGTTGACATTGGGTGACATAGCCTTCCTCTTCCTCCCCTTCTTCTTCATCACATTATCACTGACATTTATTGAGAACTATTTATTGAGTGACATTTTAATTTATTGACACTTATTGAATATGCTAGACACTGTTCTAAGCACTTCAGGTATACTAGCTTATTCTTGAAATAATTCTAGGAAGTATATGCTAGGATTATCCTCATTGTATATAGGTGGGAAAATTAAACCATAGGTGGAGTGTTCCACATAACAGACTTGGTTCCTGGGCTATTGTTCCTGCCAAGGAGACATGTTCGTCTGCTGAGCCTAACACCAAGGGTGTCCTTAAGGACCAGGACTAGCTTGTGTCATGGATCTGTTAGGCCATCCACATGCCCCAGGAGAGCCCCCATGCTTTCTTAGGGAGAAGCACAGAGGGCTTTGCCTCAGTCAGGATGACCTTGGCTGATGAACTAATATTGTGTTCCCACTGCCAAAGTTGTTCCTGTTATGGAAGGGAATGCAAAAGGTTGATTCTGGCCAAGGTTAGTTATGTCCTTTTTGGAGTAAGAACTGAACAATCAAGGCACCTTTGAGACATATGGACCCACCTCATGGAAATTTAGCATTCCATGACCTGCTCAAACCAGTGAGGTCTGAACCTCCTACAAGCACCTCAGTTTCTCCATAGTGCATTGTCCTGCCTCACTTATAGACGAGGGGGCAATAGATGCTGTCCCATCCCAGAAAATCCTCCGACATGAGGATCTGCAGACATCCAGTTCCAGCCATACAAGACGGGGTGATTTGGTGCAGGTAGCAGGCTTCCAGGATGAGCTCCAGAGGACAGAGGGGCCTATAGCTCTAAGTGGAAAAGTCTGTCCCCAAATATTTTTGCTTTAGCCAAGATGCCACACAAATACTGTGACACCAGTGAAAGGCTAGCGTGGTCTGAGCAACTGTTCACGTTTTCTTCCTCTCTCTCACTTTTACACAATAGAGTCTTCTCCATAGGTCTTGCGGTTATGTCCTTCAAAGAATCCGGCAGCCTGTCTCTCTAACGCTACTGAAGGGTACTTTCTTGAGTCAATACCCATCTTTCTCTTGCATTGTCCACATTTTGTAAGTGAAATATCCCTTCCTCCAGCTGTAGTAGCCTAGTATAGTGAGTGATTCTTCACCCTCCAGATTCTTCCTCCTCCACCCTCCCCCTCCATCATGCTTTGCATTGACATATTTGAAATTTGTCACATTCCTCTTCATAACAACCACTTCTGTTTCTCAAGTGCTTATTATGTAGCAGGCATGGAACTAAGAGGTTCACACAATTTATTCATTTAAGCCTCCACTCTACAGATTAGAGGATGATTATTGTCATTTTACATAAGACAAAACTGAGGTTCAGAGAGGCCACATTACTGCCCAGGGTCCCATAACTGGTAAGTAGCAGAATTGGGACTTGACCCCAGGAGACTGATTCCAAAGCCTGGATTCGCACCACTACACTGACTGCCTTCACCTTACACCATTCATTACAGTACTGTGATGAAAAGTTTTAACAAAATGGAGCACAGAAGCTATTTCACATCCACCACCACACGTTGGTTACACTTACCAAAAAGGAAGTTTTTAAAATCAACATTTTATTCAATTTTAATTATGAATATTAGGTTATATTTACATAAATTCTCTTTTAACTGTTTATGAATAGATAGCTACTCCAGAAAGTAAATCTCTCAGGATTCAACATGAAAAAAAAAATCCTTCTTAAATATTTTATTTAAAATCATTTTGTGTTGCTGCCAAAGCAACAGAAAATAATTAAATTCCTTTGCATTTTATGATATAATTTACATGCGCATCATGCCATTGCTATCTGTAAATGTCAAGCATCCTAGTTTGGGACCCCTGTGGTCACCTGTGTTGGTGTAATTATGATTTCAGTGTTGTGAGCCAAGGCTTGGTGATGACTTGGCAGTTCATTCAACACACAGGAGCCTCTGACTAATTCTTGGAAACTGACAGTGTGGACCTGGATCAGGGAAAGATCCTGTCAGCCCTAAGAGTCCTGAGAAAATGCCAAGCAAAGAAGGGTCCGAGGCCAGCTCTCAGTGACTGCTCTCACGCAACCACTGCCTGCTCAGCAGTGCGTGTTCAGAGTACATCATCTTGGTAGCTTGTCCCCACATTGTGCAGTTCTGGGCAAGTCCAACAACCTTTCCTTATTCTACCCCCAGCTCCCAAAGGTGACCTTGGACCATCTTGTCTCTATCTGTGCCTAGGTTCTTCCATCTTTATAAATGTTCTCTTCTTCTATGTTAGGAAATGGCAGTTTCGTAAAAGGCTTTGCATGCATTGAGGAAGGGCACTTTTCAAATGAAAGACACTGCATCCATATCTACTTTTCTCTTCAGCGTTAGGAAAGTTATGCTTTCCATTTTCTATATTCTAGCGGGGGTGGGGGTAGGTGGGGGTAGTGGGAAGGAGAGGAGCAAAGGGAGGAGCCTCCAAATGGCACAAGGACACAGAGAATAAAGCTTTTCTTGTTTCCTCCTGCAGGGTTTGCAATACAGCAAAAATGGTCTGTCTTTGGGCTAAATGAAGGGGCCTGGGTAAGCCACACAGACCTTCATGGATTTTATGGCCTTAATCAACTACATTAAAGTTAGACATATTAATCAACACCTCATTGGTGTGTAGGGAGAGCTGGATTTTTTTAAGTGCTTTGAAAATTTCAACAAGCCAGCTGGTGACGGCTTGGCTGCTGGGGTCACACGTCATCATAAACCCAGAATCTAACACTAGCAGTGTGCTTGCTGGGGTTTAACCACTGTTGTCCACTGGGAGACCCATGAGACGTCCCAGAGGTTCTTAAATCACATGGAAGAGAATTTTATGACATGGAAAGAAGACAATGCCACCACTTTAAACCTGCTGCTTCCTAT
Organism: Pseudorca crassidens; assembly: GCF_039906515.1. Classification (NCBI taxonomy): domain Eukaryota; kingdom Metazoa; phylum Chordata; class Mammalia; order Artiodactyla; family Delphinidae; genus Pseudorca; species Pseudorca crassidens. The sequence continues at coordinate 36,505,920 of NC_090296.1, read as the reverse complement.
TGGGAAGGAAATGAGTGGGGAATTCAGGGGCCACAGGGAAGTTTCAGTACCAATGACCATACACCGTGAGGGCTCAGCCCGAGAAGAAACAATTTTCCCAGTTCCAGACCCAGGAGGGATGGAGAGAACAATGAAGGGAAGGAAATCTAAAGAAAACTATAAAACCAGAAGGGAAATTGGAAAAGGAATTCCCTGGGCAATTCATTAAAAACAGGAATTAATTTCAGGTCAGACTAAGCTGCCTCAGGTCTTCTCTACTGAAATGAGGTGGCAGCTCAGGGCACTCATCCATTTCTGCATCCTAAGGTCTCAGAGATCCCAGGCTCTCTGGATTAAGAACCACGTAGCCATATCCGTCAGCTATAGAGAGGTACAGGGACTGAAGAGGAATTCATAGAACAAGACAGCTTCTGGAGACCCATCAAAGGAGCCCAACAGAGGGTCCCGGAGACCTTCACGACTCTGGTGGGAGACCATCTCTTTCTAATAGTAATCCAACCTTTCTTTAGGGGAAACAGAGGCACAGAGATAGTTATGGTGTGAATTGTGTCCCCCTCAAAAAGATATGTCGAAGTCCTAACCTCCCAGTTCCTCAGAATGTGATCTCATTTGGAAATAGGTTTGATGCAGATATGATTAGTTAAAATGAGGTCATACTAGAGGAGGGTTGGCCCTTAATCCAGCATGACTGCTGTCCTTACAGGAAGAGAAGAGAGACACACGGGAGAAGGCCACCTGAAGATGGAGGCAGAGATTGGAGTGATGCATCTACAAGTCAAGGAACACCAAGGATATCAGACAACCAACAGAAGTCTGAGGAGAGGCTGGAATAGATTCTTCCTCAGGGCCCTCAGAAGGAACCAACCCTGCAGACACCTTGCTTTTGGACTTCTAGTCCCCAGGACTGTTTTAAGCCACCCTGTTTGCAGCACTTTGTTCTGGCAGCCCTAGGAAATGAGTACACAGAGGTTAAGCCGTTTGCCCAGGGGCACACAACTAGTGTGGAGGAAATGTAAGCCCCCGGGCCTGTTTCAGAGCTCATGCTCTGAGCCTCCTTCTCTGCGGTAACACATTCCGCAGCTGCGGTGGGTTTTGCATTGGAAGGGACCCTAATCAGATTCAGGGATGTGCAGCGAGAGAGTCTGAGCCGCCTTCTCTTCCGTTCCTGTCCGCTCTGCCCCACGATGGTCGGGGCTCAGGCAGACGGCAAACAGTTAACGCGTGGGCAGGGAAATCTTGATCAGACAACTCCGAGGCAGTGAAGGCAAGCCCGCCACACTATTCGACAGATGGTCACCCAGCGGTTCCCTAAACACCTGCCAGGAGTCAGCACGGCTGGCGGGTCTGCAGGAGGCGGGTGCGCGCTGGGCTCGGAATCCTGCTCGGCCTCCTCTTGGCCGGGTGGCCTTGGCCGAGGTGTCCCATTTCCCCGGTTTCTTCAGTTTCCTCGTGTAAAAGAGGAGAAGTCCGACGACCTTCAGTGTTATTGTGGCAAATGTGACAGTGAAAGTGACCACGCCAGGGACCGAAGCGGGACCTTAAATAGAAGGAACAAGCAGACATCCTCCTTTCTGTCCCTCCCTGTCCGCCAAGCGCCACAAGTAAACGCTGCGGGTTTTCTCCTTTGCCCCCTCTCCCTGACTGTGTCTAAGCCAGCGACGTGGCATCTCAAGTTTGGTTCTTAGCATGCGCAGCCCTTCCCTAAGCTTCCAAGTGAGATGATCTACATGAAAAATTAATCGTGTATTTTCTTCTTTTTTTTTCAAGTGGAGAAATTATTTAGGGCTTTGGGGAAGATGGGGCAGCTATTTGCTATGCAGCGACTCATCCCCTTGCCCATCACCCCTGCCATGTTCAGCAAATGATTCTTCTAGTCTCTTCCCGGCAGGTGGTCTCGCAGCTACATGTGTTCTGCGCATCCAGCAGGGTGCTCCGGGGAACGCGACATAGCGATGACTGCTGTTTCTAATTACTGCAGAATCAGGAGGCAAAGGAAAGAAGCGCTGCCAGCCTGGTGGGCTGCTGTGCAAACACACGGTCCCGGTTATTGGGTTCCTGGGGCTGGCGGGGCCCGGTTGCCTGACTGGTCACTTGGAAGTGAGGATTTACTTTTCTCCAGACTCGACTTCTGAATGATTGGCGGGGACACTCCAGTCAATAAGCCTTTATTTAGGGAGTACCTAGTGTGCTCTTGATTTTGTGCTAAGCATTGGGGCTGGGGTCGGGCGGGGGGAGAGGGGGGATACAGGCAGTGATAAACACAGCTCCGTCCTTTGGGAAGCTTCCATGATAGCTAGGGATGAGGACAAGGTACGAGAGAAAAAGTAGCTCAATTCATCCATCTAACAACATTTATTGAGAGTTGCCCTTGTGGAGTGTAAAGTCAGTGGGGCAGAGAGACAGTAATCCAGTGCTATCACACACATGCAGTTGCAAACCATGGTCAATGCAAAGCAAAATACAAGGGCTATTAGAGCATAAATGGGGACCTGATTTGTTCTGGCGTCAGAGGAGGATTTCCAGATGAAGGGCTGTAAGATCCATTGTGAGAATGGAAAAGAAAGGTTACTCTAGGAAGTGTTTGGGAAGAATGAACAAGCTGGTGGACAGATGCAGGGGTGAAGGACAGGGGTGTTAAAAGATGACTTCTAAGTTTCGAATAGGAATAACTGAAAATCAAAGGTGCCCTTGTCAGGGTAGTTGGGATGGGGAGTCCGTTTCACAGGGGAAGCAGCATAGATCATGACAGCCCAGAGGACAGAGCAGGGGACCGGACACACTGTGCAAGGTGGGGAGGCAGGTGGGTGAAGCCTGGTGAGGGGTGTGTGCAGAGGCTGTGAGAGGGGTAATTCTACGGGAAAAAAACTCTAGGGAACGGAAGATGGGGGCAAGTTCTCAACCTCGGGAACTGCTCATAGCTAGGGCTTCAGGTGAGAGGAAGGGAACTCACGTGAATGAACACTTGTGCCTGGTTCTGTGTTGGGTATTTACACACTGCCATTGTGTGGGGTCATTAGACAGCAAGACTCAGAAACTCATTCAGGGTCATTTCAGTAAAGTAGGTGTGTGTGTGTATGTATGTATGTGTGTGTGTGTGATGTGTGGGGTGTGTGTGATGTACGTGTGTGTGTTATTATATCCCAAGGCAGGAAACAGCTGGACCTCCCAGGACATGGCCTTGGAAGTCATGTACGGCTGCCTCTCCTTCCATCTCTCTTGGGACACATAGTCTCCCATCTCTGTTTTTCTCTGTGTGTCTGTTCCATTTTCCTGCTTCTCTCTGTTGACTATTGCTTCCCATGGCCTCACTGTGGCTTTTTAGTTTGAGTCCAATATTATCCACCCAATCATTCATTCAGTGAAATTTATTGAATACCTACTATGTGTCAGTCAGTATTTTCAGTCACTGGGCATACAGCAGATATCACAGGAAAGTCTCTTCCATTCCAGTAGAGGAGACATATTAAACAAACAGAGATATAATATTTCAGATATATTATTATATGGCAATAATGCTGTGAAGAAAAATAAAGCTGAGTGAGGGTCTGGAAAGTGCCTTTGGGGTGGAGGTTTTTTTTTTTTTTTTTTTTAATAACTGCTGTCTGAAAAGGCCTCTCTCTGATCCAGTCACATTAGAGCAGAGCCTTGAAGAAAGTGAGTGAGTGATGCACGCAGATATCTGAGGCAAGAGCATTTCCAGCCGAGGGGAAAATAGGGCTAAAGACCCTGAGACGGGGCATTGAGAGACAAGTGTGGCTTGTGTGGAGTGGGGGAGGGGAGATCACAGCCAGTGACCAGTTCATGCCAAGCCTACAGGCCATTGCAAGACATGAGACAGGTCTTTGGGAGGCTGGGGGTAGGGGAGGGACGTGGTGTGCCTTCCACATGACAGGCTACTGCAGGAGCTGTGTGGAGACAATCGAATGAATGGGGCCGGGGAGGCAGTTAGGAGGCCGATTCAGTGATCCCATGAAGGATGACGGTGATCTGGGTTAGGGTGGAAGCTGGGGAGGTAATGAGAAGAGGGTAGATTCTGGATAAGTTTGAAGGTTGGATAATTGCTCATGGATCTAACTGACTTGTTTCTGGATATTTTAGTTCAATTTGTTGAGAGAGAGACTCCTATGGGCCCAGGGGAGGCCTTGGATGGGCTGGCCAGAGAGGGAGGAGGGTAGGGACAAGTGGTACCAAGCAGCTCTTCAAGCAAGCAAGTGAGGAAAGATCCTCAAATAAGGGGCAGGTGGCCGCATAGTTGGCCTGTTTCCTTTACTCAGGCCGGCTCATTTAGTGATGAGGTGTTGTTATTCCAGTCTTCCATTTAAAAAACTAGGGCTCAGAGAGGATGAGTCACTTCCCTACGACCACACAGCTGGTGAGGAAGAGCCTAGATTTCACCTTTGGGATCCTGTCTGACTGTAAAGCCTGGGCTGTAACTGCCAAGTCAGGGTGCCTGGGGGATAAAGAGAAATGCAAGGTCCTGGAAGTCCCCAAAGCAGCGTCTGAAGAATGGGAAGGTGGCAAACGGGACCCGTGCCATGGAGAAGCCGGCAAAGGGGAGAAGCGGGAGGCTGCCTTTGCAGTTGCCCCAGGGACCTTGCTGCCCGGGGTCAGGCTGCGATGGAGAGCCAAGGCCATTGGGATGGGGGAGAAAAGTGAGGGCTCTGCAGTTAGAGGGGATGCTGCCACCTGCTGACGGTGTCATCTTGGGCAATTACCCTCTGAGCCTCCACTTCTGAAACTAAGTTATGCTGTATTAAACCATCGCCACGAAAGTTTCTTCTTTTTCATGTTCCATGTTCACCGTGGATTGGTTTCAGTGCTGCCGCCCCAGGTAGCGTTCACTGTGGGCCAGAGTGACAAGAGGGGCCCCTGCCAGAGGGAGAGAGAGAGAGAGGCTATCACTGGTCCACTGTCCCAGTGAATGGCAGAGGAGAGTATAATCCCTCCCACACCCGGGGAAGGGCGGTTACTATTTGAACAACAATATCATCTACCCCAGTACCTACCACCAAGGGCTTCAAAAGCACTTAGTGCTGCATCTTGGCATATAGTGAGAGCCTCTAAATGACAGCTAGTACTACTGTTAACAGACTGCAGTGCCCTGGAAGGCAGTTTGCTGGTCGTACCGAGGAAAAGCTCCGTCTGTCTCATTGAGTAGTTTGTCAGTGGGAAGGAGAAAAAGCAGTGGAGCGGGGGGCTTGCTCTGAACACAAGTTCCTCAGTGAGCGCTGCTTCTGCCCCTCCCCCGTGCCCATGCCTCCTGCCTCTCTGGGCCTCCTGCGCTCCTCTGCTTTTCACCTCTTTCACGTTTCCACCACAGCTCCTCTCTCCTCCAGGCACTCCCTTGCTCTTCTTACTATAGTTTAAAATTTTTTAACAGAAATTTGAGTAGAAATCACTTATAGTTACAGATTTTGGTCAGGAGCCCTAGCTAATCAAGTTCCATTGGCATAATGATTCCTTACTTTCAAGAGTGCAGAGTGAAGGAAATTTGCCTCCAGCTTGACTTCTAATAGGAAAAAAGAAAAAGCGAAGAGCTGAGGCAATTTCAGTTCTCACTAACCCAGGGAATCCATTATGAGTGGGCCCATCGCCTTCCTTCCTGGTTGCATTTGAGTACGTGCCCATGTGCCGCAGTCCTAGGTTGGATACTGTACACAAATTCACAAAGAAAACAGTTGCGATGGGCACAGACTAACTAGGAATTCACAGTTTAAAAGAATGACACCACTGATACTTGTATATCCATAGGGTGCATTTCATCCAGCCCTGTAATGGTAGCTGAGAAAGGACAATCTTCCTTACCTGGATGGTAGCAGCTGGGAGGGAGGAGAAAGAAGTGGGAAGATTCGCTAAATAAGGGATGTTAAGAGGAGGAAGAACCAGTTAGGAGAAGAGAGTGCCCACGAGTGGCTTTAATTTTTGCCTGGGCCACAAATTTAGTGATTCTCAAGGCATTGTTTGTTTGTTTTTTGATTTTTGATTTTTGATTTTGGCCTCACAACAACCTTGAGAAGTAGAAAGAGCTGGTATATTTATATGTATTTTCATACACAAGGTAAATGAGGTTCAGGGAGATTAGATGATTGAGTTGAAGACACACAGTAAATGAGAGAGGCTAAATATTTTGACTTTTTGCTACATGTTGTTTTTATTACTACAAGTAGCCTCTAGAAGGTGAACATAGGTTTTATTTTATTTATTTAATTTTTTAATGGGTCATTTAAATTTTATTCTTCATATATTTAGAAATATTCTAAAAGTAATATGAAGCCATATCACTTTTATAATTGGAAAAGTTAGTGCAGAGAGATAACAGGTGGTTATCCTTTTAATAATGCTTCTAATGTAAATGTAGGTGTCTTACAGGTTTTTTTTGAACATAGGCTTTACAAAACGTTTGAGTAACCATTATTCCTTTCTTCATCAAGAATTTTAGGTAGGTCCAAATGATTTTGTTGGGGAATGAGCAAAGGTAGTAGAAAGCAAATTTAATGGAGGCTAATTTTGACCATGAGTTGCAATCAATTACTTCAGTTAAGTTTAGGTTCATTTGTCCAGGGCTGCAGCCATAATCTCACAGAGATGGTGACATATTTATTAATATGTGAGTTTTAGGTACCAGCTAGTGTTCTTTGGTTGCAAACAACAGAAATCATCTTGGATAAGTTAAGCAGACACATTTGTTGGAAAGATTTCAGACAGCTCACAGGGTCTGTGGAAGACTGAAGAATTGGGCTTGGACAATGGCAGTGGTCTGGGTAGCTAGAGGGGTCATCAAAGCAGGAACCAATCAGACGCATCACTGGGGCACTGCTACCAGGATGAAGGGGGAGGGTCTGGTGACCTAACCTGAGTCATGTACTGGTCAGGGCCTAGTTGACAGTCCCACTAAAGTGACCTGCAACCAGAAAAGGAAAACAGAATTTTCAGTTACTAAAAGAGGGGGAGCTGGGAAGACAATGCTCATCCTCTAACCTGACTACCCAGCCCCACACAGTCCTCCAGGAAAGGAGAGTTTTTGCCAGCCCCAGTCCAAGATCTTCTGTGATGTGGAAAGGGGGGATGGGTGGGAAGGGCTGGAGGGTGGCTGTGTAAAGGGATTGGGTCTCTCAGTAGAGGGAGTGAGTAGGGAGGCGGGAGGAGAAAGGTCTGCGTGCCTTGCCAGGTGCTGGAGCTCGAGGAAGAATTTGGGCTTTAAGTGTCTCCAGAATAGGACCTCTTAGGGCAGAGAGGAGGAGCTTCTGAGATACGTTGTGGCGAGTTATGAATTGAATCACTTTTACTGTACAGTTGTCCCTCAGTGTTCATGGGGGAATAGATTCCAGGAGCCCCCAAATCCATGGATGCCCAAGTCCCTTACATAAAATGATGGAGCGCAATGAATACAGCCGGCCCTCGTAGCTGCGGATTTTCACAACCGCAGATCCGACCAACCGCGAGTTGAAATTTCAGATGTGAATCCTGTGGATACAGAAAGCCTCCTGTACGTTTCGAGATACAGGTGAAGATTAGCGGTTCCCTTTGAATTACACGCGACCCTGCAGTGTGTGATTTTGAATGGATTTTGTACGTAGACTGCTGTGTAGCGCTCTGGAGTTTACTAGGGTCACGATGATGTTTTGTGTTTGTCATCAAAGTTCTGGGAAGGCAAGTGTCCTGCAGCTAGAAGGACAGGCAGATGAATGTGGTTGAATTGACCCATTCCCTTCTTTTCTTTGTTCTGGTTCTAGAATCACTTATTTTAGTTTGGCCAGGAGGAAGCATTTAAATCTGTTTAAACTTTCTTAAGGAAGTAAAACCTTTGACGACTTTATTTTCTATAAAGTGAGTATATTTCTGGTCAGGGGTTAGGATGTACATGGATGGGTCCTAAATTTCCATTATTATTTTCCCCTTGTAAACAGATCATCATTTTTATTATAAAATAAGAACTCCAGTGCACTGTTTCATAGATAAGAAAATTGAAGCACAGGATATAACCCATAAAAATTTAATTAGGCTAGTCTCGGGTTATTTGGAAGCCAACATTATTATCATCACAATAATTAACTTTCTGAGTAAGGATTTCACATGCCTGGTAACCCTAAGAGGTCGATCTACGCTTATCTCCATTTTACAGATGAGAAGAGTAAAGTCACTCCCTTGTGTATAGGTCACACAGGTAATAAGAGAGAGTGTCCCAAACTAGCCCACCTGACTGCAGAGCCCACACTCCGAACGCCTACCTTGTACTCCAGTCGATAACACAATAAACTACTCATTGATCTAGACTCATGTGGTCACTGAATAGTTCTAGCTACTAGTAGGACTCATTTAGTATAACTGTTCCGGTATTCAGAACCCAATCTATTAGTATAATTAAGAGAACTAAAAAAAAAAAAAGGTCCATTAGTAGGTTCATGAATCAATTTTGGATTAATTAGGGTTTGCTAATTAATTAATTGAAAATAAAATCCCTGCCTTCAAGGAACTTAGAGCCTGGTGAAAATGTCAGATGATAAATAATTGCAAAAAGTAAACATATAATTACAAATTCTGATACTGATAAGTTCTTCGAGGGCAAATCGCAGTAGTAGGGAAAGGTGGGGAGAAAACAGAGGGGTGAGGGAGAGGCAGTTAGCCGTATCAGAGTCTGTCATCCATCTACCCTGCCTCACTGCCTGTCCTGTAGGTATATGGCATTTTGCCAAGTGCCACGGAGCACAGGAAGGTGAACAGGATATGGTCTTGCCCTCAACAGGAACTCGAGGGAGAAAACGCAGGTACACAAATAACCATAAGAACACGAATGAAGATGACAGATGGCAGTGATGATTATGGGAGCTAACATTTCTGGGCACGATTTGAAGTACTCTACATGGAAACTCAATCCGTCAAACGATCCTATGACATAAATACTACTGTCCGCAAATGGATGGAGAGGGCATGGAGAGCAGCCAGGTATGGATGTGTCTCGAGTTTGTCTCGGGGCCAGGAGATGAGGTAGTGGAGGCTGACTTTAAGGAATGACTAGAAAATGGCAGAGAGGGAGGGACAGGATGTTATGGGCGTTCAGAGGAGGGGGAGCATACTTCTGGCTGGAAGAATCTGGAGAGACTTCCTGGAGGAGTGGGTACTGGACGTGGGCCTTGAAGGGTGGGGAGAATTTAGCAGGCAGAGCCTGGGCAGTCAGCAGAGAGAGTGAGGGTGTGTGGTGGACGTGGGTCTGGGCTCAGATCTCCCTGGCAGCTGTGTAGGGCAGTGCTTCCTACACCTGGCAGTGCTTCGGTTGCCTAGAATACCTTTTACAAATACAGATTCCTGGGCTCCACCCCCAGTAAGTCTAAGTAAGTTGGGGTCAGGCCTGGGAACACGCATTTTTCAAAGCACCTGGGTGAGTCTGCCCCTTGGACGGGGCTTTGTGGGACGTAATGTGGAACCATAGGACAGTTAGGACAGTAACACGAGGCAGGGTGTGGCCAGATTCTGCCTGGCCTGGGCTCCAGGCTTCGAAGTTTGCTTTATAAAATGGGAGTCAGCTGACAAGACTCACCAACGAAGCCAGGCCCCAGGAATGTCAGTCTGGTCTAGAACGCTAGGTTCCTTAAGAGCTTGAAGGCAAGAGGACTAGTTAGAGGCTAGTTAATTGTCCATGCAGGAGGTGCATGGCCTGGGGTAGTGGCAATGGGTGTGACATGAGAGCCCAAATGAGTCATGGGAGCAGAGTCAGCAGGACATGGTACCCAGATGGATGGGGAGGGGATTGGCGAGGAGCTGAGCAGTGCCATTTCAGGACCACATCCAGACCAGGGCGCCAGCCCGGCACAGTGGTCTCTAGTGAAGTTTCTGCTCCACAAGGGGATATGAGAGAAGGGTTGATTGGCCAGAGGCCTGGCATCCTCATGGGACAGGTATCTGGCCTAAATCCTTCTCTCTTCACTCTGTCTCTAAGAATTCTCCCTGGAAGAGGCTTTCCAAATATCTTAGAAACTCAGGTAACATTTACAAATCCTTCAGGCTGAAAGGACAGGTTGTTTAACTTATAGAATAAGAAAGGAAGGTGGATGCAGGAATGATGATGACGTCAAGACCAAGACTGAGGAAAGACCTGCTATTTGAGTGATTTGTTTTGGCTCAGAAATAGAACAGTTTCAGCTGAGTAACAATAGCATCAACAATCATTAACAGTAACAGCCATTGAGCAGTAACTCAGGGATAACCACTGTGTCAGAAGCTTCATCTACAGCATCTTGCTTAACTCGTGCCATAGCCCTGAGAAATGCTATCTGGGGCCTTCTTAGCTCCAGTTATCAGATAAAGAAACTGAGGCTCAGATAAAACCTGCTCAAGGTCCCACAGCACCTGAACTGCAGGACCAAGATGCTGTGTAAGCGCTGGTGGGGGTATGCTGCCTGCAGTGAGGGATGTGAGGATAAGGTAGAGAGGAAAGAGTACTGGGCTTGAAGCCAGAACACCCAGGGCCAAATCCCAGCTCTGGTCACTCCCAGAGCTCCTCAAAACAAGCTCAGTTCTCACCCAGCCCCACGGAGTGGTTGTAAGGCTCAAACAAAACAGAGAAGGCATCGGGAATGCAGGATGTCCTGCTATACCGCTTCCTCTGCAGAAAGAAGCCACCAAGCTATCAGTTATGAATTTCAAGGGCAAAGTCTCAATGGAGGGTGGAAGAGACAGGTACACTCAGCTCCATTCTGCTCAGCAGCCTCTGAGGGCCAGCCCTGGGCTTGGAATTGTGCCTGGTAGGCGTCAAAAGATTCTTGGTGATTGGTCCTCATTTGAAGGAGCAGGGGAAGTACATGAACTATGAAAGTCAACACTTCTCCCCTGCAACGCAAGGAACAGTGGGAATGAACCGTACAGTGGAGACGTCCTTTTCCATGAACTTGGTAACCTGGGAGATGGCTGGATCAATAGACCGTCATTTTGAAAAGAACTAAATGGCAGGGAGATGATGATAATCAGCAGGGTGCCTGGGTTTGCCAGATACAAATCATATTAACACCGAAACAATTTCCTTCTATCTGAAGATAACTGACTTTGGCTCGGGGCCAACAGAAAGTGGATTTAGAGGAATACTGAGGCTCAATGAAGAAATAACTCTTACTTTAGCTTCCTCTGAATCCTAACTTGGGGAACCAGCCCATACACTAGTTCCTCTAAACCAGAGGGGGAACACAAAAGGAGAAGAAAAACTGCATCTCAGTTGGAATTTGCTCGAGAACATGGCTGAGTTTACTTCCTTTCCACCGAAGGTGAAATTCTTCCATTGAGGCAAGGTTGTCCTGGGGCTGCTAAGCTGTGGAGAAGAATGTTTATTGATTGAGTTCATGCATTTTACAAGGGCAGAAATTCCCTGGATTGCTCTGAATCTCTTTTAATGTGTAACTGTTTCTTACAGGTAAGTATTTTGTTTTTAAGCATTGGCTCCACATAGCTTGGTGGTCTTCGATTGCCTCAGGCACGTATTTTGTTTTTCTAAATGAGAAACTGAGAAAATTAAGAGGAGATGTGAAACGCTTTTCCTCTGCAGGCTCCCTTCCCCCAGCACCGTCCTGATCCAGGGGTGAAAGCTCTCTCGCCCAGCCTCTTACTGTCAGATACAGCATGGCCTTGGGGTCGCTGGAGTGTGTGACAGGCTGCTTATTTAATTGTGCACCATCTGGCTGTTATATGAGTAGGGGGACCTGTCAGATGGGGTTTATCTCGCCCCACCAATAAATGCAATAATGCCTCTGCATGCTGTGGTTTGCAGTGCTTGAGGTTGATAAGATGTCCACAAGCCTGTAGGACCTGATCTGCCCACCTTGTACTTACACGATTATTTACAGTTTTGGTGTGAGTCTTGTCCTTCACTCCTCATCCAACATTTATTGAGCACCTACTATGTGCCAGGCACTGTGCTAGAAGCTGCTGATTTAAAAATAATTAAAGACACTCCAGCTCTTAAAAGCCCAGGGTCTGGAGGGGAAGACCGACACATAAACACGCAGTTGTGGTACAAAGTATGCGGAGGTGGAGGTGAGGATGTCGCAGGAGAAAGTGGACACCTACTTCTGAGGGTCAAGAGAGGCTTTGTAGAAGAGGAAGGGGATCGTTTCTCTGAGTTTTGAAGGACCCAGAAGGCGCTTCTCGGGTGGTCTAGGTTGGAGAGCCCTCCCAGATGGCAGGGGAACCACATGGACTGAGTGAGGGGGGCCCTCGAGGGAAATCAGGGCGCTGTGATAGAAGACAGGGACCTGCAAGCCAGGCAGGCCAAACCGGGAGCAGAGTTTTATGTCTTGAGTTCTCAACAAGACGTGAGTTCCTTGAGCTGGAAACCTGAAGCATGGATTTGTCTTGAATCCATGGCAAGTGGGGCTCACCATAAACACTTGCTGTGGAATCAGCCCAGCTCTTCAGCTGCAGTGTGGAGACACCTGGGAAACAGCTATCAATGCGGGCTTGCCTGAGAAGAAGCTGGGGGATTGTGCCTGACGTCCAACTTGCTTTGTCTCTCACTGCCTCTCCCTTTGTGCCCCTGCAAGGGACAGGAAGCACCTTGTACCTTTCCACCAGGGGGCGCCCACACCGTCCTGCTGACGGGGCAGCTGTTGCTGGGGGCTTAGCCTGGTCCACAATCTGATCAGTCCCTGATCCTCACCACCTCCTCCAGCCAGACAGGGCCATGCACAGCTGCATAGCATTTCCCCTTAGAGCTAAAACGTCTTCCGACATATGGGAATTGCTGCTATAGGGAGCCTCAGACACATACTTGTCATTAATTAAAGTGACGGGAAGCTACTCAGCCCTCAGCTCAAAGTTGTCTCTAACAGATGATTAGGGTATTCAGGGTTTTCACACTTCATGACTCAAGGCAGACAGGGAAGGCAAGGGAGCAGAGACAACCGCTCAGATCAGGGAGGCCTTTGGAAGCAACGTTTCAGGCTGGGATGGGCCGAGGTCAGATCCAATATCACGGATGACCGAGGTTCTTTGGTATCTCTTCCAATGGTTCCTTGGCTAAGGGAGAGACCCTGCAGCTAAGGGGAAAGAGCACCAGACCAGGGACCAGGAAACTGGAAGTCTGGGCCCAGCTCTGCCTTGAGTCGGCTGAGTCACTTGGGACAAGTCGCTGTCTGTGTCTCAGTTTCCTCATCTGTGAAATGGGGGCTGCAGACCCATGAGGAGTGTTGTGAGGGTCACCCAGGATTTTAGGTGCTCTGAGCTTCATCTGCTTCCTCATCTGTAAATGAGAGAACTGGGTTCAGTCTCTAGGACTTTTCCAGCCCCCAAATCCAATAGTTATTTCAAAAAACGAAAAATTATGATACAAATACTTGGTATCATTATTGTTGTTGTTATTCCAGTCGGTCAGCTAAAGATATTACTAAGGTTCTAAATACCCTGCTATTCCCCATTGGCCGGTGCTTAGCCAGAGGGAGTAAGGCAGCTCAGAACTAACCACCGGCCAGGTGTTTCTCCGTGGAACAATGCCAAGAAGGCTGCATGGAAAGGAGACTTCCACAGCAAAGCGAATCGTAAAGGAAATCGTCAGCATCTCCCCCTGACAAATTATTGCAACTCGTTTTAACAGAAAAAAGAATACTTTGGGTAAAGAATGGGTATTACAGTAAAAAAAAATTAATTTGGCTTTTGGCTAGATCAATTAAAAAATACATCCTCTAAGTGTGGACTCATGCAGGGTTACAGAGCGGAGCAACACAAGATCCCTTGCACTCCTGCTGGGGAAGCAGGACATCTGAGCACGAAGCATGTAATACAAGTAAGTTAAATGAGAAGATAATGAAAAGCCCATGGGACTTGCAGGGCATTCCATGGCTAGTTGGTGAATGGCTGGCAGAGAGTGGTCTGTGAGGGTGGGAACAGAGGTGTTGCTGGGAGCCAAGTTCATGAAGCTTGATGTGTAAGAACAGACAGCAAGCAGCCGAGACGGCAACCTCGCTGGGTCCCCCAGATCCAGAGGTGCAGGTGGCTGAAGGGAGGTCGCATGGGCTTTGTTAAACCCAGAGGACTCATTGCCCCTGTAATACCGATGCCCCCTTGTAACTTCTACTTCACAGAATTCACTCTGGGACTTGGCAGATTTTGAGAGCTTCTACTAAGTCTTTCAAGAAAGAGGGCCTCTGATTTAGGAAATTTTTTGTCAATTATGGGAAAATGGCCTATTTGGATCTTCCAGGCGTTCTCCTGGAATGGATAAGAAGTGTTGTGAAAAGAACGCTGAATTCAGAGGTCTGACGGCTCAACCTTCAAATCTCGGACAAATCACTAAACTCTCAGGGTCTCAGTTTTCTTATTTGCAAAATGGGTTAATTCTGGCCGTCAGTGTGAGCATCTGAAGTCAAAAGGAAATATTCTATATGGAGGAGCTTTGTCAACTCTAAAGTTGTTCTTGAAAACTGGAAAATGCTGTCTGACGTAGCTCTCCCCTGACTAGTTCTCTGAGCCCTGTTTCTTTGTCTGTAAAACCGAGATCATAACAGTGCCTGCTGTGCAGGGTCACTCTGGAGATGGAGCTGCGCGTGGAATGTCTGATACGGGGCCGGCTCTTGGCGCGAGTGGAATCCACGTTTGCTCTTCCTCTTCTAGCGGTGCAAAGCTCGGTCATCAGGAAAGTTTGAAGCCTTGTTAGCAAAAGATTCCATTATAAACACTCTGGTGACTGTCACCTCTGGAGAGGATCTAAGAATTAAAATAGCCTGAGGTCACCTGTCCAGTCCAGCCATTCACAAACAGATAGATATCCTTAAAGAGGCAGCTCAAGCCCTCTAGCAAACTGTCATGCGGACAGCAGCCTACTCTGACCTTCTCCTTCTCCTTTCTGGGCTTTCAGCCAGGACAAGTGAGGAGCACATGACAAATGGTGTGAGGTCAGCAGAAAGGACCCTCAGGTACCTGCCTCCCATAAGGGGCTCTGCCCACCTGTGCAAGCTTAGGTGGCCCCTCTGTGGCAGAGCAGTTGCATCACTGGGACTGGAGGTGATGCCAAGTAGCCCTGCCAGCCGAGAGCCCCATGGTGACCGGAGTAAGTGCTGCCAGTTCTGTGCAGAGCAGGCCATCAGTCCTGGTTTGTTAGGTCAGCCTCCGCATCGGGTTGTGCTTTGCACTGGCTCAGGAGCCCTCAGAATAGCCAACGTCGAAGCTTGATTTGCTTCTCTTGGGCAATTGCTTGGAGTCTTTGCCTTTTGACAGATATTCTTGATTCTACCCTCCTGGTCCCATTTCCTTCTCCATCATTCAGCTGTGTGGGCTGCAGGCCTTTCTCTTCTCTCCTCATGCGCCATGAGCAATCCCACCCACCGTCCTGGCTCCACCATCCCATCATGCTGATGATGCCTAATTTTCTATCTCCAGTCCTCACCTCTCTCCTGAGCTACCTGCCCATATCTCCAATTGTCTACTAGACAGGTTCACTTGCATGTCACACTCAAACCTCATACCCCAAACATCCCAGACCTAACTCATTGTTTCGTCTACATTTGCGAGCCAGATTGTGTGCTTCATGGGATGGCATTTCATCCAAGTCTATAAGATGACTCAGGTGACTAGAGCTTAGTGTGTGGGCATGGTACATATTCCTGGAGATTCTATTTTTTACTGGAAGGCAAGTAAAATACCATCGAATAGAATACAAAATCTATATTAAAAATTAAGGTGGAATTTAAGACTAAAGAAAATGTGTCTGCAGAAGCTGACTTAGACTATGCCCCCAGTTATCAATGGGGTACAAATGTGTTCTTCCCATAAAGGACTTGAGTTACCTTGGATTAGAGCATAGACATGCAAAGTCATCTGTAGGAGAGAGAATGAAGAGTTCCCAACCAGCAGGCCTTGGTTGTAATTGACTGAATGTGTTAGCTGGGGTTCGCTAGCAGTGGGGCCCCAGGAAAAGGAGTGTACTCCCATGCACTAACCACAGAAGGGGAAGTCTTGGCCGGTAGATGTCTAGACCTGTTGACAAAAGCATGCGTAATGTGAAGACTGGGTGTAGGAGGCATACCCAGCCCACTGTGAGCATCCCCACACCATTGACAAGCGTATAATATTAAGTTGTAGGCTGCAGGGGAAATTTAAAATTTTTCCTCCTAGTATCTGCTCATCTCATTTTCATTGATAGTGTTTGTTTCTCAATTAGTGTTTGAGATTCACCTCATTCTAAGGCCACATATTTTAGGTAGGGTCCTACCCCCAAGTCAGGCCACAGAGTATGGGATGAGCCTACACTGGTCAGCATGCTTCATTTCCCTGATTACAGTGTTTGGGTCTCAGGACTTTGGCAGAACTCCTAGAAAACGTAGAAAAGAGGCTGTGTCCTTACCTAGTTTTGGAGTTGTGCATGTGAGGCTGGAGCCAAAGGCAGCCACTTTGCCACCATGTGGAAAGCATTTGTCTGAGAAACAAGTCACCCAAGAGGAAGGAGGGACAAGAGATGTAGAGAGAGAAACTGAATCCCTTTGAGCTCTTCCATTAAGTCCTGCCTGAGGTCAGCTCTCCTTCTGGATTTTGCAGTTGTATGAACCATTAGATCTCCTTTTCTCTTAAGCCAGTTGGGTTGGGTTTTCTGTCACTCACAGCCATAAGGATTCTAATGGCCACTTGTACATCAAATCATCTAAGCTTGATGGCAAGTACACATTTGTTTCTTCTCACTTTCCTTGATTTCATTTCATTATTACCAAGCTGCTTTCTGATTATCGTTGATTTTTTAAGACGGTCTTCCCAGGGGGAGCGTATGTTCTGACTACATATGTTCATAGACTTTTATCATCTAAATAACAGTTTTCTTAAAATTTTAAGGAAGTAAATGTGTTTTTCTGCTTTTATAATTTGGTCACCCTGAGCCTGATTCCTTAGAGAAGGCGCAAGTTGAGTTTCTGACTTAAAAGATTGAGGGTCAGATTCTAGATTATGGAAAATTGACCAGAGTAGTAAATACAGCCTCTGGGCCTTTTCCCTTGGAGAACAACCTGATTTAATGTGTAGCTGTGTGAATATCAAAACCCTTTTATCTCTTCATTCTTCAAGAACCATATGCAATGTCTTCTCCTCCTCTTGTCTCATTCATTCAATGATAATTTACCAAGCACTTGGGTACACATAGTGAAAAAACTGATAAAAACCCTTGCTCTTCTTGGGCTTACATTCTAATAGGAGAGACAGACAATAAACAAGACAAATACTTAATATAGATAATAGTAACTGTTTGGGGAGACTGGGATGTTTTAGATAGCATGATCAGAGCAGCACTGCTGAACAAAGACCTAAAGAGAGTGAGGGAAGTAGCTGAGCAGTCATCTGATAAGAGAGCCCAGAAAAGGAAGTGGCCCATGCCAAGGGTCAAGGCTGTAGCTGACCTGGCATGTGGGTGAGGGCTGAGCAACAGGAGATGAAGTTAAAGAGAAGGAAGCCCAGGGCACGTGGGCATGTGGGAGTCAGAGTGAGGGTGTGTGAGGTGGGAGCACTCAAAGGCTCTGAGCAGAGCAGTGACAGGATCCGACTCATATATGGGTGGCATCCCTCTGGCTGCCACGCTGAGGATGGGTTACAGAGGCTGCGGCAGAAGGAGGGGACCAGTTGGGAGCTGATGGTGGCCTGGATAAGAATACAGGCTGACAAGACAGGATTTGATTATATACTGGATCCCAAGTGAAAATTGAAGGATGGCACTGAGGTTTTGTTTATTTATTTCTTTGCTTATTAATTTATTCTAAGTACACATGTGTCAACTTTGTTTATGCTACAACGGACACTTATTTTGTACCATTGTCAGTTGTGTAAGTGTTCCTTCCACTGGACTGTGGGCTTCGCTAGTGTCCAGTGCTTTTATTTTTTCATCTTTGATCTCCATAAAATCTCTGTAGGCGGCACTCCTGCAAGAAGAATGTGTGACAAAACTGAAAGAACCATATGACTGGGAGTCCAAGAAACTCTTTTTTGGGAACCCCTGTGCGAGTGCAGAGGAAGAAAACAGGGGCGTTTTTTTCCTTACTGGCTGGGGACACAGGCAAGCGGTGCAGTTATGAGGGTAAAACTCAGGACCAGTGCCTGGTGGGGTGGACTCTGAAGGCGTTTGAAGGTCAAAGGAGATCTGGACTTTGGGGTGAGTAGACTGGGCATAGTGTGAGGAGCATCAGTGGTCTTGAAATGTGGCAGATCATCTGCAACAACACAGAGCAGAGCAGAGGCAACTGGCAGTGGCCATGGACTTGAAGAATATCTGGGTCGGCAGCCTGGTAGATTGAGGTGCACCAGGCATAAGTCACTAATTAGGGCCAACAGAGTGACAGTGGCCAGTAGAGTGGAGGAGTGGACATGGGCTAGAACAGGGAAGAGAGGCAGATTATAAATGCAAATATCCCTTCTAAAGGTCCTCCATCCCTTTGGAGATTCTTAAGGAGATACAAAGAGGCAGAGGACTGAGACCATGCAATTTGGTAGGGGGCTGATATTGATCTAGAGGACAAACTACAAACTATTAAAGTGACCTTGCCGCGGGTAGGACCTAGAGGATACTTTTGGCTTATAAGTGTTGTCCCTTTATGGCAGTTCTGTTGATAACTGCTAATCTCCCCTGTTCTCTAGGTTTATTAACAATGTTCAGGTGGTTTTGTTCTGGGTCCAAACATCTTCTTCATTTGTCTTCTCTTTAGCTCTGTGGTTTGTGAATGTCCCATACTCACCCATGTCCCTTGCTGGCCCCTGCTGGTCAACACTGTGCTGGTTGCTCCCCTACATCAGAGCTTGTAGAAGGATTGCTGTGTACTCTGCCTCTCTGTCCACAACTGTTTGTAAAAATCAGCCTTTAATGTACACAGACTTCTGCCTCAATTGTATAGCCCTAATCATTTTGGCTTTCTTTATTTCTTTTTTATGAGATCGACTGTCTTCTGATTACAAAAGAAATACATGCCCGTTGTAGAACTCAATTGATTTTCTAGAGCTTTTATTGTAAATTTGCATCCCCTGTGAATGCCCATCTGGCCAATTTGGGAGATGCTGGAGGGGCAGTTCTCTCTGAATGCAAATTCATTCTGTGCAGCCTTTGCTGGTGAAAGGACTTCTGGGGAAACAAGTATTCACAGCTGAGTGCTGCCTGGACAACCTTTCTCATTGTGCAAACATCCTTCCCCTATAGTTGTTTATTTGTCCCTCCCTTTCAAACGTGCTTTTAGGAACAACAGCTGGAATTAAAAGGCGTTCACTTCCCAGAAAATGTGGCCTTGAAGGGGCTCTGAGGCTTCCTTGTTTTGTGCTCTCCACTTGGACAGTTCACATGTGATTTGAAGGGCTACCTCATTTGTGTACGATTTTGTAGTTCCTTTGTGTGCTGATTTTATCGGGCACTCTCTGGTTTCTGAGTATGCACTTACATTCATTTGGTAGCAGGAAAAATTAGGTACTTAACAAAACCCAGTTACTAGTGCAGGCTACACAGTTTCTCCTACCTCTTTCCTCCCCCCGAACTCATTAAGTGCTACGGGTCATATATGTGAAAATCACCTGTTCTCATAAATGCCAGGGAGAAAAGAATAACATTTATGGAACATCCAGTCTGTGTCACTCACGCATCTTCCGTGATTCATAATCCTCACCACGACTCTTTGAGAAAAGTATTGTCCTCATTTTATAGATGTCCCTGGTGGATGGATGAAGAAACTGAGACTCAGAGAGGTTAAGGATCGGCCCAGGAATTTCAAATTCGATCACCAAAGTTGCTGCAAATTTGGGTAAGTTCTTAAATACTATTTCAGGGCTAGGGTCAATTAAACAATGGTTTAATTGTTAAATTGCAAAGACCAAAAATGTTGCTTTTCTGTCCAGATTATTTTTTTCAACTCTTTCTCAAGTCTACTTTCTCCTCTTCAACAACCCAGCCAGCCAGTGGCCCAGGCATTGACGTACAGCTGGGAGCAGATTAATGTGCCCGTGGACAGGAGGGCCCAGGGAAAGCCTACTGGCCTGGCTGGTGCGGGTGACAGCCTGGTAATGGACCTCTGAGAGTGTGTGTGTGAATTAAGCACCTTTCATTTCCTTTGCTGCAAAAACATCAGTGAAGCTTGAATAATCCTTGGGTTTTCCCCATTTTCAGACAGAAGAAAATCGGCGCAAATTGGCTGGTGTGTTTTTCTCTCTAGGCTTTGATCATTAATCATCTTCAGCTCTTTCCTGCCCTCCTGCCACCCTTGAAAAAAAAACACCCCCATGCACAGCCATTTCTGGCGCCACTGAGAATCATTCACTAGGCAATTTGTTCAGTCTTGAGTGTAATGAAGGTATGCATGCAGCACTTTGGAGGCTGGTTCTGTGGAAAAGGTGCCAGGCTCTTCTGCTCAAGGTTGGAAGAAGGCTTATTCAGGGCCTTTTGTGCAGGTTGGCCAAGCTGATTGGCTTTGATATCACAGTCTGGTCCCTGTACTTGAGCCAAACAGATGTGTCTCTGCAGGCCTCTCCAACTGACACCAGCCAGAGAAAGCTTCATTTGTCTTTGCAAGGCCTCCCTCAATCCACACTCTTTTTGGAAAAGATGCTGGAAATTCTGTGCTCCACGAGTTGATACTGGCAAGTATTCTGCTGGTTTGGGTAACTCCGGGCCCACAAGATAGAATCCTGGCTCCCTGGGATTAGGACACCGCAAGGGGTCAGCTAGCGACTCCTTTGCTTCTAGGGAGGGACACACCCAAACCTTCCAGCAAAATGTCTCTCCTTTCCATAAGCGCAGCGCTTCACTGAGTGCGGAACCAGTGGCCCTTTACGCACACGCGCTCCCTCAGGCTGCACCAGGGCTCTACTGGATAAAGCTGGATGGAACCTGTGACACCGCTGATGTGCAACTACTTTTGTCCTGAAAAAGAGACAATTTCATAAGGTTCAACCTAATAAGTATTATTAACCTCATTTTCCAGATGAAGAAAATGAGACTCAGAGAGGTTTACAATTTTTTTCTAGTAAGTGGAAGAGTCAGGGTTTTTACTCAGAGTTGAGTGATTCCAAATCTCACTGTTTTTTAGCTTTTTCAAGTTGTGAAACATTTTAATCATACACAGAAGCATATGTATGTAGACATCATATTTAATATGTAATTGGAAAAGAGGCAGAACAGTGTTATTTTAAACAGAAGGCTGTAATATTATGCTATTTTGTTTTTACTGTTGTTTGATTAAATTTGGCATTTCAATAGTGGTGGAAATATCTTGTATAATTTTCATTTTTTGCTAGAGCAAGGAAAAAAAAACAATTTCCTTCTCTTTCTCCCGCAGAAAGGTACATCATCCCGACTGGTATACAATACACGCCATGCGTGACTTAAACACTCCCCATCAGTGTTTCCATGAACATGTGATTGCACTGTTTTGCATTTTTAAGTTTTATTTCATTGATATCAGACTGTGATTTGCTTTTCTTTTTTCCTTTTGTGCCTTGTCTTTTACTCAATTTCCATGTCTTATCTATTTATGTTGCAGTAAGTAGTTATAGCTCACTTATTGTAACTGTTGAATAGTATTTTATTAGTTGATAAGCGACAATTTACTTATCCATTTTCTGGTTGATGTGTCTTCTGGTTATTTCCA
This sequence comes from Pseudorca crassidens, assembly GCF_039906515.1. Classification (NCBI taxonomy): domain Eukaryota; kingdom Metazoa; phylum Chordata; class Mammalia; order Artiodactyla; family Delphinidae; genus Pseudorca; species Pseudorca crassidens. The sequence continues at coordinate 36,484,351 of NC_090296.1, read as the reverse complement.
GTTTTCCAGTATGACAAACAGTGGTACAGTGAACATCCTTACCTGTGTCTCTGTGTATACATTTGAGAATTTCTCTAGGATTGAACTTCTAGGTCATAGCGCACGAACCTCTTCAATTTCATTGGTTGTTTCTGAATTCCATGCTAAAATGGCTGCATCAATCCACACTCCTATTAGCCACATGTGAGAATTTTCTTTTCTCCACATGTTCATCAATGCACGGTATCATCAGACTTTTACATTTTGCTGATATGATGATGTAAAAGGGTATCTCGTTGTTTTCCTCCTTCCCTTTCCCCCTTTCTTTCATAACCTCAGAGGAAGAGATGCTACACCTGCAGAGACGATCTCTCTGTGTGCTGGTTTGTTCTCTTAGGAGTGAGAAGGAGTAGTATTGGGCATGGGTTATATTAAACCGGCCATGTGGTTATTTGCTCTGTACATGGACACTTGAGACACACAGCACCCAGCACTGCTGATCACCCTTCTATGCTTGAAGAGTTTCCCATTTTATGGGTCCCACCTCCCTAGGTTGAAACCATAAGCACTCGTCACTACCCTCCCAAGGATGATCTGTCGATCAGACACATCCACGTGAGACAAATTTGGAATGTAAGGAAGGAAGTGCTGTGTGGAGTCTAGTCTGGTGAAAGGGTAGAGAGACATCCTGCTTTTGGAGGCCACAGGGTTGAGCTCCCAATGGTAGGTAGTATCCTACTGCCAAGGGCGACCTGGAGAGCTGCTGAGATAGGGTTTCCACTGCAGCAGTCTAGGTGCAGTCGTGCACTGTTCCAGAACGCAAGCTTAATTCTCTGGCCCTCTTACATATTTGCTGAGCGATCTTTTATTAAACTCCTTGGCTGCTTAAACTCACTGGAGTGAATTATGTTGTTTGTGACCAAGAACCCCATCATCACTCTCATTTTTTCCTATGTGGCTGGCGCTTCACATACTGAACCCTATCCCTCTCACAAGCGCTCTGCAAAGCAGGCATTAGCCCTGGTTGAGCAAGGAGGAGTAACTTGCCAAAGGCCATGATGCTAGTAAGTGGTGGAGCTGGGGTATGACCCCACCACTGAGTGACTGCAGAGCCCACCGGAAGGAGCTCGCCTTCTCCACCTCCGGGGGCTCTGCTGCACATCACTCTGCTTTCATAGCACTTACCGCAAGCTGGAATGATCTCATTTATATGTGTACTTATATTCTGTTTCTTCCAACTGACATATCAGTTACGAAAGGGCAGAGGCCAGTCCTTGTTTGCCACTGCGTGTCCAGCCCCGAAAGCACACTTAGCAAGTAGGCACCCGTACATAGTTGTGGGATGAATAAACGAACTGAGCCAACCTCCCATGGATCTCTTTGGGGAAAGTAATGGTACCTTGCCTTTATACCAAGCTCAGAATACTTTTCAACACTTTCTTGGTTTCGTTCTTTCATTCGGTAGTAACAGATCACGATGCCTCATGCCTCTTAGGACCTGAAGCTGTATCTAATGCCTACTTTTCCTTTCTTCCTAGATATTTCAAGTTCTACCAATGTCTACTCAAATGTGTCAGAATGTCTGTCCCTGGGCCTGTCTCCCCACGGTCAGGATGGTTCCAGGGTCTGTGGGACCAGATGGCCACCCTGTAGCAGAGAGAATAGACTGGGGAGTAGCTGCAGTTGGTAGGTGCTCTGCCCTCACTCACTGCAACTCTTTCAAGGCCCCACTATGAACCAGTCCTCAGAGCTTGCGTTTGAAGTGAGTTAATGGGGCCAGGATATCATCGGCTTTTCACCTGTGAGAGACTCTGGGCCTAATGGCCTCAGCGAATCCCTCTTTGTCTCGACAGCCATTCTGTCTCCAATCCATTCATCACAGCTTGAGCCTCTTCCCCTCCTCATTCTTTTCCATAAATTCGCCGTTCCATGCTGTTTGGGGCTAGTGTTTCATGACACTGGTTTACAAATAAATATGACCAAGCGTAATTGCCCTGTGCCCAATCCCTCCTCCAACCAATTCCTTGAATGTGGTCATTCCGAGCCGTCTCTTCTATTTCTCTTTTGTCACCTCGCACTCACTCTTGAGGTCCAGAGTAGAGAATTAAGACTGTTTACTGGCTCCAGAATAACCAGGATTGTAAGACTCAGCTCTGTTTTCCGCCTCTTAAAGCCACTCACACGATAAATCCTGATACTGGAACAAATTTAATGGGTAGAAAGAACTTTGGGGCAAAGGAACCACAAAATGCAAGGAAATACTGATGAAATCCATCGGGGATTTAATTTCCCCTGAACTGTTATATGATATACTATCCGAGATCATGACGAGAGTGTGCGCTTTTGGACTTAGCCAGGCCTATTTGGATCCCAGTTACTCCACTTACTGGCTGTGTGACCTTGGGCAAGCTGCCTACCCTTAACCTCTCCGACACTCAACTGTCCTCATTTGTAAACAACTCTTGTGCGGTTTAGAGATAATGTAGGTAAATACATTATCGGGCACTACTCTGACCAAGGCCAGGTCAGGGCCTGACTTAGAGCACTTCCCTTTCCTGGCTGTCTGCCTTACCCAACACACAGAAACACAGACACACAGACACACCCTCCCCCCACACTATACCTACATCTACCCACATCGTACAGGCCACATACACGCAACACACACACACACACACACACACACACCATATACACCACACACACACAACACAACACACATACATACCCACACCACAAACAAAACACACCAAAAACATACATACATCCCTCATACTCCACGTACACACATACATATGCCCCTGCCCATGTCATTCACCCCTCCAACACACACACACACACACACACATACACAAACCACACTTTGTAGGTGGTTTCCTATTCACTCAGCTGACCTGGTAAGATGGAGAAAATCTCTGCTGAATCTGAACGTGTTGATGGCCATCTTGATTTCACTGAGAGAAAGGGATGCCATTGCACCGCTCTACCTGAGAGGTTCAAGGAAGTAAATGGAGGGAAAGAGCAAAGTCACAATTCAGAGAACAGGTTCAAAAAATCTAATAAAAAACCCATCACATTTTCTATTTGGTAGTAGTTCTGGCAATAACATCTTGGGGAACAGCACGTCGAAAAATTGCCTAAAATAGTAAGGGTTTGGGGTGATGATTGCCTCCTTTCACAGGTAAGTGAAATTGGCATCTTGTTTTACTCAGATGATTCCCCAGAAGAAATAAGAACCACGACAGTGACATCACCTTAAAATTGTGGAGCGCGTTCTATTCTCCAGAATGCCTTGAATGTTGTTATGTGATTATGGAACAGTTCTGGGGACGTGTCACGACGGACAGCCATCTGCTCTTGTCAAGCCCCGTGAGCTTTGGCAAAACAGCAACGTGTCTAGATTGACATTGAATTACGGTTTGGGGCAGCAGTCACTAACCCGGAAATGTGAAAGATATACACACTCAGTGTACAGGCGTGCTTTGTGTTACTTTTTTTTTTTTTTACATCTTTATTGGAGTATAATTGCTTTACAATGGTGTGTTAGTTTCTGCTGTATAACGAAGTGAATCAGTTATACTGTGTTACATATTATGATCTTTGGGGGACGGGCTGAGCAGGAGTGCCCCGGCGCCCTTTCCAAGGAGGGAATGTAGTTTCTCGAGTACTACCCGGCTCAGCCCTGACATGTATTCTCTTTCCACATCTACACGAGGTGCGTGCTATTATTCTCCCCATTTTACGGATGACAAAACTGAGTCACGTAACCTGCTCACTCAGGTAACACTAGTAATCAGTGGTAGGGTCAGGATTCCTACCAGGCAGCTCAGCTCCAGAACCTGTGCTATACAAGATGTGGTCCAGGGATGCTGGGGGTTACTGCCAGTGGGGACAAGGTGAAAGGCATGCATGCTGTCAGGAGGAATAGCCTTCCTCATATGAGACTAGACTGCGTTTTCTTAAGAAAAGTGAATATTCAACTGCAGTTCATGTTGGACAAACACACTTGCTTGTCGGGCAAACCAGTGAGAAAGTCAGCTTTGACTCCCACCGGTGGGAACAGCCTGGGGTCTGGCCCTCATCTCAAGTGCCTGAGTGATTCTTATTGGGATTATTGGCATTTGAGATGTTCCCTCTCAACTGACCATGATCAAATGACCACTGCTAGATGGTTAGCATCCCTGGCCTGGAGGCGCTAAATGCAGCGAGTTTGCCCAGTCTTTGTGACTGACCCAAATGCCCCTCCCACCCCCAGTTCCCCCACCTCTAATGAGAGGGCATCTTGCTGGAGGCTGAGGTGTACAGTCTGAAGGGCATGGGAAGGATCTGGGGGAACAGCTCCTCCCCTTGTGGGGAGGCTGGAGTCTCCACTGTGAAGAGGAAGAGGAGACTGGACTGGGGACCCCAAAGGAGAGGGCTGCACGGATGGGATGGGGATGGAGAAGGGAAGAGAGACCCAGGTCTGGGGAAAGGGGCCTTCGTGAAGTATCAAGTTTGTGGAGGTTCTCCTCTGTAAGTTCAAGTACCCACCTCTGCTTTCCCACGGCCTGCTGCTCTTGTGAGACTGCTGTCTGCTCTGGCCTTGACCCGGAGAAGGTTGAGTATGTGGGGCGCGTCTGGGAAGGGACCACGGGTGCTTCTGCACCAACTCGCAGTGGCTCCAGCCAAGGAGGAATGGAGCCGACCCCCTGCACCTCATGGCGGGATCACCTCGGCACAGAGGACCCCTCTGAGAGCGGGATGTTGTAGGTGCAGCTGTAACATTAGCATGAGGGATTTTAGGAGGTCGCCCCATTTGGGAGGGCATTCAGATGGAAAGTCACATTTAACATTGAATTATATGTGTCTTTCAGGCTAATCTCAATGCAGAGCAATCCTATTAAAATATTATATATATATCAGATTACATCACTCCTCTGCTCAAAACCCTGCAATGGTTCCTTATTTCATGCAAAGTAAAAAGCAAAGTCCTCACAATGGCATCAGATGCCCTTTTGGAGATGATTACTTCTCTGACCTCACCTCCTTATACCTACCCCTCGTTCACTTTGGTCCAGCCACATCTCTATCCCTGGAACATACTGCTGCTGCCTCAGGACCTTTGCACTGACTGTCTGCCTGGAATGTCTTGTCTTCCTCTACATACCTGCAAGGCTCTCTCCCTCACCTTTTTAGAATATTTGTTGAAATGTCACCTTTTTAGTGAGGCTCCCCTGACTACTCTTTCAAATTGCAAACAGTTCTTCCCTGATCCCCAATACTTCTTATCCTCCTTACCTTACTTTATTTTTTTCCATAACAGCTGCCACCAGCATCTAACCTACTAGATCGTATATTTATTTCATATATTTAGATTCTTTCCCCTCATAAGGACATAAGCTCATAAGAGCAGAGATTTTTGTCAGACTTGTTCACTGATCCCTAGTGCCTAGAACTGTGCCAGTAGGGGCTTAATAAATACTGTTGAATGAAATATTTCCCTTACGTTGGAACTCATCTGGAGAAAGGGGCTCTAGGGATCGGGTTGAAATGCTTTCCAGTGCTTCTCATGCTTGTACCTGCTAGTCCTCCTTTCAGGAAAGGAGGATGTGCCGATGCTTGCAATTGATTCCTTGTATAGGCTCAGCGCCTGAGAATCTAGAGGCCCTCTGCGCAGCCTTGCTGGCTTTCTCTGCTTCCCAGATTGGGTTGCACTGACCCAGAGAGCTGCCTTTGGAGCTCACCTTGGCAGCTCACACCGTTGTTCTGGGGAACCATGGAATGGTCTCTCCCAGCCTGTGCTCTCTGACCTTCCTGGTCTCCCGCCCAAGTCTCGACCTGATAGTCCATGAAACAGAACCCCTCTCATCCCTGAGCCAGGCTCCTGGATGCACATTCCGAACTTTCCTATAGTCTCCGTTTTTTTTTTTCCCCCTTGAGCCAGAAGTTTGCGAACTGAGAGACACAGATGAGAAGCAGGGCGTGCATTCATCCACTCTCGGACAAGAGAGTTAAAGGATTTCTTCCAGGCTGGGGATGACGATTGCTTTGCGCGAACTGAATGAAAATGACACAGAGGAGCCGGAGTTAAGCCAAAAGAATAATTCAGAAATTCTAAAAGTTAGAATTGATTAGCAAGTTAAGAATTCTTTACAATTCTCATGAGCTTTCAGCATTTGTGCTGTTTGCTGGGCTTAAAGAAACACAAGAAAACAAAGAACAAAAATTGCCCTTTAGGTTGGATGATGATGTCTAATGCATCTATTTCCCTTGCTACTTTCAGTTTCCATTTCATTCCAAGATCTTACTAAACTCAGGAGGTTGCCTTTGGGTTTTCAGCACTGCAGGGGATGATCTAAATCTAAATAATAATAAAAAGCCACTGCTTTTATTGGGATTCTATTTTATAAGTTAATGGAAACATTTCATATACACATTAAGTTTTGTAACCCAATCTTGGTACTCCCTGAGTCCCGGAGGGGCTGTTTCACTACTTGGGAGTTCCCTGACATTTGCATTATTCTTCCAAGGCAAAAGGAGAAAATGCTTTCAGTGAAGGCAGAATAGTGTTTTTATTTGAAAAAATTCACATTTGAGGTGGGACACACACATTCTTAGGTACACACACACACACACACACATACGCTCTCTCTTTCTTAAACAGGCTATGTCATAAAATTATAGAGTTTTAGAATTGAAAGGATCTTAGAGGTCATCTGTGCTAACACTTGGCATGTTACATATGAGGAAGCTTCTGCCTAGACAGGTTAAGTACCTTATCCAAGGTTACCGGCATCTCCAATTTAGGTTCCCTGACTCAAGTCTAATTTTCTTTCTGCTACACCACATTGCCTCCCAAATAAAATAATGTATATGAAATCATTTTGGAAACTGGAATGCATTATGCAAGTATTGGGTGGGGAGTGGAATGAGGAGAGGGAGCGTGATAATGAGATTTCTTTCTTCTGAGACAAGCCTGACTTGCTCGGGCCTCTTTCCAAATAAAGTAAATTCGTGTTACATGAATCACACATCACATTTCTAATTAGGTTTCTGGATAAGGCCTCCAGGAAATGAGCACCAAAGGGGTCAAACTCTTCATTCGAATACAACATCTTTATATTCCATCTTTTTCCTTCCTTCTTACCCTCTCTGTCTACCTCCCTCTAGTGTCCGCCTTTGGTTATTGCATGTATGCCAACATTGCTGTACTTTACAAATATTTATGTGTTGTTTATTAACATTATCTGGCCTATTTTTTTGATATCATCAGCTGTTATCAAGAGCAAACTGAAATGTTTTTCATATCAACAGGAATCACCGGTTAATATAAAGACTTGGATATTGTTAAGAAAAGTATTGACAATAGTTTTGGGATTAGAATAAGAACATATTTAAAGTCTGATTATTAAATTGTTTTTAATAGACTTGCATCACAAAAAAAATTCTTGTAACTAATTGGAATGTTTAAATTACAAGGAGATATAATTTTTTTAAGGCCAATTAAAGTTAACTAACACATGATTCAGCAAAAGAATTAATAACTACTTTACTTGGAATACTGACAATTACTAAATATTATTATAAATGACTTGAGGAATTGAAATTTTATTTTGGTACTATTAATATATTAATTCACTAAATCATATAGTAATTATAAATAATTTTTGTGTTGCCCTCTCTGACATATATATATTTCAGCCCTCATCCATCATGATTTCTGTGTTCCCTTGAAAGAAGCGTGTCCAGTGTTTCAGTATTCTAGCCAGCAAGATCACCCACAACTCATTGGAAGGAGATTATCTGGTAGGTTTTGGGCCCCCGCTTCCTGACATTATAAAATGCATCTAAAATGAGTGATATTTAGAAATAAGAGCCTCCTACCGTGTTCCCAGCTCTTCTCAGTGTGACAAATAGGTCAGCGTACACAGAGAGGAGAAGCGGTTTTGTGTGCCTTTCTCCTGCTGCCTGCCTTGATCTGCCAGCACTTCACTGTCTTTCCACACCCCTCCTCGTCTGAGAACACACACGGCACCAGGCACCCACGTGCACTCATGGGCACACCAGCATTCTGAAAGCTGAAAGGCAGGAAATGATCCAGGTGGGTGGGCGGAGCCAGGTCTTATAGGAGAGGTGTGCCCGGGCTGTAGATCACCATGCTTGCTGGGTTCCCGTGTGGCTCAGCAACAGACAGACATCTGGAGACACGCTCTCATTTCCTCGTCTCCTCTGTAAGAGAAACTGTCAAATAACAGAGAGAAGAAAATTCACCTGCAAATAAACATTTGTATGGCTTTAAAGCACAGAGTTAAACCCTACTTTACCACTCAAGTGTGGTCCAGAAAGTTCCATCACATAAATGGTAGGGGTGTTTTATTGCCAGGTTAATGAAATGACCCGTTTGAGCCCACGGTGCAGGGCCGAGCCAACTGCCAGGTGTGGGGTATCTGAGTGGGATTTATCAGGGGTCCTCCTGCAGGAGGACGTCAAGGTGGCTTTGTTTTCACTGCCTCTTCCTTTCCTGTACCTTCTTCTAGTGACAGACCTCCTCTCTGCCTGTGGCGGGGGTGAGCCTGTGACCCACGACAGACCCATCACAGCCCCTCATCCCCAGCTGCCAGGACGGGTCCAGGGACACACAGGGCAGGACAATCAGAGTCCTTCCCTGAGACTGTTGTCTCTTCACGGGGCTGTGAGGGCCGAAGTTTGAGAGTGGGGCGGCCACAGAATCTGCCTTGTGGGCATTTGCAGAGAGAAGCAGAGATGGCATCTAAGAAAGAATGTCCCAGTGCTGTCGTCCCCCAGGCCAGTTGTACCCAAATCCTTTCTTTCTTTTTTTTGGTCTCGTTTATGATTAATAGTATTATTTTTTAACCATTTAAAATTGAAGTAGAATTAATTTACAATATTGTGCTAGTTTCAGATGTAAAGTGATTCAGTTATATATATATAAAATATACCTATATATTCTTTTTCAGATTCTTTTCCATTATAGGTTATTCTAAGATATTGAATACAGTTCCCTGTGTTATACAGTAGGTCCTTGTTGGTTGTCTATTCCCAAATCCTCTCCAGGCGTTTACTATTTTCCTCCCTTTTTGGCATTTACCTTGAACTGAATTTCTGTTACTTGTAACTGAAGGACCTTTGAATAATACAGAAACGACTCCAGGGTCTGAAGACACATTAGCGAGGCAGCGGTTGTAAGTGATGAAGTTCCATCTTCAGTTAGCTTCAGTGTAAAAGCAACGTATTGGCTCGTGGAACCAGCGTGACCAGGAAAGGCTCCTGTTTTAAATGCTCAAATGGCATCTTCAGGATCCGACGTTTCCTCCAACCCTCTGCTCTGTCTTGCTCAGTCCAAGTTTTATTCTCACTGCGGCTCTCTGCGGGGTGGCAAATCCCCCCCACATCACGCCCTGCCCCACTGAGGAGCCTTAGACTTTCAAGGAAGCTCTTTAGTTCTCACGATGCAGAAGGAGAAGGACCCTCCTTCTCCCAACACCCAGATTATCCCTGAAGTGAACCAATCACTGCGTCCAGAGGAACAGGCCCTCTAACTGGTCAGAGCTGATCTCTGCCTGACCCAGAGGCAGGGAGTAGGTGGCCTGGACCACCTGCTAACGGCACAGACAGGGTCATTACCATAGAACTGGGAGAGGGATGGTCCCCGTCTCCCTTCGGTAGATCAAATGCTATGACTTACACAGATGTGGTGGGAATATGGCTGTAACAAATGGAGACCAGAATACAAGCAACAGCAAATGCAGATGAGCAACTATGAAGTGGTAGCAGATGTGACCAGGAGGTAACATTCAGGCACCCGACCAGGTGGAGGAGGAGTCCTCTGGCTCCACCTGGTAAGGCTGGTGGCCGAGGACCCGCTGTGAACTCGCAAAGACACCCAAGCAATGCACGTCTCAGGAGATGAGCAGTCTCCAGAAGGGAGCCAGGCCAAGTGGGCGGCCTGGCCAAGCAGTGCTCACCAAGCAGGGCCGTCTGCGAGGAGGCAAAGGGGAGGACGATGCAAGAGCGTCAGCCAGCGACCCTGCACACACAGGCCTCAGCCTGGGGCATCCAGTGGACGGATGGGAAACCTGCCCGTGGGTACTTTCCTCCCTCACCTTGTTTTTCTCTCTTTTTTGTTTAATTGACAGCTTCTGTCTCCCTTTGGCTTGAGCAGCGTGAGAAGGGAGGAGGGTTGAATTAGCTATAGAAAGCAGACACCTTTGCTGGGAGCCTGGGGTCCTTTTAAAAAGACACGGCTGTGTGGTGGCTTCAAGGTGTCACCCGGAATTTATTGCCATGAATGGATCAGGTGTAAAAAATGGCTGTGAATGAATGCTGATGCTCTGAGAATATACTGGGTGAGCCCTGAGCTATTCAGCATGGGAGGTGCTAGTCAATTCCAGGACAGCAAATTACTGAAATCCCTGGTCAGCCGGTGTCTTCCCTGGTTGCATCTGAAGTGCCCTGAAAACATCTTTGGGAGCCTGGGTGTCCTTTTAGCCTCGCCTTCCCCTCCCTTCAGCACTTGGAGTTCAGAGAAAGGGGTTGGCAAGAAATTCCCAGCTGAGAACTGAGCCAAAGGGAAAGAGGATGCCTGGCTTCAGAAGGGAGTGCTGAGCTGGGGGCAAAGTGGATAACCTCATCTCCTCCACATGAAGGCATAGGCCCCTGGGGGGAACCAAAAGCAGAAAGAGATTCAGGGGTTGTCGAGCTTCCCATGCAAGTTCTTGGCAGGGCCATAAATCCATCCCAGCTGAGAAAAATGTTTACTTCTAGCACCAAACCAAGCAAGTCAGGCGTTAATAGTCTAAAGCTGGTGGACTGCTTCCATTCTTGAATTTGGTTCTGTTCACAAAATATTGATTTAAGGCACTTTTGATTTCCCAAACCCCTCTCAAACCTGGATGAGGAGGTGGTGTAACGTTGGCTTAAGTAGGAAAGGCAAAGGGAATGAGGGGGGCAGGCAGTGAGGATTTAGCTGCAGGCCCCAGACACCATCTTCTTGGGGTGGGGGAGGGCACAGTGTACGTGGGTGTCTGGGGGCTTTAGAGATGGAGACATGCGCTTAAACTTGTATCAGCTGGAGGCGTCAGTGAGGTAGAGGGCGTGGTCTTGCCCGGCAGCAGCATATGGTCAGCTAACAAATCACAAGCAAGGCCCATCAAAAATATCTAGCAACGTTCCTATTAATTGGCATAAAAGAAACTATAAATAATGCAATCCAGACAGTCCAGAGGAGGGCTCAGGGTGGAAGAGGAGCTGCAGGGAAGAGAAGCGGGGCTCATCGTGGTGGAGCCTCTGGAGGGGGAGGGAGGAGCTTGTCTTGGGTTTTAAAGATGGAGAGAGAAAAATTGGCTGATTCATCACTCACAATACCCACTGAGAACCCACTCTGGGTGGGACTCAGCAGGAAGGATGAGAGAAAGGAGTTAAAGCCAAAATGCTTCCCTGGGCTTCCCTGGTGGCGCAGTGGTTGAGAGTCCGCCTGCCGATGCAGGAGACGAGGGTTCGTTCCTCGGTCCGGGAGGATCCCACATGCCGCGGAACGGCTGGGCTCATGAGCCATGGCCGCTGAGCCTGCGCGTCCAGAGCCTGTGCTCCGCAACGGGAGAGGCCACAGCAGGGAGAGAGGCCCATGTACCGCAAAAAAACCAAAAAAACAAAAACGAAGCAAAACAAAAAAAATGCTTCCCTGTCCCCGTGATTCCAGTACTGCTCCAGCTGCCTCCCTCCAGGCCCAGTGGAGGCCCACCTGAGTGGGCAACAAGGAAGGGGGAGGGAAGGCAGAGGGTTCAAGAAGGTAGAGTCTGATTTTCACTTGCTGCCTAGGACTGGGAAATAAAGTAAGACATGGAGCTGGTCCTGTGTCACTGTGGGACAGGACACGTTGGCTGTTCTCAGGTCTCCATGGGGGGCAGTGATGTTAAATATCACATCTCTCCTAGTTTCTCCACCACATTTGGGGATAAGGGCCTCACACCACATGATTTGTTCTGAAGAAAATGGAATCTGCCTGAGCTCCCCCTTATAAGTGGTAAGAAGTCAAGATGGGTTAAGGGTTAGCCCTGCCCCTCCCTTGGGGTCTTGTGGGAACCTTAGGAGCTTCAGGCAGAGCATGATCTTCTGGGGCAGGGTCTCTGGTCACCACGGTCTTAGGGTCACTGCTGAGGAAAGGACGGAGTGGCCCACCGCTTCTGGGCTAAGTAGGCTCTTGACTGAGGCCCCCAAGCTGCCAGGCCTAATGGCCATCTCCTGGGCATCCACATAACGGCATCTCTTCAGAGAGAGATCCCACAGTCTCCGGGTGCTGTGTGTGTGGAGGGGCTCCAGCCCCCACCTCTTGTGGTATTGTCGTCCTTTCCTACACTTCAGCTTTGAAGAAACCAGCCATTTCTCTTTCTGGAAAAGGCTGTTCCCAGTATTTCATCTCCTTCGCCAGCCACGCTTAATCGTCCCAGTCTTCCCAACCAAGTGCTGCTTCTGCATGGGAGTGTTTTGTAGACGGGGGAAGGTAGGAAATGTGCATGTGCGCATGCGTGGCTGTCTCCTGGGCAGTTACAACTGCGGGCCATAGTGCTCAGTGGCAAATGCCAGGGAAACTCCCTCGAGACTAGGGAGCCCAGCTGTTCAACACAAAGGCCTCGGACGGGAGAGGGGAAAATGTCCCTCATTTTTGACTCCCACTGAAGCAAACCAACGCAAATTAATCTCTCAGTAGGTTATTCAGCACATACCCATTTGCATTTGATGCTTGGTAGAATTGCCTCTGTCTGCATCTACCTGGTTATATAGGGGCGGAGATGCTTGGGAAAAAAGAGATCCGGGTCCTGAGAGACACCTTATTGTTCTTGCCCCCTTACCGTCATCACAATCACCACTGACACACACAGACACATAGACACACACACACACACACACACACACACACGGAAGTGCAATGATAGAAAGCCAGGTCTGACAGTTTTCTTCAACCAGGAAATGACCACGGGGCCCTTAGAGGAAATCCACTGAGGGAGCGGGTGGTGCCTCTCCTGGCTGGGTCTTTGAACGGTGGAATGTTCTATGGTAGGTTTAGCAGGTGGCCTAAAATATATGTTAACTAGCCTGCGGTGAAGGGAAACCCTGTCCACATCTGACAGATTGGAGTGGGTTGTTTCAGTGACCAGGGTGTGTACCAGGTAACTTGGCTGCTGAGACGTGAGTAGAAAGAGCAGTGCCCTGACGGGAACTCACCCTGAGCCTTGAGTAGCGGCTTGCGCAGCCCACGGTGCAGTGGGTGAATCGTGTCTGAGCGAGTGCCGATCCTCAACACGGTTTCTGTCTCCGCTACCCATGCTGGACAGGGGGGCACCTGAGGCACTGAATCCCTCGGGGGGGGGGGAAGGGGGCGCTGGCGGGGCAGTGCTAGGGGGTGCAGCCTCCAGGGGCCCCTTGGCTCCCCAGCAGGCTGTAGTAAGCTGAGGGACCCTCAGAAACCAGGCAAAGACTGGCTCCTTCTAGGAGATTGGGTGGAGGTCAGGGCTACTGAGCTTCGAGGCGCTCAGACTGCTTCTTGTTTGCAACCAAATACCACATAGATCAGGTTCATCTCATTCTCAGTGGCAGTGTGTTACCCACAGGTCCTCACAACCCTGGAGAAGGCACCAGGGAACTGTGGCATGTCCTAAAGATCTTGATGATTGTGCCTCCAGAGGATTTCCTCCTAAATTATAGGCTGCCATCTGAAATATGTGCCACATTTGGCAACGGGCTTAGTGGGTGATCCAAATAATGTGTTAATTGAGCCCTTGGAGAAAAAGAAAATAGATCAAATAAAAATCATGGAGGAAAGTTTGTGAACCTGAAATTCCCGAGCATTAACTGCTCATAGATAGTTTCCTTCTGTCAAATCGTTAAGCTGGTTGCAATAATTTATTTAAAAAATAAACTTCTCTCCTAATTTGTATTGTCTGTTTTTGTTATTGCTGTTGTCACCACCGTTATCACAGCTGTCAGTCACTTCAGAAAGCCCAGATGTAAGTAACTGTTGAGGGCATTTCTCATCTCCCTCTAGAGGACAATTGCTCCTTCCAACATGTTCTGCCAGGCTTTGCTAGGACTAGTTTTAAAAGCATCCTGAAATGAAGTCCTGCCACTTCCCCTGGGAGAGACGATTCCATGTTTAGATCTTATCGCAAAGACAACTTTCCCTTTGTTATTCTTTCCCAGATTTCTGTTCTAAATGTCATCCTGGCAATCATTAATCACAATGAATAGGAAGTTATAATTAATAGAGGCCCAAATCATTCACGCGGAAGATTACTCTTTTGAATTCTTGTATTTTTCTTGGAAGATGTCCTTGAGTTAATTATTTAGGTTTTTTTTTTACAGTCTTGTTTCCAAAAGGAACAAATTGATCACAGTGATGTGGGGCATGAAGGGATTATGTATAATGTATGCAAGAACCAGATGTCAAAACTAAAACTAAAACAAGGCCCCAGGGCTTTGCTGCTCCCCCTGCTGGCTTTTAAGAAAGTAAAGAGGGAAGCTGCCTCTGCTCAGAACTTTGCAAATCCTAAGGATGTTGTTAGGGTACCAGTGAAATACAAAACCAAGAGAAGTTGGCCGTTTGTCGGGTTCCCTTAGGCGCCAGGCTGGGCACAGTGGGTAAGGAGGAGGCATCTCCCAAACATGAGGGGCTGTGGTTGGCTGCAGGCTCCCTGGGCCTGCCGTTTAGTGTGGCAACCCCAAGCTTTTGGGCACCAGTGACTGGTTTGCTGGAAGACAATTTTTCTATGGGCCCGTGGCGGAGGACGGTGGGGAGTGACGGTGCAGGCGGTGATGCGAGCGACGGGGAGCTGCAGATGAAGCTTTGCTGGCTCACTGCTCACCTCCTGCTGTGCGGCCTGGTTCCTAACAGGCCGCGGACTGGTACTGGTCCGGACTGGTTCTGGTCCATGGCCTGGGGGGTGGAAACCCCTGGTTTAGCACACTGAGGGGTCCTATCTTTTAGATGGGGCCTCCCTGAACTCCCAAGATCAACAACCTACATCCACGTGGGGAACAAGGGCCAATTTACATCCCAGTCTGGAATATGGAGACAACCATTCAACAGTGAGACACGGAAGAGGGCTGAGTAGTATTCCATTGTATACATGTACCACATCTTCTTTATTCACTCCTCTGTCGATAGACGTTTAAGTTGCTTCTATGTCCTGCCTATTGTAAATAGTGCTGCAATGCACATTGGGGTGCATGTGTCTTTTTGAATGATGGTTTTCTCCGGGTATACAAAATAGTGCCATTTGCAGAGACATGGATAGACCTAGAGATCTTCATACAGAGTGAAGTAAGTCAGAAAGAGAAAAACAACTATCGTATAATATCGCTTATATGTGGAATCTAAGATAATGGTACAGATGAATTTATTTGCAAAACAGAAATAGAGACACAGATGTAAAGAACAAACTTATGGACACCAAGGGGGGAAAGCAGGTGGGGGGATGAATTGGGAGATTGGGATTGACATATATACACCAATATGTATAAAATAGATAACTAATGAGAACCTGCTGTATAGCACAGGGAATTCTATGCAATGCTCTATGGTGACCTAAACAGGAAGGAAATCTAAAAAAGGGGGATATATGTATACATATAACTGATTCCTTTGCTATACAGCAGAAACTAACACAACACTGTCAAGCAATTATACTCCAATAAAAATTAATTAAAAAAAAAAGAAACCACACAGCTGTGGAGTCTGTGATTCTGTGGCTTAGGGGGAGGGGCAGAGAGTGCAGAAAACTCTAGGGTGCCCCCACCAGGCCTCCCTGTTCCCTACCTGCTGGCAACTCGGACAGCTTCTCCCCTGGGGCAGGCATTAGCATAGTGTTCCCAGGGACAAATCATATTTATGTTCTACGTTCCCTTTTTGGCCTCACTGGTGCCACTTGTTTTTTAAAAAGGACACTGTTGTGTGCTCATTCTCCAGGCTCAGCAACTTCTGGGCCTGCTGAGCCCTAGGGAGGAGTCCTGAAGCTGTCGAGCTCTGAGTGGTTTGAGGCATCTCCCTGGCATTGGGTTACGATGCCTGGACCGCATTCCTGCTGACCTGACTTCACCCTGCTGGCCTTGGGAAAACCCTGAGTCATGAATCACGGAACCTTCCAGTGATGGGATTCCTGGAGGGAGGAGCAGAGCTCTGGCCAAGTGGGACTGGAATCCTGCATTATGCAAGGGCGGGGATGCAGGGGAGGGGGTGCTTAATTCACGTCTGAGGGACTAAATTTCATTCATTCATTCTCTCCTTCACTCACTCACTCATCAGGCATTAACCTAATTAGAAATTTGTTCTAATAATGGTAAGGTATTGCAAAGTGAGTATATATGGCTTTTAAGGAAAATTGTTTCACAGCATTGACTCTTCCCACATTGTGGTAAATTGTCGACAAAAATGACCCCAATTCTCCCCCTCCTTACATCCATATATAGTTTTAAATGTAGCTTTGCATCTTTCGCCTTGAATAGAAGGAATCTATTTTTTCCTACCCTTGAATCTGGACCGGTCCTGCAACCTCCTTTGACTGGTAGAATGTGGCAGAAACGATGCCAGTTCAGAGCCTGGCCTCAAGAGTCCCTGATGATTCTGCTCTCTCTTTCAGAACATGCCACCTTGGAGACCAGCCCAGGATGGTGCTATTCTCTGACAGAAGAATAGAGGCCACATGGAGGAATCAAGCACCGTTTGTCCCGGCTTGAGGACATCATAGATTATCTTTCAACCTGCTGACCCCCAGACACATGTGAAAATCCAGCCAAGATAAGGAGTGCTGCCTACCCCTCCTTGAGGAGACTGTCGGTGCATGAGTGAGCCCAGCCGAGGCCAGGAGACTTCCCTGCCGACCCGTGGGCTTGTGACCAATAATCAATGCGTCCTGTTTTGCACCATGAGGTTTCAGGATGGTTCGTTACACAGCAGTCGTGCCAAACGCATTCTTAGCAATGAGTAGACAAGGCAGAATCTGTCCACCAACCCTCGAAGAATTTATTGGTACTAGGAATTTCAAGTATGTCCATCAGCCAGGGACATGGGATAGAAAGGAAGTTGTGGTATGACTCCTCCTGAGAAACCAGTCCACTTTGGATAGCTAAAACAGGGCTGGTTCCAACTCTGGCCAGACTATTAGAAGGGGTAGGGAGTTGCTATGACAACGGACACACCTGTATTATGCTGCCTAATACTCTTTGCTGGCCAGGTGTCCATCAGACACGCTCTCAGTCCTGTTGGCAGCCTCCCCACCCCATCCCGTCACTGTCCATCTCTGTGGTCTGCAGACCTGGGCCTGGCAGCCACCTAGGAGGAGGGTTCATAGATGCTGGTGGAGAGGAGCTTGGGTCTCCAGTGCTTCAGGACCAGGAGGACTGCCAAAAGGACCCGGAGCTACAGGTGTGGTAGCTCCTGCTTTTGCACAGGAGCTTATCATGGCTCCTGATTGGTGAAGGGGCTCAGGTAAGCACCACAGGGAGCACCATGTGGCCCTCACTGAGGGGGGTGGTGCTTATTCCTGCTGCTGAGACGGATGCTCCAACACAGGCCTAGGCAGAAAGGGGTCAGAGCCCTTGACAATTTGGGAAGTAAGGTGAGCCATAGGGTTTCTGCTTTCTCAAAAGCCTGCCAAAGTCCTGCTCTTCTCTCCCCCAAGCCTGGAATTCTCACCGTTAGAGTCATAAGTCGGCCTTTCAGAATGGTCATCATGCATGCATTATCTCATTTGTATTTTCCCTACACTTGTGACACAGGTGCTAACGTTCCCACTTTTGCAGCAAGTCATGCCGTTCCTAAGTGCCAGAGCTGGGATTTGAACCCAGTTTGCCTGGTTTGAAGGCAAACCAGGAGGGAGTGGAAGCCCAGAGTTGTACAAAGGGCTTTAAGTCAGTGTCACTTGGAAGGGGAGGAGATGGGGCCCAGGACCCCTCAGTTGTCCAGGGCTAGGGGTGGGCGCACAGGGTGATTTTGACCCACGTGATCCCTCAGCTTGCACGACGCAGTGCATACCTCCTTCTACCAGATGGCCCACTGCAACCCCATTGGTGACTTTCTTGCCTCCTGTGACTCCCCTGGGAGCCTCTTGAGATGGGGGCTTATGGAATATTTGCTGCTCACAGTGGGGAAGACCCCGTGACTGCAGGTCCACAGCAGGCCCGGGTCAGGGTGAGGCATGGCGGAGGGGCTGGGCATATCAGGCCTGGTTTTGCCTAAAGTGGAGCTCCACGTGGCTGAATCCTCACCATGATTAAGGGTAATGCAAAGTCTCTAAAAAGAAGTCTCTAATCATTCTCAAGAAGTACAGAGTAAGGAGAGACCTTACAGAGGGAAGACCATAGAGGTGGAGCATTGATCTGGGCTTTGAGACAGAGGAGGAAGAGCCATTTATCCTTTGCAATCGTATCCTAACCACCTTGGTGGTCTTGACGCCTGTGGGCTGGTAGTTGTGGACGGGAGTGAGAGAGACTTGCTGCTGGTCCAAGTTTTTCTCCCTTCAGGCAAGGAAATTCTTGTACATTTCAGAACAGAAGACTCTCCGTGTAGCTCTGGGTGTCAAAAACCAAGACATCGTAGCCGTTTCTGCAGATCGTGGTGGGTCAGCTAGGAAGGCTACTCTCTGTGCTGAAGCAGGGGGAGGGGGCACTTGGGGACAACGCTAAAGGCTCACAGTGCTGGTAGGGGGCAACCCCAAAGCTAGGCTTGGACCCAAGTCTGTAAAGGCAGGGAAGCCCCCTCCCCCATGTGCATCAGTTTTCCGTGGAGGGCTTGTTAGATTAAATTCCTGGATCCCCAAAGCTGACTACCTCAGAATGAGGGGGCCTGGGCCTGGAAATCTACTTGTTTAGCAATGTCTCCTGGTGAGAACCCGCCTGGAAGAGACCCTCCCCAGCCCTGCTGGACCAGGATGGACCTCAGGCACAGGCTCCAAGGCCAGGTGGGCAAGCGCAGTGCTCCCTCAGTCTTTACAAGGACCCTGTCTTCTACACATTCCCCCCCTCCATACCACTGACGTCCAAACATATCTGCACATCAGAATTGCCTGGGAAAATTTTTCCAAAATATGTATTGCAAACTCTCATCCTGGACCAGGCTAAATCAGAAACTCATAAGACTCATAGGATGGGACCCAGTAATCTCCATGTATTTTTAGAAAAAAAGATCTCCCCAGTGGATCTTAATGCTCAGTCAGGTTAGGGGGCCACTGAGCTTTACCCACTCTGGGACCCACACAGGTGACACCAAACAGGTGACCCATTCTTAAATCAGGGCTCAAGGATCACTACCCACCACTGTCTTTTTAGTGTACTGAGGGTATGTATTTTTTTACTTTTAATTTGGGGGCGCTCTGAGTCAACTAATTTTTGAGCCTTTGAAAACCAGAGGGAGAACAATGAACGTGAACTTGCAGGGGGTAAACTGAACAGCGGGCTATCTGCATACATTCCCCAAATGGCATCACGCTGCCAAGACACTCTCCAAGCCTTCGCTGTCTGCTTCAGTAGAACACGGGCCCCGGAGAGGTTCAATTATCTTCCACACATGTGCTCTTAGGGAGCCTGGCAAGAGAAAGGACTGGAATGTTCAATAATAAAGTTCCCAGGGCTTTGAATAAAGGGAAGGGCAGGTGAGTCGGAACTCAGCTTGCATCTCTGTTATAGCTTTGATTGCTAATAATTAGCCAATGAGTCAATTGTGATACTTGCATTATTAACCTAATTGAAAAATAAGTGGTGGACAGCGTCCTTATTAGAGACACATATTGCATGTGAATATCCATTCATTCAACTGACAAATATTTGTCTATCAACGTGCAAAATACTGGACAAGCCATATGACTCCTACTGTCAAGCTGCTTATAGAAAGGAAGGTGTGACATCAGAGAGGAGCTACAGATTGAAGAGTTTAAGGGAGATATTATTCAGGGGAAAATGAGGATGATTTTAGGGAGGAGATGGGATTTGAGTAGGGCCTTGAGAAATAGGTTGGATTTACAGAAGTGTAGTTTAATGGCGACAGGGAGGAGGAATGACTGTGAATAAAGCACAGGAGTAGGTGGCTAGACAGTAGGTTTGGGAAACAGTGCTGTGTCCTGTTTTTTTTTTTTTTTTTTTTTTTTTTTTAGTAAGAGATTGGAGAGCTCTAACGTTAAAAACATGATGGTGGGCCAAAGGATGGGAGGCATAGAAGTGGGGTGGCCCTTAGAAGGCATGGGTGTCCCATTGCCGGATTCCAGTGCTCATGAAAGACATGACCTGGGCATCTTTTCCATTAACTCTGGATACAGCCTTCGGGCGCTTTTCCACTCTGTGCTCCACTCAGCCAGCCCTGATCAACTGGAGTTGGCTCATGAGGAAAAACTCATTCCACACCCTTCTTTGTCTTTTTGAAGGTCAAGGAATTAGCATTTCATTCTGGAGAAAATGACTGGACGAAACAATCTTTCCTCCCCTCCTCTCTCCCCTCTCCCAGTTGAAGGGGTGATATAAAGAAACACGATGTTTTGGATGATTAATCCGACAACAGAGTCTGGAAAGGACTGGGGTGGAGGCAAGGAGTAGCTGAGGCTGGGAGACCAGTGAGAAGGCTGTTGCAGTAGTTTAGTAAGAAGACGTGAAAACCACAGTTAGGGACGTGGCAGTGATGAGGGGGGCAGAAAGGAGAGGACGGAAACAGGAGAGTAGAACTGGCAGAATTTGGAAGCTCATCGAATATTGGGGGCTGGGGAGGGAGAGACCAGAGGACTCCAGTTTCACAGCTCAGAGTACGATAGAGACAGCGTGTGAGGAAGGCATCTCAGAAGGAGCATCAGGCTTCAGAGGTGCAGAAGGTGAATTTGGTTCTGGGTTATTGAGGTTGAGAAGCTGGCAGCCCTTCAGGAGAAGTTCAGGAGCATGGAACCGAGGTCAGGGGAAAAGAGCAGCTAGAGTGTGCATTTGGCATCATGTGTCTGCAGGTGATGGTTGCAGGTACAGGAGTTGATGGGATCATCAAGGGAACGAACGGAGAGGAAGCCGAAGGAGCAGGGAAGCCAAGGGGAGAAGGCAGAAGGCAATAGCAGCCTGCGTGTTGAAGCTGCTACAGAACAAACTGTGCTTGTATTTGTCCCCCTAAGTCTAATTGTTTCCAGCCTATTTGAAAAGATCCACTTTCACATACTAAAAGCCCCTTAGTAAATGAATACAGCCTCCCCACATCGTTCCCAATCAGTCAGGTTCAGGAAAAGACCTAAAATCCAGACACCAGTTGATAGATGTCAATGGCTCGTCCCTGTGGACAAGGGGTTTTGTGGCTATGCAGACACCAGACACGTAAACCTATATATGGAGAGGTGTTAAGGGAACCCCTCCTATTTTCAGGAGCCCAGTGCTTTTTGCCTTAAAATGCCACCTAGCCGGCCCTGCGGTCTGGATGAAGAGCAGGGAGGGTGTCCCTGGGCCAGCCCAGCCCCAATTCAAGGCCACAGCCTCTGCATTCAGTAGGGAAGTGGTTGATTGTGGTCCCTGCCAGATGACCAGGTGGCTTTGAGGGATCAGAGGAGAGGGTCTAGGACAGAACTTTGTCACAAGGGGCTTGCTGACCTACCTTATGAGAGCATCCTCTTTGGCTTGAAGACTGAAAATGAGGCACCCGGCCAGGCCCAACCCTGAAACCTGAGGGCTCCCCAAGCCTCAGATGCAGAATGCTGCATGTGTTCAGGGACCCCTTAACTCCCACCCAGTATTTAACCAGTTTAAACACCTCAGTGGATCCCAAACCAGGCTGCTGAAGCAGATACCAAGAAAAAGTTCTGTAGAGATGTTTGCTGGGAAACAAAACAAAACAAACAAAAAACCCATGCTTTCATAAATGAGGTAACTCCCTAGAAATTCACGGACATAGATAAACTCTCATATCGATTGCCTGAATTGTCTTTGGAGCTCATTTGCTTGGCCATCTTTGTTGGACCCCTCACCATCCAGACCCCTCCAGTCCTCTGTCCTATGGGAAGCTTTCCCGGCGGGAGATCTCGTCTCTGTTGCTCCTGCTGCAGCTGCAGCTCCCTGCTCACTGCCCACCCTCCCCTGAGTCGCTGTCATACTTTTCCTCTTCCTCATTCTCCTCTTCACAGGCTCTGTGTTCATCATCTCCTTGGCTGCCTTCCCTTTTGCTGGGTGGGACTTCTGCTCTGCCTGGATTGGCTATGGGGTGGCCATGGCTTGGCTGGAGCCCCTGATTTCTTGGCAGGTGACATTCCTGCCCTCGTGTGGAGGGTCACAGTTGCTTTCTTGCCAGAGGTGTTAACCACACTTATTTTGGCTGATGAAGACATTGCCTTTGAATGTCTTCATTCAAAGATATTTGAATGAAGCCACGGGATTTGCCCTTCTTGTGAGAGGCAACATCTTCACTTCTCCCTGATATCAACCTAAAAAGTTAACAGTGACAATCATTTTTGTGATAATAGTAGTAGCCAGAACTTACACAGACAGTGCTTACTGTGTGCTTGGTACTGTTCTGAGATCTTTTAATCCTTAAGACAGAACTCATTTAATCCTTAAAATAACCCTATAAAGTTGAGGTAGGCACTATAACTATCCCCATTACACAGATGGGGAAACTGAGGCTCAGAGAGGCTGAATCACAAGCTCAAAGTCCCCTAAAGCCTGAAACATGGGAAGCTCTAGAATAAGCACTATCGGCCATATTATTTCTGTTATTATTTCACGTCTGTCCTCTGACTGTTGTGATCTGGGGAAATGTGCCTCGTCTTTCTAAGTCTTAGTTTCCTCATCTATAAAATACATGTCAGCTATAATCTCCCTTCCAATTGTAATCTTTATGCTTTTGGCTCATCTCATCCCTGCTTTTCTGTAAATGAGTCCTGTTTTCCCAGGGAGTGTATCTCTCTAGCTTTTCCTGGATTTTACAAAGAAAGAATTGCTTGACTGCTCTGGAAACTTAAGAAAACAACTTGGAATAATGAGCAGGGGGGATTTTTTCAACTCCCTTTCCTATCGGAAGTCGCAACTACCTCGATTGTCTTCAAGAGCCTTCATTAAGCCAGCTTTGTGATACTAAAGCAATGCTTTCCAACCTGAATTTCCTTTGGGAGAGGTGAGGGAAGGGACTTGAGAGGCTGGGGCAGTCCTCAATCACACTTCTCCTCTGGTTAGATCTTGTGTCCCCACTGAATTAAGCAGACGGTGCTCTGCCACCCTGGGATTTGGCTAGAACAGAGGTTAGAATCAAGGGCTCCCCATTGGTCACCAAAGGTTTCATTTTTTTGGAAGAATCGCAGAGACAGAGGGTGCACTTGTTCTGAGAGACAGGCAAATCCACAGGCTGGTGATGTGGGCTGAAGACCACGGCGCAGGCCGGGTGTCCTCTGATCCCATCTGGTAAAGTCTAGTAAAACAGCGTCACGGGGGACCCTGGAGTCTCTGGCCAGGGTGCTGAAGGACAGATTGTTAAGAGGGGAAAACTGTCTTTGAATCGTGTGAAGCACAGGGCAGTGTCCTCGCCAAAGCAACACGGTGGAAGCATGCTGGGTATTAATAGCAACAGGTAACATTTATGGAGCACTTACAGTGTGCCAGCTGCTGTGCTAAGCACCATTTAATCCTCACGGTGACCCTCTGAAGAAGGTCTTATTATTAGTGCCACTGCCAACACTTAGATGAGGAAAATGACACTAAGAGAGGATGGGGCTTCCCTGGTGGCGCAGTGGTTGAGAATCTGCCTGCTAATGCAGGGGACATGGGTTCAAGCCCTGGTCTGGGAGGATCCCACATGCCGTGGAGCAACTAGGCCCGTGAGCCACAACTACTGAGCCTGTGCACCTGGAGCCTGTGCTCCGCAACAAGAGCGGCCGCGATAGTGAGAGGCCCACGCACCGCGATGAAGAGTGGCCCCCGCTTGCCACAACTAGAGAAAGCCCTCGCACAGAAACGAAGACCCAACACAGCAAAAATAAATAAATAAATTACTAAAACTCCTACCCCCCAACATCTTCTTTAAAAAAAAAAAATAGAGAGGATGAACTCCTTGCCCCAGTTACACAGCTGTACCAGGTTCTGATGTCAAAGCTCACACCCCTATCCTCTTCTCTCTCCAGAGTCCTAGGTGCTAAGGACCCTCCAGTGCAGATAAGGGGACCCAAGGGCAGCAGCTGGGAGGCTGCTCTGGGCCCACCCTCGGGCTGGGTTTGTATCTCAGGGGGACCTTCAGTCCCAGGTCTGGGTCTTGGCGCTGTGGATTCAGAAGGTCTGTTATCAGTTATTTTCAGGGGTTGGGGGGTGGGCCTGGGGCAAAGAATTCCTACTGATCTCAAAGAAGAATCAGGACACTGGAAACCAGATGTTAGTATCCAGGGTGACCCATACCTGTCATCTGTACGGTGATCCCTCCCAGCGGACAGTCTGCCCAGAGACCACCCAGCAGATCCGAACATTGCTCAAGGGACATTTCCACCAGTGAACAATTCTTCTCTTTTCTAGGGGTCTTCCTGCCTGGTGCATTGGTACTAGTCTTTGGAGGCCAGGGTGCCTTCATTCTTGATCTTTATTGGTGATGTTTCGCTACATTCTTTATCTAAATTTTCTTTTCCAATATTCCTCCTTAGGCCCCCGAAACGTCTGTTATCACAACACTGCTTTAAGAAAGTCATGGTGGGCTTCCCTGGTGGCGCAGTGGTTGAGAGTCCGCCTGCCGATGCAGGGGACACGGGTTCGTGCCGCGGTCCAGGAGGATCCCACATGCCGCGGAGCGGCTGGGCCCGTGAGCCATGGCCGCTGAGCCTGCGCGTCCGGAGCCTGTGCTCCGCAACAGGAGAGGCCGCAACAGTGAGAGCCCCGCGTTCCGCAAAAAAAAAGAAAGTCATGGTAGCATTTCTGAGGTTTAGGTTTATTTTACACCAAGATATGAACATTTCTGCCTTCCAGAGAACTGGAAAGAGAAATGGATTAGGAGGCAGGAAGCTGGATGCCAGGCTCAGCTCAGCTCCCTGCTAGCTGTGTGGTCCCGGGCGAGTCAGCCCACTGAATAAGTGGGCTAGAGATGGGTTAGCCCATGCACTGTACTTCTTGGTCTGGAAAAAGCTTAGCATGTACCCCTGCCTGAGGCTGGGACGGAGAGACAAGACTCCTGGCTGGAGAGTATGGGAGAAAGGAGGGGTCAGGATAATGAGCAGGACGGTAGGTTAGGTAGTCCCGCACGACCAAGGGGCACGCTTTCTGCGTCACTTTGAGTGAAGAACTCCCCACAGCTGAGCGTTCAAGCATCATGCTCTAAGGGAGTCAAGGCAATTTTTTCCAACCTTCCTATTGTTGATAGGTTGATATTATAAATTACCTTCCAGAAAAGTGATTGCCGACCTAGAGATCTCGACTTCCAGGTCTCATTAGAGATATTTGAACTATTTTCAATATTTCATAAAGTCTTCAGGAAATTGTACATTTATACAGATAATAATGTGTATGCTAACAAAATGTTCAATTCCTTCGCCTTTTGGCTAGAATTATATTATTAGCTTGGCACGGTAACACTGGTTATCTCATGCTAGTAGGAAAAGTTGATTGGCAGATGTTTATATTATGAATAAATAATGAGCAGGGAAAAATAATTACACTTGCTTCTTTGTCATTTACACCTTGTCCTGTTACACAGCAGATTGGAGGTAGATGAAAGACTGCTTGAATTTTTAAAATTATAAAATATCTTTCATAACATTGGGCCTGCATAGGAAAAATCTAGTGAAAGTCATGTGAGAAAATGAAAGGGTGAGGGCTCTCTTTTGGCATTGTCTCTTATCTCAGAGGTAGGCGGTGGCTGAGAATCAGTAGAGTACACCTAGAGGCCCCTCAGTAAGGGAGATATTTGGGTTCAGCTTCACAGACACGCTCCACCTTGGGGGTACAGATGACTTTTTTCTACTCTCTGATAAAGTCATCCGTATTGTTTATGGTCACCTGGGTTCTTGAACTGCCCAGTTATTTAAATTCTCGAGGACTGACTTAACTCTCAACCTCTCTCTAAAACTGTATCTTGTAGACCAGAGTTATCACTTGCTTCTCTGAATGATGAAGGCTTTCTTCTGCACCCCGTTTAGCAGGTAATTAGGCACTGCCTTGGTGTCTTCGCTAAACGTTCCCCCGTTATACATCTCTCCTGAGGCCGTGCAGGCTCCTCTCAAATCTTCAGCAGCAGAAGATTTGATACAGTGCCATGAGGACCTTATCATTTTATAACCTTTACTATTTCAAAATGCTTTAGCGGTCATCACCACGCATGATCTTCATCACGTCAGTCAGGTGAAGTAAGTGGGAAGACATTAACGTCCTCATTTACAGATGAAGAAACAGAGGCTCAGGGAGGTTAAGGTGACCCAGGGTCACCCCATGGGCAAGTGGAGGATCTGGAACATGAGCCACTGAAAATGTCTCATTTTCATTCCACCGTTCTATATGCCTTCTTTCTAGATATTCAATTCCAAGTGCAGTGGCTTGTAAATTACATCACCTTACTGGGCACTATTGCAAGAAGTATTTCTCAGAGGATTTGAGTGAGTTCCTAGAATCCCTGTTGAGTGGATATGGGGCTAAGCTTGGTAGCAGTAAAAGTTGTGCTGTAGGTTTCTTTGCTTAGCCCATTTCTTTATTTTTCCATCTGATACTGGACCAGTCAAGGACTGGGAAGCCCTGTGACCCACCATTCCTGTTCTGTCAAGAGGACTGAAAAAATTTCTAACCACCTGGGTAAGTGATGCTGCCCGGTAAACGAGGAGAACTGAAGATCCTCAAGTAGAAGCAGTCTTCTTTTGTCTCATCCATCCCAGCTGCTTTTCCTAGTTTGTTGGTTTGTGTCATTTATTTTCTAGGCTTTTTGTTCCCTGCATGCTCCCCTTAGGCTCTAATTCTGGGTTCACTAAGGTGGTCAGCTTCACCCCAAAGTCTCACTTCCCTTCTCAGTCAGCACACAGGGCTGACCTGGAAGGCGAGGTTTGACTCGTGTCCTCTGAAGCCTTCAAGTTCAAGCTCTGCCACCCCCAGGGCTGAAGCTCACCTCACCAGCCGAGAGGAGGATTTTAGCTGTTCCTTTATGTTGGCTGCCAAGTCTCAATCCCAGGCCTCCGACATACTACCCCATCCTGGGAGGCTGAGAAAGGAATTGCTTCATTTTTTATTTTTTTTTGCGGTACACGGGCTTCTCACTGTTGTGGCCTCTCCCGTTGCGGAGCACAGGCTCGGGACGCGCAGGCTCAGCGGCCACGGCTCACGGGCCCAGCCGCTCCGCGGCATGTGGGATCTTCCCGGACCGGGGCACGAACCCGTGTCCCCTGCATCGGCAGGCGGACTCTTAACCACTGCGCCACCAGGGAAGCCCAGGAATTGCTTCATTTTGAGGCAGGCAAGTGGAGAGATGGTGGGAAGCATCTGCTTTGGAAATGCATTTCTCACAGCAAATAACATTTGCCTGATTGTGCCTGCAAATATCACCATGGCATTTGCTAAGTTAAACACATGCTTTTGTTTGCCTGACCTTCACCCTGTTCCAGCCCCAAGATGTTCCTGGGTCTGGGAGCTCCACCCTGGGGAGGGACTCTCTCCTCAGCTCTGTCCTCTGAGGGTGAGACGTTTCCTTCTTGACCTGGGAGAATATGTCTCTTGCACACACAGAATCCAAATATTAAGCTAATTCTGATCCGAGTGGTCCATGACATGGTGGCAATGACAGTGAGTGCTTACACTTTCTATTTTTTGCCTCTCATAAGCCTACAACATATGAGATGATAGACCTTTTCTATCTATTTTTCATTGTACTGTACCACTCTTTTGTCTTGATATTTTCATTTATGTGCATTGTCTCCCCCAAAGATGATAAGCTCCTGGTGGAGGGAGACTGTATCTTTTACTGCGCTGAGACATCCATGCCTGTCGATGGGCTATGTTTAGGTGTATGTCTAAAGATAGATCTTATATGTCTGTATAAGATCATATGGGCATAAAGCGGCATATGGAGTGGTACTTATTAGGTTGTTAACATGGATTATTTGGGTGAGGGGTGGCTGATGTGGATGGAAAAAAAGAAGAATGGGAGGGGTGGTTAAACAAAAAAAAGGACAAAAAAAGACTCCACTTAAAAAAAGAAGACATTCCTCGTACATCAGTTCAACTTTGGGAAAAAAAAAACCAACCAGAAAGCAACGATGATGAACCAGCCAACCACATTTATGCACTTATGTAAAAATTTACATATATATATATGTCAAGAAATTAACATAGAGTACAAGTAAGGAAGGCAAGAGAAGTACTGTGCACATCCAGACGTTCAACAAATATCTGGTGAATGAATGAATGCTGGATAGTATGTTGGATGTGATAATTTTAGAGATTTGGACTTTCAAGGAGCAATTTATTTGCTAATATTACTATGACCCTGCAATGCTTGCAATGTGTTGCTATGATCAGAATCACTAACGTTCTCTGGTTCAGGGGGTGGGATAGCCTGCCTGGGAGAGTCCCAGTTTACTCTGTGGTGGCCCTGTTCACTGACCAGCTGGAGGGATTGATACAAGTGGAAATGACAGGCTCCAGCCCTGGGATACTGAAGTAGCATGGGTGGTGAGGGTGGGACTTGGGAATCTGCATTATTATGCTCATTACAGCTTCAGAACTGTTGCTTTAGGCATTGCTAGCTGTCAAAGTATGTACTGTTTTTATAATTAACTATTCTTCAAACAAAGATTTATTATTTCCTACATATTAAAAAAAATGATGCCTCATTGTCTGACCTTCCTTTGCTTTATTGCCAGTATTTAAAAGACCTAATTCATGTGAACTTTCTAATGTGTACATAGAACTTGGAATGAAGCTGTAATTCCCTAAACTGAAAACGCCTTAGTACATTCTCTTGCCCCAGCTTTGTGCAATGCTGACTTGCCCCAGCAAAGGAATCTTAGGTCTTTCATCATCCTAAAACAAGTTTCTGAAAACAAAATGCAATATATCATATATTAAAAATAGATTGGAGGATAACCCTCCGGGCTCTTACCTCTCAGCTTCACCCAGTCATAAATTTTGCTATGCTTTCTTCAAATATATATTTTCATAAATAAAACATTCCAGAAAAAAATTGTGTATACTTTTATGACCCATCCTTCTTTCCCCTTTCTCAAAGGTAACCACGGTACTGAATTTAGTGATTTTATTCCTTTAAATATTTGTATATTACTGTATAATGTATTCATACACAATTTGGTTTGACATATTTTAAACTTTATATAAATGGTATTGTACGGTATGCATTTCTCTGCAAATAGGTTTATTTTGCTCAATGATTTACCATGTTGACATATGTGACTCCAGCTCATTTAACTGTCATGTAGTGTGGCACAGCGTGATAGAGCATTGTGTCATAGCGAATGGTAGTATAGTGTTACTAGTAGAGCATTAATACGATGCTGTTGTATGAATGTAGCTCCAGTTTTATCTTTTTTTTTTCCGACGGACATTTAAGTTTTTTCATTTTTTAAACTATTACGGACAATGTTGAGGTGAACTTTTTTTTGGTGAATTTCTTCTGCTGTGTGAGGATTTTATACATCTAGCCGTGGACTCGTGGGTTAAAGCGTGTGTACATCTGCAGCCTTGACAGATCTTGCAAAGTTATTCTGCAAAGAAATTTCACCAATTTCCATAACAATTCTTGAATATTCCAGCAAGTGTTCCCTTCTGTGGCCTCATATTTAAGAGCAAAAAGCAGAAATATAAGCCAAAGTAAGAAAATTGCTGTAAGAATGCATTTAATTATCGGTGGAACTTACCTCAGACTTCTTTTTCCAACCAGAGTCATTTCTCCCATGTGATCACCTTACTTCAAAATACAATCAGTGCATATTGGTTAAGCTCTGGTTACTAGCACTTGGGAGAAGGGATTCAAAGGCATACATGCAAGGAGACTTATTTTCTGAGAGTTTAAAGACTAACTGGGGAGCTAAGACAAACTGTAGATAAAAGTTAATTATTTAAATAAAAAGTTAACAGTAAGAGAGAAAATATATCACTGGGTCATGCTGATTCATCATTGAATGAATTGTGCCTACATTAATTCTCCAGGAGTTCCCAAGACAGGGAAGTCAGAGCTTATGTGATTCTAGTTTGATTTCCTAGCAACCATCACTAGATGAGAATCAGGTAACTCTGCTATTTTGAAGCAGACTTTGCTCCTTTAGAAAAAATGAGTTAGATAAATACCAGCTTAAGGGAAAATTTCACTACATAAAACTATATTGGAAACATATGACTTCTGAACAAAGATCTAAAGTGGTTTCCTTTCCCAGAACCTAATAAAGGTGGATGTGTAGAAACGCAAGTGGCACCAGATTTTAGGGACTCGAGCATCTGACTTTTCCTAGGAGTTGTGGTTGGACAGTGATGAGTGAACAGACGAAAGACAGATTCAGGGAGAGAGAGAGGGGCAATGGAACACACACTTGAGAGCAATTTCCCAGCCACACCTGGCCCAGGAAGTTTTACAGTTCTTATAGCTCAGAAGTGGAGAGGTGAGTCATCAGGGCATTGACCCTGGAGACTTGCTTCACTTCGCTAGATTCTACTTTGTCCCAGAGATTATCTCCCAGAGACTTGCATCTATATTTCCTGACGTAGGAAAAAGAACATTAGCCTGATAGTTCATTTCCATTTCTCTTACCACTTCTTCCCACCTCACAAGATGACTGTCTGGTTGCAAGAGGGAAAAGCTTTCGGGTGTTCCCAGGGAGAAGGTCCACCAGGGGCTTGTTGATATATTTTGAGCTCACTACGCACTTGTTACCACAGCCCCCAGCAGAACTCACTGGAGAAAATCCAGTCATTGCTGAAGGACAGGGTCTCCAAAGAAAACTCATTCAGCTAGGACCCCATCAAAAGGACATTTCTAGGGCCTTTAAATAGAAATGGAGATGCACAGAATTCTAGAGCTGGAAGAAACCTTTCTAGATCAAAAATATAGAAGAGTTATAGAAGAGCGTTAACCAAAATTTCAGAAAAGAAGACCTGATTGAAATAAAAAGGTGTTTATTTGGGGTTTGTTAGGACTGCAGCCCTGGAGACACAGATTCAAGAAGCACCTGAACTGTGGTCTGCTCAACTACAAAATGGGGGAGGCTTATAAGGGTAAAAACTGCAAGGTTACAGTTAGTTGCATGAGTTGTTTATCAAGAATTATCATTGGAGCTGGCAAGAAAGTAAGGGTGCTTTTTAAGTCAGGATTGGCTGGGGGCCAGAATGGTTGCATCGTTACAAGGGGAGAGCTTGAGACAGTAAGGTTGCAGCTGGAACGTGTTCTGAAGATGGCTGGTGGTGTCCTTGGGTCTGGTACAGTTCAAAGAAAGTTCAGGTTCGTGCAGAGACATGTCTGAGACCAGATCCTCAGTGGCCGCCCAACTTCAATTTTGTATGCCTGAACTGTGATTACTCCATTATAATTCCAATTCGTCATCAGTATAAAGGCATGGGCAATTCTGCTTTGTTGTTTAGAGTTTTACTTGTGCCTGACTTCTGGAGGGGAAAATGCCTCTTTACCTTTCCCGTTTGTACAAAAGCATATAATATCAGGGACTCTCAGAGACATCTATAAGAAAAGGCATAGTTTTAAAAAAAAAACTTGATAAAATTGAGAATAAAATACAAATTAAGAGATTCTGAAAAAATTCTTATTTTTCTTAAAATCTCCTAAGCTTTTAAGATAAATTTAGAGTTAATGATAGATCTCTTTAGTGCACTTTTTCAACACTGTAATTTCTTTTTGTTAATATGTAAATATTCTTTTTCATATTCTTTTCCATTAGGGTTTATCACAGGATATTGAATATAGTTCCCTATGCTATACAGTAGGACCTTGTTGTTTATCCTTTCTCTAGTTTGCATCTGCTAATCCCAAACTCCCAATCCTTCCCTCCCCAACACTCTCTCCCCCTTGGCAACCACAAGTCTGTTCTCTATGTCTGTGAGTCTGTCTCTGTTTCGTAGATATGTTCGTTTGTGTCATATTTTAGATTCCACATATAAGTGATACGGTATTTGTCTTTCTCTTTCTGACTTACTTTGCTTAGTATATCTCTAGGTCCATCCATGTTGCTGCAAGTGGCATTATTTCATTTTTTTATGGCTGAGTAATATTCCATTGTATATATATACCACATGTTCTTTACCCATTCATCAATGGACATTTAGGTTGTTTCCATGTCTTGGCTACTATAAATAGTTCAGCCCTGTAATTTCTATTACATATTAAATGTCATTAAAAGCCTTTAGAAATCAATGCTATGCCAATCTGAGAACTTTACTGACAAATATTTTTTTCAAGGTGGTGCGCTAAGTCATACACTTTAGGTATTCCTTAACATCATTTTTTATATACCAATTTTTATTAAAAGTAAGTTTTAAATGTAATCATGATACCAGATATACAAAAATGTAAGATTCCAGCCCCCACCAATGCTGGTGGGTCTTCTGGCTTCTGTCCCCTGAATCCAGCCTGTTCTGGAGGACACTGTGGTATGCTGGGGCAGGTTCTCTTCCCAGCTTCACATTCAGTGATACACTGGTGCCTTGAAATCAGCTGTGGGGAGAGGGTTTTCATCACTAAAAGTGGCAAACACTGAAGACCAGGGCTTTTATTGTAGAGCCAGTTGTTATTACCAGCACACCCCTGGGCAGATGTTACCTCTGTCATCACAGTGAACCATGAATTCTAAGCCAACGTTCCTTCCACTGCCATGTGTCACCCAGCTTATGTGTGGCTTATGCCACCTGGGGCATAGAATTCATTTTCCTAGTCATCCAAGCAAAGTACAATCAGAAAGGTAGTCTATAACCACTTTTTCAAAACTTAAAAAATTAAAAACAAAAAACCCTCAAAGCCTCATAGAATCCACTCCATAATTAAGTGTTAGCTATGATATTTTGTTTTGTGGGATTACCCACATCGCTAGAAACCTCCATTCCCATAGATAATAGAGACATCTCTGGAAAGCCAGGTCAATCTTCTCGAATATTCCTCATTTACCTTTCACAATGGGCCCAGCCTAATGACCGTTCTGCCTGTTGGGGGGCTCCCTTCTGCAGCCGCTTTAATGCAACACCCCTTCACTGATCCCCAGAGGACCAGAGAGTCCGAAGTGCCTTTGATTCATGCTTTTTATTAGCAGCTTAGCTCTTTTAGTGCTAAGCATACTCCCTCCTACTGGTTAAATCCCTTGGTTTTTTCCTCTTGTTTGCACTAGATCATCGCTAAGTATTCATCACATATGGGCAGCGGGCTAGGTACTGGTCTGACAGGAAAATAGGAGGTGTCTTATTTATTTATTCATTTATTTATTTATCACTAAAGCTCAGAGCCAATCCAGCATGATAGGGATTTAATGAGAGGTTAGAAGGAGCCCAGGAGTCAGGAGATCTCTCCAGGAGGAGAGATCTGTCCCCAGTCCCATTGGAAGGCCAGAATTAGCTGGTACTGAGAGGTCTGTACAATGCCCGGTGTTCTTGGCACATTTCTGATGATGCTGATACAGTCTAAAAAAAAATAGCAATGAAAAAAGTACCATCACTTGGGCTTTGAGAGTAAGTCTCTTTAGGCAGACTAGATATCTAGCCATCCATCCATCCCATGATAATTTATTAAACATTACAAAAACCTAGAATCTAGTCTGTGTGGGCTCTGTGGGAACAACTTGCCTGTGGGTGGACAGGGATTGGGGGATAGGAGTTGCAGAAGAGGGTGGAGACCCACTTACTATCAGCTTGCTTCCTTTTGCATGCTGGCTGTTGTGGGTGATACCAGGGAACAAGAGGTCTTTCCCTGTGAGGATTTTATTACAGCAGAGCAGCCCGTCATCTGAACTGTTGGCCACCATGTCATCTGCAGTGACAGGGGTGAAGACATAGATTTCATACCTCCTGCATACTCTACTCCCTCTAGTCTCTAAGCAAAGTGCCTTAAAAGAGAAAATATATTCAGAAGGTATAAAAGGAACACTGATAGCAACCTGTAAGCCCTTCTAGGCTCTGACCTCATCTCCCAGCTTCATCCTGAGTCAGGCTTCCCTGTTTCTCAGGAGGGAAAAC
The DNA here is from genome assembly GCF_039906515.1 of Pseudorca crassidens. Classification (NCBI taxonomy): domain Eukaryota; kingdom Metazoa; phylum Chordata; class Mammalia; order Artiodactyla; family Delphinidae; genus Pseudorca; species Pseudorca crassidens. Next base: position 36,450,253 of record NC_090296.1, on the reverse strand, counting down.
GGGCCATAGCAGAACCACAGTCCCCTGCACAGCTCCAAGGATGGGGTTGCCCCTCATATCTGCTGACCTACCACATTTTGGGGGCACAGGGCTACCCCAGCCTCTCCATCGTTCTGCTGCCGTGTTAGAAAACTTGTACTACGTTTACCGACTCAGAGAAAAACCCAAGCAGCAATAATAATTTGGTGGAAGATCACGTTACGTAAGTTGAATCTCAAGCTGTGCTGGTCCCATAGATGTAATTAGTTACCAACAGCAGAAGGCTTGTTCTGATGTTGGCATGTACCTTGGCACATTACCCATGAAACAGATGGCTCCTGGTTCCACAAATTAGATTTCCAGATGATTGCATAATAGCATGTCAACCAGCCACTTCTGCCTGGCTCTTCCTGCCTCTCTGGTAAATTGGAGTGAGTCTATGTAAATGCGCTGATCTCCCGCCAATTAACCATTCCTCTGGGTGGGAACACAGTTGAGACCGGGTCTGAGGGAGAGCAAGGAAGTCTGTTCTTTAAAGACATTTAATTAATCTGCAATGTGCATGTCTTCTTGCCCTTTTCCTCTAGTCCCCATTCCAGCTTTCCCAGATGTTCTACGTACTTACTGACCTGAAGGCACCTGGTCTCGCTTCAATCTGCTTTGATGATCAGGTTGGGAGGGATTCTCCTGCTCCGGGTCTACCCTTCTGGTTCAGATTGATGTGATGCAAATAAGAATCTTTTCTCATCACTAAAGAAGTAAATAGGGGGTCTTCTGCAGCAGAATTGTTCATCAGTCCTCTCCTGCCTCTACAACCCCCCCTTTTTTTTTTTTTTTTGCGGTACGCGGGCCTCTCATTGCTGTGGCCTTTCCCGTTGCAGAGCACAGGCTCAGCGGCCACGGATCACGGGCTCAGCCGCTCTGCGGCATGTGGGATCTTCCTGGACCGGGGAACGAGCCCGTGTCCCCTGCATCGGCAGGCGGACTCTCAACCACTGCGCCACCAGGGAAGCCCTGCAACCCCTTCTTAAAGGTATACATGACCCCCACCCAGCCAAGTCCTTCTACTGTGTATCCTCCCTCCTGCCCTGACGGCAGTTGACTAGGAAGCTTGGTCAGTCCAATGTTCACAGCAGCACTATTCACAACAGCCAAGACATGGAAGCAACATAAATGTCCATTGACAGATGAATGGATAAAGAAGATGTGGCACATACATACAATGGAATATTACTCAGCCATAAAAAAGAATGAAATAATGCCATCTGCAGCAACATGGATGGACCTAGAGATACCACACTAAGTGAAGTAAATCAGACAGAAAAAGACAAATATCATATAATATCACTTATATGTGGAATCTAAAAAAAACAACAGAAATAAACTTATTTTAAAAACAGAAATAGACTCACAGACGTAGAAAACAAACGTATGGTTACCAAAGGGGAAAGAAGGGGGGATGGATAAATTAGGATTTTGGGATTAAAGTATACACACTACTATATATAAAACAGATAAACAACAAGGACCCAGTGTATAGCGCAGGGAACTCTACTCAATATCTTGTAATAACTTATAACTGAAAAGAATCTGAAAAAGACTATATATATATAACTGAATCACTTTGTTGTACACCGGAAACATTGTAAATCAACTATACTTCAATAAAAAAAAAGGTTGGTCAGAAGCCAATGAGATTCCCTTTCTTGGAAAATGAAGAGGGAGGGCTCAGGGAGCAGAATGGTGTCAATGGACAGGCACTGATGTGAAGGTCTAGGCACTCCCGCAGATGCCCTCAGAATGGTCCTGGCTCCAGTGTTTAGTTGATCACCTTCTTTTGGATTCCACTTAATCTGAATCTTTTGAGTAAATGTCCCTTTATTTAAATTTGCACGAATTGTTTCTATGCAGCCAAATGATTCTTCTCTGGTCCATTCCCTTACACCATTTCCTTCCCCAAAGGAAAATCACAGAAACCATGTCACTGTCTTGACTATGACTATCCCCCAAACCCTGAAATGTCAGATGACCACCACTCTACCAGGCAGAATGTTTCTGAGCTAGAACCACAATCAAGTTCAACAGGAACGAAGTGGGGCTTCATCTGTAGGGCTTTCACCTGCGCTCTACCCACTAGGGCAGCTCACGTTGCCTGTGTCTTGAAACCTTGAGACCAATGTTCCTTCCTCTGTCTTGGCTTTGCCCACTCAGTGGTGTTTGGATCATCATCCTAATTGGATTGGGTACTAATTGTACCCCTTGATTTTCTTGCTTTTACCAGGAGGTGGTTTAGAGTAGACAGAAGTGATACATTTCATGACAGAGGTGGGTTGGGACATGGACAGTCCTCCGGCAAAGACTGGGCTCAGGCTCAGGGCCCGGCTTTGGTGAAGGAGAGTACTACCTGGACGCAGGCCTAGGGAATGCCCAGTCAGCTGGAAAAGAGGTCTGTCCTTTTGGTTTTGTTTATTTGGTTTGATTTCTTTTGCCTGTTTGTTTTCTCATATTTTTAACAAATCTGTCTGCCAGGGTGTGTGCCAGGAGCCCATTGGACTCAGTCTTCATTAAGGGGATGGTTGGCACTGTGGATCTGATGAAAGTGACCTTCCAAATTCCTGCGTATGACGGGGAGGAAGTACAGAAACATCATTCACATTCTTGTTCCAGGCTCTAGACTTGGCATCTTTGAGATCAAGCCCTGGTCGACTCAACCAATGACCGCTGTCTGTTAACTGTGTAGAGATAGTCCTGATATGGACCACTGGGGAGCTGCTAGCCAGCCTTAAGAGGGACTCGGGGTGAGGCAATATCTCTGTGGTCATACTATATTTGGCCAAAGGGATAGTGACTGTGGGTGATGACCCTGTCTCCCCCTCTAGCATGTTCCTTGTGTGTTTTGGTTTATATGCTGGTGACCAGCTAACAGCAAGTCATATCATCCTCAGGGATGTGCCAGGCCAAGTAAATTGTCCCCTTTGGCCAGAAATGTGTGAATTTGTAGTTTGCATAAGACAGGGCAGTGAGGTCTCTCCATTGGGAAGAGGCCAAGCAAACTGCAAAATGATCATTTCCAGATGTGTTCAATTTTGGTATAGAGCCAATCAGGCTGGTGTCCCCATGACGTAAGGCTAGCTGAGTCTTCAGTGGGAATTGGCTCTTATTCCCCTGGCCTATGTTCATTTATCTTCTTTAACTTCAAGCTGACCTGCTGTTTTCTTCCTTGAAATCTCTAGGAGTTTATAACCAGAAAATTATGAAATTTAAATAAGCAGACACTTGGAAAATGGGGGAAAAATATCAAGACTCAGACCTCAGGCAATGACCAGGTTGTAGGCTGCCACAGGTCAAAAGCAGCCTTCTCTGCACTTTGTGGGACCATCTCTGATTGGGGGCAAATGGCTTACCCTGCTCTGCTTCTCGGGTGAGCAACCACACTTGACCTTTTCTTGCACAGGAGCAATTTTGGGCCTCAAATCCACGACCGGAATGCTAGCAATTTAGAAAAGTTTTTTTCTTCAACTTACTACCTGAATGAGTAACACAATCCTAATGGCATGATTTAAAAAAAAAAAAACAGCCAAGGTAGAAAAAAGGATGAATAAATCACAGGGTCTGCAATAAGTGTAGGGAAAGATGGTTTTATAGGAAAGAGTCCAAACCCTAGCCCCTGTTAATAGTTCTTTTCATGCAGTGCCATGCAATTCAGGACTGACACCATGCCAATATCTCCAAAGCCACATTAGGCCATTTGGTTAGGAAATGTCTATTGGATGTTTGCTTTATGAAAGGCATAGTATTAAGAGCTGAGTGGGGAGGGAAAGAAAGAAATCTGAAGACCTGGTTCTTGAATTCACAGAGTTTGCAACCTCATTTGGTGATAAGCTGCAGATCAAGCAGTTGAAAGGCAGTTCTCTGAAATCATAAACTACAAAGTACCAAAAGCATAAGGGACACCAAGGAGGGGAGGGACTGAGACAGTGAAACTCCATCCATCTTGTCTGGGACATTTCATAAACGCATTGTGTGTTAAGATACACCCAGTTAAGTCCAGGATCTAGCCACATGGATGTAAGTATCACACAAGGGTCTCTGATCTGCTTAGCTGCTCAATTACCAATGGTGGTTTGATAGACGTTCCATCAACATCACTTGGGGACTTTCACCAATGAGACTGTTAACCAAGAGCTCAGTTAGTCACCATCTTCTTTTCTTTTTGAAGCCTGATGTGGTGAGATCCTATTCCTTGCCTTACTGTGATTGGATGGTATTATTACACACCAATAAATTGTCACCCTTTTACCAAGAAGATGTGTGAGGTTAGTGTACTTGTTGGGTATAAGGACAATCATATATCTGGATATATGTATATGTGAAAGGGTAAATGACCCCAGTAGACTGTAAATGTTTTGATTTTCCACACTAGTCCTCATGTTCTGTTCTTTGCTCTTGGCTGGAAATTCAAGGTACCTGGCACCACATGGGACTTGGCCCATCGATTCTGGCCTTGGAAGCCAAGTAGCCAGGCTCCCAGGAGGTTCTGTTTATTTAACCTAAGTGAATAACATGTTTTGCCTCTTGTTTTTTTAAGTACCCTTTCATTAAAACAGTGACTCTCATGCGTTTTCTAAAACTTTATTGCCAACTTTTAAAGATGGCTGAATTTTGGAGCAGTGATTAAGGAAACAATCCTTAATCCATGGGCCACATGGTGGACCTGTGTAACAAACCTTGACATGTTGGTAGGGGATACCCCGTGAAACTTAAAAGGCAAAGCTAAATCAAGAAAAAGGATGTATATATCCCACATTTGCCACGTGGAGTTTGTTATCCAGAGGAGGTAGGCAGAAGATAAAAAGAACTTAAAATTTTAGATTGGTTCTTGGGTTAAAGATTGATAGACGGATACTGAGGAAGATGAAGATTGGACATACAGGACTGTAATGTTTTTAAATAAGAAAGTTGCAGAGATTTCTGTACATTTGTTATCAAGTCAAAGCTTGTACTGCTCGCCACACAACAGGCCAATAAATCAAGAGACAAGTTGTTGGGGAAAGGAATAGCGACTTTATACAGAAAGTCAGCAGAGAAGATGGTGGACTTGTGTCCTAAAGAACCATCTTGCCTGAGTTAGAATTCAGGCTTCTTTTATACTAAAAGGGGAGGGAGTAAGGTCAAACATTTCCTGCCTTTGGTCAGCCTCCGGAGGGGATGTGTTAATTTCTTCCTTCCTGAAGTCTTTCACACTTGGGCCTGGTCAGGATGTTTCCTCTGAGTTAAACAAAGGTATTTTAGCTTAATGCTCATTATCTGATTCCCAGAGATGGGCCATTATGCATAATTTAAGTTTATAGGCAACATGCCTTTAGTGATTAACTTGTAATAGAATACAGTTTCTTCCCTATTACACATTTCCTCCCCCAGAAAAAAATTCCTTTGAATCAAGTTGGGGAAAGAATGATGGACTGATCTAATTCCATGTAGAAGGCCCTTTGTATGGGTTGAGAGCAACTCTTCTCATCAGGGTGCTGTGTAATATGATGGATGATAAGAAACTTCACATCAGGGGAGGGGCTGTCATTGAGCTCACTGCCAACTCCATGGGACCAACAGTGTGCCACGTCGTAAATTGCATTAAGAGAAGCCGGGAGACTAGAGTGAGGGAGAAGACAGTCCCATCGCATCCTCTTCTAAACAGATCACTTCTGGAATGATCTCTTTCTGGAACGCAACTTGGGGTGCCAACGATTACCAACTTGGAGAAATAATGCCTAAACATTTCTGTATATTTTGTCTATGTAGCTCCGTTTATTATCTCACTGTGCCACAAAATAAGTCTCTGATTTAACATTATCCTCATACTGCAGATGGGAAAACTGAGCCCCAGAGGGTGTAATAGGCTAGCCAGGAGCCGGGGGTTCCAGAACTTAAATACAAGCTCTTTGGCTGTAGGACTGGTGTTTTTCCTGCCATACCATGAACTGAACTGCAAGAAGCCCAGAGGCACGGGCCAGGACTGAGGATTCTGGAAGCCACATTCCAGAAGGTGCTTTTGAAGAAACTGGAAATGCCTGGCCTCAAAGAGAGATGCTTTTAGAGGACGTGTGAGAGCTGTTGCCAACTACGCAAAACCTGTCACATGAAGCAAGGAGGAGACTTGATGGCTCCAGAGTGCAGTAGTAGGAATAATTGATTGAAATCATGCATGAAGCCAGAGGGTGGTGGCAAAGCTGTCTGAAAGAGTGACAAGTGCAGAATTGTATCCAGATGGGGCAACAAAACAGTGACCCCAGAGCAGCAGAACCAGCCTGCTAGACTAAGAAGGAGGGAGGGAGGGTCATGGGCATAAATGTCTGCAGATGAATTTTTACCTGCTTTTGTGGGCAGGCAGTCTAAAGCACCATCCTGCTCAGTTTCGATTCCACTCCCAGCAATTTCTTTGATGCGGGGTGTCATCCTAAAAGAAAGCCCTGGCTAGTCAGCTTGGAAAGGTCATAGTTCAGGGCTGGCTGCAGATCCCTCGCGCTCCGCCCCCCCCCCCCCAAGTTGGATTGGGCAAAACCCCTCCCAGCACCGGCTGTTCTCCACAGGCCCACAAGTGGTCCCACCTGTCAGCTATGTGGGGTTTTCCTGTTCTAGGCCCGCAGGTGCCTCGTGGCTTCCTCTGCTTTCCCACAGGTGCTGAGAGCACCCGGGATTTGCTATTGTTGGGGTTTATCCCAACTTGCTTGCATTTGGGGTTTATGGGGATAGCTCATCAGCTAGTTTTGTCATAAATGTTGTTCATGGCCAGGTTTGTTGGTTTTGCTACTTAGTGGCTCTGTTTGTTTTCCTGTGGGGATTCAAGAAGGTCCCAAACCTGTGCTGCCGCATCACCACCATCTTGCCAGAATTCTCCGACCTGCTACTGTTAACTTCAGGCTCCTCTTTCTCTCTGCTAATTAAATCATCTCCAACTGTCTCTTAGAAACAAACTATCATCAATGTATAATAAATCACAACACTTCTGTGAAGGGGTTTAGAGTTACAAAATAAGTTAGTTAAGTCTTGCTAGAATACAACTTAAACTCAGGAAGATTTAAAAACAGATAGAGAGGATTTTTTCACAATGAGTTGTGGTCCTGGGCTGGGTAAGAGATGCCATATATCCACATTTTGCATTCTCTGCCCCAGAAGAGAACAATTCTCACGGTTGGATGTCTGACTCAGGAATCTGGCGTTTCTGCCTGACTAAAGTCACATCACTGACTGATGCCAGGTCTTTTGCTCAATTAAAGGTTTGTTTTCCTTTAGCGGTTGGCAAAGGCAACACTGATGCTGGGATATTAGCATCTGCTCCTCTGGATTTCGAATGTTCTGGGAGCTTTTGTGGGCACACCAACTACAGCAGCAGCACAGGGCTCTGAAACACCTTCCTTGTCCTGGGCCCAAGGACACCCGCCGGTGTGTGAATGTGGGAGGGGACAGCTCAGTTAGGCCCTTTCTAGGGAGATGAAAAGGAAAAAGGACCTTCCCCCGGTCTCTGTCTCACTCCAGCCCCACACCCCCAAGCTAAGGAAAACAGCGATATTTTGTGATAACAGTTAGGTTGTTTTTGTCTAGTTGTTCATTTGTTTGTTTATTCATTCATTAAGTATTTTGGAGAACTGGCTTGTGGGGCAAATGAAGAAGTACAGAGACTCTAGAAAGAGGAGACCGTCTCATAAGCCATGTATGCAAGCTGTCTCTGCTTTATTGCAGGAGCTCGCGAGCAGGATGTGGAAACTCTGACCAGCTGCTGCAGGCACAGCCTCACGTTGGGCCCTTCCTCTTAGGTTTTCTAAGGGGAGAGAAGGCCGCAGTCAAAGGACTTTCAGTTCTCACGTACCATCTTCCATCTGGGGATGGCCCCCAAGCCCTCAACCCGCTCTGGCCTTGAGCTTGTACCTCCACTGACACCAAGACTTCATGGGAATGAAGAGTAGCTGCTCTTCCCCGCAGGCTGAAGCCTCCACAAGGCGCCCTCTGCCGGATGGAACGATGCCCGGGACTGCTCCCTGCCGAGGTTCCTCTGTGTTCCTCTTCTGATCGGGACCACGTCTCCACCCACCATTACCCAGTGAATTTGTTTCCTAGGGCTGCTGGAACAAATCACCACCGACTTAAGATAAAATGAATTGATTATCTTACAATTCTGGGGGGCAGAAGTCTCACTGGTCTAAAAATCATGGTGTCTGCAGGGCCGGGTTCCTGCTGGAGTCCCAGGGGAGAATCTGTTTCCGTGCTTTTTCCGGCTGCCAGAGGCCCCCTGACCCTTCACGGCTCTTGACCCTCTTCCTCCATCCACGAAGCCGGCATCCGAGAGTTTTTTCTCCTCTCTGACCTCTGCTTTTGTCATCACATCTCCTTCTCTGACTCTGACCCTCCTGCCTCTCTCTTATAAGGACCCCTGTACCTGGATTCATCTGGGTAATCTGTGGTAATCCCCCCCTCCAGGTTCTTAACAGAATCATTACTGTGAAATCCCTTTTATTATGTAAAGTAACATTCACAGGTTCTGGGGATCAGGATGATGACCTTTTAGGGGAACCAGAATTCTATCTGCCATACCCAGCTCCTTTAAAAAAAATTTGTTTGTTTTCATTCTTTTTACTTATTTTTTTTATTGTGTAAAATACATATACATAAAATTGACTGTCTTAACCATTTTCAAGTATACAGTTCAGTGGTATTAAATACATTCATATTGGGGCTTCCCTGGTGGCGCAGTGGTTGAGAGTCCGCCTGCCGATGCAGGGGACACGGGTTCGTGCTCCGGTCCGGGAGGATCCCACATGCCGGGGAGCGGCTGGGCCCATAAGCCATGGCTGCTGAGCCTGCTCGTCCGGAGCCTGTGCTCCGCAACGGGAGAGGCCACAACAGTGAGAGGCCCGCGTACTGCAAAAACAAACAAACAAACAAACAAAAACCAACCATCACCACCATCCATCTTAACTCTTCATCTTGTAAAACTGAAAGTCTGTATCCAGCATCTTTTATCCTGACCAAGACAGGATTACTCCTCAGCATAGCGCTGCTATGGCATTTGTAAAAATGATAATCATGAGAGCTAACATTTCATGAGGGCTTGCTCAAAAAGATGGATAGAAAATGGTTAGATGGTTGAGGAAACTGAGGCATGAAAGGTTAAAATGTATCCAAACCAGGAAGCGAGGGAGGCAAGCAGCCTGACTCCAGCTGCAGACTCCTTCCCTGGAAAAGAAGGTTTACTAGGACCCCAGGAGGGCAGACGGGTAAAGAGCTTAAGGCAGAAGATAAAGCTTCTCAGATGCCTCTGTGGCCAGTGGCAATTAAACAGCATCACTCTACGAGGTTCTTAATCAGACACTTCTATCTAAAAAAATAATGCTGCTGAAGTAAGCAGGGCTTCTCTACAAGTTACAGAATAACTGTCAAGCATGTTAGCGGAAATTCCCCTGCCCCCACCCCCATGTGGTTTGCTGCTGCAAAAACGCTTTGGAGTGCTTTTCTCGCCAAGGTCTCTAGACAGGTCTCTCTTCTCGTTGTTTGCTATTAGCAGTGATGCTCCTGTGGGTCTTCAGGAGTCCAATTTTCTTTTTGGAGGAGAACTAGCAAATCTTCACAAGAACTCTGCAACTCTATAACCCAGCTGACTGCTGTGTGAAAGGTCAGCCTGGAGATCAGAGTTTAGGGGAAGGAAAAGGGCTCACAGCCACTCACCCTGAAGAACACGAGCCCGTGGAGAATCCAGGAAACGAAAATAAAATGCCCAGTTTGGATACAGGGCCAACGAGACAAATCTTGTCCATAGTTCAGTATTAGATGATGCCCTTAATCCCCAGCTCTTGGGACCTGGTATCTCCGTTGAACGTTGATCAGCCTTAGCGTTCTCTGCACCAGCATTCAGGGCTGTTTGCAGGCACAGTAAAAATTTGTCCTGTCAAATGGCATTTGGCTGCTCACATGTCTCTTTTACGAGATAAATGTCAGGGGTTCCTCTCTCTCTCGGTCTCTTTGGCATGGGCGACAAGGAGATATGTATGCATCAATATCCCTCCTACTTTCCTAACAACTGTGAGGCTGCAGATAAAGACGAATATCTTCAGAGTTTCATATCCTGATTGGGTTTGTATCAAGTCAAAGTGAAGCCCCGCCTCAGTAATACACGTGCCATCGACAGCACAGCCTGTACCAGACCAGAAGCAATTTCTGTCCTGACATGGCTCTGTTATTGAAAAGGAAAGGAAAGGAGAGGAAGGAATACAAAGATTGGATCTCTCAAAGACAGAACTATGAAGTTAATCGTACTGAGCCATCTGTTTGGAGAAGAGAGGAAATCCACAATGACTTTAGCCAGGAGGAGACACTGGAAATCCACAGGAAGGATCAACCACAGGGAGGAAAAAGAAATAAAAGAAGAAAAAGAAGAGAACACTTCTGCCTTATAGATATTATGTCAAGATTACAGGGATAAAGGATAATAATCGATTAGCAGGGAGCAAGTATCGGGGTCATGGAAGACCATTCCCTTTGCCATTGCTGCCAATTCAAAGAACATAATTGAAAATGATGGCTTCACATTTTCATAACTGCATATTCATAAATGGAAAATAATTTATGGGAAAGAGGCAAGGGGTCTTTTTGTGTGTGGGTTTATAGATAACCAGGGGCAATGATTCTGACTGGCATTTGGGAATCTTCTCAGGCTGAGGAAGGGGTGTGGTGAGAAGCAGCAAGAGATTTTCCTGATTTTGGAGCGGGAAGGTGTGTGCTTGCAATAGGTAAGATCAGCAGTACTTGTCGATAGATTAGATACAAAGGGCAGAAAAGAAAGAGGAGTTGTGGATGACTCCCGATTAATTTTGGCGGGTGCAGCTGGTTAGATGATGCTACCACTTCTGAGCTTGAGACTACCAGATCAGGACCAATCTAGACGCTAGGCTGAGAAGTCAGTTGCCTTGAGATATCTGAGGGAGTCTTCGAAGTATGAAATGCTACTCAGAGCTTAAATGAGATGAGAATTGAAAACCACCCACTGAATTTAACAATTGAAGGTCATTGGCAGCCTTTGTGTGAGCTGTCTGGCGGGGGAGTAGAGAGCCAGATAGTGGTGGTGAGCAGTGAGTGAGAGGCGAACAGATGCAACCAATGAGAGTAGACAGCTCTTCTGAGAAGCTTGGTTGGGGGACAGAGGTGGGGTGTTAGCTGGAGGAGGAAGGTGGGGTTGAGTGAGAGTTTGCTTTTTTATTTTTTAAACATTTTTATGGGTGAGTATAGTTGATTTATAATGTTATGTTAGTTTCAGGTGTACAGCAAAGTGAATCAGTAATACATACAAGTATATCCACTCTTTTTTAGATTCTTTTCCCATATAGGCCATTACAGAGTGTTGAGTAGAGTTCCCTATGAGAGTTTTCTTTTTACTGGGAGAGCACTTATGGGGGAAAAACCAATTGAAATATAGAGACTCCATGTACAAAAGAGAGAAGGGTCACTGAGAGTAAAGATTTCTGCGAAGGAGGGAGATGATCGCATCTGAAGAATAGTGGAAGATCTTGACTTAAATTGGAGGAGGAACTCCTTTGTTAAAGCAGAGGGAAAGGCAAAGAAGATGCATGCAGATGTGTGTGGGTTGTAACTTTAAATGTGTGATGCTGAAGGAACTTTCCAAACGATGTTATCTACATGAAGTAGGAGATTTCATAAGAAAGTAACCTGCTGAGAGTGAACCATGAGTGTGAGTGTGTATGTGTGTGTGAGCTCATATGCTCATCAGCATTTCGAGGAAAGCCTGGAAGATTTGAAATAACCTAGTATTAAATAAAAAGTTCTTAATTGACAGGAGTTTTGTCTTCTGCACCAGAAGGAACCTAGTCCTGGTCCATTGCCAGGCTTGTGGATGGGACGTCGGTACCCACTGAAGAGAATCAAGGAGGCTGGGTCTTCTTTTTTTTTTTTTTTTGCTGTACGCGGGCCTCTCACTGTTGTGGCCTCTCCTGTTGTGGAGCACAGGCTCCGGACGCGCAGGCTCAGCGGCCATGGCTCACGGGCCCAGCCGCTCCGCGGCATGTGTGATCTTCCCGGACCAGGGCACGAACCCGCGTCCCCTGCATCGGCAGGCGGTCTCTCAACCACTGCGCCACCAGGGAAGCCCCAGAGGCTGGGTCTTCTTGAGTGTGCTTTTCACCTTTCCCTTTGTATCACACTTGGTCCTCAGTGATGATAGATGAGGAGAGAAAAGCTAAGGGTGTACTTCAAACATGGCTGTGACGTTTACAGGATTGCAGATGAAAATAGCAAGTCTGGATGTGGTTTCAGTTTGGGGAAGAGAAATTGATCACTCAGGAATCCTTGGCTTGGAGCACTGTGCTTTTCTGAAAGCTGATCTGTGAAGACTTCCCTTGCTAAGATGTCAGGCGAGTGATGGAAATGTTTCAGGACCACAAGTTGAAAGGTTAGGGTTTGGATGAGGAAAGTCCACACTTTAGTACCATGTATGGTTGTCAGAAGAACTTAACTCCCCATCCTCATGCTTCCTTAAGGAAACAGCCCTGAGTAACACTTCCTGCCTCTGCTGAACCTCAGGTAGAATGTTATGAAGCCCATTTGGCTGCAGGTGTAATGGCTGCACAGCTAATGTTTTGATCTCCATTTTCCTGACATCTATTTCTAGATCTCAGTTGGCTCAGATCATGGAGGGGAGAGCGGGTGATTTATTGCCCTCCCTCAGACTAAGCCAGCTGCCCCGTTAGTGCCTGGGGTTTTCATACATTATCTCATTTCATATCAAAACACTCTGGGAGTCCAGTGTGTTTAATCTCCATTTACTTACCTCATTTAATCCCTACAACAACCTTATGGGATATTTATAATTACCCTTAATTTAGAGATGAAGAAACAGGTTTAGAGATCTTAAGTAAATTAAGTCACTCTGCTGGGCAAGAACAGAGCTGGGTGTGAACCCCGTTCTACTGACAGCAAACAAAGCCCAGGCACCTCCTCCAGGCCACGCTGCAGCTGCGGTGTGGTTGTGATAGGTCGTCCTGCTCTGTACCTGTGGGATGGCAGCTCTCTATCTCCCCAGCTCTCCCTGCACAGCCTCAAACTCTTTTCAGACGCAATTACTAAGTATAACAAGGCCAGCTCGATGATGCCGCTGGTCAGGATCCCACTCCCTCAGCAGTGAGTGAAGGGTCCTTTCCCACCTTAGGAGGTCAGCACTAACCCAGAGCTGCCCTGGATGCAGACACAGCAACTAAGACCAAAGGGACGGACAAAAGCAACCGAAGTGAGTTAAGCTTTATTTCAGGACTTGGCCACACTAGAGACAGGATCATTTTTTCACCAACACAAGCCCCTTACAGTTTCACTCCATTTGCTGACAAATAACTTCTTCAGGAACAGAGACTGGGACCCAGACTGGAGTTTTGGGCTTGGTGTAAGTCCAGCCCCCATGTCCTGTGATCTCCGCTCCTGCCTCGTTTCAGTTACTGCTGAGCCTGGGGAAGGATTCCCGCTCAGCACAGGCAGGAGTTAAGGCTCATTTTGGAGCTTGCTTGGCTCAGGGCCTCTGGGATTGAGACCCATTGAGGCTGGACTCCTCCTGTTTCCTTCTGTAATCTTCCTTGTAACTTTCCAATTTGAATTTTTTAAATTGTCACTAGATTGTACAGCTTTGCTTCAAAAGACTCGTTCCATTGTGGAATAAAAGAGTTTTCTTAATATGTAAATGCTTATGCAAATTGTATCTTCCCACCACAAATTCCTCCTTCCCAATGCTGTCACCACTGACTGCTGCGGTTCAGAGGATGCCTGATCCACTGAGGAGGAGAAATCGGGAAGATGTTGCCATGACTACCGCTTATTGTGCACTTACTCTGTGCCAGGAACTGTGTCAAGACCACTGTATGCATTATCTCATTTTCCTTCACAACAACTCTTAGGGTTAGATATTATTAATATTCTTTTTTTTTTTTTTTTTTTTTTTTTTTTGCGGTACGCGGGCCTCTCACTGCTGTGGCCTCTCCCGTTGCGGAGCACAGGCTCCGGACGCGCAGGCTCAGTGGCCATGGCTCACGGGTCCAGCTGCTCCGCGGCATGTGGGATCTTCCCAGACCGGGGCACGAACCCGCGTCCCCTGCATCGGCAGGCGGACTCTCAACCACCGCGCCACCAGGGAAGCCCAATATTCTTATTTTAACAGAGACATTGAGTAACTTGCTTAAGACTACACAGCTTCCGGCAGGGCCAGGGTTATCCCTTGTTTGCAGAACTGAAATCCAATGCCCAGCAGCACTGTGCTTTCCAGTAAGATGTCTCCTTAGCCAAGTTCAAGGATATGGGGCTCGGGGGTAGATGAACCAAAAAGGGAAGCTTTGAATCACCTTGACCGGATTCCTTCAGGAGAGTAGGCAGAAGACCCAGCACCATAGCCTGGGACTTACAAAAGGCATGGACTTTGAAATCAGAGACCCAGGTTCAATATTGCCCTTGGTGCTTAGAACTGTGCAACTGCAGGCAAGTTATTCACCCTCAGTTAGCCCGTTCCTTACCTATCAAGTGGAAATATTAATAATAATAATAACCATGATTATTATTTCCAACAACTCTCCTTTCCTAGTTCGTTTCTCATGTTGTATTCCTTATTTCTAGGATAGGTATGAGTATATGACACATGAGAAGTGCCACCAAAATGGTAGATATTATTGCAATTCACTCATTTATTCATTCAACAAATATTTATTGAGTGACTACACAATCATTTCATTGATTTTTACCCCATAAACACAGTGCTTAGGGCTTAAGAGCTTTTCAAATGTCTACAAGAATACTTAACACCTACAATAATAAAATTATTAGCTCCAAGATAGGAAGTAACTTCCTGTAGATTCAAAATTAATAAATGCCTAATTAAGTGTCTACTAAACTAATATTATATCAGTCAACTGTTAACAATTCAGCTCTTTTATAGTTATGTATAAATAATAAATTTAATAGAGTTTACGCCACAAGAACAATGGGAAGAATTTAACATGTTAAAGGATAATTTTTTTAAAGATAAAATCGTGACTGTCATATAAATATACAAAGTGAATATGCATCAAGTATTTTATTTAACTTATTAATTAATGAGGAAATCAGTGAGATGCTATAACTGGTTCAAAGGAGAATTCAAAGAGCAGAGACATAAGTGGGTCATGAAATGAATTTACAAATAAATGCAAAACTGGCTTTTTCCATAATGGAGGAAAGGAAGGGATCAGTTGTTCCTCCCACAGACAGAATTAATTTGCATGTTTACAGACAATAATTATTTGCATTGCTATCATTTTTTAAAATAACTTACAAAATTGTAAAATAGCTCAAAGACAATGAAAGTTTTAAATCCCATAGAATCAGATAAGCCAAAATCATGTGCTCTAGATAACATATAAATTGCCTACGAGTACATGCAATCATTTTGGGGGTACTTTTTGGTACATTTCAGAGTCTTTCACAATTTTTTCTGACAGTCTCTCTCCCTTCTCTTGTGATTGTAGAATTTTAAAGAAAGATTATTCTTTTTTTTTTTTAAATGCTTGGCTTTTTAAAAAAAAATTATTTGTTTATTTATTTATTTATTTTTGGCTGTGTTGGGTCTTCATTTCTGTGCGAAGGCTTTCTCTAGTTGCGGCAAGCAGGGGCCACTCTTCATCGCGGTGCGCGGGCCTCTCACTATCGCGGCCTCTCTTGTTGCGGAGCACAGGCTCCAGACGCGCAGGCTCAGTAGTTGTCGCTCACGGGCCCAGTTGCTCCGCGGCATGTGGGATCTTCCCAGACCAGGGCTCGAACCCGTGTCCCCTGCATTAGCAGGCAGATTCTCAACCACTGTGCCACCAGGGAAGCCTGAAAGATTATTCTTGATCACAAAATAAAGCTGACCTTAATTAGGTTTGACCTGATTGTTTACATAAATGCAGCAAGCGTGGTCACTTAACATATGGGCTTCCTTAAGTCTGCTTTGCAAATCTTGAGCCATACAGTCTTGAACAAATGCCACAAAATTAACTACTCTCTGGGAGTTTTCATGAGGAATCTCAGACAGATTTAAAAGCGTCTATTATTTACTATCTTGAGACTAGGAAACCAATCCTAAGAAACACTCTCTACCAGAGTTTACCCACAGGTCCTAAGAATTTAAGTGAATTCCTCTCTTCTTAAGACCCCCAAATATTCTACAGTTCTTGATCTGCTAGGAGGTAACCTTACTAATCACCTGAAAGCCTGGGACCCTGTCAGCCAGGAACCGAACCAGCTTTCCTGGGAGGGTTTTGTGTTAGTTCTATGAATACAGCCAACATTTGTTTCCTAAAAAAAAAGTGGCTGTCATGTCTGATTAAATGAACACCATTCTCCAATACAGCACTTCAGATAAGGCCTTTATTGCACAATCAATTTGTCCAATTATATTCTGGTAAAAAAGGAGGACCTATTCTTATGGAAACTGTGAAATAACTATATTGCTATGAAAAGTGAGGAGACTAAGAGTTTCTGAGTTCTGCAGACCCAGTGAGAATCACATATCATTTAAAATTATGTTTCATTTCGGTTTACAAAGGCAGAGTTTACTAAATTGTTGTGGGTTACAGAAGTGTAAGAAGAAAGAGAAATGGCTTTCTTATAGATCCAGAAAATGGAACAATTAAAAAAAATCAACAATATTCCAGATAGCCAATAAATTTTTCCTTATCAGTTTATTCAGTACTATAATTAAGTCTTGTTCTGCTGGATCTTGGGTTAGCAGTTGCATGAAGCTGTCCGCTTCTCAACTGGAAAAGAGTTGTGGAAATCTTAGCCCACTAGAACCATCTGAGAGCTGTCTAAGGGATGTCACCTCAGAAGACTGCACCCGAGAGTCTACTCTTTGAAATGTCAGTAGTTTGAAGCACCTGGTAAAGTCCTTTTCCATGAGATTCTGAGATTGTCCTTCTTTACTGGATATGTGAATTTTGGCCTGCCTCCTATAGCATCACTTCAGGGAAGCATCAGAGTAAAATGAAAACCATCTGTAGATAACGAAGACTGAGAATGGCTGTCTTTAATTTTTTACTGATAATTTTGAAACTTCAAATGTCTGAAGACAGGCAAAACAAAGATAATTAAGTAACTTTAGAAATTTAGACAAAGCATCGCTAAGGATATTGATTAAACTTATCTCCAAAGAAGTCAGTAAATGCTACTTTTGGTTTATAGAAATGTATGAATATGATTTCTATAAAGAAAAAAATCTTGAGATATAACATATAATGAACACTTCTGAGACATATACACAGTATACCAAGCCTATCAAGTGAAGAGAGTAAATAAGTCTGGATTTTAAAAAAAATTTTTACAAAATATATAAATGGGTATTTATATTCCCATTTATACACCCATATTCTGTGGGTAAGTCTGATGTATATTTTTGACTGAGAACCATTGTCCTAGAAGCCTCTAGATTCAAATTAAAGAAGTAAGGTTTTGGCGAAGTATTTCAAATAATAACTGAATTTATGACTGATAATACCGTACTGCTGTGGCTTAATATGATCAGGTAAAGCATCTCCGGGACAGTAATAAAATATAGGAAAACTTGAAAGGAACCATTTCTTAAGAGTTTTAATCAGTGTTTCCCCTAAGGTGAAAGCATATTATAGAAAGCACGAATACTGACAAATTTCCAGGGACTTCCCATAAAGTATATACTTTCTCAAGTGTATTATATTAATACCATTTCACTTAACACAAATTTAACCTGGGGCAGGCTGTATCTCTGCTGACAGTGCTTCCCATGAAACTCTTACAATAGTCACACATCAAACAAACCTAATTATTTCTAGTACTTCTCTTTTTATAAAGTAAAAGAAAAAATAACTTTGTGAGTTTTTCCAGGGTCTCTCTGGGAAACTTAAAGACGGTTTTAGGTATAAAAAAATATCCTGAGAGTTTTAGGTTTTTTCCTATTCTGGGAGGGAACAATTAACATAAGTTTTCAAAGGAGTTCAGACAGCCTATCGTTAAGATAGGCTCATGGATGCCTGAGAAACAGTATTTGATTACCTGGTTAATCAAAATAATAAAATATAATAAATAAATTTTATTTATTTATAATAATAAAATATTAAAATATAATAATAAAATATTTAAAAATACACATCGACCGCAAGGCAACTGGAAAGAACGTTATTTCTTTTATAAATGAGGAACCTTTGTTCTTTTTTTTCTTTAAATAATCAAGGACATAATAAAGTCCAAATAAAACACAGAAAATTATTCTGGTAAGACATAGAATTTTTTCTCTCTAAGCAATTTACACAAAAAGTAAAGAATCATCATTTATATTGTAAACAAAGACACTCAGCAGTAAACCAGGGAAGCAAACCCATCAAAACAGACTGAACTTTGCTGAGATTTTAACACATTTCGTAACTTCTTTCTCAGACCCAGTTTTTATCAACAAAGGCAAATAGCATTCATATTCTGAGTTTTTTCTTTTATCATCCTCTTTCATATTCTGAAACAAACTAACACTTTGCATTACAACAGACCTCAGAGGGTCCACAAGATTAAAACAAATTTTCTTATAATTCTGAGATGCTGTTTATGTAAACATGCAATTTGTTTATTACTGCTATCCTCAAATTTAATAATAGATCAGTATTTTTAAAATTCTCAGTTTTAATTTCTAATATGATATTGATAGTTATAAGCTACATGCACAGAAGCCCTTTGAGGTCCTGAACAAGTCCCAAGTGTAAAATGATCTGGAGACCAACAAAATTGAGGACTACTGCTTTAGGATAAAACCACTCTTTTTCTTTGAAAAAATCAAAACATACATGTAATTGGGTTTCTCTGTTATTATTGCTCCTAAGGGTAATTGCAACCACTTATATTAACTATAACCTTTAATCAAAACAACTAACTTCTCATTCATAGAGAAAAGTAGGTGAGGGGGTGGGTAATTGAGAACTTTACCATTCACCAGCATCACAGCAGACTAGAAAAGCTCATGAATACACTTTTCTATAACCATGCATAGAAGCCTTCTCTCTTATATGTTCTTGAAGTAGCAAAAATGAACATATTCATTAACATGATTCATAGACATATCCCCTCCAGAGCATATTAATTGTGTTTCAATATTCTATCTTAGAAATTATCTAGATATTCAATGAATATCTATTAATTAACTCAATCTAATGCCAGTTCAAAGTTTGGGCCTCTCACTGCTGTGGCCCCTCCCGCTGCAGAGCACAGGCTCCGGACGCGCAGGCCCAGCGGCCATGGCTCACGGGCCCAGCCGCTCCGCGGCACGTGGGATCTTCCCAGACCGGGGCACGAACCCGTGTCCCCTGCATCGGCAGGCGTACTCCCAACCACTGCGCCACCAGGGAAGCCCCAGTTCAAAGTTTTAAGCCACCTAGGAATCCTGGAAATTATCTTTAAGCTGGCATGCTACAAACATAATTATTCTTGAACTGAAGTTATGACAATCTTGAACACCAATTTACATTATGTAAGAGTAATGTTAATTTATTTGATCGGTAACTTGTATAACTATAGGAAAAAGTAAACCTAAGTAAAATAAAATGTATGTTTCTATTATACTCGACTCTGCTATATCAGAGAAGACATAACTGTTCTGTTAGACCAAACATATCAAAACAGTCATATTTGCCAAAGATTTATCTTAATTATGTAACTTGGATTCTTAAAATGTTTCTGAGTTTCTGAAGGATTATTTTTAGTGTAGCACATTTAAAGTGTTAGAAATTAAATCTCATTTTATTAAAGTTTTAGGAATATTTGATTTATATAGGCACTTATTTATCTCTTGAAGTCAATTAGAATAGAGCTTCTTTAAGATACTTGATAATCTAATTTATTAGTACCCTCTCAAGGTAGGAAAACATTTCACACTTTATACTATAAGAAGTAAAGGCCTGAGTTACAGACACAGAGATATACAGACACAAAGAGAGCTTAAAGCTTCAATTCTACAATTTTAGCTACAGGTTAAGAGATATGAGAGGCAAAAAACATAAAAATTCACTACTGATCCAGATATCAAAGAGCTGCTCTCCTTCCTGGTGGGCACAAAATTCTTTGAGCTCAAAATAGACAAATAGAAAAACAAATAAGACTAACCAACCAGATTCTCTGTCACCCTTTTTTCTTAATAGAAAATAGATTTCTATAATTCATTAATTCATTTACAGAGATCATTAAATGATCAGACTACAAAACCAAATTCCCAATCATTGCCACCACCACTGGGGAATAACTTCGCAGCTATAAATTAAAAAAAAAACAAATGAAGCAAAGCAAAACAAAATACAAAATTAAAAAAAAACAAATGAAGCAAAGTAAAACAAAATACAAAATAGAGAGAAAAAAAAACAACAGAGAAACTGAGAGTCAATAAGTTTCTATTATACATCAGGTTCATCACTTTGTCAGGAATTGACATACCAGGGTTTCAGCTGCCCATGGGATATATGTCTCTGGCAGTACAATTTTTCTTGCTCTGTCAGGTGAAGCCACTGGGCACATTGGTGGAAGATCTCTAAAGCTGATAAAGAATAATTTTTTTTTAAAAGGTAAAAGCATGACTCTCATACAAATATAAAATGAACACATGTCAATAATATTATTTAACTCATTAATTAATAAGATCCAGTAAGATATTATATCTGATTCAAAAGAGATTACAAAGAGACTCATCTAGACATTTACTTGAATTTACAAATAAACGCAAAACTGGCTTTTTCCATAGTGAGAGGGGGAAGGAAAATCAATTGTCCCTCTACTCGACAAAATATATTTTCATGTTTATAGACAAGAATGATTTGCATTGCTATCAGTTGTCTGTAATTTACAGAGTTGTAAAATAGTTCAAAGACGATGAGAGGTGCAAACCCTATAAATCAGATAATGTGGAAGGATGTGCATTAGATAGCATACAGATTTCCATTGAAGATATACCATAATCTCTTTTTTTTATGGTCCACTTCCAAGTCTTTTACAAAGTTCAAAAGTGTAAAAATTGTAAAGATCACACAAATCTTCAAAAAACCCCACCAGTTACATTAAATGTGGTTAATATGTACACGTTAACACATTTGATTTGATGTGGAGTGGAATGGGATCTCCAAAAGTCAAAGTGCTTAGGATCTATGAAGGTCTCCTTGGTGTTGATTGGGTGCTAGCACTGTGTAAGTGTGGAGGGTTCATTGAGAAGAAGGGAGATATAGACCAAGCCGTCAAGGAACTTGCATTCCATCACATGTACAAAAACCAAGTAAATAAACATTAGTTAACTTTAGATATTGACATGCAATCAAGGAAATAAATTGAGTTCAGTAAGAGAGGATGGCGCAGAGAGAATGTGAGTAATTAATTCTGGAAGTATAGCAGACATTATTGGTTGCTGACTTAATTGCCACATCTCCATCTCTTTCTTGGGATCAGCATCTCAGTTTTTTTTTGTTTTTTTTTTTTTTTTGCGGTACGCGGGCCTCTCGCTGTTGTGGCCTCTCCCGTTGCGGAGCACAGGCTCCGGACGCGCAGGCTCAGCGGCCATGGCTCACGGGCCCAGCCGCTCCGCGGCATAGTGGGATCTTCCCGGACCGGGGCACGAACCCGCGTCCCCTGCATCGGCAGGCGGATTCTCAACCACTGCGCCACCAGGGAAGCCCAGCTCCTCAGTTTTTAATCAGGTATAGAGTCTTAAGGTGCATAGGGAAGGTGGGCCCCGTCCTCAATCCCAGGCAATGGTCAAAGCCAGTCATGATAATTCTATTCCCCGTGACTTTCTCTCCATTACCATGGAAATGAACCTACTTTAGGCACTATTATCTTTCTTCTGGGTTGTTGCCTACCTCAAGTGTTGCCATTCTCCAAATCATTTTCTTTTTATTAAACTATTTCAAATTGTGAACACACTCACAATAAAAAATACACAAAACAAGAAAAGTTAAGAATATGGACTTCCCTGGTGGCGCAGTGGTTAAGACTCTGCGCTCCCAATGCATGGGGCCCGGGTTCAATCCCTGGTCAGGAAACTAGATCCCACATGCATGCCGCAACTAAGAGTTCATATGCCGCAGCCCGGTGCAACCAAATAAATAAAATAAATATTAAAAAAAAAAAAAAGACCTCTGGTCTTAAAAAAAAAAGTTAAGAATAGCTTGTGGTAAAATGAACATCCGTATAATTATCACCCAGGCAATAAAATAAAATATTATTAGGAGCCCCAAATCCTTCCATATGTCTTTGCCTGACTGCATCCCTCCCTTATTGCCAGACGCAATCACTGTCCTGATTTTGTTTACTCCCATGTAGCCTTTTCCTCACGGTTTTACCATTTACGTATGCATCTGGAAATGATACAGTTTTGTTTTGGCTGTTTGAGCTTTATTACAAGCACTTCACTCAATATGATATTTGTGAGATTCATCCATGTTGCTGGCAAAACTGTAATCTGCTAACTTTCATTGCTGTGTAGCAGTGCTTCTCAAAACTGCTTGGTCTCAGGATCTCTTTACACCAGTAAAAATTTTTGAGGACCCCAAATACCTTGGTTTATGTGGGTTATATCTAACAATGTTTATTGCATTAGAAATTCAAGTGGAAATAAAAATGTTGTGTTTTGATTCATTAAAAATAACAATAATACTTCAAAAACTAAACTTAGAATTACCATATGACCCAGCAATTCCACTCCTAGGTATACACACAAAAGAATTGAAAGCAAGGATTCAAACAGATACTTATACACTAATGTTCACTGCAGAACTTTTCACAATAACCAAAAGAGGAAAACAACCCAAATATCCATCAACAAGTGAATGGATAAACAAAATGTGATATGTACAAACAAAGGAATATTATTCAGCCATAAAAAGGAGTGAAGTTCTGATATACTCTACAACATGGATGAACCTGGAAACCGTTATGTTAAGTGAAATAAGCCAGACACGTTAAGGATAATACTGTATAATTCTACTATATGAAACATCTAAAATAGGCAAATTTGTAGGGACAGAAAGCAGTTTACAGGTTACCAGCATCTGGGGGAAGTGGGGAATGGAGAGTTATTATTTAATGGGTACAGAGTTTCTATTTGGGGTGACGTAACTAGTGCCACTGAATTGCATGCCTAAAAATTGTTAAAATGGCAAATTTTATGTTATCCATATTTCAGCACAATAAAACAAACAAAAGTAATGATAATAAAACCATTCCATGTTAATGTAAGTAAAATACATTCTCAAGAAAAGCCCTAGGGCTTCCCTGCTGGCACAGTAGTTAAGAACCTGCCTGCCAATGCAGTGCACACGGGTTCGAGCCCTCGTCCGGGAAGATCCCACACACCGCGGAGCAACTAAGCCTGTGCGCCACAACTACTGAGCCTGCATGCCACAACTACTGAAGCCTGCGCACCTAGAGCCCATGCTCTGCAACAAGAGAAGCCACTGCAGTGAGAAGCCCGTGCACCGCAGCCAAGAGTAGCCCCCGCTCGCCGCAACTAGAGAAAGCCCGCACGCAATGAAGACCCAATGCAGCCAAAAAATAAATAAATGTATTAAAAAAACCCTATACTTACAAAATAAAAAAAATAATGAAGAGAGTGGCATTATTTTACATGTTTTTAATGCCTGGCTTACAAGAAGACAGTTGAATTCTATCTGCTTCTTCATTCAATCTGTTGTGATATTTTGGTTTGGCTGAGGTGTATGAAGAAAATCTGGCTTCACATAAAAATGTAGTTGGAAAAAGGAGGTATTGTTTAATAGCTTTTGCAAATAATTGTGGATATTCTTCCCCAATATTACACCAGAGCTTGACAAGTGGTAGTTTCTTAAAGGCTGTGTGCCATGTGGGATGTGAAGCTATATCCTTTGTTCTGCCTTGCTCTTTGAGTGGTTTTATTACCTGTGTGTCATTTTATAGCATGATGCACTGGGTATTTAGAATATGTTGGTTCACTGTTATGCAGATTTTGCAAATATTGACATATTTCATTAGGCAATATCAAAAAATCACATTAGTAAATATCATCCCAAGATTCTTTAAGTGTTAGGAAACTCACAGTGGCGGGTACAAGGTTTTAAAAATTCTAATTTTTGCTTGAAACCTCAGATTTTATCATTGGCAACATATACTGTCACTACCCCCCCACCCCAGGCTCAATTTGTTAATGTTTGAGGAAATATCTGTCAAACTCCCAAGTCTGAATAAACATTTTTGGTATGTCAGTCGAGTTTTTCAAATAAAAACTGGTTTTTCATGTAATATGTAGATAGTTTAGCTCACAACTTAAATATTTGCACAAGTGCTTTTCTCAAGACTGCCATTATCCTTTGGCATGCAGCAAAAGGGCTTTATGTATACTTCCTATTTTGTCACACAGAATATTAGAAAAATATATACTAACCCTTTTGGAGGGAAATTTGGCAATACCTAATGAAACAATAGAAGCACTTACTTGGCGGTCAGCAATCCTACTTCTAGGAACCTCCCCTGAAGATATACCTCCAATGATACAAAAATGCCTAGGTACAAGTTTATTTATTGCAGCATTGTTTACAGTTGCACAATATTGGAAACAACTAACTGCCTATAAAGAGAAGAGTGGTTGAATAAATTACGGCACGTCTACAACCTCTCACCAGTAGACAATCTAGTAATTTGAGGCAAGTAATATGGCAGCAAAACAACGAGCATACCCAGAATTAACGAATTGCATTTCTCTTCCATGAGACCAGTGGCTATAAAACAGGACTGGCAAACTACAGCCATGGCCAAAGCCGACTCACGGCCAGATCCATCTCAAGGTCAAATCCAGCTCACTGTCTCTTTTTGTAAATAAAGTCTTATTGAAACAGCCTCATCTATTTATTTGTATATTGTCTATGGCCGCTTTCATGCTAAAATAGTGTAGTTGAATAGTTGCAAAAGCCTGAAATATTTATTCTCTGTCCTTTTATGAAAAGTTTGCTGATCCCTGTTATAAACATACAGAGTCTAACACGCCATCTGGAGACACGTCCAGAGCTAAGCTTGTCTTAGTAAGGACTGGGAGACAGGAGAAATGTAGGGCCACGTAGTCTGGTGGTCTAGGGCCTAACCTTGACATACTTCAGCGTGCACTGTTTTAGGCACGCTCAGGCTTACAGCAGTACACACCATCAGGATGATGGGGTGCAGCAGTGAGTAAGGCAGAGTGGGTTCTGTGCGCATCTGCTTTTCGTGACAATTAGATAGTGGTGAATGTGGGAGAGGATGGATAAATGTCATGGGTTTATATCCATGGGTGCAGCAGCTAGAAGCACTGGATTTGATGAACACCTAGCTACATGAATGGATCATAAAAACATACTGTGTGAAAAAAAGTGAATGGAATGAGATCTATAATGCCAAACTGTTTATGTCAATTAAAATATATGCCTACAAATCAACAATTTACATCTTGTTATACCCCTTATAATCAAGAAGAAATGCATTAAACATATCATAATTGCCTTGTGGGGGAGGACAAAGAGGGTGACTTTGGGAATAAGTCTGGATCTATCAATAAACTAGACGATGGACAATAAAATGGACAAATAATGAAAATGTGCCTTGAAGTGAGGCACGTGAGGTTCAAGGACAACAAAATAACAATCAAAAAGAAGGAAGCAAAGAGGGAGGGAGAGAAGAAGGAACAAGACCAAAGGAATCTGGACAAATATCTTCTGTTATAGCTCTGGCAACTAAATGGATTTGTGACCTGGTGACAAGCTGTCAGGACTCAGCTTCCAAGTAAGACAGTCTGAACGGCGGAGGCAGTCATGGTGGTGATTGTGTGTGTGTGTGTGTGTGTGTGTGTGTGTGTGTGTGTGCTTGGTGTGTGTGTGAGGTAGGGAAGGGTCAGAGCCAGGAAACTCCAAGCCAAATGGTGTGCAGTTCAGTCCTCAGGGAAGGGGGCCAGTCTAGGGTAGGTAGGCAGCAAGCGTCCCAGGGAAGGTGGAGTTCAAGTCCCAGTTGGGATCCAGACCAGTGGAGAACATGGTAATGGGTGGTTTTTGATGTGGGTCAGGGAGAAGGCTCCAGCTCCTTGGACACGCACCTCAGGCATATTGGGTCTTAAACTGAGTCCTTTCTGGGGAGCGGGCTCTGAACATAATACTAGGTTCTGGTTGGCCTGGGAGCTGAGCAGAAGCCTTCGGCAACAACAGGCTCAATGTTTTCAGAGGCAATCTTTGTATTCTTTGGGCAAATGTCATCATCCTTCTGACAATTTCCACAATTTGGATTTATAATACCTGCTCTGGCTACCTCATTGGATTGATGATCTTGATGATCAGAAGACATATATAGAAGAACTCTGGAAAAATAAAGTACCCACACCACAGTTATTATAATATTTAAGCAACTTATTAGAAAGTAATTCCTTCTTCCCCACCAGAGAAGTTTTCCTTTCGAACAGCCAATTTACTCTGAAAGGTTTGAGAGAAAACATAATAGCTTTTGATTTTTTAGTAACTTTCTTCGAAAGGAATGTGTTTAACTACACATAATTTTATCTTTCAATTTAAAAAAATTAAATCAATTCTGTCTCATAGTTTTCAAACATTTCTGAGGTGAGTCCCAGGACAGCCTATTTACAGCCAACTCCCAGCAGGCTGTCCTAGCTGCTGACACTGAAACTTTATCTGGTCATAATCTATCAGCCTTGGAAAACAAGAAAAATGGAGATTTTAAAATTTATTTATTTATTTAAATATTTATTTTTTCATTTATTTTGGCTGCACCGGGTCTTAGTTGTGGCACTCGGGATCTTTTAGTTGCGGCATGCAGACTCTTAGTTGCAGCATGCATGCAGGATGTAGTTCCCTAACCAGGGATCAAGCCCAGACCCCTGCATTGGGAGTGTGGAGTCCAACCCACTGGACCACCAGGGAAGTCCCTAGGGATGTTTTTAAAGTTCACAACTCAGTGGACTTTATGCATAAGGAAAGAAATGGAAAGCTGACTGTGACAATTGTTCTTGGTAACTCAACTAAGATCATACTTTTAAAGAATATGATAAATATGCTAGTATCATTTTCTATAATCTGGTAATTTAGATACACTTCTAAAACAACCTTTTTCTCATTTAAAAAATAATTTTGAGGGGCTTCCCTGGTGGCGCAGTGGTTGAGAGTCCGCCTGCCGATGCAGGGGACGCGGGCTCGTGCCCTGGTCCGGGAGGATCCCACATGCCGCGGAGTGGCCGGGCCTGTGAGCCATGGCCTCTGGGCCTGCGTGTCCGGAGCCTGTGTTCCGCAACGGGAGAGGCCACGACAGTGAGAGGCCCGCGTACCGCAAAAAAAAAAAAAAAAAATTTTTGCAATTACAGTAGAGCCTAACAAGAGAATAAAATCCACCAAACATTTGGGAGATGCACACACTCGCAGGCATATTATATTCATTTCTTGCAACATCAGGTTCAAGCCACATATACATATATACAGTTCTGTGTTCTGCTGCTTTTTAAATATATTATTACATCACGAGCACCTTTTTATGTTACTAAATTTTCCTCAATAACGTGACTTTTAAGGACCAAATAATATTCCAACATATGAATGTGCCACGGTTTATTTGACCTTTTCTTTATTTAGGCTACTTATAATTTTTTTTACTATTATAAGTAAATTTTCATGAACATTCTTTTACATAAACCTTTAATAACATTGCTGATTGTTTCTTAGGATAGATTCATGAAATTGGAATCACTGGGACAAAGCATGTTAACACTTTTAAGTCTCTTGATATATAGTTCCAAATTGTTTATCAGAACCACTGTGAGATTATACGCCAGTCAGTACATATCCTACCATGTCCTCAACAACATTAAGTTTCATCTTTAAAACAATCCTTTCCTGTTGAAAAGTGAACACATTGTTTTGTTCTTCCCAGCATCCTTTTGGGGAGCAGTTCTTCTCCTATTTCATAATCATTCAGATCAGACCCTAGAAGCATAAAGTCTGCAATCATGACATGCAGAGTGTATCCATGTGACCACACCATGTATTTTATTGCTTAAATTGGCTTTGCACTACAGCAAAGGATAGCTCCCATAATCCGTCTTGATTATTTTCAAAAAATGTTTTATGCAAACAGCATCTTGCATACATATTACTATTCTAGAGGAATCCAGGCTTCACTGGGTCAGGGCTTCCCTTTCAGTGATGAAAAGCTCTCTAAGGTATATTTTCTTTTTGGATTTTTGACTCTGCAGAGTGTCAGTCCAGATGTAGCCTATGCAAATGATGGTATTTATAGCCTGGTGTGCAATACTCTGTGGAAGGAAAGCTTGTAGAAGGCATAGGCTGGACACCCACCATAGGGGGAGATGTGGTGAAAAACATGTGTGATCGCACCAAAAAATGCTGGGGACAGAAATAAAAAAAGAAAAGAATACATGGGATGAAGCAAAGAACAAAGCAGCAAGAGAACAGTGTGTTTCAGGGCTTGAGATATAGTTTACTTTTAAACAAAAGCAGGACCTGATATAAAAGACACATTGATTTTCACTGTTGAGTTTGACTGAGGAAAGGGGCAGGGATAAACAAGCAAAAAAAAGCCACAGAAACATTTTGGAGAATGGGATGAAGAATCTACATGCACAAAAACCTGCACTCAGGGATTCAGGTTTCAAGAAACCTCTAGATAAGACTTGTATCTCATACAGGAAGAGGGCAAGCTCAATCTGAGAAGCGCCTGGAACTTACCTGTTCACACATTTCGCCTGTTCTAAGGGTCTGAAACAGAAGAATCAAATAGTAATTTTTGTTAGTGTGTACAGAAGTTAGATACCCAATATGGTTGTTTTACTAAAGAGTTATGATGTGGTAGGAAAAAACAAACAAACAAACAAAAAACAACTTCAGTTCGGAGGAGAGTGCTTAAATCTCTGTTAGCTGTTGCTGAGAAAGAGTTTATTCATAACTCAAGGCTCCACGTCTGTCCTTTGGCAGCTCCTGGAATTTACGTCAAGTCTGGACGGAAACAGCCAATCTCTGTAGGGTTTGTCTGGCAAACATTACAGAATAGTTGGTTCTGAGTCACCACTGGGAAGAGATGTGAGGGGAAATGCAAAGGCATAAGCTAACAATTATAGGCTAAGAGAAATACCCCAATTAACTTCTTGTTTTAGCAAATGTTAAAAGTTTGCATTCCCTAACCACCGCTATCACGAGCTGTTCCAGCTATTAAGCTACTGTCTCTCACTCCTAACCCACCCTTCTGTATAATATTTCCTGGAGCTGGGACTCTGCAAAGAATATTTCTGCTTTGCCAGACGGCTCTTTGTTAGGCTTTCCAATAGGGGGTGCTATAGGGAGACTGCAATGCTGGATGAGGCAGAAGGGACGTGCTTCTGACATACTTCCTGCTGGTTTCTCGTTCCTATCAAGGTCATTCCTGCCAGTGAGGCACCTGGGCTGTGGTGGGTTTGGGGTGGGGTGTTCTCTGCAGTGGCTACCTCCTAGAATTCTCTCGTTCTTTCAGATGCCTAGATAACAACTTTCTACCTAGTTAACAAGTCCTTATATTAAATTTATCCTGAATAAATAATTTCTGTTAATAAACAGTTGGTGAGTTCTAACCTCTAACTGACCCATGAGCCTACACAGGTCTTTACACACAATCAGACAAGGGGCTGGGAAAGTATCTCCTTCTCATAGGGTGTTTTGGCTTCTCTGTCGATCACTAAATATTTTCTTGCTCTTGCTGTGTGCCCAACATGGAACTAGACTGTGGGGACACGAGGAGACACGATCACTGCCCTCGTGGAGTAACCATTTAGTAGCTGCTAAAAGGTGTTGCCCATGACAGGAAATACAGCAAGGGTGGCAGGCTCTGCCTGAGTTTCTTACTGGATGTTGAATTTCCGGCTCTGTAACAATGGAGGTTAAAGTCAATCATCTCTCTCTCTCTCTCTATCACACACACACACATAGCTATCTTGTATCTATCTTTCCCACCAGCGTGGTAGAGTGGGTGGTTAAGAACCCAGGCTCTGGAGTGTCAGGTTTCCAGTGTTCCTGCCTCACTAGTTATATGTCTAAGGACACATTGCTACCTACCCTAAGTTTTGGTTTCCTCTTCTATAAAATGGGGTTAACGTAGGATCTATGCCCACCTATTAAGGTTTTAAGGACCGGATGAGACAATGCACATCAAGTACTTAGCCTGGTCTTTCATTCCCAGTAAGTACACAGTCAACTTTGCCTCTCCTTTCTTCAGGCATCTGTTGGACAGAATAAGACAGGAGTGCCACAATCAGAGACGCTGGTGGCGGGAGGCCAGAGCTCAGCAGGGTGAGGAATTGCGAGCTGGGATGTGCCTGTTGGTTGTGATGTGCTCTAAAGAAGTTGAAATTAGAAGCCTTGGGGTGTGAACCCCGCCAGCCGCTGGGAAAAGAAGCCAGTCCCGAAAGAAGAACAGACTTCTTTTTAGTCCATTATTGGAAAATGTAAAAAGCGTTTTTTCTTTTCTTTTTTTTTTTTTTTTTTTTTGCGCTATGCGGACCTCTCACTGTTGTGGCCTCCCCCGTTGCGGAGCACAGGCTCCGGACGCGCAGGCTCAGCGGCCATGGCTCACGGGCCCAGCCGCTCCGCGGCATGTGGGATCTTCCCGGACCGGGGCACGAACCCGTGTCCCCTGCATCGGCAGGTGGACTCTCAACCACTGCGCCACCAGGGGAGCCCGTGAAAAGGTTTTTAAAAGATGTCTTGAAATATATATTGCTAATGCCTCAGAGCAGAAGTATGCAATCCTTGTTCCCAGATAGCTGTAAATGTCAACTTTTGTACCTTACATGTTTGTCAGGAGCCTATTTCCTCACTCGGTGCACAGTCTTCAATCAGCGTTCTTTCACATTCAGTACTCTGCCATTCTTAGTGCCATCTTTCATCAGGCACCCTCCAGGGCGCTTGGCAAACTCTTGATGGTCAATTCTTATGGCGTTCTGTGATGTTGAATTACCTTCATTTCCCAAACAGTCAATGGAGGGTAAGTGACTCCCCCAGCAAGTGACCTATTATATAGGAAATAGGTCTCAGGAAGTGCTATAGCTCTGGGGTTCTCTGCAGATTACTTGGCCTGGGTGGACATCAAGAAGAGTCCCAGGAATCCTACATACATGGAACTGTGTGTTGACGAGGGAAGATGTGGCTGGATAGCAAAAGGCCGAGAGAAAGAGAGAATTTTTGACTCTCATATTTTAACAATGGGTTGGATAAGGAGGAAGCATGTTTGCCTTAGCCCAGTGGTCTTAGAGAGTGGTCTCAACAACAGCAAGCGCCTGGGGACTTGTTAGACATGCACGTTCCTGGGCCCCACCCCAGACCTACTAATTCCGAGACTCTGGGGGTGGGACTCAGCAGCCTGTGTTTTCACAAGCTTTCCAGGGGCTTCTGATCTACGATGAAGTTTGAGAACCATGTGTCAGCACAGGCACAGCCTTTACAATCAAACTTACAAAGTAGCTGAAAGGGACTGTGTAGTGTGTACTAGCCTTGAAATGAAGATGTGAGGGAAAATATCAAGCCTGCCTTCCAGGGTAAGATAAAAGGGAGAATATGCTTTTATTTTCCTTGAAATAAAAGCATAAAATTGTGGAAAGTAAAGGTGGAGAGACCTTTATAGTTATGGTATTCAACCCCCTCATTTTTCTTCATGACAAAGTTGAGGTCAAGTTGATGAAGGGACCTGCCCAAGAGGGGGCCTGAGTCAAGACTCAAAACTAGAACTATCGACGCCTCCCCTGGCACTCTTTCCCAGCACCACCTGCAGGGCTCTTAGAAGGTCACTCAGTCTCCTGTTCCCTTTCCAGTCCAGGCCCCAGTCACCTCCACCTGGATTATTTCCTCATCCTCCTGGGGCTGCCCTTTTCTTCAAGCTTCCCCTTGCTTTACATTTTCCTAATATCACTCCCTTCAAGGCTAAGGTCTTCTGAATGTCCTGTAGTGGCTCATTTATTTCTCTCTTTTGTGTCAGGCTTTCTCAGCCTCCATAATATGGCCACTCTCTTTCTCTTCCATTTTATATCCTCTGCAACATTTACTAATGCCCTTTCCCCAGCAGGCATGCTTCCCCATCCCCTGCTTTTTTTCTTCTAAATCAGTGGTCACTAAAGTTTTTCTATAAAGGACTAGATAGTAAATATTTTAGGCTTTATGGGTCATATGGTTTCTGTCACAACTGCTCAACTCTATTACTAACAGGGCAAAAGCAGCCAAAGAAAATATATAAGTGAATGAATATGACTGTGTTCCCAAAAAAACCTTATTTATGAAAACAGGTGGTGGGGATAAAAATGCCCAACAAACCAGGAGCAGAAGGGAACTTCCTTAATCGGATAAAGGGCATCTTCAAAATACCCACAGCTAATATCATACTTAATGGTGAAAGAAAGAATGCCTTCCCCTTAAGATCAGGAATAAGAGTAGGATATCTGCACTGATCATCTATTCAGTATCATACTGTAGGGTTCAGCCAGGACAGTTAAGCAAGAAAAATTACATAAAAAACATCCAGATTGAAAAGGAAGAAGTAAAACTAGTTCTATTTGCAAGTGATATATTATAAACAGACATATGATATTTGCATATAGACTATCTTAAAAATCCATTAAAAGCTATTAGAGGGGCTTCCCTGGTGGCGCAGTGGTTGAGGGTCCGCCTGCCGATGCAGGGGACATGGGTTCTTGCCCGCCCCCGTCCAGGAGGATCCCACATGCCGCAGAGTGGCTGGGCCCGTGAGCCATGGCCGCTGAGCCTGCGTGTCCGGAGCCTGTGCTCCGCAATGGGAGAGGCCACAACAGTGAGAGGCCCGCGTAATGCAAAAAAAGAAAAAAAAAAAAAAAAAAGCTATTAGAATTAATAAATGAATACTGTAGGCTAAAAGATCAATATACAAAAATAAATTGTATTTATATACACTAGCAATGATATTTTGAAAGCAATTTCATTTGCAACAACATCAAAAAATACTTAGGAATACTCTTAAAGAAGTGTAAGTCTTGTATGCTGAAAATTACAAAATATTGTTAGAAATTTTTAAGAAGATCTAAATAAAAAGACGTTCCATATTCATGAACTGAAAGACTAAATATTATTATGATGGTTATACTCCTCAAACTGATCTACAGATTCAATGCAATCTATCAAAACCCAGCTGGCTTTTATTTTCTTCTTTTTTCTTCTTTTTTCAGAAATTGACAGGCTGATCTTAAAATTCATATGAAAATGCAAGGGACCCAGAAGAGTCAAAACAATCTTGAGGAAAAAGAACTAAGTTGGAGAAGTGGACTCACACTTTCTGATTTAAAAACTTACTACAAAGCTACAATAATCAAGACAGAGTTCTGATGGCATAAGGATAGACAAATAGATGAATGGAATAGAATTGAGGGGCAACTGATTTTCTACAAAGGTGCCAAGACCGTCCAATGGGGAAAGAAGTGTCTTAAACAAATGATGCTGGGACAACTGGATAGCTACCTGCAAAAGGGGGAAGCTGTACCCTTACCTCATACCATATATAAAAATTAACTCAAAATGGGTCAAAGCCTAAATGTAAGAGCTAAAACTACAAAGCTCTTAGAAGAAAACATAAGGGTAAATCTATGACCTCAGATTTGGCAATAGATTCTTAGATATGACACTAAAAGCAAGAGCAACAAAAGAAAAAAAAGATAAATTAGACATTATCAAAATTAAAAGCTTCATGCTTCAAAGGATACTATCAAGAATCTGAAAAGAAAACCCACCGAATGGGAGAATATATTTGCAAATCACATATCTGATAAGGGACTTGTATCTGGGATATACACTTGACCCTTGAACAGTGCAGGGATTAAAGGTAACGACCCTCCTCACAGTCGAAAACCCATGTATAACTTTAGTTAGTCCCCGTTTCCACAGTACTGTATCTGTGGATTCAACCAACCACAGATTGTATAGTACCACGGTATGTATTTAGTGAAAAAATATCTGTGTGTAAGTGGTCCTGTGCAGTTCAAACTCATGTTGTTCAAGGGTCAACTGTATAAAGATCTCTTCCAACTCAACAACAAAAAGAGAGTAATCCAATTAAAAAATGAGCAAAGGATTTGATAAACATTTCTCCGAAGAAGTTATACCAATAGCCAATAAGCTTGTGAAAAGATGATCAA
Organism: Pseudorca crassidens; assembly: GCF_039906515.1. Classification (NCBI taxonomy): domain Eukaryota; kingdom Metazoa; phylum Chordata; class Mammalia; order Artiodactyla; family Delphinidae; genus Pseudorca; species Pseudorca crassidens. The sequence continues at coordinate 36,416,043 of NC_090296.1, read as the reverse complement.
CATCATTAGGCGTTAGGAAAATGCAGCTCAAAAGCACAATGACATACACTTCATATCCAATGAGGGCTAGAATCAAAAGTCAGATAATAACAAGAAACTATGAGGATGTGGGAGAAATTGTAATCCTCATCCATTGCTGGTAAAAAAGTGAAATAAGGGCTTCCCTGGTGGCGCAGTGGTTGAGAGTCCGCCTGTTGATGCAGGGGACACGGGTTCGTGCCCCGGTCCGGGAACATCCCACATGCCGTGGAGCGGCTGGACCCGTGAGCCATGGCCGCTGAGCCTGCGTGTCCGGAGCCTGTGCTCCACAATGGGAGAGGCCACAACAGTGAGAGGCCCACGTACCGCAAAAAAAAAAAAAAAAGTAAAATAAGGTAGCCACTTTGGAAGGGTCTGTCAGTATCCCAAATAATTAAACGTGGAGTTACACATGACCCAGCAATTTCACTTTTAGGTATACACTCAAAAGGAATAAAAGCATATATCCCACAAACACTTGTACACAAATATTCAGAGCAGCATTATTCTTAATAGTCAAGACGTGGAAAACCCAAATATCCTTCAATTGAATGAATAAACAAAATATGACATATCTACACAATGGAATATTATTTGGCCACATAAAGGAATGAAATACTGATTGATAAATGCTATAATATGGACGGATATTCGAAACATATTAAGTGAAAGAAGCTAGGTGTAAAAAGCTATAAATTGTAGATTCCAGTTACATGAAATGTCCAGAACAGGCAAATTAGAAAGTAGATTCGTGGTTGCTTAGGTTGGGCTGGGGGCGGGGGTGGATAAGGGAAGGGAAAGGGGATTGGCAGATCATGGAATTTCTTTAACGCCGGATGAAAATGTTCTAGAATTAAATTGTGGTGATGGTTGCACAACCTTGTGAATATACTAGAAACCATTGAATCGTACACCTGAAATAGGTGCATTGTATAGTATGTGAATTATACATCAAAATAACTGTTTAAAACTCCAGGTGGTGGGCCAGGTTTGCCTTCTAGGCCATAGCTTGCTGATCTCTACTCTAAATTTATCCAAATTCTATCCATCAATGAAGACATACAAATGTTTTAGAACTCAGTCTCTTGAGGCCTATGATTTCTAATACTCAGTTATGGGTTCTTAACTGTTCTATAAATATTTATTGAGACCGATCATATGTTAGAAACTGCACTAAGTATCTGGAATATAAAGAGTAATTGGACACAGTTCTCATCCCGTAGAAGATTATGATCTGGTTACAAAAACCCATGTAACCAAATACCCAGTGCAAAGTGACATGGCTTATAGATGGTGCATGTTCTCGCTATAAAGAAGGGATATTACCAAAACTTTTCTGCGATGGCTGGTTGTTTAGAGAGTGCTGATCAGAGAAAGTGGCAGAGTGGTGAGTCTTCAAAGCATGTGTAGGAGTTCTCCAGGCAGACAGAGGAAAGGGGCGTTGCAGACCTGGAGTGTGAACAAAGCTTAGAGCTGTGAATCAGCACCAGCGTCTGGGAACCTGAGTGATTCCAAAGGCAGAAGAGGGGGAGAGGAAGGGTGGCAATGGGAGGAGAGCTGGGTTCAAATATGGGCTCCCTCAAATATGGGCTCCCTGCTTTTTTTTTTTTTGCAGTACGCGGGCCTCTCACTGTTGTGGCCTCTCCCGTTGCGGAGCAACAGGCTCCGGACGCGCAGGCTCAGCGGCCATGGCTCACGGGCACAGCCGCTCCACTGCATGTGGGATCCTCCCGGACCGTGGGCTCCCTATTTTTTATCTTGACAATTCTGCTTCTCTTTTCTTTCCAGCTACTCCTTCTCCCTTTCCCCTGGTTCCAGTGTAAGCTGTTTTGGTCCTCAGTGGTCTCCTTTGCCCACCTCCTTTTCTTCTTTATATCTTCCACTTATTTCTCCACCATGATGGTTTCAGTAAAAACATTGTCTATTTACTAGTCTTCTGCAAATCTCTTGGTACCCTCTGTTAAGTCTTTCCCACAGTTATCTCCAGTTTTGCAGAGAATGTTCTGTCTCATCTCTTTGACCTGTTAGCTTTTTTAAACTTTTTGGTAGCTAAAAGTCCAGAGGTCAGAGTTATGCTAAGTTCTGCTTTCTGCACTTGGCCCAGAACAAGCACTTATTAGTACTCAAAAATGATACAGTCTGTATTTTCCTCCTTAATGTTTTACTCTAACCAACAGGACGGAGCAAGGGCATCCTCTGACTGGGGCATCCATGAGACGTGAATATCATCTTGCGGTTCCTAGAATCTCCAGGGTCAAGTGCCTTTTACTTGGACACCGAATTTGTCAAATGAATAACATGCCCAAAGCGCTTTTTAGATTCGACCCATAATAACATTGGCGCTTCATCATTCTAGACACAAGAAACCACGTGCTTTGGCTCTGGAATTGTGAAACAAACACATCAGGCCATGATGTTCTCTCTGCCAAGGTATAATCTCATCCAGGTAGTGGCCCAAATAAGAACAGTTTAAGGAGTTAGGGGAGAGTAAGAAGAGTAGTGACAGGTGGCTGAGAAGGGAAGGAGACAGTCAAGGTGATCTGGAGAAAAAAGGTGGTGGTGGGAGTGGTCATGAAGGGATCAGATGCAGACCAGTTTACGCCAAGAACGAAACAGATGTAGCAGGGAAAAGTTTACTATTGCCTTTAATGCTCCACTCATTCTAAAGCCAGTCATAGAAATTCTTGGAATATTAAGAAAAATGAGGTTGATGTCTTTGGGGGACTATAGTGGGATGGGACGTGCGTACCAGTGTCAGCTGATGGGACAGTTCAGTAGATCCCAGGACTGGAAAGCTGGTAGAGTTTCCCGTAGTCAGCCCTGACGCCCACTTGAGTGATGGAGCCGGAAGCTGCTGGTCACGGATGTGTAACAGGCTCTCTTAAAAGGTACCATTTGAGGGACTTGCATTTAATAGCTTGCCAGGATTTTCTTCTAATTGTATTTTCAATAAATATTCATATCACAATCATTATCAAAGATTAGTCGTAGACATTAAAGTTTCCTTTTTAGCTGGGTCTCCAACGTACTTTGTCAGCATCGTGAAAATAAGTGTTTTGGAAGATGGATTTTGAGAGGGCAGTGTGAGTCATTGTGCGGGGGGCGGTGGAGGCATTACTCCTGGCCTGTGGGTGGGCGAGAGCCGGGCCTTCCTTCAGCTCTGCAGCTGCACCACAAGGCCCTCTCTGGCTGTCCCTGCTCTCCTTATTTTATTTTTCTTGCAAAAGAAGAAAAATGACTCTGATAATCTCAAGTGTCCCTTGGTCTGCCAGGTTTGCACTATGTTCTAAGTACAAAGACTCAGCAGGAATGGGTATCAAGCCTTCCCTTCTGCTTCCTTTTCCTTTAATCTGACCCCCCAACTCCTCCCTTTTTCTAGGAGCAACAACAACAAAGCCCTCAACTCCCAGACAAGCACGAAATGAACTCTGACAGCTACCTGAGCTGGGGCACTGTCCAGTCAGCAGGGCCTTGGACCCCCGATTCAACCAGCCAAAGGCGCCGCTGTATTTACCATCTCGGGTTTTACTTGGCGTCCGTTTCACCATGAAATAAACCACGCGGTGACACACCTGGGTGGGCCCCAAGTATGGCATCAACGTGGGCATTAATTCCTCTCACCACCGGGCTGAAGGAGAAGACTGAGGCCCAGTGTCTCGCCAAGGCCAGGCCTCTTTCCCAGGGAGCTGTTGAAACAAGGTTTCTTCAATTATCCTGTAAGGGCTACAGCCCCGTGTGGCCTGCTAGGAAGGTGAAAATCCTATTCTTGCATTTCTAATAAATGAATATTCCTTCTCAGCTTCTAGGGCTCTTCCTCTGGGATGCTCCGTCAAGTTCTGGTTAGAGTGCAGCTGACCTCGCTGTGCAAACACCACCCTGAAATGTTGTGATCCCAGAACTGACTTTGCTGATTACTGAGTTTGGTGATGAGCTGAAACAGTCAGGAAGCTTCCCTGCTCACCTGCAGAGGAAACTGAGGAGGCCATCAGGAATCCCTGAAAGGAAACAAAGACCAGCGGGGATGCTGGGTTTATCTTATATAGCCTCCCCCTTTGCAGGGGCTCTGGTGATGCCTGTGATTAAGCTCCTGGTCCTGCCTACCCGCCCAGCATAGAAGCTTCACTGGCAGCTGTGGTTCTATGAGTCTTTCTTGCCTGAACCTCATTAAACTTCAGATTCCTCAGGATAAACAGCAAATGAGGGAAGAGAGTTACCAGCCTGGAAGATGCTGTGGTTATACGCTGAGCTGTAAAGCCATCCAATGATTTCAAACTTCTCTTTGCTGTCTCTTCGGCTTTCACTGGAGACTTCTTTGTGCCCAGTGCTAACGGGCCCCAGTGTGGGCCGTGGGGATTCGGGGTCGGTAGTGTGTTTGTGTGTGTGTGTGTGTGTGTGTGTGTGTGTGTGTTCCAGGGAGGGCATGCAGGCTGGGAGAGGTTGGCAGGTCCCGGCTTCTCTTTATTACAACCCCAGGACCCTTTGAAGCATGTCATGAGGAAGCATTGGCAGACAAAGCTGCCCCTACGTCCTTCAGTGCCTCTCAGCCACAGGGTCTCAAGGTTTGCCTACAGGTAACAGGTCAAAAGGGACAGAGCAACACTGCTAAGCTGTGGGCTGGATGTGAGGCTGACTTTCACCAGCATCATCAGCTTTGCAGGATAAGGGCTGGAGTATCTTATCCTGGACCTGAAGCTGCTTCCCCATGTCTTTGGCAGTGATTCATGGAGATAGATAGACCCACAACTGTGAAGGAGTATGGCAAGAAATCGCTTATAATACTTAAAGGAAATTTGCTGTTGTTTCCTTTAAAAAAATGAAATGTTTCCATGTTATTTTTAGAATATTGTCCCTGACATATACCTGTGTTTGGATATTTTTTCCTGCATGGGAGCGAGCACGGTCGAGTTATAACCACTATACTAAGTATATGATGACGCATGTGAGTGTAATCCGTTGGGGCGCGGGAGAGAGCACTGAATCCTAACCACTAGACCACCAGAGAGCGTGGAGTGTAATCCACTGGGTATTTCACCATTTACCACGTAGGAGACTGAAAATGAGAAACAGCAAAAACAACAATAAAAAAAATGCAACCAGATGGGCAAAGGCTGAGACAGTATGTGGGATTCTATCTCTTACACCAATTCTGACTGGTGGAGGCTGTGTGTAGAGGGGATTTGGGGCTGTGTCTGATGTCTGTTCTGGGGTGGCTGGGGGTTGGTTAGTGGCCATCACCCTCGCATATTTGACATGCGCAAACTATAGGAGGGACTTTCATAACAAGCCTCATTTATACTTTCTCTACTCACTTCTCTAAACCTCTCACCCAGGAAGAGATTGCTGGCTTAGATTAAGCAGGGAGAATCAGAAACGTTTTAATGGCCACGATGGTCAACTTGGGAACTCAACTTCAGTATATTCTTACTACATGCTAGTACCTGGGAGTCACTGAGTTTTCTCTGTGCCCCATGATAATGACCATGAGCATCTTAACCATCCATCTTACATCCACGTGGCACAAGTGTCCATCTCTGTTCCCACCAGCCCAGGAGGAAGAATTTCCATACAGTTTTGTCCCTTCTGCACTTTGGCAAGTATGACAAGTACCTCCCAGGCCACTGAGTAAATCCTTGGTATTTCTCCCATCCCACCTCCCCTGCACCTCTTGTGGGTATGAAGTATTACTTTCGTTGTGGTTAAAGCTTGGAAGTGTTGTATCTCCTGTTGAATTTCAAAAAGGCTGTGTCACTTCAATCCTGAAGGAATTTCAGAAGTGACACTGGTAACAGTTGTATACCAAGCTTGGAAAAGACATTTTGATTTTTATTTACATCACACACAAAATATATGGCCATATTTTAGCTCCAGACTTTCTTTACTAAATGCCCAGAGAGAGAAGTAAAAGGACAGGGCGTGAGAGATTGCTTCAAATACTTGAGAACCTCCAAATCCCTCACTAGATGAAAAGCAAAGTAAGGATCCTTGACAGGTTAAAATCAAGTATTGGGGGTTTCTCCACTGTTGAGAATGAGTTTCCAGTTTAATAACTCTCTCAGAATTCCCCCTGCTCCTCTATACTGTGATCCTTTCAACTACTGAGCTTATTTCTGGTGTGTGTCATGAGTTTTAAATCTGACAGTGGCTTTTAATTAAATCCTTGTTTATCATTTAGTTAATGGGCTAAGACTAACGATGAAAGGTAAAACAGGCTTTCAGTGATTTTCTCATCCATCATATGATATTTCCGAAAAATAATAAAGTGATTTACTCAAAGGTGAGCTCATATAAATGCCATTTCCCTATTTGTTCTTCTAAGTGATTTCTGGAATGTTTTGGGACAACCAGTCACTCTGCTTGAGTACATCAAGAAATGACTATAAATCTGTCCAGGAGAGCTTAGTGACTTCCAACATCGTCTTTTAGCCAAGAGCCGCTGTAAGGTCTGGGCACGCCACCATCTGCAGTGTGATTTGTGAAATTTGAGATGACGAACCTTCAGGGTCACCTTTCTCTCTTTTCTCCCTTCCAAGTGTTTACTCTGGGAACTTGGAGCACGTTCTTGTAAAATGCACACCAGCTGGCCTCATTTCCCGGGTGTCTGCCTTCTCCACCTCACCCCCTCGAATTTCTAAATAGTGAATAGCATTTTGAAAGTTGGGAGTCCTGCAGTGAAAGTGTGTGATCAGTCACTCAATCATTTTGTATCTCATTTCTTCCATCTATAAAGCAGAGATATTAATACTAGTCTCTGAACTATCAAAATGAGATTGTCAGAATCAGTTATGGAAGTGAAGGCTTAAAATGAAAATAAAAGAAGAAACCACGAGCCTCTGACTATCTGAGGATATACTTGGACATACTTCCCTGAGCCATGGGCAGGAAGATGCCACATGGATATAAGATGGATGGTTGGGATGCTCATGGTCATTTTCATGGAGCACATAGAAAACTCTGACTCCCAGGTACTAGTATGTAGTAAGAACATACCGAAGTTGAGCTCCCAAGTTGACCATCATGGCCACTAAAATGTTTCTGATTCTCCCTGCTTAATCCAAGCCAGCAATCTCAGATTTCCTCCCTGATCTTATAGGAGGGAGCTTAGGGATATGATCCAGTGCATCTTACAGGTGGACTATTTGCCTACATTGGAAAGGAGGATCCAGTCTGAGGATTTTGAATTCCCACATTGATAAGTCCCAAGTGTGTGGTCCCAGAGAATTCATGGATAGAATTCAAAGATTCTGTGTACTGAGATGGAAAAATATTAATCTTTGTTTTCACTCATCTTTAAAGTTATTTTCTTCAATTATAAGTGTGAGCCACAAACCCTCAATGGCATAAGCAGTATCTGTGTCATTATTGTCAGAAATCAAAGATATCTTCATACGATATCACTGTTGTTGCACAGACTTTAAAATATCACTTATACCAACGACTGCTTTGAAATTGTAAAAGTTATTAGACCAGCTACTAGAACTGGTTAATAAAGAAGCACATGTGTAACACTGTATCACACACATGATTAAAAACATTTTTCTATTTCAATAAAATTGGTTTCCTTTGAAACCTCATGTATTTGATTTTATGTATTTAAAAAACTTTACTCTGTGAAGTGGTCATTATTATTCTGTGAAGGTTGACCGCCTGCCCCAGAGTCTCTCTGACACATACTTGGGCCTGAGGCATAGCTTTGAGCAGGGGTAGAGCTGGGACCTCCCAGTCAGGGTTGGAGCCTAGCCCTGAGTTCACCTCTGTCTAGCTGTGGGGTCACTTAGCTTCTCTGAGCTTCCATTTTCCCCCTGTAACAAAGGAAATGATAATAATTTCTCATATGTTTCATGGGGAGATCAAATGAAATAATGAATGTCAGGATGTTTTATAAACTGTAAAGTGCAATGCAAATGCTGGGTGGTACCAGAAACTTCTTTTACTTAGCATCAAACCAGTGATGAAGGGGAAATGAAAGAGAACAATCAGGGGGCCAGATGTTTTGTGTGCAAGAAACTGGAGGAGAAAAGCACATTTGTGGCTTGAATTATGGAACATTTATGCATATGGTTGAGAATATGCTGGAAACAGATAGATCTGGGTAGAAATCTCTGCTCTGCCACATACTAGCTGAGTGTCTTTGGCAAATTTTTCAAACTCTCCAGGCCTCAGTTTGCTCATCTGAAAAATAGAGATAGTAGCTGCCTCATAGGGTTGTTGGTAAAGATTAACTAACGCTAATTCCTGTGCCAGCCTGTAGGGCTCAAGATCTATGTTTGCATAATTTCCCAGACCCGCTGTTTCTTAGCAACCCAAGATGGACCAAAGAGAGAAACAGAGAGGGACACAAGAATTGTCTGTAGAATTTCCTTATGAGTTGAGCTTTCCTCCAGTAACTTTATTTTCCAACAATGTGTTTTAGATGAGTTTTACCAAGAATATTTGCAGTTCCCATTGATGGGCTTGGCCTTCCTCCTCGTGAGCTATAGTTCCACTGGTACCCTCACAACACCTTAATCCACATTGCTGTCCAGTATGGTAGCCACTAGCCACATGTGGTGATTTAATCTTAAATTAACTAAAATTAAGCAACATAAAAAATGTCATTCCTTAGTTGCACTAGTCACATTTCAAGTGTTCAGTAGTCATATGTGGCTAGTGGCTACCATACTGGACAGAATTATAGAACATTGCCATCATTGTGCGAACTCTATTGGGCAGTGCTGTGACTGGCTGTGAGGGGCACAGAGACTGGGTAGGATAATGTAGGTAAAATATGCCAACAAACAGCCTGGCATGTACCCTCCCAACTCACTACTCCCACCCCATCTGAATCTCAGCAGATATAGGGATGGAAGGTACCCACTAAAGACTCGTTTGCACAGAGAGCTGAGCGTCCAGTGCCCCTGGACCTCGTGATGATCCCTCAAGGGATGGTTTGTGCAAGAGAAAGAAGCATTCTTTCTGTCCACCTCTTTTCTTCCTTTTCGATTCCCCTCACCCCATTTCTTTACAACGTCTCTGATGATTCTTCTGGCATGGAGCTGAGGCTTCATTCTCTGTTATCTCACCTATGCTAGAATTTATCTAATTAGAATGTAAATTGGGAAAGGATTGTGGGGAAAGTGGTGATTCCAGTGTGAGCTTTCTCTTTGTGTGATCACAGAGAAAGGAGGAGAGCCTTGCACCCACCTCCTTTGATATGGTAATATCACTAGTCTTATTTGCAAAAGCTCATTCACCAGTGGAATGGGAGTCACAAAACCAGCAGCCTTGATTTGATGGATTTCTCAGCAAAGTTAAGCATTCACTTTCTCCTTTATAACATGGGAATGTCACTTTCCACCACTCATTACCTTCCAAGTATACTGGAAGCATCATAAAGAAATGGCTTATAAAATCACTCTTTTTTTAAAAAATTTTTTATTTATTTATGGCTGTGTTGGGTCTTCGTTGCGTGCGGGCTTTCTCTAGTTGCGGTGAGCTAGGACTACTCTTTGCTGCGATGCGCGGGCTTCTTATTGTGGTGGCTTCTCTTGTTGTGGAGCACGTGCTCAATACTTGTGGCTTGCAGGCTCTACAGCACAGGCTCAGTAGTTGTGGCACACGGGCTCAGTAGTTGTGGCTCGCGGGCTCTAGAGCACAGGCTCAGTTGTTGTGATGCACAGGCTTAGTTGCTCCACGGCATGTGGGATCTTCCTGGACCAAGTCTCGAACCTGTGTCCCCTGCATTGGCAGGCGGATTCTTAACCACTGCTCCATCAGGGAAGCCCTATAGAATCACTCTTATTTACCAACTAAGAAGCTTAAAATATCTTTCAAGATTCTTTTAACCTGCCTTCCTTTTCTCAGCATATTCTTGGAAGGAATAACCTTCTCTTTCAGTATCTTGTCTGTTTTCCAAAACCAGTGAACTAATTTCTATTTACTAAGAAGGTATCTTTTTGGATTCACAATATGCGTCATTGGAAGGCAGGAGGAAACTGTAACCGAGGAAAATCTGTCACTGTCACCTCATAAATATGAAGATGCATTATTTAAGTTACAGCTAGCTACTGTAAAAGACAGACCCCAAAATATCAGTGGTTTAATGAAATGGAAGTTATTTCTTGCTCAGATTTCATAAGAAGCTTCCCATGGTGAGTTTTGCAGACCCAGAAACACCTATAGTGTCTCTACCTGCTAGAGCTTCTTTTTTAAAAAATTAATTAATAAATTTATTTCTGGCTGCATTGGGTCTTCGTTGCAGCACGGGCTTTCTCTCGTTGCCACGAGCGGGGGCTACTCTTCGTTGTGATGCGTGGGCTTCTCATAGCGGTGGCTTCCCTTGTTGTGGAGCACAGGCTCTAGGCGCGTGGGCTTCAGTAGTTGTGGCTTGCGGGCTCTAGAGCGCAGGCTCAGTAGTTATGGCGCACGGGCTTAGTTGCACCGTGGCATGTGGGATCTTCCTGGACCAGGGCTCGAACCTGTGTCCCCTGCATTGGCAGGCGGATTCTTAACCACTGTACCACCAGGGAAGCGGCAAGCCCCCCTGCTAGAGCTTCTAAAATCAGCCCACAGGTTGGAAAGTGACAGGCTGGAGGTTGCGCACCACACCTCTCTTTGCTGAGTGTATTGTCTGCTGCATGAGGATTTTGGGGCTTGCTGTGACGAGGCCTGTCTTTGACCCACAGTTTTCCTCTTTTGCCAGCACCAACCTCGGTGTCTGTTTCTTATTTAGAGCAGAATGTCGAGTCTCTATCCTTGTCCAAGCATGGAGACCAGGGCCCAGATTTCCATTTCTCCACTGACAGACTAATCCGGAGGATGTGTGAGTTTGGAGAGACACCTGTCCCCAGGGAGCCGGGACAATTCCCCCTGAAAACTGATGAGTGACATCTTTGCTACCTACCCTAGAAGTACCTTTTGTGTGAGTGAGGGAGTGGTGGTGACCTCAGGTGACTCTCAGCTCTTTGAGGCAGGTCCACAGAGACATCCTCCTCACAGAATCCCAGCAGCAGATGTTTCCTACCAGATTCGTTTTCCCTCCCTAGGTCTCTCTTCAACCATCTCTCTCCACTCAAGCTGGTGTCAGCTCAGGCAAGGCAAACTAATTTTAATCTGAGGGCAAGTAAAAACATAATTAAGAAGGTAAATCTGTTTCCAAAAAGCATACAGTTCTCTGTTCGCTGTGCATTTCTTTTTGAAGCGTCTGGAAAGACAAAAGACATGCATTTGTCAGTACAAAGACAGCTGCTCATTTGTTTGTGGAGTTTGCAATTAAATACCCAGCTTCTGCTGCCCAGTGTGATCTATTTTGGAGGGCAGGAAAGAAAAGAAGAATTTTAACTCAAAGTATTGAGCAGAGGGAAGTAAAACCCTGTACAGGCACTGAATTCTCTTTGAATAGGAATGTTGGTGCAAAACACCTAGGATCTAAGTCTCCGGGGTGGGGCTGTTTTTGCTTAATGTAATCTCGGCACCTTCACATCCCCCTGGAGAAGCCAACAGCTCAAGATGGATGAGCTTTTCCAGTTGCCTAAATATTTAAAGCCATAAGCAGGCTCCTGCCCCTCCCTAAGGCTGTGGTTTGACTCCTCGCTGGGCTGCAGCTGGGTGCACCGTTGTATAAGCTCCCGGGCCCATTGTTTCGGCAGGTGACAGTCAGTGAAATGACAAGCCTTGGTCACCAGAGCACAGGGGACTTGCACGCCACATCCCTCTTGCGGATGGCAGGAAGCTCTTTAGTATGCCCTACTTAGCTCGCAGTTCGGAGGAGAAGGTCACTCTGGTTCCCAAGAAGCCACTCAGTCATAATAGATATGGTGAGAAGGATAGCGCAGAGGCCGTGGGTTAGGAAAACACATTTATTAGAAACGGCCCAAGACCGCAATAATTAAGTGACGCAGATGAACGCGAGTAAATGAAATCTCAACCGAGTGTATATGCTCCCCCCTCCCCCTTCCTCTCTGTGCAGCAGCCCGAGCTGGAGAAAGAAGGGTCAGGAGAGGAGGAGTTCTGGAAGGTGGGCCACCCCCACCGAACTCTCCTAGAAAGTTAGTTCTGAAGGGGGAGAGGGCAGCAAGGACCTGGATCTGTTGTGCTCTGTCCCCAGACTCAGCCGGCAGTTTTTGTGTAACTATGGACCAGCCTCTCTGTACTTCAGTTTCAAGGTTTGCCGGGTCCAGAGTCCTTATCCTAGTGTATTTTGAAGAGCATAAAGTGATTCTTTAAAAAAGCATTTAAACAAAAATAAAAAGCACAAAGATGACTGCAATGATACACGTACACAGTTTTATCGTCCATTCATTCCCTTAACAAAAATTTGTTGGATGCTACCACCACATGTCAGGTGCTGAGACTATAGCTGTAAATGATCATATGATGAGCAGGATGATAACACCAGAAACAATAATAACAACCGATTCTTGTGCCCACCGTTTTCCAGGCACTGTTTTAAGTGTGTCAGTGCATTAATCCATTCATCCTTGCAGGAACCTGGGACTCTACAAGACAGCCCAAGGCACAGGCTCAGCCCAGAAAGAGCATGTAGGAGGTGAGGCAAGACCTCTGCTGGGAGAGATCCAGGGGCTGAGGGCCCGTGGAGGGCATGACCAGCCCCCGGAGGCTAGGGAAGGCATTGGAAGCAGCTCTGTCTGGGCCCATCACCAGCCACTGAGGCAGGAGGGGGAGGTGGCCTGGAGCCGAGAAGAACGCACTGTGAGGGGACCACAGGATCAATAGTTCTGCTGGCTGGAGTCCGAGGTTGTGGTGAGAGATGTCGGGGGTGGAGGGGAGGGTAGGAAGACTTCCTAAAAGAGGAAATGAGGGATGTCCCCCGGAGACCTGAAGGTCGAGTGGGAGCTGGTTAGGCAGGCCTGGGGGCTGGGAGGACATGGCTGAGGTCCTGGGAGGTCTGAGGAGAGGCTGGACCATAAGGTGCTCAGACACAGGCGCCTGTGGGTGGATGGGGACCAGAGCATCACGGCTGTATGCGGGAGGCTGTATTCAGGAGGCGGCGTGTTATTCTGAGGGCACAATCAGATTTTCCCTTGAGGAAGAGCATGCCGGCTGCAGTGTGGGGCGTAAAGAAAAGAGGACAGGGTGCGGGGGGGCGGCAGGGAGACCCTAGGAGTCTGGCAGAGTGATGGCGGTGAGTGATGAGGGCTGTGGCGTGGTTCAGAGGCACGAAGGAGATGGACTTGAGAGGTAACCAGGAAGTAGGGTGGGAGAGAGCGAGCGATCCAGGGTGATTCTTGGGAACCCCACGTCTGTACAGAGCAGTGACAGGGGCTGGAGGGAGGCTCTGTAAGGTCTGCTTCTGTCACCATTCATGTTTGCTCTGTCCCCCCCTCCTGCCCTCCTGGGGTCACAGAAGAAGGTTTTTCCACCAAAGGGGGTTGGATGCCATGTACTGCTCAGCCCTTTCTCTGTTGTCCCCTCCTTTCTGTGTACAGCCCACTGCCCACCTTGGTCCTCAGGGCCCCGTACACACTGTTGGTTTAAGTGTTCATGTAACTCTGTATCCACAGAGGGGATCACTTTTGAATGCAAACTTCATGGCAGGGCCTGGCAGCTCCCCAGAGGGCTTCCTCAGGAATCTGGTGCCTGACTCAGCATCTGACCCTGATGCATTTGTTTCCAGATCTTTCCTGACATCAGCTCTGTCAGTTTGCCGGCTTTTCTTTCTCCTACAAGAGATTCTTAATCTGGGGTCAGACTCCCTCAGGATCCATGGATGGGCTTCAAGGGGTCCAGGGTCACTCTGGAATTCTACGTAGAGTTTTATTGCCGGTGAGGTTTTTCTGGGAAGAGCACACCTAGCTTTCAGAGTCTCTGAGGCTTTTATGATCCTCAAAAGCTTAAGGCTCGTGGGTCTGAGCTTTGATTTCAAGGTTAAAATTTTTCTGGGCAGTTCTCCCTCTCATTATCACCATCACGTCCAGTGCTAAAGTCTTTGGACAGAGTTCACCTCATCTCTTCACAGCATTGCTAGGAACTAAAAATAAGCATTTGCCTGTTAACTCTTGTTCCCATCTTGCCCTGAAAAGCCTCTGCTACCCTGCAGTAGATAATTCAAAACCCTAACCTCACGCATATATATATTCTGTGGTAGGAAGAAATCGTTACCAGAGGTCCTTCATCCCACGGGTCCCATCACTTTTGAAGAGGAATAAGCTTGCTGCGTACTTGCCTTATTTTAGGGCTTCGGATTTGGCAAAAGCATATTAATGGAAGCAGCTGACGTTTGTTGGTACTTATATGTCAGGCACTGTGGTAAGCACTTTACTGGTATTCTCTCATTTGAGACACCAGAATTATCTCAATTTTAAAATGAGGAAACTGAGGCATAGAGTAAATAGCCAGTAGGAAGCAGCAGACCCAAGTGGTAGAATGCCAGAGGCTTTGTCTTAACCTCCCGTTAAGCCCTATCTTCCCTTTATCTGTTCCCTTGTGACCCCCCCCCAACCATTCCCTCCCATCCAGGAGGTCACTGCTCCAACTTGCTTCCTAGCTTGCAATCGGTACCATCTGGAGTCAGGTTCTAACCCTTCTCACTGAAGTCCCTTTTGGAAGCAATGGACAAGAGCTATTGCACAGAGGAAACAGCAGCTTTTAAATGATAGGAACAGCCAGAATCAGTATCTCTCACCAAGGGGTGATTTGAAAGGTCAAGAAGGTTTCTGCCATCCTCACATATTTCCTAACCTACAATTTCAGTGTCCAAAAGCCCAACATTAGAGATTCATTGCTTTGGACTGGTTTTTCCCCACTCCACTTTAGCCTCTTAAAAAAATAGGAATAGGGTTTCCCTGGTGGCACAGTGGTTGAGAGTCCGCCTGCCAATGCAGGGGACACGGGTTCGTGCCCCAGGCCGGGAAGATCCCACATGACGTGGAGCGGCTGGGCCCGTGAGCCATGCCACTGAGCCTGCGCGTCTGGCGCCTGTGCTCCACAACGGGAGAGGCCACAGCGGTGAGAGGCCCGCGTACTGCAAAAAAAAAAAAAAAAAAAAGGAATAAACTTAGGGATATGAACTGGGGAGTTCCATGAGTTATAGTGATAGCCGTGAAAAATGTGAGGGCAGAGGATGTTCAAAGAGGGAAGCGAGTACATAAAAGGACACTCCTTGAAAGTATTGCCAAGGACCAGCCCTGCATATGACCCCTACCCTCTCACCATGTTGGAAGGAGTTTTGTGGACTAACTCATCACTGGATCTCCAATATCAGACTCTCCAGTGTCCTGGCTAGTGCTTCCACAGCTGGTAGAGTCTGCGGGAGGACAGCCCAGCCCTGTTCAAAACTCTTGAGGATTCCCTTGCATTTCCCCTTTTTGAGGTTGGGGAGCAAGTGATCTGTCATCTCTGGGAAGTCAGCCAATGGCCTGATACTACCTGATATTAGAGGGACCAACCTTGGTATCTGGGAAAGGTGGTCCTACAGTTATACCACAGGGGCAACATTATCCCTAGGGGGCCAGGAGGCAAGTGGTTAGCTAATGGCTTGAGAACAGCCCCCAAGAGCCCTCCCCTCGGTCCCAGTGTCAGACATCATGCTTTCCTTTTTCCTGTGGAGGCCACCGGACTATTATCAGGAAGAGGCTCTGTTATGAGTTGAGTTGTGTCCCCAAAATTCATATGTGAAGCCCTAACCCCAGTGCCTCAGAATGTGGCTGTATTTGGAGCTAGGACCTTTAAACAGGTGACTAAGCTAAAATGAGGCTTTTAGGGTGGGCCCTAATCCAATCTGACTGGCATCACCCTTATAAAAAGAGGGAATTTGGACACACAGAAAGGCAGCAGGGATGTGCGTGCACAGAGGGCCCACCATGTGAAGAGGCAGCAAGAAGGCAGCCATCTGCAGCCCAAGGAGAGAGGCCTCAGAGGAAACCCCCTGCTGACACCTTGACCTTGGACTTTCAGCCATCAAAACTGGGAGAAAACAAATCTCTGTTGATTAAGCCAACAAGTCTTGGTATCTTGCTAGGCAGCCCTAGCAAACCAATACAGACTCTGTGACATTTAGAGCAAAAGTCTCCCAAATGGTATGTACCTAGAGGATCCTTTGAGATGAAGGAAGAGAATATTATAACAGCTATGTCTATTGATTTCTGATTCTATGTTAATTTAAATTTCTTCTGTATATTGTAAAATGTACATAACAAATGAGTATGGTAGGGCATGCATATCACATATAACATATTGGGGATGTAGGCTTAAGCATTTTTATAGGTAGGATGAATAATCAAAAAGCTTGGAGATGACAGAGCCAAGATGGTGGCTGCCTGTGTATCTCTAAATCCTAAAGACAAATAAGAATAATTTCTCTTCTCATAATTACAAGTGCCCTAAAGAGTTCATCATTTGTTCCCTACTCTTTCCCCAGCTTACTTAGGGAGTTTCGGGGGCTACGCCTCGCCTCTATCAGGGAGGTTTATGTTGTCACGACTATAATTGTTCTCTATGAGTACTTGTGTGTAATGGTTCATAGAAATGTATTCTATTGAAGGGACTGGAGGCAGCAGAAAATCAATCCATTAAAAACCATGCTTTGCTTAAACCTCTCATTTGGTTTCCCCCCATTTTTCCTTTCTGCTCCTGAGGAAGAGACTCAGCATTTTAGGATCCTGAAGCTGCCAAAATTACAAAGCACTGATAATATGAGGGCAAGGTGCTCGGCAGACCTCTGCAACTCTCTCTTCCAGTCCCACCCAGCTGCATTCAGCCCGGATTCTGGTCTCAGATCAGACTTCAAAGAGCCTTGCCAGACTGAGGCATGTGGGTCTCATCAACCCCTACCTCCAACCCTTGGGACTCTGCTCATAACTCCTTGAAAACCTGTCAATAAACTGGGTTAGTGTACATGCCCCCAAATTTCAAAAAAAGTAATTGTGGATCTGAGACTCTGGAACTCAAAAGGAAAGCCAGCCTGGCCTCACGCTTCTCTTGGAGAGGGGGCAGTGATGGCCCACCTCAGGCCGGGCCGCATCTTGGCCAAGTTCACACTTTGCTCTGTGGTTGGGCAGGAAACACTTATCTCCATTTAAAGGGGGGAAGATCTCCTGGGTGATTCCAAAGTGGGCCACTTTGGCCTGGCTCTGCTAGGCTCAAACTCACTCAGTGGTCTTGCTATGAGACTGGACGCGGGAAGCTGGGACTGACTTCCCCAGGCGGACCGGCGGAAGGGTGAGAACTTTTCTGGTGTACTTTGCGGCCCTGCAGCAAATTACGCCTGCAGAATGTTTGAAGTGGAAAAAGTCAATGCTACGGTGGTGATGTCAAAAATGTCTCTGACTGAGTGGTTAATCTCCTTTCATTGTTTAAATGTGCCTACAGGGCCCAGGAGAGTCACAAATCTACATGAAGGGAGAGCAGCTCTTAGAATTAGCTGGCAGATGTATCGCTTTCCTGACTGCTGTGAGGTGACCGGGCAGCCTGCACTTTACCCCTACCATCAGCTCTGGGAGTCACTGCGACCCGGGTCCTAAAAATAAGTGCCCCTCTGACAGGAGCATCAGCAGAACTGGCCTCCCAGGGCGAGGGCCTTTGAGACTGATCAGGCCATCTCCAGTTTGGCATCTCCACGGAGTCATTTTGGGACAATGTTGGTTGCATTTGGAGCTATATATAAGGTCTTATAGCTTTGCTCAGGTCACACCTGGTCAGGTTTGGTTCTCAGTTTTCTGGAATAAATGGAATGTGACATTATAGTGGAGAAGGGAGGGGCCCTGCAGGGAGGCAGATCTGGTGTGTGGTGCCTGCTCTTAATGGGTGTGAGATCTTGGGAGAAGAATAGAATTTCTCTGGCTCTCAGTGATCTCATCTCTAAAATGGGGGTAATAAGACCTACTCTATAGGTGTTACTGTGATGAGGGCTAAATACAATGATGTATGTGGAGCACACAGTGGACATGCAATTGTGTGAGCTCCCTCCGTTTTCTTCTTGGCCGGCAGAGAGATGGCGCACTCGGCCACTCTATTGTCTCTGTTTGCAGTCATCAGTCATAGCTGCGCTTCCCTTTATGTCCAGCTCAACATGACTAAGGCTTGCTTCGTTTTTTTCTCTCAGTGGTATTAATTCATTTTTTAATTCAGTCATTCAGCACACAGGCATTCTCCTGGTGCTATGCAGGTGCTGTGGACAAACGATTGAGCAAGTTAGACACCGTGCCTGCCCTCAGAGAGCTTCTGGGTCACAGCCAAGGTAGACAAAGATCCCCTGGCCTGTCTTAGCAGGTCAGGGAGGGGGGCTCCTCCAGGAAGTGATGTTTGAGTGAGACCTGAAGGAAATACCCTAAGATGGCCACATTCCCTCCTTCTGCTGACTCATGATCAAGGAAGGACATTCATAAACTGGCTGAAAAGAGTACTCCAGTTTCATCAGGCAGAGAGCACACCCACAGCCCTGGCTTTGTTTATTCCATTCTCTAATCAACAGAGCTGGCCAGACATATCCTTGGTCTCAAGTTTGAAGTGGAACTAGAAACTGGGACTCAGCAAAGCACAGAGTTTGGCAATTCGATGACACACAAGTTTAGTATTGGTATTTTGCATGCTGTTTGACTCAGAGATTCCACTTCTGGAAATTTATACTAAAGAACGAATAACCTATTTATCCAAAGATTTGAATACAAGGAGGTTATTTGCCAAATTGTCTTAGCACAAAATTAAAAACAATCCAGACCCTCCAAAATAGTGGATTGGGTAAATAAATCCTGGTAAAAGAATGCAGGGGAGTAATATGCAGCCATTAAAAATGATATTATAGAAAATAGGTATTAACATGGAACAAAGTTCACAATGTATGTTAAATGAAAAAAAGATAAATTAGAAAATAGTACATATGGAATGATTTTTCAAATAGTCTTTCTTAGAAAAAAATCTGAGAAGAATATACTTAAAAGTATTATTAATAATTATTTCTGAGGTCTAAAATTAAGGATGATTTTTATTGCCTTTTTGGTTTATTTTTTAGTTTTTGCTTAGTTACTATACATTCTCTGTGCATTAAAGAAAAAGCTAGCATATTAAATAGAGCTTTCACATGAAAACATGGTCAACATCATTAGTCATTAGGGAAATGCATATCAAAATCACAATGAAATACCACTTCACACCCACTATGATGGCTATTATCAAAAAGATGGACAATTACAAATGTCTACAATGATATGGTAGAATTGGAAGACTTATACATCACTCCTGCAGCCACTTTGGAAAACAGTTTGGCAGTCCCTCAGAAAGTTAAACATAGAATTAGCATATATGCAACAATTCTACTCCTAGGAATATATCCAAGAGAAATGAAAATATACATTCATATACAAACTTGTACATGAATGTTCATACCAGTATTATTCAAAATAACAAAAAAGTAAAAACAACCCAATGTCCTTCAGTTGATGAATGGAGAAACAAAATGTGGTATATCATACAACAGAATATCATTAGGAATACATCAAAAAGGAATGAAGTACTGACACATGCTATAATGTGGATGAACCTTGAAAACATTATGCTAAGTGAAAGAAACCAGACACACAAAAAATCATATATTGTGTGATTCCATTTACATAAAATGTCCAAAACAGGCAAACTCATAGAGACAGAAGGTAGATCAGTGGTTGCCAGGTGCTGGGGGGGAGGGAGAGTGAGGAGTGACTATTAATGGGTAAGGTGTTTCTTTTGGGGGGTGATGAAAATATTCTTGAATTAGATATTGGTGATGGTTACACAAATTGTGGATATACTAAAAACTACTGAATTGTACTCTTACAAAAAAAACCCCAAAAAAGTAGCATTTTCCCCTCTGCCATTAACCTTCTTGGACAATGAAGAATTATTGTCAAGGTCCCCCCAACATACATGAGACAAATACCCCTGTAGCCCTTCCTCTGCCTTTCATAATTGCAGGAAGTACAACTCTACATGCATGTATTATATTACTGTGTTTTAATTTTCTTATATTTTGGTGTTTGGACATCTTGGGGTCTTGCTGACCCAGGAGGGACTGTCCCTCCCAGGACTAGCCAGTTCCTAGAGATAGTGAGCAACTCACCTGTGAGTGCACCTTTCATATACAAACCAGTCAATCCAGAGCCCATACCCTGAACCACCATCTTTGTTCAGCTCTCACACTCAGGGCCACTATTGTCCTGCCCTAATCACCCCAGGGCCAGGTACCAACGAACTAGAGACAGCCTCAACACCCAAAAGCCTGAGAAATTATTCAGACTAGACAACCCTAAGCCTGCTTACTCTGCCTCACCCATTCCTTCTAGAGGAACCACAATAGAGGCTCTTGCCATGTTTTTCCCTTGCTCCTCCTGACTAACCCTGGTGCTTCCCCATGTGGCCCCCCTGCATGGCATACCACACTTCCCACTTCTAGGGATCTGTGAGTAAAAAGAACTTCTTCCTCCATGACAGTCATTTCCATGTTTGTGTGTCTCACTACACCTGATTAAAGCAAATCCTGGGTACTCTTAAAACAATTCACACCTGGAAGACTATCAACCCTGGCTTGATACTTTGCCAGACATCACAAGATAATCAAAGAAATCAGTGCTTCTATGATTCTGTGAGTGTTTCCTCCAGGACTCCTGGATCCCACAGTTATGGATGGATTTTTCAAAACCACTTTGCCCTCTCGTAGCCACCACCCATTTCTATGCCATTATGAGTTACCTATCGATACCTAGGCCTTAACGTTCCTGGTGTCTCATATGCCATACACACACACACACACACACACACACACACACACACACACACACACACACACAAATGTGTGTATTGCATTTTTGGCTCATCGGTCATAAAGGTCCCAGGTAGTAGGAACTGGGTGATTTGGGTTTTCTCTGCATTACAATGCCTAGCTTGACAAAAATTAAAGCAATCCATCTTTCATCCTTTTCCTTCTCAAAGTCTGATTGGCCACCTCAGACATAAAATGGGCTCAACTCTTGAGGGATAAGAGACAACTCCATGACACAGGTGCTAGTACCCCACACATGCAGCAGACAACCACAGAGAAGACCTCATCTCCCCTTCCCTCAGATAACACGAGAATTTGAATTTTTATTAAATATGTAGATAAAAAACAAACTACTGAAACTGTTGAGAATAGAAGTTGAGCAGAAAGTCTTGAGTAGGTAAGCGCAGAATCGTGCACACCAGGAGAGAGGGAAGAGGAGAAAATAAGCTCTGATACAGAAAGCAAGACCAAACCGGGACAAGAGAAGGCCATTTGGGGCCATTTTTGTTGTTTGACTTCAACGGATGACACTTTATAGGTTTCCCTGTTGCCCACTTTTCCATTGCCCTTGGGGAATTATTCTGGCCTGACCAGACCCACTGAATAGGAACCCAACCCAATGCAACACTAGGATTGGACAAGCCGTTACTTTCCATGACTGAGACCTTTCTTCTCTTCAGGCTTACCAAATGGCTCAGAGTTGATGGAACCAGAAATGATAACCAAGAGTCTCAAAGACTATTTGGCTTTAGGTCAGTATCTGCCTTTGGAAAATGAGATTCCTTATCTGTAAAATAGGGGTAATAATAACTATTTCATAGAGATGTTGTGAATAGTAATAATTAATGCATATAGAAACTGGCCTGTACTCAAGGAAGGAAAGATAACGTCCCAAGCTCATGGGACCTTGTTAGAAAATTAGATTCTATTTCATTTATGTTCCTTTAAGAAAATAAAGGAAGAAGAAGGTACAATCTATGGCAAAGGATTAGTCTAGTCACATCACTTTCCTTCTAAATAACATTTCTCCTTCTGGTTGTATTTTGGATCCACTGCTAATGTGCATTAGTTTCCAATTTCCCTCCAGCCGCTCTCCAGAAGTGCAATACTGGTTCTTTGTCTTAGGGATATTTCATTTCCTCAATCATGTTAAATCAAACAAACCCTCCCATACCAGCAAACAGAAAGGAGCAGCTCTGGGCCTCTGAACTAATTTGCACTGGCAAAACTGATCAGGCCTTCCTCCAGTGTCTTAATTAGGAGTCTTAATCCCTTTTATTTAAAACCAGAAGAAATAAAGGACATGGTAGGAAACTCTGAGCATATTTATTTAATACAGACAAAAGAGGGTTTAGAAAGTTCACTTAATATACAGTGTCAACAGAAATATATGTCCCTTTCTTTCTAATAATTCTTCCAGGATAAAGTATTGCTCGTGCTCAGATTGGAACCAGCAGCTTTCAACATTCTCTTTCATTTAAAGAGACAGTTATTCCCAACCGAGTCTATGTTTCCAGAGACTTTTGACAGGTTTGCTTTAATTTCTCATGTGACATAAGGAGAGAGTGAGTCAGAGAAGATATTCAATATTGTTCACATTGAATTTTTTTAAATGTGATGAATGGGTGGTGGTGGACGGAGGTTGAACGTGAGAAAATGAAAACACAGTACGAATGATTATGAATGATCTCTGCAGACTCAGAAGAGGTCTTCCTGCACAGAGGCTGGAATGCTTCTGGGATTTGGTATAAGGCAGGTTCTTCCTGAACCCCATTCAAGGTGCTTCAGTTCTTGAGGAAACAAACGGATGATGTCAAGGTGCACTGATGTGGCTCTTCCAAGGCTGGTGAAGTGTATGTTCAGCACTTAGCAGGGGGCTCAGATCAGCATGCAGGGACGTCACCCATGGGTAGGATCGGTTTAGGTTCCTGGCAGCTTCATTTTGTATGGGACCACAAGCATGTGAGCATTTATTAAAAACCAGGTGAGGGTGTTGATAACTGAGGTGAACCCCAGACACTTTCAAAAGGATTTGAAAGAGATTCCATGGCTTAATGGGCCCAGGGACCTGCTCAGTCTTCAGGCCATTTTCTTCTACAGAAAAATGACTGGATCCTCAGCCTCCTAAGAGGCGCTTCTCAGCACTGAACCCAATGGGCAGTCATGCATGACATCACTCTTAGGATGTTCTAGAAGAGTCTCAGTGCCTTTGGGCTAAGGTAGTGTCTTATAACACTTAATAATCAGTCTAACTGGTGAGAGCTACCTAGGCTTGGGTTCACATAGAGACCATTGGTTTTATGTTCCCTTTCATGTAAAAAGACTGTCTGTTTAGTAACTGTTCGTGAGTTGGAATACAGCCAAATCTAGTCTGTATTGTCTTAAAAGAATTGATCTGATCACTTTCAAGAACATGGAGTAAGCCTAAATAGTCAAAACATTAAAAAGGAAAGTAACCTCAAACTAAAAAGTACTCTTTTTAATGTGTGAAATAATTAACTGACCATAGCATTTTTTAGACTCAAAAGTCATTGTCATATCTTTTATTTCATTTATTTTTATGGTACCCATGTGAAGTTAAGTCATATTTCTACTTTACAGAAAAACAATACAAACCCAAAACAACTAAGAAACAAAGCTAAGTAAACCGTCTAGAGAAATACAGAAATACAGGGTTGGAGTTTAGTGTCTCAACTAGTAGACTCCGGAAGGATTTGGAATGAATAAATCGGCTACTTGCATGTGACTGCACACTTTCAAAAGACAGGTGATGTTGAAGAGAATTAATCCTCTGAAATATCTTAAACCTCGACCCCTGCAGCTTTGTTTACATTTTCCTTTAGGAAAAGATCTGCTTGAGCATTAATCAACGTCCCATCCAAATTATCAGTAATTCTGAAATTAGTGAAATCTAGTAACATTTGTTTATCTTACTGTCCCTTGGCGCATAACCGTTATCCACGATCTGAAGCCTGATACTACATGATTATCCTATAAAGTGGGAGGATTTCTGGTCTCCCAAAAGTTCTGCTTGGCTTTGCATCAGGTAGGTAGCAACAAGAAAACAAAAAGGCTCACCTGACTCCTAAAGACATGCAGAGGCCTGAAAGGGTTCAGATGCAGGCAAGTCCATCCTCCAGTTTCCCCAAAGATGCTTTCGATTAATCTGCTGCAGACCCCAATCATGGGAAGAGAAGGCTGCATCAGCATATGAAACAATTACAGATCAGCACACCCAGCCGGCTCTCAGCAGAGAAAACTGCGAGCACCACTGAATAATTATGGTTGGAGCTATTGACTGGGACCACAAACGAGTTTCATCCGAATGCTTTTAATTTGCCAAACAGAGGGAAGTGTGCTTCAGAGAGGCTGCTTCCAATAACGGCATTTCTCCCTCTGCTAATTAAGGGGAGAGTTTAACAAGGTGAAGGGGATTGGTTTTAAATCTTGCCAAGTAAAATCTATGGCCGTTTGAGAGGTGAAGGGCTTGTCTTAAGAAATGGCCTAAAACAATTGGTCTGGGATGGTGGTCAAGCACCCTAGATTCTCGCTTGCCCGAGGGTTCAAGCCCTGCTCCTCTGAGAGATGCTGGGTCCAAGGCTGAAATAACAGTTGGAGGCCAAGCAGGGCCAAGGCCTCCTCTGTGGGTTCACGCACATTTGCTAACCACCTGTGACCTCAGAATCTCTCTTTATCTCAACTTTTGGGGCCCACCCTTGATGAGGAATGACAATATTACCTAACTGGAACTGAGGAGTGATTTAGAAAAAGAACATTATTGTTAACTGAAGTCCATAGTTTATTCAGATTGCCTTAGTGATCACCCAATGTCCTTTTTCTCTTCTAGGATCTATCCAGGATGCCATGTACATTTAGTTGTCATGTCTCCTAGGCTCCTCTTGACTGTGGTAGTTTCTCAGACTTTCTTTTTGACGACCTTGATGGTTTTGAGGAGTAGTGGTCAGATATATTGTAGGATGCTCTTTTATTGGAATTTGTCTGATGTTTTTCTCATAATTAGACAAATAAGAAGCACAGGATAAAGTTGGCCTAATGAAGGTGAGGAGGAGAAATTAACCATAACAGGGAACTCCCTGGTGGTCCAGTGGTTGGAACTCTGTGCTCTCACTGCCGAGGACCTGGGTTTGGTCCCTGGTCCGGGAACAAGGATCCCGCAGGCTGCAGAGCGTTGCCAAAAAAAAAAATTAACCATAACAAATATATGCAATAATCCCCCCTTCCCCAAACATAACATAAACACACGCACACGCACACGCACAGGCACATATATACTTTGTGTCTTCCGAAGTGCCTAGCTCCAGTCTCCAACACAGTCATAATCTGACATCTGGATGCATGAACAGAGTGACGAATGGATAAAATTTTTCCTCCACTGCCACCATCTCTACTATCATCATGTAACTCTATGTTAATGTCATTGTAAGTCTTTCAAAGGCCATTCAACCACTTCTTATCATGACACAATAAAATTCACAATATGTGTCTTCACTCTTGTTTTAAGTGCCTCTCATGTCCCTACCAGCTTAAACTGGCTGCAATTGTTGTAAGACCCCAGTACTAGTGGGATCTCAAGATAAACACTGCTCAGAGGTTACAATACACTAAGCCCCTAAAACAAGTCCATCTCTTTGTAGCCATCAACAACGGCTCTTGATCTTTGAAAACTGTCAAATACTCTGTAAGATGAAGTGCCCATCATAAAAGGAATAAAAATTTAAATAAATTGGAGTTTAACCCAGAGAGGAAAAGGTCATGGATGACCTAATTACAATCTTCTAGGATTGTAGAAGAGAGGAAAGGGTCACACAGACTTGAATTCCAGCCCTGGCTCGGCCACAGACTAGCTGTGTGACCATGGGAGTTACTGGACCTCTCTGTGCTTCAGTGTCTCACCTGTAAAATGAGAAAAATAATGCTTACCTGGCAGAACAGTGGTCGCTTTGCAGGGAGGTAATGTGCTTATGCACGTTATACATGTGTATGTATAATGTGCTTATACATGTAACGTGCTTAGCACTGTTCCTGACACAGCCTGGTTATTCAGTAAAATTTAACTTCCACCTCACCTGCTATGTGATCTTACATACGATAAAAGTAATACCACTTCCTATTTTTATGGGTCTTCTCAGCTTAGGAAGCATCTTCTCACGATTTAGGCTGATGAACCATTGTTGTCCTAGCCCTTCAAAGCCCAAGTAAAAGAAAATGAATTTTAATTCAAGTAACAGTGATTTGGGTTGGCCATTGAGATAATAAAACCCAGGACAAGTTATCTGGGGCACTGTGGACTCTGTCCTTGGGGGAGTTTCAAAAAGGAGTGGGCCGCTCAGGCTACCCAGGGTTGACTTCACCACTGCCCAACAGCCATCAAACTCTTGGGTGATTGGAATAAGATGGAGGGGTGCTGGAAGGCATGGGAGGCAAAGGAATTGCTGTTAGCCTTCAGGATACTCCGAATCCACCTCTGCCCCTGGGCATCTTCCCAGGCTCTGCCTCCAGACCTTGTGGCTTCCTGGAGCTAAACTTTGGTGGAGACAGAGCCTAGTGCATGACCCAGGGTGCCAGAAATGGCTTGTTTCTTCTGTGTTCTTTGAAACATCAGCTTGAATCCAGCTCTGATCATCCTGTCACCTGAGCTTGTGAGAAACTCAGTTCCAGTCGTTTAGGGGCTGTTCCCCAGGGCTGGGCCAAGGCTCTGGGGGCTTGTCTGGTGCCAAAGCCTTACCAAGGCTCTTTGGTCCTGCTGAGACCTCCTGGCCGTGTTAGGGGCTCCCTCCTCTTATCACAGTCACAGCCCTGACACCCACATTGCAGTTTTCCCACTAGGGGTCTGTCTCCCCTTCTAAAGAGTCCTCAGCTTGAGGGCAGAGCCTGAGTCTTTACTGTGCTCTCTCTAGCATTGGTACAAGGGCATGAGAAGTATGTGTTAACGCATTAACAAATGTTTCCTTTCTAGCAGGAAGTACATTAGACGATTTTTTTTCTTCACTGTGTCTGTGAGTCCCCTGGGGGAAAAGCCAGTGCTTTTACCTGTTTCCTCAATGCCTTTAACTCCCCAACAAATGCTCCTTGAGTAAATGTTTGCATGGTGCTTGCTTTGTTGTGCATTGCTTTGCATGGCTCTGTCTTTGTACCTGTGCAGTCCCGTGGGCAGGGCTCTGAACTGGTCATTGTCAAAGAGACTGTCACATCTGTTTTCTCCTGCAGAGAGCCTCCAAATTTTAGCTGAGCACGTGGCTGCCCCTGATAAAGCAAGGTTTTCCAGCCTTTTTTTGAAGGATCACGTGACTAAATTCTGGCCAAAGGGATACCCACACCATGATGGGCACAGCTGTACTTCCCAGCCCTGCGTCCCACTGGCCACGTGGGAAGTCCTCTTTGGCCAGGAGGGTGAGTGCAGCACCCTAGGAATAGTGGAGCAATAGGAGAGGGGAGGCTGGGTTCCCCAGACGGTGGAGCCCCCACACCGGCCCCAGACTCTTGCTTAAACCACTGTACTTGGTGTCTCTTTGGGAGCAGTCAAAATTTTATCCCAACCGACACCCTCCTCTCAGTCCCCTTGCTGCCTGAGCGTTTTCATCCCACCTCGTGGAGCTCCCAGGGGAGGTCACGCAGAGGAGAGAGGCAGCCCTCCTTCGAAGCGCCAGCCTGAGTCAGCAGCAGTTTTCAGTTTAATGAGATGACACTAACGATTTGCCTCCCTGGGCTGAGTGGGCCTGTCCTCCCTGGAGACCTATGGAGGGTCCTGGCATTTCCATCATTGCTGAGCTTGGTGGTCAAGGGGGAGACAGGAGTCTCAGAAAGGAGCAGGGAGGTCATGGACCTGTAGAAGAGGCATTCGCTGCCCTAGAACCCAGCCCGAACTTCAGTAAAAGGGAAGAGAACAGTACCTGGGCCTGCTTCACCCTGGCAGGTGCCCCTGAAAGTGCTCTCCTACCTCTCCTGGGTTTGCCAGGACATGCTTCACAAGCAGGACACCTTTCACACCTGAAAAGTGCTGTTTGCTTAGCCCTAAATGATGCTCACCCGCTTTGTCAGGTATGCAGTGGTCCTTCGGCGCCTGGCCCTCCTGCAGCCTTGGCAGCCCTGATGCGTTGGGGGGCACCAACTGCAGCTGATTCTACACTCTCCTGTGTGCTGGGTTCCTCTGGGAAGCTATGGACCTACCCCTTGGGCCCCTGCCTACCCCTCAGCCACCCTGTGTCAGCTCAATCCATGGCCTCCCCTTGGAGCTCTGGTTCCCTTTTCCGAACTCAGGTGTTCAGGTCAGAGAAAGGCGCCATTATTCTAAACACTTTTAGTTTGTATTTTGGGGTGTTATGTGTGGTAAGTATCCATTTCTCACTCATGAAGGGCAGGAGGGTTGTGGGAGCTGAAGCCGTTATTTTATCTAACATGTGTGAGTGCTCTGCTAAGCACTTACATGTAAATTAGCTCAGTGATTCTCTCAGCAATCTTATTACGATCCCCATTTTACAAACAAAGAAGCAAAGGTTGTAAATCAACTATACTTCAAAAAAAAAAAAAAAAAAAGCCAAGGCTTGGGGAGGCTCAGCAGCTCACCATGGTAATCTGGCTCACAGCGAAGCCAGGACTTACAGGGCGGCTGGCCAGATGCCTGCTCTCCCAGGTGTCTGAGGTGTATTCCTTGCCTTCTAAAGCATATGGTGTGGGACACAAATGCAAAGTATCTTCAGTGAGGGGAGAAAAGGCCAGGACCAGATGTGCGGTATCAAAGGTCAGATATACAGGACAAGAGCAGAGCCAGATACAGAGTGTGAGGTCAGAGGTCAGGTTCCAGGATGACCAGGAACGGGACTGCAGGACAGGTGGGGAAGAATGGTTCAGGGTGTGGGCTGAGAATTGGGCAGAAGGCCAGGAGCTTCCTACTACCGGGTGTTGGCCACCTGGGTTAGGGAGAGGCCATCTGTTTGCAGGTGCTGGTAGGGCTCTGGGTTGGAGCGGGGCTGGGGGTAAGTCGGGTGTTAGCATCTCTCCCTTACACTGAAATTAGCTGCTTCCTAGGGCTCTTCTCCCTGCACCCCTGTCTTGCAGATTCCAGGAAGAACCAGGAGAAGGTCCCTCCGTGTTTAATGTGAGCATCCCCTCCAGAGGAGGGAGGAGAATGAGGGTGTGGCCATGACTCCTCCCACGCTTGACTTTCCACAGTGCCCTCCCAGCTGCAGGGCCCTACAGCGACAACGGAACTCGTAACTTGCGAGGACCAGTCCTTGCCAAACCAGGCTTCCTCTGTCCCAGCCCTACTCCATTTACTTTCAGGTTTTATGTGCTTTAAAATAGCCTTGCTGATAGGTGCTCAAACCCAGCAGACCTGAAAAATGCTTGGCAGGATGAAAAGACTGAAGGACACTGGCCTCCCAACCTGACTCCGTGCAGTCCCGCCTTCTCTCATTCCCGTCCATCTCCTAGAGCCCGTATCTAGGCACAGAGACCCCAGAACTTTCCCCAAAGATACAAATTCCTGTGAAAACTCCATAAAAAGCTTATAGAAGGGGCTTCCCTGGTGGCGCAGTGGTTGAGAGTCCATCTGCCGATGGGGGATACGGGTTCATGCCCCGGTCTGGGAGGATCCCACCTGCCGTGGAGCGGCTGGGCCTGTGAGCCATGGCCGCTGAGCCTGCATGTCCGGAGCCTGTGCTCCGCAACGGGAGAGGCCACAACAGTGAGAGGCCTGCATAACGGAAAAAAAAAAAAAAAAAAAAAGGCTGATAGAAAGGATGAGCCCCAATGGCCCCGCAAGAAAAAAAACCCCATTCCCATCACCCAGATGCCGAAATGAGCCAGGCGCTCCTGGGTTGGATTCACGATGAATTTGGATTCACACTGCGGTTTGGAGACAGCGGGGAGACGAGAATCAGGAGAAGGCAGGAGGACAGCCTAGCATCCATTTTCACGGTCTCTCTGCTCCATTTCTTTTCCCCACTGGCCCCTAAGAAGCTTCGATGCCCAGGACAGGCTCCCTAAGGGTGTTCACACCTGGGGAGGTCTCACCGCACGTGATGTGGCAGACGGGACTGGCTGCTTCGATATTCACGTAACCAACAAGCAGTACAGAGGCCCCAGATACTGTGCTGTGCCTTGAGCATACAGAGTTACAGAAAATAAATAAAGCATGGTCTCTGCCTTGGAGGAGAGCCAAGAAAACACAAGGGACTGTAGATGCACATAGTAGGGGCACCCCATACCTTTGGCAGTGAAGGAAGGCTCTCTGGAGGAGGTGACCTTGAGGCTGAAACTGCGAGGAAGAAAAGGAGCCAGCAGCCAAGTGGCGGGATGATGGGTGGGGAAAGGATGTCCCGTGCCGGGGAAGGCCATGCAGAGAGGCCTGGAGGTGAGAAGGAGCCGGCTGTGTCTGTGAGACCGTAGGCGTTTCGGCGAGTCGCGGAGGTGGGAAATGCCGGGGGGCGGGGTGGGCACAATAAGGCGGGCCCTGATGCTGGCAGACCACTTAGGCGGCACTAGAAGGGGCTGGACTTCATGAGGGCAGGTTTTGTTTTGCTCACTGCTGCCTCCCCTGCAGCACAGAGCGGATGCTCAGTTCGTTTTTGGGGTTGAATAAGCGGTAAGCACAGAAAGACTGTAAGCAGAGACAGGACCTGTTGAGTTCTCCACTTTAGAATCACCACCCGGACCGCACTGCAGAGGATGGATTTCTGGGCAGCGGTGCTGGGGGTGGGAGGCAGGGAACTGACGGGGGCCCTGACCGCAGATGGCAGTGGGGGTGGGGACAGGAGGTGGTGGGGCGGAGGAGTCCAGAGGAGAGGGATAGGCGTCACTTCCTCTGCAAGCTCCAGGCAAGGTGCCCCCTCAGGACATCCTAGTCCGCTCACCCGGGGGTCCAGGCTCACTTGTGATGCTCAGTTCCCTCATCTGCCAAAAAGGAGCTACTACTGCTCACAGGGACAGAGGGTAGAGATCATGTAAAGCACGCGGCACAGGGCCTGGCCTGCAGTGACCCTCAGGGTAAGGCCCCCCTGCATTACTTGAGCGAAAAGCACACCCCCTCCAGCAGCAGGAGGTGGGTCAGGGGACATTCCTAGAGGAAGGAACGGAAGGAGTAAAAACTGTCTTTTCAGGAAAGCATGAGGAATGTGAGTCATTCAGCCTGATGGAGAGGTAGGCAGAGGTGTGAGAGCGATGGAGGCCGCCGCGGCAGGTTAGAGAATACGGAGGATCTCAGACACCATGGGCTACCCCTGTGCTTCCTGCGTGTGGCCTCCGACAACTCACCAGGGCCCTCACCCTCGCCCGCCTCCAGCCTGGAGACTTGCGATCCCTTTTCCATGTTGCAGCAGGGTTTTGCACGCAGCATGGAAATGACCCAGCCGCCACGAGGAGCCCCAGAAGGTTCTGGGCAGGGGAATGAGCAGTAGGTGGGCACTGTGCATTAGCTGTGCTGCTCAGATGCACAGCTGCGGAGTAAGGGTCACGGTGCAGCCTCAGCAGCGTATCCATCCCTTCCAGGCAGGCTGCCGGGGGCTCTCCACTCCCTACGAGGACGGCCCCAACCACTTGCGTATTCTGTGAAGCTCTCAGCGACGCACCCTGCTGTCCTCCGCCATCCCCCCTCACACCACATCCCAGCCCCCGCTTGTGTGTACCCCAGGCTTCCCCTCCTTCACTCCAGTGTACCCTGAACGACAGATGAGAGAGACCAAGACCCCAGGATCTCCATCTGTAGCAGAAGAGAGAACCCCACACACAATATTTCTTGGAGGGCTAATGCTTCATCTTAAAAATGGATGCCAATTTTACCTTCTATTGCATAATATTCATTTAAAAATGACTTTAATCTCTTCTTATATATCTTAATCTACCCAATATTTAAGCAAAATAAACATCTTTGGAAGATGCACCATGCTTATGCTGGGGCTTTGAGTGTGCCTTGACCTACAGCAGTAGGTGCCCGCGCATGTGGGCATCCCATATGGGAGGCACTGCCTTATACTTTAGCTGTGTCCTTTTGCTCAGGTTTTCTCCTGCTTGGGGTGCCATCCCTTCTTGAGCTGGAGAACTCCTACCTATACTTCAAGACCCAGCTCAAATGTTACCTCTTAATTTGAAATTAATCAAGTTATTAATTCAACAAATAAAGAGTTCATGAGAGGCTTTCCCTGCTGCCCTGCCCAGCCCTCCTTCTCCCAGTAGGATGAACACAGCCTGCATTTGTATTCTGTACAAATATGTATTTTCCATATACCTTGCAATACCCTCCATTAATGTGCTTAGCCCATCATGTTAGAATGTGGTTTTGATGTGTCTGTTTGTCTGCCGCACGAGTTCTGTGAAGGCAAAAGCAAGAGAGGATCTTAATCATGTTTGTGCCCTGGAGCCTATCACAGTGCCCAGCACACAGCAGGGACTCTAGTCAACAGGGAGGGAGAAGCTGCTTGAATTCTGACAGCGAGGGGACTCCCTAGGCCCCCTGTGGCTCCCTTCTGCAGAATCCTGGTGGCTGGAGTGGGGAGTCCCAGCCCCACTTCCACTCGCTGCCGGAGAGCAGCAGGGACCCATCCCATGAGGCAGCAGGGCCCTTCCTCCAATGCTAATCGAACATGCCTTTGCTGCCAAATATATATCCAAGCCAGAAGCCTGGGGAAAGAAATATCTTTAAAACACACGAAGAGCAATACGTGATTGAGATGCTGTCCCCATTCCAGGGGCAGCCTGGACCTCTCTGGCAGGTTCAGTAGCCTCCGAGAGGGGATTTACTCACAGCCTCCAGACCAGTCCTGCTTGGAGGAAGCAGAGAAGTCAGCTGCACTCCTCCGTAATCAGCCCAAGGGACCCCCTCAGCTCCACCCTCCTTTTCCCTTTTCTCACAGGAGTTTCCGCAAACTGGGATCTCAAGCCCCAAGAAAGCACTCTCCCGACCTCCCGCACTAAGGAGTCCTACCATTTGCAGTTGCAGATAAAAGCCATTGGATTCTGCCACAGCTTCAAGGTCTGGGTTTTGACCTTGATGTATTAACTCAGGTTATGCAAACAAGGATTTCTAAAGACTGCAGGGGTGGAGTGGTTTCTCTGAGTGCCATGTTCCTGTTCCTGCCTTGGACTGTTTATAAAGTCCCAGCTCCGGTTTCTGCTGGCTCCCAACCTGCTGGCGGGTGTGACGGTTTATTCTGCACCTCCTATTTACCTGTCTTTGTAGCTGCAGAAGACTAACATATTATTTTCCCACCAACAGGCTACTGAGGCTTGGGAGCACAAAAAGGGTTGTTTTAGCCACAGCTGTTAAACTAGAGGAATCTTTGCCCAGAGAAGAGGAAATAAATCAATGTTTGCTTAAAGAATAAAGACCAAACTTCTCCAGAAAAACAAAATGTGATTTTGAAATGATCAAAGCTGGCTTTAGTAATCACAGGAGGAACAAAACTCTTTGAAGCTTTCAACTGGATGCTTTGCTAGGTTAAATCCCCCGCCCCTACTGATGTCTGCATTCCTCTCTTCCTCTTGGCTACATCCTCTTCCCATCTGACCCCAGCCACTTGCCTCCATCCTTTCCTGGCAGTTGCATCTGCCACTATATTATTATCATCTATATGCAGACAAGACGGAGAGAACGGGAGGAAGCAATGAAGCTTCGTTTTCAACACATATATTATTTCTTGCTTGAACCTAACTTACCTCCCTGGCTCCTAACCTAACTCTCTGGCTCTACTTCTGTCCATCTTCACCCCCACACAGCTGCTGCTCCAGATACCTGTCTAAGATGTAAACTTGACAGTGCCTGATGCTGGCAGCTCTTACGCAGCATCCCATGCAAGGCCTCCGGGATTTAACCCTGCCTCTCGCTCCTATGATTCAATCTACCACCAAAGAGTGCATGGTGACCCGGTCTCCCTTCATGGACCCAGGTTCCTAACACCATGCCAGTCTGAAAAATTGCCTCTCACCAGGTCTCCCTAAAGAGCTAAAATCTAAGTTGAAAAGTAAATAAAGGAGAAAGAAAAAGAGACAACCTACCAAGAAAGGTTGTGCAATGGGACATAATAGAGGGAAAGAACATTTCTTTGCACTACGTTGGATGACAGCAGCCACAGAAGAAGCAGAATTAGGAACGCTGGTGAAGTGTGCTCCTTTATTCCTTTAGATTTTTCTTCTTTGGCTTAAATATACTTTTATGGAAGTATAAAAGATATTCAGAATCATGCATAAATCATAAGTGTACAGCTCACAGAATGCTCACAAACTGAACACGCTCATGTCAGTGGCACCCGGCAGGAGAAACAGAACCTGACCAGTGCCCCTGGAGCCCTCCTCACAGGTACTACCCTTGCCAGGCTGACCAGACTGGCCACGAACACTCTAGAGCACTTTTGCCCATTTTTGAACTTCATGTAAGTGTAAGCCTTCAGAATGCACCTTTCGGTGTCCAGCTTTGTTTGCTAAACACGGTGTTGATAAGGTTCAACCATGTCCTTGTAGTTGGTTCTGTCTCCTTGCTGTATAATATTCAATGATGCAAACACACCGTTCTTCATCTGGTCCACTGCTGATGGGTATTTGGGTAATTTCCAGTTTGGGGCTATTATAAAAATGCTGTTGTGAGCATTCTGGGTCACGTCTCTTGGTGAGCACACGTGTATGACATTCTGCTAATGGGCATCCACCCTGGGCCGTGGGAGCTGGATAGGTTCCGCTTTAGTAGGTGCTGTAAAATGGTTTTCCAACGTGCATGAATTAAACCAGTTACTAGAGTGTGAGACTCCTGGTGACCCCACATGCTCTGGTGTGGTCAGTCCCCTTCATGTTAGCCACTCAGCTCAGGGGGTTTTAATTAGCATTTCCCTGATACTACCACGTTGAGCGCCTATTCATAGGCTTACTGGTCATTTAGATATTCTTTTTGTGAAGTGCCTGTTCAGTTATTTTGCCTGTTTTCCATGAGTTGTCTGTCCGTTCCTTATGGGTTTGTAGGAGAAGCTGTGTCTTTCTGAGTAAGCGCATTCCCCACTTTGTCCCTTTTAAATCCATTCAGAGGAATTCAATTTCGCCATAATGAGTGCCGTCAGTATGACTATGTCAGGTGCAGGGGATACACAGAAGAGTGAGGTCCAAGCTCACTCTCTGCCCTCAAGAGTGAATCCTTGTCTTGGAGGATTTTGGAATCTAGACCTCAGGACCCTGTGTCGGCCAGAATTCTTAGCCAGGCCTTGGCCTCTTCCTCGTTCTCCCATCCTGTCTACGCCAAAGCTTGGCCCCGTGAGGCTTGAGTCAGGTTGACCTTCTGAAGCTCACTGGTTAACTCTTCTGCAGGTTTCCATAAAAGAAACAGGGAGGGGGCTTCCTTGATGGAGCAGTGGTTAAGGATCCACCCGCCAATGCAGGGGACATGGGTTCGATCCCTGGTCCTGGAAGATCCCACGTGCCGCGGAGCAACTAAGCCTGTGTGCCACAATACTGAAGCCCGCGAGCCACAACTACTGAAGCCCGCGCGCCTAGAGCCCATGCTTCGCAATGAGAAGCCACCGCAATGAGAAGCCCGCGCACCGCAATGAAGAGTAGCCCCCGCTCGCCGCAACTAGAGAGAGCCCGCGTGCAGCAACGAAGACCCAACGCAGCCAAAAATAAATTAAATAAATAAATAAATTTATTTAAAAAAGGAAAAGAAAGAAACAGGGAGATAGAGCAAATGATTAGAAGCAGATGAGGCATTACTGACTCCATGCCACTTCACAAGCAACGAGAGAGCCGCACTGCGGAGCAGCCTGGTGTCTCAGGAATGGATGGCAACATCCGGGAGCAACCAGTTGATATTGATGCTGCCTTACTTCATGCCTTCCAGGAATAGTCATGTGATGTGAGCTTTCCATATGACACCTATTTTAGAATTCTATTGCCATGTCTTAACTGATGACTTCTAGTTCTGCAGACTCCTAATGTGGTGGGACACAGACGTGCAGCAGCCACAGGAGTCTGCTAACTGTTGGACAGAAAAGTTTTCTGGATTCACTGAGGCTTTGTACAGATCTCATTTTGCAACCTGATATTGTTCTGAAAGACACTGTCCTACAGTGATCAATGAACCATATTCAGGAGACCTGGGTCCTGACCACCACCTGGCCTGGTTGCTGTGTGAACTTAGGCAAGTTGCTTAATTTCTCTGAGCCTTTCTCTCCCTGTTCATCTGCCAAATGGGAATATTAGTCCCTGCCATGCCTACCTTGCCAGGTTTCTGGAAAATTCAAATAAGCTGATATATATGAAAAAGCATTTTGAAAAATGTAAAGTGCTAAATAAAGGTAAAGTCCTACCACACACCGAATTTTGTTCCAATATAGCAATCAGAGCCCAGGTCTTCTATTAATCATCCATTTCCATTTTACTTGTATTAGCTGGTGCTCAGCCCTGTTAGTGACCCTTGGCTTGGAATTCTTTGATGTAAAGGGTACTTCTTTGGTCTAGATAAACTCTTGTACGTTGGCATTTCACCACATGGCTACTTCCTCTGCGACATTTTCCTTCCTTTCTTTCTTCCCAGGGTCTAGCAGACCTTTGGTCACCTGGACAGGATCCACGCAGGCAGCCTCCAAGCCACATCAAGGGATTTTAATTTCCTCATGACTTTGTTAGCATTTCACATTGTTACAGGTCAAAACATAAGGTTATTAACTAGGAATGAGAAATGTCAGTAATATGAACTGTGGAAACCCCATGGTTTCCCTTCAGGGATTCCGAACAACGCGTGGTGCCCCTCACCCTGGTGACTTAGCACAGACACTGACTTCCCCAGTCTCCCGGGCCCAGTGTGTTTGACCAAGGTCTGATGGGTGAACAACCACCCCAGGCTGGGAAATGCCAACGCATGTTGGATTTGTTCGGAGAGCCTCTTCCTTCACTGGTTGCCATTGCGTTAAGGAAAATTCTGGAAGGTTCAAAATCTATTTCCTAATCATAAGGGAGGGTGATGACAATATTTGTTCACTCATTTAAAGTCACCCATTCATCCTTTTACTCACTCCTTCAATGGTGAGCACCTACTGTGCAAATACTAATGGGAGTGACTGTATATAGTTGTTTATGTATGTGTTTCATCTGCTTCATCTTTCTATCATCATAAATGTAGCAAAGAGATGATGTAAGAGAGGACATGATAAGGAGGGGGCCCCACAAGTGCTAAAGGAGAAAGGATGCTTTTGGTAATTGTCAGAAGGAGAACTTTTTGTAACTTCCCTTCGTTTGGCTTCTATGACCCCACCCTCTTTTTGTTTGTCTCCTTTGCTGTCTATCTTCCTCCAAACATTGAAGTGCCTCAGAGATCTGTCCCAGGCCCCTTTCTCTTTTTACCAAGAATGTCCCAGCTATTCTCTTGGCTATAAATGCCTTCCATGGGCTGCCGACCAGCCCCTTCCATTTCTAGCCTGACCTCTCTTCTGAGCTGCAGACAAGTATATCCACCTTCTCACTTGATTTGTCCACCTGGAAGGATCAAAAGCATCCCCGACTTTGTATGCCAACGATGGTGATGTCCATCTTCTTCCCACTCCTGCATCTCCTCCACTTTTCCTCATCTCGGCAAAACCAGAAACCCAGGAGGAGACGGTCTTGACAATCCCCTCTCTGCCCCCTTCCCCATCCACCACCTGCGCGAGCTTCTCAAAGCTGTGCAGTTCTCACCATCCCCTTTCCAGAACCACTGCAGCCCCAAGCTAAGCCTCCCCGATCTTCCTCTTGCCCTCATCCTCTCTGCAGGAAGAAACAGCAAGAGTGAGCTCTTAAAAATGAGGATTGGCTCATAGTGCCTCCCTGTTGAAAGCCTGCGGGGGCTTCCTGCTACACTGTAAGTAAATGCAAGCTGCGCACAGGACCCTGGAAGCAAAGCCTGCTCCCTCCAGCCCCACCCCTCCCACTCTCCGCACCTCACTCCTCTGGCCTCTCTCAGGTACCAACTCAGGGTCTCCAACCTGGCACCCCACCTCTCCCCCGTTATATCTCAGACCCAACGTCACTCCTCAGATGGGCCCTGCTTTGCCTCCCAATTTATTTTTCTCCCTTGTTATCCTCATTCCCATAGCCCTTCCAATTTGTGATTATCCATTTATTTATATGTGAATTGGTATGCTGTCTGCTTCCTGTATAAGCCCCATGAAGGCAGGGATTAGGCTTTCCCCTCAGTGCCTAGCATAGAGCAGGAACTCAATAAATACTTGTTTAAAAATTAAATGTCCAGGGCTTCCCTGGTGGCGCAGTGGTTGAGAGTCCACCTGCCGATTCAGGGGACACGGGTTCGTGCCCCGGTCCGGGAAGATCCCACATGCCGCGGAGCGGCTGGGCCCGTGAGCCATGGCCGCTGACCCTGCGCATCCGGAGGCTGTGCTCCGCAACGGCAGAGGCCACAACAGTGAGAGGCCCGCGTACCGCAAAAATTAAATAAAAATTAAATGTCCAAACTATACAAAATCAGCTATTTAAGTTGCAAAATATACACATTCTATCTATTCTTTGAGAGCATAAACATTGTCACTTAAGAAACCAGTACTTCCCCCCCAGGAAAGAGTGGCCTGGGACCTGTGCTTCAGAGGCTACAGTCTGGCCCCCCTCTAGCTGTGGCCCTCCCTGTGGGGTAAGGAGTCCCTGGGCCCAATGGGACAGTCTTGCCCAGAGCTCCTGTCCCAGCTAGGGTGGCCAGATTTAGCAAATAAAAATATATGATTCACAGTTAAGTTTGAATTTCAGATAAACATCTATTCATTTTTTTAGTATAAATATGTCCCATGCAATATTTGGGACATGCACTAAAAAAAATTACTCGTTGTTTATCTGGAATTCACGTTTGACTGGATGTCCTGTGTTTTTTTGTTTTTTTTTTTAACATCTTTATTGGAGTATAACTGCTTTTCAATGGTGTGCTAGTTTCTGCTGTATCACAAAGTGAATCAGCTATATGTGTACATATATCCCCATATCCCCTCCCTCTTGCCTCTCCCTCCCACCCTCCCTATCCCACCCCTCTAGGTGGTCACAAAGCACCGAGCTGATCTCCCTGTGCTATGCGGCTGCTTCCCACTAGCTATCTATTTTACATTTGGTAGTGTACATATGTCCTTGCCACTCCCTCACTTCTTCCCAGCTTACCCTTCCCCCTCCACATGTCCTGAAGTCCATTCTCTATGTCTGCATCTTTATTCCTGTCCTGCCCCTAGGTTCTTCATAACAATTTTTTTTTAGATTCCATATATATGTGTTAGCATACAATATTTGTTTTTCTCTTTCTGACTTACTTCTCTCTGTGTGACAGTCTCTAGGTCCGTCTACCTCATTGCAAATAACTCAGTTTCGTTTCTTTTTATGGCTGAGTAATATTCCATTGTATATATGTGCCACATCTTCTTTATTCATTCATCTGTCGATGGACACTTAGGTTGCTTCCATGTCCTGGCTATTGTAAACAGAGCTGCAATGAACATTGTGGTACATGATGTCCTGTGTTTTATTTGGCCATCCCAGCCCCAACTTCCAGACCAGGGATCTTTAAACTATGCCTTGTGGGCAAATTCAACTTGCTACCTATTTTTGTCAATTAAGTTTTATTGGCACAGAACCACACCCATTCAGTTTTGCATTGTCTACACCTGCTTTCGTGATACAGTGGCAAAGTTGAACAGTTGTGACAGAGACTGTATGGCCCACAAAGCCTAAAATATTTACTAAGTGACTAAGTGACCCTTTACGGGCAAGTCAGCTGACCTCTGTTCCAGACAGGTTGTGAGTCCCCAGGGCCTCCTAAGTGTCTTCCCAACAATTCTGAGCTTCTTTCCAGAGCTGGCAGAGGCCTCTCCTCCAGTCTGGCCTCCGAGGGTGGGGGGCACAGGGGTGTGGATGAGTGTGCAGGGTCTTCAAGTGCAGGATGGAGCTGAGGGAGGGAGGCTGGATGCCCACCTTCCCTGAACCATGCTGTTTCCACCCAGAACTTGGAGGATCTCGGAATTCTAAATTTGCACTTGGCCTTCCATTTCATTGGGAAGATATGTTTTTAAAAATAGGAAACATTTTATTTACTTTGGGTATTAGATTGATTTAACTTTTAAATAATTAAAACATGTGGCATGCGGGCTTCCTTTATACTCTTGACCTGGGCCCCTCAAATGTCCTCCGTATTAAGACCAAGAACTGTCATCAATAGTGCCATCTTGTGGTGAGATCTACTATTACCACTTGCAAGCTGTCCTGAGAGTCTTCTGTGCTCAGGAGTTTAGGAATTCTGCCTATAACAAGCAAAATTCAAAATTATATCACTGAACCATTGAGAGGTTCTAAAATGTTTTATGAGACACTAAAGAGATATTAAATGATATTCAGTATAATTTTCTTCAAAATTGGTAATTTACAGGTGGCCCATTATAATAATTTCTCATATTTGTAGTGTTTTACAGTTTACA
Organism: Pseudorca crassidens; assembly: GCF_039906515.1. NCBI lineage: Eukaryota > Metazoa > Chordata > Mammalia > Artiodactyla > Delphinidae > Pseudorca > Pseudorca crassidens. The sequence continues at coordinate 36,375,876 of NC_090296.1, read as the reverse complement.
AATCATGTTCACATATGACTTCATAGCTGAACCTCACAACCATACTGTGGGTTCCACTGAAAGTGTAGACTCTTTTTTTTTTTTTTTTTAAGTGAAAGAAGTTTTGTTCAGGGAGAAACACACTCCACAGACAGAGTGTGGGTCATCTTGGAAGGCGAGAGGCACCAGGGTACGGGGTTGTCAGTTTTTATAGGGGGAGGTTATGCCAACTAGAAAATCAGTGAGAGGCTAATGAGTGGGAGGATTATTCCAACTAGAAAATGGAGACTCAATGTCCATGACTTGCCCCAGCCTGTCCAGCAGGTCAAGAGCTCTTATCATCATATTAGAGGCATCTTGCTATTAATCGGAATGGGGCTGCGAGCAGAAAATCCATTTCCTTAACCTTGAAGAGAATAGAGAGGTTACATGTCAGCACACTGTAACCTCGATAATGACCTTCTCTTAGGGTTCCCAGGCCAAGATAAGAGATAGAAGTTTTCTGAAAGAGTATTATCATCCTTCAATACCAGAGATTTGAGATGGTTTCTTATTAGCCACAACAAACAGCATTTAGCAAGAGTTGATGCTGCTCTGCCATTTCCATTATTCCTCAAACAACTGTGGAAACCCCCTTCTCTGCTCTGCAGGCAGCAGCCCACAGGAGATGCCCCAAGCCTTGGCCTTGAGTCAGGGCTTGGGGTGAACCTTCATGATGCCTCTACTCCAGCCAACCCAGGGATGTCTGAGCTGCTTGGACAGCCTTTAATTCCAATCTGTCAGAGATTGACATCTTGTCCAGAGAGAACTGTGAAGACAGCTTTCTCTAACCAACCCAGTGGTGAGCTAGGGAGTTACAATCACTGGGGCTGAGCACACAGCTGAGTTTCACATCACAGCTGGAAATACGTGGAGGGAATTCAGGGAATGAGACAAGGAGCTGGAAGCGGCATTTTTCTTAAAATTATACTTTTCTTAAAGATCAATAGATGCTTCAAAGCAGTCCACCAAGTGGGTGCTTGTGTGGCTCTGATGAAAACAGTTGTGCTTCTTGCCTCTGGGAGAGCCCCTATGAACCACCCGAGAGATGCTTTTCCAACTTTTTGATTGTGCATGATGTGATTTGTGGGAAAATATGTTTACTTTGCTTTTCATTGTGGATTTCTGGGTTCTGCAATGAGCTGGGGGACCAACTTTATCAGATCCAGGCTTGCCTGCCGAACTCCAGATTCATTCGTTTATTCAAGCATGTATTCAATAAAGTGTATTGAGTCCCATCTGTGCCTCAGACACTCTGCTCAGTATCAAATGAATGAGACTTGACTATGCCCATGTAACATTCACAGGCTCGTGCTGCTGGGGACTCACGTTGCAGGGGCCAGGAAAGGCTTTCCAGGGCAGAAACTTGAGTTGGGTATTGAAGGATCAGTGCCCGTTGGCCAGACAGATGGGGGCAAAGGAAGGGACTGCAGGTTGGCTGACACCAAAGCCCACACTCCAAGCTGCAGGCTATATGGCCTCCAGAGACCTGTTTTGACAGAGAACATCTCAAGAGGGGACTCACCAAGAGAAGCTCTGTTCCCAGAGTCCCCATCCCCTTGAACAGTACTAAGACTGCTCTTATGCAAATGGCCAGGGGAGGGGGGCGGCAGGCAAAACAGACACAGCTACTAGTGGAGAAACCAAAGCAACCCCAGGAAAGCCTGGCATGCCCTGCTGATGCTGGCCAGCAGGGGGCAGTGCGGGGGCTCTTTGAGGCATTGTTAGACTGTACCCTTCCTGTGGGAAGGTCCCTAAAGGTAAAGTGAGCCAAGCCCCCTTCCTAGGAAGGTTACACCCCTTTTTTAATTGTCTTCACAGTGCTTATTACTTTCTGAAATGTCATTGTTCATTTGTTTACATTCTCATTTATTATCTTCCTCTCCCTCTCTAGGACATAATCTCCATGAGCAAAAGCCTTGCTTGTCTTCTTCTCTGCTGTATTCCTAGTGTCTACATTAGTGCCTGGCATGTGCTGATTTCTCATTAATATTTTAAAAAATAAGTTAATGAGTGTGTGAATCTATGTGACATTGAGAGATGGGCACAGTAAGAAAACTCGGACCTATGTGTTGCCTTTCACTCCTGAAAGTGCATCTTGACATATGGTCTCATTCCACATTTGTAAGATGGGCAGCCAGGAGCGTGGGAGCCATAGGAGAGCCTCTCTGTTGGCAAAGCAGTCACCCTGTGTATACTCTGGGCTGAGTGTTTCTGGGCCAAGGGAAGCTGTCCATGCCTGGCCAGAAGGCCAACGTCAAGGACCAGTGGGTAGGAGGAATGGCAACGTCTGAGCCTAGTCCTGCAGCAGCAGAGGGCGTGGAAAGAGCAGTGGTAATGTGAGATGCCTGGTCCAAGGAGGCCATACCGAGACCAGCTGCAGGGCAGTCTGAGGTCTGCAACACAGCAGAGTGAGGAACGAGAAGATGTGGAAGCCAGACCTGGGCTGTGGGAAGTGTGGGCCAACTTCCTGGGGACATGGCTGTCTGTGCCTGAGGAACTTTTGAAGGCCAGACCCTTCCTTTGCAGGCATGTGGGTCTGACTCCAGGGGAAGCGTTCTGATTACAACTCCTACCATTATTCTGGGACTTGCTTTTAGCTTTAGCCTTATAGCTTCTCTCACTTAGGGGTACCCCTTTTTCAACTAGATATGTTATGAAAATCTAAGTAAAGAATGAAAAAGCCAGGTAGGTATGCCATAAAAAATACTGGTCCAACCAGTTGGCAATATATACTGGCCACCCAATATGTACTTGGAGTGTGCTGGGAGCTTGATGTGTTGAGAACAAAATGTTTTTGCTTTTTGTTTTAATTAAAAAAATTTTTTTGGCCATGCCACATAGCATGTGGGATCTTAATTCCCCAACCAGGGATCAAACCCATGCCCCCTGCACTGGAAGGGTGGAGTCTTAACCATTGGACCACCAGGGAAGTCCTGAGAACAAAATGTCGGTGGCCTTTTAATGGGACTTCAGAGAAGTAGGAAGAGTGACATTCACCACAGGTGCTGCCCTTCAAGATTGAGAAGTCTGGTCACACCCATGGCATGCTGCGGGATCTGCCTCCTGGGACGGCAGCTGCAGAGTCAAAGTGGCAGTTTTCACATTTTAAATCTACTCGGCCCCAAAGTGATACTAGAGTTCATTTCAGGCTCTTCCCCCACCTGCTCTACATAATTAAAGCCCATGTTATATCTACCGAGGGTGACCAACCATCCTGGTTTTCCCAGGAATGAGGTTGTTCCCAGGATATGAGACTTTTAGTTTTAAAACTAGGAAAGTACCAGGCGAACCAGGATGAGTTAGTCACCCAGTTACCTATACTGCCAGTGGCAGTCTGTCTTTCCTTCACTCCCTTGGTGATATTAATGATCTTTGTTTATTCCCTGATCCTTCAGTCTCCTTTTCTCCTTCCCTTGCTTTCAGACCTCTGTTCATGGGACTGCCCGGTCTCTCCAGGTGTTTCAGGCACCATAGTTTGACACCATCTGTTGGCTGCTTTGTTATTGCTGAGGATCTTGCCCCTAAATTAGTTTGGGAACTGTCAACACCGTTGTCAGCTCAGATGTGGCAAGAAAAGGCTATTTCATAACCCTGTTCCCTATTGTGTGAGGTGAGGCAGGGGCAGGGAATGGAGACTTTAAGTGTTTGTGTGGTGCTGAAGTCCAAACCATCATTCACATGTCAGGGTTCTGGGAAAGCAGGTTGTTAACTGCTGCATAAGCAGGGCCAGGCAAATGGAGGCTCCACAGAGACGCTCAAATTCTGCCACATGTAACCGATGGGCTTGTGCTACCCATGTGCTGACTAAGCACATTGATGAAGTGACAGCTGTCACGTCTGTCTGGGTAAATCTTTCTCATTGAGATAAGCAAGCATTTAGAAAAGTCATTCAAGGTGCAAGTTGCCAGAAAGCATTGCTAGCCTTGTGCCGCAAATTTTATACCCTAGAGGCGATGAAATCTATTTTACTCTCCCCACCCTGGATGACAGAATCTCTTCCAGTAAAGCCTTTGACCTTGCCCTTCAGGTCAAGGGGAGTAACGGGTGATCTTCTACTTACATGTCACAGATAAGAGGGAGGGAGGTGTATGGAGACGAAGTTGGGCAGATCCAGCTGTGACCATGAGTTTGTTCTGGCAAGTTCAGGTTGAAGGTGGTACTTCCGTCAATGAATCTTCTATGACCTCTTAATGACAATAGAAAAGCTACAAAATGGAATTCAGCCAGGTGCGAGTGGAGGGAGGGATTTTGAAATCCACTTTAGGTCTTTATTTAACAAATGACTCATGCTCAGAATACCTCAGAGTTCTAAAAGTATCTGAATGCCACAAGCCACATTTCTGGGCCATCTAAGGGTCCCTTCCTCCGAATTTCTGACTTAATTTCATGAATGAAAAGGAGTTGAGGAGTTTCATAAATTATAGTCTTGCTGTAAATCTTGGTTGAATATATATGTCTCCATTCCCAGACTTCAAGAAACTCCTAATTTAATGGCTTCTAAATCAAAGCCATCATGTTCAGTTGATCAGGTTCTGCAGATGGAAATAGTAGTTTAAAATGATATAGGTTCTTTCCTTTAATAACAGAAACTTAATACTTTATAGAAAATTGTATAAAAAGAGAAATAATGTAGGGGACATCTGCTCTTTGTGTCTGTCCTGTCTCTCCATAAGATTCTGGAAAGACTATGTGTCAGTCACACGGCCCTGCCTGCCCACCTCAGGAGTGGTCTGAATCTCCCAGTGATTGGTCCAGGGTTGAGGACCTGATCCAAGCGGAGACAATCAGATGCTGGGTGTGGGTGGAGACGTCTCCCTTTTACTGGAGTTATTGGGGTTTCCTCCAGTTATATTGCTACCGCTTGGAAGCCTGAATGCAAATGAAGAAAACAATCAAATGGAGCTAAGAGACTGTGCTGGTTGAATAGTAAAATTCATGTCCACCTGGAATAGTCTCATTTGGAAATAGAGTCACTGTAGACGTAATTAGTTAAGACAAGGTCACGTTGGATTAGAGTGGGTCCCAGTGACTGGTGTTCCTTTTTCTTTTTAAAAGATAAGAAGATGCCATGTGACTTATAGATTATAAGGCAAGGAAGGCCAGGGACTGCTGGCAACCACCAGAAGCTGGAAGAGGCAGGGTAGCATCCTCCCCTAAAGCCTTCAGACAGAGCATGGCTCTGCTGGCAACTCGATTTTTGTTGTTGTTTTTGTTTGTTTGTTTGTTTTTAATCATCTGCTTCCTGCTGGGACCCTGGGTGATACTGAGGCCCCAATCACGCTGTCAAGTTTTGCAGACTTCCCATTTCCTATCACAGGGAGCTCTCATTGTGTCCTGGTCATTTCAATTCATCATGACTTAGCCAAGTCTGGTTAGAGATTTAATCTCACCTCTCTCTGACTTAATTCTCATCTCTTCTCTTCCCCTCAAGGTATACTCATCCCCTTCCTGTTCCCTCTATCAAGCATCTCCTGTGTGCTGGTGGTACCTTGATTTTGAACTCCTAGCCTCTAGAACTGTGACAGCATAAATTTCTGAGTTTTTAAATTTTGTTTGTTTTTAACTGTGGTAAAATATGCATAAGACAAAATTTGTTATTCTAACCATTTAAAAATCACATCAAGTCCATTCACATTGTTGTGCAAAAACTTCTGTTGTTTTAAGCCCCCAAGTGTGTGGTACTTTATTAGAGCAGCTCTCGGAAACTAATACAGAGATATACACACAGAGAAAGAGTCCTGATGATATTGTTTCAATACCCGGATCCAGCCATGCCTGAACTTCCTTGGACTCACTGATATGAGGCAATAAATGTTATGTATCTGCTTCAATTATTTTTTGAGTGAGTTTCTGTCACTTCAGTTAAAGAACTCCTGACTAATACAGATGGGACAGGTTGCTGGCAAGTGTTTTTATCATTCTAACAATGAAGGTGCAAGAAGAACAGCCTCGTTCAGAGTCATTCCGCCCCTTTACTCCTCCACTTCTCTCATGATTCCAATTCTCTCACTAGGTTAGTACCTGTGTCCGGTTGGGTATCAGCAAATAATGAAATATTTTGGAATAAGAGCCAACTCCAAAGACAGAAATTAAGGAACAGCTTGCAAAACGACAGCTCGATTAGAAGAATCTTCGTTAAAATGCTAGGTAGGGGGATGTAGAAGTGAGATGAGAATTAGGGAGTAAGGGGAGAGAATGTGGTGTGTCTCAGAGAACTACCCAGAAAACTTCTCCACCCACGCACACAGCTGTTCCAAGGCAGCTCTAGGTCTTACTCCTAGGGGATGAAATTGATGATGCATAGCAAACAGTTAATTTCTGTTAAATACCAGCTAGTTAATAAAAAATATTTTCAAGTCCAGGACAATTCCAAGAAGAATTTACACTTATAAATGGAACTGCTATTTAGCTAACCAACCATGTCCGTTGCAACATTTGAATTTAATGGGACTGGTTGCTTTATATGAATTAATTGAAGATTGCTTGCTACCTATATTTGTTGAGATTCTTACAGGTGATTATTCAATAGTAGGAGAGTTATTAAAACTCGTGCCATGATTTCTTGAAGAGCTACATGATTTTACACAGAAAATGAACAGCTATTCTGAAGAACAGTCGAATAGAGTAAAGAAAATGAGGTTTGGATATGTGGAGAGGCACAGTGAGGTCACTTCCTGCAGTTAAGTCACAGCCTTGGTAGACGGTGAGTGGCCAAAATGGGTTATATCGTGTCTTCATGGACGCCGTGGGCTCTCAGATCTGGGTGGGACAGAAATAGGGTAATGGCTAATTACTGGGCCACCACTCAATAAGGCTGTCACTCAGCCTGGGGACCGAGAGGAATAAGTAGTTCCAGCTTTCCACACAGATTGAAAGGAACATGGTGAGGATTCAGCCAAAGTCATAGACTCAAGATGGGATACGAAGGAAGGGGCAGGTCCAAGACCAGGCTCCATAGCTGAAAGTCTGGGTGACCTTGGGCAAGGCTCTCACCTTCATTATCCCCCAGCTGTAAAGTAGGGGCTAATAATGGGTTTTTATAAGGCTGGGATACTACAGTATATATGAAAAGCTTTGTGAATTCTAAAGCCCTAAGCCCTCGAAGACTGTTCAGTCCTAAGGGCCGGGTGGGATTGCTCTGAGCCTGTGCCTCCTGCAGGGCTGAGAGCTGCTTACTGCCTTTAAGACACCATTAGAGGGAAAGTTCCTGCAGCTGGTCAATAGCGATTTGTGAGATCTGTCAAAGCTCCTCTAGCCTGAAGTCCCCTGTGTGACCTGGCCCCTGCTCATTACCAACTTGGCTTCGTTCATACAGTTTGGTTCTGTCCTTCTCTGGCTCCAAGCCAGGCCCTTCTGGTATCTGATCTACTCTGCCCCAGACTTCGGGTTTCTGGCTCTCTCCTCAGAATGGCTGACACACAGCCCAGCTCAACTCTGTCCCTTGGATGAGGACCAAGTCCAGTGTCCAATCTCCCCCTGATAGCCCAGAATGGCCCTGGACTCTTGTTTCTGCCAAGTCCCATCCCATAGATGGACAGACCGGGGCATGTGGAAAGCTTGGCCTGAATTCCTCTCTGCGGCTGGAGAAGTGGCTCCGTGTTCATCTCCTGCTGAAAATCAGCAGCTCCGTCTGCTGACGTGTTCGCCAAAGCATCCCACACATTTAATAATGATCCCAAAAGACACCAAAGGGGAGGTGATGGGAACCAGTGGTGGTAGGAAAGGGGGCCGCAACATGGAAGGGGGTGGGGGCACAAGTGGGAGACCCCCAAATCCTGGAGGGCCACACGACCGCTTTGCACCTCCAGATCTGAGTTACCAGCAGGACTGCAAATGTGGGAGGATAACCCACATTTCTTGACCCAGATTCTGTAACCAACAGTGTCTGTTCACTTCGCCAATTAAAGCCTCAGAAAATGACATCTATCTTCTCTCAGTGGCAGGTGCATATCTGAGTCCCTTGTCCAACTCCTCACCTTCCCGATTCAGGTCCCGTTGCCTGTGTCCTCATCTCCTCCTCCAACCCCGGGGAAATGTGAATTTTCCCCAGACAGGAAGGCTTGAATCGTCAACTGTGAAATTGCTCCCTAAGCACCTCCAATGCCTAGTCATACGCAGTATTTAATTTACTTTTATTTTTTACTTTTTAACATCTTTATTGGAGTATAATTGCTTTACAATGGTGTGTTAGTTTCTGCTTTATAACTAATTTACTTTTAACATTACGGATTTTTTAAGTGCCACAAAGCTAAAGCTTGGCTAAAGATGAGTTTATGTCAACACTTGTTTAGGATGGATTTTTGAAAAATTACCTTGAGCGGTTCCTCTCCAGACAGCTGCAGGCTCCCTTGTTTGACTCTGAGCAGTTTGCTATAAATTAATGCAGCATTATACTCTGCTGTTAGGTGATTCTCTAGTCATTTGATGTTTGTATTTGCATGTGGATTTTAAGATCCCTGCAAGAAAGAGGAAGAGAACTCACCTTCTGAACACCTGTGAGCTGGGTGAGGCCCTTCATTAATCCTAATCACAACCCACAGTGGGGGTTCTACTGTCCCCATTTTACGGATAAGTAACTGAGGCTCAAAAAGATTAAGCAACTTACCCCTGGTTACAAAGGGGGACCTAGAATCAATCCAGGGTTGTTTGACTCTTTATTTATTCGTTCATTCATTCATTCATTCGCCACGCGGAATGCGGGATCTCAGTTCCGCAACCAGGGATGGAACCTGCGCCCCCTTCAGTGGAAGCGTGGAGTCTTAACCACTGAACCTCCGGGGAAGTCCCCAGTATTTCTCTGATTTGCACCTTCGGTGCCTAAAACGCATTGTTGGTCAATAAATGTTGGTTAAATGAATAACTGCAAGATTTACCAGTTTACTGCAGATGTACTGGTTCATTCCAACACCCAGTACATGCCCGCATCACCCAGTACACACCCCCATCACAGAGGTTTCAGTTGCAGGATTCCCTAGGGAGGGCAGCTTTGCCACACCCTCCCACAAAACAATGAAAACTGGATTCTTAATGGGGGCCCTGGGGTGGGCAGGATCCCAAAGTGCTTCCTAAATCCTCAAAGAGTCAATGATTTTCAGTTCGACTTGCCATCTTTGAAATCTCTGGCGATTATGAATCCTGTGTAATATATTAGGAAATTCTCTTCTCACTGAATTTAAAAAAGGAAAAACACTGTGGTCATTAGCCATGTGTGATCAGTGAACTTGACTGTTGCCTGTTTCTTACTCTGAAGGTTCACGGAGCTGTTACTCGGGTAGAGGGGAGCCAGAAACCTGCTCTGAATCTTAAAGAAATTAACTAAACCCACTCTGGGCAGCAGGATTGTGTCAGGGCCAAGGTGAGGCTCAGGCCCCAGTCTAGGCTGTACTCTGTGTCCTGTTTTCATGCCATGTCATCTGTTAGACTAGAATTGTTAATACTGTGTAGTTTTAATTAATGTTTGTGTTTATACAACATGTCAGCAGTGAGCTTGACACTGATCCTCCCCACAAAAGTGTATATTCTAGGCAAAATATATGGATTAATCAACGCATCTGAATTCATGAATCCTCATTGGTTTGGACACAGGCAGAGCACTGTGCTAGGGTCAGAGAGTGGTACAGAGGTGTATAAGATGTAGCATTTACCCTCAAGTGGCTAAGAGTGTTAGCAGGAGATAAGACACACTGGAAGGGTCTCCACTAATAAACAGCAGACTTGCAAATGTCTGTGTCTACACCCCAATATGGACACCCTTACATCACTGGACCCCATGGTCCACTGTCCCTTCTTTTGGAAAATACGGAAGCACAGAAGTAGAGGAAAATGCAATTGAAGTAAACAGAAAAACTCAGAGAAGCTGGGGCTGTCTTGTGTTCACTCTTCTCTATTCCTCACCTGGGCTATGCAGCGGCCTTCGGCCTGGCCCTCGCCTCTGTGAAGCCTTCATGCCTACCACCAGAGTAAGTATGGCCGTATCTGCCATACTGTGCTATCATCATTAATTTGTTGTCTTGGATCATAAGCTTCTTGAAGACAAAGCCTACTCTCTGTTTTATGTCAGTGCCTATCCCAGAGCCCTGCCCAGAGTAAGTGTTCAAGAAGTGTTTGTTGAGTTGAATTTGATGGTTCAAAAATAGGATTTGTGGACTAGCTTATGCAGTGACATTTATATATTTTTTCTGTGAGCAGAGAGTATTCCAATGAATTTTTAGAACTCATTTAAAAGTTGTAAAAATGAAAAAATACATAAATAGGACAGATCATGCCCTGAGACTTCAGAGAAAAGACAAACTGCCATGACCTAAGGTTTTGTAAGACAATGGAACAGAATTCACTTACCATTTATTGAGCGCCTATTGTGTACCATATTTTACGCCAGGTGTTTTGTTTAAAAGATAAATAAAAGATGATTCCTAAAGAAGACTCCACAGTCTTGTGGAGGAAGGTAGCAAGGAGACAGGTAATTAAAATGCAGTGTGATAAGTCTCTAATAGTCAATATTTAGGTTTAGAGAGTTGACATAAAATGTGGAAAAACCATTGGAATTGAGGAGTTGTAATGTACTTCTTGCTTAGGACAAATTCAACCTACTTGGGTTAAAATTTCTTTCCTTTGGTTCTTTAGGATCAATGGTCATTTCAATCCCTGGATGACATTCATCAACTGGGGCCACATGATTGCTTGTAACTGATAGGTAGGCTCCGTGTCATTTTGATATTCATCTGATCTGTGAGTGCTGACATGAAAGAGAATCCGGCCAGCCTCAGTGCTGAGACATCTAGTACAGCTCAGGTCCCTGCAGGCTCTCAGGGGCAGGTGCATAGGCTCAGAGGATGCCAAGAGCTCACCAGGAGAGGACAGAACAAGGTCACTGAGCCCATCTGTCTCATTTGGTGTTGTTTCTTCCCCAACCACTCCCTGCAAAAAACCTGTGCAATGAAGCCACTCCCCCACCCCCGCCTTCCTTATCTACTTGTGAATTTGTACTTAAGTTTCAAGATCCAGGGTTAAAGAATTCAAACTTTACCTTGTCAGTGTGGTAAGTCCCAGAAAGTTTTTGAGTAGGGATGCGACTTGATAAAAGTGGTTTTCTGCAAAGGGGAATCTGCTATTTGTGCAGAGTTGGGAGACCCTTATAAGAGTCTAGGCACAAAGTGGTGAGAAACTAGACTACAGCAATGGCAGCAGGGGTAGAGTCGGTATCCATTTTTGGTCCTTATTAAATCCCTGACTAGTAATCCATGGACTGCCTTTTGAACATTATTAATTAGGCTGAGCTCTCTTTAAGTTATATCATCTCTCCTCCTATTACAATTGCTCATTTATTTGTCTCTACCATTCGAATGTAGGTCTAGGTGCTAAGTACATATTTCTTGAGGGACCACTGACGACACAGCAATGTTAAGAGACTCCTGGAAAATGTCTCATTTGGAAATCATATCTAAACTGAAAGAGAGACCTCATTTTAGAGATGCTCTAAGCCCATCATGCCCCCATCCTCATTACCGAACTTGAAGCCAGGCTTTCATTAAACCAAAGTGAAGGCTGAGTTGGAAAAATCTGGCTTTTGCTGTTTTAATTTTCTCTTCAGTGATTTTAGCCTCTTGGTCGTTTGTAGATCACAAAGTTTGATAATTTGTAGCCCTGCCTATTTTGGATGTTAATTATATCTTTGTTTCTAATGACTTTACAATCCCCATGGGAGCACTGGCAGGGTCTGGCAAAGGGTCCAAGGAGCAGGCTGGCAATCAGTGTGATCACCATAATTTATTTCCTGCTCAGACTCTCAGAAAGTTCACCAGTTTCCTGAATACACAAAGTCTCCTTACTAGAAAAAATGAAAGCGGGGGGGGGGGGGGGGGCGGGAAGAAACCATTTGACCCACATTGATGTCGTAGCCAAGTCCTTTCAGAAATGTAAGAAACCAGCAATTTCTAATACTAGCTTCATCAATTAATATTTATTAAGATTCCACACGAGACTTGTTATTCTGAGGCTCAGGAAGCAAATGTCAGAGGAATCATGTACTGCATGATAATCACAGCCAACATTTACGGGTTCCTTATTATGTGCCTGCCGATTTGCAAACATCAACCCATTTAATCATCAAAACAACACCAGGAGTTAGGTACTATTATTACCCCCATTTCACAGTGGAGGAACCTGAGGCTTGAAAAGGTGAAGTAATTTGCCTACAGTGTCCCAGCTTGTACGAGGTGACTCTAGGATTTGAATTTAGGCAGATGACGCCACAAAACCCCTCCCTCTCTTATAGCTGGGAGTCTCGCCAGGACCGCATATTAACTGGACAAAATGTGCAGACTCCCCTGGCTGAGATTCACTCCCACCTAATTAACTGCTGGAAACCTCCACGCTAAGAAAAACTCTCATGCGCCTAAACATAGGCAGTAAGGGCTCTCTCACATGTCTCCCGACTAGGGCTGCTTGCATCCTCTAAAATGACCCTGGTGGGAGGTCGAAGCCTCTACTCTACAACAGTAAGTGCCCCAAAGGGTAGGCTCACGGGTGTGGGCCTGAATTATACCACCACGTACTTAGAAACTAAGATTTTAGCTGTTAAGGCCCAGCTTCAATCTGCTAGGCACTCTGCTTTATCCCGTGGCATTCCTTTTTCATTTTCACGATGATCATCCCAATCATTGCTGTCTGCTATTTCTCAGCATCTTTAGATATGATGGTGTGTATCGTACTGTATGGTGCTCAGCTCATATGTAAATGAGCTGAGCACCACACAATAAAAACAGGCATTTCTGGGGAGAATCACAATGAGCAGCAACTGAATTAAGTTAGAAATTGTTGTTACTTAAAAGCAAACATGCAGTTTGGGGGCAGGGTAACAGAAAGCACACCTATGTCTGTGGGAGGGGCCACTACCTTGAATCCTGGATCACTGTATTTTGAAAAGAAGGTGCAGCAATTGAACATGGTGCTGAAGAGACATGAAAAATAGGAGAACAGCTTCTAACCCTAAAGTTAAATGTGTTTTCTCCTGGAGAAAGGGGAGACCCCATTAGGAAGGCTGGTTTCTAACCATGGGCAGGACTTTGCCATCAACTCTGAAGATTAAAGAAGAAGAAATGGGCTTCGTTGAGTGAGATTTCAATTAGAAGAAAACTGTGCCCCTGACCGAAAGCCAGAACAGGCTCTCAAAACGGGTCACTGAGCCTCTACTGGCTCATATATTTGAAAACAAAATGATTCCCAGTCTCCCCTACGTGATCTAAGAACAGGTGAGCTTAGGGACATTGGGCTAAAATGGGCGACTTCCGGCTCTAACTCCCATCACTCTTAAATGCTGTCCCTTGTCCAGAGCTTACAGGTCGTGCACTGGGGCACCTCCAGCCCCTCCCCACAGAAATGCCCATGGGGGTTATTTGTACCCGAGCAGGTGTGATTTAGCAGCCACTTGCTCGGCTTGCAGACATCAGTCCAAACCTGAGGTTTATGGCTGTGGCTCTGGCCATGGGGCAGAGGAATTGACTCACGGGGTCCGGGGCTTGTGGCATTACTCTTTCACCATCTAATCTATCATGAACAACCTCACTTTTCACACTGAGTGCCACTAAACCCAGGGTTCCTTGAGGCAGGTCCACTGCCTCTCTCCTCTCCCATTTTTCATAAAGAATTTTGGGTTGAAAATGGCCTGACAAATCTTTGAGTCTGACCCTTTCATTGTGGAGATAAACAAACGGGCTTGGGGAACTGACCTGCCCAAGGCCAAGACGTTGGCGGTCTCCTGCTGCTGCCTAAGCTACTCCCGGTCTCCTATTTCAATAGCTAAGGCAAGTCTTAGGCAGAATGGAAATTAGCTTGACTCCAACCACAGGCAAAAGAGGAAAGAGTTTTGCAGATGGGCAGGGTTATTCTTTTTTTCCATACTTCTCCCTGGCTTGAAAGAGTAAAAGGGATAGAATGCCTCTATTGGAGCAAAGGACAGAGGTCTGAACTTCCGGAAAAACCCAAGGCAAATTTCTCCTTCCTCGTCATGGAGATGGACTAAACTGGCAAAGGAGTTGGTGCAAATCTACATCCCTGCCTCGTTAATTCTTTCATTTATCATTCACATAGAAGGACCCCCTACATGCTGGGCACTCTGCTCAGTGCTGCAATGGATAAAGATAAGTAAGTCTCTGACCTTAAGTAGCCTTCGGACAGGAGGGAAAAGAGCTGCACCGTGCAAGCATGGACACACCTAGGGAACTAAGTAAGACATGAAGCAGCCCCAGCTCTGTGCCTGGGACACTGGCAAGTCCTAGCTAGAACCAATAACCTGGGCACGGCTCACTCTAGGATTAGAGCAGTCAAGTGCAACCGTTCTGGAGCACGAATACTACATCTGTTCCTACCACTTTCTTTAGTTCTTTTACTCTTTCTCAGAATCTCAGGTCTGGAACGAGCCTTAGAGATCTCTGAGCCCATCTATCTTCATTACGTGGGTGAGTAAACCAAAAGAGCGTGCTGAGCGAGTGCCCCGGGGTCGGGGGTGCGGCCTGGGCTGAAACACTCCCCACAGTGAGCAGCCCGGCTCCCCTGGGCTCAGAGCAACAGCTGAGCTGCTTCCCTCCCACTCCTTCCTGTGTCAATGTCAAGAGCCCAGACCCAGTGCAAAGCTGCTCTTTAAGCAGAAACCTGCTAAATGTGGACACACTGAATTATTCATATTTGGGGTCATAAATAATGTATTGAGTGTTAATATCAGATTTATAAATGCATTCATAACCATAGGGGTAATTAGTCCCTGCTATATGCTGCCCAGGGGTAACAGATTACCTGGCCCTAGTGTCCTTGACTAGATCCTGTTCTTGGGGGTAGTTCCCTTGCAGAGAACCATGACCTTCCCATCTCTTAGTCTGATGTTAAATAGCAGCTGTCCGGGCTAGGAAACTGCTACAGAGCCACTGCTTTCAGTCACCAGCTCTTGACCCCAGATGCTTTACTAAGCCCTCAGGAGAGCTGTGTGAGGCCTCCAGTGTGCACCCCATGGTTTTGACACTAAGACTAAATGTCATGTCATAGGGCACCCTGGGTCTGCAGGCCCCTTACTTCTCTCCTCCTCGCAATTTTAGAGAATCTACCTAGATGGCCTCATTCTGAGTTGACAATATATAGCAAAAGCATTCTCTCCAGCCACTTTTTGGTACTCATTTTACTGCTGTGTAAAGATAATCAGGGAAAGTGTAAGGCATTATTTGAAGGTCAGGCACTGAATTGCATTAGGAGATGATTGGGGGGATGGTAACAGATGCTCCCGGAAACAGACTAGCTTCCTTCTAGAAGGGGAAGGGCTAGAATGAAAGGTACTGGTCCAAGCGATGGCAAAAGCAATCTAGTTTTCGACTTGTTCTAAGCCTGGAGAGGGGAAGTGGGCCAACAGGTGGGGCAAGAAGCGACTACTCACTGTCTCTAAGGTGAAAAGGTACCGAGAAAGAGAGGACGAGGCATGCCTGCCCTTGAGGTCCCTAGGAGAGGACCTCTGGGTCTATGCATGGAGGATAAGGCCACCGAGGTCACCCCAAAGAACACTTTTGCAGTACACAAAGCTTTTGCAGGTCCCTGGAGCCCAGACCAAACACAGTACAAGGGTCCTTCTTTTACCTCTATGCTCCAAGTCCAATCTCCATCCTCAGTCTTATCGCTAGGGGCTAGAAGCAGCCTTGCCCTTTCCATTGGAAAGGGAGTGAGGGAGCCGCTGAGCACCCCCTGGGGGCCGGAATGAGCCTTAACAGTGTGGAGGAGACCCCAGGCTTGTTAACTAGCGTCCTGCCCACCACTGGAGTTTTGTCCCTGACTCAGAGAAGGGCAAGGGATGAGGTCTAAACTCCTAGTGCCTGGTCGTAAGGACAGGAGCACCCACACTGGGTACCGCTCCTGCGCACTGGAGAGGGCCCTTGGGGGCAGAACAGCCTCTCCACCCAGGTATCCCGCTGAGTGAGGCCCTTGAGCCCTCCAAGGGGTTCAGCCAGCGAACTGGTGTGTGTGCGTGGCAGCTTCTGCAGCACGCCTTCCTCACAGTGGTGTGAAAACAATAACATTATGCCCTTATTACAAGGGGGCACTGACATGTTGATGCAAATACTCATTTCCGACAAGACTGAGAAAATGAAATGGCTCAGAAGGGAATGGGGAGGTGTCCAGGGAGTAATAACTGTTATGCTGTCAAAGAGCTTTGACAATGAATGACTCTGCTGTGATTTCAACAGCCAAAAACCAATGAACTCCCGTGGAGCTATCTGCTGCGCGGAGCTGGGTAGTGGGAAGTGATCTCCAGCACTCTCCTTCCATCAGCTCAGTACTGGAGCTGGGATGATTCCAAGGGAGAAATGTCCACGAATGTGCATTTCATGGGGCCACACACACATTTCATGGGGCCACACACACTCAGGGTGATAACCCTGCAGTCGTCCAGTACCCACCAGTAGGTGCTCTCACAAGGACCGAGGTTGGTCAGGAATCAGCCAGACTGTCTGGTGTCACCCAGCTTGGGTAATAGAAGAAGCAAGAGTGTTTTTGGACAGACAGAACCCAGGATACCTCCTAGGGATGCTGCTCTTCCACAGCCCCTGCTGCTTAGAGGGTCTGCTTTTTACCAAGTGACTCTGTTCTCCTCTCTCTTAGGAGGAAATCAACAGACCTGAAAGAGGGCATTGACCTAAGCACAACCACTCCATGAGGCTGCTCAGACTGGCCTGGAAGGAAAAGGTGACTGGAGCCCATCAGATTCCCTCTCATGTTACCTCGAACTAGAGGATGACTGAGCCCAGGCTGTAGGGAGGTACAGTGAGTCATGAGCTTGGAAAGGCCATGATGGGTCAGTGCAGGGCAGAGTGGAGAAGGGGCAGAAGCCGTGAGCACCCAGATGGGGTAGCAGCAGTGCAGGGAGAGAGAGAGAGAGAGGACAGAGTGGAGAGACACCGGGAGGAATCAGGTGACCGTGGAGGGAGGCTGAGAGAGCAGCCTGGATCTCATCTCCCTCGGATCCTACCCGTCCTTGCAGATACACATCTAGCCTCTCTCTGTGTGTGAGAAGCTTTGCAGTGACCACTCCACCCTGTATTTTCTCCAGGTGATGTGAACGAGCCTCTGTTTCTTGCAACCCAAAATGCCTCCACGAAAGAACCACATTTCAAAGAAAGTCAGAAAAACTACATTCAAGCACGAAGGCGAAGCCCCTGGTCTCAAGCGTGGAGAAGTTGGATCTGATGGGAACAGGGTCCAGAGTAGGCAAGAAGGGTCGAAGACAGAACTTCCCAAGTCATGAGTGGTGATGGCCCACTTTTTTCCCCTCCAACCCACTGCAAACTGATTTTCCAATCTGTGAAATGCAATAAAAATGTTGTGGTAATGTCAGATTGCTATAAAAACTTCTAGCCTCTTAACGCAGGGGCTTCACTGCAGACTGGTAACGTGTGCACAGATTGGGGTAACACTGGTCTAAGAGATTGTCATAGAGGAGCTGGGAGGGTCAAAGGCTTATGGTTTTCGACTGCCAGCTGAATGCTGGGGGCTGAATAGAGTTGGCTCAAGTGGTGGGTCTCAACTGGGTGTGATATTGCACCCCCAGCCCTGCCAGAGAGGCACAGTAAGGAACTGTCCTGCCACAAAGCCAGAAGCACCCCTGTTGAGAAACAGTGGCGTGGAGCTTTAAGATCTGGGAGATCCCGTCCTCTGCAAGAGGCTCTTCAGCAACCCCGCTGACAGATGGACTCTTTAGCCAGCGTCTCTGCCTGAGAACAAAGAGGATGCCGGGGCCCAAGACAGGGCAGAGGAAAGGGTATTGGAGAGGGAGTGCCGGGCGCAGAGCCAAGCAGAGCATGAAGCACCCAGGGACGGGGAGATAATGTAACCTTTGACAAACTGCAGTGGCTTAAGGGTTGTCAGCTCAGACAGAATTGCCTACCTCCATTTAATTAGATTTTAATTTCTCTTTACACATTTGGTTTTTAAAGATTCTAAGACGTAATTATTTTCAGTATCAGTTGACTAGGAGGAAGAATCCCCAACTTAGAATAAGTAGCTTAAGGAGGTCTGTCTCATCCCTGTTCAAACACGGGTGCCTTCCAGATGCTGCTGGGCTGCGTCACAGTCGCGCTGAGGCCTGGGAGCTGGCAGAGAGGTAGGTACCCGGGTGGGGAGGCGGCAGGAGGAGGTGTGAGGGAGGAAGAGAAGAGCTCTCCTGCCTCTGTCACCTGAGTCTACGGATATTGAAAGAGAGAAAAGAAACTTGAAGCCATTCAAGGAGCGACATTGCTGGACCCAGTGGGTGTAGAAATATAAGTAACAGTGCCTGACTAGTCATTTGGTGTTCAATAGAAACTGTCTGTGCTTGGAGAAAAAGTGAGCTGCCCCCTCCCTCTGAAGTACCTTTTGGAAGAGAGTCAGTCACCTTGTAATGGAACCCTTATAGAATGCTTCACATCAGACCACACAGTCATCGGTTACCTTATTTTGAAACAAAAACACTGAGAAATTGCCCCACTAACATCGTAGAGGTCACCTCTGATCAGTTAAGAGAAAGAAACAAGAAGCAAAAACTATAATGGCGTTTAAGCTGTAAGTTGCTGAACATGTAATCTCACAATTTTAGCTCCATTATTATTGAGCTAATATTTATAAGTCTAAGTTCCATTTATTATTGCTGAGTGTATAACCTCACAATTGCAAGTGTGGTTGTCCTTTTAAATAAGCCTTTCTAAGACTCACTTTCAGGGACAATATGGCAAGGGGTTGGTAGGTTGTAAAAATCAAGCAGCAGTAATATTTGAAATATCTAATAATTGTTCAGAGTGAGGTACAGATCAGTCAGAATGGAGTGAGGGGTAAGCCTTGTCTACCAGCTGACTACCAGCCTTACCCACAACACATACGCTCAACCTCGTGCCCTGATGCTGTGCTGAAGCATTTTTTGGTGGCATGAGATAAAGTTTCCAGCGACCATGTGATACCTGTATTGAAAAATTGGTATATTACAATCAGCAGACAGCCATGCAGGTGATGTGTACCAGAAACCTGTACAAATGCCACCAAATGTGACTTCAGAGATGTGAAGACAAAAATGCTGTAGATGCATGTAAGAAGTTCAGATAAAGTTGTTTTGTGGGATATGAGAATGGAAAAAGCAAGTTTTCTAAATTGATATCCTATTCTGTGAAGTGCATCATTTTAAATGTACATATATATGTGTGACTAAATTCATAAGTTAAATATAAATGGATGTTTTGATTATATTATCTATATGTCTAAAAGCTCATGTGTCCAAGCTGGTGAAAATTTGGCAGGATTCCTTTCAGCTGGATGCTTGGAGGTTTTCTTATATGTTGGCATATATGACATTTGATGACTGGATGGTGGAAATAAAAGAATGAATGCATTTTACATGGATGCTGGAGCCTCTCCAAATCAAAAGCATTCGAATCCAGTGAGGGAGCTATAAAAAAATATTGGTTTTCAGATACAACACTGGAACAAAGAGATCAGAATCTCTGCGGGATGGTGCTCAGCCCCTGGTATTTTGGAAAGCTCCTTAACTGATTCTATGAGGCCGTCCACAACCACATCCCTTTATTTTTTTCCTTTTTTGGTTGTGGGGTATGAGGCATTCAGTGAAGGTTAGTGGTTAAGGAAAAGGGCTCTGGATGAATTGAAATCCTGGGTCTTCCAGTAACTAGCTGTGTGACCTCGTAAAAATGACCATACCTTCCTGTGCCCTAGGCTTCTCATATGTAAAAGGAGAAAAAAAATGAACAGTAGTTATGAAGATTAATAAGTTAATACATAAAAAGTCTGTAGAATAGTGCCTGGCACAAAATGGGAGCTCAACCCACACTAGCCTGTGTGATTCCAGCAGGGAGTAGACCAGGCCTGCTTCCTACTGCCAAACTGCCTGCCTAGCCTTGGCATCTGTACACTCTGCCCTCCCATCAGTCATCTTCTAGCATGGACCTTCTAAGGAGAGGAGACAACAGGTGGGGAACCAGAGTCGGTGCTGGGCCGGAGATCTAGGTATATGGCTTCAGCACAATGTCACATCCCAGCACTCATTGTGCCCCCAGAGCTGGGGCTGGGAAGGGGAGGGCCAGGTGGTATTGGGGGAGATAGAGCCAGCTAAAGCAGCCACCTTAACTTCAAGACATGGTGGAGCATATTTCTTCAGAGCATAAGCCCCACACCCTTCACACACTACCTGAATGGCCATTCCTACTGTCATTCATTCTCTGGTCAGAGACTGTGGCACAATTTCCAGGTTTAGAGAGGCCCATGCAGCAGCCCCATCCATGGGGAGTGACTCTCCAGGGTGCTGGGTGTGATATATGGCTCCCAGGAGACTCCAGGGACACTGGTTTACATGCGGGGGTGTATCAATAGAGCACATCAAGCATGCACTGGGAAGCCAGTCTGCTTGGGTTCAACTCTATCACTAATTAGCTGTGAGCTTGGGCAAGATGCTTAACTTTTTTGTGCTTAGCTTCCTCATCAATAAAATAGGTTTAAACTCTGGTCTGAAGTGCAGGGGGCGAGGCCTCTGAATGTGGCCCCCTATGAGCAAGTGGAACTAGACTGAGAACAGAGGAAAAGAAAAAACGGTGTGGTAAGGAAGGCTCATCTCTTCTTCACTTGGGGCAGGCTGACTGAGATTAGATGGCTCAATCACACAGCTCTTTGGAGAATCTTAAAGTCGTAAACCTGGGGCCCAGATGTAAACCTGGGCAGAAGCCGCAACCTGGGCCTCAGATGCCAGCCAAATCCCCTGATGCTGCGCCCTGGAGCAGAGAAAGTGAATGCCGAGTGCCCCGCATGACTCAGACCCAACGCCCAGCCCTCAGGTGACTGCATCTGACTGGGAAGCCCCTGAAAGGAGGCTGCGCCTCAGGTGTCTTTGGGACCCAAGGAGAGGAGCCCCCGACAGGATGCCCAACCCTCAGGTGACTTCATACAGGATGGCTGCCCGAGCCGGTGGCTGACAGGGTCCTGATGCTCCAGCCTTGTGTCAGGCCTGACCCTCTGAGGTGGGAGAACAGAGTTCAGGACATTGGACCACCAGAGACCTCCTGGCCCCATGAAATATCAATCAGCAAGAGCTCTCCCAGAGATCTCTGTCTCAATGCTAAGACCCAGCTCCACCCAACGGCCAGCAAGCTCCAGTGTTGGGTGCCCCATGCCAAACAACTAGCAAGACAGGAACACAACTGCACCCATTAGCAGAGAGGCTACCTAAAATCATACTAAAAGTTCAGACACCCCAAAACACACCATCAGACACAGCCCTGCCCATGAGAAAGACAAGATCCAGCCCCACCCACCATAACACAGGCACCAGTCTCTTCCACCAGGAAGCCTATACAGCCCACTAAACCAACCTTACCCACTGGGGGCAGACACCAAAAACAACGGGAACTACAAACCTGCAGCCTGAGAAATGGAGACTCCAAAAACAGTAAGTTAAGCAAAATATAACGACAGAGAAATATGCAGCAGATGAAGGAGCAAGGTAAAAACCCACCAGACCAAACAAATGAAGAGGAAATAGGCAGTCTACCTGAAAAAGAATTCAGAGTAATGATAGTAAAGATGATCCAAAATCTTGGAAGTAGAATGGAGAAAATACAAGAAATGTTTAACAAGGACCTAGAAGAACTAAAGAGCAAACAAACAGTGATGAACAACACAATATATGAAATTAAAACTTCTCTAGAAGGAATCAATAGCAGAATAACTGAGGAAGAAGAACGGAAAAGTGACCTGGAAGATAAAATAGTGGAAATAACTACCGCAGAGCAGAATAAAGATAAAAGAATGAAAAGAACTGAGGACAGTCTCAGAGACCTCCGGGGCAACATTAAATGCACCAACATTCGAATTATAGGGGTCCCAGAAGAAGAAGAGACAAAGAAAGGGACTGAGAAAATATTTGAAGAGATTAAAAATTTCCCTGAATGGGAAAGGAAATAGTCAGTCAAGTCCAGGAAGTGCAGAGAGTCCCACACAGGATAAATCCAAGGAGAAACACGCCAAGACACATATTAATCAAACTATCAAAAATTAAATACAAAGAAAAAATATTAAAAGCAGCAAGGGAAAAACAACAAATAACATACAAGGGAATCCCCATAAGGTTAACAGCTGATCTTTCAGCAGAAACTCTGCAAGTCAGAAGGGAGTGGCAGGAATATTTAAAGTGATGAAAGGGAAAAACCTACAACCAAGATTACTCTACCCAGCAAAGATCTCATTCAGATTCTACGGAGAAACTAAAATCTTTACAGACAAGCAAAAGTTAAGAGAATTCAGCACCACCAAATGAGCTTTACAACAAATGCTAAAGGAACTTCTCTAGGCAGGAAACACAAGTGAAGGAAAAGACCTACAGAAACTAACCCAAAACAATTAAGAAAATGGTAATAGGAACATACATATCGATAATTACCTTTAACGTGAATGGATTAAATGCTCCAACCAAAAGACACAGACTGGCTGAATGGATACCAAAACAAGACCCATATATATGCTGTCTACAAGAGACCCACTTCAGACCTAGGGACACATACAGACTACAAGTGAGGGGATGGAAAAAGATATTCCATGCAAATGGAAATCAAAAGAAAGCTGGAGTAGCAATTCTCATTCCAGACAAAATAGACTTTAAAATAAAGACTATTACAAGAGACAAAGAAGGACACTACATAATGATCAAGGGATCAATCCAAGAAGAAGCTATAACAATTGTAAACATTTATGCACCCAACATAGGAGCACCTCAATACATAAAGCAAGTGCTAACAGCCATAAAAGGGGAAACCGACAGTAACACAATCATAGTAGGGGACTTTAACACCCCACTTTCATCAATGGACAGATCATCCAAAATGAAAATAAATAAGGAAACACAAGCTTTAAATGACACATTAAACAAGATGGACTTAATTGATATTTATAGGACATTCCATCCAAAAACAACAGAATACACTTTCTTCTCAAGTGCTCAGGGAATATTCTCCAGGATAGATCAAGCCTTGGTAAATTTAATAAAGTTGAAATCACATCAAGTATCTTTTCCAACCACAATGCTATGAGACTAGGTATCAATTACAGGAAAAAAACTGTAAAAAAATACAAACACATGGAGGCTGAACAATACGCTACTAAATAACCAAGATATCACTGACAAAATCAAGGAGGAAATCAAAAAATGCCTAGAAACAAATGACAATGAAAACACGATGATGCAAAACCTATGGGATGCAGAAAAAGCGGTTCTAAGGAGGAAGTTTATAGCAATACAATCCTACCTCAAGAAACAAGAAACATCTAAAATAAACAACCTAACCTTACACCTAAAGCAATTAGAGAAAGAAGAACAAGAAACCCCAAAGTTAGCAGAAGGAAAGAGATCAAAAAGATCAGATCAGAAATAAATGAAAAGGAAATGAAGGAAACGATAGCAAAGATCAGTAAAACTAAAAGCTGGTTCTTTGAGAAGATAAACAAAATTGAAAAGCCACTAGCCAGACTCATCAAGAAAAAAAGGGAGAGGACTCAAATCAATAGAATTAGAAATGAAAAAGGAGAAGTAATAACTGACTCTGCAGAAATACAAAGAATCATAGGGATTACTACAAGCAACTCTATGCCAATAAAATGGACAATCTGGAAGAAATAAACAAATTGTTAGAAAAGCACAACCTTCTGAGACTGAACCAGGAAGAAATAGAAAATATAAACAGACCAATCACAAGCATTGAAATTGGGACTGTGATTAAAACTCTTCCAAGAAACAAAAGCCCAGGACCAAATGGCTTCACTGGCGAATTCTATCAAACATTTAGAGAAGAGCTAACACCTATCCTTCTCAAACTCTTCCAAAATATAGCAGAGGGAGGAACACTCCCAAACTCATTCTACGAGGCCACCATCACCCTGATACCAAAACCAGACAAGGATGTCACAAAGAAAGAAAACTACAGGCCAATATCACTGATGAACATAGATGCAAAAATCCTTAGCAAAATACTAGCAAACAGAATGCAACAACACATTAAAAGGATCATATACCATGATCAAGTGGAGTTTACTCCAGGAATGCAAGGATTCTTCAATATATGCAAATCAATCAATATGATACGCCAGATTAACAAACTGAAGAAGAAAACCCATATGATCATCACAATAGATGCAGAAAAAGCTTTTGACAAAATTCAACACCTATTTATGATAAAAACTCTCCAGAAAGTGGGCATAGAGGGAACTTATCTCAACATAATAAAGGCCATATACGAAAACCCCACAGCAGACATCATTCTCAATGGTGAAGAAGTGAAAGCATTTCCTCTAAGATCAGGAAGAAGACAAGGATATCCACTCTCACCATTATTATTCAACATAGTTTTGGAAGTCCTAGCCACGGCAATCAGAGAAGAAAAAGAAATAAAAGGAATACAAATTGGAAAAGAAGAAGTAAAACTGTCACTGTTTGCAGATGACATGATACTATACATAGAGAATCCTAAAGATGCCACCAGAAAACTACTAGGGCTAATCAATGAATTTGGTAAAGTTGAAGGATACAAAATTAATGCACAGAAATTTCCTGCATTCCTATATATTAATTATGAAAAATCTGAAAGAGAAATTAAGGAAACACTCCCATTTACCATTGCAACAAAAAGAATAAAATACCTAGGAATAAACCTACCTAGGGAGACAAAAGACCTGTGTGTAGAAAACTATAAGACACTGATGAAAGCAATTAAAGATGATACAAACAGATGGAGAGATATACCATGTTCTTGGATTGAAAGAATCAACATTGTGAAAATGACTATACTGGCCAAAGCAATCTACAGACTCAATGCAATCTCTATCAAAGTACCAATGGCATTTTTCACAGAACTAGAACAAAAAATTTCAAAATTTGTATGTAAACAAAAAAGACCCTGAATAGTCAAAGCAATCTTGAGAAAGCAAAACAGAGCTGGAGGAATCAGGCTCCCTGACTTCAGACTATATATTACAAAGCTACAGTAATCAAGACAGTATGGTATTGGCACAAAAACAGAAATATAGATCAATGGAACAGGATAGAAAGCTCAGAAATAAACCCATGCACATATGTTCACCTTATCTTTGATAAAGGAGGCAAGAATATACAATGGAGAAAAGAGAGCCTCTTCAATAAGTGGTGCTGGGAAAACTGGACAGCTACATGTAAAAGAATGAAATTAGAACACTTCTTAACACCATACACAAAAAATAAACTCAAAATGGATTAAAGACCTAAAAGTAAGGCCAGACACTATAAAACTCTTAGAGGGAAACGTAGGAAGAACACTCTATGACATAAATTACAGCAAGATCCTTTTTGACCCACCTCCTAGAGAAATGGAAATAAAAGCAAAAATAAACAAATTGGACCTAATGAAACTTAAAAGCTTTTGCACAGCAAATGAAAACATAAACAAGATGAAAAGCAACCTTCAATGGAAGAAAATATTTGCAAATGAAGCAACTGACAAAGGATTAATCTCCAAAATATACAAGCAGCTCACACAGCTCACTATCAAAAAAAGAAACAACCCATTCCCAAAGTGGGCAGAAGATCTAAATAGACATTTCTCCAAAGAAGATATACAGATTGCCAACAAACACATGAAAGGATGCTCAACATCACTAATCATTAGAGAAAAGCAAATCAAAACTACAATGAGGTATCACCTCACACCAGTCAGAATAGCCATCATCAAAAAATCTACAAACAGTAATTGCTGGAGAGGGTGTGGAGAAAAGGGAACCTTCTTGCACTGTTGGTGGGAATGTAAATTGATACAGCCACTATGGAGAACAGTATGGAGGTTCCTTAAAAAACTAAAAATAGGGCTTCCCTGGTGGCGCAGTGGTTGAGAGTCCGCCTGCCGATGCAGGGGACACGGGTTCGTGCCCCGGTCCGGGAAGATCCCACATGCCGCGGAGCGGCTGGGCCCGTGAGCTATGGCCCGCTGAGCCTGCGCGTCCGGAGCCTGTGCTCTGCAACGGGAGAGGCCACAACAGTGAAAGGCCCGCATAACGCAAAAAAACCCAAAAAAACAAAAAAACTAAAAATAGGACTACCATACGACCCAGCAATCCCCGTACTGGGCATATACCCTGAGAAAACCATAATTCAAAAAGAGTCAGGTACCACAATGTTCATTGCAGCTCTATTTACAATAACCAGGACATGGAATCAAGTTAAGTGTCCATCGACAGACGAATGGATAAAGAAGATGTGGCACACATACAATGGAATATTACTCAGCTATAAAAAGAAATGAAATTGAGTTATTTGTAGTGAGGTGGATGGACCTAGAGTCTGTCATACAGAGTGAAGTAAGTCAGAAAGAGAAAAACAAATACCATAAGCTAACACATATATATGGAATCTAAAAAAAAAAAAAAGTTTTGAAGAACCTAGGGGCAGGACAGGAATAAAGATGCAGACATAGAGAATGGACTTGAGGACACAGGGAGGGGGAAGGGTAAGCTGGGAGGAAGTGAGAGAGTGGCATGAACATATATACACTACCAAATGTAAAATAGATAGCTGGAGGAAGCAGCCACATAGCCCAGGGAGATCAGCTCGGTGCTTTGTGACCACCTAGAGAGGTGGGACAGGGAGGGTGGGAGGGAGACACAAGAGGGAGGGGATATGGGGATATATGTATACATATAGCTGATTCACTTTGTTATACAGCAGAAACTAACACAACAATGTAAAGCAAGTATACCCCAATAAAGATGTTTTAAAAAAATAAAATAAAGTAAAATAGGTTTTGTGATGATTAAATGAATACACATATGCAGAATGTTTGGAACAGTGTCTGGCTCATAGTAAGCAATATGTAAATATTGGCTATTATATTTAGGATTTTATGCTGTGAAGATGTCAGTCTCCTATGGGACACGTGTTTTTTTTTTTAATTTCATTTCCCTTTCCTTTCATATTCCACTAAATCTCAAAGGACAGGTCACTATGGCATCTCAGATCCATGTCAAGTCCTTTTCCATGTTTTAATGAAGATATTTTAGGGATATCATTGTGTCCCAGGGTGTTATCACTCCTAGAGTGTCACCAATTCAATAAACTCATACTGTCCATTCCTGGTACATTCTCCATGTATCTGAGGACTTTATCTATCATGGTGGGTAGGACAGAGTCCAGCTGTGGGGACAAGGCAAAGATGCAAATGATTCAACCATCAAATTCAAGAGAGGTACAAACCATGGGTAACAGGAAGTCAGAGAGGGTAAGGATGCCACCTGGTAGAAGGGCCATGTGAAGGTGGTGATGTTCAAGGTAGCCCTTTGAAGGATGATGGGTAAGATTTCATCAGGCAGGGCTAGAGACATGGGGGAAAAAGCTTTCTAGAACTTTTAGGTAGAGGGAATAACATGAACAGAAAAATGAAAATGGAAATGTACCAGGAGTGATCTAATTTGATTGATGTGTAAGGTACAGTAGGGAAGAGTTGGGGGTTAAGGTAGATCAGGGCTTTGCCATAAAAGACCTTAGAAGCAAGGGTGAGCAATTTGTACTTAGTGGGGAGCCATTGAGCATTTGGTAAAAGGATGTCTAATCACAGCTGTGCTTGAAGAAGAGTAATTATTCTCATAAGATCACTCAGAAAGGAGAGAGATGGGTAGGGAGACTGGAGAGGAAGTTGCCAGACTATTCTAGATGAGGATTAATGTGGGTTTAAACAAGGGTGGATATGGGGGGACAGGGTAATGGCAGAATCTAGGGGACATGATAATTGATTGATTGTTGTGGGAAAAGGAGCAAAGATGAAGCCGAGGTCACCAGCCTGGGGAACTAGAAGACTGATGGAGCAATTAACCAAAATAGTAAACCAAGTGCAGGAACAGTCTGGGGAGGCTGAATCAGGGTTGAGGTGCTAGATAGAGATGTAGGTAACATGGAGCTAGAGGACAGGAAATTAATTATTTCACTGGTCCTATAGCTGTGTTATTTTCTTCTATATCTGTAATATCTAACTCTATGCTTAACACACAGTAGGTTCTCAATAAATGAATGATCTCAATTGGAGAGTGATCTCCATGAGTGTGATAGCTGAAACCTAAGGAGAGGCTTCTCACAAAAAGAACAGTTTGCGGGCAGAGCTACAAGGAACCTGCATGAACATTTAGGGATGAGACAGCTAGGGACATGAGCCAACGAGAAGAAAAGAGCAGAGCAATAGAGAAGGAAGGCAATGCTGGGTGAACAAGGTCAAGACAAAGGAGAGTTTTGAGATAGAGGAGTGGTAAATAGAACAGGTTGAAGATGCAAGAGGAGGATTATAGCAGCTGCCACAGCAAAGTATCACGAGCTGGGTGGCCTAAAAAAGAAATTTACTCTCTCACAGCTCTGAAATTAGAAGTCCAAAATCAAAATGTGGGCAGAGCCATGCTCCCTCTGAAGCCTCTAGGAGAGGATCCTTCCTTGTCTCTTCCAGCTCCTGGTGGCCCAGGTATTCCTTGGACATCTCTGTCTCTGCCCCCATCATCACATGAGAGATGGGAGTCTTCTCCCTGTGTGTCTCTGTGTCTTCATGTTGTTCTCTTATAAGGACACCAGTCGTATTGGATTAAGGGCCACCCTACTCCAGTATGACCTCATCTTAACTAATTATACCTGAAGATTAGGTCACATGCTGAGGTATTAGAGATTAGGGCTTCAACATATATTTTGGGTGGACATAATTCAACCCCAAACAAGGACCAAACACAGACTGTTGGGTTTAGCAGTCAGGAGGTGGCTGGTAAGGTTTGTGAGAAGGCTATTTGGCTCAAAAAGTGAGGATGGAGTCCTCCAGATGTCAGGAGGATAATGAGTGAAGGGTAGAGGGAAAACAAAACGTGTGGCAATGAGTAGAAAGCGAGGGAGAGTTGTGAGGGGCATCTGTTCAGATGTCTCTTCTATGTGTGATTTTTCCTTTTCTGAGGTACAGGGGATGGCCACGTGTTCTGAGGAAGGTTTTGGTTTCACGCCACCACCTTTCATTCCGTGACTCCGTGGTCCTTCCCCAGCAACATGTGCTGCCTGGCAGGGCTGCGGGTCTTGACATCAGAGCCTCTTTACTCAGGATCTTAGTGGCCAAAAATTGGTTCCCATTTTGCTTCAAACAACTTTTCTTGTCAAACCAGATCACCTGGGTGTTTACACAGGTATTTGTAGTTGGGATTCCTTTATCTCTGGAGCCAGCCCCTGAAATGGGGACAAGACCACCTGTCTGACCTGGTGTTACTTTCGGGTGGAAGAAGAACTGGGTGATAAGAAGGCATTGGAGAAGAACATACTGATAACCAGAATGCACTACTGCATGAGTTAAACCAAATGATGAACAAATATGAGACTGCAGATTTCTTAATTAATTCAAGCTCAGCAATTGAAAATTATGACCCACTCAAGACAACAATGAGGCCATATTGATAACTCAGACTTCCCCCAAATTTCAGGAACCCAGCTCCCTGCTTATCCACAGGTGCAGTCTGAGCTTCGCCCATGTTCCTGAGTGTGTGTGGCAGCAGCCAGGCTCCTGGTGGTCTCCTGGACCAAAGTCCTCAGGAAACTCCATAAATTGCTCATTTTAGTTCAAAAATATCCACCTTTGACTTTTTGACAATTTTTAATTGCATTCTTGGTACGTTATTAAGAATTAGCTCATATTCGTATACAAAAATGCACCTGGTATAGTGACCGACACATAACTTGGTCATCAAATTGTTCCTAATATTATCAGACTGACGTGAGTTCAAGAGGGCTGGTTGGGAAATAAAATCATGCAGTCAGCTCTAAGATGAAGCCAGAGCCTCAGCCACTAAGGTTTTCCTACAGGATTAAGCTAGTAGTTACTGTCTCTTGTGTTCCCTAGAATGGATGATCTCCTAGGACACTTCTTAATAGACTTAATAAGCCCACTCCATGAGTTAGACATGACTTAACCTCAGGCTTTGGACCCAGCTGAGTCTTCCCACCCCAGCTATGCTTTTAATGGATCAGGGAACCTTCTGAACAATGGAGATAGGGATAGGGCAGGGGGATGTGGGGAAAGGAGAGCACAGGAGTCTCCTGCCTCAGTGAATGCCATTCAATGGCCCAGCATCGGAGAATTTCTCCCCTGCTTTATTAAAGTGGCTTCCCCAAGAGCAGCTACACATGGAATCATCTAGATTAGTTGAGTGTTGCCTAGTGAGACAGCTATTTTTCTAGATAGCCATTTAGTAAAGCAAAGGGAAGGCTACCCTTTGAAAACATTCCCCAGTGGATCTTTTGGAAGTTGCAGAGATGGCTGAACTCTCAGCCTAAAGAAAACCAGAACTGCTACCTGTAAGACCACTCCATTCTTCCTCCTTTCCTCTCCATATCTCCCGGGTCCTTTAATGCCTTGTGGAGCCAAATTTGTTCAGATTATAAAGGCAGCAAACAGCAAGATTTATTCTAGGACTTGGAGGGAGGACTCCTTTGTAATCTATGACCCAGCTGTGGTAGCCCCAGACTGCAGGTGAATCTTCTCCAACCCTCTTTTTCTTCTCCTGCAAACTAGACTCGTTCTGCAAGAAGGGGGTGCAAAGAAATTTACCAGGGTTGCACAGTGCACCCAGGATCTGTGGAAGATATCTGAGAAGCTTGGATTCTGAAGGTATCTCAATAGCTCTCTGTTCTCACTAGCCAGCTATCCAGTCCTGATATATAGGTTTGTGAGAGTGTGTGTGTCTGTGTGTGTGTTTGTAGAGATAATGTTTACCTAAAATCCTAATGTGTGGTAGCAAAAGTCAAATTCTGGATGAAATCTGAGGGGGAATACCAGCTCAAGTCACACTACCATATCCAAAACTAGTAATCAAATCATGAGCACATAAAATAAAAACTGGAGGCAGAGAGAGAACCAGATGGAGACTGAAAACGCAGAAAGAACAGAGAGGGTCAGAACACCTAAGATAAATGCAGGTCTGGAGTTGTCCTAGAACCACAGCAATGCAACCAGCTCATGCTTTATGTGCTTGTAGGATGTGATTTTGTAGACAGCTCAGATTTGTGGAAGTGGCCCAGCTGACAGACTCTGTTCAACAAGCTGAAATTAAAAATACTCAAACCCACTGCATCTCTATCCCCTGTAAGCTATATCAACCTCTGGCCTTGCCCTTCTCCTTGTCAACTTGGCCCAGCTTTTCTGAAGTTGGTTTTTTGGGGGGTTTTTTGGTAATAATTTTCCTGACTATATCAGTACCAGATATCACCATGGATGCTGAGAGTACTTTATTTCCTAGATCTATCCTTCTCTGGTTACCTGCAGAAGCATACGGACGACCACCCAAAATTTGGTCAGATGTGAAGACTGACAATGGCCTCACATACCAAGAGGAATGAGAAGGTTTGGATTACACAATTGAGGTCTCTGAGGGGAGCAGGGCAGGCCACCCAGGAAGGTCTGAAATAGCTGAGAGCAAGGAAAGGAGATGGCTCAGGGTTTTTGTTGTGGTCGGGAGGTAGGGCTAGGATGTTCCCGGGCAGGCACAGCTGGCTGGACTTGAAACTCCACCCTCGCCAAAGGAGGGAGTACCCAGGTTTTCTTATCAGCTGCTGTGGGCAGAGGGGAAGAGGGATGGGTAAGGCTTAAAAGCTATCAGCAGCCAAACATCAAAAATTGGGGTCAGGGTTTTCCCTGGTGGCGCAGTGGTTGGGAGTCCGCCTGCCGATGCAGGGGACACAGGTTCGTGCCCCGGTCCGGGAAGATCCCACATGCCGCGGAGCGGCTGGGCCCGTGAGCCATGGCCGCTGAGCCTGTGCGTCTGGAGCCTGTGCTCCGCAACGGGAGAGGCCACAGCAGTGAGAGGCCCAAGTACCGCAAAAAAAAAAAAAAATTGGGTCAGACTCCTCATTACATATTCCTTTGCCATGACAATGGGCTCTCCACTGGTATGAGGTGGCAGCCCAGCTTTCTGTCTTTAAAGTGTTGACTCATGTTTCTTGACTTCCCACCCTAGTGCCCCACTGCTCCCCAGCAAGTCATTCCGCCTTGCGTGGTCTTCTCCCCAAGTTCAGCTCCACCCTTCCCTTCCTCCCAGCCTGGGTCCTGCCCCACCCCTCCTCCTAATGCTCGACCAGCATGGTGCCCATACTGACTCCACTTTAGAGACAGTAGTTAACTGGGGGAGAGCCCTTCCCACTGATCACAAAAGGTCCATGATTAGGAGGAACTAAAAGGATTTTATTTTTTGAGGATTAAAAAAAAAGGAAACAGAAAAGTAGAAAAGGAGTGAGGAGTGCCCAGGGGAAAGTAGATGCCTCTATGAATGGAGACAGAATTAGACTGTGTCCTCTGTTCTCACTGCCCTGAATGATCAAAGGTCTCTGCTGCCCCAGGAGAGTTCTGCTTCCCGTGGGCCATTCTATCTGACGCCCCATGATGAAGCCTGGAGCAACAGGGTGGAGGACAAGCCAGAGCTGTTAAATTCCAACCCCTGACTCTTCAGGTCTCTTATGCCTAGCACTCTGATTTGGTTCTTTGTCTAAAGGAAGCTGGTCGATGGCCAGGTTTTTTTTTTCTCCCTGACAGAAACAAGCTTAGAAAACTCTCCCCTACTGAGAGCTTTAATTGGCATTCTGTTTTGTGTACATGCGTGAACACATTCTTCTGCCGTCTTTGTAAATACTTTCCTTTTCTCTAGAGTAGAGAGATGGCCTCAAGCTTTAGAATAGATTTTACATGCAGAGAAGGGAATGAAAATGATTTTGCGAGACTCTTCTCTGTTGGATTGCGACACAAAGACATGGTCTCCTCAACCTGAGCATCTCACCAGCTAATATTGGCTGCTTCGTCAAATGAGGTGAAAGAAGTAGGGGGAGATGCGTAAGTCAAGCCCCTAGCTGATTTTCTCATTTTAAGACTTTCTCTTTTCTTTGTCCTTGTCCTTTTCCTGTCACCATTTATACTTCTGTGGGGTTTAACTTTTTCCTTCATGTCTTTTTCGGTTTCCCTAGTTTTATGTCCAGAATAGCTGAGCTGAGTTCACCTGTTTTCAGATCTTATGTTCCCCAGTGGATTCTGATAATCTGGTGAGGAAGGTTTAGGCAATAAGCCCTCTGTGGGCATAATTACAACATGTCATGGTGCTCTTAAAAGACGCAACACACACACACACACACACACACACACACACACAATTATTTAAAACTTGACTCTGGCTAAAAATATCTCTCTGGCATCAGGTGATAGTCACAAGGACAGCAGGCACGAGTGAGATAGGTAATCTTAGAGGTCAGAGAGAGGTTTGGTATTAAAGTGGTGCTGAAGATGGAGTTTTGGCCAGAGGACCCAGGAATACTTGAAGCCTGCCCACGTTAATTACTCCTCCCGGCAGGTGAGGTCTGCAAGGGAAATATACGAACAGGACAATGGCTGGCCAAGCAGATACTTCATGACAGCTGGGGCTGTTATTCTAGGACCCCAGACTGAACTTAAGGGAGCTGGATTAGGTCCTGGGGTACTTCCTTTGTCCCAGGCTAGAGAATTAAATGACCCCATTATCCTCCAAACCATACCCAACAGCAACAGAGAATATGAAATCAGAGAAAGAGCAAGAAACAGCCAGATCAATGCCCTGGACTCTGGCCAACCAGACCCATGTGCTTCTCGGCAGGGAGTAAAGAGGAGGAGTTGAAAGTGGTCCTATATACCTTCCAGCTGAAGACCATAAAAGAAGCATCTTGAAGGCTTAGCGTCCCTTTTTTTGTTAATTTTTAAAATTTATTTTTGGCTGTGTTGGGTCATCATTGCCGCATGTGGGCTTTTCTCTAGTTGCGGCCAGCAGGGGCTGCTCTTCGTTGCGGTGTGGTGGCTTCTCTTGTTGCAGAGCATGGGCTCTAGGCACACGGGCTTCAGTAGTTGTGACACACGGGCTCAACAGTTGTGGCTCTCGGGCTCTAGAGCACAGGCTCAGTAGTTGTGGTGCACGGGCTTAGTTGCTCCGCGGCATGTGTGATCTTCCCAGACCAGGGCTTGAACCCATGTCCCCTGCATTGGCAGGCAGATTCTTAACCACTGTACCACAAGGGAAGTCCCAAGGCTTGGTGCCCCTTAAGGGAAAAAACTTGTCACTCTTTTCATCGAAGCCCTCAGCCACTTCTTGTTCCCCTCTGTCCCATCCCTCAATCTAACTCTAAATTTGGGCTTCAAATCTAATATTTAACCCAAGCCCTCTCACTATAATAATTGCTTCTGGACCTACCACTATGCTCCCCTGTCCTGCTACATCTTCCCTTCATTTCAGAGAGAGTGTTTTCTCTAAGAAACCTCCCCCAAGCTACCAGGAGGTATCTGTCCTCTCCTTGTCCTGACAATTATATATCCCTTCAGGACCTACATATGCTGAGCCACATTCACTCCTGGGCACACTCACATTGTTTTGTACTATAACCCCCTACCACCCATGTGGGGAAGAGTGGCATCATTTCTGTGTTCTGAAGCCCTCTCTCCATTGCTCATATATTAGTCAGTTGTCACCAGGTTATGCTGTGGTAACAAATATCCCCAATATCTCAATGCCATATAACAACCAATGCTTATTTTTCACTCTTGTACATGCCAGCTGCAAGCTTATGTCTTTCTTCATTCTGGGAGCCAGGATGAAGAAGCATCCCCTAATAGAGTCTTACGGCAGATGGAAAGGAACTATGTGATGGTTCTTGAAACTTCTGCTTGGAAGTGGCGTGTGGCACATTGCAAATGCTCACGCTCTATTGGCCAAAAAGTCATTTGGCCAATCATTATGTCAATGGAGTGAGAAACTATATCCTTGTATAGGGAGAGGAGAGTGAATAATTGGGAACAATCATAGTCTATATAAGTTCACAACTAGGGTTGAGCCGTCAGGTGCCTTTTGAGTGACAACCTACTGGTAAGCCCAGTAATTGGCATCAATAAGACATTCATTATTTCTCATTGGAAGATTTGTCTAAAGTTCACCTCTAACAATTGAAGACATATTTTTCTTCCCAGATTCTCCAAAATACATG
This sequence comes from Pseudorca crassidens, assembly GCF_039906515.1. Taxonomy (NCBI): domain Eukaryota; kingdom Metazoa; phylum Chordata; class Mammalia; order Artiodactyla; family Delphinidae; genus Pseudorca; species Pseudorca crassidens. Next base: position 36,340,790 of record NC_090296.1, on the reverse strand, counting down.
AATCATTTCCTGGTCCTCCTAAACAAATGCTCCTATACACAATGTAACTTTTTCTCAGAGATTTGGGGTCATAGTTATGACCATCAATTTGGGCTTTGTTACAATGTAATAATACTCCTAGGAACTACTAGTAAGTATAAGTATAGGGACTACTAATAGGTAATATAATAATACTCATAGGGACTACTAATAAGTTGTGTGCCTCTGTTTTAAGCAGTCCCAGGCCACTCTGCATTTGGAGCCCAAGACTCTATCCTGTCTTTTCCCATCAAATTAGGCTCTCAGCTTGATAATGAGAGCAAATCTTCCTCTAGCCCTTGTTACTCAGTAGCATCAGCATCACCTGGGAACTACTAGTGATTCAGAATCAGGCCCCACCCCAGGCCTTCTCCATCGGGCTCTGCATTTTAGTAAGTTCCCCAGGTGCTAAACCTTCACATTAACACTGGAGAAGCAGCCCAGTGATTCTTAACTTCAGCTTGCACGTTGGTGTTATCTGGGGAGCATTAAAATATTGATGCTGGGGCCCCAGCCCCAGCTCTTTGCCGTGATTGGTCTGGGGTGTGGTGAGGCCACTGGGGGTTTAAGAACTCCCCAGGTGATTCTCATATGCAGCCAGGGCTGAGAACGCTGCCATCTGGCTACTTTCTCCTAGTTACTTGAACCATGCTGGTTGGGTGGTCAGAGATGCAAACTTATTCACAGTTGTGCAACTGTGTTACTGACCATTAGAATGAACGAGGGCTGGAGGAGGCCGACCTTACTGAAATAGTAGTAGTCCCGGTTATAAGGAGCTTCAATGGGCTGGGAACATTATCTCTAATCCTTACCACATCCTTTTACCAAGATTTAAATGTAAGAAATTGAGCCTCAAAGAACGTGAGCAACTTTTCCAAGATCACACAGCTACCTGGTAGAAATCGGATTTAAATTCACCTCTGCCTTCAAAGCGGGGACGTTTTCTTGCAAACGCTGGGAACTTTTGCTCCCAACCTGTGTGAGCTGTGATGATTGGACCTTGGAACACTACTATATCTGCTAATAGGCCCTTGTCACTGTCTTCTAGAGCAGCTGGGGTTGGGGTCTTGTTGGGCAAGGTTATCAGGTAAGAAATCACACCCTCACATAAGTGATTGTATATGATGCCTGACAGCTCCTCCAAGTGCGCCATTTCACAGCGGGGTCAATTGGATCAGCAGGAGGACAGTTACATGGTGCAAACAAATAACATGGTAGAAACCCATCAGTGCAGAGAAACTGCTTGACTCCCCAGGAGAGGAAAGGACCATGCCTGGAATGCTTCCCCCGTGTCAACTTCTTAATTGTGAGGACATTGCAGGGCCACGCACGCTGGGAGCATTCTCTCATGTGATCTTCACCACATCCTATTGAATCTGATATTAATTTTGCCCATTCTATACATGTAGAAATGGAGGCTGGGAAATAAATTTGCCTAATACTAGACTGTTAATTAAAAGTAGAGCTAGCGTGGCAATCTCTGGTCAAAGCCTGAGCAATACCATCCACATTTTATGACCTCTTCATTTCTTACGTGCACCGTCCTGACAGTTGGGTGCCATCCGGTTCACTACCTGCTGTTCAGCAATTTTGGGACAAATTACTCAGCATCTTGACATGGGGTAAGGGATAGCATTTTTTTTTTTTTTTTTTTTTTTTGCTGTACGCGGGCCTCTCACTGTTGTGGCCTCTCCCGTTGCGGGGCACAGGCTCCGGACGCGCAGGCTCAGCGGCCATGGCTCACGGGCCCAGCCGCTCCACGGCATGTGGGATCTTCCCGGACCGGGGCACGAACCTGTGTTGCCTGCATCGGCAGGTGGACTCTCAACCACTGCGCCACCAGGGAAGCCCAAGGGATAGCTTTTTGTAGAAAAGGAAAGCGCTTCAGGCAAACAGGAGAAGAGAAAAAAAACAAGCTTCTATCAACCACTAATCCACCTGAGATCTGCTGGTACCAGGGGACCCTGCTCCTCTGCTGCTTCTGCCTTTTCACAGATCATAGATGAGAAATGACCTTGTTAACTGGAGAACCAACAGGCAGTGCAGCACCAGGCAGTCTGGGTTTGGATTTGTTTACAGAAGTTGTCTAGGAATCCAACTGCCCAAAACCTGAAAACCTGGGGCTCTTGGGATGTCACAGACCCCCTTCTGGTGCAAGGAAGCCCCTTGGTGTCCTGGAAAGCTGCGCTTAGGGTCAGGGGCTCCACTGGGGAGAAGCAACACCCATCCCAGCATGGTTAGTTCATTTTCTGGGTCAATTTTGGAGAGGACACCCATGGGAATAATGAAATTTGAGTCATAAATAGCAATGTGGGCAGGCAGCGCTGGATATGCCCTGCAATCCGCAGAGATAACTGACTGTGAGGAAAGAAGGGGAGGGAAAGGACACAGCTCTGAGGTGCGGACAGCTCTGTCTCCTTCTTACTTTGGGCCTCCCGCTTCCGTCATCTATTCTGCCTGGGTGGTGGGGTTGGCAAGAGGCAAGTCAGGCAAAAAATAAGCTGATCTCAGACCAGAGAGGTCAAGGGGGTGGGGTCCATTTGCTGAGAATGGAAGGGAAGCTTGAAGCTGGTAGAAATCTTCAAGCATCTCTGTCTCACATTTTTGCTTTCTCTAAAGTTCAGTGTTCTGGGAAAAGCCCTCATTTCTCTGTACAACCAGATTTCAACTAGGTTTTCTCCCTCTTCCCCCTTTCTTAGGAACCCACCAATGAATATGCTCCCATAATTCACAACCTCCTTATCCTTTCTTACCTTTACCCATCCCTCCATCCTCACCAGCCCAGGAATTATTTAACTGGCTAATATATTCTCCCCAGTTTTTCACCTATGACATGAATCCCATCTTGTTTCCCAGGGCTCAGGCTTTTAAATTTCAAAAGTCTGAAAGGGTCCTTGCTTGTTCCCCTTTCTGCTATAACATCTCTTTCCCAAGAAAATGCAGAACGGCCTGGCTGCCTCAGTGTAGGGTGGGTTAGAGTTCATTGGATGACAGGAGATGGGGGAAAGATCCTCAGTTCATATTTCAAAAGTATTATATTTATAAAATTTATAAAACTAAATCCATTCTTTTCTTGATCCCAGGCACCATCATACGCCCTTGTTAGGTGTTAGTGTGAGTGAGGAGAGGAGTGGAAGTAGGGAGACCCTGCTGTTAGCACAAATCAGCATGAACCATACCGAGGCCTCAGTCTGGAAGAAAAGACTTCTCCATGTCTGGATTCTTACCTCCTGGGTCCTGGCCTAGGCCCTAAGTGAGCCTTTTCAGGTCAAAAGACCCCATAGGAGTGAGGAGGAATGACTCCAAGAGGGAAAGTGACTTCTCCCCAACATCAGGGTCAGATGGGGAGATTATTTCTTTGGAGCAGAGTCCCTAAAGCTCTAGAAAGGAGAATTCCTTCCTGAGATGCATACCTTGAATTGAATGAATCCTTGCTTCATCCCTGCTGACTGCTCCAAGAGAAACAGACTCCAGACAGAGACCTGCTCCCTATTTTGTAGACACATTTCCTGACTGCTCTCACATGAGGGCTGAACGGTATACTCCTCCTTTCCTTTCCTTTTGTAATCCCTGATTTCAGTGGGGTGGGGATGTGGCAGATTGAAGGAGAGGAAAAAGAAAAGGACGGTATTTTTGTGGCAAAGGGAACACTGATGACTTGAAAGGCTTGTGAGACTTCGAATATGTATTTCCCCTCAGCTGCTAAGTGAATGAATTCTTTAGATAAAAAGAACATTCACATTCAACCGTTCTTCAGTTTGCTCTTGGGGTGGGGCTAATAGAAAAGTGGGACAGTAATGGGGACGGGATATGGCATGTTCCTCCACCAAAAATGGGGTGCTTTATAACTCTGGAATTCCTGAACTATTTTCTCATGGGAAAGGTGAATTTGTAATGTCCCCAACCACTTCCTCTTCCTGTATTTCTGATGTTAATCGGTGGCACAAGGGTCTACAGGAGTACCCAAGGGTGGAGCCTTGGAAATTATCCTTTCTTCTCCCTCAACTACAGCTCACATGCCCGGTTGGACAAGTCATGTTGATTCGCGCTCTAAACTGAATCTCAAGAATCTATTCTCTCCAGTCCCAACTCACTGCCCCGTCTTAGTCTAAAACAGGTGCTTTCCTCTGTGGCATGCTGGAGTATCTTAAGTAGTTCCCTGTCTTGAACTTCTCTTGTCCTCCAAGCCATACTGTCAAAGACTCATCTTTCTAATGCACATCTGTTCATGTCACGCCTTTGCTTACAAACTTTTACTTCATGCCTTTTCCCTGTGAGGTAAAGTCTAGCCCCCTTGATACGGCACACAGTGCTTTTCATACGCTGACCCCTGGACCCAGCTCTAGTGTCAGTTTCTGGGGTACCTTCCCTTTTCCCCCTTCAGGCTGGCTCTGAGCTTCCAGAGAAGTTTACTCGACTACTATTCTTTCCTGTTTCATAATTTTTAATTTAAATGTGTTTTCCCTACTGGACGTGTTTTCTCTATTGGCAAGGACTATGCTAGATACATAGTGGATATTTGGTTAAGTTCGATTGATTGATTGAATCTGCATGACAACACCAGTTCCAAAGACACAAGAAATTTTTTCCTTTTGTTTCAGATCAGCAGCTGTGCTCAGGCAGTCTCTAATGCTTCTCCTACTTTCCCTTTTTCTAGTTTCTCTACCCTTTCCTTTAGCTACCAATCACTCCCCTGACCTCTCACCGTGATTCTCTTGCTTCCTGGCCCCTAAGATGACACTTTCCTCTAGGAGAGCACCCACCTGCCTCCTACTTAGAGGGAATGTCAGGAAGATAAAGCAGGGCCCACCCCCAGGAGTAGAGGTGGTTCTGCACATCTGTCTGCCCATTTGCAGCCAAACCTAAATATGAACCATGCTGCCAAGGAGGAGGCTGGAAACCGTTCAAGTGGAATCAGATCCAGAGACAACAGAATAGAGACAGAAGAAAGAGACATCAGTTTCAGACCCAGAGTCCCCAAGGCCAGGCCTTGCGTGGAGGCTGTTCCTAACATTTTCCACACAGGTGGAGAAGAGAAGGCCATTATAGGGAGGAGTTGTGAGGTCACTGCAGGATATGACCAGAGATGGGTCAGGGGGCGTCATCAGGGGCAGGGGCAGAGGGGACACACAGTAGACAGATTCCACCCCAAGCACAGAAGATGTAGTCCAGGGGACAGGCAAGAGATGTTTCGGGTTGGGTTGGATTGAATGGCTGGGGAGCAGGTTGTAATTATTAATGATGTCAGGACTCTGCTTTTCAGCAGTTGTGAGTCTAGGTTGCTGACATAACTTCAAATGAACCCAGGTTTTAGGAGGAATCTTGTGGAATCTTAGGTGGGATCTGTGAAGGGAATGGTGCCTGTCATACCAAAGGAAGGAGGATATGGGAGTTTCCCATCTCACTCCAGAGAGGACATTCTGTGAACGAGGTTTATGGAAGAAGAGGCAAAGTTCCTCCAGTTAAGCTGCTTCCATATACATTCCCCATGTGGTGTAGCAGGGAAGGGGGACCTTACCAGGAAAGATGGGGTGAGTCAGCCTGCTGTTGAGACCCTCATTCTGTTCTCAGAGATGTCTGCTAACAAGGTCCCCTGGTGAGTTCACGGCTATCTTCAAACAAACGTGGAGGAATCTGGGCTTTTCCAGATAACATGGTTTGTGGGTTCTTCTCCAACATCCAGTACTGTTGGGTCAGCTCATTAGTACCTTGGTTTCTGAAGACTCTGAATATCACCTAGGGGAAAGATAAATGTTCTACCACAAGCAATGTGCAGCTTATCATTGGTAATTAAGAGATATGCTAATTCAAGAGATGAGGTAATTCAAGGTGTCGTGTCACATTGTTTAATTCCCCCAATGCTTAAATGGAGAGTCCAGAATCCCCTCCTCTCAGCATGCCTTTGAGATCATCCATGTTGTGGATGAATCAGTAGTTTCTCTCTTTTTATTACAGAATATATTATTGTATGAATAATCTACAGTTTGTTTATCCATTCTCCTGTTGATGGACATTTGGGTTGCCAATTTGGAGCTGTTGTGAATAAAGTTGTATGGACATTCTTATACAAATCTTTTTGTAGACATATGTTTTAATTTCTCTCTGGTAAATACATAGTAGAATTTCTGTGTCATAGGATAGGTGTATAATTGGAAACTATGAAACAGTTTTCCAAGTGATTGAACCATTTTGAACTCCCACCAATGATGTTTGAGAGTTCAGTTGCTGCAAATCTTCACCATCATTTTGAGTGGTCAGTGTTTTTAATTTTAGCCACTCTGGTGGAAATCTCATTGGGTTTTTCATTTGTATTGCCTTGATGACTAAGAATGTTGAACACTTTTTCATGTTGCCGTTGGATACTTTTCTTTGTGAAGTGTCCATTTATATCTTTTGTTCATTTTTTTTTTTAAACTGGGCAGTTCTTCTGTTAGAATCGCCTGGCAACTCCATAAGTCTAAATCCCCCCTTATTCACACATCTGGGTTATTGGCCAAACCTTGTTCTCTCTATGGTCATTTACCACTTAATAGTCCAGTCTGGGTTTTGTACGTGGTGGCAGAAGTGTTCCAAGAAGATGAAGGTGGAAGCCATTAGACCTCTTGAGGCTGAGCCTTTACAAATATTGAGTTGGCCAAAATGTTCATTCGATTTTCTCCATATGGTGACTCACGTAGCGCTTAGTTGTCTTTAACTTCATTCAAAACAATTTTGTTAGACTGTATTGTGACAGCTGTCATATCAGCATGCATTTTAAAAAAACATAAAAATGGGCGAATTTTTGTGTAGCCATTTTAATATTGAAGATGGAAGAAAAAAGCAACATTTTTGGCATATTATGCTCTATTATTTCAAGAAAGGTAAAAATGCAACTGAAACGCAAAAAAAAGATTTGTGCAGTGTATGGAGAAGGTGCTGTGACTGATTGAACGTGTCAAAAGTGGTTTGCAAAGTTTCACGCTGGAGATTTCTCACTGGACGATGCTCCATGGTCAGGTAGACCAGTTGAAGTTTATAGCGATCAGATCGAGACATTAATTGAGAACAGTCAACATTATACCACGCGGGAGATAGCTGACATACTCAAAATATCCAAATCAACTATTGAAAATCATTTGCACCAGTTTGGTTATGTGAATCGCTTTGATGTTTGTGTTCCACATAAGTTAAGCAAAAAAACCCTCCTTGACGGTATTTCTGCATGCGATTCTCTACTGAAATGTAATGAAAGCGTTCCGTTTTTAAAACAAATTGTCACGGGGGATGAAATGTGGATACTGTCGTGGGGCAAGTGAAATGAACCACTGCCAACCACATCAAAGGCCAGTCTTCAACCAAGAAGGTGATGTTGTGTACATGGTGGGATTGGAAGGGAGTCCTCTATTATGAGCTCCTTCCGAAAACCAAATGATTAATTCCAACAATTACTGCTCTCAATTAGACCAACTGAAAGCAGCACTCAATGAGAAGTGTCCCGAATTATTCAACAGAAAACACATGATCTTCCATCAGGCTCATGCAAGACCGCATGTTTCTTTGATGACCAGGCAAAAACTGTAACAGCTTGGCTGGGAAGTTCTGATTCATCAGTCATATTCATCAGATATTGCACCTTCAGATTTCCATTGATTTTGGTCCTTACAAAATTCTCTTAATGGAAAAAATTTCAGTTCCCTGGAAGACTGTAAAAGGCACCTGGAACAGTTCTTTTCTCAAAATGATAAAAAGTTTTGGGAAGATGGAATTATGAAATTGCCTGGAAAATGGCAGAAGTAGTGGAACAAAACAGTGAATACGTTGTTCAATAAAGGTCTTGGTGAAAATGAAAAATGTGTCTTTTATTTTTACTTAAAAATTGAAGGAACTTTTTGGCCAACCCAATACCACATCACTTCTGCTACTCCCTGGGGTCAAAGTGAGTCACAAGGCCAGTCCAGGTTTCAAAGAGGGGAAAAGATACTCCAGCTCTTGAAGAGAAGGTCAGCAAAACTTGTCCTCTTATTTTTCAATTTCTCACAACTTCCTATTGCACTTTGCATAACATTCAAATTACCTGTTTATGGCCTTACATAATCTAGGTCTTGCCTCTCTCTCTGAAATAACCTATCGCCAATTTCTCTTTGGCTCACTACAAACAGTTGCTCTCACTTTAGGGCTTATTTGCTGTTCCCTGTTTCTGGAACACTCTTGGGTCAGATCTTTGCAAGACTGAATTCCATTTTGTCTTATGCTCAAATGTCAGCTCCTCAAAGAGGCATTCCCTGAGCACTTCTCCCAGTCACTCCTGACCACATTCCTCTGTTTTATTTTCATATAGTACTTAGCAATGTCAAAAATTATCTTATTCATTCACTTACTATCTATCTTCTCACCAGAATTTAAAGACCATGAGAGCATAGCCATTAGTTCTCTATGTCACCTCTGTATCCCCAGTGCCTAGAATGGTGTTAATACCAAGTAGATGTTCAATAATGATTTGTTGGAGCAATTAACCTTTATAACTTTGAAAATGCATATCACCTTAGAAGACAGGGCAAAGTGGATGGAAAAGTCAATCTCAAAGTTAAAATTAAAAAAAAAAAAATCTGTAGGCTCTTTTCCTGTAATTAGGGTACATTGTCACCAAGTGGCAGTAAGTGCTTTAATCATTTTGTCGATCTACTGGGCAAGTGCTTTTCCTTAGATTCAAGTTGTGTTTGCCCAAGTCCAAAGTAACAGATTTATAGTCACTTGTTTTCTGCTTTATGATTATTCATTATTTTATAATACTTTTTAAAAATTGCTGACTTGAAACAATAATAAACAGTAAAGCTGTTCATTCTCAGAGAAACACTGTTTTCTCTGTGTATATATTAGTTGTCATTAAATCTATTCTTTTCCCATAGCTATATTCTGATTTAAATTTTTTTTTTTTTTTAACTTTAACATGAATTCCACCATAGAGTTATTGTGCCTCAAGGCTGACCTGTGGAGCCGGGCCTTCAGGCTAGATTTCCATTGCAAAGCTTTGTGGCTTCTCTCAGCTGCTAGCTCTACCCTCATTTAAAGCCTGCTGTTGACTTAGTTCCCTATGTGTTTCAACTCCCCTTTTCTCAACACTAGCTCTTTTATTTCTCTTCTCTGTATCAGAATTAGGAAGAGAGAGAAAAGAACACCTATTCCTTTATCTTGGACACATGATTCTGCCCCAGATTCTTTCCAATACAAAGAAAGTAATTGTTCTTAAACAAGAGTCAAATATCTCCCTTTATTCAGTTTTCTCATTGGGAGTTCTTTAAACTAGTGATTGTGTGCAATAGGATGTATCTTAGCGAAGCCAGAGCAATGATCCTACAAAGGGCAGTTTATATAAACTGTTTTCGTGATAAGAGTTCTTTAGAAACTCTTTTTCTAAAGAAAGAGATAGAGCTCTTAAGCAGAAAAATGAAGCAACATTTTGACAAAGTTCCTGACTGGGCATTTAAGATTTCCTGCACAGATCCTCTGAAGGGTGCCAGGCCCAAAGGCTGGACCTCGTGAGTCAGCTGCAGTGATCCCACTGTGAGTCACATCTTATAAGATTGCTAGGACCACATCCTCTCCTTGGTTCACATTTCTTCACCAGGCATGCTAGGGATGTAATAAATTCTTACTGAATATTCTTCAGGGATGATCCAGACTCAGGGCATCCACATTACAGATGCTTAATCCAACATAAAGGATAACATTTTTCTTCTTTCTATGGAAATGACCCATTCATATATTTGCATATTGCGAACAAAATCTGATCACTCTAAGGTTAAATGTCTTTTAGAATATATATAAAATCAAAACTCATTAAGACAATGTTTATGTGTAAGGAATGTTCATTGAATGAATGAAGGAAAATGAACATTCTGAGTTCATAGTCTATAAATATGTTAATTTACACCAGTGTTCTTTGATACTTTTGGATTTCATATCCCATTAGTTAAAAAAAAAAACTCTCAAAATGTATATTATTTAAAGTTATTCAAATGTACTACTGTACCAATGCTTTATGTACATGAAAATATACACAAAATTATAAACTCTTAAAAGGATAAGATAAAAAAGAAACAAAGCTTCTAAGTAATTATTTTATTTATTATTGGTAAAAATTTCATTCTCACCAAAATATTTTACACATTACTAATATTCTTAGTGAGAACAATGCAATTGAATATGTTCTATGTTTTAAAATTTTGGTTTAGGACTTTGTGATGTAATCATTCAATGGTCTAGTTCTAAGTTTGATTTGTTTTCTTACTTGGTTTTAATTGCTGTCAGAGGATAAAAAACTACTTCATTGATCCAAATAGAAGGTTTGTAACATTGGCCTCTCTTACTGAATCACAGTATTCATTATTCAATCATATTCATCAAATATGTAAAGGCTTTTGTGGAAATTCAGCTAATACCTTTTTGTATTCTCTGATATCAACCTCATTTTCTTACAAATGAATCAGAAGAGGCATTGGTGGAATATGGTTATGTTCTCATATTTTTATAAAATATGTTCAAAACTGACTATGTGAATAATTTTTAAATGCTAGAAAATTCAGTTTCTTAGTGTGAAAAGATGGAAGTTTTTATAGGTGGTACAATGCCATTTTCAACAACAAAATCACATAATGATGAAAACAGTGCTCTCTCCATAGCACAAGTTTCTTTTGAGGAGCAGTTACTCTCTCACTCCTTGGTAAATTGACACTATCACCCTAAGGGGCATATTAGGTGTATGCATGTATGTAGGTGTGTATGTATGTATGTATGTACTTAATACCTGTTAGGTAGAATTCCGTTAATAGCTATTTTCATTGTTTGTTTATTTATTTATTTATTTGAAGTATAGTTGTTTTACAATGTTGTGTTAGTTTCTGGTGTACAGAAAAGTGATTCAGTTATACGTATGTACATATATTCTTTTCATATTCTTTTCCATTATAGTTTATTAGAAGATACTGAATATAGTTCCCTGTGCTATAGAGTAGGACCTTGTTGTTTATTTTATATATAGCAGTTTGTATCTGCTAACCCTAAACTCCTAATTTATCCCTCCTCACCTGCCTTTCCTCTTTGGTAACCACCATTTTGTTTCCTATGTCTGTGAGGCTGTTTCTGTCTTGTAAATAAGTTCATTTGTATCATTTTTTAGATTCCACATATAAGTGATATCATATATTTGTCTTTGTCTGACTTACTTCACTTAGTATGATATTCTCTAGGTCCGTTCATGTTGCTGCAAATGGCATTATTTTGTTTTTTTTTATGGCTGGGTAATATTCCATTGCATATATACTACCACATTTTCTTTATCCATTCATCTGTCAATGGACATTTAGGTTGCTTCCATGTCTTGTTTATTGTAAACAGTGCTGCAATGAACATTGGGGTGCATGTACCTTTCTGAATTAGAGTTTTTTTCTGGATATATACCCAGGAGTGGGACTGCTGGATCACATGGTAACTCTTTTTTTAGTTTTTTTAAGGAAACTCCATACTGTTTTCCATAATGGCTGCACTAATTTACATTCCCACCAACAGTGTAGGAGGGTTCCCTTTTCTCCACACCCTCTCCAGCATTTATCATTTGTAGACTTTTTGATGATGGCCATTCTGACTGGTTGAGGTGATACCTCCTTGCAGTTTTGATTTGCATTTCTCTAATAATTAGCGATGTTGAGTATCTTTACATGTACCTATTGGCCATTTGTATGTATTCTTTGGAGAAATGTCCGTTGAGGTCTTCTGCCCATTTTTTGATTGGGTTGTTTGTTTTCTTGTTACTGAGTTGTATGAGCTGTTTGTATATTTTGGAAATTAAGCCCTTGTTGGTCACATCGTTTGCAAATATTTTCTCCCAGTCTGTAGGTTGCCTTTTGTCTTATGTTTTCCTTTGTTGTGCAAAAGCTTATACGTTTGGTTAGGTCTCATTTGTTTATTTTTGCTTTTATTTCTATTACCTTGGGAGACTAACCTAAGAAAAAAATTGCTACAATTTATGTCAGAGAATGTTTTGCCTATGTTCTCTTCTAGGAGTTTTATGGCGTCATGTCTTACATTTACGTCTTTAAGCCATTTTGAGCTTAGTTTCGTGTATGGTATGAGGGAGTGTTCTAACTTCATTGATTTACATGTGGCTGTCCAATTGTCCCTAACGCTACTTGCTGAAGGGATTGTCTTTTCTCCATTGTATATTCTTGACTCCTTTGTCAAAGAGTAATTGACTGTACGTGTGTGGGTATTTGGCATTATTTAAAAGGTCAGAAATTTGCAGTTTTGCAAATGCACAATCAGTAGCACATCCTCATGTATGACAACTCTTAAGGACTTTGCCACGAGATAACCAGCAAACCTCGCCGCGGTACAAATGATTTGCATGATCACTCCACATGTCATCACAATGTAATCTAAAGCTTTCCCTATATTGTAAATGATCCTATTTTTATAAATTAATACCACCTCTAACATTTTCTATTTCTTTATGGTCTCACAACTCAAAGAGTGGTTCACTGACCAGCAGCACCAGTCAGCATCACCTGGGAGCTTTTAGAAATGAAGACTCTCGGGACAGGACAGACCTACTGAATCAGAATCTGCATTTTAATAAGACCCCAGGTGACTCTCGCGCACACTTTCAGCCTTGAGAGCACTGCCCTGTGAAATTCTGGCTTCTACTTTTTTGCTTCAGTAACTTGTTTAGGAAAAATGAAGCGAATGAATTTCACACATGGGGCAAGTCTGTGGCCTGACTTCCAAATTCTTTTTTTTCCCCAATCAAACCACCTGCTCCTTTGGTGGTGGCATTCACTCAGTTTTCAAGAAGTCATTTTCTGTAGGGAATGCATTTTCTTTAGTGTCTCTTCCCCTTAGTGACTCACAAAAAAATACTGTAGTTCTCTACACAATTATTAAAAAAGGAACTTAGTTGTACCATTAACTTAGACAACATTTGTATTTTCACCCCGAAGTATAACAGACCTCCTGACTGGTGTGATTTGTTCCATACTCATTTCTTCTAACCTTCAACAATGTCTTCTATGCATCTTTTATTTGCTGATAAAGGAATCCATTTCAGTTTGCTCCATGTTCTTTTCCACATCTGTTTCAACCATTTTTACCACAGAAGGAAGAACATAGAAAGAAGATGTGTGGTCTTTTGCTTCTTCTAAGAAACCCTTGAAGATGCTTCTTTATTGCACGTAACATTTTAAAAAATATTGGATTGGGTATCACCTGACCTAAAATATTGATAAGGCTATTGGAGAGGTTGTATTATGTTCTGAATGCTTAAGTTTTGGATATCCTGCTACTCACGATGCCTTCCTACTCACATTCCGTATAACGTCAGGTAAAAAACACACCTGGGGCAAATTAATGATAGTTAATGATAGTGGATGTAAATATGTATTATAAATAATCTTCATCATTTCCATTTCTAAAATTTGACTGGCTTTTCACCAGAAGAAATCAGATCACCACTTTTCACCTCGCAGTGTGACTGACTCAGAGCTCATCTTTGTGATGGGCTAATGGTCAGCCCCGTCATTTCTGCATTCTTTGTGCAAATCTTTCTGCTGCTATTTCTTTGCAGGAAACTTTTAAATCCTTGTGTCTGTTTTCTGAGAATTAGTTTAGTTAAAATTAGATACTCTATTTCCTCGATGCAGCTACCAGAAAATACTTCACACTACACTGAAATGAAAGAAGAGGGGGTGCCACGTGTAGACCCCTGGTTTATGGAAGTGCAAGCTCCGTGGGTGATAACCGTGTATGCCTCGGCCAGCTGTTCATAAAACTCACAGCAGTGTGCTTCAGTCCTACTTCTGAAGCAGAGGGAGGTGTTTGTAGAATGGTTCTGACTGCAAGTAGAGAGGAGGACAGGTGATGATTACCTTGGGGACATTTCAAGCAGATGGCAAGTGCGCCCCCTATCGCAGACTCACTTTCCTGCTCCCTGGACTCCCCCCTGTCAGTGTGGCCCTGGGAAGCCAGACTTCGTCCATACAGGAGCTCCTGTCTTGCCTGTCTAGGTGTTATATGGACGTATCCCACAGCTGTCTTGCCCTCCCTTCCGAAAACATTCCTGTCTCCCCATACACACTCTGAAATTAAACTCCTTCAGAGCCCAATACGCTTCTCTCATAAACAAGATTTGGAGAGAATATTTTTTCTTTCACCCAGGAGCAGATTCTACCTGCTCTGTTGAGCTGATGGAGGGCGTTTCCCTCTACCAAAGCAACAAAGCTGACTTTGCTGTCATTTTTATAAGTGATGCTGACCCTGTCATGAAGTGTTCTCCTCCAGACTGCTTTACTCATTAACCACAGTCGAGTGTTAACCTTTCCAGACATAAATAATACAACAGCACCTTGGCCTGAATGGAAGAGAGGAAATGGCCATGGCTTTACTTTGTTCTTCTCCCTTGGATACTTGCAAACTTCTTTTTCTTCTTGGGTTTGACAAAATGTCAAAACCGTATTTCTCTTTATCTGTGCTGAGAAATTCTTCACCCTGCCCTGAACCCATGCCCTCTGCCATTCAACTTTGCCACATGGGTGGGGTGACTTGACACTGGGCTCAGACACGGGTCACGCTTTGGCCAGAGGAATATTAGCAGGCCTGACAGATAGAGGCTGCAAAGGGGTGTGGGCATCAGAGCTTGCTCCCTTGCATCTCTGCTTTCACCATGAGAAAGGCAAGCTGAGGCTAGCCCACAGGTCCCAGGAGGAGGCCAAGGGTCACGTGGAGCACAGCCCAGTCACCTCAGTCACCACAGACTCATCCAGATGATCTGACAGCCCTGGCGTCTCAGACAGGTGAGTCCAACCAAGGTGGGGGGAGCCACTTAGCTGACCCCCAGTTGATTCCCAAAGTCGGAGCATAAACAGTGGTATATGTGCCTGGGTTTTCATGGTTGTTTGTTAACCAGCACTAGATCCATCCTCTCTAAGGCCTGTCCCTCCCTCTGCGCTCTGGACCCGGGCATGCCCCCTTGTCAGGGACCCTCTCTAATGATCACCTCCTCTGACACCTATTTTTTTTTTTTTTTTTTTTTTTTTTTTGCGGTACGCGGGCCTCTCACTGTTGTGGCCTCTCTCGTTGCAGAGCACAGGCTCTGGACGCACAGGCTCAGCGGCCATGGCTCATGGGCCCAGCCACTCCGCAGCATCTGGGATCTTCCCGGACCGGGGCACGAACCCATGACACCTATTTCTTGAACGTTTCCTTCCTCATTGGCTGTTTCTCATCAGCATTTGAATCCTCTCAAGTCCCTCCTATCACTGGGTTCCTAAATAATTGCGTTTTGTCCTATTACTCTCTCATCCACTTATCACCTCATTTCCCCTTTTCCTTCACAGGTAGCATCTTGAAAGAGAAGGGTTATGCCTATCCCTCGTTTCCACTTTTCCACCCCCCATTTCACTCTCAACCCACTCTCCCATCACAGCACTGAAACTGCTCTTACCCAGGCCACCAATGACCTGCTTGTTACTGAATCTAATGTATACTTTCCCTCCTCCTCTTTGCCTACATCCTTATCCATATCCTCTTCCTTCTGCTCTCATAGTCCCTCTAGCACCATGCTCTCCTAGATCTCCTACTTCACTGCTCACCCTCACGCTGCCTCTGGGCTTTTCATGCTCATTCCTTCCCTTTGACATTGGCTGGTTCCCTTGGGCTCTATTCTAGAATATCTTCACCCTTCACCTGGGATCATTTCATCCATATCTCATTGTCTCTATTGCCAACAATAGTGTGATAACTTCCAGATTTGTAAGTCTTCCCAGCTCCTTGTACTGAGCTCCAGATACATATATCTAAGAGTCTATTGGATAGCCCATAGGCAAACATGAAATGTCTAAAATCTAACTCAGTGCTGTCCTCTCTAAACTCCCTCTTTCCCCAGTATTCCCTGTCTCGGTGAATAGCACCATCTCTCCCACCCGGTAACAAATGACAGAATCCTCGACACTGTCCTTAGTTTCTCTCTTTCTTCCTTCTTCCACATTCAACTCATTCTCAAGTCTGGTTAATCCTATCTTCCTAATATACCTTCAGTCTGTTTACTTGTCTCTATCCCACGTCAGCTACCTTAGTTAAGGTCACGGTTACCCTTTGACTGATTACTTTCCCGGGCTCTTAACTTACCTCCTCTCCGTACCTTTCCCAGCTCTGAGCCATTTCCCATACTGCTACCAACACCATCTTTCTAAAATGGAAATTGATAGCGTCATTCCCCTTCTTATAAACTTTTGACGGTTCCCATTGCCAGAAATCACAGAAGGCTCTTTCTGATCTGGATCCCAGCTTACCTCTCCAGCTTTACCTCTTAACATACCCTTTCTTGAACTAGTGGAAGCCATAAAGAGCTACCTGCAGTTGCTCAAAGGCATCCTATTTTCTCTTTGTCGCTTTTGTTCCTCTAGCTTCACTTGCCTAGAACAGCTGACACCCCAGCCTTGCCCTGGCAGGTGGGGTAGGAAGCAAGCCCGTGTCCCCCACACACTGGCAGGAACCCCTGTCTTCTCTACCACTCAGCCCATCCCCTTGCACGCCGAGGCCTCTTTCCTAGGCTACCATCCATATGTAAGGGCCTTGTGGCATGGATTGTGTCTTGTGCAACACGCCATCCCCAGAACCCACCACATTTGGGAACCCAGGAGGTGCTCAATTAATGTTGGTTGACTGTGCAACTGAGAAAATAAACTAATATGCACACGAATCATAGACATCTTACCTGAAAGCTTCTCCACCTTGTGGAGTGAAGACCTTTTAGTTCCTCAAAGATTTCCTCCTCTCGCCCTACCATCTACAAATGCCTTTTATCCTTATTTTATTGTCCACTATTTTTTTTAAATAAATTTATTTAATTAATTAATTTATTTTTGGCTGTGTTAGGTCTTCATTGCTGCACGCGGGCTTTCTCTAGTTGCAGCGAGCGGGGGCCACTCTTTCTTGCGGTGCGTGGGCTTCTTGTTGCGGTGGCTTCTCTTGTTGCGGCGCACGGGCTCTAGCCGCGTGGGCTTCAGTAGTTGTGGCTCACGGGCTCCAGAGTGCAGGCTCAGTAGTTGTGGCACGTGGGTTCAGTAGTTGTGGCTCACAGGCTCTAGAGCGCAGGCTCAGTAGTTGTGGCGCATGGGCTTAGTTGCTCCGCGGCCTGTGGGATCTTCCTGGACCAGGGCTCGAACCCCTGTCCCCTGCATTGGCAGGCAGATTCTTAACCACTGCACCACCAGGGAAGCCCTATTGGCACTATCTTTAGGTCCCATAAAAATGTCTTCAATTTCTTTTACTAGCTGTCTCAGAGCAATAAGCTTCTCCAGTTTCCCCTGTCTCTAATGACTGCCATGTGGGGACATGATACGCTAATGCTTGCTTCAATAAGCTGGAGTTATTGTTAAAACAAACTGAACTTCCTCCAGCTCACCTCTCATTTTAAATGGCCCACTAAAATTGATTCTGTGAAATAGGCTTTTAAAAAATATCTTCCTCAAGGAGAAAATATAAACCAGGGAGGGCTGTTAGTTTGGAAAACACAGGCTTATTTGGAGACCCAGTTTGTTTCACTTGACCGCACAGGAGGTAATAATGCCCGTTGGCACAGAGCAGTCTAAACCTGTTTCCATCCACACTAATGGAACCAGAGTTCTCAAAGATTCTGAGAAACAATGACACCAGCTTCAGCTTTGAATGACTTGGGGAGTGACCCAGCTATGACATGTGCACAATTTGTGTGTCTGTGTGATGGCGGCGATGGTGTGTTACACAGCATTATAACACAAAACTTCTTGTTCATTTGTGCCACGGTTCCTCCAAATTAGTAAACCAGAGTATCACAATTCTGTGTCTAAAAACTTTCCTATGACTGTATGAAATCTGTGGATTATACCAATTTACACACACACATTTTATAATATTTATCGTCTAAGCCTTCTATATCTTCTATGACTGTAAACAGTAAATAGCTCCAGACTGAGCACTTTCCTGCGACAGGACTCATTTGGGGTCATGTTGTGAATTGAGGGTCCTGGAATCATCATCAGAAAAGTACTTCAAGGCTGGAACCCAGTTTCAAAATGGGGAAGAAAGGTCTGACTCTCTAACTCCTGTTTGTAGACTACAAATGACCTTGTTTGTGTCCTTGTGAAACAGAATTTTTTCCTCCTCTCTCCTTTTACTGAGGGGGTTGCATGTAGGGGAGGTGGTTTCCTTGAACCCTGATCACTTGTGTCCACTGCCAGGATGAAACGCATTCTCAGAGGCCTGAGAAAATAACACAGACAAGGAAAGCAGACAGACAGGCAGAGGAACATGCAGCATGGGGAGCTGGAAGGGCAGTGGGAGCTCAGTGCAAACACAGCCCCCGGCAAGGTACTTGGAGGAGAACTCGCAGTGGTGATCTGGGGCTATGAAGTGTCAATTGCTTTTGTAGGTGGTGAGATATATATATATATTTTTTTATGTCAATTCTATTTTTTTTCTTTAAACAGAGAAACTAAACTTTTGTGGTGTCCATAGGGTGATTCAAAAACTGTGGAAAATCATGTTATGCAGTAGAGAGAAATGCTGAAATGAGAAAATATGGACTACAGCAGAAGAGCAGAAATGAGACTTAGTAATGGGTCCATTCGACAGTCAGCCACAGTCTTCCAGCCGTGGGCCTAGCAAGCACATTACCTCCCCCAGTGCCCTGGGATACCCGGTCTGTTTTCATAACCTCTGCCAGACCTTTTGTTTTTGGTCTGAAGAAGTAGAGTTCAAATGTGTGCAAAGTTCTGGATGTTTTCTCTCCAGCTATAAAAGTCCTAACAATGCAGACAATGGCTTCCCATGGCTTTAAAAAGGTAGTGGAGTCTCCAAACTCTCATGATTACACACCCCTCTCAGTTAAAAAATGTGTATATATTTATTAATACATTGTAAGCATGTGCTCATCTACTAACATAATGTACACGTGGTAAAGCATATACAAAACATAGGAGCTAAGCAGTGTATGAGATAAATGTACAAGCAGAGGTTCTAACACAGTATTTTCTTCCCACATTATAGGAGATTGCCTCTCTGCCTCCTGTTGTGGTGAGCGTGTGTCCCAACCAAGAGGAAAGATCACTTCAACTACTCGCTCGCAGGCCTACAGAGAACAGAAGGAGGATCAAGGGACGGAGAAGCTGGTAAATTCTTCAGAGATGGGATTTATGAATACGGAGATATGGACTTCCATTTCTGGAGATACACTGGACTAGAAATCCTGAAATCCTTTCCACTCCCAAATAAACAAACACATAGCAACAAAGTTAAAGGCTGAATAAAATGTTTCAAACATTCAGAACCCTTAGGGCAGTGGTGAAAGTCTCACAATGTAAAAATAAAGTGCTCCTGGAAGACAGCAGCTGCCCTCAAGGGTTTTGACCCCCGTCATCCATTCTAGCGCCTTGAGTGTCCTGGCCATACTGGGGAGGTGGAGAGTCGGAAGGGCAGGGACCCCCTACATGCTACACCCTCAGCAAAAGGATACAGGAGGAAAAAATTCTGCTTCACAAGGGCACAAACTTGTCTGTCTCTGCCTTGGCCCTTGGAAAAAGAAAAATCTCTCCCAAATATGTGTATCCACTGGCCTGTTCCCATGCAGGTTTGCAGCTGGAATTCACACTATCCGTAAATACCGAAAAGTGCTGAGATTGATTAATGAGAAATTAGTTCAAAGCGGTCCAATGTTGAAAGCACCCCTAGCAGATGGCAGATGCAAGTACAAATTTTCTCTAGAGGAACATACTTCAACCCCAGTCTCCTAGGATTTTCATAGATAAGGGCCTGAGAACAGGAGGGTGTGATGGAGAGAGAAGGCCAAATACAGATTTAAGAGGAGCTCCTGAGAGAGATAACACAGAAGATGGGAAGAGGCAATATTTGAAGAATAAAGGCTGAGAATTTTCCAGATTTGGAATTGCAACAAACCCAAGCAGGATAATAAAAAGAAATCCACATATTGACACACTGCTGTAGTGAAATTGCTTTCAAACCAAAGGCAAAGAGCAGGTATTAAAAACAGCCAGAGAGGAAACTCAGATCATAGGAACTACAGCTGATGGACATTTTAGCCCCTCAGTAGCAACAACAGGAGCCAGAAAGAGGAGGGATGCTAGCTCCAAAAGGCTGAGAATCGAGAACGGTCCACCCTGTGAAAACATCTTTTGAGAATACAGGGAAAGAAAAAACACTTTCAGACAAATGTCAGGAGAGATCACCACCAACAGAACCTTCTTAAAGAATCTTCTCTTGTCTCTGAGAGATCCCTCCTCATTCTCAGAGAACAGATCTACGTCACAACACTGGTCCTGAGAAGCATCAGGAGTGATTTCTACAGAAGTTGGTCTCCTCCCCTCACACAACCCATCTTCTGCTGGTTCCCATGTGCTCAGAGCTACCTGGACCGGTTGGGTGCATTTCTTCTCTCCCTTCTCTTCTCACATTGTTGAACTCACACTGCGAGCTCCTGACAAGTTGTTCTTTGCCGAATGGGCTCTCTGCACCACATGTTAGAAATTAGGTTTCGTCCAGACATCAGCAAATCTCAGATCCGAGGCACTGCCTGGGCTCCCAACAAGGCGAGGGCAGAAAGTCCTGCTCAGCTGACACAAGAAAGAGAAGACTAATGACCTTTGTTTTCCAGCCAGCCCGATATTCATCCCCATTCACAGTAGTTCAGTTTGCTCATCACCATTTGGTATTTGGGTGACCCTAATAGCACTGACAGGTAAAGAGAAAGGGAAGCAGTAGGGGAAACGCTAGGAGGCATAATTAAAACGGAGTGCTAATACCTCTGCCCATCAAAGCCCCGTTCACTGTGGCTCTGAGTGCTGGCTGGAAAGGAGCAGGCAGAACATGTGCCAGGGCGGGCCTGTCCTCGTCCTCGAGGCCGTGAGCACAGATGCCACTCCCTGCCCTCCTCACGGCCCAGCTGCCTGGGCAGCCCATGGACCAGCCGTGCTGGTGTGTTAAGTGCCTCATGAAGCCAGAACTCTGGCTGGTCCTCGGCACCCGCCCCGGGAGGAGTGGTGGTGCTGAAGGGACCTCACTCCTGGATGGAATCCCTCAGGCTGTGCAGAGAGGACTGGCTTTTCTCAGGGGCTTTGACCATCCATGAAGGCAACACTGACCTCAGGAGATGGAACAAGGGTGCTGACGGAGGCTCATGCAGAAGCCAATAAGGCAAGCAAACCTGAAGTGTCTGAGAGATTTTATGATTTCCCCATCATGCCACCATTCCATTGTCCTACGCAGAGAATAAAAGCTCAGGCGTGATGCCCAGCTCATTTTATTCTTAGAACTAACTTGGTGAGGCAGAGGTTATCAGCATCCTTACTTTATAAATGGAGGATGCTGAGGGGAGAAGTCAACGGACCAAGGCCCTGTGGCTGGTAAGCTCAGGGCTCTAGTCCTTTGTATGCAAAGTCAGAGCTTTATCCGACAAAGATGGTGCTCCTAGCCTGAGATGTTATGCCAGTGCATATACAATAGCATTAGTCAGTGTTACCTGAGCTCTTCCTGTGTGCTAGGAACAGCTCTAAGGGTTTACATGTGTTAACCCATATAATCCTCACAGTTGCCCCAGGGAGTAGGCACTATTTTTATTCCTGTTCTACAAAATTAGAACACTATAGGCCCAGAGAGGTTTTTTCTTGCCCAAGGTCATAGGGCTGGTAGAGCCGCTGGGATCAAACCCTCCAGAGCCTCTGTTCTTAATCCTCTTTATACATACCATATATTTTCACTCCCCCTTCCTTTCTCCTCCATCCCTCTGCTCTCTCTTTCCTTCTGTCTCTAAATAAGGGCCCAGTAAGTACTGAAATGATAAATCAATACAAAAAAAATGTTAATGGCTTTTTCTTTAATACCCACGGCTGTTTCTTCATCTAGAATGGGTCTTTGGCTGGTTTTTCTGAGGAGGGAAGAATCAGTATTAAGGCATCTGCATCTCGAAGCCAATAGCACGAGGCATTGCAGGCTGGCCGGGACTCAACCCAGGGCTTGGCAGTGTCAGCCAGGGGCGGAACTAATGAACCACAGCTCCATCTCTGTGACCCAACCCAGGGCACAGTGTCCTGGGCTGGCATCCACAAATATGCCCAGGTGCAGAGCCCCTACTGTCTTCTCTGCAGCCTGAACCAGGTTATGTTCTGGAAAGGCTAGCAGAGCAGGCCTGCCCTTGCTCTCCTCACCACACCTCCCCAGAAAGCAGGTGTGCAAGTTGGCCAGAGCAGCAGAGGTGACTGCCCCGCTGCTGTCACACATGAGGTTGAGTAAACTGCAGAGCACCAGAGCTTTGCCTGTGGCTGGTCGGTCCCCAGCAGCCTGCCTTTGTCACCTGTGTCACTATGCCGCTGCTACAGCTTCATTAGCATGCAGTGACACCTTGTAATTGCTCCTTTGTGTAGGCCCACTGACTGGACCATATGTGTTAGGAGTCTCTGTCAGTAGGTCTATTGTATATTAATTACCTCTGCTTTGGATTCTGCAAACACTGCCAGGCCAGTCATGGGTAGAAAAGGTATCTTCAGTGACACAGATACAGAGGAAGGGACAGGTCCAGGCTTGTGGGCCTTAAAGTTTATACAATTATGAGAGCCCTCTTCAAGAAAAAGAATACAACATTATGAATAGGAAATGTCTAGGCCCTCATGGGGGACCTATGTGTGTTGGAAGGTGGGTACTGATGATTAAATGTTATTAGTTTCACGGTGAGAGTATATCTTATATCAGGTGACTGACAGATGTATGGAAGCAAGGGTTGCCTTTTTTTGGTGTGTGTGTGTATGTGTGGTTCGCGGGCCTCTCACTGTTGTGGCCTCTCCCGTTGCGGAGCATAGGCTCCGGACGTGCAGGCTCAGCGGCCATGGCTCACGGGCCCAGCCGCTCCGTGGCATGTGGGATCTTCCCGGACCAGGGCACGAACCCGTGTCCCCTGCATCGGCAGGCAGACTCTCAACCACTGCGCTACCAGGGAAGCCCAATGGTTGCCTTTTGAGTAGTCTTCTGCCATGGCTTGTTTGGGGGCCTATTCACGGAAATTGGTCTTCCTCTTTACCACTCAGCAAAGGAGAAGAATGTAGGAGAAAGAAGGAGCGGCAACTCTCAATTCCACTTCACTAAAGAGAAAAGTCAAGTCATCCATAGATTTTTCCAGCCAACAGGGCAAAAGGCAAAGGTGCAGAGAGAGTGAAGAAAACAGAAATGTCCTGAAAGTGACACATAGGGTCTTGCTCCTAAAACTCATCAAGAAAGGAATCAACACTATTTTGGAGACGGCAGTGGGAGGGCTAAAGTAATGAACTAAAATACCTTTCACTCACCCCACTAACCAGTCTCACTGCTGTCAATAGGTAGGGTCATTCCTATGTTGGCTATTTTCTATTTGTTCCCACCCAGCCCCCCAACATTGCTTCCATCCACTCTCTGCCCACCTCTACCCTGCTGTTTGCCCAAAGGCTACCCCTCAGGCTGCATCACCCAGGCTCCCTTGCCCTCTGGCCTACAGTTGGTCTTGGTCAATGGGAAGCACCAGCAGGAGATCAGAAGGAGAGAGGAGAGAAAGACTGGAGTATTTCTTCCCTGTTCTCTCCCTGCATCAGTACCACAGTTCCGGCAGGGGCCAAGCAGTCATGCCTCCATGACCACAGCTCTCTGGGCTCTGGTCACAGGCCTAGAGCTGGCAATGGCTTCCCACTGTTAGTGGTTTCTGGGAGCCTCAACAGGCAAGGACTGTCCCACAAGGCCTCTTATGAAAGGAAGGCATGAAGAAAGGAGGAAAGAGAAAGGGACACAGAAACAGGGAAACAGGCAGAGAGCAAGACAGACAAAGAGAGAAACATACTTGAAATGATTAAATGAGAAACTCTTTTCCTTTGCTAAACCCAGGCTGCCCTTTCCAGTCAGGATTTCTGAAAGATCTTTGAAACAGAACCTAATGTAAAAGGTTGACGATTTGTAAAAGCAGCAGCGATTTCCATGGGGAGATAAAGGGGAAGGAGAGCAGCACATGGTCTTGAAAGGAAGCCTGTTATTTTGAAGTTGGAAGTGATGTTAAGGATGGCCCTTGGGTGGGAACATTTCTCTCAAGTCTTTAGAAACTGATGAAGAGTGAATAATAAAGCAAAGGATCCACTTCCCTTTGGCTGCTGGTGGGTCAGAACAATCTGGGCCAGAAGACAGTGCTGGAGGCCTGAGATCGTGACGACACTCACTCCAGTTAGTCATGGACCTTGAAGAAATTCCTGAACTCCCAGAGACTCCATGTCCTTTCCTGTGTGATGGGATAGATGATGTCTACACCACCCAGGGATGCAGCATGCATGAAAGATTCAACAAATGTCACATCAAGTAAGTGCAAAGCAACATACCAGAGCGAGGTTTGTTCGTTCGTTTGTTTAAATAAGTTGGTGGTATATGGTCCAAGAATAGCTGTTATTATAATCTTACCAGCATGTTGGAGAGTATAGCAATGAGAGTCTCAGCAAGAAACAGAATTCAATGAGGACATGTGATAAAGAGCCTTCTTAAAGGTACAGACAGGGTCAAGGGAAACAGCCGGCACTCTGGGGCACCCAGAAGCCATTACTACCTCTATGCTTGCCATGGACAAAGGGTCACTTGGGATCACTCTGAACGAGTAACTCAGCTCTACTTCAAAAAACCCCAAGAGGGTAGGAGGTGGAAAATGCCACTGCACATACCTTTTTGTTGTTTTCCCTTAAACCCTCTTTTGGAAGTAGGTGAAGGTACCTCTTATAAATCAACTAACCTAACAGATAAAGATATTTACCAACAAAACAAAATTTGGTAAATTTTATCCCAGAAAAATTTGTCCAGGCTTCTGTAAATAACAAACATTTTGGCTTATTAAAGAATATAAACTCAATTAAAGAAGGTTGTGTCTTTTTTTGTTTGTTTGTTTTTGAAACTTAAATCAATGGTTAGATAAATATATCTTAAGAGAAGCCCTGCTTCCCTGGTGGCGCAGTGGTTGAGAGTCCACCTGCCGATGCAGGGGACATGGGTTCGTGCCCCGATCCGGGAAGATCCCATATGCCCATGAGCCATGGCCGCTGAGCCTGCACGTCCGGAGCCTGTGCTCCACAACGGGAGAGGCCACAACAGTGAGAGGCCCGCGTACCACACACACACACACAAATTCCATATGACAATCCAAAAAAAAAAAAGAGAAGCCCTGGCCTGCAGCTCTCCCACTGACCAATAGCTCTTGCCTTTAGTGATGGGTCCCTTTGCCCACTGACCACTACCCCATTATCTGTTCCCCATCTTAGCTCTTATTCAGCCTTTAAGAAAGGAGGCCCGGTGATCCAGCTGGAGTTTCAGGTTGCTGATTGAGTTAAAGGTGGGCTAGAAGCTTTGACTCACTTGTTTATAAACTTTCTTTTATCCACTTCATAATCTTTCTCTCACTACACATGCCCTTGCCACTGCCTAGAGAAAGACTCAACAACTTATTTCGCCCAGGAATTTTATGCAGAACAAAGCCCTTCTCGTTGGCCATGGGGACACTGGGGCCCATTTGTGCATCAAGCTTTTTCCATAATAAGAAATTGATTCCCAAGAACTGCACCTAAAACATAACTTGCTATTGATTATCTTCCTGCATTAGAGAAGAGCCAAAAGACGTCAAAATCTTATGACCAAGAGAAGTAAAATGAGCAGATGCTCCTTGCTCTGGGTCATTACTTTCTTCACCCTGCTTAGGGATTCTGTAAACCACCAAAAATAAGCAGTGTAAAAACAAGGTAAGGGTGGGGCAGCAAATCTAACCATAAAAGGGCCACTCAACTCTGCATACCCCAATCTGTCAGTCTCTTCACAATTCCATGCCTTGAGCAGAACACCTGACCAAAAATCTTTCTCCAGGCTAAAATTCTATACCTGCTGGCAAGTCAGATGATGAAAACAAAAGGGAAGATAATTGGGTGAGAGCTCTATTTGAGTTACAAAATATCGGAGATGGGCTTTCTCAGCCTAACTCAGTATAAAGAATACAACTTTATTATAACTTTTTTATCTTTCACTCTATATGCAAAAATGCCTCTCAGAGCAAAATTATTTGTGATTTGGACAACTGAAGAATTTCATCCAGAGAAGACACTAAAGTCTTTAGTTGAGACTTGAAATGAACTAGAGGTTCAATGAGGCACAGATATAATCCTCTTGAAGAGGATCTAAACAAATCCTGCTGCCCCGGCCTCAGGACATCTTGCATGGGAACCCGCCTTGACTATCCAGTTGGTTTCCCATCTTCTGCTATGGCTCGGCCTATCTTCCCTCTAGCTCTTGCTACACGCATCTGAACTGCCCTCTGGTCTCACAGTTCAGGTCATTCAGATTCCAGGAAACTTTAGGATAGTTTAGGAACTGCCCTACTGATGTTCTTCTCAGGAAACAGAAAGCCAAGACATCTGCTACAAATGAGGGGATGGAAACCAGGAATAGTGATGGGGTAGAGCGATTGAAGAGAGTGGTGATATTTAAATGAGTCATTATGGAACCAGACCAAAAGTTTCAGACACTAAGGGGTTGGTGTCTTTAACTCATAAGGATGACACCACATTGGGCTTTCATGGGCACCACTAAGCAGCAGGACTTGAATGGTAGGTTGGATTTACCCAGAGTTGGGACTGTCAGGGTGCTGATTATCAGTAGAGGGATGACAGCTCAGGAGGCAGCGGAGGGTATTGGGAAGAGCCTTAGTGAAGTAACTACCAGTGAAAAACATAATGGTAGCAAAGGAGGGAAAGCCAGAAAGCACTGATGGACTGGGATGCCCAGAAGAATCAGGAAATGGAGATCTTGAAGGATGGAAGAGCATGTCTGGTGGGACTGGTGATATGCGGGAGAAGTAGAAAAATGGCCAAGAGTGGAAACTCCAAGTTTAAGGCAGGATGAAGCGAGAGGGAGGGGTGTGGCCATGGCAGTTATTGGACAAGGTAGAGGGGAAGAGAGGAGGGGTCTGGACTGAGCTGTTAGGTGACCTGTCCTTGTGGACTTTGAGGTCAATCAGCCTAATGTCAGGAAACAGATTTTGCCAGAGAACATGGAGCTGCTAAAGCAGTGCTGTAATCAGAGCCCAGGCCTGTGGACTACCATTTTTTTGTGTATTCTCCATTAATAAGCACTGCCCACCCCTCGTGGTAGCCACCATGCTGGAAACATCTCACAAAGAAGAAAGCTTCACGAAGCCTCACTTAGATCTCTAAGTGTCAGGATGACAGCCCCTTCTCTGCTAAGGAAAACCCTGGGATTGAGAATCCTGGCTCCCAATCAACCTCCTCATACTGGCATAAGTCCTTAAAAGTACCTACCTAGAGGTTAGCATGGAAAAAAAGATGAAATGGACAAAAGTACAAAAAAAGGTGAGGGTCTCGGTCATTTTCTCCTGATTTAGGTCTTGGCTCCTGTACAACTCTGTGTCTGAGCTGGAGATGTCCTAAGTGCCAGCCCTCAGGTAGATCAACTCTCCTCTCTTTTCACCTCCCGGTCTTCTCTGTCTAGGGAGGGTTCTGGGAAGGGAAGAGCTATTACTTGATGAATCAAAACTAATATTCTTATGTAACTGTTTCTCTTGTTCTTGCCTGGCCTCTGAATGATTCTATGTGAAAATGTGCTTTTTGCATCCTTGCCATACTATCCCCAAGCAACACGGGATCAGAAACTAAGCATCCAATTTAGTTCCAAGTTAGAACTTTTGGTGTCCAACCATGGTGAAAGGTTTTGGTACATATTCAAAAGTCAATTACCACCATCACACACACACACACACACACACACACACACACACACACACACAATGGAAAGAATAGGAACAGTGTTTCTTTTAAAAATGAAAATTTCCTAACTATCCTCTTAAAATGAAAATTTAGCTACCAAGACACACCTAAAAGCCAAAAGGAAGGGACACTGTGAGTCACACTACCTCCCTGGGCTTTCATTTTCTCATCTGTTTAAATAACTAACTGGCTTTTATGGACCCCAAAGAACTTTGTTCACAAGGAAAAAGAAAAGGTCTGGTTTAGCATGATTTTCTTCCTTAGAGACTCTGATAGAAATCCTGCACCAGTGTTGTTCCTCTTCACCTCATCTTTTTTTTTTTTCTTTCTTTCCTTGCATCTCACATCTTAGCAGAGAGCTTATCTTTACTATTTCTCAAATCTTCCATATTATCCTCATGATGGTTTTGTAACTCTATTCACTGTATTGAAGTTTGGAATACGTTTTCTTGAAAGATAACACCCAAAGCCAAATTCTTATAAAAGACTGTCGCTTCGGTTTGAAGAGTAGAAATGAGTTGGCAGCAAAGATAAGGCCTTCCCTTCACATTAAAACCGAAGAGTTCTGAAATCTTTAAGAAGCCCAATTATTAACTGCATACTTCACTGACAATGCCAAAATATATATGTTATACTTTACAGTAAAGAAATATCACCTTCAGCAAAAGGCAGGGACAAAAATTCCATTTAATCATCATTTATACGAGAACTTGGAGTCCCAGCATGACTTATCCCTTATCGCTTCAAACATTACGTCATTTATTCCCAGCTCAGTTCAATTCCCTTGTTCTGAATGTCTTCCTTTACTGAAACTGATCTTTGTTAATACCAGGCATAATATGTTCTCCATCTCTTAAAGGAAACCAATGGATTCCTACCATGACAGGAGATAACTGGGAATCTATATACTCCGGGGCTTCCCTGGTGGCGCAGTGGTTGAGAGTTCGCCTGCCGATGCAGGGGACACGGGTTCGTGCCCCGGTCCGGGAGGATCCCACATGCCGCAGAGCGGCTGGGCCCGTGAGCCATGGCCGCTGAGCCTGCGCGTCCGGAGCCTGTGTTCCGCAATGGGAGAGGCCACAACGGTGAGAGGCCCGCGTACCGCAAATAAATAAATAAATAAATAAATAAAAAGAAAAAATAATATCTACTCCGGACACCAATTCCCCATCAATACACTGAAATGTCTTTCCTTTAAAAATAACAGCCCTGCATGAATTTGATCACTTTCCCAAATTAGTGTAATTGATACACCCTGAGGCCTTAATGATTCAGAAAGTGCATACTCAAGGGATATTTAAATAGCCATTTTGTAGGGAGATAAAATATGGGCCAATTCACTGAATACACATGCCCTGAGTTTAGGTAATGCTCAGAGCTTGGCGGAGGGCTGGCCAATGTGTCAGGAAGGCTGCTCTTAAATAACACAGAGGGCAAATGGCTTCGTACGCACATAATCTTGTCCTTTTTGGGGCCTTCAGTGAAAGATGCAAAAGACTGTATATTTGAGGACATAACCATTATTACAGTAGAAATTATTAAACAAGTTGCCTCCAAAACTGAGACGAACCTCAGTTTTCTAGCTGCAAAATTGGGATGATAACAATAATTTCTACTTTCCAGGGGTTATTTGCTGATGTTGAATCTAATTGAGGAGGCAAGGCATTCTTGAGCCTGCAAAATAGCTCTGAGAGTCTCTGGAACTTCTTCCTACACACATCCTCACTTTCTCCAGTGCGGGAGTGCTGCTCATGGCGGCTATTCTGGGAATGCTGAATAAATGAATACATGAATGAATAAAATCCTCCACCAACATCTCATAGGCATGCTCCAGCTGTGTATTAGCTAGGAGGAATTGGCTGCATTACTTTCAGCTAAAAGGTAGCAAGTATACTTCTACTCATCATTTCTAAGCCCTTGGCAGACATAAGTAATCAATCACAGCATTCTTCCCAAATATGACCTTCGAAATATTTCTCAAGATGATGTTCCAGGCAGCCACTACCAATTGTTCAGAGTTGACGCCAGAGATAAAATCCATTTGAAATCTCCAAAGCTATCCACATAATTGCCAGGGCATAAAGGCTCCCCCTGAACTGACGTTTGAATCATTGATTCATCACAGCTGCCATCATGGATAGTCAGGACTGTCCTCAGCACTACCAGTTTACACTGTGGGTGGAAAAGGCTGGGAAAGCAAAGTCTACTTAAGGGCAGACCATGCTTTCTGCCAAAGGGCCCTGCAGAGGGACTTCTTATTTGGTTTGCCTCTGCCTGGCAGTCCTTGACCCCGCCCACCCCACTTTCCTTCTCAAGCAAAGAAGCCCTGCAGTCTCTGGCCTTCCTGGTCTTGGTTCAGAACCCACCCCCACTCCTCCAGAAGTTAAGCAGGTTAATAACAAGCCCCACTCTTGCTCTTCACTTGTGTGTCAATAACTCATTCTCTGTGTAGCTTCTGACTTCATTTGGCCTCTGAGACATTGCTCCTTGCTGCTCAGAATCTTGCCTGAATCCCTAACCCTCTGATGCCTGCTTGTCTGTTCCCAGTCACCTGGATATTTTGCCTGTAGTTCTGATGACCTCTGGAAGCACCAGACATCTTGCTGGGCGCTTCTCAAGGTTGTCAGCCTTGACTGGGGAAAGAGCCAACATGTATTGCCTGCTTTTTTGGTGCCAGCTTCTTCAAATCCATTACCTAATTTAATTTTCAAAACAAAGCCAGGAGGTTGATATAGCATCCTTGTAACCTGTATGGGGGTGAGTGGGAGGGGACTGGAGATTTAGAAACATTAAATAACGTGCCTGAGGTCACAGAGCTGGTAGATGGCAGAGCTGGGATTCAAGATTTGACCCTAGAATCTGGACACTGCCCATTCACGACACTGCCTCCTGAATTGATGCGTACACGGCTGGGCTTTGGGGGGCTGCACATTATAGGGAAGGTAACTCTTTCCTGCTCTCCCTTCCCCATCACCTCTAGCCCCAGCTCTACTCGTCAATACAGGCTCATGTGACTCATGTGAGGAGAGGGAGAAATAGCAGACTTCTTTGGATACAGGAAACCCAACGCAGTGATTTGTGGCATGGGGCCTGATAATTAACTAAACAGGATCCTTTTCAATGAGACAATCTCACTTGTTTTTATTGCCACATTAAAATGTGAATCTTAATCAAAATGAGAACATAATTCTTACTGGAGGATTCTGAAGTTTAAAACAATATATTTAAAGAGAAGTCTTTATTGAAGGCCATAAACATTTTTGCATGCCAGAGGGGAAATATTACCATTAAGCTAGCTCTAGTTTAGTGATTCGGTAAATGAATAGATGGGTCCCAGCAGGATTCTGGGGGGCAGTCATTAAGACCCCCATATCCATGAGCAACATCCTAGATGTTTCTCCCTCAGGGTGCTCCTGACATTTGGGGCAGGACATCTTCATTTTAGAGGACTGTTTTGTGCATTGCAGGACATTTACATTTCTGGGAACAGATCTCTTCTCTTTGCCCAAAATACTTCAATGCATTTTCTAAAGAACTCATAGAGGTGGTACTCCTTCCTACATGGAGCACCAGAACAGGAGTCAGGAAACCAAAGGTAAGTCTTCTTTTCTCTAAGCTCCAGTTGTTCCCTCTGTACACAGAGGGGAGTGCCAGCTACTTCTGTCTTACCTGTGATTGTTCAGAACAAGAGAACAAGAGAGAGTTGTCAGAGGAAGAAGAATATAGGGGTGAAGTTTTCCAAAGGATATTTTTTTATAAAAGGTAAAATGACCCTTATACAAATATAAAATGAACATATGTCATTATTAATGATGAAACTAGTAAGAGGTTACAACTGTTCAGAGGAGGACTCCAAAAAGCACATTTATAGACCATCAAGAATGCTGAAATATAACTGAATCACTTTACTGTACACTTGAAACTAACATAACATTGTAAATCACCTATATTTCAATAAAAAGAAAAAAGGTATGCTGAAATAAATACAGAAAGATACAAACTGGTCAATATCTACAGGGCAGCAATCAACTGCCTCTCTGCTGGACACAGTTTGCATTTCTGTGGGCAAGAATCACTTGCATTACTACCAGTATTCCACGTCTTGACAGAGTTGTAAAATAGCTTTAGACAAAGAAAGATGAATCAGAAGGGTGGTATAAACAGGACATCCAGCAATCAATTTTGTCTATTTCCAAAGTCTTCCACAGTTTTTCCTGACAAGATGGTTAGATGTGATGGATGTCCCTACGTGGGAACTCTGTGTCCTGCCCCTACTCCCAACTAAGCCAAGGGTGGGGCAACATAAACACCAGAAGATTTGGGGACCTGGGGGGTCAACAGCATATGTGCCAGGGTTTCCTCTGGTTCTCTGGAAGGAGACAAGGTCCACCAACGTTTTCTCATAGGCCATAGTTGGAGAGATACAGAGATGGTATAGAAATGGCTTCACAGGATCTCTTTACACTTAGAATAAAATGTCAACTCCTTATCATAGCCTATCTGATCTGGTCATGCCCACCTCTCTCCTGCGACTCTCTCCAATCTCTCTTCCTTCAGCCTTTTTCAGTCTACCACAAAGGCCAAACTCATCCCTATTTTGGAGACTTCGTGCTTTTGTTTCTTCCTATTGAAAATCCATTCCTCCAAAATTTTGCATGGTTGCCTCCTTCTCATCATTCTGTTCCAACTCAAATTCCATGCCTTAGAAAGATCTTCCCCACCTCTGGCTCCCTCCACAGTACCCCACATCGCCCCTTTTCATTTATTTTGTTTTCATGTCTATGACCTGGCTCCCCTTTCTAGAATATAATCTCTCAAGGCAGGACTCTCAGACTTGGGCACTGCCCTCTCAGCACCTGGGTTATGTTCATGCTCCATGGATATTTTCACATCACTGAGGTGCTCAGGCAGCCGAGCTGAGGCAGCCTGTTGTTCTCTCTTGTGGCTGAGAGTAGCACAGGTGTGATAGTTGGATCTGGCCTCTTAACTGGGACAAGACGCCCTTGATAGATTTAGTATGAATTGTAATTGCTAAGAACCAAGAAAGAAGGTGGGCATTTTAGGAAATAACAGCTTGGCTAGGCACCTCCACAGTGCAGCTCCTGATGCCTCAAAATTATGTTAGCCCCCTAGGCATAGAGCCCATGCCAAGGAAAGTGGGGGAAGGAAATAACCCTGAAGTAACTGAGTTGATCCTGAATTGGTGAGATTGTGTTTTCTGATGCCATGTAGAATGGAACTCAAGACAGTTAAAGAGAAATTTTAAAATTATGCTTTGGACATCTGAGATGTATGGCCTAAAATTATTTTACCTGCTGCATAAACAATTCTCTAGGCTAATCATCAAAACGTTGTTAGGTCATGAGTGTTGCATATTAATGTGAATAAAAGGCCACAAGTGTCAGAGGAGAAAGTTGACATTTTGCTTTCACTAACCTGGCCAGTTGTTCTCTGCCATCTTGAGCTGGATATTCTGTGTCTTACCATGTTTATTTGCTTTGCCAGTGTAGAGAGGGCCATGGAGGGAAGGAGGTGGGTGATGGGGAGAAAAAAGTGTGTCCCTAAGGATTACCAAAGGAACTCTGAAGACATCCACTCATGCTTTCAACACATATTGTTTAAATGCTTGCCTGTGTCAAGCACTATTCCAGGTGCTTGAGACATAGCAGAGAACAAAATAGGCAATCAGCTCTGCCCTTGTGAATCTTATATTCTAGCAGAGGAAGAGGATAATAAGTGATAAGTAAATAATAAACAAGTAAATTATATTACAGGTTAGAAAGACATGAGTGCTTAGAAAAAGAAAACAGCAGATCAGGATACAGAGGATCAGGGGTGGGAGGTGAAGAGCAGAGCAGGTAGAGGTGTTAAATGATGTGGTCTGGAGAGACCTCACCTGAGTAAAGACTGAAGGACGTGAGGAAGGTTCCCAAGCTTCAGGTTGAGGGAATAACTAGATGGTTGGCCTTGGGTGCTGGGGTGGTGCTGTGTTTGTTTAAACACAAGGACAGGGAGAAGGCCAATGTGCCCAGAGCCGGTAAGGGTGGGGACAGTGGGGGGAGTGGAGTCAGGAAGTTAATAGGGGCTGGACTGTGAAGGATTTTATAGGCTTTCATTCTGAAAGAGATGGGGGATGTATTCATCTCCTGTGGCTGCAGTATAGCAAATTACCACAAACTTGATAACTGAAAACACCAGAAATTTATTTGCTCATGGTTCCAGGGATCAGAAGTAAAAATTCAGTTTGCCAGGCTGAAGTCAAGGCGTCAGCATAGCTGTGCTCCACAGAGCTCAAAGGGATCATGTGTTCCTTGCCTCTTCCAGCCCCAGGTGCTGCATCACTCCAATCTCTGCCTTGTGGTCCCATTGCCTTCCCTTTTGTTTGTTGGCAAGTCTCCTGCCTCCCCTGAATCACACATGTGATTGTATTTAGGGCTCACCCAAATAACCCAGGATGTTCTCTCCACCTCAGGATCCTTCATTGTATCAACAAAGGCCCACCTTTTTCGGCCATATAAGGTGACTCTCACAGGTTCCAGAGATTAGGACATGGATATTCTTTGGGGGACCACAGGGACCATTGTGGGGTTTTGAGCAAACCTAATCTGATTTACCTTTTACAAAGACGAAAGGATCCCTTTGGTAGTGGAGGACAGTATAGAAGCAGGAAGAATATAACAGCAGGGAGGCTATTAGAGTCCAGGTGGGATGATAGTGGCTTAGTTCAGGGTGTTAGCAGTGGAGATGGTAAGAAATGATCAGTCTGTGACTCTGTTTTGAAAGTAGAACCAAGAGAATCCACTAAAAAATTAGATATGGGGTGCAAAAGAAAGACAGGAGTCAAAGGTAACTTCAAAGTTTGGGGCCTGAGTAACTAGAAAAATGGAGTTGCCATTGACTGAGAAGGTTAGGGCTGTCAGAGGAGCAGGTTCGAAGGAGAAGAATGATAGTACATTTTGGACAAGTTAAGTTTGAGGTAGAGATGCCAAGTAGGCAGTTGTATACGCTAGTCTGGAGTTCAGGAGTGAGGTCTGGGTTGGAGATCTATAGATGGTATTTAAAGCCAAAAGACATGATGAGATCATCAAGGAAATGAAGTCAGAAAGAAAAGAGAAGAGGCTGGAGCCCCAGGGCATTCTAGCCCTGAAAAGGTAGGGAGAAGAGGATGAATCAGAAGAGACTGAGAAGGGTTCATTGAGACAGGAAGAAAATCAAGAGAGCATGAGGTCCTGAAAGCTTAGTGAAGAGAGCATATCAAGGAGAGAAAGGGTTCACTCACATCAAATGATGCTCATAGGTCAAGTAAAGTGAGGACTCTGGTTTTTCTTTGGATTTAGCCAGTTGGAGGTCGTTTGTGATCTTGACAAGAAGACTGTGATGGAGTGAGTTTAGGAGAGATGGGAGGAGAGGAATTGAAGACAGCTAGTACCTCCATCTCTCCAAGGAATTTTGCGGCAGAGAAATGGGATGGTAGCTGGCGGGGGAAAGAAGAGTCAAGAAAAAGGTGAGGTTTTGTTTGTGTTTGTTTTTTACTTTTTACTTTTTATATGGGAGCAATAACTGCATGGCTATCTACTCATGGGAATGACTCAGTAGAGAGGGAACACTGATGATGTAGGAGAGAGAAAGATAGATTGCTAGAAGGGTGTCCTTGGAAAGACAAAAGGAGATAGATGCATATTCATCTGAGCTAATGTACATAGAGGCAGAGTATGTGTGAGACGCTGGTGGGGGCAGATGCAGTAGTGGGGATCTGTGGAAATTCTCTTCTGATTACTTCACTTAATCAGAGACATCATCTGTTGAGAGCAAGGATGGGGAAGGAGGTGTAGGGAGTTTGAGAGTCATTTAGGAGAATAAGAAGTGTATGGGGTGGGGGTGGCCTCACTCCTAGTGGGTGTGCTCTGTATGGATCTTTGTTAATGGATTTGGGGTCTGGAGAACGCTAATATTACCAAATCCTGCAGCCACATCTTCGTTGAGGATGATTGAACATGAGGCCTTAGGGAAGGCACAGTTTTAGGCCATTAATTAGACTTGGTATGGCCTATTTTACAAGTCTTCTTTTTTTATTTTTGACTTTTTTTGTTTGTTTGTTTTCATATTTATTATTTATTTACTTCTTTGGCTGCACCAGGTCTTAGTTGCGGCATGTGGGGTCTTCGTTGCCATGTGTGGGATCTTCATTGCAGCATGCAGTATCTTTTAGTTGCAGCATGTGGGATCTAGTTCCCCGACCAAGGATCTAACCTGGGCCCGCTGCATTGGGAGTGTGGAGACTTAACCACTGGACCATCAGGGAAGTCCCTACTAATCCTTTTTTGCACAAAGCTTTAAAGCCTGGTGGGAAATACTGTGAAGAGAGCTTGGGGATAGAATGGCATCTGGAGCCTTTAAACAAAGGGCTGCTCTGATCTCAGAAGTTGGGGGTGTGGGCAGAAAAGGAGCAGCCCTAAAAAGAAACGTGGCCACAGACTCGCCCGAGGTCAAAGAGAGCACATGCTGTGGCCTTCCTGGGCAGACGACTTAGGGTATAGACCAGGATGGCTGCTTAGCCTGAAATGCCCTCTGACCCAGCACTGGGGGCTTCCTTCTAAATCACCTGACAGAAAGGACCATGAACTGAAAGGGCCAAGCCAACATCTGGGAGCTCGAAAGGGCTGTGACCATTTAGGGGCTGGGGTGAATATTCAGAGCCGTAGTCTCCCCCGTGGAGGACAGCAAGAGCAGTGAGCAGTGCAGTGGAACAGAGACAACGGCAGCGAGTCACATGACTCACCTGGGTTGCGGCTGCCCCACAGATGGGTCACTAGCCTTCTGACCAGAAGGGAATTAGCCCAGCTCCCAGACCTCATCTCGTAACTCGTTCTTCAGAGAACAGACACTGCCAAGTGGCCTAGCCTCGTGCAAGTTGGCCAGCCCTACTGGGGGTTTGTCTAACCCTTCCCAGAACCGAGAGGAAATGGGGGAGACTGAAGAATGTGGATTAATCACCTCCAGCTGCTGACATGCTGCTGACAGTGGCAGATAAGAACGGATGAGTGGCATATGCTGAACGCAAGCTCCGATAGCGTTCTGCTTGACTGCATTCAGATGGCTGGTGTTCAGGGTACTTGAAATTATTTATTTAGATCCATCAGCCCTGTTCGGGAAGCCTGACTAGTGTCAGCAGACACATGTGAGGAGCCACAGAGCAGATGTGTCAGGGCTTACACTTGCCCAGCCCATGCACTGCCTCCCCGCCCCATGCAGTTCTGAACGTACTTCCTCTCCTCTTCCTAATTGTGGAAGAGTGAAAGGGGCCTGGGTCTTAGTGATTCAGGCAACTCTTGGACTATCCCAAGTTTGTGTGTTATTAATTCCTGTACCTCCCAAGTGAGGAAAATATATAATTCTTTATGAGTATCTAAAATGGAGCAAAGGACTGTAGCAACCTCATGTAACAGGGCCTCACTGAGTAGGGGAAGTAGTCATGATGCTGGGAGTGGGCCACTAGCCCTAGGATCTTGGGCAGGACCTGTTACCTCTCTGAGCCTCATGTTCTCATGTGTAAAATAAGAGAATTAGATCAGACTAAATCAGTGCCTTTTCTTTTCCTTTCCTTTCTTTTTTTCTCTCTTCTCTTCTATTCCCCTTTCTTCCTTCCTTTCAATATGGAACTATTTTCTCAAAAAAAGAAAATAATTTCACTGGCCTTACACTTTTCCTTGGTTCTTGTTCCTAGCTTTTTAGGGTGAAACTATCATTCACATAGTAATTTATGGATAATCTGTGGTATAGTCCGGGGTTCGGTGAACTCTTCCTGTAAAGGGCCAGATAATTTAGACTTTGTGGGCCATTTGGTCAAGTGAAAAAGCAGCAATAGAAAATAGGTAAACTAATGGGCATGACTGAGCTCCAATAAAACTTTATTTACAAGAACAGGTAGCAGGCCAGATTTGGCCCATGGGCTGTAGTTTGCCCACCCCTGGGATAGCTCTGTCAGCAATCTCTTCCACTCTTGAGCCCTGTATGAGAACTCCAAAGTTAAACTGAGTGAGGGAA
Organism: Pseudorca crassidens; assembly: GCF_039906515.1. NCBI lineage: Eukaryota > Metazoa > Chordata > Mammalia > Artiodactyla > Delphinidae > Pseudorca > Pseudorca crassidens. The sequence goes on along the minus strand of NC_090296.1, from coordinate 36,302,895 downwards.
AAACTGAGACAAAGGACCTGGTTCACTTCATTGCCCTACCCCTAACCCCAAAAGCATTCACCTCACATCCCAGCCTAATAACAGAAGTTCACAAATATATGCTCTATAGAGAATATTTTCTATTTAGAGATAAATTACTGTATATTCATGAAGGGAAAAGAGGAGAAAGACCAAACACCAAATTGTTGTTGACTCACCTGGTGAACAAATTGGCAACCATTCACCTCTGTCCCATAGGGCCAACGGTGAGTCCAGAGCTGGGTCCTGGAATCTAAAGGGTCCTGCCATCCTCTCCCACCACCGCAGAAGCCCACACAATGCCCCTGCCTGCTTGCAGAGTACTTATTGTATAATAGCTTCCAAAAAGTCCCCATGTCAGGTTGTTAATTATATAATGAATCTGCCTATGTAAGGGTAGAAATTCTAATAAAACCCTCGTGTACAATATTTTACAGTAACAGGGAACACGTACAGAGCTATTTGGTCAGTCCTCTTCTTCTGCGTACTATTCCTCCCCACTTCTAGGAATCACTTCCTGTGTGATATGAGCTCAAGGAGGGCCCAAAGCCACCCCTTTCCTGCCTCAGGACATTTGCACATGGGCCCCAAACATTTGCTGTTTCCTGGACCTAGATCACTCTTCCTCCAGCTCTTTCCCTTATTCATTCCTATTTATCTCTCAGATCTCAGTTTACATATCATTTCCTAAGAGGTACCTTCCTGCGCTCTCCAATGTAAATTAGTCCCCTCTATTATCCTCCCTTAGTAGTCTATCCTTCTCCTTCATCATATTTATCATAAGTGTTGTTATATTTTTATTTGTTGTCTTTTGGTTTAATGCCTGTCTTCCCCAAAAGAATTTAGGGGAAGAACATGAAGACCATATCTATTTTGTACAACACTGTATACCCAACATCACAAACTGTGCAGTGAGTTGGCACTTAGTTAACATTCGTTGAATGAATGGCCGTCATTTGTTGCTACTGGTAAAAGAAAAGGCTGACATCTTTGCAGTGGGTCAGAGTCCAAGCACACTCTCCACTCTGCAACTTGGACTGAGGTTCTGTTATGGACTGAATGTTTGTGTTCCTTCAAAATTCATTTGTTGAAATCCTAACCCCAAAGGCAATAGTATGAGGAGGTGGGCCTTTGGGAAATGATTAGGTCATGAGAGTGGAGCCCTCATGAATGGGATTTGTGCTCTCATAAAGGAAACTCCAGAGATCACTCTCACTCCTTACTGCCTGGTGAGGACACAGTGAGAAGACGTCAGTCTGCAACCCAGAAGAGGGCCCTCACCAGAATCTAACTGAGCAGGCACTCTGATCTCCAACTTCCAGCCTCCAGAACTGTGAGAAATGAACTTTGTTGTTATATAAGCTACCTTGTTTGTGGTATTTTGTTATAGCAGCCCGAGCTGACTAAGACAAGTTTTTAGTAACTACACAAAGGACTACTTACAGGATATAAGTGATAACACTCTGGGCACTGCACTGACAAGGAAAAAAAAGAGACGGGAAGGGGGAAGCAGGATGAAAAGTCCACAGAGTACAACGTCTTGATTTCCAAAGTGTTAAAGGAAGCTTTAGAACTCCAGCCAGTGTGGGCTTGGGCTGTGTCTTTCATCTCATGAAGGTTTTCTTCTCCCTTAAGGAGAACTACCTACTCCTTGACACTTCCTAAATTTATGGTAACCCTACTGCTGTCTCCACTCCACACCCACACCCCAACACACCCAGTTACTTGGTCCACATTTGACTGTGACCAAATAAAATCTCTTCCCTGAGACACCCAATGCAAACCGAGAGATTCAGTCTCTCCATGATCTGTGGATCAGAAAAGCAGAAAAGATTTGTCTGCAGATAAAGAAGAATCAAAAAGATATGATGGAAGGGTCTGAGGGGAGGTGGAGAGAGAGCTTTAATTGTTCCAGTCTTTGATTATAGCCCTTTTATGAAGTCCAGCTGCAAACTCACCCTCAGGTGATTTGAGAAATCTACCTTTTTGATTAGGCAAGTTACCTACTGAAAAATGAACTCTAGGTAAATATAATGATTTCACATAGTCCATTCTGTTTAACCCTCATAACAGTACAGTGGGGGAAGTACTGTTATCCCCATTTTACAGATGTTTTTTGGCTATAAGAAATTATCCTTCATTGAATGCTAGTGAGACTTGAATTCTAGGCTTAATTCTACCATGACTGCATCGTCTGAAGCAAATTAACTTTTTTCAGCCTTTCTCAAGAAGCAATTTTAGACTGATGGAAAGGGTCAAGAATCCTGCTTGTAATTTATGAAACCAATGATCGTGACCTAGAAGATTCTGAATGGACAGGAAGCTGTCAATAAGCTTGGCCTCAGTCTCCTCATTTCAAAGTGCATGAATTGGATTACACGGTATCCAAGATGCCTTCTAGGTCTAACACTCAACAGATTATTTTCTGGCTTCAATTACCAAGAGGTTTACTCTCAATTATGAAAGAGCTGGAAATGGCTAATAAATTTGGTGATATATTTGGACAACACAGTTATAGACCCACTTGTATCTGCAATAATTCTTTCTGGCTCTGAAAAACCTTTGAAAATTTTATTATGACTACATGGATCATTACTTGGCAAAGAAATTCCCCCAAATCCTGATCTACGAACACAAAGAATGATGTGCCAGGATAAAAGGATATAAAAATAAAATCTATTAAATTATTGACAATAAAAGTCAGGGCTGAATTTTCCTGAAAATGAACCAACAAGAGCTACCAGCAAAACTGGATGAGCTGAGAAAATACAAGCTTAATTGACTTACCCTGAGTAAGTGGTTTTCAAATGAATGTTTCCCAGTTCTGGGCATCCAAGACTTTCTTGAAATTGTTTAATAGAGAAAATTGATCCCCAAATTTCCTTGATTTGGGAGAGCTCACTGAGAACTTCGACCGTGACTGCCATCTTCACCATGCTGTTCAGACACCCCATCTTCACACGTTAACATTCCTCGAATGAATGAAATTCCAGAAAACCAAGATCATATAACCTCACTGCATTAATGGGGAAACACATAAACAGAGCCTACTAGCCTGGATCTCACTGAGTTTCTAAACTGAAAACCCATTAAAGGATGGGTTGATAGTCTACCAATGTTATTGGCAAGCACTTTCCAAAACTGTCACAAAATTTGTAATCAAGTGAAATTAGGAAACTACTTATGTTTTTCAAACATTCAAGATGGAGAAAAACCAGATCTATTCATAGAATAATTCCTGGCAAATATCAGGTGTCCAATAAGTGATTCTTAATGAGTAAATTAGCTTTACATTTTTATACAGCTATCAAAGTTTCTAAGTGCATACACGTAATATGTTTACATTTCATTACACATAAAAAGACAAAATATTTTCTCATTTTGTATCATTTGTCTGTTAACTCTTCACCTCAGTTTGAATGTACACACCTGCTCAGCCATTCCAAAGTATATTCTTCCATATTGCTTTCTGAGTCTCATCTTCTGAACTTTAATTACTTCATCACCTGAAGCTTGAATGAGAATGGGGGAAACTCCATTCCCGGACCACTTAAGAAGAGTCCTTTTCCTGTCAAGGCAACGAAATATTATTTTGCTCCCCTTGCCACACGGATATATATAGATACAGATATAGAGACATAGAGATATAGATGTAGCTATAGGTAAATAGATATAAGCAGAAATGGAGATATATATTTCATTTTTACTTGACTTTGTCCTGAGCAGTAAAAATCCTGAATTTACCTCTTCCTGCTCCAAGCAGGTGATGCGGTGGTGCCCTTAACCTGTAACAGAACCCTTCATCTTCATTAGATCGCCAGGTCACTGGCCTTCATTAGCCTGCTGCAGCCTCTCATTTGATTTGCATTGCAGGTTCCCTATTTAGGTAATGATTCTAATTTTGAAAATCTCCAGAGGTTATGGCAAAGAAGCTGGGCCAGAAAGAAAGATGGACGGAAGGGACAGAAGCGGTGTTGCCTCCCCTCACCCCTGCCCCGCCCTGCATCCTCTAGAGAGAGACAGGTTGCAGGCTGGTTGGCATCATGGGGCTTGGGGGCCTGAGACTTGTTCTGTACTGTCTTTTCTTCTGTAAATGAGCACTCATAGTTAATGCCTCAGAAAGCTTGACGAAAGGAAACCAAAACTTTAGTCTGAAACCATCAAAGGCATTTAAAAGGCACCAGCTCCTCTTGTGCCCCGCTCTCTTCTATATACTACACAACTGCCACAGCAGCTCGCCCCCTTCCTTCTTGCCTCAGGGCCTTTGCACATGGTGCTCTTTGAGCCTGGATCTCTCTTCCCTGATAAATTCCTACTTATCTCTTGGGTCTCGGTTTATATATCATTTCCTAAGAAATACCTCTCGTGGCCCCCTGATCTAAATCAGTTCCCTCTTTTATTCTCGTTTTTAGTATCCTAGTAGCCTCCTTTACCACACTTATCATAAGTGACACTATATATTTATTTATTGTCTTTTGGTTTAATATCTATCTTCCCCAGAGGAATTTAGGGGGGTACTGTGGACTGAATGTTTGTGTCCCCCCTCAAATTCTTATGTTGAAGCCCGAATCCCCAATGTGATGGCATTTGGAAGTGGGATCTTTGGGAGGTAATTAGTTTTGGGTGAGGTCATGGGATTGGAGCCCTATATCCATGAAGGAATAGGGACACCATGATGGAATTGGTGTCCCTATAAGGAATGAAGAGACCAGGGCTTTCCCTCTGCTGCATAAGGACACAGAGCAAAGGTAGCTGTATACAAGTCAGGAACAGGGTCCTCACCAGAACCTGACCATGCCAGCACCCTGATCTTGGACTTCCAGCCTCCAGAACTGTGAGAAATAAATGTTTGCCATTAGTCTATGGGGCCGTATCTATTTTGTATAGCACGGTATCCCCAGCATCTCACATCATGCAGTGAATTGGCACTTAATTCATGTTTGCTGAATGAATAACCAATTGTTTGCTGCTGTTGATAAAAGAAAAGGCTACGTCTTTCCAGCGGGCCAGAGCCTGATCTCACGCTCCACCCTGCAAACTGGGCTGAGGGTCTTCCTAACAGCAGGACTGCTCACAGGATGTAAGTGATACACTCTGGTCTCTGCCACAAGCATTAGCAAGAAAAAAAGAGTTGGGAAGAGGGAAGTTCAATGAAGAGTCAACAGAATACAAAGTCCTTGTTCCCAAAGTGTTAAACAAGAAGTTAGAACTCCAAGCCAGTGTGGGCTTGTGCTGCGTCTTTCATCCCATGGGGGTTTTCTTCTCCCCTGAGGAGAACTATGTACTCCTGACACTCCCCAAACTAGGACTACTCCAAAGCCGCCCCTGGCTTTGGCGAGTTCATGATTTATAGTTTGCTCCTTCAAGCAGGCAGCACCCAGACACTCGTCTGAACCAGGGGTGCTTCTGCAGTCAATAAGGTCAACTAGTTGTTTTCATTTCCTATGGATACTGTAACAAAGTACCCCAAATTAAATAGAAATTTATTACCTTACACCTCTGGAGGTCAGACGTCTAAAATGAGTCTCACTGAGCTGAAAGCAAAGTGTTGGCAGAGCTGTATTTCTTTCCGGAAGCTCCAGGGGCGAATCCCTTTCCTTGCTTTTTCCCCTTTTTAGAGGCTGTCTGCATCCCTGGGTTCACGCCTCCTTCCTTCATCTTCAAAGCCAGCAACATTGCATCTCTCGGCCCAGTCTTCCACGATCACCTATCCCTCTCATGCTCTTCTTCTGTTTCCCCCTTTTACTTTTAAGGACCCTTGTGATCATACTGGACCCACCCATATAATCCAGGATAATCTCCCTATTGCAGGTCCTTAAATTAGTCACATCTGTAAAGTCACTTTTACCACGTAAAGTAAAATCATCATAAGTTCTGAGGATTAGAACATGGACATCTTAGGAAAGATTCTCCCTACTATACTGGTAAATTATTCCCAGTCTCAAGAAACAGATAAAAGAGTTTGTAGCTCCACCCTGCCAGTTCCTTTGAAGAGGCAGGGAATATAATAAGAAAGAACTGAGGATTGGAACACTGATTAAAAAACAAAAGGAGTGGGCTTCCCTGGTGGCGCAGTGGTTGAGAGTCCGCCTGCCGATGCAGGGGACACAGGTTCGGGCCCAGGACCGGGAAGATCCCACATGCCGCGGAGTGGCTGGGCCCGTGAGCTATGGCCGCTGAGCCTGCGCGTCTGGAGCCTGTGCTCCGCAATGGGAGAGGCCACAACAGTGAGAGGCCCACGTACCACAAAACAAACAAACAAACAAAACAACAAAAGTCCTAATGGCAATGAATCCCATTCTCCAACATGTCAGCCACCACAGTCAATAAAAGCCACCTGTGAAAGCACTTCAGGTCCTGAGAAAGCTACGTTAAATACCAGATTGGAGTAATGTGAAGTCTCTGATATTTGCTAACAACAAACTTGGGGTACTTAGAGGTACATTTCAAAGCCATTTGTGTCAGGAATTGTTTCAGCTGCAAATAACAGAATAACCACATACCAGTGGCTTAAGCAATAAAGACATGTAATTATTTCATGTAACAGAAAGCTTAGAGGTAGGTTGGTCCAACATGGGGGCAGCAACTGAGGGTCAGCAAGGACCTAGGGTCTGTCCATCTTTCTGCTCTGCCTTTCTTAGTAGATCAGTAATGTCTCCCCTCATGGTGGTAAGATGGCTGCCACATTCCAATAATCATGTCTTCCCAAAATGTCATCCCAAGCACAAAGGGCAAGCATGTGGAGGAGGACTGTTTCTCCTCTTGCTACTCTCTCTTTTATCAGACAGGAAACCTTTCCCAGCACTTCATTGGCCATTCAGGTCACTGGTATTCCCTGGCAAAGAGGAATGGGATTCTATAATTAGCATAGATCAATCAGAAGTTGTCCTCTGTGTGTTGGCGGGGGGGGGGGGGGGGGGGGGGGGGGGAGGGGGGACATTGACACTCCAAGTAGAGTTGGGGCTCTGCTAAAAGAGAAGAAGGGGAATGGCTATCAGTTAGGCAATCAACAGTGTCTGCCATATAAACATTAAGTGTTATCTATTTTTTTAAATAGATCTTTACTGGAGTATAACTGCTTCACAATACTGTGTTAGTTTCTGTTGTACCACAGAGTGAATCAGCCATATGCATACGTATGTCCCCATATCCCCTCCCTCTTGAGCCTCCCTCCCAAACTCCTTATCCCACCCCTCTAGGTCATCTCAAAGCACTGAGCTGATCTCCCTGTGCTATGCTGCTGCTTCCCACTAGCTATTTTACATTCAGTAGTGTGTATATGTCGATGTTACTCTCACTTCGCCCCAGCTTCCCCCTCCCACCCCGTGTCCTCAAGTCCATTCCCTATGTCTACATCTTTATTCCTGCCCCGCAGGAATGGTTCATCAGTACAATTTCTTTTCAGATTCCATATATATATGTTAGCATACAGTATTTGGTTTTCTCTTTCTGACTTACTTCACTCTGTATGACAGACTCTAGGTTCATCCACCTCACTACAAATAACTCAATTTCATTTCTTTTTATGGCTGAGTAATATTCCATTGTATATATGTACCACATCTTCTTTATCTATTCATCTGTCGATGGACATTTAGGTTGATTCCATGTCTGGGCTATCGTAAATAGTGCTACAGTGAACATTGTGGTACATGTCTCTTATTGAATTATGGTTTTCTCAGGGTATATGCCCAGGAGTGGGATTGCTGGGTCATATGGTAGTTCTATTTTTATTTTTTTAAGGAACCTCCATATTGTTTTCCACGGTGGTTGTATTTTTAACATGTTAATGTATAAATAGATAGATCTCCATTCAAAATATGGCAAGCTTTATGCTCAGATCTGAGATATTTATCAGACTAATCCTCTCATCAACTGGATCAGAACAATTTTGGTTCAAATATACAGTTACTCTAAATTTATCTGATTTTATGTTAAAAGAGGGGCATTAAACTTTGTATTCATGGACAAATTCCCGTGGAGTGATCATCCATTAAAAAGTTATTAATTGATTACCTACCATATCCCTGGCACAGTGGCTAAGCACCAGGACTGAGATCTGGTTCCTCTTCTTGGGTGATTATAATTAGGATGGTTAAGTGTTATTACAGGTACAAGTACATGAGACCAGGGAATGTGTCTAGGGAGAGCCCTATCTTGGCATTAGGGAGAGTTTTGGAAGATGTGACATTTAGAGAGATCTGAAGGACAAATGAGTAGCCAGATGATGCATGGGATGGGGACCAGGTTCTGGGGTGAGCAGAGGATGAGGGAGTGCTCCAGGCAAAGGGACCAGCCGTGCAAAGACTTGGAGGTAAGAGTACTCAGGAAAATTCTGAAAATAAATATAATTCACTGTGGCAGGAGCAGAGTGTGACTGGTGGTGTGAGAAAGGAGATAGGCTGGGGTCACATCATGAATTTAGACTCTATCTCAAGGACAGTGGGGAGTAACATAATCAGATTTGCATGTTAGAAATCCAGGTACCAGGTGGAAAATGGATTAGAGAGGATCAGTGGTAGTTTGCGTAATTGGCCCCAGTGCTCGCTTCCCCCTGCATCCACACCCTTGCCATGGCCTCCCAGTGAATTGAGTGTGCTTCTCCACCTCTTGACTTTGGGCCAGGCCACATGATCTGTTTTGGCCCGTAGCAGGTGGTAGAAGTAACGATGTGCCATTTCTAAGCCTAGGTATTAAGAAGCCTTGGGTGTTTCCACTTGCCCTCCTGTACCTCTGTCTTTGCCCAGGCCCATGGGGCCCAGGAGGAAGATGGGAGACAAATGGAGCACAGCAAGCCCAGCTGCCCCACAAACTCATGAGAGAAAGAACTGTCTTTGTTTTTACAAGATGTTGAAGTTTTCAGTATGCAGTATTATTGTGACTATTGCTGAGAGAGTCACGCTAGAAGCAGAGTGATGTATTAGGAGACTATTGTAGCTTCAGGTGAAGGCTTATGGTCACCTGAACCAAGATGATGAGGGAGGAGATGGAGAAGAACAAAGAGATTCAAAAGAGACTTAGAAAACAGAATGCCATGACACAGTAGCTTATAGAGAGGAATTCGTTTAGAATGTCTCCTGTGGTTCTTCCTTGGGTAACTATTCACTGAGATGGGAATATAGGGGGAAGATGATGTGCTTAGTTACACTGAATTTGAGGCACCTGTGAGATGTCCAAGGGCAGTGGTCCAGTAAACATGGGGTCTAGAACTTGAGCGAGGTCTCAGCTGGGCCATAATGCACAGATACGCGGGTCTGAATAGGGACCGTCGGGGGAGGGTATAGAGCAAGAAGAATGTGAAGGGTAGAACTTCGAAGAGACCAGCATTCGAGGACAAATGAACAAGAGTCCTCAGAGAAGAGCGGCCAAGAGAAGGAGAAACGTCCAGGGAGGGTAGTGTCCTGTGAGCAAAGAATGAGAGGGCTCTACAAAGGAGGGTGTGGTCAATTGTGCAGAAAACTGGTGAGCAAAGAGGCAAAGAGTTTATAAGGAATCATGAAGATTTACCTAATTTACAAACAAAGAAAGGAAAGAGATTTTTGCCCAAGAAATTTCAGACAGTCCCACAGTAGATGAGTCAATAAAGCCCTAACTACAAGAACAGATACTGAGATTCACTGAGATGAGATGTTCTGAAAACGAGCAAAAGCACGATCCAGGGCCTTTTGAGTCATTGTTTTTCCAGGTCCCTCTGGGTGAGTGGGTGCCTTTGAGCAGAACCTTGCCTTACCTGCAGCAGATTACTGTGTCATCCAGGCCACTCCACCCACAGGCCCTGGCAACCCTGACAAGTCCGTGAGAAGCAGCGTCTGTCAGTGCCAGGGCTGGCCAAGTCCCTCTGACTCATTTCCCATTGACTCAGGTGAACTTTCTGAGTTCCCTGGAGGCCTCTGATGGATCCAGCCTGGCTTCTGCTGGGATCCAGGATGGCTCCTGCTTTCAACAGCACAGCCAGCTCTCTTCCCTTGTGTTCTGAGTTCCGTAGACCAGCTGCTGGCTGAAATATCGATACCCCTTCCACAGTGTTCCAGGAGAGGTGCTGGAGAGTGGGTGAGACGTGAGCCCGTAGAGGAATGGGATGCTAGCACAAACGCACACGGCCACCCAGCCCAGCACAGGACTTGCAAGCTCTAGAGGAGCAATTACCACATTTACGGCCTCGGCGATTGCTCAGGTTCGCGAATGCCAGCTACTTGAAGTTTGTTTTCCTGTTCAATTGAAACTGACATTTCCCCAAGACTGGATTACTTTGAAATCCAGAAATTGCAGCTCAGATAGTTCATAAATTTATTTCTGTTCCACCTTGTAGCAGTTATTACAAAGACTGATCAGCCGAGGAATATGGGCTTTCTGCTTTTTTTTTTTTTTTGCGGTACGCGGGCCTCTCACTGCTGTGGCCTCTCCCATTGCCGAGCACAGGCTCCGGACGCGCAGGCTCAGCGGCCATGGCTCACGGGCCCAGCCGCTCCGCGGCATGTGGGATCTTCCCGGACCGGGGCACGAACCCGTGTCCCCTGCATCGGCAGGCGGACTCTCAACCACTGCGCCACCAGGGAAGCCCTGGGCTTTCTGCTTTTTATTTCCTGTTTTATTGCAGTCACCTTTTAAGATAGGGTGGTGTGGTCAGCAGGGTGTAGGTGGCTCACAGGCAGCAGGAAAGGGTGGAACTGAGTAGAGAGAGGCGTTCTCTCACTCTCATGGACTCCATCTGCTGCCAACTCTACCCAGCCCCCTGGAGGAAGGGTCTGGAGAAAGATACCAAGGGTCCTGGGAGGAAGGTGCAGAAGGGGATGAGTTAGGAGGTACCAGAAACCCCCACCATGCTGGAGATAAACCCAGGAGAATTTGAGTGGGGCAGCTATTCTCTCCACCTCCACCCCCTGCAGCCACCTTTGGGGCAGGTATAGAGAGGGTCTCTGGTCAGAGGGAAGAGATTATAACCCCAGACTTCTGGAGAGGCCCGCTGGGACTTCAGCTGTCTGATAGTCATCAGACCTTGTGTGAGTGCGTTGGGTGTATGGATGAGACAGAAAGAGAGATTTGTTATATAAACATTTTCCTACTAGAGGCAGACCCTAGGTAAGGGCCTAGGAGCTCACCAATAAATTGTCCCTGTCCTCCAGAAGTTCCTAGTCCTGTGGGGTCACTGAGCTGAGAGCCAGGACGGGTGGGCCCAGGTGTGGCGGAGCGTTATGGAGAGCTTCCTGGAGGAAGCGGAGGCTTCTGCTTGGAAGGCCCTTTGATGTGAGATAATTGCCTTCTAAGTCGTTAGACCCGGGCTCCTGAAACAAGAAAGGAGGCAGGTTGCGGGGCAGAAGCCCACTCTAAGAGTGACAACTGTGCTTTTGACCGTTTAGCAGGGCGTGAAGAGTCCTCCCACTTGGTGTCCTGGCTCTGTCATTTGCTAGCTCTCTGGCCTTAACCTTTTTGTGCCTCTGTTTCTTTATTTGTAAAAAGGGGGCAAAAATGGCTTCCCTCATAAGCTTGCTGAGAGGATACAATGAGAAAATCCATGGATCATTTGAAGATGGTGCCTGCACATGGGAGCTTACTGCAGCTCTGTTAATGGGGCAGGCCCTGACTTTGTGAATTTCAGAGGGGACAAGGAGGATGAGGAACAGCCAGGGCCTGCGCCTTTGTTCCTTGGGCCCTGTTCATGCAGAATAGAGGGTTGACCCAGTCAAAATCAGCCTGAGAGTTAACTGACAACTTATTTTAAATGAGCAAAGTTTTTCTTCATCTATCACATGTCTTATTATCATCCTCACTTATTCCCTTGTGAAATAAATGGCTAGGAGCACAGTCTACCTTTCCTAACTGGGAGAATGAAATCTCAATGTGCTTAAATAACTTGTCTGAAATCCCGCACTGAGATTATTAAAGAGTAGGGGTCTGAACTCTGATCTTCTAAACTACAGGCCCAGGCCTCCTAATCAGTCACATTGCTCCCTGTCATCTGGTACCCAGCAAAACCTGCTCACACAGGTGGAACGATTTCATCAAGTAAGCCATGCTCAGAAACAGAAAATGTCACCTTAGGTGTTTTCTTGGATGTTTGATTTTAATACCAAAGCTAGTTCTGACCACGACGAGTAAATACCAAGTGATTGATTCTCTTAGGTTTCTCTGACAGCAAAGAATGGAGACTGAGAAGCAAGGAAGGGTCAGCAGAAGGGAACAGGGAACACCAAGTGACTATTACTGGTTTGAGTAGGGACTTGACTTTGCCCTGTAACTCTGCTTGGCTATTCATCCAAAGGAAAATTGTGGCTTATAATTACAGAAAACCAGTACCTGGAATTATTAATAATAGCAAAAAAGTTGTTTGCACAGCAAGTAATGTGTGATAATGTTTGGTAATTGATAGTCATTTCTATTATTTAAACACTAATTAATTCTTGTACTAAGCAAAGTATTGACTTTACTTAGGGTGTTATGGCAGCCCTCCTAGCTTAAAATAATCCCTTACTGTTTTCTTTAGATAATTAAAATGCACTGCTTATTTGTTCTATTTGTGGCTATTGATAGGAATGAACCTTCTGGGAGGGCTTTATGGGCAGTTTAGGCAAAAGCGACCACATGTAAGATCTGGTCCTTCTAAGGAGCCAGCCTGATACTTTTCTTACCAGGAGAATTCCCAGAACATCCCTCAGTAATCTGTCCACACAGTCCCCCTGTTTTTGGCTTTACTTGACCCATCTGTGAAATGAGAAGAGTCAAACCTGTGAACGCAGCTGCCATTCTGCAGCAATGACCCAGCAGGTCTGGCTCTGACAAGTTGCAGGGGAAAGTCCCTCCACCTCTCCAGGCCTGTGGGCTTCCTCTCTAGGCCTGTAAAACGAGGGAGAGGGAAGTCGTCATCCTTACAAGTTCTCAGGGCTCTAAATTGAACGAGTTAACAGGATCAGTGAATATGCTTTCTTGCAGGTGCAGTGAAGGCTCTGATTGCTGGAAAGAGAAAAACACACAGATTAATGGACCAGTGTCACTCAAGGATTCACAGCCAACAGACATGAGCTGTCTGTTCCTGTCTAGTATCTCTGCATCTTCCTGAAGGCTGAGTTTTACTATTTGACTCCTTCTATCCCTTTAACTAGCAGGCTGCGCATAAAATAAAATCTACTGAACCTCAGCTGAGGCTCTAGGCTGATGTCTTATATGAGATATTCCAGAGTATTTTTCCAAGTACATTTATAAGATGGGAGTCTTTACATTCCATTTATTGGGCATATTAATTTTGGTTTTGTTTTCTTCTTAGCAAGAGAGACAAAAGCTCTCCTATAAGCTGTCAGTTCTCACCTCACAAGGTCAGAGCTGAAAGCCCCATGTAGGAAAAAAATCAACTCCAGAATGCAAATATGTTGTATTGCTACTGCCAGCTTGTGGTTGTGCAGGTCAGTTGGTTTCAACAACCTTGAGAGATCAAGATCATGGATCAGCATTTCTTATAATTCCATGAACTTTGTTCAGTTCCATGGCTTCATATCACAGTCTTGGCTCCACCCAGCTATATGCAAATATTTGTTGCTGGTTGTAAGAAGCGTTTCCTCTGAACTGAAGCTTAGTGCTGGATTCTTGTTGCCTGTGGATGCCCCCTCTTCTCCATCTTGGACCAACCAATGCTGAGCCCTTTCCTGAGTCACGGCTGGAAAGGTTAAGTTTCTTGGCACAGGAAGTCTTGTCTGCTTGGTTGAATTTTGACTTTCAGATGGTATTCTCCAGCTCAATGGCTGCCCCATCATCCTACTGAACAGGTCTAATGTCAGGCCTATGCCTTCCCCCAAATTCATTTGACCCGCCTTGAAAAAGGTGTCATGAGCCTTGTTATAACCTGTCCTGAGATACAATCACAGACAACACCTCTTGGGATATTACACAACATTTGGAAGAGGTCAAACAAGGAAACATGACTACTTTTTAATAAGAAACTTATCAGAGAACCAAAGGGCTACCCCCAACATTGACTCTTGACTTTCCCTCCGCTGGAATTCATTAAGAAAAAATATGGATGAAAACAGCTAAACTATTTTTTAATAAAAAAATAGGAGGGACATGCCCTAGACATTAAAATATAATATTAATCTGAAATAAATAAGCATTTTCATATGATCACAGAAATAACATATCAAGAAGAAATAACTTAGATATAGAGCTTGATATTTACAATTGAGCTCTAATAAAGGAAAAATTACAAATGCAATAAATGGATTTGGAGGAGAAAAATAATTAACTTAGATATTCCTCCCACAGCATTTTACAAAATAATTTTCAAATAGATGATATGGGTAAGACAGGTATATATACAAAATGAAACTTAAAATCTCATAAGAAGGGCTTCCCTGGTGGCGCAGTGGTTGAGAGTCCACCTGCCGATGCAGGGTACACGGGTTCATGCCCTGGTTCGGGAAGATCCCACATGCCACGGAGTGGCTCGGCCCGTGAGCCACGGCTGCTGAGCCTACGCATCCGGAGCCTGTGCTCTGCAATGGGAGAGGCCACAACAGTGAGAGGCCCACCTACCATAAAAACAACAACAACAACAACAAAAATCTCGTAAGAAATTGTAAAGATATTTTTATTTAACTAACCTACATGGCGAAGGACTTTTTAAGCATTAAAAACAATGGGTGAAGATCAAACAGATTTGACTAAATAAAAATTGAAAACATCTGTATATTTAAAGTGTTCATATTCAAAGACAAACTATGGGAAAATGTTTACCAGGGAGGGATTCTGGGAAGATAACAGTGACAACAGCATGGTTTTTAAATCTCCCAGAATTCCCACATAAAAATAGAGTAGCTAGATAGCAAAAAATTAAAAATCCATCGACAACATTTACAACAAGGTTAAGTGAAGAGGTATCCTCCAAATCCCAACATAGAAGCAGGTGGGTCAGGCCACCAATAGCTTCAAGATCTTCAAAGTACCAGCATGTGTAGCCGAGGAAGCTGGGGGGGTGGGGGTGATCTGACAGAGTGTGGCAGGCTGACTTGAGGACAGCAGATAAACTGAGGAGGGGTTTTGCCCAATCCAATAGTGGCGAATGAGTACAAGAAGCTCTGTGAGGACGTCTTAAGGGGCCCTAGAGCAGTCTTTATCCTGCCATCCAGAGTTCCCCTATGGGAGAGTTCTCAGTAATTTTACAGGTTGTAGTAGTTTTTGTACTGTTATTCTGTTTTGTGTATAAGGTGGAATGAAGCAAATAAGTAATTATGGAATATTCTATCATCTCCTAATTCCTTGAGAACGAGGATTTTTGGCATGAAAGAAAGGAGTACAGATACACTATAGATGAGGTTAAGTGAGTATAAGTGAGTAAAAACCTTATAGTCTTGCAATTGAACTGGAAGTACCAGTATGAATACCTGAGGTGGGTGCATATATGTGTTCAGTTCTGCTACAGTATGACATGTGTTCCTAAAAATTGCCACAATGGGCAATAAAAACCACAGGGCTTATGGTAAAAATGGTTGTAAGGGCATAACACTCAAAAATTTCATTAGTGACAAATTTTTTTAAAGGATAGAAATTTGGCAAAAATGGTAGCTCAGTTCTCAGGTCAAATGAGTCAGAAATACATAACATAAATACTAATATAAATACGGCACTTTGCCTTGGAAAAGACCTGAAGTTTGCTTGTGGAAGTGGGCGTTGAAAGGCTTGTTAGTTACTGTGAAGTGGTGGAAGGGGGCTTACCTGAAATTGGATGGTAGTTGTATCAGATGTGGGTGGCTGGCTAATTGTCCTCTGTTGGGCATTGGTGCTGAACACCTGAGTTACAGCCTTTTGCAGCCTTAAATCCTGGGTCATGTTTTTCTGTCTTTGAGATGGAGGCCCTTTAAGGCACGCCTTTATAATACACAGCTATTTCATCACAACTGAAAATATTGGATTGGCCAAAAAGTTCGTTTGGTTTTAAGTAAAAATAAAAGACACAGTTTTCATTTTCACCAAGAACTCTATTGAACAACGTACTCACTAACAGAACAAACTTTCTGGCCAGCCCAATATTATCCAATGTACAGCTTTCTTCTCCAGTTAACTTCTGTGTCACTGCTGGAAATTCTTTTGCTTCTTTCTCATCTGCAGCTGCAGCCTTGCTTAACAGCTAAAAACTCTTGAAGTTGTAGTGATGTTTGAAACCACCAAACCAGCCTCCCATAGCAATAAAAGGTGCCACTTCTGCAGGATTTGGTGATTTCCGTTTAGTCTCTGTATACAGATTGTGTTTTCTCTTTGATCGTGGAAAAGATTATTCCTGATCTTTTTTTTTTTTCTTTGCTGTTTCATGTATTCTTATACAGCTTGGTTCAGCTGGGTGAAGTTTTCTGCCTCCACCTAATATGTCTTCTGTATAAAATCACCCACAGCCAAACGCAAAAATTTGTGTTAGATTCACATTGTTCCTGAATATACCAATCGTATTTGAACAAATCTGCATTTTCAAAATAAGCATTAGAGCAGAATTAACTGTATATAAATTTCCCCCCCATTAATTCCTCAACTCTGTCCACTCAAAGGACTAAAACAATGACCAATGTTGTAGTAAAGTAGCAATGAGCATCTCTAAAAGATGACACTAAAAGAAGTCAGGGATGCTTGGATGAATGACTGATTTCAGGTCTGGGGCAGGAGATATATAAGGTGAGCCTGGAATATCTTGTCATAGCAGATAGCAGGGAATGGTATCAAGGACCACTAGGGTCATGCCAGCAGGACTCAGAACAAATTGAGGAAGCTCCCACTGCCCAAGATGGAACAATTTGTATTTCAATAAGGATGATAATTGTACAAATACATTTAAATTCATCAAATATGTTTAAGTCTATGGATTTCTAATGCTATTTGAAAAAACGAATTGGTCACTATTAGAGGAGAAAAGGCACCTATTTGTGATCTTGAAGACTGATAAATAAGACAAAGAGTCAAGCATCCGTCCTGCCTCTCCTTCAGGAACTATACCACTGGGTAACCCAATCGTAGACATGAGGAAACATCTCTTTATGGAAGTATTCCAACTAATAAATGAAAAAAGAAATGTTAGAATGAGAACATCACCATTTGCAACCCCCAGTGAATTAACAGATCCAGGCATTGAACATCAACAGCTGCTCACATCACAAAAAGGGAGACGTGCAGACATTATGCGCCTCCTGATGAAAAACATGCCACTATCTATAGTCTTGCCAAAGGGATCAAACTTAAGTCTAATCAAGCCTTTGGATCCAGCTATCAATTTGCAGGAAATACAGAGCTCAGAGGAACATACTGAACCGTTCCTTGAATATGCAATCAGCAAGATCCAGACTGTGGGAAACATTACAGGGTAAAAGGCTCAGGTTCTTAAAAAGAAAATTTATAAAATTAAGAGGGAGTCTAAGTGGAATTTATACCTTAAAAATGATTTAAAAGACATCCCAAATTTTTAAAAATTGACAAGGCTAAATTATGATGTTTTAAGGAATGTACTTGTTAGTGATAAAGAAACACAAGGCAGTGGCTGCTCTGAGTCAGGGTAGCCGGGAATTAAGTTAAACCAGTGAAAATAACCGAAACCGTGTTGCCTGTGCAACTGTGTGTGAGGACTGAGCCTCATCCCCACCACGTGCCTTTATGGCCCTGCTTTTCCTAACCTGCCTTGTCTTGGGGTTATGCACAGGCTTGCCTCCAGCCAGATTTGTATCCCCTGCGGTAGCAGTAGTGGCCCTGAGGACTCACACCCCACAGGGCTGGATGGTTTTCTCCAGGCTGACTCTTTGCCGTCCTCCTGTGGGCTGAGGCAGTTCCCTGGGAGGAGCAGAGCCGCTATTTTATTCCCAGATCTCCTAAGATTGTAAATTCCCTGTTTGTTTCTTTCCTCCCTCCATTCAGGAAAACAAAACCCAAAAACAAATGGTGGGCCTGGCTGTCATTTTCCTCACCATCCATACAAGAGCCCAGGAGTCCTATTTGGCTGCTTCATGACAAGCCAATTAGATAAAGATTGTTAATCAGAGTAATGGAGGGAGAAGGGACCACAGGAAAGGGAAGGAGGGAAGGAAGGTGGCAGAGGCAGTAATGGAAGACAGAGAGTACTGCCCCTCCCTTCCTGCTCTGATGTTTTATTCAGGCTATTTGCAAATGAGCCAGTGGAAACAGCATTAACAATAAATGAGATGCATTAGACCGTGGAGAGCCAGGGAGGGAGATCTGAGTGTTTTTCCTTGCCAGCCAGGCTCACAGGCTCCTTATCAAACAAGGTGAGCCCTTCCTCAGTTGGCTTTACCTGCTCTCCCACCTGTACTCAGGCCTTCTGAAGAGGCTCAGATTTCACTTAGCAAGTCATATGAAGAAGTTCAGAGACTTTTTAGCACAGAAGAGCCAACCTAAAAGGCAAAGCCAATACGTCAACACCCAAGGGCTAGAAGCTTGCACTCTCAGCCTAGCATTGAAGTTGTCACAACCCAAAGGGTCTGTTAGGCAGTCACTCCACTTCATTAAAGTAGCTGACACTCAATTTATCCGTTACTCTTAACCAAGCACTTTCATACGCGTTGCCACATGTTTCTCGTAATAACCCTGTAAAGTAGTGGTAGTGACCAATTTTATAAGCAGAAGAAGATGAACGAAAGTTACCCAAGCCCTGAAAGTCCTCACATTCAAGAAGGCAGGTGTCTCCATTATTCTTTTCCTTTGGACAATTTGCATAAGCTCAAGTCCTCCCATCTCCTAATTTACCTAGACTTGTATAATTACTTCCTTCCGTTCAGCAAATAGGTGCCTCATGGGCAAGGCACTGAACAAGGTGGAGAATAGGAAATCTCAGCGGCCAAACAACCTACTGTTTTATATTATAGGCTATCAAGCTGCCCATCTTCCGCTTGATACGGATTCTGATTCGGCTAGAATTAATACTTCCCATTAAAAAAATAGCAATAGCTGTAATTCATTAAGCACTCATTTAATGCCAAGCACTGTGGCAACCAGTTTATGAATGCTATTTTATTTGAAGCTCTGGGTCCACATCTAAGCCCAGAGCTCACGTTTTCACAATAATATGCTATAACACACAGTTCTGTTATAAAGGGGGAAGCTTTATTTTTCCACATGGACTCCCCGCCCTTTTACAGCCTCAGTGAGACCCAACTCCCAGTAGAGATGCACTTTCCACCTGTGTGACCTGGCAGCATAATTCTGTGAGTGTATTTCTTCCACTGTATTTCCTCTTCACACCTATCAGCAAAGGGGGATAAAGGAAGGCCATGTTTCCTTTGGCCTTTCAGCTAAGACTGAAAACTTAGCTTAGAGCGATACTCCCTGGCACCTACCTCTTTCTAAGGTCATCGAAAATATCCCCTGATATCCCAGGAAGGCATAAAGGAAGGAAGAGACCTCTATCAAAGAGGACCAGGGCTCAGGAAGGCAATGGCTTATTTCTGAGCATGTGGTCCTCACTGCAACAGAATGGACACCAAGCTCCACTCCAACCTACTCAATCAGAGTCTGTGCTTCAATAAGATCCCAGATGATTGGAATATGTTAAAGTTTGAGTACATGGGGAAGGAGTACAGTGTAGCCCAGTGGTTCTCCAAGTGTGGTTCCCAGAGACCAGCAGCATCAGCATAGTTTGGGAACTTGTTAGTAATGAGAATTCTGTTTTTTTTTTTTTTTTTTTTGCGGTACGCGGGCCTCTCACTGTTGTGGCCTCTCCCGTTGCGGAGCACAGGCTCCGGACGCACAGGCTCAGCGGCCACGGCTCACGGGCCCAGCCGCTCCGTGGCATGTGGGATCCTCCCAGACCGGTGCACGAACCCGTGTCCCCTGCATCGGCAGGCGGACTCTCAACCACTGCACCACCAGGGAGAATTCTTGGGCCACACCCTAGACCAACTGAATCAGGAACTCGGGGTGGGGCCCAGCCAACTGGGTTTAATAAGCCTTCCAAGTGATCCTGATGCATGCTAAGTTTGAGAACCAGTGGTACAGACGATTACCTCTCCAGGCCCTGGGTCCCTTACTTCTGATACATCAGTTAGGATGCAATCTTGGCCGACACTTGGGAAAACAGAAGGAAGGTGTCTTGTGCTCAGTTTTCCCCTTTCCATTTTATTACCCTGGGGATGGTTCTCAAAACTCAAGCTTCTGAAGAAAAGCTTTCTTGCTTGTAAATTAATCCTTCATTTGCATTGTCAATAATAGCAGGAAGAAAGGAGTTCCAGGAGACCTACTAGCTTTTAAGTGCTTCATTGTATCTGCTCAGAAGCATGCCTGGGAATGGAAGGCCCAGGTTTTCCAGCATAAGAATAAACAGGGCCACCAGCCACCAGGAAGAGGGACTCTGGTGGTCACAGGCTGGGGGTAGGGATAGGCATGGGCAAAACAACCCTGGTACAAGACAGATGCAGATTGGGAGTATCTACACAGACAGAATAAGGATATGAATATTCTCCAAATCCAAGAGTCGCTGGCTATCAGAAAGCAATCTAGCCCATCCCCCAACTCTGGTCAGTATCGTGCCTACATCTCTCCAGACTCAGGACCTCCATTTATTCAGTATGGGGAGGTGCCAACACCAGTTGCTGATATTAAAAGAAAAAGCATGATAGTGTCCATTCATGTCTTCAGTAAGTCTTTTTTGAGATTGTCTTATATGCCAGACACAACGCCACGAGCACAGGGACAGATGCTACTTCCAGCCTCACAGGGTATACATTCTAGTGGAAGAGACAGGCATCAGTCTCTCAACTAAGTGTCTCCTTACAGCCTGTGAACATGGCAGGGGAGACTGTAACAGGGAACCAGGCCCAGTCTCAGGCCAAGGAAGGCTCCCCTGGGGAAGGTGGTTGTTTGAGTCTGGATCTTAAGGAGTTAACTAGGCAAAGGCAGGTATTGATGGTGGTGAGAACACTACAGCGAAGGGAAAGGACCTGAGTCATGAGATAGAGGTTGGCAAGTTTAAGGATCAGAAAGAAGAACCAAGGAAGGGAGCCAGACCATGGCAGACGGAGGTGTGGCATCAGCTGACACGGGAGTGGAGGGCAGAGCCCAGGCCATGCAGGCTGATAACGCTTTTGTGGGTCTTCATCCTAAAGCAACGGGAAACCTTCGAAGGGTTTTCAGCCGACGGGTATCGGGACAAATTCGCATGTTGTAAAGCGCACTCTGGCTGCATTACAGACAGGGGAGTGCAGATGGCAGAAGGATAAGCCAGCTGTGAAGCTAGGTGAGTGGTCCAGGGGATTCTGACCAAGTGCTAGTAGTGGAGGTGGGGAAAAGAACGCAGACTAGAGCGAGACAGACTTAGATGAAGTCCACAGATCTCAGGTATGGATTGGATATGTCGGCCAAGAGGAGAACAGGCACCAAAGGCATCTCTTAGTTCACTGGACAAGGGCTGAAAAGGGGGTGAGGGCTGGATTGAGAAAAAGAAAGAGTAGATTGGCTACAAGTACGGAAGAGGTGTACTCAGAAAGGACAAGTGATGAAACTAGGGCAGTCTTCAGTGAATAAGACTCACTCAGTGTTTAATTAAAGTAGGTGTCCAAGCAGCTCTCAGTCATTCATGGTGATCTAACATGTTGATTCGAGTCCCGTTGCTCTTGTTGCAATCTCTGTGCTTTGTTCATTCTTGCCTTTGCCAGCAGGTGGGAGAAGGGAAAGGGTCGGGGCGGAGCGGGGGGACCAGGTCACTTAGTCATGTACATCTGGTGGGGAGATGAAACCCAAATGGCCTCACCTACTTGGAGTGCCAGCTCATTGTGACTATTTAGCTTAGGACAGCAATCCTCTCCCTGAAGGGGAGGGCTGCATATAAATGCAATTTACATCTCCAGCAACATTCTACAACCCTCCCTTAATGAACGAGTCAAACCATCAAGGCATCCAAATTGGTTACTGAGATCCTTTCATCTTCCAGGTTGTTTGCCTTTAAAGTCTAGAATAGAATTGAAGGGTATTAATAGCAATGGGATGTTTTTGTGAGCCTGGGGGGAGGGGTCTGTGATAAATAAACCCTAGAGAACTGCAGAAAATGAACTGGCCAGTGGGCTCTTTTAGGCAGGTTTACAATGACTGGTTGCTCTGTCTCTTGGGAAGTCATGCAGGCAGCAACCACCACTGGGCTTGGAGATTATTTGTATGGAAAAGGGAGTCCAAAACTACAATAACATTTTAATTGTATACTTTCTCTCTTTCAGGATGAAGAATCCAGATAGATTCCGGTTTCTGTATTAGGACCAGGACAGGGATCAAACAGTACACTCAGAAGAGATCATTGAAGATACATTAATGAAGAGACTATTTCCAAGGGTGTGAGCAGGGTTAAAGGAAGCCAATATGGGATAGTGAAGTATCCAGGCTACCCAGAAATCTCTAACCTCCCAAGGCATGAAAGGGGAAGAAGAGAGAGTGGTTATTCCCGTAGCTGTAGGACGACCTGGAATCTGCAGAGGAATGAAGCCACTGCCAACTACAGCCCAGCAGGGACGGAGCCTGGGGAAGAAATACTCAGCCCTCTCTTCCTGCACGTACTTCTCATGGGTCCATCCAAGCTAGAAACCAATGAGCAAGGGAGCACGTGGCCTCAGTTCACACAGGCAGCCTCCCTGGCACAAAGCAGGGTGGAAAAAGGTGGAGGATCAATGAGTAGGGACAAGGCGAGAGAACCCAGCGCAGGAGCCGGGAGACTGATTCAGATGTGCAAACGTATGTGGATCAATATATTTATGCGGCTCTGTGGATTTCACTGCCTGTGCTCTTCTGGTTTCATAATGATGTTGTTAATCCCACATGGATGGTATTACACAAAGCAACAATGGGAAACAGACCTGCTAGCCCAGGATGTGTCTGGGGTGAGGTGGGGAGAGAACTGTACCCAACAGCACTGTCATTTCCTCGGTTTCCCTCTGAAGTCAGCTGTGCCTCTGGCCACTGGATTTCTTTCTTTCTTTCTTTTTTCTTTTTTTTTTCCCCAAAAGGAGACGGTCTTGAATTACTGATGAAATCAAAAGGATAAGTTTGGGGATTGCATGTTTCCATCCTGCCTGTTGTTTGCCTAGTAAATAACATTTCCTTTGTAAAACTTGAGCTTTCATCTCAAGCATGTGGACCATACTTAAGCAGACATCGAAGCTTCCCTTGGAGAAAACCTCTGTGATCCCGGATAACTTTGATCTGTTCTCTCCTGCTATGCAGTCATAACATACAGAGTCTATCAGGACATTTTCCCCTTGGCCCTGGTTTATTTCCCACTGGGCAGCCCACTCTGCAGCAGACTTTGCTCCTGCTCTTTCCTTTCACTGGACTTATTCTCCCCTCACTGGAATTTGCTAATTTCAGAGCAGTTTAAAGATTCCCTTTGGTGAGGCAGGGAACCCCTGAGGGCCCCAACAGAGACAGACCCGCTCTGACACTGCCCTCTGCTGGAAACTGTTGGTGCTGCTCAAGTCTTCAGCGAGGGCCCTGCGCCAGTGCTGAGCAGTGAGTGCCTCACCCTTACTACTTAGGCTGTAGATACGCAGCAATGGAGATAAGGCATTACTTACTTAGAAAACCACTCATTAACAACCCAGATGTGAAAAAACATTAGAATATGATGCAGGAAGATTTTTTTCATGAATTTATACAGAAACTTGTTTCTAAACAAGGCACAAAAACCAAAACTTATAAAAGACTGATAAATTTGACTGCCTCAAAAACAACTTCTGTATGAAAGAAGATACCATAAACAAAGTTAAAGGGTAAAAGGAGAAAATACTTGCAACAAAGGATCAATATATAGAATATATAAAGAACTTCTACAATCAAAAATAAAGTGAAAAACAGTTCAATAGAAAAATATTCTAAAGGTATAAAATGCTAATTCACAGAAATATAAATGTAAAAATTTTTATAAAGCAAAAAATGTGAGATATAAATAAAAAGAAAATATAAATGGCCCCCAAAATGCATGACACAAACCTCAGTTTTACTAGTAATCAGGAAAATGGAAATTCAAACATGAGGCAGGTTTTTGTTCCTAATAAGTTAGAAAAAATTCAAAAGGATGTAGGATAAAAGGCATTTCCATACACTACAGATAAGATTGTAAACTGGTATGATCACACTTGGCAGAATAATTTGGCAATATCTATTACAGTGTAAAATGTTCATACACTATGATCCAATGATTCTATTTATCCATATCTCCCCCAGAGAAACACTTACTCATGTGCTCAGAAGGCAGGTCCAAGGATGTTTGTGGCAGCTTTGTTTGCAATAGCAACAAGTCAGAAATAATTTAAATGACCATCAAAGTGGGATTGGCTATGTTCATTGCAGCTCTATTTACAGTAGCCAGGACATGGAAGCAACCTAAGTGTCCATCGACAGATGAATGGATAAAGAAGATGTGGCACATATACACAATGGAATATTACTCAGCCATAAAAAGAAACGAAATTGAGTTATTTGTAGTGAGGTGGATGGACCTAGAGTCTGTCATACAGAGTGAAGTAAGTCAGAAAGAGAAAAACAAATACTGTATGCTAACACATATATATGGAATCTAAAAAAAAAAAAAAAGGTTCTGAATAACCTAGGGGCAGAACAGGAATAAAGATGCAGACATAGAGAATGGACTTGAGGATGTGGGGAGGGGGAAGGGTAAGCTGGGACAAAGTGAGAGAGTGGCATGGACATATATACACTACCAAATGTAAAATAGATAGCTAGTGGGAAGCAGCCGCATAGCACAGGGAGATCAGCTCGGTGCTTTGTGACCACCTAGAGGGGTGGGATAGAGAGGGTGGGAGGGAGACACAAGAGAGAAGAGATATGGGAACATATGTATATCTGATTCACTTTGTTATACAGCAGAAACGAACACATCATTGTAAAGCAATTATACTCCGGTAAAGATGTTTAAAAAAAAATGGGATTGGCTAAATACGATGTGGTTCATCCATAGCACACATACACGTGTACATAACAGCAGATTCTTTTAAAAAGTACTATATGGACTGACGTGGAAAACGCTTCAAGACCTATCGTTAAGTGAAAAACAATCAAGCTGCAGAATGACATGCAGTAAGATAACATGTATGAAAACACCTGGGCACATTATCCAATATAATTTTTTCTCTATGGGTCTAGATACTATGGGTAAATGTGTAGAAGAAGACACATCAAACTGATGGTGAGAGTTACCTCTAGGGTGGAGATGCCGACTGGAGATGGTGGTCAAAGAAGACCTTATCTGTAATGTTTAATTTTTTATAAAGAGAATGTATTCATATATTACTTATATAATTAAAACTAAGAAAAACTATTCTTATTTAAAAGGAATGAAACTAATCTTAATCTTTATTTCTAAAGCACCTGGAATGCCAGGGAATCATTGAACTGTAAGCAAAATGGGTGATTTATCAGGGGACCTGTGAAGTAGAGGGCACTGTGGTTGTCATGGAGATGGCTGCCTTCAACACAAACTATCCCGTGCATCCGTCTACATGTCAGACCATCTCCCATTCAGTGTCATGCTTTTAAATCTTGGTTCACAAACTCAGTAGTAATAATACAATCCTTAACACTTAGGGAGGGTATTAGATGTTACAATGTAACATCTTATTTAATCTTTTATTCTCTCCCTCTCTGTCTCTTTGTCTGAGCGCCCCCCCCCCCCATCTCTCTCCCTCTCTCCGGATGAGGTGGCTTAGCTTTAGAGATATTATATAACCTGTCCAAAGTCAGTTAACCAACATGTGGTAGAGATTGTCCTAACCCCAGCAGCCATACTTTCAACCATTTAAACTGTATTACAAAATCATAAACATCTTGGTAGGTTTGTTAACTTCAGAATATCAACTTCTGGGACTTCCCTGGCAGTCCAGTGGTAAAGAATCCACCTTCCAATTCAGAGGACACGGGTTTGATTCCTGGTGGGGGGAGGCGGGGGCGTGACTAAGATCCCACATGCCACAGGGCAACTAAACCCGTGTGCAACAACTCCTGAGCTCGTGCGCCTCAATGAGAGAGTATGTGTGCCGCAAACTACAGAGCCCACGCACTCTGAGGCCCGTGTGCCACAACCAGAGAGAGAAAAACCTGCACGCCTCAACGAAGAGCCCGCATGCCTCAACAAAGATCCTACGTGCTGCAACTAAGACCCGACGCAGCCAAATAAATAAATATTTAAAAAAAAGAAATAAAAAGAATATCAACTTCCTGTCAGGAGCTTCCCTAGGTTTCTCTGCCACTCAGGCCATACCCATTTGCCACGTTGCTCTGAATCAGAATGGCAGCTGGTTCATTCTGGGAGAAAAATATACCATAGGATGAGGTGCTACTCAAGCCAGTACAACTAAGAAGCATGAAGACAAATACACACTAAAGAAGCAATTAAGAGATTAGGAATCATCCTCAACCCAGAAGACTACTTCCAAGTATATTCAAAGTTAATTTTAGGAACAAAACTAATCAATAATAGGAAAGGTTAAAGTCTGAGAATAATGCAAGCCTTGTAAGACTCTCATAGGACACAATGTGCTCCATTTTCCAAATTCTAGAAATTTCTTATATCGATATGAAATGCCTCCCACTGATGCAGGCCTGCTCTCACTGCCGAATCATTCCTTCCAGGCACAGAGAACACAACTGAGCACCACCAGGGACTACAGAGATATGTCTCCAGGCAGAGGCCCCCGAGAGGGCCCTTAGGGTCCCCTTTGCAGAGGAGGCAGGCCTCCTCCTGCTGCAGAGAAGAGGGCTTTTGGGGGATGTTTCCAGAATAACTTATGAGTAGAGGGGGCAGCAAGTTTACAAATCAGAGCTGTGATTCCTTCTCTCCCAATTTAAAAAAAAATGCATTACTTTCTTTTGGTTTCTTATTTGAGAACAGGTGTGTCTATGAATAATACATAGATGGGCAGGCCACACATGGATCTGAAGGCCCAGAAGTCTGAAAGCAAATGAGACCCAGAGTGTGAAGATTACACAGTGGATTTTAAGTAGCATCACGTAGGCAAGGAAAAACCTGGAAGAGCACAAAAAAACAATCTGCACATAATAAGCACATCCAAGCCCCTGACTATGGACACAAACACATCTCCTCTCAGATAATGGCAATTGAAAATCACTAGGTTCCCATGTGAGGAGGGAGGAGATAAATTAAGAAACACAATCTAAAAAAAGATTAGAACATTAGGGTTTTAATGAACAATGTTTCAGGGCAGGGAATTAAGGACATTTAGATCTTTCTTTCTGGGTTGGAACTCCAACTTCTCAAACTCAATAGGGACCGAAATAAGAGGGACAATGGTTAGGGCAGCAGATAAGCGGTGGGGCGGGAGGCTGCTGAACTCCTGGGTCCATTCTGGGATTCCACTCCTGGCTCCCAACAGCTGAACTCTGGTCTGCCCAGTGAGGCCAAAATAGGATTTTCCATTTGTTAAACATGAGATAACACCACAGCATTATACAGACTAGGGAGATGAAATGTCAGCAAAAGCCTTGTGATGTAGGATTATTAACAACAGGGTCTTATCCTAGAGCTCTTTGGGGGAAACAGGAAGATGTTGAAAAATGTGCCCCCCGACCGGCCTCAAGAGCACGGGAAAGATCTCCTACTACCTGATTTGGTCCTTGGAAGACCTGTGGTGTCCCCAGATAAAAAGGAAGCCGCAAGCATCACTGAGACCACTTATCTCTCCAGCAAGGAAGTACTGCTGCCCCGAGGAGGGTAGCTTGAGATCTCTACAGCTTTAGGATGCAGCCATGCATGCGCTCAAGCACACACACACATATGCTTCTTATCAGCTCTGTCGAGCAAAGAATTTTCAGGGGTAAAGGATTTGGATTTTTATCTTGTCCAAATCCCTTCAAGGTATTGTCTCGAGATAGGACAAGTCCCAGTAACGTTGCCCCATTTGAAAATGTAACAAGTGAAATATTACCTTCCTGCCACTCTCCACCCCTCAAGTAAAACGGCCCACATCTTGGAGCAGAAGGTATTTGGAGCTGTGGCAGGAAGCAGATAAATATGTGAACCGAAAACAGACAGACCCTTTAAAAGTCTGCCTGCATTTCTTAAATTCCATATATATGTGTTAGCATACGGTATTTGCAGAATTGGAAATAGATGAGCCTCTTTCCCATTACAGCAACAATACCACAAGCTGGGATTTCTTTGCAAGAGAAGAAATTGGCAAACAGGGTGGGACTAGAAGGTGGCTCTCCCCTCACTGGCCTGAGCAGGGCTGAAGAGGAAATCCCAGGCGGGGGCTGGCTCCCAGGGGAGGCAGGGCAAGGGGCCGCCCAGAACGCCCCCATCCCAATATCTCTCTGCTGGTGGCTGGAGTCACTCATGGATGGAGCCCGGTAGGGTCGGATTGGGTCAGCAGGTAGCTTGCCCTTTGTCCTCACCATGATGAGACCATTCCTCGTGGTGGCAGAGGCATTGTAGTGGAGAGACAAAGAGCACAGACTCTGCCATCTGCCACCCAACTTTGCATTCTGGTTCCACTGTGTATGAACTCTGTGACCTTAGACAAGGTGGAGTAAGGCACACCCAGCAGTTGTACTGGAGTAGGTGAGAGGTAGGACGGAGGCCTGGCAAGAGCCTTAGGCCTTATAAACCAGCAATAGGGTGGCTCCTTTGTTCTGGGGCACATACCATGGGTGCTTACTCAGAACCCATCACTCTGTCTCCCTCACCCCAGCCTGCGGGTCTCTGTTCCCTGTGGCTGTGAGTCTCATTCTAACACCTCTCCTGACATTGCTCCAGCCCCTCCCACACACCCATTTAGCACCGCCTGAAGCATGCCACCCGGTCACACAGACCTTTAATAGCAAGTGAAACAGTAGCAGGTGTCAGAGCTGAGAGAGGGAAAAAATCTCAACCCCCACCAGAAGGCGAAGATCATTTTCTGCATTTCCATTTAAAGGGAGAAGTGAAAAGCATGAAATCACATGCCAACCAGGAGAAAGAGTTTAAACCAGAATAACCTTGACAGGAGCACTCACCAGCAGCTTCCAGGTCACGGGTCCCCAAACTGAACTCCTGGGGAGAAACGGACACACGAGCAGGGACACACAGGGAGAAGCCCCCTAACCTTCTACCCTGAGCGCCACCCCACCCTATGGCCTATGTGACCTTTCCACTTGGACATGCCTCAGGCTCTCAGGCTCTCCTGCTCCAAACTCAGCCTGTCATCTTTCTTCCAAATCTGCTCCTCTTCTAGGTCTCTTCCCACATAATGACTCTTACCCAAGCCAGAGATCTGGGAGCTCCCAGGACTGCTCTCTCTTCCTAATACCCACACCCTACTGCACCAGCCACAGCTACCCAGCATCTTAGCCCAGTCCATTCTGTCCCTGCTTCTTCCATCACCACTGATAATGGCCTTCATCTGGCTCCATCGTCTCTTGCATGGACTGTTGCAGTAGCCTCCTGGCCAACCTCCCCTGAAACTCTCTCTCTAATCCAGCTTCTATTTTGCTCCCAGTATGATCCCCCCCTCCAAATGCAAATCTGACGATGGAAATTCCCTTCTTAAAATCGTTGAGTATTTTCTGGTGTCAGGATAAATTCCAGACTTGGGCTGTCAAACAAAGCAGTCCAAGCCTTGCCCCCAGCTGTCCAACTTGATCTGCTTACCTACTCACCAACACCCACACCTCCCTGCCTGCCCCATTTTCAACTCTTTCCCTCAAGACTTCAGGCTTTCAAACACTCACAACTTTGAAAAGCCTGTCTCGTTGCTTGGTCTTTCTGATGAACTCTGATGAACTCGTCCCTCCAGACCCAGCGCACACATCTCCCATTCAGCCCTCCATCTGTCGCCTCACGCATCTCCTCCATCACATCGGTGTTGCACTTGCTCGGTCACCCTCTGCCTCCTCCACCAGCTCCTTGAGAGCAGGGACTCTGCTTTGTTCATCTTTGGCTACTCAGAAACAGGACAGAACCTGATACAAAAGTCTGAACAAATGTCCAAGGAACGGTCCTCTCTGGGGCCAGGAGAGGCTGTGGAGAGAGACTGGACAGCTCGGGCAACGTGGTGGTGTGAGAAAGGAAAGATGCTTCTCCCCCTCAGGGACCTGGAACCCTGCCTGGGACAAGTCCTGGGCTTCCCAGTCAAGGGGGCAAATGGCGCACAGACACTGAAATCCATTAGAATAGCAGACGTAATATAAAAATATAAATATTTTTTTAAATATCATGAGAGAGAAATTACTGCCTGCTCCTGAGATTAGAGATCTTCATTTTGTCCTCTCCTGGAGGAGTGTTCTAAACTGGACCAAGGCCAACCAGGCTTCAGGGTCTACAAGTGCCAGGATATAAGGACATCAGAAACATCACTCTAGGGCTTCCCTGGTGGTGCAGTGGTTGAGAGTCCGCCTGCCGATGCAGGGGACACGGGTTCGTGTCCCGGTCCGGGAAGATCCCACATGCTGCGGAGCGGCTGGGCCCATGAGCCATGGCCGCTGAGCTTGCACATCCGGAGCTTGTGCTCCGCAACGGGAGAGGCCACAACAGTGAGAGGCCCACGTACCGCAAAAAAAAAAAAAAAAAAAGAAACATCACTCTACAAGAAAACCAATTTTTTTATAATTATGTATGGTGATGGATGTTGGATGTTAAGTAGACTTATCATGGTGATCATTTTGCATTATATAAAAATATCAAATCAATATGTTGTGTACCTAAAACTAACATAATGTTACACCTCAATTAAAAAAAAAAGAAAAAAACAGAAACATCAGTGCTTCACCAGGAAGTTGAAAGCTGACTTCACTCACTTTTTTTTTTTTAATTGAGGTAAAATTCATTTAACGAGAAATTCACCATTCTAACCATTTTTAAAGTGTACAATTTAGTGGCTTTTAGTACATTCACAATGTTTTATAACCATCACCACTATCTAATTCTGGAAACTGTTCATTGTCCCAAAGGAAACTGTGTACCCACTAAGCGGTCACTCCCATTCCTCCCTTCTCCCAACCACTGGCAGCCACTAATCTACTTACTGTCTATGCATTTGCCTGTTCTGACTATTTCATATAAATGGAATCACATAATATATCTTTTGCATCTGGCTTCATTCACTTAGCGTGACATTTTCAAGGTTCGTCCACATTCTAGGATATGTCAGTTCTGCATTACTTTTTTAGCTGAATAATATTCCATTGCATGGACATATCACACATGGTTTATCCATTCATCAGTTGATGAACATTTAGATTGTTTCCCCTTTTTATCTATTATGAATATTTGGCTGCCATGAACATTTGTGTACAAGTGCTTGTGTGAACATATGTTTTCATCTCTCTTGGGTATACAGTTGGGAGTGAAATTGATTTGTCAAATGTTTATGTTTAACATTTTTTGAGGAACTGCCAATATGCTTTCCTCAGCAGATGTACCATTTTACATTCCCACCAGCAATGTATAAGCCTTCCAATTCACTCACTTTTTAAAGATCTTAGATGTTGAATTCCTAATACCGGGGCCTTTCCTGTAGACCCTGCAAGAATACAACCAATTGGATAGTGACAGTCGGAACCTAAAATCTGAAATGGGGAAACAGCTTCAGGCTGGATCTGAGCTGATCACTGATGCCTCCACTCACCCATCTCCCAAGACTGGCTCCCTGCAGCCGTCACTCGAGTTCTGCGCAGCTCAGAATCACAAGGATGTCATATGACCTGTCTCCTAGACCTATTAGGTAAGTCATCTCCACTGTCCCCCACTTGCAAATAGGATGAGGAGAAGAGGTGAGTCTAGATCTCACTGGCAAGTAGGAAGGAGAGGAAACAGCCCAAATCCAGGGAACCATTCAACAGAAATTAGTGTTCTTCCCGTGGAAACCAGAACACTGGGGCATCCTCTGCGGTGGGACGGGTGGACCAGCAACAGGGCTCAGGATGGCTGGCTGCCAGACAGGCACAGAGCAGCTTTGGCTGCACAGAAGTCTAGGCAGGTGGGAGGTCTGAAAGCACCAGTCACAGCACAGCCTCAAGGCATGAGTGTGAGGGGCAGACGGTGCCTGTGGGCGACAGGAGAGAACAAGGCAGGGTGCTGGCGGGCCCCAGAGGTGGGTCCACCTCCTAGCGCACCACCGCCCCTCCCCAGACCACATCTCAGCAATAAAAGCAACACTCACTGCTAGGTCCTTGAACACAGTCTGCACCCTCAACTTACCCCCATCATGTGCACACGTTTTCAGCTCCCTGAAGATTCCCATCTCTAGAAAACCCTGACTTATTCTTCAGGTCTCAGTTCAAGCAGATTGCTTCTAGGAATCATTCCCCCTCAGATGCTGTCGGAGGGCCTGGGGAGAGCAAGGCATCGTTTTAAATCAGGGTTTCTCAGCCATATCACTATTGACATCTGGGGCTGGATAATCTTTTGTTGTGGGTCTATCCTGTGCATTGTAGGATGTTTAGCAGCTTCCCTGACCTCTACTCATGAGATAAACACCAATAGCGCGCTTCTTCTAGTTGTGACAACCAAAAACATCTCCAGACATTGCTCTTAGGGGACAAAAGTGCCCCCAGTTGAGAACTGCTGTCATAAATGTTTTACAGATAAACTCACAAAAACTCTATGAAATAGGTCCTGTTAGTATCTTCATTTTAGAGATAAGTAATTTGTGGTACAGAAAGGCTAAGTAACTTCTCCAGGGTCACACAGCTGGTGAGTGATAGAGTGGGATTTGAACCTATTCAGTCTAGGTCCTATATCCATGCTCTTACTACTGTTAATTTTAGCAAGTCTCAGAACCCACTGAGCTGACCCCACACAGAGAACTGGAGAGGAATCCCCCTTTTGCTCTGTAGGATAGAATCAGAATTGAGGGTCTCCTTGCTTGACCACAGGGAGTACCAGCGAGATAAAACAGAGACTGGGAGAGGGAAAAGGACTAGAAAAAAAGGAATGGAGACAAGGCCAGGGGAACACAAAACTCCCAGGCATCCATGGAGGCTGACTCTGAGTGGCCTGATGGGAAAAGAGTCAAGTCCTATTCTGTACCACCCTCTGCGCTATGGGTGCTCATGACCAGCTGGTAGTAACGCCTCTCCTGTCTCCCTCCTCCCTTCCTCCCTGCTTCCTCTGTTCTTCCCTTCCTTCCTCTTTCCCTCCCTCTCTCTCTTCTTCCCCCCTTCCTTACTTCCTCTTCCTTTCTTTCTTGTTGGTAATGGGCTATGCAGCTGCCTTACCAGATATTGTGGAACATGAGAAATAAGAGTAAATAAGTAAACAGAGGCTCTGAGCTTAATGAGGTCTATCGTACACACACCCCTCATCCGAGGGAACTACTAGTAAAGCTGGGATTTTGTATCAATTATGATTGCTTTTGGCTGCAGTTAACAGAAACTAGACTTAGAGGGGCTTCACTAAAAAGGGGATGATTTTCCCTGAAGGGTCAGATGTAAGCACTCCAGGACTGCTGGGTGCTTTCACAATGCTATCAACACCCCCAGGCTCTCTCTGTCTTTCTTCTTGGAATGTGGCTTTCCTCCTTTTGCTCACAAGAAGGCTCCTGAAATTCCAGGCATCACAACTGTGGTCAGGAAGCAAATGGGGGAGGGGAAAAGATGGGAAGGTGAGTGCCAGCTAAGTCTGTCCCATTGCCTTACATCTCAGTGGCCAGAACTGTATCACCTGTCCACTCTACCTGCAAGGGAGTCTGGAACGGTGTTTATTTTTAATTGGGCTATCACCACTCTGCAAAAAATAGTGGGGTTCAATAAGTAAGAAAAAGGAGAGAATAGATATTGAGGAGGCATTTAGCAGTGTCTGCTATAGATTCCAAAGGCAGCCTTCATTTCACTAGGAAACACTATTTCCTGAGAACCAGCCCTGGAATGGAGATCCAAGCTCTGGACATACATGCCTAACCTTGAATCCTGTCCTTCCCCTTACTATCTGTTGTGACCTTGGGCCAATTGCTTTATCTTTTCATGCCTCATCTCCCTCATCTATAAAACTGAGGAAAAAATAACATCCTATTCACAGTGTTGTCACAGGGATAAAATCAGTTAGCATATGTAAAATACCTAGACTAGTGCCTGGTGCGTAATAAGTCCTCAATAAATATTAGCCATTTTTAGCTGTTATTATTTACTGAATATCTACTATATGCCAAATGCTCTACACTATCTTCTCCAATCCTCACAACAAATGATACATGAGTTCAGGAGGGGTCCCCAGCCCCACTCCCTGTCATTTCACCATTTCCTCAGAGTCTTCTCATCCTTAAGAGTTTCTTTAATGAAAATACCTCTAAGAAAGGTCTCTACACCCTTTTCAGCAAGCAGCTTAGCAGTTGGTAGGGGTCAGAGATTAGTAGCATCAGCACACTGGGGTGTCAGACGTAACCTCTCCCTGGCACCTTCTAGTAGGCCTTGCCCTGGGTTTAGTTCCACGTTTTGAGTAAAGATTTAATCTAATTTCTCTTCTTTCTTGCTTGATCTGCAAATTGGCTCGCCCATCCCAGATACTTAGAGAAATGTGTTAATGGCACTCTGGGGATAAAGCAGGGGCTGACACACTCAGGGCTTCCAGTGCTCAATTAGGACTGCGTGGTGGGATGGATAGAAATGCTGGGGTAGAGGAATGTGTGGGAGAGGGGAGACCACAGCCTACAAGAGATTTCAGTAGTTAGCTCCTGAGTAAGTCCAGACCAGGCTAGAGGACAATCAAGTTCAATGCCCCAGACCCAGGTGCTGACTGAAGGGCAGTGATGTCCGAGGCAGCCAGCAGGAGAGAAGGCATTGTTTCTACCGCGAAGGCGAAAACAGATCCGAGTCCCCACTGCAGTCCCTCTGTGCTCACCAAGCCCCCAAATAAACCATCAGATTGGGCGAGGTTGACTCCTGGAAGTTCAGTCTAAACGAAATTATATATTCCTAGAAGAGCTTTGAAGAATTTAAAGATTCCTGTCCCCATAGGATAAATTGCACTTGTAGGAAGTGCAATTACCTCTGCAATTACCTACAGAGGTAATGGGCAGAAGGATTTTGCATTATAGCATTGTTTGTAACAGTAACCAATTTGGAAACAACCAAAGCATTCATGAATAAGGGGCTAGTAATTTATGGAATACATACATTTAAAAACAAAGTTGCACATCAGAATTTACTAGCATGAAAAGATGCTGCTGACATGTAAGCAAAAAGCACATTATGAAGCAACATGTAAAATATGTACCACTTATGTGAATATATATACACACACACACACACACACACACATATAGTAATA
Source organism: Pseudorca crassidens (assembly GCF_039906515.1). Lineage (NCBI taxonomy): Eukaryota > Metazoa > Chordata > Mammalia > Artiodactyla > Delphinidae > Pseudorca > Pseudorca crassidens. The sequence goes on along the minus strand of NC_090296.1, from coordinate 36,267,650 downwards.
CACGCGCACACACACACATATATATAGCAGAAAGGCAAGAACATGGGCAGAGACAAAGACAGAGATGTCTGAAAAATGTTCACCAAAATGTTAGCCTTGATTTCTCTGCATAAAAATTTCCTGCAGAGCCAGGTATCTCACTGTTGGAGTGGGAATTTACAGATAAGTAAGGGGAGGAAGCTCAGTAATCCATACGGTAATGGATTAGAGTTTGCAGCATCAGTATGAACTCATGTTTAGCTTAATGTAGATATAGATGGTTACATATAAAAATATTTATACATATGTATATACACACATATCTATTTCTGTCAACTAAGAGGATCTAGAAGAAATGACACGCCAGTAGCAAGGAGCACATATAGTGTCTAGATGTTTACTTCTAATACTAGTCTTCAATAAAAGGAACCAGGGATTCTTGAAGAAATGACTGATTCGAGGACTAGGGCAAGAAATATACACAATGAGCTGAAGCATCTTGTAGTGCCAGCAAGTAAGAAAGCACTAATAAAGTAAAATAAATTAAAATCACTTACATTGATGGGTATGTCAAAGGAGCATAGGAGCCAACTGATAGAACTCCCAAATGGCTAATACTGGAACAATTTAAGCAAAATATAAAATAAAATAAGTATTATTAGATTATAATCCAAATATAAAATAAATATCTATGAGTCCATACTAATACAAATAAATTATTGAATAGATTAATAAATGGGGGAAGGAGACAAGATAAATCTCTCATGCAGAAGAATTCTAAATAATTTATGTAGATATTCTGCCCTCAAAGAGGAGAAGCATAACTCTCCACTCCTGAAGTGTGGCTATGCACAGTGACTTCCTTCCAAAGAGGACAGTGTGGAAAGAGAGGGGAAACAAGAGCAGCTTCACAGTGGATAAACCTGACAAACTTGTCTCAGTCCTGTGATCAAGGTCAACTTCAACAGTCATAAATCATGTTGATAGTATGTATGAATTGATGTGAAAAAAAAATGATGTGAAAAAAAATGATGCTTTGCCTCTATGACCTTCCTCTTCAACATCCACAACCCCAGTTTCATCTTGAGAAAAACATCAGACAAATTCCAGTAGAGGGGCATCCTACAAACTATCACATATAGGATGGATGAACAACAAGGTCCCACTGTACAGCACAGGGAACTATATTCAGTACCTTATCATAAGCCATAATGGAAAAGAATATATTAAAAAAGAATGTCTCTATGTGTAGAACTGAGTCACTCTGCTATACAGCAGAGATTGTCGCAGCATTGTAAATCAACTAGACTTCAATAAAAAAAATTAAATTGAAAAAAAGGTAGACATAAAAGAAAAAAAAAAAAAGGCTGGCCAGTGCTCCTCAAAAATGCCACAGTCACCAAAAAACAAGGAGAGGCTATCAAACTGTCACAGCCAAGATGGACCTAAGAGACAGGTAAATTAGAACTGTTCTTTAAAAAAGGTTGTTTTTTTAAGTTCCCACAGAACAATTTTTCCCTTGTTCCCTAAACAAGAATCAAAGTGAATTTTGATCTCAACCTTCACAATACAGAAAAGCAGTAAAAGACTTACAATTAAAAAGCTTTTAAGCTCTTCCTTAAAGTTTTCCAATATCCTGGATCAAATTCTTACATGGGGTTTAAGGTCAAAGTTCTTGGGCTTTCTCTAGGAAACAGAACAATTTTCCTAAAAATATTAGAGGCAGACACAGCCCTGACTGAAGGGAGGGGCTCAAGAAGGTTGAGGCTTCCTTTTCTGGGAAGTCGATGTTTTCCTTAATACACATACTTGTAGGTTAAGTGTGTGCGTCTCAGCACAGCCTTTGTGAGATGGCAAAGCCAACTGTGTCCAGGTACACTTGCAACATTTTCATCAGGCCCTGGTCCATCTCAGTAGTTCACTTCTCAGGCCACTCTCTGCCCTCGGAACAGACCCATTGGAGTTTTTCAGAGAGGCCGTGGAGTCTCCATACAGAAGCACACAGGCAGTGGCCAAATATTGGTGGTCACAACCTTCAGGGCCATGATTCACTGGGATGGTTAGATGCTTCGCCATGATGATATCCAGTCTGTCATAGACTGGTTTATGAGACATTCCAAAGATTCCCCTGGACATCAATTTAAGTCAAAAAAGAAAGATCTTGAAAGGCTGCACTTCTATGAATCAAGAAGCTAAAGGGGGCAAATGATGGAATTGTTTTATTCCTTCTTACTGATTTTGTATGTATGCAACTTGACGAAGTAGAATTATAGCAAGTTGGTGTTCCTGATGACCCAGGAAATGCACTACAAAATAATTCTTCTGAATGGTCAGAGAGGTCCATAAAGTTAGCACTAGGATTCAGAAACAAGTCAGAAAATGATATCTCTGAAAGCTAGAAATGGCAAAAATCAATATGCAATGAATGGAATTAGTCCCCCAGGTATTCAACCCCTGTAAGTCATTCACTCTCAGAGATGTTCGGAAAACATATTACAGATAAGACTGCAGTGTCTCCCAAATCCCGTCAAGGGCCCCAGGACTCTTCTGTATTTCCATGGGAAACTACTAAATTCAAATGGACTTTAGCTTATTGAGATAAGTTACAGTTTGGAAAATTGTGACATGCTGATGAAAAATGCAATGGAAAGCTCTACGTGGAATCTAGAGACAAGAAAGAAATAGAAAAGTTCTGGTCAGTGTTTTAAAAATAGGTCTAACCAGTAGTCTAACCAATTTGTGGTTTCTGGTTGCTAGAAAAGTATCTTTTCCTGGGACAACTAGGGCAACTTCTCAGGTTCTACCAGGGCTGGTCCTGTGAGAGTAGGTAACCCTTTCTCTGATTGTGAGTTCTCCAAGGAAACTTAGGATCTCCAGGGAATACACTGGGAAGGCGGTGATCCAGATAAGCAGACGTAAGAAGTATCCAATTACTAGAAGTCCTGCATGAATATGTTTATAAACCAGTGTCTTATAATTTTGGAAAACGTCCCTCCATACTCTGGAACTAGAGCACCTACATATACTGACACAAGTGGGTTCCCAAACCCCAAGGCTGGGGACTCAGATGCGGACTAAGCTGTCCTCACTAGGGGCTATGCCATGAAGCCTGCTTGGGGAGCTAGCTGGCTTCATTAATGCTTCCTCACACTAATCTGGATCTTGATTTTTAAAATAACATCTTACATCTTTAATTCTACAAGGCTATCTATTTACTTAAGATGCCTCTTAGATTCATCTCCTTTTGGGACTGGCTAATGTTACAGTCAGTGAAGATGGATTCATCTGACTTACCAAGATCTTTCTCTAATTGTGTTTGATTTTTCAAATTCATCTAAGAGCAGCAGGGTTGGAGTCTTTCTTATATGCATTGAACCACTTGGTGACCCCTACCCAGAGGCTGGGTATCAGTGAAAGAACCGTGACAAGATGTGTTTAGACCACAAAGCCCAAAGCCCAAATCCTTTACTTATGCTGCACACAGACTTTATATCCATTTGTATGGAAATAACCTTCTATGACCTGAAAACAGTACTACTTAATGGACTGCAAATTTTTTCACTTATAATTTAAAAAGTAACACTCACAAGAGACAAACTTGTGGTAGTCACCCATGTGCAGTGAGCAGGCCCCAGTTTCCCTGAAGAAGTTTCATCCATGGAATAGAGAGAAGAACTTGTGTTTTAAAATATGGTTTATATATGAGTAAAAACAATCTTATTTCTCAGTATATGCTCTTTAAAAAGTAATTTGGACTCTTTTCTGCCTTCTTAGACAACAACCATCACTTCTTCTCCACTTTGCCCTCTCCTCTCTGTCAAATGTTTTCTATCACAAAGAAATTGCAAAGCTTCTGGACATATTCAGCATTCTCCTTGGTTTCTGCAGGGCTTCTTGGGGAACACATGCCCTGTTATGATTAAAAACATTTGCCAGCTATAAAATGTCTTCTCTAAGTCTCTCTATAGAAGAATATTAAAATCAAAGCTCATGCTGTTATGAGTTTCTGGAACAATAGTCCTGGAGGCAACAGCTGTTCTTTCTTATTGTTATAACAGCAACTCTCTTGGCAGCACTGAGGTGGGCTCTTATAACTTCCCTGGATGGAACCCACTAAAGTTCAAAGCAGATTCCCACCAATCCCTGACCTCTGAGTGATGCAGAAGAGCCCTGTGCAGGATGGGGCTCATGAGCCCCTCCTTCTATGAACCACACAAGAAGGAAATGACAAGGAGAGAAAGAGAGCTCTCGGAGACCTTGGATAACTTTTCTCTTTATCTAATGGCCCCACTCAGACGCAGCTGCCCAGGCTAGACATTCAGCTGCTTCCTTCAGGCATGACTTCCCACCTGGAGTATCAGGAAGGCCTTGGGTCAGGCGTCAGCAGTTTGCACCAAAGATACGCATGGGTTAACTTCCAAAGGAAAAAGGCAAGGATCCTCTTTGCTGAACAAACTCCAAAGGAGAACAAAAATGGAGCTTTTTAGCAAGAAGCCTGACTTGACAGGTCTCTGGTTTGCTAAGGAGACAGCAGCATCACTGGCAGGTAAGAACACAGAGGGTAAGATGACTCCTGCAGCTTGAATGGTTCAGACTTCAAAACTAAATCAGAGTATTTGTGGAAGTGCAGCATCAGGTCCATGCTTTCTGCTCATTTCTAAGTGGCGAGATAATCATAGCCCAGCTTTTGAATGAGCACAGACTATTTTTTTTCCTACTATCTGCTTCTGTCATCCTTGGAAGCCCAATAGATAAACCATTTTAATAGGCTATAGTAATAATATTAAGTACCATTTACGTTTTACATACATTATAATATTAAATCCTCACAATGAACCAATGAAGTATTATTATACCCATTTTATATGTGAATAACTTGAAGATGTTAAGGGATAAATAACTTAAGAATATGCAGCAAGCAAATGGCTGCGGGGGGTTTTGAACCCAGATTGTCTGGGCTCCAAAGCACATGCTCTTCATCATGTTATCTTCCTTCTCTACTTCCTACTCCTCCTTGCCCAGAGTGGCTGCACCTCAAGAAGAACACAGTCAAACCCTCAGAAGAAAATGACCCCTACAACACACTTTGATATCTATTGCCTGAATATTTTAGACACTATTTGCTGCAGTGAAAGCCTGCATTGGGCTATATCACATGAATAAAGGACCTTTTAAAATACCAGCGTCTCAGGGTTGCAGGGGTCCAAAAGAGGCACCTAATCTTCATATACATCTCAGGAATTCTTAAAGTTACAGTGTCAGCCCAAATCCGTTTTGCATGAGGATCAGATGAATAGGTTCAGAAACTGGCACAAAACATTTTGAGGACTTCCAGTAAAGCCTGGAAATGAAAAGCATGTATTTACCTTTGCTTCCCAACATCTCTAAAATGACAGTACAGAAATTTAAAGGAATAAACCATATGGATATCGAGACTGGGAGAGGAGACAACAGAAGGCAAGATGATGGCAAGTGAATGGATGAGTGATAATTGCAAACCAGAGAAAGTTGAAACCGAACTGCCTTCAGAGAGATGGCCTGTGAGAAGTAAGCTGATTTGAGCTGTGGAGCCCCTAAAAGGCTTTGGGTTCGAAGGTAGGGATGAGGAGTATGGCTGGAAACAACCTGATGGACAGAAGTCTTCGTGAGAAGCATTTATCCTGCAGCTCTGTCCTTTCCCATACCCTACTCCGTCAGATGGTCAGCCCTCCTCTACCTACTACAGGAGACAAGACGTATATCCCTTGGAGGAACTGAGCCCCAAAGTTCTCAGGTTTGGAGAGACAAGGTTCAACAGAAGGCAAAGTACTAAATGAAAATGGGTAATTCATGAAAGTCTATATACTGAATAATGAGACTCCAAGCCCTGTCTCCACCCCCTCCCAGGCTTACAGACAGGAGCTTTGGAGAAAATGAACAACATCAGAGAAAGACTCACCTATGATGACATTTCAGGGCAGCTTAACAGAAAGGCACCGCTTCTGACTTAATTATTTCATTAAAAAAATTTGAGCTTCTCATTTTGAAATAATTTGGCTTACCAAAAAAGTTGCAAATATAGCATGTAGATTTACCATAGACTCTTCATCCATTTTTCCCAAATGTTAAAATTTTACATAACTGTAGCACACTTATGAAAAACAGGAAATTAACATTGATACCATACTATTAATATATAGACCTTATTCAAACTTAACCGAATTTTTCTTCTCTGATCTAGGACCTAATCCAAGACCACACACTACACTTAGTTGTCATGTCTCTTTAGACTCCTGCAATTTAGGACAGGCGCTCGTTACTTTTTTGTCTTGAATGACTTTGACACTTTTAAAGAGCACTGGTCAGCTACCTTGTAGAATATTTCTTCTCAGCACATCATGTCAGGAAGCATACGATGTCAATATGACTTGTTACTGGTGATGTTAACATTGATCATTTGGTTAAGGTGGTGTCTGCCGGGCTTCTCCACTCTAATGTTGATCTGTGTGATTAATAACTATATTGTGTGGAACAAAGTATTCTGTCTCCCAACACATTTTGACCCACCGAGTTTAGCATCCATTGATGCTTTTCCTTGTAACAGGTATTACTGTGGTGTTTGCCAGATGATGATTTCTAACAATTTCCATCATTCCTTCTACATTTTTAATTGAAATTCTAGTCAGAGCTTTCTCTTCTCCAATTATTTATTTATTTATAAAAGTCTTTAGTTACATCAGTATGGACCCATGGATATTTACCTTATTTATCTTATTCTATTCTATCTTATCTATCTTGTTCTACTCTCATTATTTATTTTGTTGTTCTAATTGGCCACTGAAAACTTTTTTAAGCTGTCTCCTCTGTCCTTTTAGCGTGCCTTTTTGAGTACTTTCTTACTTTCTGGCGGTGTAAGATATTCCAGGGTCATCCTGTACTTTTTCTAACCTAGCCCAGAAGGAGCCATTTCTCCAGAGAGGATTGGCTGCTTTTACTAGAGAATGATATTTAGAAACTCGGATTGGCACTAGGCATGCTTACTGCTGCTGGGGTACATTCCGCCTAGACCCTCTCAGGGACAAAGCTAGAAAATAAACGTATGGACACACATACGCATACACACATCTGTATCCTGTATCCTACGGTTGTTTCAAAAATAGCAACTCAAATTTTAGATTAAGGTTGATATCCACTAAAATCTGCTTAAAAGAGGAAGAGCTGGAGAAGCATAATACAACAACGGCTCAACTCCTCAGGCCCCTCAATTCCATGAAGTTATAAAAGCTCTTTGATATACTTTTACAGGGAACAAATACGTGAAAATAGATTAGTAACTTGAGCAAGCTGTCCAGGGTTTCTTCTTAATAGCCATCTTTCTTCCTGGCTTCTATTCATACTATTTACATAGCTTATGGGATATCTTCATAGGTTCAAAATTCCTACCCGTAAAATACTTACTAATTACAAAAGCAAAAAGTAAAACTTTACGCAGGAGAAGCCTGGCAGATACCTTCTTAATCAAATGATCACAGAGAACATTGCCAGTATTAGGACAAGTCAAAGTCATGCACTCCTGATAGGATACAATGAGAAGTGCACAGCAGCCCTTCTGTGATAGTCTTACCAAGGATGCATGACCTGAACCTAATCAAGAGGAAACATCAGACAAACCCAAGTGCAGGGAAAGTCTACAAAACAACTGACGTGTATTCTTCTGAAGTATCAAGATCACAAAGGAAGGACTGAGAAATTGTCCTAGATTGAAGGAGACTAAAGGCAACGTGTGATTCTGAACCAGATCTTTTGCTATAAAGGACTTTATTAAGGAAAATGTAAAAACTTGATTGGGGTCTGAGAATCAGAGGATAGTAATATATCAGTGTGAATTTTCTGATTTGGATGGCTATATTGTAGTTACATAGGAGGATGCCCTTGTTTCTGGGAAACATACACTAAAGCATTTGGTTACTATGGCATTTTCATGTCCCAAACTTGCTTTCAAATGGTTTAGGGAAAAAAGTTCTTACTATATCTGCAACCCTTCTCTAAGTTTGGATTTGCTTTAGGATTTGAAATAGCTAATTAATCAAAAGAGAGAAATCATGAGAGAGAAGATTTTTTTTTAATACAAAGAACCCCTGGAAAGGAAAGAAAAAGTCACATACTCTTTATGAGACAATTTTTGACTGCAGAGGAGATCATTTCTCTTTGCCCAGCCTCAAATCAATAAAATTCATTTTTATAAGACAGTGACTGAAATGTTCAGAGCTGGAAAAGACACACATCAGTCAAAAGGAATTTTTTCAACAAAGTCCTGCCATTTCTACTCAAGATAATGTTAAATTATAATCAGAAAATGCTCATACTAGTTTCTCAGCCTTTTTCTTTAATGAGATTGTTTCTTGAATGGTGTCAAATGTCAGAGCAGAGATTTGAGGCCCACCTGCCACTTGTCCTGGGAAGGCTGTATGAAAGAGGATAAGAATAAGGCTATCCATATATCTTTACATAGGATATAAGAGATATAAAGGATAATGGTCTGAGGATAAAGTGTGTGGACACCAGCTACTCACTGCTGCTCTTCTGGAGGTGACCTGCCTCTTTCATTTATACTCAAAGATGTTTAACAGGGATGCCATCCAATTATAACTTTTTCTTTGTAATGTGGGGCTCCAAGAGGTGGATGACTTCTATTTTCTAACAGAGATTCTACAATGTATTGATCACACAAAAGCTGTCATGACATAATGTACAACAGAAAGAATAAAGTCCCCCACTCATCCCCGTTTGATTCTATTCCTCATTTGCCTAGGCTTTCTCCAGGAATGGAACAACATAAGCCTTGCTGTCCTAGAGTGTCCTAGAATCAATTCCCCAAATCCATACATTCCCAGATAAAGGAAGCTACTGAGAATCTCTGTCATGCACACAAAGGAAGAGAATCAGAATCAACCTAATGACATGTACTGGATTCCAGTCCCCAGTTTTTGCTCCCTGAGCCCAGTACCTTTATGCCTCCAATGCACAAAATGCCAAACATACATGGTAGCCCTTGGCATTTAGCCTAACCTGCTCCTCAGCTGGTGAGCTGGGCTGGAAGAAGGTCAAGTGGCCCTGCTGGCTTCTTCCCCAAGTCTTACAACCTGCCTGAGGCCTCGAATTCTGGCTGCTCTGTTGGTGAGAAGCAGCACAGAGAGACACAGGAAAAGAGGGCATTTCCCCCTTGAGCCTCGAACAGCTGGTCCAAACCTGTCCCTCCATGTTTTCCTCTTCCTCTGTTCCATTTTCATCCCTGCTTGCAGTACACGAGCAGGGTGGCCTCCTTCCAAGCAAGAGGCTGCCCAGAGCCATCTTAGCACAGCTTATCACAGCCTGGGGTTTTGGGGCTGGCAGTGGAGAATTTGCCCTCCCTAGAGACTGGAATGTGACCCTCACAGCTGCCCAGAGCTGAGCTGTGCATTGGTGGCTGCAGGAGAACTTGAATGGTGCCAAGTAGAACTCAGATGCCACCAGAGGCTATGCCAGGGAAGAGAGAAACGTGGGTCTCAGCAGTTCCACTGTCTGAGAACTCACTGTCGAATGTGGTTTCTGTTATCCTCCTAGTTGTTACCCTTTTGAATGTGCTTCTTAGAGTTAGCGTGGCCTGAGGAAGCACAGGTTACGATGGAGAAGGCTCTAGCCACATCAGTCCCACCCAGATGGAAGTCCTTTGAGTCATGCCCCAGCAGCTCCCCAAGGCCATGGGAAGTATATGAGATTTGTCAACAAGGTGTCACTGCCTTTGGACAGCTCCAGATCTTCTCCTCATTAATGTGATTCAGAAGAACATCCATTAAAGTTATCTGTACACCAAGAAAATTTAAACAGCATTCATGATGCCTCTGCTCTATCTGCCCTCAAACAATCAGTATCATTGAAAGGAAAGAGAAATCCTTTCCAATTGCAGCAAGTGGATTTTTAAAATTTCCATCCATCCTCAGTTATTTTGCCCTGTGACCTGACCGAGAGCAGCCTTGAGGCTCACACTCCCACACACCCCACCAGCCATCAGGGATACATATTAAAGTTTGTCTTGACCTAATTCCATTCCAAATTTGAGAGCCTTTTGGTACCTTCGGAAGTCCTGAGTCACCTAGCAAAGTCTCAAGGTTAGATTCCCATTGTAGAGAAATTATTCCTTCCTTAGTTATGATAAAACTCTTCCAATTGGACCAGTGTCTAATTAGGCACTAACTAGAGTGACTTCTCAGCTACCATATATAGGAATCAATCAGATCTCCTTCCTTCCCTATGCCTATGAGCAATGGAGCCAGACTGCTTGTTCAGATCTTGACTCTGCTACTTGTTAGCTGTCACCTTGGACAAAACTCTCTATGCCTCAGTTTCCATATCTGTAAGACAGAAATAATAAAGGTTCATAATTCATGGGATCATTGTTAGGAGCAAATGAGTTAACATATGCAAAATGCTTAGCACAGTACACCATTAAGTACTCAGTACTTAATGGGCTATTATGGGTTATTATTATTATATAATAATATAATATGGGCTATTATTATTATTACATGGGCTATTATTACTAATAATAAAAATATGGGCTATGGGGCTTCCCTGGTGGCGCAGTGGTTGAGAGTCCGCCTACCAATGCAGGGGACACAGGTTCGTGCCCCGGTCCGGGAGGATCCCACATGCTGCGGAGCGGCTGGGCCCGTGAGCCATGGCCGCTGAGCCTGCGTGTCCGGAGCCTGTGCTCCACAATGGGAGAGACCACAACAGTGAGAGGCCCGTGTATAGCAAAAAAATATATATATATATGGGCTATTATTATTATTACATAACCATGGCCCAATTTGGTAAAAGGTCTTCATATCTCAAAGTGCTGTAAGAGTGCTTATACCATCCTTAAAAGGCAATAAAAAAATCACATTCCCCCTGCACACCAAATAATGGCTTCCCTTCCAGTACTGATACTTGTAGGCAAGTTATTTCAGTAAACTATTTTCCCAGAGGTTGTTGGTCTTTATGAACCCAATGAAGCTTCTTGAGGTAACAGTAACATTCAGAAATAAAGAAGATTTATCTTTTCTCTGGACCTGCTTCTCCAATTCTGTTCCCTCTCTGACATCTTCATCTGAATTTAGCCTCCAGGGAAACAAGCTTAGTCTGACCTGGCCAAGAGCCGACAGCTAGAAATAGCCCTCATGTGTGGGAAGAATCACGTGGGGTTTCAGTCCTGGATCATGGTATATCCCTCCCTAGGATGCCAAGTCCAATCCCATCTAAGTTCCCCTCGGTACTGCTGGCTGTTTGCAGTTTTTGAAAAGAGAGAGTTGGCCACAAAGGAGGTTCTGACTGAGTATAAGGCTCTTTGTAGCCTTGGCTTCCAGGAGTTTGGGGGCATGTGGTGAGAAGCTGGGGTGGGCTTTATTCTCAAGTAAAGGGTCAACTTCAGATCCGGCTTTAGCACTAGTTCTAGACAGGGCTGGCCTCCCTGTCCTGCCAAGCTAGGAAGAAACGAGATGAAGAAAATAGTGCTTTAGGAGAGCAAAAATGCCATTTGTGTGTAAGGTAGAAAGACTGGATCTGAAGACAGGGAGATGGTCCAGAAGGGAGAAAAATGGGCCGGGACCAGGTGGTGTCAATAGTAAAAATGAAAAGAAAGGATAGACATGTCTCAATCCACTCAGTCTGCTATAACAAAATACCACAGACTGGGTGGTTTATGAACAGCAAACACTGATTGCTTACTGTTCTGGAGGCTGGAAACATGAGATCATGGTGACAGCATGGTTGGATTCTAATGAGGGGGTGTCTTCCAGGTCTCGGCCTTCTCATTGCATCCACATGGCAGAAGGGGTTTGGAAGCTCTGTGGGATCTCTTTTTTAAGAACATAAATCCCATTACTGAGGATCCCACCCTCATGACCTAATCACCTCCCAAAGGTCCCCATCTACTAATACCATCACCTTTGGGGGTTAGGGTTTTAACATATGAATTTTGTGGGGACACAAACATTCAGACCGTAGCAAGATGAAAGAAGGTCCCAAGGAAAAGCAATCTGAAATACTGGTTGGCCAGCTGGATGTGAAGCAGCGGGAGAAGGAAGATTTAAGAAAGCCCAAGGTTTAAAATTTGGGTGGTTAAAAGAATCTGCGATTAGGAGGAAGGCCCAGTGATAAAGCTGAATGATAAGCTGCTGTGTTTGATGACATCCTCCTGCAAAGATCCAGTTAGCAGCAAACTTGGGGTGAAGAAAACAGAGCTGAGAACTCAGATTCTGCAGCAACTCACATACTCTGTGAAGCTGTGAGAATGGGTGTGTTCTCTGAGGGAAAGAACATAAAGAGAAAAGAATGAGAAACTGCCATCCAACATTGAAGAAACCTCTAGTCAGGGCACAAGGAGGAATGAGGACTAGAAGGAGACAGGGAAGGAAAAGTCCAAGAAGGAAGAAGTATTAGGGTTTTTCAGAGAAACAGAACCAACAGGATGTGTACCTAGAGAGAGAGAGATTCATTTTAAGGAAATGGCTCACATGACTATGAAGGCTGGCAAATCTAAAATCTGCAGAGTAAGCTGCAGGCTAGAGACCTAGGGAAGAGCCGATGCTGCAGTTCAAGTTCAAAGGCCATCTGATGGCAGAATTCCTTCTTGCTCAGGGACCTCACTTTGTTCTCTTAAGGCCTTTCACTGATTGGATGAGGCCCACCCATATTATGGCAGTCAATCTGCTTTACTCAATGTCCACCAACTTAAATGTTAATCTAATTTTAAAAACATCCTAAAAAAAAAACCCTTATAGAAACATCCAGAATAATATTTGACCAAATATATGGGCCCAGCCAAGCTGACACATAAAATGAATGATTATAGGAGATGAAGCCATGTCTTTAAGGAGACCGAGGATAGTGTTCTAAGATAGATAATGATGGTCAATCATGAGCACTATCTGAGAGGCTGAGGATTATGAAGGAAAAGTCCAGTGCATTCTGCATCTGGGGATCACTGCTAACCAACTTTCTCCTCCTATTAAGTGTAAGATACTGGTTAAGAGCGTAGGCTTGCAGCTAAAAAAATTCTGGGAGCCCACAATGACTCAACCATTACTTGCTATGACCCTGTACAAATCACTCTCCCTCTTTGGGGCTCAGTTTTCCAACGTCTAAAATAGGGATAATTGTACCTATTTCTTAAGATTATTTTGAGCATTAAATGAAATAATACTCTTGAGTGTCTAGTACATACTAAGTACTTGATAAAGAGTAGCTCATACTCTTTAATTAAATTAAATCAATTATTAGATTATTAATAGATTAGTATTGCCATCATCTTGATCATTATTATCTTCATCTATCCCAAATTCTGAGGACACAATTTAGAGTAGAAAGACTAAATGGATTAAAGGGAATGGATTAAAGACTAAAGGAGTCGTTGAAGAGAAAATGACAAGGAAAAATGTGTGCCTGCACTGGATTGCAACCCAGTCCTGAGACCTGAACCCTTTTGATTCATTCCCTCTCCTTCATAAGCAAGGAAACATTTTCAGTGCTAATGCACTGACTTCTCCCAACCCTTAGGTTAGTAACAGAACTAGAGAACAGACCTTTTTCCTCTACTTTGTGCCTATGTCATCAGATCAGCATGTTCCCAACTCCTATGACTTAGCCCTTGATTTTGATACAGTTCCTAGAAAACTGAGAATGAGGGCCATAGCGGACTACATCTCCCCCTCCCCAGAGCAGTGCTGAGGCAAATGAGGAGGGAGCAGGTATGGCAGCTAACACTGCACAAGGCAGGCATGGATTCTGACTCTTACATTTAGCTCAGGGTTCCCTGACAGTCAAACTGCCTTTCCTTTCTTCTTTCAGCCCAGTGGAACATGGGTTAATGACTTTGTCCAAAGAAACAAAACAAAAGACTCAAATCCAATGAAAAAGATCTCAGAAACAAGTCAGGCATAAATAGTGTTCCAGAAACTCTACAATTGAATTTTTTTCATTGACAAATGACCCTGCCATCATTGTAGATAGGGTAACATATCTAATTCCTATAATTCTATATCTTTAACTGAAGCCTTCAGGAGATTCTTTGATGGAAAGAAAGATCAATGGGACTGAAAGGAATATATTCCACTTTATTCCCTCTCTCTGAACTCAATTTCTCACCAGGTACTCTGATAGCTTCTCTCTTCCACCCCTGCCTGAAGCCAATTCTCATTTATTCAACCCTAATGAAGAACACGAATCCAGTGGATTCACCAAACACTTAACGTAGTGAAGACCTCAACTCCCTTCCCCAAGCAAAACTCTTCCTCTTGGTAATTTTGTTTGATGTTCTTCATCCAGAAGAGAAAAAAATAAACTGGAGAAAGACCAGAAAGAGAAGAGGTGGAGAGAAGATTGAAAGGCCCTGAGAGTTCACAAACAAGAGAGCCTGCTTCAGTGTTATAAAGTGCCAACCACACTTGATTTATGCTCAAATTAGGCTTTATTTGGCTCTTCTAAGCAAGTACCAGCATTCAAATCATTCAATTAGTGGCATATCCATGGCCTGCTATATATTGCATGATGCTACACGTTGCCAGCATGAAGACAAGACATCATCTTGGAACTAACGTTACTTACTATGTGATCTTGGACAAGTTATTTAATCTCCCTGTGCCTCGGTTGTCTCATCTGTAAATGGGTATAGAAATAGAGTCTACCTCAAAGGGTGTGATGAGAATTAAATGAGTTATTATATACAAAGCAATTCAGTGCTATTGTAGAGATAGTATTAAAAGAGCATAGGGTACTGGAGAATAATTCCACCAGGACCTTCATGAAGGATATGGTACTTGGACTGAGCCTTTAAAAAATTGAGTAAGGGTTTAAGGAGAATGGAAAAGCATTGGAAAGGCCATCCTAGAGGCGAGGCCTACATAACAATGGCACAGAAGTAAAAATACGCACAAGTCACTGGCTGGTAAGGGGCTGGAGCAGGAGAGAACGGGAAGGGGTAAGCTGATGGAACCTCGGGGCTCCTATCTCGGGCTCTGCTGGGCCGGTGCCTGCAGGGGGAAGGCTGTCCAGATGATGTATGATGCTCCAGCTACAGGGAAGAAGCAGTCCATGACTGAGTACAGGAAGAGCAGACCTGGAAGAGGAGCGGGGAGCATCTCCCATCTGCTCCCATCAATTCCCTCAGCACTGTTCCCATGACTTCCCCATGGGAGGGGCAGGAAGGACGGAAATGGTGTTTAGCCTAGGATGGGATGCTCTTCCAGTTCAATTCAAACAGTACTAAACCTTGGAAAGTTTCTGAGTGCAGCCTTCTGTTTTACAAGTTTTCCTCCTTCTGGGCACCACCTTCACAAGCAGCCCCTACCCACAGGCTTCCCTCTGCCCCTCACTTTTCAGAGACCCCCAGCACTCCGAGGAAGGAGCGGCCCAGGTGAGGTAAAGCTGGGGAGACCATGGGGGTACAGAAGTGACCTCAGCAGCCACAGCATCTGTCCTCTCACAGGGAGACCAGACTGTCCAGGGACAGAGAGAGGCAGAGATCAGGGAGAAAGACAGAGATGCACATAGAGAAGGAGGAGGAGAAATGGAAGGAGACAGAGAATCAAAACCACAGAGGGAGAGTCCGAGTGTACCCAACAACTTTGTGCTGCATCTCACAGTGCCTTGGCGCTCAGCTTTGCAAAGCTGTAACCTGGGTGGAGGTGAAATAGCTCCCTCTCCACCATCACTCTCGGTGGTCCGCTGTGGAATTTGTGCTCCTGTCTCCTGACCTTAGGCTCTGTTAGATTAAAGGCCCCAGGTCCCACGGGGGGGCCATAGTTGGAGTTCTACTAGAAGCCATGATTGCCATCTGTGCATTATAGATTTCTCATGCCAATTCACGAGCAGGCAAGAAAAGACGTTATGACGTTGGCAGCGGCGGGGGTGAGGGCATGGGGGTGGGGGCCAGGCAGCTGGTGGCCCTGACGACCACGAGGAACTAGGCTGCTGCTCTACAGTGGGAGGCAGGAAGAAGTGTGTCTGGAACCCAGGGGATCTCCTGGGATATCTCTCAGGGCTTCCTGTGCCCAGTGGTCACTGTTAATGGGGCCATTTGTACAACCATGGAAAGGCTCAGAGCCCTTGGAAAGGAAGATCTGGGCCATCCCAACAAACTAGCTGCCTTGACCCACCAAAGTGTTTGCTGAGATGAAGGCAACATAGAAGATGTGGTGGGGAAAGTGGATAACGAATCTTCGTCGAGGCCTTGGGACCAGTTATGAGATCACAAACCATGGCATGTTCCACTAACCTCCTGTCCTAAGGCTATTGCAGAGATGGCAGTTGGCCAACACCTTGCAGTCTCCGTGACAAGTTGCACTTAATGGAGACATCACTAGATCTGTGCAGTGCACGGGAGGTCTGGGTCTTGCATCTTGCCTCACTCCTTCCTGGCCCACTTTCCATCCTGCTGTTGCCGTGCTGACCACCTTTGCACAGGGGTAAGCAGAGAGCATCCTGCCTCAGCTGCACATGCCTCAGGGTTTCTTGGCTATGACAGCATGGAGCCAGCTGGATCTCCAAGAAAGTGCAGTCCTGAAGCTACTTGATGTATCTCTTTCCCTTCTGTCATTTAGGTGGATATTTCTGAGCACATTCTGTGTGACTCCTCAGAGCGTCCCAGTGGGGTTGAGCCCCAGTGGCCTGCGAGAGTGACTCACTCAAGAATACCCACTGTAGTGGCCTTCTGGCCTTGCCTGTCACATACTTTCCAGTCCCCACTCCTGTTCCCCAGGAATCGCTTCCCCATGTCAGCTGCCCGCACCAAAGCTCTTCGCTCAGCTCTCCTCTGAGGAAAACCCAGACTAAGACACACACTTGGTAGGGGAGGACGAGACAGAGAAGAGAGCCACAAAGGGAGATGTAGAGGTAAATAGATCCAGCAAAAACCGTAAAGGAGAAAGGTCAGAGAAGAGGAGAGATGCTTCATATGCCCAGACTAATCAAATTCCCAGGTCAGTTTCTGGGTCAGAGAGGCAACATCGAGTTTAAAGTGGGAAGGAGAGGCCAGTGAGGGATGTGAGTGGGGAGGGAAAACTGTTACAATTACAGAGAACACGCTACAATCCAGACCTCTCACCACCTCGTCATCCAGCTGCCCAGATTCCACAGCCATGTCTCAGAGCAGCTCTGCTGCAGAAGGGACTGCTGGGAGAAGCAGAGCCAAGGACACCTCCAGGGAAAGGCATCCTCTTGGAAGGCAGTCTGAAGGGCCAGGACATAGATGGGCTGAGCCACTTCCTTCAGGGAGAAATAAAAGTCAAGCTTGGGAGACCAGGCCAGTTTCTGGGGGTGGGAGCTGAGTCATAAACAGGAGACTGAGTCAGGGATTAGGAGCCAGGCTGAAATAGGAGCAGAATGGGAACTGGAGGGACACTCCTGAGCACAGGCAGGGATAACTGTCCCTCTCTGTGGCTTCCCTCTGCCTGTGTGAGGGCTCCCACAAGGGTACAGAGGAGGGTGGCTCAGGGTCAGCGACACAAGGAAAAAGCAGTCACTCCTGCCAACAGCTCAGCGCACTACTCCAAAGATATTAATGCAGTGTTCCTTGAAGAGTATTTATCCAATAAATATTTATTAAGCACCTACCAGGTGCTGGGCTCTGTTCTAAGCACAGCAGGGAACAGATTCCCTGCCTTAATAGAGCACACAGTCTTGTAGGGGAGACATGATGTCTTAGTGTAAATGATTCTGAGAAAATTCCCCATAGTGAGTCTTACCTCTGCTGACTCAACTCCTTTCCCTACACCATGAGTCTCTACCCATGGCAGGCTTGTGCGGGACGGAATGCGGAGTAGGTGCAGCCTCAGGGTCCCCTCAGGATCCCTCTGAGGTTCCAAGCCCAATCCCTCCCTGGGGCGGGTCAGTCCCTGTCTTCCCTGGGTCGGCTCAGCTCTGGTACTGACCCCAGCCCTGCAGATTTAGCCCCATTGCTCCTATGTCACACAGTGCATAGGCTCCATGGGGTGCTGCATGCCTACCCTGCTCTTGGGGCTGGATTCATTTGCTGCCCTGAGCCTGTGGCTCAGGGATGAGTCCCAGGTGCCCCTGAGCTGCAGCCTCTGTAGTCTGGGCTTGTTCCTAGTTGCTCTGCTGGGACCACAGCCCTGCCCTGAGCCCCAGCTCCCTTAGCTGCATGGGGAAACCATACCTGTCCCCTGCTCTTCAGTACCCCCAGCTGCCACCTGGTGTCATGCTTCAAAGAGAGGAACCTCTTAGAACCACAAGGCTGCCACTGCAGACTCCAAGTACCATCCCAGGTACCTGGCTACTCCTGATGCCACCCCTCGCCCCTCAGAGTCATGCTGAGTGGCAAGGCTGCTTCAGATGGTCTCATTTCAGGGACTTTTTCCTCGCTTTTCCCTCCATCTGCCCCACTGACTCCCAGCCTGACTTATAGCTGAGCATGCATGGATTTGGAGAGCAGCAACACTTCTGACCAGGAAGTGAATATATACATGTGTATATATTACACGATATAGATGGAGATAACTGAAACCTTTTTCTAATATAAAGATCCAAGTCTTTGTAATGGTTTTAAATTACCCCATTTTCTATAGCAAAGTTACACATACACACATGCCATATCTTAAACCTAAGTTGACAGGGTGTGAAACGGCATCTGGTTTACTATATAATGAAACACTTCAATGATACTCTCAGAAATAATGCCTTTGCTCTGAACCACTTTTCTTTTTAGTATTTAATGTACATTATTACCACAATTTTCATCTGTTTTTCAGAAATACCCTTCAAAATCCATTTTCCTTGTTGTGAAACTAAACCCAAAGAGCAGGGATCCCTGTCTATGTTGTTAACAAGTATTTTGAGATTTCTTTAGAGATGCATAACTTCACAGAATTGAGCATACAGGCCTATGAGATGCTGAAAAGGTGTCACGTCTATAAGGATACCTCTGGGTATAAGTTGAAATGAACACTAGGGGGTGGGGGGCAGGGTTCTACACTTAGAGGGGTTTGTTGGTTGTCTGAGACAAAAACACTCACAAAGGTGAAGCCAATAATAAAGCAAATGACCAAAAAAATTTTATGTCAATTGAGACTAGTTTTTTCAACTGAAGTGAGAAAAACACAACTCAAAATAACTCAATCACAAAAATATGTGGAGAGCGGACAGTGGAGTGAGTTTCAACATACCCAAGTCCAGGAACTCAAAGGGAAGCTATCATATCTCTCTCCCTCTCCGCTCTGTTTTTTGCAGTGTGGTAGCCTTGATCTCTCTGATTGAAGAAAGATCTTGGTTGCAGAACATTCTAATCATCATCCCAGCAGATCCTTCCAGAGAAGGACACTGATTGGTCCTGTTTCAGTCACATGCTCACACATGTCCAATCACTGGGACCTGAAGGATGGGGCACTACGATTGGCCAGATTCTGGCCACACTGTGGCTTAGTGGACCAGAGCACCATAAGTAGCAGACCCAACAGAGCCACATAGTATAGAAAAATGGACATTTCCCTAAGGAAAGGGAGTACCAGAAAGAGAGTGGAAGGGAAACCAGGCAGATAAAATAATACATACCTACCTCAAAATTCAATGCATTGGTTTTCCTCAACTTACACTTAACCTCTTAACAGTTTCTTCTGGCCTCATAAAAGTGGAAAAGAGGATTTACCTATATTCATATATAACACAGACAGAAGAAAGAAGAGAGACCCAGAGAATGCTCCAAACTCTATCAGTCAGCATTCTGCTTCCAGAGAAGGAGCCAAGTTCAAGTCAGAGGTGATGAATGCAAGCAGGAAAGCTCACTTCCTCCAGGAACATTCAGGTCAAGTGGAGGAAAGGTTGGTCAACACTGTGAAATCATAGCAGAGTCAGGCAGGGCTCGGGGTGAAAGCTGCTGTCACCATCCCACCCCAACCGATCCAATGTGAACACGTACCTCATGGAGCCCAGCTTGACTACATCTACCTGGGTGGTCCCACCACCTCCACTGAGCACTCTGACTCCAGCACAGACTGTAGCTCCCTTGTCCTATCCTTCTTCCCATCACCTATTAAGCAGGACTTAACTACCCCTCTGCATTCTGCTTTTGGCTTCCGCTTCACCAGGCTGTGGGAACTTAGATTTCATAATTTGGCTGAGACTTGTAAAAAGAGTTTTAAGGAAACTTATTCCCACACTACTAAAATAGTTACATGATTCTGGCTCCCCAAATTCCCAAAGTCTTTATCCTTGTTCTGAAAACTCTGATCTCAATCACTCTCTCTGGTTTTATCTCCACTACTTTTCTTCATAAATACTTCCTTCAAAACACTATCAAATAATGTCCTTCAACTGGTTTTTTACATTGCAGCCACTGGGCTTTTCCCATCACTATTCCCATGTTCCCACCATTTGGGTTGTTCTTCCTCCCATCAAAATTACAGTGATTCTTCAAATGTCACCTCAAAAACAACTTTCCTAATGGAGACTCCTATGGCCACCACAGTGGGAAATGATTGCCATCACTGGTATTAGAATTTAGTGTTGGAATCAAGCTGATTTAACCAGCTTTCAAGGATGAAATTTCTCTACTTGTCTCTATGATATTCTCCACCACTTCTAGAAAATGATTTCACCCAACACCAGCCAGAACAATGAACACATGCTCTGGGTCTAAACAAAGTATTGCTTTTTGAATTGTTATAAGAATTTAGGATTGAAAGAAAACTGTGATTGTGCTATGCAAAATAGTATGAGCCTTACTCTCATGAACTCAGGGAAGCAAATTTATGTGAATCTGAACAACATATAAACTATGTGAGGATCTGATAATACAAGGGATACTCATTTGAAATTTGGAAATTTTGCTGCCCGACCTCCATAAACTATAGTAGCGACTGACAAACACATCCATTGAATGTTTAGCCCACAAAAATATACAAATAAATTCCCAGAAATTTTACTAATGTGTGGTAGAGCACTCCAGTGGTTAGAGCTTATGAAACATACAAACCACTTCTAAAATAGTCTCTCCCTTTATAAAATTGCCCTAACTTAATACAGGTTCATTTTTGAAATTGTCTACCCGAGAGTTTCCTACTTGTTAGTATTCTGTTCTCCATCACAGCAAGCTATTCCAGAGATTTCCCTGTTGGGAACCTTGGATTTACAGATATCTTTTAAGAATATGTTTCAAAAAACAGTAATTTCTCCTTACAATCAGACTTTCAAAAAGTGTTCTTGCCCTGTCTCACCTTGTCACCCACTGCAGTGTGGCCACGGATCTCACCACCTAAATCTCTCACCAAGATTATAAACACCATCTGCTGACAAATCTAACAAGAATCTTTTGGGCCTCATGTCACAACTTAGCTGTGGTATTGACATTGGGGGCTACTTTCTTGTTTTTGAAATGTGTCCCTGGAGCTCAATCTTTGCATTTCCTTCCTCTATGTTCTCCTGAGCAATCTGACTCCACGAGTGGATTCAACTCCCACCTGTCCCACTGGGCATCTTCACCTTGACACCCAACTCACTCATCTTCACACACAAAACATGCTCCTCCTCTCACGTCCCCATCTCAGGAAGGGCATCACTCCCACCTACCTTGTTGTTGGGAGTCTTTCAAGATTCCTTCTCTCTCGACCCTCACATCTGATTGGGACTAGTTCTTATTAGTTCTGACTTCTAAAATTCTCACACAATCTGGAGAAAACTCTAATTTGAAAAGATACATGCACCCCAATGTTCATTGCAACACTGTTTACAATAGCCAAGACATGGAAGCAACCTAAATGTCCATTGACAGAGGAGTGGATAAAGAAGATGTGGTACATATATACAGTGGAATATTACTTAGCCATAAAAAAGAATGAAATAATGCCATTTGCAGCAACATGGATGCAACTGGAGATTATCATATTAAGTGAAGTCAGATAGAAAAAGATAAACATCATATGATATCACATATATGGAATCTAAAAAATAAGATACAAATGAACTCACTTATAAAACAGAAATAGACTCACAGACATAGAAAACAAACTTATGGCTACCAAAGGGGAAAGGGTGGGGGGTAGAGGGATAAATGAGAAGTTTGGGAGTAACATATACACATTACTTTATGTAAAACAGATAAACAACAAGGACCTACTGTATAGCACAGGGAACTATATTCAATATCTTGTGATAACCTATAATGGAAAAGGATCTGAAAAAGAATATATATATATAAAATAACTGAATCACTTTGCTGTACACCTGAAACTAACATAACATTGTAAATTAACTATACTACAATAATGAAATAAATTAAAATCAAATCAAATGCCCCATATAGGTTGTCTCCCTCCTTGCCTTTGCCAATGCCTTAGTACACTCATTGTTTCGTGCCAGTGCCTTGTAGCCTCCTAGCTTCCATTTCTGTTCTTCCCATCTATCCTCCCACTGCTGCCAGGGCGATCTTACCATGGCATCATGTCTCACGCAATCAGAATCAGTCAATGACTTGAAATCCCCTACAGAATGTATCCTAAATTCCTCAACACAGAGTATGAATTCGTCCCTACTTACCTGCCCTATCTCTTCTCTGGCCTCTCCCCAACTGTACTCTGTGACCAAGGACTTTTTTACCCTTTACCTCTGTCTGCTTCACTCTTGCCCTTCAGAAAAGCCTAAAGCACACCAGAAATGAAGTCACTGGGGCGTGTCCCTTTCTCTTCTCTACAGGGTTTTCAAGGTGACTACAACCTCGAAGGTTGTCTAAGCCTATTAAATCGTATGACTGAATGGTTACACACTCAGGCTCCTGAGCTAGACTGCCTGGCTACAAATCTCAGTGCCACCACTTACTAATTCCAGCTGTGAGCAAGCTATTTAGCTCCCCAATGCCTCAGTTCCCACATCCGTAAAGTAAATATAGTCGTAGTACATACCTCATAGGGCAGTTGAAGGATTCAATCAGGAAATAAATATGAAATGCTTAGAAAACTGCACATGGTAAGTGCTCAATAAATTCTTACTTTTATGATTATCAACAATAATAATAATAATGAGGTTTTAATTCTCCAAAGACTTATATTTACTGGGTCCCTATAGAGTATACAGCCATGTGTAAAGTGTTGTGGGGAGATACAAAAATAATTGACGTCTTGATTTTTGTTCCCACAAGAGTTCATGAACAAAAAGAAGACAAAACATAAAAGCAAGCAGTTTCCCAAGGCTATAAAAGCGAACAACACTTCTGCCAAGACGAACATTCTTGTCTTTCAGTAGATTAGTGCATGCTTAGAATACAACTCTCTTCAAAGAAACTCAGAAAGTAATACATTTCTTGCTCGCCTTTGACAAAGTCATGTTTGGGTTTATTGCAGTGTTTCTCAACTTTGGCACTATTGACATTTTGGCCAGATAGCTCTTTGTTGTGGATGCTGTCCTGTGCATCGTAGGATGTTTAGCTGCATCCTGTGTCTCCACCCACTAGATGCCAGGAACACTTCACCCTGAAGTTCTGACAACCATAAATATCTCTGGGTGTTGCCAAACGGGGGGCAAAATCACCCCAGTTGAGAACCACTAGTCCATCAGCATTTCAGGAACAACACCCAACGAGAGCTCACTATAATGGAAAGAATAAAAGAACATGACATTTTTAAATGGCTTCTCTCCATAAAACCTGGGACGAGGCCCCATTTCACTACCCTAAACAGGAGACCTTGGTCCTATCTCTTCCCCTTGCCCAGGCTACCTTTCCTTGTTGGTAGAATCAGGTTATCGTGGGCAGCCTCTCATGATTGTGGTGGGGATTAACGGAGTTGTGTTTGTGAATCTTCTTTAACTATAAACCACCATTACCATGTAAAGAGGTATCATTTTAAACACCCAGAGGACTATTTCACCATTGTGATTGTGCCTTTGTGTGGACAAGTAAATTTGAATTGAAACATCGTCACATTAGAGTCTAAGATTTTGAACTCAGATGATTCTGAACTTAGTTAATAAATATTCACAGAGGAGAAGACCCCCTTCATGTTAGGCACCAGGCTGTGCCCTCTAGAGACATAGGGATGGATCAGGGGCAGCCTCTACCTCAAGGCCCTATGGTTGGCAGGTGTGCTCTTTGCTCCATCATCACCCATGCCCAGGACTGGACAAATTAGCCCTTCACGTTCACAATTCCCAGGAAAGACAAAAACTGAGTTGCAAGGTCCCATCTGGGTATATTGCCATGTGTGGTTATTTGGCATTAGAATTTCACAGGGACTATAAACTTAGCCTTTAAAATCTCTCAGAGGACAGGAAATGAACATTTGTTGAGTCTGTACCACATGCCAGCTTCTGCTCAGGTTCACTCAGGACTGTGAGGAAGGTATCATTATTTCGTTTTTACTGATGAGGACATTAAAGCTCATTGAGAATAAAGTAATTATCCCAGTGCCACAGGGTAAATGGCAAAACTGGGATTTGCATCCACATTGGTTTAATCCAAAGCCTTTTGCTACCACACCATGCAAATGGAGGTGTATTTGGAGATGATGATCCTACTATGGATAGCAGGAAGTTGTGTGCACTACTCAGACCATCTATCCCAGGAATGTGGATGACAGAGGAAGACATCTCCTGTGTGAATCTCACATTTGGGTAATGCTAGGTAAATGGCTGTCACAGCGACCTGCAATCCCTCTGCTGAAGAGGTACTATCCAGGCTGAGCCAGTAGAATCTGGACACAGAGTACAAAGGAGGGGGACTCCTGACCAAAAGAAGCAATTACAATTGATGCTCCAGTCTGTGGCTTCTTGGAACCAAGCTGCCCCAACAGCCTGAACAGAGATAGAACATTTCTGTGAAGCCAGGCTCTCCAGGAGTCAACCGGGTTAGAACAGCTTAACAAACCAGCAGAACCAAAACAGAGGCATGGGGCTGAAGATGAGTTGCCTGTAAGGCCAGATCCATAAGAAGTATGCTCAAGGTCATCCTTGACAAATAACAACAGTGCTATGATTTTGCAACCCTGTAATTTCACTTATAATATATGAATATGCTTGGGGCCAGAGAAAGGGAGATTGATAACTTCATTTAGAGCAAATCAATTGGATTTCACTGATAGACTCATGAATCATCCAGGAGACAGACAGGGGTGTCAGGGAACACTGAGTCCTCCCCCTGCTGATTTTTACAAGCCTCATCAACTTCTGTCTAACTGAATACTTCCATTGGGTCATTAACATAAAGCTTCTAGAATTCAAGAAGTTAAATCCTTTCTAAAATTCTGGCACCTTGGCCAACACAATTTTGTCATCATGCCTTTGATTTAATTACCATGAATAAAGAAAATGTATGCCCATCCAAATGTGACCTGGTCAACCATGACACTTAGAAAAAAAGTCATAATGGCAACCATTGTCAATGTCCCCAAAAGCAGTGTCCTGGAAAGAGGGAGACTTAAATAGTCCAGATGCCCTTGTCAAAAGACTGTTAGAGCCATCTTAGCCTCACACCATTACACACAGTAAAACGTTTCTTGTTCTGATCCTATATGTATCGACTGAGTTGGAGGAGTTACTTTACGCCACAACCTCCCCCGATATATCCATGTACTCCATAATTGACATAAAGATTAAGAAGTCACTGGGATGAAGTCTCATATCCTGGGGTTCAGTTATAAAAAACACAGGTAGTGGACTTAGCAGAAGATGGGGCTTGGTACAAGAGGAGGGTATAAGATGCCCATGGATACCTCCATATTGTTTTACATATTGGTTGGACTAATTAATATTCCACAACAGATCTACCATATGATCCAACAATTCCACTTCTGGGTATGTACCCAAAAGAAATGAAAACAGTATTTTGAAGAGATATATACACTCCCTTGTTTATTGCAGCATTATTCACAACAGCCAAGATATGAAAACAATGTAAATGTCCATCAATGGATGAATGCATAAAAATGATGTGGTATATATACAAAATGGAATATTATTCTGCCAAGGAAAAGGAGGGTACCCTGCTATTTGTGACAACATGAATGGACTTTGAGCACATTATGCTATGTGAGATGTCAGAGAAAGACAAGTACTATATCATATCACTTACACGTGGAATCTAAAGAAGTCAAACTCATAAAAAACAGAGAGTAAAATGGTGGTTACCAGGGCATGGGGCTGGGGGGATAAGACTGATGCTGTTTAAGGATACAAACTTGCAACAAGTAGTAAATAAGACGTAGCAATCTACTGAACAATATAATGAATACAGACACTATTGTACTGTAATTATGTAATGTGATAAATATTGCTACAGTGGTAATCATATTATAATATATAATTATATCAAAGTAACACATAAACCTTAAATTTACACAATGTTATATAGCAAATTTATTCAATTAAAATAAGTAAATAAATAGAGCCTTTTCCACCTGTGGCCAAAAGAAAAAAAAAAAAAGATGCCAAGGACAATGTAATGTGCTTGTGCCCTCCCTCCCTATTATCTGCTGCCACATCACTGAAGTTTGCTTGTTAGTGAGTTTCTGGTGCCCACATAGGCTGGTGCCTGGAGACAAGGTCTTCCCCTGCCCCTTGCTATTTCTTTGCCATTTGGTGGGGAGCAGGGGAACTAGTAAAACCCACTTAACGGAGGCAATCATGGGGATGTTGAGAGCTAACTGACCATAAGGGGAAAAGTCTTGAGCTATGAATAGGATTTGATGTCAGAAGGGGTAGTTCTTAGTGATGTGCAGCAATTGACACTAGAATCTGTCCTGAATCATGTGCATGCCTTATGAGGGAGAGGTTGCACAAGCAGCCTTGTTCTGGAGACTTTGCATAACTAAGAAGAAATATTTCTTCAAAGCGGGGATAAAGGATCTTTGGCCTTGGGTCCTGTAGAACTGTCAGAGTTTGAGTGTGTGATATTATGTTCATCTAGCTGGGATAGCTACTAATAAACAGGACTTGTGTGTGTACAAATATAAAAAGCACCTCTGGGTTTCTAAATCTATTTGGGGAAAATAAATTTAGAAAAGGCTAAGACTCCAGCAGCAAACAGAAAGGCTCAGAGCCATGAAGATTTGGATCTTTTTTTTAAAAGAAATATTAATTTATTTTTAATTTAATTTAATTTTTATTTTTTGGCTGCATCAGGTCTTCGCTGCGGCATGCTGGATCTTCATTGAGGCAGGCGGGATCTTTCATTGCAGCGCGAGTGCTCTTTGTTGCATCGTGCTGGCTTCTCTCTATAGTTGTGTCGCGCAGGCTTCTCTCTAGTTGTGGCGCCTGGGCTTCTCTCTAGTTGTGGCATGTGGGTTTTTCTTTTTTTTTCTCCTCTCTCTAGTTGTGGTGTGTGGGCTCCAGGGCACATGGGCTCTGTAGTTTGAGGCATGCAGGCTCTCCTGTTGAGGCGCATGAGCTCAGTAGTTGTGTCATACACGGGCTTAGTTGCTCTGTGGCATGTGGGATATTAGTTCCCTGACCAGGGATCGAAACCGCATCCCTTGCATTGGAAGGCAGATTCTTTACCATTGGACCACCAGGGAAGTCGCGAAGATTTGGATCTTATTGAGATTACATCTTTATTCTCAAGCTCACAAAGCCAGAGATACCTAAGCTATATATGCTTACCAATCTTACCCACCACAAATATTTTCATTCTGTAAGGCATTGATTTCTTTTGTCTTTGTTGATTTCTTTTCCCCTTTTAAGGTCAATCCCTCTACATGTGACTACTTGTGACTAGATTCCAATCCTTTCACTTACCCAAAGATTTCGCTCCAGCAATTCTCTTCCTTCTCTTACATCAGCAGTTTTTCTGTTCCTATTGGGTCATTATCATGAGCATATGAGCATGCCATTATTTCTCCATCTTTAAAACAAACAAACATTCTTTTAGCCCTACTTTCCCCACTAGCTTCAACCCCATCTCTTTGCTCTCTTTTGTATCAAACTCCTCAAAAGTGTTACGTATACTAGTCAAGCACTTTCCTCCCATTCTCTCTTAAACATTCCAATCAGCTTCTTGCTTCCCAAATTGCTCTTATAAAGGTTACCAGTTACCCACATATTCCTAAGTCTAATGATTTTTAGTTCCTGTCTAACGTGATCTACCAGCTGCATTTGGCATGATTTGCCATGCTTTCTTGCTGGATTCACTGCCCACTGGCTTCCTGGGAAATACCCTCTCTGCTTCTCCTCTCACCTCCGTCGTTCCATTTTTAACTTTCTCTGTTCTTCCTTCTTTTTTCCCCAACCTGTTAATGTTAGAGTGGATCTTTTATCTAACTACATTCACTCCCTTGATGATCTGATCCACTCTCATCATTGTTTTAAATCCCATCTATTCTCTGGTGACTCCCGAACTTAATCGTCAGCACAGACCTTTCTTCTCAACTCTAGACCCATATTATATGCAACTGCCCACGGGAAATCTTTACATTTTCACTTAATATGTACTAAACTTAATTCCTGATCTGTGCCCGAAACCCATTTCATGCGCATTCTTTCCCATCTCAGTTGATGGCAACTCTATTTTTCCAGTTGCCCCACCCTAAATCCTCAAATTCATTATCGGCTCCAGTGTTTTTCTTATACTCTCCACATATACTATGTCTGGAAATCCTACATTTTGAAGTGTATCTAGATTCTGACCACTCCTTACTACCTCCACTGCTATGACACTGGTCTGAACTGACATCCCCTCTCTCCTGAAAGACTGTAACAATGCCTTAACAGCTCTCCTTGCTTCCACCTTGCTTCCAATCTATTTTCAACATAATAGAGTAATCCTTTTTTTTTCAAAGAAAGAAAATAAGAGTAATCCTTTTTTAAAAGGGAGAAACTGCTTTAATATTTGAAATTCCACCAGTGTAATTCATTGGTTTAACAGAATAATGAGAAAAATGACATAACCTTTTCAATAAATGCCAAAAATCATTTTATAAAATTCGAAACCAATTCTTGATTAAAAAAAAAATTCCCACTAAACGGGGAGTAGAAAGGAGTGTTCTTAAAATATCTACAAGACAAAGAGTATCTTCAAAAACAAAACAAAACAAAACCCCAAACTACAACTTCATACTCAGTGGTGATACACTGAAATATTTCTCCCCCAAGGCCAGGAATAAGATAAGGATGTCCATCAACACCATTTCTTTCAACATAGTAGTGAAGATCCTAGCCAGTGCAGTGAGGCAAGAATAAGAAACACAAGGCTTAAAGTTTGGAAAGGAATAAGTAAAACTCTCCTATTCACAGATGACACAATAGTATATATTGAAATTCTTAAAGAATATTCAAATTATTAGAATTAATAAGTGAATTGAACAAGGTCACTACATATAAAGTGAACATATCAAAAAATTAACTGTATTTCTATATACTGGCAAAAAAACAGTTGGAAAGCTAAATGAAAAATACCATTTACAATGGCATCCAAAATAATCAAATACCTAATAAAAATCTAACAGAAGATGTGTAAAACCTCTACACTAAAACCTACAAAATACTGAGAGAAATTAAAGGAGATCCAAATAAGGGGATAAATATTACATGTGCATTAAAAGGAAGATTCAATATTAAGATGACAATTTTTGCCAAATCGATCTATAGGTTCGATTCATTCCCAATCAAAATCACAGCAAGATCATTTATTCTATTATTATTATTATTTTTTTTTTTTTTTACGGTACGTGGGCCTCTCACTGTTGTGGCCTCTCCCATTGCGGAGCACAGGCTCCGGACGCGCAGGCTCAGCGGCCATGGCTCATGGGCCCAGCTGCTCCGCGACACGTGGGATCTTCCCGGACCGGGGCACGAACCCGTGTCCCCTGCATCGGCAGGTGGACTCTCAACCACTGCGCCACCAGGGAAGCCCAAGATCATTTAAACTGACAAGGTGATTCTAAAATTTATGAAAATGCAAAGAACACAGAATAACCAAGACAATGTTGAAGAAGAGTAACCAAGTTGGAAGACTGCACACTAACAGATTTCAAGACTTATAAAGCTACAGCAGGTATGGCAGTGTGGTATGGGTGTAATGTAGACAAATAAATCAATGGAAAGAATAGAGAGATCAGAATAGACCCACACATGTGTGATCACTTGATTTACAAAAAACCACTGTAATTCAGTGGAGAAAGAATTGTCTTTCCAAAAAAAATGATGCTGAAGTAACCAGATACCCTATGAAAAAAATTAACCTTGACTTCTACCCCACACTATACACATATATTAATTCAAGGTAGATTATATGCCTAAATGTAAAAGCTAGACCATAAGCATAAAAGAAAAAACATAATAAATTATATTTTACTAAAATTAAGAATGTCTGTTGGTCAAATCACATAATTAAGAAAGTTAATTGACAAGCTACAGACTGGAAGGAGATATTGACAATACAAATATCTGACAAAGATCTTATATCCAAAATATATAAAGAACTTCTACAAAATAATGAGAAAATAAGCAAACCATTTTTTAAAATGAGCAAAATGCTCAAACAGGCACCTTATAAAAGATGAACTCAAATGGCCAATAAGCATATGAAAAGGGGCTCAGTAATATTACTCACTAGGAAAGTGCAAATTCCCATACCCACCAGAATGGTTAAAATTTAAAAACTGACAATACAAGTTTTGGTGAGGATGTGGAGAAATTGGAACTCTCATACGTTACAGGAAGGAATGAAACCAGGTCAACCATACTGGAAATATCTATTAAAGCTAAATATACCTGCCTATTCCATGCCTTAGTGATTACATTCCTGAAATACTCCTGGGTATATATCCAAGAGAAATTAGTGAGTATGTCCACTTAAAACATGCACAAGAATGTTCATAGTAGCCAAAAATTGGAAACAACTCAAATGTCAACAGGAGAATTGAGTGCTTCCCTGGTGGTGCAGTGGTTAAGAATCTGCCTGCCAATGCAGGGGACGTGGGTTCAAGCCCTGGTCTGGGAAGATCCCACATGCCGTGAAGCAACTAAGCCCATGCACCACAACTACTGAGCCTGCACTCTAGAGCCCATGAGCCACAAGTATTGAGCCTGCATGCCACAACTACTGAAGCTCGTGCACCTATCGCCTATGCTCCGCAACAAGACAAGCCACTGCAATGAGGAGCCCACACGCTGCAACAAAGACCCAACACAGCCAAAAATAAATTTTAAAAATTATATATAAAAAAACAGGAGAATTGATAAATTGTGGTGTATCCAAACAATGAAATACTTTACATCAATTAAGGAATTTTGCAAACAAAATGGTGAGCTAAACTAGCCAAACATGAAAGACTACATTTTGTGTGATTTCTTTTATAAAAAATTCAAGAACAGGCAAAATGAATCTGTGATGATAGAAGTCAGAATAGTGGTTACCTTGGTTGGTGGTGGGGTTATGGATTAGAAATTGACAAGGGAATCTGGGGTGCTGGAAATATTTTGTATATTCATCTGGATGGTGGTCACAATGGTATATACATATATATATATATATATATATACTTGTGAAGCTGTATTTTACTATAAATTATACCTCAAAAAGACATTATATAACTGAAATGTCTACTGGTTAAAGGATATTATATCTGGAATTCAGAGGAGGAAAAGTGAATGGGCGTATAGATATAAAAGATTGACAACGAGTCAGTAATTGTAATTGTATTCTATCCGCTTTTGTTTGTTTAAAATTTCCATAATAAAAAGTTTAAAACAAACCAAAGATTAATTAAAAAAATAAGTCAGATCATGTCATTCCTGGGTTTACATTCTTGCCTTGCTTTCCATCTTATTCAGAGTAAAATGCCAAGTCTATACAATGGCTACAAGGCTCCACATGCTGTGTTCTTACGGCCTGTTACTGCTCTCTGTCCTCACTCACGCATTCCAGTGACATTGACATTCCCTCTCCTTAGAGTCTTTGCTTAGACTCTTCTCTCTGCCTAGAATGCTCTTCTTCCACCTACCTATACACCTCCTTCAATCTTTGCTGGAATGTCATCTTCTCAATTGAACCATACTGACCACCATATTTAAACCTGTAGTCCATTTCCCTAGTGTTCCAGATCCCCTTTACCCTGACATATTTCCCCCTTTTCCCCATGGAACTAATAACTTTCTAAGGTACTACATAATTCATTTACTTATTATGTTTATTGCTTATTGTCTGTGTTCCTCTTACTTCTGCCCTAAAGTGCAAGCTCCTCAAAAACAAGTATCTTTGTCTGTTTTGTTTACCAAAGTATCCGAAGCACATAGAACAGTACCAAGTTCCCCAAAAAAGTACCTGGAACATAATATGTGCTCAATAAATACTTAATAAATCAACAAATGAACAATAATGCAATAGAAAGACTGATCCTGACTTGACCTCCCAAGCATCTTGACTACAGGAAGAGAATGTGCCAGTCATGCTACCATAATTGCTTCTGGTCCATATAAGAGTCATTTTGTTGTTGTTGTTAAGATGGCATATGTCAATCTTTGATGGTATAACAAACATGTTAGGCAATGTGCCTGTTATTCTCACCTTCCTGTATATCTTAATGGAGAAGATCTTCAGGGCCCTGAAAGGGGGAGATCTAGGAGCTTGTCTTAGTTCATGCTGCTATAACAAAATACCTCAGGCTGGGTGGCTTATAAACAATTTATTTTTCGTAGTTCTGGAGGCTGAAAATCCAAGATCAGGGTAGCAGCAGGGTTGGTGAGGGCCCTCTTCTGGGTCGCAGCCTTCTTGTTGTGTCCTCACATGGTGGAAGAAGCCAGGGAGCTCTCTTGAGTCTCTTTTATGAGGGCACTAATCCCATTTATGAGGGCTCCACTCTCATGACCTAATCACCTCCCAAAGCCCCACCTCCTAACACCATCTCCTTGGGGGTAAGATTTCAACATATGGATTTGGGGGGACATATTCTGAGCAGAACAGAGCCTGACTGATCTGGCTTCCTCAGCTACACTCAGTTTGATGGAGAGTAAACCCTGGACACAGGCCAGTGACAAATCTGACCAATCACCTTTCATCTCTCAAGAATTTAGACCACGAAACACAGAAACCAGTCAGCGGTGGTGGATGCCGTACCTGAATAGGTTGGGTCCTGCACAAACAGGGACTGAAGTACATGTAGCAGTCAGGCAAGGAGAAGTGAAGGAGGAGGGCCTCGGCCTTTGAGGAACAAGAGGGTGACCTCTGTCCTGACTCTATTCCCACTTACACTCCCTGTCCCCAGATGGCCCAGCAGGACTCTTTCTCCTGGCCTTGGATGCCCTGTTGAATCCTTAAAATAGACCCTCTTTACTGAAGCTTCAGTGACTCTGTGTTCATTGAGAAGGCATCCTCATATTGGGGCACACAAGCCCTAATATGCCTGAACCTTGGGGAATTCCAATGGAGGCAGACCCAGTCAGCACATCAGTGCTTCCCAGAACACTGGTCCAACCTAATCAGTACACACCCTTGAGCTGAATTCTCAGAAATATAGATTTACGTGGAAATAGGAGGAGATAGGTCCTGAGAATATGTGTTTTTAACATCTCCCTAGAATATTCTAATTTGCAAATCAGTTTGGGAAATCACTATAGGCTACTATTTCCAGATACAGACTCTTAACTAGTTCCTACTGTGTAAATGCAGCTCTTTCTATAATTTGGGACAGAATTTGCCTTGCAAATACAATAAGTCACATGTTATGATACATACCTACACCATCTCCCACCCCCACTTAAGTGATATACTAAAGGTGCAAAAACCAACCTCTGTAACCCTTAGCCTTCCCTGAGAAAGGAACTCTCTTTTCTGGCAGCATTACCTTGGTCTGTATATGCAAGTTCACGGAAATGAAAAAGAACAAAGCTCCTTACTTTGTAAGCGGCCAGCCCTGTTTCCGTTCCCTGGAGGTCACCGAGTCCTACAGCTGGGTCACACTGACTAGGGGTGGACAGGGTGGGACTCAGTAATTTTATGACCTGTTGTAACAGTCCAAGTGAGGCAGCGGAGATAAAAGTGCTAATCAAATTTCATGCTTCAAGGCATGAGCTGATTACTGCTGGGCTGAGGGTGGATTTATTTTTGGTGGTTCAGACAGGCACAGGGGGCCAGGTGCTCTCTGTGCAGCTTCACACACTACTGACCACTTCCAAAAAGGAGGATCTGTGAGTCAGCTCCCTGATACCCACTGGCTGGGCTTCTGTGGTTTCTCAGATCAGACAAAGAGGGATGCCATAAGAGAAGGTTCACAGGCAAAAGATTTGCAGAGAAAGAATGACAGGGGCTACGTGGAGGGTACCTGGAGAAGCCCTAGAGAGCTTGTATGCCAGGTTCTGGTCCAGTCAAGAGAGGAGGGAGTATCCTGATAACCTCTGCTTCTTTCTCTTTGGTGTCTTAACTTCTGTAAGAATCAGTTTCACAATCTGTGAAATTGAGGTAATAACAGTACCTGCTTCTTGAGGTGGTTGTGAAGATAAAAGTGGGCAAGATAGGGTTATGGGCTAGGATTACAGGTAGTGCCCCCAAAACAACCTGGGAGACTTCAGAGCACAGGCCTTGGCGGCAAGGCAGCAATTCTTATGCTTAATATCTTTGTATAGCTAAGGTCTCTGGCTCTGGATCAGAGGCATATAGGTAGACCAAAAGCCTAACATGTTTTTAAGGTAACTATAAAGCCAAAGAAACTGTAAACCTAGCAATTATTCAAACCCTAAGGCAATTCTCAGGTCCCAGAACTTGCACCAACAGGAAATGGGCTATCAACACTGACACCAAAAACTTCGTTTTCCCAGTGCTCACCTAGAGTATGGCCACGGAGAACAACAAACTAGAAAGATCCTTCCAGAAGCAGACCTGGGCATTGTGTAGTAACCCAACCATGGGGATAAGAGTCATAAATCTAGCCTACCTCCAGAACTTCTCCAGCCTTGGAGAGCCTCTCGGTTAGAATTCAGGTGAAACTAAGCTATACCTCCAAGTGCACCAGGATGCTGGAGTTCAAGCCAGTCCCCTGCAGGTAGGCTGGTCCCTCTTTCCTCTTTCTAACTCATCCTACTCATTCTTTAGATCTTAGATAAAAATCAGTCCACCTCTATCCAAATTCTCTAACCATTCCAAGCCACAGTACACTTTCCTTCCTCAGAATTCCTTGTAACCCTTTTTACTAATTATCAATATTGTACATGGCTATAATCTCTATCCTGATTAAAATCAATAAATATAAAGGAAATATAGTTCAGAGGAAAGAGCTCTGGCTTTGAGACAGGCCCTGGCACCACCATTTGTTAACTATGGAAAGTTCTGTATCTTCTCTTAGGGCTCTCATCTGTTAAATGCAAATAATAAAATTTTTTAGGGTAATTTTGAAAAGTAAAATAAAACATGTAAATCACCTGGCACACAGTAGGCATTTAATACATTGAAGTTATTAATTCTTGCATCATTTAATTTTTCATACGCTCTGGTTTTATATATCTAACTAAAGTTTAAGCTATTTAAGAACAGAATTGAGCCTTGTATATTTTCATATTCTTCATAGGTTAATGCCCACAATTAGTGTCAAGAAATATTTGTAACTAAGGACTAAAGTAACATTTGGGGTAAGGCCATTTTTCTTCCCTTTGGTACTTCCAAAATACTAGCCTGAGGAGATCAAGCCTAAGGTTGTGTCCATAGCAAATGCAGTGTCCTTTTTTCTCCCCTAATAGTTCTGGAAGCAGATGATCAGTAAAAATGAGAAGAGAGTGGGCAAAAGATCCCCAAAAGGAACCAGGATGATATGTTCAAAAATCAGAGACCAGTGGTAAGAAAGAGTTTATAACAGAATCAGGTCTTCTGACTCAGGCTCTGTTTTTATGTGGAAGCTGTAGAGACAGGCATCAATTCTGGTCTGATCCCCAGGTGAAGCAGGAACGTGGAGGCACCTGACTAAAGAGTATGTCCAAAGATCACCCCAGGCAGATACTGACATATGTTCTCTCTTAAAAACTAAACAAGAGAAATAAAACCTTCAAGGCATATAATCTGATTTATTTTCAGTCTTCTCCAAGAGCAGCCATGTTCTCTTTCTATATTTCTAAAAAAAGGCAGAGAAAAGTATTGAGCTTCCAAAACATAAACATAGAAGGAAGGGACAACTGCTGTTGGGTGGTATCTAGAAATCCAGTCAACTTGGTCATTCCACATTTGCATCCCAGAAAAAAAATACATCTTCCATTCATCCATCAACTTCCAAGTGACCCTTGGGCCATTCCCTTCTTTCTCTCAGTGGTTTAATGACATTTCTTGAAAGATTTCTGTGTGTACCAGGGGAAAACATGCCTTCCCAGGCCAAGCCCTGCTCTCCCATGTCTGGGGTGGTCTCCCAGATTTACCACTAGAGTGCCTCACATTTCCCTACCTCAACTTCCTCTTCTGCCGTCAGGCATTGCATCACCATCAGCCTTGGAAAAGCCTCATAACTCAGGATGACAATACTGAGACCATTAAGCCTACATACATCAGCAAAACTGCCTCACTGATGTCTCCACTCCAGGTTATAAAGATATGTCACAGCGCACAAAGGCCCCTCAAGTCCTGGATTTGACGGGTTGTACTGAGAAGGCCACTTCTAAGACCAAAGTCATTTTTCACTCAAGAACTCTGTCAATGGGGGCCTCAAAATACTGCACTGTAATGCTGTTGGTGATAGCCATGGGGTACCACCCAGGCATGGCCCATAGCTCAGATGTCAAAACTGGTGATCAGATATAGTTTGGCATATTTCAAAACACATACTCATTCATACATGTACACTGAAACATGAATATCAATTTTTCCTTACTCATGACTGGGGAAAATCCACAGTCTACAGTATAAGAATTCACTCCCTTGGCTTATGGATAAACTGATAAGAGGGTATAAAGTCAAGATCCCCAAATCAAGTCTGATAATCCTCCAAATTCCCATATAACAAGAAAAATTTCTGGAGCCTGTGGGGAAGACTCTTTTCCTGGAGCCCATAAAATTTGATCTCTATTTAAACTACCAAATTTCAATGGCTCTTGGCCTACAGGCTGCCTCCTGAGCCCCCTCAGCTTCCTCTCATCAGCCCCGCATCCCAACTTCCACCTCCAGCCAGATGAGCAAAAGCTGATGGATGACAGCGTCAAAAACACAGCGATGATTTAAAAGCAAGTGACAAAGTCGATAGTATACACATCAAAACCTGCAAGTGTACATGACATTTGCCTAGAAATCTGTCCATTTTCAGCGTCACTGTATCCAAAGGCTACACGAGGATACAATTTCATGTCTTGTCCCTCTTTAGGGCCTGACGATGACATCTTAATTGTGAAATGTTGTGTAGCCTGTACAAACAAAACTTCAAGTTTTTAGTTTAATATACACTGGCATTTATTTTGAATTAGGGCTGTTCTTCATTTTCATATCTTATCCCTACCAGTTTAAACTTCCATGGCAATGTCCTTCCAAATCAGCATTGTCCAGTACAACTTTTGCAGTGATGGAAATGTTTTGTCCAATGAAGAAGCCATTTAAAATGTAGCTAGTGCAACGGAGGAACTAAATTTTATTTACTTTTAATGAATTTAAATTTAGCCACATGAGAGTAGTAACTACTATATTGGACAGCACAAATTCTAAATGCTCAGGACATGGGACTATGTTCGCTTCCTCAGCATTTAGCAAGCCCTAGAATGATAACCCAGTCCAAAATGGTGACACATGGATGAAGAAGAGGAATTTAAATAGAACTCAGACATATCAAATACCAAAATGAATCTGGGACTGCCTCCCCAGATTCAGAGTTTTTACAAAGGAAATGATTAATTGAACTGGTTCTACGATTTTTGCACCCCCCCCAGCAAGACGAAGCCTATAAAAAGGAATCAAAGTATGAAGAGGGGAGAGGGTGTGATGAACAAAGTCTTTGGAGAAATTCGCTCTGACTGCTACCTTGTGATCTGCCTGAAATCCTTTCAGTTTGGTAGGACAAAATATGATAAGGATTACCTATAGACACAGGAGAGAGCTGGACTAGAGCTGATTAAATCCTACTCAAGAAGACTGCCTGGGAGAGAGTAAGGGAACTCCAATAGCAGGTGCCTGGGTTAGACGGACCCAGTAAATGTTTAAGATCCAACTCTCTAGGGAAAAAAACAATAAGCTCTGATTTTTTTTTTTGCATTTTGCCAATTTCCTGAGGTCGGATGTGCACAATCAGCTTTCGTGAGGTCGTGTAAGCCAGCTCCAGCACACCCCTGCGTGGACCACAAGTGAGCCAGGGCCTGCCAGGAAGCATCTTGCCAAGGGAATGGGCATCCCCGCAGTGCAAGACTTGCACATGAGAGGTTCCCAGTGATGAGTGTGTCTGCAGAACCCAGGAGAAAGAATGAGTTTCATTACCTTCCAGGCAGAGAGCATAAGTCACTGAGTTGAGTCAGAGCTTTCCTTTCCCCTTATCTGTTCCCTCCTTTCTGCCCCTTCATCCCTTGTAGGATATAAAATAGCAGTTTGGGAGTCTGTGAGAAGGTGAGTGGGAGAAAGAGCAGAAGCCAATCACAGTCCCTTCCTTAAAATCAGGCAGGTGCCAAGGAAAGATGAGGGGATGTCCTACCTCTGAATGAAGATGATGGAGGCACTGATTAATATCATGGACTGGATTTATTCTAGTTACTGAATTGAGAGGGTGTTGGGAGTCAAAATGACCACAGGACCATCTATTATCTGCCAGTTTTTTTCTTCTGGGAGCAGGGGGTGAATTTAGAGGGACAATGGGAGCCAAAACTTAATAATGATAAGTTTGAGCTTCTATTACATCTTAAGTTGTACAAGTACAGCATTAGAAAACAGAACCACGGGACTTCCCTGGTGGTGCAGTGGTTAAGAATCTGTCTGCCAATGCAGGGGACATGGGTTCGAGCCCTGGTCCAGAAAGATCCCACATGCTGTGGAGCAACTAAGCCTGTGCGCCACAACTACTGAGCCTGTGTGCCACAGCTACTGAAGCCGGCGCACCTAGAGCCCGTGCTCTGCAACAAGAGAAGCCATCGCAATGAGAAGTCCGCGCACTGCAACGAAGAGTAGCCCGGCTCTCTGCAACTAGAGAAAGCCCGCTTGCAGCAACGAAGACCCAACGCAGACAAAAATAAATAAATTAATTAATTAATTAAAAAAAAATAGAACCAGGTCTGAGTGTCCCTTCTTCCCATATTTTCATCCTCACAGCATAAGAAATCAACACTACCAAGGATAATTTGAATTATGTTTTTTATTGAGAGACAAGGTCTACTATTTGGAGCAGGATAGCAGCAAACAGGCCACATAGTCTAAAGTCCCTGACCTTAACAATGTGTGCATTTGGACGGCGGGGTGGAATTTAAATAAAACAACCAAGATGGGAATGTGCATGACCCCCTGATACGTAGGACACTTAACCCGTGAAATCTTCAACTAGTCACATCGGATAGTTTTATTTTTCTTTTAAAAATAACTTTTAGGGCTTCCCTGGTGGCTCAGTGGTTGAGAGTCCACCTGCCGATGCAGGGGACACGGATTCGTGCCCCGGTCTGGAAAGATCCCACATGCTGCGGAGCGGCTGGGCCCGTGAGCCATGGCCGCTGAGCCTGCGCGTCCGGAGCCTGTGCTCCGCAACGAGAGAGGCCACAACAGTGAGAGGCCCGTGTACCACACACACAAAAAAAATTTTAAAAAGTATTAGTGGAAAAGAAAATAGCAGTTATTCCATGAAGTATTCCAAAGCTCTCAAAATCAAAGGAGTGTTTGTTCTCTTTCAGTCTCAGAGTAAGCACTCACCTCCCTACACTTCAGGGGGCAAGGTGAAGGTGGTGACCTCATAGGCGGTGGTAGATAGTCATGGTGGACTGGTCATGGGAGCTGAAGTCCCTGGCCAGATTGCTGGGCTCCACTCTGGCTGCCACACCAACAAACCACAGATTCTCAGACAACACAAAAGGACAAGCCTATAGGTTGCAAAGGACCCTATAGTTAGGCTAGAGCTACAGGAGCTTGTTCTGTAAGGACCATTTTTCTATTTATGGCTTAAATTTAAAGCTGAATGATATCTGTTGGCCCTAAAGTGACTGTTTCATTGCTATCAAAATCCAGCCTGTTGACCAGGGGAGAGTTTCATAACTCTCATATCAAAGTCAACAGCTGTCCAGCTGGTAAACCTCTTCCTAAAATTCAATGTCTTTGCATGAAGCTTTTCCTCCCAGATCTCCTATGGTGAAACAACTAAGGGAAAGAAGAATGTAGGCATTTCCTGCTATGACACAAGATAAACATAAATACATATCCATTCTTTTCATCTGGTCCCAGTTGCTTATTCTGGACATTCTTCTTTGTCTGCTGGCTAGGTACTTTTAGGGCATGGATGTTGTCTAAATTCCTGGAGAAGCCAAGAATCAAGTTGAGGGCTCAGGAAAAATAGTAAGACTCGCTAATGTTTGGTAACCACCCAAAGGTGTCAATCTGGAGAGAATGGCAGAGTTTGGTCTGGAAAAAACAGCCTTTTTCTCCCTACCTGAGGGGCAGAGGTGATGGGCAATGTCACACAAAATACTGCTGCTTCCTCTTCTACTCATGGCAAGTGCTACCCCTGGACCCTCCATCTTCTCCTTCTAGCTTTCTGATTTTAAGCAGAAATTCAAATGATTCTTAACCCTTTCTGGGTCCTGGAATTGGGAACTGCCAAAAGTGCTAAGATGCCCAGAATAATATATATATGCCCATATTCAGATGTTTCCCAAATCCTGCATATAATTTTAAGGGAGGTTCACAGACAACACTCACCTCTACCCAGAGTCTGTGGACCCAGACTCTGGGGAATCAAGATTCAGAAGCCCTGTTTCAAGGCAGGTGCTCTGGTGCTAATGCCCTCTGAGAGCACTACCCTGGAAGATCACCCCCCCTCCCCAACTCCTTCCCACCTTCTCCAGCTGGCTAGGTTTCAGCACAAGATTGCTTGCCAGTTGAACTGGCACCATGGACCAGTCAGTAGGTGTTTCCTGGGTATAGGGGAAACAGCCAAATTCCTTTAAGCAAAACATGTCTTAGTTATTGATTTTTTCCACTTGAAGTTTTGAGAATCCCTGATTAAATCATAAATTGCTGCATCAGTCATCTACCTGCTGCTTCAGTCTCTTGAATGAAACTTCAATCTCTTTGGGGCACTTCAATTCCAATGCAGCAACTTCTGGATCTACATATGTCAATCTTTCACTCATTTCAGCACTAACATTTACTGAGCATCTATTAAGTGCCAGGCACTATTCTGAGCATCAAGGATATAGCAATGAACAAAACAGACCTCATCTTAATTTATTCTCTTCCAAAATAGCAATTCTAACTATTGTTGCTTTTTTAGAAATGATAGTAATTATTATAATAACTACCTAAGTTACAGGCTCTGTTTTAAATATTTTATATGCATTATGTCATTATTTCTCAGAAGACTTAGTGAGGTAGGTATTATTATCATCCCCATTTTACAAATGTAAAAACTGAACCAAAAAAATCTACTTAAGTAATTTACCTAAGCTACGGAGGGGCTAAGACCAAATGTAATATCAGGCAGTTTGACTAAACACCTTCAGATTCAATATCCCAGGCTGTAGTTACAAAGCAAAGTTGGAAAATGCAGCATCACTGAAATGAACAGATGTCCCACAAAAAATTAGTCTGGCAATGTGCACATGCTTAGGTAGGCCCAGGGGTTACCTGTGGTTCCCAAGAGGCTCATAGTCAGCATGAATATAATCAGGAGCACTGACAACTTTGTTAACCAGAGATGGTTTGGTGATCCTGGAAAAAAGTAAGATGTGCATGGCTGGGAATGTACGGCTAAGGATTACTGGAGTTGAACTGGCAGTCAAAGGACAGATAAGTCAAAAGTTATTTAAATATATGTTTTAAAATTATATGTATTTTAAAAACCATGATGGATAGAAGAGATGATTATAATCTTAAGGCAATAACTGGAGAAAGCACAGAGTAGGTACTAAAACGACGGATCAGTCTGAAGAAAATATTTTAAAATACCAGTTTCCTATATCCATGGCTTCCAAAGATCCCAGTTAGTTCTAACAGACACTCATGAAATGTGGGGCTGGGATAACTGAAAGTGATAGCTCCTAGAAGGGGTGAGTCCATATTTTGCAGGCTCTGAAGGTTATACAATTTGGGTGTCCCTCCATAAAAAAATGTGCTCATACCAAATTAGGTCTCTAGGGCTTCGGAAGGGGCCCTGAAGCTTCAGCTACATTAGCCTCACAGCAAATCCATCTCTGCCCAAGTGGATATCAGCCCCAGAGGGGAGGTTGCTAAGAAACACACACCTCCTTAGCATTAGAATCACAGTGGCTGAGGTAAGACTGAAGGCCCAGTTTGGAAAACTTTGTGATCCAGAGAACAATTATTTGAAGGCACTTTGATAAGGAGATGTGAACAAATAGTGGGGGTGGTTTGAAAGGAGGCTTTCGGCAATCCAAACCACTGAAAGAGACATTTAATGTAAATTCGAATAAGATATCAATTTATCAATTAAAAAAACATACTGTTTAGTCAGCCCCCACCTAGCACACACAGCACCTATGTAGGATTTACAAAAAGACACCTATGTAGGCAGACAAGGTGAAAAGACAAATCCCCTCTGAGCAGGTAAAGCCTCTGTAGGTAAATTGTAGAGCAATCAGGTGGAGCTTTGGGGCAAGGTAGAAAGCATTTCTTTCTCTCTGTGTGGTCCCCCACTTGCAGGGTGCAAGGCTGGGCAAGGGAAATGCAGACTGGATTTCAGCCCCAACTCATCCTCTCATCTAGGCACCTTTGTGCAGTATTCAAACTGCACAACCAAACATGGCGGTCCTGTATCTACAGGCATAGTGATTTTAATAGCACACCTAAAGGGACTTTAAAATGTGCAGTTCTCTGGCCCAGAAAATTCTGTTCTTGTAATCTATCTTAAGAAAATTATCAGTAAACGGACAAAGACTTTTGTAAAGTAAAGCACACAGATGTAGTACTTACATAGTGAAAAATTGAAAACAACCTGTATGTCCAATAACAGAAAACTGGTTAATTAACTTGTGACTCAGCCTTACAATAGAATAGTAACCATCCACCATCCATTAAAAGACTTTTCAATGACAGGAGGAAGTGTTCATGACATGTTTCTAAATTAAAAAGCAAGAAAGGGGGCTTCCCTGGTGGCGCAGTGGTTGAGAGTCCGCCTGCCGATGCAAGGGACACGGGTTCGTGCCCCGGTCCGGGAGGATCCCACATGCCGGGGAGCGGCTGGGCCCGTGAGCCATGGCCACTGAGCCTGCACATCCGGAGCCTGTGCTCCGCAACGGGAGAGGCCACAGCAGTGAGAGGCTCGCGTACTGCAAAAAAAAAAAAAAAAAAGCAAGAAAGGAAATTTTGCAGAATTTAAAAATGTGTATGTCTGTTAAGACTAGAATATTTCCAAAACATTAAAAGTAGTTATGTATGGGTAGAGGGATTAAAGGTGATTTATATCTTTTCTTCACACTTTTCCATATTAAAAAAATTTTATTTTTACTTTGTAAATGTCATACTAATATCCTCACTGCAATAAACATTTTTAAATGATATCAAGACTGCAGGGCAGAGACAAAGTGGGAGCAGAGAGCAAACGTTGCCTTGACCTCACAGGCATATTGTTTGCACCTCATTGATTTCCACTTCTCATTGAGCTCCCAGCCTCTGGTTGCCTGGCTGCACTTTGCTTCATTGCTCTCTCTGACCTAAGTGACGGATGGTTATTAAAGGAACGTGACATCTCCCTATGATTGTCACTACGTTTCAAAGCCCTAGGAGGTCTCTGTGTGCTTGAACATTATGACAAGACAGCTTCAGGTCACTAAAGACACTCACCCAGGAGCCACCAAAGAAGGTGAAGGTAATGTGAGCTAGGCTGGAGCAGCTAACTGACTTAGCTACTTACTTCCATATTTATAGGACACCACTGCTGAGTAAATTAACTGAGCTATTTCCACAAGACGTTAACTTT
Source organism: Pseudorca crassidens (assembly GCF_039906515.1). NCBI lineage: Eukaryota > Metazoa > Chordata > Mammalia > Artiodactyla > Delphinidae > Pseudorca > Pseudorca crassidens. The sequence continues at coordinate 36,223,671 of NC_090296.1, read as the reverse complement.
ACGTAATCCTCACTGAACATAAATTGAGAGCTGGGTTTGGGTTTTGTTTTGCTGTTTTTTTCATTTTGGAATCAGTAATTAAAGATTATTCAGTTATGATAATGTGTTTCATTTAGGAATGGTCTTTGTAGCTGAAGCCTGAAGAACACGAGGCAGCTTGGGTGATAATAAGGATTTTAGAAACTCTCCTGTAAAATTCCAACTGGAGGAGACGTGCTCTCTGATTTTTCTATGGCTAGTTGTTCTCCAAACTTCATTCCAGAACCATCTTTAATTTAGGGCAGATTTTCTCCCCAGGGTTAGAGATGGACAGAGTCAGGCAGCATGTGTTTGTCTTGGAGCCCAGGTATACCTATGGCCCCTGGGGAATCACCCTTGGTACATTGTGGGTGTTAATGGGAAAGGGCTTCAGGTTTAATAATCATGGTTAAATGGTGGCATTAAATGGTCAGAGAGAATAGCCCAGGATCCCAGGCCCACAAATCCCCAAGGGATGAAGGAAGAGGGCCCGCTTGGGCCACCCTGGCAGGTAGGGCTACGCAGCCTGGACTGGTCTCTTCTCTCCGAAACTGCTCTTGCCTCAGGCTTCCCCAGCAAATATTCATTGACTGCTAGATGCTGATGCCCATAACACCCCTGGTGAGCATGTTATCAGCACTCCTTCTGATAACAGTGCACTTAGTGGCCACTGGAGCAGAAGGCAAATCCAGGTACAAACAACTGACAGGTAGCAAAATTACAGGGACCTGATCTCTCTCATTCTAAGCTCTCTCCTGGGGGATCAGGGTTGCTGCATCACACAGCAGAGAGAACACAGGCTTCTAAATAAGGCTAGGTTTTAAGTCTTCCTATCTTGGGCAAGTTTGTTTTGGTAAACCTCAGTTTTCTCATCTGTAAAGTAGGGATGATACTATGTGACTCCTGGAGAATATTGTGAAGCCAGCAAGGTACCGGCTGTTAAGTGTGTGGCACAGCTACTGATACATAGTATCTGTTCCCTTCCACAGCTCCCAGGCAGCTCCCAGGCTCCTCCATTCATTCAGTCCTTGATACCAGTGGCTACACTTTAGAATCACCTGGGAAACTTGTAAAAAATACAGCTTCTTCAGCCCTGTATTACTTATCTATTGCTGTGTAACAAATCATGCCCCAGCTTAGTGGCTTAAAAAACATACATTTATTATCTCACAGTTTTCTTGGGCCAGGAATCTAGAAGCAGCTTAGCCAGATGGTTCTGACTTAGAGTTTCTCATGATGCTGCAATCAGGGGTAAGCTGGGGCTGCAGTCACCTGAAGCTTGCCTTGGGTGGGAAGATATACCTCCAAGCTCACTCACATGGCTATCAGCCAGAGTTCCTCATCACGCGAGCCTTTCCATGAGGCTGCTGATGACATGACGTTTGGCCTTCCCCAAAGCAAGTGACCTGAGGGAGTCAAGCAAGGCCACAACGCTTTTATGACCTCATCTACAAGTCACATACTTTCACTTCCACCTTATTCTATTCATTAGAAGCAAGACACTAAGTCCTGCCCATACTCAACGGGAGGGAATTATAAAAGGGTGTGAATACCCAGGGGAAGGATCACTGGGGGCCACTCTGGAGGGTCGCCTCCACAGGCCCCATCCCAACGATTTCAATTTAACTGAATTGGGGCCCAAGCATTTTTTTCCTTAGCTTTCTAGGTAACTCCAATGGCCACCAATGTCAAAGACCACACTCTATTCAGTTTCTCCTAAGTTGCCTTCTCTTCAGCCCAATGTTGTCAATTTAATCCCTTCCCTCAGCATGACTTTCACTGGCTCATCATCTCTTCGCTCCTAAGCAGTCAGTCCAGAAGCAGGGGCAGCAGGTCGCCAGGGAGTAGGACGCTTCAGAGTGCAGGGATAGGAGTGGCAGTGTGGGGTTGAAGGCCAGATATGCACCCAGCATCTGAACTCAAGATGATATAAACACTGGAAGGCCCTGGAGCTCCTGGGGCATGTGGTGAGGCAAAGGCCAGGCAAACTCAGACACTGGCAATGCCGGAGGGGCTGCCCATGCGTGGCCAGCAGGCCCGGTAACAGTGACACGTGACCAACAGTAAGGAGTACCCGGTGCAGAGGCAGTCTGCTGGCTCAGCCCCAGCTGCCTACTGCTCTTTACCCTCGTGAGATCCATTGTAAAACACCTCCCTAAAGTGCCGCAGGTGATGCCAGCCAAAAAACAGCCTGAAGTGTGAATTCAGAGAAGGACAGCCCCAGCTTCCTGGCAGAGGCAGTTCCCCTAACACAAGCTGCCCTTAAGCCTTCTTCCAGTAAGCAAGCTTTCCTGGCTCATTATAATGTTGGCATTGCCATCTACAAGATGAAAGTTGCCTACCACAAAAATAAACATGAAATGGTTATGATATACACATTACTCGGGAGTGAGGTGTCTATCATCACAGATGGCTTATTCATCTTTGTATAATGAAACCCAAACTGTAATTGTATGTAGTTCCAGCCTGTTGTCTCTCTCTGCTCACTAAAGAGGTGTCTGGCTTTGTCCGTCTGATCAGTTGCTGCCTGCTCTGGCCCTCTGGTCCTTTGGCCTTTTGTAGCACAGAATCTAGAGAAGAGGGAGGAATAGAAGGACCAGAGCAAGGGCTCAGGGAGGGCTAAGCAGGGGTGACTCTGAAGAGAGGTGGGGAACATTTATAGTATGTGAGAAAACTGGATGGAAGATAAAGGGTTGTAAAAAGAGGAATGTTTCATAGGACCATGAGTCCCTTTAAAATGTTCAAGAATGCAATTTTTTAAAAACTTAGATATTTGGAAATTTCTTTTTAGTTGATGGACTATGTTTTTTGATCATGATCATGTAATGAGACTGGACCATGGGGGCCCCCGCTTTACTGAGGTTACATTAGTATCCATATGGGTGTCCACATAGAGGCTTAAACTTTACAGAGAGTTCATGGCACTCCAAACAGGCACCATGAGTGAACTGGTGGTTAGACAGGAAGCCACATCGTAAACATTTATGCCTTTGAATTGTATCCTGTCAACAGTGGGGAGCCAGTGAAGAATTTCAAACAAAGGAGTCACAGGATTCAATCTGGGAGCTGGGGTGATGGGAAGTTAGAACTGGAGGCCGGGAAACCACTTAGTCGGCGTTAGTCCTGGCGAGAGATGATAGGACTGTGCTAAGGCAGTAGCGGGTGGAAACAAAGAAAGGAACTAGGTATAAGGAACATTTAGGTGATAAAATCAATAGGACTTAGTGATTTACTAAATCTTTGATGGGACAGGGGGCCAGAGGTACTCTGAAGAAGAGAGAGGAGTGGAGGCTGACTCTAGGGGTCCAGCTTTGGTGTCTGGGGTAGTAGGTCATGACAGACTTCATGGATATAAGGAATTCAGAAGGGGAGAAAGTACTGAACTCTGGTTATAGGCAAGATAGATTAGAAAGCACTTGATCACACACAATGATGATGCATGGTCCTTATGAGTCTCATAACCATCATATTTCAGCATTTACAACAGGTTTCTCCGAGCTTTATAAAGATGCAGTATTTGTCTAGCAATTTGTTTTCAACAATGACTAGGTTCTGCCATTCTAGGCACTGTGAATACCCACATCACCCACAGCTCCCAGATCGAGTCCTGTGACTCCTTTGTTTGCAATTCTTCACTGGCTCCCCACTGTTGACAGGATAGAGTACAAAGGCATAAATGTTTACAGTGTGGTTTCCTGTCTAACCACCAGTTCACTCATGGTGCCTATGTGGAGTGCCATAAACTCTCTGTACTTTTGCATCTCTGTGCCTTTACTCAGTCTCTCCCCTCCACTGCACTGCCATTCCAGCACCACTGCCAGCACCTCAAACCCCTACCTAGGAGGGAACCTACTGTGTGTACTGCAACAGTGCAATTATCACCCATCCTAGATACAATTAATTCCCTCTTTATTTTCCCCACTGCACTCCCATGGATAATTCTACCCCTGTATTTATAACCATGCTGCTCCTATTATTTTGAATCTGTCTGACCCCATGAGGTTGAAACCTTCTTAAGGGCAGGACCTTATCATGATAGTATATAATAATTATAGTTTTATTGTTATGAACACTGTTCATGGCCATCTGTTGGACACCTAGTTTGTGGAAGAGCCGATGATCTTTCCAAAACCATGCTGCCTTTTTCCTTTTTGCCTTTTTTATTCCCTATGCCTAGCAGAGTCTGACATATAGCAGGAGCTCAATAAGCATTTTTAAACACAAGTGTAGGTATCTGTTTGTTGAGAAACAGTAACAGGGAGTTTGAATTTAACTCTTGTTACTTCTCTTCTCTGGTAGACATGAGGCCTATAAACTGATATCCTACCTCTGACCCCCAAAAGTGGGTTTTTAGGAATAAATAAAGCAAATGTAACAAAATCTTTTTGAATATACATATATATGCTTCTTTTTATATGAAAATTTCTGGAACAATAACAGATGATTGGGTAATACGTTTAACTGTATTTCAGGGAAAGGAAGGAAATACAAATGTGAAATGAACTTTCAGTTAAGTATAATCCATAGTATAGGACATAAAACCTAGTAATTATGTCTTCATTTTCTGTGATTTGATCCCTGAGGTTTGGGGTATTATCGTAAGTTTTTCAAGGTGCAATACCTTAATAATTGTTTAATTTGACTTATGGGTATATGAAGCTTTATTTTACTATTTTCTCTACTTTTGAGTGTATTTGAAAGTTACCATAAAGAGATGAGAACTTTTTAACGCATCATTGTGTAAGGATCTCTCCTTAGAGTAGACTTGATGGTAACTGCCTAGTGGTTCCCTGACACCTCTCCCAAGCCCTTCCTTTTTTCTAATGAGCAACCAGACCACTTTCAGTGAGGTCGCTCTGGTGAGTGCTACATCAACTGTGACACTTTATGTATTTTATCTGGTGAAATCACTCTTCAGCCTGTGCAATGAATTTCATTCTCGGCTTGATCTGATTTGCCTGGGTGATGTATGCAGCAGTGACTCAGGCCTAAGCAGTCACCTGGAGAGGCAATCCTTCTTCAGGGCACAGCCCTGGGTGTATGAGATGTGGTCGGCGACAGCAAGATTAATCTGCCAGATGGGGACATGGTTGGTGATCTTTTTAGCTCTAGGACAGGCCCCAGACTCAGCAGCAAAGCTGCTCAAAGTCTGCAGCCTGAAGCAAAGAAAATTTTCCTTAGTCTCTGAAAACCCTCAGCCAGACCTCAGAGACCAGGAGAGTTGCAGCTTGAAGCCCAGCAACGCATTAACCACTCCTGGGGGCAGAAGCTGTAATGAGAGGAACAGATGTACACATAAATTTGATAAATCGTCAAACTTTCCAAATTCTGGAGGGGGAAAATTGGGTTCAGATTATTTTGCTGAGTTTTAGAGCAAAGGTAGAAAACCAACATGGAAAGAAAAGTTTTAGAGTCAGTCAGATATAGTCTGATACCAGAGAAGCCACTACCAATTTGTGACCTTGGACACTATTTCAGCAGCCCGAGTCTCCACTGTCTCAGGTTAAAGATGGTGACAACCTTTTAGAAATAATATATATAAAGAACCAGCACAATGCCTGGAACACAGTAAGCTCTCAATGAATGATAGGTGTACTGTTCTAGAAGATTTTGACAAAGTTTGCGTTGTTCCAAGAGGCACACCAGAGAGAGAATAAATGTTGGCTTTTTAGAGTAGATAGAACACACTGAGGAGGGCAGGGAAATCATCAATTATGTAAAGATAGGTGAAAAAGAGATCAGAGAAATTAACAGGTGCCAACAGGAAGAGAGGAAAATACAGACAGCTAAGTTTCACTTATGTAGATTTCAGTTTTTTCAGGACTTGCTCCTGGTTTTACAAGACGTTAAATTATTAAAGTTGAGCCAAAGTCTTTTGAACATTCAAAACCTCATGCATGTGTCTGAAAGCTTTTAGCACTGACATGTGTAAGCCCTACAGAGATGTACAAGTGCTGGAACAGCATTTGCCCGAATGTTGACCTCAACACCCACTGTACATAAAAAGAAGCAGAACAGACAGTAGCTTAAGAGTTGCTAAACCAAGCCATTTTCCTAAGCTATACTTCTTCCATTTCCCACATCTCTGTAAAAACTTTACAGTCCATTAATTTTGTTGGATTTCGGGATCCCGAGTCTGTAATTCTTGGTTAGTGCTGTCCCATATGCTCTGGCAGGGAAGACGAGCATAAACAGTTCCCAGCCACACATCAGTGCCAGCCCAGAGACTCTGGGCTCAGTCCTAGAGATGCAGCTTCAACTAGAATGTTTAACATCTGCCTGATTTATGACCTCCTCGATTTATTAGGAGAGCTGGTAAAAGCTGTTGGGGAGCATTTTGATGACACTTGTGCTCATTTTCATCAATAAATTGTAATGGTGTTGCAAAAGCAAGTGTATCAGACAGTCAGAGTCTATTATGGTGTAAGGCCAGTAGCATCCTGGGAAAATCACAATATATATGGGATGCGAAAAGCTACCTTCAAGTATCATTTAGGGCATATTTTCAAATACACGGGAAGTTAGGAATATAGATATTAAGGTTCCCATAGACACACTAACTGGGTCACAGATTATCTAACCATCAGGTTGTGTATGGCATTGAGCAGGGCGAATGACTGTCACAGTTAGACCCTAAAGTCAATCAACCATCTGCAGTGTGGAATTGTCAGCACTAATGGTCTGATTACACTTTATATTCGTGTATGACATTTTACATGGCTTATGCATTAGCTCCCAACTTGTTAAATAGCGTCATAGTCACATGTCTCCTTTCCCTAGTTCCTCCCTGGTTCAAGAACGCTCATTGCTTTTTACCCCAAAGCTTCACACAGTTCTCCCTGGCACCAGTCAATCCCCCAATCAATCTCTCTTAAAACTGAAAGCCAAATTAATCTTTCTAAAGTAGTTCTCTATTCACATCAACCACTGCTCAAAAACCACCAACAAACTTTCACACCTCTTAAAACACAGTCACAACACATTTAATGCCTAATCTTCTGTATAGACCTGGTCTTCTGGGAGACCTTCCCCAGCCCCCTAATTGTAGTCAAATTTTGTGTCTTTCACATTTGACATTAAACTCTCCGATAGCAGAGATGGTGCCTGCATATAACAGGTGCTCATTAAATATTTGCTGAACGGCTAAATGAATGAACCTGCTCATATACAGTGGCTGGCAATATAAACTATTAAAAATTCTTCTGGAAAGCAATTTTCAAATATCAATATTCATTAAAATATTCATAATCTTTGACCTTAAAATAATATTTCTGAGAATATATTCTAATGTAATCATTCAATGGGGAAATGATGTTTATAAAGTATTGGCTGTAATAATGAAATGTTAGAATGAATTTAAAGCAATAATAAGAGAATGGTTAAGTAAATTAAGGTAAATCCACTCAAATGACGATAAAGTCAATAATTATAAAAACTTGTTAGTTACAGGGAACATTCTTGTGACCTATTTCTTTTTAAAAAACGTTGAAAATTAAAACCATATCTTGTTTTATTCACTTTGATAGCAGGATGGTTAAAAAATACTTAAAAGTAAAAATGGTAGTATTTTAGAAAAATTTTCCTTTTATTTGGATTTCTGTTAGTATTATAGTGCAAGTGAAAAGATCACCTTTCTACATAACAAATGAGCACTTCACTGGCTCCCTATCCTATGGAAGAAAATCCAGATCCAGCCTAGCATTCCAGACACTGAACAATTACTTCTAAACCTCTATTTCTAGGCTTACTTCTTTTTCCTTTATGGCTGTGAACAATAATGTATATAGGAAGCACAGAAATTGCTGTGTGGCTCAATGATTTCCCCCAAAGTGAAGTCTATGTGACTGCCACCTAAATTAAGAGAAACTTCAGAATCCCCTCCCAGTGCCTTTCCCTTCCCTCCACAAAGGAAACCACCATCTTGACTTTTCTGTGTTCATTCCTTTTGTTTATTTACAGTTTTGTCACAAAAACATTACCCCTGAATATCAGAGTTACAGTTTGCTTTGAGATAACTTAGATGGAAACATATACAATCGTCCAAGGGTATACCATGAGGGATTGGTTCCAGGTGCCCCTGCAGATAACAAAATCCGTGGATGCTCAAGTCCCTTATAGAAAATGGTGGGGTACGTATATTTATTGGAAAAATCTGCATATAAATCGACCTGACTAGTTCAAACCCATATTGTTCAAGGGTCAACTGTATTGACTTTTTTTCACTCAACATTATATTGTTTCCATTTATCCATGTTGGTGTGTGTGTCTATATTTCATTCATTTTCTTGATTGTTTAGCATTCTATCACATGAATATACATCATTTATTTATCCATTCTACTGTTGATGGATAATAGCTAGGGTTCTTGCCGATTTGAGGTTATCATAAATAATGCTGCTCTGAACACCCTTGTACACATTTTCTTGGTGCTCTTGTGTATGTAATTCTGTTGGATGTATAGCTAGGAGTGAAATTGCTGGATCATGTGGTATGTGTACTTTTAACCTTAGTAGATAATGTCTAATTATTTTCTAAAGTGTTTGTGCTAATTTCCATTCCCACCAGCAATCTATGAGAATTCGGATTGCTCCATATCCTTGTCAAAACTTGGTATTATCAGTCTCAGGTTTTAGCCTGTCCTAGTGAATATGAGGCTTTATCTCATTGTGGTTTTAATTTGTACTTCCCATGACTTATTAAACTTTTATACGTTTATTGCTTATTTTAATATTCTCTTTTCTGAAGTACCTATTCAAATCTCTTGCCCATTTTTCCATGGTGTTGTCTCTCATTTTCTTAATGGATTATAGAAGTCATTTATATATTCTGGATGCAGGGGGTTTTTGTTATATGTTGCAAATATCTTCTCTCACTGTATTGCCTGCCTTTTAACTCTTTTAACGACCTCTCTTGATGAACGGTTTTTAATTCTAATGAAGTACAATTTGTCACTTTTCCTTTGATTACATTTTTACTGTCCTGTTTTAAAAGCTTTTTCCTATCCAGAGGTCCTATATAATCTTGTAGAAGTTTTATTTTTTGCTCTTGACATTTAGATCTACAACCTACAGCCTGGAATTTATTTGGGGACTGGGTGTGTGATGGGGCTGTTTCTTTTTTTCTTTTTTCCTTTTTTGCCCCATAATGCTCTTCTCTCCCCTTTCAGTTCCCTATATAGAGCCTTTTCTTTCATTCTGCACACTTGTGTTCACACCTTCCTCCCCAACTTTGCCTGCCTTTCCTATCGCCAGCTCTTTAGGCTCTATCCATCCATCAAGATCTAGCTTATATGCAATCCCAACCCCAGTGCCCTGTCCCCAGAATTAATTTCTATGCTCACCTCCCCCCACCACCATATACTCCCAAAGCATAGTTTCCAGTATGTCTCATTTATCATTTAACACATTTGTATACTGAATACATGTAAAAATGATTATTATTAACACATCTAATCAAACTTACTAAATAAGTTCCCTGTGGAAAGTATTGAAACTGAGCAGGACCCTGTGGTGCTCCTGACCATGGAAGCCTTTTCGTGTCCCCCATTTCTTGTTTTTGGGAAGAGACGCCAGCCTCCATGACCTTCCCTGAGTTCCAAAGGGCAGATTCTAATAGTTGCTAATCAGGGAAGGGAAGGGATGCAGAAACAAGGGAGGAGCAGCCAAGAAACAATAGTGCAGCCTTGGGGCAGGGTCCTGGTTCTGCCTCAAGGGATACACACAATATCTTTAAGCTTTTTATAGAACTAAAACCCTCAACAAATGGAAGATGTCAGCATTCTTCATTCCAGAGAAGACCACTTGAGGCCAGATTAAAGGAACCAGAGAAGCTCATCAAGAGATTACCTGTGATTAAAGAAGTACAGGCCCTGCACACACACTACTCTTATCAGCAACCCCACCCTTGAACTATTGCTATAAAACTCCTCACCAAGTCCTCCCAGGTTGGGACACACAGTTTTTTGGGACAGGAGCCCACTGTGTCCCCCTTTGCCTGGCAAAGCAATAAAGCTATTCTTTTCTACGTCACCCAAAACTCTGTCTCTGAGATTTGATTCAGCACTGATGCACAGAGGCTGAGTTTTTGGCATCAGTGTCTGTTTCATTTTTGAATTATCTGTAAACAAAAGACATGACATTTCCTACCAGCTAGGAACATGAAGTCTCAAAACAGATTGAAGTTGATCAGGGAAACTAAAGGAATGCGACATTTCATCAGAGTTGTGGGGTTACAGCCACACTCCCTTATCTGTCTCATTTTATCCTTAAAACATTTCAAAGGTCCACCAAAGACTGAAAGTTCTTCAAACACAAGATTCAGCATAGCCCAGGGGATGCCCAGAACAGGGTGGGGTTTATAAAAGGTGTCCAGATACCTGCTGACTGATAACCAATAAACTTCTAGAAAGGTATTTTTAATACACAGAGAACTAGTTAGTTACTTAAGATAGCCAATCTGGATTGTTGAGGAGGAGAAGTATCATTCATTAATTTACATTTATTCAACAAGTATTCATTGAGCACCTACTGTGTTCTAGTCACAATTCTAGGTGTTGTATGTATGGCAGTAAATAAAACAGATAAAGTCCCAGTCAGCATATAGCTGACAAACTCATAAAGAGAAACAAATAATAAACTAACCAAATACAGGCATCCATAAGTGCTATGAGAAAAACTGAGCAGGGAGAGGAAGGATAGAGTGAGGGCAGAATGGGGTGGTGGGACACAGACTGGGGAGCCAGATACTTAGGTGACATTGACTGAATGGCTGAAGTGAGAGAGCGGGTGTGGTGGGCAGGAATTTGGTCCCTGTTACCTCCATTTCCTGGTGTCACTCTTATGAATATGTTACTATGTTGCATTACATGACAACAGGTACAAATTAAGGTTGCTAATCAGTTGACCTTGAAATAGGAATATTATTCAGGAATATGGACTCATCACATGAATTCTTCAAAGCAGAAAGCTGGAGCAGAAAAGGAAGTGTGAGGCCTCGACATACACTGTTGCTGGCTTCGAGATAGAGGGGGTCACATGAAGACTGTGGGCTGCCTCTAGGAACTAAGAGGCGAAGAAAAGGGAACCTCAGTCCCACAACCACAAGCAACTGAATTCTGCCATCAACCTGAATGAGCATGGAAGCAGATTCTTTCCCAGAGCCTCCTAATAAGATCCTGGCAGCTGACACCTTGATTTCAACTTTGGGAGACTCTGAACAGAGAACCCAGCCACACCACACCAGACTTCTGACCTATAGAACTGAGCTAATGAGCAAAGGCTATTCTAGGCTGCTAAATTTGTAGTAATTTGTTACTGCTGCAGCAATAGAGAACAATTACAATGGGCCATCTACTCTCTGGGAGAAGGGGATCCAGCACAGAGAACAGTAGGGTAACAGTCCTGAGCTGGAAGCACACTCAGAATATTCTAAGAACAGCAAATTGGCCAGTGGGGTAGAAGCAGGGTGATGGAGATGAAGAGTGGTCAGAGATGAGGTCAAAGATGCAGTTAGAGGTCTACTGTGTGGGACCTTAAAATTCTACAGGGAGTTATTGGAGAGTTTTGAGCAGGAAAATGATGTAATAAGTTTTAAACTTTAAAAGGATTATAAAAGGGTACCTCCTGCTGTCACACGGTAATTCACTACAAGGATGCAAGTGTAGATGCAGGAACAGTTAGGAATCTGCTGCAGTAGACAAGGAGAGAGATCATTACGGCTGGGACCAGTTGGTAAAGGCAGGTGAGGAAAAGTTGAATATTGAATACATTTTGAAGATACAACCAACAGGATTTGCTGATGGAGTGGATGAGGAGTAAGAGAAGGTGAGATGTAGAGATTTGAGTAGGTGGTTAGATGCACAAGTTTGGAAACTTATACAAGGAACTGATGGCAGATAGATGCTATTTAAAGCTTCAAGACTGGAGGAGATTTCCTGGGGAGTGAATGTAATTAGAAACAAGGACTTCACTCTGCAGCAGGTGATATTTAGAGATCTGAAAGGCAGAGCGAGTGAATGAGGTATTAGGAAAAACAGAAGGGTGGGGTCCCAGAGCCAAAGGTTGCAAGGAGCAGGGGGTGGACCAGGAGACCAGGACTGAGAGTGAGTCACTGGATTTGCAGCAGGGAGGGCACTGGTGGCCTTCATAAGACTGCTTTTGTGGAGTGGTTGGGTGATCTCAAGAGAATTGGAAGAAGTGGAGACAGTGAGTACAGATACCTCTTGTTGAATCATTTTACTACAAAGAGAAGCAGAGAAATGAGGCTACAGCAGGAGAGAAATGCAGGGTCAAGAGAGAAGGTAATTTTTGCTATGCTGGGAGCTATTACAGCATGTGTTTGATGTTAATGGGAATGACCTAGCACACAGTGGGGATTCCTGCAGGAGGGAAACACCAGAACAGGGATCCAGGGCCCGGGGAAGGAGGCAGAATGAACAAGGGCAGAAGTCAGCAGGTTGGAACACAGGTCAGGAGGGTGTGGATGTGTCCATGAAAAAAACTGTAACCACTGGAACACGTACACAGCCCCAGACACTTTACAGAGATGATGCTTTGTTGCCTCACGGGAGTCTTAGTCGTGTTTCACAGGCAAAGACAGAGGTTAAGTAACTTGTCTCTGGTCATCCATCAGTAGGGTCAGAGTCAGATGGCAGGTCATTGAGACCAACTTCAGAGAGAGAACTATTTGGAGGCTTTGATGAATTGGTTTTCTCAGTCCAGAGGGTGATTCCTGCTTAGAATGATTGGAAAATGCCTGGAGAAAGTCAGGCCTGCATGGTGGATAGAGCTGAGAAAAATTAGGAAGAAAATGATCTTGTAGCTTTGTGAACAGAGGAGGTAAGAGTCAACATATATTATCTAGGATAAGGTATGTAATAAATAAATAAAATAAAGCTAGGAACAAAAAGCTAGAAAATTCTAATAGAGACAAGATTTTATACCTGAACATACTTTATAAGGTTTCTGCTCAGAAAACTCACCCACTATAACAAAGCCTCTTGGTGTTTGTGCTCCAAATGTGACCTGGGTCACATCACAGTGGTTCCAAGGCCTCACTCATACTGAAACTTGGCTACCATCACTACTTTTACTACGGAATACACATAGTTGCCCATAGAGCAGGCTGTCAGCTTCAGAATCCCTGGCTTATGCCTTGTTCTTTTCGGGTTCCTATGCCCCCTTGTTCATAGCCACAACTAAGCCATGTTTCTCCCCACAGCCTCTGCTGCCTGTGTTCATCACAGGATGCCCTGTCTGGGCCAATGACTGACTTCTCTGCCTGGCCTTGGGTAGCCAGTTGGTGCAGGGTCCTGTGCAGAGTCAGGGAGAACATCTTACTTCCCAACCTGGGACACATTTAGTTTCCAGATGTGGGGGCCAGAGCGTCAGTGTTTCCTGAATCCTTCTGTAAGGCCCTTGCCTCCCCACTGCCCCAGTCTGCCACAGTGCTGTCCATTTTCAACCTCAGGGGAGTCAAGCCCAGTTCAAAGGGATGGACAAGGAGTGGACACTGCACCATTTCCACCACTTCTCCCTCTTCCTTTCTCATACCTGCTCCCAATCCAAACCTCTCCTTTCTCTCCATTTAAATCAAGGTTGCCAACAGCTGGGGAAGAAGTTGAGGTGCTCTGCGTGACAAAAATGTCTGTTCCCCAGAGCAGCCACAAACAGCTTAGTCCATCCTCTCCCAGCTCTCCAAGGGTGGACTGGCTGCAGGTACCTGATAGGGGTGAGAAAATGAAAAGAAGAAAACGGGAAAAGACGATGGTTGGCGAAGAACATCTCACCACCCTCTTTAAGCTCTGTGAGGAGTCGGGGTCTCCCTGGGTCTCTTTGCTTAGAGCTAGTGAGCAAAGGAAAACAGCCTCCGACTGGGTTCTCTGAACCTTACAAGGGAGAAGATGCTGACACTGACTTCCTTTTAGTCTGTAAACTCCTAAGGGCAAGGACCGTGTTTTTGCTTGACTTAAGCAGACAGACGTGAACACTCAACTAAACCGTATGCGACTTGAGGGCAAAGGATGTGTCTGATACTTTTCTTGTTATTTCCACAGGGTCTGAAGGGGTTCATATTAAAGGCTTATCATATGCCTAGTTGTCATTGGGAAGCAGCTGGGATATCAGGCCAAAGCACAGGAGTGTGAAACGGAGGAGCTGGCTTCCAGTCCCAGCTCTGCTCTGTGACCATGAGCAAGTCCTTCCACCTCTCTGAGCCCCATTTTCACATTTGTAAATAAGGACACCAACACTCCCCAGGGCTGTGTGAGGTCAGATGAAACAATGTGCATGAAATTTCTGGATACAGTAAACTTGAAGCACTGGACAAAGGAAAGGTATTTCTACTCTGCCTTTCCCTCTCTCTCACCACAGGGCACAAAAGGCATATTTTAGAAAACGTTGGAATTGGTGAGCCAGCACCTTCCAACCAGAGGGGATACGCCTACAATTTCAAGGCTGTTAGCACGATCACAAAGAGAAACACAGAAAGAGGAAGCTACATCCATGCACGCTGGCAGACAGACAGGAGGGCACTAAAGAGAAACCCAGGATCCCAGACAGAAAATGTATCCCCAAGTCTAGGTAGCGCAGTTGCTTCTGCAGAGGCCCTGAGTCAGAATTAAGTGAGTAGCAAGTTAGGGGCAACAAGAGGCTTTAAGGAGACACTGGCAGTTTTTACTTTTCCTGCGACCAGATATGTTAGAAATAAAGCCTCATCTGGGGTCTCCCTAAAGTTAATGAGACGGAGCTGACAGTTCATTGACTTGCTTTGCAGAATTTATTTTATGTGTCTCTAATCCACATGGCTCCTCTTCACTTTGGGACTCAACCAAGGGAAACTCCCGAAATCCCACTGGCTTATTTACACTTACCACATCGCCTCAGACACAGTGTGTGCTCAATCAACATGTTATTATTCCATTCTGAGAGAAAAAACACTATTTTAGAGATGACTTTAATCCACATGAGCATACACATGCATGTATGCAATACACATTTGTGCGTGTGTGTGACTGCATGCTCAAGTTGCAGTTATAAATTTCCTACGGGTACTGGGCTTCCTGTTCAGTCTGTCATCTAGATGAATTTTACAGGGGAAGGCTATCCCCCAATTACAAATCAAAGATTTCCCCACTGGCCCAGGAGAGGAAGAGAAAGACCTTTGACCTCTGCTCTTTTCTAAGACAATGTCTCGGGCAAGGGCCAGACCTCAGAGGGGACATCTATCTGCATGCCACACTCAGGAAAAGAGGCCCTGGTCCTGGCCTTCCAGCCACAGTGAAGATTCTGATGCCCCAGTATACTGTGGGAGGTGGGGAAGATGGGACTGAAGGGACCATGGAGATCTCAGAATTGGCTGATCATGTGCAGAGATGACCAGTGCCATCCCTGACACTCTACTCCACTTGGGACAGAGAGCTTCAAGAATGACAGGTTAAACTTCCTCCCAGCTCAGTGAAATGGGAACTCAGGGTCAAAGTAGGTAAGTTAGAGATTATAAAAGTAAGATTTAAGCACTCTGAGTTTATGGATAAGGTTCATATCTATTCCAATGGGAAAATGATTTATTACCAAATGAATACAGTTGGTTTGCTAAATTAAATCTTTTCAAAATTCAGTGTCCATGGAGAAAACTCACAGTGGTTGGGGTATGGGGGTTTCTTGGCGGTGAGGACATTGAAAATCAAGTCTCTGCCATAATCCTCAAGCACACGGCACTTTCTCCTCACTGCCCTTCCCTGCCGGTTCCTGCGCCCCCATGAAAGAACCAGCCATGGTGCTCTGCTCTTAGGCTTCAGAGGGCAATGCTGACTTGCCTTGCTTCAGGCCATCTTTTCACTGTCTCAGTTACTTCATCACTGTGCCCCGGAAAGCTATCTCAAAAGAGCGTGTCCAACTAGTAAGGCAGTATAAATGGGTTGGCATGTTTAGCCAGGATCTTTGGGCTGCAAGAACAGAGACCCATTCAGGTTAGTTCACATTATGGGAGTCTGTCATAAGGATATGCATGAAAACAAGGGGTACCATAAAGCCCAGAAACAGCTGCATACCAGCTGGAGGGAATACAGAAGCCTAGTTCAGATGTTTTCTTTCCTGAGGAATTTCATCAGTCTTCACTCAGAACTCCACCATTAACACTAATGCAGGTCCTCTCCATCTCTGTTTCTACTTCTCCATGAACCAAGTCAGCCTCTACTCTAGTGACTCTTAGCTACCTCCTAACTTGCATGCTCATGGTTATTACACGGTTATTATCCCGGACTCTTCCATAGCATGATATCTGTATCCTACCTTCTCTCAGTGTGCTGTCCCATTTCTGTTCCTCCTACAAACTAATCAACCCTTTCTAATTCTAGTTCAAATTTCTAAGGAAGACTCATGATGTCCTTGCTCGGAAGAGCTTTCATGCCATGTGACATCATAGGCTGCCATTTGCCAGCCTAGGGATTTCCTAATCTATACATCAGATACTTGCTACCAGTCTAATCGGTTCAAGCTGTGGCAGTGAGGTTCCCCTATATAGAGAACTTAGCCACTACTTCCATAATTAGAAAGCTTCCCATGCACATAATTAGAAAGTGCATGGGAATCCCTTCGCAAGAGGCTGTGGTCATAGCAGACTTTTAGCCTATTTGGAACAATCAGGAAGTGAGAGATCATTTGTCAATTAGCTGAGCATACCTTTGCATATCTCTTGCATTGTGTTTAATAAATAATTTTTAAACCCCTATTTTACAGGACCTCATCCACTCCATTTTAAGAAAGAAGATAACCATAGATATTTGATCCAATTTCCACTTTAAAGTGGAAGATATCACTGAGCAGAAAAGTGGCCTTAGATGCTTGACAAGAGTCCCAGTTTAAGAAGCCTCTTACAGTGAGTTTCTCAATGTCAGCAGGAGGGCACAGCAATCCTCCTGAGTGGGGAAATACCTTTTTCTCCATAACCAAAGGCTTGTGTTTCTAGGACAGTTCAGAAGAAAACCTGCCTAAGAAGGACCATCCTTGCCACTCATTTAGTTCCACTGTCTCCTCAGTCAGCAAACAGAGCACTGACCTGGGTCTGAAGCTGTCGTGTGCCGTGTACAAGACCTGTGCCCCAAGCAAACATCCTCTGGCATCGGAATCTAAGGTGATGGCCCAGCAGAGAAAGTCAGTTTGGTCACCAGAGGCCTACACGGTGCCTCTGTGGCCTGCTGGGGTCTGGGGATGGGAGCTAATGACTCTAACCCTCTGTCCCCACCAAGTGCCACTTGAGTTGAGCACGGAGAGGTTGCTGCAATCAAACGGGCTGGCAGAATGAGCGCACTTGTGCTCAGTGGTGCATCTGGAAATTGGCCTTCTTTAGCTTTTAACAGGACATTTCTCCAGCAGCTTTATGATTACCAAAGACAATCAGGGCAGTTGGAAACCTGGAATATTTGTACCCTTTCCTCTGTTTGGGCCTCAAGCACCAAAAACATTAAGTCAGTGCTCTAGAGGGTCCCTCCCCTTTAGAGAAAATGTTTAGTAATTAAAAGGCACTTTATTTCTGTACTCATTAATTTTAAAATATTCCCCAGTCAATATTAGCAATTAACATGATTATTTACTGCTTAGTGATAAGCTGAAGCTATAACAACAGTCTTTTTTCTACCACCTTCTGTTTTCTATCAGGAATAAATAATAGCACTCAACTATTCACAATATCTATTGTAGCCAGTGTGATTTTAAATCATAGACATAAACATCTATCTTTTATGTTCCATCAATTTTTGGTAGTATTTCTTGACCACCACCTATTACTATAAGGTGAGGAATAGTAAGGACTACTCCTAACTTACTGTCCCTATCTCTCTTCTACTCTTATCCATATTTCTGTTGTATATTTTCTTTTACATAATTAATGATAATAACATTTAAATACTATTCCATAACCTTAATTATGTCTTCCACCCTTTGTTTACAGGTTGAGTCTAAAAACTAACAAGCCAGTAAATACCTTTTTTGTTATAATTACTATGCAAATATTATTCACCACAGAGGCAAATGATATCATATAATTACTTTTCCTTCTCTGCACGTAAAATATCATAACCCCTGGGACATCTGAAGAAGAACATCATTAGTGTCAAGGTCAAATAAATTATCTGTCCTGACAACCAATTCTCCAATCATCTCACAATATATTAAACTTTCTATGTGACCCATGACTTTGTTATAAAATGATTTGGTTTTTCCCAAGATTTCTAATTGGGTTTTTTCCACTCAGTTGTAGGAGGGCATAGAAACCCCATTTTACCAAGAGACCACCTTCAAGGACCTTCCCTCCTGGTGGACCAATTATTCTCTAGGCCTGATGCACCACTTGCTATGCTGGGACTTTCCTTCACCACACTATTGGGTTAGAACCACTCTTCCCTTAATCATGGCTTTCTTTCTCCCTGTTTTTGCTAGAATAACTCTCTTATTTTGCCAAGTAAATATTCTGAATTCATAATGTCTAAAAATGTATTTTACCCTCCCACTTGATTGGCAGTTTGGCAGGATACAGAATTCTAGATCAAACTAAATCCAGTTCAAAATAATTTTCCCTAAGAACTTTGTGGCACTGCTCCATGACTTCTATCATCCAGTGTTACTGATGCCAGCTGATTTTTGTTACAATGCAGGCTACTTGATTTGTCAGTTTGTTTTATTCTGAAAGCTTTTAGGGTCTTCTCTTTATTCTGATCTTTCTAAGTATGATGAGATGACTCTTATGTGTGGATCTTTTTATTTTTTCATACTGCTCTGCACTTGAAGAGCTGTGTCAAATTGAAGACTTGTACCTTTCATCAACTCTTGTAAATTTACTCACAATTAAAAAAATCAACCCTATATTAGTCATATGTTGAACCTGGATTGATCATTCTTTCATGTTCATTTTTTCTCATGTTTTCCATCTATATTTTGCATTATAGCTAGGAAGATGGCTTTGACTTTACTATCAAAATTTGCTTTTGATTTAAAATTTTTTTAAAATTTTATTTTTTACAAAAGTTAATTCTTTGACTATTTGTTTATTATATCATTCTGTTCTTGTCTTGAATACAATGTCTTCTCAATTTTCTGTGAGGACATATTCAGCTTTTTAAAGTTATCTTTTGTTTCCTGAAATAGCTTCTCCAGGATCAGTTATATTTGTTTTGCTCCTTCTTTTACATATTGCTCTTCTTCCTCATATATTGTTCATTCATATTCAAGAGAAATGGACAAGGCTGATTATTCCAGGTAGATACTTTACCTAGAAGATTCCCTTCTGCTACTTTATAGGACTGTATGATTATTCCCCTAACAGACCTCTGCCCTAAATTGTAAGACTGATTGTAACTTTTGTATATCTGGATGGGATATATTTAATGGCAGGCTTTGTTTTAGGGTGATCAGTGAGAAACAAACTGCTCAAATTTCAGAAGAAAAAATTGCTTTATTCTGGGACAGCAATACTCACTAAGAGTCTCAGCTCTCTACAGATTGCTTGTTCTCTTTCTAGAGAACATTTTTCAGTTTGGGTTTGTTTTGCTTTTTGGTTTTGGCTTTTACTTATTTGTTTTTTAGTCTTGGAGTAAATTCAAGCTACTACTTGTTTTACAAAGGGAGGCCAAGGAGAAGGGGAGTATGGGGCTGACTTCTGCAGCTCTTATCTTCAATCAATCCTTTTCTTTTCAGTTGCCTCTCACTACTACTCTCTACACCTATTGACTCAGAGTCCAAAACCTCTTAATGGTTTCACAGGTAAGATCAGCTTCCACCTCTCCTGCAAGCCCCACTTGCCCTGTGGCTTCCTCTGCTTTGCTCACTAATCAACACATTTTCATTTTCCCTCTTCTGAAAATTTCCTGAAATCACTTACTCACCAATGATCTCTCTCTTTTTTTTTTACCAATGATCTCTCTTTCCAAACTTTTTGCCATTACATGCTTATTCCATTTTGTGTTTCTCTAAGTCCTGAAATTTCAACTGGGGTTCAGGGGGTAAAGGGAGTCGATGAGTGAACAGGTTTTCAATCTTGAATTAGCAGCCCCCCAACACATGTTTTGGGGTGTTTAGACAAGAGGAGAGCAGTATTTCCCCTCCCCCAGGGCCAGAGAGAGGACATCAATCGTGGTGGCCTGTGGAGGACAGCTGTGCCCAGCAGGATGGCTGCCTCATAAGAGTCATGAGCCACAAAGGCTGTGTGGCAGCAGAGCAAAGAAGCCCAAGTAGAAGACCTTGAGAAACGATTGCGAGTCAATTGTATGAGTCAGTCATTTGTCTGCAGAGCTCTCAT
Organism: Pseudorca crassidens; assembly: GCF_039906515.1. Lineage (NCBI taxonomy): Eukaryota > Metazoa > Chordata > Mammalia > Artiodactyla > Delphinidae > Pseudorca > Pseudorca crassidens. Next base: position 36,203,364 of record NC_090296.1, on the reverse strand, counting down.
AAGTAACTGGGGGCCACTTTAAAGAGGGTAGAAAAGAGGGGGTTAATTTCTAAAAGTAGTTAAGCAAAAGCTCATTTCAACATACACTGGGATAAGAAAAGAAGTGTAATATTATATTCTTTTTGTCCTTTAAAAATTTTCTTCCATAGAAGTGTTAGTACAGTTCAAGTGAAGATCAACCTTTAAAACACAGAAGGCCACCTCCAGGGACGAACTTTTGTTTGGTACAAGACATCTTGCGTGTTATGTAATGTCTAACTCACGGTGAGGAAAGGAGGGGGTGGAGGAAACCCATATTTACTACAATTCTACCACACGTTAGGAATTTGAGATATCTTATTTTGATTCATCCTCACAAGAACTCCATGAGATTTATTCATTAATTCTATCAACCCACTAAATTTAATGAATATCCTATGTATACCTGGAACTGTGCTAGGCATGGGGGGAACAATGGTGTAGGAAAACAAACACTCATTGTGTTTACAAACTAGTGTAGGAAAACAGACAATTAAATGCTCACATGAATGAGTGTAAAGTTAAAATTACAAGTTCAACAATGTGCTATATGATGCCATAAAAATGCAAAAATGAGGAAATCTGAGCTAGTATAAGGGGAGGATGAGGGAAGGCAAGAAAATGACATTTGATCTGAGATCTAAAGAAATAATGAGAGTTAACCAGCTGAAAAGAAAGGGGAGGAGTATTCCAAGTAAAAGACATATCTGTGCAAAGGCCCTGGGTAGAGAAAGCACTATAGTTTTAAAATATTTATTTATTTATTTGGTTGCACCAGGTCTTAATTGTGGCACGTGGGATCTTCATTGCCACGTGAAGGCTCTTAGTTGTGATATGCAGGATCTAGTTCCCTGACCAGGAATCGAACCCAGGCCCCCTGCATTGGGAGTGTGGCATCTTAACTACTGGGCCACCAGGGAAGCCCCAGCACTACAGTTTTAAATATGTGAAAGAATCACCATTTGGCAACCACCATAGTATAATTATTTTAGGCAAGAATCATCAATGAATTCTAATATCTGAAGATGAAAGTTTGATAAGGAACAAGACTCTAGATAGTCTCAGAGTATTTCCCCACAAGACATTTTTTAATTATAAAGGGAAGTATCACAATGGCTAAACCTGACAGACATCACTTTAACTAAGTGATCAAAGTTAACATCATATCAACAGTAATGGGATAGTTGATATCATGTTCCTCCTGCTATGATGCACTAAGAAGAATACAAAATTGCTTCCGTGATATTCCTGCCCAAAATGTATAACCTGTATCTAATCATGACAAAACAGCAGACAACCCAAAATGAGAGACATTCCACAAAATAACTGGCAGGATTCTTCAAAAATGTCAGTGTCATAAAAGACAAAAAGAAACACTGAGGGACTATTCCAGATTAGGGAGTTGAAAGAGACATGGAAACTAAGTGGAATGTGTGATCCTGGATCCTGAAGCAGAAAACATTTTTTTTCTTCTGCTATAAAAGACATTAATGGGATAATTAGTGAAATTTGAGAAAGGTTCATAAATTAGAAAACAGTACTACTTTCATATTAATTTCTTTATCTTGGTGCTCTCAAAAAATTCAGAAAAATATAGTAAATGATACATGCAGTAAAATTTAACATTTGAGGAATATGAGTGAAGTGTAGACAAGAATTCTTTGTACTATTTTTGCAATCTTTGTATAAGTCTAAAATTATTTCAAGACAAAAGGTTAAAACAACAAAAATACATGAAAGATGACTCCTGTGAGTGGAAATCAATAAACAAAGGAAAGTGGGAGGCAGGATGAAGCTGAACTCATAGAGAAAGCCCAAACCATGCTGTCCTTGAAAATCATGTTGAGATGTTGGTCTTTATCCTAAAGCAACAGGAAGCCACTGAAAGCCATGGACAGGAAATGACATAACCAGATAAGCATTTTGAAAAGCTCACTCTGGTTGCAGGACAGAAGAGAGACTGTAGAGGATCCAGAATAACTAGATAGGAAGCTGTCATGTAAAGTGCAGCAGAGTGGTGGCAGTCAGCCTGGATAGCAGTGGATGGATTTAAGAGCCACTCGGGTGTTAATATTTACAGTGCTTGGAATGGAATGGAAATGGGAGAGGAGGGTGACGAGTGGGAATCAGAGGAATTACACTGGACTCCCAGGTTTCTGGTTTGCACAACTGGGTAGATAGTGGAGACCTTCTGTCAGATAGGGAAGGCAGAAAGAAGACCAAGTTGGGGGGAATCAAGAGTTTGATTTTGGATGTGTTGTGTTTAAGTTCCCGTTGAGACATCTAGGGAGAGCTGTCAAGTAAGCAGCTGCATCTGAACAGTGGTGGGAATGAAAGGTGGGGATGTGGCTGAGCTCGCCCAGAGAGCAGGGCCTAGGAGAGAGCCTCAAAGACCTCTGGTCTGTCTGTGTATCTCTGTTCTTACCCTCATTTCATAGATGAAAACAGAAGGCAATAAGTGACAGAGCAGAAATTGAAATGGAGGTCCTCCTGACTTCAAACTTCTGCCTTTCCCAGTAAGCTCTCAAAAAAGTACAAGATGCTTTTGGTCCTTTTCCAATTTTATGCAAAATCAGTCTGAAGGAATCAAAATGTATTAAGAAAGAAGTGACATGGTAGAAGAGGTTTTTAGGTCTTCCTTTCTCCAGATGCCCAGTTAACAAGATTTTTAGGAAAACCAAAAAGCCACACTTTTCTTTTATAGGTTTCAAAATTTGCTTGCAGTTTATCTCCAGAAGCATATTGGAATGACACTTTTCTTTTTAATATAAACAAATCCTTTGGTAATGGTGAGGAGTGTCAGAAAAATCTATCCCTGCTTTGGGTATAAATTTCCATTGTCAGGCTTTGCTGAGTTGGTTCTTCCCTGAACTTTAACATTCATCTCCTGTTAACATGTAAGAAATGAGAGAATTGTAGCTTGCAGTGGCCATTTTAGCAGAGACTCCAACATAAAACTGCAGTAATACTGCTTCCCCCCTTACCTCCTCATCTCAGGTTATGGCTGTATATGTGGAGTGAAGAATTTCATGTGTTATTTAGAGATTTCACCTATTACCTAGAACTTTCATGTCTGTGATTCCATTAACCTTTTCTGAGTTAAGAGAAATAAACTCACAGCTATCCTTTGCACATCTCATAAAGAAGCTTGTAATAACTCCTGGCTTATGAGGTTGGCTGCTGACAAATCCCTAGGGCACTGTGGTGGAATATGAGAGGCCAGCCACAGAGCCCAGCTAACAGAAGTGCTTAGAGTGACGAGCTAAAAATGAGAGGTTCAAAGATGTGAGGCTCTGGGATAACTCAGAAGCCCACCTGTTTTCTTAGACAGTCTTTAATCTTTTTAAGAACATTCACACATTTATTTGATCTCCTACTGTGCTTTGCCAACACCAAATACCCCCACATCCGTATGTTAGTGTAGCTCTGACCCCAGCTCTAGGGCATCTTCCCTAAACTCACAGTTACCTTTTGAAGAAGCAGTGCATTTTTCAGACAAGCAAATAAATACAGAAGCATCCAGCCCTGTGCCCAAACTATGTTAATTTGAGTTAACATTCAGCTGTGGTCTTGAGCCCTTTGGCTATGGTGCTGACCATCCTTTGAGCAGGCTTAGACCAAAAATCTCGAGCAGAAATAGCATCTCTTATTCTCATTGCAACACCAAGACCCCTCTACTCAAAGAAGCATCCCCAAAGCACTATTACTAAACTATTCTGACCCAGGACAGAACCCTCATCAAATCTCTCAGGTCCAACGGGTTAACCTGGAGTGGTAGTGGGGCTGGTTATGTTGTACCCAAACTCCTCTTTATGACATCTGTCCTCTATTTCCTGTCTATGTCACAGAAACACAACTAAATGATAATCTGAAAACATGTCAGAACATAAGCACAATGAAAATAATAATAGCTAATATTTACTGAGTACTTACTGAGTGCCAGGCACCGTGTTCAGCCCTTCACATACACTATTTTATTGGTTCTTCCCAACAACTCTATAAGGCAATTACTATTGTCCCCATCTTGCAGATAAGGAAATAAGACTTGGCAAGACTAAGTAACAGCAGTCAGTGGTGCTTGGCCAAGGGGACAGAGTAAAACACAACTCTAAGTAAGCCACTCAATCTCAAGATGGGAACCCCCGAAACATAATTTCATCCAATTTCAAAATAGTTTCATGACCAAAAATCAGCCAGGAAAACATTGGACACAGTCTCATACAATGAAATTTAGCTTGTAAGCCCACTTCAAAGGGGTGTCAGCAATGTGATCCTATGCCAGAGCAAGCATTGTTTCATAAATGATTGTAAGTATTTATAACAAAACAATTTACATCCTTGTAAAAATTATTCTTTGTGCAAGAATTCTCATTGAGGACTTCCCTGGTGGCACAGTGGTTAAGAATCTGCCTGCCAATGCAGGGTACACGGGTTCGAGCCCTAGTCTGGGAAGATCCACATGCCGCAGAGCAACTAAGCCCGTGTGCTGCAACTACTGAGCCTGCGCTCTAGAGCCCATGAACCACAACTACTGAGCCCACGTGCCACAACTACTGAAGCCCATGCGCCTAGAGCCTGTGCTCCACAACAAGAGAAGCCACTGCCACGAGAAGCCCACGCACCGCAACGAAGAGTAGCCCCTGCTCGCCGCAACTAGAGAAAGCCCGCGCACAGCAACGAAGACCCAATGCAGCCAAAAATAAATAAATTTTTTAAAAAAAGAATTCTCATTGAATTTTTTCAACGTTTTTGTGCACATTCACACAGAAAGTGAACAAAACCTAACTGTACAACTCTATGTACTTGTACAAAGTAAACACACATCTAACAACCATCACTGATCAGGAAACTGAATATTATTAACACACAAATATCCCCCCTTCCCCCCAATATATCAAACGGTAAACTATTCTCCTAACTTCTATCACCATAGATAGTTTTGCTTGTTTTTTAACTTCATATAAATGGAGTCATACATTAGACATTCTTTTGTGTCCAGCATCTTTTGCTCAACACTGTTTGTGAGATTCATTGTGCATGGTTGTAGTTCATTCATTTTCACTGCCTCATGGCATTTCATTGTATGAATATACCATGATATATCTGTACTTACCCATGATATATCTATACTTACCCAATTTGATAGACATTGAAATTGTTTCTAATTTTTGATTATTATAAATAATGTTGTTGTGATGATTCTCATACATGTATTTTGGTACCCATATTATGCATTTCTGTTGAGTACAAATCTAAGAACAGAAACAGTGGGTCACAGAGTATGTACAGCTTCAATTTTAGTGGATGGTGCCAAGTCGTTTTCCAAAATAGTTATACCAATTTGTACACCCACCAGCAGTATCTGCAGGATATGAACATTCTCATTGTTCCATATTCTTATAAATACTTGGTATTTTCAATCATTTTTATTCTAGCCATTCTGGAAGTTGTAGAATCTTGTTATGATTTTTATTTGTATTCTAATGAGGTTAGCATTGTTTTAAAAGTAACCGAGAGTTGGTTTAATCAGGTAAGATACATAAACAAGAAATGAGAGTCATGAAAAAAGAAGTTTCTATACTCACAGCTCCCTAGAAATGGCAGGCATGGCATGGCATGCCACATAGGGAGGCCACACAGGGAGGCACCAGGGTTGCTCAGGTGGCAGAGGGAACTGGGGAGAACATAAGCAAGAGCCTCTATGGTGGTTTTGTCAGTTGTTCCCAGGCCCTGGGATGGTTAGGGCACAGGTATGGTGACCTCGAATGTGAGACACTAATAATGGTGGCTGGGAGTGTGGACTCTGGATTGGTTGGTTTGTTTACTATTTCTAGGAATTAGCTAACCTTTAGAAGGGCAGATCCTCCAGAGTCAGCAAGGCCCCAAGATGTCAAAACACCAGAATACAGAAAATAAAAAGACATGGTTAATGCAAGTACTTTTTCATATGATTAATGGGCATTTGGAGATACTCTTTTGTAGCCATTCAAGTTTTTGCCCATTTTTCTACTGAATTGTCTGTCTTTCTCTTTTTTTTTTTTCTTGCTTTTTATTTTATTTTAAAATTTTCATTGGAGCATAGTTGATTTACAATACTGTATTGGTTGTCTTTCTCTTATTGATTTACAGGAATTCTTCCTGTATTCTGGATGTGAGAACTTGGTCAGCTATGTGTATTACAAATATCTTTTCCCATTCTATTTCCTTTTCACTATCTTAGTGCTGTCTTGTGATGAACAGAAGTTCTTAATTTTTATGTAGTTCAATTTATCAATCTTTTTCTTCATGGTTAATACTTTTGCTTAAAAAATATTTGCCTACTCCAAGGTCATGAAGATATTATCCTCCATTATCTTCCAGAAGCCTTGTTGTTTTACTTTACCTATTGAAAACTACAATCCATCTGGAATTTACCTGTATGGTGTTCATATGGGGAAAAAATTTTTTTTCCCACATAAATATCCAATTTGACCATTATCACTTATTGAAAAGCAATCCTTTCCCCACTATTTTCAGTAACAATTTGTTATAGATTAGGTGAACATTTATGTGTGTCTGGGTTTTTTTAAGACTTACTATTATGTTCAGTTGGTCACTTGTTTAGAAGATTTTGCCAACAACACACTATCTTAGTTACTGATACTATAAGAACTCTGGCTTTGTTCTTCTTTTTCAGGAATGCCTTGACAATTTTGGGGCCTTTGAATTTTTATATGAATTCTAGAAGCAATCTGTCAACTTCCACAAAAAATAGTACCCACTGGGACGTCTCGAATCTATAGATCAGTGATGTCAAGTTGATATCATTACAATATTGAACCTTCCAATCTATGAACATTGTATGTCTTTCCATTTATTTAAGTCTTCTCTAATTTCTTTCAATTTTGTTGTATACTTTTCTTTGTACAGGTCTTACACGTTTCATTATATTTATTCCTAGTTATATGATGTGTTTTAATGCCTGTGGCAGTCATTGAGCTATACCGCTTGGGTTTCCCTTTAAAAAAGAACTTGCTATTGAGCTGCAAGAAATTCTGATAGCTGACAGTCTCCAGCTGTTAGTACCTTTAGGATATGCTTCATCTTTAGAGGTTAAGAACAGGCTATTCCTGAGAAATCCCCAGACAATGACTGAATACTGTAAGGATACTTGGTTCTGGCCATATCTGCCCAATATGGGACCCCTTTAACAGACAATTTTTGCTTCAGTGCTCTGCATTGTGCCAGTCAAGACTTTGTGAGATCAATATCATGGTCTGAGGCTATCCTTTCCCAATTGTGCTTCCTCCCTCTTTTATCTTTCATGGATGTGACCCCACAACAAACACCTTGCACTCCTCAATCTGTCTCACTGTCTACTTCCCAGAGGATCCAACTGATAATGCTATTATTAAGGGCGTTTTTTAAAAATAGTATATTGTTCCATGTGCGGTACTCTTCATTTTAAATATTTATTTATTTTGGCTGCGCCGTGTCTTAGTTGCGGCACACAGGCTTCTTAGTTGCAGCATGCAGACTCTCAGTTGTGCACGCAGACTCTTAGTTGCAGCATGCAAACTCAGTTGCAGCATGCGTGCCAGATCTAGTTCCCTGACCAGGGATTGAACCTGGGCCCCCTGTATTGGGAGTGCAGAGTCTTACCCACTGGACCACCAGGGAAATCCCAAGGGTATTGTTTTTTTTTTGTTTGGGTTTTTTTTTTAATATAAATTTATTTATTTATTTTTGGCTGTGTTGGGTCTTCGTTGCTGCACGGGCTTTCTCTAGTTGCGGCGAGCAGGGGCTACTCCTTGTTGTGGTGTGCGGGCTTCTCACTGCGGTGGCCTCCCCCGCTGTGGAGCACGGGCTCTAAGCACGCAGGCTTCAGTAGTTGTGGCTCGCAGGCTCTAGAACGCAAGCACAGTAGCTGTGGCGCACGGGGCCAGCCACTCCACGGCACGTGGGAGCCTCCCGGACCAGGGCTCGAACTCGTGTCCCCTGCATTGGCAGGCAGACGCTCAACCACTGCGCCACCAGGGAAGTCCTTGGTATTGTTTATTAAACTTCAATTTCTACTTGTTTGTTGCTGGTACATGAAAACACAATTGATTTTTACATGTGACTTTGTATCAGCAACATTACTAAATTCATTATTAATCATGATTCTTCTGCATTTTCTAGTACAAACTACAGAATCCTTATATCTTTAATGTTTTTCTCCTGCTTTGTTGCACTAAGACCTATTATAGAATATTATAAATATCCTAAGACAATGTTATTATTTTTTCTTTAAATAGTTCTTTGTATTTTAAAATAAAAATCATCTTCTATATTTACCTAAATACTAACTATTCCAAATGTTCTTCATTTCTTTCTAAAGATCCAAGTTTCCACAAGGTATAATTTACTTTCAATCTGAAGAAATTCCTACAGCATTTGTAGTGCAAGTTTTCTAACAGTAAATTCTTAGTTTTCTTTTATCAGAAAATGTTCTTATTTCACCTTTGTTCCTTTATAAAAATGTTTTTTTTAATAATTTCTTTTTTATATTAATTAATTAATTTATTTATTTGTGGCTGCATTGGGTCTCCGTTGCTGTGCACGGGCTTTCTCTAGTTGCTGCAAGCAGGGGCTAATCTTTGTTGTGGTGTGTGGGCTTCTCATTGTGGTGGATTCTCTTGTTGTGGAGCACAGGCTCTAGGCATGTGGGCTTCAGTAGTTGTGGCACGTGGGATCAGTAGTTATTGCTCACGGGAATCTAGAGTGCAGGCTCTGTAGTTGTGGTGCTCGGGCTTAGTTGCCCCATGGCATGTGGGATGGTCCCAGAGCAGGGCTCGAGCCCATGTCCCCTGCATTGGCAGGCGGATTCTTAACCACTGTGCCACCAGGGAAGTCCCCTAAAAATGGTTTTATTGACATATAATTCATATACTACATAACTCACAATTCATTAGAAGTGTATAACTTAGTGGTTTTTAATATATTCACAGAGTTGTGCAACCATTGCCACAATCAATTTTAGAACATTTTCATCTCTCTCCCACAACAAACCTCAAAGGAGCAGTCACTCCTCCTTTCTCCTCCACTATCTTCTTCCAGCCCTAGGAAACCACTAATCTACTTTCTCTATGTATTTGCCTATTTCATAAAAATGGAATTACATAATATATGGTCTTTAGCGACTGACTTCTTTCACCAAGCACAGTGTTTTCAAGGTTTATCCATGTTGTAGCATGCAGCAGTATTTTATTTCTTTTTATGGCCAAATAATATTCCATTGTATGAATGTGCCATATCTTATTTATCCATTCACCAGATGATGGATATTCAACCATTTTCACTTTTGGATATTATGAATAACGCTGTTATAAACATTTGTGTACATGTTTTTGTGTGGACATATGTTTTCATTTCTATTGGAGTATATACCTAGAAGAGGAATTTCTGGGTCTTATGGTTATTCTATGTTTAACTTTTTGAGAAACTTCTAGACTGTTTTTCAAAGCATCTATTTGCATCATTTTACATTCCCACCAACGGTGTATGAGGCTTCCAAATTCTCCACAGTCTTGTCAACATTTGTTATTAGCTGTCTTTTTTTTAATCATAGCTATCTTAGTGGGTATATAGTGTTATCTCATTGTGGCTTTGATTTGAATATCCTTAATGGCTAATAATGTTGAACATCTTTTCATTTGTATATCTTCTTTGAAGAAATATCCTTTGCCCATTTTTAACTGGGTTATCTTTTTATTATTGGTTTGCATACCTTTGTTCTTATCGTTTCACTGGGTATAAAATTTTGGTCAAAAGATTGGTTTTTTTGTTTGTTTGTTTAAGCACTTAAAGATATTATTCCAAAAATCACAATTAGGCAAAAACCACAGTAAAAATTTTCACAGACAAGATCCATAGACAGATACTAGTGAAAGACAGAAGTGAAACAGGGTAGCTGCATGGTCTCAAAACATCTCCTACAAGACTAGGAGGTGTTAGACTAGGACTTTTAACTACAAAGGGAAAAATAATAACTTTCCAGTGAAGAAACGTGATGTTACCCAACTGATCAAAATTAACATCACCAGGAATGAGACATTTGCCATCATGAACTCCCTGATATGATGCACTGAGAAGAACACAACAACAGTTCTGTGATATTCTTACCCAAAATACTAATTCTAATCACCAGAAAGCTTCAGACAACCCCAAACTAAGAGACATTCCACAAAATATCTGACAAATAACCTTCAAAAGTATGCAGGTAATAAAAGACAAGGAGAGACCAAAGAATTGTCACAGATGTTGGAGAGGAAACATAACAAATAAATACAATGTGGGATTCTCAGTTGGATCCTGCAACAAAAAAGCAAAGCACTTAGTAGAAAAACTGGTGAAATTGTAGTAAGGTCTGTAATTTAGTTACTAGAATTGTACCAATGTTAATTTCTAGGCTTTGATAATTATCAATGCTTATGTACACTGATAACATTAGAGCAAGCTGGGTGAAAGGTGGACAGAAATTCTCTGTACTATTTTTGTGACTTTTCTGTATTTTCTAAAGTTACTTTAAAATAAAAAGCTTTTAAAAAGATATTATTCCACTATCTTTTGGCCTCTAACATTTCTGATGAGAAGTGAACGATAATTCAAATCATTTTTCCTCTGATGTAATATGTCATTTTTCTCTGGCTGCTTTCAATATTTTCTCTTTAGCTTTGGTGTCAGCGATTTGCCTTTGATGCATATAGGCAAAGCTTTTTGGTGTTTATTTTGTGTGGTGTTCACTGAGATTCTTGAGTCTCTCAATTTATGTCTTTCAATAAATTTGGGAAATATTCAGCCATTCTATCGTTAAATACTTTTTATGCCTAAGTCTCTTCTCTCTTTGGGATTCTACTCATTTAGATGTTACCATTTTTGTTATTGTCCCTTAGTTGTCTGTGATTCTGTTTATATTTTTCAAACTTTTTTCTCTCTCTTCTTCATATTGAATAACTTCTATTGATATATCCTCACATTCACTGACTCTTTTCTCTCATTTCCATGTTTTCAGTGAAGCCCATTCAGTGAATTTTTAACTTCAGATACTGTACTTTTCAATTCTAGAATTTTGTAGTTTATTTTCTATAGTATTTCTCTGTTGAGATTCCTCTCTTTTAATTTATTACAAGTTTATTTTCCTTCACTGAGCATACTCATAATGTCTATCTTTAAATCTCGTGAACTAATTCCATGGGTTGATCCTAAATTTCTCAGTGTTGGTCTAAGTTTACTGTCTTTTCTCTTAAGACTGGGGCACATTTTCTTGGTTTTCATATGTCAAGTTGAATTGAATCGTGGATCTTATCAATGCTGTGTTGTAGAGACAAGATTTATTTACATCCCTCCAAAGAATGGTGATGCTTTGTTTTAGTGGTCAGTTAATCTGACTTGCTCAAATTGTAAACTCTGTCTCTTGCACAACAGCTCAAATCTCACTTCTGATCTTCTGGCCTTCCTCGAGGTACTTGGAGTATGTCCCAGGCATGTATGGTTCAGGGGTCAGCCAGAAACTTGGGCAGAGTTTATACAGAGAATTTTGGGCTCTGACTCTCTCCTTTCCAGGATTATAATTTCACTTTCCAGTCACTGTGGTAATCTGTTCTCTGATTCTTTAGGACAGAAAGACAGGTCTTAAAGGTCTTTTACCAGAGTTTTTGTCACCTCAGATAGTACCAAACTTTGGCCTGCCCTCAGACTAAGTCATAAAAATGGGGATCTCCCCCTTATTGGTCCCTTCTTGCAGGTTTTATCTCCCCTCCAGACTTGCCCTCCTGAAAGATTGCTGTTGTTATCTGTGTGATGGTGAGGTCCAGTTGGAGCCCATTTAGTCTTGCCCTTGGCTGCTGTTTCCTGATTTGCTTCTTTCTGGGCCAGTGCCACTTACTACTTTGCAAACACATCAAAGAGAAGCAACTCAGACTGTTAGGCTCATGTCTCTGCACTTCCCTTTGCAGTAGCACCTTCAAGTCCAAGCTTACTCGGTAGTCTTGAAGGCCAATTATCATCTCCTAAGCACCACAGCACTGCTGAAAACTCTGCTCAGTTTCTTTACCTCTTAGCAGGTGTCTTTTCTCTTACTTTCTGCCCCTCTTCCCAGGCCACTTATAAGGCAAATGTCTCATTTGGAAAATAGCACAGCTTGTCGGGCTTTCCTCAAAGAGTTTCCCTTCTCTCCAGGATTGCGGCCCTCCTGTCCTAGCTGCTTTGAAGCTCTCCAATGCTTCTGAAACCAAGTTTTGTTTTGTTTTTAATCCATGTTTTCTGTGCTACAAGCTAGTTTGCCATCACTGGAAGTTGAACATTATCATCTAAGTTTTTAAAATTAATTTAGGAGATTCACTTAAGCATATAGCAACAAGAGGGCAATTTTGATTAAATATTTATATTTATGTAAGATGAAAATAAGTTATAAAAATCAGAGTTTTAAAGGTTTAATTCAAGTCAGTGAACTCCCTGTATCATAGTGGATAATAGCATTCACTTTCGAGTAGCCAGATCTGACCTCGAATACTACTCTGCTGCCTCCTAGGCAAATAACTTCGGGCAAATCACTTCAGTTTTCTCACCTGTAAAAGGGAGATGATAGTATCTACAACCTCAAGTTATTATAAGAGAACTAAATAAATTATTATTTGTAAAGGCCTAAGGATATATATCCCTAAGGTATAGGTAACACACACACACACACACACACACACACATATATATATGCCTTCACCACAATCAGCTAAGGACTTGAGGCCTCTTCCTTCATATGGTAAATACATTGGGCATGGTAACCTAACCATTGTAACCATGTATCCCAAAATCAGAGTGGATTAACACAATAAATGCTATTTCTCCCTCATGTCACAGTCCAATGCAGGTTGGCAGGAAGTATGGGGGAGCCCTATGTTTCACACAGTCATTCAGGGATCCAGGCCCTTTCCATCTTGAGGCTCCATACTCCTCTGGCTCTGTGGTATTCTCTCTATTCAGACGATAAATGCAGAAAGAGAGAGAAGGCTCGCACATGGGAGGGCTTCATCGACCAGGCCTAGAAGTGGCATATGTCACATCTGCTCACATCTGACTAGTCAAACTCCAGTCACTTGGCCACATCTAATTACAAGGGAGTCTGAGAAAAGAGTTGCCAGGAAAAAAATAAAAATACTTGCTGAACAAGTAGCCAGCAACAAATATCATATTAAGTTGTAAAATATATAACAGAGCATATCATATGATGATATTGATGACATAAAAAGTGTATATCATCTATATTCTTAGTTAGATTTTGACATCTTTTAGGACAAGGATTTTGTATCATTTTTTCTAGAAGAGTATCTAACACTTACAGTAGTTGCCCAATAAATGTTTGAAGAATGGGTTGTACAATATTGAAGCTAAAAGAGTCCTTGGAGACCTTCTAATCTAAATCCTTCATTTTAAATGTGAAGAATCAGAAATCTAGAGATGTTAAACCCTTTGCCCATGTTTACTGGCAAGGCTGGCACCCATTTATCTCATATTCCAAATCAAATGAGACAATCTTTTTTTTTTTTTTGAGACAATCTTTTTTAAACCAACTTATCACGCTTCCCAGACCAAATGAGATTCTCCTTTTAACCAACTTATCAGAACTCGCACACAACAAAAATTATTTGTTCCAAAGAAGTCTTCTTAGAGTTTCTATACTAGTCAGATACTACCACCATTTTAAAAATTCATGGAGCTTCATTTTAGGAATTGTTTTCATAGCCGATGGCATTTTCTTTAGAATTCCATTAATAGTGGCTGATAAATATTCATCCCCTTTATGGATTTGATTTTGAGAAACAGAAGTTGTTTGGAATCCAATTTGATAGATAAAGGTGAGTGGAGGTGACCCAGCTATGCAATACTGGTTTTGATTTTTTTTAAAAGGTGAGACTGTGTGTTATATGATTTGCCAGCCTGTTTGGGGGACAATTCCAGAAAAGGGGATGTGTGGACATTTTGAGCAATGGCATCACTGTTGGAATAAGTTTGTGGAGTCCTAAAGTTACTGGTTTGAAGAAAAATAAGTAACAGTCATCTGAAATGTATACATTCTAGTTTAACCCACATGTCAGAAATGCCAGTGTTGTCAAACGCCCATGTCAAGTTCTAATGCCTAATATTCTAGTAAGAAACTTAGATGATTTTTAGGCCCATACTAGCTCCTTTTTCAAAGCAGCCACAGGATGAGAGAAAGAATTGCTATTAGAAGAATGGGGGAAATGTTTCTGGATAAAATAGCAGAAAGTTGGTAACCCTATCCACCCTTTTCTTGGGAAATACTTAGGAAAATACAAGAACAAAAAACTGCAAAATTTAGTTAGGAAATTTTGTACCCCAACTAACCCTTCAGTTCAGGAGCTGAGAGGATTCTAAAAGCAACCAATCACATGCTCAGTGAGAGGATCCAAGAAGAAAACTTCTGTCCTCTCCATCAACAAGCCTCAGATGAGGAGAGATCTCTGCTCCTTAGATGATAAACAAATAAACAAGAAGCAATGGGGACCCTTGATGAGAGTCTGCAACACAGAACAGAAAGAACAATGCTCTAGCAACAGGTGTCCAGGGTTCTGCCTTAATTACCCTAAACTAACCTGGGGAAGATGGAAGTCAGAGTTCAGAATCTTGCTTTTGTTTTGTACACCTTTATAGAAATGTAAACATCAGTCTCATTAACTTACACTCACACCTGGCCTGTTTTGAAACGCTCCATGGCATTTCCCTGACAACTGCATTTAAAGACTTTTCAATTGCATAATTACACTCTTTTGGTAAATTACCATCTTGAGCAAAGATCCATGTGGAAAGGAAAGGACTGTTGGGCAAGTGCTTCCTGGGGAAGTGCTGTTGTACTGTAATAGGAATCTTTTTGGAAGTAAACATTTATTTTAGAAAATAGAAACATGTGAACATGTGGCCACAAAATAATTACCCAAGAATTCAACAAAGACCCCAGCCTAGAAAGCCTTTAGCTGGCCTACTCTGCCCTCACAGCTACACATAACGAAAACAATTCATTCCACCGTGCCTAAGCCACCCTTTTCTCAGGCTGAGCTCTAATGCCTCTTGGATGTGGCATTTCCAAGGAAGTGGGAGATATGCAAATTCACAGGTGGATGAATTGTCCAACCTCAACAAGCCAGTCATCTGCCTCACCTCAACAGCCGAGCTTCTTAAAACTCTTTTTCCCTGGGGCTTTTAGATCACACTTAACTGAGGAAGTGCTGAACCCTGATGTGTACTCCCGAACGAGCAGTTATTCACAGAAACCAACATCAGGGGGTTTCAAATTTCATCTCCCCGCAATTGCCTCCAGATTAAATTGTCCTCAGTTAACAGTCAAAAGCTGCCTCTACCTGCCAGTCCTAAATGCTCCACCTGGGATGAGGGCCCCAGCTGTGCTCTTTTCTGCCTCTCACATCTTCAGAAGTAATAAAGCCTCAGCACTTGGAATTTAGCTGTCAATTTTGCTGATGAGGCAGCAGGAAAATTAGAAACCATTTCCTAGCCTATAGCGGTGCTGGACCCAACAAATGCTAACCAGAGCAAAAAGTTGTGGCTGCACACTTCAGTCAGCAGCCAGGAAGGGCAAGGCTTGGAGAGCCTTGACTGAGAAAGGGGCATTTAAAAATAGTTATCTTGCTTCCCAGAACTCCTATTTTAAAGGGGGCATCTCTGTTACTTGAAGGCTGTTTAAAATCTGATCTTCTCCCTTAAAAACAAAACAAACAACTTAGAAATGCATCAAGCAGATTCCCTAGAGACCAACATAACCCAGAAAATGTAATAACGCAAAGCCTCAGCAGCTGAGTTTTTATTTGTGCCTAGCTTCATAAAGCCAAACCCCTAAGGGGTCTGAACCTAGGGTTCATTTATTCTTAATAAGCTCAGTTCCAGGGGTGCTGTCAGCCTCCAGCTAATGACAACACTGCCAGCAGCTGGGGTAGCTGGATTGCAAAGAAGAGTGAGGATCTGAGATAAGAAATATAAGTGTTGATTCATGTCAGCATTTATTAATGTCCAGACCCCACGTCTTCTGTTTCTAACAGTTCATTCAGTATGGATTCTCTAATCCCCCTAAAAGAGAGCACTTCTTGGTGCTAATCAAGATGGCACTGGAGACAGAGGCAGTAATAGGTACTTCCATGCAGCTTCCCCTTCACCAACCACAGATCCAGTGTTACAGCCACTCAAATGAGCTGGGCCTGGCCCACAGGATACACAGGGGGACTGCCCAATGTCACACAACAAAATGGCTGTCTCCTGGTCACGAGAGACATCAACCCAGATGGTAAGTCATGAACTCATATTTTACTCTCTTCGCAGAGATGTGGTTTCCTCCCTGAGGAATCCAAGGCCACCACACCCATGTGAAGCAAAGGATCTGGGTCAGCAACATAGCTGCAAGTCTGGTCAGCTTGGTCTTGTAATGCAGCCACCCTATCACAGGCCTTGCTCAAGTCACCTTCCCTGGGCTCCCAGACTGAGTAATTCAGGTGGTCCTTCCTATTCTCTTGGTCAGCCCCATCTATAGCAAAAGTGAAGCATTTCCAAAATGACGTGAGCAGTGGAGATGATGATAAAGGAACAGAGTGAAGTTAATGGCCCAAGGGATGGGTTCTCTCTAGATGGGCCTGGGTTGCTTCCCTAACAGAACATGAAGAGGGGTTTTCTGGCTGAGGGTACATCAAAAGCAGACAAGGGGACATTCTTGGTAGAAATAGCAGGGTAGACACACTATGTGTAGGAGGCTTTTCTGATTTCTGGGTCCTATCTGTCTCCAGTCTAGTCTAAGTACAGAGCCTTATACTCTAGGAAGTACTGGGGTCTCACTTTCCACTAAACCCAGGATTCTGTAGCCTGACTCACAGAATCAAATCTCCAGTTTGGACCTCTCCTTGGTCTTGAATCTGCAGAACCATTGTCTACTCAACATCTCCACTTAAACATTTCAAATGATTATTGAATTCAACCCATCAAAAATGAAACTTATGATATTCTTTCCAAACCTGGCTCTCTTCCTATGAAATCTCCATGGACGTGCCAGTCACTTTAGCCAGAAACTAGGAGTTGTCTTTGACATATTACTCTCCCTCACCCCTGATATCCAATTGATCATGGGATCCTGTAGATGTTATCTCCCAAATGTCTTTCAAATATACCCTCCTCGCCATCTCTACAGACACTCTCTCTAGTCCATGCGGTCGTTATCTGGATCCCAAGCTACTGCCATTGACTCCTCTTTGGTCTTCCTATTTTCACCCTAGCTTCTCTGCATTCAATTCTCCACAGAGTAGCCAGAGTGACCTCTCTGTAGTACAGATCTGATAGATCACTCCCATACTTATGCCCTTCAATTGCTTCCCATGGCTCTCAGGACAAAAGCCAAATCCTTGGCTTGGTTTACAAGGTGGTCCATAGACTGGCTCCTATCTACCTCTCCAGGCCCACCTGCTCCTCTCCAGACACATCAACTTTCCTAGGCTCCTCACAGGCGCTGTGCTTAGCTCCCACCACAGGAAGTTTACATACCCAGCTCCCTCTCCCTGAAGTGCTCTCCTCTCTCTGCTTCACAGTCACTACTTTAGGGGCTCCTCTCTGACCTCCTGACCAGGCAAGTTGCCCTGTTAACATGCTCTCGTAAAGATCATGTGTCTCCCTTTCAGAGTCCTTACCACAGTTAGTTTCTGTTTGTTTGTATGATTATTTGATTAGTGTCTCTCTCTTCCAGTTTGCTGTAAGCTCCATGAAGTCCATTTTTGCTCATTAAAGTGTCTCCTGTACAATGATGCATAGTTGGCATTCAAAAATTGTTGAAGAAATTTATTGAATTAAGTGCTAGAGGCAATAAAACAATGTCTACAGAATCTTTAAGGAAAAATGTTATGATCCAAGAGATTGCTTTAAGTTTTAATTTTACTTGGAATGCTTCACACCGTCCTTGCTTAGAAAAATTAAAATCCTACAGTTGACATTAACAGGGTCTTTGACGACTACCCACCCCCAACACCACACACACACACACCAACACACTCGAACAAGCACACACACAAAATACCTATTCCTTACTTAAGAGATAACTACTGTTGAAAATGTGGTATGTAGTCTTTCAGAATTTTCTCTATACTTTTACATATATACACACGTACCCAGAAAAATACTTAATACTAGTTTATGAGAATGCGGGTAAGGTCCTCAAGAATTTTCAACTCGGATAGGATGTCTTTTACTTGGGAAGACAACGAAAAGACATTTCCAGATACACAAGCACTAAAAAATATACCACCCATGTATCCTTTAAAAAAAACTTTTGAAAAATTATTTCATCCAAGGGGAGATAAAAAGTGTGATAACAAAGGATTCATCTTCACACAGTTTAGACTAAAGAGTTGTACTGTATGTTTTCAGATGAGGTCTATGGTCAGAGGACAGCTTTCTTTACCACGTTTCTCATTATTTTTCCCTTTTTGTTTCCACACCTTCTAGTTTCAGGAAATTGGGTACTGAGCCATATTCCTTACTCCCCAGTGACTGCTAATTTTGTCTAATAACATCATAAAATAATAATAATGCTGTTCAGTCCTTGCTAATAATGATCAAGCTCCATGTGGCTAGGATGCTGCCCCAGGAGAATTGCTAGAAAAATCTCTTTTCTCTTTTCTCCACAAAAGCTTAGCTATAGGAAGAACATATTGTTCACTTCATTACCAAGGAAATTGAGATAAGATTAGCTGCTTTAAAACTCATACAGCTTTTTTAAGTGGTAAAGAATAACAAGCCAGATGCTGTCTGTCATTACACTTTTTCTGTTATCATTTTTCATCTAGTATCTATGAAGGTATCTGTGTAATTGATACTTAAAACCAATACACAAGTGAGTTATATTATATATATATATATAAATACCCCAAAATGTTAACAATTACTATATATCAATTTAATTTTTCATTTAAACAAATATTATTATATGAGAAGAATGGAGCAATGGGTAAGACAGGCAAGAAAGGGTGGTAGAATTTTGGCTGCTTTATCTCTATTTTACACTTTATAATAATTTACAATTTCTATGAATTTGAACATTTCTCATACTTTTGGGTTCACTGCCATTAAGCTATTTGTAATATTCCTTTGTAATATTCTTAAATTTGCCTGCATCAGTAGTTTTCTCCTCTGCTTCATTCTTGACGTATTTCTTTGTGGCTTCTGCCTTTTTTTCCCTTAAGTAATTCTGCCAGAGATTTGTCAGATTTCTAATGCTTTAAAAAAAAAAAAAACCTTTTAGTTTTGATACCTTTACTGTAACTTTTTTCCCTAGGTCATTAATTTTTGTCTCTTGTTGATTATTTTCTTTCTTCTATGTTTTTGGAAGTTTATTCTGTTCTTTTTAACTTCATAATTTGGATGCTAAGCTTATTTATTTTCAGTGTTCTTTTCTAATACAAGCATAATAAGCTATAAATTTCCCTTTAAGTACCACATACATTCTAGACTATAAATTTCCCTCTGAGTACCACTAACTACCACACATCTTAATACGTAGTATTTATTTCTTTGTTGTTCAGTTCTAAGTGCAAAACAGTCCCGTAAGCAATACCTACAATCTGTATATTGTTAGCAGTTTACAACAAACACAATCTGTCAGTCTATTCCTGATCTAAATTTTCCAATAATTCCCAAACAAGAAGCCATGCAGTACTAAATAGCACTAATAGTATTATATATAAGTACTAATCGGAGTATAAACTCTGTCTTTAAGATCTAAATACCAAGACTGGCCAAACAGGCTAAGACCACACACCCTGTGAAGTTGCCAATCCACTAATTTGGTAAATAACCTAATTACTTTCTCCCATCATGAATAAAAGTCTTTCATACACATCCTTGGGAAGTTATTTTCCTGATTGTATCTCAGGTATACATCTGTACATCTGTTCATGTATGCAAGTCTTTAATAACAATTTGGCTAGCACTCAATATAGTTACTGCTTTTTGCTTTAGCACATATTTTTTCAATACCCATTATTTCTGACATTTGGATTATTTAGAAATAAGTGTTATAGTATACAAACGTGAGTTTTCTTAAGTTATCTTTTTGGTGTTTAATTTCCGAACTTGTTAGCTTTGCAGTCATTAAATATGATCTGAATAATACCCAATCATTAGCTTTGTAAAGACTTGCTTGCTTAACTACCTAGAATCAATTTTTATAAATGTTCCATGAGAATTTAATACAAATATATATTTGCTGTTTGTTGGGTGAGGTGCTTTATGTGCCCATTAGAACAGGCTTGCTGTTTGTATTGTTCAAATCCTCTGTGTTTATATTGATTTCCTTTTTTATCTGCTTGATCAAATATTGAGAGGTGTATTAAAATCTCATACTTTGATTACAGCTCTATTTCTCCTTGGTGTTTTATCACCAATCTGTAATTAGATGCATTCCAGATTAAAACTGTTGTATCTTCCTCTTAAACTTTAACTAATACTTAGACCCTTCTTCATCTCTAGTAAAGCCCTTTTGCCTTAAAGCTTATTTTATCTGACAATAATATGCATAGCTATGCAAATTTTCTTTTGGTGACTATCTGTCTGCCTACATTTTTTTCTCATATCTTTACTATCAACCATTCTGTGTTCTATGTTTTAGGTGTGTTTCATGTAAACAGTTGTTGGGTGGATTTTTTTTTTTTAATTCAGTGCGACAAGCTTTGTCTTTTGAATAAAGAGTTCAATTTATGGAAGTTTCTTGTATTAATATACTTTCTAATGTTGTCCCTCCTATCACTCTTTCATATCTATCTATGGAGGGGTTTCAAACTAAATTCCTATCTTCCTTCTGGGGCTCTGATTAAACATATATTGGAGCTTCTCTTTCTATTATCCATGTCCCTTAATTTTCTTATATTTGCCATCTTCATGTCTCCCTACAAGAAATTCTAGGAAATTTATTTAAATCTATCTTCCAACTTGCTAAATCTCTCCTCAACTGTATCAAATCTGCTATTTAATCAATCCATTAGTTTTCTAATTTTCATCATTATATTTTTTATTTCTAGAAATTCTGTTTGTTTCTTTTACAGATCTGAGAATATATTGCTCCTTCATATACTTTCAATGACCTCTCTTTAATTTCTTTAAACATTGAACATACTTTTTAAAAATATTCTATCACTGATAATTTTAACATATGCAGCATTTGATGGTCTAATTTGATGGTTGTTGGTTTCTGCTGACTCTCCTTTGCATCTTGTTTTGTCGTGGGTTCAGTGATTTATACCTGTAAGCTCATATTCCTTGGAACTTTATCTGTGTTATTCATTGAGGTCTGAGCGTAAAGCAAGTCTTGTCTAAGATAATTTACATTTGCTCCTGCCAAGTATGTGAGGACACAACTCATATAGAACCACTTTAAGTTAAATTTGCAAATTGGGGTTTTGTAGGCCAAACAATAGCATGAATTCCAGGCTAAAATCTTTTCAAGTATAATCTATGGCTTAGGAATTCATAGGGAGAGTTTTTTCTTTGCCCTTCAACCTGGCCCACCAACAGCGCAGGTTTTTTCCTAGCTTTGCCTCTACCCGAAGTATACTGCCTTCCAGGGAGTCTCAGCTTTATTGAGAGGGAGTGTTCTTTGACCTTCCATCTGTTCAAACCCCTCTCTTATCTCTGCACTGGTAAGGGTTTCTCTGAACATCTACTCTGCCATGTTGCCAGAATCTGAAACTTTTAATATTTTTTTGTATTTTCAATTTTCTACAAAGAACATGTTTTACCTTTATGATTTTAAAATCAGATATTTTCCCCAAAGAGGTATATACCATTTTGGATATGACATATGATCATAGCAACACCGAAGAAAATACGTCCAAAAAAGATTAAAAGAAAATATGCCAGGGACTTCCCTGGTGGCACAGTGGTTAAGAATCCACCTGCCAATGCAGGGGACATGGGTTTGAGCCCTGGTCCAGGAAGATCCCACATGCTGTGGAGCAACTAAGCCTGTGCACCACAACTACTGAGCCTGCACTCTAGAGCCCGTAAGCCATAACTACTGAGCCCGTGTGCCACAACTACTGAAGCCTGCGCACCTAGAGCCCATGCTCTGCAACAAGAGAAGCCACCACAATAAGAAGCCCGCACACTGCAACGAAGAGTAGCCCCCACTCACCACAACTAGACAAAGCCTGCACACAGCAATGAAGACCCAATGCAGCCAAAAATAAAATAAATAAATAAATATACAAACAAACAATAAAAGGAATGAGCATCTTGTAACTTAAAAAAAAAAGGAAATATGCCAAGATATATTCTAGGTATAAGAATTACAGAGAATTTTTCTTTCTATTTTTCTGTATCTTCCAAATTTTTTATATAAAACAAATATTTATATTAGAGCAGGAAAATGACAAAAATCTTTTAAGAGAAAGAATGAGATTAAGAGACAGAAAATGGTATCGTATCAAGAAACCACTCATGTACCCCTCTAGAAAATTATTAAGCTATATTTTAGTTAGAAAAATCCATTTCTAACAATATTAACTCAAAAAGCTACTTCAATTTGACCTTGGTTATGGTCTCAGCATATCTTCCCACTAGGTCCAGATCATCCTGAAATCAGAACAGTTCTTTCCTAATGCATTTATAATGACACACACTGAAACCAAGGAACATCTACTGCATGAGGAAGATGTCAGTGCAGATAAATAGCCCAAACCTTTAATTCTCTACAGAAATACTATGCTTATATCATAGAATAAGCATAGTCTCCTTTCCTTTTGATTCCACAGCTCTGGGAAATCCTAATAGTCAAACTAGCAAGATTCTGAACTGGCATCGATCACACTGAGCCCTGTTTTTGTATCTTCCTGGAATGCAAGTTTCAGCCTTCAATTTATACAAAGGGAGAGTATATGGAAAGTAAACAACACACTCCTGAACAATTAAATCAGAAGGGAAATTTTAAAAATATATATCTCCAGAAAAATGGAAACAGAGTATACCAAAACTTAATGGGAAGCAGCAAAAGCAGTTCTAAGAGGGAAGTTTATAGTGGTAAATATCTACATTAAAAAAAGGAATATGTCGGGCTTCCCTGGTGGCGCAGTGGTTGAGAGTCTGCCTGCCGATGCAGGGGACACGGGTTCGTGCCCCGGTCCGGGAAGATCCCACATGCTGCGGAGCGGCTGGGCCCGTGAGCCATGGCCGCTGAGCCTGCGCGTCAGGAGCCTGTGCTCCGCAACGGGAGAGGCCACAACAGTGAGAGGCCTGCGTACTGAAAAAAAAAAAAAAAAAAAGGAATATGTCAAATTATGCCTCAAGGAACTAGAAAAAGAAGAACAAACTAAGCCCAAATTAGCAGAAGGAAGAAAATAAAGATTAGAGCAGAAATAAATGAAATAGAGAATATGAAAACAATAGAATAGATTAACAAAACTAAAAGTTGGTTATTTGAAAAGATAAACAAAATTGAAAATCCTTTAGCTGGACTAACCAAAAAAAGGAGAGAGGACTCCAGTAAATAAAATTATAAATGGAAGAGGAGATATTACAACAGATAAGACAGAAATACAAAGAATCACAAATGACTACTATGAACAATCACAGGCCAACAAATTGGACAACCTAGAAAAAAAAAAAAGAATAAATTCCTAATACATACAACCTACCAAGACTGAATTCTGAAGAAATAGAAAATCAGAACAGATAATAACAAGTACGGAGATTGAATCAGTAATTAAAAATCTCCCAACAAAGAAAAGCCCAGGACCAGATGGTTTCACTGATGAACTCTACCAAACATTTAAAAAAAAAAAAAAATTAATCCCAATCCTTCTCAAACTCTTCCAAAAAATTAAAGAGAAGGGAGTACACCCAAACTCATTTTATGAAGCCAGCATTACCAAAGCCAGATGACACTGTAAGAAAACTATAGGCCAATATCCCTGGTGAATATAGATGCAAAAATTCTCAACAAAATACTAGCAAACCAAATTCAACAGTTCACTAAAATGATCATGCACCATCAAGTGGAAGTTTTCCCTGGAGTACAAGGATGGTTCAACACATTCAAATCAACAAATGTAATATATCACATTTAATAGAAAGAAAAATAAAAATTACATGATCACCTCAATAGATGCAGAAAAAGTATTTGACAAAAATCAACAACTATTCATGATAAAAAGAAAAACCTCTCAACACCACAACGTAATAAAAGTCATACATGACAAGCCCACAGCTAACATCATATTAAAGGGTGAAATGTTGGAAGCTTTACCTCTAGGATCGGGAATAAGACAAAGGTGCTGACTCTCACCATTCCTGTTCAACATAGGGCTAGAGTCCTAGCCAGAGCAATCAGGCGAGAAAAAAATAATAATAATAACCATCCAAATTGTCTGTTTGCAGATGATATATTATCTATAGAAAACCCTAAAGACTCCACCAAAAAACTGTTCAAACTAACAAACAAATTCAGTAAAGTTTCAGGATACAAAATCAATATCCAAAAATCAGTTGTGCTTCCATATACTAAAAATTAACCATCTGAAAAAGAAATGAAGAAAATGATCCCATTCACAATAGCACCAAAAACAATAAAATACTTAGAAATAAATTTAACCGAGGGGAAAGAGCTATCCACTAAAAACTATAAGACGCTGATAAAAAAAAAAAAATTGAAGAGAGTATAAATGAATGAAAACATATCCCATGATCATGGCTCAGAAAAATTAATATTGTTAACATGTCTGTACTACCCAAAGCCACCTAAAGATTCAATGTGGAGCTTCCGGGAAGATGGCGGAAGAGTAAGAAGCGGAGACCGCCTTCCTCCCCACAGATACACCAGAAATACATCTAAACGTGGAACAACTCCTACAGAACACCTACTGAACGCTGGCAGAAGACGTCAGACCTCCCAAAAGGCAAGAAACCCCCCACGTACCTGGGTAGGGCAAAAGAAAAAAGAATAAACAGAGACAAAAGGATAGCGACGGGACCTGCACCAGTGGGAGGGAGCTGTGAAGGAGGAAAGGTTTCCACACACTAGGAAGCCCCTTCGCAGGCGGAGACTGTGGGTGGCGGAGGGGGAAGCTTTGGAGCCGCGGAGGAGAGCACAGCAACAGGGGTGCGGAGGGCAAAGCGGAGAGATTCCCGCACAGAGGATCAGGGCTGACCGGCACTCACCAGCCCGAGAGGCTTGTCTGCTCACCCGCCGGAGCGGGCGGGGCTGGGAGTTGAGGCTTGGGCTTCGGTCGGAGCGCCAGGAGGGGACTGGGGTTGGCGGCGTGAACACAGCCTGCAGGGTGTTAGTGCGCCACGGCTAGCCGGGAGGAAGTCTGGGGAAAAGTCTGGACCTGCCGAAGAGGCAAGGGACTTTTTCTTACCTCTTTGTTTCCTGGTGCGTGAGTAGAGGGGATTAAGAGCGCTGCTTAAAGGAGCTCCAGGGACGGACGCAAGCCGCGGCTAAAAGCATGGACCCCAGAGACGGGCATGAGATGCTAAGGCTGCTGCTGCCGCCACCAAGAAGCCTGTGTGCGAGCACAGGTCACTATCCACACCCCCCATTCCGGGGAGCCTGTGCAACCCGCCACTGTCAGGGTCCCAGGATCCAGGGACAACTCCCCTGGAAGAACACACGGTGCGCCTCAGGCTGGTGCAATGTCACGCTGGCCTCTGCCGCCACAGGCTCGCCCCGCACTCCGTGCCCCTCCCTCCCCCCGGCCTGAGTGAGCCAGAGCCCCTGAATCAGCGGTTCTTTTAACCCCATCCTGTCTGAGCGTAGAACAGATGCCCTCCAGCGACCTACACGCAGAAGCGGGGCCAAATCCAAAGCTGAGCCCCTGGGAGCTGTGAGAACAAAGAAGAGAAAGGGAAATCTCTCCCAGCAGCCTCAGAAGCAGCGGATTAAAGCTCCACAATCAACTTGATGTACCCGGCATATGTGGAATACCTGAATAGACAACGAGTCATCCCAAATTAAGGAGGTGGACTTTGAGAGCAAGATTTATGAGTTTTTCCCCTTTTCCACTTTTTGTGAGTGTGTATGTGTATGCTTCTGTGTGAGATTTTGTCTGTATAGCTTTGCTTCCACCATTTGTCCTAGGGTTCTATCCATCCTTTTTTTTTAATTATTATTTTTTATTTTAATTATTTTATTTTACTATATCTTCTTTCTTTCTTTCCTTCCTTCCTTCCTTGAGACAATGAATCATCCCAAATAGAGGAGGCGGACTTTGAGACCAAGATTTATTATTTTTTCCCCTTTTCCTCTTTTTGTGTGTATGTGTATGCGTCTGTGTGAGATTCTGTCTGTATAGCTTTGCTTCCACCATTTGTCCTAGGGTTCTATCAGTCCGTTTTTTGTTTTTTAATTTTTTTCTTTTTTTTAATAATTATTATTTTTTATTTTAATAACTTCATTATATTTTATCTTACTTTATTTTATTTTACTTTATCTTCTTTCTTTTTTTCCTTCCTTCCTTCCCTCCTTCCTTCCTTCCTCCCTCCCTCCCTTCTTTCCTTCTTTCTTTCTTTCTTTCTTTCTACTTCTACTAATTCTTTCTTTCTACTTTTTCTCCCTTTTATTCTGAGCCGTGTGGATGAAAGGTTCTTGGTGCTGCAGCCAGGAGTCAGTGCTATGCCTCTGAGGTGGGAGAGCCAACTTCAGGACACTGGTCCACAAGACACCTCCCAGCTACGCATAATATCAAATGGCAAAAATCTCCCAGAGATCTCCATCTCAACACCAGCACCCAGCTTCACTCAAGGACCAGCAAGCTACAGTGCTGGACATCCTATGCCAAACAGCTAGCAAGACAGGAACACAACCCCACCCATTAGCAGAGAGGCTGCCTAAAATCATAATAAGTCCACAGACACACCAAAACACACCACCAGACGTGGACCTGCCCACTAGAGAGACAAGATCCAGCCTCATCCACCAGAACACAGGCACTAGTCCCCTCCACAACCCACTGAACCAACCATAGCCACTGGGGACAGACACCAAAAACAACGGGAACTACGAACCTGCAGCCTGCAAAAAGGAGACCCCAACACAGTGGGATAAGCAAAATGAGAAGACAGAAAAACACACAGCAGATGAAGGAGCAAGATAAAAACCCACCAGACCTAACAAATGAAGAGGAAATAGGCAGTCTACCTGAAAAAGAATTCAGAATAATGATAGTAAAGATGATCCAAAATCTTGGAAATAGAATAGACAAAATGCAAGAAACATTTAACAAGGTCCTAGAAGAACTAAAGATGAAACAAACAATGATGAACAACACAATAAATGAAATTAAAAATACTCAAGATGGGACCAATAGCAGAATAACTGAGTCAGAAGAACGGATAAGTGACCTGGAAGATAAAATAGTGGAAATAACTACTGCAGAGCAGAATAAGGAAGAAAGAACGAAAAGAACTGAGGAAAGTCTCACAGACCTCTGGGACAACATTAAACGCACCAACATTCGAATTATAGGGGTTCCAGAAGAAGAAGAGAAAAAGAAAGGGATGGAGAAAATATTTGAAGAGATTATAGTTGCAAACTTCCCTAATATGGGAAAGGAAATAGTTAATCAAGTCCAGGAAGCACAGAGAGTCCCATACAGGATAAATTCAAAGAGAAACATGCCAAGACACATGTTAATCAAACTGTCAAAAATTAAATACAAAGAAAACATATTAAAAGCAGCAAGGGAAAAACAACAAATAACACACAAGGGAATCCCCATAAGGTTAGCAGCTGATCTCTCAGCAGAAACTCTGCAAGTCAGAAGGGACTGGCAGGACATATTTAAAGTGATAAAGGAGAAAAACCTGCAACCAAGATTACTCTACCCAGCAAGGATCTCATTCAGATTTGATGGAGAAATTAAAACCTTTACAGACAAGCAAAAGCTGAGAGTTCAGCACCACCAAACCAGCTTTACAACAACTGCTAAAAGAACTTCTCTAGGCAAGAAACACAAGAGAAGGAAAAGACCTACAATAATGAACCCAAAACAATTAAGAAAATGGGAAGAGGAACATACATATTGAAAATTACCTTAAATGTAAATGGATTAAATGCTCCAGCCAAAAGACACAGACTGGCTGAATGGATACAAAAACAAGACCCATATATTTGCTGTCTACAAGAGACCCACTTCAGACCTAGAGACACATACAGACTGAAAGTTAAGGGGATGGAAAAAGATATCTCATGCAAATGGAAATCAAAAGAAAGCTGGAATAGCAATTCTCATATAAGAAAAAATAGAATTTAAAATAAAGACTATTACAAGAGACAAAGAAGGACACTACATAATGATCAAGGGATTGATCCAAGAAGATATAACAATTGTAAATATTTATGCACCCAACACAGGAGCACCTCAAAACATAAGGCAAATACTAACAGCCATAAAAGGGGAAATCGACAGTAAAACAGTAATAATAGGGGACTTTAACACCCCACTTTCACCAATGGACAGATCATCCAAAATGAAAATAAATAAGGAAACACAAGCTTTAAATGATACATTAAACAAGATGGACTTAATTGATATTTATAGGACATTCCATCCAAAAACAACAGAATACACATTTTTCTCAAGTGCTCATGGAACATTCTCCAGGATAGATCATATCTTGGGTTACAAATCAAGCCTTGGTAAATTTAAGAAAATTGAAATTGTATCAAGTATCTTTTCTGACCACAACGCTATGAGACTAGATATCAATTACAGGAAAAGATCTGTAAAAAACACAAACACACGGAGGCTAAACAATACACTACTTAATAACGAAGTGATCACTGAAGAAATCAAAGAGGAAATCAAAATATACCTAGAAACAAATGACAATGGAGACACGACGACCCAAAACCTATGGGATGCAGCAAAGGCAGTTCTAAGAGGGAAGTTTATAGCAATACAATCCTACCTTAAGAAACAGAAAACATCTTGAATAAACAACCTAACCTTGCACCTAAAGCAATTAGAGAAAGAAGAACAAAAAATCCCCAAAGTTAGCAGAAGGAAAGAAATCATAAAACTCAGATCAGAAATAAATGAAAAAGAAATGAAGGAAACAATAGCAAAGATCAATAACACTAAAAGCTGGTTCTTTGAGAAGATAAACAAAATTGATAAACCATTAGCCAGACTCATCAAGAAAAAAAGGGAGAAGACTCAAATCAATAGAATTAGAAATGAAAAAGGAAAAGTAACAACTGAAATACAGCAGATCAGAAATAAAAAAGATCATGAGAGATTACTACAAGCAACTCTACGCCAATAAAATGGACAACCTGGAAGAAATGGACAAATTCTTAGAAATGCACAATGTGCCAAGACTGAATCAGGAAGAAATAGAAAATATGAACAGACCAATCACAAGTACTGAAATTGAAACTGTGATTAAAAATCTTCCAGGACCAGATGGCTTCACAGGCGAATTTTATCAAACATTTAGAGAAGAACTAACACCTATCCTTCTCAAACTCTTCCAAAATATAGCAGAGGGAGGAACACTCCCAAACTCATTCTACGAGGCCACCATCACCCTGATACCAAAACCAGACAAGGATGTCACAAAGAAAGAAAACTACAGGCCAATATAACTGATGAACATAGATGCAAAAATCCTCAACAATATACTAGCAAACAGAATCCAACAGCACATAAAACGGATCATACACCATGATCAAGTGGGGTTTATTCCAGGAATGCAAGGATTCTTCAATATATGCAAATCAATCAACGTGATATACCATATTAACAAACTGAAGGAGAAAAACCATATGATCATCTCAATAGATGCAGAGAAAGCTTTTGATAAAATTCCACACCCATTTATGATAAAAACCCTCCAGAAAGCAGGCATAGAGGGAACTTTCCTCAACATAATAAAGGCCATATATGACAAACCCACAGCCAACATCGTCCTCAATGGTGAAAAACTGAAAGCATTTCCACTAAGATCAGGAACAAGACAAGGTTGCCCACTCTCACCACTTATTCAACATAGTTTTGGAAGTTTTAGCCACAGCAATCAGAGAAGAAAAGGAAATAAAAGGAATCCAAATCAGAAAAGAAGAAGTAAAGCTGTCACTGTTTGCAGATGACATGATACTGTATATAGAGAATCCTAAAGATGCTACCAGAAAACTACTAGAGCTAATCAATGAATTTGGTAAAGTAGCAGGATACAAAATTAATGCACAGAAATCTCTGGCATTCCTATACACTAATGATGAAAAATCTGAAAGTGAAATCAAGAAAACACTCCCATTTACGATTGCAAGAAAAAGAATAAAATATCTAGGAATAAACCTACCTAAGGAGACAAAAGACCTGTATGCAGAAAATTATAAGACACTGATGAAAGAAATTAAAGATGATACAAATAGATGGAGAGACATACCATGTTCTTGGATTGGAAGAATCAACATTGTGAAAATGACTATACTACCCAAAGCAATCTACAGATTCAATGCAATCCCTGTCAAACTACCACTGGCATTTTTCACAGAACTAGAACAAAAATATCACAATTTGTATGGAAACACAAAAGACCCCGAATAGCCAAAGCAATCTTGAGAATGAAGAACGGAGCTGGACGAAACAGGCTCCCTGACTTCAGACTGTACTACAAAGCTACAGTAATCAAGACAGTATGGTACTAGCACAAAAACAGAAAGATAGATCAATGGAACAAGAAAGAAAGCCCAGAGATAAACCCACGCACATATGGTCACCTTATCTTTGATAAAGGAGGCAGGAATGTACAGTGGAGAAAAGACAGCCTCTTCATTAAGTGGTGCTGGGAAAACTGGACAGGTACATGTAAAAGTATGAGATTAGATCACTCCCTAACACCATACACAAAAATAAGCTCAAAATGGATTAAAGACCTAAATGTAAGGCCAGAAACTATCAAACTGTTAGAGGAAAACATAGGGAGAACAGTCTATGACATAAATCACAGCAAGATCCTTTTTGACCCACCTCCTAGAGAAATGGAAATAAAAACAAAAATAAACAAATGGGACCTAATGAAACTTCAAAGCTTTTGCACAGCAAAGGAAACCATAAACAAGACCAAAAAACAACCCTCAGAATGGGAGAAAATATTTGCAAATGAAGCAACTGACAAAGGATTAATCTCCAAAATTTATAAGCAGCTCATGCAGCTCAATAACTAAAAAACAAACAACCCAATCCAAAAATGGGCAGAAGACCTAAACATACATTTCTCTAAAGAAGATATGCAGACTGCCAACAAACACATGAAAGAATGCTCAACATCATTAATCATTAGAGAAATGCAAATCAAAACTACAATGAGATATCATCTCACACCAGTCAGAATGGCCATCGTCAAAAAATCTAGAAACAATAAATGCTGGAGAGGGTGTGGAGAAAAGGGAACCCTCTTGCACTGTTGGTGGGAATGTAAATTGATACAGCCACTGTGGAGAACAGTATGGAAGTTCCTTAAAAAACTACAAATAGAACTACCATATGACCCAGCAATCTCACTACTGGGCATATACCCTGAGATAACCATAATTCAAAAAGAGTCATGTACCAAAATGCTCATTGCAGCTCTATTTACAATAGCCTGGAGATGGAAAGAACGTAAGTGTCCATCATTGGATGAATGGACAAAGAAGATGTGGCACATATATACAATGGAATATTACTCAGCCATAAAAAGATACAACATTGAGCTATTTGTAATGAGGTGGATAGACCTAGAGTCTGTCATACAGAGTGAAGTAAGTCAGAAAGAGAAGACAAATACCGTATGCTAACACATTTATATGGAGTTTATGGAATTTAAGAAAAAAAACATGTTATGAAGAACCTAGGGGTAAGACAGGAATAAAGACACAGACCTACTAGAGAATGGACTTGAGGATATGGGGAGGGGGAAGGGTAAGCTGTGACAAAGCGAGAGAGAGGCATGGACATACATACACTACCAAACGTAAGGTAGATATGTAGTGGGAAGCAGCCGCATAGCACAGGGAGATCAGCTCGGTGCTTTGTGACCGGGGTGGGATAGGGAGGGTGGGAGGGAGATGCAAGAGGGAGGAGATATGGGAACATATGTATATGTATAACTGATTCACTTTGTTATAAAGCAGAAACTAACACACCATTGTAAAGCAATTATACTCCAATAAAGATGTAAAAAAAAAAAAGATACAATGCAATCCCCACCAAAATTTCAATAGCATTTTTTACATAAATAGAAAAAACAGTAATAAAATTTTTATGCACCCAAAAAAGACTGCAAATAACCAAAGCAATCTTGAGAAAGAAGAACAAAGCTGGAGGCATCACACTCCTTGATTTCAAACTATACTACAAAGCTATAGTAATCAAAATAGTATAAATGGCATTTTAAAAAAGAGCCCTGAAATAAACTCACACATATACATGTGACTAATATTTGACAATGGAGCCAAGACTACTCAATGGGGAAAATACAGTCTCTTCAATAAGCAGTATTGAGAAAACTGAATATCCACATGCAAAAGAATGAAACTAGACCTCTGTCTTACATCACTCACAAAAATTAACTTAAAATAGATTAAAGACTAATATGTAAGACCTGAAACTGTAAAACTCCTAGAAGAAAACAAGGGGGTGACCTTGACACTGGTCTTGGCAATGATATTTTTGGGTACAACACCAAAGGCACAAGCAATAAAAGCAAAAATAAACAAAAGGGCTACATCAAACTAAAAATCTTCTGCACAGCAAATGAAATGATTAGCAAAATGAAAAGGCAACCTACAGAATGGGAGAAAATATCTGCAAACCCTATATCTGATAAGGGATTAATATTCAAAATATGTAATGAACTCATTCAACTCAAGCAATATATATATATATATATATATATATATATATATATATATATATATATATATATATATCCCAATTCAAAATGGGCAAAGGACCCAAATAGACAATTTCCAAAGAAGATATACAAATGGCCAGCAAGTACATGAAAAGGTGCTCAACATTACTAATCATTGGGGAAATGCAAATCAAAACCACAATGAGATATCAACTCACATCTGTTAGAATGGCTATTATCAAAAAGACAAGAGGTAAGTGCTGGTGAAAAAGGAACACTTGTGCACTGTTGGTGGAAATATAAATTGGTACAGCCACTATGGAAAATAGTAAGGAGGTTCCTCAAAAAATTAAAAATAGAACTACATATGATCCAGCAATCCCACCTTTGGGTATATATCCAAAGGAAATGAAATAATTATCTCAGAGACATAGCTGTACTTCCATGTTCTTTGCAGCATTATTTACAATAGTCAGGACATGGAAACAACCTAACCGTTTGTCACAGGTGAATGGATAAAGAAGTTGTGAGATATAAATACACACACACACACACACACATACACACACTGGAATATTATTCAACCATAAAAATTAAGGAAATTCCACCATTTGCAGCAACATGGATAAACTCTGAATGCGCTATGCTAAATGAAATAAGTCATATGGAGAAAGGCAAATACTGTATGATCTCACTTACATATGGAATCTATAAAAGCAAAACTCATAGACACAGAGAGTTGATTGGTGTTTATAGGAGAAGGGTGGGGGATGAGTGAAGGTGGTCAAAGAGTATAAATTTCCAGTTATAAGAGGAATAAGTTTTGGGGGTCTACTGTACAGCATGATGACTATAGTTAACAATACAGTATTGTATACTTGAAATTTGCTAAGAGAGTTAATTTAAAAAGTTACTTTATACACACACACACACACACACACACACACACACAAAAGAGTAACCATATAAAGTGACGGATGTGTCAACTAGCCTTATTGTAGTAATCGTTTTGCAATATATATGTATATCCTATCATCATGTACACCTTAAACTTAAATAATGTTATATGACATATCTCAATAAAACTGGGGAAAATTTTTCTGTGTTATTCCATATTGATATAGGGCTGGCTGTAGCTTTATTATTTTTCCTGAACCATTCTATCATATAGTAATATATTTCTGGACATTGGAAGGGTCTGATTCATATATAGTTAACTACTATCTATATTTCTCTTTCTGTGACTCCCTCCTCACTTGTTCTCCTGCTCTCACTTGCCATTGGCTGGTTCCCTTTTGGTCTCTTCCTTAGACACCCCTAGCCCACCCCGCTCCAGACTCAGCACTGAGCATCCGTATCTTCATCTTAAATTCCCAGGGTCTAACACAGTGCCTAAACTGCAGAAAGCCTTCAATAAATGTCTGGTGGAAGGCAGAGGGGAACCTCATGGTTATATGAACTTCAGTGGCAGCTGGAAGATTGTTTTCCCCTTAACATACATACAAATAATTCCCCAGTGTAGTTATCCTCAAACTCCACCATCACAGAAACATGCGTTTTTTAATGGCCTGTTGTTTGAGATCTTTATTAATAATAAAATGCAAGAAGGTCAGAAGCCATGACAGAAGCAACAAATCAGCGTGGTTTCACTCATGGCTGCCTTACCTCTAATGAATTAAACTAGGCAGACAACTGGGAGAGAACTATGAGGCTGGATTCAATTCACAATAGTCCAAACAAATGCTTGAGATTGTGTTTGCTGGGCACCGGGAATGTAGGAATAGGCCAGCTGAAGTCTAGAGGCAGGTCCAAGTAGAATAACAGGCAGGAGGGAGCAGCCGCAATGTGGGGAGTGGGGTCTTCCTAGAAAGTCGTTAGAGCTTCCAATGACACTAAGTATGCAAAAGGCTTGGTGAACTAAAAAGCCTTAAGCAAATCTTGGGGGTTATTATTATTGTAGAAAGAAAATGTTTGTGAACTTCTGGAGAAATTATCACCCCATCCAGGATTCAGGTGGGGCTGGCCCCGATCAGCTATGGCTGGAGGGAAAGCAAGGACCCCAAGTTGTCTTTGAGAGGCTTCAGACTTTGTGCTCATCTAAGCTGCCACCCACCTGATGGAAACAGATTTCATGTATAATTCACATCATGGAGAGCGATCACAACAAATACCACAAGTGCTCTCAGGGATCGTAAGTCAATTGGGTTGTGCTCCCTTAGCCCTGGTTAGCTTCCCCTCAGAAACCTGAGCACTAAGCAGGTGAATCTTCCACAGTCCATCCCCCACCTCCCCTTTCTTTTTAAAGACACCTGAAAGAGCAATGAGCCAGAAATCAGTCCTTCAGGGCCCAAGGAGTGCTCTGCTTTCAAATGCTTAACCAGCACACCAGGGTGATGAGGAAACAGAAGGCGTAAAACTGCTTCCCCAAGCAGAGCTGCTCTAGGAATTCTCTCAGCTCCACGGCTCCCTCCCTCACAGTTCTTAGCTAGTTTTTTAAAGACAAAGACTAAACAGACAGACGATTCTTTAACACCCAATGCTTTATTTGTTCAACATGAATATGGGAGTTTAGCATAGACAGAGGGAATTAAAGAGGTTTGCATTTGTAGTCTTCCAGTGGATGGATACAATTTGAGCTCAAAAAGAGTGAGGGAGAAAGACCGCAAAAGAAAACAGGAGAGGTTCAACCCTCCAATGATTGGTCTTTGCCCAGATATGTGCTCAAGATGTTCTCAATAGGAATTTTAAATATTGGATACTGACAAATTAGTAAAGATCCTTTACTCCTCGCCTACAAAAATCGCATCCACATTGCCACAGCCTCTCCCTAAAGGACCACTAAAGACCACACACATCTTAGTGGAAGAAGGGACCACCCAAAGAAAGAGGTTAAAAAGACTTGTTTGGAGATAAAAGATGACAAACGGTTTGGCAAGGATGACAGCCAAGGTCCCTTTCTCACACTGTATATTCTTCTATAAGCTTGTCCTTGTCCTCTCACTGTGTCCCTCTATCACTGATGTTGTGGTCATCTGACCAAAGAAAGCCCAAGCACCTTTGTTTGGTTTTCAAGTGCCTCCTTGGGCAGATCCTGCACTGACTTTTCTAGCCTTTTCTCACATGGACCCTGGAACCACACTGCCTGGTGCTAAATCTTGCATCTGCTACTTACTAGTGGTGACCTTGGAAGGTCAGTGGGGTTTCTGTGCCTCAGGATAATATAATATTTCACAAGTGCTGTCTTGACCCAGTTTTGAGATGATGGCTAAAAAAGCTCTCAATCCCCTTTTGCAACATTCTGCTAAACTCACACTCCAACTGTTTCCCTTATGGGGCTCTAACATTCCTGGGCTATAACATACATACCACAACTGCCAGAGGCCTGATACCAAACTTCAAAGGACGGCGCCTTCTTCCTTGCACTTGCAGAATCATGAAAAAATATCCAATCCACAAGAAGCCTGGGAAACCTAGCTAACCCCACCTGCTTGTCATACACATTAGCCATCTCCTACAGTTCCAGGTGTCACTCTTTCCCCTGGAGTGACCCCTTGTTGCTCTTGTGGCTCTGTGTGGCAGACTTTTCTCTTTGGGAGCTGTGAGTAATAAAACGTTCTGCCTTCCATCTATTCACGGATCACGGTCTTGCATCCTGCCATTATCTGAACGTAACAAATGTTAAAATAAGATAACTCAGTTTCCTCACCTGTAAAATGAGGATACTAATTATTATTGGTTGTAACTACCTCACAGCAATGTCACAAGAATTAAAGGGGTTATTATTGCTAAAGCCCTTAGAAGCTATACTAGCATGTTATATAAAGAAAAGAAAAGAAGTCATCAAATCTAACTATGGGAGGCTGCATGGACTTAGTATGCATATTCCATCTCTGCTGCTTCCTCCAAGATTACTGTTTTTCCTATCCATGCTTTTTTCTGTCCAAATCCTTCCTATTCCTTAAGTTCCAGTTTAAATGCCATATCTTTAGGTCAACTGGGTTGTATTTCTTTTGCTCTGATTAGCTCCTTCTCAGAAACCTGAGCTCCAGGCTGGTGAGTCTCCAGCAATCCTCCCTTAACTTCTTTTTAAAGATATTTTAAGGAGTAATTGCGCCAACAACGATGATCCTTGATTTCGACAACAGAAGTCACCTGCCCCTCTATTTAACTCTCATAGCACCTAATTCTCGGTTACATAAAATCATGGACCTTTGAAGCTGAAAGAAGGCCAAAGGTCAGCGCATTCAAGTGGAAGCCTATCTACAACATCCCAGGGCGTGGCCCGCCAGCCTCTGCTCAAGAACTACAGACATTCAATCCACTCTTGTAGCTCTGACCTTGGAAGAAGGCTGGTGCTGCAGAAAGTCGCCCAGTGCCACTAAAGCTTTTCTCTTCTCCTTACCCAAATCCTGGTTCTACCTTCACTCAATAAAATTCTAGAGTAGAGACTGCAAAATGGCAGCTTACAGGGCCAAATCTGTGTTTTGTTTATCCTTTGTAGCGATTTTCCTCTACATAGTGTTTTTTTAATTTGTAAAATTAACTGCCAACATAAAAAAATTGAGAGGTTTCATGTAAACTTCTGTATTTCTGATTCCTCTTTAAAAACTGAAGGATATGATTATGTTGAACCTGTAATTTCAGGAGACAATTATCACCTGGGGTGGAGTAGGGGCTGCCCCTAAGAAGGGCCGTGTGCCCTCCACAGTTCTCACCCAACCCTATAGCTTCCCTGACCCAGGGTACTTCTGCTCGGCTATGTCACCTAATTGTTTCTTATGAACACTTGAGTTTGAAACGTTTGCCCTTGAGAGTCTGGCTAGTACATACCACATCTACTTGCACACTCAAATCCAAAACATAACTCAGGGAATACATGTGAGAGGAGCATGTTTCTTCCTCCTTTGTTGCTAAAAAAATTTCCATTCGAAATGGAGAAAACCACAGAGACACTGTTGAAACCCTCAATTTCTAGGAACTGGGGAGAATATTTTGATGGAGCCATAAACAACAACCCAGGAATACCCACATCCTGCCCAGACAATCATCCTAGACCTTCATCCTACCCTGTCCTGCCCCTCCTAAGGGAGCTCTGCACAACCACACAGTGTTAAGCAGAAAACTAGGACAATGGGATTAGAGATGTAGGCTGGATGGGAATTGTATCAAAAATCTCATCCTCATGTTGTTTTCTATCTGGGTTACAATTAAACAAATATAATAAATTTTCTGCTTTAGCCAGAAACACTTCCAGATTTAGCTTTCTGGAACAGACACTAACTGCATTAGAAAGATGGGAATGTAATTTGGAGAGGGAAAGAAAAAAAGATTTGAACTCAGAGGGAAAAAAATAAACTATTCACAAACTTAAAATGGGGGTTGGGAGAAACCAGTGACTTCACAAAGGCACCTAGAAGCTACCTCCAGTGGCAAAGTGCCCCTCACAGAACCCCAGTGCATTTCCTTGGAACCCCAGGGTTCTAGAAGAAACGTTTGTGAAATGCTGCACTATCAGTTAAAACAGCAATGGCAGCAGTTGTGCTGAGTGAGGCCAAAGCATCTGACAAGAATTAGACACCCAAGCAAAGCAGCTGAGAGCAGTTGAGGAGAATAACCCTGCTGTATCAGACACACGCTTCCAATATTCCATTGCTACAAATGCCACCTACAGATCTGAATGCAAATACTGATGCCTTGACTTACTCAATGGAGCAAATAACTTCTCTGAGCCTTGGTTTCCTCATTTATAATAATATTACCTACCCGAGAGGGCAACTATGAAGATCAAATGAGGAAAGCGCTTAAATGTTCTATCTGGCCACCAGCTCTCAATAAATCTTGGCTAGTAATTATAATTATTATTGCTAGTGTTAGCAGGAACTGTAGCATGTTTGGATTAAAGAGAGTAACTTGTTGCTTATCTTGTGGTTTAAAGCCATATTTTCATCTATTCTCTGCTTTAACAATCCACAATCATAATGTCAGGGTCTCTCTCTTTTTGTCCCCTGACCTTTCCCTAAACTGACCGACAAATGTGGAAGTGTCTACTCTTGATGGTTCATGATTTTTGTTTCAGCCACGAGTTTGCTATCTGAGAGATGAGCTTCTGCTTTTAAATCTGGGGGTGGGGTGGGGAAAAAAAGGTAGGAGATGAAGCCCCTTATACTGTCTTATGTCTTTTGAAGTTTCTTTTCTGAAGTCATTTAAACTCTTTGACTATCTCTCCAAGCACACATGAGAAACAATATGGGATATTCTAGTCTGGCTTAACAATAAAGAACTTTTTCGAGGCCAGCTACAAGCACTGCTACTCCTTAATGTGATGCCTGCACTGCATTTTCAGTGCCTGTCCTGTTAAACAAAACTTTTGAGCACCGGTCTTAAAAAGCATATCCTTGCTCTTCAGTGGGGTTCTGTTGTTATAGTTCACTGAGAACAGAAACCCGTAGGATATTATAGAATCATGTTTGGGGATCTGGAAACGATCTGGGAGACTGCAGATTTAATAGGTTTTAAAAAGTAAGGCCCAGAAAGATCATAGAAAATAAGATCATATGTCTTATCAGAGGCAAAGCCAAGACTAGAACCAAATCTCCTTAGTTTGGGTTCAGGGCTCTTTCCATTACCCCCATTCAGATAGAGAATGGTCAGGATTTCCTATTTTCCCCAAACATGCATTTACTCCCAGTTTGCTCCTGGGCACCTCGGAGGCAACCCTTGGCCATCACTGTCCGCCCCAGCTCTGTGGCGCTGACAGCTGCCCAGCGACATCCTGCAGCTCCTATTTTCCCATCGCTACACTGGTGCTGACATTTTCCAGAGAGCCACAGTTCTCTAGCCCCACATTCTTTGTCCAAATGGAAATGGAAATCTGTAATTTTGGCTCCTAAAAGAAAGGTTAAAAGCCCTGAGGTTTATTTTCCCTGGTCTCTTCAGGGTGCTAATCAGCAGACAGCCTTTGAACTGCAGCGTCTGGATCCCTGCAGGCCTCTGCCACCTGCTGTGGCTATAGATATTTTGAAGTAAAGAAAAAAGCTACCTGGGGCTTCCCTGGTGGCACAGTGGTTGAGAATCTGCCTGCTAATGCAGGGGACACGGGTTCGAGTCCTGGTCTGGGGGATCCCATATGCCACGGAGCAACTAGGCCCGTGAGCCACAACTACTGAGCCTGCGCGTCTGGAGCCTGTGCTCCACAGCAAGAGAGGCCGCGACAGTCAGAGGCCCGCGCACCGCGATAAAGAGTGGTCCCCGCTTGCCGCAACTAGAGAAAGACCTCGCACAGAAACGAAGACCCAACACAGCAAAAATAAATAAATAAAATTACTAAACTCCTACGCCCAACATCTTCTTAAAAAAAAAAAAAGAAAAGAAAAGAAAAGAAAAAAGCTACCTGGTTTTGCATCTAAAAAGTTGGAATTCCCAGAAATGGGGAGTCTGTTTCCTGAGGAGACTGTCCTCCTGATCGCATTCTGTGAGGAAATGATGAGGCTCTCTCGCTGAGAGCAAGAGGAAGGACCAGAAAAGGGAGAGGGGCTAAAAAAACAAAACAAAACAAAATAAAACTGAGAAATTGATCCTAAGACAAGAAAAGGCACAGGAAAAAGGAGACGAGGAAAACAGCCATATCAAAAGAGGAAGAAATGAGAAAGCTGAAAAGTAAAAGTGGGAGCTGGTGAGGCTCACATAGCAGAAAGAGCATCAAGGACAAAGATGACGGCTCTTCCATAGAAAGGACCATTGGTCTCTAACACAATGGGTCTGAAGTATAGCAGAATATGCCACCCCCAAATATGCCACTTCAGCATAAGGATCATCTTGAGTGAAGGCAGTTGAGAAGAAGCAGATACAAGAAAAGCTCTCTGTCCTCCCCCTATTTGTCTAAAAGCAAGACACTCCCCCCACCACCCCGTCCCAGCCAGGAGGGACAAAAGTTAATCGCCAGAGACAATATACACACAATCTACACACAATCACCAGAGGAATCTACACACAAACCATGCTAATACTAGCCCTTATCTTCCATTAGTTTCTCCACATATTTGCCTTCCCACAATTTGCCACTCTACAAACTCAAAGTCCTTTTCCTTTGCCTTGTCACTTTACTAAAAATTTACTGTTCTTTTGTTAAGATATTATATAAGCCCAAGTTCTAACGACCCCTTTGAGTTTACTCATTGCTAAGTGTTCACTTGTATTCAATCAATTCAGACGCTAGTAAACTACTGTTTGTTTTCTCTTGTTAATCAGTCTTTTGTCAGTCTAATTTATAAGGCCCCAGTCAATGACCCTAACATGGTGCTATAGACAATGTTTGTGTCCCCACAAAATTCATATGTTGAAATCTAGCCCCCATTATGATGGTATTAGGAGGTGGGGCCTTGGGGAGGTGATTAGAACATGAGAATAGAGCCCTCATGAATGGGGTTAATGCCCTGATAAAAGAGACCCTAGAAAGCTTCCCCCACCTCTTCTGCCAAGTGAGGACACAGCAAAAAGATGACCATCACCAGACACTGAATCTTCTGGTGCCCCAACCTTGGACTTCCCAGCTTCTAGAACTGTGAGAAATTTCTGTTGTTTATAAT
The DNA here is from genome assembly GCF_039906515.1 of Pseudorca crassidens. NCBI lineage: Eukaryota > Metazoa > Chordata > Mammalia > Artiodactyla > Delphinidae > Pseudorca > Pseudorca crassidens. The sequence goes on along the minus strand of NC_090296.1, from coordinate 36,161,854 downwards.
CCACCCAGTCTATGGTATTCTGTTATAGCAGTCTGAATGAACTGAGACAGGTGGATAGAGAGAAAAAGAATTTTTCTTCTCCTATAGGTCACACCAGCCAGGGATAGTGGTCCAGGCTTAAAGACAGAAAGGAGCTGCACATCTAGACTTCCACGGTTCGACAATTCTTATTACTTCCCCAAGTGAGGTGGGAATGGACGCTGCAAGAGGTGGGGTTAGATATCTAGATATCGAAATACTAACACTCAGTAAATCATAGTTAAAATCCCATCTAAATGTCAAATGTCATTTGGGACATTTTGGGGACATTAGGCTAATGCTACTGAAACCAGTTCCCAAGGAGGATCTAACTCTCTGAACACCTGACCCAATCATAGCTGGCAGAGGCTCACATGTCTGAGCCTGTTTCCCTCTTGAAAAGAATAGAAAATCTAAGAGAAAAAGTGTAAAAGAATAACCCTCCTGGATCAAACACAACACTTCAAATATTCCATTGCTACGAATGCCACCTACATCACAAAAGCCTCTGTCAGATTTTCAAATTCAATGTTCACTCCTAAAGAAAATAAGAATGAAGGAAAAAAATTCATTCCATGTATCAGCTCAACTTCTTGGGCCTTTCTTTCTGAACAACTCTGCATGCCTGAGGAATTTTTTGAACTTGGAACTTTGGTTCATAATCCTCCCAGTAGCAGGTTGAGTTTTTATATTTAAGCTCAATGTTTTCTAGTCTTACTATTACATTTGTACTTAGCTGCATATAATTAATTAAATGTCTTTAAAGTCTTAAGTAAAAGTTTATGTATAGTATTAAGTGAAGACACTCTTTTTAGGATCCCCATGTGAAACTATGGATAAAGGATTAGGTATAGTATGGCAGATATAGACTGACTGGCCCCAAACCACTGGGTACCTCTTTCCCCTTGTTTTCCTCAGCTATAGAATGCAAAAGCCAGAGCACTTACCTCCCCAGTCTCCCTTACAGCTAGGGGTAGCCATATGATCCCTGAGGAGGTGTTCCCTTTCCAAATATGAAGAGAAACTCTCAAAAGAAGAAGGATTAGGGCTCTTCCCCCTTCTTCCTGCCTGGAATTCAGAAAGAGCTTCCTGGAGGCATAGAATCCATCTTGAAACCACATGGATGAAACTAAGAATGGAAAGCAGGAGATAGAAGGAGACAGGTGTATTGCCCTTAAAAAGCACTGCTCTAGGGCTTCCCTGGTGGGGCAGTGGTTGAGAGTCCGCCTGCTGATGCAGGGGACACAGGTTCGTGCCCGGTCCGGGAAGATCCCACATGCCGTGGAGCGGCTAGGCCCGTGAGCCATGACCAATGGGCCTGCGCGTCCGGAGCCTGTGCCCCGCAACGGGAGAGGCCACAGCAGTGGGAGGCCCGCGTACCGCAAAAAAAAAAAAAAAAAAAAAAAAAAAAAAAAAAAAAGCACTGCTCTAGCCGAGGGCTGCTTATCTCCAGGTTTCTTGGGACATGAGAAAAATAAAAACCTTGCTGATTTAAGCCACTGTTGGGTAAAGGAAAAAGTCTGAAAGCCTTTAAAATGGACCACTTGTCTTCAAAGGAAAGTTAGGCATTGACTAATGCACTCTTCCAGGTTGTCTGATTCTATGGGGTCTCTGCAGTTTTCAATGTTGTTGAAATATTTTACAACTCTGTAAATTATATGGAACTGACAGCAAGGCAAATGATTCTTGCCCATAAACATGCAAATGAATTTTGTCTGGCAGAGGTACAGCTGATCTCCCACAGTTCTGCTCTACTAAGCCAATGCAGTTTAGTATTCCTGATTGCTTATATATGTCTCTGTTCTCTGGATTACCCTTTGAATTGGTTGTAATATCTTACTGGTTGCCTCTTTAATTAATGAGTTAAATAAAATCATTGGCATGTGTTCATTCTATATTTGTATGGATATCATAACTTTACCTTTTTAAAAAAGATATATTCTTTAACAAGGGTCCTCTATTACTTGCAGTCTTACTAAAGTAATCTTAACTGACACATATACCTAGCATGACTACATATCCAAGTAAATTGGTACCCAGATGAGAGCTGAAGCCACCACCTCCAATACAGAAAAGCAGAGCAGGAAAACTCATTCTAGCAGACTGATCAAACCAGTGTCATCCAGACTTACCACACATGGCCATCTTCCTAGTCAACATCCTCCACAGCAGAGAACGAGCAGGGACAGTCTCAAAAAGAGCTGACTTCGCTTACAAATTCCTGAGATATTTTGGCAGAAGAGGAAATTGGCTATAAGAAAGTCTGGAAGAGGCTGTGTGGGTTTTACTTCCCTTGTAAGTGCTGACAGTTGAGGGTTTGATTTTGAGATGAGCATGTGCACACTAAGAGAAGGAAGCATCACTCCTGCTCAATCCACTCTCTTTCTCTACCCACAGCAAGAGACTCTGTAAAAGAGAAGAAATGTTAATCAGGGTTCAATCTCTTTGGTCTCTGACATAGGGAAACAAGTTCAAGTGCCCTTCTCCTTCTCCTCTGTATTATTTGTCTGACCCTCTATGACCCCCAAATGCGTCTTATCTTTTCTTGCTGGAAATCCCTTGAGGGCTGGAGCAAATCTCTGTGATGGATCTCATAAAGCATCCAGCACACTGGGGGCATTTTATTTGAATTAAAGAGCATACTGGTAATTGGAATAAGATATTAGCTTTTTTTTTCTCCCAGGGATATCTCTGCAACAGTTCCAGGAGATGGGCTAAGTTCTATCCTAATAAACATGGGGACATTTTGCATGAGACTATGAGACCTTGTCATATTCAACCTAACCCCCACCCTCATCTGACCTCCAGGAGGCTCTGTGAAGAATTGAATTCCATTGTCTGTGTTTGAAGATGTACTCTCTTGTGTATTAACATGTTAAAGGTTAACGCCAGCCCAAAAAGCACTTTCTAGAGACCTGGGTAAACAAGGGACCAGAGTTTGAAAGGGAATATCTTAACATTTGAAAGAGAATATTTTAACAGTAATGCTATTTAAGCCATACTTGATCTAAAGGATAACCAAAAAACTCCCCTGGGAGAAAGAATGCTTAAAAACTGTCCTTCCTTTAGAGATGTGGATTCTGAAGTAATCCTCTACTGGCTGGACCTGAAGTACTTTTTTTGGAAAGTAAATTACGCTTTTAAGATGCTAGTATCACTAATATGTATAAAATGGATAACTAATAAGAACCTGTTGTATAAAAAAAAATAAAATAAAATTCAAAAAAAAAGATGCTAGTATCTGCGAGTGATGGTAAATGGTCCAGGACAGGGCTGTGGAGTCAGATAGATCCAGGTTATTACATTAAATGAGATAACATGGGGAGCTTGACAGGATGCTTGGCACATAGCACCAATAAATGGTCATTATTGATAGAAGTCTATCTGGCTTATATGACCTTACCTTTGAGGGTTTGTGACCTGGAGTTAGCCAGTGAGGTTAATTAGATGAAAGACAACCTTTTAAAGAGAGGATAGTAAGACCAAAGGCACTGGAATCAGTTTGTGAGAAATAAAATGAGGGCACGGACTTTGTCCTATTTACCCTGTGTCTCCAGACAGGGCCTGGCACATAGAAGGCATCAATAGATACTTGTTGAGTCCAGCAGGAGGTCCAGCTCCCTCCTCAGTACTTCTGGGCTTCAAGGGAAGGTGGGTGCTTCGGTTTTCAAGGTGGTTGTCGTGAGCTCCCTCGGAGCTCCACTCCAGGCACATCCGCTCCTCTCTCTTGAGTCTTGTTCACCAGGTGTGGGCGCATGAACCCTGGCCGCTTTCTCTTTCCATCCCCGTAACATCTCTAACACAAGGCTGGTGTGTGAAGCTCACCTTTTCTCAACAGCACATGAAGATCACTGCACAGTTCAGAAAAACACGCCCCTTGGAAGTCGGATGAACATTACCGTTCCTCGAGCCGCTGACCATTTCTGCAACAGGAGACCCATTTTAAACCAGCTCTCTCCCTCGCTCTCCTTACAAGGGCTCACTGCCCCAGGGGCACAGAAGCCAATACTATGGCGCCGACTTTTGAGAAAAGAAGGAGCTTTATCTCCAGGTCTACTGGCAAGGAGACAGGAGACAGGACTCAAATCTGTCTCCCTGATCTGGGGTTCGCTCAAACATTTATGACTTAGAGGAGGAGGGCTGGTGTGCAGAAGAACTGGTGGGGCAGATTTCCATTGGAGGGCTTTGGAACGTGGCCATTTATGGTAAGATACGGTAAAGGGGTCTCCGGCAAAAGATCTTCCGGCACGTCGGCCCCTGTGCTTCTGAAAGGATTTGGCTTTCAGGTTCCGGTCGTGTCCTGGTCCTTTGGTTCCGTGTGGGAGGCAGGGTGAGAAACTTTCGTTCCGGTTGTTATTTGAGGTCAAAATTTTCTCCTCTGTGCACGCTTCGCCTGTGTGACTGTTCTGTCTCTAAAAAACAACTCAGTATCTTGTTAGAAACAGTATAGGGCCTGTTTGACCTGGTTCTACGGTTACACGCTGGTGGATCATCAGGTGCTTGGGGCTGGTTCCTCCATCTCCTCTCTCCTTGGAGAAACTGCCGGTTTTTTTTTTTTTTTTTTGCGGTACGCGGCCCTCTCACTGTTGTGGCTTCTCCTGTTGCGGAGCACAGGCTCTGGACACGCAGGCTCAGCGGCCATGGCTCACGGGCCCAGCCGCTCCGCGGCACGTGGGATCCTCCCGGACCGGGGCACGCACCCGTGTCCCCTGCATCGGCAGGCGGACTCTCAACCACTGCGCCACCAGGGAAGCCCAAAACTGCCGTTTTTATCTCCTACACTGACAGCCTGAGGATGGCAGAGTGGATGGAGGGGCTCAATAATTCTGCTTCGGCATAGCAGGTAAACCCCTTTTGTCAGAATCTCCCTCTTTCAAACTACACCAAAACCTTGTCTTTCAGAACCAAAAAGGACATTAACCTATTTCTGAAAATAATCATCCTCACTTCTTCATCTCCCCTAATATACCCCACTTACCCTTACGCATCCCCCTCACCCAAGTTCACTGGTAAATATTTCAACTCTTTTGCTTCCTTTTTTTTTCTGGTTTTTACTTCCATATCTTTAAACATGATGCTTACACTGCTATTTCTTGCTTTATCAATTTTAGACATTATTAATTGACTTCTGTACCAGTCAGACTCCATAAACCTATGCCAGATAATTTAATAGAGGGAAATTTAATATAGGATATTAGTTAGAAAGTGTTAGAATTGCTGAAAGAGCAAACAGAGATCAGTAACTCCAGCTCCTGCCTCCCCCAGGGCTGGAGGGACCAGGAGAAGGAGGTGTTCCGGGCTGCTTGACAGGAGGGGGAACTACTGGGGCCACCTGGCAGATTATGTTAATATTATTAACTGCTGAGTCAGTACTGTAATTACATTTTGTTTCTCATACTTTTTTTTTTTTGTTTTTCCTGAAATAATTGCATTTTTTTGTGATATGCTTAGTTTATTGAATAACTAGTGCCAAGTGTTCCCAAACAGTCTGTGAAAACTCTCTCAATGCTCTCCTCCATTTGGTCCAACACACAGATGGAGTGATTCAGAACGTGCCACTCCAGGATCTGCTGCTTTGGTATATTGATTATTTTGAGCTGAAGGTACTTGAGAAATAACAGAGGCAGGAAAGGGTTCTCTCAGCTCCCCCTTTCTACATAAAAGCAGGTCGTAAAAGTTCCCATGAGAAAGGTGCCCTTCCTATAGCAGGAAGAAAAGAACAATCTCACCACCAGAATGGACCCATGCAAACAAAACTAGTAAAATAATCCTTATCTTTCATTAGTTCCTCCCCCTCACCCATATACCCCAGTCACTGTCCCACAATAGACCGTCCCAAGCCCAAGCCCCTCTGTCTTGTCACATCCCCACAATTTATCCTTCCTTGTATAAAAAAGTATATAAGGTTTATGGCCTATTGGCTTCTTTGGGTCTTCATTTTCCTTTTCAAGACTACCATGTACAAATAAAAATATTAAATAAATTTGTATGTTTTTCTCCTGTTAAACTGTCTTATGTCAGTTTCATTCTTAGGCCAGCCACAGAACCTAGAGGGCAGAAGGAAGTTTTCTCCCCCTACATAGATAAGCCATTGGTTCCCTGTACTTTCCCTGGAGACTCTCCCGCCACCGCTGCCCCCCAAGCCCCCAGCCTGCCTGCTCCTGCCTAGGCTGGCTGCTGTGGAGCGGGGAGCAGGGGGCTGGAATATAGCTGTCATGCCAGTATGTCCCATAAGGGAGGCCTCCGTAGCTTTCTCTTCCTTAGTTTACTCCCTTACTGTGCTGAAGCATAAGCTCCACAGAAGACAAAAAGTACAATTTTTGAGTCATGGCTGTCTGAAAACACCTTATCCTATCCTTACACTTGACTGAATTCCAGATTGAAAGTTGTTTCTCTTGCAGTATCTTGAAGGCATCACTCCACCTCCTTGTAACCTTCACTGTTGCTTTTGAGAAATTCAATCCCATTCTGATTTCTGATCCTTTGTACGTGACCTCCTTTTCTCTCTGGAGTCTCTTAGGATTTTCTCTTTATCCCTGGTGTTCTGAAAATTCACAGTAATGTCCTTGATCTAGGTCTTTTTATATTCATTGTGTTGGCCAATGCAAGGATCTTTTCATCCAGACCAGGAATCAGCGAACTTTTTCTGTAAAATGAGATGGCAAATATTTTAGGCTTTGTGAGCCATACAGTTTTTGTCACAACTTCTCAACTGTATCATTGTAGCAAAGCAGCTGTGGACAAATATGTAAATAAATGAGCGTGGCTGTGTTCCAGTAAAACTCTATTTACAAAAAGGTAACAGCATGAATTTGACTCACAGGCTGTTTGCCAGCCCCTGATCTAGACTCTAGATACTCATGACCCTCAGTTCAGGGAGATTTTCTTGTGTTATTTCTTTGATAAAATCCTTCCCTCCATCTTCTCTTTTCTCCCTTTCTAGATCTATTAGTCAGACATTGGCTTTCTTAGATTAATTCTCTAATATCCTTGTCTTTTCTTTTTTTTTGTTTGTTTGTTTGTATTTTGCAGTATGCAGGCCTCTCACTGTTGTGGCCTCTCCCGTTGCAGAGCACAGGCTCCGGATGCACATGCTCCGGATGCGCATGCTCCGGACGCGCAGGCTCAGTGGCCATGGCTCACGGGCCCAGCCGCTCCGCGGCATGTGGGATCTTCCTGGACCGGGGCACGAACCTGTGTCCCCTGCATCGGCAGGCGGACTCTCAACCACTGCGCCACCAGGGAAGCCCTCCTTGTCTTTTCTTATTGTCTGTCTTTTTGTTTTACTTTATAGGAGATTTTTCCCACTATTGAATATTTTTTGTAATTCTATTTTTTAATTTCTTACATCTTTCTTGTTTTTGGATTCTTTTTTAAAACAGTAGCCCACTTCTGTTTTGCAGGTGAAATATTTTTGTCTTTCTACAAATATTATTGTGGAGGATGTATTTTTAAATTTTGTTCTGCTCTGGGTGGTATCTCTGTTTCCTCTGAGCAACCCCTTCCCAACCTTTCTTCCATTTTTTTGGTTTTATTTTGTTTCTCCATCTTTTATGCTGGATGCTTTCTTCAGACTTCTGCTGATCCTTAGCTGTTAACTCATATTTAAAAGTAAGGTGGAGAAAAGTGATGGCAGAATAAAAATTACCAAATAGTCATAACTACCAAAATGTACTTCCTATCAGCTCTTATCAGACCAACCCTCCTCCAGAAGACCACTGTAAACCCTGAACAAAATACAACAAACAATCACCTGAAGGCACTACCGAGTGACCAAAAGTAGCCAGATACTGGAGAAGAGTTGACATTAGGAGGCACTGGGTTATTTCTCATTCTGTACAGCTTCTAGCCTGAGAACAAGTCCCAGTCTGTACTACATGAAGGTCAAAATACTACGAGAAACCCACAAGACTTGCTGGCTTGAATAATCAAACTCCTGGGCAACAACAAAGTGAGGGCCAATCCAAAAAGGAGACAGTCAGAAAAAGGAAACCCCAAATTCTGTCTAGAAACTCTCACCCCATCTCTGGTTGCCCCCTGAACCACAGTGTATCAAGCAGACTTCAAGCATCTCAGCTAAGGCTAAAGTCTGGAACAAAAATGTCAGCTGCTGCCTACTACAGGGCAGTTTGCAGTTCAAATTCAGACAAGTTAACTTCCTGGCAATTTTTTAAAAATAAATAAATAATTTAAAATAAATAAAAATAGAAGTGATGAGACATTCTGAACGCCCAGGACAGGCTTACCAACTTGCAAGGTTTAAGCGGGGGTCCTCAAACCTCAGGATCTCTAAACATTTCCTGGTCCATTTCCCCAGAGAAGAAGCCACCTCTCCTGCAGGGGTTTAGGCCCTGGCTGCCAGCATCTGCAGGGCAGGGCAGGGCAGGGTAGCTGGAGGGAAGACATATAATTGATCCCCATATTTTACCTGTGTGTTACCTCCACCATCTGTGGTTCATGATGTCCTCATAGCCCGAGCCTCTCCAGATTCAATTTCTAAAGAGAGAAGTTGGGAGTGTTAGAGGGGAGAAGTGTGGTTGTCCCCTCTCTGCAGGTGTCGGGAGGGACCCGGGGCTCTAACTGAACCCAGAGAGATTTTCAACCCATGGCCTGGCTCAGCCCATGTCCCAGGCCCCCTGCTGCACTTCTGGGGCCATCAGCTTGCTTCTCCTCAGTGCCCTTCTCTGTGGGCACTGAGGCTGTAGCTTCCCCCTCTCTGGTAGGTAAATCAGTTGCCACTCTTTCATTTATTTTCCATCCTCCAAGAATGTGTTGACATCTTCGCTAGTGTCCCTCATTTCCTCTATCCTGTGGCTTCATCACATTTTATTTTTACTTTGGCAGTCACTTTAATGAGGTTTCAGGAGGAAGAAGAGCTGATTGCATGAGTTAAACTGCCATGTTTAACTGGAAGGAACTATGATTTGGGAATATGCCCAACAGTTAGCAGCAAACGGTCACAGCATCGGGCAGCCCAGGAGAGGATGTGCCTGGAGTGCTGACAAGCTCAGCCAGCGGCTGCCCTGGAAAGGCAGGTACAGACAGAGAGATTTAAAGACCACCTTCGGAGGTTCACAGTTGTCCTTTATTTCTGTTTGAAGAGGGTAGTATCAGGGCCTGGGGTTTTCAGCTCGAAAGTGTCTGATTTGGAGGAAAAGGAAAAGGAAACATAACCCAGTTCCCTGGTAGGTTGTCAATGGCTAAAAACCAGGAGTGTCCTAATGTTCTAGTTAAACCTGCCCTCCTTTCCTGGCATCCATGTGATTTGTGCTAAGGCCTCTCTCAGGTGACAGCTGCCCCTCTGTTCTCCTAGCAGAGTTTCTGGCTGCTTCCAGACTCCTTTTGAGAAAAGACAAAATAGTGTTTTTCACAGAACATGAAGGGCCACCTTGAGTCCAAGTTTCTTTCCCAATTAAACTGCTAGTGAGGAAAGCCAGACCGCCTCCCTCCCATCTGTACCTTTGGCTGTTCTCACATATCCAGAACAGGAACCAAACCTGCCTCACAGGTGTGTGAAGATGCAGATTCCCCAGGAATTGAGCCTGACATTCCCTGGGCAGCAACCCCAGACAGTGGTACTAGTGTTGGCTGGGTTTTATAGCTGGGGGCGAACTGTCATGCTCACCACTCACCCCTGGGGCCCAGCACAGTGTCTGGCACGTGCAGTAAGAGCTCAATAAAAAATTTTGTAAATATAAAAATGAATGAGGCGAGGTTAAGGACCCAACCAAGTCCACACAGCTAGTACCTGAGGGAAGGGGAATTGGAAGCCAGGACTGTCTGACTCCCATGCTGAGGTTGGAACCCCAGAGCTGTGTGGACTGGAACAAGGTCCACTAAGAAAGAGCCCTTTACTTGAGCTACTGAAGACCTGCAGGCTCCACCCACATCTGACCCCATCCCAACTTGAGTCTGCCTGGCTGAGCCTCCTCTCTGCTTCCTTAGCTAGCCAATGGTGCAGAGTTTTTCTACAACTTGAGCAGACTGACTGTAGCAAATCAATGTCTTGGATCAAGAGCTGCCACCTTCCATCTGCAGGAAGGCTGCCTTTCAGCAGTAAAGGAAATCAATCCTTCCTGTAGTTACTTTAGCCAGCCTTCAGGGACAATAGCTAAGGCAGCGTCCCCTGCCCAGACTCGGGTGCTTCACCCAGCAGGGCACAGCAAGGGCATCTGACCAGGGGCCTCATGCCAGCTCTCTGGGGTACTTTCTGGAAGAAATAGTGAAACTGGAGGCTGCTGAAGGATGGACAACACCTCCAGTAATGAGCTGTGCCCACTCCAGCCTCTATGCCCACAGCTTGGGCAAGTCTTCCCATACTGACCAATAAACCACTCCACTGGTTCATGCTTCCCCATCAGGGGTGTCTCTCATTCTGTCCTCACTTGGGAGCCAGCAAGAACCTTTCTTTCCTCAGTAACACCATCCTTGTTTTCCATGACAACAAGCAGAAACCCAGTCAGTCCCAAACACCACAGCAGCCTTAGGAAGCTTCTGGAAGTGGGGAGAAAAGCATCAATCGACAGCATCCTTTTCAAAGGAAAGGGCTGGAAATCGGCTTCTCATCAGCATCAAGAAAGATTTTCTTGTTTCTTTCCTTTTCTCCTGCTGACAGGCCATGGTCTACCTGCTCCAGGAAAAAGATTTCTTTTTTGCTAATCCCTCATGGCAGGGAGATTGTCCCTCTGCCATTCCAGGAGCCTGGAAAGCCTGAACCTCATTTTGAAAAAGACCCTAATTCCCATGGAGCAAAGGGATCATGTGGTTCAGATATAAAATAGGATTTATAGGGGGAAAACATAAATAGCAAAGCAGCTGAGCACATGTAACCCCTGGGCCTCTCACCATCCCACAATTCAGGCCAAGTGTAGACAGTCTGCATGCTTTGTGGCAAGGTTCCCATCAAAGGGGCCCCATCCCTGGACCTTTGTGTCCATTCTCATTTTATACGCACAACAGTTATTTAATACACGCCTAGCAGGTACCAAATGGATGGGATCTGCACTAAATGGATGGGAGATCCCAGCATAATGTCATTTAAATGTCATGCAAATGTCTGCTACCTTGTATTCCAAATTATCCAGCTTTCCTGGATAATTTCCTTTTCTTCAATTTGAAAAATAAAATGGATTGAGCATCACTCCCTCATTCCACTAAACTCCAAGATTTCTATGTGTTTTTGAAAGGACTCATGTCCTCATGGTCACCTCTCCACCTGGTTTCCCCTCCCCACCAAAGTCTCAAATAATCTTTGAGAGTTTCCTCCAGAAGCTCCTCTCTAAGTCAGTGTTCCTTCACTGCTCTACTCCCTCAAGGTTTTTGGCAATAGTTTCCCATTAGAACAAACTCCAAAAGATTGTCCACATTTTTATTTAGGACAAAGTCTCCCCTCACTGAATACTACCGATATAAATAGGCCATTGGGAATCACTGGGATGTACAGACTTTCATTACAGTGGTGTTTGCTATATGAGATTCCACCCATGTTTGAAATTTTCCACTGGCGTCAAATTGAATTCCTTTCTCTGACCTTCTAGAAAGTGAGATGCAATTGCCCCAAAACATCATTACAATGTTTAACGATATGGAGCTAACTCCTTCCCTCCAAAGAAACAACTTCCCTTAGAGTTCCAGGAAAATCTGATGAAGACAAATAGTCATACACAATATTAGGAAAATTCACTGACCTCATATGCACATTAACAACTCAGATGTAGACAATACAATGTCTCCAAGCCTATCTCAAAGTAGTAAATTTTGTCCCCAAATATATATATGTTAGGTTCTTCTCCATATTATATTTTTCACAATGCCCACTCAGTTCAATATTCCCTGACTTTCAAAACAACATTCTATAAAAAGCAGTAGCTTTGTCATTAAAAAAAAAGGAAGAAAGAAAAAAAAGTTGGAAGGACAAGTCTTCAGACGCAGTTTGTGCCTTGATTCAAAAGTGCTTGTCTTGGGCTTCCCTGGTGGCGCAGTGGTTGAGAGTCCGCCTGCCAATGCAGGGGACACGGGTTCGTGCCCCAGTCCGGGAAGATCCCACATGCGCCAGAGCGGCTGGGCCCCTGAGCCACGGCCGCTGAGCCTGCGCGTCCGGAGCCTGTGCTCCGCAATGGGAGAGGCCACAACAGTGAGAGGCCTGCGTACCGCAAAAAAACCCAAAAAACCAAAGTGCTTGTCTTCAGCCATAGTGTCTAATGCTATCTGAGGAGTTCTTGGTCTCTTATGAGAATCTGTTGCCCACAGGAAAGGTCCTCAGACACTCACAAGCATTTCCAGTGTGTTGCATATCAAGGCCATTGCTATATGCCCTCCCAACACACACACACACACACACACACACACACACACACACACACACACACACACACACACACACACACACACCCTCCTCTCAAAAAAGAAAATTGTCCAGCAAACACCCAGTTCATATAAATCCTAAGAATCATAATTCAGACAACCTACTATATCCTAGTCACAAAATGAGTCTATAAAATGCTCTAAGTGACCTGCAGGACAATACAGGAAGTCACTGGGGCAGGGACCTGCTTACCCCAAAAGCATTTATGCAAAGGAAATGAAAGAGCGTTACAAGCCAAAGCACATGTGAAATGTCTACTCAATGCAAGACCTGCCCCTCAAGCTTGGTACTTCGTATAATTTATCTCAATTAAGTATGAGCATCTCACCTTTTAAGACTCTACAACCTACGTCACCTAACTTTGAGACCACCAACTATCCCTGGGTTCAGTCATCATCAAGAACCTACTCAAAATAATCCAGCTCGTACTGGCTGATGACACGTGAGCACCTGTCAGTGCACAAACTTGTGTGCAGGGGGAGCTTTCGAATCCATTTCAGTTGGGCAGCTGCTTATCAAGACTTTTTCCCAGAAGCCTATTTAGCCTAATGATTGTGAGTAGCAATGACTTCTGCTTAACTAGTACAGTAATCAGTGCAAATTCCCCCTAAATACTAGAGACCCATTTGGCACGTGCCAAGTGATGCTTAACCAGATGCTAAATAGGTGTGAAAGCCTCAGTTCTGGTCTTACCCAGCTAGTTGCCAAATACATAAAGATGAAATGGGGTTCTAAGTATGCCTGGATGGATGAATTGTTTAAAACGTCCCTCTAATTGCTGTGACAGCCCCTCCCTGCATTTCTTGCCTCAACGAGTCCTTGTGAAGGCAGAGACAGCACCAGAGACAGAATAGAGTAAAAGTAAAGTCTATAGCACTTTGAAGTGTCTGCTCCCGATTCCCAGTTCCTCCTCTTTCCCAGCCCCCACTCAGCATTCCTTTCCTGGTCAAATGTCCTAATTTCTGCCTTTGTACATAACAGCGGAGATGCCTTTCATGCACTAAACAAGGGCTACCATCCCAGCTTGTACACTGACTTGTTATCCATTCTGATGCTTGTGCCCCGGGACCAAAGGAAGGACTGAAGATAAACATTAAAGAGAGAGGACATTCCACATACAGTCAGGTGTATATGTGTAATTGACTGAAAAAATACTCTCTTCATTATTTGGAAAAATAACTAACTTTTACTGAGGGCTAGCTTGGGCTGGAAAATGCCCAGGGGTTATACAGTTAAATCCTTCCTGACACCCAGTCCACCCCATGCTCAGCCAGTCCATCCATGGCATTTCACTGCTGGCTATTGGTCCATGGGTGGGCATGTGTTCTAAGAGGGTCCAAATAGACGGAGGGAAAGTGCATGCATTCAACTCTTGGGGCAGAGGTTTTGCTCTCTCCTTCACCAGACATGAGGGAGAAAGCATGTTACCCCAATTGCTGCTGCTGACCCTCTTGCAAATGCAAAGGGAGCCAGCCTGACTACAAAGCTGAAAATCAGAAGAGGACACAGACAACAGAACTGGAGGAAACATAACTTGGGCCCCAGTTGCATTCTGCCTGTAGCCCTCTTTACCTCTGGACTTCTCCTTATGTGAGCAAATACATTTCCACATTGTTTACGTCCATTTGGGTTGACCTTTCTGTTATTTGCTGCTGAAAGCATCCTAATTAAAACTATAGCACCCTGGGGAAGGAATTGTAATATCCTATTTCTAGCTGAAGGACCAGAAATGCAGTGGAGTTAAATTACTGGGCTGGGGAACTGGCTGAGACCAGGTTCAGACCCACGATTGCCTGGTGTCTGGGTTGTGCAAACTGTCTCCGGAGGAGTAAGAAGAGTCTGAGAATACCCTAAAAAGTGGCAGAACTTCATTCCTGTGGTGACTGATTTTATGTGTCAACTTGACTGGGTCACGGAGTGCCAGATATTTGTATAAATTTCATGGTGTGTTTATGAAGATGTTTCCAGATGAGACCAGCATTTGAATTGGTGGACTCTGTAAAGCAGATTGCCCTCCCCAGTGTGGATGGACATCACCCAATCCACCCTGGGGACTAACTAGAACAAAAGGCAGAGGAATGGAGAACCGATCCCTTTCTGCCTGACATCCATCATCTCCTGCCCTTGAACTGGGATTTACACCATCAGCTCCTCTGGTTCACAGGCCTTCAGACTCAGGCTAAATTACACAACTGGCTTTCCTGGGATATATTCCTAGAATATATGTATTCCATTGGTTCTGTTTCTCTGGAGAGCCCCGACTAATATAATCCCTTACAGTTACTTTTTTTTAATCAAGTAAGTGATTTGGAACCAAGTTTGGAAAATCAGGTGGGTGGTCAGGCAGAGAAAGGACATCTTGGCTAAAGTTAGGAGACCTTCCCTTGTGGCTGAAGGCGGTCCTGAAGGAAGAGTTCCCAACAGTTTTTAGCAATGAGAGCTGTGTCAGAACAAGACCAAAGTCTCCCAAGGTAAGTACTTTAAAGGACCCTATTTTTCAGATGCACATATTCTAGTACATTTAACAAGTCATGGAGTCTTGATTATCGTCGTTCTATCCCGCATTCCAATCCCAGACTAGAAACTCTGGACATGTCTCTGAGCCCTCCCTCAAACACAAAGTCCTGAACATTCTCATTCCTTCACTGTGTCTTTGGAATTCATCTTTTCCCTTCCATTCACCTCAACTTTCACAACAAACGCCTTTCTCATTTTTCTCCTCACACTGCAGTCACCACTTCACTGTTTGGCCTATTATAATAGTTACCTATTATAATACTTTCAGACACTTTCTGCTCTGACATCCTCACCTCCCCAAATAACTTCCGTTGTTCCCCCTCTAAAAACACTCAGAAAACTGCAGTGTAGCATCATACAACAAAGCACGGGCTTTGTCAGGAGACCTGGGGCCAAATCTTCATTCCGCTACTCATTAGCCGTGTGATTTTGCATAAGTTCCTCTGTCCTATTAGGCCTCAGTTTTCTCATCTTTAAAATGGAAGTAATAACAAGTACCTTACTGGACTGTTGTAAGAATTCTAGTGGACAATAAATACTTAGCGATTTAAAGAGTGGTTAAATGAGAAATCACATCAAGTATCTACTACAGGACCAGGTAAATACGAGATGTTTAATTTTGGCACCAATCATCATTACTATTGCATTTACCATATTTAGTTATCATATAGTATATGGTGGCCATCACCAGTGATCTAACGTCTTGGTTTGGCAGGTAAGCTTTACCTGGATTCCTAGGCTTCTGCTTCTGCTGCCCTCTCTTACATTAGCATTTCACTCCAGTCATACTCTTCTGTTCATTGTCTTCTAAATATGACTCATACATCCCCAGGTCTAAAGACTAGTTTCTTCTACTACCCCTGCCTGCAGCACTCTTCCCAAGCCCCTCCACTTATCTAAATTTTATCCTTCACTTAAGGTTTTTAAATCATCCTGTCTCCTCTCTAAGTCATCTCTGACTGTACCAGACCATCTACTAAGCTTTTTCTCCATACCAGACATCTTCCACTCAGCCTAAGTGGGTTTTCCCAAACTGCTTGAGGGCCTACACCTCTTGGACTCCACAGTACTTAGCAAACTTCCCAGCACATAGTAGGAACTCAGTAAGTCTTGACTATTATCATTATTATATCACAATTTAGTTAGGCCACAACAAATTTTTTTAAAAAATCATTATCTTACAATACCAAGGGTCTATTAAGCAAAAATCTTTTATCCCTGATTTTTGAGGTTCTGGGTATGAGTGTACATTTCTGAAGCTGAAAATACTATTCTACTATAACTTCATTCAAATAGACCTTAAGAGAATTGATAGCCATACAACCTGTTTTAGGCTTTACTGACTCCAACCTCACATGTCTAAAGGTAGATATAGATACAGATAGATTTTTTTCCATGTAATCTGAGGCTTGGGTCATTCACAGGTGACAGCCCTGGAACCTTTGATTGCATCAGTGGTAGCAGAGCCAGCGTCTCTGTTTATTGATGATAAATCAATATGGAGCAAAACTGCTGAGTTTCCACTCTAAGGAAAGGACCAAGGGACGAATGAGTTAATACAGGTGAAAATACTTCGTCAAGTATAAAGCAGCAGTCGATGAATGAGTATTTCCATCGTCATCACCATTATTCCCCCTGATGATAATTAAATCACAAGGATTCTTTTAAGGACAGGGGATGGTCTTTACTTCTTGGAATCACTCCTATCACCCAAACTGGGTTTGTTCAAAGATAGCTCAGACTCCAGCACCTCTCTCTTTATGGTGACCAAGTAGAAAAAACTTTGAAAAGTTTTGCTTATTAATAACACTTCCACAGAGAAAGAATGTGAGAGCTCAGGTGTGAGTGAATAAATGTCTGTGTGTGTAATAAATGGCCCAGATTTCTCTAGAAATACCTGGAAAGGAACCCCATCTTCTGACGGCGTCATTAACAAGCTGTGTGCATTCATTGTCTCCATCCTAGATGCTCCCCACCGCGAGCTGGAATCTGTGATCTGGGACCAGCTGCTCCACCAAGCACAGATTTTAATGAGGGACTCTGCAATGGGAAGCATAGCTGCCATTGCTTTTTACACTACTAGGGGCTGCTGGCTGGCACCAAGGAGGCTTGCCAAGGTCTTGGGGCATGTGGAAGGAGCAGTAAGCTGTGTACAGATAGAATTTTTACATGTTGTTGACAGCCAGTGAGAGCAAGCTATACAAACACAGCTCCTGGCCACATGAAGCTTGCAAAATTAAACTTATCTGGCTAGAAAATACAAAATTAAAACTTAATTTCATTCAGCTGAATGCCACTGCCTTTTAGGCAGAAAAGAGTTTGTTTTTTCATGTAAACCTGTCCTCCCTCAAACCAAAATTCTTCTCAATAAATTAAGCAGAGCCAAGATTTGAAGTCAGAAGCTCTGGATTTAAATCCCAACTCTGCACCTTACTTATTAGTTGTATGGTTCTGGACTTAAATTCTAGGGGTCTCAGTTTCTTCATCTATAAATGAGAATATTGAAAGTAAATTTTTAAAACTTTAATTCT
The DNA here is from genome assembly GCF_039906515.1 of Pseudorca crassidens. Taxonomy (NCBI): domain Eukaryota; kingdom Metazoa; phylum Chordata; class Mammalia; order Artiodactyla; family Delphinidae; genus Pseudorca; species Pseudorca crassidens. Next base: position 36,144,424 of record NC_090296.1, on the reverse strand, counting down.
CACAGAATGGCTGTGAGAATTCAATGAGATTATATTGTCCTAGATCAGATTTCCCAGAAGGAGAATCTGAGATGAAGATTCGTGGGCAAGTGATTCAGTATGAAATGCTCCCAGGAGAAGCAGGTAAGGCAGTGGGAAAGCAGGATGGGAAGAGAAAGAAACTAAGCCAGGGTGCAATTTCAGGCAAAGCCTTATGGAGAGGTACTTCTGCCTGATCCCACAGAGCAACTTGGGAGCATAAATTATGCCTGAGTTTGTTTCAACCCAAGCAAGGGAGCTGGTCTTTCATACGCCACACCTGTCAATCATTGGCTAAGAGTTGACCCAGGGACCTGAACTCCAAGCCCTGACAACTCTGTGTGGAGACAGAGGACTCTAGTGGCTGGGAGCAGTCTTAAGAGAAGAAAAGCAGGAGCAAGCTGATGGGAGCAAAAGTGCACCAAACCCGGGAGAGAAGTGAAGAGTTAGGGTAAAAAGGTGTCAAGAGGGTAAAAAGGTGTCAAGAGTAGACAGAGCCTGGCACACAGTAGGGGCTGGACCTGAATCTGCCAGTGGGCAAAAGGTGCATCATCTATTTTAGGTCACAAATGGAAAATTCTATGCAACTAAATATCTAGAAGCCTGAAGGATTTTCTGAACTATTAACCCTGCCCAAAAGCTGCATATTCAATGCCCTGGAGAGATTCTTAAAGCAGCTTCTTGGGAAATGATCAATATTTTCTTCCTCATTGCTAGTTAGACTGTGAGTGAGAAATCAAGATGAGGTTGACGTTAAAATAATGAACAGGAAGCAATTCAAGGGAAATGAACTCAATTCTTCTTGAACATTTGGAGATTTCTGGCAAGAAGATGAAAAGGGGTCAGGAAATGGTTCCAGCCTTGTTAATAGACAAATCCCCAGATTTGACTCCTGGGACAAATTTCACAAATCCTCAGTAAAGATGTCTCTAACCACACCTCTGAAGCTGAACCAGCTTTAACCAACAGGTACAAAGGGGTCATCAGGCAGCCTCCAAAGGACATCTCACTATACTGTCAGCAGCTTTGTGTGGGGCATTTAACCTTTAAGGTACAGGAGGAGCCAAGACTGCAAGATGAGAGAAGCTTAGACGTAACTTTGGATTTCATCAGCCTCTGAAATCAGGATGCCCCAATACCCCAGGATCTTTGCCCTCTATCTCTCATGAGACACTAAGTTGAAGGATTTAGTGGGTCAATGAAAATTTGTCTCCTACTGTGTGAACGAATGACTCTCCAAACACATCAGTTTTCCTTCTTCCGGGTGGAGATGTGACGATGCCAAAAATACTCAGTCTTTCTGGAGAAGAATAAAGAAGCAACAGAGCTGAAGAAACAGAACCCTGAAGCTGCACTACAGCCGCACATTTTCATTCCAATTAACAGGTATTTTTCTTGCCGTTACTGTATGCTAGGCTCTGCTGTGTGCAGAGGGAACGGTGAGCGGTGCACCACATAGGTACCCCTCGGGGCAGCGGACTGACACTGGAGGCAAAGACAAGCATTTCAAGAAGGAGGAGCGGCCGTGAGGGGCAAGTCCCCAAGTGAAGGAGGAGAGGGGGGATGAAGAGAGTCAGAGGGATCCTGAGCAGGTGAAGAAGCAAGAGTGGGTGCCCAGTGAAGCAGCAGAAGCAGCAGCAAAGATTGCTTATAGCAAAATGATTTCTCTCTCAGCATTCTTACCTTGACCCTCTTACTCAGAATTCCTACCAGAGAAATATCTGCCTTTGGGGGAGCACCAGGGGAACGAGCTCCTGCCCTTCATTCCCTGCCCTTACTCCCTCTTTCCCAAGGCAGGAGGTAAGTCTTCCTAAGGGGAAAAGCACAACCCAAGCCCCTAAAGGTTATCACAAAGAAGGTTCACAATGAATGTTGATGAGGGATTTAATTTCTAAACAGATGAAAAGGAGAGATTGAAAAAGAGACAAATAAGGGCTATTGAAGAATCAAGGTCTGAAGGCAGTAGAAATGGTGACGACCATATGTCCAACTTTTCCTATTGTCCTGGCTTCATTATTAATAATGCCCCCTTTTACTCACAATAGTGTCCCAGTTTGGATAATAAATTATATGGTCATAATAAAGGAAATGTGATCAAGCATATAGGAGGGAGAGTAGCTAGTCTTGGTAGGAGAATATCTACTCCTCAGATGAAAGAATAAGGGAAAGATGAAGATTTATGAGTGAGAAGTCAATTCAAGTGGCCAAAAGAGTAGATTATTACACCAAGCCAAAAAGCTGGGATAGGTTATTTCTAAGGCCTCTTCCAGCTCCTAAAACTCTATGTTCCCATGGTTTTTCCCAATAAGGGAAGAAAGTAAAGTTGCGAGCTTAAATGGGTTGGTAGCTTGGCAAAGAGTTACCAAGAGATAATTATCTTCTGATTCTATCTACCTAGTATCCCACCTGCAGGGCCTAACTCTCCACCTCCACCCTAAGAGAACCCTAACTGGAGGAGTTTTAATCTCCAAGAAACAACTTGGGACCTAATTAATTGTGCAGAAAGTTGGGTGTAAACAGAATGAGAGGAAGTGGTTTTTAAAGAGTCTAGACAAAAAATAAAATAAAGAGTCTAGACAAACAGAGGCCAAACAACAAGAATTTGCTGTCACATTTTCAGCACTGCCTGGAGGATGATATAGCCTATTTATGGGCTTTTATTTAACAAACAACTTTTAAAATGATAACTTATGGATTTGCCTACAAAGAGAGAGGGGACAAACCAGCCAATTCAATATTTACACACACACACACACACAAATACACACTTACCCCTGCTCCACCCCCAAAATTTTATGTTCTCATTATAAATATCTGAGATTTTCCACTTATACATCAAGTTCACATGAGTTTGCTGAATGTGAGTCAGTTCCCTGAGTCTAACTTTCTCAGAAGAGACAATCTCATATTTCTGAAACCACAAAGCTTAAAAGCTGACCCCGAGTTGGGCAGGGTCCCACGAGGCCCTGACTGAGATGCCAGTCCACTTCTCTTTTTGGTAACTCTCTCTATTCATTCTTCAGCGTTAATACCCAGGAGCTCTGAGCAGCTCTGGAGCCTCTGGGGTCCCCTTGCTGTGGGTAAAGACTGAGCAACACAAGGAGGATCTGTGGTAGGACTGGAGCTCTGATTCCTCCTCTCTACATCCTCCAAGCATCGCTGGACCCATCTTTCTGGGGTGCCCACCTGAGTCGTCTTAAGTCTCCACCTAATTCCTTTCTCTCTGGGACCAGCTTCCCAGAGTGTGTAGACTGGCAGTTCTTGCCCTCCCTGATGTTTTCTGACTTTGAGGAGCCTCCTCAGGCAAATAGAAGTTTTCAATGAAACAGTGTGAATTTCTTTCTTAATTTCTTGTCTTTGCTAACCCCACCCGACTTAGCAAATGTTACTTCCTGCTATTCTCCAAGTCAGGCAAACACGGCCAATGCCATGTTCCCTCCGTTACCCCAGTCTTTTTCCTGCAGTATTCTCTCCCTTCCTTCCAGGCCCAGCCTGAGCACCCCTGACTCCAGGCAGCCTTCTCCCTGAACCGGTTCCCTTTCTAACCTCCAAGAGTTCTCACTAATTGCCGAACCAAACATCTAGCACTTGCCCACACCCCAGCAGCAAGAGAGAAGCTAGAATAAGGAGGGTGAGCTTGTCAGGGAAGCCTGGAACCCAGGCTTAAATAGGAGCTGTAGTAGGCTTGTACTAGTAGGAGCTGTGTCACTGGCTTAAGGTCACCCAGCCAGCCAATGGCCATTGTAGATTTTTAGGCAGCTGAAAGGAATGCTTTATGAAGGAAAAGGACATTTTCAATAATACCCTGGCACAGGATGCTGTTCGTGCAGAAAGCAGGCAGGAAATGCCTACTTGTTTAGTATGCCTCTGAGTGGCTGCATCTTTCAAGCTTGATTAATACTTAATGTGATTGTCTTTAAAATCTGTCACTATTTGGCAGTGATCAAGATGAGTGCCAGTGACAGAAGCACAAATATTTGTATTAGGGCGATGCCGTCTGCTAGGGTTATATGATTAATAAGTTTTGCCTGGTCACCCACAGAGATTTTGTTTTCTAATTTATCCAGCAGTAGTATTAACCAAAAATGCTGGAACCAGTGTGGAAAAAAAGGAGAGGAAGGGCAGGTTGTTAGTAGCTTTGGGGGTTTTCCTTTAATTATTGAAAGGGTAGCCCATTGCTTGAAGGGACTGGCTCACAAATTTAAAAGTCCTCAAAATCCTACTGGAACCAGAGCAGACAGTCTCGAAGCCTGCATTTCATGAAGGCAGACACAGTCTGAAGAGAGCAGAATATGCCAAAGAAATGCTTTAAAATTAAAAAGGGGGGAGGGTGGACAGGGAGAGAGACAGAGATTTTGCTGCAGGGAGAACAACAACAATTTTCTTACTTTCAGAGAAAATGCACACAAAATACCAGATGCCGTTACTTCAACAATTCAAATAGAGCCACACTAAATATTTCCAAGCAAGAAAGAACATTCTGAAAGGAGACAGAAAAGAGGGGTGCCCAGGCTGCCACCACCCCAGGAACAGCTGTGAAGTGATTACAGAAGACTCTGCCCGCTCCAGGCAAATCCTTAAAGGTCCAACTCAGCCTTTGACTCTTCAGTGGTCATAAGGTGGTCACATGGGGTACCATGTTCTAGTTTTTCTCATTTCAGGTGGGCAGAAGGGCCTACAGGTATCTCTCCAGGGCTTCCTGGCTATGTGTTCAAGCCAGCTACTCAGAATTGCTATGTCCTGGGGGCTTTCAGTCACTCAAACCTAGGTTTGAATCCTAGCTCTATCACTTACTAAGTATGTGATCTTGGGCAAGTCACTTAACCTCTTTGGGCACCACTTATCTCATCTGCAAAAATAAAGACAATACTTGGGTTATTTTGAGGATTAAATGACCTATAAAATGAAAAACAGTAGCCATTATTCCAAGAGACTCATTCCTTCAAATCTCTCATTTCTACCTCCTTTGCTTCCTCTATCTTTCCCTCCCTCCTACCTTCTCATGCAGTATTAATTTCCAGCCGTCCTACCAATACAAGCCCATCAGGTCTGCTAGCTTACCTGGATATTCGTTTCCATGACATCCACAATCATCTTTCAAGTACTAATCCAAAGACATTGATCCAAACAAAGGAAGACAGCAACCCCTACAGGATACAATACTAACAGAAAGTGTCTAGTTCAATCATCAATATATTATTATCATCATCATCATTAATTAGGTGTCTGCTGTGTGCTAGTTTTATAAAAGATGTCCTATAAGATAAGGCCAATAAATTCCTAGCAAGGCCAGATTACTCTGTGACAAAAGCCAAATACTGTACATGGTGGTGAGGGTGCAGAAAAAAGAAACCAACAGAGAAGAGGGGTCTGGGCTCAGTGAGTAACTCTGAAGGCTGACAATTGCATGAAAGGAGGCTAAGCAGTAATAAGGGGATAACTCCACAGATTTTTTTCCCCCAGCTTCATTGAAATATAATTGACATATAACATTGTATAAATTTAAGGGGTCCAACATGATGATTTGATACATGTATATACTGTGAAATGATTACCACAGTAAGGTTAGTCAACCTCATCACCCCACTTTTTGTTTTTTGGATGTGGAGAGAACTAAGATCTACTCTCTTAAAATTTTTCAAGTATGCAATATAGTATTGTTAACCATTATCACCATGTTTCAGCTTAGATCCCTAGGACATATTCACTTTATAACTGGAAGGTTATACATTTTAACCATCTTCACTCATCCCCGACCCTCCTATAACCTATAAATTTTTTTAGACTCCATATATAAGTGAGATCATACAGTATTTGTCTTTCTTTGTCTGACTTATTTTACTTTGCTTAATGCCCTCGAGTTTCATCTATGTTGTTAACAATGGCAGAATTTTCTTCTTTTTTATGGCTGAATAATATTTCATTGAAAAAATTATATACGCCACATTTTCTTTATTCATTCTTCAATCGACGGACACTTAAGTTGTTTCCATGTCTTGACTATTGCAAATAATGCTGAAATCAACATGGGGGTGCAGGTATCACTTCAAGATAGCGATTTCATTTCCTTAGGATATATGCCCAGGAGTGGGATTGCCAGATCATTCTGCAGCCTTGAAATAGCCAGTGACAGACCCACAAAGGAATCACACCCACAACCTAAATCTACATTCCAAAGAAAAATTTTGAGCATGACGCTTCAACATATATAAATGCAAATACAATTACACACACACATAAATACATGTTTATACATGTACGTGTGCTAATAATTGTATCTATTATAAAACATACTCAAACACAGTAATTTAAGTGAAGGGATAAAGAACAGTTATATCCTTAAATAGCAATTCTAATATTTCTTTTTTTCTCCATGGAATCATCTTGTGCAACTTCTGAAATGTACACACTCCACTTTGGAAATGGTTATTTTAGCCATCTGAGCCTTCAGCCTCTTCAGTAATGAAAGTCTGTTTTCAATCAGTTCTGCTAAATCGAGCAAATCCTAAATATAAGCATCTTCTATGAGACCCGCTAATAGTGCTGAAGGGTCAAAGACGAACAAATCAGACTCAGTCCTGGCCCTCAAGGTGCTCACAAGCTAGTGGGAGAGAGCCACAGGAAACAGACCTTGTCAGCAGAATGTTGGAAGTTTGCCCACGGGCACCTAGCCCAGCCTAGGGAGGAAGAGTGAGCAATGCTTCCAGGAGCACACCTGAACCTGGTGGTGGAGCATGAGTAGGAGTCAGGAGTTGAAGGATGGTGATCTGCTTGTTGACTGAAAAGTTGTGTTTCCATATAGCCTTCCAAAAAACACAACAGTGAAAAGGAGAGTGTTGGCTAATTGAATCATAGAATAAATTGAGGATTAAAACCCAGAAAAGAATATAAGAAGGCATATGTAACATGTCTTGACCTCTGAATAATTAATTTGGAATTATATTAAGTCTAAGAGCCAAAATCTTGGCATACCATTCCTAGCTTGTTAGCCAAATCCCTGAGAAATAGGAAGTAAATGCATTTAAAACCTCTTGAACTCCATGACCCCATCTATAAAATGAGATGTCAACAAATCACTCACTAACCATAGAAAATACTTTAATCAGTAAACATAACAGAAATCTCTTGTAAGTGTATTTTGAAGCTTCTAAATCTAATCTAAGACCTTGTCTAAGTATCAATTAGCAGAGCTTTACGATTCCAATGAGATAGGACTAATTTTCAAAGGGGAAAACTGAATCACAAGAGTAGCAATAGCCTATCTACACTGGCACTGCTGGAGCCCAGGCTTATTGTCAAGTTCTCTACCATCCATACTCCTATAGTCCCTGTGGTTTCTGCCTTGGGCCCTCTTCTCTACTCTACCCTCTTCCTGCTGCCCTCACCACTCCCATAAATGTGCTGAGAGCTCCCATATCTCTACCTGTAGCCTTGACCTCTTTTACGAGCTCCCTGCCCCTTTATCCAACTGCCTTCTGACCACTGCTCTAATGGATGTCCCAAATGAAACATCCAAACTGATATCATTATTTTCCCTCAACAAACCTGACCCTCTTCCTGGTTTCTTACTTGGGGAAATGGTAGCCCCATCTACTAGATTCCCCCAGCCAGAACTGAGGAGTTATTATTCACTCCTTCCATTTCTCACCCATCAATCACCCAGTATAATGGACTTCCTCTTCTAACTAGCTCTCAAATTTCAAATCCCCCACACATCTCCATACCTGTGGCCACTACTACTGTCCCATTGGCCTTTGCTGAAATAGCCTTCTTCCTTTCCAATCCATTTTAAACTGTAAATTGTATCATGGCGTTCTCTTGCTTAAAACCCTTCAAGGTTTTCTACCGCCCTTAGTACAAAGTCCAAATGCCTTAACAGCGCTCATATGGCCCTTTAGGACCTGGTCTCTCTACATGTCCAGAGTCATCTCTCACCTCTTCCCTCCTCAAACTCTATGTCCTAGCCATGTTGAATTCTTTCTACTCCATGAATGCACTGTACTCTCACTACTGGGCTTTCACAGACATAGTTCCTCTGCTTGGAATACTCCTCCCTCTTCACTTGGCTAATTCCTACTTATTTTTCAGATCATCTTCCTCTAGAACTCTTCCCTCATCCACTGAGCTAGCTTGTAGCCATGTAATGTATTCCCAATTGCATCTGTACTAGTCAAGAAAGTACGAGCTGTGCTGTGGCAACAATAAACCCCAATGCCTTCGTGACTTAATAACATTTTAATTTTTTAAATTTAATTTGGAAGTAATTTCAAACTTACAAAAAGTTGCAAACCTAAAAACAGTACAAGGAACATCCATACACCCTTTACCCAGATTTGCCTATTGTTAATATTTTACCCCCATTTGCTTTTGTATTTGAGGGTAAGTTATATAGATTATGGCCCTTCGTCCCTGAATTCTTCAGTGTGTATTTCTTAAGAATAGAGAGGTCTCTTACATAACCATAGCACAACTGGCATCTTCACAGGCTGACAATACAATACTTTAAAAAATCTAACCTAATATTCGCATTCCAATTTTGTCAGCTGATCCAATTATGTCCTTAGAAGCACTTTTCCCCTTTCTGTACATAATCCATTCTAGGGGCAGATATAGCATTTAGTTGTCTCCTTTAATCTGGAACATTATCCCTGTCTGTCTTTGCCTTTTATGACATCGACATTAAAAGTTTTTTTCTCATTCACATCATAGTCTGAAGCAGCCTGGGCTGCCCTCCTCCATTTGTAACTATGCTCGCTGGCATGTGTCTCCAAAGTCATCAAGTCTAGGTAAGAGTGAGTATGGAGAAAGTATGTCCTAGATGAAGGTGACACATTGCTTCCACTCACATGCCTTTGGTCAAAATTAATCACAACCCTACCAAATGCAAGGGGCTGAGAAATGTAGAAAAGCAGACAGATGAGTGAGTCTAACAGCCTCTGCCATTCTTCCTACATTTCCTGTATCTTGAAATCTATAATTTTCTATTGTAAATACTCATGAAACTAGTTGTCATACATGCAGATTTTTGACTGTGTCATAGCAGGGTTTCCTTAGTCACTGCCATCTCCCTAGCACCTACTGTAACGCCTAGAACATAGTCAAGGCTCATTAAATATTTGTTGAATGAATGAATGAGCAAGTTTGCTCAGTTTACGTATTATTTTAAGTATCATTCAACCTCAGAACCCTAACAACGTTAGAAGGCTCAGGATAGAGTCTACACATTTAGTTTGGTTAAAGAAGTTTCCCTAAATTCCCAAAGAGACAATCAGTTCTAGAAACAAGATGGAAACCATACTAATGACCATAAGGAAAGCCAGGAAATAGTTAATAACCACCTAATTATGGTTTGAAAATTGTTTCTGGAATAGCCACAAATTCTAAGATGCCCACCGACTGCTGGGTAAGATATGTGAATTAAGAGGAAGCAAAGATTCCATGTAAGTCCTCTAAATATCTCCAACCAGTCTCTCTGGAGCCTTTAACAATGTGTTAGAGAAGATTCTCTATCTCTTCCTTAAAATCCTTGGTTGCAATTTAACGCTTATGTGGAGGTTACTGAGAATAATACGTAAGACCTTAAAAACCTACAGCCCACAGCTGTAGAGACTCACCAATGTCACGAAACTGGCAAAATAATGCCAACATCAGAACCGAGACTTCTGATTCCATTGTTCGTGATATCCTTCCCTTATACCTGGTAACCTGGTCAAGTTCCAGCTCTCTTGAGCTGTCACTGCCTCTGTTTAGCTGTTGCTATCTCAGCATCCAGATTCATTAATATGCCCCCATAGTGCTCTATCTTCAGGCTTAAGCTTAGAAATCTCTCATTGTATTTGAGATTGGCTACTTCCACGTCTTTTTCTCACGTTAAGCTCTGGGATATGGGTCCCTGTTTTCTTCACTTACATTTACCCCCAGTAGGCATGTTAATCGGCCAGAGTTGTTACAAATCTGACGGCATAAGCCCGAAGGGTTTTGCACTGTTCTGTGGTTTCCTAGTCAGAAACCTCAGCTTTGAACTACCCCTGAAATTGGAGCTGGAACATCTAAGCAGATGTGACTTGGCAGGCAAAGGCTAAGAAAATATATACATCATCCTAGCTCCTGTAATAGTGGCTTTCATCATATTTCTTCCCTTTAACACAGCACAGTTAGTTCTTTTGTGAAGACTTTACCTTGAACATCTCTTACTAATTAAGCCCATTCCTTCCTGGCAGTCTCTGTACTGCAAATGGGATTCAGCACTGGCTGCTGTGTGATTTGCAGCCACAGGAGTTAGAAACATCAGGGCCCCCAGAGAGCACTCTGGAAGTGGTGGGAGAGGAGGGGGAGGGGGGGTGAGAGGAGTGATAAATTGTTTACTTGTTCCAAGTAAAGATTACATATCCCCTCTTGGACTTTCTCACTAAGCACTGAATTGTTTTATTACCAAGTCCTGAAGAGAGCCAGAAAATGAGTATTAGACATGTGGAAAACATACTTTAAAGAAATAGTTCATCTGGCAAATAATTTGAAACAGTGCTTTTTTTTCAAGTTGGCCTTTTCTTAATAACCAACATACATATGGTGAGCATTTTATGCCAGGCACTTGTTAAGATCTTAATGTACACTAATTCTTTAAATCTTTGTATCAACCTTATGAAGTAGATGCCATTATTATGCCCATTTTACAGATGGGAAAACTGAGGTACTGGGATACTGAGTATGGTCAGGTCTTACAATGTTAAGGGGCAGAGCTAGAATTTGAACTTGGCAGTTTGATTTCAGAGTCAATTCACTTAACCACTACACCAAACTCTCACAGGAAAAAAGACAACTGTCACTAAATTTCCTTACTTAGTAAATGTTTTACTTTAAGCAAATTGGTTAACCTCAGTATCTGTCTCCCCACCTGGATGAGGCTAATAGTATCCACTTGGCACGTTGGATAGAAGAATTAGTGGCAGTCTATAAAGTACCTATTACTGGAACCCACAGCATGGACTCCATAGTAGTTATTAATCTTTGTCATTCTTTATATATCAAGAGGGACTCCACAGCAACTTCTGTAAACAGAATCACCAAGATGTAATCATTTAAACTCAAGACCAGAGGCACCAAATAAATATTAATATTTACAGCTTCAGCATTGAAAACCTAACCTCTAGTAGACAAACATCATGGATCCAAACACCTAGGAGAAATTGCCTAAAATCTTCACCTCTCTCATCCTGTAGCTCACCAGGTTCTGGTCGATTCCCAGGGCCAGCCTCACCTGGGGGGGTGGGAGCGGCCCTTGGGCAGCCAGGTCAAGTCCAGGCCTTCTGGGCCCATTCAAGATGGGTTTGAGTGTTGGTTCAAAGTCTCCCCAGAGTATACCTCATTCCACACATACCACAGAGTTCAGCCTGGAATCCTCCCCTAGCCTCCCAAGAGCTCTTCAGATTGGGTGTGGCCTGGCTTAACCACCTTGAGAAGATCTAGATTTGAAAGAGCTCTGCTGGGAAGGAGAGAAGAAACAAAGCATCATTCCAACGCCCTCAGAGTTTCCTGGCCCCAGGTTAAGCCTTGCACCAAGGAGGCTAGTCAAGTTCAAAAGCGCCTTTCAGCCTTCATGCAAACTTCTTTCAGGGAAGGAAAAAGCCATGAGACACACAGCTTCCAGCCAGGGCCTGTGACCACAACATCCAGGGCTTTTAGCCTGAGGATGGAAGCCCAGAGGAAATGCAGGCAGAGGGAATAGAGAGTAAACAAAGTGGACGCCCCTTGGAAGCCCAGCCACATGGAGGATATCCCTGAAGAAGAGCGAGGAGGGTCAGACAGGGTGTCTGTCCTGCCTGGGATCCGCTGAGGCAAAAGGAGGGCCTCAGAAGCTTCAGACAGCCTCATTCTTTCAACGTGGGAAAGTCAATGCGCGACACTGAAGCTGATGCTTTGAGGGTGAAATTGAAAGAGATATAATCCTGAAGTGTGGTTTTGTCAGAATAGAATAAAAACTGTCACTAGAAAAAGAAAATTGCTCATGAAAGGGCATGAGCCTTTCCTGCCTACTCAGAAGAGTGAAATAAAATGCATCTGCTCAGCTGCTGAACTTTGCTTGAAGAGCAAAGAAAAATCTATGAACCAGGAGAACTAGCGGTACCTCCGTGCAGGGTAAGGATTCATGGTCAAATTAAAACTTCATTTTGAAGAAATTGTTGTCAAAGTCCCTAGACATGAAATTATTATAATTAGGTAATAGCTCCTGAACTTAAATCTCTTATCAAACTGAGAGTGGGGAAAAGGTAGCTACACTGGACCTCATTAAAACTAAATGAATAAATACGAGCTTCCAGAAGAATGCCAACGAGAAAAAAATGCCAAAAAGAAAAAAATGCAGTGAGTGTAAGCTCAGGAAGGGGCAGAGGCAAAACAATGGAGCAGAAGGAACTCTAAATTGGGTGCCAGGAAACCTGGGTTTGTGTCCTGCTGGCAGCTGCATGACTTTGGACAAATGGCTCAAGCCAGTGTTTCTTTTTTTTTCTTTTTTTTTTTTTTTGCGTTACACGGGCCTCTCACTGTTGTGGCCTCTCCCATTGTGGAGCACAGGCTCCGGACGCGCAGGCTCAGCAGCCATGGCTCACGGGCCCAGCCGCTCCGTGGCATGTGGGATCTTCCCGGACCGGGGCACGAGCCCGTGTCCCCTGCATCGGCAGGCGGACCCTCAACCACGGCGCCACCAGGGAAGCCCAAGCCAGTGTTTCTTAAACTATAGCATAATTATTCAGAATCCTCTGGAGGGCTGGTTAAAATGCTGGACCCCACCCCAGAGTTAACATGCAGATTGCTGGGCCCCATGCCCAGAGTTTCAGGTTTCCTGGGTATATGGAGCCTGCAAATTTGCATTTCTAACAGGTTCCCAGGGGAGGCTGATGCTTCTGGTCCTGGGACCACACCTTTGGATCCACTAGGCCTATCGATTTCCATAACAGTAAAATGACATTGGAAACCAGGTGATCTCTAAGCTCTCCTCCTGTTCTAAAAGTCTATGAGATGAACAACCTGGGAAAGCAAGAACAGTAGCAAAAGACTTACCCTGCAATAATAGGAACAGCTCTGTTTGCTGCCTGAACTTTCAGGGAGCTATCAAGAGGAATGTACTCTGATTCAGTTATCTACTGAAGACCCAACAGCAGGACAGAACCCTGAGCAACACATCCTGTGTGGCAGCAGCAGTGCTGGCTCATCAGTCTTTCCCCTTATATTTATTAATATATATTTATATTAATTTATTAATAAATATGTATCTCTTATAACCAGAATGTGTATGTAAAAGTATGTAAAATTGACATAGCTAAGGACTAATTGAGCAAACTTGATAGAAATATGTATTTTTATTCATATTTATAATTAGTTGAGTTTATTTATATGCATACATGTATGTATAATTAAACCTATATATATGTCTCAGAAAAACTTATATAACTTTATATATAATACTCATATGCTAACTCTTCTATGATGTCTCCCCTGATCCCTCACAATCAGTTTCATGTAGTAAAAACTCTTGCTTTTAGATGAGAAACTTATCTAATATATATGCATATTTAATTACTCTTACGGTTAAAAAAATGACTTTAGAGTGAAGCTGCCCTAAGTTTGCATTTTGGCTCCACCGTTTGGTAGCTAAGAGATGTTGGGCAATTTACTCAACCCCTCTGAACCTCAGTTTCCCTGCAGGGAAAATGGGGGCAAAAAATACTTACCTCATAGGGTCAATGTGAGAATTACATGAGTTAATGTATAATAAAGCACCACATTTATAAAGTGGTAGCTATTATTATAAAACAATGTGCTACTCTTTTCATTAAAATGTTAAATAAATTACGTATGGAGCTTTAATACATATTAAATTAACATAATCAGCCTCTAACTTAAAAAATTAGGTCTCTATTTCCAAGGTTAACTTCAAAAATAATGTGGGGCCTGTCAGATGGCTCCCAGAAGGGGAAATGTTGGTAAATGTGGTAACCTAACAAGCAATGACCATGACCTAAGGGAAACAGTATCATTTTATGAATTTGCTAGTTGGTCTTTCCTGTTAGATCTTTAGCCATGACTTAGAGACAATGATTCATGTTTGAAATGGTCTTTTTGGCCAATGTCTCTGACCTTAACTACTTTGGAGTCTCTCACCACCACTTTCCACTGCCTATGTGCTATTTCCACGCACAGCCTCTTCCATATTATCACCTGGACATAAGTGCCTGCCATCATCCAGTCACATTAACAGATACCACAATGCTTTGGATTCACCTAGTGTGAGCAAAACATGCATAAAGATCCAGGCTTTGCCTTGAGCTGAAGTTTTTGCCTAAGGTCTTCAATTTTACATTTGGTCTATAATTAATTATGTTTATTAAATTGTCAAGCATTTGGAGAACCGCTCATGGACAAAGCTCTGGGCTGAGCACTCAGGAGGGCTACGTCTGGGGAAAAACATAATCTTAGAGTCTAACAGGAGAAATAGTATCTAGATGCACGTAACTATCGCAGGTAGAGAGTAGAATGTAATGAGTATCACAAACTAAGACAGGCAGTTCAGATGACAAAATTTCTCCCTACTAGGAGAGGTCTAGGAAGGCAGGACAATGAGCAGTTTTAAAGTTTTGAATTTCTCTAAAACAGCATAAATTGAAAGAGGAAACTGCAGGATGAGGCAATGATATTTACAAAGCTATTGACATATAAAGGTGGGATTTCTTTTGGCCACAAGTCACATAGGAAATGTAAAGGAATGGACAATAGTTAACACTGACTCACATTTGCTGAACGCCTGCCCTGTGCTTTATGTACTTTCGTCCATTATTTTATCTGATCTTCATAACAACCTTATGGAGTAACTATTAACCAAAACCAACACACTTTCCCATCCCTGGAAACAATAATAGGAACAGGCAAAAATAGTTTAGCTATTTGTTCCTGAAATACTTACTCCTGGAAGATAAGACTGTGAAGCACATAAAATAGCTCACGTCAAGACTCTTGCCTCCTGGCACCCACCAATCCAAAGCTACTGTCATAAACTGCCCAGTCCCAACATCTCCTGCCTTTTAAGACCTGCCTTAAAGTCATGCAGCCCAGGACCTAAAGCCCTATAAAAACCCTCTCTTGACTTCCCCCTTCTGAGACACTATATTCTTTGCCAAGTGATGATCTTTCCTTAACTGCAGTTAAGTCTAATAAACTTAGCTGTGCTTGAGCAACAGATATTTTTTAGTTGTCTTTTGAAGACAACTACTAATATTACCACTGATATTGAGGACATACTAATATTATATCCCCATTTTACAGATGAGGAAACTGAGGCACAGAAAGGTGAACTAACTTGTTCAGTGTTTCAACAGTCAGTGGCAGGGCTGGGACTGAAACCTAGATTTTCTGATCCTTAAGTCCAAGCTCTTAACCAGACAGTGGCAAGTTGGGGAGTCTGAATAGTTTTGGTACTCAAAGGGATGTTCAAAGGCCCCTCCTCCCAAAGCCTCCTTGACTCCTGCCTTCTACAACAGGAGGAACTTCCTGAGGAATTCCCTCTATAACATCACTAGCAAGGGCTCAGGGGGTTTCTGTTTCAACATTTCTAGATATGGGTCCTTGCTGACTCAGAAGACAGCCCCTTGCATGATTCAACTGAATTAATCATTCTTTAGCTCTAGGCTTTGACAAAAGGAAAGAAGTCCACTTATTAGGAGCATGGACCCACCCCGTATTCCTTCACCCCTGGCCCAAGAGTAGAAGATGATCCAGGGTCTTTCTCCTTGGAATGGTGTTGGCTTGTGGTGTCATGACTTTAAACCATCTAAACCATGGTTCAGCTTAGCAGGCCCCTTGATTTTCATCCTGGGATATCCAGGGAAACAGAGTTGGGCCTTCAGACATCCCTTGATGCTACCAACCACAGCTCTTCCAGTTAGTTCCCAGGTCTCAGATGTTTACGCTGAATTTCCAGACTTCTGTTCATTAGAGCACAGCTAGCTTCTTAGTGATCCTTCTCCCCAAAGCTGTTACTTCAGAAGTAGGGAGCACCAGCTAAGGAGGCATGCAGGAGACAACTCACTGAGTTATAACTCAGTATAACTGAGTTATTTCCTCCTGAAACTCAGGCAGAGGATGCAGGGTCTAACTTCTATCTGACTACTTCTTTTTTTTTATTTAATGAACAAGAAGAGCCTTCTGGCTGAGTCGTGCTCACTGGTACAAAGTTAACTTTGTGATCACTTCTGAGACAAAATATAATTAGAAATTCCTTGGCTTCTACTTTTCCAAAGGGATATACATACACAGAAGAAAATGATCATACATAAGACAACATCTCATTTGTCTTTTTTCATTCTAACCTCAAGTTTAGAAAATTACCCATAGAATTTCAAGAAGAATTCACTACTTCAAAGATACTAGCTTAGCTCTGAAATTCACATCAACCATAAACTTGAGCATCAAGTCTTCCACCAAAATCATTAATTTTTTTAAAAGAGGGTGAGAGCAATGACAGTTTCCTGGAACACATCTCTCTCAGCTCCCTGAAATGAAATTCACCCAGGCTCAGTGAGTTGAGCTCAGTTTCAGAAACTACACTCTTATTACCTCCTCCCGAGTCTTGTGCTTCAGTTTCCTTAATAATTCTTAACTAGAATTGCTTTTCCTTTCTGAGAAATTGATATCTCCCTCCTCCATACACATATAGCAATTTATTCATACTTCTATCCTAGCACTTACTCCTGTCCTGGGCCATAGTTCATTATAAGCAGCTTAAATTCAGGGACCATTTTTTCTGCCCTTTCAGTACCTATCACTGTGTGGATAGGAGCCCCAACACTGTTTGTTGAGTCGCTGAGTGGAGCTAATGAAAAAGACATTTTGAAAGAGTAGTTCAGGATGATTAATCTGGCTGTGGCACGAGGGAGACTTGGGAAAGCGTGGAGAATAGAAGTAAGAGCATCACTTAAAGAGTGATGATGATATCTTAGTGTGAGATTAGAAGGGCCTGAATTAGGTGGGTGGCAACAGGAATGGAAGTAAAGGACCACTATGAGAGAAAACTGGGGAGAGAAAAGGCATGGTTGACAAGTGATTGAATCCATGGGGTGAATGAGCAGGCCCAGGATAACTAGCCGATGACCAAAAATTCATGCTTCCTTAGAATATCATCAAGAAGTGACTGCCCCTCCAGGGACTACATTTCCCCATTCCCCTTGCACCTAGGTGGAGCTCCCCACCCCCCTTGCACCTAGGTGGGGCCACACAACCAGCTTTTGCCACTGAAATGTGAAAGGAAGTAATGTGTGTCACTTCCAGATCAAAGTGGTTAAAAAGTGGGTGAGAGGGGGCGCTGGAGGGGGAGAGGGGGCTCCCTAGCCTGGGATGGTCCTGGCACCCTCGCACCTGCCCCTGGAGTGGCCACCCTCCCGCTTCTCTCCCCAACCCCCTCCATGGGTGCCCACCCTTGCCCAGCACCACAGGTCTGTTCAGCCATCTGGGTCCCCTCTCCAGCCACTGCCCCACATCTCCCAGGAGCCAGGCTGGTTTCAGAAGTGCCCTTACAGCAGTAGCCATGTGTCTGACAGGGTCTTGGAGCTCCGGCCGCGTGACAGGCCTGTGCCTCTGAGGAGGGAGAGCCGAGTTCAGGACACTGGTCCACCAGAGACGTCCTGGCTTCACATAATATCAAACGGCGAAAGTTCTCCCAGAGATCTCCATCTCAACGCTAAGACCCAGCTCCACTCAATGACCAGCAAGTGACAGTACTGGACACCCCATGCCAAACAACTAACAAGACAGGAACACAAGCCCACCCATTAGCAGAGAGGCTTCCTAAAATCATAATAAGGTCACAGACACCCCAAAACACACCCCCGGACATGGTCATGCCCACCAGAAAGACAAGATCCAGCCTAATCCACCAGAACACTGGCACCAGTCCCCTCCACCAGGAAGCCTACACAACACACTGAACCAACCTTACCCACTGGGGGCAGGCACCAGAAACAATGGGAACTACGAACGTGCAGCCTGCTAAAAGGAGACCCCAGACACAGTAAGTTAAGTGAAATGAGAAGACAGAGAAACACACAGCAGATGAAGGAGTAAGGTAAAAACCCACCAGACCAAACAAATGAAGAGGAAATAGGCAGTCTACCTGTAAAAGAATTCAGAGTAATGATAGTAAAGATGATCCAAAATCTTGGAAATAGAATGGAGAAAATACAAGAAACGTTTAAGAAGGACCTAGAAGAACTAAAGAGCAAACAAACAATGATGAACAACAAAATAAAGGAAATTAAAAATTCTCTAGAAGGAATCAATAGGAGAATAACTGAGGCAGAAGAACGAATAAGTGACCTGGAAGATAAAATAGTGGAAATAACTACCACAGAGCAGAATAAATAAAAAAGAATGAAAAGAATTGAGGGCAGTCTCAGAGACCTCTGGGACAACATTAAACACACCAACATTCCAATTATAGGGGTTCCAGAAGAAGAAGAGAAAAAGAAAGGGATGGAGAAAATATCTGAAGAGATTATAGTTGAAAACATCCCTAATATGGGAAAGGAAATAGCCAATCAAGTTCAGGAAGCACAGAGAATCCCATACAGGATAAATCCAAGGAGAAACATGCCAAGACACATATTAATGAAACTATCAAAAATTAAATACAAAGAAAAAATATTAAAAGCAGTAAGGGAAAAACAACAAATAACATACAAAGGAATCCCCATAAGGTTAACAGTTGATCTTTCTGCAGAAACTGTGCAAGCCAGAAGGGAGTGGCAGGACATATTTAAAGTGATGAAAGGGAAAAACCTACAACCAAGATTAATCTACCCTGCAAGGATCTCATTCAGATTCGATGGAGAAATTAAAAACTTTACAGACAAGGAAAAGTTAAGAGAATTCAGCACCACCAAACCAGCTTTACAACAAATGCTAAAGGATCTTCTCTAGGCAAGAAACACAAGAGAAGGAAAAGACCTACAATAACAAACCAAAAACAGTTAAGAAAATGGTAATAGGAACATACATATCAATAACTACCTTAAATGTAAACGGATTACATGCTCGAACCAAAAGACATAGGCTGGCTGAATGGATACAAAAACAAGAGCCATATATATGCTGTCTACAAGAGACCCACTTCACACTGAGGGACACATACAGAATGAAAGTGAGGGGAGGGAAAAGATAGTCCATGAAAATGGAAATCAAAAGAAAGCTGGGGTAGCAATTCTCATATAAGAAAAAATAGACTTTAAAATAAAGACGATTACAAGAGACAAAGAAGGACACTACATAATGATCAAGGGATCAATCCAAGAAGATATAACAATTGTAAATATTTATGCACCCAACATAGGAGCACCTCAATACATAAGGCAAATGTTAACAGCCATAAAAAGGGAAATCAACAGTAACACAATCATAGTAGGGGACTTTAACATCCCACTGTCACCAATGGACAGATCATCCAAAATGAAAATAAATAAGGTAACACAAGCTTCAAATGATATGTTAAACAAAATGGACTTAATTGATATTTATAGGACATTCCATCCAAAAACAACAGAATACACTTTCTCCTCAAGTGCTCATGGAACATTCTCCAGGATAGATCATATCTTGGGTCACAAATCAAGCCTTGGTAAATTTAAGAAAATTGAAATCATATCAAGTATCTTTTCTGACTACAACGCTATGAGACTAGATATCAATTACAGGAAAAAATCTGTAAAAAATACAAACACATGGAGGCTAAACAATACACTACTTAATAACAAAGAGATCACTGAAGAAATCAAAGAGGAAATCAAAAAATACCTAGAAACAAACGACAATGAAAACACAATGATCCAAAACCTATGGATGCAGCAAAAGCAGTTCTAAGAGGGAAGTTTATAGCAATACAATCCTACCTCAAGAAACAAGAAACATCTCATATAAACAATGTAACCTTACACCTAAAGCAATTAGAGAAAGAAGAATTTAAAAACTCCACAAGTTAGCAGAAGGAAAGAAATAAAAAAGATCAGAACACAAATAAATGAAAAAGAAATGAAGGAAACGATAGCATAGATCAATAAAACTAAAAGCTGGTTCTTTGAGAAGATAAACAAAATTGATAAACCATTAGCTATACTCATCAAGAAAGAAACGGAGAAGACTCAAATCAATAGAATTAGAAATGAAAAAGAAGAAGTAATAACTGACTCTGCAGAAATACAAAGAATCATAAGGGATTACTACAAGCAACTATATGACAATAAAATGGACAACCTGGAAGAAATGGACAAATTATTAGAAAAGCACAACCTTCCAAGACTGAACCAGGAAGAAATAGAAAATATAAACAGACCAATCACAAGCACTGAAATTGAGACTGTGATTAAAAATCTTCCAACAAACAGAAACATAGGACCAGATGGCTTCACAGGCGAATTCTATCAAACATTTAGAGAAGGGCTAACAACTATCCTTCTCAAACTCTTCCAAATTATAGCAGAGGGAAGAACACTCCCAAACTCATTCTACAAGGCCACCATCACCCTGATACTAAAACCACAAAGATGTCACAAGGAAAGAAAACTACAGGCCAATATAACTGATGAACACAGATGCAAAAGTCCTCAACAAAATACTAGCAAACAGAATCCAACAGCACATTAAAAGGATCATACACCATGATCAAGTGGGGTTTATCCCAGGAAGGCAAGGATTCTTCAATATACGCAAATCAATCAATGTGATACACCATATTAACAAGTTGAAGGAGAAAAACCATATGATCATCTCAATAGATGCAGAAAAAGATTTTGACAAAATTCAACTCCAATTTATGATAAAAACCCTCCAGAAAGCAAGCATAGAGGGAACATAGCTCAACATAATAAAGGCTATATATGACAAACCCACAGTCAACATCATTGAGACAATGGTGAAAAACTGAAAACATTTCCACTAAGATCAGGAACAAGACAAGGTTGTCCACTCACACCACTATTATTCAACAGAATTTTGGAAGTCCTAGCCACAGCAATCAGAGAAGAAAAAGAAATAAAAGGAATCCAAATCAGAAAAGAAGAAGTAAAACTGTCACTGTTTGCAGATGACATAATACTATACATAGAGAAACCTAAAGATGCTACCAGAACACTACTAGAGCTAATCAATGAATTTGGTAAAGTAGCAGGATACAAAATTAATGCACAGAAATTTCTTGCATTCCTATACACTAATGATGAAAAATCTGGAAGAGAAATTAAGGAAACACTCCCATTTACCACTGAAACCAAAAGAATAAAATACCTAGGAATAAACCTACCTAAGGAGACAAAAGACCTGTATGCAGAAAACTATAAGACACTGATGAAAGAAATGAAAGATGATACAAACAGATGGAGAGATATACCATGTTCTTAGATTGGAAGAATCAACATTATGAAAATGACTATATTACCCAAAGCAATCTACAGATTCAGTGCAATCCCTATCAAACTACCATTGCATTTTTCACAGGACTAGAACAAAAAGTTTCACAATTTGTATGGAAATGCAAAAGATCCTGTATAGCCAAAGCAATCTTGAGAAAGAAAAATGCAGCTGGAGGAATCAGGCTCCCTGACTTCAGACTATACTACAAAGCTACAGTAATCAAGACAGTATGGTATTGGCACAAAAACAGAAATATAGTTCAATGGAACAGGATAGAAAGCCCAGAGATAAACCCATGCACCTAGGGTTACTGTATTTTTGATAAAGGAGGCAAGAATATACGATGGAGAAAAGACAGCCTCTTCAAAAAACGGTGCTGGGAAAGCTGGACAGCTATATGTAAAAGAATGAAATTAGAACACTCCCTAACACCATACACAAAAATAAACTCAAAGTGGATTAAAGACCTAAATGTAAGGCCAGACACTATAAATGTCTTAGAGGACAACATAGGCAGAACACTCTACAACATAAATCACAGCAAGATCCTTTTTGACCCACCTCCTAGAGAAATGTAACTAAAAACAAACAAACAAAAAAAACAAATGGGACTTAATTAAACTTAAAAGCTTTTGCACAGCAAAGGAAAACATAAACAAGATGAAAAGACAACCCTCAGAATGGGAGAAAATATTTGCAAATGAAGCAACTGACAAAGGATTAATCTCCAAAATTTACAAGCAGCTCTTGCAGCTCAATATCAAAAAACAAGCAACCCAATCTAAAAATGGGCAGAAGACCCAAATAGACATTTTTCCAAAGAAGATATACAGATTGCCAACAAACACATGAAAAGATGCTCAACATCACTAATCATTAGAGAAATGAAAATCAAAACTACAGTGAGGTATCACCTCACACCAGTCAGAATGGCCATCATCAAAAAATCTACAAACAATAAATGCTGGAGAGGGTGTGGAGAAAAAGGAACCCTCTTGCACTCTTGGTGGGAATGTAAATTGATACAGCCACTAGGGAGAAGAGTATGGAGGTTCCTTAAAAAACTACAAATAGAACTACCATATGACCCAGCAATCCCACTACTGGGCATATACCCTGAGAAAACCATAATTCAAAAAGAGTCATGTACCACAATGTTCATTGCAGCTCTATTTACAATAGCCAGGACATGGAATCAACCTAAGTGTCCATCGACAGATGAATGGATAAAGAAGATGTGGCACATATATACAATGGAATATTACTCAGCCATAAAGAGAAATGAAATTGAGTTATTTGTAGTGAGGTGGATGGACCTAGAGTCTGTCATCCAGAGTGAAGTAAGTCAGAAAGAGAAAAACAAATACCATATGCTTACACATATATATGGAATCCAAAAAAAAAAGATTCTGAAGAACCTAGAGGCAGGACAGGAATAAAGACGCAGATGTAGAGAATGGACTTGAGGACACGGGGAGGGGGAAGTGTAAGCTGGGACTAAGTGAGAGAGTGGCATGGACGTATATACACCACCAAATGTAAAATAGATAGCTAGTGGGAAGCAGCTGCATAGCACAGGGAGATCAGCTCAGTGCTTTGTGATCACCTAGAGGGGTGGGATAGGGAGGGTGGGAGGGAGACGCAAGAGGGAAGAGATATGGGTATATATGTATATGTATAGCTGATTCACTTTGTTATAAATCAGAAACTAACACACCATTGTAAGGCAATTATACTCCAATAAAGATGTTAGAAAAAAAAAGTGGGTGAAAAATCCCCATGATTTTTTGTCTCATCTGTCACCCAGAAGGAGAGAATTCCAAGGTCCTGGAGGAGACTGGAGACAATCTGGAAGACGCCTGTGTCCTTGAGTGACCACACTG
Source organism: Pseudorca crassidens (assembly GCF_039906515.1). Taxonomy (NCBI): domain Eukaryota; kingdom Metazoa; phylum Chordata; class Mammalia; order Artiodactyla; family Delphinidae; genus Pseudorca; species Pseudorca crassidens. The sequence continues at coordinate 36,121,079 of NC_090296.1, read as the reverse complement.
AAGGCTGCCTACTAACTGAGAACACTGATATTGTACTTTACATGAGTGAGACGTGAATTGCTATTGTGTTTAGTTTACCTGTTACAGCAGCTACTGTTATCTTAATTAAAATATAAAGGGGCAGGAAAAGCCATGGATGCTTTTGGGTCCCTCGTGGCGTCCAGTACTTTGGAGAATGGTGGCACTGTCCTAATATAATGAGGGGTAACAAGAGGAGAACCATTAAAGAGGGGAATTTCAATACACAGCTGAATGATATAATGATGCAAAGAAGATGCCAGAAACTGGAAGTTAGAAGGCTCAGCCCAAGACTAAGTTGCTCTGCTTAAAAAATATGTCCTTAAACAAATTCCTTAACTTTTCAGCCTCAATTTCCTCATCCAGAGTGTAATATATGAAGGCAAGTCTTATAAACAATAAATAGCTATTCCAATGTAAAATGGTATTATTTTAATCTAACCACCCCCTTTTAAAACGACAGGGGAACTTATGGATCATCTGAGTGAGAAAAATGCTAAATCTCATATAGCAGTTACTATAAGTGGGCACTGTGTTAACTCATATCATCTTCATGACATAGATATTATTATTATCATCACTAATTTATAGGTGAAAAAATTGAAACACAGATGGGTTAAGTAATTTTCTCAAGGTCACACCACTAATAAGTGGAAAGTAGGGATCAAACCCAGGCAGTCTGCTTTCCAAATCTGTGCTCTTTACCACCACGAAAAGATATCATCTCTAGGTACAGCTTCTTCATTTCAGATGTGGAAACGTAGGTCATGTCACACAGGTGGTTATGCACTAAATATAGACTACAGTGACAGAGAAGGCAATTTTCTCCCCGGGAAAATTCTAGTTTCTCATAAAAGGCTGTTTCTGCAGAAAATCATTGAGCTGAGAATGCATAAATTACTAAAGAAACCTAACCAGATATTTGAGCAGAATTTATGTTGGTAGGAGAAAAAGCAAAATGAGCTTTACCCTTGCTGTATCTTTCAAATATAAAACAGGAGGGATAAGCAGATGGATTTATTTAAATTTTTTGCAGGCAAACTTTTCCTGTGGTTCTAAGACATATCAAGGTCCTGAGGGAAGTGAACTCCAGTCCCTTGAACTCTTTCCAATCTGGAGCAGAAAAATGGCCCCAGGGTCACCAAGAGGCCAGATTGAGCTCAACTCTCCTTCTGGAAGCTTTTAGCCACGGTAAACCAAGTATAAGGAGCTGCTAGGAGAGCACACAACATGCTTCCTCCTTCTTGATTTCCTGAGATGCTCATCCCTGAGGAACCTGAATGTCCAAGCAGAGCCCCTGACAGGTGAGTGATGCCAACTGAAACTCTCTCTGGACAAAGCCACCTGTAAATAAGACTCTGTCCTCCAGATGCCATCTGAAGCCACCACATGAAAGAGTGGCCTCTCCTCATGTGAGACCCTTCACACTTGCTTACATTCAGGTCAGAGAAAATCTCATGTATCAGGGCCAACATGGTTCTCCCCTGGAACCAGTAGGATCCACATGGCTTTCTCATTCCTACTGACCCTGTTTGTGGAATGTCATCATTCTCTTACGACACAGGTGGAACATCTTAGATGAATTTCCAGATGGCTAGTCTGCCCCTTTCTATTTCCCACACTGAGAGAGACACAGGTCTATTGATTGCTACAGACCTGCGCAGACACTTTTGAGTATGTTTGTCATCTTTATATGGACTGTTTACCTCTGACCATTTGATGGCATTGATTAATTCAAGAAGACTCAAAAATCAAAAAACACTGACAAAGATCTTTATTATGAAATGTGAAATGATAAAATAAAATCAAGAAGAAAAAAATCATTCAAAAAAGAGAAGAGAGTTAAGTAGGGACATTGGGAATCCATGATGAAAAGGAAACCAATTGCTGCACAGATTTTTCCTCCTTTCCCAATGCCAGGGGTCTAGAGATACAGATAACACCTGCCCCTGCATCACAGGCTATTGCAGAAAGGAAGGAAGAACTATTCTTTACCTTTGGACTACACCACTTAACAAAGCCTCTCCTATATCTTACCTAATTGGTTCCCCCAACAATGCATTTTATAGGAAACTGGGATCAAATTATTTAAATGATTTGCTCTAAGTCACAGAGTTCTAAACAGAATGTGTCTACAGATTCCAACCCCAGGCTCCTTGTCCCACACCACATTCTCTCTTGCATCACCAAGTGAATTTGTGGAAAAAAAAAAACTGTTTCTGCCACCAGCTATATGATCAAGGATGAATTACAACTTCTTTAGGGTCTCAGTGTCTTCACTCAGAAAATGAGGTTACACTAGAAATGGATGATCTACAGGTCTGAAAGTCCATGAATCCAGACATCTGTCCTCCATCAAGTTTAACAAAACAGTATTTTTTAAATTGCCAGTTATAATTAGTGGATCATGAAATTAATTTAGTGGGTAGCCACCATTACCTTTTTTTTTAAGTGACAGAACAGAAAAGGTTTGAATAGAATAAGGAAGGGTAAGATAGGAAAAAATGTCAGCATGCATCCCATGAAGTAAGGGTGAACACTGTTTTGTAAAACTGGGTGTGTGCACTGAGTCATAATATAAAATTTATTTCTTACTATAAGACACAGTCAAAAAAGATTGAAACTCAGGTTTAAATTATAGAGTCATATGACACATTACAGCAGAGTTTTACTGTAATCCAAAAATACGTATACACTTGCTTGGGGGGGGAGGGGTGTTGTTATTTTGTTTGTTTGTTTTTGTGATTCATTTGGCTCTGGTTTGACTTTCTCTTCCTTTTTTGTTATCTTTTCCCCCAACCAGGAGTTCTCATCCCCTCCTTCACTTTCTCATTTGCTTTGGGGAGGTTTCTGGCTGCTGCCAGAAAGGGAAGTTCTGAAGGAAGAGAAAGCAATCAGGTGTTAAATGGCATTGCATGTTCTGCAAAGCTCATGACATGTGGTTTCCTGAAGGGGGAAGCACAAATGACAAAAAAAGTCTAGTTGGAAGGAGACTGAAGACCCTAGAGATTCTGAACAATAGTGTTGTGGTCTAGGAGGGAGGGGGGCTATAATTAATATATCTCTGTCTCTTCCATCTTCTCCTTGTAGGAGAGTGATTAACATAAATGGGTTCCAACTCTTCAAATAAGGGTCTCTCATAAGGGGCCTATGTTGAGAGAAGTGGGGATTGTTTCTGCTTTCCCAAGGCTGGCAGCCTAAGAGAAAATTGTTTAAATTCATATAGGGAATGGAAGTTTGGGGAGGAAATTGAGGACTTGGTCTTCCCGTCTGTTGCTCAAAACCACTCTCTTCCCCCAAAAGACTGACCCCTCTAGTTCAAGTTTAAGCAGATGAGGCAAGTAGTTCCATGGGACTGGATATTTCCATGACCCTGGAGCCTCCCACAAGAGATTTCCAGTTGTTACCCTTTCCTGGATCCTCTTGGGTACAAAACCTCTGACTTCCTGTGTGATTCAAAGTTTGAAGTCCCGGTCAGTGGCTAGAAAACGGAGTCTGTGATGAAGGTCGGTAAAAACATTTGACTGAGACCTTTTATCCTAAATCATCTGGCTGGAAACTTGAGATGTGGCATCCTAATTCTTCCTCTCAACCTGGTCTCAGGACAGCTTGGCTTGGAATAATGTCCAGGAAATTATTAATAATGAGAAACCTTCGTTCCCAGCAGGCCCAGTCTATTAATAGGGAAGGTGAAATGTGTGATCTCATGGGTTCTGCATAAATACTCTCTTTTGGCCTCTCAATGGCAAAAATACCAGTGTTTCCTTCAAGGGGCTGCAGGTGGAGGTGAGACAGGGCAGCCCCTGGTTCTAACTGGCTCCCTGCGCTGAGCTCTGTGCATAGAGTCACGGTGTCCACTTCAGATCTGCCTGGCAATGATGCCTTTTCAAGTGCTACTGTGTTAACCGGCCCCTGTGGCTTTATAAAACAGTTGACCTGCTATTGACCTGTTCTGCGTCCTTGCAGCTCAGGAGCAGTCTCTCTGGGCCCCATGATAGATTATAATGAAGATGACAAAGGCACTGTTAAACCTAATGTCTCCCAACTGCCCCATAGTACAAGGAGCAGTTTCCTGTTAGAGGAGCATGGGTGAGCCCCTCCAGGGACACTAGGTCAGTAGCAGTGACTCCAGAGCTGCTCAGTAACAACCCCCTCTCAGCTTCTATCCCTCCAAGGAAAGCCAATGGTCCATCAGGGTCAGCCCCACATTTTTTCAAAACACAAACCTTTCCTTCATTTATTCCCACATCCAAAAGTGCCTGCAACAAGTTTCCACAGGTAAAATCTTATCTTTAGCATTAAAAGTGAGTTACCAGGATTTATCCTTCTATGCTTTCTACTGGGTGGGGATGTTTAGCATCATTCCTGCCCTGGCCATAGGCAAATAAGTTAAACACTTGCAGATGAGAGAACCAAAGCACTAAAGAGGTACTTAGATTAGATAAAATCAACGTTGACAATCAACTTCCTGTGTAAGACAAGAAGTTCACCAAAGGAGCTGGGTAGCTGCAATAGCTGAACCTGGGTTTACTGAGAATTGAGTTTCCTGGGTATCAACACAGAGGGAGTTAGATGAGTTTCCCAGCTTTCTTCATTCAAGAGGAAGGAACTGTGCCATCTCCTCACAGGAAGTAAAGCATGTCCTTAAATTTTTCCCTAAGATAAATTTCTCCCATGGAGCTTCATATTAGAGACACTGCATGGACAATGCCCTCAACAACATGAAGTGCAGTCACAATTTCAATAGGGCACTTGTCGTTTTTCTTGGTGAACCAGCAGGGTAACAAAACACAGCTCAGTGAAAGCAGTCTGCTGGAGGCCAAGCAGTATGGCCTGACCACATCTTTCCTATGGTCTGGTTTGATCAAAGAATGAAGAATAGAATACCTGAAAAAATGAATGGGCCTTTCAACAGTCCTCTATAAAGAGTACTTTCTTCGTGGAAAATACTAGAGTGGTCAATCACGGCCTGCCCCGCTCTCCAAGTCTCCCTCCCCTAAGGAATCTACTCCATGGTAAAGCCACCATGATCCCACCTGCACTGGACACAGGTGGTTAGAGAAGGGCAGGCATTTCATCAGATGGCCAGATTCCTGGGACCTGACTTGAAAGATGAACAGAGCTAAGCAGATTATTCCCCAGGAATTTGAATCCAAAGCCCCAGTTGGCATCAGGAATTGTTCTGAGATCAGAGGTGGGAAAAGCTGCGATGGCCAAGTACTGAGGTTGAGGAAGAGGGAAGAAGATGCCATATGATATTAGGAAAGACAGCTGGTAAAGAGTAAGAACAGAGCACATCTACACACAGAGAGAGAAACAGGGCAAATCAGAGACCATGCAGCTCTTGAGAGAGACTGTGATGATATACTCTCCCCCAAAGCTGCCTTGGATCCAAACCACCTCCCATTTCCAGACCTAGCTATGGTGATGCCTGGGGGAGCCCTGGATTCTTATAATAAACTCTCAATTTCTCCAGTAAGGTTGAGTAGGTCTTCATTCCTTGCAAATAAAGAGCCTGACCAAAATGCAAGCTTTTAATAAGAGTTGAAAACAGACAGTATTATGTCCCAGTCTCTACATTGCAAGCATCGTGTTGTTGAGTGAGGGCAGATCCAATGAATGAGAGATCAAAAGCAGATGGTATGACACACAACAACATGGATGGATCTCAGAGGCATTATGTTGAGTGAAAGAAGCCAGTCTTAAAAGGTTACATACTGTATGGCTCCATTTATATGTCATTCTTGAAAAAACACATAATAGTGATGGAGAACAGATCAATGGTTCCCAGGGACAGGTGTGGGAAGAGAGTGTGACTATAACAGGACAACAAAAAGGGATTTGGGGGGATGATGGTGCTAGTGGTGGTTACACAAATGTATACTTGTCTTTAAAGACACAGAACAGTAAAAAGAAAAGAAGGAAGGGAGGGAGGGAAGGAGAGATGATCGCGCAAGTGAGAAGCGCTACTAAATGAGACCTTCAGACAGACCAGAAGTTGGGCCAACTCTAGGCAAAATCGTCTCAGCATATGCTCTTCTCATTGCTCTTAGCCTTATCTTTTCATCCCTCAACTCCTCCTTCTTTTCTTTCTGGCTGACATGGCCTTCATAACAAAATCAAACCAAGGAAATGAGCAATGAAGGTGGAATTTCTGGTATCAGCCAAGAGGTGAGAGAGGTTTTGAGCTGGGATCAGGTCTTGCCATCTCTCCTAAAATCACACTGTAAGTCAGAAGTAGTTCACATGATTAGCTCCAGGTCTAGGCTCTCCTGGGAAATTGAGTATCTGGCTTTCATTTTTTTGTGCCCAACTGCCATCTTTTCCTGCCATTATCAAATTCATTTTTTCCTTCTTTTTTTATACCCAGCAGCATCTCTTTTTACCTATTCAGGAAGTCACACTCTCAGCTTGCTAAAGAGATACTTCATGATATTTTCCCTGAACACAGAACTCAGAGGAAAACCTTGGACTTGTAGCTCTCAGTTGTCTTTCAATTTTCCTCTTTGCTGGAAGATATTGGTATATCCTGACCGACAGCAAAAGCTCGAGCAAAGTAACTCTGTGTGAAATAAAAGGAAGCTTGTGTTAATGTATAAAATAGTAGCAATCACATCCTGGAGGATCTAAACTGTAACTTGAACAGGATCTTCAGATAGGTAGCAACAAAGGACTGTCACGATATTTTAGAGAGGGGTGCAGAGAAGGTAATTCTGCAAGTCAGACAGGACTCAGAAACAATTGCAAAGGAGAGTGAGAGGACCACATACACCAGGGCTGGCCACCTACTAGTCACCTGCCATTTTACATGGTCATTATCTTCCCAGCCACTGAAATGCATAGAAGGAAATGAGCAGAAGAGCAGTGGCCCTGGAGCCACACCCAGGCAACACCACATCCTAGAACCATGATCTCTGGCAAGTTCCTTGGGCAAGTTTCCTCAGCTTCCTCATCTATAAACAGAAAAAATAATAGTACCTACCTCATGGAGCTGTGAAGATTAAATGAAATATACATATAACATACTTTAACAGTGTCTGGTTCAGTGTGCTGCACCCCCTTCAACACACACACACACACACACACACACAAACAATCACCATTACCACCACCACCACCACCACCACCACTGCAAAGTTATTCAAGGGGATCTCGGTGGAGCACCGACATTGTCCACTGTACAGAAGCTCTCAAAAATGCTAGTTCTCATGATGAACCTGACAATGAGCCACCCCTGCTCCTCACCAGCAGAGTCAAATGAAATGAATTAGGAGACATTCTCTGTGAGAAGATTTACACCAGTAAGACAGGGAGCAGTAAATAAAAGCAACAGATTAGTGCAATATTACTAAATCCCATCATTTAGGTTCCCGCCTGGCAGATTTAATAAATGAGATCTATCTCTTCTTGGTGGATGCAGTAGCATAAGTACCATCTAAATCAGGTCTGCAGAGAATCAAGTGACCTGATGGATATCTATCTCTTAGTTCCATAGCAGTAACGCATGGAGGATTTGGAGGGATTTGTGCCAGGAATTAGAGAATGCAACGTTTGTCTTGAATTAACTAATTTTTATAATCAACGTACTATGAGTGATATGCTCCTGCGAAGGTAGATTTGTGACCTGCCTGAAGTAACAATTATGTTCCAATTTATACAGTAAATCTATTTGGTAATATGAGGTGTTGTGGCAATTTTAACACATCGGTAAAGATGGAAATCAATTTCTTTTCCTTAGTAAATTTTGTAAATAAAAAGAAAATATAGGGTTTCCGGGTCCAAGCCAGCCTTTTGCTTCAACTTTTTCTACTTCATGGCTGCTGACTGAGGACAGGGCTTGTCCCCCTAGAAATTCCACTCTGACACAAGACCAAGCTGGCCCCCCTTGGGCGGCAAACCTCTTGAGTTTTGGGAAGAGTGGGATCTTCTTCGGGACAGGCCTGTTGCTGGGCTGATGGGCTGAAACTGAGCTTTAAAAGTGTGTCAGATACTGTCACACACATTATTTCACCTGGCAAAGGAGGCTGGGCAGATACTAGCATTCTTACTTTACAGTAAGAAAAATGAGGCTCAAATTCAACAAGGGATTTACTGAGGATCAAGATGAGGCTCAAATACTACATCTTCAGACTGTAAACCCTGATATTTGTCTATGAATCCACAAAGTAATTTAATGGTTTAATATCTGTGTAAATATGCCCCTGTCTTCTGAGCAGATGAGAACATGGGGTCACTGAGACAAGTAGGAAGCTGCCAAGTGGAGGAAAGGGGAGGGAATCTCAGGTAGAGCAAACAACATGTGCAAAAGCAGGAGGCTTACAAGTGCACATGAGATGGAGACAGTCAGAAAGAGCATCAGTCCTACACTTACAAAAAAAGCTATTTTACAAAGAAAACAGTACATCCAAAACTTTTCTTGAAACCACCAAAGAGTTGAGGTGGCAGGACAACTAATTAACACAAAATCTGAGGAAAGACAGGCACCTGCAAGGAGAAATGAAACGTGTGCTCTTGCTTACTTGGAATGGATGTTGTTAGGCGTTGAAGAATTTAGCTAAAATTGTCAGCAAATTGGTAAAGGACAAGTAGAATGTTTAGAACCCCTGGGGGATTTCCCTGAGGGGGGATCAATAGCCACTTGTAATTTCTTCTTCATGGATCTCACTGGGCACTCACAGAAAAGTCTGGCAAGAGTTCTGAGAAAGTGTCCCTTGTCCCACAGGCTTGTGGAAAGGAAACAGCTGTTGCTGCAGGAAACACGAGAAACCCCACCCGGATCCTGTTGCACTATATCCCCAACAGAACAAAAGCTTTAAACTGTCGGAAGAAGAACAACACACACTATCACTCTTAGGGCACAGAAGATAACCTACTGCAGCCAAGGGAAGAAAACAAAAAAGAGCCCTCTACTCCTGGGGATGAGGCAGTAATACCTGCTGTACCAGAACTACCTCTTGGAGGGGGCAGAAGCACTGAGACCCACGGACATAGCCCCTGTCTGACACCTTCTAATGAGAATGACAGAGAATGCCTTTCCACTGCCCAACACTTCCTATGACCAAGCTAACAAGCAGCAAGTAACAAATAATAATCGAATATTGCTGAGAGACTTACAAAAGTGTGGAGAGAAACTCTCCCTGAGGAAATCTCAACGAGAAGATGGAAACCTGAGGATGGAGAAGACATCAAGAAAAACCCTCTGCAAGCCAGCCCCTACCCTCACCACAAGGTAATGCCAGAGGAATTTTAAGTCTGCAATGGGCTGTGGCTAATCATGGCAACAACAAACCCCAAGCTCGGGTCACCAAAAGTCTAGCAGAAGGAAAGGTGTACTCATTTCTACGTACAAAAACTATTTACAGTCTCCACTATGCTATATAAGATGTCTAGATTTTTTTTTAATTATAAGGCATATTAAGAAGAAGAAGAAAACAATACTGTCAAGAGATAAAGCCAAAAAAACTAGGCATATCCTATCAAAACTGTTGAAAACAGAAGACAAATGTTTAAAAAACATTTAATAGAGCTGGGGAAAAGATACATTATATACATAGGAACAAAGATGAGAATGACAGAAGACTTCTTGTCAGAAACCAAGCAAGAGAGAAGACAATGGAGTGACGGATTTAAAGTGCTAAAAGAAAAAGACTATTAACCAGTTCTATAACCAGCAAAAATAATTTTCAAAAATGAAGAAATACTTTCTCAAAAACAAACAAACAAATGAAAAACAGAGAGAATCCATTGCCAGCAGACCTGCACTATGAGAAATATTAAAGGAAAAATATCAGGCAAAAGCAATATGATACCAAGCAGAAAACTTGGTATCAATTTTTCACACAAAGAAATGACAAGCCCTTAAAATGGAATAAATGAAAGTAAAAATAAAATTCTTTTTCTTCTTATTTTTAATGGCTCCAAAAATAGGTGATTGTTTAAATAAAAATAGTAGCAACGTATTGTGTATTTATATCATATGTAAAAGTAAACTATATAACAACAATAGCACAAAGGATGAAAGGAAAAAATTGGCAGTATACTGTTGTAAGGTCCTGACATTACACACAAGAAGGTATAATATTATTTGAAGATAGACTGTAATTAATTACAGATGTATAAAGTTGTACATTGCAAACCGATTGGCAATCACTAAAAAATTAAAAAGGGTAAAAATAATAAACAAATAGCAGTAATAAAATGGAATCATATGTTTAACTAATTCAACAAGGGAAAGAAAGAGGAAAACGTTTTTAAATAGATGGAAAAATAGAAAACAACTATCTAGATGGTCGATTTTAAGCAACCGTATCAATAGCCATACTAATTATAAATGGTCTAAACTCATCAATTAAAATGTAGAGATTGTTCAGTTGTATAAATAAAGCAAGACCAATGATAACACAAAAAATAGTCGAACTGAACGGAGAAACAGACCAATCCACAATTATAATTGAAGGCTTCAACACTCCTCCATCAGCAATGATAGAACAGAAAGACAGAAAATCAGTAAGGAACAGCACTATCCACCAACTTAGGCTAATTGGCATTTACAGGATTCTTCACCCAACAAAAGCAGAAAACACATTGCTTTCAAATGAACATAGACCAGTCAGTATGACAGACCATGTTCTGGACTAGGAAACAAACCTTAACAAATTTAAAGAAATAGAAGTCACACAAAGTATGTTCTCTAACCAGAACAAAATTAAACTAAATTTTATAAAAGAGGGACAGACGGTTTAACTAGAAACTTTGGTTTCACCAGGTTGGGAAGGGAGCTAAATGGTCTTCTAGGACTACTCTGGTCTCAAAGCATGTGTTGCACATGCAGATAAAGACAGGCAAAAGCTTTATAATTTACTGTGAAATTAACACACATAGTAGGAAAGCTATTTTTGGTTATCACATTCCTCCCCATCTAGCAGAAAATGCCTATGATTTGCTGTGACTTGAGATGTATATAGAGTCAGCCCTTTGTATCCACACATTCAACGAACTGCAGATCAAAAGTATTTTTAAAAAAAATTCCAGAGTTCCAAAAAGCAAAACTTAAATTTGTTGCACATTGGCAACTATTTACATAGCATTTACATTGTATTTACAACTATTTACATAGCATTTACATTGTATTAGGTATTATAAGTAATCCAGAGATGACTTAAAGTATACAGGAGGATGTATGTAGGTTATATGTAAATCTATGCCATTTTATGTTTGAGCATCTGAGGATTTCCGTATCCACGGGGGTCCTGGTACCAATCCCCCACAGATACCAAGGGATAACTGGGCAGAGAAAGGCAGTGAAAAACAGATTGATATCTGGGGATCCAAATCCAGGGTCTCCTGCTGATCATGCCCTGCTTTTTCCTTTCATTTGTCAGACCACACAGTGCAAGCAATACAGTATGACGATTCAGCCCTCAGGCCTCAAGGACCTAGAGAGCAAAGGTCAATCTGTGTTCCCCTGCTCACCAGCTATGTGGTTATGGGTATATTATTTAACCTCTCTAAGCTTCATTTGCTCGTCTGTCAAGTGGAGATAGCAACTGGATCTATCTCAGATTGGTTTTGTGAGAATTAAATGAAAAATGATGTATGAAAGCACTTGGTACAGGGTGTATAGACCGTAGTAAGCACTCAGTAGAGATAGTTATCACCATTACCATCCATAATTATTATTCCTAGGGAAGAAATTCTCCTGGGAAGCTCTCCATAAGGCTAAAACACTTGTGCTGTTTAAAGACTGTTTATTTAAATTTGGAACCTGGCAAGAGGCATAAAATTTATAGGTAGGAAGAAATTAAATCTGCTGTGGTTTCCCATCTCCTCTCTGGGAAGGTCAGGGAGAATAAAATGGAGCCAAAATATCGGGCTGCCCTTAAACAGACTCTCTCACAGGAAGACCCTGTCGCGTCCCATATTCCCCCAAAGCTGTTTTCCCTACATGATTGTTGGTGCTTGAATTCCTTTAATTGGAACCAAACACTGTCATTCCACAACAGAAATATGACTTAAAATACATATAGTGCTGGGATGGGTGGTACAGTGTATTATTATACGTTCCTATTAAGATAAAAAAGCAGATTTTACATAAGTAGGGAGATGCGTTGTTTACAAGAAGGGTGGGGAACTGGGAGGTCCTCACTAAAAGGGGAGACAGTACATCCTAAAGACCACCTGAACCCAAAGAAAAAGGCAAATGAGTAAAACTAGAAGGATCCTGGAGGGCAGGCAGATCAGAGTTCTCCAAACACCAGCCTTCAGACCAGTTTGTTAGAATCTTCTAAAGAGACTGTTAAACATACAGACTCCTAGGCTCCACCCTGGACCTACTGAACCTGAACCAGTTGGGGTGGGGTATAGGATTTTAACAAGCGGGAGGAGCCAGATGTGGGAATCCCATGTCAATACCAACTTTTCCCTTCATAGAGGATGAAAACTGAGCCCAGTATAATGAAGTAACTTTGTCCAGGGTCATTTCATAGCTGTCTTAAATACACTTGGCTCAGCTGTCATTGTGGGAGCGAGAAAGAAGTGTGAGCCAGCAACTCTAGTCACTCTCCCACCCACCCCTAATGGTTCACTCGAGCATTTAACACATGGACAGTGTCACCTTCTTGCGATTCCAGTCTTTCTGTGCTACCCATGGCAACAACTCTCTCAGGATGGCTGAGCTAAGCCCAAACTCCTCTGTAAATTCAACTTCTCGTTTGCAATTTTTCTCCAAACAGAAAAGCTATCAGAGCTGGAAATGTCATATTTGGTCAGTAGCTGGCAGTCATGATTGGAGCAGCACACACTAACAAGAGGAAGTAGCAAGAAGCCAAAAATGAATCCAAAGGGAGAAAAGTGACCTCTAACCAACAAAAAAACACAAGCCAATCAACCAAGAAAATCAATGAGGTGAAAATGGTCTGCTCAGGAAAATCAATAGGGTGTAAACCAGCTGCGCTCAGCCCTGTGGCCTTGTACCTGCTCCAAGCCCCAAGTTGAAGCGCATCATTCCTGCTTGTCAAAGACAGTGCCTCACTCCCACCTCAATCTCCTCCCACTAGAATCTTCCTATGTACCACATTTTCTCCCTGAAATACCCTAAATCTTGTCGACACATGAAAATGTACTTTCTCCACCCTCTCATGGCCACCACTTTTACCCAGAACCTCATCATTTTATACTAGATTATTTCCAGGACCAGCTCCCTCTGCCTCCATCCTGTCCCTGGTGTACCTGGCATGCAAAGCTCAGCATAATGTCTCCTTTGTCTCCATTACTCCCTTATATGAACCCTCTGCCAACAAGGAAGGTCTCTTCTTTATCCCTGCCTGAAACTCGAAGTTTTTGTTCAAACCAGTCCTTAGGATGCCTATTCTCTTCTCTCTCTGAATATTCAGATCTTCCACCCACTTTGGGTTGAGCTAAAGTGTCCCCCTCTTTACCAGGCCTTCCTGGAACACCAGCAACCCCCCAAAATCCCCTCCTTCTCTCAGCACCTGTGGAACTTTTCAGTAGCATCCCTCATGTCTACATTAAGTACATGCCTACATTCACTGTTACAATGCTGGGGGTTGGTGGATAAGGGTGTTGTCTCTATAATATTCTAAACTCCTGGAGGAAGGCAGTATAGAATGAAAAGTACACTGGGATGAGAATTGGGAGCTCTTGGCCCAGCCCTCCTTTGCCTGTAATTACTGTGGGTTCTTGGGCAAGTGATTGAAGCTCTCAAGGCTTTTCTATAAAACGACATGGTTGTATGGGAGACCTCTAAGTTTCCTTCTCATTCAAACATTCTAGACTCTAAGACAAAAATTGTCTCTCCTTCATATCCTCCGTAACACTGACTAGCTCTTTCCCCTTAATATTTTTTAACCTCTTAAGATTCTCTTTCCTAACTTATTAAATAGGATTGATAATAATACCTTTTTCATAGAGTTTTTGAGAGGCTCAACTAAGATACTGTTTGTAAGATACTTAGCACAGTCCTAGACCAAAGTAAGGGCTTTATAAATTTTTGTTATTATTATTAAAGAAATAGAGGAGCATATTAAATATCTGTCAAATAAATGGATAAAAACAACTATGTTTGAGCCAAAAAAATCTGAAGTAATTTAATTGCTATTTAAACAATAAGGTATGCTACCTTTTCTTTAAAAACAGAATGTATTTTCCTTTCCTTTCTCTGAGCTAGAAATTCCCATTTATAACTGCCCTTCTGCATCCACATTGAAAGCAGAAGATCAGAGCTATTTCTGCAGGCCTATGTGCTGGACAGTGGGCTGTAGGAAGGCTAGGGAAAGATGTGCCCATCCCAGATGGCTCTCCTAAATGTCAAAGCAGCCGCACATCCCAAATAGGAAGACCAAACATTCCATTTAAAGAAGCCACAGTCGCTTTAACCTGAGACATGAAGATGGTGTTTCCTTGAGAATAAAACAAGGAGAAGGCTGCAGTTCAGAGGCCCCTGGTCCCTGGCTGGCAAGGTGTTAACCGTCAACGAGCTCACAGGGTGAGTCCTTTTCCTTCTCAAAGCAGATCCACTTGATGATGCTTCTCTCAGAAGATAGAGAAATCTCACCGAGTTGGTGCTCATTTACTCAGATAGTCAAGTCCAAAGCAGAGGAAGTGTGTCCTGAGGCAGGTCCCCAGGGATGAGACCACACCCTGAGCCAACCAGCTGGGAGGAAGAGTCCCAGCTCAACAAGATTGTGGAGTTTCAGGAGGAACCATGACAAGGCCAGCTGCCCCTGTGACTAAAAGACAAGATAGTCATTCCAGAAAATAGTATTCATGGAAATGGAGTTAGGCTGCCTGGAGTAGATTAGGAAACCAGAATGCATGGCACTCCAGAATTCAAATAACCCAGACTAGATTTGGGGAGAGTGGCAAGGTCCTCTTCAGAAATGTAACAACTTAGTAAGTCCACAGAACAAAAAGCTTCATACAATAAAAAAATTTTCTTTACTAGTGCTTATGATTCCAAACTTTTAAAGTATTGCTTCAAGTGCCAACAAAAAAAAATAAATAAATAAAAAACCAAACCCTTCCTATCCTTTGATGGAATTCCACTGGGGTTGGGAGGCAGGTATGAGTGTAAAATATACAGCATGATTAAAAAAGAAATAAATACTTTCAAAAATGTATTAGTAACTAGGTTATAGATGAACAATTGGTCAAAACCAATTTGTAAAGGAATTGCTACAGTCTCTCTATAAGCTTACAAATGTAAGATTATAGAAATCCGTATGCATCCCTCTTTCCATAGGACACACATCAATCCTGAAGTCTAATCCATTCTGGAACCTTTGTTGGTTGATGGTTGAAATGACAGCAACAATGTCTTCCTTCATTGATTCACTGGAAAGTAGAGCAAACACAAGGTTCTTTGAAGTCTCTCAAGCGGAAGTTGGATGGCATGATATCTGGGGATAAGGTTAACCACTGTTCAATTGTTTTTAATTACCTTGTGTTTATATAGGGTATTTGTATGATAACAAACATATAAAGCACATAGGGGAACTTGACCAAAGTTACTTGGTGACAAGGAAAGAAATGGTGAAAGTGTGTACAGTGGGGACTTCCCTGGTGGCACAGTGGTTAAGACCCCATGTTCTCAATGCATGGAGCCCGGGTTCAATCCCTGGTTGGGGAACTAGATCCCACATGCACGCCGCAACTAAGAGTTTGCATGCCGCAACTAAGGAGCCCACCGGCTGCAACTAAGACCCGGTGCAACCAAATAAATAAATAAATATTTTTTTAAAAAATGAAATTAGAACATTCTAAAAAAAAAAAGTGTGTACAGAGTACCATGGTGAAATCTCAGGAGAACAAGTGGGAAAGAGAAGAATTGTTATGGGGACGTCACAGAGCAGAGTAAGTATTAAAGGTAGGGCCCAAAGAATGGAAACATGTCATTGTTCTGCCTCTTACCAATTTTAGGACCTTGCATAAGTCCTTCATATTCTCTAAACCTCAGCTTCATCATTACAAAATGGAGAAAATAGTAACTGTCCTTTGTGAGATCAAAGTATTGCTTTTCTCATGCAGGATCTCAGAGAGCAAAGTATAAAGACAAATCAGTGATAAACCCAGAATTCTGATATTTAAAAGATTTCTTGATCTGTTTGGAAGATCTGTTGTTTGTGGTAGTAGTTTCTAGTCTCAGAGTGGCCTACATGTCCCTGGACGTGAAATAAAATATCAGCCCCTGAATCCCTGAGTCCCTGAGTCAGGAAGGCCCCACAATACCATGAGAACTTGCGTCACGGAAGCTGGGACTGAACAAGTGGGTACACACGTCTTTTCACCTGTTCTGGCTATTAAGGTACAGGGGCAAGAATTCATTTTTATTTGCATACAGAAAGCCTCTTAGGGTGGCCTTGTCTCCTGAATACTGATCATATCCCCAAAGGAGGTAGATTAATAGGTTAGTTCTGTTTTTGTAACAGAGACACCCACGACTCTATTATGTTCTTGCACGATCTCTAAGGGCATGCACACATGAGTGTGAGTGTGTGTGCGTGCGTGTGCATGTCAACCATGACAGACGTGCTCTGGGTGTAGAAGGCCACTGACTCTCTGAAGAAAAGAAAGCCAAAGTGATAAGCTTAACCCAGGTGCCCGTGGGAATTCTACTCCTGACCAATAGTGACCATCTCTGAATCTTCCTTGAAAGCAGTTTCAGCAAGCCTGGGAGCCCTGCCCTCCCCTCAGAGTCCAGCCCCTCTTCTGTGCCGAGGCTGCCAGCCAAGGGACAAATTAGTGTCAACGATGATGTCAACACTTGCCTGGTGAGTCCTGCATTCAGCACATCTTCCTAATGAAGCTCTGGACTATTTAATTAGTAGCTGTTCTGACAATTCTGTCCTTGTCACATCAGCCATAGATTGGAACACAAGGGAGAAAATGCCCGTTGAACCCATGCCATGGCATTTGCTCTTTAAATTGAGATGAGTGGGATGCATTCAGCTTGCTAATGCATGGAAATTAGAGGTAATGCAGTTTCTCACTCTATCAGGTGGGAAGGTACAGAGACACAGCCACGCATGAAACAAAGGACATTTTTTTTCTCCCCATCCAAGCAGTTGTTTTGCTTACCACCTCTCCTTTTTGAGGCATACATGCACTGCCTTTTAGGGCATTGTCCTTACAGTCATAGGGACCTGAGTTTTAATTCTGCTTTGGCTTTTATTAACTCCCTGACTTTGGGCTAGATTCTTAACTTCTCTGAACCCCAGTTTTCTCATCTGTTAAATGAGAATAATAATGCCTACCTCTGAGGTTGTTATGATTCAAACAAACAAATGAAGCACTAAGCATAAATACTAAATATTTGAAAAAGAACTTTTCGTATTACTGTTACATCTCAATGTCCTGAGATCTGAAATAAGAGATTAATTCCACACTGTGGTGAGTATAGTACTGGCTTTATTCACCTCTCTTCTGTTTCCCACTCCACACCCTTTTTTCCCAACCTAGTTTCTTCACCACTCCTTATACAACATAGGTTTCAGCCATCTCACCACCCCAATTGTCTTCCTCTATAAATTCCAGTTTGTACGTAGTTTTCAAAAAGTGTGAGTCCCAAGTTTAACCCCAAGCTCCCTTTCACTAAGTACAATGGGACTTTTATTTCCCTTGAACTAGACAACTTACTGACTAATTCAGTCTCAGATCCCATTAACTTTTCAGCAGCCATGCCATACAGGATGGGAAAGGGCCCTTCTATCCCAAGGGCAAAGAAAAGGTAATTTATTTGTAAGAAACCACCAAATTCTACCCATTTAAATTTTTATTAAACAGAGAGAAAATGAGACCTTGAGTGATACAGTTCATTTGTGATTATTAGAATCTTCGAAAAGGTTAAGGTGTTTGCTACAAAATATAAAACAGTCATCTGCATCTTTACCACTTAAATTTCAGGAAGGAGATTTAGAAATTTGGGAAGGCAACCATCCATTAGAGGCTTGGGAGACAAACAGTATTAAGATGGAATCTGACAATCAAGGAAAATGAGGATAAACAATAAAATAGTTCCATAAATTTTAGAAGATGTGTCATTGTTTCAAGGTTTTCTATTTACTACTTTAAAAATCAAAGGAAGGAATAGGTCCCTGATACCTTCTTGAGAGTCAGTATGCCACAGAGCATGCAAAAATACATGAAAATCCTTAGTATTTTTTTATTATGATCATTCCTTTAGAGCCAGTTTTATTTCTAATTGTTAGTAGTTGTTTCATTTAGAATTCTGTTTTATAACAATGATCCACCTCTGTCATATTACTGATGTTTTTTACACCTTTAAAATAGATTTTTAATCAATAATACTTGTTAACGCTTGTCATAAAAAATTTAATGTAAATCTTATGCATTCAGTGGTCATTGCTCTGTAATATGTAAAGACTTACCAGTACTCTGTTCTGCTAATTAATTTGAGGATTTAGACTGTAAGCTCCATGAGGGCAGGCAGTTAGTAGTTTTCTCATTTTTGTAACCATTTCTATTGTATGTCTGCATAGCATACATTTTGATATATCAGAAATGGTGTGTTTTAATTGGGTCTTCTTTATAGTAATAAAGGCTAAGAAAAAGGGAAAAAAATAGTTCCATAATTTTACTTGTTCCTCCCTTCCAGTTCAAAAGAAAACATAGGTCTTTTCAACAGATAAAATTGCCTTTAAAAAAATTAAGAAAGTAAGATGGGATTTCTTTCTTTTTCTAAAGATGAACTTTTTAAACACTGCCCTTTTACCCTTGAAACCACCACTCCACCTCCCTGAAGGGGCCCAACCAGATCATGTTGCCTGTCAGCAAAAACCCATGTCTTCTCCAGAGAATCCTCTGTGCCTTGCAGTGCCTGGCACAAGTCCAATAGTCAATAACTAAATGGATAAGTATTTGTTGAATTAATGAATGAACAAAAAAATGAACAAATGAGTTCATGAATAACAATCTTCTCTGGCGGGAGTTTAGTTACCATATCATCAGGGTTGAGTGTAGATAACAGAAAAATAGTCCAGATCATTCAAGCAGAGAGCTTAATATTGGGTAATAGGGGCTTACACAGACATTGGCAGAACTGGAGGAGCATCAATCAGTCAGAGAGCTGCCACTAGACCTACAGATTTCAAGGTCACCTCACCATGACAAGCCACAGATCAGGAAGCTGCTGCTTTGGCCCTGGCTACAACTACCCTTCATACCTACAAATCTGGTGACTACACAGGGATATATACATATATACCGAATATATATATATATATATTCTTTTTCTTATTCTTGTCCATTATGGTTTATTACAGGATATTGAATATAGTTCCCTGTGCTATACAGTAGGACCTTGTTGTTTATCCATTCTATATATGATAGTTTGCATCTGATAGTCCCAAACTCCCAGTCCAACCCTCCCCTGCCCCTCCTCCCCCTTGGCAACCGTAAGTCTGTTCTCTATGCGACATATAGTTCTTTATAGCTTCCTAACATATCAAACTAGAAAGAGGGTGGAGTGAAGTTTGAAGGGGCCAATCCCTGTCAGGAAGTTCTTTCAATCTAATGAGAAAAAAGCTTTAGTCATGAGAGAGGATGAAACAAGAGAAGAAACAGGAAGGGCTAAGAGATACACCTAATGACTCTATGGCCTTGATTTTCTAGTATGCTCCAGTTCAACTGTTCGGGTCTATCATCAGACCTCATGCATCTTTTTGAGTTTGTAAAACTTGATGACATCAGATACAGAAGAAAAAAATTCACCCCATTCCCCAAATATCATTTCTTCTATGACTCCATCCATATAGAAGACAGCCAGTATTCTAGAAAGAAATTACAGTAATTAAGACTAGGGTCTGTCCTGCCAAATGTTTCCTTGGAATCTTGAAAACCTTCCCATCTGTTGCCTAGAGGAGGCAGGTTTTCCAAACCAACTTCTGAATGAATCACAAGCTGTGATGGTCATGACAATGGGCCTCACAAACTTCCATCTGCAGGAAGTGTAACTGCTCAAGGGCCCCAAGCTGCTGCTGGCTCTGACATCCATTGAAATTCATCGCTGCTGTGGCACCTAGGCCGCTCTTCCCAAAAGCTGCTCCCAGGCAATGACTAAGCACAGCAAGGAGTCTAAGGCAGGCTCTTTCTTGGGAGAAATGGGACTCCTTTAATGGGTGACTTTGGCTCAAGGACTCCCCCAGAGCCTTGCCAAACTTTCCTTAGAACTTTCCATAGCCTGCTCAGCATCTAGGGTGCTCCCATGCAACATTTCTTTCCTCTGTCCTTCACTCAAGGTCTGATTTGCTCTGATGGCTCTTCCAGTCTCTCTCAGCTCCCTCCCATTTTCTCAGGCATTTCCCTTAATAAAATCCTGTCTTGACATCTGCTTTCTGGAGGACCAGGACTATCACATGAGTCATGCTGGGAGAAGCCTTACAGCTGATCTTTAGCATCCCAAGCCCAAGTATGTCCAAAGGATGGGGAGGGAGATATGGAGGAGGTGGAGGTAAGAGATCATTATGAGACCATGCAGAGTAAGCATCTTACATAGGCAATGGAACCACGGTTTACATATACATATATCTAATGAGAGAACAGCTTTCAGTCATGGACAGGAGGAAGTCAGAGAACAAACAGTAAGAGCTAAGAGATATGCATGGCTACTCTATGACTGAGAGTTTCCAAGATTGTTCCAATTCAAATGTTCCGGTCTCACTAGACTTCATATACCTTTTTGAGCTTATAAAACAAGCTCATACCAGGTACAAAAGAACAAAATTTATCCCAATCCCTGAATATCATGTATAAATATATATACACATCTGTGTGTGTGTGTGTGTGTGTGTATGTTTATATTAGAAGCAACTATTAAAAGGAGGACATTTTAGGGCTTCCCTGGTGGCACAGTGGTTGGGAGTCCGCCTGCTGATGCGGCGGACGCGGGTTCGTGCCCCAGTCTGGGAGGATCCCGCGTGCCGCGGAGCGGCTGGGCCCGTGAGCCATGGCCACTGAGCCTGCGCATCCGGAGCCTGTGCTCTGCAACGGGAGAGGCCACAATAGTGAGAGGCCCACATACCGCAAAAAAAAAAAAAAAAAAAAGGAGGACATTTTATATTGTTAATCCTTGTCAAGAAAGATAATCTCCATTCTTGAATAGGTAAAATAATGAAAATGTTTTAAAGTTTTTTTCTCCTGCTTGTATTCAGGCAAAATTTTCTTTCCTTTTAATGAGTTTTTATTGTTAGAAGTTCAGTACTTTTGCTTAAACTGTCACTAAATCAGAGTTTCCCTTGATTATTTTATTTCTGAGTATACTCCTTGTTAGCATAAGTAGGAAGATAGATAGATAGATAGATAGATAGATAGATAGATAGATAGATAGATAAAATATAGATAGGCAGATAGACAGACAGGTCTATCTCACTATTTTAGAAATCTAGTCTGCAAACTCCATGTCAGTCCAGTGCAACACTGTCATCTCAGTTCCTAGCACTATGCTGGGTATACAGTCAGCACTTAAAAACAAATTAAGTCTCAACCTTGATCCTTACAAAAGCTGACTTGACTCAAAACAACTCACAGAAGATTCTCTTTGCATTTATCTTCTATTATTTGCTAACCCCCTAAACAAGAACACATCTAGAAGGAACTAAATTCGGAGCTGACTTTCATGGCCCAGATCATGTAAATTAGAGAAAGGGATTGCCAGATGGAGCTTCAGTGTTACCAACTAACTCTAAACACAGTCTGTCCAAATGCAGTGACTCAAACCCCTGTTCAGCCACTCTTGGAGATCATTACAATGTGAAATGTTCAGGGATACCCAGCACCCTCTGAGCAGTCTAAGAGGGGCAGGAATTGCTTCTATACCATTGTTTCAGTTCTGTAAGATAAACCTGGAAGCAGAAACTGCTTCCTGCCCAACATAGAGTCAGATTCATTGAGCCCACATACCCAGGGTCTGACCAAGACAGTCCCATGACCTAACTATTAGCATCTTTATAGGGTAAATTGGATTATATAGGCCAGGAATGCCATTTTTTAGTGGCCAAGAACTTGAAAAAGGAGAACAAAGATTTTTGAATGACAAAGGTAAGACTATTGGTGTGATGAGTTTGTGTCTTTTGTTGTGATTTTTTTCTTTATCCTTCCTACCATTTTTTCTACCACTCTGGATCCTGCCCCTACTCAACGAGGCACACTTATGAAGTAGGAAAATCCTGACCCTTAGAAATTCATTCAAAAATTATTTATTGAGCACATACTACATTCAAGGCCTGAAGTTAGGTTCTGTGGAGACCATGATGAGCCAAACTTACACACTTTCTACCATCATTAGAGCCTTAAGTTTGGGAGGGAGATATCAGTAATAAAGGAATCCCACAAATCAATATCCAGTTATACATTAAGAAATGTGCTATGAAGAGCAGGATGCTATGACTCATCCCAGAGGAAGTAATAGATTGAAACATGAGGAACAGTTAACTCAGAGAAGCCAGGTAGGTAAGAACAGGTGGGTCAGGGAACGTGGCTCCAGGCAGGCGGATCAGCATGTGGAAAGCAGGAAGGTTTAAACACAGAGCATTTCAAGAACTGGAAGAAGGCCATGATGGCTGACCCCAAGCATGAGAGGGAGTGCAGTGAGATAAGACCACAGAAGAGGCCACAGCCAGATCAGCAGGTCCTTGTACACATGCCAGAGCCCTGAGGATTTTCTCTCCTTTGGTTTTTCTTTATCCCCTCACCCCAGAGCCCAGTGTCCTCAGAGTTCCCCCAAGCTTGCAACTGACTGCACACTTTCCTCAAGCATTTCAAAATTCTCTTAGCCTCCTTCCTCCCCCATGAAAACACACAGGCTCGCATCCTGGGCCACAGCCCCTGTCCCTTTCTGCTATCAGCTCTCCCTCCTTGGCCTTGCTGCTTTTTCAGTGCCAAGTGTCTTGTTTTTTTTTTTCTCCCTCTTAGCTCAGATTTATTCTCAGATCCTCCCTTTGTTGATGTATAAATTCCAGGCTAGCATCTACTGTGTAATCCTTCCCAAGGATAGTGGACATTAAAAGGGAAAGCAGGGCCTCTCTGCTTTAACCCACAACAAGGAATCCCCAGACTCCAGGGAGTTTATCTTTCAGAGAGGAGAAACATTTGTGTGCACCACATTCCTGGTGCTCCTTAAATCTGCTGTGTAAACAAGTACCATTTTCCCCAAACTACACTTGTTTACATCCTAGTAGAAATATATGAGAGAAGATTATCCCCAGCTGTATTTAATAAACCAGTGGTTCTTAACTGGGGGGGGCGGGGTGATTTTGGCCCCCAGGGAATTTATGACAATGTCTGGGGACATTGTTGTTTGTCACGCTGGAGTTGGGTGGTGATGCTACTGGCATCTAGTAAATCGAAACCGGGAATGCTGCTAACATCTTAAACATCTCACAATGCACAAGACAGCCCGCACAACAAAGAATTATTTGGCCCAAAATATTAATGATCATGAGATTGGAAAACCCTACAATAAACTCCTCCAACTTTGAAGTGACAGTTCAAGGTTTATATCCCTCATCCCTGATTAATATCAGTAATTTATCATAATTAATATCATTCCATGGCTAACCACCTCCACAATGCATTCACATAATTACTGCCTATATTTTTACGTATTTTTATTGATTACACTTTCACCCTTTTTATCTCTTTAACTTGGATATTTAAGGTCTTCAAGGAGATAATGCTTCATATCCACTTAGTAACCCAGTAAGACCTGGTTGAGCAGGTGACGTCCAGTAGTCTTACCCTGTGTTGAGAGAGATGATTAGATTTCTGAGAGGTACTAGGTCTCCCCTCTGCTTTGCATATTCTCTTTATACAGGACATGGGACTGCTGCAGTGGACACCAGGGCTGCCCTGTGCAGAGGGAGACAAAGATGTTTAATAGTTAGGACAGAATTGAGCATGTTGTAGTGACAACAATCTCAACATCTTGGTTGCTTTAATACTTGGAGTTTATTGCTCACTCACACTGCATATCCAACACAGGCCAGCTGGAGGTTCTTCTTCCCTGTGTCATTCGGGGGTCAAGGCTGATGGACACTCTGCTATCTCAAGATGGGGCTTCAAGGTTCACTTCAGGAGGGAAAGAGATACTAGAGAATCATGCTTGAGCCCAGAATTGATACAAGTCACTTCTGCTCAAGACTCAGAAATAGTCATATAGTCCTATCCAGACTAGAAATAACAGCAAGAGAACTAGGAAATGTAGGGGAACTTACAGAATATTAGCTGAGTTTGAATTCCAGCTTTATCACCTGTAAGCTGGGGTAAGTTATATAACTTCTCTAAGCCTCAGTTTCTTCACTTGTAAAGTGGCAATAATAATAAATATTTACTTCATAGAGTGGTTGTGAGGATTAAATGAGATGCTTTATATATAACCCACAGCATACAATATTGGCTCAATAAATGAAAATTGCTATTGTTATTACAGTGATGACAATAATGATAATATGGTTTTGGTTCTTCGGACCACAGGCATGTATAGGTTCAATAGATCATAATATAAAGCAGACCCAAGAGGAGGTTACGCCCTGACTGGCTTTTTTCACCGGGATAACATGGTGATTTGTCAAATTTTCTTTTGTATTCCTAAGAATAAATAGATTTACTCTTTGTTCATTCATCCAAGATCATTTTTGAATACCTACTATATTCCAAGCATAATGCAGATGGTGCCAACAGAAAAATGAATAAGACCTCAGTCCTGCCTTCAAGGGTTCACAGTCTGGAGGGGAGGCAGCTGAGGTCTATGGAAGCTCTGTGATAGCGCCCCACAGACCAGGGAGGCAAGAGTCAGGTCACAAAAAGCAAATGGAAGTTATCAGGGAAGGAGATGGACTGGACAAGGGAGAACAACCCAGCCAAGGAAAGAATATGGCAAAGGTACAGAGAAAGCTTGGTAGATTCCATCATTTAGCAAGTCCAGAGCACCGAGGAGGGGAGGGGGCAGATGCAGAGGGGTCTTCTACACAAAGAAGAGTTCAAACAGGACAGCGACATGATCAAGTCTGTTTTCGAAAGAATCTATTTAAGTGGTTACATTAGTCTGCTCAGGCTACCATAACAAAATACCACAGACTAGGTGGCTTAAACGACAGAAATTTATTTTCTCACAGTTCTGTGGGCTGGAACCCAAGATCAAGGTGGTGGCAGGTTTGGTTTCTCCTGAGGTCTCTCTCCTTGTCGTGCAGATGGCCACTTACTTGCTGTGCCCTCACGTGGTATTTTCTCTGTGGTCTGTATATCCCTAGTGTCCTTTCCTCTTCTTATGAGGACACAAGGTATATTAGATTAGGACCCCTCCCTTATGACCTCGTTTAACCTTAAATACCTCCTTAAAGGCCCTATCTCCAGATATAGGCACGTTTGGGGGGTGTTAGGGCTTCAGCATATGTATTGGGGTGGGGGGGCTATAATTCAGTCCATAACAGTGGGCAAGCTTGGTTGCAGGCAAGCTAGAGAGGTGAAAGCAGCAGCAGCAGCTCAAGCAAAACACTGCATTGAGTTAATGGGAGTAGGGATGAAGGAAAAGGGAAGTATCTGAAAAATAAAGAGTTGGTAGGACTGATGAGACATGATACTCATACATTGTGGTATGACTTAGGCAACTGAGTAGGGACTAATAATACCAGGTACTGAGATGGAGGGTGTGAAAATGTATTAAGGAAACCTAACTCAAAATTGGAATCGGGAAGCCGTGAAGTGCAGGCTCTCATGCACGTGCCCCCGCGCAGCCTGCTTTAGTGCCGTAGGAAGAAGGAAGCTTTCCTCTCTCAGCCGCAACAGTAAGCTGCCGTCTCCTGCAGGCAATGAGAAGCTGCCACCACTTGGAACTCTCATTTTCCTCCAACGAACTTTTGTTAAAAACAACCCCGCCAACTTCCTCCTTTCCTCTGTGAGAGAATGCTCTCCTTGTTTGTTCTCCAGGCTTGCCTATGGTTCACATAGTTTGTACCAAATTGCAATTCCTCTGCTATTCCCAAATAAACTCATCTTTTTTTTTTTTTTTTTTGCTTAAATAAAATTGCTCTTCACTCTGTTTAAGGTTGACAAGGGAAAACAGTAGGTAGGGGACAGATGAAGAGTTCATGTTTTAACTGTTGGTTTTGAGGTTCCTGGGGGACATACGAGTGGAGAAATTAAACACGTAGTAAGTATGTGGTCTGCCTCCAGAGAGAAATCTAGGCTGGAAATACAGATTTGGGAATTGTCAGCATAGATAGGGGCTGATTAAGGATATAAGAGTGGATGAAATCACCCAAGGAAAGTAAGTAGAGTAAAAAGAAGAGATGGCCAATGGCCAAGAGCCAAACCTCAGAAAACAGAACAAAAGAAAAAAAAACATTTAAAGAGTAGGTGGAATAAGATTTGCTTGTGAAGGTGCCTGAGAAGAAGAACCAGGAAGGTAACTGAGAAATCAAGAGCATCTGAGGTCATGAAAGCCAGGGGAGGAAAGGGTTTTGGGAAAGGCCTGGTCAGCAGGGTCAAAAATGCCACCAAAACATTAACAGTGTGGTCCTTAAAATGGACTAAGCTCGAAGAGATCACAAATGACCCCCCTCGGAAGAGTTCTAGCATAGAATGTGAGGCAGAAGCCACCCTGGGAGGGTTTGACCAAGGCGGGTGAGGAAGGGGGGTTGCTCAGTAAACCAATCCTTTCAATTTGCTTGTGTGAAGGAAATGACAAGGAAAGAATGGAAACTAAAGGGAAACTTAAGAGCAAATGAAGGACTTGGTTTTGTTTAGGTAAAAGACTTAAGCACATTTATATGCTGAGGGGATGTGCCAGTAAACAAGTAGATTGAAAATATAACCAAGTGAGAGAAACCGATAGCATAAAACCCCAGGGAAGCAAGGGGATGCAATCCAGGGTCCAGGAGGAAGGAATGGCATCAGGCATAAGAATCTTTCACGTGGACAGATTACGTCCCTGAAATCAGAACAGAGGATCAGTATGCCCAGGCTCGAACCTCTCCTCCCCACCGTCTGCTCAGACATCTCCCTCTTTCTCAGGAAAAACCCATTTTTCCAGGTTGCGCTATGGTTAGCTAGACATCTGGGACTTAGCACAGTCCCTAACACTCCTTAGGTTTCATAAATATTTGCTGAATAGGAGAGGAACCTTAGCCTTTTCAATGCAGACCTTGTACCTTCCCATGATCACCAAAGAGTGGACCATATAGTGGTCAGATGAAAAGAAAAGGTGGGCACACTTGCAAGGAAGGTCTCTTGGAAAGATTCATTATGCATTCCACAAACCTCCACTTGGTGTATGGTACTGCCTTCAGCCATAGAACAGATGGCCCAAGGCAACAGATTCACAAGGACTCTTTCAAACTGGAGGGTTCCCTGCTCCCTGCAAATGACAAATCGGTGGCTTCTATACACACCCATCTGCTGTGATCTGGAGACCAGATATTCTCTCTGAATCCCCAGCATTGGGAAGTGAATCACTACCAATTTTTCTTTCTGTCAACAGGAGCTGAGGAAAAATTATGCCCCATTGACACAGGCAGCTCCAATTGCCTTCAGAATTTGGCCTGAAGCCCAATTATATTTCTCTAGCTTGTGCCACAGTACATGAACAGTACAATTTGTCTCACTTCTTTCTCTTGCTTTTTAGAATATTCAAAAAATTTTGGCTCAGTGAAACCAACCAAGCATGTTCTTTAGAATAATTTTGAGCACGATCCATAAGCCAAGTTAATATGATACATATTCTGAGAGAAATTCGGTTGAAAGCATCTAGATATATCATTTTTACATTATATGCACATGAGTAAAGTATATTGCACACAAATAACTTTAAAATGCTGTTGCTAAGTTGAATATAAATCAAGGTTGTAAATATGTACTTGCACACACACATGGTCCCAAATTCACCAATGAGCTGTTTTGTAAAAATTATTTCCTAAGCTGGTTGTTTGAAATTTAGACTGTATGTTTACAGAAATAATGCTATGAATAGTGAGCAGATTCCCAGAGTTATCTCCAAAAACCTTTCACCTATATAACGCAGTTGCATTGGTGGGACTGATCTGGTTCCTGGGGAGCATGGACTCTGTGTTCAGAAGGGAAGAAAAAGAGGATAGGAGAGCATAGAATTGGAAAAAAAAAAAAAAATCAGCTCCCAGCTAAAAACTGTTAGAGAGTGGTGGTCTGTGCACCCTCCCCTTCCCAAGACCGCCATGTTGCCCTAATTCTCAGGTTCTGGAATCCCTTCTCCAAGCTCAGACCTCCACTTGATACCAAAGGCTTCATGCACCCACTGTGCTTATCCCTGCCCATGACCAAAAACCACGTTCCCTCAGAAGCACAAATCTTACCCTATGAACAGAGCAGCACTGCCCATGGGCTTGTCCTCAGGACACGTCCCAGTCTGGAACTGCCTGGTGAGACCCACACCAAGGGAGGGTTTGTTTGGCTCGTTCAATGAAGGCTTGTTCAGGGAATTCCCTGGCAGTCCAGTGGTTAGGACTCCACAGTTCTACTGCCAGGGGGCCTGGGTTCGATCCTGGTTGGGGAACTAAGATCCCATAAGCCACCTGGCGCAGCCAAGAAAAGAAAAGAACAAAAAAGAACGAAGCCTTGTTCAGTCTCATTTCCTTTTCTTTTTTTTTTTTTCTTCCAAACTGTATAGTTGCTAACACTAAAACTCAGGAGTAGAGGGTAGATATTACTAATGCTCACCAACCTCCACTTAGGCTTTTCTGAACATACTTCCCAGCCCCTTAGTAGTAGGTGGGGCCACATGACTGCTTCTGACCAATGGCCTGTGAGCAGAAATGACGTGTGTCTTTGAGGCAAAGTCAGGGAAAAGTTCCTGTGTGTGTTCTCCACTCTTTCTGTTTCTCAGTATATTGTTTTCCCAGGGCTGCTGTGACAAACCGAGTAGCTTAAACAGCAGAAATTATTCACAGTTCTGGAGACTAGAAGCTTGAGATCAAGGTGTTGGCGGGGCCACGCTCCCTCTGAAGGTGCAGGGAAGGATCTGTTCCAGGCCTCTCCCCTCCTTTCTGGTAGTTCCTCGGCTTGTGGCAGCATAACCTCAAATCTTCACATGGCATTCTCCCTGTGTGCATGTCCCAGTGTCCAAAATTTCCCCTTTTTAGAAAGATACCAGTCATACTGATATAGGGCCCACCTAATGACCTCATTTTAAAGTGATTACCTCTGTAAAGACCCTATCTCTAAATAAGGCCGCATTCTCAGGTACTGGGAATTAAGCCTCCAACATACTTTTCTGGGCAGATGCAATTCAACCCATAACACTTGGCCCCTGGTTATATGGAAACCTAGTGTTGAGCCGGTACAGATGGCTTGATGGGTTGATGCATGGAGGGAAGATGCCTTGGAGACTTGCCCAGACTCCCAGAGAACTTCACATGAAGGAGGAAAAATGTTTGTTAAGCCACTAGGACTTGGGGACTGTTTGTTATCACAGCATAGGCTAGCCTAACCAACTATTGATATAAGACTATCTCATGGGCTTCCCTGGTGGCGCAGTGGTTGAGAGTCCACCTGCAGGGGACACGGGTTCGTGCCCTGGTCCAGGAAGATCCCACATGCTGCGGGGCGGCTGGGCCTGTGAGCCATGGCCTCTGAGCCTGCGCTCTGCAACGGGAGAGGCCACAACAGTGAGAGGCCCGCGTACTGCAAAAAAAAAAAAAAAAAAGACTATCTCATATAAAAATCCAGATTTCTTCCTTGGAAGATCTAGCTTGCTGGGCTTGCATCTCATGCCTGCAGATGAAGACTAGCAATTTCCTTAGACTGAACTAAATACTGCTCCCTGGTCTCCAATTCACTACAAATCCCCACTGCTCCGTATCATTGCCCCCAACCATTATATCCTTTACAATTTTCCATTACATGTCTGTTACTATTTTTCTTAATCTTACCCTGCTTTCTTTGTTCATATTACCTGCCTGGCCTCTTTAAGCTTGTGAATCTGCCAACTCTGCTTTAAACTGGTCCTATTATTCATAGCTGCCTCCTTACTTCCCTTTCTGAAAGTTTAAGTTATAATTTTTGTGTGTGTTCTCAATAGCTCCCTAAGTAGCTGCAGGCTGTAATGGAGGAGTAGATCCCTTCTAGCTCAGAGTTCATAATTATCTGTTTTTCCTGTTCTCTTTTAACGGAGAAGCATAAACACATTTCAAATATATGTTGGAAAACCATCATAATATCACAAAGAGAACTTGATACCTATTTTCAAAGCATTGTTATACTCATAACAATTCTAACAAGTTAGATGTAGAAGTATTATCATTTTTTTTTCAATGAAGAAACAAGAGTAATGAAATGAGGTGATATAACCACAGTCACAGACCCGGTGATTGGTGAAGACGGGATGAAGTTTGCAGCTCTTAGGACTCAAAGGCAGTGTTCTCTTAACTTCTGGGTCTCCATTTCCTCACAGAAAAATGAAGTTATTAGACAAGAAGTAGGAGTTTCCAATGACGTTTAATTGTGTAAGTTTTATTCTGGTCAAAGCTCACTTAGAACAGCCACAAGTATTAGACATAAGTGGCTCTGGCTGAAGTAGAGGTGAACCCCAGAGTCAGAAAAGTGACATTTTGATATTGGCAGATGTTTTGACCAAGGAACATTTTGACTCAGGAGAAAATACAATCAATTAAACTTTCAACTTAAAAAAATTACCAATTTTCTTTTTAAATTACCAAATGTAGGGGGGGTTGAATGGTGGCCCCCAAAAGGTATATCCACATCCTAATCCCCAGAACTTGTGAATATTACCTTATATGATAAAAGCTTGAATGTTACCTTATTTGGAAAAAGGGTCTTTACATATGAATTTAAGGACTGTGAGATGAGGAGATGATTCAGGATTATCCGTGTGGGCCCTAAATCTAATGTAAGTGTCTTTATGAGAGACAGAAGAGAAGACACAGGCACAGAGGAAAAGGCCATGTGAAGACAGAGGCAGAGACTGGACTTACGTAGCCACATGCCAAGGAACACCTGGATCCACCAGAAGCTGGAAGAGACAAGGAAAGATTCTCTCCTGGAGGCTTCCGAGGAAGCACAGCCCTGCTGACATCTTGATTTTGGAATTATTGCCTCCAGAATCGTGAGAGAATAAACTTCCATTGTTTTAAGCCATCAAGAGTGCGGCAATTTGTTACAGCAGCCCAGGAGACTACTATACCAGGTAATGTGAAACATCAGTAAGCCCACCCTATACCTTACCTTTAGCACACTGCCAGTACCATTCTAGGATGAAGAAGTAGGGGTGAGGTCAAGATGAAAGATGCAGTGAAGGTGGATGAGGTTCAGAGACAGGGTGAGACCGAGGAATTCTTTAAGAATTTACTTAGGGGCTTCCCTGGTGGCGCAGTGGTTGAGAGTCCGCCTGCCGATGCAGGGGACACTGGTTCGTGGCGCGGTCCGGGAAGATCCCACATGCCGCGGAGCGGCTGGGCCCATGAGCCATGGCCGCTGAGCCTGCGCGTCCGGAGCCTGTGCTCCGCAACGGGAGAGGCCACAACAGTGAGAGGCCCGCGTACCGCAAAAGAAAAAAAAAAAAAAGAATTTACTTATACCTTGGCTGGTCCATGTCTCAAATTCTCTCATTCAACCATCAGAGTTAAAGACACTGTGCATACTGATATTTAGCCCCTTATGCTCAGCTCCAGACTGCACAGGAAATTGCCAATTATATTTCTAGCAGTCCTCTCAGAACTTGTGATAATATATGTTTTCATTTCATAATATTCCTATGTAACTCTGGTTTGGGGAGATAAGCCTGAGGCTCCTAAGAACATATCCCAGTTTAATCAGACTTTTAAGAAATACCTTTAATATATTTTTCTGAGTAAAAGTAATACATATGAATAAAAATTCACACAATAGGTAAGTGAGTAAAATAGAAAATGAAAATCACCACAACAGGGGTTGGGTTTGGGGTAGAGTAAGCATCAAGGCTAGCCAGGCACACTTTATTGATGATAAGGACCCGGGGTTTTATGATTTTACAGGATCATTTGGTGCAGCCATGCCACGCCACAATATCTGTAGCAAAATGATTGAGCCAAGATGAATTTTGCATCATGATAAGCATGTCAAAATGTCCTGCTTCACCCATAGAACTGTACACTGTCTGACCTTCCGATACCCAGAAAGTCCCTTAAGAGATTTCCAGAAACCCCTCAGAGATCTTTGGGCCACAGTTTGCAAAATGCTGGGTGAGACGTCCTTCAAGTGCCTCTCAGCTATAACTTTCAATAAATGTGTGTAGATGTGAATGAGTTTAATAGACAGTGGTAAAATAACACAATACAGCAGAGAGCTATTGGAACGGATACCCATAAACCAGTTAATGCCCGTCAGCAATCAGAACACTAGTAGCTTCTGCCTCTATTGATACTTGCGATTACAACTTAATGTTTTTACTTAACTGATGGCAGTTGTCTCCACGAGAAGCTGTTAGCGCATTAGGTCTTTATTAAGACTGGCAAAGTAATAAATAATGTTTGTGACTTCTCTTTTGTTCACAAGGTTAATTGCTGCTTAAGAGTATTCTTGTGATGTATTAAGAGCTCCCAAGAAGTTATATATGCAAACCATTAGACTAAAAACAGAAGTCTCAACAATCTACTAATTTACAAGTTGTTGATGGACCCAAGTTGTGCCTGGCAGTAAGATTCTAGCAGTAAGATACTGAGTATTACCCAGGATTTTGCATTCATTCTGATTTTTTCATTTAATTTGACAGATATTTATTTAGAAAAAAACACTAAGTTAGGAACTCTGGGAGGTACAAAGGTATATACCACCAACGCTCTCCAACGTTGTTGAGGAGAAAAATATACATGTGTTAAGTGAATTATTGAATGAGCTGTATTCAGAGGATGCAAAGAGAAAACTACTCCAGCTTGGTTGTAATATAAAATCTCTGGACTTCCCTGGTGGCGCAGTGGTTGGGGGTCCGCCTGCCAATGCAGGGGACACAGGTTCGAGCCCTGGTCTGGGAGGATCCCACATGCCGCGGAGCAACTAGGCCCGTGAGCCGCAACTACTGAGCCCGCACACCTGGCGACTGTGCTCCACAACAAGCGAAGCTGCCCCAATGAGAAGCTCACGTGCTGCGGCGGGCAGGGGGGTGGCCCCTGCTTGTTGCAGTGGGAGAGAGCCCGTGCAGCAGCTGAGATCCCATGCAGCCAAAAATAAATAAGTAAATTAATTAATTAAAATATATATATATATATAAAATCTTTTTTCCACGTAGCTGAATATGGTTTGCTAAAATTTGCTTAGAAGTTTTTTTTTAAGTCTACGCCATTTGTCTAAGTCACTGTTAATTGGTTACTTTGCTACCTGCTGCCAAATACACCCTAACTTACTTAGGTCCATTAGACACCACTCACCCTGGAGTGGGACTGGACCTAAGAGATCATTAATTTCTATCTCTCTGTCCTACCAAAGAGGAGGGTGGATCCCAGAGAGAAATGAAAGGATTGGTCCAAATCACGTAGCAGCAGCGAAGCCTGGACCAACCAGGGTTCAGGTCACTAAATTCCTTATTTCCTTGAGGCCTTTAGAAGATGGATTCAGTTGTGCTAATACTGCGCTTTATAGTTTGTCCAGTTTGGACACAATACCTCAAATTCCACCACATGAATTAGACACACAGGCAGAAAAGAAAAAAAGATGATGATGGTCATAGTGATGATGATGGTGGTGGTGATGAAGAAGGAGAAGAGGAGAATGAGAAGAAGTAGAAAATAGCTCTATTTAGTGAGAGTTTACAATAGACCAGGTGCTTTACAAACACATCTATTATAACCTTGATAGCATCTCTCTGAGGTAGATACTAAAATTATTCTAACTTTACGAATAAGGACACAGTGTTGTTGAATGCTGAGGTTGCACAGTAAGTGGCTGCCAGTAAATGTGAAATCCCAGACTGGTCTGTCTTCAGAGCCTGGATTCTAAACACATATAACACTACAGGCTATGCAATTTCTGAAAAACCCTGCCCCCACTACCAGTCTGAGAGGGACAAGACAGGGACACACGACAGTCCTTGCTGGTGTCTGAGAAAGCCCTAAGAAAGACTCAGATTGTGCCAGCAGCCCCAAATGGTATTTCTGATGTTCTCACTCTCTATGGTGCTTTCAGTTACCAAGACAATCATCTCCAACAGGAATTCCAATGAAGCTCAGAGCAAATTAATTAGCCTTGCTGCAGACACAATAAAACTCTGCAAGCAGTTACCATAGTAGGTAACCTTGCATGTTTTACAAAGTGTGGCGTTTTTACTTCATCTCATGTTGAATAATGAAAAATTTTCCCTGCCCCCTGCTAAACAGTGAATGATGAGAAGCCCTTTGGTAATTCAGTGACGTTGAATTAAATCTATGGTAGAAGAGCCACATGTTTTCCTAGGCTACCATCCCCTTATTTTAGCTCCCTCTCCCTTTTCCTCTCTCTCTCCCTCACAAATTCCATCACAGACATTGAAAGGAGATGGTGCTACATTCCTGGCTACAGAGGGAGCATCTGTTGGCAACATCCAGCTGGAGTCAGGCTCCTGTGGGAAATTGGAGGTCACTGGGCACTCCAGGGAACCTAGATGTGGTAGTACTGCCCAGAGACCTCAGCACCCACTCTGAACCCACACAGCATCACCTCTGAGGAAGTCAATTCCAACATCCTCTGTTGCTCTTTAGCCCCTGCCCTGCTTTATTTGCCTTTAGAGAAGTTATATATTTATTTGATTTCGATTTTATTTTTCTCCACTGGATATAAATATCATGACAGCAGGGACTTTGTTTTGTTCACTGCTCTGCTGGGGAGAAAGCACCTAAAGCAGTGCCTAACACGTGGAAGGAATGCAGTAATATTTGCTGAACGAATGAATGACTGCCAAAAACATTGGCCAGTAATGGCAGTTTTACTGAGGATTTCCTGGGGGAGGTGGAGGAGAAAATGAAATCACATTCCATGTAGCAAGAGTTCACCCAGTCCCCCACTGGACCTCTTCCTCTGATGTAACTCCTCTCTCCTTTTCCCACCCAACCTCCACAAATGCACTTCAATTGTCCAAACAATCTAGGAAATATCAAAACAAAATATCAAAATAAACAAAAGCCTAGAGTCTCTGCACATGTACCCCAGCCCAAAAAACCACCTTAGAAATCATTTCAACCAAAGACAAAACATCTCAAGCATCAATAGGGAACTGACTAAATTATGGTACATTCATAAAATGGAATATTATGCATCCATTACAAAGAATTTGGCCAATGACCGATAGATAGATAGATAGATAGATAGATAAATAGATAGATAGATAGATAGATATTGGGTGGACCAAAAAGTTCCTTCAGTTTTTTAAGTAAAAATAAAAGACACATTTTTCATTTTCACCAAGAATTTTATTTTGAACAGTGTATTCACCCTTTTGTTCCACTACCTTCTGCCATTTTTCAGGTAGCTTCTTAATTCCATCTTCCCAAAACATTTTATATTTTTGAGCAAAGAACTGTTCCAGGTGCCTTTTACAGTCTTCCAGGGAATTGAAATTTTTTGCCTTAAGAGAATTTTGTAAAGACTGAAATAAATGGAAATCCAAAGGTGCAATGTCTGGTGAATATAGTGGATGAATCAGAACTTCCCAGCAAAGCTGTAACAGTTTTTGCCTGGTCATCAAAGAAACATGTGATCTTGTGTCATCCTGATGGAAGATTATGCGTTTTCTGTTGACTAATTCCGGACACTTTTCATCGAGTGCAGCTTTCAGTTGGTCTAATTGGGAGCAGTACTTGCTGGAATTAATCGTTTGGTTTTCTGGAAGGAGCTCATAATAGAGGACTCCCTTCCAATCCCATCATATACACAACATCACCTTCTTTGGATCAAGACTGGCCTTTGGTGTGGTTGGTGGTGGTTGATTTCACTTGCCCCATGATCTCTTCCACTCCACATTGCTGTACAGTATCCACTTTTCATTGCCAGTCACAATTTGTTTTAAAAACGAACGTTTTCATTACATTTCAGCAGAGAATCACATGCAGAAATATGGTCAAGAAGGTTTTTTTCGCTTAACTTACGTGAAACGCAAACATCAAAGTAACTCACACAGCCAAGCTGGTGCAAATGATTTTCAGCACTTGATTTGGATATTTTGAGTATATCGGGTATCTCCCCCGTAGTATAACGTTGATTGTTCTCAATTATTGTTTCGATTTGATCGCTATCAACTTCAACTGGTCTACCCGACCGCGGAACCACGGTCTACCCGTCACAAACCACTTCTGACACATTCGATCAGTCACAGCACCTTCTCCATACACTGCACAAATCTTTATGTGCATTTCAGTTGCATTTTTACCTTTCTTGAAATAATAAAGCATAATATGCCGAAAATGTTCTTCAATATTAAAATGGCTATACAAAAATTCACCAATTTTGATGTCTTTTTTTTAATGCAAGCTGATATGACAGCTGTCACATACAATCTAACAAAATTGTTTCGAATGAAGTTAGACAACTAAGTGCTACTAGAGCCACCTTACAGAAAAAACCAAATGAAACTTTTGGCCCATTCAATAGATAGATAGATAGAAAGAAAGAACAATGGCCAAGATATATTGTTTAATGAAAAAAGCAAGGTGTAGTTCCACGTATATAGTATGATTATATAGGTGAAAGAGAGAGAGCAATATACATATATTAATATTTACTTAGTAGATCTTTGGAAAGACACATAAGAAACTGCTAATGGTAGCTGCCTATAGGGAACAGAACTAGGAAACTGTGTGTCAAGGGTGGAAACAGACTCTACTTTTTAGGGAGCTTTTGGTAGTGTTTGAAGTTTTAGTTTTTTGGGGGGTGTTTCGTGAGTGTTTGAATATTTTATATACATCAAATAAATGTAAATAATTAGAAACTAAATGATAGAAAGTGTGGGTGACAGGTAGTCAAGCAAGCCATAGATCAATTCCACCTTCCCCTCAAAGACTTCATCCAACCAAACAGGAATATCGTGCCTTGGGAGTGTCTGCTAAAAAAATTAGACTTGAATCTTCACCCTTCCATTCTCTGCCAAAGTGAAGCCTCAGAGCACATAATGGTACCCACTGGATCCCAAGGCCAAAGGAACTCAGGGAGCCGGCAATTAACTTAAATGCATTTGCTCCATCCAGAAAAGCTATTCAAATGTAACTATGAGGTTGGTCTCCCCAGAACTTTTAGCTTCCCCAGCCATTCTTTTCATAGAAAATAATGCTTAAAATCAGAGTAACTTAGCTTTTGTGATAACAATATAATGTAATGAGTGTTTGGAAATGTTCTATTTATCTAAGAAATCTCCAGTCACATCAGCTTGGTCTTCTGGAATGTACATCTTACCAAAGTACTGATTATCTGCTGGTTCTGTTGCCTGTATACACCACTTGCTAATATGTCCTCTAAAGTTGTCAGGTCAATTGCTGAAGTAGGAGAGAGAGCAAGAGCAGGGATTTTCTGGTTTTGTGTCAACCCCCCGGGAGGAATCCTGCCTGTCCCTTGGAAGGGTATTGTGAACTCTCCCGAGGGGTGAGGGTGTTGACTCTGCCAGAGAGAGCCCATGGTGGCCGACGACCACCTTCAGTGGCTGACCAAGCCATGCTCCAGAGCCACTGAGGGACAGCAGGGAGTTAAGTCAGGATCCAAGAAATGTTCATTCCAGCCCATCCTCATCTCCCACAGATTCTGCCAGGCCCCTCACCTATGTCTATACCTACACCCACACCTAACATGTACGAAGATATCTATACCCTTTCTCTTGACTGAGCAGGACAAAAAACTGAGGGAGATTGAGCAGAGACAAGGAAAAGAGAAGGCTGGTGAAATTCACTCTTGAAAGAAGTAGGGGAAGCCCTTCTTTTAAAGTGATTCTGCACTATTTGGCACCATCAAGGAAACCATGGTGGAAAGAGCAGTTCCTGTCTGATTGCCAAGGAACAAACACGATTGGATTTTACACTTTCAAGCCAGCTGAAAAGAGAGGGGGCTGTGATAAAACTGAAGAGAAAGTCCTGTGCTATCAAATTCTGGGTAAGTCAGGTGAGATTGTCAGCAAAATGTAGATGAGTTAAATATGGCCAACAAGTGTAGGTTCATATCTTCATAACTTCCTATTTTGCATCTTCCTAGAATTAAAGAAAAATTGCTAATGTAATCAGCAAATGCCTAGATCACTGACAATTCTAGAGGATAAATTAACACTGGCATTTTAATTTAGGAGCTGATTAGCTAGTAAAAGAGGTTCCATTTAGAGCTGAATGATCCTGTATTTCTAGCCTTAGAGCTTCATTCCTCTAATTTAAGTTCTTGACAGTCACTTACAAATCGCTCAAGACAGAGCCCACTTTAAACACTTATCAGTCAGTCACATCTAAATGTGAATTAATATGTTTTAGATCTCCCCTTAAGAACAGTTTTGTACAGGAAGAAGAGGGACAGAACATGCTTCTGCATGTTTGAGGGAGTTGGAAAGGAGGTGCCCCCATAGACTGGAGTAACTGGGAAGAAAAGATGGGAAGCATAGAATGGGCACCAAACACAAATTTCACTACTTTTCTCGGGGAACAGGGCTCTCAGGCAGCAGAGAGCTTTGTCCACCTCACGTGCCTCTGTATTCTGTCCAGTGGCAGAGAACATGGTGGTTTCCTGACATCTCGTGATTCATATCTAGATCTTTAGATCTTTATGTATAGAGGAACCTTGTCCAAAGGTATCTTCCAGCTCCCCAAGCTGTAGTGGTCCTTGGTCCGTCCCCCTAACTAGCAGCAGAATAGCATCACCTCACTCTGAAGTTTCATTCTCTGCTGCAGGGTATCACCTCCACTTAGCCACTCCCTCTCCTTCTTAACCACAGTAACATGCCCTTGAACATCCTTATTATACAATAAACCTAGAACTGATAATGGTTTATGAATTCATCTGCATGGTCTATTATTGGCAACCTCTTGAAGAATCAACCCTAATGTTAAACATGACTTCATTAAGAAAGCTTTTACACTAAAATCAAGCTGGCTCCTATAGCCAGAGACCTGACACTTAGGGAAAACTGAACCTCACATTATGAGTTAAATTGTGTCCCCCAAATTCATATGCTGAAGTCCTAACCCCTAGTACTTCAGAATGTGACCGTATTTGGAAATAGAGTTTTTGCAAATGATGAAGTTAAAATGAAGTCATTAGGGTAGTCCCTAATCTGATATAACTGTGTCCTTATAAAAAGGGGAAATTTGGACACAGGGATACACACATGCACACAGAAAGAATGCCATGTGAACATGAAGGCAGAGATCAGGATGATGTGTCTACAAGCCAAGAAACAACGAAAATTGCCAGCAAACCACCAGAAGTGAGGAAAGAGGAATGGAACAGGGCCCTCAGAAGAAAGCAACCCTGCTGACACCTTAAGTTCAAACTTCTAACCTCCAGAACTGTGAGACAATCAATTCAGCCAAACTGTTCTTGGTATTTTGTTACAGCAGGCCAAGCATATTAATACACTAAACTTCAAAGCCCTGGCTCAAGATCCATTGGCTTAAACCCTAAAATCTAAAATTGTTCCTTTCTCTACTTTGCCCAACCATTCCAGGAATCAGTCTTCAGCTAAAAAGCTCCAAACTGAGATGGGTCTTGAGTTTCCAACTAGGGAAAGATAAATTTGGATTTTAGTCCTGGTTGACTCTTTGGGTGAACTTGAACAAGTTATTTCATCAATTTCCTGATTGTCAAATGAGGAGGTTAAATAAAATTCTGGTTGGCAAATAGATTGTATCTCTTGTGCCTATTCTAGCTGAGTTGTGGCAGCTACCTAAAGCACGATCTTGAGCACTCTACGAGGACCGTATTCCTACATCTCTGAGCCTGACCCTCTGGATCTGCTCATCTCATTACATGACTTCCAAATAATTTAATGAGTTATATCCATCCCTCTCACACACTGTTCCAATAGGCTCTAGGTGAGACTCTTCATATTCCCACAGAGTAAGTGCTTCAGCTTTGGGATCACTCTGCCTTGCCACTCAGGTACCTTGACTGAATAGAAAGAATACAATGATTATCAACAATGTCTGCTGTGGACACAAGATGGGAAGTCCGCCCCAAATGACCTATGTACTTGCCGTCCCTGGACTGAATTGAAAAACTTTACAATTTCTTTCTCCACTGATCCAGAGCTTCTTATTATTGCCCTTATTATCACTTTCAATCATTGCTGCTTCTTTATGCTATTCTCTCCCAAACTATCTGCTCTTTTTTCTTTTTTTTTTTTTTTCTCTCACCTCTTCTCCAATTGTGATGGTTAATTTAATTGTCAACTTGACTGGGCTACAGGATGCCTGGATAGCCCATTGTTTCTGGGTGTATCTGTGAGGGTGTTTCCAGAAGAGATTAGCATTTGAATAGGTAAACTGAGTAAAGTGGATTGCTCTCACCAGTGCAGGTGGGCATCATCCCACTGGGTCCCTGAACAGAACCAAAAGTCAGAGGAGGAATAAATTTGCTCTCTGGTTGAACTGAGACATCCATCTTCCCCTTCCCTTGGACGTTGGTGTTCATGGTTCTTGGGCCTTTGGATTCCACCCAGGGCTTACACCATTGGCTTCCTTGGTTCTCAGCTTTTTGGATTCAAATTGAATTACACCACAAGCTTTCTTGGTTCTCCAGCTTACAGATGGCCTCTTGGCCTCCATAATCATGTAAGCCAATTCCTATAATAAATAAATAAATCTATCTAATTTTCTGTTAGAATACGTGTATATATCCTATTGGTTTTGTTTCTCTGGAGAACCCTTCTACACCAGCCTTTTCCTACTCTCACTCTTCTATGCTTTATGGCTTTGGTGCTGCCAGAATTGTCTATTATAGCTATCACCAGCCAACGAAAATACACTTTCCTTCTGGGCTGGTAAAATGGTCAATTACAGGACATTATCTATGACTTTTTTGGCTTAAGCTCTTGGCAATTTTCTTCAGTGTTTATAGTAGTCTTTTTTGTTAAGTCTCCTAAGGGTTCGTGGTAGTCCTAGGTGCTTATGCGTGCTGGATGCTGATACACTGGGGCAGTGTTGTGATACCACAAAGAGCCTTCCTAACACTCAGTGATTGAAAGGAGGTAGAGCCACGTTTACGATTTTTGAAATGGAGGTGATTACATTACAGCAAACAAAGTTCTGTCTTTATCTAGAGCTTTCCATACATTATCCTGTTTGATCTTCACAACCTTGTGATGTAGGCAGGACAAGTATTCTGTTATTCTCACATTACATTTAGGGGTCATAATCAGAAAGACTAAGTGACTCAGTTACGCAGAATTAAAAGATTTCATGTTGTGTCATCTTACCAATCACTCAGCAAATCATTTAATTTCATTCATTGAGATATTATCATATATGAGTAAACCCTCTTTAACAGCCATCAAGACCCAACAAATGAGTAGCGGTAGACAGTTTGACCAGGATTGAATTGATTAAAGACCACATTTAACGGAGCCTTAAACTGTGTCCAACTGTGTCCTGCTTTTCCCCAAAGCAGCAGGATGGCTTCTCTCTGAAGTACTCTCTCTTTTAGTGAAGCAGTTTTGTGTAATTTCATGCCGGACTCAGAGGCTCTGCTTGCCTCATCAGGTGTGAATCAGATAAAGAAATAACTAAATTCACTTTGCCCATGGTTCCAAGTCAATACACTCAGAGTGAGGGCTTGTATTTTACTCCACACTTATCCCACAAGGGTAATGGGTTTGGGGGTCAGTATTTTCCTTGCTAAACAGTTGTTCTTTACACTATGGTCTAGAAACCATCAGTGTATCTGGTAATCAAACTCAGCATAAGTATACAAACACATTGCCACGTGCTTCCAAGGGAAGCAACCAATCTTTAATGTTTCCTAGGACTATAAGGAGGCCATAATGAGGTTTATGCTGTATATAACTCATTTTTCTGAAATATTGGCAAATAGAAATAACAAGTTCTCCTTTAGCCTAAATTTTCCTCTGGACCAATAACTAAAGAAAATTACCCTGAGAGCTCAAATAGTACCGGCTTGCTGTGAAAAAGCACATATCTCTAGGATGAGAAATAAGCATTTTCTTGTCTCCTGGCTCTGGGGAGACATCCAGCGTCAGAGGGAGTTCTGCAGGATGAGCAAGGCAAGCTCGCCTCAGGAGGTGCAGCTGTGCTCTGGCCGAGAACAAGAACTACAGGTTTGCTCCCCAAAGAGCTGGTGAGTATTAGGAGGAGGCATGAATACCGCCATCCTTTTTTGCTCTTGACAGGTTTTACCCAAGTTATTTGCCAAAAGGACAGAGCACAGGTTTCAAATAAGTCTTTCAAGCTAAGATAGCACAAAGCTCATGATCAGATTAGAGACTGAAAGCCACCAGGGTGATGGCTGCCGGGCAGGCTTCCCACAGCCCTGCATCACTCTTTTTGAGGCTGTCCGCCCACTCTTCTTCCCAATACGGCCATCCATCAAGTGTC
Organism: Pseudorca crassidens; assembly: GCF_039906515.1. Lineage (NCBI taxonomy): Eukaryota > Metazoa > Chordata > Mammalia > Artiodactyla > Delphinidae > Pseudorca > Pseudorca crassidens. The sequence continues at coordinate 36,078,528 of NC_090296.1, read as the reverse complement.
TCTGGTATATCTGTGAGGCTCAAATGCCCAGAAACTTTTAAGGTCTTATTTTGTCAGACTTTTCATCAGATGAATCATATTTGCTCATACTCTACTTCTTTAAATTCTCTTTTTTCTCTGCATCTATGACATTATACTCTCACGGGTATTTTTCTACCCCTTTGACAACTTTTTCCCAGTATTTCACTCATACCTCCTCCTCCAACTAACTTTCAAATGCTGGAGTTCCTAAAAGCGCATTCCCAGCCCCTATTCTTTTCTCTATCTAGACTTTCTCCTAGGTGATCTCATTCATTTTATCTTTCTAAGTGTTATCTGTATACTGGTGTGCCAAAAAAATTTCTCCATGGAGATTCTTCTTCCTGAGGTCTAGATTTGTTTATCCAACCACTTTTCCGTTATCTCACCTGAGATGTCTCAAAACCTCCTCAAATTTAACAAAAGCAAAACTGAAGTCTTGACCCAAAAGAAATATCTGAGACTTCCCTCACGGATTTTGATCAAGAAGGACAGACAGCCACCTATTCCAGGAGAATCACTTCTGGTAATGGGGGACTACATAAATCAGATCAACTCTTTCACTGAGAACAGCTACAAAAGCCAGGGAAAATAGTTCTATATATGTTTGAGGGCCTCAGAGAACTATCAATAACACAGCAGTGAATAACCATGAGGCCAAGATCCAAAAAAAGAAAGAAACCCAGAGAAATGAGCCTAGTTTTGGGGACTACTTTTTCCCTGGGGAGATCTTCCAATTACATAGAGATGGCTGAGAGGCAGAGAAACTGAGCAAAGTATTCAACAAACTGATAAGGCAAGGGGACGAAAATGACAGTTTGGGGCCTGCCAAGGAAGGGAACACTCTTAAAGTTCCCAAGCTTTGGGGCTTGATTTTGGACCCTGCATTATTCAGGAGTTCTCCAGAGAAACAGAACCAATAAGATGGACAGACAGAGAGAAAGAGAGAGAGAAATTTTAAGGAATTGGGACATGCAAGTATGGGGGCTGGCAAGTCTGAAATCTGCAGGGCAGGCCAGCAGGCAGGAGACGCAGGGAAGAGTTGATGCTGCAGCGTGAGTCAGAAGGCAGTCTGGAGGCAGAATTCCTGCTTCCTCAGGGAACCTCAGTCTTTTCTCTTAGCGCCTTCAACTGATTGGACAAGGCCCACCCACACTGTGGAAGATAATCTGCTATACTTAAGAGTCTACTGATTGAAATATAAATTTATCTAAAAAATACCTTTACAGTGACAGCTAGACTGGCGTTTGACCAAATATCTAGGTGCAGAGACCTCTCCAGGTTGACATACAAAATCAACCATCGCAGATCACAGACCCCTGCTGATTTAAGAATCACACTTTGAGTAGAACTAGTCTAAGATCATTGCATTACAGTTGAGCATTGGACAATGTGGGTTTGAACTGCGAGGGCCCACTAATATGCAGATTTTTTTCAGTAAATACGTACAACAGTACTACATGGTTGAATCCACAGATGTGGAACTACACATATGGAGGGCTGACTACAAGTTACACTTGAATTGTTTGCTGCTAACCCCTGTGTTGTTCAAGGGTCAACTGTATTTGGTATTAGGAAAAAGTATTCATTATATTAGGCTTTGATAAGTCAAGGATATATAATATAATCTCTAGGATAACCAATAGAGTAGTAAATTAATGTTTAACTTGGGATAATAGAAAATAATCTAAATACAAAGGAGAGATTTAAAAAATATATAAAATAGGTGAAACAAATAAAAAGCAAATACTAAGATGGTAGATTTAGGCCCAAATATGTCAGTGATTACTTTCAATGTAAATGAACTAAATATTTCAATTAAAAGAGGAAGATTATCAGGATGTATTTAAATATATATATATATATATATATATATACACACACACACACATACACACTGCTTAAGGACACACATTTAAATATAATATAGACAGGTCAAAAGCATGAGGATAAAAATGGTATACCATGAAAATACTAACCAAAAGAAACTACAATAGCTATACTGCTATTGGATAACTAAAACTTTAGAACAAGAAACATTATTAGAGCTAAAGAAGAACATTGCATAATAATAAAGAGGTTAATACACCAGGAAGATACAACAGTCCTACATTTGCTTGTTCCTTGGAACATAGCTTCAAAACATATAAAAAAGTACAGAAAGAGAAGTCTGCAAATCCACAATTACACTGGAAGAGTTTAACACACCTATCTCATAGGTAGAGCAAGCAGTCAAAAAATTCAGTAGGAACACCAAAGATCTAAACAATACAATCAAACTTTTCCTGGTGGACATATTTATAGAACAGTGTACCTAATGACTACAGAATATACATTCTGTTCAAGGACACACAGAACATTTGCCAAAATTGCCATATTCAGAGCCATAAAGCAAGTCTCAATATATTTCAAAATCAAAATCATATCAGAATATGTTTGGTTTCAGTGGAATTAAGCCAAACAAGTAGGAAATCCCTCAATTTGGAAATTAAGAAGTAAATTTTTAAATGCCTATGGGCCAAAGAAGAAATCACAAAGGAAATTATATAACAAATATTAACCCAAAGATTTTTTTAAAATACATATTTAAATCACACTTACATGAAAATTTATAGCCCTACAGACATACAACAGAAAAGAAGAAAGCCTGAACATCAGTGCACTAAGTATCCACATCAAAAAGCTAGAAAAAGAGCAGAAAATTCAGCCCAAAGAAATGAGAAAGAAGAAAATGATAAAGATAAGAACATATGTTAATGAAAAAGAAAATAGAATAGTAGAGGAGGTGATCCAAGAAAACAGTAGTTTTGCTGAAAAAACTAATAAGGTAATACTCCTTCAAAAAAAGGCACAAATAATTCATGTCAGGAATGAAAAGGGGATACCACTGCATATCCTACAAACAATGAAAGAATAATAATAAGATATTTTTTTAACTACATGCCAATATTTGAAAATTTAGATGAATTAGATGGTATATTCCATAAAACACACACACAACTTAGCAAAACTGAAAGTAATTTAAAAAGTAATTCACTGCAGGGCAAGGATCCCCATCCTGTGCCTCAGGTGACATGATAGACCAGGTCTCCATCTTCATGAAACTTTAAGATTAATGGGGGTAGAACCAACAAAAACAACTGAAAAGAACTATTTCCCACCAATTTCGTTTCTTTTAAACAGTCCTACCACAGTGAGGACACATGAATAGAAGAAGAAAATTTCTTCTTGCCTCAGTTCTTGCTCTCCAGAATTCTAGTTTTATATATCCTTCATGTCAAAAGTGCTTCTCTCGAATACTCCTGGTCTCCAAAAGGTCTAATTGTCCAAAATGTGGCTCTACTGGTGAAACTGAAAATGCCAGTTACAGATATAAGCTTGCCTTAAAAGTTGCAGAATCAAACAAATTATTTGGTATTACTGTATTTGGAAGCTGTTTAGATGCATTTTTTGGTCTTACAGCAACTGGTTTGCACAGGTACATTCAAGATCGTAATGAAATTCCAGAAACACTGGACAGTGATGCAGCTCAGACCCTATTAACTAAAGCAGTTGAAACTTGCTTTGTTGGACAAAGCTTTATTTTTGGAGTGACGAATTTTGAAAGCCAACATCGACAAGGTTCAGGTTCCAGTAACCTCTTAAAGCAGTGCTCAGACCACAAGAGAGAAGTTAAAGCGCTAGTAGCTTGCCAGATTGTTCTACCAGACCCAGGTGTCGTAGGCTTCACTGTCATTGACTATTTCCATCGGCTTTTGCAGCTTTCTGATATCAGGAAACTTCGCTGTGGCTCCCAGGCACCTAATAGCCACCTACTTGCTTTAGAAAATTCAAATAGCGATGTCAGCAGCATATGTGGCCCTGACAGCAGTTCTTGTTGTTTTGAGTCCCATGGCAGCGATGATTTTTCAGGATTCTGGCAGCTATCACTTGAACTCACTTCCGTTGTTTCACAACTAACAGATGATGATGATTTTTCAGCTTCAGAACAAAGCGAGGCCATTGATACTCTTCACCAGAACAGAATGTGCATCTCCTCTGCAGAGGCCACTGGTTCCAATAGCTGCCACGATACCATTCAGGGTTTATGGAGCCCTGTTTCTTATATGGATCAAAATAGTGCAGCACAAAAGCTGGGTGAAGAACTTGGCTTACAAGCTGATCAGCCAAGTGCAGTTCATAGCAATCATCATGAAATTGGAGTTCCTGGTTCTAATTTATTCCCTTTGAAAGTGCAAGAGCCCCTTGAGCCAAGTAATACAAAATCCTTCCACAGTGCAGTGGAAGTTAAAAATATATATTCCCAGCGTGAGCTAACATGTCACCAGTATCATGATGTAGATACCCCCGCTAGCTTTCAGGAGAGATCTGTGTGTTGTCCACCTTCATCACTCAGACTTGAAGAGATAGCTGGGGGTTCTCAGGACTGTGACCCTGAGATCTGGGCTGACCTTCCACTCTCTGAAAGCCTAAACAAATTTCTGGCAGCTATCGAAAGTGAGATTGCTATAACCCAGACAGATGGCAGTAGCAGGAAATGTCATCTAGATAATGACGTCAGTAAATTACATGCAGACCACAGCAGGATATCCGTGACTCCACAGAGAACTACTAGATCCTTGCATGCACCACCTGTAGGCTTAAGATCACCACAAGCAACAGTCAAAGCAAACTCCAGCAAAAATAACTTCCTTTCCAACTGTGAAGCAAATCCAAGTCCTAGCGTTCATAAGTAGTCACAACCAGAGAACACAGCAGAGACTATCTCTGTAAGTAGTAGTGAAAGAGGCATTTCTGAAAATCTTCTACCAAATGTTTATCTGTCAGTTCTGTTTCCATCTTCAAAAGGCTCAGGCACAACAGTTACTCTTGAGTCTACCAGAATTCCACCACATGAGGCTGAAATTTCACTTAAGCACGATACTTCAGAGACTGACCATTCTTGTCTCAATGGCAAATATTTTAATGGATGTGGAGAAAAATCACTAACCGAAATGAGTGAAAAGTTGACAACTTTGAGTTCTAGGAGGTATAATGATGTTTCCAACCTTCACAACTTAGAAAATAAACAATACTGTAGGCGGCCAAAGAACCAGGGTGACAGTTTGACAATTTGCAGGAAACTCACATATCCTTTAGAAGCTCTTTGCAGTATGCCAGATAGAAGTACGAACGCATTGAAAGAAATGTCTTATGAGCACACTGGTAATAACCTAACAGCAAACTGTTCTGCTGGTCATGAAGGTGGCTACAATGCTTCTGCTGATCTCTTTGATGATAGTCCTAAAGAAATGGACATGGCAACAGAAATGACCAAAAAGTCACAGGATATTTTGTTACAGTGGGGAAAGTCTTCGGCAGAAAGTCATCATACAGAATCTGATTTTTCATTGAGATCATTCTCTGAAAACTCCATCCAGTCTTCACAAAAATTATCCTTGCAAAACACATCTGCCTCTCTGTATCTAAAAACATGTCCCTCTCCACCTCATTTTCAGTCAGATTCAGAATATGATTTTGAAGATAGCCAAGACTTTGTTCCATGTTCACAGTCAACTCCAGTTATAGGATTCCACCAAACTAGAATTCATGGAATGACAGGAGCTTTCAAAAAATTACCTGCCTTTTATTTGGACCTTGATGCTAACTATAAAAAGACAAGGATTTCCACTGTAAATGATGCACAGCAAACCACCCCAAGCTGTCCAAAAAATATAAAGACAACCAGCCAGAAATCCAGAAGCCCTACTATATCTAGTATTACACAACCAGAGATCTCCAACAACTGTCCTGTTGCTAAGTACCTTGAAACTGATGTTGACGAATGGGTCCCTCCTACCACACAAAAAGTATTTCCTTCAGAAATGCTTGGATTCCAGGCCATGGGTCTAAGGAAATGCCCAGCTGCTTATAATTCTCCTGATCAAAAAGAGTTACCAAGAAAAAAACTGAAATATGTCAAACAAAGAACTGATAAATGCTTAATTAAGAAAAAGTTAAATTTGAAGAATATGCTTACAGCAGCAGAACAGAAATCTCCTGACTATAACAGTACAGGGTTAGGCTGGATTTTCAAGGAGTCGGTTTTGGGACTTGCTTCGCATTCAGAAGTCAAATGTTGCCTTCCATTTTCAGAAGGTTGGTCACCTTCAGTGCCTGAAACTAAAAGTGCTTGGTCTCCTGAATTGTTCTCATAAAATGTCACCTGAACCCAATTTCTGAGCTTTTAAAGGTAAGTCTGTTTGGAAACTCTTGCCTCCAGTGTCATGGAAAACGTTCTTACCATTTTGAACACTTGAAGAGAAGCAAATAGAAAAGAGGTGCTGTTGTGCCTTTTTATATGGGGGGAAGCCATTGTTCTTCCCAGTGTTTTATCCAGAATACTCTGATTTCAGATAATTTGGCACTTCATCTTATATTATTGATTGTACTTATGTAATATTGTCAGTTTTGCTTATTGAAAGTATTTGTTAAAATCACACATACATTCAGAAATAAAGCCTTTGCAAACCAAAAAAAAAAAAAAGTAATTCACTGCTTAAAAACCTGCCCAGGGAAACCCATAGGCCTAGATGGCTTTGCTGTGAATTCTACAAAATATGTCAAGAAGAAACAATGCCAATTTTTCCACATATTTTTCCAGAAAAGAGAAAAGGAAAGATCACTCTTCAGTACATTTTTAAAAAATTTTATTAGAGTATAGTTGCTTTACAATATTGTGTTAGTTTATACTGTACAGCAAAGTAAATCAGCTATACGTATACATATATCCCCTCTTTTTTGGATTTCCTTCTCATTTAGGTCACCACAGAGCACTGAGTAGAGTTCCCTGGGCTATGCAGTAGGTTCTCACTAGTTATCTATTTCATACATAGTATCAATAGTGTATATATGTCAATCCATATCTCCCAATTCTTCCCACCCTCCCCCTTTCCCCCTTGGTATCCACACATTTGTTCTCTACATCTGTGTCGCTATTTCTACTTTGTAAAAAGATCGTCTATATCAAATTTTTTCATATTCCACATATATAAATTAATATACAATATTTGTTTTTCTCTTTCTGACTTACTTCACTCTGTATGACAGTCTCTAGGTCCATCCATGTCTCTACAAATGACCCAATTTCATTCCTTTTTATGGCTGAGTAATATTCCATTGTATATATGTACCACATCTTCTTTATCCATTCCTCTGTTGATGGACATTTAGGTTGCTTCTGTGTCCTGGCTATTGCATATAATGCTGCAATGAACATTGGGGTGCATGTGTCTTTTTGAATTATGATTTTCTCTGGGTATATGCCTAGGAGTGGGTTTGCTGGGTCATATGGTAGTTCTATTTTTAGTTTTTAAGGAATCTCCATACTGTTCTCCATAGTGGCTGTATCAATTTACACTCCCACGAACAATGCATGAGGGTTCCCTTTTCTCTACACCCTCTCCAGCATTTACTGTTTGTAGATTTTTTTTTTTTTTGGTACGCGGTCCTCTCCCTGTTGTGACCTCTCCTGTTGCGGAGCATGGGCTCCGGACACGCAGGCTCAGCGGCCATGGCCCACAGGCCCAGCCGCCCCGCAGCATGTGGGATCCTCCCGGACCGGGGCACAAACCCGTGTCCCCTGCATCGGCAGGCGGACTCTCAACCACTGAGCCACCAGGGAAGCCCCTGTAGATTTTTTTTATGATGGCCATTCTGACCCATGTGAGGTGATACCTCATTGTAGTTTTGATTTGCATTTCTCTAATGATTAGTGATGTTGAGCATCTTTTCATGTGTTTGTTGGCCATCTGTATGTCTTCTTTGGAAAAATGTCTATTTAGATCTTCTACCCATTTTGTGATTGGGTTGTTTGTTTTTTGATATTGAGCTGCATGAGCTGTTTGTATATTTTGGAGATTAATCCTTTGTCAGTTGCTTTGTTTGCAAACATTTTCTCCCATTCTGAGGGTTGTCTTTTCTTCTTGTTTATGGTTTCCTTTGCTTTGCAAAAGCTTTTAAGTTTCATTATGTCCCATTTATTTATTTTTGTTTTTATTCTCATTACTCTGGGACATGGGTTGGAAAAGATCTTGCTGCAATTTATGTCAGAGTGTTCTGCCTATGTTTTCCTCTAAGAGTCAACATTTAGCCAGACTTACTCATAAATTTAGTTCATTTTTTTAAGGCCAGAATAATCTTGATACAACAACTGGCCAAGGCCATTTCAAGAAAGGAACATTAGAGGCCCAGCTCACTTATGACATTGATTTTTTAAAAACAATCTAGACAAAGTCTAGAAAATCAAATATGGCAATGTGTGAAAAATATTATATCAATACATCACAACCAAGCTGGAAATGCAAGAACTGCAAAGTTGGTTTAGCATTCAAAACTCATTCAATGCAATCTGCTCCATTAATAAAATGAAGGAGATGAATCCTGTGACCATCCAGTAGATGCAGAAAAAAGCAGTTCATAAAATTCAATACACATGATTAAAAAAAAAAAAACTGGTAGCAAACTAGAAAAAGAAATTAACATCCTTCATCTGATAAAGAGTATCTACAAAAACCTAAAATAACACTTAGGTCCTTAATCATCTGCTCCAGAGCCACTCTTCTTCGAATCTTCTCCATCTCAGTAAAATGACATCTCCATCCATCCAATTGCTAAAGCCAAATATCTGAAAGTTATTATTTAGGGTTCAGTCTCTCTGTCTCCTACCAGCCTCATACCCAATCCCTTATCAGTCTATTGATTCTACTTCCAAATATTTCCAGAGTTTTCCATCTCTTTCATTACCACTGTTTTCCATCTCCTTCATTACCACTCTGGGCTACTACCATCTCTCACCGAGATTACGACCATAGACTTACAACTGGTCTCCCTGTTTTTATTCTTGCCCCCTCCAAACCATTTTCCAAATCCACATAGCAAACAGAGTGATATTCTTAAAGCACCAATCAGATTACATCACTGCCTGTTTAACAACTCCCTAAGGTTGTTGGGAAAAAAATCCAAAATCCTTACCAAGGTCTACATGCCTCCATGCCTCATCCTAGCATCACTGTCCCCCTCACCCACTGTGTCACGCTGGCCTCTTTCAGTTCTTTGCATTTGCCAAGCTAGTCTCCACTTCAGCATTGCTCCCCCGACTTGCAGTGTTTGCTTCCTCACTTCTCACTGGGCAACCTGACCACCCTATGGTTTCCTTTCTTAGAACCCTATACTTTCCCTTCAGAATTCTTATCATAATTCGCAAGTCTACATTATTCTTTTACTTCTTAAATTTCTATCTTCTTCACTATATTATAAACCACAAAGGCAAGAATCATGACTGTTTTGTTCTCTTCTGTTTCATCTCTATCCTAGTGCCTAGTGCATAATAAGCATTCATTGAATCATTGTTGAAAATGAATGAATGAATAAGTGAATGAATGAATTCTTCTTATATTCCAAGTATATTAAAAGTGTGTGTAGCTTTTTCAGGAAATTGCTTCCAGCATGCATAGTTTAAGCGATCATTGTTAATAACTGACTGTAAGCAGTTTCAGGCATATAACCTTGAGCTTCCAGACAAACCTTGAAGTAAGTGAACACTGTGTCTCACTTAGCCCTCTGCAATTAATTCTAACTTCTAAAACACCTTATCTACTGGCACTAGGGCTTGCTTTGCATGGATCTTATGGGAAGTTATTGCAACAGGCATAAAAGCAACCAAAGGCAAGATATCAAGAGTTAAAAGCTTTTATTCAGCTACAAATACAGTTTTCTAGCTGAGCAGACTTCAAAACCTTCATTTTCATGGTAAGCAAACAATGATCCTAAAATAAAATATGTGCAGCCAGTGATATTTATTTACAAATGCCCTATGACTACCTTCTAAGAAATGTTATATGATGGTAAAACTTCAAAAGACATCAGTGCAACCAACACCATCATTCTGTTAAAAATATTTTCATCTTTATGTGATAACCCCAGGAATACAATCTTTATAATCGCGCAACTAATCACTAACTCCAGAGTGATGTAAAATTAATTTGGTTATGCCTTAGTACCTCATTTTTTTCTGCCTGCAAAAGGTGGCAGCTAATGTTACGTGAAGATAGAATCTATAGAGACCCTGTGTTCCTAACACACTTTAATGATGGGGTCAACTCCCTCAGTATCCCAGAAAGAGAGGAAATAAAATTTTCATTTTTCTTCACAGCTTGAAAGACATGGCCAGACTTTGTACCATGATTGGAACCAGTTCTTTCTAGGATTAAGGCCAAAATCAAAATCACCAGGTGGATCATATGTTCCAAAAAGGTAGTTAACTCAGTCTCATAGACAGGGGAAAAGGAAAGGCATCTACCATTTGTATCCTTACTCGAAGGAAACAAGAAGAGTCCAAATTATCAAGCTGCAGATTTAAGGTCACTTAAGGGCTCTAGAAGCCACAGCAATTGGTGAGGGTAACAAGGGCTTTATATTCTCATGGTGATGAGTTCAAACCCCAGCTCCTTCACATGCAAATTGTATGTCCCTAGGCAAGTTACCAAACCTTACTCAGCTTCAATTTCTTCATCTATAGAAAAAGAATAACAATGCTGTCTCATACAGAAAGTACATGGCACACAGTAGGAGTTCAAAAAATGGTAGTTATTCAGTGGAATAGATATTGGCCTTTCTTTCTATTCCTCCTTTGTTAAAAATAAATGAAGGAAAGGAGAATAGGAACTCGCAAAGGTATTCTTAAATACTAACATTCCTCCTGGGGATGTTCAATACTGCCAGAAAACCTAAAACCCCTCAAAAAAGGAATGTGAATTAGATATAAAATATAGCTGGTCCCCAGGACTTTGTTATCTCACATCCCCAAATTAACATTATCTAAGAAACCAAATGACATCAAATCTGTATTACATTGAGAATAACTTTCAAAACCCCATGGGTAAGAGACAGAAAGAAAGGGAGAAGGAGGCTGAGATGGAAATAAAATGGAGGGGAAGGGAAGACATGAAAGAAAGAGAACAAAGAGAGAAACCAACCAGTTCCATCTGGATTAAAGTTCATTTATAATCAGAACAATAATGGGATTGTCTTCTCCTTTCTGCTGTGTTCCCTATGAAAGTCAAGACCGTAGTTGCTTTGTTCACTTCTGTATGCCCAGTAGCTAACACACTGCCTGGAACATAATAGGTATTTAATAAAATAATTGTTGGATATACAAAAACATGAATGAGTGAGTGCTGTGTATGTCTCCGGAGTCGTAAATATTCACCCTGCATCCAAGAACTTGAAAACACAAAGGACTGATTTTATGCATTGACTCTGGGTACTTGGAACTGGAATTCCACATATGAGTGTCCCCAGGTTTGCACCATCTCTCTAGCCCTGCAAAATGGCCTTTTCGAATAAAGATCTGAAGGTCCTGTGGGGTGGCCTCAATTTCAGCTCTCACTCTGCCAGTGTTCTCAGTTGCCTTATAATACAGTGTCTGGTGCTAGATATTAAAATGCAGAAAGAACTTTTTAGAGACTCTGAGTCGTATACAAAAAAAAAAAAAACCACATCAAAGATAGAGCTGAGCAGTTAGAAATCCGTCAATACAGTGTCTTGCTCTCATTATTGAGAGATGCTTAATCTCATTATTCAGTTTTGGGAGAGAACAGGAGGCATGTAGTGAAATTCAATAGAGACATGATATATAGCTTCGAGTTAGCAACAGATAGTGTAATGTTGAAATTTCCAATTTCAAAATAAGTTTAACTGTCAATAATTATAACTATTTAATCAAAACACTGTAAGAATATTTTTTGGTATATTGCATATTAAAATTTTTTAATCTATTAAACACAGGTCAAAAGCCCCATCAAATATAGAAAGGCTACAGAAATTTCACCTGGTTGATATAAACCACTTCATTTACATTTTCTAGAACAATTCTTATAAATCCACTACTACCAAAACACAGCTATGAGGATTAAATTTAATTGTGTATGTAAAAGTATTTTGCAACATTATGTCTTTTTTTTTTCTCGGAAAGATATGAGACATTTTTGTTTCTTTCTCAGCCAGTTTGCATGTAACATGTAATGAAATCACCTTCCATTTTTACCTGCCTCCCTATTAGAGGCAAGATTTTTTTTCTTTTCCTTCTTAAACTAATGGGATTGTGAAAAAAGCAATCTCATCCCGTCAGATGCCACCATATTTCAGAAATGAAGTGATTTATGGGCAGTAATTACATTACGAAAAGTTTATACATCATTTGGGTATTATTCAGGGGAAAAGGTATAGTGTGTTTTTGTTGTTATTAAACCCCAAAGACCCATTGATCAAGAATATCAAGATCAACCACTTGTTTTGTTAAGTAATTAACTTAACGCTTCCCCATAGCTCCCATTCAGGCTTAGAACAATCCTATTTCTCATTGGAATGAAGAGTCCCGAGCAATGTAGTGAGAAAGGTGATGCCAATTAATTGCCAAAAGTAATTGTCATTTTGTAATCACATTATTATCTAATTTGCTGCCACTAGATCATTAAAGTACCAATTATGCATCTCTGCTCTAATGCATTAGTTTAAAAAAGGAATCATGCATTTATTGCCTTTATAATTCCTGAGATAATTATACAACAGGCTGAAGGTATATTTCTTCTGTGATGCAGCAAACTTAGCAACCACATGGAGACTCTAATGGTTAGGAAATTAGTATGCCAGAACTGATTATTAGAGCTAAAACCAAATATCCTCAGCTTCTTTTTTTTTTTTTTTTATCCTCAGCTTCTTTGTTCAAGGTGCCGTAGGGACATTCTATAGAACGGAATTGTGAGGAAGTAATAGTTTGCCTCTGTAAAACAGTCCATTCCCTCTTCGTCCATTCTTTGCCAGGGGGGAGTCACATAGAAAGAAAACCTTGTTCAGGAATAAGAAAATGGTTTCCAGATTGGTTTATAGATTATGAGTTCTTGAATGGACATGTGGTCCAGGAGAGGCTGTACTTCTCGGCTGTCCAATGAACCACTCTCATCTTGGGTGAGTCCCATCCTGCCTGAGGAGGGGTTAAAGCATCCCTACAGCATGGAGAAGGAAGCCGGGGCGGGGGGATGCTGGGGGCGGAGGGGCATGTGAAGTGGCAGTCTGGAGACATTTTCAAGTTTGGCTTCATTATTGTTCTTAAAATTCCGTGAATTCCCAGGTCATAAGTCTCTTCCTTAACATAGATATAAAATCCATTCTGGAGATAAATAGAAATAAGTTATGGAGTCTCTCTTTTGGATTATCTGTTCTCTCTATTTTTAATATAAATGGGTTTCAATCCAATTGAATTGTCCTTTCACTTCAAAAAAAAAGTTATGGTGTTGCATGTTTTTTGTCTACTCTTCTCCATATTTACCACATTTAAGACTGAAGTGGTCGTATTAAGTGCTCCCTGTAGCTACACATATGGCAGAAGGATTCCCCAGGATACTGCGGTGGCCATCCTCTTCTCTCAAAAAGGATTCTGTGCAAGCTGCTTCTCCAGCTGTCACAGTCCCACTGATATTCCTTTATTCATTCCCAACATTGTTCTAGCGCAGAGGTCAACAAACTACAGCCCAAAGACCAATCCAGCCCACCTCTTATTTTTGTAAATAAAGCTTTATAGGAATACAGCCAGGCCCACTGGTCTACATGTTGTCTCTACCTGCTTCACTCTACAACAGCAGAGGTGAGTAGTGACAACAGAGACTGCATGGCCCACAAAGCCTAAAATATTTGCTATCTGGCCCTTTACAGAAAAAGTTTGCCAATCCCTATTCTAGTGGGATTTTTTCATCTTACTATTACAGACTCTCCTTCCCCTGAAATAAAGACCTTTATTCTTACATTGCTTAATGTTTTTCTTTTCTTCTCTCTGGACAATTCTTTCTAAATTACAGCATCTTCTTTAACTTCTGAAATTTAAATCTCTGTAACATTTCATCCACACACTCCCTGGCAGCTTTGAGAACACTTCACCCAAGGATGCTCACAAAGGCGCTTGATAATGTCTACTTTTGATCTGTAGCCTAAGGAATCACTCTCTGAGTGGATCTAAAAATTTCATTCATTCCATCAAGAATAGACATTTGATGAAGGTCTTTGTTATGTGCCAGGCACTGATGCTAGATGCACAGTTCCATAAGACACAGTCTCTCCCTACCTAGAAACTCACAATCTGGAAAAGAAGACCTCATACACATCAGGGTATTATTGTTCTCGCAACTGTTGTTTGTTTTAACACTTTCTTAGTTACATGCCAAGAACTGTGTTGAGAGGTTAACATATATTAACTCATTTAATCCTCATAACAATCCTGTGAGGAAGATGCTATTATTATCTTCATTTTACAGATAAAAAGTTTAGGTATGAATAAGAGAACTTCATGTGAGGTAGAATTATAGCAAAGGTTTAGTAATTTGCCCAAGGTCATGCATTTATTAAGTAGCAGAGCTGGGATTTGAACCCAAGCAGTTTGGCTCCGGAGTCCAAACTCCTAACTACTTCGTCAGTATTAACTTTTGTTTCCTCTGCCCTGGACCTGAGAGGAGACCCCCTACATGGGACACCCCTGAATTCCCCATCACGTAACATGCAGAGGATCTGAGTTATGCCGTTGTTGACCGAAACAAAAAATGCACAACGTGAGAGCTGTGGCTTTCAGTTTTATTTGAGGACCTTACTGAGGACTATAGTCCAGAAGACAGCCTCTCAGATAGCTCTGAGGACCTGCTCCAAAGGGTTAGGGGAGGAGCCAGGATGTATATGAGTTTTTCTGGCTGGGAATTATATGTATTCAAGGATACATCCTGGTAAAAGGTTACTGTTAATCACAAAAAAAACCCCAGATATTTCAAGTTCATGATTTTAGTGCTTATCCCTATATGGGAAGATGCAAGAATCTGGGGTCATTGAAATTCTTCCTTAGATATGCATTTTAACTAGCTAGGAGCTCATTTACCCAAAACATGGGATGCTTCATCCTGTTTTTGTCCTGAATCCCTTTCAGGGTGTGCTGAAGGTCAGCGACTACAGGGGCTAATGACCTGATCCTTGTAGAACTGGGTGGCAGGCACTTTCTTTGTTCTACACCCTGCAGATTCACATCACTTGCCAGCATCATCCTGCTTCGCTTGAGCACTGACACCTTCAGACTCCCAGTGTAAGACCTGGCGATCTGAGGATATTCTGATTTCCCAGAAAATGGTTCTTTTATCAAACTAGAGCCTCTCAAAAAAGAAAAAGCTGGTTTTAACTTCGCTGTAGTGGGGCGGGGGGGACTACTATCCATTAGCAAAACTGATGGTAGCTACTTCTGATTTCTATGGGAGAAGAAAAATTCCTCTGCAGAGAGAAAATTCTTTAGTTTAGAAAAATACTCTGATGCATCTTAATGGGGTGTTTGTATTTGGGGCCTGGTTTTGGTTCATTTAAAAAAAATTTTGCTGTTACTGTAGACACCTGAGTGTAAATGGATAGGAGTGTGTGAGACAATGAGAGTTGAACTGCTCTGCGTGGTAAGGTGAAGAAAATTTTGAGGGCACCCCAGAGAGAGAAGATAAGGCACTTGACTGAAAATGGAAGAGGTATGAAGGCAACCTGAAGACCGAAAGAGGCTCAAGAAGATCCCCAGGCATTGGGGCCATCAGAAGAGAAAACTGGCCAGGGAGAAATCCCCCGTAGGGAGATGGTCAATGGTCTTTAGGACAGTGATGTCTGATACCAAGTTTAAAGTTGTTTGCTGTGCTATGTGATCCTGAGAGAGGTCAACAGCTCCAGAGGAGACAGGAGCAGTGATGGGGGAGGGGAGGATAGTAGGAGCAAGACTGTTTATAAAAACAGCCTCCTAATAAAAGGCAGAATCAAGGTTGGAAAGGAAGAAGTAAATCTATCCCTAGTCACAGACAACATGCTCTGGAACATAGAAAATCCTAAGGAATCCACAATAAAACTACCAGAACTAATAAAAAAAATTCTACAAGGTTGCAAAATATAAGATCAATATATAAAAATCAATTGCATTTCTATGCACTAGCAATGAATAATCCAAAAATGAAATTAAGGAAACAGTTCTATTTACGATAACATCAAAAGAAATAAAATACTTGGGAATAAATTTAACAAAAAAGTGCAAGACCTATATGCACATTACATTGTATATAAACACATCATCACTGAAAAAAATTAAAGAAGACTTAAATGGAAAGACATCCTATGTGCATGGATGGGAAGACATTATTATTAAGATGACAATTTCTTCCAAATCGATCTACAGATTCAATGCAATCTCTATAGAAATTCCTGCCTTGTTCACAGAAATTGACAAGCTGATCCGAAAATTCACATAGAAATGACAGGGACCCACAATAGCCAAAACAATTTTAAAAAACAACGAAGTTGGATGGGACTAGTAATTCCTGATTTCAAAACTTACTACAAAGCTTCAGTAATCGAGACAGTGTGCTACTGACATAAGGATAGACATATAGAGCAAGAGAATAGAGTTAAGAGACCAGAAATAATCTCATATGCCTACAGTCAATTGATTTTCAATAAGGGGAGAGAATTCAGTGGAGAAGAATAATCTTTTCAACAAATGGTACTAGGACATGCAACAGAATGAATTTGGATCCTATCTCACACCACACACAAAAGTTAAATCAAAATGGTATAAAGACCTAAATTTAATAGCCAAAACTATAAAGCTCTTTGAAGAAAACATACACATAAATATTCGTGATTTGGGGTAAGGCAATGGTTTCTTAGACATGACACCAAAAGAACAAGCAACAAAAGGAAAAATAGATAAACTGGATTTCATGAAAATTTAAAACTTTCATGCTTCAAATGACAGTAACAAGAAAGTGAAAGACAAGCCCACAGAATGGGAGAAAAATTTTGCAAATCAGGTATCTGACAAGGGACTTGTATAGAGAATAAAGAACTCATAACTCAGCAACAAAAATCCAACCCATTGAAAGATGGTCAAATCATTTTGCTATTTCTCCAAATAAGACATACAAATGACCAACACGCACAGGAAAAGATGCCCAATATCATCAGTCATTAGGGGAATGAAAATCAAAACCATGATGATATAATTCTCATCTACTAGGATAGCTATAATCAAAAAGATGAACAAGTGCTAGGGAGGATGTAGAGAAGTTGAAACTCTCATATTGCTGGTGGGAATATAAAATTATGCAGCCCCTTTGGGAAATAGTATGACAGTTCCTCAAAAAGTTAAACACAAAATACAATGTGATCTTGGAAATTCACTCCTGGATAGATATCCGAGAGAACTGAAAACATACCGCCACACAAAAATGTGTACACGAATGTTCACAGCCTTATTGCTTTTGGCCAAAAAGCAGAAACAACTCAAATGCCCATCAGCTGATGAGTGGATAAGCAAAATGTGGTATATCCAAACAATGGAATATTATTCATCAATGAGAAAGAATAAAATACTGATACGTGTTACAATATGGATGAACCTTAAAAATATTAAAGAAGCCAGACACAAAAGGCCACATATTGTGTGATTCCGTTCATATGAAATGTCCCGAATAGGCAAACCCACAGAAACAGAAAGTAGAATGTGGCTGCCAGGAGCTGGGGGGAGGGAACAATGAAGAGAGGCCTCTGATGGGTATGAAGTTTCTTTTTAGAATGATGAAAACTTTCTGGAATTAGATTGCAGTGATGGTTGCGCAACTTTGAAATATACTGAAAACCACTAAATGGTACAACTTGAAAAGCATGAATTATATATGAATTATAACCTCCATTTAATAATATTTTTTAAAAGCCTCCTTTTCACCAAGTATAACCAAAAGAAGGTGAGCCTGCTGAAAAGGTAGGGAAAGAGTTGGTAGAGGAGGAAATCACCTCATTCCTAGAGAAAGACCCTAAAAAAAGAGTATTCTTTTCTTTAACTCAAAAGAATTAAAGGTGGCTTCTAAGGCATTCGCACTTGAAGTACTGCACCAGATAGCAGTTTCGTCTAAGGTAGAAAGTGGTTTCAGACAGTTCTGATGGAAAAGAAAGGGAAAAGAGACCTCCAAAACGATGTGTTGTGGGCAGATGTTTTTGGCTTTTCAGAGTGGCAGGAGTTCAAAGGAGGTGTGTGTAGGATTCTCTGGCTGCAGGTAAGCCTTTATCTCATAAGACTAGAAATGTTCTCAGAAAGAGCAGGCTGAAAGTATACTTGGGGCCTGAGAGCCAGCCCCAGCTAGGAGTTACCCAGCAAAGTGGGAGGGGGCACAGCCCTGGGCAGGCCCAAGGTCTGGGAAGAGGAGTTACCTGGACAAGGCTGGCCCTCCCACCCCTGCCCCACTGCCCTCAGTGGACCTGTGCTGGCACTTGTGGTCGGTTCGCGATGCTACCGACCACACCTCGATGAGCCTGTGGCAGAGCCCGTTTCTGTGACCTGTGACATGGTTTGTCCGTAACCTGAGCAACTGGGGAAAATGAGTGCCCCTTCCAGTTCAGTCCCTCAGTTCCCCAGTTTACAGTTCTCTTTTCACTAGAACTTATTTTCCAGAATGCTGTGTTAAGAATGTTTACAATTTAGGGAACACCAAGTTCAGCACAATGCATTTTCCCTGGTTTCTGTGTCAACACCAAGGCCAGGCAACCTGACCCATCCTCCTCTCGCCCTCCTGATAAAGTAAATAAAATCCCCACTGAGATGGTCTTTGCCAGTAAGGCAGGGACTGTGTACATGACGACTCCTTGGCAGAGAAAAGGATGAAGAGCCAGCAAGTAGTTAGATGTGTCTGAAAGCAGGCTTAAGAATAGCTCTCACATAGTTTCTACCAGGCAGAAATTCACTTTTTCCACAGGTATTGAACGAGGGCCATGGCTACTGGCTATCCTCACCTCTGTGTCAGTTGTTTTCATCTCATCAGCCACTGATTGAACAGTCTCTGGGTTTGGGGCTGGGAAGGCAGAAAGAGAAGGAAAATACCACACAGGAAGAAATGAGCACCTACTTGGGTCAAAATTTGCTATTAACCTTGTGAGACCAGTTAGGGCTCAATGGGGCTTGAGACTTCATTCTTCCTGAAGGGAAGTGTGGACACTGAAGGAGGGAAGAGTTAAAGGGAGAGGGCAGCAGAAACCAAGGTCAGCGGGGTGAGGGTAGAAGATGTGGAACACCCTCAGAATACCCGGGAACCCCACCACCACACACGCGCACGCGCACACACACACACTTTATTCCTACCCTCCGCCCAGGCTGGAGGCCTCTTTCTCACGCAAGAAAAAGTAACAGGTAGCTAGATCAAGGGCGCCACACCAGAACACAAGCGTCTGAAAACTGAACCATAGAAAAAAGGTATCGCCTACTCCTGCCTCTTCATCAGGGAGTGGCAACACTCACCAGGGACAGCCAGCAGCACGGTCTCTTATCTGAAGTTCAGCCAGAGAATCAGCGAGGTCCATGTCTCCAGCTTTCTCCTCCTCAGAGGACACCCCTCACTGGTAGGAAACTGTTGACCGAAACTGCCCGCCTTGGCCAGGCACGAGAATAGCCGCTTGAGTGAGTTACCTCATAATAGGAGGTCCCAATAAGGAACAAGGGACTGACAGCTGCTGCCAAAACCAACCAGAAGAATTTGGGAGGGGCCAAAAGGAAGGAGGAGATGCCAGCCCCTGATATGTCCTGCCAACCTCCCAGAAACGCTTGCGCTGGAAACCATCTTGACTGAGAGTTGCGTGTGCCACCAAGAAGGGTCCTGGCGAGACCAAATATGGGCACGAGCAAGATGATGGACCAGAGACAACCCGGAAGGCTAACCCCACCACCATAAAACCCGAGACTGCAAGCCAGGAGGCAGAGCAATTCTCCGGGGTTCCCTCACGCCTCTGCTCTCCCCTCCAGCACCCTTTTACAATAAGGTCTTTTGCTCTGTCAGTACTTGTGTCTCCTTGGACCATTCATTTCTGAGTGTTAGACAAGAGCCCACTCTCAGGCCCTGGGAGGGGCCCCCACCCACCCTGAAGCACCACCACTATAGGACAGAAGGAGAAGGGGTCAACTGCCTAGGTTCCAGCCCCTTACCTTTGGACACTTCAAAACTACCGCCTGTTAATGTTGTAGGCTTCTAGCTCCAGTTCTGAAATCGAATAGTCCCAAGTTCAAACCTCAGCTCTTCTTCTAACAAGCTAAATGACTTTGGGAAGTTACCTTCTCAAAAACATCTAAGGGGAGTTGTCAGGTAACGGATGCACGGGTTTGGACCTGAGGGCACTAGACCAAAGATATAAACTTGAAAGTCAGCTGTTGTTGGAGGCGACTGAAGCTAGGGCTTAGGTGAGGTTGCCCAGAAAGAACACAGAATGATTAGAGAGCTCAGGAGTGTTGGGGAAAATCATCAAAACCTCAAAAATGGGCCATAGAGACTACTAAGCTCTGGGCATTGTCCAGTGGACCCTCTGGGGATTATCTGATTCTGTAGAGCTGTGCACCTTTCATTGTCTTCCTATTGGCCAGGCTATTTTACAACTTTCTAGGGATAGAGGTTAATTTGTAGAAAACTGATAGCAATGCAAATGATTTTTGTCCATAACATGGTGAATAAATGTTGTCCCAATAGAGATACAATTGATTTTTACCCTGTAGAAAAGATGCCCCCAAGAATTACGTTTTACTGTTCTATATTAACCATTTTGCATCTATTAGCAAATTCATTTCAGCATTCCTGAATATATATGTCTGTTTTTCAAATTCTCCCTGAACCTGATTTTAAGACCTTCCTGGTTTCTTCATTCATTAATGGGCTACATAAAATCTTTGACGTGTTCCGTTCCCATTTATGTGAGACTTGATTTTACCGTTTTGAAAATGCTTTAGCGGGACCAAGCCCTTGAGGAACACCAGCAGATGGTGGAGGAACATGATCTTACAAAGGAGGGAAGGAAAAAGCAGCCAGTGAAGCAGGCGAAAGCAGCAGGAGAGTCTGGGCACAAAAGCCAAGGTAAGATGAGCATTTTGAAAACAGGGAGTGGGCAACTAAATCCAAAGAGTATTTAATTAATTTTCATCTGACTTGACCACACAACTGCACGTAGCACACAGCCCTCCTGCTGCTGTTCTGCGCCAACCATTCCTCACACCAGATGTGAGGCAAACTTTTCTAAACCATTCAAAGCACTGGATGTCTTGTTACTCCCTTCTCCTGGGACCGGAGGCCAACTTGTCTGACATTTATATAACCAAGGGAACCTACTCAAGCATCTTTTGTAGAACAAGGAACATTTACTTCAAGGTGGTTTTCTGTTCCCAACTTGAATCAGGTGGCACTATTTAAAAAAAAAAAAAAAGGAAAGGCCCTGGTATGTCATCTGTCAGCGAACCGCTTTAAATAGAGTATATATTTAAGTGCTATTCTTAACACCCTTAGAGGTTGTCCCACCACCTTAACATCATGGGAAGACAATCAGTTGGCAAATTTGATCATTCCTTCATTTCCAGCTCACAGATGGGAAAACTGAAAAGAATTATGCAGCTCATGCATAAATTACTCATCTCCTCAACCTTGCTCTTACTTCTTATGTGAACTTGGGATCTCAGTAAGCCCAATTTCCCCGTTTTTTCCCCATGCTCTGACCTTCGGATAGATTGCATATATCATAGCAACAATCTTCCCCTATCATTTTCCAACTCCTACAACCTGCAGAAAGCAGGAGCAGGTTGTGATAAAAATCACTGAAATCCACCCAATAGGTTTTTTTTTTTTTAAAGCAAACCCTTTCAGGTGTTCTCTAACCCTTAAAATCATAAGCCACAGGGAACGATTAAAGATGCTCTCATTTTTTTTTTCATCCCCATTGTCCAGGTTGAAGGGAAATAGCCCAGCCACCAGCAGGCATCATGACTTTTCATGTGTTGAGCACCCAATACACAGATCAACCTCGTGAATTGGGTGCTCTACTGCATCACCTGCTATGATCTTTCCAGGTTCACCCACAAATGACACTTTAGCTAACAAGCCTGAAGTTTGTCTGCTCATCAGAAGGGCGCTTTAAGAAATTACCAATTTGTCTAGAACTGGAGGTGGCTGCAGTCACTGGCATTCCAGATGGTCCCACTTTTCAGCATTACAGATTCTAGGGGAGGAACCTGACAGCACAGTATACCACCCTCTCCAGCATCCACCTTCTCGTCTGCTTCCTAAAGACAAAGATGTGCTGGTAGTCATTTTCAAGCTTTAGAGTTCTTGGTATTATTACAGAATAACCACAGCCCAAATTCAGATGGCACTTGTGAGTACATGCTAGTAACACCTCGGTATATTCCAACCGTTGCCATGCTTAAACTTAACAAAATGTTGGTTAATTCTACTGAGTAGCCACTAGATGGCAGGCTTCAACCTCCTAAATCGGAGGTTTAAGGATCTCCAATGCTTCCAGTCTTTGCTGCCTGCAGGGCTGGGGGACACTGGAATGACAAGCTGTGGGCAGAGGCATCTCTTCCTTTTATTAATATTCCCAGGCACAGCTTGAGCAGTTCTCACTTCACTTTAGGAAGCTGGTCTGGCTGGGCATTCATTTGGTTTAAGAAGAAAAATTCCGCTATTAAAAAAAAGAAGAAGAAGAAGAAAAATTCCCTAATCACTTCTCAGGTGACATAATTTTATGCTTTAGCTCTTGCCTTCATAGAAAAACAAAAATGTCTACCCAAAAGATTCATGCTGGCCCCACGTAATATCAAACATCAAAAGCTCTCCCAGAGATCTCCATCTCAACGCTAAGACCCAGCTTCACTCAACGACCAGCAAGCTACAGTGCTGGACACCCCATCCCAAACAACTAGCAAGACAGGAACACAAGCCCACGCATTAGGAGAGAGGCTGCCTAAAATCATAATAAGGTCACAGGCACGCCAAAACACACCACCGGACGCAGTCCTGCCCACCAGAAAGACAAGATCCAGCCTAATCCACCAGAACACTGGCACCAGTTCCCTCCATCAGGAAGCCTACACAACCCACTGAACCAACCTTACCCACTGGGGGCAGACACCAAAAACAAAGGGAACCACGAACGTGCAGCCTGTGAAAAAGAGACCCCAAACACAGTAAGTTAAGCAAAATGAGAAGACAGAGAAATATGCAGCAGATGAAGGAGCAAGGTAAAAACCCACCAGACCAAACAAATGAAGAGGAAATAGGCAGTCTACCTGAAAGAGAATTCAGAGTAATGATAGTAAAGATGATCCAAAATCTTGGAAATAGAATGGAGAAAATACAAGAAATGTTTAACAAGGACCTAGAAGAACTAAAGAGCAAACAAACAATGATGAACAACACAATAAATGAAATTAAAAATTCTCTAGAAGGAATCAATAGCAGGATAACTGAGGCAGAAGAACAGATAAGTAACCTGGAAGATAAAATAGTGGAAGTAACTACTGCAGAGCAGAATAAATAAAAAAGAATGAAAAGAACTGAGGACAGTCTCAGAGACCTCTGGGACAACATTAAACACACCAACATTCAAATTATAGGCGTCCCAGAAAAAGAGAAAAAGAAAGGGATGGAGAAAATATTTGAAGAGATTATAGTTGAAAACTTCCTTAATATGGGAAAGGAAATAGTAAATCAAGTCCAGGAAGCACAGAGAATCCCATACAGGATAAATCCAAGGAGAAACATGCCAAGACACATAATAATGAAACTATCAAAAATTAAATACAAAGAAAAAATATTAAAAGCAGTAAGGGAAAAACAACAAATAACATACAAAGGAATCCCCATAAGGTTAACAGCTGATCATTCAGCAGAAACCCTGCAAGCCAGAAGGGAGTGGCAGGACATATTTAAAGTGATGAAAGGGAAAAACCTAAAACCAAGATTAATCTACCCAGCAAGGATCTCATTCAGATTCCACGGAGAAATTAAAACATTTACAGACAAGCAAAAACTAAAAGAATTCAGCACCACCAAACCAGCTTTACAACAAATGCTAAAGGAACTCCTCTAGGCAGGAAACCCAAGGGAAGGAAAAGACGTACAATAACAAACCCAAAACAATTAAGAAAATGGTAATAGGAACATACATATCGATAACCACCTTAATGTAAATGGATTAAATTCTCCAACCAAAAGATATAGACTGGCGGAATGGATACAAAAACAAGAGGCATATATATGCTGTCTACAAGAGACCCACTTCAGACCTAGGGCCACATACAGACTGAAAGTGAGGGGATGGAAAAAGATGTTCCATGCAAATGGAAATCCAAAGAAAGCTGGAGTAGCAATTCACATGTCAGACAAAATAGACTTTAAAATAAAGACTATTACAAGAGACAAAGAAAGACACTACATAATGATCCAAGAAGAAGATATAACAATTGTAAATATTTATGCACCCAACATAGGAGCACCTCCATACATAAGGCAAATGTTAAGAGCCATAAAAGGGGAAATCAACAATAACACAATAACAGTAGGGGACTTTAACACCCCACTTTCACCAATGGACAGATCATCCAAAATGAAAATAAATAAGGAAACACAAGCTTTAAATGATACATTAAACAAGATGAACTTAATTGATATTTATAGGACATTCCATCCAAAACCAAAAGAATACACTTTCTTCTCAGGTGTTCATGGAACAATCTCCAGGATAGATCATATCTTGGGTCACAAATCTAGCCTTGGTAAATTTAAGAAAATTGAAATCGTATCAAGTATCTTTTCTGACCATAACGCTATGAGACTAGATATCAATTACAGGAAAAAATCTGTAAAAAATACAAACACATGGAGGCTAAAAATACACTACTAAATAACCAAGAGATCATTGAAGAAATCAAAGAGGAAATCAAAAAATACCTAGAAACAAATGACAACAGAGACACAATGACCCAAAAGCTATGGGAGGCAGCAAAAGCAGTTCTAGGAGGGAAGTTTATAGCAATACAAGCCTACCTCAAGAAACAAGAAACATCTCAAATAAACAACCTAACCTTACACCTAGAGCAATTAGAGAAAGAAGAACATAAAAAACCCAAAGTTACCAAAATGAAAGAAATAATAAAGATCAGATCAGAAATAAATTAACAAGAAATGAAGGAAATGATAACAAAGATCAACAAAACTAAAAGCTGGTTCTTTGAGAAGATAAACAAAATTGATAAACCATTAGCCAGACTCATCAGGAAAAAAAGGGAGAAGACTCAAATCAATAGAATTAGACATGAAAAAGGAGAAGTAACTGACACTGCAGAAATACAAAGGATCATGAGAGATAACTACAAGCAACTCTATGCCAATAAAATGGACAACCTGGAAGAAATGGACAAACTCTTAGAAAAGCACAACCTTCCGAGACTGAACCAGGGAGAAATAGAAAATATAAACAGACCAATCACAAGTAATGAAATTGAAACTATGATTAAAAATCTTCCAACAAACAAAGGCCCAGGACCAGATGGGTTCACAGGTGAATTCTATCAAACATTTAGAGACGAGCTAACACCTATCCTTCTCAAACTCTTCCAAAATATAGCAGAAGGAGGAACACTCCCAAACTCATTCTACGAGGCCACCATCACCCTGATACCAAAATCAGACAAAGATGTCACAAAAAGGAAAACTACAGGCCAATATCACTGATGAACATAGATGCAAAAATCCTCAACAAAATACTAGCAAACAGAATCCAACAGCACATTAAAAGGATCATACACCAGGATCAAGTAGGGTTTATCCCAGGAAGGCAAGGATTCTTCAATATATGCAAATCAGTCAATGTGATACACCATATCAACAAATTGAAGAAGAAAAACCGTATGATCATCTCAATAGATGCAGAAAAAGATTTCAACAAAATTCAACACCCATTTATGATAAAACCCTCAAGAAAGTAGGCATAGAGGGAATTTACCTCAACATAATAAAGGCCATATATGACAAACCCACAGCCAACATCATTCTCAATGGTGAAAAATTGAAACCATTTACACTAAGATCAGGAAAAAGACAAGGTTGCCCACTCTCACCACTATTATTCAACATAGTTTTGGAAGTTTTAGCCACAGCAACCAGAGAAGAAAAAGAAATAAAAGGAATCCAAATCAGAAAAGAAGAAGTAAAACTGTCACTGTTTGCAGATGACAGGATACTATACATAGAGAATCCTAAAGATGCTACCAGAAAACTACTAGAGCTAATCAGTGAATTTGGCAAAGTAGCAGGATACAAAATTAATGCACAGAAATCTCTTGCATTCCTATACATTAATGATGAAAAATCTAAAAAAGAAATTAAGGAAACACTTCCATTTATCATTGCAACAAAAAGAATAAAGGAGACAAAAGACCTGTATGCAGAAAACTATAAGACACTGATGAAAGAAATTAAAGATGATACAAACAGATGGAGAGATATACCATGTTCTTAGATGGAAGAATCAACATTGTGAAAATGACTATACTACCCAAAGCAATCTACAGATTCAGTGCAATCCCTATCAAACTACCATGGCATTTTTCACAGAACTAGAACAAAAAACTTCACAATTTGTATGGAAACACAAAAGACCCCGAACAGCCAAAGCAATCTTGAGAAAGAAAAACGGAGCTGGAGGAATCAGGCTCCCTGACTACTACTACAAAGCTACAGTAATCAATGGAACAGGATAGAAAGCCCAGAGATAAACCCACGTACATATGGTCACCTTATCTTTGATAAAGGAGGCAAGAATACACAATGGAAAAAGACAGTCTCTTCAGTAAGTGGTGCTGGGAAAACTGGACAGCTACATGTGAAAGAATGAAATTAGAGTACTCCGTAATTATACACAAAAATAAGCTACAAATGGATTAAAGACCTGAATGTAAGGCCAGACACTATAAAGCTCTTAGAGGAAAACATAGGCAGAACACTCTATGACATAAATCACAACAAGATCCTTTTTGACCCAACTCCTAGAGAAATGGAAATAAAAACAAAAATAAACAAATGGGACCTAATGAAACTTCAAAGCTTTTGCACAGCAAAGGGAACAATAAGCAAGATGAAAAGACAACCCTCAGAATGGGAGAAAATATTTACAAACGAAGCAACTGACAAAGGATTAATCTCCAAAATATACAAACAGCTCATGCAGCTCAATATCAAAAAAACAAACAACCCAATCCAAAAATGGGCAGAAGACCTAAATAGACATTTCTCTAAAGAAGATATACAGATTGCCAACAAACACATGAAAGGATGCTCAACATCACTAATCATTAGAGAAATGCAAATCAAAACTACAATGAAGTATCACCTCACACCGGGCAGAATGGCCATCATCAAAAATCTACAAACAATAAATGCTGGAGAGGGTGTGGAGAAAAGGGAACCCTCTTGCACTCTTGGTGGGAATGTAAATTGATACAGCCACTATGGAGAACAGTATGGAGGTTCCTTAAAGAACTAAAAATAGAACTACCGTATGACCCAGCAATCCCACTACTGGGCATATACCTGGAGAAAAGCATATTTCAAAAAAAGTCATGTACCACAATGTTCATTGCAACTCTATTTACAATAGCCAGGACATGGAAGCAACCTAAGTATCCATCAACAGATGAATGGACCTAGAGACTGTCATACAGAGTGAAGTAAGTCAGGAAGAAAAATACAAATACCGTATGCTAACACATATATATGGAATCTAAAAAAAAAAAAAATGGTTCTGAAAAACGTAGGGACAGGACAGGAATAAAGATGCAGATGTAGAGAATGGACTTGAGGACACAGGGAGGGGGAAGGGTAAGCTGGGAAGAAGTGAGGGAGTGGCATGGACATATATACACTACCAAATGTAAAATAGCTAGCTAGTGGGAAGCAGCTGCATACCACAGGGAGATCAGCTAGGTGCTTTGTGCCCACCTAGAGGGGTGGGATAGGGAGGGTGGGAGGGAAATGCAAGAGGGAGGAGATATGGTGATACATGTATACATATAGCTGATTCACTTTGTTATCCAGCAGCAACTAACACAACATTGTAAAGCAATTATATTCCAATAAAGATGTGAAAAAAAAAAAGATTCATGGCAAGGGGATGTGTATGTGTGCAGAATAGTCACCTGCGTGTTAACAGAGAAATGTTTTCCAGCGGTTCAAGGGAATAAAGAATTTACCCACTGGCAAAATAAATGGAAATATATATTACTGCAACACACACATACAAACCAGAAAAAAAATATTAACAATAGCTTGCAAATACTGTTTCAAGTTCCAACCATAATTATAAGTTTCACCATGAACCCTGCTTATTCTTTCTGACTTTTGACGACTCAGTCGCCTACTCAAAAAGGAGAAAATAAAGGTGCAAGAACCTTTAGTTAAAGTGTCCAGTCACATCCTCAAAAAGCAGAAAACAAAATCTCATCCAATTTGTTTGGAAAGAGAGAATTATGTACTTGTTCCCATATAGGATCTACCAGTTGGGGAGGGGGCTGGTGAGGAGGGGAGGCAGGGTACAAATGAGGACAGGGATCTACGCTGGGGACAGTGGTTCCACAGACAGAAATAATCTAGGTTCTCTTGGACAAAATGAGGAGGTAATTTAGTTGCTGCTGGATCAAGGTTTCAGAGCAATAAGAATCAGGTAAGGCAACAGTGAAAGTTAATAGAGGATCGTTTAGATTCACAATAAAGATATAATTTCCTTAGGGCCTTCAAAATAACAATAACTTCCAGAAGGTAGTTAGCATGCAGATTTGGAGATTACTTTAGCTCATCCTGTTCATCAAGACACACATGGGTCCACCCACAAGAGCCAGTAATTAGATTCCACCACTCCCTGTCCCAAGCGGTCTTGGACAGTGACCATTAACCCTCTGCCCCAGAGGCAGGAGAAGCGATCTGGGAACGCTGCGTGCACAGGCCAGGGTTCATCACGACAGCAGCAATTACCCTCCCTCCAAGTGTGTGTCTGCCTCGGTGGGACCAGGGCACTTGGCACATTAAAGAGCATTTATAAACAGTAGGTTAGAAGAGCTCAGGGGAAGATGAACCATGTAATGAGTGATGGTTATTAATGACCATTATTATCCTTGTCCTGACCCAAGAACCATTCCTCTGAGAACGTTTACTTAGTATGCAGGACTGGAGTTGAGTCAAACATGAGGAGTTCTGTTTTTAATTCTGCTATTAACCCACCAGTTTTACAGGGAAAGGAAATAGCGCCATGAAGTGAAGTTCTCTTCTTAAAAATTAATATATATAAATGAAAATTTTAGAGCCCCTGTGTTCCACATGAAGAGAAACAGATCGATTCTCAGTGTGGCAAGTCACATAATGGAGAGCATAAGGGCAGGTTTAACGTGAATAAGATATTGATTTCCCCTTGTTACTTGATTCAACTTTATTCCTTTTGGATTGCCAAAGGCCTCTGTGACAACACAGGCTGTGGTCTAGAGGGCAATTTGGAGCTGTATTCTCTGGTCCTTTATTTATTCATTAAAGTTTTGTGCTAACAACATCTGAGTGAAAGAGAGGTTCAGTTAAGCCAACAAGTATGCCTGGGCCTTTTCAGACTGAAGAAAGAGTGAACAGTTTAATTATCAAGAAAAGGACAGGCAGGCCATTCTCAGTACGGTTTATGGTATTTTGGAGGGGTCTGGCTAATTTTTTTTACTTGTCAAAATTTCATAATTCATTACTACAGTTTTGTTAATATTTCATATCATACAAAAAGAGTCTGAGGAAAAAGTGAACATCCTCTTTCACATACCTGCTCCCCTCTCCCAATCCATATGTCTCCTCTGGGTAATGCTCTTAACACTTAGATATGTGCCCATCCAGGATTTTCTATGCCTTTGCATCCATACGCATGTATATAGATTTGTTTTCACAAAAATGAAGCCATACCATAGTATTGTTCTAGAACATAATATGTCTTGGAGATCTTTCCGTGTCAGGATAAAGAGAGATCCCTCACACTTTTTAACAGCTGCACAGTATTCCACAATATGAATACTCTTCACTTATTTAATCCTTCTCCCACTGATGGGATTTCAGAACGTTTCCAGTTATTACTGCAATGATACCACAGAGATCACACATCTCAGCCTCACAGAAGGTCCCTTGACACATGGGTAGCCAGAGGAGAGGCAAAGTGGTGGTAGGATAGGTCTGGGATGGCAGAGGTATACCCTGGGACCACCATTTCCTGTCCTGGTAGCCTATGGCCCCAGAGACAGGTTCAGGACAACATCTGAAAGGTTCCCCTGCCCCTGGCTGAGCCCATCCTGTCCCTACTTTGCTCAAGACAGGTGCAGATGAGGCTGAGAATGAGCTGGTGGCCCTGACTAAACCTCACAGTTAAGATGAGGGTGATGAAGTTGAATAAACGGGTTGGATCCAGTGACCTGATACAGGGGCGGCATGCAGAGTGGATACATCAGTAACAGACACGGAGCATTTAGAACCAATGTAATAAAGAAGAAAAGAGACATGGCAGCAGAATCCAGAGGACAGATACCTCCGTGTAGGGCCGCAGCCTGGTGAGAAATGAAGGAGGGAAGAGAAAAAGAGGAAAATAGGAATTGCTTGAGTATTTATTCAAAAGAGACTGAATTCACCTGAAGACTCCCAAATTTGCTTTGAATTGGCAAGATCAAGTTTATCACCATCATTGAAAAAGATTTGAGTGTTGTATTGGTTTGCTAGGTCTGCCATAACAAAGCACAACAAACTGGACGGCTTAAACAGCAGAAATGTACTCTCTCACGATTCTCTTAATTCTGGAGGCAAGAAGTCCAGGATCAAGGTATCAACATGGGTGCTTCCTTCTGAGGGCCAAGAGACAGACTGTTCCATGCCTCTGCCTTGGCTTCTGCTGGTTCCCTGGCAATCTTTAGCGTTGCTTAGCTTTAGAAGCACCACTTTGATCTCTGCCTTCTTTGGCATGTGGTGTTTTCCCTGAGTGCATGTCAGTGTCCAATTTTCCCCTTGAGGTAAGGACATGGGTCATATTGGATTAGGACTCATCCTAATGACCTCATTTCAACTTGACTCCCTCTGTAAAGACCCTGTCTTCAAATAAGGTCATATTCTGAGGTACTGGGGGATCAGAACTCCAACATATCTTTTTGGAAGGACAAAATTCAACCCACAACAAGTATTAAGGTCAGTTAAAGAGAAAAAAAGTTCTAATTTTGCTCACCTGAATTATGTAGACTGAAATTTGAATCTCCAAAACTATTTCACTTGCATTTAAATACAGGAAAACTAATGTAAGGTTCTGTTCTTGAAAATGCTTGACCTGTAGCCTAGAATACATCTCACACTAGGTTGTCTCTAAGTTTAGCAGAATTTGCAATAGTCCTCTGAAAATCCACTGCCTCACCTCTACAGGGGTATGACCCTCAAGGTTCCCAAGGAAGCTCCCCAAGGAAGACCCCACTGGCCACCGAGTTCACCAGAGAATCAGCCCTAGGAGGCAGCACAATAAGTTACCATGTGCTGAGTCTTGCACTGAAGAGGTGCCAGAGGAGATACCTAAGACCAGCAAAGGGGGTCGCCCAGGTTGTCTATGCACAACAGAGATGCCTAAGAGCAGGGAGCAGGATAGAAACCAGGAAGCTCGTGTGAAGCATCCATTTGACATGCAGCCTTCCTAGGACTCTTCTCATGATTCACTTCCCTGTTCATCCTAGCAGGTGAGTTCCAGGCACCAGCTCCAAGGGGCAGTCCAGGTGCCCATGCCGACACTTTGAATGGTCAGGTAGAAAGCAGGCAGGATCCATCCCAAACTCAGAGAGGAAGAAACTTGTCAGAAGCCAATTCACTCTCAACTAGTCAATGTCTGAAATGAAGGCAGCAATTCGGCAGCAGCAGTCATTTTGTGGAGCTTCTGAAGGACTGTAGTACCTGCCATTGTCTTGACAGTTTCTATGAGACCTCATCCAGTTAGGGAGCTGGTTATGGAGCTTTGTACAAGGCTGTCATTTCCTCGTATGTGTCAGAGGTTGACAGTTCTTGGAGGGAGCGCTGTCAGCACAACAAGTGATTGAGCTGTTGGAGGCTGCCGCAGTACATTCCAGCCAAGAGTGGAGCTTAGACAGCCTCTTGTGACAAAGGCAACAAAAAACACAGAGACAAACCACCGAGAGTTGGTGAGAGGCTCCCACCTATCTGCTAGATGGGTTTTCTCCAAAAAGCACAAATTGTGTATCACGTGCATGCTACATGCAGTGCTAGAAAAGCGGTCTCAAAGGATGACCAATGGAATGTGGTAAATAAACGCCCAGCTCCCTCACTCCAACTGGGAGAACTCCAGGCATCTTTTGTACACTGGCTGTAGAGTTCCCCAGGGGCATAAACTCTAGTTGCCCAAGTGGGCACTTGATAACACCCCTTTACCAGCTGCCTCCCTTCCCTGTCTCACTTTCCCCTTCCTCTACTGGTGTTTCCTGGAATCAATTTCCAAATAAACTCCAGGCACCCAAATCCTTGTCTCAGGGAAGACGCAACCTAGGACAATCACCTGCTGAACTGGATTGTTCCTATTTCACCAAGATGTAAACCCAGGTCTTAACATGGATTTGCTGAGAAACCTACTCTGTGTTCAGTACCGTGTGGTCTGGGGAAACACAACCTAAGCTGAAGATAAGCTCCAGGACAGCCGGTGATAACAGTGATTGAAGGTACAGAGAGATGTAGGTTTCACTGAGAAAGAAAAACAAATGGATGTAGAGGAGCCATCTTCTCCTCCTAGTCCTGAACCAGATCTTAGAATAAGAGTTTATGCCCTCTCGCCCCCAGCTTCTCCATTCCCTTTAAGTCCCATCTTCCAATAGAGGGAGGTGTCCTAAGCATGTGAGTAGCTGTCATTGGCTCTCTTTTGGATCCAGCCTGCCACAGGCCTCAGGTAGTCTCCACACTCCAGACTTTTCCATGCCTTTAAAGTCTACATTTTACTCCTGTGGAATCTAGCCACCCTGCTTGTGATGGGGTCATAAGTTCAGTTCAGATGGGGAAGACTGTTCTCCTTGGATTGGAATAAGGCAGGTGCTTTGAGCCCTTTTGGACCCTTGTGCCTAGTCTTTAACTGGTCCAGGATCCAGGCAGCAGATGACATGAATAGTTGGCTCCTTCAAACACCTACAGACACCAGATATGCTACTTTCATGATGGAACAGTGGGAGGAGAACACGTTCACTTACTATGTTGGCAGAAGGAGTGTTTCACTGCTTCATTTTGTGGGCAGAAGATCAGATGGTCAACCCAGGAACAAATTAGCAGCACCAGGTGGCAGGACTCACATAGCCCAACTCCAGCTGCAAACATCTGGCTTCACTCCGACTCATTTAATGAAGATTGGTTCTCCTCACCTCCTCAAATCAGCTCCACTAGAAAGCAGGTCCACCTGATGGGTGGCACAGGAAAGAGAACTACCCATGTGTCCTTAGCCAAGCCACTTCATCTCAGGGCTGCAGGGAACTCCTTCTCTTCCCCTGCCTTCTTGCCCAGTTAGTAATTGCTAGGTCTCCATGAACAAATGTGTTTTCCTCTGCGAACTTCCCCATTGACCCTGTGCTGCAGCCAGACCCTGAAGCATCTCACAGCAAAGCCATCTCCTGTGACACAGGTAATCCTAACCCCCTTCCAGCTTTAGGACTCTATGGTTCTGTGTGCCCAGAATCCCTCATACATAGAACTTCTTAACACTTCAATTCCCCCAGCCGGGGAGTCACTGCCCATCCTCCACCTGGCAGTTGTATAACTATAAATAACTCCCTGAAAATCCACTGCAGAGACACAACCCTCAAGGCTCCAGGGAAGTCCCCACTGGCCACCAAGTTCACCAGAGAGGCCCTAGGAAGCAGCAAGATAAGTTACTACATGGTGCATCGTGTGCTGCAAAGGACCGAGAGCCCTGTGCTGTGTCACCCAGGCCTGGAACAGAGAGACAGTGGTAGAGGCAGGGGCAGGCCATGACCCCAGGTAGACTCTACTCCCTCTGGACTATCAGAAATTCATTGCTATGAGAAAGATGCAGGGAGGGAGGAATGTTCCATCACAGTGAGATCATGTGAAACAAATATTTCTAAGCCCCAGGTATTGGCCTACGTAACTCAAGTGGGGTTGACTTGTATTAACACCAAGGGAGTTGGCCCAGGCATGGGGAGTTCACTATCATGGACTTTGACCAGAAGTATATTCTCCCCACTCCTAGGTACTCTTATTCTCCATAACCTGACATCCCAGGAAAGCCACCAAGCTTTCCACTGGGGCAGACCATGAGGGAGGGCCTAAACCAGAGCAGAAAGATCAGAATAACCGGAGCAATTCTGAGCTAGGAGAAAGGACACCAACCAGTTGTCCTTCCTCCGTGAAATAGGCACAGTTGGAATTTAATACCTCCAAGGTAAACATCTGAAGGGTCATTTATGCTCTCCAACCCAAATGCCCTTTGATTGTGTGGGCAGAAATGATGTCCCCTTGGCCTAGGGCCTTTGACTGCTTCTACCACACTTACCATCAGGCTGGACATTGAGGCCTAGTGTGAGACTTAGAATACCATTCTCTGCCTCCATTGTAGTTATTCATGCTCGTATCTTATCTTTAGCCCAGGGGTGAGGACCCTGAACTGGGAGTTAGAAACCCTGGGTTTGATCTTGGCTCAGCACTGAAAAGCTAGAGATCAAGGGGAAATCTTTGACCTGTTCTAAATTCCACTTCCCTACTTCAAGAAATAAGTGGATAAACCAGGAAATCTCTAAGGTTTCTTCCATCTCCTAAAATATCTCTACTTTCATTCAATTTAAAGACACACAATGGTTTAATTGCTTGCATAGGCCATATTCAGTCACGGGGGTAAGAGAGGCAGATGGTTGAGAATAATACCTTTTCAAGACACCAATAAAAAGTAATTTATATTTCAAGACTCCCATTCTGTCTTCTTGGAAAGCCTGAAAGAAATTTCTTCTTTTATCCGGTTGCCAGACAACCTTTCTATTGAGGATTTCATTCCCCTTGTTTTAAAAGAAATATAAATCTGGCTTTGGATACCTGGTTGGGGGGTGAAAGCTGACTTCAGGTGTCCCTCAGCAAGAATGTGAACTATGCTTGCCCATCAGGAGCTTGACTGAAATTGAAAGAATTTAAGGAGAATGCTTTAAGGCAGCGGATGAAACTAAAAATGGCTGGTAGATGCTGGAGGCTAGAAAAAGCCATGGAGAGGATCGATAATTAAATGGTGCATTGTATTTAGTGATCCTCTATGTTGCAAAGATATCTTCCCAAATTGTATTCATCCTCATATTAGCCTTTTGAGTAGGAAGGACAGTCTCTTTGTAACTGATGAACAAATTACACCCAAAAGGATAAATGACTTGCCTTAATTTTCATTTCTAAATAACGGCAGAGACTCTCCAGTTTGGTGCCTGATTTTTGGGTGAGCGTCTACAGAAGACAAAGAAAGGTTATTTTCATCAATCATCTTCCCTCAGACAAGCAGCCCAAGAAGGGCCAGGACACAGAAAGATGAGAAGCACCGAGGCAGATTAGGCAATGTACCTCTAGGCCGGAAAATCCAGTGTTACTTTTTCAGGGGACAAGAAGAACCACATTTCCCTTGTCTCAAGTCCCTGCCCAGCCCCTGGGAGAATATTCCCTCCTAGGCAACCAGGGCACCTCCACTTGTCAGGACTCAGCACGATGTTTTACGAGGAAACAGAAAGAAGTTCGTCTGTTGGCAAAGCCAAATTCAGCAGAGAAAGTTGTTCCATTTCAGTTCCCCAGCACCACACTGCCAGTCTATAGAAAAAAGAACCACTTGTCGCACTGTAATATATTTGTTTATATGTCTATCTTCCTATTAGACTGTAATCCCATTGAAAGCCAAAGACTGATGAAGCATACAAGTAGGTTTAAACTGGCAGGGAGAAACCACTTTTGCTTAATCTGTAAGGTTACGTGCCTGATTTCTTTGGCCAAGAACGCCAGAAGCGGTCGGGCAGCCACCCAGAGCAGAAGCAGATGAAGCTGTTTATAGCAGCTTCCCTTGGTGCCCAAAGCACCTGAGGGGCTGGGGGTCATGATGCAGCCCAAGTCTAATCCTTTTATACCTGGGACCTGCATCACTATTCACGAATGTATGCAAATAATTCATACCTTTGATAGGAAATATTTCCAGATACCATCATCCCTTTGTTTCTTGAGTCAAACCCAGCATCAGCAAGGCCATATCCAGAGGTAGAAATGGGGTGAGATGGGAGGGAAGAAAATAAAGGCAAGTATCCAAGCTTTTCCTGGACAATATTCTTACTTCCAGGTGCCCAGCAGGCTGGAAAGTCCATTTCCCTGCCATTTCTTATTCTTCCTGTTCCCCAGTGTCTATATAGTGTCTGGTCCATGGTTTGTACTTCACATGCATTTTTGAATTGACTACTGTAGTTGCCTCTTAGCTGGATTTCCATCTAAATGCCTTTTTGCTCCCATCCTAACTATACAAACATGAGCTTTGGAGACATTAAATGATTTGAATGATGACCCAGCTAGTTAGTAGCATAATCCAGATCTACAAGCATTAATTCCATCATTTTTTCTACTCTACCACACAGCTCCTCTCCTCCTAAAAACCCACAGTAGTTCCCTATGGGTTCTAAAAAACCTACAGGGGTACCCCGTGGTCACTACATCAAATTTCGATGTTTCTGCTCTCAGTCTTCTCTCCCAAACGCCACCCATCTCTCCATTTTTTCCAGGTTAAAAAAGACTCTCTTTGCTAGTCAAGCACACCTGCTGGTCATCTCTTCATTCTTGCATTCTTACAAGCCCTTAATCGGGCAATAAAATGTTCCCCTGCCTCTTTCTATGAATTCATGTCTCTTTTCCTTTTTTGGAAAGTTAGGTCAGACTGCATTCCTCCAGGAAGGCCATCCAAACTAGTACCACCTCCCTCTGCTCTAATCTGACCACTCCCCTGTCAGCATCAAGTACTTCTATTCTCTTCACGGTTCATACTGGCTGACACATAGCACAGACTGAATAAATCTGTAGAGTGAATGAATAAATAGATGCTGTTGATTCTATTTCTGAGCCATCTCTCAAATGTGTCCCTTCCTCCCTGTTCCCACTGTCATAGCCCCAGGTAAGCCTCTCATCATTGTTCCCATGGACCATCCAAATAGTCTCCAAAGAGCTTCCCTTCCATCTTCCCTCTATCCAGACTCCACAAGTGCCACCTGAGTGAACTTTCTGAAAGAAATTTGATCATGTCTCCTAATTTCATGGTTCCCCAATGCCTTTGGGATAAAGTCAAAAGTTCTTAGCATGACTTTTAAAGCTCTTCACAATCAAGTCTCAAACAATTCTTCTGTCTCTATTACTTTTCGCTAACCCTTCAAGCACAGAGTGTATGTTTTTTTTTGTTTTTTTTTTTTTGGCTGCGTTGGGTCTTTGTTGCTATGCGCAGGCTTTTCTCTAGTTGCAGGGAGCGTCGTTGTGGTGCGTGGGCTTCTCATCGCGGTGGCTTCTCTTGTTGAGAGCACGGACTTTAGGCACGTGGGCTTCAGTAGTTGTGGCGCATCAGCTCAGTAGTCGTGGCTAGCGGGCTTAGTTGCTCCGCGGCATGTGGGATCTTCCCGGACCAGGTCTCGAACCCGTGTCCCCTGCATTGGCAGGTGGGTTCTTAACCACTGTGCCACCAGGGAAGTCCCAGGGTGTATGTCTTGTCAATGCTATTCTGTTTGCCAGAGGCATCCTCCCTTCTTTTCTACCTGCCAAACTTCCACTTATGTTTTGGGGTCTATCACACATCTTACCGCCACAGCCTGGATGGCTGCCCCACCTAACCCTAGAGATAAACCTGCCCTCCTCTGAACTCCCAGTGATTTGGGGCACACTGAGTACAGTTCATTTTAATTGCTAGCTGGTCAGTCTTGCTCTTGCTTTGTGAGCCTCTTGAAAGCAGGACCAAATGTTCCTGTCTTTTATATCCACAGCCCCATTAGAGTACTCAGCTCCTAGGATGCTCTCAGTGAATAAGTGAACGAAGCAGTTTGTTCACACCATGTTAATTTTCATTCACTTGAAACCATACACTTTTAAAGCTGAAAAAGATATTAGAAAATATATTTTCTAAACTGTTCATTTTTCACATGAAGAAACTTCAGCCTGCAGGGCTTTAAGAGACTTGCCCAAGGTCATAAAGAGGCAGCAAGGGGCACTGATCCTGGTCACCTGACTCATAACACCTTCTACTTTATTGTACATATAAAGTTGTGATGCCAAAAGCCAGAGTAAGCAACTCAAGCAAAAAAAAAAATGAGTATCTTCTTTCTTTTGCATTTTTCTATACAGGGGACTATATATCCTCATTTGAATTCAACAAATGTGACTGAATTAATGACATCTACAGACCTGCATCTTTGCTTTGCAGTTGTGCAGTTGCCCCTTGATATCATTTTGAAGTGCATTTTAATGAGTCAATTCAGTTGACTTACATTTTTTAAAAATTCTTCAGATATATTGAAATTCTGCAAAACTCCTCTTTGGATGATGTATATTAAAGTATTTAAGTTAAAGTGTTGGCGAGGATGTGGAGGAGAGGGAACACTTGTACACCGTTGCTGGGAATGTAAATTGGTACAGCTACTGTGGAAAACATACAGAGGTTACTCAAAAATTAAAAATATAACATCATATGATTCAGCAATTCCACTTCTGGGTATTTATCTGGAAAAAAAATGAAAACACTAACTGGAAAATATATATGCACCCTCATGTGCATTACAACATTATTTAAAATAGCCAAGTTATGGAAACAACCTAAGTGTTCATCAATAGATGATCAGATAAAGAAGATGTAGTATATATATACAATGGAATATTACTCAGCCATAAATAGAAGGAAAGCTTGCCATTTGCAACAACATGAATGGACCTTGAGAGCCTTATGCTCAGTGAAAAAAGTCAGACAGAGAAAGATACCACATGATCTCACTTATAAGTGGAATCTAAAAACAAAACAAGCAAACAAGAAATCAAGCACATGGATACAGAGAAGAGATTGGTGGTTACCAGAGGTGGGGGCTTGGGGATGCAAAACGAGTGAAGGGGGTTAAAAAGTACAAACTTCCAGCTATAAAATCAATGTCATGGGGATGTAATGTACAGCATGGGGGCTATAGTAAATAATACTGTATTATATATTTGAAATTGCTAAGCGAGTAAATCTTAAAAGTTTTCATCACAAGAAAAAAAGTGCTGTAACTATGTGTGGTGATGGATGTTAACTAGACTCACTGTAGTGATCCCTTCACAGTATATACAAATAATCGAATAATTAGGTTGTACAGCTGAAACTAATATAATGTTATATGTCAATTGTATCTAAATTTTTTAAAAAAGAAGAATAGTAAAGCAAGCAATATCTGAACCTGAATTTTCCCATAAATTTCCTTTGGCCCTCCTCTATACTTTACTGTTTACAGCCGAAAAACTATGTATTTACAGATAATTCCTTCAAATGTCCTGTTAATGCTTGAAAGGTGTTTGCTTTCTACATAAACTGCACCTCTACAATACAGAAGTCAAGCTTAATTTTGATTCCATATTGCTTAGATGTGATACTTATTTTTAAGTCCTTGTTTTATGTAAAATTAAATAGAAATTAAATGGCCAAAACACTGGCAAAAAATAAAAGTTTACCTTAGACAGTTATGGACACTGACTTCTTCTAATACCCAAGATCAAATTACAAAGTTCCCAATTTATGCCATTAATGTAGACAAACACTAATGTCTAGCTATTCCATTCAGACTTCTTTTTTTTTAAACTTATTTATTTTATTTTACTTATTTTTTGGCTGTATTGGGTCTTCTTTGCTGCGCATGGGCTTTCTCTAACTGCGGCAAGCAGGGGCTACTCCTTGTTGCAGTGCGCAGGCTTCTCATTACGGTGGCTTCTCTCGTTGCGGAGCACGGGCTCTAGGCACATGGGCTTCAGTAGTTGCGGCACACGGGCTCAGTAGATATGGCTCACGGGCTCTAGAGTGCAGGCTCAGTAGTTGTGGCGCACGGGCTTAGCCACTCCGCGGCATGTGGAACTTCCCAGACCAGGGCTCAATCCCGTGTCCCCTGCATTGGCAGGTAGACTCCCAACCACTACACCTCCATTCAGACTTCTGTCTCACAGTATGATGCTGAGGATAATTTGCTCTTCTCAGATGGGAAAAGTCAAAGAAAGATGATCTTAGTGATAATCATGGTAATAACAGACAAGTGGAGAAGCAGAGGAACTGACACTGTCAATCAGTGGGAAAATAGGGCACTCAGATTCTTCTATTTTTCAATCTTCTACAAAACTCGAACACAAAGAGAAATGCTTCTTTACAGGAAAAAAAATTAAATGAATTCATACTTTACTCTTTTGAGCGATGCAATTCAACGTGCCCTCAGGATTCATCACTGCTTCCTGCTTGTTGACCCTGTCAGTCACGAGTTTGCATTCTTCTCACAACAGAGGGCAAGTGTCTTAAAAGATTCTAAGAATTTTGTTCAAGTAAATACACAAAAAGATTTTTCAGTCATTTGCCATAGAAAGGGAAATGGCCACTTTAGAGAGATTTAATAGCCCTTAACATCACATCCGTGCACGAATGTGTGCGCAGCCTGTAAGCGAGGAGGTTATCTTTTACGCTCCTGCTAATACACTCCATTTCCCCCTTTGTCCTGCTTATAGTTCAAACAGGCTTCAGTAGTCACATCGCTGTCATTTGGTGCTATCTCAAAGTTAAATCATAATGAGCTTCGAGATTGTTGCTTGTTTCTCTCTTGTTTCTGCAGAAATGCGGGCTCCTTTTCCATTTTGGAGGGTATGAGCCTCCAGGTTTCTATGATTGCCTCTCACGCCTTCTTTCTCCTTTTATTCTCTCTTCTTCTTTGGCTCAGAAAGCAAACTCATTACCAAACCAAATATATAAGCCTCCCACACAGAATCTGGAGGAGAAAGTCATCCCATTTAATTCAGAGGAGCTGTTTCAGAGGCCCTCCACCGTCCTCAGCTTCAGCGGCCTGCAGGCCATGCCACGTGTCACCTGACTAAATACGGGACTGTCTCTTCAGAGCCTGCTCTGTTGGCTGAACAAAATCACTGACATGGAAAAGTAACTAATTTTCTACGGAATACACTTACTCCCAAACAATTTACAATCTCAAAATTAAAATTAGTACAATAATAATTACAACAATAGTAACAACAAACACATAAGCACTTTGTGCCAGGCACTCATCAGAGCACTTCACATATATCATTTCATCTAATCCTCACAACAATCCTATGAGGTAGATCCCCTCATTATCCTTATTTTATAGATAAGTGAAGTGAGGCTCAGAAAGTTTACTAACTTGCCCAAGTTCACACAGCAGCGAATGGCAAATGCAGCCTAAATTTCAAACACTCTGGTGCCAAGTTCATTCTCTTCACCCCTATGCTGTGCTGTCTCAAATTAAAGGACAAATATATCCTTTTATAATAGAGATAATAATAAAAATAGTAAGAACAAACATTTATTGAGGGCTTACTATGTGCCAGATACGTAACTTATAACAACCTTCTGGTGTTTATTATCCACATTTTCCAAATGAAGAGACTTAGGTTAAGCAGCTGGCCAAAAATTGCGCAGCTAGTAATTGTCAGAATTAGGAAGTGAATTCATGCACCCTGACTCCTAAGTCATCTTGGTATATTTCTTCTCCATCTTACTTCCGTAAACATGAGGAAAATGAGGCCCAAAGGGGTTTAGTATTTATATAACAATAACCTGATCTAATTATTTTCAAGGTAGTTTTTCAAAAACTCAGACCAAATTCCAGGTCTTCTGAGTCTCAATTATGTGCTTTTCTCATTGTAGCTGCCCTTCCTATGTTCCTTATCAGTGAATGCTGCCTGCTCCAGTCACGTAGGAGCCCATGTTAGACACCTGAAATCATTCCTAGTTCCTCTGTAATGCTCAGCAGCCTATAGCCAATTTGTCATTATGTTCCATTGAATCTACCACCAAACACTTCTCGAATCTAAATCTTTTGCCTTTGGGATAATGTCCAAACTCCTTAATGTAGCAACTTAAGGTCCTTCACAATCTTATCTCAACTTTGTTTGCAAGTCTCTCATTACCACAAGGGACCCCACGCCATACACATAAACACACACACACACACAGACACACACACAAACACACACACACACTGTACATTGCACAGTAGTCATGCTAAGCTACATGAAACCCATGTTTCTTTATACCCATGCTTTTGCAAACACTATTCTCTTTGTAGGCAATATTCTTTCCCAAACTCTCCATTTTGTAAACTCCTATACAATCCTTAAAGCCTTCTTTTGCTTACCAGGCAGATTCAGTCTCTGCTTCCTTGATATTCCCATGTCACTTTTGTAGTATTTATCACACTGTGTTAGCATTTCTTATCAGACT
The DNA here is from genome assembly GCF_039906515.1 of Pseudorca crassidens. Lineage (NCBI taxonomy): Eukaryota > Metazoa > Chordata > Mammalia > Artiodactyla > Delphinidae > Pseudorca > Pseudorca crassidens. The sequence continues at coordinate 36,036,063 of NC_090296.1, read as the reverse complement.
GTAAATTCTAGGAGGGCAAGAACTTTGTTTTAAATTCCTTTGCATCTCTATCACCTAACACCATGCCTGCATCATACTAAAGGTTTAATAACTGAGAGTTAAATTGAACTTCTCTTACACAACAGCTGCCTTTATTGGTCTAGCTCCTTGCTACTCAAAGTGGGATCTAAGAGTAAGGCCCTATGGGACTAGTATTTGAATCTCCCTTGTACTTAGTTATAACTTGAAATACTCAGGAATGTATTTTCCTTTCTTACCCAACTAGTATAACTGAGATTAATTTTTATTAATACCAGTCTTCTAAAATTTGTGGGAGTTCACAGATATGCAAAACTTTGCAATCAGATATTATTTCTTTAGGCTTGGCCAACCATGGAGATACTATATTAGGGTAACTTTCCCTTCTCAGTTAAAAACAAAACCACTCATGAAAAATCAGAGTTATATTGAGGAAGATAAATAAAAACTTAAAAGTTCTCTTTCAACAATTACAATAGAAATATAAATACTCCAAGTTGAAAGTTTAAATTGGCCTTGGAATTCCAGCTAAATTAATACATACATAAAAATATACAGAGTATATTTCCTTATTAGTTTTTAAGCACAGAAGATGAGCAGCAGAAGGAGTTGATAGTGTTTCACAGTTAGAACTGCTAAGGACCTAAAAATGATTTTTTAATTAGTTTTTCTTCCCAATTTTGGGTGGCAGGACCATATGGCTACCCATTCATTTTAAAGATGAAGAGAATAAAGCACAGAGAGTTAAATGATTTGCTGAAATTACCCAAACTACCACCTTCTGGTAGTAAACTAGTAGTAATCACTTATTGGGGCTTATTCTGTGACTGACAGAGTGCTAAGAATTTCTATGAATTATCTTAATCCTCACATGAATACCATGAGGTAGGTGCTAGCCTACTTGCTCAACTGTAATATCCTTTGATTAAAAAACATTTTCACATCTCTAAAATAGGTGAATTTTACAATCAATGTTGTGTCATAGTTTGATTGGCAGGCATTTTTCTTCATTGGTTGTATAAAAAGTAATGTTAACATCCTAGATCTAAGAAAATACAGTATCAGCCCAATTTTTGCAGGTGAGGAAATGTGACCTTGGAGAAATAAAGTCAGCTCGTCCAAAGTCAAACAGCCAGTAGGTGGCAGAGTCAGGATTTGAACCCAGGAATTTGACTGGAAGCCCACATGCTCAACCATCTATGGTACCACCTTCGATAGTTAATTCACACTCACGGCATCTGAAGTTGCTGGTGTAGTAAAGAGTGCTCTCCATTGGCTCTAGAAGACAGTTGTCTCTGGTTGCCAGGGTCATTGAGAAGAGTGATGACTGATGAATGAATGAAAAATTGAGTTTCCCTTAGCAGGTGGCCTTTGACTTCTTGGGGGTTCCTGCAGTGATACAAAGCATCTATTAGTAGGAAAGGCCTGTGGGAAGTACATGTTCTTCCCAGAGGCTACAGTTGGGTTGCAACACCTTCCAGCAGGTGCCATGGGGTCACACCTCTCGCTTTCATCCCCCAGCTCTGCATCTCCCTCTTGCAAAGGCAGCCAAGTATGGACCAAGCTCTGATTAGATCATCATCCTCTATGAACACATTCTACTTCCTAACATAAAGCCTGAATCTTCTCTAAACTGTGAAAAGCCTTCTAAGACCACAGTTAAGTTTCCATTATTGGTTATGTTTTAGAAAACAAACTTGGCAAGACTTAAACTTGGCAATAAAAAAATAGATATGTATTTTTCATTAAGGAGCATTAGAATGCAGTTGTCTGCAGGAATTGGAATGTGTCAGCTGCTCAGAGAGAGACACACAGTTGATATGGGGAGCAGTGTGACTAATTAGGTTTTCTTTTGTGAAGGAATTGGTTTGTATTGATTCATTTACGTCTGATGTAACTCAGCAGTCCTCCCTCTGCCCAGGGAAGCCTGCCTGGACTGGTAAGTGATAAGAAGACTGGCTCACTGGGGCTACGTCTACCTCACTGCTAAATCCGGTTTTCAGGGCCATGGTGACCAGATCACCCTTACTGGTGTCCATTCCCTGCTTAGACACAGGCCAGTCCTATGAGCTATCCCTGCTGGCTGGATATGGAAGGCCTAATACCAGGGCTGCCTTGAAAAGTCACTGGAGAATGCTCAGATTCTGAGCTGCAGAGAGTTTGTGCTTTCCTGATTCAATAAACTAAACCAAAAGGGACCCATCCTATATCTTATGTAAGGAAAAGCTCACTCCCTCTCTAGATGCAGACCGCTACCGTCACGCCCATCACAGGTAGAAGAATCTCTCCAGTGACAGAACTCAGCACTAGAGTTAATATATCAAAAAACTATGCATGGGCTTCCCTGGTGGCGCAGTGGTTGGGAGTCCGCCTGCCGATGCAGGGGACACGGGTTCGTGCCCTGGTCCGGGAGGATCCCACATGCCGCGGAGTGGCTGGGCCCGTGAGCCATGGCCGCTGAGCCTGCGTGTCCGGAGCCTGTGCTCCGCGGCGAGAGAGGCCACAGCGGTGAGAGGCCTGTGTACCTCAAAACAAACAAACAAACAAAAAAAACACCCCAAAAGTATGCAGACAAAGCATTCAGGGCAACTTTTGGCATCAATAGTGCTTTTCAAAGAGAATTAGGAGGGGTGGATCTCAGATACGGTTTTGTAACTAATTAGCTGAATGTTCTTGATCAATTGACTGAACTTCTCTGGGTGTCTTTTATTTGTAACATTTCATATTAAAGGTGACACTAGTAAATTTGTCATCTCTAGAGCCCATGCAGAGTCATTTCTCCCAAGAGACTAGTGGTTTTGCACTGAGTTATCCACACTCTTTTGCCCAGAAACCGTTGTCTGCAATACACACCAGTACTGAGTCACTAAGAGCAGTCTGAAGTTCTGCAACCATGAACAGCAATTATTTCTGTAAAAACGGGCTCAGAGAGATTAGGTAAAGTCACCCATAAGTAGTAAGAGTGAGATGCTAACCCACGTCTGTCTCAATCCCAGAGTCACTCCTTTGTTACTACTCTACTGCCAGTAGGCTATGGACCCGGGAGACAGGAGTTCCTGAAACAGTGAATCTCCAAGAAGGGAGAATAGAAATCCCACTTGGGCATGCCACGGAGTTTTTTTGGTTTTTTTAATTTATTTATTTTAATTTACTTATTTTTGGCTGCTTTGGGTCTTTGTTGCTGCATGCGGGCTTTCTCTAGCTGCGGCGAGCAGGGGCTACCCTTCATTGCGGTGCACAGGCATCTCATTGCGGTGGCTTCTCTTTGTTGCGGAGCATGGGCTCTAGGTGCACAGGCTTCAGAAGTTGTGGCACGCAGGCTCAGTAATTGTGGCACATGGGCTTAGTTGCTCCACGGCATGTGGGATCTTCGCGGACCAGGGCTTGAACCTGCGTTCCCTGCATCGGCAGGTGGATTCTTAACCACTGCACCTCCAGGGAAGCCCTGCCATGGAGTTTATAGAGAAACTAGAAGACTTTTAGAGAAACTACCAGAGACAAAAAGCATAAACTTTTTAGTACTAAAACAGGTGGTAGAACAGAAGCAGCTTCCTGGGAATGGAAATGTCCAAAGAAGACCAAGCCGGGTCAAAGTAACCAGCATGGCAGAGCATAGGAAATGCTGCCAGATCAGGTTCAAGTGAGCACAGAGAGAACAGTTTCATCCCTACACTCTGTGAGCAATCTTAGGACCCAAGCAGAAAGGGCTTTGTCATCTTACTGACCGCCAGCCTGCCCTTGGCAGTTGTGATTTCAAATAAGTAAGGATCTGTATTTAAGGTTTTTTGGGTGCAAACAACAGGAACGGACTCTAGCTAATTTGAACAACAAGTTAAAAAGAAACCTTAGGAAGTACATGGGGCAGTTCACAAAAATTAAAGGAAAGCTAAACCTTAGATTTTAGAGCAGTCCAAAATAAGGGCAGCTTAGACAATCTCAATAGTAGGACCATTGGACAGTCACTTCAGGTCACTCTTCCAAAAACAATCCATCCTTGGGTCAATCTGTTTAAGATTTAAATTCCTGAAGAAAATATCTGATTGGGCTGGCTTTTCATGTGGGGTGTGTGTGTGTGTGTGTGTGTGTGTGTGTGTGTGTGTGTGTGTGTGTGTGTGTGTGTTAGGTCTTAAAAGATTACAGTAATAATGTATTTAAAGTATTCATCAGCTTCTAGGTTATATAAACAATTTTAACGCAAACATTCCTTAGGGCATCTTTCCCATTGCTCCCAAGATATCATCTCTTTCTGTTGCTATAGGCATAGATGGCTTCACTCCATTCTGTCTTCTCTGGACCATGACAGAATTCCAGAATTTCTCACATTTCTTGTACTTGGGAAAGTGAAACACCTTTCCCTGTCATAATTATTTTCATCCAAACATCTGCAGAATCATCAGATTCTGACAAGCACACGTGCACACACTAAGAAAGGACATGCTCCAGGCAAAAGTCTCATCAAGAGCTGCTTGCAGTGTGGGAAGGGTAGTTTTACCACCAGGAGGGAAGGAAGGGCAGGCAGAAACAGTGGACATCCACTGCAGGGTCCCAGACCAGCAGTTCTACAACAGAACAAAGAGGGCAGATTGTGTACCTTTCCAGGAACTATACCTGGGAAGTTCCTGGGAACCAGAGGCTATGCCAAGCTGAAAGAAAATCCACGCATGCAAGTAAGTGCTGGGGAATAGGAGGAACTCAGGAATCAGATATTCAGAGCAGAACCGGTGGACAGAAAGCCTGGACAGTGTGACCAAATTTCACCCCAGCCAGAATCATCTTAAGTATTTCTTGCTACAGTTGCGTTCATATAGAACCTGGGTTAGCTGAGAGAGAGAGAGACAGAGAGAGAGACAGAGAGAGAGACAGAGAGAGATGTGAGGTGTTTAGGAGTTGGGTAACGGAAAATAATACTAAGTCTTGCCAATGACAAGATAGAGAAAGCTGAAACAATTAGTTCTGCCCCTGGAGAGCAGGTAGACTCAAGTCAAACAGGGCAGGAATTATCTCTGGGAGCCCCCAGTTGTGCCCCAATACACACTAACAGACACAGACACACACACACCACCACCAACACCACCCTGGGGTAAAACCAGGGAATAGATGCTATTGTCTTCAGTTTCTCCCTATCATTCTTCAAGAACTTAGATTAGTGTCCTTGACTTTCAAACTCTTGTCCCCCATGTTTTTTTATATTTGCAAACTCATTTAGAACATGTTATGCTTTTGCACTTTAAGACATTATCTTTTATTCCAACTCTGGAATAAAATACTTTATTGCTAAAACGTAGTGGAAAGAGCATTTTATTTGGTGTCAGAGGACTTAGGTTGATGAATCTAGGCTGGACACTCATCGTCAGGCTGTTCTCCCCTTGGTTCTCCATCACTGCAGGGTGAAGGGCAAGACAAGGAACTGTGTTCACTCATCTTTCTCTCTCCTTGGCCACTCCAATCCTCAAGGTCTAACCTTCATTCTAAGCTGCTCTACCTTGTAACTAAATCATGTCCAGCCCACGTGAAGACAGTGTGGCATAGAGGAAAGGATCCAATTGCCCCAGTTCAAGCCCTAGGTCTACCACTGATGAACTGGAAAGCTTTAGACAAATTACCTCACTAAGGCTCTGTTTCACAATCTGTAAAATCCTCTCTTTCCATGAAATAGTTTATAAAGAAAGAAATGCCCACCGTAGCACCTGATGGCTATTATCATTACCTCTCACGCAAAGCCTTCCCTGACCAACCCTTTCCACTGATCTCTCCTTTCTCATCATACCTTTGGATGAATTCTCTGTATCATTTAGATAGTCATCCAATGCTCTGGGCTGCTAAAATATTACCTTTCTTCTAACACCAACATCAAAAATGCCCCCAATGTATTGTTTTAAAAACCTATTTGACAATGATCTGGTATGTTCTTTTTCCAGGAAATATCCTTTTAATTAAACTCTCCCATCAGCATGAAGTCCTATGACTTAGCAGCATGAGTAAGATGTTTAAAAAAGACCATTTTGAGTAAGAGGTTTATAACTATATGCTAAAATACCTAAGTCTGCTCCTTTTCCTTTTTAATTTAACCCAGAAAGCTCTTCATGTACATATACTCAATTTCTGAACCTTGGGATAAGCATATATTTCCTGACTACCCGGAGTTAGTTGCTTCTCTTTTCCTGCTATTAATCCTAGTCACACCATCCACAGCCTGGCAGTCCTGTGTCCTAGTTGTGCACATCACCCTCTGTGTTTCAGTTGTGCTCAGCATTGGGATTTGTTAACCTAGGAAAAATGCAGAAGTGGGTGGAAATAAGAGCCAGGCTTTGTTGGAAACCTTGCCTGTAGTCCTCCCCTTTTACACCTCCCCAGGCACCACAGCCCTCTAAGGAGTTATTGAATTTGAGTCTCCTTTCATCAATTTCATCAAAAGTCCAGCAACAGCTGCTGCATTTGAGAAAAAAGGCAACGAGTGAGGAAGTTTAGAGCTCTAATATAAATTCAGCAAGTTCAAGTCAGAGACACAATTTGGCTTTCGTGGAGGAGATGAAAGGGCATGGTGGATGGCTTCCCTGGGTGGGAGGGAAATGAAGTCTGAAGGCTGTTTCTGCTGAGTGTGCTTATTGTCAGGTGTCTGGAAACAGATCCCTAAAAATTGAGCAACATCAAAGGACTCATCAAAGAACTATTCATCAAAGCTGGAATTCCATGCAGTCTGTATTAGAAACCATGTCCTCTCTCCAGACCCAGGAGAATCTGCACAGGCGGAGACAGTCTTCACTCCTGCTTATTGGTGTAAATCAATGATACTCAAAATGCGGAGGGGAGAAAAAGATAAATACCAGGAAAGTCAAGGTCTCTGAGAGCTTTATGGCCTTTTGAAATTCTTAAGAAAATCTCTACCTCCTTCCTTCCTTTCCTAGGAAGGCTCTCGCTAGCACCAAAAATAGGTTTATAGCTCTTACTATTTGTAAAAGGTAACACACTGAATGCCAGCAGTGATATCACACAGTGTACAGTTAGATCCGATCTCCGCCCTGTGGGCTCACATTCCCACTGAGATATAAATGAGAGAAAGGAAACAGAGGCCCTCAGGAGCAAGTACGTGCGTAGTATTTACACATGTTCTCTTGCTTTCTCCACCAAGCTGCGGGAGAGTGGTGAGCTCTGCATCCAAAACAGCCCCTTGCCTCTAGAAGGTACTCCAAGAATTGGAAGAAGAGAAGTTGCACTTTGTTTTAGCTACTTTTGAATGCTAGATGAAAACTGAGGGGGTTTGCCATGGTCACAGATGGTAGACAGATAGGCAGAAAGGAAATGCCAGAGGCTACATCTATCTGTGATGAAGGACAAAGCCATGACTGGCAGACAAACTTCCCACCACATTTTCTTTTTTTTTTTTAATATTTATTTATTTTTTTATTCAGCTGTGCCGGGTCTTAGTTGCGGCACGTGGGATCTTCATTGCGGCATGCGGGATCTTTTACTCGCGGCATGCAGGCTTTTAGTTGCAGCATGCGGGATCTAGTTCCCTGACTAGGGATCGAACCCGGGCCCCCTGCATTGGGAGGGCGGAGTCTTAACAGCTGGACCGCCAGGGGATTCCCCCCACCACATTTTCTTGAGAAGCAGAATGCATGCTATGAAGTATTGGGTTGGGTACAGATTCATAATAGACTCGATACTGCAATTAAAGTTCATGACTTTCTCCACATGATCTCTAAGCCCAAGACCACGTGAAAAACAACAATGGATGAAATGTTTCTCCCTAAAAGATCTTGGTGAGACAATAGTTGATGATTCAAGGTTATGGATTAAAGGTTATGAGCCCAGATGTATCTTCCAATAAGGACAGAAAAATAGGAGTCAGTTTTGGACATTGCCAAACACTGTGATGTCTTTGCCAGACAAATCTTGTCTTAACTTTAAAAGCATTTGAGAAATGGGATGCTTCTCTACAGTATAGCTTCCTGTAGTTTTCATAGAAGAAAACCAAATGTTGCAGAATTTGAAGGGAACAAAAATCATCCAGTCCAATTAAGTTTTCAAGTGAGAACTGAGTTCTCTCAAATGAGGTCTTTTCAAGAGGAAACTGGATCCACATTTCCTACAATATTTGGGGTATGGCTACAAGTAGACTTCTCTTCCTTATGGTCTCTGACCCTCTTCCAGGAAGTAACAGCTAAATGCAAAATCAGGATGAGGTCTTACTGGGAGGGCAGTCTCAACAGGAAGACTGTTCCAGGGAGTAGTCCTTCTGGGAAATAAATCCCCACACTTCAGTGACAACTGTGGGAAATGCTCTCAACAGATTTGCTATAGAGCAGCCACTGGGAGTGGGGTGGAGGATGTCACTGCCTGTCAGACACACAGCTTTTACTTATGGTTCTTAGGAAAACAGTACATGTCCCTTCTGTTTCCCACTGAGAGTGAATTACTCTTGCCTGCGCTCAAGCAGAGAGAGGCTGACGGGGCTGGGAGGGCTCAGCTACAGCCTATTTAACTGAAGTTGCCTTTAAAGTTTGTTAACAACAAGAAAAACTCTGTGCTCCCATCTATGTATATATCCAAGCTCAGATAAAGGAGAAAAAAGCTGGTGCAGAGGGACTTCTCTGGTGGTCCAGTGGTAAAGAATCCACCTTCCAATGCAGGGGACGTGGGTTTGATCCCTGGTCAGGGAACTAAGATCCTACATGCCACGGGGCAACTAAGCCCACACACCACAACTATTGAGCCAGCGCCCCTCAACAAGAGAGCCCACGCACCCTGGAGCCCCAGGCACCACAACTAGAGGGAGAAAACTCCATGTGCCACAATTAGAGAGAAACCTGCGTAGACCACGGCCGAAACGAAAAGATCCCTCATGCCTCAACAAAGATCCCATGTGCCGCAACTAAGACCCGAAGCAGCCAATAAAGAAATTCCTTTCTTAAATTTTAAAGTTGGTGCACAAAAATGCCTTCATTTGACAAATGTAAATGTTACTGACTTGATATCTAAAAACTCTTAAAGTTGTTGATGTAAAAGTTAAAATGCAACCTGAAAATGATTAAATCTATATTCTCTGATAGTTCAAATGTCTTGCTCACTTGCTCACACACCCACAAACAAAGTGACTTTCCTGGAGGTCAAACTGTACACAGCCTAGTTGGCAAAGGAAACAGCAAACGTTTCCTCCCACTCTGTATCGTTATCATTGGTGTTTAGCATTAGTGCAGCATAGCACTGCACTTTGGGTTGTTATTTATAAGCATTCCTATCAGCCGGCCCTGAGCAGTAACCTTCTTTTAGAGGTCAGGTCAGAGAATGCCAGTTTGCAAAAGAGTCACATGGAGGCCAAGTTTTGAGCAGAATCTCAAATCAAGAAGCAGTATTTGAGTACATATCTTCGAAACAAGAACTAAAAATAAGGTAGATAACCGTCATATTCCCAAACCCGGTTGTTAATCATCTAGGTTGTTTCTTTTAGAAAAATTTTCAGGCCAAATCCATAGCAGTTTATTACCAATCCCTAGTATCTTTGTCTTTATTCACTATTACAATCAGCTCTAGGCAATTCTAAGATGAATTTCTGTTATGAAATAGCATTAATATAAAAAGCCTACATACTTGGAATTATCCTTCCATCAGTCTCACAAAGCCTGGTTTTATTTTACTACTCAAAAGCCATATTTGTATCTTAATTGTCCAAATCAACTGACCTAATTATTGTTGACATATTTTAACCATTGTTCAATTAGTTTAGATAAGTAAGAGTTGGTAACTTTGTATGTCCCTGTCACAATTTTAAAAGACAAAAGAACAATTTCGACATTCAATGATTTAGTATTAGCTTTCAATGGAAAGCAGAAACAGTAAAGAAAAGCAAACTCAGCATCACACGCCATGATTTGTCAACTGTAAAGCACAATACAAATGTTTGTTGGTGTTGATGATGGTGAAGGGAATGATGTGGAGGAGGAGACAGTTGTCATTTCCACAGAGAAGTACCAAGTGTCATTTCTGGTCCTTAGTTTCAATGATGTAGACAATCAGCCTTGACTAATCTTAAACTGGTTTTGAAAAGTTCTGGTGGTACAACAGGGCTTGTGGCCTGGTCTGGAAGTCTAAGCTTCTGATTGCAGATAAGTTGACCATATAACAGATATTTTGCTGGAGTGACAGGATCTCAATCATTTATCTAGTCTTTGATCTTGGAACTTCCCAAATGGCAGAAAGACTCAGAATGTCATAAAGTGTAGCTGGAAATAACCTGGGACTAACTTGTTTTTTTTTTGGAAGCAAAGGACACTGAAAACAGCTGGCTCTTTTTCAGAATCAGAACATCCAATAACTTGCAGTGATTTCAGCCAGGTACAAAATGTGAACATTTTGAACTCAGATTGTAACCCATTAAAGCTTTCCTATCTGAAATTCTGCAGCAACCATGAAAACAAGCACTAACTTGTGTACTTTGGGCCTAAAGAAAATTAGACAATGAGCTGCAAAAAGCTAACTCCGGTTTCTTTCTTTGTGCTATTCCCATGAATATCTGTACAGATAGCCTATAAACATCAAGCAGAAAAGCACCACCATCCCATTCAAATGCCCTCTTTTCTGGTACAACATCCCTTCCCATCATTACCTCCAAGTATTTATTTTCTTAACTTATGCTGCTGCTTCCCCACCTACACACCACCCCCACTCTACCCCCAATCCTAATTATCTATCTCAGGTCATTGACCCTGAATAACTGGATAACTGTCTGATCATCCAGCCACTGCTGAGACATGGATAGTAAGGCTGTGTCATGTGGTGAAAGGGCCACAGACTCTGGAGTCAGACTGCCTGGGTCCAAATCTCAGCTTTGCCAGTTTCTTGCTACTTGACCTTGGGCAAATTACTGAACCTCTCTGTGTCTCAGCTTCCTCCTCTGTAAATTGGGCATGAGAAAATTGCTTCCCCCGTAGGCTGTCATAAGGATTGAATGAGTGAATACATGTAAAGTGTGTGGAGTAGAACCTAGAATACAGTAAGCATTCTACAAGTCCAAGATATTTTTCATCATTAAGGGCAAATGTTGAACAACCTTGCTGATGCCCTATTTCTGAAAAATACACTGCCTCTCTCTGGACAGGCAGGCAGCTCTCTGAACAACTTTTGGCCCCTGACACTCCCAGGCCCTCCTTACACGCTACAGATGGGACCATAGCCACCAAGCTCTCTGGTGCAAGCACCCCCGGACTCTATTCATCCAGCTGTCACTCATATACCTCCTAACCTATCCCTCTGGCCACCACTACTCACAAGTGTCTCTAGAATGGGTACAGATTCAAGTAAAATTTTGTTGGGCAATGAAGGAATAAGATTGCTAATATTAGTAAGAGAACTAAAGCAAGGTTTCTTGTCTGTCTCTGGTCTGAATACTCCAGAGGGTAAATACCTTAGAACTGGAACAGGTCATTGCCAAGAAGCACTTTCCTTTCAGCATCATTCATCATATGATCTGCATAAACATTCTACCCCTCTCCTTCTCCTTGGCAGAAACATCCATTCAGTTCTCCTCTAGCCAAACCCCTGTTGCTTACTTAGAGGCTGGATATCAACTATCCCTATTAAGGCTTTCTACCTTCTCTGAAAAGCCCTAAATTGGCCCACTTCTCCCCAACATTTCCTGCAGGTAGAAATTTAAAACCATGTAGGAGGAAGGAGAACCAGAGGCCAGTGGAGAAATGAGCTGGGACGAGCTAGATTCTCATTTCACCTTACATTTCTGACCAGCCACTTTCTGAGGGTGTTCGTATCACATTTGCTACTTGTGCTGTTTCCTGAGAAGGAGCCAGAAGGAAGATAGTGACCAGGAATGGTAAACATGGCAGGTCCAGTTTGAAAACTGACTTTGGAATGAATATGTTTTTCTAACAGCAAAGATTGGAGAGCAGATACCAACATGCAAAGTGCTGGTCGTTTTCCACTTCTAAAAAATTGAATAACAGGCTGTAAAGCAACCTATCCTATAATAAAGAATATATTATGTTCTACCATGAGAAGGAAATAGTCAATAAGTATTTTTGAAAATAAGATCTTAGGATCCTCCAGGATCCACAAGGTACTCCATTATAATTTTCTTTTAATTTTGTGACTTTATGGCAATTATGTCTTTAAAAAATAATGTAAGCATTGCTATAGGCTGAATGTCTGTATCCCCCCAAATTCATAGGTTGAAATCTAATCACCAGTGTAAAGGTGTTTGTAGGTGGGACCTTTGGGAGATGATTAAGCCATGAGTGTGGAGCCCTCATGAATGGGATTGGTGCCCTTATAAAAGAGGCCCCAGAGAGTGTCTCAGCCCCTTCTGCCATGTGAGGACATAGCACCAAGAAGCCAGCCCCTCACCAGACATCAAATCTATTGGTGCCTTGATCTTGGACTTCCCAGCTTCCAGAAGTGTCAGAAATAAATGTCTGTTGTTTTTAAACCATTTAGTCTATTTTTGTTATAGCAGCCCAAACAGACTAAGACAAACATATTCTGGATCTCAGGCTTCCAAAGTCTCAAAAGCCACCAAAGATTGAGAAATCCATAGAACAGTTCACTCTTGAACAGAAAATATGGAAAACACGTATAAAACTCTAATCTAACAGATGCAGATAAGAAAAATGGCAGCCAAAATAAAAGTATCTTTGAATTTGTTATTTCAATCTTTTTATGAAAATTCTCAATTTTACTTCAGATAGTGTCACTTTTGCATGCTCTGTCCATAATTTTTATAGGAAAGACATTTTTCCTGACTCACAGTCAACTCAGGTGATTCTAATAACAGTTTCCAAGCCTTACCTCTTGTCTGATTGGGCTGAGCAGAAGCTGATAACCAGGTTCCAGGAGTAGTTCCACCTTTGCTACAAGGGCAAATACTCAACTAACATTTTTACTTACCTTTGGTTTGATGTTTCCCCCTCCTTGATCCTCTAAATTAGTTTAGTGAAAGATGCATTCCTCCCTTCTTCTTGAATCCTTGTAAATAATGGAAGGTTTTTTACTGATTATTGGGGGAGGAGAACAGCTATCCCCACACAAACATTTTACAGAACTGAAAAGGTAGGCCAACAAAAAGAGAGACTGCTAGGTTATAAACTGAATTAAGATACAGAACAAAAGGAAAGATAGTAATTTCTTTCATCACAACCTCCATAATAAATCTCTTCTCTTCCATTTCTTAATTGGCTCAGTCATTTGTTCAACAAATATTGATGGCAATTATGACCACAGGCACTATTCTTGGCCCCAGATATCCAGCAGTGACAAAACCAAGGCCCTGCTCTCATCAAGTTCACATTCTAGTTGTGGGAGCTGGTGGAAATAGACAAGAAATAAACATGCGGTGGGGTGGGGGGGGGATGCTAAGTACTAGGAAGAAAAATGAAGCAGGCTTAGGGAGCAGAGTATGATGGAGGGAGGGGGTGTTATGCAGTGTGGTTATTATGCCTTTCTCATTAGGCAAGACTGCAGCTGAGGCTTAAAGAGAGCAGGGCAGCAAGTCACTCAAATATGTGGGGACAGCATATCCCAAAGAGAAGGAACAGTATGAAATCCTGGAAGCTAGAGGGTGTTTGGAATGTTCTAGGAAGAGTCAAGAGGTCACTGTGCCTGGAGCAGTGAGAGCAAGGGGACAGGGATGACCCATGAGGTCAGGGAGATGGCAGAGGGACAGGGGGTGTGCAGTCTTGAAACTCATGGTAAGGATTTTGCATTCTATTCAGAGTGATAAGAGAAGATTTATACGTTTTAGTGCAGAGGAGTGACATGGTCTTATTTATATTTTTAAAAGATTCCTCTGTGGTGGGGCTTCCCTGGTGGCGCAGTGGTTGGGAGTCCGCCTGCCGATGCAGGGGACGTGGGTTCGTGCCCCGGTCCGGGAAGATCCCACATGCCGCGGAGCGGCTGGGCCCGTGAGCCATGGCCGCTGAGCCTGCGTGCCCAGAGCCCGTGCTGCGCGACAGGAGAGGCTGCAGCAGTGGGAGGCCCGCGTGCCACAAAAAAAAAAAAAAAAAAAAAGATTCCTCTGTGGAATATATGCAGGGAGTGGGGAAGAGAGGAGCACAGGTAGAAGCAGAGAGAACAATTTGGAGGCTGCTGCAACAGTCCAAATGAGAGATGATGATGGCTGAGATTAGCATGGTAGTAGTGGAGGTGGTGGAAGTGAGAATTCTGATTTTATTGTGACGATTCCATCTCTGGGGGCTGCTAATGGACTAGGTGTGCAGCAGGTGAGAAAGAGGGGTCAACTGGGAGAATGGTGATGCCATTGCTCAAGACGGGGGAAGCCTACAGGAGGAATAAAAGCGGTGAGAGGTAAGAGAATCAACATTTGTTATGGACATGGCAAGTTTGAGCTCCTGTTAGAAATCCAAGTGGAGATGCTGAGGCTATAAAATATGCAAGGTTTTTCTCCCATGTGTAAAATATTCAGGAGAGCGATTTAGGCTGGAGACAGAAATTTAGGAGTCATCAGGGAAAAGACTGGATGGCCAAGGTTGCCAGATTTAGAAAATAAAAGCACAGGACTAAAAAATTATTGGTGGTCTATCTGAAATTCAAATTTAACTGGGAATCCAGTATTTTTTGTCAGCCCTGTGGGTAAGGTTGGCTGAGATCACATAGGCAGTTAATGTGGACAGAGGAAAGAGAATGGCCCAAGGAGTGAGCCCTGAGGCATTGCAAAGTAAACAGATGAGAAAGGGGAGGGAGCCAGCGGAGAGTCTAGAAGGAAACCCAGTAAAGAAAGAGTTCTAAGAAGGAAGGAGTGATCAACTGTGTCACTTGCAACTAATAGTACAGGGGGAGGAAAGTCTGACTGGAGTGGATGGAAGAAAAACAATGGGAAAAGAGAACAAGAACGTAGGCAATACTTTTTGAGTTTTACTATAATGGGGAATATATAAGTGGGCAGTAGCTGGAGTGTGATTTGTGGTCAAAGGAAGTGTTTTTATAAGATGAAATAGTGGCCAGCAGCCAGGACAGGGGACTGAACTGGCATCCTGACCCCAGAGTGGCCATGCACTTGACACAGAGAAGCTGGTACTCTCCTGTACACAAACTCAGAGCTTTGGCAGCCAGGTTGGAGTGGAAGAACCACAGCGCGTCCCACACCAGGAGTGTCTAAAATGTGCACAGTGTAACAGCAAGTTTAACTTAATCCCCAGAATGTACCACTGTCACTGGGGTGAGAAGTGCTTCTGCATATAAATCCCTAACCCTGGGAGTTTCAGGTTTGGATGGACGCTGTGTGGCTGAGTATCTAGGATGCTACTACCTCTGACTGCTGGAAAATCAGAGAGATCTGAAACAATGGCTTGTCATCTTTTCAGCAATCAGAGATCTTGTTTCTCAATAGAAACAGGCATTATGGAACTGAAAATACTTATATTTCTACTGCTCAGATGCTTAGGGCTTTGAAGAGGCAGCACAAGAGCTCAGGCATGTCCTTGCAGTATTCAGGTGCTGGAACAGAGGATGTGACCCAGATGAAGGGTGCAGCTGGGGGAGATTCGAGGTCCAAGAGGAGACAGTCAGATGGGGGGCTAGCAGCCATTTACAAGGCAGCCAGGTGTCTCCATGGCTCATGGGACCATAGATGAGAGGCACCAATGAGTCCAGTGACTTGGCTGACAGAGCAATCTGGCACCATACACCTTCCCTCTGTATCCTCACAGGCGATGAATCTTAACAGTGCTGAGCAATACAATTAAAGAATTTAGAGAAACAAATGTGTTCACATTTCTTCACATTTAAGAATGTGCATATTATCTTCCTGGTACTTTCTTAGGAGTGGGAGAGTCTAAGCTATACCACTTCTAAACTTATTCTAACATCATCTGTATCAAAGTTATATGATTTCCTAAGTTTACTAGAAGTTTATGGCCCATCATTGTTGATTTTATTTAATTCTTCCACAGAAACCTGGTAATAATGCCTGTTTCTGCTTAATATTGGAGACTACCCAGCTTTAAATATAACAATTAAGGTTTGCTTTAGCATATTTTATAGACTGTCTACTTATTGTGTCACTAACTTTGAGCTTTGAAAAAATGTTTTACACTTCACTCAGGGAGAGGAGCCAGCTTCATGTTTTGTACATAATATTTTCCCTTATTAAAATGACTGTACAGAAATTTGTTTATCTAGCTTATAGTTAACACCAATACTGAAATTTTTTAAAGGGTGAGTTATTGCAGCATGCATGGTGATGATCGACTAAGGAGGAGGATCATGCAGGAGAGAGTGTAAAATTGTAGAAATGTCCTTGAGTAAGCAAGGTTGGGGCATGTGCAGAATCTAGCCCGCAAGTGGAAGGACTGCCCTATATAGGTGCAGGAATAGCTCACCCACTGCAGCAACAGCAAGAGCAGGTTTGTGGGTACAGATGCAGCTAGGTTATGAGTTTGGGTGGTGAGAGCATGTGGAATTTCTCTTCTGAGTGCTTGTATCCTCTCAGTGAAATAAGAAATTAGGTCATGAGCTGAGAACGAGGAGTAGGGAGGGACGTTGAATGCTGGAGGAGAGAAGGTATGAGATGATGTTCTAGCAGGGATGGATGGAATTGACTAGGGAAATGCTGCAAGATTGGTTGGCTACACGATCCACGTGAGGCTGTGGTAATTAATTCAGAGTAGAGCAATGGAGAAATAAGGGGGCAAGGGAATTGAAGATACATGCAAAGAAATTTGGAGGGGGGGCAGTAAAGACTTGAGATAATGATCAGTGCAAAGGGGATAGAGTCAAAGGATTGGAGGTGAGGCAGAAGAGCTATTGGAGTCCAACTACTGGAGGGAATGAGCCTGACAGATGGTAGATGGTGGTAGGATATCAAAATATTTGAAACTGATATTATGAAGGGAATGCATTTCCATCAACATTCTCATTGCCTGCCGTTATTTCTAAGGTTCAATAAGAGTCAGTTTGATATTGCCTAAGAAGACTGCACAACTGCCAAGGAACGTAGTTCAGAAAAATCTCCCCTTCCCACCACCCTTCTTACTGCTTCTTCCCATCCCCTTTCCTCCCTCCCTTCACCCACCCCCCTCATAAATCTGAAATGGAATAAAACTGCTCAAATTTGAATTTAACTGAAACAGACTAAAACCAATCCCTGATGAAAGAGCATCCTTCTGTTGCTCTGAAGATGTAGAGAAAACATAAAAAGAGCATGTTGCTGATAGAAGTTGAGAGGAAAAACACAAGAAATAGTTGTCTCTGGCATCTAAGCAAGCCTGATGCTGGGTGTTTTTAGATTTATATGACTGATAAATATTACAAGATTCCCTGTAGAGGACAAATCCAAGTGAAAAATAACCAATTGAGAAGAGAGGTATGTGGTTAGTGATCTCAACAAGAAAGGATGAGCTATTCTGAAATCCAAGATATCAAATGATGATTTCTCATTTGTAAAATTATACCCTTGGCAATTATCCAGCTGCCTTTCTCTCTCTCTCTCTCTCTCTCTCTCTCTCTCTCTCTCTCTCCCTCCCTCCCTCCCTAATGGATTTACATCTCTATCCAAGTAAACTGAGGTCCCATCTGTATTAGCAGGAATTAATCCTGGATGTTATTTTATTTGGAAAATTCTTTGTCTGTTTTTTTAAACCTTTCTATTTTTCTTCTCATTCAAACATTTCAGCAAAATTCTTCTCCATGTCTGGCATTTTCAACCAGTGGAGTAGTGGGGTCGGGGATTACTGTGCTTTTCCTTGGGAGTGATCTGATTTCAAAAGTGAAAAAAAAAATCCATCTACTTTTTTACACTAAGCATTAAACACTTGGGCATTCATATTTAGCAGAAGAAATGCAAATGGTTAATAAATATATAAAAGGATGTTCAGTATCACTGGAATGCATTTATTTAACTCATATAGTGCATATTATGTCAGGCACTGCTCTAAGCAGTGTTTAGGCACCATTCTAAATCTTTACAAACATTAACATAATTAATCCTAATAATAATATTATTTTGCAGATACTATGATTTTTCCCATTTTCAATGGGAACAATGAAACTGAGTCACAGAGAAGCTATGTAACTTGCCAGGGTCACACAGCTAGTAAGCAGCACAGCCAGCCAGGTGGACTGTGGGTCCATGCTTTTACACACTATACTATGCAGTCTTGCCAAGGAAATGTAAATTCAAATAAGATATCATTTACTATCCAACAGATGGGCAAAAAATTTTTAAATACTGGTAACATCAAGTGCTGGTAAGGATGCAAGCAAATGAACATTCAAATACTGTTACACCCTGTTTAAAAGGCAATCTGGCAGTATTCACTAAAATTTATAGTACACAAAACCCTCTAAGTAACATTCTACTTTGAGGACTGTGGCCTACAGAAATAAAAGCATAAGTCCATAAGGCTGTATATGAAATTGCACCAGTGTTTGTGGTGATGACAAAACTGGAAAGAGTACAAATGTCCATCACAGGAGCTATGGCTGAATAAATTGTGTTACATCCATACCATGAAACATTATGCAGCTATTTTAAAAGGCTTCGATCTATATCTATTGATCCAGAGAAAGTTTCAATAATGTGTACAGTATGATCCCAATTTTCTGAGCATATTTGACAGTTACCTCAGGAAGTAGGACGGGCAGAGCAGATTATTAAATTTCTCCATATATATTTCTGAATTGTTTGACTTTTTATATAAGCTTGTATTATCTCTGCAATTTGAAAATCTAAGTTAAAATAATTATAAACATAAATGTAATAATCAGCATAGAAAATTTGTTTTAGATCTTCAGAAAATTATATAAATAATATGGCTTTTCAGATCAAATGTGAAAGACTCAGATTTATATTTATGGAGATCTCTTATGTACAGGCACTGTAATTTATAGTTCTCAGCAATTACAGAAGAAACATTAATTTTCTTTAAAGGGCATTTCTGGCAATAGAGAACAGAAGGGATAATTTGCTCATTCTTTGCTTAACAGTATAACTAGCTAGTGAAGGGTAATGTTTTAAAAATCAGTGTATACAACTACTAAGCCTGCGCATCTGGAGCCTGTGCTCCACAACAGGAGAGGCCGCGACAGTGAGAGGCCCGCGCACCGCGATGAAGAGTGGCCCCTGCTCGCTGCAACCAGAGAAAGCCCTCGCACAGAAACAAAGACCCAACGCAGCCAAATAAATAAATAAAAACGAATTTAAAAAAATAAATAAATAAAAATCAGTGTATAATCTACAATCTCCTTTTCTATTCCTTCAGTTTCACCCTCAGGTAGAGAGAAAATCCACATTTAGGAGGGAAATGGAGGGGCTGGTGGTGTTGAAAGGTTTAAAAATTCCTTTCTTCTTTGATAAAGAGGATTAGACAGACATTTTGGGGGCTTCACTTCCTTCTTTTTATACTCTACTCTGTGTAGGGCTCAAAGAGGTAAAGTGGAAATCTGAAATAGTGGCTGGAAATGTTGGGGGCGCCGGGAAAACAGTAAGGAGATTGCCAGCGTCATTTGATTTCTGGTTGTGTTAACCATAGGCCCTTCCTGGGCTGGTGAAATTTAAAGTGCTGCTGCTGCCATCTTCAGGAGTTCACCACTGTCATATTTGAGTAAGGTTATAAGTAAGTTGGGTACAGCCTTATAAGCCTCTCCAGGAGTTCTGAATTGCAGCTACAAAACAGACACCTCAGGTTACTGCTAAAATAAGCGTAGTTCCTCCTAAAAGCTTGAGACAGTTACCTCGCAAGGCAGCTTTGGTGTATATGTTTAATGTTACGAAGTGGTAAATTTCTCCCTTTGAGAGGTCATACTAATTAAATTAAGACTTAGGGTCCAAAAAAAATCCTCAAATGTGACTGAGAAGTAAGCCAAGGCTTTAAAAAAATGGGAAGGGGGTTAAGTTAGAGCAATTTGGATGTACCTAGTGGCTCTGAACGCAATCTAGTCAGTCTCCCGGAGGACCATGTGATCAATTTCCACAGCCAACATTAAGTTTAGAGAACATTTGTAAAAAATGAATCTGTGGCTTTCCACTTTTACCTCATTTCTTGAGTGGTTTGTTCATTAACTCTAAGCCTGTCTCTCTTCTCTGAATTCTTGAGTTATGGCTAATGGATATAAAATTCCAAATTATCTAACAGTACTCTCAATAAATTTCCACTTCTTTCCCAGAAATAATTTTACTTCACTGCATTGTGAAGAAAAATTAATTAAGCCCTAAAGCGAAAATAGGTCCATTACACTATCTTTCTTCATGATAGTTAGAGGTGTCCACAAACGGTACAGGAAGTCCGTGAGAACATGAATACCGCTGGTGGCTCCCAGCGGGGCAGTGATCCAATCTTCAGGTCATGATATCACAATATTCTCTCCAAATACTCTTTTGAGACACTGAAGTTATCACAGAGCTCACTTCACACTGTTTCTTTTTTGTTTATTCATCATTTTAAGCAATCTTAAGTTCTCATGGCAAGTTGGAATGTGCCTTATAGAGTCCATTTTTGCTCTTGGTTTACATTATTAAAAGCAGAGAGAAAATCCCTTTCAATTCACCTTTAGAAAAGTTTCACAACATTTTAGATATCCAAGTTCCCTTTCACCATAAATCTGGCAGTTAAAAAAATGTATACTGAAAGAAAGGATTATAATACATAGCTAGCGCCACACTGGGTATGTCATCAGCATGACACTTCTGAAACTTCACTGTATTTGGAAGACTGTCTATGTCTTCTGAAATCTTGCCTTGGAGTTATTTATTTCCTTGGCAAATACTTTCTAAAGGCGTATTAATATGCTAGGTACTTTTTATATGTTTTCTGTTCATTCTTCACAATGATTCTGTGAAGATCATGCACTCCCCCTTTAGCAGATGAGGAAACTGGGATACAGATTGTTTAAGCAACTTGCCTCTGGTGACTTAGAGAACCCAAGTGTGCCTTACTCTTATGCCTACACTTATGCTTGCACAATAGAATTGCCAAAGCTGGCAACATTCTGAGCACTTTACTGTCTACTACAATTATGAAACAAGTCATTCAATGAACAGTTGACTCTTTGCTACATTCAAGGCATTGTGAATTTTATTAATATAGCAGTAAGAGAGGAAAAAATAAGTCAGGCCTAAAATTAGACTATAAAACAAGCAAAAGTGATAAAAATGGAAAGTATGACTCAAAGCATATTGAGCTACCTGTGCTCACTACCACTGGGGGCATTGCTGACTTACAAGTGGAAGGAGAACTAAGTGAACAGATTACACACCAGAGAAATCCCATACCTTTAATTTTGAACCCATCCACAATGCCACATAGAAAGAAAATGTTTACGTAAAAGCCCAAGACATACTGAAATGCACCTCACCACAATTTGGCATCTGGGCCGAGGTATAGATTACAATTTTTATTTCTACTTTACTTCCTATCCCTATTACACCTGATCACTTGAAATGGGAAAACAAATGCTCCTTTGCAAAATTTACCCCATCTTGTTTTATGTATGATGCTGTTACTATTTCTGGATCTCAGAGCCTATAGCCTTAATTCACTGTTAGGGCAAATCTGGCCATGTTCAATTTCACCGCACTCACTGTTCTTTCTACAGAGCTCTAAATGGTCCCAGATGCAGAAGTTAAACAGTGAAGCCACCATCTCAGCCCAGTGCCCTAAGAAGCCTCTGGTGCCACTACACAGCTGCTTACAGCTTAATGAACCACTGCTTAGTGTGCTGCTAAATGAGATTGCAAAGAGCGAACCATTTCTAATGGCATCAGCCTTTCACTCGAGAAAAGGAGTTCTCATCACTTACCCGACTTCACCTGAAGGACAAAAATCGCCCCCCAGCCCCCTGCCCCGAAGACATTTGCATTTGGGGAAACTGGAAACTCTGTAAGGAGCAGATCTGACTCTGCCCGCTGATCTGACTTTCTGCTCTAACACCCATCATTAGTACTAATGCTAAACTGGAAGGAGAGGCATTGGGGTCCTCGGGCAGAAAGTCAGCACAAAAGGCTGAATGTGAATTAGCCAGGATGGATGGGCCACACTTAATGCTGATAATGATGAAAACTTTATATTGCTCAAGTGCTTCTTGAGGAGCGCAGACAAATGCTCCTGATTCAGCCTAAAAGCAGTGAAATCACTAGTCTTGTAATGACATTACGTATATAAAAATGAAAAGTTGAGGAAATCATTTGGATATCTGTCTAGAGATGTACTTCGTGTTCAAGGAGACCCTCTACCCTAGAACTGCCAGGGCCATTTATCTGAGCCGCGTAATGGAAACTGCCTCAGACCTTAGGAGTGTTCATTTATTCCTATCACCGCAAACTCAATAGGTCTAGAATATCATCTGCAGTATCCCCAGCCTCCTCCTAAGCTCACTTGGTACCTCAACTATCCCAATGTCTCCAGCCTCAACAGCGGGCTCTCCCCCACCCTCTGCCTTGGCCCCAGCACTCAATGTCATCAAGTCTTCCTTAGGTCCACTTCAACATCCTTCCATCTGCCTTCCCCTTGTCCAGATTCTCATCATTGCAGTTCTGATTCTACACTGACTTGACCCTGAGGGTAGCAGAACATGCCACCCCAAAATAGGCTACTTTGGTAAATTAATTATTTTGAACTGTAGGCATTTGAAAAACAGCAAATGCAGGGAGAGACTTCCTCTGAACTCCCTTATCTGCCCAAAGTCAGATCCTCCAAAAGGATCTCACTTGTCATAAATCCCGTCCCCAGAAGTTTCATCAACCAGGCGAGATTGACTCTTATCACAGGAGAGGAGCCTAGAAGTCGACACCACACCCAGACACACTTTGTCACAAACTATCACACCTCCCCTCTGTTCTTCTAAAGTCCATTCATCTTTTCTAAAAACTATTTACTCTCCCCTTAAGGGGCCTATGTACCTCTCCTCTTTCTCTGTTAGGATGGTATTTAACCCTGAATTCTAAGCCACCTCGGAGAGTTACTCATTTTTCCCTGGGTATCTCCCATGTATACATGAGGGCTACATGTTAATAAATTTCCATTTGTTTTCTCTTGTTAATCTGTCTTTTACTAAAGAGATCTCAGCTAAGAACTCAGAAGGGTAGAGGGAAAATTATTTTCCTCCCCTGCAACGCATAATCAGTCTCCTGGCCTTGCAGCATCCTTCACAGATTAAGTTACCTAATGTGCCACACTCCCCCATTCAAACCCCCTCTGTGGCTCCCAAGTCTTCAGTCAAGTTCTGACTCCTCAGCATGGTAGTCAAGGCCCCCATGAGCATCCCAACATAGGGCTTCAACTACTTCTCTAAGCTCACACGGCCCCAGACAGACCAGCCTCTCTTCCCGCCCCCGTAACAGGCCCCATCCCATCACTTCCATCCCCTATTATTCAGGCCATTCTGCCTGCCTCTTCTCTCATAAAAATCCTACTTCTTTTCAAAGACTGAGCTTACAAGAGTCACCACCAGTAAGCCTCCCCAGTTCACCCATCTGTGCTCTTTTCTTCTCAACACGACTTCTTTATTTATAACACTGTTTCCCAGAAGGATTTACAGCTAACTCCTGCAGAGATTGCTGACTAAACCACTCGCCACTCGTTTACCACTTTCCATTATAATAGTAGTGAACACGTATAGTGCTTACTAATGCCTGTCTCTATATAGTGCTTTACATATATTAACCTATTTAAAACTCACAACAAACCTAGGAGGCAGGTACTATTATTTCTCCCTTTTACAGATCAGACACTGAAAGCTCTCACAACCTGCCCAAGGTTGCCCAGCTAAACAACTGCAGAGCCAGGATTTTGACCCAGGCAGTCAAACTCCAAAACTATGTTCTAATAGTTAATCTTCTATTATTCATTAACTTTTTATCCCTGCTCCTACCTTTCCACATAGCAGTCACTATGTCTCATGCCTCATCTTACCCCTTCCCATAACTAGTACAGAGGTTTGCACATAATTAGTTCTTTACAGTTGCTGATCTTATCTGCCTCAGATTAGTCTTAAATTCTTCCCGGGAAAAAAAAAAAGCTGGATATAAGCAAATAAATTATGAAGTCTTTTACATGCCAGTCTCCCTGAAAATCTAGGACCAGACCTTATAAAGACTTTTATCATCTCCTTTGAATCACGAATGCAAATCACATAGTCTGAAAAATCTGACTTTCTAGAATGTATGAATTCTAGTAACAAGTCATGTAAAGTGAAACCATTCCCCATCTCCCCCATACACACACCAATTTCCAATATAATGTTAAAAAGTATTTTTACAGGGAAAATAATTCCCAAGAAAATAATTCTTAAACGCATTAAATAAAAAATCATTATTGAAGAAGATTTGGGGAGGGTAGTCAATCTATTGCAATATTATCTTAAAAGAAGTTTTTGCAGCATTTAGAATTTATTATTCGCAATATATAACCACCTATGAGGTCAAGAACCTTGTCTGATACCAATTTATATTGTCCAAGCACCTAGCATAGTGATAGACACATATTAGTTCTTTAAAAATTCTCTGAATTGACTTCTCCAACTTTGGGGTTTTCTCGCCACCACTGATTTCTTTTCCTATCTTTCCCTGGAATATGTTAATTTCTCCCTAGCCTATGGATTCCCCTCCTCAACCTTTCCAGCTCCTGCAGCTTTGTTCTCTTTGCTCATCTTTTTCTGGGCCATTCCACTGCCTACTAGAGTTAGCCTGTAATATCATATTTGCCAGCAGGTGCTGCCATTTGCCATAGGATTTGCTAATTTTCAAAATTCCCTAAACCTGAGACTCCAGATTTTGTAAAATAGTACAGTGCCTAATTTATCAACTTGGCAGGTTTGAAATGCTGTAAAATCAGTTACCTAAAATGAGTGAAACTTGTATTGTGCTGCACAGTTTTAATGAGCAGAGCTCCACTGCTCCATTAAGACAACAGGAGACCACATTGAGAAAATAAGCAGCAAGAGTGTAGGTTGAGAATAGCAGGAAAACCTGCTTCTTGCCCACAAGATCCCAGCGGGGACAATGTGTTCAACAATTGACTTTCTCCTTGACAACTAAAAAGACTCATCTTAATGTCTTTCATATCTGTCCTTCCTCTCCATTTCCATACAAGGTCAGCCTTTTATTACCTCCTATAAAAATTACTCCAGTAGCCTTATGTCTTTGCTCCCTGCCCCCAGGTTCTTCCCACTCCAAACCATCCTGTGCCTTGCTGGAATAACTTTCCTAAAATGATTGCTTGCCTAAAAACCTTCAGTGCTGCCCACAATCAAGGCAGCCCTCTTCAATGTGACACTCCAGACCCTATAATCCAGTCTCAGGTTACCTGTTCAATCTTATTTTCTATTATTCCCAGATTCTCCACTTTGACAAGGCAGGGGATTTTATTCTTCGCCACAGATTAAGCTCCTTCCCGTCTTAGTATCTTTGTGCCTGCTAATCCACACACCTGAAATGCCTTCCTTCTCTTAACTCCTTAGTCAATGCTATGGCTATCGTAATTTCCCAGGAGTAATTAAATGCATGGAATATTGCTGGTTAACATTATTCCTTCTCCCAGCATTCCTGGGAACATCTGAAATGTAGGACAAGTACTCTCTGACAAAACAATATTAATGAAATACAATACTGTGTAACACTTATACAGAGCATTGAGTGAGCAGACAACACACAGATAATTCCTGAGGGACCTCTGTCAGCACAAGACCTTCTACTTGCCCATTTTTGCATTCCCAGGTGAAATATGATTTTGAAGGAGCCTCCCCACCTTCTCAGGACTTACCTTCACTGCATGAGTGGAATCGTAGAGGTAACAGGAAGAACCCTCTGCTCCATTTAAGCTCCATCTTTCCTCTCTGCCAGCCCAACCCACATTTTCTTGCTCTCCTAACTTCCTGAGAGTCACAGGCCACATCATGTTGTTGCCTACCCCACTACCCTGGACTTAGGACACACAAATCATGACATTCACTGGGATCACCAGAAGGAGGGCCAGCTCCATAATGTTTCCCTTTTCAATATGTTCATAGGCTCACCAGAGACTTCCCAGCTCTAGTTAGTCCTCCAAGAGCCTCTCTACCCACCCAGTCAGCCTCCTCTATGATACATCCTTGATTTATTGTGTTTGGATGAAATATAGTCTATTTGAAATCAAAAATCAAAAGGTTTTGAGCTTCCCTGATGGCGCAGTGGTTGAGAGTCCGCCTGCCGATGCAGGGGACACGGGTTCGTGCTCCGGTCCGGGAGGATCCCACATGCCGCAGAGCGGCTGGGCCCGTGAGCCATGGCCGCTGAGCCTGCGCGTCCGGAGCCTGTGCTCCGCAACGGGAGAGGCCACAGCAGTGAGAGGCCCGCGTACGGCAAAAAAAAAAAATCAAAAGGTTTAGATTCAAGTTCTAGCTCTGCTACTATCTAACTGATGTATATGAACCTCTGTACCCTCAGAGGTAAAATGGAAATTATAACTTCCAAAAATTCAAGAAATGAGCTCAAAGGGGATAATGTATATGAAGCACACTGAAAGCTATAAAGCACCACACGCAAGTACAAGGTCAGGTATTTCTTCATTCACTTGGTAGCACTCACAAACATACAGTTCACCCCATGAAGAAGACACAATATGAACAAAGCTAAGGCCCTGGCAGGAAGGAGGAGCACCCTAGTTATTTTATTTTATTTTATTTTTGCGGTACGCGGGCCTCTCACTGCTGTGGCCTCTCCCGTTGCGAAGCACAGGCTCCGGACGCGCAGGCTCAGCAGCCATGGCCCACGGGCCCAGCCGCTCCGCGGCATGTGGGATCTTCCCGGACCGGGGCACGAACCCACGTCCCCTGCATCGGCAGGCGGACTCTCAACCACTGCGCCACCAGGGAAACCCCCTAGTTATTTTTTTTCTTAGCACCATTATGCTATAGAAGCAAGAATTTGTCCACCAGTTCCAACTGAATGTCATCTGGGCACAAATTTCTTATGAGAATGGAAGTACGGCAAATACAAGTGAGGGTTCCTAAAGTATGACCCTCTGTCAGTATTATTAATGCACAATGTAAGTCTCAGCCTTAGCATAAGACAAATTAGTGGCCACCTATGAGGTACAATATAAAAAATTCTGATTAAGGCCCTGTTTCTTAGGGATTCTCCCCCCATTCTCCCATACCCCCCAAATTTCATCATTAGAGCTTCATTTATTCAACTTTTGGAGGGTTTTTAGTCTTTAAAAGTCCTTTATTAAAATTAGAAGATCTTTGAGCCCTTAAATCTCTTCTATCTCACACCTGAGTAGAGTTTAGCTGAAGGAAAAGAAGAGCAAAGTCATACAGGAATAGAAATCAGGAGGGGGAGGGAAGAGTGGAGGGCCTTGGAGGGTCACGAGAGGGTCAAAGAGGAGACCAGGAGGACCAACGGCAAAGTCCATACTCGCCCTAGTTTTGCTTTAGCCAGACCTTGTTAATATATGTTGTTTGCCTGATTTTCATTCTTTTTGTATCCAGCAGCTTACTATTAGCCTTGATGGCTGATGAAGCCCGTACTCAAGCAAAAGTGAAAAGAACGTGTATTTTATTTTAAGTTTTAAATGTATCTCTGGAGCTATCTCGGCACACACAGAGGTCGAAGAGGAGCAGGGGGGCTGTAGGCAAAAGGGGGACCTGCCTTGTGATTTGAGTCCAAAGCCGATGGGGCTTCCCACCAGCAGCCCTGGTTTGGCAGCGTGGCACTGGAAGCATGCCTCTTTGGAAACGTATTGGAGCCCTGCTTAGCTGTGTCTGCTCCTCCTCAACGTGCTTCCTCTTCTATCTACAGCATCTAGAAAGATGAGAGACAACGCTATGAAGAACACAAAGGCTTTTGCAAACTGTCTCTGGCTTCACGTTCAAAGCTGTTGCTATCAGGGTTAGATTTAGCAACCTGGCATTCACTTCATAGGACCACCCCTATTGGTGGCCATCTGGAGTCTTGGAGAAGTTTTAAAGAGACACTGCTTGGAGAGCATTTTGCAGTGGAGGAAGCACTAGTGTTCAATCCAGGAAACCTGGTCTGAGGCCACCATCAGTAGCTAAGTGGCCTTGGGCAGTCCACTGCACTTCCTTGAACCTCTGTTTCTCCATCAGTTCACTGACTTGTTAATTCCTTGCAAGATTTAATAGTCTGGGGCCAAGGTCCCCAAAGTGTGGTCCCTGGAGGAGCAGCATCAGTACCACCTAGGAACTTAGCAGAAATACACATTCTCAGCCCCCACCAAGGCCTCCTGAATCAGAAACTCTGGGAGGAGGGCCCAGCAATCTGTGTTTAAGAAGCCCTCCAGGGAATTCTGACATCCAGTCAAATTGGAGAACCACAGCTGTAGAGTTCCTTGTTGTCCTTCTGCTGTTCCCAGTGTGCCTGGGTAACACTGATTTGCAGTTGGGTGAAAGTGTGCTGACTGCTGGCCACAGGAGGCACTCACCTGCAAAAGATGGCTGACCAGGCAGCTGGAGAGGTCCAAATCAGAGTGTCAGGGATCCTGCAGAAGACCCTTCTGTCACTTCCCCAGCCTCTCCCGTGGCCAAAGTTCCAGAAAATGCCAAGACTGTCTACAGAACAGATGTATCTTCTGGGCCATGTTCTCACAGCACATTTTTACAACATCAAAAGAAACAAGAGCAAAAGTGCTTTTAATGATGCTAACTTCTCTTCCAACTATTTTCGTCTCTAGTCCCCATAGATACATGTCATTTAGTGCTGGGCAGGGAAAACTACTTCCTTCATTTTAGCTTTTTGTTTCTCCCCCTACTTTTTCTGACAGCTCTTGGCTTCCTCTAAGTTATCAGGGACAACTTGCAAGTGTTGTGCTGGGTCCCACCAGGGAACTGTGGTTTCCTAGCAACAGCCAGGGCCTGCTGGGCCATTCTGAGTCACCAGCTCCGGGCAGCTCCTGATAAGCAGTGCGGCTTGCAGAGGAACCCTCTGTGGACCCCACACTGGGGCCTGCCTCATAGAGTGATGGGATCTATAGAGAACAGACCATCGCTAGGACCTAAAGAGAGGCATAAATAGAGCGCTCTTTATTCTAAACTAAATGGTTCCTGATTATTCCATGATGTGTTGAAGAAGGAAAAGGGAGGAGGGAGGGAAGTAAGGGCAAAGGGAGAAAGAAAGGAAGGGAGGGAGGAAAGAAGAAATGTTTTCAACAAACATCCCCTGAACATCTGCAGTGTATACTTTAGCTACATACTGGAGATGCAAAATCAAATAAAGTGTAGTCCTTGACCTCAGGAAGCTTGTAGTCTAATAGGGAAAACAGTTCAGTAAACTCAGTTTGCATTCCATCCTAATAGATGTCATACTCCAATTTCCATGACAGAGTATAACTTCAGGGCTTCATGAGCCATAATAAGGCCTCTTTTGATTCTGTAGTATTTTTATTTCCCTATAAAATCATCATTACCATTGAGATTTTTAAATGTCTGAGGATTAAGTCATATACAATATTGTTCTTACAAGGTATTTAGTCTCCGTATCTGTGGTTATATAACCTTTCTTATTCTTAATGCTGTGTATTTGGGTCTTTTCTCACTTTTTGATAAGGTTTTCCAAGAGTTCGTCTCTTTTATTGATCTTTTTGAAATAGGCTCTTGGTAAATTTATCAATTTCACATTTCTTTCAAATGTATTGATTTCTGTTTTTGTTTTTATTGATTCCTTTCTCTTGCTTTCCTAAAGTTATATTTGTTTTTTGTCTTCTTGAGTTGGAGCCATAATTGAATCCATTTATCTTCATTTTTCTTGTGTATTAATAAAAGCACTTAAAGCTGTGACTGTCTCTGATTTCAGGTTTGGCTGCTGCCGTATGACTTACTATGAGCTCTTGTTGAATGTCCTTATTTAATTTTGTCTGCTTGATCTAGCACAGGGATTAAAGTCCCCCTCTATGATTATGGTTCTTGTGGATTTCTCATATTTCTAAGAGGCTTTGATATATATATATTTGATGTACACGATTTAGCACTTAAAGTTTCAATGATTCCTTCATCTTTGTTATGGATTGCACCTATTAGCGATGGAAAAAGGAAGAAAGAAATAGAAAAATGCTTCTTCATCTCATTTAATGGCCCAGGCCTTGAATTCTGCATCATCTGATATTAATAGTGTCACCCCTGATTTACTTTTATTGTCCATACTATTCTCTACTTTAAATAGAGGTGTGTCTTGTATTTTGACCAAGTGTACTTGGTCCTGGATCTGTTTTCCCTCCAATTTATTCCTTGTGCTTCTCTTACTTAGCTCTGCATCATAGTGGGGTCCCTACAGATTCTCAGCTGGCTTCCCACTGGGTTTGGCCAATAGAAGAAATCTGTGAGAGAAAAAAATAAGCAGGGGTATTCCTCTTCCCCCACCTCTTATGTGTTGTTTCTTCAATAGCTGCAGCTCCGCTCTGGCTCCAGCTCCTCCTGAATGAGCCTGTTCTGCCTTCTCCCTTGTCTAACATTGAGTGGACAATAGTTTCCTGAGGTTGCTAATCTCTGGGCTGCCTCACTGTCCCCCGTTTAGCTTCTGTACTCTTCAATCCCCTGTGTAACTGACTTCCTACATTAAACTCCCTTTGTGGTAAATATTCAGTGGCTTTTGTTTTCCTGAGTGAACCTTTAATACGAAGATTTAACCTATTCATTTTTACAGAAAATACTGTGGGTTGACTTACTTAACATCAATCCCAAACCCCCTTTTCCTTGGCTTCTCTAGTACAAAAGCTGCAAAACCAGAAACTAAACTCTCTTTCAGCAAGCAAGGCCATGTGATACAATGAGACATATATAGAAGTCTATTAGGAATTTTTGGAAAAATCTCGCTTTCCAAATAAAGATATCACCCTTTCTTTCCCTAGGCCTTCTTCTTCCTGTCTGGACACTGGATTTGATGGCTAGAGCTTCAGCAGCCATTGTGAGACTATGAGGAAAAGACAACTAGAAACGCAGTGAACTGAGCCCTGACCTGAAACGCTTGAGCCACTCTTGAACCTATACCAGCAACCTCCAGACTTCCTGTTACATAAGGAAAAGAAAATGATTATTTGTTTAAACTACTAATAGTAGGATTTTCTGTTATCCTCAGCAGAATGCAATTTCTAACTCAATATTTCCCAAAAGGACATAATTGACACTGGGGGCTGGTCAATTCTTTTTCTATAGGGGCAGTCCTACAAATTGCATCCCTGGCCCCAGGTATTAAATGCCAGTAACACCATTTAAGTATTATGCAAATCAAACTCTCCCCCCATATGGGGATATACGTATGCATATAGCTGATTCACTTTTTTATACAGCAGAAACTAACACAACACTGTAAAGCAATTATACTCCAATAAAGATGTTAAAAAAAAAATCTCCCCCATACATTTCCAAATGCCTTTGGAAGGGATAGGGTTGTGCCCTTCCATAAAAACAATGTGTATACACAGCAAACACAGGAAGTTTTGTTTTTTTCAATATCATGTCAGAGTTACATGCACCCACGACCTCCCTAAGAACTCATCAATCTCCTAAAAAAATTATTGTTGTAAGGACATAAGTTTAGATATTTATTACACTTTTGGGGGACTATGAAAGTTTCTAAAAATAAAGAAAAGTACAAGAATAATATAACAAACACCCATGTATCCACTGTTCAGAATTAACAAATGTTAACATTCTGTCACTTTGCTTCAGATTTTTTTGAATAAAGGAAGCAAAATATTATGAAGTTGAAGTCTTTTATTTCAAACCACAGTCTCAAAACTCCCCTACCCTTCTTCCCCAGGGGTAATCACTATCATGAGTTTGGTATGTTTCCACTTAGTTCTTGTTTCTTACTGTTAATCGCTGTCTTTGTAGGCAATTTTCGTAGTAAAGTGGGTATGGCTTTGAGTGCTTCTTAAATGTGCATGAATCCTAGCATGGTATTCATACCATTCTGGAATTTGTCCTTTTTTTCTTTTTAACTAACTTTATGTTTTTGATATTTAGTTAAAACGCAAATGTAGTTCACTAATTTTAACGAATGTATATTATTCAATTGTGTGAATTAATCAAGTTCATTTATCTATTCCCCTTGTGATGGACATTTAGATTGTTTCCACTTCCTCACTATGACAAACAGGGACATCATTGGAGGAGTTCATGGGGAAGCACATTTACAAGAGTTTCTTTAAAGTGTATACTTAGAAATCAAGCAGCTGAATACACACACCTTCAGTTTTGCTTCACATTACCAAATTCTCCAAAGTATTAGTACTAATTTAAAGTCCACCAAAAGATTAAGAGAGTTTGTTTCCCCATATGGTCACCAACATGTGGTATTGTCAGACATATTAATCTTTGGCAATCACATCGATGGATAAGAATTAATATGTCTTTGTTAAATAAAATTTGCATTTTTCTGATTACTAGTTAGATTGAGTATCTTTTGGGGGGAGGGAGGGAGCATTCGGCTTTTATTTTCTTCAAATTGCTGTATTGAATTTTTCCTTAATCTTTCTATCAGTCTTTTTATTATTGTTTCATGGGAGTTTTAAATTATAATTGGTTATAGAGATTTGGCAGACTTTTTATTCATTCATTAAGCACCTGCAATATGCCAGGCACTATTCTAAGCCTGGGGATAAAATAGTAAACAGATCAGACAAAACATATATACTCACAGAGCCTCTATTTCTCCCTCTTTCCTCCACACTCTCAGGTTCTTATCTGAATAATCTACCTTTTTAGATCATATTATTATCATTTTTCATATTTTTGCTATATTTTATAATGCTAACAGCAATCATTTATACACTAATACTAAATTTTATTGGTTTCATCTTTTGCAATAACTTCTGTGATGCTCTGGCTTCCTCCAGTTTGAATTATTTATTTTGATTCCTTTCTTGAATTGCTATAGGACTTCTTCAAGGAATTTTTCTCAGGAAAAGGAATATTTTATTAGTTCTTGAATGTGTGAGAATAGATTTCTCTATGCCCTCTCACATAAACCAAATAAGAAATTCTTGGGCAATAATGTTTCCTTCAAAATTCTATGTATGTTTTTCCCTGTTGTCCAACAATTAGTATGGTGGGAAAGTAGTATGCTGATGCTCTTTTTTCCCTTTTCCAGATAATCTGTTTTGCTTTGTTGTTTTTCCCTGAGTGCAGGAAGGCACCTGCATTGGGCTCTATCTTAGTGTAGGAGTCTATACGCTAAGTTTACCTGATTCCTAGTAGGTCCTTTCAGTCTGAAGACGCAAATGTTTTATAAGTTTAGTTTTTTTCTATTATTTCTTTTTTGTTACCATTTCTGTAGCTGCTCTCTCCTTTTGGTATTTTTATTATACCTAAATTGGATCTGTTGGATTTATTCCCTGTATATGTTTCCTTTATATATGCATTATGGTTAAGTTTGTATTTTTTCCTCTGCAATCTAGGAGACTTTCTCAACTTAATCATCTAATTCATCAATTCAATTTACTGCGGGGTTCAATTTTCTCTATGCTGCCTTTATTGAGAATTTTAAAGATTATATTGCTGATTTTATGGCAATATTTCCTACCCTTAGATTGTTCCATTTTCATAAATACAGTGTCCTCTCTAATCTCGTATTGAAATATTAAAAGGAACTGGTGATTCACCTAAGTTTTTTCTTCTTCTGATTTCTTGGAATAAGTTCATTTCAGAGGGGCTGTTTCCTTGGATTGCTCTGACTGGCCTCTCTTCTTCTACCCATGTTTTCTTTTGTTTTGCCTTCAGGTCTTTGTATATGATACAAAACCTCTGAATGAGGCTCTCATTCTAGCATAATGCCTGGCACACAGTAAGTGCTCAACAAAAATTTGTTAACAAATGCATGTCTACATTTTTCCTGTTTGGGGATTTGAAAAGTGGCTTATCAGAAACTGTGCAGGTCTCTATTCAAACTGTTTCATTTCAGACAAAGAAGAAGGAAATTTTCATATTTTCATGACTTTATTTTTATAAGATTGGCTGTCTAGTTTGTACCCAGAAGTTAGGAAAAAGCATGTGCAAGAAAGTTTGCCTGTTTAGCCCATTGAACTTAGGGGATGCTTTTCTATGTTTCTTGTGGTCCCCCAAGCCAGCCCTTTCTCTCAATGGCACAGCTTTCCTTAGTACCAAACTGCTGTGATGATGCCTCCATTTTACTTGACATGGCAGTTCATGGCAAGGATGGAGTCAAAGTCCAACTTCCCAAGGTAATTTGTAGGGTTCAGATGTGTCCCACATTTACTTGAGCCCCTGTTGTCTGAGCCTGGAGATTATCGGAGGCTCTGCTAAGGGAATCTACCCACTTATTGTTCAGGTATCTTTTCTTCATATACATTGGAGTCAGTACTCCTCTAAATCCATTTTTTAAAGTCTTCAGTCAAGCTTGCATTAGTTTCCTAAGGCTGTTATAACAAATTGCCACAACCTGGGTGACTTAAAACGGTAGGAATCTATTCTCTTCCAGTTCTGGAGGCTGGAAGTCCAAAATTAAGGTTTTGGCAGGGCCATGCTCCCTCACAAGGCTCTAGGGAAGAATCCTTCCTCACCTCTCTCTAGCGTCTGGTGGTTGGCGTTCCTTGGCTTACAACTGCACCACTCCAGTCTCTGCCTCGCTTGTTACATGACGCTTCATTCCTGTGTATATGTTCCAAATATCTCTCTTCTTATAAGTGCACCAATCATTGGATTAGAGCCCACCCTAATCCAGCACGACCCCATCTGGGTTTGATTACATCTATAAAGATCTTATTTTCAAATAAGGTCACATCACAGGAGCTTGGAGTTAAGACTTAAACATATTATTCTGGGGGACACAACCCACAACAAAGCTTTTAAAAATAATTCGTAAAGTAAGAATTTTTCATTACTAAATAGTAAGACCCTAAATCAAGTTTTATATGAACTATATCTTATAGAAATGTCTCTAAAGTTTCCGGCCTCCAGTTGCATCGTTTTCTGTTTTCTAGCTCTGCTGCAGATGTTTGCTAATATTTCTTGAGCCGTTTCAAATGGAAATGGGGTGAAAAGAAGGAGAGTTAAATGTGTGGATTCAAATCACTATCTTAAGTGAAATAATGTTATTTCACAAACTTTATCAATATTCACTTAATGATAAATATTAAATGGGATTAATAACGAGCATTAGGAGAGAAAAACAGTGCCATGGCTTTCAGCCATTAAAGAAATACAAATAAAATGATCGATGATGTCAAAAATCTCTGCCCTGAGATTTTACTGAACAACAGCTCAAGGCACACTGCTTCCCTCTGCTGAAAAATAGTTTTCCCCCAGAGAACTTGCTTAGGTGCCTAGCTTAGAAAATATCTAAGGGTGTTTCTCAAAATTTTTCTAATGTCAGTAAAAATGGAAAGATAATGTGGAGAGACATTTTCTCATTCTTCCTGCTGAAGGGAGGAGGGAGGCCCCAAGCACAGGTTGAACTTTGGGAGCAGTGTAGAGGGGGCAGCATGGATGAGGCAGGCGGCCAGAGGTGAGGAGAGACCAGGCACCTTGTCTGTTCCCACAACTGACCAGGGACTCTTCGTGGACTAATTCCTTTAATCCTCATGTGAGCCTGCAAGACAAGTGGTATTAGTTCTGTTTTTACAGATGAGGGACCCAGGCTCAAAGGGATTAATTTCCCCGCATGATCATATAACAGTTAAGAGACAGAAGCAGGGGGAAAGGGGTGGGTTGTTAAGACAGAAGTAAGTGC
Organism: Pseudorca crassidens; assembly: GCF_039906515.1. Taxonomy (NCBI): domain Eukaryota; kingdom Metazoa; phylum Chordata; class Mammalia; order Artiodactyla; family Delphinidae; genus Pseudorca; species Pseudorca crassidens. Next base: position 36,000,404 of record NC_090296.1, on the reverse strand, counting down.
GGGGCTTAACAGTGAGGCAGGTACTTATCTTCTCTGAGCCTTAGTCAACTCATCTGCAAAATGGGACTAACACCCACCTTGATGGGGCTAAATGAGACAAAATATGTGATACCTGTTTCAGAAGAACATTAGTTCTCTTCTCCCACTTTTCCCAACCTAGAAGGGGAAATATCCCCAAGGGGATCCCGACCTGCCTAGCTTTGTTGTTTGAATAATACTTTTTCCTTTCATTCTCAAAGTACTTCCACATGCATTATCCTAGTCAATTCTGGTTAGGAAAGTCTAACCCCCACTCCACTGCTCTGGCAGGTAAAGAAACAGCCTCAGAAGCATTGAGAAATCATCCCAAGGTCATAAGCTCCAGCTGGAACTGGGCTCCAGATCACCTGACTTCTGGTTACAGCTACACCTAATGGAGCAGTCCTGAAACACCGCATTTGCTGAATTACAAAGCGCTGTAGCTGTACATCAAAGCCAAAAGCTATAACAAGCTGCTGTGACAGCAATTTTGGGTTGAGATTCTATTGACCTGTTAGCTGTCCACCTTTACTGAGGCATCAGCTATCTCGCCTATTCTGTGTACAGTGTGGGGCTTCAGTAAAGAGCTAGGTGGGGACCATCCATCAGTGTCACCTGCTGTGTCTGGAGGCTCTCGAGGAGACAGGAGTGGTGGGGGAGCAACACTGCCCACAATCTGTGACCTGGGAAGCAGGCTCACGTAACATTTGAATTGCCACTCCACGGGGACTCAGCCACCTAACGCCACCTCTCAGATAGAGCCTTATCTAGGAGATAGAAATGAAGGCCCCTGTCCCCTTAACCCCACAAGTAAAACAAAGAATAATCATAAATTATTATAAATAGTGTGGAGTAAATCAATCATTATCTATCTATCATTATTTAACTTCCACTCTCAGATTTCTGCAACCACTTAATCTCTCTCTCCCGCTCTCTCCCTCTCTCTCTCTCTCTCTCTCTCTCACACACACACACACACACACACACACACACACACACACACACACGCACACACGAGTCTAAATCAGGTTCAAGTTTGCTGGTGTACATATATCTTGACTTTCACAGAAAACAAGGCAAATGTTAAATCCTTCTTCCCGTTTGGATCCAAATCAATAATTTTTGGGAGCCTTAATACTTAATCCTCGGAGACAAGCTCCAGAGTAATGCTCAGTTAAAATGCTGCACAAGCGGCCTCATTTCCATCGCAGGATCTTAAGCTCCTGATTGTTAAATCTTCTGTGATGGGAATCCTTTGCTTACTATTCCCCTCATGTGCAGGCTGCATGATGAGCTGCTCAAACGCGAGCCATGCTTCATGCCAAGGTGATCTCAGGCTACCGCACACATTACACAGACTTTGCATATCGGGGGAATAAATCTCAACGACCCTAAAATCTTTCCCTCATAATCAGTTTTCTTTCCTGTAACTGCATCTCTCTAAGGACTGTCTGGAGCTTTACGGCAACAAATAAGTTAATATAGGAGAGGAAGCAGATGGGCTTGACTGCGTTCCGGGATTTTTATAAAGCAACTCATTTTGGAAAGTGTAAGTAAGGTTTTGTCTACAAATTCCCCAAAGGCATGAATAAAGAATGGGAATTTGTGTCCCAAAATAATAAGAAAAGACAATAATTATAGTATCAACGCACAAGTGGCCTGAGAATTCAGTCAGTAGCACTGAGGTTCCAAACGCGAATTCCAGATAGTCACGAACTCACTTTATGATCTTACACATGTCAGTTAAAGCTCTACGCGGAGTTGGAGTTTTCATTTGCAGCACAGGTTTGATATTACAAATGTCTATTCAAAGTGAACATGCTACTTTTTACTAGCCACTAGAGATTTTTGTGCCTTGTCATAAAGAAAGGTTTGAGGCTCAGTTTAATTTAAAAATAACAAATTGTCATCAACAGACCACTTCCATGACTCAGGACTATCGATCATAAAGGTGGTATGCTGAGGGTGAGGTAAGGGCTAGATAGGAAGGGAGAAATTCCAGAAATACCCAGATCACTCCTTCTTTTCTGAGAACTGCTCCATGGGGGCCTCTGCATGACTGTGACCATTCTACTCCCACACACCACTGCCCATCCCCATCCTGAGCCATGTTGAGCAGAGTAGGTATCTGACCTAAAGGGAACCCATCCTGAGACTGAAATGGAGTAACCAGATTCTATCTCCTAGAAATTTGGAATTAAAAGACAATGGGGGGGGGGGCTTCCCTGGTGGCGCAGCGGTTGGGAGTCCGCCTGACGATGCAGGGGACGTGGGTTCGTGCCCCGGTCCGGGAGGATCCCACATGCCGCGGAGTGGCTGGGCCCGTGAGCCATGGCCACTGGGCCTGCGCGTCCGGAGCCTGTGCTCCGCGGCGGGAGCGGGCCACAGCAGTGAGAGGCCCGCGTACCGCAAGAAACAAAAAAACAACAACAACAAAGACAATGGGCCTCATCATACATTGCTGGTGGGAACACAAAATGACGCACCCACTATGGAAAACAGTATGGCAGTTCCTCAAAAGGTTAACATGGAATTATCATATGACCTAGCCATTCTCCTCCTAGGTAGAGAATTGAAAATATGTTCCTGTAAAAACTTGTACACAAATGTTCATAGCTGCATTATTGATAATAGCTAAAAAGTGGAAACAACTCAAATGCCCATCAGCTGATGGATAGATAAACAAAATGTGGCATTTCTGTATACTAGAATATTATTTAGCCATAAAAAGTAATGAAGTATTCTTACATGCTACAACATGGATGAACCTTAAAAACATTATGCTAAGTGAAAGAAGCCAGACACAAAAGTCATATGTTATATTGTTTCATTTACATGAAATGTCCAGAATAGGCAAAGCCAAAGAGACAGAAAGTAAATTAATGGTTGCCAGAGAATGGGAGAGGGGGGATAGTTGGGACTAGATGCTAAGAGATACAGGGTTTCTTCTGGGGTGAAGGAAATGTTCAGGACTTAGGTAGTGGTGACGGCTGGACAACATAAAGAATATACTGAAGACCACAGAAGTGAACACTTTAAATGGTGAATCTTACATTATGTGAAGTGTATCTCAATTTCTTAAAAATACTATATTAAAAATAAGCATTGAGATTAAGTCAGATAGGAATGGGCTGTGGACAGGAAACTTCCTATAACACAGAGACTGAGGGTACCATTCATGGGCATCCATAATGAGCCAAACACAAGCTCAGCAGAGAAAGCTGGTCTGCAAGGGAAACAGAGAAGGAGCAGACATTGCAAGAGTAGGAGGAACAAGGTGACTGGCAGCCCCTGGAGTGCAAAGCTCTCTGAGTCCTAGTGGATCCTTGTGAGACCCATCTGAACATCCTGCCCTTGGGAGATAACCCTGTATCTACTTAATAGGTTCCCCACTTTTGCTCAAGCTTGTTTGAGAGGATTTCTGTTACTTGGAACCACACAGTCCCTGTCCAAGACCAGTACCAAGTAAATAACAATACAGTTAAAGTATTCATTCCCCTTCTCACCCCACCGAGATGTTAAAAGCACTTTCCAGGTTTCTCAGACACCCATATGAAAATAGAAATACCATCAAGTACAAAATACCCGATTCTACTTGAAGAAAGGAAAGCTCACTTTCGCTTGGTCAGCACACTTTCTCACCACAGCTTCTGAGCCTGCACTCTAGAGCCCGTGAGCCACAACCACTGAAGCCCGCGCACCTAGAGCCCGTGCTCCGCAACAAGAGAAGCCACCGCAATGAGAAGCCCATTCACCACAACAAAGAGTAGCCCCCGCTCACCGCAACTAGAGAAAACCCACGTGCGGCAACAAAGACCAAACGCAGCCAAAAATAAATAAAAATAAAATAAGTAAATTTTTTTTGAAAAGGCTCGGAGGCCCAAACATAGCAGGAGCTTAGAGAAACATATGTCTAACCCAAGGGCCAGGGGGCATGAAAGACACAGCAAATACTGGTCTCACCTGACTCCTCAATCAGGGCTTGAAGGAAGTTCACCTTCAAGGTAGCTGCAAACTTCTCAGAGAACCCCTCTCAAGTTTTCTCCCTCCACCCTACCTACCCTGAGGGTATCCTTATTTCCCACTGAAGGGCTAAATGGTAAATGTCAGGGAGGACACTCACTTAAGTATAGTAGAGAGGGTTGGGCCATTCCCATGCCTGTCTTTTTTTCTTTTTTTTAATCACCTATATAAGAGCTTAGCTTTTCTCCCAAAGTATAAAGTAACGTGATATAGGAGATAGGCTTGTTGAACACCCTTCCTAATAGCATCCATGAAAATTAACTTTCATTGATTTGCTATTAAAATTCTACATCCATAACTACTTTGTATAATGATTTACTCAGTAAAGCTGATTTTGAGTCATGAGCTGGCAGGTGCATAGGTGCATTTATAGCAGAAAATTCAATTCTTTTAAGGGTGCCAGGAGATGCCTAAACTCAGCATCACTATTCACCCCAAGGTTCCTGAAGATTGGAATCTCAACATCTTCCAGAGATGCAGCTTACAGAAACTAGGTTTGCAAAATCAGGATGTTGCCTGTGAGGTCATTGGACCTTGGCCTAAACCTAATTTGAATAATTACATTTCATTCCATCCTGAGTCAGTAGAGGCCCCTGATTAATAATCAGCATTTGCTACATGCCAGTGAAGGTTTGCTGCTATAAATAGACAGAGTTAACAATCTCATTAACTATAGGAACTGGCAAGATGAACACTTCATTCAGGGAGAAATATAGATGACAATATTTTTAAGGTCTGTGAGCACTGAGCTGTCCCTGACCCTAATCCATTAGCAGTTATTGTCAAAGATCACTCTGTTAACCCTCAGTTTTAAAACCTCCTTCCAAAACTGTCCCCTTTTCTTCCTGAGGGCAGGCATTTCAGTAATAAATATTCTGTAATGATACCATAGAACCTTGAGATGCCTAAGGATAAAACGTGACTGGAGAAGCATATGTCACTGTCATTCTAACACTTCTAACTCTGATAGTTCACAACCCTTAGACTTGCTGTCCTCAGTGACCAAGGCCCAACCTCTAGTGGCCAGGCCGGAACAATTCTGCCACTGCCTTTTTCACATCAGTGCTTGGCTCTCAGAGTTTCTTTGATGCTTTCTTCTACCCAGTTGCAATGAAATAAAATCCAGTATAGGGCAAGCCTCCTGGGCCAAGAGTGTGTTCTATTAAGTGATTTATAATCTAAAGTTCACAATCCAACTTCCATCTGAGCGTATCTGAATTTGGTCTACTATATAATTAAAATGAACATTTTGCCAACAGCAGGATTCCCGTCCTTTTGTTTTTTCTCTTTTTATTTCATTTGCAAAAATGTGTCTCCTTCCCTTGTCTTGCTCCCCAAAAAAAGGATGCCTGAGGGCTTCCCTGCTGGCGCAGTGGTTGAGAGTCTGCCTGCCGATGCAAGGGACACGGGTTCGTGCCCCGGTCTGGGAAGATGCCACATGCCGCGGAGTGGCTGGGCCCATGAGCCATGGCCACTGAGCCTGCGTGTCCGGAGCCTGTGCTCCACAATGGGATGTCTGAGTCCTAGAGTACCAAGCCAGATAAGCTGTGGCCTCACTATTAATCTCTGACCTTTAAAGAATTTTCTGAAGACAGGATCTTGGTTTTTCACACATTAACTAGATGCATATATCACCCCAGTGGCAGTGAGCCCAGGGCCTGGGGTCCATCTTGACATTTGGCCGTAGACTATATTTCTCTCCTTTCTTATTATCAAACCTCTCTACTGAGTGGCGCATTATCTGTTGCATTGGTCCTCTGCCTTCACTGCTGTGTCAAGTGCCACCAGTGGTGTCCTAATGACAAAACCTCATTTCCATGGCTCTGTGGAAGTATCTGCCACCACTGAGCACCTTTTGCATTCTTGTACTTCTCTCCTCCCTTGGTTCAACTAACATTCTTCTGATTTCCATTAACTTTGGTGATAGGGTTGCCAGATTTAGCAAACTACAGGATACCTAGTTAACTTTGATTTCACATAAATATGCATGGGGTTTTTTTATACCTAAACTATTATTTGTTGGTTAACTAAAACTTGAATTTAACTGTGTGTCCTGTATTTTACCTGGCAACTCTACTTGGTGATGATATTTCTCCGCCTTTTTCCATCCAGGCTTTAGTCTTTGTTCCTATCATTTCCTTTATGTTTGCTTGCCCCTCTACGAATGTATCTATTGTATCAGGCTCAACCATCATATTCCTTCTAGATCACCTCTCTCCTTCCTCTGAACTCCTTACACATGTCTGGCAATTTAATATGCTTCCCTGTCACATACAGCTCTTCCGTTGTCTTCAACTATTATTTGAATCTTTCATGTGTTCATTATTTATTGCTTACATGATTTTAGATTCCTAGAGGTCAGAATTCTTCTGTGTATACCAAGGCCTGCAGCTTGGCTTCCACGGATGGGCTTGTCAACAAACGTATAAAATTCCCATCCTTTGGCTTATATTCAAAAAATAACCCCTTACCTTTTCATATTTACAGTGCTGCCTGGAGATCCTACCACTACGTTTCCTCAGTCCTTTCACTCTCCCACACTTCTGAGTGTTGCATCTCTTCATAATTCCAGCTCCTGCCCCTCCTTGCTCTTAGCTGATTGTCTTTCTTCCTGCCTTGCTGGGATAATAGAGGCATTCAGAGAATACTTGCACAGGCTCTCACTTGTGTGACAAGCAACCTACCCGTGTCTGTACCCATATATTATGCCTTCCCCCCTGTGACAATGACTCTGCTCCGTGCTCCTGTCCAAAGCTAACCTTTCCCCTGTTCAGTGGATCTCACCTCCCCCACTGACTCAAGGACATCACTGCAGCAATTCTCCTTTCTTTCCCTTGTACATTCAAGGTTCTCCTTTCTAAGGGTTGTTACCATTAACTTGCACAAGTATTTCCCCTCTTAATAAGCAAACAGACAAACCAACCTCCCACTCCCTTGACAGCAAATTACTCTCCAGCTACCACACTATTTTTCTGCCCCTTATGCAGCAAAATTCCTCTAAAGGGTCTCTATATTCTGTCTCTACTTCCTCTCCTACTATTTTCTTCTGAATCCACTGCAAGCAGGATTTGGTCCCACCTACACCTAAACTGCTTTTGTCAAGGTTGCCTATTAATCACTTCCAAGTTGTCATAATAGGTGGAAACAACTTCGTCTCACCTAACTCAGGTGGTCAGCATTATGTGTGTTGAGTTCATTGCTTTAGCAATTGTCCCTCTCTCTTCTGTGTGATAAGTTTCCAAACATTCTTGAAACATCATCTTCCCTCAGCTTCTACACCTCTCCCTTTTTGTTTTCCTCCTTCCTCACTGGCTGTTCCTTCTCAATCTCTTCTGCCTATTATTTCTCATTTTCCCGACCCCTATAAGAAGGAATGTCCCAGGACACAAGCTCTGAACATATTCTTTGTCTATATGCAACCCCTTAGGTGATCTCATCCAACCTCATAGATTTAAATACTTTCTATATGCTCTCAATTCCCAAGGTTTTGTCTCTAAGGAGGACCTTTTCCCTGAGCTTCAGACTCATATATCCTTTTGTGTACACAACTCTACTTGAAAGTCTACAATGAATCTCAAGTTAAAATGTCCAAAATTAAATTGGTCTCCCCACTCTTACCCCAAACCTACTTCTTTCATAGAATTCACCATCTTAGTAACTTTTAAATCCATTTTTCTAGTCACTCAACTCAAAACCTTGGAGTCATCCTTGATACATCACTTTCTTCCACACCCCACGTCCAATCAATCATAAAATCCTGTCATGTCTACCCTCAAAATGTATTCAGAATCTGACCACTACCTCTTGCCATTGATCTAGGACGGTCACGTAATCCGGCCTCCCATAACATTCTGACCTCCAATCCACTCTTCTTCTAACTGGATTCCTTGCTGTTTTTTTGAAGATCCCAAGAAAACTCCTTGAAATCACTTTTTATTTGCTATTTCCTTGGCCTGACATAGCCTTACCTAGATACCCATCACTTCCTTCACAGATCTGCTCCAAAGTCACCTTATCAGAGAGCCCTTCCTGACTACTTTATGTAAAATAACATCCTTTCTCCCCTCTCCCCAACCCCATAAGCCCTATCTCCACTATTCTGCTTAATTTTCTCTCTAAAAATGTCATGTCAAGATAGGAGTCTGTTTTATGTCTATCTCCCCGACTAGAGTGTAAGCTCTACCCAAACAGGGACTTGGTCTATTTTGTCACTGCTGTATGTTTAGTACCTAGACCCATGCCTAGCACTTAGTAAACATTCCACAAATAATTTTGTGTACATGAATGAGTTTTGTATACTCTATACTTTAATATAAGACCTTAAGAAAAGTTATTTTACCAGCAAAATGAATTTATTTGAGAATAGTAGAGAATTGCAATTCAGGACAAGCAAACTATGGCAAACCATAGGCAAGTCTGGAGAACAGAGGAGAGGGGAAGGAAAGGAGGAAATTGAGGAGGGCTGTGATGGTGTTTCATTGGCTGCAGGCGGTGGGCAGCTTGTAGCTGATGGGTGGGAAGGAAATCGTTCTTCCTGCTGGCGTCTATAAATTGTGGTGAGTGATACGTGTGTGAGAGCTCCCCCTTCAGGGTTTCCTGACTGCAATTTAAATGAGGTTTCCTTTATTCATTTTCACAAATATATTAGCCTTCTCTCAGCTGAAATGTTTTAAAAGATTCTCATGTTTAAGTGTCAGATAACAAAGGCTCATCCATTCCTTTATTCATTCAACAGATACACGTTGAGCATTTACTATGGACCAAGTGTTTTCCCAAACACAAGACAGTGGAGTATATGGAGTGGAGACCAAAGTCCTGTCCCTAGGATTTACCAGCTGCGTTGCCTTTGACAAGTAAACAGCTTCTCTAAATTCTGCATTGATCAGCAACATTACATCAAGAAAACTATCCACCTTGTAGGGTGATTGGGAAAAACAAAGAAGGTAATGTTTTTACCTGGATGTGCTTTGCAAACATTTTAGGGCCATGTAAATCATTATTGATCCTCATCACAACTTTATGAAGCAAACTGGGCGGTACTTTTACAATAGTCCCATTTTTTAACTAAGTTTTAAAAACTCATAAAGGTTAAGTGATTTGCCACTAAATCACAGAGCTAGTAAGTAGCAGAGTTAGAGCTACATCTCTGGTCTTCAGGCCTGTGTCCTAGCTCTATTTCCATGGAACTCTTCCTTCCACGCAGTTCAAATTATGTTGTATGGATTAATGGAATTATGTTTATGAAGTCCTTCAAATGTCTTCGGCAAAAGATCTAGAGAAGTGTCTGTATTATTTTCCTAGGGTTGTGTGTGGTTAGGCCATTCAAGATGACTGTTCTCTTGCTCTCTGTACCTCCCCTGCACAACCAGTCCCTGCTTTACTCACATGACTATCCAATCCTCTTAATTATAGACCTTAATTAGCCCCTGGTAACTAATAAGCCCATATAACATCGATTCCCCCCTATAAAAGGTAGCCTCGTTCTCCCTCATTCTCCCTCGTTCGAGTAGCAAAGACAGTTGCTGTGTCCTGCTTGCCGTCTCCTGCACACAGGGGGCTGTCACTCCAGGACCTTGCTTCAGGTATGTAAGATTCCCCTGGTCCAATAAGTCACAGATGTCTCTGTCACTGACTCCTGGCTCTTTCTTCCATCTTGAGGCTGGGCAACTGCAAGGCTTGCAGGCCTGCAGGGTGCAGCTCAACAGGTTGCCGTAAGTATCACAAATTAGGTGACTTAAAACAACAGAAACGTATTCTATCACAGCTCTGGAGGCTAGAAGTCTGAAATCAAGGTGTTAGCAGGGCCATGCTCCCTCTGAAGGCCCTAGGTAAGACTCTTGCCTTCTGCTAGTTTCTGGGGTTTTCCCACAATCCTTAGCATTCCTTGGCTTGTAGAAATATCACTTCAATCTCTGCCTTCATCATCACGTGGCGTTCTCCCTATGTGTCTGAATGTTTAAATTCCCTCTTCTTATAAGGACACAAGTCATTGGATTAGGGCCCACTCTATCTTACAATGACCTCATCATAACTTGATTACATCTGCAAAGACCCTGTATCCAAATTAGGCCACTTTGGCAGGTACCAAGGGTTAAGACTTGAACATCTTTTGGGGGGACACAATTCAACCCAGAACAGCATTTAAAGGGCCTAGAAACATCTTTCAAAGAGCATGCCAGGCAGGAAGTTAACATCGTTGGAACGTATGCATGTCCAAAGACAATCCAGGTATGCATGGCTCAGACACAAGACAGTTTCTCTTGCAACTGACAAATACAAAACCTAAAGGCGTGAAACTGTCACCCTGGTGGAGAAGGGTTTGGCAAAATGCCCTTGTTTCTCTGAGAGGCAGATTGATTCCTAAAGTAATCTACCTTAATCAGCGTTATATAATCCCACAAAAGGACGTGCCATGAAAGCAATGATGCAAGCAGGGCAGAGCTCAGGGAGGAATTTTGCCCTACATTGTTATGCGGTGCCGGCACACCTTTCATCTTGCTCTGCCTCTAGCACCTCAACTGGCAACTAACCCAGTTTAGTCAGACCTTCCGAAGTTAAGGGAGCTCTATATTTAGACAGTGTTCCCTGCCTGAGGATGAACTATACTGGCTGCAGTGTCACACCTTAACACAGCTCTGTGCCTGCCCTTTGTGTTTGTTGGGGGAAACAGCAGCCTTCCCTGGCATGTGGACTTAAGGTATTTTTAGAGCTAGAGAGACCCCCAGAAGCTCAACTAATTCAACTCTTCCTTTTAACAGCATCCACGTGCAGACTTTGGATTTGAATCAGAGTCCCAACAATTCCTAGCTGTGTGCCTTTGCCTCAGTTCCTTAACCTCTCTGTGCCTCATTTTTCTAGTCTGTAAAATGCAGACAATAGTAGTAGTATTTACCAGAAAGGGTTATCGGAAGAATAAATAGATCCATGTAGAGTGCTTAAAGTAGTTCCTGGCACATAGTAAATACAAAAGAAGTTTTAACCATTACTATTTTCATCATTTCAGATGAGCACAATCAGACCTGGAAATATGATGTGAGTTGCCCAGTTTAACCACAAGCGCATAGTCAGACTTGGAATTGGTCTGCTGGGGAAATACTCTCTCATTTGGTCCACAGTTAGCACACTTAAAGTAGCTCCTTTGAGATGGATAAGAAAGGTAGGAGCTATGTCTCACCAGCTCTACTGTTCTGTCTTTAATTTGTTTCCTAGGTTACCTGATTGTGAAAGTCAGGAGATGGGCCTAAGGGGATGAGATAATAATAAAAACAGCAAGTTAGATTGGAGGGGTGTGAGATTAAAGGCAAGGGAACCACTTAGTTGCCATTACAGTAGGCCAGCTGGTAAAAATTAGATGGGCAGGGAAGAAAGAATGGGGAAATAGTTTATTAAAAAAATCATAATAAACTAAGGTGGTTTATTACCAGCAAAAGCACAAGGCAAGCAGTGAAAGTGTAAGTGTCTTCCTGGATAAGACCATGAAGGAGGACTCCAGGCAGGTAAAACTGGTTTGGTAAAAGTATGTGATCACTTCAGCTTGTTAGAAGTTAGATGTAAAGTTAACTGCTGAGGTACCCAGGTGGAATCTTCTCAGGTTTCAGCAGCTATTTAAATCATATGAGGAACGAAAGAAGAGAAGCTGTAGGAGGATTTATTCCTTCCCTCTAAATCTAAACAATTGAGGGTTGACAAGCCCGAGAAAACACCCTGACCTTCATAGCATAAGAGAACCTTGTGTGGCACTGAAAAGCAGGGTATCTTGAGTAAAGGTACAAATGAACTTTTCTCAGGAAAAGAAAACTAATACTTTAAAAATATCTCTGAGCTCCAGGCATGTCAATTCATCTCATCAAATTCTTGGGCCCTGCATGAGACCGCAAATGATAAACAGGTTAAGGAAGTATGTCCCCATTTTACAGAGAGGAAGAGGTGTTGATAGAACTTGGTAAATTATTGGATGTGGGGATAAAGGGAAATGAGGCCTTTATCATGACACCCAGATGGAGGGCAATTTCCTGAGTTTGGAATTAACAAAGCACTTTCACATCCACTTCTCATTTCTCCAAAGTACCTTAAAAGACAGGTAATCACAATCATTTGTTTTTCATACCTATTTTCTTTAATCCTCAAAAGATCTCTACTAGGTAGACTTATCTTTATTTTACAGATAAAAGAATCGAGATTCAAAGAGGTCACAGAACTCTGGTTTTCTGATACCACTTTCCTGACTCTCAAGTCTGTCGGCGTGGTGGCAATGAGTCTTGTAAGGAAGGAGAACCAAATATGGCAGTAACTGAGAGAGCACACTCGGAAGCTTTGGCTTTGAAATGCCACATCTAACTGTCAGGGCCAAGAGAACATTCTAGCTTTACACTCAGACAGTGGGCCTCTGGAAAATCATGACACAAATTTACTCATTCATTTGTACATTCAGAGATACTTCTTGAGTGCCTGCTATTTGCCAGGCTGGTCCTGTTCTAAATGCTGAAGATACAGCCAAGGACAATACAGACAAGGGCCCAGTGCTTTGTCTCCTAGATGGGGAAACAGATAATAAACAAGTAAACAAATAAGATCTTCACAATGCTGCAAAGAAAGTAAATCTGAGGCAACTGGTACGGGGGCTCTGAGAGGGTATTTATCGTCATGAGGTGAGTGGGTCAGTGAACACATCCTCATCTACACTTTTTTCCAAATTAAAAAGAAAACCAGCAGAGAATTTCAGGTGAAAGAGTGTTGTTATCTGATTTGTTTTTAAAAGATTCCTCTAGTTGCCATATGGAAAATGGATTGTAGGGCAGCATGAATGACAGATGGGAGACAAGTCAGGGTATTCTATAGCCTGAAACGAGAGATGGTGTGGCTTGGATTAGGGTGAAAGCAGTGAAAATGGAAAGAAGTGGATGGATGTGGTATATCCCTTTTTTGAGCACAGAGCTAATGGACTAGATGTGGAGAGTAGAAGAAAAAAGGGACTCAAGTAAGGATAATTCACAGAGCTAAGTTAATTCACAGAGCTAAGTCCTTGCTGTCTGCTGTGGTGAAAGAGAACACCATTAAGCCTAGGCAATGGAGGCAATAAATCGATGCAACCAAGGCAGTATGGAGGATTAGGGAGGACTCAGGCTTTGGCTGCAAATCTAAACTCAAGTTCTGGTTCCATCACAAATAACTAACTTTGGACCAATTTTCCTTCGTCTCTGAGCATAGCCTTCCCTCATGTACAAAATGGTAATGATAGTGCCTTTTCTCCTAGGATTATTGCTAGATAATTCATGGAAAATACTTAAAACAGTAGTGGCATATAGTAAGTGCTCACTAAATGCTAGATTACCATTCTTTTTCATTAAGAATTACTTATAGGGAAGCAAGGTGTCACCTCTTTGTGCTTAGCTTCCAGATCTCTTGTTTCTTATCACATACCTCATCACATCATCCTCTTGGATCTGAAAGCAGCTCTCTTTGAGTTGGGTCCACAAAAGAAAGGCAATTGATCACCTGCTCTCTGGGTGTTCACCTTATGGCAACAGGTACAAGGTTTCTGGGTCTACCCCAGGCATCCTTGCTGGGGATACCTGGCAGGTAGGACATTTTCACAGGCTACTCCTGGCCAACTCTGCTCAAGCCAACTAGGATTTCCTTGACTATACTTGGCATACTCAGAAGCACTACTCAAGTGTTTATGCTATATAATACATAATAAAGCTTGGTTATTCATGAATGGAGTCATATCGTGATATAGTTGCACTAGTCATCTGCTAGATCAGCATATTTGAAAAAATTTTAATCATGACCTCTAGTAAGAAATACATCATAACCCAGTAAACAGTGTGTAATGGAATGAACCATCATGGAACAGCATGTATTCTTAATACATATGGTGCACTCTGAATATTTCCTGTTCCTGTTCCCACCACCACCTTTTGTTTCAACTTCTGGTCACAACCCATTAAACTGATTTCATAACCTATTAATGGGTCATGACTCACAGTTTGAAAAGCTATGCTGGAGGGCTACAGCAAATTGTTCTATAGCTGAGTATATGTTTATTTCTCTAAACCTCCTTTTTCAGAAAGTTTCTCGAGGCTCACCCTGTGTGGTTTGCTGTGATTTTCATGTATTTGAACTCTCTACATCTGTAAAAGGCATTCATTGCTTGTAATTTTTCAAAGGATGCTTCTAACTCAAGTGTTAACCCATCTGTTAAGACCTATTTATTGCTTTTTTTAAAAAAAAATTAAAAGCAAATTAGGAATTCCAAGCTTACACTAAGCAGGATTTTTTTTCCTTTTGTAAAAGCCTTCCATCTGCCTGCCCTCTTTTGCACATAACTCAAATAGGAGCACACATCTCGTCAAATCAAATGTGGGCTCTGTCAAAAAGCTGCCAAAATATCATGCCAGTTGCTTTATTTTTTTAAGGAGAATTCAAATCAGATTTAACATAATGACTTGTTTGTTTTGTTGCTTTTCTTTCCATCCATTATAGAAACATGGACTTCAATATACTGTAAGTGTATGCACTAGCCTTCCAGAGGCAGTCCCAAGGTACACTAAGATAAATCAGGATTACACAGTTCTGCCGGGTCAAAGATTAGTGGTGGAGAAACAAACCACTGTAGGAGCTGGGGTAGATCAAGAGCTCGGAGCTCTGAGCCCCATTAGACTAGGAACACCAGGGTGGGGCAAATTATCCCATCTGACTTGTTTTACTCTCTCCCACAGAGCCTGGCCCAGAGGAACTCACCCTCCCATTCCATTCCCCTGGCAAGTCATTTAATCTTTGACTAGTTCTCTTTCTTGACCTAACCTTGAGATTTAAAATAATAGCTGTCTATCTATTCCCCCAAAGAGCTTCTAAGAATAATCAAGAATTAAAGAATAGAGTATAAGCAGATTGAGGGACCAAGAAGTTACTGCCCAGTTATCAGATGAAAGAGCCTGAAGCCTCTTGGAGAGATCTCCCTCTCTTCCTCCCCACGATGGGTGGTCTCAGGACTACTACCCTACCACCCACAAGGATGCCACACCTGGAGGGGAGGCTGGTGATATGCGATGGTTAAGGGCAATGACTCTGAAGTCAAGCAGATCCTTCCATTCAAATTCTGACCCTACCATTTAGATCTGTATGACCTTGAAAAAAATCACATAATCTCTCTAAACGTGTTTCCTCCTTGTTGTGGGATTAAATGAGAATAAATCATGTAGAGCCCTGAACATTCTAGAGAAAAAGAAGTCCACAAATAGCAGACGCTATTATTTTTGTTATTGTTACTTCTATTAAAGGAAGAAACTTAAGTACCTTGTAGGTAAAGAGCAATTGAAATGTAGAGAAATCTGTAAAAAAAAAAAAAAAAGAGAAAGCATGCTTATGATGAATATGTTGATAAAGCCAAATGCTTAGATTTGAAAAGCAATGACATAATACAAAATAAGAGATTGATGAAGCTGAAAAAGTAAAGCTGGAAAATTATTTTAAATGGAGTATTTAGGAAGAATTGCTTCCCTGAATCAGCCTAATTAATGTCTTGGTGGTTGGGCCTTATTTAATCGTGCATATATCTTGTTACCTAATCATAGGGTTTTATTAAAGCAGAAGCTTATTTTTCAATTTCCCTTCACATCGTTTTTATCTTTTTTTGTCACATTCTCATACTGAAGAGCCCTTCACAAGAAAGCTAATTTTTGTTTACTCAAAATATGCCCTATCACATCTTATCCACTAATGCTTTATTATTCTGTGATGTTAAATCTCCTTCTGTGGTTCTAATCAATGTACCTCTTGAGTAGTACTTGGGTATTCCATGCATATATCTGAAATAGAAGTAATTAAAGGGAAGTGGGGCAGGGGATCTTTAAGTTTGAAGACTCTGATAGAGTAAAAATAACTATGACAACATTTTCGGTCGGATTTTAGCAGCATTTCTTTACTTGTAGAATTTAGTATAACCTATTTATCTGGTCTTTCCATTTCATAAATAAGAATCTTGTCTCCAGTTTTCAGCTCAGTTCAGTGACTCTCCTAATGACATCTGACAGGGTTCTTTTCAATGTAACCTTCTAAAATACGTCTTCTAACTACCTAGGCATGAATACATTTCCAGCCCAAATCAATCCACTTCTAGGATACATGTATTTATGGAAAATGGAACATATTAAGTTGTATTTTCCTGTGATTTATTATTCCAGAAATTCTGTATCCTCATCTCTTATTGATCAGCATTTGGCCATGGCTCCCTAGACTCTGCATCAAGTAACTAATGATCAATAAATAAAATGTGCCAAGGAAACTGTAATTTAAAGAAATCTTGCAATTTAAGAATATTTGTCTATAAAATAAGTATTATTTTATAATGTAGATAAATTTTTTGTGTTTAGACTTCTGTCGAGCACTTTTCTTAAAGGGGAGCCTCAAGGCTACACCATAAAGGAAAAACAAGCCCATATTTAAATCCCAGTTAATGTCTCTTGTGTGTAGTCTTGGGCAAGGTATTTAGCTTATCAGAACCTCAGTTTCATATCTGTTAATGGCAATGATATTGTGTACCTTGACTGTTGTAAGGATTAAAACTGATGACTACCACAATATTGTAAAACATCTATACTTCTATTTTAAAAATGAGATAATATTCCTGGCAAATATTAGCCACTTAATAAAGACTAGCTATTTTCTATTAGAAACTCTGTTTATAATAATGAGACTGACAGAGCTGAAGAATAAGTCAAGCAGGAAAATTATTTTTAAGTGAAATATTCAGGAAGAACTACTTTCATGAATCAACCACATGTCTCTGTGGTGCCAAGTCATTCAGACTAAGCAAACAACCACTATGTATCCACTGGTGTGGCCCTTTGGGGGAAACTCTGAAAGCTTAGACTTCTGTCTCATTGGATAACTTTGCCGCCATGCTGATTTCCTTCTGTGTCATTTAGTAACCAACCTTCTTTGATTTACCCAAGTATTATCTGGGTCTGATTTGTTATTGGAGGCTAGTAGTGACATTTGTTAATGTGATGGTTAAACAGAGTTAAATGAGATAATGCAAAGCTGGAATCTTAAGTGCTCACTTAATATTATTATTTCCTAGCAGGTAAAAATAGTTGGATAAGATGACCCCTGAATTCTCTTCTGTTTTTTTAATATTTCATGAGTTCAACCCAAAAGACACTAGCAAAACTCACTGAAAACTGCGTAGTCTTTTATCTACAATTACAAAACACAAAATGCTCTTAAAACTGAAAGTTTTTCATAATTCATCTGTCGACAAACTTGACCTGAATGGCTGGGAAGCTATTCATAGTCCTTACACATTTCACTGCAGAAATATTCATGCATTTGATTGCAGGGTACTTGACCCAGACCATGCTGGCTGTGTTATATAATATACACAGATTGTGTCATTCCTTTACAGTGGCCTGTAAACACTATAATCCAGGATCATATCTGGAAATCCTGAGAGCCACCCGTCACCAGATCTTTTCCTACAGAGCTCAGCACAGTGCCTCGCCTAAGGCAACTTTCCCATTCAACTGATTAGATTCTTGTGAAGTATGTTCCTGCCTTGCAATTGCCCCTGCAACCCAGGTTTTAGCCACTTGACTCAACAAAGTAAAGACGGGAAAGAGAAAGGAACCAAAATTAAATCAGTAAGTATGTCTAATTATTAGGAAAAAATATTTTTTTAAAAACCTGAAATTATTGGTAAAAAATGAGACAGGCATTACATGGAGCCTTCACACAAACACCCTTCTAAGACACTAACACCATTATCACCAGACATTTTGCTAAATTCTTTCCAAAGAACTTCTACATAATATTTTACCCAAAGTGTATATAGTATTTATAGAAAACATAACAATTTTTACAAACAAAAAAAACCTAGACCCAGCACAGTTTTCTAATTACCACCATTAACATCAACAGCAACAAAAATGTCTTTGTGTAGAAGAGTACAGGTTATTGGCAGACTATGACGTAGGGTGATTCACTGTCTACAGCAAAGTTCTGGGAAAACTGGGAGGAGCTGTTCATCCTCCTCCTGTGCTCTTTCAGTCATGATTTCCTTCTACTCTTTTCCTGCTTGGAAAGAGAGCCATATCACTTTTGAGCAAGTAGCTAGTGTATAAAATACAAGGAAAAGTCATTACAAAAATTACTTTCAGATACCACGTGTACTTCATATTTAAACATTATACTCTGCTAGGTAAGAAGCACAGAACAAGTTTGGAGAAACAATTTACTACTAATAGGCAGACTTTGTTTTTGTTGTTGTTTTCTTCAAGCTTATCTCCATATGTTTGTTCTTTTATAACAGTTAATGCCTTATTTATGCTTTTACAAAATCATCCTGTCACCATATGATCCAGCAATTCCATTCCTAAGTATATAGCCAAAGGAATTGAAAGTAGGGACTCAAAAAGATATTTGTACACCAGTATTCATTATAGCATTATTCACAATTAACAGATAAATGAATAAACAGTACACGGTATGTACATACAATGGAATATTATTTAGCCATAAAAAGGAATAAAGTTCTGATACATGCTACACCATAGATAAACCATGACGACATTATGCTAAGTGAAATAAGCCAGAGACAAAAGGATAAATATTGTATGATTTCACTTGTATAAAATATCTAGAGAAGGCAAATTCATAGAGACAGAAAGTAGACTGATAGCTACTAGGAGTTGCAGGGAGAGGGAATAAGGATTTATTGCTTAATGTTTAGAGAGTTTCTGATTGGGGTGATAAAGTTTTGGAAATAAGCAATGGTGATGGTTGCACACTACTGTGAATGTAATTAATGCCACTGAATTGCTCATTTTAAAATGGTAGATTTTATATTACATATATTTTACCACAGAAATACCCCAAAAAAACTCATCTCTAAAGACTGAAAAAAGTGAATTAGGAAAAATTAGGCAAAGTATTGAAGTCTATGGCTAATGCATTAATAGACTATTAAACAAGTTTGGTGTGCTAAACCCAGAATTATACCTGATGATATATGAAATACACCTTTCTCTTGTGCCTTCGAAATATCTCCCCTTTCTATATACAGGTCTCTACTCAAAGCTTAAACATTTTGAAACATAGTCAGATTTCTTCTACATTCCTTATTAAAAATATGTACTTAGGCATTGTGGGTGAGGCTAGCTGTTTAAAATACTGGAGGACAGGCAGCTTTTCAACTCAAAATAAGTAAGAAATTATGTACTTAAGAACAACAATCTTCAGAAATAGAAGTCATCCCCAGAACTCCAGGTTCCTCAGAGATGTAATATACCAAGAATAGACCTTGTCCAGGCATCACCCTCTAAAGCTCCATAACCCCTGAATCTTGTTTTCAATTGTTCATTCATACCGTGAGTCTCTTCTAAATCACACCTGGGGGATTCTTTTTGCATATAGATATTCAATTTTTCTAAGACATTTGCTGTAAAGATTATATTTTCTAATTGAATTACTTTGGCACTTTTGTCAAGAATCAGTTGATCAAATATATTAAGATATATTTTAGACCTTCTATTCTGTTCTGTTGATCTATTTTTCTATCTTTATGACAAAATCACACTATTTTGATCATTTTAGCTTTACAGTAAATATTAAAATCAGATACTGTAAGTCCTACAACTTTGTTTATTTCCAAAATTGTTTGTCTATACTAGGTCTTTTGTGTTTCTATATAAATTTTAGAATCAGCATGTCAATTTCTACCAAAAAAACCAAACCTTGCTAGGATTTTTATATCCACAATATTGAGTCACTCAATTCATGAACATGGTATACTTCTCTGTTTATTTAGGTCTTTAATTTCTCATAATTAAATAGTGTATATTTTTCAATATACAGGTCTGGTACATGTTTTATTAAATTTAACCCTAAGTATTACATAGTTTTTGATGCTATTGTAAATGGTATTTTTTTACTTTAAATTTTCAATTTTTCATTTTGAGTACTGTTGATTCTCATTTTTGCAGTAGCTATGCTCTATGAAGTCATCACAAACACTGAAGTAATGCATACTGAACCTTTGCTCCTGGGGAAAATACAGAATTAGGTTGCTGTGCATCTCTGTTCACAACATTTTCATCAAATGATCAGTAGATAATCTTGTTTTATGTCTATTTCTGTTTAAAGACAACTTAATATATATTGTCTCCTTAGTGTTGAACTCACATCCAACAGCACTATAACTCATGCCTGAATTAAGCTTATCCAAACCAAGTAAGGTATATCACAGCTTTCTTGCACTTAGGAACACTATACAGCACTTTAACACTATTCTTGGTGTCATTTTAAACAGCAAACTCATCAACAAAAAGCAAAAAATATGAAAAATGTGACATTGGAGCCCCAAAAAGGAAACTTGTTTATAATATGAGAACTGAAACAAGAAAGCAAAACATCACCTTATTCAACTTCATCTGGGAATGTGAGTGTTGGGTGACTTGAATTTTTCACTGCTCTGTGCATGTCTACAAATGATCACAAAAGCACTATTAAGTATTGATTTGGCAGTTACAAGTAAGCAAATTTTAGTGAGTAAGCAAATTTGCAAATACAGAATCCAAGAATAATGAGGATCAATTGTATTTATTTTTTTTTTAATTTTTATTGGAGTATAGTTGATTTACAATGTTGTGTTACTTTCTGCAGTACAGCAGAGTGAATCAGTTATACATATACATATATCCATTCTTTTTTAGATTTTTTTCCCATATAGGTCATTACAGAGTATTGAGTAGAGTTCCCTGTGCTATACAGTAGGTCCTTATTAGTTATCTATTTTATATACAGTAGTGTGTATATGTCACTCCCAATTTATCCCTCCCCCACTTCTCCCCCCTGGTAACCATAAGATTGTTTTCTATATCTGTGACTCTATTTCCGTTTTGTAAATAAGTTCATTTGTTTAGATTCCACATATAAGTGATATCATATGGTATTTGTCCTTCTCTGTCTGACTTACTTCACTCAGTATGACAATCTCTAGGTCCATCCATTTTGCTGCAAATGGCATTATTTTGTTCTTTTTCTGGCTGAGTAATATTCCACTGTATATATGTACCACATCTTCTTTATCCATTCTTCTGTTGATGGACATTTAGGTTGATTCCATGTCCTGGGTGTTGTAAATAGTGCTGCAATGAATATTGGGGTGCATGTATCTTTTCAAATTATGGTTTTCTCCAGCTATATGCCCAGGAGTAGGATTGCTGGATCATATGGTAACTCTATTTTTAGTTTTTTAAGGAACTTCCATAGTATTCTCCACAGTGGCTGTACCAATTTACATTCCCACCAACAGTGTAGAAAGGTTCCCTTTTCTCCACACCCTCTCCAGCATTTATTGTTTATAGACAATTTGGTGATGGCCACTGACTGGTGTGAGGTGATATCTCATTGTAGTTTTGACTTGTACTTCTCTAATAGTTAGTGATGTTGAGTATCTTTTCATGTGCCTCCTGGCCTTCTTTATGTCTTCTTTGGGGAAATGTCTATTTAGGTTTTCTGCCCATTTTTTGATTGGGTTATTTGTACTTTTCATAATGATCAAAGACTTTTTATAAGTTTGTAGGAACTTTTTATTCTCAAATTTAAAACATATACTGTAATTTACCACACTCTATAATACTTTCAAATAATATTATACCTCTTCAAGTATATTATAAGAATCTTACCACAATATACTTCCATATCTCCCCTTTCATCCATTGTGCTAATGTGGTTCTGTATTTTATTTCTACAAAATTATTAATCCCAAAATACATTGTTATTATTTTAAATAATCATCGCATAGAGTTTTTATTTTTTTGAAATCGGAACTCTTTTAATTTTTATTTATTTATGGCTGTGTTGGGTCTTTGTTTCTGTGCAAGGGCTTTCTCTAGTTGTGGCAAGCGGGGGCCACTCTTCATCACGGTGTGTGGGCCTCTCACTATCGCGGCCTCTCTTGTTGCGGAGCACAGGCTCCAGATGCTCAGGCTCAGTAATTGTGGCTCATGGGCCCAGTTGCTCTGCAGCATGTGGGATCTTCCCAGACCAGGGCTCGAACCCATGTCCCCTGCATTAGCAGGCAGATTCTCAACCACTGCACCCAGGGAAGCCCCTCATAGAGTTTTTAATGAGAAAAAAGCTTTTCTATATTTACTCATATATTTGCTGTTTCTAGTCTTTTTACTTCTTTGTGTAGATCCAAATTTCCATTTTCCTTCTGTCTGAAGAAATACCTTTTACATTTCTTGCAGTGTAGACTGCTGGTGATGAATGTGTTCTGTTTTTGTTTTTATGAAAATGGTTTTTTTTGCCTTTATTTTTTGAAAAATATATTTTGCTGGGTATAAAATCTTAGGTTAGATTACTTTCCTTCTGTACTATAAAGATATTCCATTGTTTTTTGACTTGCATGGTTTTTAACAAATCTGTTATCATTTCTCTCTCCCTCTTTGTTAATGGCTTTTATCTCTAGTTGCTTTAAGATTTTGTCTTCACTGAATTTCAACAATTTGATTATGATATGTCTTGTGGTTTTCTTCTGTTTCTACTACTTGAGGTACATTGAACTTCTTAGATCTGTGGGATTTGGGGGTTCATTAAATTTGGAAATTTTTTACTATTATTTACTATTATTCAAATATTTTTCTGCCATCCCTTCTTGTTTTCTCCAATTACATGTACATGTACATGTTAGAACATTTGATAGTTTCCCTGAAATCGCTGATTTCTTGTTACTGATTTTTTTTTTCTCTGTATGCTTAATTTTGGATGGTTTATACTGTGATATCTTCAAATTCACTGATCTTTTTTGCTGCAGAGTTCTAATTATCAATTCCATTCAATATGTTTTTTATTTCTGATATTGTATTTTTCATTTCTAGAAGTTCAACTGAGATGTAATTAATCTTTCTTTTCTCATCATTTTCATGCTTTCCCTACTCAAACATATGGAGATGGGCATTTTTAATGTCTTTGTCAGATAATTCCATCATCTCTATCTTTTTTGGATATGCTTCTATTGATTTTTCTCCTAGTTATGGATACTATTTACTGCTTTTTGGATGTCTGGCAATTTTTCTCTTGGATGTAGGCCCTTTGTATTAGAAATTCTTACCACTCTGGCTAGTGAGAACACCAGCTATTCTGAGACCTATGAAATCTACCTACTCTTTTCCAGGGTTCTTTCCATGACCTCAGGTAATTTTCTCAGATGCAGTAGATAATTACTCAGCCAAAGACTCAAGGAACTCCTTGTACAGATATGTAAAGATTTCTTTCTGTGAATTTCTCACCTCTCCCACATTTTTCCCTGAATATTCTGGCCACCTTGGTCTGCCTAAACTTCAAACTCTGTCTTCTCATCTCAGCAGGACTACTACTCCCTGTTTGGCTTCCCCTTCCTGTGCTGCAGTCTGGAAACTCTCTCCAGGTAATAATCTGTTATATTTGTAGGACTCACCTCATTTGTTTCCCTGGCTTCAGGGATCACTGCCCTGTGCCACCTGTTGTTCCATGTCTGAAACCCATTGATTCATTTTGTCCAGTTTTATATCTGTTTAAGGAAGGTGAATGAATATGGTCTTTTTTACTCAGTCATGGCCAAAGGTTTCCTGAGGGGTTCTTTTAAATGTGAGACATTTTAGAGGTCTCACATTAAAAGTATTAACTGAAAATAATTGAACTGCTTTTTGAAGATAGGTATTTTGTTTTGTTGGTTTAATAAACAATTAGCTAGGACATAAGTTAAAGTTTAATCATGCGTAACAGTTTAGTGCATGGACTCTGGAATCAGATTGTCTCAATCTTAGTGCTGCCATTTATAAGCTGAATGAGACTGATCCATGTTCTCATTCCCTCTTTCCCTCTGCTTCCCCACCTGTAAAATGAGAGTGATAAGGCTACCTATTTTGTAGGGTTGTGGTGAACCTTAAGTGAGCCATATGTGCATAAGATACTCTAGCCATAATCTATTGCTGAGTAACAAACTTGTATAACAGAATACTCTAAAACTTAGTGACTTAAAAGAATAACCTACTTAGCTCACAGTTTGATAGGTCACAATTTTTTTAAAAATTTATTTTATTGAAGTATAACTGATTTAAAATGTATTAGTTTCTGCTGTATAGCAAAGTGATTCAGATATATATCTATATATATATATTCTTTTCCATTATGGTTTATCACAGAATATTGAATATAGTTCCCTGTGCTATACAGTAGGGCCTTGTTTATCCATTCTATATATAATAGTTTACATCTGCTAATCCCAAACTCCCAATCCAGCCCTCCCCCACCCCCCCTCCCCTTTGGCAACCACAAGTCTGTTCTCTGTCTGTGAGTCTGTTTCTCTTTTGTATATAAGTTCATTTGTATCATTTTTTTAAGATTCCACATATAAGTGATATCATACAGTATTTGTCTTTCTCTTTATGATTTCCTTCACTTAGTATGATAATCTAAGTCCATCCATGTTGCTGCAAATGGCATTATTTCATTCTTTATTATGGCTGAGTAGTATTCATATATATATACACACACATATATATATGTGTGTATATATATATATATATACATATCTCACATCTTCTTTATCCATTCATCTGTCAATGGACATTTAAGTTGTTTCCATGTCTTGGCTATTGTGAATAGTGCTGCTATGAACATAAGGGTACATGTATCTTTTTGAATTATAGTTTTCTTGGGTTTTGGGGGGTTTTTTTTTGGCTGCATTGGGTCTTCACTGCTGTGTGCGGCCTTTCTCTAGTTGTGGTGAGCAGGGGCTACTCTTCATTGAGGTGTGCGGGCTTCTCTTGTTGCGGAGCTCGGGCTCTAGGCACGCAGGCTTCAGTAGTTGTGGCTCGCAGGCCCAGTAGTTGTGGCACACAGGCTGTAGAGCGCAGGCTCAGTAGCTGTGGTGCACGGGCTTAGTTGTTCTGCAGCATGTGGGATTTTCCCGGACCAGGGCTCAAACCTGTGTCCCCTGCATTGGCAGGCAGATTCTTAACCACTGCACCACCAGGGAAGCCCCTGAATTATAGTTTTGTCTGGATATATGCCCAGGAATGGGACTGCTGAATCATATTGGCAACTCTAATTTTAGTTTTTTAAGGAACCTCCATGCTGTTTCCCATAGTGGCGGTACCAATTTACATTCCCACCAACAGTGTAGGAGGGTTTCCTTTTCTCCACACCCTCTCCACATTTGTTATTTGTAGACTTTTTAATGATGGCTATTATGATTGGTGTGAGGTTGTACCTCATTGTAGTTTGACTTGCATTTCTCTAATAATTAGCAATGTTGAGCATCTTTTCATGTGCCTGTTGGCCATCTGTACAACTTCTTTGGAGAAATGTCTATTTAGGTATTCTGCCCATTTTTCAACTGGGTTTTTTTGTTGTTGTTGTTATTGAGTTGTATGAACTGTTTGTATATTTTGGAGATTAAGCCCCTTATGGTCGCATAATTTGCAAATATTTTCTCCCAGTCTGTAGGTTGTCTTTCTGCTTTGTTTATGGTTTCCTTTGCTGTACAAAAGCTTGTAAGTTTGATTAGGTCCCATTTGTTGTTGTTTTTTTTTGCTTTTGTTTCTATTGGGTAGGTCACAGTTTTGATTGCACTTCTGAACGTTGCTGTCTCAATGTGGCTCACTCATTCATCTACAGTCAGTTGCCAATGAAATAGTTGACTCTGCTTCTGGGGTTCAGCTCCTTGTTGGCTCTGATGATGGGGGTAAATGCACCACATGTCCCTCATCCTCCCACATGGTAGCCTGAGCTTGTTCATATAACTGTTCAAGGTTCCAAGAGCAACAGCAGTGCAAGCTCCATTGCTCAAGTACTTCTCAAGTCTCTGCCTCTGTCAAATTTTCTATTTTCCCAATTGCCAATACAAGTCATATGGTGTAGCCCAGAGTCAATGAAGGAAGGCACCGTCAGAGGTGTGAATACAGAAAAGGGGCAAATTTGTGGCCACTTTTGCTATCTACTATAAACTCTTAGCAAAATTATAACTGTTTAATACATGTTAGTTATTTTTTATTTTATTTTAATATAATACAACAAGCATGTAGTAGTTATTATTTACAAATGATAGACAGTAATAAGGATCAGGTAGCTGTGGTACCAATTGTTAACTCTCTCATCAGTATATAGTTATAGCTAAAATAAATGTGTTTGTCTTGGCTCAACTGATCTTTTCACTCTGCTTCTGTGCAATCATTACAACTTCAGGGGACATCTCTTGCCTCCAATTCCACAATCACGTTCTGCTGCAAAATTCCTTCTCTCTGCACTCTTCAGTGGGAACAGTTGTATAAATCACCCAGAATATTGACAAGAAAAGAGCAACTTCTGAGCTGAGTGCTTTTTGAAAAAAAATCATTCCTGCTTACCCAGAAGTCATTTACATACATTAATTGCTGGGAGTTGAAATCCACAGCACCCCTTTTGCTGTAGCAACTGTGGGAGAAACTTTTTTTTTTTTTTTTGCAGCATCACAGAGGATTTACTGCTTAAGCATTTTATGCACACATAAGTGGGTACTCCCGACAACAGAAATACTATGTATTTTTCCTGCACATTTAGGATTAAATAGCTCTCCTTCTCTGGTTGTGTTACTCTCCTGACACCAAATGCCACAATTACTGTCCCAATGAACTATTGCCTGAATCTCCCAGGATCAAGCACTTATCTGCAAATCATTGCTCAGTCATTCTCTGGTCCTACATTCCCAAACTCGATTCAATCATCAATAGGCTGTGCATATCCCACAAGTCTTCACTGAACCTCAGTAACCTACAAGTCACCTTCTTTGTGGCAGGATGATTCACTGAAATATTAATTTTACCTTGTTCCTGCTGTAATAGGAGAATACAAAGAATGAAAGGGAAATTTTCCTCATCCTACCTTCCTTCCAAAAATAATCATGCCCCTGTGACCAGCCTCCCTTGCTTTGTGAGAATTATTTTAGTAGCTTTTTTGTGATTCGGAAGAGACCTTGAAAGCAACACCCCTCTCACACCCAGATCTCTGAGAAGAAGCTGATACTTGGAAAACAGGGAATAATGGCCTGACTTCTGGAGAAAGAGAAGGATTCCTTCAGAGTAGGAGGTTCTTGGAGCGGGGAGAGAGGTATTGTGTGTTTCAGGTGTAGATGGAAGACTTGGCCTTTACTCCCATGCAGTGGCCAGACCTCTGCTGTGGCAACACATGGATACCAGGTATCATGGTCTTTGGAGCCATGACCAAGTTTGGTACAAGGGAGTGTTCATATTCAAAAGGACCAGATAGGCTTGGGCAATGAACATCTTAGCAGCAACTATGATAGAATAAAGACTGAGGGCTTTTCTCCAAGTTTCCTACATTGTGTAGGAAATCCTTGTAGGAGAACAGCCCTGTCCCACCCTCCCCTGCCCCATGTGCCTGCAATTAGATTTCCTGCTAGCCCTAACGTGACCAAGCCAGTAAACAAATCATGAATTACCTTTCTTACATCTTAGTCAAAGTGCGAATTTACGGTGATATGCTCATGAAAACAAAATCTTCATCACAAGTTCCTAGGAGCTGGTGCTCTAAGGTATTTTCCCTTGTACTTTTTGGTTTCAAGCTAGTCATCAGAAATCCCCGGGATAATATGATACAGGAGTTGGTAGGAGTCTAGTATGTCAGTGCTAAAACTTCCTCTGGATCTGGTGCACGATAACTAGCTAACTGGCACCAATAATCCTGTTAGCAGGTGTGAGATAAAAAGGGTTCAGATCCTACCATGCCCACAGAAGAAATTACGTAGAAATGTAGCTGTAGGACTTAACATTAGAAACTCTCCATCAGTTCTAGTTGTCTCTATCTACTAGTCCAAAGGCAATTTCCTTCCAAACTTTTAGCATTACAGATTCCCTCTTTCCCCTTGAACCTGAAAATCCAGCTGTGTTCTCTCGCCTCTGACATCAGCATTATTGGCTTTGATACAGCCAACCATCTGGTTGATGAGGCATGAGGCAGAATGGAACCTAGCTCACTGTTCCCTGCTGTTTCCACATGAACACTACCAAATCAGCTGGCATCAATATGGATGGTGAGCTGTGACTCAGACTCACAAAGAATGAACGTGTTGTATGACCTGGCCCGTAATTTCCAGTGACCATCATTGACATTTTCAGGTTGAGAATGAGGCATCTCTTCTTGTGATATCATGGAACTTTTGGAGGATGCTTTTGGTTAGGTGATCTCCCCAAGAAGTTTACCAGATGATGGGAAATCTTTAGTGCAGTTGATAGAGATCTAGAAAATTGAGAAAAAAGAGTTAACATTTTTAGCTATTTTATTGTTTAAGTATGAAATGTATCTGTTCATTTACTGTTTGAATTCATACTCCTTCTAAAGTTGCTCTTTATTTTTTCCTACTCCTTTTCAATACCTTATCTGTAAGTAGGAAAGTTCTACCCATCAGTGTTAACCATTTTCTTCACCTCCCACCCAAAATAACTCACTCCCCCAGCTTTCCTGTCATTTATAACTTGGGGAGTTATAAGGGAAAAGAGACAACAACAACTACAAAAAAGGAATAAGAGTAAGAAGAGGCAGTATGATGGTGGAAACAGATTTTTTAATCAGAGAACCTGGAATTAGTTTTCATTCTGCTACTTACTAAATGATTGTATATCTTTGTATAACATCATTTGAACTCTCTTCACCTCAAATTCCTAATCTGTAAATTGGGGAATAGTAAATGAGGTCAGGTGTGGTCTGTGCAAGCCCTTATTGATATTATTTATTAAAAGAAAATTGAGAAAAGGGTTTTGAACTTTATATTAGACCAAAAATAGAGGCAATAAAATGAAAGTTGCTGGAGAAAACTAGTTTCTCCTTCTCATTTTCCCCATGAGCACTGAGGTAGGGACAATACTTGTTTGGTTTAGTACTTTCATTATGGAGATGAATTCTCTGAATAGATTTTCCCTGGTAGGGTGAGACTTTCTCTCTCTCTTCAGGGAATAGAAATTTAGGATTTAGGAAACAACACCAGGCCCTCTACTTATTTATCTGCCTGTGTCCCTGGACTGTCCATTTGCCCTTCTCCAGCTCTCCTTTGAAACTGAAATATAAAAAGAAAAGGGCCATCCACATCCTTACTCAATGTGACTGTGCAAACCTATTTCGTTCTTACTTTGTATTCAAGACACACACGCTCCTTCTCCTGTAGTATTTGCTGATATACTTTGCACTCCAGCTGCTGCAATATTTAAATCAGTGATTCAGTACACAGACCACACGATGTGCCACTACACTCCAACAAGCAAGGTCTGTCTCTCCGTGGGGACAGAGGATCTAAGCATCTGTCATTCTCTTCCCGTCACTTATAATTAACCACACACCCCTTTACACACATAAATATTTATGTGCAAAAATAAAACTCCCTGGTGCTTTAAGCCAATCTCTCTTCTCCTCAGTGAGCTTTGAAAGTTGCCAAAATGAATGTTTTACTTAATTCATGACTCTATAAGAAACTCTTTAGTGTGAAGAATTTATAACACATAATTATAGTCCCAGAAAATAATTTTAAAACTTTGGAGTTAGAAGTAGGATACATGCAAATTTCTAGAATGTGAGCTTAATGAGGGAGTGATATTTGTTTTCTGTCTCATTGACCCACCCCAAGTGTTTAGAACAGTCCCTTGTGTAAAGTATGAGCTCAATGAATATTTTTTGACTGTTGAATGAATGAATACACAGAAACCCCAAACATGAGGCATGATTCTGCTGTTTAGGATGAAGAATTTAAGACTAGAACATCTGGGCAAACATTGTGGAATCTGAAAATACTTTGATATTAAGTGAGAGTAAACCAGAGTGAGAAATAATCACCTACTTATTTATTAATTGACTCAACAAATCATTTAACTATTGTCAAGCATCATTATATTAAGTCCTGAAACTTTTATAAAAAATAAATAATGGTCCTTACCCTCAAGGAACTCTTGGCTTGTGTGTGATTCTCAAAGGATGGTGCATGGATCTCCTACCTGTATTTGTTAAAAGTGCAGATTCCCAGGTCCCACCCCAAACCAACTGAATCAGAATCACTGAGGCTGATCCTGGGAATCTGTATTTTCAACTTGCTAGCCAGGCACTTACTATTTGAGAAGCTGGTCTAGTGGAACTTCTGTTATTTTACTGTTTCTCAGCAATTACCATTCAGGTAATATTTACATTGCCACAGCCAAACATCCCTTAGTGAATCAATAGAATGTAATAATATTAAGGTAACATGACCGTTTTAGATTAGTTGTTCAGTGTCTTATTAATTGGAGCCTACAAAATGGTCCTCTTTAAAACCAACCTTTACTGGGACTGTAATTTGAGATGAGTTAAAAAGACAAACGTAGCGCATGTAGACTTTCAGAAACAGGTCTAAACCGAATTTCCTGCATGTTCACTAAGTTCCTAAACTTCTTCAAATAGTGTTTGAAACTTGCTTCAGGCCTCACCAATTTCAAGTATTCCAGTGTCTCCATTAAACTGTCCTGCTCAGCACTAACTCCAGAATTGACTGACACCTGTACACCTTCTTGAAAAGACTAATTAGGTCTTCAGTGCCTAAGGTGTAATCAGAATCAACTACCATCTGTCTCAGGATGACACAGCCTTAACATTCTGAATGTTTAGCTTTAATTATGTGTTTGTGTAATTTAGTGCAATTTTTTATGACTACTGACATAGCACATCTTTAAACAATTTGCTGGCCTCCTGTGGATTGTAAGATCCATCCATTTCCCAGTTGTTCTTCCCCATTGGAATATCTTCTTGGACCTCACTTCAGCAGGCAGAGCCTTTCACATTTTTAATTGTCTAATGTCTTGTTCACTTCTACTCTTGGATATTTCCACATTGTTCAACTCTGTGATTTCTTCTGGCTCACGAATCATGTCCTTTATAGATCCTGACATCTTTAATAACCACTCTCCCCATTTCAACATCCATGCCAATCTTTCTCCAATTCCTCAACAATTCTTTTTGAAATAATTTGCAAAAGTTTAATATTTAATTATTTTCCTTGTTCTATGACTCAGAACTGTGTTGTTTACCATTTAACTAAGTAGAGAGTACAAACGAAGAGTTGATCACATACTAGTGTTGGTTATTATTTATATATTAGTATATTATAATCTTATCCTCTGTGGAAAAGGTATATTAAATTTAATGCCAGCCAGAAAAATGAAAATGGTTTGGGAATTGCAAACACTGGTCACTGAGCTAGATGCAAACACCTCCTCAACATTTTTTAAAAAACAGATTAATAATGATTTGAGATAGCACCATTTAATGTCTTAATGTTAAACTGTTCATATTTGCTGTTAATTAAAACAATTTTTTCAATTCAAAGTGATGGTACTTAGTGTTCTGTTAATTATACAAGGAGCTAATCAATTTGTCCCTTAAATGGATGTTCAACTGATTAAGAGAAGCTAATCATCAGTTATGAAATCCATACGGCTCAGATGAGTCAGTGATAAAATGCTTCTGCTAACTTGGGGCCAGTAGTTCTGTCTCCTTAAATTACCTCTTATTTCAGTTGGGAGAAGTTATTTTCTTTTCTTAAATATGTAAGTGTTATACTCTTATTTGTGGATTGGAAATTAAAGCCCAGGTTAGCCTATAGTTTAGGAATCAAACCAAGGACAACGCTATGGTAGTTCAATTTTGTGTGTAATCCCTAAAGGACAATAACTAGGCACAGGAAATATAATTCAATACTAAGAATAGATTGCTATGAATGAAATAAGACTATAAGTTTAACTCCCCTCAATGCTATAAACAGGGGTTAGGTATGTTAATTGTTCAGTACTCTAAAAAGATCATTTTTCTGATAATACCATCCATTCAACAAATTTTATTAAGCATCTATTAAATATCAGGTACTGTGCTAGACACCAAAAATGTAAGTAAGGGCATATAAGGCACAGTTCCTGATCTTAAAAGGCTAACAAAGAACCAAAAACAACCACCATGGTAGAGCTTAAAAGTCCTACTCACAAGAAAAAATAAATTCTATCTATGTATAGTGACAAATGTTAACTGGATTATTATGGTGATCATTTCACAATATATGCAAATACCAAATCGTTATGTTGAATACCTGAAACTAATATAATGTTATGTATCAATTATACCTCAATTAAAAAAATTTAAGCAACCAAAATGACAGGTAATTAGATACATTTTTACCTATGAGTTACTCAAAAATAAACAAATAAAACAAAAAAGAAAGAGAAGCAGAGTCATATTGCAATGTGCTAAAGCTTATACATCAGAGATTAACAGGTGGATAAAAGCTACTCATGCCAGAAAAAAGCATAGTTCAATGACTCCAAATTCAACTGACTGGCAGTCAGAATGCCTGGCCTCTAATTCTAGCTTGTAGCTGTCACTAACATCCTATTTGACTTTGGGAGTATTTAAATTCTCTCTGTATTTCAACTTTCTCATCTGTAAGAAAGAAGAAAAAAAGGCAGTGAATTTTTCACCATACAGTAGAGGTCAATTTTAGATCACATGGAGGAAAACCAGCACATCCTCAAGGGCTTCTGTACTCGGAATCCAAATGCAAAGTGCATTGGTCAATCAATCATTCAGTCAGTAAGTATCTATTGATTATCTACTGAGTGCTCTTCAAGAATGCCAGGCCCTGTGGGGAAAGAGGAAATAAAATGATTACTTTCTTAATTAGTTGCCAGCCTTGTTAGGAAGAAAACAATTAATATGCAACAATAATGAAGAAGGAAATAAATGAATGAATGTTTATTGGGTGACTATTATATGCCAGACACTGTTATGCTCTTTAGACTGCAAGGCGTTTTCACATGTTATATTATTTAAGGGTGAGCAAGTGTATATAATCAAATACTAGACTGTGTAGTCTATTAAGATCTGTATAAAGTTGGAGGAGAGAGATACCAGTTATGCTACATTCAGTGATAGCTCCACTGAAGTTAGAGGATTTGAACTAGACCAAGATGTAGAACTCTTTGGAGCAAATGAAGTTGGACAGAAAGCAACATATTCCAGAGTAAAGGGATCAAACCCCAAAGAGGCAAGGAGCAGAAGCTGATTGTGGTGGATTTATGGGCATATGCTTTTACTGAAACAGAGGTCATATAGACAGATGATGGGAAACTAGAAATGGACTTTGAATGCCTAATTTAAAATTTGCAGGAATGTCAATTTAGGAGAAAGTGTGTAGTAAGAAAGAAAATATTTGAAATTGGGATAGGATGAAATTTCTAGAGTAGGGAACTCATGTGATAAAAGAGGCTTAAGGGAGATTGATCTGGTAATGTCATATTGACTAGATTTTAGGGTTCAGCAACTAGACCATCAGGAGATCGGCTTTTTCTGATCCCATATTTCTGACTTCTGCAACACCCAAATCACAGATTTTGTTCTTATCTTTTGCAGAATAACATATCACTGAGAGATTTTAGATCTGCTATTTGATTTACTGAACCAGCAGTAACAGATGGCTCATGCAATATAAAGTGTTAATCCTACTTTTTCAATTTGAGAATTGTCATGCAAAGATGTTCTCAAAAAGAGGACAATTGTTTATTTGCCCAACTTATATTTCTTCACGGTCTTCCTACCTATATTTGTTTTAGCTCAACCCTGAACCAAAAGTCAGCAAAATAATGCCATTAATCCTTTTCTTCCTTCAATATCCAGGCACAATGAGTGCCTGGCCGAGGTGAAATGGGACCATGACTCCTGTGGGGTCCTCAAAGGTTTTTGTGGAATGAGAAGTTGGAGGTCAAAGAATCAAAATGAAAGTTGCCACAGCAACTGCTCTCTGCACGGTGACTGGAGAGAGCTTGGAAAGAAGAAGAAGGGAGGAGCAGTGAACAAGAAGAAAAGTGGAGATAAAGTGGGTGTTCTTTTCAAGTCTAGAAGAGGAGCCATGGGGCCAGTTCAAGACACAAGCTCAGTTCTGCAATTGCCTAGAGCATCTTAGGAAACTTCTGGGCAACACCCCCAGCAGAAGCATTCACCTTCTGTCTTTCCTCTTCTGTTTCCCCTCTCTCTATGTATCTCCAATCCACAACACCCCTCCTTTGCCAGAAACCAGTGCTTTTTTTATGCAGAACTACTATTCAAAGGGGAAAGAAGGAGAGTTCTTCGGTAGCACACAGGAGAGGCTGACATTTGATTTTTATGGAGAGTACATTTTTACAAGTTATGCTTCATGACTGTGTACCTATCTATCTATCTATACATCTATCTAAATATATTTTAACCTGATACGCTTTTGTAAGCAGGACCATAGGAATCTTGATTTTCAGGCCTATCTGGAATCCTCAAAAATATTCCTAACTACCATATTTTGTCCCTTATTTTCCCTATCCCTTCCTCCCTGGCTCTTCTCTACTCACTGTCTTCTCCTCTTCTCCATGCATGGCAGAAAACGTACAAAGCAAAAGAAAATATGGGGACTTCCCTGAAGGAATGCTGACTCTAATAGAGGAGACTGACTTTCTGGAAAATGTAGACTGTACAGGGGGACACCCAGACAGCACACTATTGTTTCTTCATTGTTTTTGTCAATGGCCAAAGGACTTCCCTCTTTCACACATCAGTGGATCTGAAACTGGGTCACTTTAACCACGGCCCTATTCATCAAGGTTTCAAGAATCATTGTGCTGCAGCCCTCATGCTCCTTTCTTGCCTCTCACAGAACCCCAGTGGGAATAATGTATTCTCATCTCTACCAGAATAGCTTTATCACTCAGGCATGCACTCCTGGCCATTGAACACAACACAGAAATGCTGAGATATTGCTTTGTGCTGGAGAGTTAGAAGAGAAGCTCATCTAGTCTAGAGCCTGGACGGAACTTTCTGAACCCTTTTAATATTGAGTTTTTTTATTTCTGAAATCAGACATACTCCCATCATTTCTAGTTTTTTGTCCTCTTCCCTCCCGCTCCCCACCCCCTCTCTTTTACACACACACACACACACACACACACAAACACACACTTCTCTTATTCTATTTTACAGCAAAGAACTCCTATCTAGTTCCCTGTATTTTCCTCCATTTCAATTGCATGTAAAAACATCAACAATGATACTAAAGCCATAAATTTTATGATTTGGAAATACTATATTCTAATTAGTTAACAGTGCATGGAGCATCTGTACACTGTTTCAGACCAAGTTCTGACTACTACACTTCCATAGTGTCATAAGCCCACTCTGTGATCAATTTTGTAATAGGAAATGGGTAAGTTTTAATAAATATTAGTCAAGTTCACCCACTCTGAACTGGTCTTCAGATTTCTTGTCAGTCCCTAGATTTCAATCACAGGTATTGCTGAAGTAATCATTCTCCATTGCTAATCAATAATAATTTTCCATTAGCTAATCAATGAGCTTCCTTGTAAGAACTTTGACAGTTATCTAAGTATTAAAATAGAGGAATAGGATGGAGTAGAAAAACCAACAATGATTTGTTTTTAGTCAGACATAGTATCAGACATGTACAAGTTTTCATCTTAACCTCATTGTGATGATTTGAAAACAGAATAATAGGACTCTGATAGTCAAGGATTCAATGGCTTCAAAACATACTGGGTCTATTTTTCCTACAAGTATGACAAAGATATATTTTTACACTTTTTCTTCTAATGCAGTAATCTGGTATCATACCTGTTATATTAAATAATATTCCATTTTAACCTATTTAAAATTCATTTTTAAAATTAAAAATACTTTTTGACGCTTCTTAGAATGTTTCAGACACATACTGCTACATTAGACACATTTCACACCCACATTAATCAAAGCTCAGAGAAATTATTACTAAAGATGTGAGATTGAACACTGTCTTTTGAGACATCTAGAGCAGACACTATACTGCACAGAAGACAATATCCAACTCAAACCTCCATCTGCCCTCCTTCCACTTTTCAAAAAATCTCTACTAAAAATTTTTATAACCCAAAGAAGCCACCACTCAAGAAAAATTTTTGAAATCTTTACAGCCAGATCTATTTTTTACTTTACTGGGTAAACAGACAAACAAAAGAATAATCCATGGCAGTTGTGGTTATATTATAGAAATCCTGCTCTTAGACTTGGAAAAGTTTAAGAGAATGGAAGTTATTTTTCTCCAGAAAGCCATATTGCTCTCCATTAACAGTGATATTGTCATTTACTTTTATAAAGCGCATTGACATCAAGGGTCAGCAATGTTTTTCTTGAAAGTGCGTTCATTCTTTATTCAAAAAATATTTGACATCTATTATGCACACAACTTCAACATACTGGGGTTACACCAAAGCAATCTTGAGAAAGAAGAACAGAGCTGGAGGTATCACACTCTGACTTCAGGCTATAATACAAAGCTACAGTAATCAAAACAATATGGTACTGGCACAAAAATAGACATATAAATCAATGGAACAGAAGAGAGAGCCCAGAAATAAACCTATGCAACTATAGTCAATTAATCTACAACAGAGGAGGCAAGAATATACAATGGGAAAAGACAGTCTCTTCAATAAGTAGTGCTGGGAAAACTGGATAGCTACATGTAAAAGAATGAACTCAGAACATTTTCTCACACCATAAACAAAAATAGACTCAGAATGGGTTAAAGACCTAAGTATAAGACATGGCACCACAGGGCTTCCCTGGTGGTGCAGTGGTTGAAGAGTCTGCCTGCCAATGCAGGGGACACGGGTTTGTGCCCTGGTCCGGGAAGATCCTGCATGCCGCGGAGTGGCTGGGCCCGTGAGTCATGGCTGCTGAGCCTGCGCGTCTGGAGCCTGTGCTCCGCAACGGGAGAGGCCACAACAGTGAGAGGCCCACATACCAAAAAAAAAAAAAAAAAAAAAAGACATGGCACCACAAAACTCCTAGAAGAAAGCACAGGCAGAACACTCTTTGACCTAAACCATAGCCGTATTTTTTTATCTGTCTCAGCCTAAGGCAAAGGAAATAAAAATAAACAAATGGAACCTAATTAAACTTAAAAGTTTTGCACAGCAAAGGAAAGCATCAACAAAATGAAAAGATAACCCGCTGAATGGGAGAAAATATTTGTAGATGTTATGACAGATAAGGGGTTAAAATCCAAAATATATAAACAGCTCATACAACTCAATATCAAAAAGTCATACAACTTGATTATAAAATGGGCAGAAAAAAATAAATGGGCAGAAGACCTGAATAGACATTTTTCCAAAGAAGATATACAGATGGCCAACAGGCACATGAAAAGATGCTCAACACTGTAAATCAAAACCACAATGAGATATCACCTCACACCTGTCAGAATGGCTATCAGCAAAAAGACCGCAAATAACAAATATTGGCAAGGATGTGTCAAAAAGAAAACTCTTGTTGATGGGCATGTAAATTGGTACAGCCACTATAGAAAACAGTATGGAGGTTCCTCAAAAAAATAAAAGTAGAATTACCATATGATCCAGCAATTCCACTCCTGGATATATATTCAAAGAAAACAAAAACACTAAGTTAAAAAGCTATATACATACCAATGTTGTAAATAACCGCAGCATTATTTACACTATCAAAGATATGTAAGCAACCTAAGCGTCCACCAACAGATGAATGGATAAAGAAGATGTGGTATATATATATACAATGGAATACTACTCAGTAATAAAAAGGATGAAATTTTGCCATTTACAATAACATAAATGGACCTGGAGGGTATTATGCTTAGTGAAATAAGTGGGACAGAGAAAGACAAATACTGTATGTGGTTACTTATATGTGGAATCTAAAAAATGAAACAAATGAGTATAATAAAACAAAAGCAGACTCACGGATATAGAGAACAAACTAGTGGTTACCAGTGGGGAGGGGGAAGAAGGGAGAGGCAAGATAAGGATAGGGGTTAAGAAGCACAAACTACTGTGTATAAAATAAATAAGCTACAAGGATATATTGTACAATCAGGGAAAATAGCCAATATTTTATAATAACTTAAAATTGAGTATAATCTATAAAAATTTAGAATCACTATGTAGTACACTTGAAACTAATATAATATTGTAAATCAACTATACCTCTTTTTTTTAATTTAAGAAAAAGGAAAACTTGTTTAAAAAAAAAAGGACTGGGGATACAAGATTCCTCTTTTTCTGGGACTTATATTCTAGAGCAGTGTTATATAATAGAACTTTCTGCAATGATGGAAATGTTCTATATCTCTGCTGTCCAATATGGTAGCCACTAGCTACATGTGGCTACTGAGAACTTGAAATGTGACTAACACAGTTTGAAAACTGTATTTTGTATTTTATTTAATTTAAATTAAATTTATATTTAAATAGCCATAAGTGGCCAGTGGCTATATATTAGTGTGGTTTAGTGCATGCACGAGTGAGGGTGGGGGTGTAGTGAGGGGGTAGAAACAGACTCCATAAATACTTAACCGAATAAGAAACATCAAATTATACTAAGTGCAAAGCAGTAGGGTGACGTGATAGAGAATGTTTGGGAGGCTACTTTAGAATGGGTGGTTGAGGAAGGAATCTGACAGAGTGACATTTAAGCTGCCATCTGAATGACAAGAAGGATCCATGAAAATATCAGAGGATGAGCATCACAAGGAGAGGGAACAGCTGGTGACAGCCCTGAGGTGAGAACCAGTTTGGTGTTCCAACACCAAGAACAGAAGGGAGACCAGTGTGGCTGGACTGGAGGGCAGAGAATAAGAGGAGGGCAATAGAGTTGAAGCTAGTGAGTTATAAATACACCTGTATTTGTTTCCTAAGGCTGCTGTAACAAAATACCACAAACTTGGTGGCTTAAACAGCATAAATTATATTCTCTCACAGTTCTGGAGGCCAAAAGCTGAAATTAGGGTGTCAGCAGGACCTACATCCTCTAAAGGATCTAGGCTCTAGGGGAGAATCTTTCCTTCCCTCTTCCCAGCTTCCACCAGCTCTCAGCAAGCGCTGGTGCTCCTTGTCTTAACAGCTGTATCACTCCAATCTCTGCCTTCGTCTCCACGTAGGCTTCTTCTCTATATCTCCTCTGTCTCTGTGTCCTCTCGTCTTCTTATAAGGACACCAGTCATTGGATTTAGGTCCCACCCTACTCCAGTATGACTTCATTTTAACTTAATTACATCTGCAAAGCCCTGTTTCCAAGTAAGGTCACATTCTGAGGTTCCAAGTAGACATGAATTTTGGGGAGGACACTATTTAACCCCCTACAGCACCCATTTTGTAAGACTTTGAAAGCCAGATTAAGGAATTTGACTTTTATCTTAAATATGTTAATAAATTTATTGGGAAATTCGGAGTAAGGGAGTGACTAATATGATTTCTGCTTTTTAAAAAATCGTTTTGACAAGAGGAAGGAGAAGTAAGGTGGAAGAATGGAGACCAGTAAAGAAACCATTGCAGGAGCCCAGGCATCAGTGGCTTGGATATGGTAGAGTTGGTGGAAATGGAAGAAGCAGGCATATTTGAAAGATGTTTGTGAGGTAAAGGGGATGGGATTAACTGATAGATTAGGTATGGGAATGAGGGGAAAATAAAAGTCAAGGAAAACTCCTAGATTTGGGGTTTGAGCAAACAGTAAGTGGTGTTGCCAATTATAGGCCAGGGCAGAGTGTGACTGAAGCAGGTTCTGTTGGTGATGTTAAGTTTGAGATGCTTTTTAGAGAGTCAAGTAGAGATACTGCTAGGCAATTTCACATGCAACTATAGAGTTCTGAGTAGTCAAATCTGGAGATGTAGATTTGGAGATTCAGATGAAGAAACTAAGGCACAGAAAGCTAGGGAAGTTTTCCCAGGTCACACAGCTAGTAAATAATGGCAGAGGTAGAGTTAGAACCTGAGAAGTCTGGCTCCAGAATCCATTCTTTAACCAATATGCTGTACTACCCATTAGCACTTAAAAGGAACTGAGCTAACTGGAACATAATATATCCAATGAGAATATACCCAATAAGAATTCAGCAATGTCCTGATCAAGTACAATCACACAAAAATAATTGTTTATTTATACCAACTATCAGAATTTAGTAATTAAACTGTAGCAACAGTTGATGCCATACCTTATAATTAACAGAGATCAGTTTTTTAAATGGCATCCATGATTAGTGACAAATAGCAAAATACTTCAGTTTATAGTCACTGTATTTACTACCAAGAGAGACTGTGGCACTGGTAAAAAATTTCAAACTTTTGAAAAAGAGAAAAGTAGGAGATTTTAGAAAGATGTAGTGTGCACTGTAGACTCTTTTCTTTGGGGACTTTTGGGAGGCAAGAATGCACGTGGTTAAAAGCACAGATGGCTCTGTGCCCTTCCGTGTCCTCAATGTGGGACACTGGGAAAGTTTTTAACTTCTCTTTCTTCTATTTTAAATATCTCTTAGAGTTATGGTAGGAATAAAGTGAGATTATACACAGAAAATGCTTAGAACACTGCCTGGCACATAATAAATACTCAAAAAATGTTAACCATTTTCAGACTTCCTCAGTCTGTCTGTCTTTCTAGCCTTAGTCTGAAATTATTGTCTAAATATGAGGTGGCAAATGTTAGACCCTCTTCAGAAGCTCCCCCCAGTATGAAAGGGTCCACTCTACTGTCTGTATCTCTTCCTTATCTCTGCTCTTGGGAGCTAAATGTTTTCTTCAGGAAATCATTCAAAATCCCCATTGTCAACCATGAAATTATACTTCTAGAATTTGCCAAATTTATTCTAAAAAGAATTAAGAAGTTATGCTCAGATTTAGCTGTCATGTTGTCATTAATAGTGAAGAAATGAATTCAGAAAAAGTTAGTAACAACAACAGAGGATTGTTTGGATAAATTGTGGAGCACAACACATACAATAGAATCTTAAGCAATTCTAAAAAGAATATACAAAAATAATGAGTGACGGGGAGTGAAGTTCATAACATATATTTTTTTCATTTTTAAAAAGCATGCTACAGTGCAGCATATGCTCTATGGTACTATTTTTTTAATGTATAAGTTAATATAAGCACAGAAGATGTCTCACAGGTTTTCCCCAAAATGTAGCACATCATCCACTCACCCCTCCCATTAACATTGCAATGGTCTACTAGCTAGTCTAGAAAACCAGCCATTCTTGTGTAAGTTCAACCTAAACCTTCTCTTGCAAAGCAGAGACTGGGAGAAGAAAGGGGACACACTGGTTACAACTGGAAGGTAGCAGCAGCAGTCTGCACCTTCTAATTCTTCCCTGTATACCTCTTCGTGTTGAAGGATTTTCTGCTGGGGTTTCTCGTGTCAATGTCCACAAGTAGCTAAAGGAGTCGTGGATGACAACAGAAGCAAAAGTTACTGTATTTCCTGTGTAGGACTTTGCCCATGGTCACTGCTGTGATTCTAGGGCCATTGTCCTACCCCTGACCTAGGCCTTTCAAATGATGTTATGATTATTCAGGGATTTGAAATTGTTCAAATAGTGAATGATCAAAATTAATCTCCCTGCTTTGTATCACTAATGGCAATATTTTTTAAAACAAATTATAGATTCAATTTATTACTATATTCTTAGTTATGAAATACATGCAATCCTTTTTAACCATAATAATTGAGAGTGCTTGTTTTAACTTCAGAAATGGAAGGGACTTCTATGTGTTAAAGTAATCAATATTTAAGGTCATTAAATCTTTTTATAATACATTCAGATGGTCATTCCACAGTCTCTGGTAAGAGATTTATGATTAGCCATAAAAGTTATATATGTGGCAGGCACTGTACCAAATGCTGAGAACACACCAGTGAACAATTCCCTCATGGAAACTGTTGTCCAACTTTTTTACTTAATTTTATGTAAATATTCTCACAAGTATATTTCTTGTTTCTAGGGAACATTTAGCTACTATATATATGTTTTTCTCACACTAATAAAATATTTTTATTGTTTTATATATGACATCAAAAATATTTTTTGCAATGAGTTTATATTCTTACTCATGTACCACTGTCACCCCTGTTGCATTTTTTTAATTGTAGTAAAGTACATATTAAATTTACTGTTTTAACCATTCTGGCAATATGGTTTTTGTTATCAAGTGTGTAAGGAAAGTGTTCAAACTATGTGCATTTAATACTATAGATCTATGTGCATTGGACATTGTGGATCTGTCTAATGAAGTACCAAAAGTTCAAAAAGTAGGAAACTAAATCAAAAAGAGAGTGTACCCTTTGGGAAACTGGCAGTCAGAGCATGGTAGCGACTTGGCAGCAAGTTCTAGGTCAGTGTTTCCCAAACATGTTTGATTATAATGTGGTGATGAAAAATCAACAGCTCATAAAATATAATAAGCATCTGGATTAAAGTAGACAGTAAAAAAGTGGTCTCTGCTGTTAGACATCATTAACATTTTATCCATAACACAAATGTGTGTAATACAGGCTGAAGATCATGGGAAATTCGACATACGTTGCTGTTTAGATTAAGTTGGTAAAATGGTCAAATCTGACTCTGCATTAATTAACAAATTGAACACCAGTCAATTATGCTTCAGGTGACATATGCAACTTCCTTTGCTCTTAGAATTGCCCACCATATCTTGAGGACAGACTTTTGCATACTAAGGGCAACAGAAATACGCTTAGTATTTTTCTCACATATATATATATATATATATATATATATATATATTTTTTTTTTTTTTTTGAAACACACTTTTGAAGCAAATATTGCTCCCACCAGGTTTTGGGGGTTGTTTTTGTTTTTGCTGAACCTATTAATATCTTAGGACAGTTTGGGAACACTCTTTTATCTGCCATGAGAAGCTATAAAGGATTAATGCAAAAGGCTTTGGTCATGTGTGGTACCTCACCTTATATTTCAAAAGGTTTTATGAACACTGAGAATACCTTCCAACTTATGTGGCTATAAGTGATCTCCCCTAATTATTTACCAGATTGGGACATTATAGAAAGCTAAGATGATCAGTTAATTAATTAAAGTGTTCCTTCTTTAGATTTTAAACTCGGAGAGACAAGGAGAGAATCAGCTCCTGGTTTATATCCCTATTCCGCTCCTTATTTAAAGCATCTAGCATTTATCTTTCAATGTCTGTGAAAAAGAGGCAGTATGGCCTAGTCAGACACACCTGAATTCAAATTCTCACTCAACCTCTTAATAGCTGAGCAACCATGGGCAAATTCGTTAATCTCAGAATTTGTTAATCCTGTATTATACGATGGTGACAACTCATTCCACTATTGCTGTGAAAAGTAAGTGAGATAAATATAATGTGTCCAGTACAAAACTTGGGCACACAATAGAGACTCAACAAATGTAAGGTCCTTTCCCTTACTTATAGATTCTTCATACCAGAGTCAATCCGAAAAAAAATTATAAAGTGAAGCCCCCTTGCACTTTCCCTTTTAGTACCCAAAGACATTTTCACTTGTGGTGGGTTGATTAGGGCTAAGGTATAATTCCTGGATGTTCAAATTCCCTCTTTTGTCATTACAGTTAATTGGTTGAAAAAGTTGGTGACCTTTAAGGTTTCTTTCAGCGCAAGAATTCTTTCAGCTCATCATTCCCCTCCTCTCCTCCCTACCAAATTTCTACTTAATCTGATAAACTAGGCATCAGGGAAAACCTACGGCATATTGCCCAAGGCTTCCAGAGGCAATTTTCTGGGCACAAGCAATTAGCTGTCCTCGGCAACATTGCACAGTAGGCAAGGCTTTCCTCCTCCCTCTCCTGCGGTACTCACCCCCATACCTGCAGGATTCCTCAGCTGCCTTCAGCCTGCCAGAGCATTCACACCCACCTGCAATTCTGACTTCTACCGGAATGGAGCCTCAAGCTCTAAACTTTCCCCCTCCATCCCCCTTTATAATCTTCTATTCTCTCTTTGGAGTTCATCTAAACTAGGTTATACAAGGTAACCTGATTTAAACTTTTCTGACTGACACCTGCATTTTAAAGAAGAATGCGTTCATGGACATATATACACTACCAAATGTAAAATAGATAGGTAGTGGGAAGCAGCGGCACAGCACAGTGAGATCAGCTCGGTGCTTTGTGACCACCTAGAGGGGTGGGAGGGAGACACAAGAGGGAGGGGATATGGGGATATATGTAAATAAAGCTGATTCACTTTGTTATACAGCAGAAACTAACACACACTGTAAAGCAATTATACTCCAATAAAGATGTTAAAAATTTTTTTCTAAGATTAAAAAAAAAAAGAAGAATGCGTTGGCATAAATAGTGAAATGTTTATGGGAAATATTTCTGAACCTTTGAACCATTAAGATGCCCTTTGCACACTCTAGGCTACCAGATCTTGCTCTACTGTTTTATCTCATCAAAAGAATAGAAGCCATTTCTTATATCCTTGCTTATGAAATATTTCCAATTATTATGATGTTATTTCTTTTGTGTTATGATTCCTACTCATCTGGTGTGAAACTCATAGGATTTAAGCTATATTAAGTAATTCAAGATAGAGTCACAGTGGCCAAAGCGAACTTCTGTATTAGTTGTTTTGAAATTGAAACGTCTGATATAGGACTGCAAGTATCTCTCGGTCTGATAAATAAAGAGTGCTACTTTAGATAAGGAATTTGTTTGTTAACTCCAAGGAAAGATATCACTAGAACAGAAGGAGGAAATGATAGAGACAAGACTCCCAGGGGCATAACAGTTACACCCTACTAGCAGACTCCTTAAAATGAGACCTCTGAGCCCAGTGACTCTTTGCTGGAGGACCTGACTCCACGCTGCTGAGAACTAATGCAGATGGAGGCTGCCAGAGGCTTCTC
Source organism: Pseudorca crassidens (assembly GCF_039906515.1). NCBI lineage: Eukaryota > Metazoa > Chordata > Mammalia > Artiodactyla > Delphinidae > Pseudorca > Pseudorca crassidens. The sequence continues at coordinate 35,955,560 of NC_090296.1, read as the reverse complement.
CTTGGAATGGGTCATTTTCTCTTTTCACTACTTTGACTAACCTGTGTTGTGTGCTAATTGTGTGCAATAGACCAGTGATTAATAAATTGAATATTAGCTACGTTTCCTCCGTCTCCAATCCCGTGATTCTTACCTGGCCTTACCACTGGGCCCTATGTCAAAACACCAATCCCTGTGATAAATTAACCAATGCCAGTAGAGCTCTTAGAAAACATGCAAGTCTCAGTGACTTCTTTTTCATATTGCCCTTCAATCTGTAATACCTCACTATCCTTCCTCCATCTATATAAAATCAGGGGTCTCAAGTTGGTGGCCTAGGATTTCTGTAGGGCCCTGGATATGTTTTGTTGGCTATTTCATTGGGCCTATAATAGGTAATGAAGCACATATTATTCTTACCCAGCAACATAAACAGCTCAGCACCTATTGTGTTGTACCTAGTCTACTTCATATATTTATGTTAACTGCACAGGTACTTGAGTTTGTCAACCCCCTACTCATCCTTCAAGACCTCTCATCATAAAATCATCTTTTCCATGAAGATTTGAAAATCAATCCTTTGCATATTTACAGCAAGTTAGTTGCTAGTTGCATTAAGTTAGACTGCCTAGTCTTATGCAGGGGCTCTGAATAGAATAGTTGACAGCAAATGCAACCCAGTGGAGTAGGTGTCATGGTGGAGATTTCAGAATGTGGCATCCAGGAAGCAAGAGGTATTTTGAAGCTGACTGACCTTTTCTGTGCCCTTAAATTGCCCAGTGTAGGATGCTAACTCCTTTACATCTAGGAATGTCTAGTACAGCCACTAGTACCTTCTAGTGGCTCTGGAGGCAGTACTTACCCTTATATCCTATATACACCATGTCAATATTTATACAAATTTCATTTGCATTATGGAACATCACTTTTCCCTCCCTCTCATGAATAAACTGAACTATTTGGACTACAGCCAGGACCCACTCCTTTGTTACCTTTCTGCTCCTCTAAGCAAAATAAGCAAAAGCAGCACATCCTGCCCTCAATTCCTTCCTTCCATTGTCGTGACTCTCCCAAGAGGATAAACATAATAATAAGGAAAGTAATCACCAATTTTTTTAAAAAAGGACTAAATCTAGTGTCTTGGAGCTTTTCTATGGGCCTACCATATAAGAACCATTTTCCTGGTATTTTGGTAACTGAAGCTCCTTGGACTGGAGATTGAAAGGACATAATATTATTCTAAACCTTATTCTTTTGCAAACAACCTAATGGCAAAATTCCAGCATAATAATACTGGATGTTTACATAATGCCCTTTTCACAGGCATTCATAGTGCTTTGCAAAATTTTTATGCATTTTTTTAATATTAGATAAGAAAAGAGGGGAAGATGATTGATTTTCGATGGGGAAAGAGGGATAGGTAAAGCCTGGGGGAGAAAAAGTGTGAAACAGAAAACTTAACAGTGGATTCCTGACTCTGAACCTAATGTTTGTTCTCTCCAATATCCTTCTAATAGCAAATAATTTTTTTTCTTTTATTGAGTCTGCTATTCAATAGCACCAAGTGAATATTGAAAAGCAAAAGAACATTAGAGTGGCCCTTAGAATTGGACACAGACAAGAGACATGTTTAGAAGGCAAGGTTTGTTAAAAACAGGTTCCAAATAAGCCTATTTTTATGAATTAAGAAACCAATAGCAAGTCAAAATTAGGAGAAAATATTAAATACCCACAAAACAAGCTATATCTTTGTGTACCCTAATGATGGAAGATATAGGAAATTGTTAGCTAAAAAAAGACCAGACTATCCTTAAATAACTTAGAGATAAGCAATAATAAATTATAATCCAACTGATAAATTTCTCGAAACAAAAATACATCCAGCTTGGACTCACTGGGGATTTTTCAGAATACTAGATTTAGAAGAGAAAAAACAGTACCTGAAATAGAAAAGCGGGGTGGAGGGGGGAGGCAAGGAATATATAGAGTGATTAAATTCTGAGCCTGATTAAAAAAAAAAAAAAAAAAACAGTAAAAAGAACTAGTGATGTCATAATAGCCCTAAGGATTTAAAAAGAGTTTCCTCAAATATATCGGGGGGATAAGAAACACTGGAGAGAAAATAGGCCCATTAATAAGTGACAAATGAGAGGAAATCAGATTTTGAAATAGTTGGGTTACTGAACTGCTTTTTTATTTTTTTAATATAAATTTATTTATTTTATTTATTTATTTTTGGCTGCGTTGGGTCTTCGTTGCTGCGCTCGGGCTTGCTCTAGTTGCGGTGAGCGGGGGCAACTCTTCGTTGCGGTGCACGTGCTTCTCATTGCAGTGGCTTCTCTTGTTGTGGAGCACTTGCCTTACCACTGAGTACACCCAAAATGTAACAGTAAATTTCATCAATCCATTTTCTACTTCCATAAGCAAAGCAAACTTCCTTTACAGATGTATAAACACACACACACATTCACACACACACATAGATGAATAAAACTAGAAAATATTTTGGTTCCAATGTGTTGTATCCATATATATTTAAAGTATATACAAAAGAATAGTTTTTTGCTATTTGTTTACTGATTTATTTGCTTACAGATTTACTTCTGTAGAAAGGATCTGAGGTGATTTATTAAAATAATAAAAAAGGGGAAAAGTCATTTAAAAAATCAGGACCAAGAAAAATATTAATTACGTTAGAAGATCATAAGCAGGGGTTAGGACCCAAATGTTCAAAGTAACAAAATTTTCTCTGAAATTCCTAGTAAACCAGAAGAAAAGAAAAGCAAAACCAGTTTACTGACTTATCCCTAAGGAAAACTACACACCAATAGTTCTCTGAAGAGGCAACACTTTCTTTAGTACCCAATTCTGGGTGAAATTTGTGATGTGTGGTCACCTGTGGGCAGCAGTGGTGGCCGGAGAGAATAGGTGAGAGAATGATGTTTTGGATAATCTTCTTTACAAATGCAGGAAGTCTTCATAAAATCTTCTCAAGACCTCCCAAGTGAAAGGTGAAGGTGTGACACAAAATATGACTCAGAGGAAGCAGGCAGTTCTACAGATGGCCCAGAAAAAGTCGATTCAAGCAAGTAGCTTTCTGCTGATACATTGTGATCTGAGAAGGAAACTTGAAGTGGTATTGCTCAAAGGCCAATCCACAGATGACATATCAAAATCACCAGAGACTGCTTGTTAAAACTGTACTTTCTCCAGATCTACAGAGTAGGGATCTCTGCGGGATGAGCCTGGAAATCTGCAGCTTTTACAAGTTTCCCAGGGGATTCCTAAATACAGTAGAGTCAAGAACCACTGCCCTGGAGCAGTGGTCTTTAGACTTATTATTTTTTGCTTGTCTATTCTAAAAGAATTTTGAAACACTAGGGAGCTAGGTATCATTTCACATGTTTTTAGATTGACATCTAAACTTTTTTATTGTAAGTTTAAGTGGTTAAAAAAATACAATTTCTGATGTAATATTGATGTTTTCAAATAAATCTTATGTCACTTTAAAATGTATACAATTAATCTTAAAAACCCATATGCAATAAAATCTAAATACATGAACAAGTTCTTCTTTAGCAGTCAAAATTTTTACATTTTTGGGTCTTCCCTGGTGGCACAGTGGTTAAGAATCCACCTGCCAATGCAGGGGACATGGGTTTGAGCCTTGGTCTGGGAAGTCACCACATGCCGCAGTGCAACTAAGCCCGTGTGCCACAACTACTGAGCTCACGAGCCACAACTACTGAAGCCCCTGTGCCTAGAGCCCATGCTCCGCAACAAGAGAAGCCACCGCAATGAGAAGCCTGCGCACTGCAACAAAAAGTAGCCCCTGCTCGCCGCAACTAGAGAAAAGCCCACATGCAGCAATGAAGACCCGAAAACAGCCAATAAATAAATAAATAATAAATTCTTAAAAAAAAAACAATTTTTTTTACATTTTCTCCTTTTTCTCCTTGAACTCAAATTTCCATCCCATTTCCCCCACAGAATTTTATTCAAATGCAATGTATTTTATGCTTGAAGTCTTTTTTTATCACCCTATCGTTCTTCTCTGCAAAATATGCATGTACATTGAAATTTTATTTTTTATTTCATGTGACCTTAAGTTTCTAAATGTTAAAATTTCTTCAGAATTGCATTAGCATTATAATTATTAGTAAGTAGTACACATTGACAAAAAATAGACATTTTCATAATAATTTTTAATTATAATGAATTATTTTAGAAATGCTTGTATTAATTTGATGGGTAGACTGTTTTCCCCCTTATTTAATTCTTCTATTAATAGGTGAATATTATTTATGGCTAGAATAAGACAGACTTCAGCATCAATTTTATTCATAGTTTTTGCTTTACATAAAACACTCACTTAGAAAAATTGTTTACACAAAGTAAATAGGAGTGGAAGGTGTTTTGTTATAGCAGTGTCACTCAGATCTTTGAAATCCTTCTGAATTATAAGCCAAAACCCATATAAAAGTGTGATTAGGAAAGGGGAGATAGGAAAAGCCACCAAGGGGCATTTTCAGGCAGATCCACTTCAGTAAAAGAGTACTTGTGGAAACCGAGGATCCAGCAAGATCCCCTGAAAACTACACTTGTTTCCACGTTTCTTAAAAAGTCTTTGTGAAAGTTCAAATACCTCAGTTTGAAGACCATTGTACTAAGTATCTGGACACATTGAGAGAATACTTTCAAAAAGTCCTCAACAATAACAGAGAGTTTAAGAGTTCCAAAATTTAATCTCCATCTTCTAAACTACCCGGATTCACTCCAAATGTAGGTGCACTGTATCCTGGGACAGCTATAGCACAGATTAAAGTGAAGCAGACCACAAAACGGTCATAACAGACAACACAGGGAGATGTGGGAGATCTTCAAGAGCCTACAATTTTTGCTATTATGATTTTGCCAGCACATCTCTCCTTATTTTAGTTAATGGAATTCTTAAAATCTCCTCAGGGGCTGAACTGGCTCTGGGTCAGAAAGGACCAGAAGGTCCTCATGTTTCTTCGCTGAGGAATTCTGTAATTTTGTTGCTACAACCAAGGATGAGTGTGAGGAGGATAGGAAAACTTTTTTTTTTTTGCTTTAATATGAAAATAATTGTCTCTATTCTTGGAGACCTGACTTAATTAAACTAATCTGATTTTCTACTGGTAAAACTAACAAAAGTGCTATTGCTCTGAGTTCTCTAATTATAGAACAATGACACTTTCTCTTAACAGATACTAAAATCAAATGCTATAACGTTGGATGAGGTCATTGTGAATAGCTTGTTATAAGGTCTATTTTGAGGTATCACATGAATTTCGGTGAATATTATGCAGTGACAGGAAGAAACAAAGCTTACTGCAGAAAAAAAATTATGAATTGCTACTAAAATTTATCTAATCAGTGATGAGGTTCTACAAGTTATTTCATAAGAAGTATGTTTGCTAACCATAACCTCCTGTTCTTCCATCTCAAACTCCTTAAATTCAACCCCTTCTCGATTTCCCCTCTTAGCTACCCCCTTCTTCATTTTTTTCCCTGCATCACCTGAATGAGATGATCAGCCTTTTGATAGATACTCTCACCAGTGCTCTCAGTATCCTTACTCCCTTGAACTTCTGCACATCCATTCTGCCAAGTCGCAGCTCAGAATCGAACAACCATCTGCTCTCTCTACTACTGCTTCTAGTTTGCCAAGTACTGCTGGAGAAATTGCATGACTGCTGATTCATGCCATGGCAGATCAGCAATTCCCAGATTACCTTGACCCTTAGCACTACTTGGCAATCCTTTCACTCTTGCATGGTTGGCTTCCTTTTCCACTGCTCAAGTGCTATTCCAAACCTCAAGTTATTACTCTTCTAAAGTTTCCTACCATGCTTCCTCAATCAACAGATGACCTAAACATCCACTTCAGGAAAAATTAGTGTTCAACTTCCTTCCTTTCCACTTCTAATGTTCATCTATATCTTCACCCTCTCTACCTCTGTCCCAGAGATAATGTAGTATGTCAATTATCCCCTTTCAAAACTGGGGGGTTTGGGGTTTTTTTGGGGGGGTTTTAAGCTCTTAAAGTCTGTGTACATTATTACAAGGCAAATATTCTTCTTAGAAGTCATATTCCAAGTTGAAGAAAGAGGCATCAGAATGTTAGGAAATTAAAGGTGCTGATTGGCTATAGAAAAGAGCACATCAGAATAGCAAGTGTTCTACTTTCAATCATTCCCAACCAAGGACAGAAGAAGAGAAGGTGAGTTGGGATTCTGCATGTGCATTTAAAGTTTTAAAATTCTAACATAATTCTGCCAACCAAATGTCACAACAAGAAATTTAAAGAGGTCATGCTTCAGTGATCAATGCCATTTTTGTCCTCTATTTGCTACCACCTGCCACGTCTGCAGTCTAAAAAGCCACAACTAATAATTAGTCCACCTTGTTCCTTCTCTTAACTGTGTGGAGTTTGCTCACACTCTTTCAATCCAAACTTTTCATGGAAAATCCTAGGGCAACCAATGTGAATTACATTATGTTTCACCTGATATGGCTATTCTAATGTAATGTCATATTACACTAGCTATCATACAAAAATTACAAGTGACATATATATGCTTTAGAAAAAGTATTTGTAGAGACTGCCTAAAGAGAAGTTTTGCTGTAGAAGATACTTTATATACCCTTAAAGTGTATATAATGTGGGGAGTTCTCTCTTTCCAAAAAAGAATACAAAATTATGAATACCAAATGAGGTCCAGGGCCCTTTGGAAGAGGTCTGTGAAAATGAAGGGCTCTGAAGCTTAAGCTTCATTGGGATAATATAAATCAGCTTTTTTGTATTTGACCTCTTACTTAGGACATTAAACAATACCTAAACCCAAACCATCCAAAAATTCACTAAAATGTAAATACCTGATATGAGCCAAGAACTCCACATATTGTATTTCATCCTTACAACACACCTTTTAATTTACCATTCTCGTTTTTATAAAAGTGGAAACTGGGACTTAGAGAATATAGTTTGCTCACAGTCAGCCCACTTCTCACAGCAAAGCTGAGATTCAAACAAAGATCCCGACAAACTAAATCTTGTGTTATTTTCACTACAATACTCTGCCTTTAAGTTTTCCCAAAAGACAAAAGATTTAAATCATTTTGGAGAATGCCCCTAGAAAATCCCTGAAAAGTCTCAGTTAATACTTGAAATTAACATGACAATTCACATTTGAGAACATCATTAAAAATGCCCTAGGGACTTCCCTGGTGGTCCAGTGGCTAAGGCTCCATGCTCCCAATGCAGGGGGCCTGGGTTCGATCCCTAGTCGGGGAACTAGATGCCACATGCCGCAACTAAAAGATCCCGCATGCAGCAACTAAAAGATCCCGCATGTCACAACTAAAGATCCTGCGCGCTGCAACGAAGATCCTGAAACTAGGACCCAGTGCAGCCAAATAAATAAATATTTTTAAAAAAAAAATATTGTCCTAAAACTGTGTGTAAAGAGCATAAAAGGGAATCCCCTAGCAGTCCAGTGGTTAGGACTCCATCATGCTTTCACTGCATGGGCCCAAGTTTGATCCCTGGTCAGGGAACTAAGATCCCACAATCCATGCAGCGTGGCCAAAAAAAAAAAAAAAAGAACATAAAGAAACAAATGTATAACTCTTACAGTTATCTTCTGATCACTAAGTGAATAGTTGAAGATGGGAGATTTTAGGGTCTAGGAGAAACGTGATTCTAATAAGGAGAGGAAAATGGAGGCAAAATCAGAATCTGGAGGTAAGTCTAGAATTACAGCCTCTCAGGAAGGAACTTGGCTATGAAATGACATACTGATGGTATGATCTTTTACAAATTATATCTTCTTGTTTCATGTCTGATATAATTCTACCTTGCCATTGTGATATATCACGTTTTAAAGATAGCAAAGTAGGGGCTTCCCTGGTGGCACAGTGGTTAAGAATCCACCTGCCAACGCAGGGGACACAGGTTTGAGCGCTGGTCTGGGAAGATCCCACATGCTGTGGAGCAACTAAGCCCGTGGGCCATAACTACTGAGCCTGCGTGCCACAACTACTTAAGCCCGCATGCTACAGCCCATGCTCCACAATAAGAGAAGCCACCGCAATAAGGAGCCCGCGTACCGCAACGAAGAGTAGCCCCCACTTGTCGCAAATGGAGAAAGCCCACGAGCAGCAACGAAGACCCAACACAGCCAAAAATAAATAAATAAATAAAATTTTTTTTAAAAGATAGGAAAGTAATGACAATTGGTTCATGTATTATATTACTCAATATTATACCCATACCTGTATTTGTCAGTTTGGCCTCTATTTTTTTTTCTTTTTTTTGTTGTACGTGGGCCTCTCACTATTGTGGCCTCTCCTGTTGCCGAGCACAGGCTCCAGATGCGCAGGCTCAGCGGCCACGGCCCACCGGCCCAGCCGCTCCGCGGCATGTGGGATCTTCCCGGACCGGGGCACAAACCCGTGTCCCCTGCATCGGCAGGCGGACTTTCAACCACTGCGCCACCAGGGAAGCCCTGGCCTCTATTTTTTTTAAATTGTATCCTAGAGGTATGCCCTCCTCCTCCTAAGTCTCCCAGAGGCAGATGCTCTGTCTTTACCTTTTCCTTATTCACAGAATCCAGTGCTGTGCCCTACAGATAGTAGGCATTCCATGGAGGTCAATTGCCATGGAAGATGGTGTTGATGAGTAATTTTTGACAAGCCATCATTTTCTAACACAATAGGAATTCCATAATATAGATGTGTTATGATTCTACCCCACTCAGTCAAAAATTTCAGAATAAAACTTTTGGCTTTGGTTAAAGCTAAGGCAAGAACTGCTCAGATGTAGTTAGTATTTTCAGTCAACAAGCTGTCTCTGATGTTGGAGTTATTTAAAAGACCTGTTAAATCTGTGGTCTTAGCGCCATTGTGACCTCAACCTGTAGCTAAAAATCTGTCCAATGAAACAGGAGTTTCAAGAACAGCAGCACAAAAATGATGACTTAAATGAATGGAACAAGAAGGCACATATTTTCAAGAAGACCTTTCTTATTCTTAGAGTAGAAGTTTTCCTTCAAGATGTCAAGTGCTTCAAACTCTCCGGGATCTTACTTATCTTCCAAAACAAGGTGAGTCTTTGACGGAAGATGCCAAGTGGTAACTATCCAGGAACGAAAAGAGGGTCTCTGTTATTAGCCCGGGCTGAAGGCAAATATAGTGTCTCTTCCCACAGAAGTCCAAAAATAGATGACAACTACTTGAAGGAGTTGAGTGAGGACTTAAAACTAAGGAAGCAGGAACTGCTAGAGATGCTAAAACCTCTAGAAGATAAGAACAAGCTGTTATTCCAGAAGTTGATGTCTAACTTGGAGGAAAGACAAAGAAGGTAAGTGTTCCCTTCTCAGGATTTCCTAGAAGGGGAAAGGCAAGAGAACTTTAATCCATAGGATTTAGCAATGATTATTTACATTTTTTAAAAGGTTTAGACCTTCAGCTATAGTAAATTAAAAGAATGTAACCACAAAATCAGGGTGGCAAGGAATCCTTCTTCTTTTAGTAGAATTAAATATAACTCAGTTCATCTCACAGGGCTACAGTTATTACTTTTCTTCCCAAGAAACTGTTAAGAGACTTTACTATCCTCAATCCATCATGGTCACACAGATAGCTCCTCATTCGTGTTTGTGGAATCACTTTAGGATAAATGATTCTGTTCTTCCATTGCCACACAGTGAAATGGTAATCATTTCTGAGCATCAAAGTCCTCTGGATTATGGTCTGGCCTTACTAAATGTACTAGGCAGTTGAGGTCTTAACTCTTTGCTAGGGCACTCACTGTTCTTGGGATCCACCAACTCTCTTTTTCCTTTCTAGTTTCAGAGAATCTCACCTTAATGTGTCTACCTTCATTCTGTACCCTACCATAAACATTTCAGGGAGCTCAGACTTTTGGAGAGCAAAAGCCAGGCAGAAAGTTGTGAGAACAAACGTCAGGCAGAAAGTTGTAGTCAAAGCACCAGCTGTTTACAACCGAGAAACTCAGCCCTCTCAGGGCAAGAGAACACAAAGGCTTGCTTCTTTGCTTATAATTAGAGAGGGAAAAGCACAAAGAAAATAAGCATAAGTTAATTAATACCTTTAAAGAATATCCTCTCTTACAGTCATAGATTGGATATTCGGATTTTATCAGAAACTTCTTGATGGCCTGATTCTCTAGAGGCTACCATAAGGATATAAGTGGGTTCTCCAACTAACTCAAATGTTTTTATGTGGAGAAGTAAAGTAGGGGAGATGAACAGAGATGGGGGTAGGGAATAATTCTGAGATTTATCCTTAAGACAAGAGGTTCTTCAACCTCCTTCTTCACAGAGGCAAAAAAAGTCCCCTTCTACCCCAAAAGTCATATAACAAAATTTTCTTCTGAAGGGGTGGAGAGGAGTCTCACTAGCTGTTGGACACCTAAGTTCTGAGCCTTACAGAGCACAGAATTCGTTATAGAGCACATACCTAAGGCAAACGTCAATTAGGAATGAAATTGTCTTTTCGAGACCTTCTATGTCTAGAAGGACTTCCATAAATCTTGTGATTTCAGCCCCTATCTCCCTCTCATGGTAGAGTAGTTTCTGACTGGTCATGGAATATTAATATTTCTTTTTAGGAAGTATTATGTTTTGTGATATCTCTGTCTTCTTTCTAGTCTGCAGATCATGAGGCAGATCATGGCAGGGAAGGGGAATGGTGAATCCTCAGTCATTGAGCTCATTAAGGAAGCAGAAGAGACGAAGCAGAATCTGGTAAGAGGTTGGTGGGCACTCCAGGGAATGGCCTTCTGAACAGGGCTCTCAATTCCATTGCTGTCAGACAGAGTGCTCATCTCTAGCATTGGTGCTCCAACACTCATAGGTCCTTGATCTAGAAAAGTCCTGGGTGAACCAAAGGGAGTCAGGTGAAATGTTGGGAAGAATAAGAACTAGCTAGCAAAAATTCTATTTTTTTGACTTTTGAAAAACTTTTCATCTAAAGGTTAATGCATACAAGCATATTAACCCCTCACATTTCAGAAGAAATAGAAAATAACCAAAGTAAAAGAAAGGAAAGAGTTTGGTCTGAGAGATTCTTTCAAGATTTAAAGAAATTAACAATATAGGACTTCCCTGGTGGCACAGTGGTTAAGAATCCGCCTGCCAGTGCAGAGGACACGGGTTCAAGCCCTGGTCTGGGGAGATCCCACATGCCGCGAAGCAACTAAGCCCATGCGCCACAGCTACTGAACCTGTGCTCTAGAGCCCCCGAGCCACAACTACTGAAGCCCGTGCACCCAGAGCCTGTGCTCCGCAACAAAGAGAAGCCACCACAATGAGAAGCCCGCGCACCGCAATGAAGCGTAGCCCCTGCTCTCAGCAACTAGAGAAAGCTTTTGTGCAGCAACAAAGAACCAACACAGCCAAAAATAAATAAATAAAAATATAAATAAATTTATTTTAAAAAATTAACAACATAAAGGATCTTAAAAATTAGTGGTCTAAGCCCCAAAGAAACTGCCATATGATCAGAACATCTTACGTGTTTCAAGTGTGAGAAACTCATTACTATATTGATATACCACAATTACCATAATTAAAGTTACTATTCCAAATTGTTATTATTTTTTATCATCATCATCAATCTTATCTCTCATGTTCCTGGGTTTGGGGCTAGGCCCATTTATTGCCTTCCTCTGTGGTTTACTATGCCCCTACCCCTTAGTCCCCCTATTAGTAATTTCTTCCAACTTTAATGACTAGACAAACACATATTTCTATTTGCTTTTTCCTCTCCACCAGGAAAGGAAAAACAAGATGCTTCGGAAGGAAATGGAGATGCTATGGAACAAGGTATGTGTGCCTCTAAGGATCTCTTGAAAGTATCTGTCTTACAAACCAGAATGCAAAGAAGCTTCCCTTTTTTCTGGTCTACATCCTCATTTTTTCATGTCTCTGTTTCCACCCATGCCTCATTCCAATTCATTCTCTGATCTTATTTAAAACAATCAAGTAATGTCACTCTCCTTAGGAAAACCCTTTACAGCCATTCCAGGTATAGTCTGGCTCTTGCCTACCTTTCTAGTCTCCTCTCATAGAAGTCCTCCCCTCCCACACTGGTCTCCACATGCCAAGACCTTTCCTTTCTAAAGACTTTTGCTTTTGCTTTATCCCTGGGCTTTGTAATGCTATTTTCTTATAGTTGGCTCATTCTCATCCTTCAGGTCTCCGCTTAAATGTCACCTCCTCAGGGAAGCCCTCCTTATTCACTCCACCTGAAAAAGGACATCACCCCCCACACACACCCTTCCTATTATACAATTCTGTTCATGTCTTCCATAGCACTTTTTATAATATAAGATCACTATTTTTTAAATTTTATTGTGTTATTATTATTTTATTTGTTTCTTATCTCCCTGCCCTGTTCTGGAATACATGCTTCTCCAGTATCTTGATTGCTTTGTTCATCTTGGAATCCCTAGCATGTAGCACAATGCTTGACCCATAGTAGACAATCAATAAATGTAAGTTGAATGAACGAATACCTGATTCTAATTCCCCTTTGACTTTGCAATAATCACAGCATTGTTTAATATAAAAATATTTTGCTGGGAAACCAAGCAGGGGTAGAAATTCCTTTGTGGACTAAGGCTTTGGGATCCAAGTGTTTTTTCACAAATTATGAGACCTTAATAGCAGATTGTCTTGTGATATAAACAGGTGTGAGTGTGATCGCTGACTGCTTTTTCCATCTCACCTTTCCACAGATAATTAGGATACTATCAAGCACTGCATCTTGTACTGAGATCTGCTCCTAGTTCTTAGTGGCAGCTACAAATCAATTCTATGAGTTGTGAGAAGTTTTAGTTTCTGAGTTCTTGAGTCTTAGTGATAGGAAATATGCCAGCATCATTCCTCTATCAAAATCCAGTTTCTCCAGAGCTCCCAAAAGACTTTGTATAAGGGATGTCCATATAGCTGAGCTTGTGATTGACTTTCCCTCCCCATACTTTTAGACAATGAGAAATAGAGAGACAAGATCGTATGCCTAGTGGTTAAGAAGACAGACTTCAGAGTCCAAGAGATCTGGTTCAGATTCCAGCTCTGTACTTTCCTAACTGAGTCACCCTAAACAAATGACTTAACCTCTCTAAGACTCAGTTTTCTTATCTATAAAATGGAAATAAAAATAGTCCTGTGAGGATTAAATGAGAACATTTGTAATGTAGTAGAGTAAATAAGTAATGTAGTAAGTAGCTTACAGTAGTGATTGACATATAATAAAGGTTCAGTTAATAGTTTTTATTATTATAAGTTTCACTCAAAAGACCAGATGGAAGGGCTCATTCCATTCTGAACCTCCTTTGGTAGTACACTTTTCATATCAGGCCCTGAGAGTTTTCTGACTGGCAGGAACCAAAAGCCTTGACATTGGCTTTCCACTTCCCTCATGAAGTCCCAGTAATTTAAAGCTTTGCCAAAATGTCTCTCTACAGACATTCAGCACAGAAGAACTCAGTGATCAACAAAAAACACTGCAGATAAAGAACAAAGCAGACTTACAGGACAGAAAGGCAAGTGGACTGCATGGTGCTCAGAATTTCAAAGTTGTTGATGCCACACCGATGGCAACAGCCCGTTGAGAATCAGGACTGATTAGGGTAGACAGATAGGAAGGATCTGGGCCTTAAGGGTATATTGGATTTACTGTCTGCTAAGACATTGCATTTCTTTCCTGGGACCTCCTTTTCCTTTAGCTCTCTTCTTTCTTCCCAGGCTCCCCAAACCCCCTCATCATCTAGGAAGACCAAGAATGAACTGGAGACATTGTATGCAGAGAAAGTGAAGGAAATAAGGAAGGTAGTATGATCTTTCTGAAAGTAGTGGCTTTTAGAGCTGATAGATTAGAAATCTTTAATGTAGCAATAATCTGCCTAAGTGTGCTCCTGAACTGATACAAAATTTTATAGGAGATCTGGTTCCCTTGGGGTATTACATCTGAGTCAGTGACACGGCAAGTTTCTGGTAAATCATGATAGCTAGAGCAAAGTGGGAAAATCTGTACCAATAATGACAACTTTGAAATAGCTATGTGATGTCAAAACACTTGTTAATTTGTTTTTGAACATTTATTTAGAGATATTATGCTTGTATCTAATCTTCCTGCAGCCAACTCATTGATAGAAAACATCCTGTTCTTTTAGCTTTTAGCTTTTGGAGAGTGGGATGTACAGGTGATGCCAATTAAGAGGACTGCAGTTGAAACCAATATATTAGTGAATCTATGACACCATAATTTTGCTATAAAGTCTTTGCAGCATATTGAGAAAACTGATTTCTGATCTCAATTTACTTTGTCACCAGAGGCTCTTTCTTCCACCAGGAAAAGCAACAGAGGAAAATGGAATGGGTCAGGTATCAGGAACAAGCTAACTTCATTCAGGTACTAAGTCTTCCAAGGCTGGACACAGGGTACAATTTCATTCATGCAATATAGAGGCTTTTAGTTTCCTAATGGTAAACCTGATCCTCTCATCTGGATTACCAATTGTCATGCTAAAAGAAATGTTTTGTGGGAAGATGGCTGAAGAGACCTATCTCCAGCTTCACCTTGAGTATAGCACTTTTTCCCTATGATCTTGATTTTGTCCTATTTGAAATGGGGGGAAAAATCACACATAATTTCTGCCCACTTTTAAAGACTGAGCATGATAGGTTCATTTTTAAACTTCTGAGTTAAAAGGATTCAGGTAATAGTGGATTTAGAGAAGTCAATACTATATGAGTAGTTTTGAAAAATGTTCTCTTATAGAATGACTTTAATGGCCAAGTGATCGAGCTGAGAATTGAAGCCTTGAAGAACTACCAGAAGCACAATGATCTTAAGTTATCACTGTACATACAGCAGAATTTTGAGCCAAAGCAAGCATTTTTTAATCTTCCTGGGTCCCGAGGTAGGTAGAGTATCATAGGTACACAATTTGAGGTTTGTTTGGTTTTACATTGGAGATCCCATTACCTGTAAAGTGATAACACAATACCTGGCACACAGTAAGTTAGTTAGCGGTGTTATAAAAAATGTTTTCACTATCATCATCATTATTATTACACTGAAACTCTTATATCAAGGTAAGGATTCCTCTAGAGGAAATAAAATTTTCCTTTGTAAAGACTGAGTAATATATTATGTGCTTAGCATATGTAGTTGTTACATAGTTGACACCTGATAAAATATTAGTTTTCTCCTCACCTTGTCCCCTTTCTTAGGAATTAGAGTAGTTTGATCTCACAAATCTTATTGAAATAGACTCTGCTACTTCAGAATAGAAGGCCAAAGAGACATCCAACAATGGTTGTGAGTTTCACCAATCCAGATATTCCTCTGGGAGTTTCACCATTTCCCCACCCCAAAGAATTTATGGCATCATTAGAGGAAATCATATAGCTTATCACAAAAAAATAAAGGAATGGTTTTCTTAGGGACAGGAAGAAAGGGCTCTTAAATTTTCATGGATCTATGAATCTGAACTCTGTAATTTAAAAAAGAGACATGCAATAAGAGATCATGGCTAAGGGATGCCAACGTTTTATCAGTATTAATATGTATGTCTCTAATTTCTTCTCAGTCATATTCCATAAGGTCTTGAATAACTTATAAAATCACACACAGCATGAAGATCAAATAAACAGATGACTAAATCAAGGCAAAGGGAAAATAAGTTGAAGCCAGGTAAATACATAAAAATGTGTAGTGAAATTACCATACAGTTGGTACAGGTAGGCTTCAGTCTTGGTTATGAATTTCCCCGAAAAAGAAACATGAATTTATGGTGTCCACAAAATAAAAATAAACCAAGTTCTCAGAAGAAACACAGCTTTTACTGGTACTGAAATGAGAGAGAAATTTCTCTTCCAGGTCCTCATCAGGGGAACAAGACACTCTATGTGTGTCATAGTAGCTAATGTCCTCAAAAATATTTCTAAAATAAATTCAGAATCTAAATTTCCTAGGCTGTTTCTTATCTGTTCCTTGGCACAATCTGATAAGAAATTATTGATGTGAACTTTTTTTTTTTTTTTTTTTGGCGGTACGCGGGCCTCTCACTGTTGTGGCCTCTCCCGTTGCGGAGCACAGGCTCCGGACGCGCAGGCTCACGGGCCCAGCCGCTCTGCGGCATGTGGGATCTTCCCGGACCAGGGCATGAACCCGTGTCTTCTGCATCAGCAGGCGGACTCTCAACCACTGCGCTACCAGGGAAGCCCCTGATGTGAACTTTTTTTAAAAGCGATGGATCAGCTCAAGATGATTTGGTCCAGGTCCATAGCACTCTGTTGGTCTGACTTCATCCATATTTAAAATTTAGAAAATCTGGATGATTGGAGGAACTACCTATCCTTCAGCCAGTGTTCCATTCATGTCTCTCTTTTAACTGTTGTTCTGATAAGATTGGAAAGCAGAAAGCTTGAGGTTTTCTTCTCCAATAAGAACCTGGAATACAACCAGAAGCAGTATAAAGTCATTAAGATGCAAATTAAAAAGATAGAGGAGGGGAGGGTTATGAGGGTGAGAGATCCACGTCTTATTTCATTTAAAATTAGTTGAAAGTCATCTCAAGGGATCCATAGAGTAAGGAGCCAAAAATCTTTTCACTCTGGATTCAAATCAAGCCAAGAAAATAAATAGTGAAAGATTCCCTTCAGCGTGATCACCGCGGAAGATATTTTCTCCCTTGCTTGCGGAACACTGAATCTCTGAACTCTGAACTAGAACAGCCCACAGATCAACATCCTCTTTTCTCTTCTCTCCTCTAATGCTTCTGGAGTATTAAGCGATAGGACTCTAAACTGTTCAGTTACCACAAGTGCACGTAGACACAGGCATGCGTGACCCATTGCTTGTGTGTTATTGACTGCACATGCATTGAGCACTGATTGTAGACCAGTTTCATTTTCTAATACACACATATACAAAATCTCTGAGTTTGTCTGAGCCCAAGTGGATATGAAATTTAAGTCTTAGATTTTGGTTTTATTGACCTATTTATAACCTAGTGTTTAATTATTGAAAAGAAAACAAAAGAAATATTAGTTTTCTTCGTAGAGGGATTTTTAAAGTAGTTATATTAAGATATTATTACCAACAGTAATATGTGTTGTAAACGAAAAACAGATGTAGTTTTCTATAATAGAAAGTAAACATAATAAGTATACTGAGAACAAAATTTTAGTATTCTAACACAGTGCTGAACCCTAAGACCTGTTTTATCTTTATTAGGAAGTGAGATCAGCAAGATGTAGAGAGTTTTAAAGAAAACCAGCACCAAACTGAAACTCTTCTCCTTGATGCCATCAAGGTGTCAAGTTTGAAAGAATCAAAAAAGGAATAATTTTCTCACTGTGATTTATAGTATTTAATGCTGTGTTCCAGCACCTCCTAAATTTATTGCAGTTGCCTCCTAAAATCATCTCACCATCAAATTTTGGGAAATAGCAATTTACTGGGAAAAGCACTGGATTTAGAGTCAGATATATGAGTTGCAGGCCTTACTCTGAGGCTAACCATTTAGATGTCCTGGACCAGTCATTTTGTTTCAGTGTTTTTCTTTATCTAAAGCAACCATAACATATTATAGAGCATGTTGAAAACATGATTTTGTGTAACCCTCACAATGACTCTGTGGGGTAGGTATTATAGAACAAGAAACTAGTTCAAAGAAGCCAGGCTTCTGACTGCATATCCAAAGTTCACCTCCTAAAATATGCTATAAAGTGACAGTGTTCCAGTATGTGATTTCTTATGACTCTTCCACAACTAAAGGCTATGATTTGAATTCAAGCTTATCACTTGTTTAATGTATAATCCTCCCAATAAAGAATCATACCCCCAACATTAATTTGTTCAGTAACAAAAGAAATACTACTTCCAAAAGGGGTTGACAGATTTGTAATTCTTCATTTATCCCAGTAGGTGGCACCAATCACATCCAGGCCTTTAGTCCATAAACAGTGGTAATTCAGGAACCTGCAGGGAGCCATCAGTCTTCTATTGCCCTTAGGACAAAATGTGCTACATTTATGTATCAAATGAAAAAAATAAAAGATCTCTTGGTGTTTTCTGCCATGCTTTGTGACACTGAGGTGTATTACTGGCAGCCTTGATTATCCCGTATTAAATTCAGCATTCTGCTGCAAAATCTGTACCTATTATTCCACTCCGTGAACTACAGTGTCCTCCATTCCAAAAACAGCCACTGTCCCGCCCTCCACAATCCCTAATACTGTTTGTTTTTTTTCTACCACAGATAAATCAGGCGATCAGGACAAGGAATTAAAAAATCAGGCAATTGCGCAAGGTGGGGACCTTTTGAAGTTTAAGTACTTAGTAGTGTTCCTGGATAATGTTCCTTTTCCTCTAGTTTCAAAAGAATTGAATTTCACAGATCTGTCTTAAAGGATTGAATGTAATTTTGGACACACCTTCCAGCCAATCAGGGTACAGGCCCTTCTGCTATAGGCATTTCCAAGTAGAGGGAGGGTTATCGCACTGCTCCTCGTCAAGAATTCCTCCTCCCACATCGTTTGTCCTGTGTGCTGGTTGGCTGCATTGCAGTGGTGTGATCTGTTTGGTTGGCAAAATATAATCCTGGGGCTTCCCTGGTGGTGCAGTGGTTGAGAGTCCGCCTGCCGATGCAGGGGACACGGGTTCGTGCCCCGGTCCGGGAAGATCCCACGTGCCGCGGAGCGGCTGGGCCCGTGAACCAGGGCCGCTGCGCCTGCGCGTCCGGAGCCTGTGCCCTGCAACGGGAGAGGCCACAATAGTGAGAGGCCCGCGTACCGCCAAAAAAAAACCCCAAAAACATATATATATATATATATATATATATATATATATATATATATATATATATATATATATATATATATATATAATTCTGTGTTAATACTGACTTTGTAACACTTCAAGCAATCTCTACGTGCAAATTCCCTTGAGGCCCAGGTTGTATGTATCATTAGCCAGGTCAGTCTCATCGGTTTAGCATACTTCATCACCTAGTCTTACAGAAGAGAAAAATATTTTACATCCACGGTGAAGTCTTTCCAGAGACGGGTCACATTTGAAGGGATTTACTTCCAGACCAGTATAAAATTACAGTTTGACCCAGAGTGTACGGCAGCCCTACCCGGAATTCTGTAGAGTCAAGAGAGCAGTTCTTGGCCTTTGGCAGTCACCTATCTTAGAGCGCACAGGCACGAAGCGATCTTTAAATTCAGCTGTTTCCCATCACATCTGCGGGTATTTAAAGAAGAGGTGTATCTTCCATAATAATAGAACTGGTGATAAGACACTTGATTCTGACAGCCTTGCTCTTCTCTCCTCCCCTATCCCACCCCCAAACGCCCACCCCAACTCTTAGCATTTCCTTGAGCTCTTTTAAGAAGCTGAAGGTTGCATGTGAATATTTTGCTACAATTATAAATTCAGATGAAAGCCCAGTGCAGTGGGAAATGAATACTCTTGAGACCTTATTTATTCTATAACTCCCTCTGTTCTGAAAGCAAGTCATTCTCCCCAGCTTCAACCTTTATTTCACTTTAGTATTACTCCTCCTGATGGCTGAATACACTCCAGCAGGAGCTGCTGAAAGGAAAATAGTAGTGTTAAGCTAAAATTCTGAAAGGCAGGGGCGGAAACCCACAGCTGGCTCCAATGTGAGTCCTTGATAAATAACATTGCCCTCAAATACAGGCTTTTTCAAGCCTTGCAGCAACTTGAACCTTTTGAATGTCAGTCTTCGGTTCATGGTATTAGTAGGTCATGAAGTTAACTTTTTTATTTTTATTTCTTTATTTTCAGTTGCATTGGGTCTTCATTGCTGCGTGCAGACTTTCTCCAGTTGCAGGGAGTGGGGGCTACTCTTCATTGCAGTGCACGGGCTTCTCATTGTGGTGGCTTCTCTTGTTGTGGAGCACAGGCTCTAGGTGTGCAGGCTTCAGTAGTTGTGGCACGCGGGCTCAGTGGTTGTGGCACACGGGCATAGTTGCTCCACGGCATGTGGGATCTTCCCAGACCAGGGATCGAACCCGTGTCCCCTGCATTGGCAGGTGGATTCTTAACCACTATGCCACCAGGGAAGTCCGAAGTTAATTTCTAAACTAGCTCATTCTTTCACTTCCTATAAAACTCCACAGAAGTCCAGGGGAGAACAAAAGTCTTCTTTCCTAAATATAAATTTTGAAGGTTGAAAAAGAAGTAAACTGTACCTGTATCGATATTATGATTATTTCAGTGAGTGACAATATATTCTAAACTTTTTTGCATCACACAATCAGGAGAGCAGAAGGTTGTCTAGGATTAGGTTGTCATACTTAGCTAATAGAAAGAAGATCCCCAGTTAAGTTTGAATTGCAGATAAACAATAAATGTTGAGTTTAAATATGTCCCAACTATTGCATGAGACATACATATACTAAAAATTATTTGGTGTTTATTGAAATTCAAATTTAACCGGGTGTCCTATATTTTAGTCTGGCAGCCCTCACCTAGGACTGACTCACCACAAAGCCTATTTAACACCCTACAATTCTCCCTCTTTCCCTTTTTATTCTCTCCCTTTCTCTCTCAGTCTGTGCCTCTCTCTCTGCCTCCTCTTTCTCATCCCCACCCCCACCTTCATCTTTTGTTTGTTCTCCGCTGTCCACAGTTAGCCATTTTTGTGGAATGTGTGTCTGGGTTACCAGAGGGTGTGCAGATATGTGCGTGATTTATCATCTCATTTCTTCATTTAAAAGTTGTATTGGAAGCACACTTTGTAGGCTCTCAAATAAAATTGTTTTTACTTGATGTAATCTTCAAACGATTTTTTTGTCCTGTGGGATATGAGCTCTCAACAGAAAAAAAAGGTTTGCCAGGGCTTCCCTGGTGGCGCAGTGGTTGAGAGTCCGCCTGCCGATGCAGGGGACACGGGTTCGTGCCCCGGCCCGGGAAGATCCCACATGCCATGGAGCGGCTGGGCCCGTGAGCCATGGCCGCTGAGCCTGCGTGTCCGGAGCCTATGCTCTGCAACGGGAGAGGCCACAACAGTGAGAGGCCCACGTACCCCCCCCCCCCACCAAAAAAAGAAGGTTTGCCACTTCAACTTTAAAAACATTGTTTGATGAAGTTATTTTCTAAAACAACAATTAGAAAATCCACATCAATGCTAATACCAGAGTCAGTCCTACAATGATATGGTACTATGACGAATGCTAATAGCCTTGCAACTCAAAATAAAACTAGGTTTTTTACTCAAAGAAAGCTCTCATTTTCCTAATTTTCCCCATCAGGTACCATGGACACTGCAACTATGAGCAGAGCAACTACTGGCAAAAGTGAATCTAATGTGAAAATTACTTTGGTTTTCGAAATCATTTCAAAGGCTTGAATAGATAGTGGGTGTAGAATTTTGGAATGCATTTGTTAATATTTTTAGTATTCTAATTTAATATTTTTAGAGGATTTGCAAAATGAGTGCCAGGACACTTGGTGCTTTAGCTGTCATTTTTTTCTGTTTTCTCCTGTCTTAGAGAATTCTGGGCGCAAAGACCTACACAGAACAACAAGGAGCTAAAGGAAGTCAGTTTGATGAAGGAAGAGGGAGGCTCTTTTTTCTGAGGTCAAGGCCAGATGAAGCGCTGAAGGATTAGAAAGCTTTCACTCCCTTTGCTTTGGACAGATTTAAAGACTAGGTACAGCCATTTGTGTTAATTAAAATCTCTCAAACCTTCGTTTTAGTGCTATTTCCACTCTCTCTCCCCTCCACAATGGGTGGAAATGCTAGTTAGATGCTTGGCCTTAAGCATGTCAGGAATTTAGTCATTTAGGGATTGTAAACAGCCTCTGATTATTTTGATAGCTTTTGATTTTTGAAATGACTAGATTCAAACCACACTGTATGTTGTTAACAAGTCCATAAAAATCTGTTCTCTCCACCTCTGAAGTGTTTAGTTCTGGGCAGATCCTCCACTAGCAAATGAGCAAAAGTAGTTACAAAATAAGGAAATAATACTCCATAGACTCCTCTACTCTTTCACCCACCACACCCATCTGCACTGTTGATACTGCCTCCTAGTTATCTATTCCTTGAATATCTTCTGCCTTCCCAGTGCCACTGTTTTAGTTCAGGCTCTCTTTCCTGCCTGGATTACCACACCCTCTTTTAACTAGTTTCCCTGGTTCCAGCCCCTCTAATCCATCTTCCACAGCACCACTGAAACTATCTTTTCGAAAGGAGAAATGAGATCATGTCACGTCCCCACTGATTTCCCCTTGACTTCAGTTTAAAGTCCAAACTCCTTCACAAAACACATAAAGATCTGCCTCCTGCCTACATCCCCAATCTCATCTTTCACTGTAACCCCCTTCCCTCATACATCTACAGTGAGCTGCACAGAACTAGTTGCAGTTCCCCTGATTCACCATGAGTTCTGTTATATCCATGACTTTGCACAAAGCTGTTCCTCTGTCTGAAAGATTCTTCTCCTCTTGTCTGCTTGACTGTTGCCTATTTGACCTAAGGGCCAAGTTTGGTGCCCTTCTACTATCCCAGTAATTCTCAATCCTAGTTGTGTATCAGAATATCCTTGGGAGCTTTTAAAAACACCAATTCACTAAGCCTCTCTCCAGATCATGTAAATTATGATCTCTGAGGGACTTCTCTGGTGGCGCAGTGGTTAAGAATCCACCTGCCAATGCAGGGGACACAGGTTCGATCCCTTGTCCGGGAAGATCCCACATGCCATGGAGCAACTAAGCCCATGCACCACAACTACTGAGCCTGCACTCTAGGGCCTGCAAGCCACAACTACTGAAGCCCGCGTGCTGCAACTACTGAAATCCACGTGCCTAGAGCCTGTGCTCTGCAACAAGAGAAGCCACCGCAATGAGAAGCCCACCCGCGCACCGCAGCGAAGAGTAGCCCCAGCTCACCGCAACCATAGAAAGCCCGCTTGCAGCAATGGAGACCCAACGCAGCCAAAAATAAATAAAATTTTTTAAAAAAATTATGATCTCTGAGAGAGAGGGTAAAAACACCTGTATTTTTTAAACAGTTCCCCAGGAAATTCTTATGTGAAGCCAGGTTTCAGAATCATTGTTCAGGCTACCTTACGTCTACCATAGCTCTTAGCGAACTATCTTGCAATTGTTTATTTACCCAGCTATTGATCTCCCTTACCAAACTGTGAGCTCTTTGAGACCCAGGACTGTGTCTTCTTCATCTTTTCATTTTGATCACCTAACACAGTACCTGGGAGTTGATAGAGCCTCAGGTATGGCATAAGGCCACAGAAAGTTAATTCCAAAGTCCCAGGTCTATTGACACCCTGTCTTGCGTCAGTATGATACCACTGGATCATACTGTAGTCCCTGAGATCTTCAGATCTTTTCTTTAATTAAGTTGTCATTAATTTCCTATCTCATGTCAATATGAGGAAAGTTGATTTGTTACAAAATACTTCATTACCTGTAGGAATCCCTTGTATGGTGTAATGAGTAAAGTAAGCCAACTAAGTAAAAATCTTCCGTCTCCCAAGGTCAATTTACATTTTTAAAGGTTGCTTTAAAGGCGGATTTTTTAAAATGTACTTTCAGACTGGAAAACTTTACATGAAATCATAGAATTTGGGCATTAGATGGAACTTTAAACAAGTATAAATCTCCATCACTTTACAGAAGAGGACACTGAAGTTCAGATATGTTGAAAGGGTGTCCAAAGTCCCACATGTTACTGCCCCACGGTAACAGTTAAGCTAATTACCAGAGCCTGGTATTATTACTGCCAATTCATACTCCAATTTAACTCATATCTTTCCTCTCTTGACCACAAAAATAACAGGCTCTGCAGTCCTGAGACAATTAGTTTCATGTTCTACCAACTGAGTTAGCTGAGTGTATAGTCCACGTTCTGTTTCAAGAAAGCCACATCTGTTCTCATCTAGGCCCTCTGTGCTTTAGCAGTCCTGAAAGATTTTCCAAGTCAGTTGGATTAGACAGAGCAATGAGAACAAAAATTAGGAAAATAAAATCTGATTGTACCACTGACTATCTGGAATACATCATTTAGTCACAAGGCCTTTGATTCCCCTTTTAAAAATTGGATTAAAAGAATACCATTCAAATGTTTTAAAATCATGGTTTTTGTTTGTTTTTACCATTGAAATGGGTTTAGATGAGTATCTGACCTTTTTTCCCATTTTTTTTTTTGTTAACCAAAGCATGAAATAAACAATTCACTTGCTAGCAGAGATGTATAACTTCTTAAAAAGTGAATCATTTGCCATCTCTAAAGTACTGAAATTGTATGTTCATTATTATTAGGCTTATCACCTTTCCCTCAAATGTTCCAAATCTTTCAATTTCTTCAAAGCACAAAACTGAAATATTATAGCCTTTTTTTCTACTGTCTTTAAGACTTCACATTGGATTCCGACTTTCACCTATATGGCAGTGCAAAGTTATCTGTTAGATTGGCTGGCTATGCCTGGGTGTCTGCATTTTGATAAGTCCAGAATATGGATCTCAGCTTTGTGGGTACAAATTTATTCGGTCAACTTACCCAGCAGATCAGAGACTCATTCAAGATACCCAAACTCCCAAGAGAATCACTGATAAATCCAATAGTAGTTTAAATTACAGGGAGGGCTGTTCCTTCCAATATGGTTGGAATATGTCTATATTTAGGACACTCCCATCTCAGAATCAAATTATTAGCAAAACTGAATTAGTAATCAGAAAATATTTATGGCACTGAAACATTACAATTTTATTTATACTCAATATTCCAGTTATGTTTCTCTCAGAATAAAATCACTGATACACTTGACTGTACTTGGGAGATACTTTTCAATTTTAAATTCAACTGAGGAAAACTTTATCCCATCAGTAAAACATTTAATAACCATAATCTTGGGTAGCACTATTTTTGTGGCTTATCTCATTTATTTTACCTTGACATTCTAGCTATTCAAAGAATATTTGCTAACATTTCACCCCCAAAAGTTGCTGTTTTGCAATGACCACAAAGTGATTTGTAATGTTTGTCATACTTCTTTCCTAAATGAAATAAGGCCAACAACAACAGTCTGCTATTTTCATCTTTAATCTAGAATTGCAGTCATCAAAGGGGACAAGGGACAGTATGCAACATTTCGCTTTACTCTTTTAGATCCAGGCAGAAAAATCCAGCTTTAATATTGTTTATGTGAACTCTGGCCAGGTTAGCTGGTGTCTCCTTTTATAGGCAGAGGCTTCTGCAAGCTGTTACATGGCAAGGCAAATTTCTAACAGCCCCTCTGGTACCTTGGGAGTAGCCTGCACTGCTAGCAATTCAAAGTCCCTATTGCCTTATATGTTCTGTATTTAGTCATCAAATATTAGGAAATGGGAAGGAAACAAGGTTCTGTGTTGGAAAGGGATTCACGCTCTGCACCCAATCAATCCCACAGCAGGTGATACACAGATAAATATGAAATGTAATTATTACATGGTAAAATGAGATTTTTCAGCACAACTGAAAAATCCATCATCTCTGCTTCCTTCACCAATTCATTTATGCTTTTAACATTTCAAACTTCTACTGCAGTTTCATTTTAAGCTAAACTACTGTATAAACATTCCTATCGACGATACTTCCTCCAATTATTAGTCAACCTGGGAGAAAATGAGGTTACTTAGGTTAACAAAATAATTTTTTGTTGCTTTTATAGAGACAAAACTATTTTTCTAGGTTAGTTGGGCTTTGATTATATGGAAACCAATTAATAATAATAATTATTGATTTTTTTTAAAAAGCTCACTTAAACTTAATCCATGTCAGTGGTTAAGTTTTGGATTATTTTTTCTTTGCTTTATTAAAAATATTTATTTATTTATTTATTTGGTTGGTTGCACTGGGTCTTAGTTGCGGCAGGAGGGCTTCTTAGTTGTGGCTCACGGGTTCCTTAGCTGTGGCACGTGGGCTCCTTAGTTGTGGCATGTGAACTCTTAGTTGCGGCATGCATGTAGGAGCTAACTCCCAGACAAGGGATCGAAGCTGGCCCCCCTGCACTGGGAGCACGGAGTCTTAACCACTGTGCCACCAAGGAAGTCCCAGGGACTATTTTTTCTTTACTTGTGTATACTGTATCCTAAAAACTGAAGACCTTGTAAACAGAGCCCTTTTAAGAAATTAAATAGTTTCTGGACACTTAATGTTACTTTTCCATTTAACAAATCTCATTCTCCTTTCCCTTATCCAATAATTCCTTCCTCTTCTAGCAAATACTGTCCTCCTCCTCTTTCGTCTACACTTTCTTTGAATTAAGGAGGGAGAAAAACCAGTGCTTTCTTTAGAAACAAAACTTTTTTGTTTCTGGTTTCCTTCTTTTATCAGGTAAGCAGCCATATAAATAAGTGGTGACCTTGTACATTTGTAAATTGTCAGGACACACAGGGAAGAGCTTCTCTAGCTTCTGAATATTAACATAAAACAATGTGGGTCGTATCAAATGTATAAATTAAAGCCCTCAGAAAAGATTAAAATCTATAGTAATGGTAGAGAGAGATAGGAGATTTTGTGTGTGTGTCTGTGTGGGGGGGTGTTATGCATTTATTTTCCCAACTGTTATGCTACTTCAGATGCCTTAATGGAAGTATCCAGCTTTTCAACTTTTTATCACCAGAAACAATTTTAAGTCTCAGTTGACATTTCAGTTTAAACCCTTTCTGACTAACTACTAATCTATCAAGGCACTAGCCTTACATATGGTACCCAGATGCATCCTCCCTTGATCTTTGTCTATTTGGTAGGGGTTCATCTGATCCGGATCCTCTGGGTGAACACATGACTGAGGCCAACCAATTAGAAAATGCTATTGCCTTTGCCTTAGTGCTTTGGGATGGAGACATGACCTAAATTTGTGGTTTTCAAGATTTTGGTCTCAGGACACCTTTACACTCTTAAAAATTATTGAGGACTCCAAAGAGCTTTTGTTTAAGTAGGTTATACCTATTGGTATTTACTATATTAAAATTTTTAAAATATGAGAATATACAAACACACATTCCATTAGCTATCAGAGTGATGACATCACTACACATCACGTAGCCTCTGGAAAATTCTACTGTATCTAATGAGAAAATGAGAGGGAAAAGGCACATAATGGCTTAGTATTACTATGAAAATACTTTTGACTTTGTAGACCCTCTGAAAAGATCTTGGAGTCTCCCGGTATCCCTAGATGGACTCGAAAACTACTCATCTAAATTATAGCTTACAGAAGCCAATACATGTCTGAACTTCCTAGCTGCGTGAGCCAATGAATTCTTTTAGGCTTAAACTAGCGTCAGTCACTTGCAACCAAAAACAGCCTCATTCATCTGGATTTCCAGTTGGGGACCTCAGAGGAAGAGAGTAAGTGTGAGGAAGAATACAAAAGACTGTGGCATAAAATTATTCAAGCAGCAATCTGGGCAGCAGAATATAATATCAAAAGCCCAAGGAAGGAAAAGTTCAATTAATTTTAATAAACATGGCAGACATCGGAAAACATTGTCCTAGTTGTTCCCAAATAAGTGTCATCAAACTCCATGAGAAATTGATGTGGCTCAGCTCCACTTTACTAAAAGATAACAAGGGTATCAGAACTAAAACCAAAATGTCAATTTCATTAGTAGGACTGACTAAATTTATCTTATTAGACTTTGGAAATTTCTAATTTTGAAAACTACTTCTGGGGGGAAAGCATGAGGCTATTTAGGTCAAAAATTTAAAATTTCCCCAGTATTCTCTATTCTATAGAGCTGTATTTTCTCTAAAAATGTGTCTAATTTCTAAATCTCAGCTTTTTATTTCTTTTGAAAAATTATTTATTTATTTTTGGCTGCATTGGGTCTTCGTTGCTGCGCACAGGCTTTCTCTAGTTACGTTGAGCGGGGGCTGCTCTTTGTTGTGGTGTGCAGGCTTCTCGTTGCAGTGGCTTCTCTTGTTGTGGAGCATGGGCTCTAGGCCTGTGGGCTTCAGTAGTTATGGCTCGCAGGCTCTAGAGCGCAGGCTTAGTAGTCATGGCGCAGGGGCTTAGTTGCTCCGCGGCACGTGGGATCTTCCCAGACCAGGAATCGAACCAGCGTCCCCAGCATTGGCAGGTAGATTCTTAACCACTGCGCAACCAGGGAAGTCCCTAAATCTAGCTTTTAGAGAAACTTCTGAACATTCTTTTCTAATGGGCTGAGTTTGTAATTTATATGTTTACACAGTAATGTAATCTATTACCACCTGTACTGGGTTGAATAGTGTCCCCTCAAATTTCACATCCACATAGAATCTTGGAATTTGGAAATAGGGTCTTTGGAGATGTGATTAGTTAAGATGAGGTCATAGTGGATTAATATGGGCCCCAAATCCAATGACTGGTATCATTATAAGAAGGGCAAGTAAAAATACACACAGGGAAGAAGGCCATGTGAAGACAAAGGCAAAGACTGAGTGATGCAACTGTAAGTCAAGGAACACCAAGAATGGCAGGCAACCACTGGAAGCTAGAAAGAGGCAAGGGAAGAATTCTTCTCAAGAGACTTTAGAGTGAGCATGGCTTTGCTGACACATTGATTTTAGATTTCTGGCCTCCAGAACCATGAGAGAATAAATTTCTGTTGTTTTAAGTCACTGAGTTTGTTGTACTTAGTTATGGCAGCCCTAGGAACTAATACCTTGCCTGATTCAGTCAGTCAAAAGTTCATCTTAACTCTATCACCCTTCCTTTGGGGAAAATACTATGTTAAAATCAACCAGAGCTTCACCTTACATCCAGTTTTTAAAAAATTGTGCTAACTACACCAAACAAAATTTACCATTTTAATCATTTTAAAGTGTACAATTCAGTGGCATTAAGCATATTCAAAATGTTGCTTGCACCCATTTGTAATCCACTCAGTTGTGGCTACTAGCCAATCGGGAAAGAGGCAAGAGTAGAATAAGCCTTAGTGGAAGAATAATGCATTACCAAATTTGTTCTTGCTTACGTCTAGTGCTAATGAGGAGCGTCTAACCCCAGAAAAGCCAGTAAACTTTTGCCTTATTTATATTGAAAGTGTGATTAACCACAGGAAAACTAAAGTACTAGGAGGACTAAATGTAAATATACCAGTACCAGAAAAACTCAACTGTCCTTCATTCAGTAATTCACTTCTACTGATAAACTTTCATCTTTATAATGAAAGTCATTATGGCAGCCAAGTGTTTACCCATCTTTTGTGTTCTCAGTGTAAACTCAATTTTCATTATTAATATCTCAGGAATGGAGAGAATAAATCCCTGGGCACTTCTAATGCTTTATATACAAACTCTGAACTTTTCCACTTTCTCCCCCCCCATATATGTTCCTGAGACGTTTATCAATCTTTGGAAATGCTACTCTCTTCCTACTTTCCAGAAAGTTTTCTTTGTTGTAACACTTGATTCCCAGATGAATTCTGAAGAAATGTCACATGGTGACAGGAGTTAAAAAGCATGTGGATACTGCAATATTCATTCAATAACCAGCAGTAAAACAAAAAGTCCCACTAGACAGCAAGGTCACTAGGCTTTTCCTGTGTAAATTTTCTTAGAGCTTCCTAAATTCAGCTAAGATGAATATACTTGAGGAAAATTGTTGAAAGACAAGCATCTATTATAATTGTCCAGTTTAATTCTATTAACATTACTTCTTTTCAGCAATTTTAGCAGGTTTAACAAACTAACCTCCATATACTTTAAAAGGCTTAATTCATCTTCACCCTTCCCAATTAAAATTTTTTTTATAAATTTATTTATTTTTGGCTGCATTGGGTCTTCGTTGCTGCGCGCGGGCTTTCTCTAGTTGCGGTGAGTGGGGGCTACTCTTCGTTGCGGTGCGTGGGCTTCTCACTGCGGTGACTTCTCGTTGCGGAGCACAGGCTTCAGTAGTTGCAGCATGCGGGCTTCAATAGCTGTGGCTCGCGGGCTCTAGAGCACAGGCTCAGTAGTTGTGGCGCACGGCCTTAGTTGCTCTGCGGCATGTGGGATCTTACCGGACCTGGGCCCGAACCCGTGTCCCCTGAATTGGCAGGCAGATTCTTAACCACTGCGCCATCAGGGAAGTCCCGAATGAAAATTTTAATGAATTTCACCATTGCTGATTTTATAGATACAGAAAGTCCTTTGTTTTCTGTTATTTGTGAAACAAAAGTGCCAGTTTCTTCCCATGAATAATAACGGAATATTCTCAATTGAAAGGGTGCTTATCTACCAGCTTATATAAACGATAAAGAAAAAGACCCCAATTCATTTACGTTTACAGAACCTATAGTGGGCAGAATTAGAATTTCTCTCTCTGAAAATTCAAGACATTTAAAAATCATTTCAAATTTGGGGGCGCTAGAGGGAATAAAGATAGAAAGGCAATGTAACCAACCATTTTCTCATCTTTAGTTTTTAATAAAGAAAACATACTTTTACATATATATCTCTCATTTGAAACTAGTTAAGAACCCATTGGCTCCCAGGCTCTATGGTGATAGATTATTATAGGAGGTGGGTTCATGATCTGGCTTCAATTTTAAATCCACTGTCAAAAATACTAGCAATACACATACTCAAAAGAAATTTTACTAATTAACTTTCTCCCACCTCAATTCCACCCATCATCTCCTTTGTACTCCCATTATTTAAAATGAAATACATAACAATGTGAATCTTCAGTTAGAGACTTAGTCCACGTTCTAGTTGGCACAATAAAACATAAACATCAAACTGAGATTTTAATTGTATACAAATGATTATACATTTTTTGACATTTTGCTTTTCATTTTTATGCTTCCCGGTTTTACCAAAGCTGAGAAAAAAAATACATATACATGTGTGTGTATATAATGTTTTTTATTCATTAGTTGAAAGGACTAGAAAGAAACTAAGAAACCCATGTGAAATAGCCACAGGTGATTCATATCACACTTTATGAAAGACACATGAAGGTAAGTGGCAACAAAAGCTATTTTCATGGTAACCTCATATCCCACAAATACTGAAATGAAAATTGCCACCACCGGGGTTCTATTACCAGGTTTGTGATTGTGGCTCCGGGGGGAGGTACATTCTCTAATCTCATTCTCTAAGATTGGTGCTTTTCACCTAAAAGCAGAGCCTTTAGCGAAGAAGCCTGATGCCACAAAACCATGCGACAGCGGGAGAAAGAGAAGCCAGCTATCTCTCCTCAAGATGCTCTGCCACAGGCTCCTAAGCTTCGCTAGTGAGGATCCTCCTGAAGGTACAGACTTGGACCTTGGACTTGGGAAATCCTACGGTAGGGCGGCAAGCGGGAAGATAAGGCAGGATAGGTATACCTCCTTCCTGCCAACCGCGGGCTGTCACAGCAGCTGCGGTTCTGCCACCCACGCAGCTTTCTAAGGCACCTCCAGGGTCCCTGGAGCCTTTCCTCTTCCCCTCGGGAGAGCTGCTTTGCCGCCCCAACAGCCGCCCGGAGTAGCTGACAAACGCCGGGCTCGGCAGGAGATTGCTTCTGTCTGGAGCTCGGCTGAGGCAGCCTTCACGTCTCGCGCGCACCCGCGTTCTCCCAACCAATCCCGCGCTACTCGCGCGCCCAGGAGCGTTCGCCGGTTCTGCTCGGGCTGCGCCGGCTCCTTCCCGCTCCCAGCACTCGGAACCGAGCTCTTACTCCTCCCCTCACTCGCCACGAGTTCCACGATTCGCGGTGTAGCTCCGCCCCTGTCCCCGAGTCCGCCCCCGCGACCTCCCGAGCTTGTGCTCTCCTTTCCCCTCAGTCTCCTGCCGTCCAGCGGCCCTGGGTCTCGCGCTCCGCAAAGCGACAGGAGTCTCTCTCGCCTCGTTCCTACGCCTCCGCGCGCTCCCCCTCAGCAGCCACCGCTTAACCCACCCGCAGCTCGCTGTCTCGGACCCGGACTCGGGGTCGCGCGCCCTGACTCCGCCTACTTCCCCCCTCGGACTCGCGCCCTCGGGGCCCGGCCTCTCACTCGCACAGGCCGCCGAGCGCTCGCCTCGCGCTTGCCTCGCGCTTCCCAGGCGCTCTCGCGCTTTCCGAGGCGAGCGCGCTCCCGGCCCGCGCGCTCCGGGCTCTGGCTTTTCCCGGCTCCCGTCAGTGCGGTGACTGCGCTGGGAAACATGGCGACCGAGGGAATGATCCTAACTAACCACGACCATCAAATCCGAGTCGGAGTCCTCACAGGTAACCGGGGGAGGAGGTCCAGGACCGCCGCGGCTGCTGTCCCCGGCTTGCCTCAGGCTTCTCGCCTGTGGTGACCCTTCTCTGTGGCCTCGGGAGGAGGGAAGGCTGAGGAAGGGGACTGGGGGGGGGGGCGGACGTTTTACAACCGTTGAGAACTGCTGGAGGTTGGGGTGTTCTCGCGGGGTCCCCCGGGAGCTGGGGCCGACCCCGTGGGATGTCGGGTCCCACTGCCTTTGCAGCCGAAGTCCTGGGCCCCTGGGGACAGAGGGGCCGGTGCGGCGGCCGCTGCGGGGCTCCTTGCTGCCAGCGCAGGCGGCGGGATCCCGGCTCCGCAGGCTGGAGCACGCCGCTCTCGGCTGGCCCGCGCGCTTCCTCCGCTACTGCTGGTCCCAGAGAGGGGGGAATCCCATTTCCACCCCCTTCCTCCTCTCCCTTCCCCCCACCCGGGCGGCCCCGCTCTGCTCTAGGCGTGCTTTCGCGGGGCACCGGCCGGAGCCGACACGGATGTTCGTTAGGCGAAACTCTGCTCCGCCTCCAGCTGCCCCTCGCGAGCCGGGAATCCCCTCAGCCACTCACGGGACACCCCTCGTCTCCCCCGGGAGGTGGGGGATCGGCTTGCACCCGGACCTCGGAAAGTGTTTGCATTCCTCCTTCCCAAGCAAAGGGCCCTCTGCCCGCCTCTTCGTTTTCTTAGAGGGACAGACTGTTATCTGCGGCCAGGGATCCAGCCCTTTTTACTTGAGAGGGAAGGAGTCCCCCACTCGGGCTCCTCTGTTCCCCTCTCTTCGGGGACCACCCCCCGCCCGGATGGTCCCGAGGCTTCTGAGGAGCGCACTTTTCCCGGGTCGCGTTTCCCTCCCTCGCGGAAGCCGTGTGTGCTCTGCATGTCTGATTCCGTTGCGCTGTATTTGGGTAACATCCCTCAGTTCGGCGACAGGCAGTTGCTGCAGGGCATGACTTCCGAGATGAATAGCAAGCCGATTTGTAGGGGTTTCTGCTGTGGTTCTGTAGTTGGTAAGGTTTCTGTGTAATTGAGTGGCGAGGTGGGGGTTAAAGAACTATATTTGGAACCTTAGGGCTTAGTTCGGAGTGAAGGAAATCCAGGACTTGCTGATTTCGGAAAAAGAAGCGAGGTAGACGGGAATCCTGGTGTTCTCCTCCCACCTCCCGCCCCCACAACACACACACACACACACACACACACACACACACACTTTTAAATTTTTTTCCCTTGTCAAATTCTGACAGGTTGAGACGGTGCTCCAGAAGGAACTGAATTGAATGAGACTTGCTTTTATTATTAGGTAGAAAAAAATCTCTCTTGGTAAGATAAAAAATGCAAAGCTTAATTTGGCTGCTGAGTTTTATGAAAAAGATTTCCATGGTACCCCTTCCTGTCTTTTAAGTAGCTGGGTCGCCTTTCTCTGATATTGTTTCCAGATGTTAATGGTGATTTATTGAATTTTCCTAATTGAAAGCCCCTGCGATAGAGAAACTAGTCTAAACCAGTTGCAGGGAAGGGACCCTCCCCCGCCCCCCCATTACAAGATGCGCTGTTCTTTTCTTTTGGTGCTGAAGTTCTTGCCTTGTGTGAAGATTCAGTTGTAACTCAGAAATCTTGGAGTTGACATTGCTGATTTTCAAAGAATCTAATTGCGGGGTGTAAAAGTATATGCCCTATATCAACCCTCAACTTGCACTTTAAATTCTAGCTGTGCTTTGAAAATTATTAGAGTAGTGAGAATGAAGCTTAATAGAAACCGAAGTATGTCAACTGTCCATGGAAATGAAAGGTCATAGATGTTTTAAAGTTAAACCATAGAGATTAAAAAAATTTTTTTACTTAAGCTTTCTATAATAGTTTTATTTAGTGAATCATCCCACCTGGGCTAAGTGACATTGTAGATAGCTGTTGTACAGAATGCTTTGAAAGATGCAGCCCTTATCTGTGTCTCTGCAGTCCAATAGGGATGACATTGGTATGCAAACAACTAAAGAAACAGTGTATGTCATCACTGTGCTAAAATTGTCTAAATAAATTACTTGTGTGATTGAGAGCTAAATATAAAAGGTATTCCATACTCGGATTAGGAGCAAATGTGATTACCTGAAGGGATAATTTGGTACATTTAGCAGGGCTAAGAAGAAACTGACATTTTAAAGGGGAGTTGAAAGTCAGTGGCAACCTTATAAATGAATATGTTGCTGAGAGTGAGGCTCTTGCAGAAAAAAAAAATGTAATGCAAAGGCCCTGGAATGCCCAGGTAGGATAGGTAGGTGGCACGAGCAGAATGTCAATGAGAGAAGATAACTTTGGCAGTGGAATTAAAGACAATCTAGGGAAACTATCTCATGAGAATGAGGTACAGTAGTTTAGGGGGAGAAGTCTAGGGTCAGGAATAAGGATATAGGTGAAGGAATGAAAAGGAAGTTGCAACAGAGAAGTGGTAACAGAGGACAATAGAATTTGGTGATAAAATGGATATTTGAAGTCAGAAATAACTGAGAGGTTTCTACTTAAAGTTAGTGATATAAGTATTGTCTGCTATGATAGAGCCTGGAAATGTGGAGAAGAATCATAGGAAAGAGCACCAGTCCCCAGTCTGAATAGTGGATTTTACTACAAACAACTTAATATTTATGGTCTTAACATTCCATGTGATTTTGTACACACAAAGAAGACCTACAGAAATAAAGCCATGTTGCACAATTTTGTCTTGTAGAACTTTCAAGTACTGCAGTTGTACTATGTAAAATTATTCTTTACTGAACTTAAGTACTGTGATTTCATACTTAAGAAAATTGAATTTGAGGCCACACCTAAAACCTTGATTTTGTGAGTTATAATTTGTGGCTTTCTTAAAAGTGGAAGGCTTGTTTTATAAAATATCCTCTCCATGTTTCATAATAGTGATTTTAAGTATTTTATCTAAGTCTGTTTTACAGAGGTTTTAGAGGAAAACTTAGAGGTTTTAGAGGTTTTACATATTTTAGAGGAAATGCACACATTTTACAATATGTTAGTATTTTGGTAAATTGTGTTGTCATTTCTAAAATCTTTGATTTCTTTGTGACATCTTTGATTATGTCTTGAAAGATAGATTTTATACCACTTTGAAACTTTTCATCTTCTAGGTGTTTTTGTAATCTTTATCTCAGCTGTGAATTTGGCAAATGTGGTACGCAGTCTATTGAAACCGTAAAAAATGAATTAACTGTTAGAATTTTGAAAGAATATGGTAGGAAAATATTTAGCAAAGGCATTTCTTTTTTGTATTACTATCTTGAATCATTCAGAACTTGGAAATCAGAGTATGATACTTAATGTAATATGGATATTTTAGCTATATTATCGTTTTGTTCAGGAAAATGGAAACATTTACATAGATTTTCATGGAAACGTTTTATGTTGAAGATTATCGTCCATCTCTAAAAACAATACCTTGGTTAGTAACTGTTTTATGTTGATTTGTTAGAAATGAAAGTTACATGGTCTTTAGTGATCTAAGCTCTAGGTTTTTTTTTTTTAAGAAGATGTTGAGGGGTAGGAGTTTATTAATTAATTTATTTACTTTTGCTGTGTTGCGTCTTCGTTTCTGTGCGAGGGCTTTCTCTAGTTGTGGCAAGTGGGGGCCACTCTTCATCGCGGTGCGCGGGCCTCTCACTATCGCGGCCTCTCTTGTTGCGGAGCACAGGCTCCAGACGAGCAGGCTCAGTAGTTGTGGCTCACGGGCCTAGTTGCTCCGCGGCATGTGGGATCCTCCCATACCAGGGCTCGAACCCGTGTTCCCTGCATTAGCAGGCAGATTCTCAACCACTGCGCCACCAGGGAAAGCCTTAAGCTCTAGTTTTTAATGCATCTGTA
The DNA here is from genome assembly GCF_039906515.1 of Pseudorca crassidens. Lineage (NCBI taxonomy): Eukaryota > Metazoa > Chordata > Mammalia > Artiodactyla > Delphinidae > Pseudorca > Pseudorca crassidens. Next base: position 35,919,461 of record NC_090296.1, on the reverse strand, counting down.
TCTAATGTTCTTTACTTCTATTACTATTTTTTTTTTTTTTTTTTTGTGGTACGCGGGCTTCTCACTGTTGTGGCCTCTCCCGTTGCGGAGCACAGGCTCCGGACGCGCAGGCTCAGCGGCCATGGCTTATGGGCCCAGCCGCTCCGCGGCATGTGGGATCTTCCCGGACTGAAGCACGAACCCGTGTCCCCTGCATCGGCAGGCGGACTCTCAACCACTGCGCCACCAGGGAAGCCCTATTACTATTTTTAACAGACTAAAGACAATGTGATGAATAACATGAGGCAAATAAACAAATATCTGTTGCTTTGAAACTAGAAAGAAGATGTGGGGCAGATGTAGGAATTTTTATTATTTTTTTACAACTTCAGTAGTAATTATACTTAAAGTCTTAACAGGTACACAGCAGGCTCACTGTATCAAATGTGTCATTTTTCACCTGTTTTTGTCTATTTCTAAAGAAGCTGTTTATCAAGGGAGCACACTACTTCTACCACTATAAGTTCCATGGAAACATCAGGAAAATAATCAATACATATATGTTTGTGATACAGAGTGGGATAGATTATGTTTCGTTGGTTATTAAATATCATATTAGCTAACCACTGCTAATGTTTGGTATACCAAAGCACTTAGCTAAAGATGATAATCCATTACCTAAATATTCACTAACAGTGGCATGGATGAGAAAAAGATACAAATTTTTAGGAAAGGGCATTTTAAAATCATGTTTTTGCTCTAGTAATTTACATTTTATTGCACTAAATTGTAGATTTGTAATCAGGAAGAGTTATTAGACATATATAAAACTAGGTAATAAAGATTGGATAAAAGACTAATTGTAAACTAGAAAGCAAAAATATTAGTTACATGTAGGGAGTATTTCAGTCATTTATAAATAAAGCCATTCAAAATATTAAAAAAACAAGTTCTAAGCTAAGGAGGTAATAATCATTTGACTCTGGAATTGTTCAGTTGTTTATTTCATTCCTCATGCTTATCCTTGTGCATTATGTGTGTCAATATTATTTTCTGAAAAGCCCATTTATTGATAAAGATATATAGATATATCTTTTGAGAATAGATGTTGTCATTAAGTAAGGCAAATCACTATTGCAAACAAAACCTATATCCTGTGAAATGGAATTGTGTGTACTGGCAAACATACCAATATTGATCTATATGACTGTTATTAAAAAGAAGCCTATTTCTCAAACTAGGTCGTTCTTTCATGAATTTTTGGTTGGAAGCAGTGTATTAGTGATTAAAGTAAGAAATCATTACATTAACTTCTATTGAATACATTTAATACTATCACCACTGACCAAAGACTTTATAAACTAGTAGTATGTAAACATAGTTAAGAGTTTTAACTATATTCAAGGTACATATGACTGTTTGACTTTAAGGTATGTCGTGGAGAATCAGCAGTATGTTATTGGGGAGGAAATGATGAATGAATCTGTTTTTCTCTTACTGGTGAGAGATTCCTGGTTAAGATGAATAGGGTGCTTTTTTGATACAGTGAGTAAAATAGATAAAGTCTATACTTTGCACCTGTAAATAGGATTGAAGAACTAAGCATATTTGGAATGTGAGATGTTAAAAAAAAATCCTAAAAAAAAAATTAAACCACAAGGGGTTTCTTCCTTCACCTCTGGGCAGAGAAGATGAATACCAAGGAAGAAGAAAAGATTATTTAACCTGTTTAAAAGTAGTTGGATCTCTCAGTGCTTTGTGACCACCTGGAGGGGTGGGATAGGGAGGGTGGGAGGGAGATGCAAGAGGGAGGAGATATGGGGATATATGGATATGTATAGCTGATTCACTTTGTTATAAAGCAGAAACGTAACAAATGATTGTAAAGCAATTATACTCTAATAAAGATGTTAAAAATAAAAAGTAATTGGATCTGTATTTAATATGAGTAACATGAAACCTTACTTAATTTTTGAGTGACCTCCCCGAAAAGCAGATGTCTAATGAGGTATTGTGATGTAGAAATTCCATCCAGGTTGTTTAGTGAGTTCATAAGTGAGTTTGTACTTAATTGATTTAAACTAAGTAAGTAGAACTTCTTGAATGTATTGTAATTAAAATAAACAACTCCAACAACTTTTACAATAGTTTTGCCAGTACGTATACATTTTGAAAGAATGGAATTAAATTTACTATGCTTTCAAAAATGTCCTGATTTGACAAATAAAGGAGCAGGTGGAAGGAACTTTACGCAATTTGTGCCCTGCTTCTCAAGTTGGGTTACATGACATTGTGTTTAAGGGATACTCTAAGGATTCTAAGCCTTAGAATCTAAGCTATGGGAACAAACATAATAATTCTTGAAGTATCAATTTTACTTAGAGTATATAATTTAAACCACTTTAATATTACAGTAAGCATGAGTAAATTAGGCATGAATATAGAATTGTAAAGGAGCTTTTAGACAAAATCAAACTTCAAAGAAATTTCAAGTGAACCCATTGTATAACTACAGACCTCATTGTTCTTCTGTTATTGGTACTTTGGTGAGAAAAAATTAAGGAGCACAGGGCCACAGAAAGAACTCTAGAAGACTCTATCTAATGCTAGTTTGGCCAGTAACGTCCTGTAACTTTGAGCAGTATTATTTAACTCTTTCTCTCAGCTTTTCTCACCACTAGCATGAAGGAGGCTCATATGGCAATATAGGTTTCTATCCTTTAGTATCTTGACCAGCCAGAAAGAGAAATATAGGATATCAGGCTTAGGTGTTTTTTTTTTTTTTGGCTTTATAATGGGAATGATTATGGGGAGGGGTAGATTATACATTAAAAATGCAAGAGGAGGGCTTCTTTGGTGGCGCAGTGGTTGAGAGTCCGCCTGCCGATGCAGGGGACACGGGTTCGTGCCCCGGTCCGGGAAGATCCCACATGCTGCGGAGCGGCTGGGCCCGTGAGCCATGGCCGCTGAGCCTGCGCGTCCGGAGCCTGTGCTCCGCAATGGGAGAGGCCACAACAGTGAGAGGCCCGCGAACCGCAAAAAAAAAAAGAGGATAAGAAATGGAAGAAAGGATGAAAAATTTCAGCGATTAGGTCCAGTCAGTATAAACCGAAGGGAAACTATTTAGATTTTTTTTTCATTTAGAAATTTTTGTGGTATTAATCACAAAATTAACAGTAGTTTCAGTTTTATACTTAATTTCAGACTCAGCTCACACTTCATTTCCACAACAAAATCTTTCCTGGGAATTATTCTCTACAATGATGTCTTTCTTTTCCTTTAGTGTTTATAAATGTTGCTACATCCTGTAATCATGTACATGTGGGAGACTGCAAGATGTAGTTTAAAGAAAAAAAAAAAGACTTTGGAGTTAGACTTGTATTTCAGATCTCAGATCCTGATATGCCCTTTATTTTCGAAAGTCATTTAACCTCTATGAATTTCAATTTCCTTCTCCAAAATGAAGATGGCAAAGCTTACTTCACAGAGTTGTTAAGAACTGAGGGGACTTCCAGTGGTTAAGAATCCGCCTTCCAGTGCAGGGAACACAGGTTCGATCCCTGGTCGGGCAACTAAGATCCCACATGCCCTGCAGCTCTAGAGCCGGCACACCACAACTAGAGAGCCCACGCGCCGCAACTGAGACCTGACGCAGCCAAATAAATAAATATTAAAACAAAAAACAAACAAAAAAACCAACAACAACAAAAAAAACGGGACTTCCCTGGTGGTGCAGTGGTTAAGACTCTGTGCTCCCAATGCAGAGAGCCCAGGTTCGATCCCTGATAGGGAACTAGATCTCACATGCATGCCACAGCTAAAAGTTCGCATGCCACAACTAAGGAGCCCATGCGCCACAATTAAGGAGCTGGCGAGCCGCAACTAAGGAGCCGACCTGCCACAACTAAGGAGCCCACCTGCTGCAACTAAGACCCGGTGCAACCAAATAAATAAATAAATTAAAAAAATAACTGAAATAATGTATGTGAAAATGCCTACCATGTATGTCTAACTTGGATTATACAGTTGACTCTTGAACAGTGGGGTGGTGGGGGGAGTAGGGTTGCCAACCCCCTGTCCCCCACCCCCCACAGTCCAAAACCCGAGTTTAACTTTGTAATTGGTCCTCCATAGCTGTGATTCTCCCCTATCCAAGGTTCCTTATATGTTGATTCAACCAACCTTGGATTGTGTAGTACTATAGTACTTACTGAAAAAAATCCTGGGTGAAAGTGGACCCGTACAGTTCAAACTCCTCTGGTTCAAGGGTTAACTGTATACTCAATAATCTTCGTTTCCTCTTCATATGCTGTTTTGGCATATTTTGCTAATAGCTTCATATATAAGCATCTTCTTTAAAGTAGATAAAGTTCTTGAAACAGGTGTTCTTCACTTCTTCTGTGCCTTTCTGTCATAGTACCTATTAATGAAGTATTTGCATAGAAGATGTTTAAAAAAAATTGGATGGTGTGACATTTAGTAGTTTAGGAAGCAGCTACTGAGAAACATTTAGATAAACTAGAACTTCGCAATTATTACTAAAAAGACAGTTCAGGGTAGATGGAGTGGGGTTTAGTATTTTTCTGTATATTTATTACTGGTAATAGGTTGATATCAATGATGTCTATTTGAGATATTTTATACTATCAAATTTAATATTTTATATATATTTTTTATATTTCCCTTATGTATTTCTTTATGTATTTTCTTATCTATTTTCTAATTAATTTGTATATGTATTCTTAGTTGATGGGCATAATTTGTATGAGGATTATTTTAGAGTAATTTTTTAAACTGTCATCTTAAAAAATGAAAAATTGAAATTATAGGTAAACTATTCTGAAAATGCTGAAGGTTATTTTGAAGGTTAATTCTGAAGGTCAAAGTAGCATAAAATATGAGTCAAAAGTTCTACATCTTCTACTTTCAAGACACTTAACCACATTTTACCTCAGTTTCCTTAGCGTTGAATGGAGGAAATTATGCTTACCTTACATAGTTAATGTGAGGGAGAAAGGAAATAATGTTTTCAATAATCAACACCTACTGTGTGCCAGGCTCTGTGCTAAAGTGAGGGATACAATAGTGAATAAAACAGACACAGTCCTTATCCTCTTGGAGCTTGTATTTTAGCACTAACATGAACACACTGTTTAGTCAAGTTAGATGTTGACAAATCATGCTTCGTTTATGTTGCATTTCAAGGAATAAAGTGCTTCTATATTTTATTTTTGTTGTAGATAAGTATAAGCACCAAAACCGTTTTCACGTTAAGCCATTTTTGACACAGATTTTTAAACCATTACACATTTCCTGCTTTCTAAGATAGAAAATATTGAACATAATTTAATTATTTTATTCAGGTTTAAGTAATTATAGCTAACATCTGTCGAGTTCATATGTATACATACATATATATGGCATAAATATGTTCTATTTGTGCTTAGCACTTTGCCCATGTTATTTTATCCTTACAACCTTTATAAGGTAATATATTATTCCGTTTACACCGCCTGAGAAGTAGGTAGCTTGCTCAAGATTACACCAGTGGCCTCGCCAGAATTCGATCACAGGTCTGACTGCACTCTGAGCAATTACATTTCTATATTCTGTTCTGAATATCTTTTATTGTGGAGTGTGGTAGTATAGTTCTCTATAGTGTTTTCTTTTCAGTTGTGACTTTACACACTTGTTCCCTTCCCCGCTTCTAGTTTCTAATCTACTGGAGCTGCCTTTTTGTGGCAGTCAGTGGCAGACTACAGGCCATAACTGACCAGTACACATGTTCATTAGGCCCATACTGTGTCTTTACAAAAAAGTATGTTTCTAACATTAAAAAATGACATTTTATATTAACCCGTACTTTTAGCTTTTTAAGATTCAGGAACACTGCAACCTCTTTCCCACAGGACAGTAGTTGATTAGAGTGGTTTGAGATAGGGCATGTATTCTCCAGTTTGCCACGATTCCCACTTAACCTATTTGTTATCTGCCTCACCTCATAGGTATTTGAGTTTGTGATCTTTGCTCATACATATTCTTCTTTTAACATCATATCTTGGGCAACTTTTCATATTAATGAAAATGATAATACAGAGTTTATCATGAGCTTACCAAGTGTGAAATAATTTTCTAGAGCCTGCCATAGAACCTATTAATTTATTTAATCCTCATAATAGTATCACCATTTTACTTTTGAAGAAATTGTAGCAGAGAGAGATTAAGTAATTTGCTCAAATTACTGCAGTAAGAAGCCAAGCTGATAAAAGGCCAAACTGTAAGTTGAACCCATGTAGTCTGTTACTAGAGTGTAAGCTCTTAACCACTACATTATACTCCTTGGCATTTAATAATTAATTCATATAGATACACATCTTTCTTTGTAATGGCTCTATTGTATTGCATCATAAGTTATGCTATATTTAGTCCGTCCTCAATTGATGTCCATAGCGGTTTCTTATTTTTCATGTGACAAATGTTGCAGATAATAACATTGTACATTTATTATTGCATATTTGTGAGTTTTTAAAAAAATATAAGTTAAATTACTATAAGTAGAATTTTGGGGTCAACAGTATCTGCGTTTAAAATTTTTGATAGAAATTACACCCTTTTTGGAAGACAAGTTTGTACTAATTGTAATTAGTATTCTCACTTTCATTTGGTATTATCTTTACGAGTTCTTTTGAGATACAACTGTTTCTTGAGTTATATACGTGGATTAGATTGCAGACGACAGATACCCAGCTCACAATTACCTTAAGTGAAAGGGGGAATTTATTAATTTACATAGAGTATAGAGGAGGAACTGACTTTAGATACTCAAGCAGTGTGTCCAGGGGATTACTGTAATGATGGACACTTATTCTCCGTTTTAGTGCTTTGATTTTTCAGTTTGTTGCATGCTGACTTCCTTCATGTAGCCAGAATTGGGGCAGGGAGGGTGCAGGTTAGGAGATTATAGTAATAGGCAGTCAGGTTTTCCGTACCCAACTAGTGAATCCAGAGGAGAGATTTTCTTTTTCATGGCATTTGTATATAAAATTCCAGGTTGCTTCTTCACCTGGCTTGGCTCACAGGTCCATCTTTGGGCCAATCATTGTGACTAGGAAAGTGAGGACTATGATTGGCCAGGTCTGTATTTCATGTCTGTTTTGGGATTGGGACACTAAATAGGCAGCGTCACCAGAATCACACGCAGAAGGGGATAGGGAAGCCTTCAAAAGAAGAGGGGTTTCTGCCACTAGAAGGGCAGAATTTAGAGGTTTTCTTAAGTCTTTATTATGCCTTTTTTGCTTTCTTAATTTCCCCCCTAAGAGTATAGTTTATGTGCCCTATTTCCTTTCTCCTGCTTCTTCCATGAAAGTGGTCCTCTGGCAGATAGTTCTAATTGGAACTGGAACAAGTTAATGTGTGAGAACTAGTGGGTTAAACTCAGGGCCCCCTAATATCAACAGTGGTTAGTTTATCAGGAGCACTCACAATGACTGACTTCCACTTTTTCATATACTGCATAAGTGTGGTTATTTAAGGACATTTTAGAACAGTAGTATGCATGTAATAGAGTAAGATTTTACTAGTTTTTACAGTAGTTCTTTTATGTTGCTTTATTTAAATTTTTGATCAGCTATGAGTCTTTTTTTAATAAGTTAATTAATTAATTTTTATTTTTGCCTGCCCTGTGTCCTCGTTGCTGTGCGCGGGTCCTTTCTAGTTGCGGCGAGTGGGGGCCGCTCTTTGCTTTGGTGGGCAGGCTTCTCATTGCAGTGGCCTCTCTTGCTGCAGAGCACAGGCTCTAGGCTTGCGGGCTTTAGTAGTCCTAGTGCAGGGGCCCAGTAGCTGTGGCTCATGGGCTCTAGAGCTCAGGGTCAGTAGTTGTGGTGCACGGGCTTAGTTGCTCCACGGGACGTGGGATCCTCCCAGACCAGGACTCGAACCTGTGTCTCCCGCATTGGCAGGCAGATTCCTAACCACTGCGCCACCAGGGAAGTCCCTAGCTATGAGTCTTTAGTCTTTTTTTTCCTACAAACGATCGCTCCCAGTATTTCCTAAGTTTTGTTCCTAAGTTTAGCACTTCTCAGGGAAATGTTATAATAGGTATGATGTTAAGAGATTTTTATGTGGTCAAATAAATTTGGAAAGTGGTATATAATGTATCTCTCCTTATGGAGATTAACAGTATACTAGAGCATATTAACATATTAAAAATGTGAATAGTGTTACAGTTGTGGAGCCTGTTGAACTTTATTTAGTTTAGTGTTTCCAAAACTTTTTGAGAATGGAACAGTTTTTCAAGACATACCAGAATTGTGTTCAACACTTCTTTGGGAAATAGTGGTCTTTCCCCTGCAAATGATATTTTGGAAGTCTATATAACACCTTTATATTCTTTTAGCTTCTTTTTTAAAAATTAATTTATTTTATTTTTGGCTGTGTCGGGTCTTCGTTTCTGTGCGAGGGCTTTCTGTAGTTGCGGCGAGCGGGGGCCGCTCTTCATCGCGGTGTGCGGGCCTCTCACTATCGCAGCCTCTCTTGTTGCAGAGCACAAGCTCCAGACGCGCAGGCTCAGTAGTTGTGGCTCACGGGCCTAGTTGCTCCGCGGCATGTGGGATCTTCTCAGACCAGGGCTCGAACCCGTGTCCCCTGCATTGGCAGGCAGATTCTCAACCACTACGCCACCAGGGAAGCCTCTTTTAGCTTTTTGCTGTAGAAATAGTGGTTTCCTACAGTAATCTCTACTATGAAAATTAATTCTTTTTTTCTGGATTTGCCTTTAAAGTATATATATGTATATATACTTTAAAATGTAAATATATTTTTTTGTTTTGTTTTGTTTTCCCAGTTATCACCTCTGACTTTTTTTTCTTTTTCTTTCCACATTAAAAGATTGGCTGACTATATTATCTTATTCAGAAAATCTATGATAGCGAAGACCAGTCTTGATTCTGTTACTACTATATGGGGAAAGAACCCTGGAATAAGTTCTATTTTGGATTTTTCCAGTGAGCATTTGGTATCGTTATTTGTAAAATGTAAAGATGAAGAGATGCTTTCTAAAATCTCCTTCAGCTCTAAAAACTTAATAATCCCAATCTCAGAAACATACATACCTCATGTTTACCATTCTCTCATTGCTTGTATTCACGTTCTACAACCTGTTACTGACAGCAAAATTATTGATTTGAAATGTCTTCCTTGCTTCAAACAGGAAAAACTGCTAGAAAACACTGACATTCATACCAAGTGTAAATGGAAATAATGTCTGTAACTTCCATTGCAAAATTTGTGCAGTTTTATTTCATTCACTATCACATGCTGCAGAGTTCAAATTGCAAAATGTTTAAGATTTAGAATAAGAATTACACACATGTAAGTGTAATAACTGATTCACACAATCAAGCTTAGAAGAATAATAGAGATTTAGAGGTTTCAAGGTATTACCTTTTTCTTTTTAAATTTAAATTGTAGTGATATACCAGAGACCTGGAAAGCAAAAATTAGTATTCTCCCCAAATACTATGATTGTTTTGCTATTAAATATTTAAAATGAAGCTATTGTAAAAATAAGACATATACCTTCATGAACAATATTATGTTTTAGGTTCACACAGATATTCAGAATAGTAGGTAGGCTGTGGATTAGACCACCTGGGTTTATACCTGAGTTAAGTGTAGGTTTTAGAGTTACTTAACTTCTCCAAGCTTCAATTTTCTCATCCACGAAATGGGGAAAAATCCATTGCCTGCCTTAGAGGGTTGTTTTGATAAGTGAAATAATAAATGTAAATGTTGAGTGAATGTGCCCACATAATAAATATTCATTAAGTGTTTGTTATATATTGTAATAATTTGAATCTAATTACCTTTACAAAGATGATAACAGAAAGCAACCAATATAACTTTTAGATATCTGACCCAATCATGGTTTATTTCCATGCTGTTTTTCTCTTTTATTGTATCTTATTTTAGGAGCATCATTAAGGAACAATACTGTACTGGGGTTTTGCTTGATCTAAATTCTTATTTTCTAGCTTAATTCTGGTGTTGTTAGAGTCAGAAGATGCTGTTTGTAGTGTAGTAACTAAGGACAAGAATTTGAGATTTTTGAGGCGTAGGTTTAAAGTAACGTATATATGGGAAACTGCTTCTGATATTCTCTAGGGCTTGTTAAGATCTGTAGAGAAAACTGCCTCTACATACAGATATGTAGGTATTATAGTTATGGAATACTTTACTATAGTTAAGAAAGTGGAAAAGTTTTAAGTGTTATACAAATGGTGCAGTAATACAGGGTGGTAAAGTGATAGCAAAATGAAACTATTTACATCGATAATTGTTGATTTGTAGAAAAGAGAGTTTTAATTGACATATGAGGAAAATAGTAAATCCCAGGGACAGTGAGCCAAGGCTTAGACCTTCTGTTTGGGTTGACTTGGGGCATAAGACAAATGAATATTATATATAAAAGGAGAGAGATACTTTATAAAATCAGGTACCAAAAGAAAATCTATAGAATTTAAAGCATTGCCAAAGATGATTTTGGGCAGGAAGGTTTGAGAATAATTGACTTAGGTCAGTATTGGACTTGGAATTTTCCGGTTTTCCTCTGCAGATGGGTCTATGAAGCATTATTAATTTAAAAAAATTGTCACTTATGCATCATAATGAAACATTCATTACTTTCTGATTCTTAATGCAATTCAGAAGTGGGTCATATCTAATAACATGAGAAACTTGAAATAGAGACCCCCCCCAACCCCATAAGTAGGAACTTTTAAACAGCTAAATAGGTATGGATCTGATTTTATTACTATTGTTTTCCTGGCCTGTCATTTCCTGTTGATTAATCTGTTAGTCTGACTATAGCCTGACTTGTTAACAGACAATGCAACACAATTCAGTAACTGTCTCAGTCTACTTGGGTTGCTGTGACAAAGTACCGTAGACTAGGTGGCTTATAAACAACGGAAATTCACTTCTTACAGTTTTGGAGTCTGGGAAGTTCAAGATCAAGTTACCAACAAATTCAGTGTCCAGTGAGGGCCTACTTCCTGGTTCATAGATAGCCATTTTTCTCTCTGTCTCCTCACATGGAAGAAAATGGGAGGGAACTCTCTGGGTCTCTTTTATAAGGGTACTGACCCCATTCATTAGGGCTTTGTCCTCATGACCTAATCACCTCCCAAAGGCCCCACATACTAGGGGAATAAGTTTCAGCATGCGAATTTGGTGGTGCCTGACACAAATATTCAGCCTTTGGCAGGTATGTGCCATGTGATATGCTTTGTGTTTTGTTAAGCTAATACTACTGAATGTTTATAGTGTCATCCTTTAGGTACGAGGAGTTGGTTGTAAAGTAGGTTTACAGGTTTAGTTATTTATATATTAAAGCACTTGCCAAGTCCTGCATGACAGGGTTTACTAAACTTTTTATGTAAAGGGCCAGATAGTAAATATTTTAGGCTTTATATTTAGCCACTCAGCTCTGCCCTTATAGCATAAAAGCAGCCATAGACAATATGTAAATAAATGAGCATGACTGTGTTCCAACAAAACTTTATTTACAAAAACAGATGGTTGGCCAGAGTTGACCCAAGGGCCATAGTTTCTCAATCCATGCTCAGAGACATAGTCTGTGTTAGGAAAGTATAATTTTAAGTTACCTACATGTGAATTAAACTTTTATATTAAAATTTGCATTGTAAACCACCACAAAACTTAGTGGCTTAAAACTACAATTTAATGTTTCTCACATTTCTATGAATTAACTCAGTCATTCTCCTTTATGTGGCATTGGTTGGGGTTCTGGTATAGCTGCAGACATCTGGAGGCTTGATTGGACAACAGGGCCTTGGTTCTCCTGCATGTGGGTTTCTCCACATGGCTGATTCATTAGCCTCATGGTGTGATGGCCGGGTTCCAAGAAGTATTCCGAGAGCAAGCATTGTGACAGGGAGGAAACAGATCTGCCAGGATGATTAAGGGGTAGGCCTGAAACTGGCATAGCCTCACTTCTGACATTATTCTATTGGTCAAAATGCTCAGAGGCTTAGCCCAGAGTCATCGTGGGAAGAGACTAGGAATACTAGGGAGCATGATTAATTTGGGATCATCAAAGTGTCAGTCTATCACAGGATTGTTTTGGTTGCAAGTGACCATTCAAATTGGGCTAGCCTTAGTAAAGGGGACATTTATTGTAAGAATAATGGGGTGTCTATCTCATAGAACCTAAATATGGGATGAGGCCCTAGGAATATTGGACCCAAGGTTTGAAGGTCCTAAGGACTGTTTCTCATCTTGCTTCACTCTGTAAAGTAAGCTCTATTTTCTCTTACCACAGATCTGCCTTTTTCGCAGTGTGAAAAACATTACCATTGACTGCTCCTGTATTGTTTAGATCTTCCCATTTCAGCCATTCAGAAAAGGACTGACTTTATTTTCGCAGTTTTGTTTCTAAAATACTTGAGGAAGAACTTTGTCCTGGACCAGTCATTTGTGATACGAGGATAGAGGTTATGTTGTACCATTGAGACAGGAGCAGGAGCAGTTAACAGAAAAGGGATGCTGAATATTTAACTCCCAAGTAGTTCGCTTGCTTTCTCCTTAACCACCTATTTCCTGACATAAACTAATTTGGTAATTATTTTAATAAATAATTTGTTTCCCCATTTCAGGCCTAGTTTACTTTTTTTCTTCAGCTGTCTGCCTTTGGCTGTTTCATTGTTCTGCTGGAGAGTAGGCTAAAGTAAGGACTGGAATTAGTTCAGTATTTGAATATTCATTGTAATTTCTTCTTGATTTGAGTAGGGTATAGCAGCATTTAGTATCTGTTATTTCACTTTGCCACCATTAACATAGACTCAGATATGAAGGTGATCCTACTATGCTGTTATTCATTGATTCCTAAGGTTGATTTGGGTGATCTGGTTGGCTTGAGTGAGTATATCCTTTCTCTGGAAAGGGTCCACTTGCATACAAGAATGCAGGAACTATAATACAGAATGAAATAAGAGCTGTAATAGATACAAGCAACATACTGCGGGTGCACAGAGGAAGGAACAATTAATTTTGACTGAGTGGCTGTAGGAGGGATGGTATTTTAAAGGAGATGGTTTGAGCGGGCGTGGAAGAATGAATAACCCATCCTTAGAAAAACAAGGAAAGGTAATCTGGCTGACAGGTTTCTTTCGCTGTTGAAGGGGTGGCACCAGAATGTCTTGGCTAAAGTAGATGAGCTTAAATATAGGTATAGAGGATTCAGGATAAACAGCAGCATGTATTTCTTTTAACCGTTTTCGGTTAAAATTACAAGAGCTAATTTGGTTTTGCTACATTCAGGCCTTAGGTGACTATGTGGTAGTTTGAAATTTGATTTTGTAAATAAAAGAGTATATCTCAAAGACTCAGATTTTGGATATAGAAAGAACTTTAAGTATTATCTGTACTAACCCACTCTAGTACATAAAGAAACTAAGACCGAGTTAAATGACTTATTTAAGTTTACACATCTAAATGATAGAGCTGGAGCTAAATCCAGGCTACCTTACTTCTAGTCTTGGGTATTAAAAAAATTATATGGTGTATCCTTTGTAGTAAGAGTTGTCCCGAATATCCCATTCAAATTATCTACTGTAGGAGTTTTAAAATTTAAGATATAACATGTATGCAGTAAAACACACAAACGTTAATTATACAGTATGGTGAATTTTTCATATGTATAGATCCTTGTAAATACCACCCATGAACATTTCCAGCACTCCAGAATTTTCCTTCATGCCTTTTACTCGTCAATATCTAATTCCCCTGCCACCTCCAAGTAATCACTATTCTGATTTTTATCATAAAGGATTAACTTTGCCTGTTCTTGAATTTTATATAAATTAATGACTTCTGTCACTCATTATTATGTTTGTGATATTATCCACATTGTTGTGTGTAGCAGTTATTCGTTCTTTTTATTAATATGTGGTATTCCACAGAACAAATTTATTATTTTTCTGTTGGTGGACATTTGACTTGTTTCTAGTTTTTGACTATTTTTAATAAAGCTGTCATGGATATTCTCATATGGGTCTTTTGATAAATATATTGTCTCCATTCTAGGTGTAGAGTTTCTGAGTTATTGTTTCCCCAAAAGGTTGTACTATTTTCTGTCCCCACCAACAATGGAGGCAAGTTTCAGTTGCTCTACATTCTTGTCAAAATTTGCTATTGTCAGTCTTTTTAATTTTGACCATTCTGGTGAGCGTGTAGTGGCTTCTAATTTATATTTCCCAGATAAGTAATGATGTTGAACACCTTTTAATATATTAATTTAAAAAATATATATTTTTAATAGGACTGTCTTTGTCTTATGGATTTGTGGGAATTCTTTATAATTCTGAATATGGGAACTCTGTGTATATGTATGGCAAATACCTTCTCCCAGTCTGTGGCTAGGCTTTTCACTCTCTTAATAGTGTCTTTTAATAAATAAAAATTCTTAACAGTAATGAAGTTCAATTTATTAAATTTTCTTTTTATGATTAGTGGATTTCTTGTGTCTTGTTTAAACAGTCTTTGCCTGTTACAGGATCATTAAAATATTATCCAAAATTTTCTTGAAGCTTTATTGCTTTTTCCCTTTTACTTAAGGTTCTGTGATACATTTCAAATTAATTTGTATGCACGACGAAGTAGAGATCAAGAATTTCTTTTGAACATATGGGTAGCCAGTTGATCTGGCATCATTTTTTGAATGAACTGTCCTTTTCCCACTGGATTGTAGGGTACCTTTGATATAAATCAGGCAGATTTGTTTCTACAGTATTTCTGTTCCACTGGTCTGTTTGTCTATCTTTGCACCAACATTACCTTGTCTTAATTACTATAGCTTTATACTAAGTCTAGATATCTGGTAGTATAAGTTCTCCAAAGTTTTTCTTCTTCAGCTCTTTTTTTGTTTTTTTTTTGGGGGGAGGGCTGTACTCCATCATTTGTATTGTCATATGCATTTAGAATCAGATTACAGTTTAAAAAATCTGTTGGTATTATGACTGGGATTGCATCCAAGCTGTAGATCAGTTTGGAGAGAATTGGCATGTTACAATATAGAGTCTTCCATTCTATGACTATGGATTATCTGTCTATTTCCTTGGGTCTTTAAGTTCTCTTAGCAGTATTTTATGGTGTTCAATCTAGATGTCTTACATAACTTTTGTTAAGTTTATGGCTAGGCATGTAATGTTTTAAAAATGTTGTTGTAAATGGTATTGTTTATTTAAATTTCATTTTCCAGTTTCATATTAATTCATAGAAATACCATTGATTTTTGTATTTTGGTCTAATGAACAGCAACCTTGCTAAATTAGCTTTTTTTATTGCTTTCTATTTTATTTATTTGAAAAATTGTTTTAATTTTTTAAATTGAATTAAAGATTCTTTAAATTCTATAGTGCTTTACAGTTTTCAGAAGTTTTACAAACATGATTTCATATAATCCCATAATAAACCCCTTTTCCCCCTACTCCTTTATTGCCCTTCCCCCCTTCTCTCCCCTCTGGTAACCACTAGTTTGTTCTCTATATCTGTGAGTCTGCTTCTTTTTTGTTTTATTCACTAGTTTGTTGTATTTTTTTTTTTAAATTAGTTTTTATTGGAGTATGGTTGCTTTACACCGTTGTGTTAGTTTCTGCTGGACAGCAAAGTGAATCAGCTATATATATATACATATATCTCCTCTTTTTTGGATTCCTTCCTGTCTAGGTCACCACAGAGCACTGAGTAGAGTTGCCTGTGCTATACAGTAGGTTCTCATTAGTTATCTGTTTACTACATAGTAGTGTATACATGTCAATCCCAATCTCCCAGTTCATCCCCCCCCCACCTTCACCCCTTGGTATCCATATGTTTGTTCTCTACTTTTCTGTGTCTTTGTCTCTATTTCTGCTTTGCAAATAAGTTCATCTGTATCATTTTTCTAGATTCCACATATAAGTGATATTATATGATATTTATTTTTCTCTTTCTCACTTACTTCACTTTGTATGACAGTCTGTAGGTCCACCACATCTCTGCAAATGACACAATTTCGTTCCTTTTTATGGCTGAGTAATATTCCATTGTATATATGTACCACATCTTCTTTATCCATTCCTCTGTTGATGGACTTTTAGGTTGCTTCCATGTCCTGGCTATTGTAAATAGCGCTGCAGTGAACATTGGGGTGCATGTATCTTTTTGAATTATGGTTTTCTCCGGGTATATGCCCAGGAGTGGGATTGCTGGGTCATATGATAGTTCTATTTTTAGCTTTTTAAGGAACCTCCATATGGTTCTCCATAGTGGCTGTATCAATTTATATTCCCACTGAGTTTGTTGTGTTTTAGATTCCACATATAAGTGTTACCGAGTCCAAGCTCATACTGCTTGCCACATAACATGCCAGTAATTCAAGAGACAAGTTGTTGGGGCAAGGAATAGAGACTTTATTTGGAAAGCCAGCAGACTGAGAAGATGGTGGACTAGTGTCCCGAAGAACCATCTTGCCTGAGTTAGAATTTAGGCTTCTTTTATAGTGAAAGAGGAGGGAGTGTGGTTGGTTGTGCAAATTTCTTGGTGCTGTAATCCTTTGTTCTTGTAGCTGTCTGCTAGGTCTGGTCGCAGTGTCCCTATAAACCTCCATCAAGACAAATGTTATTCTCTGTTCTGCAACTTTTTAATCTCTATATGAATAGAAAAGTTTTGAAGGTCAGAGCCTTGAGAATGGTCTATCCTGTATATTTCAGGCTATAGGCAACATTCTTTTATTTATTAACTTGTAGCAAAAGCAATAGAACACAAAGGTTAAAGTAAAAGAAAGAGATCCAATATGGAGTCAGATTTGTTCTTCCCTATTCCATAAGTGATATCATACAGTATTTGTCTTTCTCTGTCTGACTTATTTCACTTAGCATAATGCCTTCCAAGTCCATCCATGTTGCTGCAAATGGCAAATAAATTAGCTTATTTTTAATATTTAGTAGTTTGTAGATTCTTTTGTATTTCCTGTTTACAACCATATCATCTGAGGATAATAATGATATTACTTACTCCTTTCTAGTCTTTATACTTTTTTCTTTGTTTTTCCTTATTGCAATGATCAAGACTTTCAGAACAATGTTTAGTAGAAGTAGTGATAGTTTTATTCCTGAACGTAGGGGGGGAAATGTTCACTATTTCAACATTAATTATTTCGTTAGCTATAGGTTTTTGTAGGTACCCTTTGTCAGATTAAAGAAGTTTCCCATCTATTCCTAGTTTTCTATATTATTAATGGCTAAATTTTATTTATATTTAATTTAAATATAAATTAACTATTAATGGTTAAATTTTATGAAATGGTTTTTCTGCTCTTACTGAGATAAATCATATGAATTGTGCCCTTAATTCCGTAATATGGTGAATTACACTGATTTCAATGTTAAACTAACTTTGCACTCCTAGGATAAGTTCCACTTGGTCACAATGTATTGTATCACTGGATTTAATTTGTCAGTATTTTGTATGGAATTTTTATGTCTATTCACTAGCCTGTAATTTTCCTTTCTTGCAAAAAGTTTTGTCAGGTGTTGGTATCAAGTTTTCTGGCCTCATAAAAACTAGTCTCTGTCTCTTTTTTATTCTTTGAAGGAGTTTGTGTTAGATTGGTACATTTCATCTGCTATAAAAGAATGTTCTGCAATTTGTTGATGTTAGTGTTATGTGTCAACAAGGTCAAATTGTTTAATCATGTTGATCAAATCTTTTAATGATTTTGTTTCTGTTTTTGCCAGTTATGACAGAAGAATCTTAAAATTACCAACTATGACCATAGATTTTTCCTTTCAGTTCTTTCAACTTTTACTTTATGTATTCTGGAGCTCTTGTTAGGTATATAAAAATTTAGGATTGTTATAATTTACAATTGAACCATTATGTCATCATAAAATGTCTTTCTCTATCTCTAGTAGTATTCCTTGTCTTGAAGTCTACTTTAGAACTTCTATTAATATGATTGCTCTTTCTTTTCATCAGTATTTCTACAGTTTATTTCTTCCTTTTTATTTCAAGCTATCTGTATTCTCTTGTTTAAGGTATATCCTTTGGAAGTAGCATATTATTGGGTCATGTTTATTTGATCCAGTTTGACAATCTTTGTGGATTTTTTTTTTAAGTTCTTAATTTAATTAATTTATTATCTTTTTGGCTACATTGGGTCTTCGTTGCTACGCGCGGGCTTTCCCTAGTTTCAGTGAGCAGGGGCTACTCTTTGTTGCGGCGCGTGGGCTTCTCACTGCGGTAACTTGTCTTGTTTTGGAGCCGGGCTCCAGGTGCCCGGGCTTCAGTAGTTGTGGCATGCGGGCTCAGTAGTTGTGGCTCATGGGCTCCAGAGTGCAGGCTCAGTAGTTGTGGCACACAGGCCTAGTTGCTCCACAGCATGTGGGATCTTCCTGGACCAGGGATTGAACTTGTGTCCCCTGCATTGGCAGGCGAATTCCTAACCACTGCGCCACGAGGGAGGTCTCAATCTTTGTGTTCTAATTGGAATGTTTATTTACATTTAATGTGATTACTAACATAGTTGGGTAGAATTCTGTCATCTCACCAACTCTTTTTTATCTATCCCATCTGTTCCTTGTGTTTGTTTTCTTTCTTCCCTTCCTGCATTTTTTGAGTTGTCAACTTTTATAAATTTCATTTTTACTGATTAACTTTTCAGTTATACATTCGTATGTAATTATACTGTTTTAGTATCCTAGAGATTTTCATAAACATCTTTGATTTATTGGTGTATCTTAAATTAATACTTTTTCAACAATATCTTTTTCTATTTATCCATATATATATACTCTTTCTAGTGCTCTTCACTCATTTTTGCAGTTCTCTGCTATCATCTGGGATAATTTTCCTTTAGTTTGAGGTAATTCCTTTAATATTTCTTATATTGCTGATCTCTTGGAGGGAGATTTTCTTAGCTATTGTTTGTCTGCAAACATCTTTACTTCACCTTTCTTTTTAAAGGAAAACTTTTCTGTTACAGAATTCTAGGTTGGTGTCTTTTATTCTTTCTACAGTACAAGTATGTCATTCCTTTTCTGGTTGCCATAATTCCCTTTGAAAAGTCAGCCATCAGTCTTATTGTTGCTCTTTTAAAGGTAATGTGTGTTTCTTTGCTGCTTTTAAGAATTTCCTTTTGCTTTTAGTTTCTAAAAGTTTGTGTGGTATCTAAGCATGATTTTATTTGCATTTATCCTGTTTGGGGTTTGCTGGGTTGATATTTTTCACTAATTTTGGAAAAACTTTGGCTTTTATATCTTTGTTACTTCTACTCTAATCTTTCTCCTCTCTCCTCAACCTTGTTAGATGTTTTGGCTGTATCTCATATGTCTCTTGTGCTTGTCCTCTTTACTCTCTTCTCTGTGTGGGTTAGTTGGGTATTTTCTGTTGACTTTTTTTTTTAAATTAATTAATTTATTATTTATTTTTAGCTGTGTTGGGTCTTCCTTGTTGCATGTGGGCTTTCTCTAGTTGCGGCGAGCGGGGGCTGCTCTTCCTTGCAGTGCACGGGTTTCTCATTGTGGTGGCTTCTCTTGTTGCGGAGCATGGGCTCCAGGTGCACGGGCTTCAGTAGTTGTGGCACACGGGCCTAGTTGGTCCGCGGCATGTGGGATCTTCCCCGACCAGGGCTCAAACCCATGTCCCCTGCCTTGGCAGGCGTATTCTTAACCGCTGTGCCACCAGGGAAGCCCTGACTTGTTTTTTAAACTTACTGTTGTCTCTTGATGTGTTCAGCCTAATACTGAAATTACTTCAAATAGCTTATTTTTTCAGTTTTAGGAATTAAAAAACAATAGAGTCCCATTTTTAAAATAGTCTTTTTAAATAGATTCCCATTTTTGTTGACTATCTCTATCCTTTCATAAACTTTTTCTATTTTTTTCTTTCATGAAAATATTGATAATTGCTGTTTTAAAGTCTTTGCACTATCTGCATCATCTCTGACTCTGCTTCTATTTTCTAGTTTTTGTCTTGATTATAGGTCATATTTTCTTGTCTCTTTACATACGTTGTGACAGAAGGAAAAAAATATACCATGCAAATATTGATGAAAAGAGTGGTTATATTAATAGAAATTCAAATTTTTTATTATATACTGAACACTGTATATTGTAACTTAACTATATAGAGGCTGAAGAGGGTATCTTCCTCCAGAGGGTATCTTTCTTCCCTTTTTCAACTGTTAGGCCAATTGGGTGAGGTGCTGACACCTCAGTTTAATTAAGAATTGAGCTGGATTTAATCAGGGTCAGTCTGGAGTGCAGTTACAGTAATATTTTAGTAAGATTGAATCGTCTCTTACTTGTCAACCTTGCCCTACTAGATTTTTGATTGAGAGACTGTCAGGTTTCTTCTCCACAGTCCTGAAAGACTACAGGAGGTTCAGTTCTGTTCTTTGGAGGTCTTGAGATTGGCCCTTTCATCTCTTGCTTCACACTGCTTCAAATTCAGGCAATGTTGGAGACGTGTCATGTTTTGCTAGTGTGATTCTCCCTCTTCTAGCAAGTTTTCTCTTAAGTACCATGAAACTAAGGGAAATCTCACTCTGCAATTCTAGCTTATTACCCCAACCTCTTGCATCACTGTAGAACTCAGCAAATGTCCTTTTTAGCCTTGTATTTGGAGCTTTCTAGTTTTCAGTCCATCACACTTAAAAGCTGTGCTGCTTACTGTTTTCACCAGTCCTCCTGCCTGGGCCAGTCTCAATTCTCAGTCTATGCCAGGAATCTTTAAAAGCTCCTAGGAAAGAAATAGCAGGTGATTATCACCTCACCTAAAGAGGGCTCTTTACGTGGAAATTCAGTTTATCTACTTCTTGTTACTTCTTAAGTTCTTTGATGTCTTAAAAATATCACATTTCCTTCATTTTTTCCCCCTAGTTGTTGTTGAAGTATTATGCACCTATTGTCCTTAAAGATGGAAGCAGTGAAATCTATTTTTTTCTGATTATAAAAGTAATACGTGCTGAATTAACTTTTGCTGAGTTATACTGCATGACAAATTACCCCCATATTTCACTAGCTTACAAAGGTTTATTTTTTGCTCTTGATACATGTTACCTGAAGGTTGGCAGTGGCTCTGCTCTTGCTCTGTGTGTCTTCTAATTCTGAGATCCAGGCTGGAGAACAACTCCTATTTGGGCCACTCTGTTCTCCCAACAGGGGAAAAAAGAAAGATTTGGCAGAAATACGTTCTGGCTCTTAAATCTTCTGCTTGGATGTTTGTTTATACGTCATTGGCCAAAGCCAAAGTCAGTGGGGCATAGATGTTTACTTCTATAAAAGTACTATGTTATATAGGAACAAGTAGAGGTAGAGGTTTCTTCTCCTTTTGAAGAAAGGTAGAATGAATAATTGCAAATTGTAATAAAACTTAGTAGCCATGCTAACTGAATATAAATGCAGAGATGTATAGTATTTATAGTAGAATTCTACCTTCTGCCCTCCAAGATCGTCAGTGGTGATAGTTTGGTATATATTCAGGATTAAAGCCTTCTTATTGTCCTAACTTGATGGTTTCTTTAAAAATAATAGTTGACATAAATTATAAATAAGACCTTTGTCTTTTCAGCCATTTACTCATAATAACAGAAGAGACCTCTAACTGGCTACATTTAGTTCTTGCTTGCAGGTAGTTTCAGACTTACTGTAATATTCAATTTACATTTCTAAATATAAAATATCTTTTTATTTAAAAAAATTTTTCTTGGGCTATAGTTGTTTTACAATATTGTGTTAGTTTCTACTGTACAGTGGAGTTTCCTGTGCTGTACAGAGGGTTCTCATTGGTTATCTGTTTTATACATATTAGTGTATATATGTCAATTCCAACTTTACACAAGTTTGGGTCTGATTCATGGCTTGTAGTGTTATCACTTTCTCATTCTCTGAGAGAAGATAAAATTCTGTATTGTGGGATTTTATAAAGGATATATTTAAGGGAGAGAGTGCTGGCAATAAGAAAAGTCAATAAAAAGTTCTCGTGCAGCTCAGTTATTTTACCTAATATGGTTCACGATGAAGTTTAAAGTGGGTTAACCAGACTTCCTGTTAGAATGAGAATAACCATGAAGAGGGTTTATTTAGTCATTTATATTTGAGATATTGGGTTGGCCAAAAAGTTTGTTCAGGTTTTTTTCCTGTAAGATGTTAATAGAAAAACCTGAACAAACTTCAGTATTTTTACATTCAGAGCGATTCTTAGCGTTCAGATTTTCATGAAGGGGGTCCATTGGTAGGAAGAAATGAAAGTAATTTTGTATAAATCGGGGGGAGGGCAAGACTCATTTGTGAGTTTGGACACTGAAGGGCTCTTAGCGTTTGAGACATGGAAGAAGAGGGAGATGAAGAGGCCTGGGAAAAAATTGTTTAACTTGTAATTTGCCTTAGGTCCAACCTGGCAGAGGGTGGCATGCCAGTGAAAATCAAATTTACAAGACAGCCTGGCGCCGTTGGTACCATGGAAAGAGTGACTTGAATGAAGCACATCTGAGTTCATATTCTGTTCCAGTTATGTAACTGAAAAGATGTGTAGGGCTTCCCTGGTGGCGCAGTGGTTAAGAGTACGCCTGCCGATGCAGGGGACCCGGGTTCCTGCCCCGGTCCGGGAAGATCCTACATGCCGCGGAGCGGCTGGGCCCGTGAGCCATGGCCGCTGAGCCTGCGCGTCTGGAGCCTGTGCTTTGCAACGGGAGAGGCCACAACAGTGAGAGGCCCGCATACCGCAAAAAAAAAAAAAAAAAAAAAAAAAAAAAAAAAAATGTGATTTGGGCAACTTAAGTCTTATTTATAAAATAGAAATAATTGATTTATTGCTTCTACCATCTTTTAATTTGTTCCTCTGTCCCTTGAGTCACCACTTCCTCTTTTATCCAACTTTAATTTCATGGTCCTTCATTATCTGCAGCATGCATCCTCAACTCCCTGGCATATACCCTTAACTTTCTTGTCTCATTCTAATGTGGTTACACTCACTTGGAAAAACCATAACCCAGATTAAATCTAATATTCATTTAAATCCAATCTGTGTCTGTGGAGCTGTATGTGTCTAGAGGAAAATGCAAAATCATGCTGACTAGTTTTACTTTAAATTCATCACACATGTCAAGTGAATCCTTAATAAATAGTACCATATTTTCCTAGATCATTTATTTTTCTATTCT
The DNA here is from genome assembly GCF_039906515.1 of Pseudorca crassidens. Lineage (NCBI taxonomy): Eukaryota > Metazoa > Chordata > Mammalia > Artiodactyla > Delphinidae > Pseudorca > Pseudorca crassidens. Next base: position 35,896,264 of record NC_090296.1, on the reverse strand, counting down.
CTTAAATGACTGATTTCATGTTTTTTGTCATGATACCTTCCAACAATATCTCATCCCCCGTCTTGTCCTCAGCTGATGATTTTGCTTCCTTCCTCACTGAAAAAAAATGAAGCAATCAGAAGAGAACTGATTGCATGGACTCCTTTTACCACATCTACCTACTACCAACATCTCTAATCCCTATAGTCTGTATTCTCACCTATTACTTTCTACCGTTCTAAAGCCAATTCCCTCCATTGTGTTTTAGATTCTATTTTTTTATGCCTAATTAAGGACATCAATTCTCCACTCTCACCATGTCATAAAATTTTCTCAGTACTGTATCACTGCCATAAGAAGACAAAAAAACCTACTGCTCTTTCTATCTTTAAAATATCTTTTTTTTCCCCCTACTTACCAGGTAACACTTTATTTACTCCCCATTTACAGCAGACTCCTTGAAAGAGTTGTCTGTGTTGTATCCAATTCCCTTCTTTTTATTTCCTCTTAAATCCAGTACAATCAAGCTTTTGCCATTACCACTGCATTGAAACTACTTTTGACAATGTTACCAATGACCTTCATATTGTTAAATCTCAAATTAATTTCTCCATACTCATCTCCCTTAATTTAGCAGCAGCATTTGACACAACTGACCATTCCTTTTTACATATACCTTCTTCACTTGGCTTCCAGGACATTATAGTTTTCAAAAATCTTCTTCCTATGTCACTTGTTTTCCTCCTCTTCTCAGTCTCTTAAATATTGGAGTATTTGTTTTGGGTTCTCTTCTATGTCTATACTCACTCCCTTGATGACCATGGCTCTAAACACCAACTATATCCTGAAAATTCCTATATCCTGAAAATTCCTAAATTTGTATTTAAGGCTGATCCTTGAACAACATGGGTTTGAACTGTGTGGGTTCACTTATACTTGGATTTTTTTCACTAGTAAATACTACAAGTACTACAGGATCCATGGTTGGTTAAATCTGCAGATTCAGAACCAAGGATACAGAGAAACCTTGGCTAAGGAGGGTAAACTATAAGTTATACTTGGATTTTCCACTGTGTGGAGAGTCATGTGTCCCTAAGCCCTGTGTTGTTCAAGGGTCAACCGTATATCCCCATTTAAGATCCCTCTCTTGAATTCCAGACTCATAGATACTGTACAGATCCTCTACTTGACACTGCCATTTGGATTTCTGATTAACATCTTATAATTAATATGTCTCAAACCAAATTACTCATTCCCTGCTCAAAACTTGCTCTTCCCACAATATTTTTTAGTTCAGTAAATGTTTACTACGTTCTTCCAGTTGGAGCTGCTCTTGATTCTTCTTTCTTACTCCCATAACCAATTTGTAATCAAAATCTTGTCAAGCCCTACTTTCAAAATATGAAAATATATTTAAAATGTGTCAGTTTCTCACTACCTAAGCTGGTTTCACCCTGGTCCAAACCACTATTATCTCTCACCTGGATTACTGCAGTAACCTTGTAATTTGTCTCTCAGTTGCCCTCTTTTTTTGTTGTTGTTTTTTTGCGGTACGCGGGCTTCTCACTGTTGTGGCTTCTCCCGTTGCGGAGCACAGGCTCCGGACGCGCAGGCTCAGCGGCCATCGCTCACGGGCCCAGGCGCTCCCCGGCATGTGGGATCTTCCTGGACCGGGGCACGAACCCGAGTCCCCTGCATCAGCAGGCGGACTCTCAACCACTGCGCCACCAGGGAAGCCCAGTTGCCCTCTTACATGCCATCTAACAGTCTTTTCTCAACATAGTAGCTGAGTGATCCCTTCAAAAAGGGATTTTCCCTTTAGAAAAACTCTAAAAGTTTAGAACTCTCCAGTGGCTCCCAGGAACCACACAACCAACTTCTTTAAATGTCACCATCTCAAACCACTGTAATTAAAATGGCATCCTCATCTCTTTTTCACATACACTCCTCCCCTATATACGTCTAATCCCCCTTACCTGCTCTGTTTTTTTCTGTAGCATTTTTTGCCATTTAACACATTTCTTAATTTACATGTTGAATTCAAGACAGAGCATCTCTTGAATTGTCTATCTCTTCTGTCAGAATAAGCTTCACCAGGGCAGAGATCTTCATTTATTAGTTCTGTTTACTGTTGTATTCTGAGTACTCCAAACAGTGCCTAGCATATAGTGCCCAGTAAATATTTGTTAAGTGAAAGAATTGCCTGCATCTCAAGATTGTGTAGATATTAAATGTGATAATGTACTTGTGTGAACCTCATACAATAACTGGCAAGTTGTACATACTTATTAATTTTGTTCTCTTTCATCCTCTGTTTCTTAGTTACTGATGCTTTATGTAGGTTATCTGGAGGTATTAGGAGTGCTGTAGACTTCTAGATACCATATTTTATCCCATTCTCCCTGGTGTAGCCTTTGTACTTGAACCCAGCTTTTCCTAATTCTTCTTTTTGCTCGCTTCCTCTATCCAACAGAGGAGGGAAGGAGTTAGAATTAAAGGAGTAGAAAGAAAGAGGAGGAGAAAGAGGTCTCTAATCTTCTTGTGCATGGATAAAAAATTTATCAGACTTCTTTTAATGATCTCTGTCTCTCTCATTTTAGTACACCTCTTTTTTTCTTTCTCTCCAATATTATTTTCTGGTTCATAGTTCACGGAACGTAGTTGATGCTCAACAATTTTTGAATGACTGTATTTCCTCTGTTCAGTGGAATTGATCTTTCCAAGCACAGACGGTTTCTTCTATGGATCAAATGAAGCAGAAGTATCTGAGAACTAGGGAGTTAATTCAGAACAGTGAGGAAAAAGCTGATATAGTCCTATGCTACATGGGCCAGGGAGAGAAAATGTAGTTATGCAGTGAATCAGAGATAGACAGGTTTTGGCACGAACAAGGTGTTTGAAAAAAGTACAGCCCCTTAGATTTTATAAGTCAGTTTTTGTTTTTTTTTTCTTACAAAACATTTGTTATCCCAGTGTTATACATGGGGAAACAGGTTCAGAGTTGTGATATATCCTGTACAAGGTCAAATAGTAAGTATCGGAGTTGGTGCTCAAAATTAGGTCCTCTTGATAGCTAATTTCCTGCTCATTCTAGTAAGACAAGGAAACAATAAGGAATAACACAAAATTAACATTCTGAGGCATTTATCCTAAGTTTATGTCCTAGCTCTGCAGGTTATGGGTCAGATCACATTCTTTCTCTGAGCATGATAACCTTTTACAGGGTGATGGTTATGAGATTTAAATGAGAGGATGAATGTAAAAGTGCTATAAAAATGTTGTGTTTTTGGTGTTATTATTCTATCACAGGGTGGCAGACCATGACTGTACTGAGATTATAGAAAATGGTAAGACTGAGTAGAGGCAAGTAAGAATACAGTTGTATCAAGCTCCTAGGAAAATGTCACCAGAGGTGAATAAGAAAAAAAAAATGGGGCTGGTGAATCTGAAGAAAATTAGTAAATATTAAAATGAATGAAAATAAATGAGAAGTTAAGGGAGCAAGAAATAATTTCAGAATGAGCAGGGGAAAGAGATGATATAAGCTCCTAATTTAATGAGAAGAGAGAATGTGAATTTTCTCCAAAAGCGGAAATTCTCAAACTGGAAGAGACCTACCTTAGAGTCTCTCATTTTATAGGTAAGGAAATGGAGGAGTCTCAGAGAAGTCAAGCAGATTGCTAAAATCTGCAACAAGTGGTGAAATTAGAATTTAAGCCCCAATCCAGGGCTTTTTCTATGTAACAGGAGAAATACTCTAATAATCATAGTTAACACATATCATTATGATCAGTATATATCAGACTTTGTACTGAGCATTTTACATATATTAACTAGGTTAAAAGTAATCATAACCTAAAATAATGAGGCCTATTATTCCATTTTTTCATGTGAGGAAAACTGAGGTACAGAAATATGAAGTGGTATATCTAAGTCACATAGTTTACTGGTGGAGCTAGAATTTCAACTTGGGTAGTTTGGGTTGGCCATTTTCTTAACCCCGCTGCATTATATTACAACTTTATTTCATGGAGATAAATGAAATAATGTTAAAGATACCGTAATTAGCTCTTTGAATGAAATTAGTATTTTTGAAAATGATTAAGTGATCAATTTTGAATGTGTTGGTATAACTGAAATTAAACAGGAGATGGCATTGAAATACCTGCTTTTCCAGTGAACCTGGTAAAGTTACTCACCTGTCTTTTCTAAAACAAGTGTTATCAATTTAATACAGAAGAAATATCACTGAAATTTTATTTATACAAAATAATGCTAAAATAAGGTATTTCCAAGCATGCTAATATTAATAAATCATCTAGTCTACATTGGTAGCATTTTGTGAAGTCCTTGAGTTATGTTAACATAGATTAAAAAAAAGCCGGGTTTTATTTTTTATTTTATTTTTTGCGGTACGCGGGCCTCTCACTGTTGTGGCCTCTCCTGTTGCGGAGCACAGGCTCTGGACGCGCAGGCTCAGCGGCCATGGCTCACGGGCCCAGGCGCTCCGTGGCATGTGGGATCTTCCCAGACCGGGGCATGAACCCGTGTCCCCTGCATTGGCAGGCGGACTCTCAACTGCGCCACCAGGGAAGCCCCCATATACACTTTAAATCATCTCTAGATTATTTATAATAAGCTAATAACAGTGTGAATGCCGTGTAAGTAGTTGGAAATATAATGTAAATGCTATGTAAATAGTTACCAGCACATGAGAAATTCAAGTATTGATTTTTGGAACTTTCTGAAATTTTTCTTTAATATTTTTGATCTGCAAGTTGTTTGAATCCACAGATTCGAAACCCATGGATACAGAGGGCTGACTATAATTCCATTTTCTTGCCCCTTTTTGTGTGATTTTTCATCATATGTTTTACTTCTGTGTATGTTATGAACCCCACCTTACAGTGTTGCTATATTTTGCATTTAACAGTTATTTGACTTTTAAGTGATATAAGAAGAAAGAAAACATAATCTTTATATTTACCCAATTATTTACCATTTCTCATACTCTTTGTTCTTTCCTTTAGATCTAAGTATCCATTTTGTATCCTTTCTTTTTGACCTGAAGGACATCCTTTAGCATTTCTTATAGTGAAGATCACATGGCAAGTATTCCTTCTCTCAGCTTTTGTTTAGCTGGAAGTGTCTTTTTTCACCCTCATGTCTGAGGGATATTTTTACTGAATATAAAATTTTAGGTTGCTACTTCCCCACACCCACAGTACTTTAAAGATGTCATTCTGTTGTCTTCCGACCTCTGATGAGAAGTTGGTAGTCATTCTTATCCTTGTTTCGCTTGTGCGTGATGTGTCTTCCCTCCCCACTTTTTTTCTCCGTTTTCTGGCTGCACTCAAGATTTTTTTCTTTATCTTTGGTTTTTATCAATTTGACTATGATATGCCTAGATGTGGTTCTCTTTATATTTATCCTGGTTGGGATTGGCTAAACTTCTTGAAATTACTGTGTTTCATCATACTTGGGAAGTTTTCAGCCATTTATTTTTCAGATATTTCTTTTGCCCCAGTCTCACTGTCTTCCCCAGTGGGACCACAGTTATACGTATTTTAGATCATTTGATAATGTCTGCAGGTCCCTGAAGCTTAATTCATTTTTCTTGAGTTTTTTTTTTCTCTCAGCAAGGTTCAGTAATTTTAATAATTGGTCTTCAACTTCACTTTCTTATACCATCTCCAGTATACTGTTAAGCCCCTCCAGTAGTAAACTTTTAATTTCAATTCCAGTACTTTTAAGTTCTAGAATTTCCACTTGGAAATTCTTTGTGTTTTCCATTTAGTTAATTTCTTTATGTTTTCCATTTAGTTAATTTCTCAGTTAATCTGTTATTGGTTTTTATATGGATAGTTTCCTGGCTTCTTGATCTTCCTTTTGTTTAATTTCATCAAAAGCCCTTTTATTTAATTTCATCTTGATTATAAAATGGTACTAGATATAATTTAGTACAAATTAAAAATATTTGTCTAATTATCTAAAAGTTTACATTTTGGGATATTTTACTTTCCTGAACTTCCTGGGTTTTATTGTTTAAAAACCACATGGATTTACAATTTATGCAAGGATTGGTGTGTGTAATCAGGGGCAGGGATGGGGACAGAAATGAGACTAAGGTTATGTTGGGTAGAATGGCCAGTGCAACAAATGGGGCTATGGCTTTAAAGACGTTTTAAATTAGGTGCAGTTCCCAGTAAATGATTGGATTTTACTTGAGTTTTGCTCTTATACTGTCAGTTGTACAGTTAGGGAATCATAGACTTTTAGTACCTGAACAGACTTTAGAAGTGATCCTAATAACCTCATTTTCATTCTTTGAAAGTGGGTATGTAAGGATTTCATTCACACCGAGTTGAACAGATATGTGAAAGATACTTCTAATGCAGATTGTTAAGCAAAAATACATAGTATAATACATACATGGTACAATATAAAGGTTTCAATAGTTTTCAGCCAGTTTGTGGCAAATAATATTAATGTTTAGATTTAAAATATTGGAACAAAGGTGGTTTCAGAATTTGAAGGATAAAGAAGTTTAAAAACACTAGTTTAAAAACAAAACAAAAACCAAAAGATGGTAGTAGCATAAGCACCTAATGTTTTTTTTATTATGTCACAAAACAAAATCTCTGTAGCAGATCATGAACATATGGTAGGTTACATAGAATGGTATATTACAAGTATGGTACATTATATCAAATATATTTATGCACATTTATTTATGTACACACATTTACCTAAGTTGTATTAAGTTCTATAATATTACCAAGTAATAATATTCATCTTTCCTATATTGATATGGGATTCATAGATGTTTATCAGTAAGAATGAAGTGACTGTTTTGCAAATGTGTATATTGTTTATCACTCTTATCTCCCTAGCATCTATTATAGTGTCTGGCATATGGTAGATGCTTAATAAGTATTTATTGCATGAATAAATGAATGCATACAATTTTTTTTTTTTTTTCTGCAGTACACAGGCCTCTCACTGTTGTGGCCTCTCCCATTGTGGAGCACAGGCTCCGGATGCGCAGGCTCAGCGGCCATGGCTCACGGGCCTAGCCGCTCCGCGGCATGTGGGATCTTCCCAGACCGGGGCGCGAACCCGTGTCCCCTGCACGGCAGGCGGACTCTCAACCATTGAGCCACCAGGGAAGCCCGAATGCATACAATTTTTAAAAGAATTCTTTTTAAAGAGTGCATACAGAGATGAATTTCATTTTTGTACTGACGGTACTACCAAATACATTATAAAGTTGAGGCATAAGCCTATACAGAAATAGAACTGTTATCCTCAAAATTTGGGGTTTGTCTTAGTATTTGGGATTTCTCCTTAGTCTGCTTCATGAACATTAACTTGTTTGTTAGTAGACAGGTAATTGCTATAGCATTTTTATGTGATGTGTACCTAAAATTATCATTTGACCTTTTTTACCCTCAGTTTCAATGGTTTCCATTCATTTTGGCATTTAATCACCTTCTATCTTGTATTATTTGTTATTTAAATGTTTCATGTATATTAATGTTATTTAAATAGGTTGTGTGCTTCTTAAGTATGGAGGCCCTCTTTTATACAATTATTTGCCACATCGTGTAATATTACTCATGTAGGTGATGGCCAATACATGTTGAATGATTTAAAAGGAGGTTGCAGAGCAGAAATATGTTTGAGACTTTGGTGGCCTTTAAGCCAAGACTCTAAAGAGATGTTGTTAAGTGCCTTTCTGAAACCCATATCTTTGTAAGGCAAACAGCTTCTGTACTATTACAGCCCTTGCCAAAGTGGCATGCTGAGGCAGGTATGCATTTTGTATCTCTTGATACCATTCTTTCCAGCCGTAGCCATTTGGACTTAAGAGGGGGCACCTGTTTCAAGAGATGCTCAGTAAATAAACTGGCCTGTAATCTGTTTATCTTCTTGTGTCTGAAGATGATTTTATCTAATCTGATGGGAATTAAGAAAATGAATGATTTAGCAGGGCAGCTGAAATAATGAGATTTCATGAGGTTGAGTTAGTTTATATTAAGTTGAATCTTGTACTGGCTGAAGTCATAGGAAGCAGAAAAGAGAAAGGATAGAAAGTAAAGTAGCTTGTTAGTAGAGAGATCAGAGCAATAGCTATGTGAATACTTAGATATGACACATAAACTGGCTTCACTTGAATCAGTATTTTAAATTATATACAATAAGGACTTAAGTTTTTGAAGTTTTATACTTAAAACAGGAATGACATTGCAATGTCAAATACGTATATGCCTGTTCTGTGACTCATCTTTTGTAATCTTATTGAGGATTAGTGTTAGTTTTTGTTAGGGCTGATCTATTTCACTTTTGCTCTTGTTCCATGTAGTCCAGGCCATTCTGAAGTCTCAACTTAAAGCCTAGGGTACTTTATCGAGGTCCTTTTAACTTTATATGTGTGTGTGTGTGTCTGTGTGTGTGTGTGTGTGTGTATTTATTATATATATATTTATTTATTCATTCATTCATTCAGGCTGTGCCATGTTTTAGTTGTGGCATGCAGGATCTTAGTTGCAGCATGCGGACTTCTTAGTTGCGGCATGTGGTTAATGAGGCCTGCATGCGAGATCTAGTTCCCCGATGAGGGATCGAACCCTGGCCCCCTGCATTGGGAGCACAGAGTCTTACCCACTGGACCACCAGGGAAGTCCCAAGGTCTTTTTAACTTAAATTACAGTCTTACCAACATGTGTGACTACTGAAACCTCTGCCATTTTCTGCTGGCATTCTTGGAGTTTTGCTCTGTGCATGTAAAGTTTAGGAGTATGTCAACAACTGGAGAGAATATCTTTACAGGTTTTTAGCCTCCTACTCTGCAATTCCTTTAAAGTCTCAGTCCCAGTAGTGGTTTAATAATAGTTTTATTTGTTTTCCCCCAGCCTTCTTTTCAGAAGCTAGGGTTGTGGTGGTGTGGGAGAAGTTTGAGGTATAAGTTCAAGCAGTGAGTTTAGCTGTGGTCTTTGCTAGAGCTAGAGAACTTTGGTTCCCGTTACCCTGCAGGAACTGACTGATTATCTGCCACTGCTTTCTTCTGTACAGAGGAGCTCAATAGGTCTGTAGCTTTCACTCAGCTCACTTTACATTTTTATTTTATTTCCAGACCACAGGATGGGAGTGGGGTGAATATATAAACAGTAGGCCCTTGAACAATATGTGTTTGAACTGTGCGAGTCCACTTAATATGCAGAGTTTTTCCAATAGTAAATACTATAGTAGTACATTATCTGAGGTTGGTTGGATCCGTGGATGCGGAATTGTGAATACGGAGGAACTGAGGATACAGAGGGCCAACTATATGTTATACATGGACTTTCGATTGTGCGGAGGGTTGGAACCCCTAACCCTACGTTGTTCAAGGGTCAGCTGTATGTTTGTGTGTGTAAATATGTACATACATACACACACAAGTATGTATACATAAATATAAAATATAAGTATATAACTATATAAAATAAGTATTTTATGTACTATTTATATAAATATATTTTTAAATGAATGTTGAGTAAAATTGACTTTTTTGGTACACTTCTATAAATTTTAATACATATATGAATTCACATAGCCATGACCACTGTCAGGATACAGAACAATCTCATCCTACCAAAAACCTCCCTTGTGCTATGTCATTTTGGTCACCTTCTCCCTGACTATAAGTTCTGGCAACTACTGATCTGTTCTTTGTCACTGTAGTTTTATCTTTTCAAGAATGTTATTTCAATGGAATCGTACAGTATTTAACCTTTTCTAGACTAGTTTCTTTCAGTCTGTATAATGGCTTCTGAGATTCATCCAAGTTGTTGCATTTATCAGTAGTTCATTTCTTTTTATTGTTGAGTTGTATTTCATTGTACAAAATGTACCATGGTTTGTTTATCCATTCACCAGTTGAAGGACATTTGGGTTTTTTGTTTGTTTGTTTGTTTGTTTTTTTAACAGATCAGCTCTAAAAATTTACGTACAGGTTTTTGTGAACATACGTTTTCATTTCTCTAGGGTAAGTGAACATACGTTTTCATTTCTCTAGGGTAAATACCTGGGAGTGGGATTGATGGGACCTATGGTAAGTGTATATTTAACTTTTTAAAAAACTGCCAAACTGTTTTCCGTGTGGCTGTACCATTTTTGTCCCCCCAACAATGTATGAGAGTTCCAGTTGCTCTGCATCCTTACTAGTATTGTTTGTGTCAGTATTTTTTATTTTAGTCATTCTTTTAGGAATGTACTGGTATCTCATTGTGATTTGCATTTCTCTATTGGCTAATGATGTTGAACATCTTTAAAAATGTGCTTATTTGCCATCCCTGTATACTATTTGGTGAAATATCTGTTTAAGTTTTTTAAGTCTTTTGCCCATTTTTCAATTGAGTTTTTTTTTTAAGCCTCACTAAATATCTTCTTTTCCCCCCTTCCCAGTTTTCTTTTCTCTTTTCTGTCACTACCGTGTGTTTGGAGCTGATGCGATGAGTCTGTATAAACTCACTACACCATTCTTTTTTTTGGCTTTGCTGCATGGCATGTGGGTCTTAGTTCCCCAACCAGGGATCGAACCCTCACCCCCTGCATTGGAAGCGCAGAGTCTTAATCACAGAACCGCCAGGGAAGTCCCACTCACTATAACATTTTGATAGAAAGTTTAAGACAGAATATTTTCAAAGGCAGAATTTTTCATATGAAGGGATTGCAAAAAAACTATGGGAATGGAAATGGAAGGACATAATTGGGAATATCTAAATAATCCCACTAAATATTCGTTTGCAGATATATATCCTGATCAAAAAAATGGAATGAAACTAGTTTTTATTCGGATCAATATAAGATTTTGAGAGATTAGTGTAAGACTAACTTTTGGTTCCAAAAATTTAAATTTCTGCATTTAAAAAATAGTTTTAAAAGTCTGTTTATATAGTTTTATATTAAATATATTGAACATTTAACATTGACTTCATTAAAGAATAACAGAAGTACTGTTGTACTGTTATGTCAGATATGTCAGATTACATATATGTCATATTACATATGTCAGACTACCTTGACATGTTTTATTTCATTACCATTTTAAATTGGTGTTCCTTCATGGCAACTGTCATAGTATCTTTGGGTGCTAGAATATACAAAGCTTCTACTTCAAGCATTTGTTACATGTCTTAATTAAAACAACAAACTGATAATGTTTAACGAATACTAAGATATTACAATGTTTTCCCAAGCTTTGTTGAGAATATAATGGCAAAACGATGGTTTAATGCAAAAGCAACTTGTAATTACCACTTTAAAATAAAAGACAAGTCATCACTGATTTAAGTGAACAATGACTGAGATACTTGACACCTGTAAATAGAATGACTGCTTATGTAAATTATGTCATCTTTAGGAAAGTTGTATTGGCAGAATTATGATGATTTCTAAGGGAAATATTCTAAGGAAAAGAAGATACATTTTTTACATTAAATTATAAGATGGAACATGCTACATAGTTTTTGAAGGCATAGTTTTGAAGTTTTCAAAGCCTACGTGTTTTCTCGCAAATAAAATCAAAGTATTAAATTACAAGAAAAGTAAGGTCTCACTGTCAGATTATCTGTATGTTCCCTTCTGAATCCACTGGATTCTGTGATTTAAGTGTGTTTAAACAAGGCTGTCATCAAAAATCATCTTGACTTTTAAAAGTGTATTCTACTTCAGAATTATGTGTGGAATAAATCCCTTAAAACTGAGTTATTTTCCAGTTATGTGAGTTATTAATGTATCTTATAGTTGTGGAATTCCAAATTATGATAATCCTCTCTTGCCCTTGATTCTCATTTTGGTTTGAGAATATTTCTTTGACCTGGCTGCATACTAATTACTATCCACTGGAGACATTTAATAGTAATCATTATTTTAGAAGCAGTTTAGTAATTTATTTGAAAAATTACTAAAAACCTTCACCTGAAAAAAATGACTCCCCCCCACCCCCACTAAATGAAATCTCTCAAACTAACATGGGATAGGTTTCCAGTTGAAGAATTATGGTAATCTTTACTACTGTGTGCTAGGAAGTTTCACTATATAAAACTGAATGTTTATTGATTCCTGAGGAACTATAGCATCATGGTAACATGTACTCCCACTTAGAATTTATTTTAAAAAATGACATAAATACTGTGTTGTAATTGATCTCTTGTACAAAAAGTACTGAAATACAGTGAGGAGAATACATGAAGAAGACAACATACAGTCTTGAAGATCAGAAACAATTTTTCTGTGAAATTCTCAGAATAATGAAAATTTGAATAATGAGGTGTGAGAGTGAAAAAAATAATCTGATTTTACTGTCTGTCTTAGATAATGATACTCATCAGACCCATATATATATATATATATATATATATATATATATATATATATTTTTTTTTTTTTGCGGTACGCGGGCCTCTCATTGTTGTGGCCCCTCTCGTTGCGGAGCACAGGCTCTGGGTGTGCAGGCTCAGCGGCCATGGCTCACGGGCCCAGCCGCTCCGCGGCATGTGGGATCTTCCCATAATGGGGCACAAACCCGTGTCCCCTGCATCGGCAGGCAGACTCTCAACCACTGTGCCACCAGGGAAGCCCCCCATATATTTTTTTATGTGGCTTCCTTTCAAAAAAATCTTTGTTTGCTCAGCCCTGAAATTTGATCCTTCATTTTAAGTCATTCTTATAATTGCTTATATCATTTAGTATAGAATTCATTGTTATAAATGGAATTAATTATGTAATGCTGTTCTCATTAACATAATCTTAAATTAATAACTGTTTCTATATTCTGTTTAATCCTCAGGATTCCGGAGTCTAGGATTGACTATAATTGCTGTTTTGATTTATTTCATAACAATTGCTTATGGGTTTCATATTACTGATGAGGAAATTGGTGTCCCAGTGGTGAATAAATGGTTTACCCAAGGTCACACAGATACTTAGCTGTCAGACTGTGGCTAGAATTCAGGTTATCTTATTTTTAGTCTAGTATTTTGCTTTATATATGTCTGTATGTGTATTATTTCTAAAAATAGGCTAAGTTAAAATAATTTATAAAACTGAAGTTATAGAATATATATTTTCAGTTGCTGCTGTAACAAATTATCACACAGATGGCTTGAGCAATACAAATTTGTTAGCTTATAGTGTGATAGGTCAAAACATGGATCTCACTGGGCTAAAGCCAAGGTGTCAACAGGGTTGCATTCCATTGTGGAGGCTATAGGGGAGAATCTGATTCCTTGCCTTTTCTAGCTTCTAGAGGCTGCCTGCATTCCTTGGCTCATGGCCTCCTTCCATCCTTAAAGCCAACAATGATGGATTGTGTCCTTCTCATACTACCATCCATCCTGTTTTCTTTCTTTGAAAACAATTGAGAAGGGTACCCTCTTTTAAGGACTCAGGTGATTAGATTAGGTCAACTCAGATAAACCAGGATAATCTCCCCATCTCATGGTCCATAATTTTCATTACATTTGCAAAATCCCTTTTGCTATGTAAAATAACATATTCCCAGATTCTGGGGATTAGGATGTTTACAGATTTTAGTGCGGAGGCACATATAATTTTTTTTCTTAAAGGATTTAATCGTAATCTATGAAGAGCTTCTTATTAAACAAAATGTAATCCTCTAGACCTCTCTAAGACTAACAAATTTTAATTATAAGACTTAATGAACTTGGTTTTTTGAATGCTAGAAACATAATTTTAAAGAATAATATAGAGTGTAACATCTAGGATGGCTAAGTTTGAGCACATTAAATTAAGATGTAATTTAAGCCTCATACTAATATACAAGGTTTGGTACTTAGTGGGTTTATTATATACTTAACCTAATTCTTTGTTGATGGTTTCACTTCTGTCCCAAAAGCAGGAATGAAGAATTCTTTCTTTATTATTTCTGAATACCAGGTTTCATTTAAATGACTTCACCCCTTTTCCTTTTAGCTCTCTAAAGTTTTCATCTGAGCCTGTTAAATGCTCATTTGAAAGTTAGGTCAGACCTTAATATAGCATCAACTTCTTTCTAGATAAAGGAAATGTAAACAATCCTAAGTCAGTAACTTACTTTACATCCCAGTTCTAATATTTTTAGAATATTCTTATTTTACACCCCAGTTCTAGTTATATTCTTATTTTACATCCCAGTTCTAATATTTTTCTTTATGTCTTATGACCAAACCCTTTTTTAGTACTTTGGTTCCAGTAATACGTATCATGTCTGATTCATCACCACCTCTTTGGCCAACTCATCTTGGTAATTTTGCTTGACTGCTTGCATTTTTTTCATTGGACACTTGTATGTCTCTTTCTAATCGCAAATGCTAGTAATTTCTAGTCTGGCTTTTCTTGCCCACTGACAAATCCTTGGTTCTGCTATTCAGAGTTTAAGGAGACCACAGCAAGTTTTTATTATATTAATGTTTTACATTACTGTCAGCGTAGGTACACAGTAAGTACTTGATGAATAAATTAAGTACATGTTCCATTTGAAGCATTCAGAAGGCATGAACATATATTCTTAACAATTTCCTGACAATTTCTCAAGTTGCTATTCATCTTTGTACCTCTGGGGAAATAGATAGCTATCACTGTATAAATGTGGTTCCTTATTAAAATACAGGGAGATTTAAACCTTTCATTGGACTCAAAACATACCTGTCTTTAGCATTTACTTTAGTGGTTTCTAAAATTTTGGATTTCATGGACTAGTAAAATGTATTAAAAAGTTTGGAGGATGGACAAAGAAGTGCCAACTTTTTATTTTTCTAAGAGCATAATAAAAACCCAACTGTTATCAGCTATCACCGTCATAAAGGAATGTTTGAACGTATAAAAAAGGACGAAGTCACTGAATAAAAAAGTCCTCTAAATTTAATAAAGTTAGCTTTATAGAAAAACTCAATACATTGTCATTTACTTTTCTGGGTGTACTGAGAATGACTTAAACTTAAAAAAAAAAAATTGGTCTTGGGTACCACTAATGTAGTCATTCCCTTTTATTTAAGTGAAGCTTCAGTCTCAGTGTATGTGGCTTTCTTAAGTCTTAAAGCTAGCTACTGGTTGAAACAAAAGGCTAAGAGGAATTTAGAAGTACTTAGTAGTCTTTTTCTTAGGGTGACTTGCTTTGATCGCACATCTAACATTTTGATGTAGTAAATAACATTTTATCCTTTCTGCTTCCCTTACTGTCCATTTCCTACAAAAACATCACATTCTCCCACTATGTATTCAGTACTCTGTAATCCTCTGTATTTTCCAGACCCTTGAGCCTTAATTTTGTTGTTGTGGCTATCTAATGCTTTTTTCATGGTCTGCTTAGTACTTTCTGATTTATTTGTATTTAATATATACATACATTCAGTATAGCACAGAAATGTTTAAAATGAAAAAATTTTCAACCTCAATCCCTTGTCCTTTTCTTTAAAGGTAGTCACTGTAAATTTCTAGTATAACTTTTTAAAAAACATTTTATACATATACCAGTACCTGGATATATTTAAACATGTCTTCTAATATATACATCTATTAAAACATACAGCAATGGGTTTACATTTATGGTACATTTTTAGCTTTATTCCTGGCTCTACTTTGGTCTCACCCTTGTTTTTCTGTTTTTAAGAGTTTATGTTTAATTTATGCTCTCATCACACATTTTTTAATACACATATTTAGATGCTTCTTCGTACAAGTAAGGATACAAAAAAATAAATAGTACTTTGTTATATTTTTAGTATGCTACAATTAAATCTTGATTGATAATAATTACTCCTTTACAAGTGCTAATGATTGTAAGCCAAGAATTTTTTTTTTACCAGTTAAAAGTATTAGCATTATTCCTTGGCATGTGTATCATTAAATCTTTTCCTCAAATTTTATAACAAAGTATGTGTAAGAAGTAAAATTTGCTGTTTCTGGCTAATTTTTGTGTTGGGTGAGTCATCTATAAAGTGGGGAGGAAGAGGAGAAGGGTAAGTGTGTATGTCAGATTTTGTTTAATTTGGAAAGGTATTAAATTATCACAAGAAGAGGGTATATTATATGCCAACAACCATATCCATTCATAAAAATGAGATTTATCATAGCAGTCATAGTATAAAGCATTTGGTTCTTTTTATTGTAAATGTATCATCCATTCCTTTTGCTGATGTTCTGTAGCTAAGTGTTATGTACTTTTTTGATTACATTTCTCTTTCCTACTGAGATATAACTAGTTTGAGCAAATCACTGAACTGTGGGCTGAGACTCCTCTTTGGTAACAATGGACATCTTTCAGAGCACAGTGGTACTTTGAGCATCATAGGTCTGTTTTACCTGGACTTGACAGGATTCCTAGACAATGAATTTGGTGTCTTGATGAAAGAAATCTGCTAAACTGGTATAAGATGCATGTATTTTTTGGCATACTGTTTTCTTATTGTGTTAGTTTAACTTATTGAAAGTCACTACTCAGACAGAAGCAACTAATATGAGATTTAATGCTGGGTGTTTGACATTTCAAAATTAAGTAATATTAGCTAGGTGAAAAATTTTTTTTTCTCTATTTATAAACTGGATAATCTTGAACGATTACACAGTCCAACCCAAATAATCTTAAATGAATTGGTTGCATGGTGTAGTTTGCAAATTTGAAAAACTTGCTCTTAGGCCTTGCCTGATGTACTTTATGTATAAATATAAATATACAAATTAAATATATTTGTTAAGGTTATCTAGCTTGAATACTGCTCATCAGATTTCTTTTTCTTAAATTCTAGTTTGGCTCAAAATCAATGTTGTAATTATGATGATTATGACTATTGGTATGTTTAAAGGGACACATAGGTTTAACTTTACAACATTCAAAGTTAGGCAGGGAATTTCTGCTTTGTAGGGTATGGGAAGCTAATGTTAATTTATTGTCAGGGAAGAGAACTTAAATAATAGTAATTTTTTGTTTTTGAATCTAAACTTCTGGAAAAATTTTTTTTTAATGAGCTAGCAAGTACAATTATTCTATTCATCAGCTAAGAACTGAATAACTTGAGTTTCAGCCCTGACTCTGTCATTACTTAGTTGTATGACATTGGGAAAATCCCTGTGGGCTTTAGTTTCTTCACTTTTTATTTTATTAAAAAAAAAAAATTTATTGAAGTATAGTTGATATACAGTATTGTGTAAGTTTCAGGTGTATAGCCAGCAATTCAGTTATATATATATAACTGAATATATATATATATATATTCAGATTCTTTTCCCTTATAGGTTATTACATAATATTGAGTAAAGTTCCCTGTGCTATAGAGTAGGTCCTTTGTTGGTTATCTATTTTATACTTAGTAGTGTGTATATGTTAATCACTGCCTCCTAATTTATTCCTACTCCCACCCTCCTTTCCCCTTTGGTAACCATAAGTTTTTTTTCTGTGTCTGTGAGTCTCTTTCTGATTTGGAAATATGTTCATTTCTGTCTTTTTTTTTTTTTTTCTTTTAGATTCCACATATAAACAATGTCATATGATATTCACTTTTTAAATAGTGGAGTTGAACTCCTAGTTTATCTCTGAAATCCCGATCACTTCTAAAATTTGGTGACATTTTAAGATTCTTCAGCCCCTCCCCCCAGGCCAAGATAGTTTTGAATTACATTTAAATTTACCTTTTATTTTTTTCTATATATAAATATGGTTTTAGGACTTTGAAATTGAGAGGGTACAAGTTCTAAACCAGAGAGAATCTTCTTAATAATCCCTTTGCTGACCACGATGTATGACCTAAGGAAGGAGTTAGGGGTTCTAGGCTAGTGTGAGATAGGAATAATATTTTATGTGTATGTATGTATTTGTTATGTATGTATTTAAAGGTATGTGTACATATATATATATGTAAGTGTATATAATTCACTCTCGTGCTATCAACTAATGTTATTGTTAAGTCCCAGTAGGCAGGCATTGTGTACCTGGATATAGGGATTAAGGCCTTTACAAGTGTTCCTTTCCCTCTTCTAGTTGTAAGGCTGGAACTAGCATGTATTCCTGCTCCTTCAAGAGTAGAATATCCCTTCCCCCTATGCTTCCCTCTCCTAGCTACAGTGAGTTTCCACCAGGCTATTATGGTTTTGATGTACTTCTCCCTATATATTAAGGATTTTCCTCCTTATGTTAGTGCAGGGTAGGTTCTTGTTTCGTCACAGAAAGAATTCAGAGATGAGACATGGAGGCCAAGTAAACAAAGTGAGGATTTATTGAGCGACAGTACAACTCTCCGAAGGGAAAGCCGGCAGGCTCAGGTGAGCCCCAGAGTTCCTTTTAGCAAGATGGTTATATGGGATGTGAAAATGATTGGGTGGAATATTCATTGAGGAGGGAGGAGTTTTGGGGGTAATTTCCTGGTTTTCATCCCAGCTCCACCTTCCTGAAGGGAGGGGAAGTTTTTGTCCTTATTTGGTCTTCTTGGATCTGTCATGGCATCAGGTGCATGATGGGTACTGCTCTGGTTGCAAGGCTAATTCTGTGGAAATGAGGGAATAATGAGCAAAAGGTTACTTTCAGATTCTGGAGGTTCCTGCCTTTCTTTCTTTGCCTCTAGGACCCCTGTTATCACAAGATGTATGGTTTCCTGTCACATGACCTGTGACATGCTCACTGAGAACTAGCTTCTCTGCTCACATCTGGCTAACTGCCTGCTCTAACACTTAGGGGAGATAATCCTGATGAGTGTGGTTAAAGTTTCCCACCTAGGTTAATTAGCAATTTTATTCCAAGTTGTATTTGGACTAAATTATTGTTTTCCTTCTTAACTTGCTTTATTCTGTGGGCTAATGTTGAAACATATTTGTTCTAGAGACTGACAATTTTAGGGATGCTGGAACTGCTTTTCTCTGGACTGGATGTACTTTGATTCTTTTGATCACAATGAGATTTAAATTTCAGTACACTAGGAAACAGAAACCTATGAAAAGGATTTCTCCCACCCTTTATTTCCTATCCAAAGGAATGTAGACAATACCTCTACTTTTCTGTACCCGCCTGAAGGTGGGAATTGTCCAAAAAGTCCTTGTACTGAGAACTAGCTTTGTTAGCTTAAAGATTGTAGGTTGACCAACAGGAGAGTTTTGCCTCTAATCTGTGTCCAGGCATCTGTAGATACTAGCAAATGACTGCTCCAGCAAAAGGAAGTGTTCTGACCTTTCTCTATGGAAGAAATTGTGGGGTCCAGTGACAACTTCTCTTTGCCTTGTTTAGAAAACTAGGAGATGGATTTGTCCTATAATCTATATATGGGGACAAACATATCAAACATGAAAAAGAGAAATAAGAGATCTTTCAACACAGAATTTGCAGAAGTTACTCATTTTATCTTAGGGAAAAAAATGTAATCCATCTTGTAGGAAAGGGTGCAGGGACTTTTTATACCTTGCCTAGGAATGAGGGTTATTATTTGCTAGTCCCATTTGTTTCCACAGGGTCAAATTGTTACATGATGGTACCAGGAATCTTAGACCTCAAGTATTACTTCTTAATATAAAACTAGAGAGCTAAAATACTTTAAAAATAGAGAATACTTTTATCTAAAATTTTGAGAGATGAATAAGAGGACCTAACAATTTGTTTTCTTTTGTTCATTTGGTAAAAGAAAAATGATTAGGAATGGGGAGATGTTTCTCTCAAATTTTTAGTTAAAATCATATAACTGCTGATTAACATAAGATTTTGTCCCAAACTATGAAGGCACTGAACACTGAGATGAGCTGTTAAACAATCTTATGACTAATATGTTAACAGTTTTACAGTTAAAACAAGAGAATATTTTATGTTTCAAAGTATAAGGTAAAGTTTGCTTTACTATTGCAATACTGCCATATTCTTACCTATAATTCATTGGTGTTTAATTGTAGAGGATTAGGCTTTGTTTCTTTGAAATATATGACCATTGGAAATAAGAATCAAAGGATTTTTTGGTTTGTTTTTGGTTTTGTTTTTTTTACCCTTTTTTGGTAGTAGTAGTTTTTGATCTGTTCTAGTAGTTGCCAAAAGTTCACTCTAAATTTA
Organism: Pseudorca crassidens; assembly: GCF_039906515.1. Classification (NCBI taxonomy): domain Eukaryota; kingdom Metazoa; phylum Chordata; class Mammalia; order Artiodactyla; family Delphinidae; genus Pseudorca; species Pseudorca crassidens. The sequence continues at coordinate 35,876,223 of NC_090296.1, read as the reverse complement.
AGTTAAATGCCACAAAGTAAGCATTTCCAATGTAAGAAAAATAGCATATCCTCTGGTATGCCATTTTTAGTACTGAGTGACAAAAGCAAAGCAAGGGCTTGAAACACACACTATAGTCATAAAATGTTAGGACTGAAAAGGGCTTTAGAAATTATCCACTCTAACTTCTTCCCTTTTAAAATTACCATCTTTGGATAGATGAATAACTGTTTTGAACCTTGATTTACTTTTATATAATTTGGCAACAGACTTGTTGAGCCTTATGTGACTGTTATGATTGAATATAAAAAGATGACAGTTGTAAAATGTTAATGATTTTTATTGTTGTAACCAGTTATTGTTACCCTAATTTTTAAAAACCAAGAACAGTAGCAAAAGATATCACGCATAAAACTACAAAACACAAGAAATACTTGAACAGAAAATTTTGACTCCAAACCCTTGCTTTTGTGTGTGAACTAACAGATAATAACTTACATTTTTTATCCTTAATTTCATTTTAGTCATTTTACTATACATAAATAATCTGAGATTTAAAGTAAGGAAATACTGAAAACATGAAACTAAAATATAGTGCTAGATTTGAGAAATTCTTTCAAGACTTGCAGGAAAAAAAGAAACAATATAAGAGAAAAATGAAAGAAAAAGCAAAAAGAAAATTCATTTTTCTACTTTCTATTTATTTTAGGATTTTCTATTTTTTAATACCATCAGTTTATCAATCCTAAAGATTCTTCTTTCTTCATTAGGAGTGATAATAATTTTAACATCAACTGAACTCATATCATCTCATGTCATTTTTTTTATAAAAAGTCTTCCTTCATTCCCCTACCTTTAAATTTTATATTACTGGGAATTTAGTTAATTCATCTTCTTGCCTTAAAGAACCTTAAAGTATTTTTGACATTTGAGTTATCTTTAGCCTACTTTTAAAAGTCTCTGGAGAAAGAGATTCCACTATTTCACTGAAATCCATTCAGGTATTTAATAGCACTCATTGAAGAGATATTTCCATTTAATCAAATAGGTGGGCATAAAAGAGACATAAATCCTTGTATCTTGGGTATTTTCTTAATTCTGCAACTGACTTTAGAAGATAGCTAGGCTGTTTTATGAGGGAATAAAAATAACTAAGGAATTGTATCGACTGTGTCTCTGACACATAGTAAGCAGATAGTATTTTTTTATTGTCTACTTTTTTCCCAGTCTAGGTTATATGGGTTCCTAAACTATATGTACTGTTAACTTAATGTAAACCTTTTGACCCCACTAGGCTGAGCTCCTTGAAGGAATTTCTTCTTCATCTGGAAGATCTTTAATCAGGCACAGCCCTGGGAGGTAGTCAGTCAGCTTTTGTTTGTTGGTTTGTTTTCTGAACTGGAGATATTTTGAGTTTTAGAGGCTTAAGAGTGTTTATAGACTCCTAAATATTTTGTAGAATAAGGCAGAGGACATCACATTTTGGGGCAATGACAACATTTCTCTTGGCAACACAGGGCTGTTGATAGTTAAGGAATGTGAGACTTAACAGAGATTTAGCCTCTCTGAAACTTTGTAGCATAGTTTTGCCTGTAGATGTGGACTTTGGAAAATAAATCCCATAGGTAAGAGAGTAACCAAAAGGTGTGGCAGGCTAGGTTGTCTTTAAAAGTGTTGTGAGCACTACATTTTTAAATGGAGCTAGTGCCAATCAGGCAGGGCATTTCAGGAAATTCAATATAGGTAAACATCATGAAGGGATGTAATTATTACCTTGGAGCCAGATTTTGCCATTTAGCAGAGTCCTGGGATATGAATTTAGACCCCCAGATAAAGAACTGGTAAGAAAACAGAAGCAGGCACTAAAGCAGAATCCAACCCTGGAATCTTGTGCATACTAGGTTAGAGAAAGCTGAGACTCCAGAGCAGCATTAGAGCCTAGAGGTGGTATCTTATCTTTAGATTTGTTTAGCAGTCTAGGGGACTTGGGATGGTGGTGCAGCTTTGGCAGCAGTGGCTCTATGTCATTACTTGGTCTGGAAGGGTGACTAATGCTAAGCCCTAATGGATAAATAGATAAGGCTATTTAATACTGAATTGCCTTCATCTGGAATCTTCCAGAGGCCTGTTTTGTCCAGATATAGAGCAAGAAAATGAGAGGGGGTGGGATGCAGAGCTGATCAATCTAAGAGGATTGCTTTGATTCCTGTTTAAATCCCTAGGGATTTGTTTGGATCTTGACAATACATTGTAGGTTCACAGAAAATATTTGTTGAATGACTGACTAAATGTAAATGGTCACTTTGATGCCCTAGGGCTATTCATACAACCTCGTTTAAGTTATGTGGATCATTTCCTCTATGTGATTATGGGAATAATAAACTCATCACCTCAGAACTTGAATATAAAATCTCCGAGTTAAATTACTGATCTGGGTAATAGGTTTTATTGGTATCAGTTTTGTTGCTTTTGTTCATTGATGTATACCCTACTCAGTAAATAATTATTGAATACATTTTGTTGCTGTATACTATGTTTAGTGATTAATTTTATTTCGTGTCTTTTTTCAGTAGGTGTTTTTTGAGAGTCACTGTGGGATCTATAAAGTGTAAGATGTACTCTCTCTGCGAATAAGGAGCTTAAGTGACCGTAGCTGACTTAGAGGAAGTTAGGTAACTGCAAGTCAGTAAATGCAGTGAGTGATGTTTGAGAAGAAAATATTTGTAACTGTACATTCAAAACTTGATAATGGCAGCCTAGTTAGTATTTTGAAAACATTATTCTCTAATAAAGGCACTGTTAAAAGAAATAGAAAGTACTGTTATTTCACATTTTAATTAGAGGAAAGAGAACCAATTTATTTTTCAGTAGAGGTGTTATTAGATCACTCATTAATATTTCCAAAAGAAAAATTATAGAATTCTAGTCAAGCTGCAGTAGGAAGGAAGTAAATGTTTTGTAAATAATCATTCACTGTATTTAAGATTTGATTGGTTCAATGCATTAATTAATACAGATGTTCAGGATATTGTTTTATATTTTTGGGTGAAAGCACATTAGTGTTGGTTAAGTTTGTGTGCCCTTTTTTTTGTATTAGATCCATTTTAATTTAATGAGAACAGTGCCATCTACTGAGTCACCAACATGATTTAACATCTGTTATTTACAAGGAAAAAAAGAGGGAAATATACTTCTATGAAGTTACTTTTCTTTCTTATTTTATTTATTTATTTTTTTGCGGTATGCGGGCCTCTCACCGCTGTGGCCTCTCCCGCTGCGGAGCCCAGGCTCCGGACGCACAGGCTCAGCGGCCGTGGCTCACGGGCCCAGCCGCTCCGCGGCACGTGGGATCCTCCCAGTCTGGGGCACGAAGCCGCGTCCCCTGCATGGGCAGGCGGACCCTCAACCACTGCGCCACCAGGGAAGCCCTCTTATTTTATTTTCAAATCTAATTGTTCAGTATCAAAAGAAGTTTTAATGAAAGAATATGAGTAAACAGGTGCTTTGATGCTAAAAAATTCCTTGGTTGGAAATAGCAATTGAATTTGAGCTTTAAATACATTCTTTTTCTAGTACATTAAACAGATTGAATGCTATCAAAAGCCTCTTGAACTACTTGTAGAATATATCACTTTATCCATCATCATCCCCATGCTTTCTTACTTTTATACTCATTATTCCATAAGCATATTTTTCTGCTTAAGTCAAAGTTTTTTTTTAATAATGGATTGAATTCTTATCTTTTCAATTCAGTGGGGTAATTACGTGAATTGTGAAAATTATCCCAATATCCCATCATTATATAAATTCATAGCATGTTTATAAACATATGGTTACATTTGGCCTTGAAAAGATATTCTAGGAAATCTCTATTTCCAAGAATAGAAAAGCATCTTGAAGAAAATATGTTGTACTGTATATTGTAGCTAAATTCAAATCATTCTAAGCACATGAAGTAGTATGTAATGTATATATTTTTGATTTGTTACTCTTAATTTATTGGTACTGAATTATGGCTGTGTTTAAGCACCTCTGTTGATAGTTACCCATGACTGATGAAAAAGTTACTCTTCCTCAAGAACTAAGCAAATCTGTTTTCCCCTGCATGAATAAATCTATTGGTATGCTAAGGAATTGGTTGTACACAACTGAAAGGGAAAACTGTCACTGTCATTGTGAAATTGAATTAAAATGTGATCTTACTTTTCTCTGTTCCGTATACTTCTCTCATTTCTGTTAACAGACCCCCTTCCTCCCCCAACACATACCATTGTGCTTTTGTTGAGATTACCGAACATAATATTCTACCCTTGTTTATTGAGGTGGGGACTTAATCTAGATGTAGTCAATTATAATGCCCCATCCCACTGGCTATGGCAGTATATCCAGGGGCAGACAGGAGTTCTAACCTACCAAAGGTCATGCTCACCCTTCCATCTCCCACACCATGTAGATAGATAACCTATGTTTAGCTGGAGAGAATGAGATCCACTCACAGAGTGAAGAGGCAGAGATAATCCTGACTGTGTGGTCAACTCCCAGGTTCTAGTTCTTCTTGTCCCTGTAGTGGTCCTATATCTGGCCAGTTTTTGATACACGGAGGTGTCTAGATATCCTATAATAACCATACCCTACCTCTCTTTTTAAAACTTAAGTTATATCATTTACAATCAAAATAAATCTTTATTTTTCATACTTAATGTTGCCAGTTCATTTTTTAAGCACATTTGCTAAGAAAGCTGACTCTGCTTTAGTCCTCAAATTTAAATCTTTTCCTGCGGGCTAGAAAAGGCCTCCATTTTATCATTAAGTCGAGGGTTTAGAAACAAGGTTTTTGGCTCAAGGGATACTTGTGTTTTATATTTTTATTACCACTCTTCTTTCAGTCTTGGAACATGTGTAATACTTCTAATTAGTTCAGGAATGAGGGTGGGGATTTGGGAGGAAACTAGTGAAGTCAACAAATGTTTGAGATTCCAGGCATGGGACAATTCTTGTAATGATAAAAGAAGTTTAGAAAATTCTCACTAAGGAAGGTTCTGAACACAGCCACCTTCCTTGAGAGTATCCTCTGCCTCTCTACCCTTTAACCTGGGACAGTCTTAGCAATGTGGGTGGAATTCTGGGTGAGTATCTTTGCCAGCCTAAGATTTCTCCTTCTACTTCTTGTGGAATATTTTTGGGCAAGTTATCTTCCTAAATGTATATAGCCCTTCCCTACTTCCTCCCTGCCAATCTCTTGTCCTTCTGACCGTAAATAAAATATCAGAAGAATTCCTTTGCCTTAAGCCATTCATTTGACATCTGCCTGCACAGCTGTTAGAATGAGAACTAAGAAATTTCAGAGTCCCTAAAAACACTTCTGATTAGGCTAGTCACTTACTGTCTCAATACTTAACATTCACATCTTTAAATGAGTAAGTTAAACTAGTAGGTGATCTCATTAGTCTTTTCAGCTCTGAGAAATCAACAGTTCTAAATAAATTGCTTGTTTTAATGACTTATCTTTTTGGTTCACTTAAACGTATTATTAAGTGCCTACTGTGTACCAGTTACTGGACTAGGTGCTCTGGGGAATTAAATACAATATTCATTTCCTGTCAATAGAATTTTAAGCTATTTAGGGGATTAACCAGAGAGAAATATCAGTTAAGAAACAACATGGTGTGGTGTAGTGTTTCTCAAAGTGTGTCACATTCAGATACTTGGGATGATGATAAGGTGTTCAGGACAGAGCATTAAATAACATCAAATTGCATAAAAACGTTATCCGTTTTTCTCTTTCAATCCTTTTCCTTGTATCTATACACATAAGCCCTTAGCACCTCTTGAACACATTCTCCCTTTTTAACAAAGAGGGGCTCAGGCTCAGAACATTCTGTGGGCAACATTCACTAGTAGAATTTAATGATATTCTACTGTTATCTTTACTGTTGTGTGTGTGTGTGTATATATATATATATATTTAATTTTTATTGGCGTATAGTTGATTTACAATGTTGTGTTAGTTTCTGCTGTACAGCAAAGTGAATCAGTTATACATATACGTATACACATACTCTTTTACATTCTTTTATAAATTGGGAGATTGGGATTGACATATATACTGTTATCTTCTATTTATGACAAGTCATCCATTTCTCTCATTTGTGGTAATGATATAAAGGTTTTGTTTGGAAGTTTTTGTTTTAAAAAGTGAGTTGATTAAAAATGGCTAACATTGGAAATTTGGTATACTGTTTCAAGAACTGCCAAAATTAATGTCTTCCTTCTCTTGCCTGGATTGTTTTAATTTCTTTTAAATCACAATAAAGTAGAAATTTTAGGAGAGATGGTTCAAAGGTACTCATTCTTTCTTTATTCCTTATCAAATGTAATGTCTTAATATTTATGTGCTCTACTTTCAGTCATTTGTCTGAAAGTGGGACTCTTCACTTGTCCAAAGGGTGTTGGTTCCAGATATGATATTGTTCCTTCAATGATTAAGGGCAGAGGAGTACAGAAGGATTGTGCATATAACCTTTACTAAGATAGGTATTTTGGGTCCTGTGGTGAAATTTAGTCATAAGTTTATCCCTAGTGAAATCTCATCAGAGTTCTTCTCAGGCAAAATTCCTTTAGTTTTTTTCTTTGGCTGTATTTTGGTAATCAGATGGATAAATCTCTCTCTAAAATATCTTAGACTGGTCAAAACAGCAGGGAGTAGGATTTCTTAATTTCAGAAGGAGAATTTGCATGTGTTATTCATTTTCCCGTAGTGTAGATGTGACTGATACAATTTCAACCTTGATTGGCAAATCTTGCCATAATTTAATAATACGATAGGTTACTTGAAGAAGGAACGATTGTAGCATGACACATTTGAAGGATTTCAGGTTCCCTATATAGATTTAATTGCCTTGTAATTACATATAAATAATTGAAGATTGAGAAGCACTGGTGTAGTGGAAAGTGCACGGAATCTGTTGTTAGGATAAGTTGGATTTTCTTTGGCTCTACTACTAGCTATAGTGACCTTGTTTAGGACCCTTAAGTTCTCTCTGTTTTTATTTTAATTAATTAATTCATTCATTCATCTTTGGCTGCGTTAGGTCTTCATTGCTCCCCGCCTGCTCTCTTTAGTTGCGGCAAGAGGGGGCTACTCTTCGTTGCGGTGCGCGGGCTTCTTATTGTGGTGGCCTCTCCTGTTGTGGAGCACGGGCTCTAGGCATGCGGGCTTCAGTAGTTGTGGCACGTGGGCTCAGTAGTTGTGGCTCTCAGGCTCTAGAGCGCAGGCTCAGTAGTTGTGGCACACAGGCTTAGTTACTCCGCGCCATGTGGAATCTTCCCAGACCAGGGCTTGAACCTGTGTCCCCTGCATTGGCAGACGGATTCTTAACCACTGCTCCACCAGGGAGGCCTCTCTGTGTTTTTAGATGGATTATAAATTTCGTAAAGTCCTTTCCAGCTCTAAAGTTTTGTAATAACCTACTATATACCCTACTTTAAGTTCCTTGCTGCTCTTAAGTGTAGTCTGTGGTCTAGTAACAGTGTCATTTGGGAGTTAATTAGGAGCACAGAGTCTCAGGCCTCAATCCTAGACCTACTGAATCAGAATCTGCATTTTAACAAGATTCCTGGGTGGTTACATGGAAATGAAAGTTTGAGAAGCACTGCTATAAACTACTTATGTATTTTAGTTGTTACTTGAATGTTCAGTTGCTCATCTGAACATAGGTGAAAGTGTTTTAGAAGGCATAGGAATTGATTTGAAAAAAGGGAAATGTGGAGGAGATTCATGTAGATTAGCATAACTGAAGAACAATTAAACTTGATAATACTATTTCAAATTGTGAATTATTTAAATGGTTAGAATTCATTTTAGAGAAAAAAGGAATTAAAAAACAGTTCATCTCTTTAATACAGAAGAGAAAGATGATAGCCAGCGTTTATTAAGAATATACTAGTTTCAGGAATTCCCTGGTGGTCCAGTGATAAGGACTCCGTGTTCTCACTGCCGAGGGCCTGGGTTCAATTCCTAGTCCAGGAATTAAGATCCCAGAAGCTGTGTGACACGACCAGGTGGGGAAAGAAAAGGAATATACTAGTTTTAATTACATGATTGTATTATTCTGTTGGTAGCACCGTGGGATTGACATGAGGGTATTTTAACTTTTCCTGTTATTTCCACCAAAAATTCCCACCCCCACCAAACCTTCCAAATAAATTTAGATTGCATATAGAAAGTATGCTTGCTGTGAAAATTTAAATCTTTTAGCTTTATGCTCTTCCAGGCAGATTTCTATCCAGGAGTCCCTCTTACATAGATATCACTGGCATCATTATACACATTTTCAAGATAAGAAGACAGGTTGCAGAGAGGTTTAGTAAATTGACTAAGGTCTCTCAGCTAATAAATGACTGAGCCATGATTCATATCTTAGGCTGACTGGGTTTAGTTTTTCTACCATTATACCTTACTGTTTCTCTCTTGAAAAAAAAATTCAAATTTAGTACAAAATATCTAAAGGCGGAACATTTACTTTATAAAATAATTATGCTTCCTTTAAAAACCATCAGAAGGCTTTCACAGTCCTTGGTGAAATAAAAATAACTTTTAACTTTTTAATTTCTTTATAACTTTTAGAGATACATGTAATGGAATAAGGGAAGTATGCTGGTATTCTCAGTCAGAGTTCAGTAAGGGAAGCAGAACCATCATGAGTGTTATGGAATCAAGGATGTATTATAGACATAAAACCTTGTATAATTGTGGGAGAAACTGTCAACTAAGAATCCTACAAGGGAAATTGGAAATGCAGAGGAAAGTCACTAATCACCTATTCTGAGACATTGATGTTGGTGTATTAATTGGAGCTTGCAAGGGAATATGGGAACCCAGTCATTTCAAACTATTAGAGTGGGATCACAAAGAATAGCTACTGGATAAGTCTGTGGAAGGCTGTTGCCTGTGCTTCTGTCTTTCATCACATCTAACCATGACGATCTTCAGAAACTAATGGCTACTGCTTCACCTCCACCTTCCAGGTCTCATGGACATTTCTATGGATTAGCCCAGAACTAATCACAGAAGAGGATTCTGGGAAACATAATTTTGGCTTATCCAAGTGGACGTTATTAAATCACCACAATGTGTCTTATGACCTAAGACTGAAAAAAGATGCTAAGCAATTGGTTGATGTTGTTATATACTATTAGCAAAGAATATGTTGACAAACTCCTTTCATGAATAATTCAGTGTGAGATTTTGGGTGAAATAGCAGTACTTTGGGGAATTTAGATTCTAATCATATCTTAGATTTATGGCCTAGTTGCTTAATTGTAGTCATGTTCTCTTCTATAAAAAGAAAGAGCCAGCTTCATTTGATAAATATTAGTAAAATAAATAAATGGAAATCTCTCAACTTCCCCCTAATGTTTTATTCTAAAAATGTTCTAACATACAGCAAAGGTGAAAGAGTTTTACATTGAATATCTGTATAGCAACATCTAGATTCTGATACTAATATTTTATTTTTCTTGTTTCATCATGTGTATCTAGCCATCTGTCTATCCCACATTCCGTCTGTTAGTCCATTTTATTTTTGGTGCATTCAAAGTAAATTGCAGGGCTTCCCTGGTGGGACAGTGGTTAAGAATCTGCCTGCCAGTGCAGGGGACACGGGTTCGAGCCCTGGTCCGGGAAGATCCCACATGCTGTGGAGCAACTAAGCCTGTGTGCCACAACTACTGAACCTGTGCTCTAGAGCCCACGTGGCACAAGTACTGAAACCTGCGTGCCTAGAGCCCGTGCTCCACAACAAGAGAAGCCACCACAATGAGAAGCCTGCACACTGCAACGAAGAATGGCCCCCACTTGCCACAACTAGAGAAAGTCTGCGCACAGCAATGAAGATCCAATGCAGCCAAAAAAAAAAAAAAAGACAAAAAAAACCAAAGTAAATTGCAGACATCAGTATGGTTCTTCCTAAATACTTCAGCATGAATGTTATTAACTAGATTCAGCATTAATTTACAGGTTTCTTTTTTCTTTTTATGTAAAATTTACATACAGTGAAATAAATCTCAAGTCTATTTTCCCTAAGTTTTTTTTTTTCTTTTTTTGCGGTACGCGGGCCTCTCACTGTTGTGGCCTCTCCCGTTGCGGAGCACAGGCTCCGGACGTGCAGGCTCAGCGGCCATGGCTCACGGGCCTAGCTGCTCCACAGCATGTGGGATCTTTCCGGACCGGGGCACGAACCCGTGTCCCCTGCATTGGCAGGCGGACTCTCATCCACTGTGCCACCAGGGAAGCCCCTTCCCTAAGTTTCGACATGTGTATATCTGTGTAATCAAAATCCATATTGCTGTAGACTGTGTCCCACCCAAAATTCATAAATTGAAACCTAATCCCTAATGTGATGGTATTTCAAGGTGGGGCCTTTGGGAAGTGGTTAGGTCATAAGGGTGGAACCCTCACGAATGGGATTAGTGCCCTTATAAAAGATTCCGGAGAGCTCCCTTATCTCTTCCACCATGTGAAGACACAGCAAGAAAATGGCAGTCTGTGAACTAAGAAACAGGTCTTCGCCAGACACTGAATCTGCCAGTGCCTTAATCGTGGATTTGTCAACTGTGAGAAACATTTCTCTGCCCGCAAGACAGAATATATGTTTTACTCTAAAACCATTATAGTTTTAGGCCTGTTTATCTCAAATTAATTTTTGTGTATGATGTGAGGTAGATGAAATCTCTATACACTTGGATCAGTGAATGGAAATCACTATGGGTTATATTTTATCCAAACACACTAGATTTTATTTTTCCCCAAATATGATAAAACAGATGCTGTGGATGTTATTTGTTTAATGTGTGTCTGGGTTAAAAAAAATTGAGAGTGGAAATGATCACAAATCGTATGTCAGAGTCTTTCTAGCTGGCTCTGAGTTGACATTAGAAAATCAAGACCACGCTGGGAACAGAAATCTACATGTGGTAAATAATTTTGCTAGAGAAAGGGGCTGACTGTGGTGGATGACCTAATGTAATTCTGGTATAAAAATACCGTAAATGAACTTTATTATGATTTAGTGTCAGAGGTGAAATGCCTGCTTTTAAAGTTAAAGTGACCAATTATAATGTATGTGTTGAGACATACTTTCTTACATACTTTTATTTTTTCAACAGGCAAAGAAAGCAAATATGGACTTCCAAAAACTAAGTATTATCTCCTAGTGTAATACCTACTAGGTGATTCAGTTTGTTTACCTTTGGTGGTAAATTTCATAGCCAGCAAGCAGTGTCAGTGTAGGACTACATAAAGAAGTTGCTCTGTTATTGAAAAATTTATGTCAAGTTGTATAAGTTTCTTAATCTGGCTCTGATGTGCGTTTTATCTTTCTTATACCAGGCACAAAAATATTAATTTTAGCAATCTTTAGATCATAGTGTTATTTATGAGTGACAGGAAAGAAATGTAAATGAATGAAAAACTCAAAAACTAAAACTACTCATTTAAGTATAATATTTTTCCAGTGTTTGGGTCATAGAAGTTATCAAATTTTTATGATTGTAAAATCTTTTATATGTGTAAAAATTAAAAGTTTATAGTAAAAATTCTTGGGCACATAGTAAATGCAACCATCATATTAGCAAAATTGTCATTTTTCAAATGTTCTCATAGAACACTGAGATGATTTCTGTGGGGTTTTTTTCTGTGTTAGTTGATATGATCATATCAATTTTCTTCTACTGATATGGCACATTACGTTGATTTTTTTTTTTTTGAGTATTGAACAGTCTTGCATATCTGGAATATATCCCATTTGGTCTTGGTGTGTAATTCTTTTTATATACTGTTATTCAATTTGTTAACATTTTACTGAAGAGTTTTTGCATCTAAGTTCATGAGAGAGATTGCTGTGTAATTTTATTTGTACTATTTTTGTCTGTTTCTGGGTTCAGGGTAATATTAGCTTCATAAAATGAGCTGGGAAGTGTTCCCTTCTCTTCTCTGTGTCAGAAGGGATTTTGTAAAAATGTTCTTTAAATATGTGGTAGAATCCTCCAGTGAAAACATCTGGGCCTGGAGATTTGTTTTCTTTTTTTTTAAACTTTTAAAGTTATGAATTCAGTTTCTTTAATAAGAAGCTAATCAGATATGTAGACCTAATCAGATATTCAGGGCTATTTCATCATGGTTGTATTTAGTAGTTTGTGGTTTAGGAGGAATTGGTTCATTTCTTATAGTTTGTTGGATTTGTGAGTGTAAAGTTTTCTGTAGTATTCCTTTGTTACCTTTTAATGGCTATGTGATCTTTACTACTGTTCTGCTTTATTCCTGATTTTAATGATTTGTATCATCCCTATTTCTTTCTTTGTCAGTTTTGCTACAAGTTTTAAAATTTTATTAACCTTTTCAAAGAACCAGCTCTTTGTTTCATCGATTTCCTTTATTGTTTTTCAGATTTTAATTTTATTAATTTTTGGTTTTATAATTTTCTTCCTTTTGCTTGCTATGGGTACATTTTACCTTTTTTTTTCTTTCTTTTTTTAGTTTCTTGAAGTAGTTGGAGCTTGGATTACTGATTTGAGGCCTATCCTTTTATCTGATATAAACATTTAGTGTTATGAATTTTCCTCTTGGTACGGCTCTAGCTGCACCCATAACTTGATAAGTTGTATTTTCATTTTTATTTAGTTCTATGTATTTTTAAATTCTTTTGAGAGTTCTTTCACCCCTAGATTATTTAGGAGTATGTTCTTTAATTTCCAAGAGTTTGGAGATTTTCTTGTTGTCATTACATTATTGATTTCTAGTTTGATTCAGTTATAGTCGGCATACTCTGTATGATATTAATCATTTTAGTTTGTGAGGTTTATAATCTAGGATATGGTCTATCTTGGTGATTGTTCCATAGGAACTAGAAAAAAGTGTTTATTCTGTTGTTACTAGATGGAGTGGTCTATAAATGTCATTTAGATTCTATTGCTTGGTCATGTAGTACAGCTCAGTTCCTTCATATTTTTGCTGATTTTTCTGACTAGTAGTTCTTTCATATGCTGCAAGTGAGATGTTGAAGTTCCCAACTAAAATGTGGCTATGTCTATCTCTCCTTTTAGTTCTCAGTTTTTGTTTTTTTTAATATAAATTTTTTTTTTTAAAGAAGATGTTGGGGGTAGGAGTTTATTAATTAATTTTTTTCTGTGTTGGGTCTTCGTTTCTGTGCGAGGGCTTTCTCTAGTTGTGGCAAGCGGGGGCCACTCTTAATCGCGGTGCATGGGCCTCTCACTATCGCGGCCTCTCTTGTTGCGGAGCACAGGCTCCAGACGCACAGGCTCAGTAGTTGTGGCTCACGGGCCTAGTTGCTCCACGGCATGTGGGATCCTCCCAGACCAGGGCTCGAACCCGTGTCCCCTGCATTAGCAGGCAGATTCTCAACCACTGTGCCACCAGGGAAGCCCTCAGTTTTTATTTTATGTATTGGGAAGCTCTGTCATTTGATTCATACATATTTAGGATTCCTGTGTCTTTTTGATGGGTTGATCGTATTATCATAAGGTAAGATTCTGCTTTGTCCCTAGTAATTTTTATTGCTCTGAAGTTTATCTGGTGATAATGTATCCATCTTTGCTTTTTTTAAAATTAATGTTTGCATGACATCTTCTTTTACATCCTTGTCTTTTAATCTACTTATGTTTGAAGTAAGTTTCTTGTAGAGAGTGTATAGTTTAGTTGTGTTTTTTAAATTCACTTTGGCAATTTCTGCCTTTGTGTGTGTGTGTGTGTGTGTGTGTGTGTTTGAACTGTTTACATTTAAAGTAATTATTTACATGTGAGGGCTCAAGTCTGCCATTTTATTATTTGTTTTCTCTTTGATCCCTTGTTTCTCATTGTTTTATTTCTGTTTTCCTGGTTCCCATATAGATTACTTGAACATTTTTTAGAATTTTACTTTGATTATAATGTATATAGTTATCCATATAATTCTTCCAAAACCAAAACTACTATACCCTTTGTATAGTTTTCTTAGTGGTTGTTATAGGTAGTATAATAAACGTACATAATTTATCATAGTCTACTGGTAGGTGTAACCATTTTACCATTTCAAGTGAAGTGTAGAAAACTTAATTTCATTTAGACCACTTGCCCTTATATTTAAAATATAATTGTTATAACTATTTCCTTTACTTGTATTGAGCACATCAGATTGTGTTATAAATTTTGCATTTGCCATCAAATACGATTTTATAAATTCATGAGGAGAAGGATAGTCTGTTATATTTATTACTGTCATTACCTATTCCACTGGATTTCTTTCCTTTCTGTACTTCCAAGACTTCTTTTCTGTTTAGAGGACTTACTTCAATCATTCTTTAAAGGTATGTGTGCTAACGATGAGTTTGTCTGAGACTGTGTTTCCCACTCATTTCTGAAGGATATTTTTGCTGAATATAGAATTTGTGGTTGATACGTCTTTTCATTCAGCATTTGAAAAATGTTATGCCACTTCCTTCAGGCTTCCATGATGTCAGGTTAGAAATCCACTGTCACTGGAATTGGTGCTCCTCTATACATTGTTTCTTTCTGATTTCTTTCTTTCTTTTTCTAAAACATTTTTTAAAAATTGAAGTATATTTGTTTTTGCTTTGTTTTGTTTTCCCAGCACCACTAATTGAAGAGGCTGTCTTTTCTCCACTGTATATTCTTCTTTGTCACAGATTAGGTAACTATAGGTGCATGGGTTTATCTCTGGGCTTCCTATCCTATACTCTTGATCTATATTTCTTTTTTTGTGCCAACCATACTTTTATTTTTTTTAATACAACAGGTTCTTATTAGTTATCTATTTTATGCGTATTAGTGTATATATGTCAAGCCCAATCTCCCAATTCATCCCACCACCCCCGCCCCCTGCTTTCCGCCCTTGGTGTCCATATATTTGTTCTCTACATCTGTGTCTATATTTTTCCCTTGCAAACCGGTTCATCTATACCATTTTTCTGTATTCCACATATATGCGTTAATATATGATATTTGTTTTTCTCTTTCTGACTTACTTCACTCTGTATGACAGTCTCTAGGTCCATCCATGACCCAATTTCGTTCCTTTATATGGCTGAGTAATATACCATTGTATATATGTACCACATCTTTATCCATTCATCGTTCCATGAGCATTTGGTTTGCTTCCATGACCTGCGTATTAAATAGTGCTGCACTGAACATTGAGGTGCATGTGTCTTTTTGAATTATGGTTTTCTTTGGGTATATGCCCAGTAGTGGGATTGCTGGGTCATATGGTAATTCCATTTTTAGTTTTTTAAGGAACTACCATACTGTTCCATAGTGGCTGTATCAATTTACATTCCCACCAACAGTGCAGGAAGGTTCCCTTTTCTCCACACCCTCTCCAACGTTTGTTGTTTGTAGATTTTCTGATGGTGCCCATTCTAATTGGTGTGAGGTGATATCTCATTATCATTTTGATTTGCATTTCTCTAATAGTGATATTGAGCAGCTTTTCATGTGCCTCTTGGCCATCTGTATGTGTTTTTTGGAGACATGTCTATTTAGGTCTTCTGCCCACTTTTTGATTGGATTGTTTGTTTTTTTAATATTGAGCTGCACGAGCTGTTTATATATTTTGGAGGTTAATCCTTTGTCCGTTGTTTTGTTTGCAAATATTTTCTCCCGTTATGAGGGTTGTCTTTTCGTCTGTAATTTCCTTTGCTGTGCAAAAGCTTTTAAGATTCATTAGGTCCCATTTGTTTATTTTTATTTCCATGACTCTAGAAGGTGGGTCAAAAAAGATCTTGCTGTGATTTATGGCACAGAGTGTTCTTCCTATGTTTTCCTTTAAGAGTTTTATGGTGTCTGGCCTTACATTTAGGTCTTTAATCCATTTTGAGTTTATTTTTGTGTGTGATATTAGGGAGTGTTCTAATTTCATTCTTTTACATGTAGCTGTCCAGTTTCCCCAGCACCACTTATTGAAGAGACTTGTCTTTTGTCCACTGAACATCCTTGCCTCCTTTATCATAGATTAGTTGACCATCGGTGCATGGGTTTGTCTCTGGGCTTTCTATCCTGTTCCTTTGATCTATATTTCTGTTTTTGTGCTAGTACCATATTGTCTTGATTACTGTAGCTTTGTATTATAGTCTGAAGTTAGAGAGTCTTATTCCTCCAGCCCCCTTTTTTTCCCTTCAAGATTGCTTTGGCTATTCGGGGTCTTTTGAGTTTCCATACAAATTTTAAGATTTTTCGTTCTAGTTCTGTAAAAATTGCCATTAGTAATTTGATAGGGATTGCATTGAATCTGTAGATTGCTTTGCGTAGTATAGTCATTTTCACAGTATTGATTCTTCCAGTCCAGGAACATGGTATGTCTCTCCATCTGTTTGTATTATCTTTAATTTATGTCATCAGTGTCTTATAGTTTTCTGCATACAGGTCTTTTGTCTCCCTAGGTAGGTTTATTCCTAGATATTTTATTCTTTTTGTTGCAGTGGTAAATGGGAGTGTTTGCTTAATTGCTCTTTCAGATTTTTCATCATTAGTGTATAGGAATGCAAGAGATTTCTGTGCATTAATTTTGTATCCTGCTACTTTGCCAAATTCACTGATTAGCTGTAGTAGTTTTCTGGTAGCATCTTTAGGATTCTCTATGTATAGTATCATGTCATCTGCAAACAGTGACAGTTTTACTTCTTCTTTTCCAATTTGTATTCCTTTTATTTCTTTGTCATCTCTAATTGCCATGCCTAGGACTTCCAAAACTGTTGAATAATAGTGGAGAGAGTGGACATCCTTGTCTTGTTTCTGAATTTAGAGGAAATACTTTCAGTTTTTCACCATTGAGAATGATGTTTGCTGTAGGTTTTTCATATATGGCCTTTATTATGTTGAGGTAGTTTCCCTCTATGGCTGTTTTCTGGAGAGTTTGTATCATAAATGGGTGTTGAGTTTTGTCAAAAGCTTTTTTTGCATCTATTGAGATGATCATATGGGTTTTCTTCTTCAATTTGTTGATATGGTTTATCACATTGATTGATTTGCATATATTGAAGAATCTTTGCATACCTGGGATAAATCCCACTTGATCATGGTGTATGATCCTTTTTTTTTTGCGGTACGTGGGCCTCTCACTGCTGTGGCCTCTCCCGCCGCGGAGCACAGGCTCCGGATGCGCAAGCCCAGCGGCCATGGCCCACGCTCCGCGGCACGTGGGATCCCCCCCGGACCGGGGCACATACCCGCGTCCTCTGCATTGGCAGGCGGACTCTCAACCACTGCGCCACCAGAGAAGCCCGTGTATGATCCTTTTAATGTGCTATTGGATTCTGTTTGCTAGTATTTTGTTGAGGACTTTTGCATCTATATTCATCAGTTATATTGGTCTGTAATTGTCTTTTTGTAGTGTCTTTGTCTGGTTTTGGTATCAGAGTGATGGTGGCCTCGTGGAATGAGTTTGGGAGTGTTCCTTCCTCTGCAAGTTTTTGGAAGAGTTTGAGAAGCGTAGGTGTTAGCTCTTCTCTAAATGTTTGATAGAATTCACCTGTGAAGCCATCTGATTCTGGACTTTTGTTTGTTAGAAGATTTTTAATCACAGTTTCAATTTCATTACTTGTGATTGGTCTGTTCATATTTTCTATTTCTTCCTGGCTCAGTCTTGGAAGGTTATACCTTTCTAAAAATTTGACCATTTCTTCCAGGTTGTCCATTTTATTGGCATAGAGTTGCTTGTAGTAGTCTCTTATGATGCTTTGTATTTTTCCGGTGTCCATTGTAACTTCTCCTTTTTCATTTCTAATTTTATCAATTTGAGCCCTCTCCCTCTTTTTCTTGATGAGTCTGGCTGAGGGTTTATCAGTTTTGTTTATCTTCTCATAAACCAACTTTTAATTTTATTGAGCTTTGCTATTGTTTTCCTTGTTTCTATTTCATTTATTTTTGCTCTGATCTTTATGATTTCTTTCCTTCTACTAACTTTGGGTTTTGTTTGTTCTTCTTTCTCTAGTTCCTTTAGGTGTAAGGTTAGATTGTTTATTTGATATTTTTCTTGTTTCTTGAGGTAGGATTGTATTGCTGCAAACTTCCCTCTTAGAACTCCTTTGCTGCATCCCATAGGCTTTGAATTGTTGTGTTTTCATTCTCATTTGTCTCTAGGTATTTTTTGATTTCCTCTTTGATTTCTTCAGTGATTTCTTGGTTATTTAGTAATGTATTGTTTAGCCTCTACATGTTTGTGTTTTTTATGTTTTTTTTCCCTGTAATTTATTTCTAATCTCGTAGGGTTGTGGTAGGAAAGGATGCTTTATACAATTTGGGTTTTCTTAAATTTACTGAGGCTTGATGTGTGACCCAAGATGTGATCTAACTTGGAGGATGTTCTGTGTGCACTTGAGAAGAAAGTGTAATCTGCTATTTTCAGATGGAATGTCCTATAAATATAAATGAAATCTATCTGGTCTGTTGTGTCATTTAAAGCTTGTGTTTCCTTGTTAATACTCTGTCTGGGTGATCTGTCCATTTGTGTAAGGGAGGTGTTAAAGGCCCCCACAATTATTGTGTTACTGTCGATTTCCTCTTTTATAGCTGTTAGCAGTTACCTTATGTATTGAGGTGCTCCTGTGTTGGGTGCATATATATTTATAATTGTTATATCTTCGTCTTGGATTGATCCCTTCATCATTACGTAGTGTCCTTCCTTGTCTCTTGTAACATTCTTTATTTTAAAGTCTACTTTATCTGATAGGAATATTGCTATTCCAGCTTTGTTTTGATTCCCATTTGCATAGAATATCTTTTTCCATCCCCTCACTTTCAGTCTGTATGTGTCCCTAGGTCTAAATGGGTCAGCTGTAGACAGCATATAGGTGGGTCTTGTTTTTGTATCCATTCAGCGAACCTGTGTCTTTTGGTTGGAGCATTTAATCCATTCACATTTAAGGTAATTATTGATATGTATGTTCCTATTACCATTTTCTTAATTGTTTTGCGTTTGTTTTTGTAGGTCCTTTTCTTCTCTTATGTTTCCCACTCAGAGAAGTTCCTTTAGCATTGTTGTACACCTGGTTTGGTGGTGCTGAATTCTCTTAGCTTTTGCTTCTCTGTAAAGCTTTTGATTTCTCTGTCGAATCTGAATGGGATCCTTGCTGGGTTGAGTAATCTTGGTTGTAGTTTCTTCCCTTTCATCACTTTAAATATATTATGCCACTCCCTTCTGGCTTGTAGAGTTTCTGCTGAGAAATCAGCTGTTAACCTTATGGGAGTTCCCTTGTATGTTATTTGTTGTTTTTCCCTTGCTGCTTTTAATAATTTTTCTTTGTCTTTAATTTTAGTCATTTTGATTACTATGTGTCTCGTTGTTTTTCTCCTTGGGTTTATCCTGCCTGGGACTTTCTGTGCTTCCTGGACTTGGGTGGCTTGTTCCTTTCCCATGTTAGGGGAGTTTTCGAGTATAATCTCTAAATATTTTCTTGGGTCCTTTCTCTCTTCTCCTTCTGGGACTTCTATAATGTGAATGTTGGTGTGTTTAATGTCCCAGAGGTCTCTTAGACTGTCTTCATTTCTTTTTGTTTTTTTTTTCTTTATTCTGTTCCATGGCAGTGAATTCTACCATTCTGTCTTCCAGGTCACTTATCCCTTCTTCTTCCTTAGTTATTCTGCTATTGATTCCTTCTAGTGTATTTTTCATTTCATTTATTGTATTGTTCATCTTTGTTTGTTCTTTAATTCTTCTCGGTATTTGTTAAACATTTCTTGCATCTTCTGAATCTTTGCCTCCATTCTTATTCTGAGGTTCTGGATTGTCTTCACTATAATTATTCTGAATTCTTTTAATGGAAGGTTGCCTATCTCCACTTCATTTAATTGTTTTTCTGTGGTTTTATCTTGTCCCTTAATCTAGTACATAGCCCTCTGTCTTTTCATTTTGTCTGTCTTTCTGTGCATGTGGTTTTCATTCCACAAGCTGCAGGATTGTAGTTCTTTTTGCTTCTGCTGTCTGCCCTCTGCTCGATGAGGCTATCTAAGAGGCTTGTCGAATTATATTTGACTTATAACATTTCAGGTGTACAGGAAAGTGATTCAGTTATACATATATATGTATAACTGAGTATATATATATATTCTTTTATATATATATATATATATATATATATATATATATATATATATATATAGTTTAGATTCTTTTCCCTTATGGTTTACTACAGGGTACTGAATATAGTTCCTTGTGCTATACAGTAGGTCCTTGTTTATCTGTTTTCAATATAGTAGTGTGTATATGTTAATCCCAAACTCCTAATTTACTCCCTCTCCCCCCACCATCCCCTTCAGTTTTCTTTCTATGACTGTGGGTTTATTTCTGTTTTGTTAAAAAGTTCATTTGTATCATTTTTTTAAGATTCCACATATAAGTGATGTCATATGATTTTGTTTCTGTCTCACTTCGCTTATTATGATAATCTCTGGGTCCCTCCATGTTGCTGCAGATGGCATTATTTCATTCTTTTTTGTGGCTGAGTAATGTTCCATTGTATATATACACCACATCTTCTTTATCCACTCATCTCTTGATGAACATTTAGCTTGCTTCCATGTCTCAGTTATTGTAAATAGTGCTGCTGTGAACATTGTGGTGCACATTTCTTTTTGAATTACAGTGTGTATCTTTTCCAGATTTGTGCCCAGGAGTGGGATTCCTAGATCATACCACAGCTCTATTTTTAGTTTTTTGAAGAACCTTCATACTGTTCTCCATAGTGGCTGCATTAGTTTACATTTCCACCAGCAGTGTAGGAGGGTTCTCCACATCCTCTCCAGTGTTTATTATTTGTCTTTCTGATTTCAAGATTTTTTTCCTTTGGCTTTTATTTCTGGAAGTTTAATTATGATATGGCTTGGAATGGATTTTGGAGGGTTATCCTGATGTGGCTTGACATGGAATCTTTTGGGTTTTTTGCCTATAGGCTTATGTCTTTTGTCAAATGGGAAATTTTCTCGCAGTATTTCTGTAAATTCTTCTCAGCCTGTTCCTCTTTCTCTTTTGCTCCAGTGATATGAATTTAGGTCTTTTGATATTATCCCACAGGTTCCTCAGTTTCTGTGTATGTGTTTTTTTAAGTCTATTTTTGCTGTTTTGGTAGAATTTCAAAGAGCGTTTGTAATTGTTTTTGAAGCAATTTTTTAAATTTATTTATTTTTTTTGATGTGGGCCATTTTTAAAATCTTTATTGAATTTGTTACAATACTGCGGGTTTTTTTGTGTGTGTGTGTGGTATGTGGGCCTCTTACTGTGTGGCCTCTCCCGTTGCGGAACACAGGCTCCAGACGCACAGGTTCAGTGGCCATGGCTCACGGGCCCAGCCACTCCGCGGCATGTGGGATCTTCCCGGACCGGGGCACGGACCCGTGTCCCCTATATCGGCAGGCGGACTCTCAACCACTGCGCCACCAGGGAAGCCCCTACTTCTGTTTTATGCTTTAGTTTTTTGGCCACGAGGCATGTGGGATCTTAGCTCCCCAACCAGGGATTGAACCCACACCCCCTGCATTGGAAGGTGAAGTCTTAACCACTGGACTGCGAGGGAAGTCCCTTGAAGCATCTTTATGATGGCTACTTTAAAATCCTTGTCAGATAATTCCGGCATCTGATTCTTGATGGTGTTTGTTGATTTTTATTCTCATTGAAGTCTTGATTTTCCTTGACCTTGGTTTGAGGAGTATTTTTTGGTTGTGTCCTACAAATGTTGGATGTTGTTATTGATTCTATTTTAATCCTCTAATTTGGTAAGCATACACACTGTCAGTTTAATGCATAGTCTCAGCCTACTTTTGGGAGCTGTGGTTCCAATGACAGTTTAGTGCTCAGAGCTGTTACAATGCTATTCTGGTCTCCTTCTATGCATCCTGTTTGGTCCCTAATGGTGCCATCCTCAGTTGTGGAATGAATGTCTCTGGTCTGGATCTGCTAGGTCAGAGGTAGATGTCAGGCCTTTGGACACGGAAAACTCTTTCCCTGGCTGCCTGCTGCTGACAGGACTTCCACTCCATTCCAGTTGGTGCTTTTGTTGGAACCAAAGGTGTTTCTCAACCTGCCTGGGCTGCTTTTTACCCCTGAATGTTGGGTCGGGTAACATCAAGGCTGGGGTGCCTTTTTTAGTTAGGTGATAGATTGAGCAATGCTGTGCTGCTGTGTTATTCTTCAAGTTCTGGGGTCCCTAGCCAGTTGCCTTCTTTTTTCCATCTTTCAGATTTCTCCTATGGCTGTCTAGTATACTATTTCCAGTTTTTTTAGTTGTTCTTAGCATGGAGAAGCATGGAGAGATGAGTCCATGACATTGTGCCCCAAACTGAAATCCTAATGCTTTTTTAAAATAATAATTTAAAAAGGTAGTAGTACTGTAAATGAGGATTTGAGAGGTTTTTTTTGTGATGGATATATGTTTAGCAGTATTGGCCATTAGATTTATTTATTCTACTTTCTTAAATTTGCTTGGATTTTTTTCAGAAATAGAAGGTACTAAAATTTTTTTTTTAGATAGTAAAAACACACAATAATCAAAAACAAACCTAATTTTCATGTAGCACCATTTTAAACCACATTATATTGGAGAGTACCATTAAAGCAAATTATTCTGAAACCAGATAAATATTTAGGTGTTAATTCATTTTTACATTTTATATTCTGTATCCCTTTAGCCATCTATGTATTTCTGTTGCAATTTATTATTATGGAACTGAAGTGTGTATGATACTGGATTAGCAAAAAACCCTGCAAAGTGGACCTAATAAAAGATATTGGTAATGTTATAATTAAAGAACAAAACCTTTTGTTAGCACATTCACTGAATGAGATACTGTTTCTGGGAAGCAACAAAAATTTTTTTGATAACTAGCATTAGGATAAAAGTAATTTGATGACATGGTAACAAGCTGTCTTTTTAGTATGTTTGTTGATTTTGTGGTTAGTGGGTTCTCTCTTTGAATAAGTACAATTGAGTAGTATTCAGTATATTGACAAACTTGTACAACTACTACCACTCTCTACTTCCAGAACATTTTCATCACCCCGTAAGGAAATCTTGTACTTATTAGCCGTCACTCCCTATTTCCCCCTCACATCACTTCCTGGTAACCACTAATCTACTTTCCATATAAATTTGACTATTCTGCACATTGAATATAAATGGAATCATACAGTATGTGTTTTTTTTTGTCTGGCCTTTTTCCCTTAGCACATGCTTTTAGGGTTTATCTACATTGTAGCATATATCAATACTTCATTTAAGTGCCAAATAACATCCCATTTTATGAATGTACCACGTTTTGCTAATCCATGGATCAGTTGTTGGACATTTGGGTTGTTTCCACTCTGAATATTATGAATTATGCTGGTATGAGCATTGATATACAAGTTTTTCTATGGACGTGTTTTCATTTCTCATGAGTAAATACCTAGTAGCGGAATAGCTATGTCATACTGCAACTTTATGTTTTATTTTTTAAGGAGCTGCCAAACATTCTGAAGTGGCTGCATCATTTGACATTCCCACCAGTAAATGTTTGAGGGTTCCAGTTTCTCTACATTCTTGTCAAGACTTGCTATATCTGTCTTTTTTACTTTATTCATCCTCTGATATCTCATTGTCATTTTGATTTGTATTGCCTGAGGACTAACAGTGTTGAGCATCTTGTCATGTACTTACTGGCCATTTCAATATCTTTTTTTGAGAACTATCTATTCAGGTCCTCTGCCTACTTTTTAAAAATAGACTATTTTTTTAGAGCAGTTTTAGGTTCACAGCAAAATTGAGGAGAAGGTACAGAGATTTCTCATATTACTCATGCCCCTGCATATATATAGCCTTCCCCACTATCTTAAAGTCCCACACCAGAGCGGTACATTTGTTACAGTTGATGAATCTACATTTACACATCATTATCACCCGAAGTCATAGGGTGATACTCTTGGTGTCATTAGGGTTTACTCTTGGTGTCATATTTTGTATGGGTTTTGACAAATGTCTAACACATGTATTTACCATTATAAAATCCTACAGAGTAGTTTCACCCTCTACACTCTGCCTACTTGTTCCTCTCTCCCATAGTCTCTGGCAACCATTGATCCTTTTACTGTCAGTACAGTTTTGCCTTTTCCAGAATGTCATGTAGTGGAATCATACGGTGTTTAGCCATTTCAGATTGTCTCCTTTCACTTAGTAATATGCATTTAAATTTCCTCCATGTTTTTTCATGGCTTGGTGGCTCATTTATTTTTAGCACTAAGTAATATTCTGTTGTCTGGATGTACCACAGTTTGTCCATTCACTTATTGAAGGACATCTTGGTTGCATCCCAGTTTTGGCAGTTATGAAGAAGGTGCTATAATCATTTGTGTGCAGGTTTTTGTGTAGGTATACATTTTCAGCTTGTTTGGGTAAATACCAAGGAGTGCAATTACTGGATTGTATGGTAAGAGTATGTTTACTTTTGTAGGAAACTGCCAAACCGCCTTCCAAAGTGGCTGTACCATTTTCCATTCCCACAAGTAATGAATGAAAGTTCCTTTTGGTCCACATACTTGCCAGCATTTGGTAGGGTCACTGTTTGAGATTTTGGCCATTCTAATAGGAGTGTAGTGGTGTCTCTCTGTCATTTCATTTTGCATCTCCCTAATGACATAAGATGTTGAGCATCTTTTCACATGCTTATTTGCCACTTGTATATTTTCTTTGGTTAGGTGTCCATTAAGATCTTTAGCCCATATTTTAGTTGGATTTTTTTTTTTTATTTTTGAATTTTAAGAGTTCTTCTCCTATGTATCTTCTAGGAGTTTTATATTTATAGTTTCATGTTATATATTTAGATCTATGATGTATTTTTAGTTAATCCTCTGCCCATTTTTAAATTGCTTTTTTGTTGTTGCTGCTGAATTGTAAGAGTTCATATCCCTCATATATATGATTTGTAAAATTTTTCTTTCATTCTGTAGGTTGTCTTTTCATTTTCTTGATGATATCCTTTGAAGCATAACATGTTAAAATTTTGACGATGTCCAATTTGTCTATTTTTTTCTTTTATAGCTTGTGCTTGTGGTGTCCTGTTTAAGTAACTGTTGCCTGATACAAGTTCATGAAGATTTACTCCTGTGTTTCCTTTTAACAGTTTTAAAGCTTTATCTCTTACAGTTTGGTCTATGACCCCTTTAGAGTTAATTTTTGAATATAATGTGAGGTAGGGGTCCAACTTCATTATTTTGCATGGGGATATCCAGTTGTAATAGCACCATTGTTTGAAGACAGTATTCTTTCCCCATTGAATGATTTGGCACTATTGTCAAAAACCACTTGACCATAGATGTATAGTTTTATTTCTGAACTCAGAATTCTGTTCCATTGATCCTTATATTTATCCTTATGCCAATAACATACGATTTTGATTCCTGTAGCTTTGCAGTAAGTTTTGAAATCAGAAAGTGTGAATCCTCCAACTTTGTTCATCTGTTTCAAGATTGTTTTGACTATTCAGAGTTACTTGCAATTTCTAGGAATTTTAGGATAAACTTTTACATTTTTCAGAAAAGGCCATTATGATTTTGATAGGGATTGTACGGAATCTGTAGAGCATTTGGATTATATTACTGTCTTAACAGTAGTGAGTCAGTTCATGATTGTGCAATGGCTTTCCATGTAGTTAAATCTTATTTAATTTCTTTAAAAAACGTTTTGTAGTTTTCAGTGCCCAAGTCTTGTACTTAAAAAAAACCCAAAACCCTAAGATTTGATTAGGGTTTTTTTTCTTTTTGATGCTATTGTTAATAGAATTGTCTACTAAATTTCACTTTTGGATTATTCATTGCTAGTGTATAGAAATACTGTATATTTTGGTATATTGATTTTGTATCCTGCAATCTTGCTGAATTTATTCTAATAATTTTATTGTGAATTCCTATGTGTTTTCTGTGTACATGATCATGTTTCCACAAATATAGATAGTATTTTTTCTTCCCTTTCAACTGGGATGCCTTTTATTTTTCTTGCCTAGCTGCTCTTGCTAAAACTTCTAGGACAATGTTCAGTATAAGTCATGAAAGTAGGCTTTCTTTTTCTTGTTCCTGATTTTACAGGGAAAGCTTTAACTCTTTTATCATTGAGAATGATGTTAACTGTGTTTCTCGTAAATGCTGTTTTCATGTTGTGTAAGTTCCTTGCTATACCTGGTTTGTTGAGTGTGTTTGTCGTGAAAGGGTGTTGGATTTTGTCAGATGCTTTTTGTGCATCAATTGTGATGATCATGTTGTTTTTTTCTTTATTACAGTGGCCTATTATATTAGATCTGATTTTGGCTACATTTCTTTATCCTTTTCAGTTTTCTGTAGTATTTCATTCTTTCTTTAAAAAATCTTTTTTGAACATTTGTTAGCAAGCACTGTCTTAGACACGTATTCATTCATTTTTGACCAGTTTTAAAATTCTTTTATATATACTGTTGTTTTATTCTGTGTTTGTTTAGGTTTGCCTTTACATTAAACAAGTTT
Organism: Pseudorca crassidens; assembly: GCF_039906515.1. NCBI lineage: Eukaryota > Metazoa > Chordata > Mammalia > Artiodactyla > Delphinidae > Pseudorca > Pseudorca crassidens. The sequence continues at coordinate 35,849,716 of NC_090296.1, read as the reverse complement.
TTTAAATAAATTTATTCATTTAATTTTATTTATTTTTGTCTGCATTGGGTTTTCGTTGCTGCATGCGGGCTTTTCTTTAGTTGCAGCGAGTGGGAGCCACTCTTCACTGTGGTGCGCAGGCTTATAGCTGTGGCTTCTCTTGTTGCGGAGCACAGGCTCCAGGCGCATGGGCTTCAGTAGTTGTGGTGCACAGGCCCAGTTGCTCCGCAACACATGTAATCCTTCCGGACTAGGGCTTGAACCCATGTCCGCTGCACTGACAGGCGGATTCCCAACCACTGTGCCACCACAGAAGCCCACAAGTTTTTTGATCATCATTTTTATTCACTTCTTATAGCTTTCTTTTAAGGACACATTTCCTCTTCTTTGGCATGCTTTATTGAGAAATTCTTTTTTTTTTTTTAACATCTTTATTGGGGTATAATTGCTTTACAATGGTGTGTTAGTTTCTGCTTTATAACAAAGTGAATCAGTTATACATATACGTATGTTCTCATATGTCTTCCCTCTTGCGTCTCCCTCCCTCCCACCCTCCCTATCCCACCCCTCCAGGCTGTCACAAAGCACCGAGCCAATATCCCTGTGCCATGTGGCTGCTTCCCACTAGCTATCTACCTTACTACGTTTGTTAGTGTATATATGTCCATGACTCTCTCTCGCCCTGTCACAGCTCACCCTTCCCCCTCCCCATATCCTCAAGTCCGTTCTCCAGTAGGTCTACGTCTTTATTCCTGTCTTACCCCTAGGTTCTTCATGACATTTTTTTTTTTCTGAAATTCCATATATATGTGTTAGCATACAGTATTTGTCTTTTTCTTTCTGACTTACTTCACTCTGTATGACAGACTCTAGGTCTATCCACCTCATTACAACAGACTGCCAACAAACACATGAAAGAATGCTCAACATCATTAATCATTAGAGAAATGCAAATCAAAACTACAATGAGATATCATCTCACACCAGTCAGAATGGCCATCATCAAAAAATCTAGAAACAATAAATGCTGGAGAGGGTGTGGAGAAAAGGGAACACTCTTGCACTGCTGGTGGGAATGTGAATTGGTTCAGCCACTATGGAGAACAGTATGGAGGTTCCTTAAAAAACTACAAATAGAACTACCATATGACCCAGCAATCCCACTACTCGGCATATACCCTGAGAAAACCAGAATTCAAAAAGAGTCATGTACCACAATGTTCATTGCAGCTCTATTTACAATAGCCCGGAGATGGAAACAACCTAAGTGCCCATCATCGGATGAATGGATAAAGAAGATGTGGCACATGTATACAATGGAATATTACTCAGCCATAAAGAGAAATTCTTTTTTGAAAGCTTGACAAGCTCATTTATTATATATCTGAAAATGTCTTTGTTTTGGTCTTGCTCTTGGGGAAAGATTTTTCCCCTCTCACCAAGGTATACCATTACCAGTTTAGGTTGGTAGTTATTTTCTCTTAACATTTTGAAGTTATTATTACATTTATCTTCTAGCTTCATTTGAGCTATTAAGAAGTCTTTCATCAATCTAATTGTTATTCCTTTGTTAGTGAACTGTCCTTTTACTTGGGCTGTTTTAAAGATCTCTTTTTTTTTGTATTACAGTTTCTGTGTAATATATCTGGATTATGTATAGTATGGATTTATATTTGTCATTATTTGTTCTTCCTGTATCTGCAGGTTCAAGTCCTTGATCTGTTGTGGAAAACTCTTAGCCATATACTTTTTAAGTGTTATTGCTTTTTTATTCTTTGTAGTCTCTCCTTATTGTGCTAAGTACTGTGGTAAGTAATTTGCTTGTATTGTCTCATTGAATCCTAACAACTGCCCTTTCTTACATGTAAGAATACTGAGACTCTGCCAAAGACATTAATTAACTTGCTCATGGTTATATGTCTAGTGAACCCAACAGTCTTACTTTGGATGAATGTTCTTAGCCAAAGGATACAGTGCTCCTTCTTCCTGATTTCCACCCCTAAAAGCCAAAAGCAAAATAAAGAAATGGAAGGAAACTCAGTGGTCATTTTATCCAACCCTGTAGTTTATGTGATCTTTAGCTAAACACTCTAATAGTTTGAGAGGGAAGGCCATTAGTATAGTTTTGTATATGTTGAGCTTAAGAAGCTTTTGAGGCATGAATCTTTGATAGTTGCCTTACTTTCATGTATAACATTTCCTCAGCTCATTTTGTGCATTTTCTTTCCTTACTTAAAGAAACTCTTTTTAGTGGAAAGTAGTTTTAAGGAGTTTAATCTGCTAAGGGTGTTCATTGCTTTTCTGTAATAGTTATTTTTAAATCTTTCATTGGGTGGAAGTTTTTAAACTTTTTCTTCCTTACTCTGAGTTCACTTATTTCTCTGCTGTATATATGCCTTTGTATTTTATTTTATTATTTTCATTATAGGCAGAGTCTTCTCTTCATTTTTTTTATCTAAGTAGTTTTTTGGGAGAAGGTATATATGAAATTATATACTTCCTATTTGTTAATTTTACATCTTATTTACTAATTCTCTTGTGATTTGTTATAGATTTCTGTTGATTATTTTTGCATTTTTATGATGTAATAAATTATACCATAAGTATAGATTGCTCTAAATAGAGATTGCTTTATGTGTTTTTTTCCTTTTTTTTTTGCCTCTGATGTTTTCTCTAATTGTATTGTTTAACACTACCGATAAATGTTAAATAATAGAGGTGATAATGGACATCCTTGTTCCTTATTTGAGTGAAAAAAGTGTCTAGCACTTTCCGTTAAATAAGATGCTGGATCTTTAGACACACACACACACACACACACACACACACACACACACACACACATTCAGGTTAAGAAAATATCTCTTAATTTCTATTTTAAACTTTTTTTATTTTTTGTACATGAATCGTGTTGAATTTTGTTACTTGAGTTTTCAGCAGTTATAAGGATGAATATTTAAAATTTCTGCTTGTTTTTGTTAATATGATAGATTTTATGAATGGATTTTTGAATATTGAAGTACACTTGAATCTCTGGAGTATACCCCACTTTTTTATGATTTTTTCTAGTGTTTTGGATTTTTTTCCCTAATATCTTAAGACTTGTACATTGTTTTTCATATGTGTGATTGATCTGTAATATTCTTTCTGTAGTTTTTGTCAAGTTTTGGCATCAATATCATACTTGTTTTATAAAAATAATTTGGAAATTTTTTTCTATCTGGTGCTTACTTTGATTTTATTCAGGCAGTAATTCAACAGAGGTTTGAGTACCTACTATGTGCTAAATAACAATAAAGTATTAATGGTAATTAATAGATACTGATTTCTCACTATGTATTTGTCAGTGTTCTAAGATTCTCATTAACTTGCAGTATTTTGTACTTTTATAAAGATGCCACATATACTGACTTAGTAGATACTGAACCATTGCTCCTGGAGGAATTACAGGGATAGGTTCCTGAAAGTCTCTCATCACAACATTTTGGTCAACTGATCAATACATATAACCTCCGTTTATGTGTGTTTCTGTTTAAAGACACGTTATTTAATATGTAATTGATTCATTCATGTTGAATTCATGTCCAACAGTATTATGACCTATGCCTGAATGAAGCTTATCTAACACACATATTTTTCTCCTTAAAGCGTATCACAACCTTCTTGCACTTCAGAACACTAAACAGCACTTCAGCACTATGCAAGGGGGCCATTCTGAATAATGAATCACCAACAGAAAGCACAAAAATATGGCACTAAATAGACTGTGTAAAGGATACTTGTTTACAGTATGTGAACTGAAACAAGAGTATCACCTTGTTTGAACTCAGCTGAGGTCATGTGAGTCGACTCAAGTTTTTCTCGGTTCTGCATATTTCTGCAGAATCGCAGAAGTACAGCAAGTATTGATGTTGGGCTTACAAATAAATTTTAGTGAGTAGGCGAATTCACAAATACTGAGTCTATGAATAATGAGGAGTGACTGTGCTTCTATGCATTTAATATGTATTCATTCATTTATTCATCACAGCAGTCCTGTGAGGTAGATTTCACTATGGTAGATGATGTACTCTGCAACAAAGAGGTTAAGTAGCTTTTTTAGTGTTACACAATCAGCGAGTGATGAACTTAGGACACTACTAAAACAATAGGACTGATACCATGACATAGTACCTGCCCTTAGGGGCCCTTTCTGTCTAAAAGGGTTAATAGGGTGTTTTGCTAAAATAACTAAATTCAAAGTAATTTTTGTTAAGTAGCCTAAGGGTAATACCACCAAAATATAATAAGTATTCAGAGGAAAGATTATTTCAGAGATCTTGGAAGGGTTTTATGTAGCTGATAGTATCTAAACTAACTCTTGAAAAATCAATAAAATTGCACTAAATGGGCTTGTGAGAATGGAAGAGATTACTTAAATTCAGAATGTGCTCATTTGTTACATAATGGCTGGTTCTAGTATTGCTGGAATAGGGAAGTGATAGTGGAGGGTCAGGCTCTTAATTTTCAGGATTCATGTTATCACTGTGACCCTTTTTCAATTACTATCTCTTTTTCTTCTGTTCTTGTAATGTCAGAAAATATGACAGTAATGCCCTTAATTGGAAGAGGAACATGGCAGTGTTTTTTTTTGTTTTTTGTTTTTTTTTGGCGGTACGCGGGCCTCTCACTGTTGTGGCCTCTCCCGTTGCGGAGCATAGGCTCCGGACGCGCAGGCTCAGCGGCCGTGGCTCACGGGCCCAGCCGCTCCGAGGCATGTGGGATCCTCCCGGACCGGGGCACGAACCCGTGTCCCATGCATCGGCAGGCGGACTCTCAACCACTGCGCTGCCAGGGAAGCCCCCATGGCAGTTTTAACGGAAATGCATGAGTTTCTTATTAATGGAAGATGGAGAAACATTAGCTAGACGGAGAAACATTGGCTGAAACCAGTCGGCATTTCCAAGTAGGACTGCAAAGAGTGAGTGTTTTGTGGCAGAGTAAAACAAACAAAAAAATTCAAGTAATTATTAAAAATTGCTAAAGTACAGAGGTTTTTCCCCCTCATATATTACCTTTTAAATACTAGACTCATTGTCTTCTTCAGCTACATCTTATTAGACAATACCTTTTATTTTTTATTTTATTGTTTTGCGTTACGCGGGCCTTTCTCTGTTGTGGCCTCTCCCGTTGTGGAGCACAGGCTCCTGACGCGCAGGCTAAGCGGCCATGGCTCCGTGGCATGTGGGATCTTCCCGGACCGGGGCACGAACCCGTGTCCCCTGCAGCGGCAGGCAGACTCTCAACCACCACGCCACCAGGGAAGCCCTAGACCATACCTTTTAAATTCATCGTAAAATCCAGAAAATTAAGAGAATTTTTTAGGATCTCTTTTAAACCAAATGTTTTAATAGGCAAAATTGTGATTACCTTCTTAGAACTGGGTTCTTATAATTCAGTTGATTCATAGTAGGTGGTATATGCAGAAGTCTGCTGGAGTATGAACTAGTTGAGGCAAGAATTGTGGCTTTTCATCTTCTACATTCCTAATGCCTAGCAAAGTTCTTACCACATAGAAAGCTCACAGGAAATGTTAATATTAATGTTAATGAATACTTCCAAACCCTTTGTGACTAATATAATTAGAAGTGGCACATATAATTAGAAATGTTTATTTGTTACTTAAATCTTCATAAAATCTTAAGTTAGTGAAGGAAGTTTAGAAGTTACTCCAATTCCATCTTAATGCCTATAGTAATAAGCACTTAATGCTGATAAAACTATTTAATTTACTTAACTAATATGTAAAATTTGTCAGAAAGACAAATTACTACCAAAATAAAGAAAATAGAACATTTTAATATGACTTGCAAGCTTCTTGGGCTCACATATTTTAGGGAGGATAGTTGGAAGATGAAGTTTAAGGATCACAAAGGCCTTAGCCAATTGGCCTTAGCCAATAAAATTGAACATTTTGAAATAAGAGTTATAGAGTACTTAGTCTTTGTTCTTGGTCAAATTTTTTTTGTCCCCCAAGAAATTGGTTTTTGATCCAGTGTTCAGTTTGTTTCTGTTACAACAGGCTCATGAGGCTGAAATGGGGATCATTGAGCAGGTATTTCACCAAAGAAAATTGAAAAAATTGTTTCGAAAACATGGGATCCCGTTGTGAATCTAATAGGCTATGAAATCCTTGTAGGAAATTTATGTCGGTAAAAACTAAAAGAATAGGATTTCTAAAAATTCTGACTTTTAATTTATAAAATAATAAAATTTGAGAAATGCAAGATACACAAAGAAGAAAATTAAAAATTCCTGTAACCCCTCTATCCAGAAATAGTCATAACATTTTGATGTTTTTCCTTCCAATTTCATTTTCTCTGTGTATTTTGCAAACTTTGAATCAAACTCTAAGAACTGTTTTGTTCCTTGGTTTTTTCAGCTTTATGAACATTTCCCATGCTATTAAAAATTCAGCACAGAATCATTTAAATGGTTATATAACTTTCTATTGAATACGAATGTCATAATATAATCTTTAGCAGTTGGACATTAATTATATCCAGTTTTCAGTAGTATGAGCAGTGCTATGCTGAGCATTATTATGCATAATATTTATACACTATTACTATTTTTTAGGATGAATGGAATGGGGTTTTAAATCATGTATTATGTCTTGCAGCTATGCTTCTATTTTATCTTAAATATTTTCCAATTATGTCTTTAAATATCTATCTTGGTAGTATGTAGTCAACAAATATTTGATATAAATTAGGTCACTTTTGTCTAAGGTAAAATATTCTTTATTTTCATTTTTCTATTTTTACCCATCAGTTGTAGAGTATGAAGGAATCTTATATTTTCTTAAATCTGAAACTTTTAAATGTAAAGAAGGAAGCTTGTATTTCTTCATGTCTGACAAGTTGATTACACATCTTATCATTAATGTTAATATTCCCTGAGAATATTCCACTGTCCTTTATGTACAGTCAACTGTACGTTGTCCACTGTGATAAAATATACCTCTGTGATATCCTGTGAATGCATTAGTTGTCAAAAACTTAAGGTATGAACACTTTGTTTCCATATTAGTCAATATGTGAGACTAAGCACTTTAATTGGATTATCTCATTTAATTCTCACAATATCACATGAAGCTAAGGTAGTATTTCTTCCTATTTTATAGACGAATTCTGATTTTTAGAGATTTTGCCAGAGTTTATGCAAAATATAAATGGTAGAATCACTATTAGAACATAGGAACTCTGGCTCTAGCATCTATATTTGCAAACATATACAACAGGAATGTATGTCACCTAATACTGTTTTCTTCCTTCTACTCTCATTTCTGAAGCTTATGGTTAATCTTGTAGATTATCTCCATTAGCGCAAGTTTAAAAATTTACTGAATATAATATCTATGCATATATTTGTGTGTGTGTATTCAGGTGTAAATGTACACCCACAAGCGCAACTTAATGTTAAAGATTTAATATTAAGAATATTAAAACAGTTACTTTGTAGACACTAGGTTATAGGATATCCATTAAATGAAGTTTTGTTTCTGGCTATAATTGGAGTATAATTAAAATATAATTTTACGTGTCTTTTTAAAAAATATTTCAGAAAAACAGATTTTACTGTTTGCTTCAGAAAATTATTCCAATTCTGTGACTACATTTGTACTCAGAAGTGCTTATGTCTAATTTAAAACTATTCGTTAATTGTAAGCTAATATTTTTTGTTGTCAGTAGGATGGACAATAGTTATTTGTCCTTATAAAGCCCTTCAAATAATAAAAACAGATTTAATGGTTATAAATTTAACCTTGAACAGAAATTTTCCAGATAGGGAACTAATAGAGTTCAGGGATATGCAGGGTGATTTTTTACTAGTAATTTGGTTATGTTTCCTTTTTTTTTTCCCTTAGAAGTTACATGAGAGCAGTGGTTATTTCTGTTGACTAAGGTTTATTCATTTGAATGTAAAGCATTATTTTTATGCTAAAGCCATTGGTGGTGGTGAAGAGGGCTGTGATAAAGAACTTTATTGGATAAGATGCCTTTATCACCAATATATTCTTTTTGTTTTGACACCATTTCTGTAAAGGCAACAAAGCATAGAGAGTATACTCATTGCTATTTGGAGTACTTTGTTGCCAATCTGGAATCCCTGCTTGTACTTTTATAGTAGTTCCATAACAAGGCTATTTTTAAAAACAACATACTAAACTGAAATTCCAACATTAATTGGATTGATACTGCTAGTTGTAAATTAACACTTTCAGTTGTAAATCTTGAGGAAATTGGCATCAGACTTCAACATATTCTGTTTTCATTTGGTTAGTGTTCTCAGTATTATACTGTGCTAAAGAGAAGAATCTCAGTGCTTAAACCGCTTTAAAGATGTATAACTTGATATTTGTTCTTTTGAAAATCTTAGCCATCAATTACCAATTCAAATGCCTGTGTCCTTGGTTCCCTGTTCTTCCAGTCATTGCCCTGTTAGAGCATTATTGTCTCTCATAGGGACATAGTAATGCATCCATACTGTTCTTCATATTACTGCTAGATTAAAGTTTCCAAAGTTTAGCTCTAATCATGTTGTTTCCAAACTTGAATGTGCAAAATGATTTCCTGTTGCCCAGTGTGTTTTCTGTGGCCCAACATTTTAGGCTGTTTTGATGATTTCGTCATCTATCTACTTTTTCAGGTGTCTCTCATTATTGTTTTCTTTTGACCTTATACTTAAGCCAAACTGTTCCCTAAATAGCCCAACACTAATAGTACTTTTATGATTTTGTTTACACTGTTTTCAGTGTCCACTTCATGCATTTGCCTGCCTTTGCCTGTCCAGAAAGATATACCAAATATGCCCAGTTCTAATGACTTTTCCATGAAGGCCTTCAAATCAAGTAATCACTTTAACTGTTTCACTTTTATAAATCTCATTTTCTCTCCTGTAATTTGTCTACATACTTGCTCCTTCTCCTATTATTTTTTAAACTTTTCATTTTGGAAAATTTAGGGAATATACAAAAAACAGTATGATATACCCCTGTGTACTCATCACCCAGATAGAGCAGTTAGCATTATGACTTCCTTGTTTCGTTTATATGTTCCTCCACTTTCCACCTTCCACTCAGTTATTGTTAATTATTTGAGATAATTTATATATATTAAAATTCACAAATGTTAGCTGTATAGTGTTGACAATTATGTGCATACATGAAACTCTTCCCCTTTCATAATACAGAATGTTTCCATCTTTCCAGGAAGTTTCGCCTGCCACTTTTCAGTCAGTCCTCGCACACTGAAGCAAGCACTTTAATTTTTTCACCATATATTTGTTGTACGTTTCTTATGCTTTCCACGTAAATGGCATTATACTCTTTGTGTAAGGCTTCTTTTGTTCAGCATAACTTTTCTGATATTTATTCCTTTTTATTCCATTTTATTGCTGAGTACTATTCCTTTGTATGACTATCCCACGATTTATTTATCTGTTTGGTTAATGGACATTTGGGTTAGGTTCAGTTTTTGGCTGTTGTGAGTACAGCTGCGATGGATATTTGCATATGTCTTTTTATGGATATAGTTGATTCTCCTTATTTGTGGTAGTTATGTTTTATAAAGTCACTGTGAACATTGAACTAGCTAATACTAAACCATTTCTTCTAGGGGAAGTACAGGGTTAGGTTCCTGTGAGCTTCTGATCACAACATTTTTGTCAACTGATGAATATATAACCTTTTATGTATGTTTCTGTTTAAAGACATGTTATTTAACATATTCTGTTGATTCATTAGCACTGAATTCTACAGTAGAAACTAACACAACATTGTAAAACAACTATACCCCAATAAAAACAAACAAAGAAACACTGAACTAACGTCCAGCAGCACTATAACTCATGCCTGAATGAAACTTATATAATACTCGTACTTGCACCTTAAGGCACATCATAGCCTTCTTGCACTTAGGAATACTAGAGAACACTTCAGCACTATGATAGGGGGACATTCTGAACTGCAGCATCACCAACAAAAAGCAAAATAACTTGAAAAACATGGCACTAAAGGGACCACAAAAAGGATGCTCGTTTACACTATGAGAGTTAAAACAAGGCAGAGTGTTGCCTTGTTCCACTTGAGCTGACAGTGTTTGTGTCAGGCAATTCAAATTTTTCTCCATTCTGCACATGTCCACAAATTGTTATGAGAGTGCTATAAATGTTGTTTATTGGGTTACAAATGAGTTTTAGTGAGTAGGTGAATTCACAAATACGGATTCTTTGAATAATGAAAATCGACTATGTATGTTTTCATTGGTCTTGGGTAAATATTTATAACTAGGATTACTGGGTCAAATAGTGTCTTCAACTTTATAAGATACTGCCAAACCTTTTTCCAAAGTAATTGTACCATTTAAAATTTCCACCAACAATGCATAAGAGTTCAGTTGTTTCATATACTCACTAATATTTGGTATTATCAGTCCTTAATTTTAACCACTGTTGTGTTCATTTGGTTCTTACTTGCTGTAGTTATTTTTTCATATCTTATCTTTCCTTCCTCTCCCAGCTGGAAACTTTTTGATGGCGGTATATAATTCACCTTTGTATTAGCCAAACTAGTATTTTTCAGAGGTACTATATAGCCTTGTTGTTAAGTGCAAAAACTTTGGATCCAGATTGCCTAGATTCAAAGCTCACCTCTTCCACTTACAAGTTTTGAGACCATGGGCAATAAAAATACTATAGCATTAAATGAACTTTTCATAGTTAATTAATTGTCTCTCCCAACAAATAATTTTGGACATCAAGCTTCTTTGAGGTTAAGTAACTTGTCCCAGAGCCAATGAGTGGGAAGTACTAGAACAAGATTTTTAAACCCGGACTTAACTGACTCCAAAGCCTATTCTCTTAATCACTATACAGCATATTGCTGTCACCTGATTCCCACTTTGAAACCTACTATATATCATTAAGTTACTGTTTACTATCCTCAATTAAGATGTAAATGAATGAAGGTACATCTTTAAATGTTGAGTGTTCCAATTCATGAATTTGATGTATCCCTTCATTTACTTAGATATTTTAATTTTTTTGAATTAAATTGCATAATTTTCAGTGAGGACATTTTGCATACCTTTCATTATATGGTACCTAGTTATGTGACATTTTCGATGCCTTCGTAAGTGGTGTCATTTAAAAAATCTTTATCTTTGTTATAATTAATTTTTTATATTGACCCTACATCCTTCAACCTTGCTAAATGTGCTTAGTAATTCTAATAGTTTCACTGTACATTCTTCGCATTTTTTGCCATATTGTACTGTTTAGCACCACCAGTTCATTTTTGAATAGAAGTGATAATAATGAATATTTTTGTCTCATTCCCAATTTGAAAGGGGAAGTTTTTAACATTTCATCATTAAGTGTAATGTTTTGCTTTTTGTACATATCAGACAAGGATATAACTAGTTGTAGATATCAGACAACTATTCATAGTTGGCTCAGAGTTATTAACATGAATGGATGTTGAATTTTATTTAAACATTTTTTTTCAAGTGCGAGATGGTCATATGTTTTTCTCCCTTAAAAGAGAAATATTGGTATAGTAAGTAACATTGATTTTTTAAAAATATTAAACCAACCTTGAATTCCAGTAAACTTGGCTGAGGTGTATTTTGTAATTACTGGATTTAATATACTAATATTTAGGATTTTTATAATATGATTATGAGAAAGGTCTTATATATATATATATATATATATATTTTTTTTTTTTCCAGTACGTGGGTCTCTCACTGTTGTGGCCTCTCCCGTTGCGGAGCACAGGCTCAGCGGCCATGGCTCACGGGCCTAGCCGCTCCGTGGCATGTGGGATCTTCCCAGGGGCATGAACCCGCGTCCCCTGCATCGGCAGGTGGACTCTCAACCACTGCGCCACCAGGGAAGCCCTGTCTTATTTTTTTGTCTGATTTTGATATCAGGGTTATATTGGAAGGGCTCACTTCTTTTCTGGAAGAGTTTTTATAATACTAATGGTATTTCTTTCTTTCAGAACTTTATTACTCTTGTTTGTCTTTTTCTGTGTTACGAGAGTGTCTAGGATCTTCAGTACAATATTGAATAGAAGTGGTCAGAGTGAATATCCTTGCTTTGTTGCCAATTATTAGAGGGAAAGCCTTCAGTACTTTAATATTATGAGAATTTTAAGCATGTGGTTTATTTATTGGATTTTATTAGATGCCCTATACTAGACTGAGGAAGCTTACTTTTATCCTTAGTTTAATGAGAGTTTCTTTTTTCAGTCATGAATTTGTGTTGAATTTTTTCAAATGCTTTTTTGGTCAGTATCTATTGAGGTTATATGTTCATTGATCTGTGTAGAGGTTTTAAAATGTTAATCCAGTTTTGTGTTTGTGGTATAAACCCAGTTGGTCATGATGTATCATCCTTTTATATATTTCTGGATTTCATTTTCTATTCTTAAAAAGGATGTTTGCATCTATACTCATGTTGGGTACTGGTCTGTGTCTGTTTTTTGTTTTCTTGTGATGTCCTTGGTCATTTTGTTGTCAGGATTATGCTGGCCTTATAAAATAAATTGGGAAGTTAAATATTTAATAGAATTTACCAATAAAGTCATCAGTGGCTGGAATCTGGGTTTGCAGGTTTTGTATATGGTTGTTTTAGATGGGATGGGGTATGTGGAAATTTCTCTTTTTTTTTTTTTTGCGGTACATGGACCTCTCACTGTTGTGGCCTCTCCCATTGCGGAGCACAGGCTCCGGACGTGCATGGCTCATGGGCCTAGCTGCTCCGCGGCATGTGGGATCTTCCCGGACCGGGGCATGAACCCGTGTCCCCTGCATTGGCAGGCGGACTCTCAACCACTGCGCCACCAGGGAAGCCCTGGAAATTTCTTAATTAGGGAGAGTACCATTCCAATTTTCTATTTCTTCTTGTGTCAGTTTTGGTAAGATGTAGTTTTTCATGGAATTGATCCATTTAATCTAAGTTTTCAAGTATATTAGCAAGCAATAGTTCATAATATCCCCTTAATCTTTTAATGTCTGTATAATCTTTCATGATGTATGTCAAATCTTTTAATTTTTTAAAAAAATAAAATGTATGTATGTATTTATTTATTTATGGCTGTATTGGGTCTACATTGCTGTGCGTGGGCTTTCTTTAGTTGTGGGGAGCGGGGCCTACTCTTTGTTGTGGTGTACGGGCTTCTCATTGCGGTGGCTTCTCTTGTTGTGGACCATGGGCTCTAGGCACACAGGCTTCAGTAGTTGTGGCACATGGGCTCAGTAGTTGTGCCTCGCAGGCTCTAGAGCGCAGGCTCAGTAGTGATGGCACAGGGCTTAGTGGCTCCGTGGCATGTGGGATCTTCCTGGACTGGGGCCTGAACCCATGTCCCCTGCATTGGCAGGTGGATTCTTAACCACTGCACCACCAGGGAAGTCCCAAATCTTGTAATCTTAATATTGATTATGTGTGTGTGGTTTTTTTCTCAGTCTTGGCACAGGTTATAAATTTTATTAATGCTTTCAAAGACCCCAATTGTTGATATAATTTTTCTCTATTGTTTGTCATTTTCTATTTCAGTGATTTCTGTTCTTTTATTATTTCCTTTCTTCTATTTACTTAGGGATTAGTTTGCTCTTCCTCACTCCATCCCCTAGCTTCTTAAGGTAGAAACTTAGATCTTCGATTTTAAACTTTCTTCTTTTATAACATAGGCCTTTAAAACTATAAATTTTCCTATAAATTGTTTTAGATATCTCCTGAAATTTTTGATATGTTTATCATTTGAAATATTTTCTATTTTCTCTTGTGATTTCTTCTATGGCATTATTATTTAGAAATACATTCTTAAATTTCCCATTATTTGGGGAATTTTCTAGTTACATTATCATCATTGATTTTTTAAAATATAATGCTCTTGAGGTCAGAGAACATACTTTGTATAATTTCAGTCCTTTGAAATTTATTGAGACTGTCCTTCATTGGTTAAATTCTTGAACAAACTTTGGTACTTTCAAAGAATGGAATAGTACTCAGCAATAAAAAGGAATGAACCATTGAAACATGAAACAACCCGGATGGGCCTGAAGGACTTTAGGCTTAGTAAAGAAAGTCAATGTCAAGAGGTTATAACCTATATGATTCTATTTATATAACATTCTCCAGAAAAAATATCAATTGAGATGAAGAACAAACTAGTGGTTGCCACAGGAGCAGGGACAAGCATGGTGTGGGATGTAGGTGTTAATACAAAGAGATAATATGAGAAGTTATTTTGTAGTTTATGGTACTGTTCTGTATCTTGATTGTGGTAGTAATTAAACAAGTCCATAAATGGTATAAAACTGCGTGTAACTATATACACTAATGAATACATGTTGAAAATAATAAGGTTTGTAGACTAGGTAGCAGTGACGTACAAATGTTAATTTTTCTAACTTCGATGTTGTACTATATAACATATCACCATTGGGGGAAACTAGGTTAAGGGAACACAGGACTCTAGTATTTTTGCAACTTCCTGTGAGTCTGTGATTATTTCAGAATAAATAGTTACATTATGATAACATTCAATTTGTCAGTTTGTTCTCTAATGGATTGTGTTTCGGTATTCTAAGAAATCTTTTGCTAAATCAGAGTCACAAATATTATCTTAGGTTTATTTGTAGAATTTATACAATTTTAAGCTTTAGGTCTGTGATCCATTATGAAATGATTTTTATACATGATGTGAGGTTTGGATTGAAATTCTTTTTTTTTTTTTTTTTTTCTGTATGCTTGGCCAATTTTCCCAGCATCATTTGATGAAAAGACTGACATTTCTCTACTAAATTTCATTTTCACCTTTTTCTAGAAACAAATTTCCACCTATGTCAGGGTCTGTTTCTGGACTTCTTTTCTCTTCCTTTGATCTATTTATCTGTTTTTACACCAATACCATCCTAGTTTGACAGCTGCATCTTTATGATAGTTCTTGAAATCAGATAATGTTAGCCTCCAAATTTGTTCTTTTTCCAAATTTTTTTGTGGCTATTCTAGATCTTTTGCATTTCCATATGAATTTCAAAAGCAGTTTATCAAATTCTACAACAAAATCTGCTTGGATTTTTTTTGGTAATATCTGTATTGGAGTATAACTGCTTTACAATGGTGTGTCAGTTTCTGCTTTATAACAAAATGAATCAGCTATACATATACATATATTCCCATAACTCCTCCCTCTTGCATCTCCCTCCCACCATCCCTATCCCACCCCTCTAGGTGGTTAAAAAGCACCGAGCTGATCTCCCTGTGCTATGCAGCTCCTTCCTACTAGCTATCTATTTTACATTTGGTAGTATATATAAGTCCATGCCACACTCTTGCTTCATCCCAGCTTACCCTTCTCAAGTCCATTCTCTACATCTGCGTCTTTATTCTTGTCCTGCCCCTAGGTTCTTCAGAAACTCTTTTTTTTTTAAGATTATATATATATGTGTTAGCATACAGTATTTATTTTTCTCTTTATGACTTACTTCACTCTGTATGACAGTCTCTAGGTCTATCCACCTCACTACAAATAACTCAATTTCCTTTCTCTTTATGACTGACTAATATTCCATTGTATATATGTGTCACACCTTTTTTATCCATTCATCTGTTGATGGAAATTTAGGTTGCTTCCATATCCTGGCTATTGTAAACAGAGCTGCAATGAACATTGTGATACATGAATCTTTTTGAATTATGGTTTTCTCAGGGTATATGCCCAGTAGTGGGATTGCTGGGTCATATGGTAGTTCTATTTTTAGTTTTTTAAGGAACCTCCATACTGTTCTCCATAGTGACTGTATCAATTTACATTCCTGCCAACAGTGCAAGAGGGTTCCCTTTTCTCCACACCCTCTCCAGCATTTATTGATTGTAGATTTTTTGATGATGGCCATTCAGAGTGGTGTGAGGTGATACCTTATTGTAGTTTTGATTTGCATTTCTCTAGATGTTGAACATGTTTTCATGTGTTTGTTGGCAATCTGTATATCTTCTTTGGAGAATTGTCTATTTGGGTCTTCTGCCCATTTGTGGATTGGGTTGTTTGTTTTTTTGATATTGAGCTGCTGCTTGGATTTTTGACTGGAATCTACATAGGTCAATTTTGAAACAATTGGCATTTTAACAATATTGAGTCTTTTACCCACAAACAAGGTATATGTCTTATTTATTTAGATCTTTAATTTTTCTCGGTAATGTTTTATAGTTTCAGTGTATAAGTCTTTCACATTTATTGTGACGTTTATTCCTAACATTTCCATAGTTTGGATGTTTTTGTAGTTGGTACTTAAAAAAAATTCCCTTTGTTCATTGATAGTATATAGAAACAGTTTTTTTGGGTACATTGACGTTGTATTCTGTAACCTTGCTAAACTTACTAGTTCTAGTAGTTTTTGTGTAGCTTTGATGAGAGATTCGGATGCTGATAGACATGTGGCTTTAGGGAGGGAGGACAAATTCCCCCATTGGCTAGGTTAAGAAATGTGAGAAGATTCCCTGGGACCTGATAACCAATGCTTTACCTAAGTGTTGAGCATGAAGGCTGGGTGGGGAGGGAATTCCCCCATTGTCCTACCGATTGATGATGTTTAGAGGTTAAGCAGTGAGTTCCAGGATTCAAACAAGCTGCCCGAATGGTACTTTGGTTGTTCACTCTCTCCTGTGTGGGAGGAAAAGGAAGGTTATCCTGAGAATGTGTTAGCAAGCCCTGTGGCCCTAGTCAGAGGCAATATTGCTTGGCTGCTGAATCAACAGTTCCCCCAAAATGAAATAAATTGTGTCAGCAGTGAGGATATAGACCTTTGGGTGAAGGAACAATATTAGAAGTTGGTTTGGTTGAACGATGGGACTGGCTGCTCAAAACTGAAAGTAAATGCAAAGCCATGTTTATTGTTTTGTGCCACTTTCTCAGTCTGCATCCTCTTATCCCACCTTCCCTGTGTACCTTGACCTCAGATGCTTCAAAGGAAAAACTAAGTGCTCTTGGGAACTCTGAAGGAGAGGAGGGACTCAAATTTTTATGGCTCTGTTGAATACAGGTGCTGAATTCACCATCCTTCCTGGTCCCACGTGAGGAGGAAAAGATGGCCACAGGTGTTACCAAAAGTGCCAAAGACTGAAGGGAAGAGCTGCAGTGATATGTAGGTCCCCTGAGCTGGGGTGCTTTCCATATATTGGAAGTTACATGAGGGAGGAAACAACCCCAGGGCTTGAACCCAACTGTGGAGAGAGAAGCTAAAGGAGAGAAAAAGCCTACCTACAGCTCTTGGTGTCCCCAGCATCCTTTTTCTCTCTTGCTACCTGCTCTTCCCTGCAGTTACACCTGGGAGTGTCATTTGTAATCATTTGTGGCTATTACTGTAGCCCCTGATGTGTGCTTATTAGACACCTTGGTCATATTTTGGTAGGGGAAAAAGTACCTGAATTCAACTGGTAGATTTGAACAAAGTTTGCAGCTGGGAAATAATGTTAAATTGACCTTCTGGGTAAAGCCCTTAGACTGATTACATATACAGAGTTTACCTTAAATGTTTGGGCCTGTTTCGCTGATGATTCAGCTAAGTGAAAAACTGATGGTGTCCACTGGGTGGCAGCCACTCTCCAGCTCCGAGGACAACTCTGAAAGACCAATTGTGGTAAGGGCTGATTATGATTAGCACAATAGGCTAAATTGAAAGTTGTTTTCTTTGCCTTAGACCAGGAGTTAGCAAACTTCAGCCCATGTGCCAAATCTGGCTGCAGCCTGTGTTTATGCTGCTTTGAGCCTGGGAATGTTTTTTACACTTTTTAAAGCAGTGGGAATAAAATGAATACACACCAGAGATTGTATGTGGCTTATAAAACCTAAAATATTTACTATTCACCCTTTACAAAAATAAAAAATTAGCCAATCCCTGCTTTAGCCAGTACTCCAAAGGATCAAGTATGTTATATTTTTCCTGAGTGGTGGGCTATTGACAGTGGCCTCACTTGGGTAGGATTACAGAATATCAGATTAAAGGCACATCCTCAATGAGACCACAGCTGTGGAAACAAATCACAGCTGCCATTTGGAAGGTCTTGGTCACTCATATTGATGCTTAGAGTAAGGGCCTGTTTTTTCATGAGAGTGACTAGAATCAAATTGCTGATCAAGCCTACACTGCTCAGGTCACCACCACGGCCACCTGGATCCATCATTGTACTGGGTGTGGCTAATGTATCCACCACCGTAGACTGGGCCAAAGATACAGTACTATATGCTTATGATGTACAGGCCATCACTGCCTGCCAAACTTGTCACCCCTGGCAGAAGTTGGCCTGTTTTTCTCATGGTGAAGGACCTTTGACTCCATCTTGGGTCTAGTGGTGGTCCTTCACATAACTTTTTTAGGAATGGTTTTGTCGTCCAGTCAGATCAACTGACTGGCTATACCGTTGTGACCCTTGAAACGAATGTGTCATGTTTTTGGCCTTCTGAACTATTTACATTCTGACATTGGTGTTCTTTTTGTCACAAAGGCCAAACTTGGTGGGGCAGTAGTCAAATTGTTTGATGGAAGTTCTGTGTTTCGTACCATCCACAGGCATCTGGTATTGTTGAGTACTGAGTTGCCCTTCTCCAACAACAGCTTAAAAACATTTTTGACTGACTCTCTTTCACCACCTCCTGGTGCACGTACCTTGGTAAGGCAATTTGACACTAAATGTGGCCATCCTCAGAAAATGATCATCTCTTGACTGCTTCCTTGCTAATAATGATCAGGGCTAAAAGGGCAGAAGATAATGTAGACCTATTTTGAAAATTCAAGATTTTGCCTTAACTATTCCTGAGCATAATGCGTCTTTCTTTCCTGTAATAGTTACTAGGCTATAATGGTTGGTATATCCTCAAGGTGTCAGCTTAGCCAAAATGGGAAGAGTTGGATGGCAGGTACAGACTTTATTTGTGGCTGGGGTTCTAGAGATTCTAGCCATCATGCTAGCCCACACTTGCCTTTAAATATTTGATAAAATTTTTCTGGTTTCTTCTTGTTCCCATTTATGGTGACTTCCTCCTGTTACAGCTGTTCTACCAAGGACGAAAGCAGCTCTTCTTCCATTTTCTGGAATTTATTTCATTTAGGTTTCTTTGGTAGAAGAAATCTCCCAGCTCTATGATTTTTTTTTAAATAATGATTTTTTGGTTTATTCAACATGTTCTTATATTTAGGGTGAGAATGATGTTCTCTTGTGACTGTAACTTATGCAGAAGAAGAAGTCTCTAGGGAATAGCTTTTAAATAATATAAAGCATAGAAAGCACTTTGTGACACAAATAGGGAACACTCAATAAATGTTAGTTTTTATTTGTGTCATTGCTATTATTGTTACTTATGCTATCCTTCTCTCAAAGGAATAGATTATGCAGTCAAATTCCTTTTATTATGATCTCCTCTGTGATCTAAACATTGTAGCTAGGCAGAATCAGGTAAATAAATATGGAACAATAAATATTTTAAATCAGATAGAGAAAATGAATATCATTTAAAAAAGAATATTTTTTCTTGTGTTTTTATCTTCAGAATCAAGGAACTGCACTGATATTATTAAATGGAAATTTTTATCATGAAGATTCAAAAGCAAAAGAAAAACACATTTTGTTACTTAAAAATGCATTGTAGCTATTGCTGGTAATTTGTGACAACTTTTTAATACAGTACCAGGTAACATGATAGGGTAGAAATCAGAGAGCACATTACCAAGTTGTTTGATACTACAAGAGGAAAGTCAGAGGCAGAAAAAACATGACTTTCTATAGAATGCCAGCATATTACAGTTAATTTCCTAGTATATCTAATATTATCTTTAGCAATATATCTCATCAGAACTTTGATAATTATATGATATTCACATGGGTTCTTTCCTGAGTTATATGATAGTTCATACCAACCTATTTGGTTATTATCCATGTGGATATCAAACATTATACATAAAACCTTTTGGATCCCAAATTCATTAATCCCCTATGAAAAACTAGACTTCATATGACATCTCAAGGGATTGTATTTTATCTAAAATCAACGTTTGTCACTTGGAGATTTTATATATAAAAGTAAGCAGTGCTCATCATATTTGTGTTTAGAAGGGTAACTCTGAGTCTATTGGAGGTTAAGTTATGGCCTCTTAGAAGAAAAGATTAAATGTAGTGATTTAATGAGGGATTAGGGATGATATGGACTGGGGTATGGCATTGGTTTTAAAGAAGAGGAAATGCCTAGGTGGAATGGATCATATTATTTTGTTTATTCCTGAGTTGATGTGTGTGTGTGAGATAATCTTTTTTGGCACAAGAAGTGGTTTTAGAAGGCATCTACAATAGTTGTTTTTCTAGGTCACATTAAAAATTAATATAAAATAGTATGACTTACCTAAAATATTTTTTACCCTTTGGAATTTTAAAAGTGTACCGCTACCTTATTAAACTGTTAAAATGTCAAAGGTGCTGCTAGAACTTGCTTATGGGGCAAAAATTATTCAGAGACTAAGTTTGACTTTGAACATCATTTTGGATTTAATATAGGCTTTCAAGTAAGTATTTGATGATGTAGAAGCTGAGTTTCGAAACTTTTTGAGTGCAGTGGAGTAGCTGGCAGCAAATTAGCATTTTACCTAGAAAAACAGGATAAAATATAGACATTATATTACATTACATTACTATAATATGAACAGCTGAGTTTATGTTGGGGGCGTATTTTAAGTCTTAGTTGCATCTGTGTTAAGTCTCAGTCTACCTGTTCTGTCCTAATCATACTGGCAATTACATTAAATATAAACAGACTAAAATTCCAATTGAAACACTAAACTTGTCAGACTGTATAAAAGAAAACAAAACCCAATTACATGCTACTTTCAAGAACCACATCTTAAACATAAAGACCAGGGGAGGTTGAAGTAAAAGGATAGATAAAGATCTGCCATGTACTCTTAAAGGAAATCTGGTGTGGCTACACTAATGTCAAAGTAAACTTTAAAATCAAGACTAGATATAAAAGATGTATGAATATAATGATAAAAGGGTCAGTGTTTTAGGAAGTTATCACAATCCTAAATCTACATGGACATGGTAAGATAGTTTTAAAATATGTAATGCAAAAATTGGTAGAAACAAAAGGAGAACTAGACAAATCCTCAATCATAGTGGGAGAATTTATGATAGCTCTATTAATAGCTGATAGAAGTAGATGATCAAAAAATAAAGAGATAGAAGAGTAATCAATGACCTCGTTAATAACTCTACAACATGTCACTGGAAAATGATAGAATACACATTCTTTTGAAGTTCATATGAAATGTTAGCTAAAATTGACCACATAGGTCATATAGATTAATAGCTGTAAAGATTAGTGCAATTCTTATTATAAGACACATAGATTTTTTGTTTGTTTTTTAAAATTGATGATCTAGTCTAAAATTTCTTTGGAAATTCAAAGGGCCAAGTATAGCCAAGGGAATCTTAAGGAATAACAAAGTAATTGGAAGACTTTAGGATACCAGATACTGATTTTCTGTAACACTAGAGTTATTAAGACAGTGATATTGGTGCAAGGGTAAACTAATGGAACAGAATAGAGTGTTCCTTATAGTCGAGAGAATAATGTCCTCCAAAGATGTCCAGCCCTAATCCTTGGAACCTGTAATATGTCACATTATATAGCAAAAGGAACTTTGCAAATACAATTAGGGATGTTTAGATAGATAGATGATCCTGGGTTATCTGGGTGTGCCCAATCTAATCACATGAGCCCCTAAAAGCAGAAAACTTTCTCTGGCTGGAAGCAGCAGATAAATGCAGCAGAGGTGAGAGTTGGAGAGATTTCAAGTATTGGGAGGATTCTATGCACTATTATTGTTGGCTCTGATATTCAGGTGCCCATGTACAAGGGCTAGAAAGAGGCCTCTGGTTGCTAAGAGCAGTCCCCAACTGACAGCCAGCAAGGAAACAGAGACATGAGTCCTGAAACCAAAGGACTTGGATTCTGTGAACTTGAATGAGTTTGGAAGTGGATTCTTCCCAGAGCCTCCTAATAAAAGCCAAGCTGACAGACACCTTGATTTTGGTTTTGTGAAACCTGAAGCAGAAAAACCAGCCAAGCCAACCCAGACTTCTGACTTACAGAACTGTGAGATGGTAAATTTGTGTTGGTTTAAGCTACTAAAATTAAGTTAGTTGTGTTAATTTGTTACAGTAGCAACAGAAAACTATTAAATCCAGGAAAGGATTTATACATACACTATCATCTGATTTACAACAAAGATAACATTGCAGTACTGTACAGAAGAGAATTTTTCCCCCATTGGATATCCTTATGGAAAAGATGACCATTGACCTCCACTTCACATCATACGTAAAAATTCATTTCAGATATATTATAGGTCCAGCTGAGAAAGATAAAAAAAATAATGCTTTTAAATGAAAACATGGGAAAATATCTTCATGATCTTGGGTTAGGCAAGGGTTTCTTAAACAGTAAACAGAAAAATTTGATAAACTGGATCACATTACAACTTAAGGAAAGACTGTAAAATTGGATCACATTAAGAACTTTAGGAAAGATACTATAAAATACTAAAATGCAAGCCATAGGATGAAAAAAGTTATTTGCAATACATATATACAGCAAAAGATTCATTTCTAACAACCCAATTTAAAAAATGATCAGAAGACTTGTAAGATACTTCACAAACAGTATGTGATCAATATGAACATGAAAAGGTGCTCAACACTGATAATCATTAGAGAAATGCAAATTAAAATCACCACAAAATATATATCTCTATACTTCCACCACAGTGGCTGGATAAAAAGATGACATTTCCAAGTGTTAAGAAGTTATACAATTATCCTATACACAAATTGGTACTATCACTTTGGGAAGCTGAACAGTGTTTACTAAACCTGAACATACATATTTTCTGTGATCCAGGAATTTCACTCATAGGTATATATCTGACAGGAATATTTGCTTATGTTCACCAAAAGACATGTGCAAAATGTTTATAGCAGTGCTATTTGTAATAACCTAGATTGAAAACAATCCAGACGTCTGCCTATGTTAGAACAGATAAATAAATCATTGCATTTTCATGCTGTGAAATACTATACAATGAGAATGAACAGTGCACAATTAAATTTAAAAACATAGATGAATCTCATAAGCATAATGTTTACCAAAAGGTACTAGATAGAAGAAGACTGCCTGTAGTGTGATTTCATTTATATAAAGTTCAGAAACAGGAAAAACTAACGTATAGTTTCAGAAGTTAGCCAGTAATTCCTACTGTTATGGGTGGAGTAGTGACTGGAAGTTTTGTTTTTTAAAAAAGTAAAGATTTACACCCTGCTTCCAACAACATCTATGGTTATATTATGGTTATATTAATATATGGTTTTATTATCCTCTACTGTGGTTATATTAGAGGAATTGGCCTTTTAATTCTTTTATTTCCTTTTCTATATGATAAGTGATTCTGTTTCACTTTCATCAGTTTAATGGCACTGATTATTTACACCTTTACTTGAGTCTTGTACCTGTGCCAGGCAGGTAGGTAGGAAGGTATATGCATAGTCAAAGGTAACCAACTGAGATTTATTTGTAAGTGATGGCTTAATTCTAGTGAGATTTTAAATTACTACTTTTAATTAACCAGGTTTTTGGCCTTCATTGGAGTTTACCTTTAGAGCTGCCTGACTTTATTGAAATTTGGATTTCTCTGTTACTTAGATTTATGATTACTTCTGTAAAATTTCCAGTAAGCCTTGGGTTACATTGTGAGTTTGGGAAGAAGTAATTACAAGTATATAGTAAGGTTCTCAAAAAATCTATGTACTTCAGATACCATCTTTCTTAAATTTGTCTATATAAATTACAGTGTAATCTAGTGGTTCAGTATACTTTTTTAGATATTCATGATGCTTTCTAAGATGAATTTTATTCTCCGCCCACATTAATATCTTTTCTGATTGCCTTGTTAATTAGATAAACCTTTAACTGTGAAATGTGCCATCAAAAATGTTTCAGTTTTGCTTTTATCCTTTTAAGGGAATGTATCACAAAGCCAAAGCAGAGATAATAGTAATGATTACAATAATAGAAATAATAGCAGTAACATTTATAATGTGTCTGGCAGTATTCTAATCACTTCATCTGTATTGACTTATTTACTGCTTGCAACAACTCTGAGAGAGGTGCTATTATTGTTAGCCTCATTTTAAACATGAAAAAGTCAAGGAACAGAGAGGTTAACTTGCTGAAGGTCACACATTGATTAAATGGATGCTAAGATCAAATCCAGGTCATCTAACTTTGGAGTCTGTGTTCTTAAACCACTATGCAAGTAAAAGAAGGATAAGGAGATTTTAAAATTCAGTTGCTAAGTAAACTAGTCTGAGGTTTTTACAAAGTTTTGAAGAGGTTAATTATTATATTTAAATAGAAGTGATTAATTCTTACATAAAAATTTATAATTGCATATTTAAAATACTAATGTAAAATTTGCAGTAAGGCATGCAACTGTTTACTTATTTCATGCTTAGAAGTTTTGCTGTGTTTTTCTTTTCTTTGTTGAAAGAAGAAAGTAATTCATGCTCTATCCTATGGAAGAGTGGCAGGTTGTTCTATAGCTCCATGTGATGAAGTTGATATGGAATTCTTAAATTGCTCCTTGGAAATTCCTGAATATTTAGGAACTTCATAAGAGTATTCTGGAAGCAAGCATTAAATGGAGAACATGGTACTTAAAAATCTATGAAGCAAATGAAAAGTAGAAAAGAATTGGTATGAATGATAAGAATGACACTAATCTGAAAGATATTTATCTGGCTCCATTTATCCAGGTTTTTCTGATTTACTTATCATACATCCCAATCCTCAGTCTCTTTCCAGGTTGGTACATCTTTATTTTAAAATTTTCAAAGCTGTTTAAACTGATTTGGGTGCAGCATTTATTTATATAACTTTATTTTATAGTTTTACAATTATCTCGTTTGATATTCAGGCTACCCCTATGAGATCGGATAAGGGCATATAATTGTCCCTATTGTATAGATGAGGGGCATAATGCTTAAAAAGGTTAAAATGTATATACAAAGTCACCTTATAAATAATGCAACATAACTGTGTTTTGAAACACAGTGGGTTTTTTTCTACTGTTATTGGTTACTTTCAATACAATTTAAAAAAACTTACATATGATTAAAATCACACTATTAAGAGTTATAATTTAGTTGCAAAAGATGAAAAACAACTCAACAATGAAAATCAGATGATTGGATTAAAAATGGGCAAAAAACTTAAATGGACATTTCTCTAAAGAAGATGTACAGATGACCAACAAGCATATGAAAAGATGTTCAACATCACTAATCATTAGGATAATGCAAAATAAAACCACAATGATATATCACCTCACACCCGTTAAGATGGCTACTGTCAAAAAATCCAGAAAATAACAAGTATTGGTGAGGGTTTGGAGAAACTGGTACCCCTATGTGCTGCTGGTGTGAAAGTAAAATGGTGCAGCTGCTATGGAAAACAATATGGCAGTTCCTCAAAAAGTTAAAAATAGAATGATCATATGATACAGCATTTCCACTTCTGAGTGTATATGCAGAAGAACTGGAAGTAAGATCTTGAAGAAATATTTGTACAACTATGTTCAAAGCAGCATTATTCACATTGGCAAAAACGTGGAAGCAACCCAAAAGTCCATTGGCAGTTGAATGGATAAACAAAATGTAGTATATACGTAGAATGGAATATTGTTCAGCCTTAAAAAGGAAGGATATTCTAACTCAAGCTACAACATGGATGACCTTGAGATATTAGGCTAAGTGAAACAAGCCAGTCACAAAAAGAAAATACTGTATGATTCCACTTACATGAGATTCCTAGAGTAGTTAAAGGCATACAAACAGAAAGCAGAACTATGGTTGCCAGAGGCTAAGGGTAGGAGAAAATGAGGAATTGTTGCTTAATGGGTACAGAGGTTCAGTTTTGCAAAATGAAAAGTTCCTGAGATTGGTTGCACAGCAGTGTGAATATATACTTAAAAATGGTTAAGATGTGAATTTTATGTTGTGTATTTTACCATAATTAAAATTTTAAAAGTGAATTGTATAAAGTTTTAAGAAAAACGTAAATCAGATTATGCCAACCCTCCAAAGCCTCCTAGTATACTTTAAATACAATTTAAATTTTTAAGAAAGAGATTAAAAACTGTTCAAGAAATGTGTATGTGTTTCTTACAGTTAGATATGCTCCTTCCCTTGTATTAAAGATCTTTTAATTTTTACAAGAAACCAAATATCAGCACGTCTTTTACTTTTGGATGTATAACAACTCAAAATATCTTATGTAGTATTTATGTGTGTTAAATGGGAAATAAAGGAAGATTTTAAAATATATATTCAAATATCATCTTAAACAAGTTGCTACCTTGATTTAAAGATCAACTTGCAATGGCAATCAACTTGCAAATCCAGGGGAATTTGCTATTACCTGGTGTTTTCAGTTTTACCACAATGGAGTTATTGATAATGTGGTATCAGAAGGTTAAGAATCATGTGGTGGTGTGTATGTAAATCAGCTGATTTTGCAGCCAAATAACCCGAATGTTATTGGTGTTCTGGGGATAAGTTTTATGATTGCAAATAGTTGGAAATGATTGTGAATGATGTGGAGAGAAGGATTTTTAACTATGGACACTTGGAGACTTTGCTGCAGTGGGTTTAACTCTGCATACTGACTACAAAATGAATGAGGGAAACAGAGCTCCAATGAAGATGATCTGAGATTTGCATGATTCAAAGTCCTTTACCTTAAAGGAATCCTTACTGATGGTTATTGTCATGTTAGAAGAGATATTTTTAATAAAAGACACATATTCAGAAATTAATAAAATAACATTTACTCTTGAAAATATTCCATAATGTCAGTCAAGGAACCTTGAATTTAATTATAAACCCATTGTACATTTATCAGTCCTGTTGATCTCTTTGCCTTAGTAATGTTAACCATACATCTTATTTATATGGTATCTTACAGGTCTCAGTGTGCTTTAACATATTACCCATTTGCTCTTTTCAGCAATTCTGAACATTAGGTAGTACAGATATTCTTATTCCCGTTGTGTATATAGGTGAAGAGTCTGAAGGATATATACTTATGCTCATATAGCTAGTAATTGATAGAACCAGACTTGAGGTCGCTGTTCAGACTTTACTCTTACTGTTCTTTCTGTTGTACCATTGATTTTAAAACCTGACTATACCCCAAAATCTTAACTCACAATTGCTGAGACAGAAGGAGGTTCTGGTACTTAAAAAAACAAAAAACAAAAATTCCCTGGATGTTTCTGATGCACGTTATGGTTTGAGAAGCATTGTCCTTTACTATGGTTAATTAAATTGATTGCAGCAAACATTACTCTTAAAATTTTTTCATAATACAATGTACAATTTGTTGGGCATCTTCCCAGGAGATCTGGTGACTACTCATTGTATTCCATAGCTAGTTATCTGATATTTGTCTTCTAGAAGAGAAGGAGCTAGAATTGCTGCTGAGCCTCCAGTTCCTTATAGAGAAAACTCCTGATTGCTTAATAGGTCTTACAAATCAGAATATTTTTGTCTTCAACAGAAGTCTCAGGACTGATTTCTAATTCCATGTGAACTGAGAATGGACAGGACTTTTTATTTATTTATTACAAATTATGATCTAATAACTTCCACAAGGTAGAAGCAGATACACACACACAGAGACACACAGAGGCACAGACACACACAGACACACACACACACACGAATAGTAATTGTTAAACACATCCAGTACACTTTACTGCAATCGAGTACTAGATTTGACTCTTAAGTATCCTGGAAACCAAGACAAAATAGGAACAAAAAAAATATGTCCTGTGGATATCATTATCTGAAAAGAAGAATCATATCAGTTTTCCAGGAGAGTCAAACTTCTCTCTTAAAAAAAAGTGTGAGTAATATTCAACATAAGCAATTTATAAAGCATAATGGATAAGGTATTCAATTATGGACTTATAAAAGATATATAAATGTTTTTCTATCACTTTTACTATTATGCTTTTGTAAGGAGGTGAGCATCAGAGGTTTTTCTTAAAAGGAAGAAGGTTTAACTATTTTAAATTACATGCAGACATATTTGGTTGTTCTAAAAAGAGATAATTTTTGGTAGTTTCTTTCACTTTTCTAACAGGATTTTTCACACAGCAGCAGTTTTTGATGAAATACAGTTTATATATATTTCTTTTTATGGATGGTACTTCTTGTTTTAAATCTAAGAATTCTTGCCTAGCCCGTAAGACTTTCTTCTGTTTTTTTCTAAGAATTTAATATAATTTTACATTTCACATTTAACTCTCTGATCTAGTTTGAGTTAATTTTTCTTTAAGGTGTGACACAGGTGGAGGTTAAACTTTTTTGCCTCTGGATGTCCACTTTTTCCAGCACCATTTGTTGACAAGATTGTCTTTCCTTCATTTAATTGCTTTTGTACTTTTGTCAAAAATGAGTTGGGCATATTTGTCTGGGTCTGTTCTGGGTTCTGTGTTCTTATTTATTTATTATGTGTGTTCATCCTTCTGCTAATACCACACATTCATGATTACTGTATCTATATGTCTTGAAATCTAGAAGAGTGGTTCCTCACTCTTAGTTCTTTTTCAAAATTGTTTTAATTATTCTAGTTCCTTTGTCTTTCTGTATGAATTTCAGAGTGATATTGTGTAGATATACAAAAAATTCACTGAGATTTTGATAGGAAGCATGCTAAACTGGATGTCAATTTGGGGAGAATATGTATTGTTACTGTGTACTGTGTTGAGTCTTCCAATCCATGAACACCATATGTCTCTCTTATTAGTTCTTTGATTTCCTTCACCAGCATTTTATAATTTTCAGTATACAAGTGCTGTACAAGATTTGTTAGATGTACTTACGAGTATTTCATTTTCTTTTGAACAATTGTAAATGGTATTATATTTTAACTTTAAGATAATGTTTTCATGGCTAATGCATAGAAATACAGTTGATTTTTATATGTTGATCTTACATCCTAACATCTTGATGAACTCACTTATTAGTTCAAGGAGTTTTTGGTAGATTTTGTCTGTTGACGACGATGTTATATGTAATGAGGGATAGCTTACTTCTGTCTTTCTAATCTATATGCCTTTTGTTTCCTTTTATTGCCTGTTGCACTGGTTAAATCTTCCATTACTTCATTCAGTAAGAGTGATGAGAGGAGACATCTTCATTTTGTTCCTGACCTTTAGGGGAAAGCATTCAGTCTTTTTACCATTGAGAATGGTTTTAGCTGAAGATTTTTATAAATGCTGTTTATCAAGTTGATGAATTTCCCTTTTATTCTTATTTTTTTTGAGATTTTTTTTTTATTATTATGGAGGGATGCTGAATGTTGTGAAATACTTTTTCTGCCTCAGTTGAATGATCATGTGATTGTACTTTAACCTTTTACTATGTTGGATTACATTAATTGTTTTTCAAATTTTGAAACAGCCTTGCATCCCTAGAATAAACCCCATTTGGTCTTGGTATGTAATTCTTTTTATATATTGCTGAATTCTGTTTGCTGACTTTTGGCTAAGGATCTTTGGAGTCTATATTCAGATGGGAAATATTTGTGGGATTTTGTTTTTTGGTACTGTCTTTGGTTTCTGCATCAGGGTAATAGTAGATTCATAAAATCAATTTGGAAGTTTTCCCTCCACTTGTTTTCTGAAAGAGATGGTATAGAATTGGTATTAATTGTTCTGTAGATATTTGGTAGGATTTTCCACTGAAGTCATCTCAGCCTGGAGATTTCCTTTTTGGGGAGTTTTTAAATTTCAAATTCAATTTCATTTATAGTTGTAGGATTATTCAAATTATTTATATCATATTGGGTGAATTGTGGTAATCTGTGTTTTTTGAGAAATTGGTCTGTTTTCTTTATGTTGCTAAATTTAACTCCTTTATAGTTGTTTGTAATATTCCTTTATTATTATTTTGATTTCTATGGAGTCTGTAGTCATATACCTCCTGTTTTATTCCTGATATAGGTAATTTGTGTCTTCTATTTTTTTTTTCTTTGTCAGTCTTGTTAGAGGTTTGTCAACTTAATTGATCTTTTCTCAGACCCAGCTCTTTAGGGTATGTGTCCTGGTGACAAATTTTCTTAGTTTTAACTTCATTTGAAAAATGTCCTAATTTCTTTTCCACCTCTGAAGGATATTTTCACTATATATAGTATGTAGGTTCACAGTTCTTTTATTTGAGCACTTCTTTCTTCTCTGGTTTCTGATCTCCTGTCATTTGAGTTGTTTTTCTGCTATTGATAAGGTGTAGTTTCTCTCTCACTGTTTTCAAGATTTTTTCTTTGTCTCTAGTTTTCAGAAATTTGGCCACGATTTGTCTTGGTACCGATTTCATTACCTTTCTCTTTTTTTTTTTTTTTTTTTAAATTTTTTTTTTTTTTTTTTTTGCGGTACGCGGGCCTCTCACTGCCGGGGCCCCTCCCGCCGCGGAGCACAGGCCCCGGACGCGCAGGGCCAGCGGCCACGGCTCACGGGCCCAGCCGCCCCGCGGCATGCGGGATCCTCCCAGACCGGGGCACGAACCCGCGTCCCCTGCATCGGCAGGCGGACCCCCAACCACTGTGCCACCAGGGAAGCCCCATTACCTTTCTCTTGTTTGAGGTTTGCTCAGCTTCTTGCATCTGTATGTTTGTGTCTTTTGCCAAATTTGGGAAGTTTTCAAGGCATTATTTCTTCAAATACTTTTTCAGCCCTGCACTTTTTCTCCTCTCCTTTAAGACTCAAACGATAGGAAAGTTAGGACTTTTCTTATGGTCCCATAGGTCCTTGAGGCTTTGTTTATTTTTAATTTTTTGGGGTCTATTTTTCTGTGATTAAATGTCTTTATCATTTCTGTATTGGTACCTATCAGTTGTCTTTTTTCATTCAGTTTGAGATCTTCCTGGTTCTTTTTATGACAATTGACTTTTTATCTTTTTTTTTCTTAATTGAAGTATAGTTGATTTACTATGTTGTGTTAGTTTCTGGTTTACAGCAGAGTAATTCAGTTTTGTATATATATTCTTTTTCATATTCTTTTCCATTATGATTTATTACAGGATATTGACTATAGTTCCCTGTCAATACAGTAGAACCTTGTCATTTATATATTTTATTTATAGTAGTTTGTATCTGCTAATCCCAAACTCCTAATTTATCCCTCCCCAAACCCCTTTGGTAACCATAAGTTTGTTTTCTATGTGAGTGTTTCTGTTTTGTAAGTAAGTTCATTGTATAATATTTTAGATTCCACATATAAGTGATATTGTATGGTATTTGTCTTTCTCTGTCTGATTCACCTCACTTAGTATGATAATCCCTAGGTCCATCCATGTTGCTGCAAATGGCATTATTTCATTCTTTTTTTTATGGCTGAGTAGTATTCCACTGTATATATATGTATATATGACATCTTCATTATCCATTCATCTGTCGATGGACATTTAGGTTGCCTATTGTAAATAGTGCAGGTATGAATATTTGGGTGCACGTATCTTTTCAGATTAGAGTTTTATCTGGATATATGTTCATGAGTGGGATTCCTGGATCATATGGCAACTCTGTTTTTAGTTTTTTTAAGGAACCTTCATACTATTCTCCATAGTAGCTGCACCAATTTGCATTCTCACCAACAGTGTAGGAGGGTTCCCTTTTCTTTACACCATCTCCAGCATTTGTTATATGTAGACTTTTTAATGATGGCCATTCTCACCAGTGTGAGGTGTAGTTTTGATTTGAATCTCTCTAATAATTAGCAGTGTTGAGCATCTTTTCATGTGCTTGTTGGCCATCTGTATGTCTTTTTTGTAGAAATGGCTGTATGGCTGTTTAGGTCTTCTGCCCTTTTTTTTTTTTTTTTTTCTTTAGAAAGCAGAATTCAGTATTAAACTCCAAATTTCAGGGTTTTTAAAATTAATTTATTTATTTTTTCTGTGTTGGGTCTTCATTTCTGTGCGAGGGCTTTCTCTAGTTGTGGCAAGTGGGGGCTACTCTTCATCGCGCTGTGTGGGCCTCTCACTATCGCAGCCTCTCTTGTTGGGGAGCACAGGCTCCAGATGCGCAGGCTCAGTACTTGTGGCTCACGGGCCTAGTTGCTCCGTGGCATGTGGGATCCTCCCAGACCAGGGCTTGAACCCGTGTCCCCTGCATTAGCAGGCAGATTCTCAACCACTGCGCCACCAGGGAAGCCCTTCTGCCCGTTTTTTAATTGGGTTGTTTGTTTTTTAGATATTGAATTGCATGAGCTGTTTGTATGTTTTGAAAATTAAGCCCTTGTTGGTCGCATTATTTGCAAATATTTTCTTCCATTTCCTAGGTTGTCTTTTCATTTTGTTTATGGTTTCCTTTGCTTTGCAAAAATGTATAAGTTTGATTAGGTCCCATTTGTTTCTTTTTGCTTTTATTTCTGTTGCCTTGGGAGACTGACCTAAGAAAACATTGGTACAATTTATGTCAGAGAATGTTTTGCCTATGTTCTCTTCTAGGAGTTTTATGGTGTCATGTCTTATATTTAAGTCTTTAAGCTATTTTGAGCTTATTTTTGTGTATAGTGTGAGGGAGTGTTCTAACTTCATTGATCTACATGAGGCTGTCCAGCTTTTCCAGCATCAGTTGCTGGAGAGACTGTCTTTTCTCCATTGTATATTCTTGCCTCTTTTGTCAAAGATTAATTGACCATAGGTGTAAGGGGTTTTTTGGGGGCTCTCTATTCTGTTCCATTAATCCATAATGACACTTGATATTTTTGTTGAAACCTGGGCATTTTGGGTATTACATTATGAACTGGGATCTTATTTAAATCTTCTGTTTTTGCTGGCTTACTCACACGTTGCTCAGGCAGGTAAAGGGAGGTAGTCATTTCCTCTTTACTGCCAGGCTGGGGTAGAAGTCAAGTTCTCCATTTGGCCTCCTTTGATACTTGAGTTAGGCTCTCCACGGCACTGCTAGGTGAGAATGGTACTTCTGGCCCCCCACTGAGTCTTCAGTGATCTCTCATTGTCTAGGATTGGTCGGTGAACATATATGAGGATGGATGAATATATTTGGAAGTTTTCCCAATAACTTGAGTTTTGATATGGGATTTAGCCAGAGATATAAAAAATAGAGGAGAGTATAAATCAGTTCTGTAATTTATGCTGTTCTGTGCATAGTCATGGAAATATGCTATACTAATGCATGTGCTAGGGATTAACATCAACTAGCTCTGTATGGTGCATGGTAATCCTGCTGTGTTCCTATAAACCAGAGATCAGTAAACTTTTTCCATAAGGGGTAGATAGTAAATATTCTGGGTTTTGTGGGCCAAGAGGCAAAATTGAAGATATTATGTATATACTACTATCACAAGAAAGAAAACGTATTTTTACAATTTCTAAAATTTATGAAATCCAAATATAATTATAATAATTAAGTGCCGTATTTGTCATACACATTTACCAATTTAAAGAATGGAATTGGGTGAGGAATGATTAGAGTTTACAGTTAGTATTTCTTGTCATCAAAATAAATTGTAAATGTTCATTTATTAATGCTGATTTGTATGGAGTGTTTTATTTTTGCGTATGTCTTTCCACTCATTGAAAAGATAGTTACTGGTGAATACTGATATCAGTCCATGAACAGATAATTTTAATGGAGCACATTAATTATTTGGAATGTGGTTTTAGAATTCTATTAAGTTTTCTTGCCTTTTAGCATGTACATTACATTGCAGAATAATCAATGTCCAATTGAAGACAAGGTGGAGGCTCCTTAGTTGCATAGTTATTAAGTGGATTTTAAAATATGAAAAAATTTCTTTCCACTTGGATCAGATCCAAAAAATCCTGCTCAAACTGTAGTTTGAACTCAGGAAACATATCTGTTGCAAATTTATTGGGAAAGGAGATTTCGCTTATTGTTTTAAATTTTCTCAGCGTGGGAATGTGTTACCTTTTGACAGCAAAGTGCACAACAGCTTGAAATTACTTAAAATTACTTAAGATTCAGGCATCATTGGTAGTTGTGAAATGGTTATCATAGTATAGGTTTTACATATTAGCATTATTTTGGCTTGTAATTTTAGGTTGGATATATTAAGAACATTACTAAATTTCCATCATGACAATTTTTATCTTCAGTTTGCTCAGTAATAGTTCTTTACTTAGTTTGCGTCCTTTTTAGGAGAATTCAGGGAACTTTTCTTCTAGGAGGTAGAAAATGGTAGGACTTAAACATGGAAAAAAATATGAAGTGGCATATGAGGGTAGGTAATTGGTAATAGTCAAATGCATCTTAAAATGAATTTACTTAAAATGGGAAAAAAATTTGGTGTAAGAAATGGATTAGAGTCCTAATATTCATATGGAATTGCAAGGGATGCTGAGTAACCATAAATATCTTGAAAAAGAAAAAGTTGGGGGACTCACAGTTCCCAATTTAAAAGCTTCTTACAAAGCTACAGTAATAGAAACAGTGTGATATTAGCATAAGGGTAGACATTATAGATAAATGGTATAGAATTGAGTCTAGAAATCAGCTCATGTGTCTGTGAGTATTTGATTTTTCAGAAGAGTGCCAAGGCCATTCAATGGGGAAAGAACAGCCTCTTTAGTAAATGGTGCTGGAACAACTAGATACCCACACGTAAAAGAATGAAGCTAGACTCTTACTTTCACACCATGTACAAACATTAAGTCAAAATGAATAAAAGACCTAAATATAACAGTTAAAATTTTGAAATTCTTACAAGAAAACATAGGGGAAGTTCTTCATGACCTTGGATTTGGCAATGGTTTCTTAAATATGATACCAAAAGCACAAACTACCAAAGAAAAAATAGACAAATTGAACGTCCTCAAAATTAAAAACTGTTGTGCATTAAAAGACATCTAGAGAGGGCTTCCCTGGTGGTGCAGTGGTTGAGAATTTGCCTGCCAATGAAGGGGATACGGGTTCGAGCCCTGGTCTGGGAAGATCCCACATGCCGCGGAACAACTGGGCCCGTGAGCCACAACTACTGAGCCTGTGCGTCTGGAGCCTGTGCTCCACAAGAAGAGAGGCCGTGACAGTGAGAGGCCTGCGCACCGCGATGAAGAGTGGCCCCTGCTTGCCACAACTAGAGAAAGCCCTTGCACAGAAATGAAGACCCAACACAGCCATAAATAAATAAATAAATAAATTAAAAAAAAAAAGACATCTAGAGAGCATAAAGACAACCTACAGAATGGGAGAAGATATTTGTAAATCATATGTCTGGGTCTAGTATCCAGAATATATAAAGACGTCTTACAACTCAACAACCTAATTAAAAAGTGTGCAAAGAACTTAAATAGACATTTCTCCAAAGAAAATACACAAATAGCCAACAAGCATATTAAAGAATGCTCAACGTCATTTATCATTAGGGAAATATAATCAAAACCACAATGAGATAATACTTCACACCCCACTGTTACGACTAAATTTAAAAAGACAGACAATAACGTCTGTGGATGTGGGGAAATGGAATCCTTGTACATTGTTGGTGGAATGTAAAATAGTGCAGCTGCTTTGGAAAACAATTGGCAAAAAGTTAAACATGGAATTTCCGTATGATCCAGCAATTCCATTTCTGGATATATACCTCAAAGAGTTGAAAACAGGTACTCAAACAAATATTTGTACGTGTGTGCTTACTTAGCCTCTTCACAATAACTGAAAGGTGGAAACAGCTCAAATGGCCAACAAAGGGTGAGTGGATGAACAAAAGTGGTACATACATACAATGGAATATTATTCAACCATAAAGAGGAATGATTTTTCTCTGTACATGGATGAACCTTGAAAACATTATGCTCAGTGAAAGAATTCAGACACAAAATGTCCTATATTGTATGCTTCCATTTGTATGAAATATCCAGAATTATTAAATCCATAGAGACCAAAAACAGACTGGTGGTTGCCAGTGATTGGGGGAAGGGAAGGGAGGATTGGGGACTTGCTGCTTAACGGGTACCAGGTCTTCTCTTGGGATGATGAAAATGTTTTGGAAATAGACGTGGAGGTGCACAACATTGTGAATGAACTAAATGTCACAGAATTGTGCACTTTAAAATGGTTAATTTTGTGTTATGTGATTTTCATCTGAATAACAAAAAATATAGAGATTTATCTTAAAAAAATGAAACCAGGAATTATGGAGTTAGTCTAATTTTTCTTATATCAGGTATTAATTGAACTATCTGATATATTTTCAAAATAAAAGGAATTAAGTGCTCCTATTTTTTGGTATATTTTAAAATTACAGCATAATGACATTTTCCACTAAACCTTTAACTTTCACACTGTGATCATAGAAAGGGACAGTTTTTGAAAAATATGTATGTTCCTAAGAACCAGCTCTTAATTTTGTGATATTAATCATTGGAACAAAGAGCATAGTAATTCCTTTTGTTGGCATATACTGGGGGGGGGGGGAAGAACAACAAAAAAATATGATGACCAAACTGATTGATTTTGGTGTGATTTACACATGAAAAAAGTATGTTCACTAGCTTCTTAAAATCTACCATGTTCTTATTTATAATTCAAAAACAAGATTTGTTACATTGGTGAAATATATTTTATTTTATATTTTAAAT
Organism: Pseudorca crassidens; assembly: GCF_039906515.1. Taxonomy (NCBI): domain Eukaryota; kingdom Metazoa; phylum Chordata; class Mammalia; order Artiodactyla; family Delphinidae; genus Pseudorca; species Pseudorca crassidens. Next base: position 35,812,962 of record NC_090296.1, on the reverse strand, counting down.
ATATTTAAATATTTTAAATATATTTTATTAAAAATAAATATATTAGGCAGGTAGAGTTTCAGAATATTTGTTAAGAAACTATTGAATTTCTTTAGATTTCTTGCTCTGTTTTAAACTTAAACTTTGGATGAGATATGAACATTAGAAAGTGCCTCCTTTAGCAAAATTCATTTTCATTAGCTGACTAATAAGCCTTTATAGGAGCAAAGGTTTATTCTATTTTAATTAAGCCTCCCAAACTTTCAGGCTCTTGAAGTTTTAACTAAGCTCTCATATTTGCCAAATTGGGCAAGAAACTTTATGAGAACAAATTTTATGATATAATATATTATAATTTCAATATTAGTTCAACGCAACTGGAAACCAACTTTTCTTATAGTGTGGCAACATTATATTTTTTTCCTTTTGGCCCTAATTAGGAAATGTTGTAATGAGCATTTGTGTTAAAATTATGAAGAGCAGGAAATTTGTCTCGAATCAACAGGTTGAGATCAGTGTCTGTTAAATATGGAGAGAAAATTATATATTGATCAAAATTACCTCATTGTGGAAAAAAAAAGTAGGGGATACCTTTTTGGAGTTAATAATAAAACTGCAAACTTGATTTCAACTTCAGATCCTTTAAATGCATCATTATATACGTTTTTCATTTATATTAGAGGCAGATTCAGATTTAGGGAGCTTATAATTTTGAGCTGTAAGAAAAGGGAATATAAAATATGAATAAAATATTAGGTAATGGATTTTTGAAAGGGACAAGGCAAGTGTTATATTCTTGTTCCTCCTTATGAAGATTGAAAATGGCTAAGAGATACATAATAAAACTGTTAAATTGAAATAGGAAATAATAACTTAATATTTATGCTTACAAATACAAAACTTTTATATGAGTAAAATTTTATTTCACCTTTAATTTTGGGATGGATATTTTATCAAGGTATAGACTTAGATTCTAGATATTCCCCCAGCATTTTAACTATATTGTTCCATTGTCTTCTGTATTCCATAGTTTATGTTGGACGCTCAGCTGCAAGTTTTATTGTTTTTCCTTTGAAGGTGATGTGTCCTTTTTTTCCCCTTGCTGTTTTTAAGGTTTTCTTCTTATCTTTGATTTTCAGCAGTTTGCTGAGGGTGGTTTTCTTTCACATTTTCCAGTACAGGGTTGGCTGTATTCCCAGAGTCAATGAGTAATGTATTATATCAGTTTTGGAATATTCTCAGCTGTTTTTTCTGAAAATATTGCTTCTTCCCCATTCTCTCTCTTCTCAACTACAATTACATTAGCTGTTTGATTCCAACATGTCTCTTATGCTCTGTTCTTTTTTTTTTCTTCTTCTTTTTACTTCAGTTTGGATGCTCTCTTCAAGTTCACTAATCCTGTGTTTTGCTGTGTTGAGTTGGCTAAAAACCCACCCACAGATTTCTTAATTTCAGATACTGTATTTCTCAGTTCTAAAATTACTATTAGATTCTTTTTCACAGATTTTAATTCTCTATTGAAATGTGAGAACTTTCATCTACTGTGAACATTTTTTGTATATCTTCTTTAACTTATGGTTTTCTTAAAGTCCTTGTCTTCTAATTCTGTATTATCTGTGGGTTGGCATATACTTTCAACTGTTTATTGGTCACATTTTGTCCCCTTTCCTGTACTTTGTAATTATTATCGTATACCAAATACTGTCTATACTAGGATAGAAATTGATGTAAATGTTATTTTCTTTCAATATTATATTAGAAAGAAATGATTAAGTGTTAACCATCTCAACTCAGCCACAAATTGAGCTGGGTGGTTTGAGTGACAGCTTTAGATATACTCAGTGTGCCTCTGGTTTTAAATGTCTTAAGGGCCAGACCTGTTGCGTTGCAGTTATTCCTCTGTGCTGTGGCTTTGTACTAATGTACTATGAAATTGTTGGAGATTTTACTCTACCATTTGGTTTCTGCCCCCTTTTACTCATCTCCCCTCTCAAGGTGGGATGCTTTTGATTGAGAGCAAATATCTTGAGGGGAGACCTATTGAAATTCTGCACTGAAAGTGGTAGACTCCATCTGTTGTAGTGTGACTTTAACTCCTAATCACTTCTGCACTGCAGAAAACATTATTTGCCCTGTGTCCCATTCTCTTCTCCTTCCCCCAGAACTTCTTGTACAGTCCTAGGCCCCAGCAAATCTCCCAGAAGAAAACTGTCTGTGTCTTGTGGGTCCCATGGAATTCCAGTCTGTCATTGCCCGCCCAAGAGCTATCGCAAACTATGCTGGTTTTTCTTTTCCCTGGTAGTGTCCCTCTGTCTGGTTCTTACGTCTAGATGGTAAATCCTCCCAGTAATGAAACAATCAGGAGGCTCAGCTTACCCAAGAAGAGATAGCACTTTTCTCCTAGTTTATCCTTTTTGTATCCAAAGTTCTCCATTGTCTTTAAAAATATGATTTTGGGGGATAGTTTACCTTTTTTTTTTTTTTTTTTCTAGTTGTTCTGGAAGCAGTGACTTGCCACTATGGACTGGTAAATTAGTCTTGTAAAAGTAAAATAAAATTTAGACTCGTATGTTTATTCTTTTATATATTGTATTTATATAAAGTCTGTGTGCTTAGATTATTGATGTTATTGAATGTTAATATTTGCTGTTCAATCTACCAGGCCTAGAAATTGATCATTCTTGATGTTTAGAAAAACCCTATCCAGAGAACCAATTTTAATTTCAAAATTCCTTTTGGACAGTAATAATTTAAATGAAATGTAAACAAAAATTAATTTTCTTTTTCTTTCCCCTTTTCCTGTTTAGTGAGTGATAGTTGCTTCAGGAATCTTGCAGAAGATCGCAGTGGGATAAATCTCAAAGATCTTGTACAAGATCCTTCTTTGTAAGTATTTGGTTTTCAGTATTAAGTGTAAATTAAAACTTTATGATTTGTGTGACTTTTTCCAGAAGAGTTGTAACAGAACTGATTTAAGGTTGAGTAATTTCTTGTTTTCTGACAATTTGTGTTACATATAGTGAAGCACATAGAACAGTTTCAACAGAAGTGAAGTTATGGAACACTTTCTGTTTAGAAATTGAGGAGATTTTAGAAGATGAGATAAAGTTGTGATTAATGATTGACTTTCAAAGAGTATCTACTAATGGTTGATGATATCTTACCAATGTGGCAGTAGATAGTAGGCAGGGAAGATGATTAGTAGTTGTTTTGCTTGGGAAGGCAAGATTGAATTTGTTTACATAAATTTTAAGCTTTTTTGAATAATTTATAATAATCATTTGTAAGTATAATTACAAATGTAAAACGGTTATTTGTAATAACAATATACTTGACTGTATTGAATGTATTTCTGATGTTTTACATTAGAACACTATGTATAGCACAAGATTTTTGAAGAGTTTTGTAGGTTTCAATTTTTAATGTTCTGGCTCATGAGTCAGTTCCATTCTTTATCAGAACATATTTCATATCAGAATATAATGTCACTTTCTATTTCTATTTCATGAATCAATTTTTTTCAGTTTTATATTAACTGCAAATCATGCATACTATCTTCTGTAGGAAAATATCCTTCCAGTAAGATCACCTTTTATTAAAAAAACATTCAATACTAGTTAAGCCCTGGGCAGCAGGGAAAGAAAATTGAGTGTGGGCAGATGCTTTCTTTAATGATACTTAATGCATTCAGTAAAATATATTATAACAAAAAATTACTCTTCCACATCAGATGTAATCTATACTCATCCAGATTTTACTAGTAATTCATTTAAAATTGTGTGAGGAATAAAACACAGGAGTGTGTTGAACCTGAAGGTTATTGATTTCATAATGATTTTCCAAGTCATTAAAAAATATAGTTACAAGACAGAATGGTGAAAATGATTGAATATTGAAGTTATTGTAATGAACTCATTTTTGTAATGAGTTTCGAAATGAGTTTCCAATCCCAATTCTCTAGTTTTTTTTTTAATGTCTCTCTTTTCCTCATTCAAAAGGATTGTCAATATTCTTTCTCCATGATTTTTATTGAAAGGAAGATTGATAAGTTGTCCTTTCAGTTCTATAAATATTTAATGAAGAATAGAATTGTTCTATGTGGATATAAATATTCCTAGTAAATGAATATTGAATAACATGTGCATGAGGATATGGGAAGAAGCTTTACAATATCATTGAAAGATGTCACCCATTTGGATAAAATAAATTATTCCATTGTATTATTTGTAAGGTATATTTTTGGTACAGTGGGATTATATATCTTTTTAATGCAGTGTTTTTGGAAAAAAAAGTGCTTATATGGACTTCAATAATATAAAAGCTGTGGAGAATATACTTGAAAATTGGATTATAATAATGAGTTGTAGTGTTTTGAAATACTTTGGTACTTCTTCCTAGAATGTAGAATAATATTCATAATGTCACCTATCACTAAAATAGGAATTTAATCTTAGAGAAAATTTCTAAGAGAAATTTATCTCAGATCACTACTGCATTGAGTGGACAAAATAATTCTAAGTCTCTCTTTTAAAGTAGCTAGATATCTTAATTTAACATAATTCTCTTAACTTGGCATTAGTCTCTTGGCATTAGTCTTGAATGTAAGAATTCAGTGAGCAAGAATTTGTCTTTGCCCTTGACACTTGGATTTGGAAGGAACTTTTTTCTTAATAAGAATTGTCAAAATGTACTATTAATGACTGTAATTCATTTTTTAAAGATATATTTCTTACTTGCTGAAATTCTGTAGGGAAAGAAATGCCTGATGTGGAAAACGAATGTGTTTTTTTCAGTTGTTATGATGGGAAATATTTTATTTTGAGTTACTATTCTATAGCAACATTGACTTAGTACATACCTTAGTACATACCTCTTGTCTGGCGCAGACTCCCAGATTTTTGATGTAATTCTTTACTGTTTGTTCATCAGTTCATGTACACTACTTTTTGGTTCTATATGAATTGTTTATGTTGTAACATTAAGTAGAAAATATTTCGGAAATAACTTTTCTGCAAAAATCCCCTCAAAAAATAACTGGCATTTGATGAGTACTCCTGACTAGTGTAAGGGTTGCTAAAATTGTATAATATGTTATTTTAATAAATGTTCCAAATAAAAAATATTATTAGAATAAGATATGTGTATTGAATGAATGCTCTGTGTTAATATGCCTGGCAGATTTGTATTACGCTTCACCTACGTGAGCTCCTGATGCTGAAAGGAGTTGATGTGTGAAGAAAAATTAAGTACTGTGTTTCAATCACTAATGCTGTGAGAAAGGAAGACAGAATAAAGAGAGAAGGAAAAAGTAGGTTGAGAAGAACCCAGGCTAATCTGATCAATATTGACACTCAGAATGGTGTGTAGAGTGTCTTAATCAGATAAATGAGCAGGTATGGAATATCTGTGGACAAAGTATAGTAATAAAACCGAGTTGTATGTGTGTATATGTATGAATGAATGAAGTTTGAGAGGTTTACTGCCACAGAGGAGAGCAAAAGGGCAGAACCAAAAGTGACTGCTTTATACTCATATCTATGGCAAGCTAATGGAATAATGTGATAGATCCTCTGTAGTTTATCTAAACTGTGTATAGTACACAACCCAAGATTTTTAGTAAAATCATTGTAGTAAAAGTAATTATTGGGCTTGAGTGAACTGAGTGAGCTATATTGTGTGAACATGATGAAGGAGGGATGCCATGGGAGGAGAAAAAAAAAATAAAGTTGTGAATCCCTAAGCAAGACTTTCTGATCTTGTTACTAACTTTTGATTTGTTGTAATAATGAGAGCAGAATCTGACTTGTGGCAAGGTTGTGGTGAGGAGAATACATGACAAGCTCTCTTCTTTGGGTAGTTACTCTAAGAATATTTGTTTCTGTCGTAGTCTTGTAGGTGTTACGTACAAGACCAAGTAGAGGAACTTGACTTTCACTTTTTGCTAATAATGTGCCTAAAGATTTGTTTGACTTAGTAATTTGCATGTGTGTTAAATTTTGAAATAAACAATTAACAGCTTTAATTACTTATCTTCTATTTATGATTATAAACATTTTAAGAATGATTTCCTCTGCTGTATGTATAATTTGTCAATTTGAGTTGTTTTATGAGACTTCTTGTATTAGTTGTGGTCTTCAATGGCACATTGAAAAGTGTCAAATGTAACTTGATGTTATGTTAGAAACGTATCTAATGTGATATGTAATTTTCATACATACAAGAAACTATTAACATGGTATAATTAATTTTTGTTCTTTTTAAGTGGAGAGTTATGTGCTATTTAAATCATAAAAATTTTTGCTTTTTCTTGTTATCTATGCTGCAGAGATGACTATTATATGAAAAAGAGATACTGTATATAGCATACAGGAGATACTGTTTATAGCATACTTTAAGTTATATCAGTTGTGTTCTCTATAGTGATAATTCTCAAAAATGCTTTCAAATTTCCATTGTCTATTTGCTGAAGATGAAAGATAAAACATATTAGCATATTTATGCTTTAGATTTGTTATTGCTTATTTATAAACTATTTAGCAGAGATAATTATTTGAACTCAGATTCATTTATAGAAATTATTAAAAGCTGTTTAAGAATCAAAAGAGGAAATGTAACATAAGAATGTAAAGGACTAACAGAAATTGAATACCTGTTTGTGCTACTCATTGTGTTGATGCTGATTGTGTGTGTGTGTGTGGGGGGGTATAGATGGATGTGCCTTGTTTGTTTAATTTGCAAAAGCTCTTAAAAATTTTGGTGCATCGTAGATATGTGATATGTAAATCAGAGGAAGAATTGTTTAATTCATAGAAGAATTGTCCATCTCTGAATACTAGAAATATAATTCATAATGTAGGATATTAGTAATTTTCTTTATAGGGCAAATAGGGAAGGTTTATATTCCTTGAAAATTTTGCAAAACATGACAATTACGTCAGTCTTTGTTGTTTTTCTTTCTGTTACTCAGAATGTATTTTAAATTGCTTCAGTAATGTTAAGATTTTGAAAAAGATTTTACCAAATTATGACCTCTTGTGATTTTTAAGAAAGGATGATTCAATAAAATAGAAGAAATCTTAATTATAAATTCTGGATAAATTGTATTATGGATGAGGAAATACTTCTTGTCAATATTCTTGGTGTTTTTTTTTTAATTGTGGTAAAATAAGTGTAACATAAAATTTACTGTTTTAACCAATTTTACCATTTATAAGTGTACAGTTCAGTAATGTTAAGTATATACACACTGTTGCAGCCTATCCCTAGAGTTTTTCATCTTGGAGAACTGTAACTTTATACCGATTAAACAATAACTCCCTGTATTCCCCTCCTCCCAGCCTCTGGCAACTACCATTCTTTCTGTTTCAGTAGTTTTGGAATACTCTAGGAATCTCATAAGTGGAATCATGCAATATTTGTCTTTTTGTGATTGGGTTTATTTCAGTTAGCACAATTGCTTCAAGGGAGTTCCAGCATGTGTCAGGATTTCTTTCCTTATTAAGGCTGAGTAATGTTCCATTATATATATATATATATATATATATATATATATATATATATATATATATATATCACAGTTCATTTACTTATTCATCCATTGATGGGCACTGAGTTGCATCTACCTTTTGGCTGTTGTGAATAATGCCGCTCTAAACATGGGTGTGCCAATATGTCCTTGAGACCCTGGTTTCAATTCTTTTGGATATATACCCAGAAGCAGAATTGCTGTATCATATGGTAATTCTGTTTTTAAGTTTTTGAAGAACTTCCATAGTGTTTTCCATAGTGATTGCACCATTTTATATTCCTGCCAACAGTGCATAAGTGTTCCAATTTCTCCACTTCCTCACCAACACTCATTTTCTGTTGGTTTTTGTTTTTTAATATAGTGGCCATCCTAATGGGTGTGAGGTGATGTGTTCTTGGTATTTTTAATTGAACTTCACTTCTTTTATCTTTAATAATTTTGATGCAGCTCATCTAGAGAGTAAAGAAAAATAAAACGTACTCTGGCTGATTATTATGATACTTTGGTACCTTGTGAAGTAAACTGTGTTACTTAGTAAAATAGAAATTCTTTTCACTGTCATTACAAAGATTATAAAGTCCAAATACATCCAGGGTAATTTCATAACAGTATCATTTTAATCAATTAATCTTCCTTGTTATGTATTGTATTACTTGTCTTGTATTAATACTTCTCTTTGTTATACCTAATCTGTAAAGGATTGCTTTTGGGTAAAAAATAATTTTCTTTTTTAGTTAGAAGGTGCCTGATTGGAAATGCAGCATACTAATTAAATAATAACAAAAACCTGCTAGTTGAAATGTATTTTGATAGTATAGATCATTAGTGTTTGATAATGGCATTTAATGTTTAAGAACAAAGATAAAATTGGACAAAATAGTTGTATCTGATTATAAATTTCTTAGACATGAACATTTTATTTACCTTTATGTGCTTCTTTACAAATTTTACCACCTTTGGTGGAAGCTATTCTTTTCATGGTCCTGAAACACAGCCTCATCCCCCTGAGTATGTATACTTGTCTTCACACTACAATCTGATTGAATGATATTTTGGTCCCTTGGATCATGACATTAAATATGAAGGAAAGGCAGGATTGCCATCTGGAAAGCAATCATATCTAAATATAGCCTGTACTTATCTGCTGGTGTTAAGACAGGTTGCCGTGGTGAACTGAATTTCTTAAAAATGCCAGTCAACAGAAGATAAACTGGTTTTTGAAGTGGTTATTTTCCGTAGAGCTGTACATTCTCATACTGCAGGTAGATGATTTTAGTTAATGTTTTTTACGGCTTTTTGATTACATTTCAATTTTAATGTTTTTTATGGCTTGCTTATTAAATTTCAATTTTAGAGTATCTTTGAGACCTTTAAGATATTTAAAAAATATTTCTCTTTAGGTTTTTTTAAAAAATTATTTTATTTTTGGCTGCATTGGGTCTTTGTTGCTGCATGCGGGCTTTCTCTAGTTTTGGCGAGCGAGAGCTACTCTTCGTTGTGGTGCATGGGCTTCTCATTGCGGTGGCTTCTCTTGTTGTGGAGCACTGGCTCTAGGCACGCAGGATGCAGTAGTTGTGGTGCGCGGACTTATTAGTTGTGGCGCACAGGCTTAGTTGTCTGTGGCATGCTGGATCTTCCCGGATCAGGGCTTGAACCCATGTCCCCTGCGTTGGCAGGCGGATGATTAACCACTGCGCCACCAGGGAAGTCCCAAGAGACCTTTAATTATTAAACAAAATATAAGAGTTTTTATATTGTTATCCTTTGTTTCTCTTAAGATAAATTTCATTTGATGTGGAAATGATTTTTCCAAGGACAGCATTTTAAACATTATTGATCATTCATTTTGCTCTGCTGCCAATAGTTCTGCTAGATCTAAGACAGATACCAAAGCTGTCTTGTCTGTAGTAACATCTCTAACTGTAAGTTTTTATCATTTTTAATCAGGTTCCTTTTTGGATTATATGGTTATTAGACTGTAAAGTATATATTTGGACAGTACAGCTTAATCTAGGCTGGTGCTAAGGTATTATGGTACTGTGCTCTATGTCAGAACTGCAAATCCAAAGACTTTGGATTATACTTTACTTTTAGAAGACTTTCTCTCATTTTCATCATTCCGTACATTCCTGGGAATGTATGTTGCAGTTTTTATGGGTTCATTTGTTTAAAAATTTATTTAATCAAAACACTAGTAGATATTCATCTTACATCCTTCAGCAATTAGGTTTAATTGACATTGTTCTTGTAATTAAGGAACATATGATTGAAGATGGATAATATCTGAGTTGTCTGCCTGAGGCATATAGATGACCAATCCAGTATTAGAATTTTTTAATGAAATAAATAATGTATTTTAATTAGTTGATTCTTTCATTTTCAGCGTACAGAAACCTAAGTCAAACTAGCTTCAAAAGCTAATTTGTGATTTGATTGGCATATGTAACTAAGGAGTACTTCTCAAGGAATCAAGAAAGAGTTTCAGAAACCAGATCAAGGGTGGGAGCCTCAAAGAAGAGAATTACAGAGTTTGTGCAACTGGTTTTGTTTCTCTCACTTTCCGTCATCATCTCTTTTGGTTTTTCTTGGCTTTATTCTCACTTACGGCAGTCAGGCTTTCTCCATGAAATGGGCAAGATGGCTGATAACTTACTCTAATTCCCTTCCTTCTAGCTTCATGATCTCTCTTCACTTCTTCTCTAAAACATAAAATCTCATGGAATAATTCTGATTTTGTTAATCTGGTCATGTGTCCAAACCTCCGCCAATCACTGTGGCCAGGGGTATAGGCTATCTTTACTTACCAGTCATGGGAGAGGTGCCTGTGGTCAGAATGGTGGAATATCCTAATTAAATGAGAGAGAAGATAGTTCCAGAAAAAGAGTGATAAAACTAAGAGATGTGTAGTGTATTCAGTCTCAGCTGTTAATTTAAGGACAAATGTATACATTGTCAAGAATTGTTATTATTTTAAAGCAGAACATTTTGCTTGCCTTCCCATATCATCTCAATTAGATAGGTATTGGTAGTAATAGCTATAATAATTTTAAAGGACTGCATAGTTCAATTAATTGATAATAGTTGTTCCCTATTTCCTGATATTATTTACTGTTGATGTAGTACACACACGCAAATGACTCAGATGAATTTATTACATTAATTACAACTGGCTAGACAGCAGGTGGAATAATAACAGATTATTTCTGTCTTTCCATACTTCTTTCTTAAAAAGAGAAACTTTACCGCTATCAGTCAAAAAAGGAAAAGGAGTCAAAGATTCTTATTCCCCTTTCCATTGTAATACCTTAACTGAGGAATATTATTATAGAGGCATATAAAAGTTTAATGGGAGCACTGACAAAGTATTTTAAAAAGAGGTGATCCTTGAAATGAAGCTTTTGTTAAGGAAAAAAAAAAAGCAGGAAAGGAGGAATGGAGGGAGCAAAGAAGGAATAACAGAGAGAGAGGGAGAGAATGATTGATTATGAGAATGAATAGAAACTCCAGGGGTATGTTACACTTTTTAGAAACTCAGTTTGGCTGAAGATGAATGAGAGTCTACGAGATTAAAACTAGTGATTAAAACAAAGTTTTGATATCCATGTATTTCGTTTATCAAGAACACATTGATACATCTGACACTGATGGTCAGAGTGAAAAAATGAATGATTGCATTGTCTACTTATATTAGTTTTATATTGCCATGTAACAGATTACCACAAACTTTCTTAAAACAATACGTATTTATTATCTCACAGTCAGGATTTTGGGCACAGTTTAACTGGTTCCTTTGCTCAGGATCTCCCAAGATTGCAAATCTAAGTGTTGGCTGGGGATTGCATTTTCATCTGGAGGCTTGACTAAGGAAGATTGCTCCAAACTAGTTCAGGTTGTTAGCAGAATTTGTATCCTTGTGTTGTATGACTGTATATCCTGCTTTTTGCTGGGAGTTGGCTAGTTTCCATTTGCACCTTCCATCATCTTACAGTCTATTGCCCACTACATTGAAATTGCCTTTTCTGCATGGGAATTATACTCAATTAGTTTAGTTCTGTCAATTTAGAGATGTAAAACCTAAAGCTCAGCTGAGTTGTGATTTATCTAAGGTCCTAAAACTACATGGTGATGGGCCTCCTGACAACCAGGCATTGCGTTCTTTCTACTCCTCGCCTTAGTTTTGACTTTCTTGATTTTGTTCTCACATTTAAAAAAATTTTTTTTCCAGTTTTATTGAGATATCATTGACATACAGCACTGTGTAAGTTTAAGATCTACAGCATAATGACTTCACATTTGGTTTTAGTTTGTATTGCTGCGTTTATTAAAAATATGATGGAATAACATCTTAGCACTGGCCACCTAGGAACTGACATTAAAATGTTCGAAAATATTTTTTTCTATATGGCTTGTAGGTATATGACTTTTGATCATTTAATTGTTCTCTCACCATGAACTTTTATATATATATTTTTTTCTCAATTTTTATTAGGAGGAGGTGGAACAGAATTTTTGTTTCCTTTGGTTATGGTTTATGTTGGTATCTGCAGAGACTAAACGTGAGATTGAAAGTGAGATTTAACACGTGCAAAGGAAAAGCCTCAATGAAATAATGACAGTTGAGTCCTATATATGAACTCCTTTTGGATTTTTCAGTGAAAGATTGTTGGTTGTTGGTTGGGAAGACAAACAGGCAGGTAAAGAAGCTTGCTAATCAAAAGTCTGCCTAAGTATGCTTCCCTAATGAGTTTCCTAAGAAACACCTGCTTGTGACTCAGCCCACATTAGGAAGAAAATGACAAAAGAAAAGCTAGGAGAAGAGACCCATTTATTTCTTTTCTAGATGTTTTAAGAGTTTAAAGTTTTAAAATACTATTCTTTGAGAGTAAGGAGAATTAAATTACCTTTACCCAGCTGGGAAAACGTCCACAATACTAGACAATTGGGCAGCAGTTTAAAGGAGACTAGCCCTTGCTGCCCCTTCTTTCCACTCCTACCTGGTCACTGTGGTAAATGTTAACTACCCTAATCTTTTTTTACCTCCAGAGAGAGATTAAATGAACGTTAAGAAGGAAGCCTAAATTTTAAATTTAGGGTAATCCATTTAGGGAGGAAGGCTGGTTGAGCTGATAGAGCTTGGATTTTTTTCCTTCCTGGAGTCCTCTATGATCTCCCATGTGCTCCTCCTATATGTTGCCTAAACTTCTATCATAGCTTTTTACACTATATTATCATTGTTTGTGTATGTACTATCTGTATTTCTCAATAGATTATAACTTACTTAAGGGCAGAGACTGTTCATGTTTAATCTTATATCGCTACCACCTACCACAATAGACCCAACCAGACATATTCCTTAAATAGTTGAGTGAAGGAATGAATGTGCGATTTAGTGACTAAATGAAAGAATGGGTAATAGAAAGAGTAAGAGAGTAACAGACTGAATGTATAGTGAATATACATTGGCAAAACCTGCGTTTTCCCCATTCTTCAGGCAGTTCTAACATTCAGCCCTTTATTGGTGTTCAATACAAAAGTCTACCCTCTGTTGACCTAATAGCTGTATTTAAACTTTGATCAGCATTGGTTCCTTCTGCAGCCTCAGTATCTTTCTAAGTGTGTATGACATAAATGAGAGACCTAACTCCATGAGCAAAGGGAGTCACTAATCCTCATGGTTTTGATTTATAGGCAGTTGCTGTTTAGAATACTGAGAAGATGTTGCCAACAAAGGATTCCATTTTTTCCTGATGAAAGCGAGGAAGATCCCTGAAAGCATTTTCAAAATTGAATCTATTTCTGAACAGTTCACTTTGAAAATAACTCTCATAGCATAACTTTGTAGAGGAAAAAAAATAATTTGAGTAATTCAGTCTTACTTTAACTTGTTTCTTAAAAGACAGTAATTTAAAAAGTAAGTTAAGATATTTTTCTTTTCTGTAAAGTTGTATCTTATCTTTCCCTCTTTTATAAATAACTAAGAGCATAGTCAGACGAAAAATATTTGAGTTGCACTTTGTGAGGTGAAGTGACATTTATATTCTGGTCAGACTTTCACTTAGCCACCTGGCATTGAGTGCAAATTTTTATAGTTCACTTAAATTGGAAGCAAAGTGATACTAAGTTTTGACATTTTTTAGCAGAAAAAAATGAAATGTAAATAGGGTACTTTTTAATACTTAGTTTAAAACATTCTTTTCTCCTCTATCATTAAGTCAAGAATTTAGAAGTGCTTAAAAAATAACTAGTGAATATTTGTTGAGTATATACTATGTGTCATTTAATATGGTAGGACCTGGAAAATAATGGTAAATAAAGCAGGCATGGTCCTTGCCACAATTTGGGGGACAGTTTTTAATAAAATGGACTTCAGGTTACTCTTTCTGTTTCCAGAATACCTTTATAAAGGACAGTGGTTTGGGAAGGTGTCAGATATTGCTAAAAAGATGTAATCCAAAGGTCAGTTGTGTGTCCTAATAAAGTATATTACATTCTCAAAAGGGTAGAATTAGATCATTTCTTATATATGTTATTTATAACTTTTAAATTTAGTTATTTCATTGATTTATTCAGACCAGTGATTTAGTCAGGATAATTGGATTTGAGAAAGCCATCCAGAACAAGCTGTAGTTTGTCAGTGCCTCCCTTAAAGTGTAATGGAAAAACTGAAGACAGTGTTTTAGATTTGATCTGGCTATCACTGAAGAGATTAAGACTTGCTGAAATTGTTTGTTGCACTTCTAATTCTTTGTGAATTTACTTTAACTTTTTTTTTTGGAGGGAGTGGGGAGCAGGTAGGGAGCCTGAACAGAAGAAGCATTATCCTTCTTTTCTAAGGATCTTTTTAATGTCTAGACAACTTTATTCTTTATTGAGATCTAAATCATATACCATACAGTTCATCCATTTAAAGTGTACACTTTAATGGGTTGTTTTAAAATTTTTATTTTATATTGGAGCATAGTTGATGAACAATGTTGTGTTAGTTTCAGGTGTACAGCAAAGCTATTCAGTTATACATTTACATGTATCTATTCTTTTTCAAATTCTTTCCCCATTTAGGTTATTACAGAATATTGAGCAGCATTCCCTGTGCTATGCAGTAGGTCCTTGTTGGTTATCTGTTCTGAATACAGCAGTGTACATGTCAATCCCAAGCTCCCAATCTGTCCCTCCCCTCCACCCTTCTCCCCGGTAACCATAAGTTTGTCCTCTAAGTCTATGAATCTATTTCTGTTTTGTAAGTAAGTTCATTTGTATCTTTTTTTTTTTTTAGATTCTGCATATAAGCGATATCATATGATATTTGTCTGACTTACCTCACTTAGTATGGTGATCTCCAGATCCATCCATGTTGTTGAGGTTGGCATTATTTCATTCTTTTTAATGGCTGAGTAATATTCCATTGTATATATGTAACACATCTTCCTTATCCATCCATCCGTCGAAGGACATTTAGGTTGCTTCCGTGTCTTGGCTACTGTAAACAGTGCTGCAGTGAACACTGAGGTGCATGTATCCTTTTGAACCATGTTTTTTTCTGGATATATGCCCAGGAGTGGGATTGCTAGATCATATGGTAGCTCTATTTTTGGTTTCTTAAGGAACCTCCATACTATTCTCCATGGTGACTGTACCAATTTACATTCCCACCAACAGTGTAGGAGGGTTCCCTTTTCTCTGTACCCTATCCAGCATTTATTGTTTGTAGACTTTTTGATGATGGCCATTGTGACTGGTGTGAGGTGATATCTCATTGTAGTTTTGATTTGCATTTCTCTAATAATTAGCGATGTTGAGCAGCTTTTCATGTGCCTCTTGGCCATCTGTATGTCGTCTTTGGGGAAATGTCTATTTAGGTCTTCTGCCCATTTCTTGGTTGGGTTATTTGTTTTTTTGATATTGAGCCGGATGAACTGTTTGTAAATTTTGGAGATTAATCCCTTGTGGGTCACATCGTTTGCAAATATTTTCTCCCATTCTGTGGGTTGTCTTTACATTTTGTTTATGGCTTCCTTTGCTGTGCAAAAGCTTTTAAGTTTAATTAGGTCCCATTTGTTTATTTTTGTTTTTATTTCCATTACTCTAGCATATGGCTTGGAAAAGATATTGCTGCAGTTTATGTCAGAGAATTTTCTAAGAGTTTTATTGTATCTGATCTTACATTTAGGTCTTTAATCCATATTGAGCTTATTTTTGTGTATGGTGTTAAAGAATGTTCTAATTTCATTTTTTACACATAGCTGTCCAGTTTTCCCAGCACCATTTATTGAAGAGATTGTCTTTCCTCCATTGTATATTCTTGTCTCTTTTGTTGTTGATTAATTGACCATAGGTGCATGGGTTTTTTTCTGGGCTTTCTATCCTGCTCCATTGATCTGTATTTTGGTTTTCGTGCCAGTTCCATACTGTTTTGATTACTGTAGCTTCGAAGTCAGCTCTGTTTTTCTTTCTCAAGATTGCTTTGGCTGTTCAGGGTCTTTTGTGTCTCCATACAAATTTTAAGATTTTTTGTTCTGGTTCTGTGAAAAATGCCATTGGTAATTTGATAGGGATTGCATTGAATCTGTAGAGTGCCTTGGGTATTATACTCATTCTGACAATATTGATTTTTCCAATCCAAGAACACGGTATATCTTTTCATCTCTTTGTGTCATCTTTAATTTCTTTCATCAGCATTTTATAGTTTTTGGAGTACAGGTCTTTTGTCTCCTTAGGTAGGTTCATTCCTAGGTATGAATAAACCTAGGAATTATTCTTTTTGATGTGATTGTTTCTTTAATTTCTCTTTCTGATCTTTTGTTGTTAGTGTGTAGAAATGCAACAGATATCTGTGTATTAATTTTGTATCCTGCAACTGTACCGAATTCATTGATGACCTCTACTAGTTTTCTGGTAGCATCTTTAAGATTTTCTGTGAATAATATTGGGTTGGCCAAAAAGTTTGTTCAGATTTTTCCTTAAGATGTTACAGAAAAACCTGAATGAACTTTTTGGCCAACCCAATATTAAGTAATTTGCAGTGACAGTTTTACTACTTCTTTTCCAATTTGGATTTCTTTTATTTCTGTTTCTTCTCTGATTGCTGTGACTAGCACTTCCAAAACTATGTTGAATAAAAGTGGCAAGAGTGGACATCCTTGTCTTGTTCCTGATCTTAGAGGAAGTGCTTTCAGCTTTTCACCATTGAGTATGATGTTAGCTGTAGGTTTTTCAAGTATGGCCTTTATTACGTTGAAGTATATTCCCTCTGTGCCCACTTCTGGAGAGTTTTTATCATAAATGGGTGTTGAATTTTGTCAAAAGCTTTTTCTGCATCTATTGAGGTGATCATGGTTTTTATTCTTCAATTTGTTGATGTGGTGTGTCATACTGACTGATTTGTGGATATTGAAAAATCCTTGCATCCCTGGGATAAATGCCACTTGATCATGGTGTATGATCCTTTTATTGTATTGTTGGATTTGGATTGCTGGTATTTTGTTGAGGATTTTTGCGTCTATGTTCATCAGTGATATTGCCTGTAATTTTTTTTCGTGGTATCTTTGTCTGGTTTTGGTATCAGGGTGATGGTGGCCTCATAGGATGAGTTTGGGAGTATTCCTTCCTCATCAATTTTTTGGAATAGTTTCAGAAGGATAGGTGTTAACTCGTCTCAGAATATTTGATAGAATTCGCCTGTGAAGCCATCTGGTTCTGGACTTTTGTTTGTTGGAAGATCTTTACTCACAGTTTCAATCTCAGTACTTGTGATTGGTCTGTTGATATTTTCTATTTCTTCTTGGTTCAGTCTTGGGAGATTGTACCTTTCTACGAGTTTGTTCCTTTCTTCCAGGTTGTCCATTTTATTGGCATAGAGTTGTTAATGATCCTTTGTATTTCTGTGGTGTCTGTTGGAACTTCTCCCTTCTCATTTCTAATTTTATTGATTTGAATCCTCTCCCTTTTTTCTTTTTCTTTTTTTTTTTTTTGCGGTACACGGGCCTCTCACTGTTGTGGCCTCTCCTGTTGCGGAGCACAGGCTCCAGACGCACAGGCTCAGCGTCCATGGCTCACAGGCCCAGCCACTCTGTGGCATGTGGGATCCTCCCAGACCGGGGCATGAACCCGTGTCCCCTGCATTGGCAGGCGGACTCTCAACCACTGCGCCACCCGGGAAGCCCTCCCTTTTTTTCTTGATGAGTGTGGCTAAAGGTTTATCAATTCAGTTTATCTTTTTGAAGAACCAGCTTTTAGTTTCATTGATCTTTTCTGTTGTTTCCTTTGTTTCTATTTCATTTATTTCTGCTCTCATCTTTATAATTTCTTTCCTTCTATTAATACTACCTTTGGGTTTTGTTTGCTCTTCTTTCTCTAGTTGCTTTAGGTTTAATTTTAGGTTGTTTATTAGAGATTTTTCTTGTTTCCTGAGGTAAGATTATATTGCTATCAACTGCAGAAGACCTTCCAATACTGGCAGGTAGGCCTGGCCCACAGGTCACTGATTTTTTCCCCTGGGTCCTGGTGTGAACAGGACCTTGTATGCACCCTCCAAGAGTGGAGTTTCTGTTTCCCCCAGTCGTGTGGAATTCTTGCGATCAAATCCTGCTGACCTTCAAAGCCAGATTCTCTGGCAGCTACTCCTCCTGTTGCCAGACCCCCAGGCTGGAAAGCCTGACGTGGGGCTCAGGACTTTCACTTGTGTAGGAGAACTTCTGTGGTATAATTATTTTCCAGTTTGGGGGTTATCCACATGGCGAGTATGGGATTTGATTTTATCACAGTTGCACCCCTTCTACCATCTCGTTGTGGCTTCTTTTTGTCTTTGGATGTAGGGTATCTTTTTTGGTAGGTTGCAGCTTTTTTTTTTGGGTCAATGGTTGTTCAGCAGTTAGTTGTGATTTTGGTGTTTTTGTAAGAGGAGGTGAGCTCACATCCTTCTACTCTGCCATCTTGCTGGCCAATTCCAATTCTTAATGGTTTTTATTGTATTCACAGAGTTGTGCTCTCATCACCACCATCAGTTTTTTAGAATATTTTCATTGCCCCAGAAACGACTCCCCAACCTCCCCCCTCCTAGACAACTATTAGTTTACTCGTTGTCTATATATTTGCCTGTTTGGGATAATTTGCATAAATAAATAAATATGTTCCTTTTCTGACTGGCTTCTCTCACTGAGCATAGTATTTTCAAAGTCCATCCATGTTGTTTCACATGTCAATACTTCATTATTTTTATTGCCAAATATTATTTCATTGTATGGATATACCACATTTTGTTTATCCATTCATCAGTTAATGGACAGTGCGATTTTCCCACTTCTTGGAATTATGAATAATACTGCTATGAACATTAGTTGTAAAGGTTTTTGTATGGAAGTATGTTGTCTTTTCTCTTTAATATAGAGCAAGCGGTAGAATTGCTTGGTCATACGGTAACTTCATATTTTAACATTTTAAGGAAGTGCCAGAATCACCCCCTTTCCCCCCAAATTTTTGTATTGTGGTAAAATACACACAATAAAGTTTACCATCTGAACAATTTTTAAGTGTATAATTTGATGGTATTATGTGTGTATTTTTGTGCACTTATCACCAACATCTATCTCCAGAACGTTTTCATCTTCCCCAAATGAAACTCTGTACCCATTAAACACTAACTCCAGTTCTGTGCTTCTCTGCAGTTCCCAGGAATTGCTCCTGGCAACCAGTATTCTACTTCTGTCTCTATGATTTTGACTACTCCAGAAACCTCATATAAGTAGAATCATACAGTATATATTGTTTTATAACTGACTTATTTCACTTAACATAATGTCCATAATGTCTTCAGAGTTCATCCATGTTGCAGCGTATCAAAATTTCCTTCCTTTTTAGGGCTGAATTATATTCCAGTGTATGCAAATAGCCCATTTGGTTTATCAGTTAATTTGTCAAAGTATACTTAGATTACTTCCACATTTAAGCTATAGTAGCCATCCTAATGGGTTGAGGTAGTACCTCAATTTCCCTGATAATTAGAGATGTTGAACATCTTTCCATGTGCTTATTAGCCATTTGTGTGTCTTCTTTGAGAAGTGTCTATTCAAGTCCTTTGCCCATTATTGAATTGGGTTATTTGTTTTTTTGTTATTGAGTTTTTGGAGTTCTTTGTATAATGTGGATATTAATCCCTTATTACGTATATTAATTGCCCACATTTTCTCCCATTCTGTGGGTTGCCTTTAACCTTTGTTGACATTGTTGTTTGATGAAGAACATTTCTTAATTTTAATGAAGTCCAGTTTGTCTTTTTCTTTTTCTTTTTTTGCCTGTGCCTTTGATGTCTTATCCAAGAAATCACTGACAGATCCAATGTTATGAAGCTCTTGGCCTATTTTTTTTTTTTTAATATTTGTTTATTTGGTGGCACCAGGTCTTAGCTGCAGCATGCAGGAGCTTCATTGCAGCGTGTGGGATCTTCGTTGCGGTGTGTGGGATCTTTAGTTGTGGCATGTGGGATCTAGTTCCCTGACCAGGGATCGAACCTGGGCTCCCTGCATTGGGAGTGCAGAGCCTTAACTACTGGACCACCAGGAAATTCCCTTGGCCTATGTTTGATTCTGAGAGTTTTGTAGTTTTAAGTCTTACATTGAAGTCTTAGATCCATATTAAATTAATTTTTATGTAAGGCATAAGGTAAGAATCCAACTCATTCTTTTGCATATGGACATCCAGTTTTCCAACAGAGTAACATTTTAATATCTTTAACAATTTTTCACTATATTTTTGAAGTATTTTCTTAGTGGTTACTCCATGGCTTACAACAAATATCTTAACAGATCCTACTTATTTATAATAACTTAATTTGTGTGAGATATAGAAATATTAATACTGTATAGCTCTATTTATTTTCCTCCCTTTTTAAAAACAATTACTATACATATTTTCTCAAAAATGTTACAATCCCAACACATAAGTTGTTATAATTAGGTTATATAATTTTATGTCTTTTCAGGAAACAAAGTATGTGTGTATAAAAGTGTTCATTATGTTAATATTCTTACTATTTTTTATTCTTTTCATTTGTTCTTGTGGGGTTATCATCTAGTATGTTTCCTAACCCAACACAGCCTTGTCCCTCAAGCTTCTTGTGTTATTTTGTCAATTATATTTTGTTTTTATGTGCTATAGGCCCAACAATATAATTAGATCTTTCTCTATATACATACAAACATCATTTTATACAGTTGCTCTTTCAATCAGTTAAGAAAAAAAGAAGTATACAATTATACTGTCTTTTATAATTAACCTGCACAGTTACCTTCGCTCTTCATTGTGTGTGTCTGTGTGTCTCCGTGTATATTGTAATTACTCTGGGGTATTGGCTTTCAGTCTTGAAAGTTTTTTAGTATTTATTGTAAGGTAGTTCAGCTAACAATAAATTCTGCCTATTTTATTTATCTATGAATATCTTTATTTTGCCCTCATTTTTGAAATATTACTTCCCTGGACTTAAATTTTTATTTGACCCATTTTTTTTCTTTCAGTGGTCTAAATATTTATATCATTCATTCTACTGCATTCTAGTCTCTGTTTCTGATGAGAAGTCAAATGTTTATCTTATTGGAGTTCCATAATATGTGATAATTCAGTTTTCTTTTTACTTTCATGGTTTTGTCTCTCACATTTTTACTGTAGTGGGTTTATTTGTGGATGTCTTATCTTAATTGGAGTTGGTTGAGACTCTCAGATGTGTAGACCAATGTGTTTCATCAAATTTTGGAAGTTTTCAGCCATTTTTCCTTGTAATATTTTTCAACTTCATTCACTTTATTTTCTCCTGATACTCCCATTACGCATACATTGATGTTTTTGGTGGTGTCCCAGACTTTTCTGAGCCCCTGTTCATCTTTCTTTATTCTTTTCTCTCTGTTCTTTGGTTTACCTAATCTCCATTCCTTTATCTCCAATTTCATCAATTCTTTCTATTGCCAATTCATATTTAATGTTCCCCTAGTGAATTTCCATGTCTTTTTTTAAAAAATAAATTTATTTATTTATGGCTGCGTTGGGTCTTCGTTGCTGCACCCGGGCTTTCTCTAGTTGCGGCAGTCGGGGGCTACTCTTCATTGTGGTGCACAGGCTTCTCATTGCGGTGCCTTCTCTTGTGGAGCATGGGCTCTAGACGTGCAGGCTTCAGTAGTTGTGGCTTGCAGGCTCTAGAGCACAGGCTCAGTAGTTGTGGCGCATGGGCTTAGTTGCTCCGCGGCATGTGGGATCTTCCCGGACCAGGGCTCGAACCCGTGTCCCCTGCATTGGCAGGCAGATTCTAAACTACTGCACCACCAGGGAAGTCCTCCATGTCAGTTTTATACCTTTCATCTGCAGAATTTCAATTTTTCTTTTTTTTTTAACATCTTTATTGGGGTATAATTGCTTTACAATGGTGTGTTAGTTTCTGCTTTATAACAAAGTGAATCAGTTATACATATACATATGTTCCCATATGTCTTCCCTCTTGCGTCTCCCTCCCTCCCACCCTCCCTATCCCATCCCTCCAGGCTGTCACAAAACACCGAGCCAAAATCCCTGTGCCATGTGCTGCTTCCCACTAGCTATCTACCTTACATTTCATATGTCCATGACTCTCTCTCGCCCTGTCACAACTCACCCTTCCTCCTCCCCATATCCTCAAGTCCGTTCTCCAGTAGGTCTGCGTCTTTATTCCCGTCTTAACCCTAGGTTCTTCATGACATCTTTTTTTCTTAAATTCCATATATATGTGTGTGTTAGCATACGGTATTTGTCTTTCTCTTTCTGACTTACTTCACTCTGTATGACAGACTCTAGGTCTATCCACCTCATTACAAATAGCTCAATTTCGTTTCGTTTTATGGCTGAGTAATATTCCATTGTATATATGTGCCACATCTTCTTTATCCGTTCACCTGATGATGGGCACTTAGGTTGTTTCCATCTCCGGGCTATTGTAAATAGAGCTGCAATGAACATTGTGGTACATGACTCTTTGAATTCTGGTTTTCTCAGGGTATATGCCGAGTAGTGGGATTGCTGGGTCATATGGTTGTTCTATTTGTAGTTTTTTAAGGAACCTCCATACTGTTCTCCATAGTGGCTGAACCAATTCACATTCCCACCAGCAGTGCAAGAGTATTCCCTTTTCTCCACACCCTCTCCAGCATTTATTGTTTCTAGATTTTTTGATGATGGCCATTCTGACTGATGTGAGATGATATCTCATTGTAGTTTTGATTTGCATTTCTCTAATGATTAATGATGTTGAGCATTCTTTCACGTGTTTGTTGGCAGTCTGTATATCTTCTTTGGAGAAATGTCTATTTAGGTCTTCTGTCCATTTTTGGATTGGGTTGTTTGTTTTTTTGATGTTGAGCTGCATGAACTCAATAAACAATAAATGCTGGAGAGGGTGTGGAGAAAAGGGAACCCTCTTGCACTGTTGGTGGGAATGTAAATTGATACAGCCATATGGAGAACAGTATGGAGGTTCCTTAAAAAACTACAAATAGAACTACCATACGACCCGGCAATCCCACTACTGGGCATATACCCTGAGAAAACCAGAATTCAAAAAGAGCCATGTACCAAAATGTTCATTGCAGCTCTATTTACAATAGCCAGGACATGGAAGCAACCTAAGTGTCCATCAACAGATGAATGGATAAAGAAGATGTGGCACATATATACAATGGAATATTACTCAGCCATAAAAAGAAATGAAATTGAGTTATTTGTAGTGAAGTGGATAGACCTAGAGTCTGTCATACAGAGTGAAGTAAGTCAGAAGGAGAAAAACAAATACCGTATGCTAACACATATATATGGAATCTAAGAAAAAAAAAATGTCATGAAGAACCTAGTGGTAAGACGGGAATAAAGACACAGACCTACTAGAGCACGGACTTGCAGATATGGGGAGGGGGAAGGGTAAGCTGTGACAAAGTGAGAGAGTGGCATGGACATATATACACTTCCAAACATAAAATAGATAGCTAGAGGGAAGCAGCCGCATAGCTCAGGGAGATCAGGTAGGTAGTTTGTGACCACCTAGAGGGGTGGGATAGGGAGGGTGGGAAGGAGGGAGACATAAGAGGGAAGAGATATGGGAACATATGTATATGTATAACTGAATCATTTTGTTATAAAGCAGAAACTAACACACCATTGTAAAGCAATTATACTCCAGTAAAGGTGTCAAAAAAAAAAAAAAAGAAGTATAGAGTATTCGAAAGGGAGCGTCTATCTCCTTTTGGCCAAAGGCTTCATTAAGGAAAAGGAAAGAGTGTTTGAATTATCAATATCCAGAGATAAGGTAGATTGTAGGAGCACAGTTGTGGGTATTTAAAAAAAAAAAGAATAGGAATTGTTTGGCAAATAATGAATGTGCAGTGCATTAAATACATAAAAGAAAGTAATGGGAAACTATTGAAGGAAGGGACTTGAATGGCAAAGGAAAGAAAACTTGTGAGCAGGAAAGGCATGTTGGGAATTGTCATTAAAAGGATAATTAACTGACAGTAGTGTGCATGAAATGGGCTGGATCCAGAAAAACATGGAGATTATTAATGCAATTTTACATACTTGACTATTCCCATAAATCACCCTAAGTTCTAAGTTATTCATATTTCAAAAGTTAATAACTTTATATATTAAGTTGTGGAAATACTAGAATTACTTCTACAATGCAAATATATGGTACATAGATTCCAGTCATCAGTCATATAATAATTTGCTTCTCTTTGATTATAAATCCCAGAATATATATTCAGGGTTTGGAATCTGAGAAGTCTCTTTTTCAAAATACTTTACATATTATATGAGCTATGTTAAAGTGGATCTAAGTTTAGTTCGTGCATCATCACGTTTCAGAAGCTGCTAGTTAGCCAGGTCGTGATATGTCTTTTTCACATATACATGAATATAAAAATAGCACTATATGTATAAATTTTCTTTTTAAGGTGCTTTACAAATTTTATTTCTCCCTATATTTTATACTCCCTATACTTAATTCTCTCCTTTTATTTTATACTGCTTTATCTTTTCTGTAGCACACTTAATCAGATCTGCTTCCTTACCCTCAGGTGGAACATCTGGTAAGTAGTATTTATGGTGGAGTAGTATCTGGGAAAATAATTGACATGCAAGACAATATAGCACAAAAGTTAAGAGCTCAGATCCTCGTGTGACAACCTGGATTGAAATAGTATGTTTTCCTCTTAACAGGGCTTCTTAACCACTGGGCCTCAGTTTTCACATCCGTAAAACTGGGATAATAATCTTACCTGCCACGTAGGATTATTGTGAGGCTTAAATGAGGTAATATAAGTAAGAGCTCTTAGAACAGATTCTGCTAAGTGGAAAGCACTCAGTAGATGCTGTCATTATTTTTATAATTTGAGTTATTTAGATAATCTGCGAAAGCACTATATATACTTAACTAGAATAGTTCTCAAACTTTATTGGGCAAATTTTATTGTACAAAGGTTAGGAATTTATTAAATTATATATTCCTAGGTCACAGCTGAGAGATTCTGATTCTAGAATAGGGGTAAATTCCAGAAATTTGTCTCTTTTTAAGAAGCATCACAGGTAAACCCGTTATGGAACGTATTTTCAGAAATTTTCCTTGAGTTTCAGAAAATGTAACAGTTGAGCTATTATAGGAATTGATGCATTGGATATTACTAGTTTCCATGTAAATCATACAACTTTGGAAAGAATTTTGGCATTTCTATCAAAAGCTACAAAAGTGTTTTATGATTTGATTCAATAAATCCATTTTTGATTATTTTTCCTAAGGAAATAATCCAAAATGTTACATTAGTTCATCCTTTATTTTAAAATTTTGATATCAAACATGACAATGTCTAAATATAGATTGCTATCTGAATTATTGTTTATCTGTTTAGCGGATCATTGCATAACCATTAGATTTATAATTGTAAGTACTACAGTATCATAGGAAAATATATAGAAAATTAGAAAGCATAATTTATATGCACACAGTATTTGCAGTTGTGTGAAAATGTAACTTGGCAGGTGTTACAAAGAATGAAAGGAATATGCTCAAATTTAAAATAGTTGGCCTAGGATTAATTTAAAAGGGGGGTATATATACGTATGAACCCATTGTAAGCTATTTGGACAATGCATGGATTAAATTCAATGAATTATGCTTTCAGACTCAGCTTTCTTTGTATCATATAGTCTCTCCCAAGATAAAACAAAAATAAAGCTTCACAAGTTTTATTGTCAACACTTTCCTGTAGATTCAGAGGCATTGGGTCCTCTCTAGCCTATTTGCTGAGTAGAGCCCTGATGTCAGGGATCCTTCTGACTCTGAAAGATAGAGAAAATGTATTAATTATCAGTACAATTCTAGAATGTTACACTAAGGGTTAATAATTGCTTTCTGCTCACCTGCTGGCTTATGAAAAGAGAGCTGACAGGCATTAAAGATTTGACATTACACACACACACACAAATACCATAAGCCCAAACACAGCCAGTTAGTATAAATTTGGTACTCCCACCCCTTGCTGGTATCTTTTAGTCGATGAGTAATCAGTTAAATGACAGATTGGTGGCAAATGGTAAAGCAGAAAATAGGGTATGGCATGATACAAGAAAGTTTCTGTTTTCTATCATATAGGTTGTTTTTATTTATTCTTGTGGGACAGTTCGAGTCTTAAGATTTTTCTGGATTATCATTCTAAGAGAAAGTTAATCTACTAAATTGTGTTTTTATCAATTAGGAAACAACAGAAAATGCAACTCAACTTGGCTTAAACTACAAAAAGAATATATTGGTTTATAACATTTAACAAGTTTATAGGTAGTTAGGGTTCAAGTATAGTTTAATCAGAGCTCCAGCTGTGTTTTTTGGTTTTGATTGATTAGTTGGTTGATTGGCTTATTTATCAATATTTATTTTTTATACTTCTCTCAACTTTGCCCTCTCACAGGCTGACAAAGTAGACAGCAATTCTAAGTTATTGATATTGAGAGAAAGCTTCTATGTCTCTGAATTCCCAGTGGACGATCATAGACTCACTTTGATTGTATTGGCTGGTTTAGGTAGTATACCTGAAGTGATCACTTTGGCAAGGGGTTAGAATGTGCTGATTGGTTTAACTTAGTTCATGCTTCAGCATTGAAGCTGGAAGTCCAAGATCAGGGTACCTCTATGAGGACAGCAAGAAGGTGACCACGCAAGCCAGGAAGAGAGCTCTCACCAGAAGCTAACTAGGCTGGTACCCTGGTCTTGGACTTCCAGTTTCCAGGACTGTGAAAAAATCAATTTCAGATGGTTAAGCCACCTAATCTGTTAGTTTGTTATGGCAGCGTGAGCTGACTAACATACCTGGCAAGCTTAAATGTTATACAACTGTCAAGTTTAAGGAGTATGTAGTTACTGTCTTATATCTTGATTTAGTTGAGTCTTTATTTAGTTCTAATATTTTCCCCTCATATTCCTTGCCTTTACTGGAAAATAATGTGCTTCATAGTGTGGCAGTAGATAGCCACACTTCATAGTGTGGCAGTAGATCCTTGAAAGTAATGTTTTTAGGTGCAGAAAGGACAGATAGTTTTAATTGTCCCATTTCTATATTCTTCTGTAAATATAGAATATTGAATCCAGTTTTTATATATAGATAAAATTTTGCTTCAGGTTTTTTTAAAAGAAAATATTTCCATTTTTAATGTTCACCTTAGAATTACAAGATGGTCATGCAATTCATACGTGGTACTGAATAGGTCAATAAAGTCCTTCTGACAGCTTACTATTGAAGTTGCTACTATATCTTGACATTTATAATATACCAAGATGAAATCTGGTCTTTAGCATCGTGATCACTATTATTGTCATCAGCTCTAAATCAGTTTCTTCTGGGTTCTTGGATCAAAAGAGATGAAATAAAGACTGATACTGTTTCAACTGAAAGACATACAAATAACAGCTACTGCCAAAGATTGCTGAAATTAGAATACATAAAATATCAAATAGTGCCACAAAGTAAACATTTCTTTGGAAGACAAATCAAATATGTCTTACCTGTTCTCTGTTAAATTATTACAAATACACTATT
The DNA here is from genome assembly GCF_039906515.1 of Pseudorca crassidens. Taxonomy (NCBI): domain Eukaryota; kingdom Metazoa; phylum Chordata; class Mammalia; order Artiodactyla; family Delphinidae; genus Pseudorca; species Pseudorca crassidens. The sequence continues at coordinate 35,785,368 of NC_090296.1, read as the reverse complement.
CTTTTTTTTTTTTTTTTTTTTTTGTTGCGTTACGCGGGACTCTCACTGTTGTGGCCTCTCCCGTTGCGGAGCACAGGTTCCGGACACGCAGGCTCAGCGGCCATGGCTCATGGGCCCAGCTGCTCCGCGGCATGTGGGATCTTCCTGGACCTGGGCACGAACCCATGTCCCCTGCATCGGCAGGCGGACTCTCAACCACTGCGCCACCAGGGAAGCCCTCTATATTCATTCTTGAATATTACGCCAAAACAGTAACATAAAATTCAAGTTATAAATTGAAGCACCGTTAATTCAAAACTATCTTTTCTGTTTTATATTAAAGTGTTAAGCTAAAACAGATTTTCTTCCTATCCCAAAATAGTTACATAAGAACAGTCTGTTGTCACAGAAATCATTCTATTATAAAGGGTATAGTCTTTATTTAAAATGTTAAGCTCCAAATATTTATCCTTTTGAGCCATCTGCTCTCCTAAATACCCGTAGTATTTTAGACTAAAATTTGAAAAATGGAAATACTTGAAAACCTTTTCATTGTTGACTTGATTTTTTTATAGCATGTGTCTTGCTTTGAGTGAAATAGATTGATGCTCACGTGAGCTTACTTGCAAAACATTACATTACCCTTATTAAAAAAAAATTTTAAATCCTCTTATAGAAAGGACCCTCGATATCTGAAATTATTTTATTAAAAATACAATTTGTGATCTAAATAAATTTAAATAGAAACTCTACTCAATATATTTATTCCCACAATAAATATATTTAACTCTTTTTTTGTCTATTCTTGACATTTTGTATATATATTTAACTCTTTAAGTTTAAAATTCTATTAGGTGAATTTATGTTTAAAATCATTACCTTAATTAACTAAGAAAGTTTCTGTTAGGAATGTGTGGAGAAAAGTTTGCTCCTCACTCCCTCCTAATGAAATCATTTTAATATTGCCTTTATAACTCCAGAAAATTAATAATATCTTTAATTAGCCATTTTTATGAATACATGTTTTGTTGAATATTTCATATTTCCTTTTTGGATGTCATTTCTCTAAACATTTGGAGAGAGATTAGTCACGCTTGTACTACCTCTGCTCACCCATCACTCACACACACGCATACACACACACCCATTCCCAGAAGACCGAAAAATGGAAAGAAAGATGCATTAGAGATGGACAAAATAGGGGTTTAAGAAAAGTCCCTGAGAAGTAGTAACCATGATCTTAGAATGAATTTTCAATTCAAATTCGTATCACCTGGACTGTACAAAAAAACGTAAATTTGTGAATTTAGTTTAAAGTAGTTCGTGACTGATAGTGCTTCTGAGCACCTCACAGAAACAAATGCAGATTCCCTGGTGAATATATTTTATCCTAAGATTCAAAGAAATGCCACAGATTATTTCCTATGAATATGAAAAGCCACAAGGAAATCATGTACCATGAATGAGAATTACCAGAATCACTAGACAAGTTTTGTAGTTTGATTTGGAGGCAGTTGCATTTGTGGATTCTATTCTATTTGGATGGGATTGTATATGCCCCCAAAGCAAGAAATTTATTAATTTTTTACTGTCTAGTATCCTTCCCCTGTTAGGATTCATTTGTGGAAGCAATGGTCCAGTATCCAGCAGCCATGATAGTGGCCTGAGGTTGGAGAAATATGTTCTAGAGTCTAAGCCATGCTCTTTGTTCCACTAAAATATAATACAGTTATTTTTCCTGCTCCTTTTGTAGTTGATTTTGTTTCCACTTGTCTTCTAAGCCTGATTTTCTGGCCTTAATTTGGATTTTCAAACTTCTATTTCTTGTTTATGTCCTTTTTTGCTTAATGAAGATGGGGTTAGTTTTTTGGTTGTTTGCAACCAGTTATTTTGGTAATTGCCTTCACATTAGAAGGACCCTGTGCATTTTCTCAACTGTTCCCTCCTTGTGAACACAAACCAGGAAAAAAGCTTGCCTCTGTTGAACATGAGCATGTCACCGCCATGTAGAGAGTTTGTTTGTTTTTTGTTTGTTTGTTTGTTTGTTTGTTTGTTTTTGTGGTACACGGGCCTCTCACTCTTGTGGCCTTTCCCGTTGCGGAGCACAGGCTCTGGACGCGAAGGCTCAGCGGCCATGGCTCACAGGCCCAGCCACTCCACGGCATGTGGCATCTTCCCGGACCGGGGCACGAACCCGTGTCCCCTGCATCGGCAGGCGGACTCTCAACCACTGCGCCACCAGGGAAGCCCCTGTTTGTTTGTTTTTGAATGGCTCCAGTTTATACTTTTGGTTGATTTTTAATCTCTATTTTCCCCTCATAGTCCTAGTGAGCCCCACTCTCAATTTAAACACTAATAGTTTTCTTTTAAAAAATAAAATAAAATAAAACACTGATAGTATTCTATTTTCTATCCAAACACTTAAAAGGACAAAATTCATTGCTTTTCAAGGTAACATATGCCATTTCTTTTTCTTTTTTTAAAACATGGCTCCAATGTATTCAGTATCCTCTCTTTTATTGAGCCCAGATTTATCTCATTGCTGGTTCTAAATCCCTTCACAAGGCATCCAGAAAAGCTTACTCAACCTTCCATATAAAAGCTCTTTAATTACTTGAAAATAGCTAACAAGGTCAAGGCTCATTTTTTTCTTTGGGTTTTTTTTTTTTTTTTTTTTTTTTTTTTTTTTACCTTGTCAAAAGGGAGAAACTTTAGAATTTAATGTTTGGCAAGTCAGTATAGGAATAAGTCATCATTAGTGAAGAATAAACATTAGCCATATTGTTATTTTAAACAAAAGTTTTATTTTTGCCTTCAGAATTCTGCCTGTTATTTACTGCTTCTCATCCTTTCTCCTAAAAGTTCCCAAGCTTTCAGCCATCTCAATTAAAGCATAACTTACAGTTTTAACTAGCACAACTATATGTAATTGGTTGATGATACTGGATCCAATTGTGTATGTTCTGTAGCCTTCTTTCTGTCTACAGCTTGATTATAAAATTGCTTTGAGTAAAGTAAGAGACTAATGAAAGCCTACTCTGAGTTACACAAAGTTTAATTGTATTACCTCTACTTTCCTTTTTATATCCTTTCTCTCCTATCTTCATTGTCTTCATGATAGCTCCCTCTTCCTTTTATTAAATCTTTTCTCAGGAAGAGATCTGATCACTTAGTTTATTGAAGATTTAAGTGGCTGGTCAGAAACAAGTTCTTCCTCTGGACTCTCTGCAGTTTAAACAAGGAGTGAAGTCATATACTGTTTTTGGTGGGGAGTGGTAGGGTGTGCGTGTGTGTGTGTGTGTGTGTGTGTGAGATATCTTCATAGCAGCCGTTAAATCATACTATGCATGCAACTATCTACTTGTAAATCCAGTGCTTAGAATAAACAATGAATTATCTAATACATTTTGCAATTTTTTTTACACCATGAAAGAATGTAGTGGGTACTCAGTTCTTATATATTGAATAATTGACTAAAATTTCAGAATACTAAGAAGTTAGGAATTGTAGTTGACAAAATATTTTAAGATGCTATTATATACAAGTTAACAAAAGCACTGGCTGTCCAGATTGGACTCTGTTGATTGATTCTGCCTAGAAAGGCAGTCATCTATTTGAGCAGTAGTTTAGTTGCCATTTCTGGTTGGAGATTTAATATAGCAATGAATAATTTATCTTAGAAAGCTTCTTTATGAGGGATTATGATCCCAAGTAGTATTTGACGTGTGGATAAGGTCTTTTATGGTATAGGAGCTTCATCTCCAGGGTAGATGCCCATAAAGCCTCAAGTCAAATTGATTCTATTTACACTTCAGGTAGAAGACCCATTAGGGCAAAAGAGAGTGAAGACACCAAGCTTTCAAGTGTAAAAAATTCTACATCTCAATAGAGGTTATAAATACTACATAAAGTTTATTTGTTTGTGAATTTATTATTTTCATCTTTTTGTTGTTGTTATGCCTCTTTTTTTCAACTTTTTATTTTGAAAACTTTTAGCTTTCAGAAGAGTTGAGAAAATAGTGTGATGAACACCTATACACTGCACACCTAGATTCATGAATGTTAGTATTTTCTAATACATGCTTTATCTATACATATATATGGCTCACTTTTTTTCCCTCCACTCTTTGAAAATATGTGCAAATATCATGGCATTTCACCCCTGAATACTTCAGCATGTGTCCCTAAAAATAAGGGTATTGTTCACAAAACCCTTATCATATGCTAGAAGTTTAACACTGATATAATAATATCACCTATTTTACAGTCCAGTCTAGATTTCTCCAGTTTTCCCAAAATGTTATTTATATATTTTTAAATTCAATATTCCATCAAGAATCATGAATAGCATTTGTACTTTATTTTTAATTAATTTATTTTTTAAAATGTATTTTTTGGCTGCGTTGGGTCTTTGTTGCTGTGCACGGGCTTTCTCTAGTTGTGGCAAGCCGGGGCTACTCTTTGTTGTGGTGCGCGGGCTTCTCATTGCAGTGGCTTCTATTGCTGCAGAGTACAGGCTGTAGGCTCACGTGTTGCAGTAGTTGCAGCACACAGCCTCAGTAGTTGCAGTGTGCGGGCCCTAGGGCACGCGGGCTTCAGTAGTTGTGGCTTGCTGGCTCTAGAGCACAGGCTCAGTAGTTGTGGCACACGGGCTTAGTTGCTACGTGGCATGTGGGATCTCCCTGGACCAGGGATCGAAGCCGTGTCCCCTGCATTGGCAGGTGGATTCTTAACCACTGTGCCACAAGGGAAGTCCCATGAATAGCATTTGTTAGAGATATCTCTTCAGTTTATTATATAAGTTGTCAGAAATTTGATGCAGAATAATTCCATATTTTAGCAACTATGGAAAGTGTCTTTTCAGTCATGAAAATATATATATATATGTAGATAATTTAGAAATATTCCACTGTAATTTTTATTATATAGTTGAATTTATTATTTAAAGTGACATATTCCTTGAAAACAGTTTACTTATGGATGTATGTGTTTGTGATGCCCTAATTAAAATTCTTTTATCTCTTTTTAAAAATTTATTTTTAAAATAATAATATAGTAAAACTGACTTTCTTTTCTAACCACCACTACAATCAGGATACAGAATGGTTCCATTATGCCCCCCAAATCCTTTGTATTTTCACTTCATAGTCACACCATGACATCCTCATTCTACCTCTGATGACAAACACTGATCTGTTTTCCATTACTATAGTTTTTGTTTTTCTAGAATGTCAAATAAACTGAATCAGATGGTGTGTACCCTTTTGTGACTGGCTTCTTTCAGTGCATTGTCTTTGAGATTCATCCAAGTTGTGTGTATCAATAATTTATTCCTTTTTACTGAACAACTGTGGATATACCACAGTTATTTATCCATTCCCCTATTGAAGGACATCTTGATTGTTTCCAGCTTTTGCCTATCACAAATGAATTTGCTGTGAACATTTATATATAGTTTCTTATGTGAACGTAGGTTTTCATTTTTCTGGGATAAATACTCAGAAGTAAAATTCTTTGGTCATATGGTAAATGTGTATTTAACTTTATAAAAAACTGCCAAACTGCCTTCCAACATTTGCATCATCTTGACACTGGAGTTAGTTGATTGTCTTTTTCTGAGTTTGTATCCTGTATTATAAGACCCTGAGTCTTGGATCCTGTGAATAATATTTTTGTGGACTTCTGTGGGCTGTGATTCTAATATCAGCTCTGTTTTACAAGACTTTGCCATGCTATTTGGGTTTGTCCTTCAGTGCACCCTTAGTGGTCACTCAGGACCTGCCTATGGGTCTACTCATTACTGAAGGTCTTTAAATCTTTGGTATGCTAATTAGGATCTCAGGTTCATCCATAAATGGGCAGGTCAAGAGTGAGTCCGTCAGTTCACAATAGCTTTATGGGGTTGCTTTCCTGGTCTCCCTTCTCAGTTGTTGCCTAGGTATTCTCTGCTTCCTTGCAGTCTGCTTTTTGTTCCTCAGGGAAGAAACTGCTCTCTTCAGCAGTTGCACTACATCCAGGGCTGTGTGGTGGGAAGACAGTGACATACAGGAAAAACCTACAGGGTTTGGCCCTGCCCTTTTGGTTGTCACTGCTTCTCTGAGAGTTCGCTTCACCTTCCTCAGAGTTTTGGCTCCTGTAAGCTCTCATTTCCGGCCTCACTTATCACAGTTGCTGTGGGACTGCCCAGGCAATTGTGGTATGGAAAAAAGGAGAAGGAAAAAAAGAAAAGAACATAGGGATTTCTCCAACTCTTTATCAGTGCTTTAAGAGTTTAGAGCCACGGTCCCCAACCTTTTTAGCACCAGGGACCAGTTTTGTGGAAGACAATTTTTCCATGGACTGGGGGTGCGGGGGGTGGTTTTGGGATGATTCAAGTGCATTACATTTATTGTGCACTTTATTTCTATTATTATTACATTGTGATATATAATGAAATAATTATACAACTCACCATAATGCAGAATCCGTGGGAACCCTGAGCTTGTTTTCACTTGCCACTGACTGATAGGGTTTTGATGTGAGTCTGCAAGCAATTAATTTATTATGGTCTCTGTACAGTCAAACCTCTCTGCTAATGAGAATCTGTATTTGCAGCTGCTCCCCAGCGCTAGCGTCACCGCCTCAGCTCCACCTCGGATCATCAGGCATTAGATTCTCATAAGGAGCATGCAACCTAGATCCCTTGCATGCGCAGTTCACAGTAGGCCTCATGATCCTATGAGAATCTAATGCTGCTGCTCTGACAGGAGGCAGAGCTCAGGTGGTAATGCGAGTGTTGGGGAGCGGCTGTAAATGCAGATGGAGCTTCGCTTGCGCTCCCGCTGCTCACCTCCTGCTGTGCAGCCCAGTTCCGAACAGGTCCTGGACCACTACCAGTCCGTGGCCCAGGGGTTGGGGACCCCTGGTTTAGAGAATTTCTCCTGGATCTCACCTGCATCACACAGTACTCACTTCTGGGTTCCTGGTTCCTGGCTTCATTGAGTTCAGGCAAGAGATAAGAGGGGAAGAAATGTTAAATTTACCACTGTTTCAGTGGTATTTTGAATTTTGATGTTCTTCCCTGATGTGCCTGTTAGCATTTTTTTTGCACAGTTTTCAAACATTCTGTCCAGGTTTTATAGTTGAATTGCTGGGAGCTAAAAGGAGTCTGGTCTTTATTCCATCTCACTGGAACCAGAATTGCTAATTGAATTTTTAAAGGGTATTGAGGATATAATTGACCATCTACTTTAGTAGATAATTTCCAAACTGTGGGAAAAGCGAATTTAAAACAAACATCAGGCTCTTTTTGTTGTCGTTGTTATTTGTACCTTTGGCATGAGATAAAATTTGTGGAAGGTGTAACTAGAACATCATAAGAAGAAATTGATCCTAAGTGAAATATTAATTCATTCAATAAAAACGTAATAAATAGCAACTCTATGCCTGGGACTGGAATATGATAATGAAGAAGATAGGTAGAGTTTATTTTCTGTAAGGGGGTAACAGATACGAGACAGGCATTTATAGTACACTGTAAAAACACTATGTTCAGAAGTGCAAAGAGAACACTTAAATTGTTTTTTTCTTAAAGTATTTTTTAATTTATTCTTTAAGATACAACTTTTAAGGGTGTGGGGCCATGTTAAAGTTAAATGTACATTAATGCATTGATATATGAAATAGCTGAAGATTTTTAAAAATTCATTTAAAATAATTCTATAAATTAAATAAACAATTGGCCCAGCAGGTAAAAGGAAGATATTTCATATTTTTGTAATGAAGCCATAATATTTTTTTCTCTCAAAACTTTAAATGCCACATTATTTACTTAGGTAGTGAACTATAATTTCAACATTAAATAAATTTCCAAGCTTTTTAACTGCCAGACTGGAAAACAGTAGTCCATAGTCTTTTAAAATTGTCTTCTACCAGTGTATAAATACCTTATATCATTGTGTACTTTATACTTTTTTCCCCCCTAGGTAATTTTATATCCAGTCTCTAAGAGATCAAATTAGTCATCAGGCATTTTCTTTGATCAGTATGTTGATGTAGAATTGATAGACCAGATATTAAACTTGAACTAAAATATCATTAGCTATAGATTTTAAGATTGTCTTAGACCTGTCAAACGTAATATGTTACTGATGACTTTTAAAATTCTAAAATATTGAAAAATTAAGTGAAATTATGAGTTTGGAATTTGGTGACTTTGACTAAGATCATTCATCATGCCCTTCCATAGTTACCTCCTTTCCCAGGGCCATTTTCCCCAGTATCATTTCTTTACTTTACTCAGAATGCACTTCCCAATATTTCTGACTTAAGGTATTTCTCTATACCAGGACACATATTTCATATAACAAGATATGAATATCCTTACTGCCATTTTGTAAAGGAAATTTCTGAGAAATTTAGACAACTTGATGAGTTACTAAGAGATCTCAGCTCTTTCATTCTTGCAATAAGCATACATAAAGCTCCTCCTGTAGTTGGGCATATTTCTAAGCTTTGGAGAAATGAAGACATAGTTCCTGATTTTAAAGACCTTATGTGGTAAGGTAGAAAGCCATGATAATAAAACAGGTGGAATAAGATAAATGCCAAAAATAAGGAATACAAGATATAATACATGCACATTTAATAACTTCCCCTTAACCATTTAACTTATTTTCTTAATTACTTCTGTGAAACACACTGACAGATGTTCATAATACACTAAACCTTTTCCATTAGAGTAACAGACTGTTCTCTAGCATAGCTGCATACTTGTTCCCAGCAATTGGCATTTATGCTTCCAAGAATCAGTTGTATTTATCTCAAACCAGTTTATCCTGATAGAACTTTTTATTATAATCACTGAATTAAACAATAAAAACTGTTGAAATAAGAAAGCGAAAAATTCATTTGTGTTAAAACTATTTTTAGAAAGATTGTAAAGTTGAGTTACTTAGAAATTTGTTTGAAAATTAGATATTATATGAGATAAAATCATACAAATATATTCTAATGATAGTTCCATAAGAAATTATAGATAATTAATTATTGAAAGAAACCTGATGCAAAACTCCAATCAGAAGACCCGTACTCAGAGAAAAACCTTAGCCAAGTCACATCAGAAGATTGGTGAGTAGATGTTCATGTATATGTTTTAAGGTAAAATGGAATGTGTAAGGAATTGTTTTTATGATTCCCTACCTTAACTAATTTTATTGATTAATCAACCAACACTCATGTTGAAATAGGCCTAGTTTTCATAGTCAATGAAACATAATCAGTTCTGCTTTTTCTAATGACTTTTCTTTATCAGAAAAGATTTTGAGTATTAAACAACTGTGAGGCTTTTTGTTACATTACAGTTTTTTCTTCTTTTTTTCCCCTTAGTTTATGTCTCCTGAGTCCATATGCCTTTCTATTCAGTTGAATACTAGTATCGTTGGAGCCGAAGTTTGCTGAGCACTAGTAATCATTAACATACAAACCCAATTATTTTGTTCATTCCTTTTTTTATAGACAAGTTAAAAAATGTGCCTGGCATTATCTCCCAAATTTGATGTCTATTTTACATTTCACCTAACTAGGTAACAAAAGGTACAGAAATATTGTGTTGAAGTAGAATACTGGAATAGGAGCCAAGAGATGTGACTTCTATGCCTGGTGCAACGTTAACTGGGATGACCTTGGACTAGGCACTTATATATGTTTTTTATCTTAAAATGGAGAGTTAAACTAAATTACTTCTGAGCTATTTTTCCTTCATAAAACCCAAACAGAATAACCCAAACAAATGCAGTCACTCTTTTATAGATTTCGACTTCTTTCAGAAGGCATTCCTTTTCTGGGGTTCTGATTTTTGACTCTGCAAGTGTCACTACTCTGATACTAAAATCAAACTTATAATAGCTCTGTTTTCTGAATCTGGAAATATAGAAAGGGCACAAATGTAGTAGCCATGGTCTTATAGGTTTAAAAGAAGAAAAATGTATTAATTTGGGGGGAGTGAGGACGATGGCCTCAGTGCCTTTTTTTTTTTTTTTTTTTTTTTTTTTTTGCGGTACGCAGGCCTCTCACTGTTGTGGCCTCTCCCGTTGCGGAGCACAGGCTCCGGACGCGCAGGCTCAGTGGCCATGGCTCACGGGCCTAGCCGCTTCGCGGCACGTGGGATCTTCCCGGACCGGGGCACAAACCCGTGTCCCCTGCATCGGCAGGCGGACTCTCAACCACTGCGCCACCAGGGAAGCCCCCTTTTTTTTTTTTTTTTTTAAGCAGAGGTAAATTTGATTTATAATGTCAACCTGTACTTTTTTTTTTCTTTTTTGTAGTAGGAACAAAATAAATTAAAGCTTGATAGGGCTCAGTAAAATTATAAATGTTGTTGGCCTTCTTGTATTTTATCCATGTAGAAAATCTGATGATTAAATCCTCAACTAAATGAGTTTGAGACTGGACTGAACATGCTCTAAGACTTCATGATTTTGACCCTTTTTATTTATTTTCCCATGTTACTGTTACTCCTAATTGTGGTAGATAGCTTTGGCTTAGATTCCATCAAGCCAGGCAAGCTGGAACAATTGTCCTGAAAATAAAATTTTTGTTTGTTTTGCTGGGATAGCCTTTGGCTGATTTTCTAATTTTTTAGATTTGGCTCAGAATTAATTATGTGTTACTTTGATAGCAATGTAAGATTTGTATTTATAATATTCTTTTTTTTTCTAGAAGTTGTAAAATTTAAAAATAGCAGAAGAGCAGTAAATGATATTGAAAAATTTGTGGCACTCACATTTTGGACATGATCTTCTGAACGCTCCTAAAAGAAGCATTGTTCTATAGTATATTGGTCTTATACCTATCCTTGTTTTCTTTTAAAAAATTTTATTTTGTATAAATATTTATTTTTTTATTGAAGTATAATAGTTGATTTACAGTGTTGTGCCAGTCTCTACTGTACAGCACAGTGACTCAGTTATACAGATATATCCTTGTTTTCTTTTTATCTTTTCATACTTGAAACAAACTCTGGTTAGAGGAGAGATTAGGGTACCTTCCTCCTTTTGCAAGCTTGTGTTTATGAATCACATATTTAGAACCAGAGGTCCACAGCAGTGTTTTTCCAACTATGATCTTGGACCACTTACATCGGAATCACGTAGAGTGCTTGCTTAAAATGCTTATTTCTGGACCTCATCCAAAACCTGTTGAATCAGAATCTTTAGGGATGGAATTCAGGAATCTGGATTTTAACAGGCTCTCATGTGGTTCACATGCCCACTTAATGTAGAGTAATGGTCTCTGAAGTGGGTGGCATATACTCCAGAGTACAGCTTTTTGAGACCATTGTGACGAAGACTAAATCCTGTGCACCAAAATCTACTCTCTCTTTCTTCCTTCCTAACCTTCTATTGCAGTTAGGCATGGCCATGCGCTGACTGCCAGCCAAGGGGAATATGAGCTTACATTATTTGCTACTTCCCCGGCCTGGCCCTTATAAACGTCTATGCATATTCTTCTATTTTGTTTTTTCCTTCCTCTTGCTAACCAGGACTGAGATGACCATTATTAAAAGCTTAGAAGCAAAATGTTGAAAATAGTAGAGCCTTGTCACTGAATTTTGGGGGAGACATTATATCATCTAAGCCTACCTACCCTATCTAATATGGTAATGTTTTGGATTGAGGCAAAAATGTTAAAACTTACATTTATATATTTTGTTTTGTTTTTTTATTGAAGTGTAATGTGAGTCAGGGTTGGAAAGGTACTAATTTAAATACAGTGTACTGTTAGTCTCTAAAACAAGGAAAAGGAAAAGAATAGTTTAAAAGGGAGACTTCTAAAATGGTACCAAAAAAAATATTTCGGTTGGTGAATGACCAAAAGAAGTACAGGGTAATACATGTCAAAGTTTGCCTCAGGTCCTGACCTTCAAGAGTTTCTCCCTACCAACTTATTAAAATTATGATTAGTTAATATTTATGCAAATGTCTGCTTAATGTCTCCTTCCTTTTATTATAAATTATATGAGTGCAAAGATTGTCTATCTTAGTCTCTTATTTATCCCCATTCCCATTACATTGATACATAGTAGTATTTGCTCAAAAAAGTATTTGTTAAAAATATTCATGAATTTGAATGTTTAACTTACATATTTACTTAAAAAGTACTTATGAAGAACTTACAGATTTAGTATGAATGTTCATTGCATGTTTACATGTCAATATTTAACAGCTAAGAATTATTCAGTGCTTACTTAGAGGTTATAAATGCCTTAACACTTATTATTTGTTGTCAGTAATCCTGTGAGGTAGATGATGGTACAGTTTCTGTTTTACAAGCAAGCAATGTGCAGTTTAGATAGAGCAAATAATTTGCTGCAAGGACACGTAGATTTATAAGTGACAGATTCTGGACTCAAACCATTTGTTTTTAGTATCTTTGGATTCTTATATTAACTTGGTGTCATATACCCAGTTGTTCATTAAGTAAGGGATGGTTGCAAAATTAACGTCTATATAATTATTATTTCAAATAAATAAATGAGTACTTTGGATTATTTCATATGTGCTGAAAATAATAGTCATCTTTGATAATGAGCATGATATTTCATAAATTTAGGTTTTGTTTAAATCTGAATTACATAAAAGAAAACAGAGCAGCCTTATTTCTAAGTTAATTCTGCAAAGCAGAAATAGAAATCCATGGCAATTAATGAAGGAGGAGCACATAGTGGACCTAACTTAGTTATTTTCTTGCTTGTTCTACAAATACTTGAGTTCAGCTCATTAAATTTTCTATTATTTCTTTAAAACCAGTTGCAGTAAGCAATAATACAAGGAGTGAAGGGAGATGACAACTGAGTAAATCAAGATATTTTGTTGAGAGTGTGTTTACGTGAGATTAGGGTGGGGAATCTGGAAAAACCCATGATGATATGAAAAAATAAAACTTACTGGTATATTTTATTTGGACTGGTAGAATCTCTAAGAACTAAAGAACTAAGAACTAGAGAACTGGAGGTATTCATTATATAGGATCATCTTTTTTTAAAGAATATGTCAGTCTTATCTTAATGACTAAAAAAGTATGCAGAAGTGTATATCCATGTATAAAAAAGGGAATATCTGTATATATCTCTATCTACCTGTGCAGTTGCTTTTATATGCATAGAGGGACACATAGGAAACAGGTGTATCAGGCTAGGGAGGAAGAGTTTTCACCATGCTTTCCTAACATTGGATTTTTTTTTCAACCATTTAAGTGTATTATTTATTCCAGAAAGTAACTTAAATGAAAAATAATGATATCTTAAAACAAGTTAATTTTTCTACATTTTGGGAGAAAACTGTAATCAGAATGAATTTATGATATTTATGATTTTCAATTGAATTTTCTGAGAGCTTTCTCTTTTTAATTGGTTATTAGCAATTTTGATATTAGCCATGGTGTTTTTCTAGATCTAGTGTCCTCTACTTGATAATAATTAAAATGTTTAAGATATATCCTCTACCTTTTTAAAAATAGCTATTATTTTATTCAGTTCTACCTGTGAACTGAATTCTTTGTTCATCTTCACGTTAAGTATATGTTTGATTCCTTTAATTTCATGAAGCCTATCAATAATTATTAATTGTATTTTATTTTATATCAGAAATGAAGTTGTAGAAATTTTTAGCTTTATTGAGATATAATTTGATATACTAAAAATTGCACACATTTAATATATGTATCTTGATGAGTTTGTGCTTTTGCAAACACCTATGAGACTGTCACCATAATGAAGGTACTAAATATACCCATTACTTCCAAAAATTTCTGTGTTCTTTTGTGTTGTTGTTTGGTAAGAACACTTAATATGAAATCTGTCCTTAACATATTTTAATAAATACCATATAGTTAACTATGGGTACTGTGTTGTATAGTAGATCTCTAGAACTTATCTTGTATAAAGAAACTTTATATCCATTGGGAAAGAATTTCTCATTTCTCTCTCCCCACCAGGCCTTGGCAACCACCATTCTATTTTCTGCTTCTGTGGCACTGACTATGTTAGATACCTTATATAAGTGGAATCATGCAGTATTTTCCTTTTGTGACTGCCTTATTTCACTTAGCATAATGTCCTCTAGGCTCATTCATATTGTTGCAGATGTCAGGAATTCTTTCATTTTTAAGGCTGAATAATATTCCAGTGTATGTATGCACCATGTTATCCATATCCATTTATTTGTCGATTGACATTTGGGTTGCTTCCATATCTTGGCTATTGTGAATACTGCTGCAGTGAACATGGTGCAGATATCTCTTTGAGATCCTGATTTCAGTTCTTTAGGATATATACCCAGAAGTGGGATTGCTGGATCATATGATAGTTTTATTTTTAATATTTTAGGGAACCTCCGTACTGTTTTCCAGAGGGGCCGCACTGTTATACATTCCCACCAACACAGTGTAAGTGTTCCTTTTTCTCCACACTCTGGCCAACACTTGCTAGCTCTTGGTTTTTTGAAAATAGCCCTCCTAACAGGTGTGAAATGGTAGGTCATTGTGGGTTTGATCTGCGTTTCTCTGATGGTTAGTGATGCTGAACATCATTAGTGATGATGAGTGATGTTTCATATACCTGGTGGCCATGAGTATGTCTTCGTAGGCAAGTCCTTTGCCTATTTTTTAATCAGCTTATCATTATCATCATCATTATTATTTTTCTATTGTGTTGGAGATTCTTAAATATTTTGAATATTAACCTCTTATCAGATAGATGGTTTGCAGATATTTTCTTTCCTTCTGTAGAATACCTTTTCACTCTGCAGATTGTTTCCTTTGCTGTGCAGAGTCTTTTTAGTAAGGTAGTCCTTCCCACTTGTCTGTATTTTGGATTTGTTGCCTGTGCTTCTGGTGTCAAATCCAAGAGGTAGTGGCCAAGACAAATGTCAGGAAGCTTTCCCCCTATGTTTTCTCCTTGGAGTTTTGCAGTTTCAGATTTTACATTTAAGTTTAGTTAATTTTGAGGGTTTCTTTTTTGTATATGGTATAAGACAGGTGTCCAGTTTCATTGTTTTGCATGTGGATATCTAGTTTTTCCAACATCATTTGTTGAAGAATCTATCCTTTGCCATTTAATATTCTTAGCATTCTTGTCAAGAATAGTTGAATGTATATATGTTGATTTATTTATGGAGTGTCTGTTCTGTTCCATTGGTCTGTGTGTCTGTTTTTATGACAGAGTCATACTGTTTTAATACTTTAGTCCTGTAATATACTTTGAAATCAGGAAGTGTGATACTGGCAGCTTTATACTTCTTTCCTGAGATTGCTTTCGTTATTTGTGGTTTTTGCAGTTTTATATGAATTTTGGGATTGTTTTTCTATTCCTGTAAAAAAATGCCATTTGGATTTTGCTATGAATTGTATTCAATCTGTACCTTGCTTTGGGTAGTATGGACATTTTAACAATATTAAGATTTCTTTCAGCAAGGTTTTGTAGTTTTTACTGTACAAGTTAGTTGCCTTTTGGTAAGTTTATTTCTAAATATTTTATTCTTTTTGACACTATTGTAAATGGAATTGTTTTCTTAATTTCCTTTTCAGGTAGTTCATCGTTAATATATAGAAATGCAACTGATTTTTGTTTGTTGATTTTTTCCTGAAACTTGGCTCAACTCATTAATTATTTCTACCAGGTGTGTGTGTGTATTCTTTAGAGTTTTTCATGTATAAGTTTATGTCATGTATTTACAAACATAGACAATGTCATACTTCCTTTCCAGTTTGGATTCCTTTTATTTCTTTTTCTTGCCTAATTGCTCTGGTTAGGACTTCCACTACTATGTTGAACAGAAGTGGTGAGATGAGACGTCCTGTCTTGTTCCTGATCTTAGAGAAAAAGCTTTCAGTTTTTCACTGCTGAGTATGGTGTTAGCTGTGGACTTTTCATGTATGCCCTTTATTATGTTGCAATATATTCCTTCTAAACCTAATTTGTTGAGTGCTTTTATCACGAAAAAGTGTTAAATTTTGTCAAATACTTTTTCTGCATCTATTGAGATGACCAGTGATTTTTACCTTTTATTCTGTTAAATGTGGTGTATAACATTAATTGATTTGGATATGTTGAATTATCCTTGCATCCCAGGTATAAATCTTACTAAATCATGACATATGATCCTTTTATTGTGCTGGTGAATTCAGTTTGCTAGAATTTTGTTGAAGATTTTTGCATTTCTACTTTTAGAATATCAGTTTTTTTTCTGTTTCTGTTGGCTAAATATCAATTTATTTTTCCTATTTCCGTTGGCTTCCACTATCCTTGTACAGTCCCTTATCACATATGATTTGGAATATTTCACTATCCTTCTGACTTCTCTGTCTTTAATCTTTCACTAATTAGATCATTTTGCAGGTTATTCTTATAAAAGTTTTTTCCATCTTAGTCAAAACTCCATAAGCTCCCAGTGCTTTCATAAGTTAGTCCCTCCTTATTTACATATATTTATTTTCCACTAAATTTTGCACAGTTCCAGTGTTTTGCTGCCTTCTGTTTTCTACATGTACAGTTCTACAGTTTCTACCTCCGGGCTTTTGTTCATATTCTTTTTCCCTCTTTCAGGGTTATCTCCTACTTTGTCCAATCATATGTGGTAGAGAAATATATTAAAATATTTGTAACATTCTATACCCTTCATATCTCCCAACTCCATTTCTACATAATAGTTAGAAAGGCAAGTGAGAGAAGCCACTAAATTGCTTCACATAGTAAAGAGATGACTGGAGAAGGAGGAATTGAAAGGGGAAAGGAACATTAAAGTAAGAGATAAGTTTTGAGTAAGTTTTAGAGAGAAAGGAGAGAGATTGCAGTTAAATGAGATATGACTCTCTTCCCTTAGAGATTGACAAAAAGACCTTTTAAGAAATTTTGCTGTGTGCAGGTAGTATGCAATGTAATTCCTTCATTCACATATTTTATATTTAAAATAGTTTTTCCTTATATTTTCTCATATATGTGACTTTTTTCTCATGTATGAAAAAATATGAGAAAAATACATTAATATAAAGTAAAATGTATTAACTTTTTTTTTTTTTTTTTTGCGGTACGCGGGCCTCTCACTGTTGTGGCCTCTCCCATTGCGGAGCACAGGCTCCGGACGCGCAGGCTTAGTGGCCATGGCTCACGGGCCCAGCCACATCCTGGATTGGGGTACGAACCCATGTCCCCTGCATCGGCAGGCAGACTCTCAACCACTGCACCACCAGGGAAGCCCTAACATTTTATATATTATATAGCATGCAAATAATTTATATAATACCTGCATATATAATATATAAGCCACACATATATATGTGCCCATTATATATATATATATGTAATTTACATAATTACATATGTTTTGCTCCTCTATCAAGATTATAAAGTTCGTGGAACCAAAAACCATCTCTTTGTATCCCACAGATAACCCTGAATATTGCTAAAGTGAGTTTCCGTTGCTTACTTTTTTCATCTTTGTATTAAAGAGTATATCTTTCCATCTGTTTGTGTCATCTTCAGTTTCTTTCATCAGTTTCTTAGAGTTTTCTGAGTACAGGTCTTTCACCTTCTTAGGCAGCATTATTCCTAGGTATTTTATTCTTTCTGATGTGATTTTAAATGGGATGGTTTCCTTAATTTCTCAGTTTGTTGTTAGTTTATAGAAATGCAACAGATTTCTGTTTGTTACTTTTATATCCTGCAACTTCACCAAATTCATTGATGAGGTCTAGTGGTTTTTTGGTGACGTCTTTAAGATTTTCTTTGTAGAATATCATGCCATCTGCAAACAGTGACGGTTTTACTTCTTCCTTCCAATTTGGATTTCTTTTATATCTTTTTCTTGTCTGATTGCTGTGGCTAGGATTCAATACTATGGTGAATAAAAGTGGCGAGAGTGGTCATCCTAGTCTTGTTCCTGATCTTAGAGGAAATACTTTCAGCTTTTCACCATTGAGTATGATGTTTTACACCATGGAGTATATGGCCTTTATTATTTTGAGGTATGTCCCCTCTATGCCCACTTTCTCGAGAGTTTTTATTATAAATGGATGTTGAATTTTGTTGAAAGCTTTTCTTTCATCTATTGAGCTGATCATCTGATTTTTTTCCCTTCACTTTGTTAATACTATGTATCACATTGATTGATTTGTGGGTATTGAACCATGCTTGCATCTCTCAGATAAATCCCACTTAATCATGGTGTGTCATCCTTATGTGTTATTGGAGTTGGTTTGCCTGTATTTTGTTGAGGATTTTTGCATCTGTGTGCTTCAGTGATATTGCCCTGTAATTTTCTTTTTTGTGTGATATCTTTTTCTGGTTTTGGTATCAGGGTGATACTAGTCTCATAGAAAGCCAGTGGGGATTACTTTCGAAAGTCCCAAAAGGCTGGGGTTAATAGAGATTTCACTCTTAAAGGGCACACTCAAATGGGTTTGGAAGCATTCCTTCTTAGGCAGTTTTTTTTTTATATTTGTTTTATGGAGTTCTTTTTTAAAATTAATTAATTAATTTATTTTTGGCTGCATTGGGTCTTCGTTGCTGTGCGCGGGCTTTCTCCAGTTGCGGTGAGTGGGGGCTACTCTTCGCTGTGGTGCGCAGGCTTATTTCTCATTGTGGTGGCTTCTCTTGTTGTGGAGCACGGGCTCTAGGTGCGCGGGCTTTTACTAGTTGTGGCACGTAGGCTCAGTAGCTGTGGCTCGCAGGCTCCAGAGCGCAGGCTCACTTAGTTGTGGCACACGGGCTTAGTTGCTCTGCGACATGTGGGATCTTCCCAGACCAGGGCTCGAACCTGTGTCCCCTGCATTGGCAGGCGGATTCTTAACCACTGCGCCACCAGGGAAGCCCTCTTATGCAGTTTTTTAGAATAGTTCGAGAAGGATAGGTATTAACTCTTCTCTAAATGTTTGGTAGAATTTACCTGTGAAACCATCTGGTCCTGGACTTTTGTTTGTTGGGAGTTTTAAAATTACTGATTCAGTTTCATTACTGGTAAGTGCTCTGATCATATTTTCCGTTTCTCCCTGGTTCAGTCTTGGGAGATTGTACATTTCTAGGAATTTGTCCATTTCTTCTAGGTTGTCCATTTTATTGTCATATATTATACTTGTTCGTAGTCTCTTACGATCCTTTGTATTTCTGTGGTGTTGGTTGCAACTTCTTTTTCATTTCTGATTTTATTGATTTGGGCCCTCTCTTTTTTTTCTTGATGAGTTTGGCTAATGGTTTATCAATTTTGTTTCTCTTTTCAAAGATCTAGCTCTTAGGTTCGTTGACCTTTTCTACTGTTTTTAAGTCTGTTTCATTTACTTCTGCTCTCATCTTTATGGTTTCTTTCCTCCCACTAACTTTGGGTTTTGTTTGTTCTCATTTTTCTAGTTCCTTTAAGTGTAAGGTTAGGTTCTTTATTTGAGATTTTTCTTGTTTCCAGAGGTAAGCTTTGTATTGCTATAAACTTCTCTCTTAGAAATACTTTTGCTGCATCATGTAGATTTTGGGTCTTTGTGTTTTCATTTTCATTTGTCTTCAGCTATTTCTTTATTTCCTCTTTGATTTCTTCAGGAATCCATTGGTTGTTCAGTAGCATATTTTTTAGTTTCACGTATGTGAGTGTTTTGCACGTTTTTTTTTTTTGTAGTTAATTTCTAGTCTCGTTATACTGTTGTTGAAAAAGATGCTTGATAGGATTTAAATTTTCTTAAATTTACCGAGGCTTGTTTTGTGGCCTAGCATGTGATCTATCGTGGAGAATGTTCCCATGTGCACTTGAAAAGAATGTATATTCTCTTGCTTTTGGGTGGAATGTTCTCTCTCTCTCTAAATATATATGTATATGTGTGTGTGTATGTGTATATAAAGTCCATTTGGTCTAATGTGTCTTTTAAGGCCAGTGTTTCTTTATTGATTTACTGTCTGGGTGATCTCTCCATTGATCTAACTGGGATGTCAAAGTCCCCTACTATTACTGTGTTACTTTCAGTTTTTCTTTTTATGTCTGTTAATACTTGCTTTATATATTTAGGTGCTCCTATGTTGGGTGTGTGTGTATTTACAATTGTTACATCTTCTTTTTGGATTGATCCCTTGATCATTATGTAATGTCTGTTCCAGGGCAGAGTCTGGCCTATTGGTGCATGGGCTGCATCTGTAGGCTGCAAGGCTACGGTTTTCTTGTGGCTGGTGTCTACCCCTTGATGGGTGAAGCTGGTACCAAGGCTAGAGCAGGCTTGCAGGAGGGCGGGGCTGGGGCCCAGGGGATTCTGGGGCTGGTGCCTGCCCACTGGTAGATGGAACTGGGTCCTGGAGTCTCTGGCTGGAGGGCCTGTCGATCCTGGTTCTAGTGCCTGTACACTTGTTTGTGGGGACAGGTTCTGGGCTCTCTGGTGGGCAGGACTGTGTCCAGAGGAAGCTGAAAGCTGAGTGGGTCTTAAGGCAGCCTGCCTGCTGGTGGGTGTGGCTGTATCCCTGTCCATTAATTGCTTAGCCTGAAGTGTCTTTAGCACTGGTGCTTACAGCTTATTGAGCCAGAGCAGGGCTGGATCCTGCTAGAGGGAGGATTCCAAAATGGTGCTTGCCAGAACCAGTGTCCACATGGTAGAACAAGCTCCCAATAATGGTTGCTGCCAATGTCTTAAGTCCCCAGGGTAGGCTGCAGTTGCCTTCTGCTTTCCTGGGAGACTCTTCATGATCAGCAGGTAGGTCTGACCCAGGTTCCTTCCGAATTAGTGCTTCTGCCCTGGATCCCAGAGCTTTTGAGACTTTGAGTGTGCCCTTTAAGACTGAAGTCTCTATCTACCCCAGGCTTTTGGGACTTTCGAAAGTAATCCCCACTGGCTTTCAATGCCAAATGCTCTGGGGGGCCGACTATGGTGCAGGACACCTGGGGTGGGGAGCACAACATGGGGCTTGTACCCCTCACTCCGTTGGGAGGACCTCTGCAATTGTACTTCTTCTGTTTGTAGGTTACCCACTCAGTGGTATGGAAATTGACTATATCATGACTCTGCCTCTCCTATCTGTCTCCTTGTGATTCCTTCTTTATGTATTTGTTATCAATCTTTTCCAGTAGGTTCTTGTCTTTTAAATTAATGGTTGCTGATTTTAGTTTTAATTTTGGTGTGCCTGTTAGAGGAGGTGAGCTCAGGGTCTTTCTACTCTGCCATCTTTGCCAATATCCCAGAAAATTACTTTAAAACTAAGCTATTAGAAATGAATTATATATGAGTATTTGAAGTAGAAGCTCATTACAATTCTTTTCTTCAGCTGAGTTTTAGTTTTAACAGAAGGAAAATGTGAAACTATGTAAATCTGATCTAATAGGAGACAAATTTTGAATTTTAACCTAATATAAGGAACTAAAAAGATGTCTAATAACAAAAGTAGTTTAGAGGAGAAAATTTATATTACTAGAATGATCTCGGTTGACAACACCCACTTTTTCCTTTCCAGTAAAAAAACCTGGACATGGTAGAGCTGCAGCTTTATTTTTGCAGTTGTAGCAGGTGGTTATCATTATTCATCATTAAAACAGCAAAAGAATAGACTATACGGTAGAAAGTAAATTTATTCAATGGTTTATTCGCATGTTTTTGTTTCATGAAGAATAGTAAAAATATGAGACTTTTGATTAATTGGGGGAAAATCCATGCCATTATAGAAGTCTGTCTGTTATCTTGCATAAATGTTTTGGTCAGATACTTAAATACCATGCTTTTTATTTTTTTTATTTAATTTTTTAATTTTTTTTAACATCTTTATTGGAGTGTAATTGCTTTACAATGGTGTGTTTGTTTCTGCTTTATAACAAAGTGAATCAGTTATACATACACATATGTTCCCATATCTCTTCCCTCTTGCGTCTCTCTCCCTCCCACCTCCCTATCCCCCCCCCACAGGTGGTCACAAAGCACCGAGTTGATCTCCCTGTGCTAGGCGGCTGCATCCCACTAGCTATCTATTTTATGTTTGGTAGTGTATATATGTCCATGCCACTTTCTCACTTTGTCACAGCTTACCCTTCCGCCTCCCCATATCCTCAAGCCCATTCTCTTCTCTAGTAGGTCTGTGTCTTTATTCCTGTCTTAACCCTAGGTTCTTCATGACATTTTTTCCCCCTTAAATTCCATATATATGTGTTAGCATACGGTATTTGTCTTTCTCTTTCTGACTTACTTCACTCTATATGACAGACTCTAGGTCCATCCACCTCATTACAAATAGCTCAATTTCATTTCTTTTTATGGCTGAGTAATATTCCATTGTATATATGTGCCACATCTTCTTTCTCCATTCATCTGCTGATGGACACTTAGGTTGCTTCCATGTCCTGGCTATTGTAAATAGAGCTGCAATGAACATTTTGGTACATGACTCTTTTTGAATTTTAGTTTTCTCAGGGTATACGCCCAGTAGTGGGATTGCTGCGTCATATGGTAATTCTATTTTTAGTTTTTTAAGGAACCTCCATACTGTTCTCCATAGTGGCTGAACCAATTCACATTCCCACCAGCAGTGCAAGAGTATTCCCTTTTCTCCACACCCTCTCCAGCATTTATTGTTTCTAGATTTTTTGATGATGGCCATTCTGACTGGTGTGAGATGATATCTCATTGTAGTTTTGATTTGCATTTCTCTAATGATTAATGATGTTGAGCATTCTTTCACGTGTTTGTTGGCAGTCTGTATATCTTCGTTGGAGAAATGTCTAATTAGGTCTTCTGCCTATTTTTGGATTGGGTTCTTTGCTTTTTGTTATTGAGCTGCATGAGCTGCTTGTAAATTTTGGAGATTAATCCTTTGTCAGTTGTTTCATTTGCAAATATTTTTTCCCATTCTGAGGGTTGTATTTTGGTCTTGTTTGTGGTTTCCTTTGCCGTGCAAAAGCTTTGAAGTTTCATTAGGTCCCACTTGTTTATTTTTGTTTTTATTTCCATTTCTCTAGGAGGTGAGTCAAAAAGGATCTTGCTGTGATTTATGTCATAGACTGTTCTGCCTATGTTTTCCTCTAAGAGTTTGATAGTTTCTGGCCTTACATTTAGGTCTTTAATCCATTTTGAGTTTATTTTTGTGTGTGGTGTTAGGGAGTGTTGTAATCTCATACTTTTACATGTACCTGTCCAGTTTTCCCAGCACCACTTATTGAAGAGGCTGTCCTTTCTCCACTGTACATTCCTGCCTCCTTTATCAAAGATAAGGTGACCATATGTGCGTGGGTTTATCTCTGGGCTTTCTATCCTGTTCCATTGATCCATCTTTCTGTTTTTGTGCCAGTACCATACTGTCTTGATTACTGTAGCTTTGTAGTATAGTCTGAAGTCAGGGAGCAGGGAGCCTGATTCCTCCAGGTCTGTTTATCGTTCTCAAGATTGCTTTGGCTATTCGGGGTCTTTTGTGTTTCCATACAAATTGTGAAGTTTTTTGTTCTAGTTCTGTGAAAAATGCCAGTGGTAGTTTGATAGGGATTGCATTGAATCTGTAGATTGCTTTGGGTAGTAGAGTCATTTTCACAGTGTTGATTCTTCCAATCCAAGAACAAGGTATATATCTCCATCTATTCGTATCATCTTTAATTTCTTTCATCAGTGTCTTATAATTTTCTGCATACAGGTCTTTTGTCTCCTTAGGTAGGTTTATTCCTAGATATTTTATTCTTTTTGTTGCAATGGTAAATGGGAGTGTTTTCTTGATTTCACTTTCAGATTTTTTATCAGTGTATAGGAATGCCAGAGATTTCAGTGCATTAATTTTGTATGCTGCTACTTTACCAAATTCATTGATTAGCTCTAGTAGTTTTCTGGTAGCATCTTTAGGAATCTCTATGTATAGTATCATGTCATCTGCAAACAGTGACAGCTTTACTTCTTCTTTTCCGGTTTGAATTCCTTTTATTTCCTTTTCTTCTCTGATTGCTGTGGCTAAAACTTCCAAAACTATGTTGAATAAGAGTGGTGAGAGTGGGCAACCTTGTCTTGTTCCTGATCTTAGTGGAAATGGTTTTGGTTTTTCACCATTGAGGACGATGTTGGCTGTGGGCTTGTCATATATGGCCTTTATTATGTTGAGGAAAGTTCCCTCTGTGCTTGGTTTCTGGAGAGTTTCTTCATAAATGGGTGCTGAATTTTGTCAAAAGCTTTCTCTGCATCTATTGAGATGACCATACGGTTTTTCTCCTTCAGTTTGTTAATATGGTGTATCACATAGATTGATTTGCATATATTGAAGAATCCTTGCATTCCTGGAATAAACCCCACTTGATCATGGTGTATGATCCTTTTATGTGCTGTTGGATTCTGTTTGCTAGTATTTTGTTGAGGATTTTTGCATCTATGTTCATCAGTGATATTGGCCTGTAGTTTTCTTTCTTTGTAACATCCTTGTCTGGTTTTGGTATCAGGGTGATGGTAGCCTCATAGAATGAGTTTGGGAGTGTTCCTCCCTCTGCTATATTTTGGAAGAGTTTGAGAAGGATAGGTGTTAGCTCTTCTCTAAATGTTTGATAGAATTCGCCTGTGAAGCCATCTGGTCCTGGGCTTTTGTTTGTTGGAAGATTTTAAATCACAGTTTCAATTTCAGTGCTTTTGATTGGTCTGTCCATATTTTCTATTTCCTCCTGTTTCAGTCTCAGCAGGTTGTGCATTTCTAAGAATGTGTCCGTTTCTTCCAGGTTTTCCATTTTATTGGCATAGAGTTGCTTGTAGTAATGTCTCATGATCTTTTATATTTCTCCAGTGTCAGTTGTTACTTCTCCTTTTTCATTTCTAATTCTATTGATTTGAGTCTTCTCCCTTTTTTTCTTGATGATTCTGGCTAATGGTTTATCAATTTCGTTTATCTTCTCAAAGAACCAGCTTTTACTTTTATTGATCTTTGCAATCGTTTCCTTCATTTCTTTTTCATTTTTTTCTGATCTGATCTTTATGATTTCTTTCCTTCTGCTAAATTTGTGTATTTTTTGTTCTTCTTTCTTTAATTGCTTTAGGTGCAAGGTTAAATTGTTCATTTGAGATGTTTCCTGTTTCTTAAGGTAGGATTGTATTGCTATAAACTTCCCTTTTAGAACTGCTTTTGCTGCATCCCATAGGTTTTGGGTCATCGTGTCTCCATTGTCATTTATTTCTAGGTATTTTTTGATTTCCTCTTTGATTTCTTCAGCGGTCACTTCGTTATTAAGTAGTGTATTGTTAGTGTTTGTATTTTTTACAGATCTTTTGCTGTAATTGATATCTAGTCTCATAGCATTGTGTTTGGAAAAGATACTTGATATGATTTCAATTTTCTGAAATTTACCAAGGCTAGATTTGTGACCTAAGATATGATCTATCCTGGAGAATGTTCCATGAGCACTTGAGAAAAATATGTGTATTCTGTTGTTTTTGGATGGAATGTCCTGTAAATATCAATTAAGTCCATCTTGTTTAATGTATCATTTAAGGCTTGTGTTTCCTTATTTATTTTCATTGTGGATGATCTGTCCATTGATGAAAGTGGGGTGTTAAAATCCCCTACTATGATTGTGTTACTGTCGATTTCCCCTTTATGGCTGTTAGTATTTGCTTTATGTATTGAGGTGCTCCTATGTTGGGTACATAAATATTTACAATTGTTATATCTTCTTGGATCGATCCCTTGATCATTATGTGGTGTCCTTCTTTGTCTCTTGTCATAGTCTTTATTTTAAAGTCTATTTTGTCTAATGTGAGAATTGCTACTCCAGCTTTCTTCTGATTTCCATTTGCATGGAATATCTTTTTCCATCCCCTCACTTTCAGTCTGTATGTGTCCCTAGGTCTGAAGTGGGGCTCTTGTAGACCACATATATACGGGTCTTGTTTTTGTATCCATTCAGCCAGTCTGTGTCTTTTGGTGGGAGCATTTAAACCATTTACATTTAAGGTAATTATCAATATGTATGTTCCTATTCCCATCTTCTTAATTGTTTTGGGTTTGTTATTATAGGTCTTTTCCTTCTCTTGTGTTTCTTGCCTAGAGAAGTTCCTTTAGCATTTGTTGTAAAGCTGGTTTGGTGGTGCTGAACTCTCGCAGCTTTTGCTTGTCTGTAAAGGTTTTAATTTCTCCATCAAATCTGAATGAGATCCTTGCTGGGTAGAGTAATCTTGGTTGTAGGTTTTTCCCTTTCATCACTTTAAATATTCCTGCCAGTCCCTTCTGGCTTGCAGAGTTTCTGCTGAAAGATCAGCTGTTAACCTTATGGAGATTCCCTTGTGTGTTACTTGTTGTTTTTCCCTTGCTGCTTTTAACATGTTTACTTTGTATTTAATTTTTGAAAGTTTGATTATATGTGTCTTGGCATGTTTCTCCTTGGATTTATCCTGTACGGGACTCTTTGTGCCTCCTGGACTTGATTAACTATTTCCTTTCCCATATTAGGGAAGTTTTCAGCTGTAACCTCTGCAAATATTTTCTCAGTCCCTTTCTATTCTGTTCTTCTTCTGGGACCCCTATAAGTCGAATGTGGGTGCATTTAATGTTGTCCCAGAGGTCTCTGAGACTGTCCTCAGTTCTTTTCTTTCTTTTTTCTCTATTCTGCTCTGCAGTAGTTCTTTCCACTACTTCATCTTCCAGGTTACGTATCCGGTCTTCTGCCTCAGTTATTCTGGTATTGATCCCCTCTAGAATATTTTTAATTTCATTTATTGTGTTGTTCATTGTTGCTTGTTTCCTCTTTAGTTCTTCTAGGTCCTTGTTAAATGTTTCTTGCATTTTCTCTATTCTATTTCCAAGATTTTGTATCATCTGTACTATCATTATTCTGAATTCTTTTTCACGTAGTCTGCCTATTTCCTCTTCATTTGTTTGGTCTGGTGGGGTTTTATCTTGCTCCTTCATCTGCTGTGTGCTTTTCTGTTTCCTTATTTTGCTTATCTTAGTGTGTTTGGGGTGTCCTTTTTGCAAGCAACAGGTTCATACTTGCCGTTGTTTTTGGTGTCCGTCCCCAGTGGCTAAAGTTGGTTCAGTGGATTGTGCAGGCTTCCTGATGGAGGGGACTAGTGCCTGTGTTCTGGTGGATGAGGCTGGATCTTGTCTTTCTGGTGGACAGGTCCACGTCTGGTGGTGTCTTTTGGGGTGTCTGTGGACTTATTATGATTTTAGGCAGCCTCTCTGGTAATGGGGGTTGTGTTCCTGTCTTGCTAGATGTTTGTCATAGGGTGTCCAGCACTGTAGCTTGCTGGTCATTGAGTGAAGCTGGGTGTTGGTGTTGAGATGGAGATCTCTGGGAAATTTTCGCTGTTTGATATTACGTGGAGCTGGGAGGTCCCTTGCGGACCAGTGTCCTGAAGTTGGGTCTCCCACCTCAGAGGCACAGCACTGACTTCTGGCTGCAGCACCAAGAGCCTTTCTTCCACACGGCTGAGAATAAAAGGGAGAAAAAGTAGAAAGAAAGGGGGGGGGGGAGGGAGGCAGGGAGGGAGGGAGGAAATAAAATAAGGTAAAATTAAAGTTACTAAAATAAAAATAATTATTAAAAAAAATTTTTTTAAGTAAAAAAACCCCAGAAAACTGACGGATTGAACCCTAGGACAAATGGTGAAAGCAAAGCTATACAGACAAAATCTCACACAGAAGCATACACATACTCACAAAAAGAGGAAAAGGGGAAAAAAATTATAAATCTTGCTCTCTATGTCCACCTCCTCAATTTGGGGTGATTCGTTGTCTATTCAGGTATTCCACAGATGCAGGGTACATCAAGTTGATTGTGGAGATTTAATCCGCTGCTCCTGACTCTGCTGGGAGAGATTTCCCTTTCTCTTCTTTGTTCGCGCAGCTTCCGGGGTTCAGCTTTGGATTTGGCTCCGCCTCTGCGTGTAGGTCGCCGGAGGGCATCTGTTCTTCGCTCAGACAGGACGGGGTTAAAGGAGCCGCTGATTTGGTGGCTCCGGCTCACTCAGGCCAGGGGGAGGGAGGAGTACGGAGTGTGGGGCGAGCCTGCAGCGGCAGAGGCCGGTGGGATGTTGCAGCAGCCTGAGGCGGGCCGTGCGTTCTCCCGGGGAAGTTGTCCCTGGATCCCGGGACCCTGGCAGTGGCGGGCTGCACAGACTTCCCGGAAGGATAGTGGATAGTGACCTGTGCTCGCACACAGGCTTCTTGGTGGTGGCAGCAGCAGCCTTAGCGTCTCATGCCTGTCTCTGGGGTCCGCGCTGTTAGCCGGGGCTCACGCCCGTCTCTGGAGCTCCTTTAAGCAGCGCTCTTAATGCCCTCTCCTCACACACCAGGAAAGAAAGAGGGAAGAAAAAGTCTCTTGCCTCTTTGGCAGGTCCAGCCTTCTTCCCGGGCTCCCTCTAGTCTAGCCGTGGCGCACTGACCCCTTCAGGCTGTGTTCTCGCCGCCAACCCTAGTCCTGTCCCTGCGCTCCGACTGAAGCCCGATCCTCAGCTCCCAGACCCGCCAGACCCGGCGGATGAGCAGACAAGCCTCTCGGGCTGGTGAGTGCTGGTCGGCACAGATCCTGTGTGCGGAAATCTCTCCGCTTTGCCCTCTGCACCCCTGTTGCTGCGCTCTCCTCCGTGGCTCCGAAGCTCCCCCGCTCCGTCACCCGCAGTCTCCGCCCGCGAAGGGGCTTCTAGTGTGTGGAAACATTTCCTCCTTCACGGCTCCCTCCCACTGGTGCAGGTCCCGTCCCTCTTGTTTTGTCTCTGTTTATTGTTTTTTCTTTTGCCCTACCCAGGTACGTGAGGAGTTTCTTGCCTTTTGGGAGGTTTTAGGTCTTCTGCCAGCGTTCAGTAGGTGTTTTGTACGAGTTGTTCCACGTGTGGATGTATTTCTGATGTATCTGTATGGAGGAAGGTGATCTCCGCGTCTTACTCTTCCGCCATGTTCCCCCTCCCATGCTTTTATTTATTATTATTATTATATTTATTTATTTTCCTTTACACGGGCCTCTCACTGTTGTGGCCTCTCCCGTTGTGGAGCACAGGCTCCGGATGCGCAGGCTCAGCGTCCATGGCTCACGGGCCCAGCCGCTCCGCGGCATGTGGGATCCTCCCGGACTGGGGCACGAACCCTTGTCCCCTGCATTGGTAGGCGGACTCTCAACCACTGCGCCACCAGGGAAGCCCCTCTATGCTTTTTAAATAGTGTTTTTGAATGAATCTTCATAACTTCAGAGATTTCTTATGGTTTTAACTATAGAAATTTATTTTTCATTTTCTACATTAAATATTCCCTTTTTCACTCAGTGTGATTTTCCATTTTATTGCCTATTTCTTTCCGTTTACCACCTTGGAGAAGTTTAGCTTGGTGTCACTTTTCTAGCTTTTGATTAGTTAGTTGAATCGGTCAAGATTCAACCAGGAGAAGAGGAATCACCCTGGCTTTTTCAAGCAGGAAGTGATTTACTAGAATTAGCAATTTATAGAACTTGTTGAAAGGCTGGAATGAAAGTCAGGTAAGATCTTTGTTAGATCTTAGTTGTACTGCTAACATTTAGGACGTCAGGAAGTTGATGCAACTTCAGGAATTGTGTAGGGATGATTATGGCTGCCTCCAATTCCAAGTGTGTAATTTGTAGAAAAACACCTAGAAGGAAATGTTACTGAGTTAGCAAAAAATTTGATACTATAGTAAAATATAGAAGGAGGATATGTTTAATATTTGAGAGGAAAGTTAGCTCTATACATTCTGTTAATGGCCTAGGATAGCATTTTTTTTTTTAAATGCATCATGTTCCATGTGGCTATTTGTCACCTTTTTCGCACTGAGCCTATATATTGTGACTCTGTTGGTAGTCACCAACTTCTTGCTGTCTCATTTCACTGAATCCCAATCATATTGTGCAATTTTTTTTTAAACCATGAAGTACTGAAGGTAAACCAAATATGCCACATTTAGAGGATGGGATTATTGAATGTACATGAAAAGGAAAAATTTTTTTCCCAGGAAACATATTCAAGTATTAGTAAAAGAAAAAATAAAGGGGAATGTCATCAGGTTCTTATATTATATTCATAATTACCATTTCTTGGTCAGCTTTAAGTTTTCCACTGGAATATGAGAAGAAAAGATGATGGTTTCATAGGTCGTGAAGAGTGCAAGTACTCAAAATTTCAAAAAATCACTAATTTGGAAGGTTATGTCAGCTGTCTGAGTCAATTACAGTATGAGTCAGTGATACATAAACCTTTTCTTAGAAATCGTAGAAGTCCCCTTTTAGGTACTTACTGTCTTTGTCATTTAACCTCGTATAAGATTCTGTGTAGGAGAAAAGATTTATCTCATTCTGTTGCTGCATCCCTGATGATTCTAAGTGTTCAAGTGCTATAATTATAAATGCTTGAACAATGTTTATTTGCATGACTGTGACCAGCAATTTAATTAATCATGACAATGAGTGAAGAGAGGACAAGAAGAAAAGGGCTGCACCTTTTTTTGAGTCAGATTGTGAACATAAGCCAACATTCAGAAAATCATTAGAACTCCAAAGTGAATTTGACCACAAAATGCAAGAGAATTATGTCATTTGAGAATTTAAAAACCTAATAAATTTTCTTTTAATTATCTAGAGATCAAGTAGTTTGGTCTTTTTCTGGGAAGTCAACACCCATTTATTTACCCATTGAAAAAAATCTCAACAAAGCATTTTCTTCTTCAAAATCACAAATATGTCTTCATCCTAAAGAAGCCAAAATTGATCTAAAAGGCAATTCCAGAATTTTATTTCCACTCTGAAGTACTTTTTGTTTTTTGTATAACAAGTAATTATGAAAATCATTAATACTTACTGAAATAGAAGTAAATAAGAATAGTAACAAAGACATTACTCTTCCTACCCTTATTTGTTTTAGATATTTTAAGTTGGTCTCAGTAATAAATATTTTTCTTTGTATTTTTATGTCAATTATGTATTTCTTATATTAAATTTTACCTTCACAACCAGAAAGATCTGTTGATGGAAAATGCTCCTATGGATGAAAGGTGAAATTTGTGCTTACCAACTTCAAAAATTTGGTTTTAGGACACCAAATTAGATAATGCATGTGAAAGTATTTCTTAACCTATAAATATCATATACATGTTAATAGTGTTTTAAATAATCATTTAAAATTGACAAGAATATTATATTTCTCTTTGTTTCAAGTCCTAAATCAGGAGTCACAAACTCAGGTGCTTATAGGAATGTATTAGAGTGGCTCTGTGCAATAGAACTTTCTGTGAAGATGGAAATATTCCACCTGTACTGTCCAGTAGTGTAGCCACTAATTATATGTGACTGTTGAGCACTTGATATGAATGAGTATAGCTGAGAAACCAAAATATTTTATTTTAATAAATTTAAATAACCACATGTAGCTAATGGCTATCCTATTTGGACAGCAGAGTTAGTGTAACACTAGATTCTATACAAATAAACCCAAAATTTCAACGATATAATTTAAGTTTTATTTCTTTTTCATGTAATAGTCCAATGTGAATATTTCTCTATGTCTCGAGCTGGTCTTGCTTCTTTATCTGTGGCTTCATCATCCCTTAAGAGCTTGGAGACTGTTGCTTTCCGGTGGTAAAGGAGAGAAAAGTCTACTTTTTAAAAACTCCAACCTAGAATTCAGAAAGATCACTCTGCTTACATTCAGTTATAGAGAACTTGTCATGTGGTCATATCTGGATCCAAGGAACTGGAAAATGTAGTTCCTGACGAGGCAGCCACTCTGCAGCAATATATCTGACACTGTGGTGGGAGGAACACAAATTTTTGATGTTGAGTTCTGCCACAAAAGACTAGGCAAGTAATATACAAAAGTGAAATGGGCCAGATGTCAATGCATATGCATTCACTGTGTGAGGGGAGGCAGAGCTGTGGCATGCCCTGTACATAGACAAGTTGCTATTCATTATCAGCTAGTGTCGTCCTGTCCTAAGGTGGGAACCATGCTGCCAGATCTTTTAGGGTTTTGTGGGTTTTTCTTTTTTTGCGGTACGCGGGCCTCTCACTGCTGCGGTCCCTCCCGTTGCGGATCCGGACGCGCAGGCTCAGCGGCCATGGCTCATGGACCCAGCCGCTCCGCGGCATGTGGGATCTTCCCGGACCAGGGCACGAACCCATGTCCCCTGCATCGGCAGGCGGACCCTCAACCACTGCGCCACCAGGGAAGCCCCAGTTTTGTGGTTTTTAATGAAAATCTGAAACCCCTGTTTTTATGTGAAATAGCCCTAGTTTTGAAAGAATTATGAATAAAACTGCTGTAAACATTCAAGTATAAGTTTTTCTATAAACAAGTTATGTTTAATTTTTAAGAAATTGTCAAATTGTTTTCCTAAGTTGCTCTACCACCTTACATTCCCACCAACAATATATGAGGATTCTAGTTGCTCTGCATCTAAACTTGCTGTTGTCAGTATCTTTTATTTTAGCCATTCTGAGAGGTATGTAGTGGTATTTCATAGTGGTTTTTATTTCACTATCATATTGGCTAATGATGTGGAACATTTTTTCCTGTGCTTATTTGCTATCTGTATATCAACTTTGGTCAAGTGTTTATTCAAATCTTTTACCTATTTTTAATTGAGTTGTTTGCTTTCTTCCTGTTGAATTTTGAGAGTTCATTATATATTCTTTGTAAAGATATATACAAGCCCTTTGTTGGATTTGTGAGTTGCCAATGTTTTCCCAATATGTAGT
Source organism: Pseudorca crassidens (assembly GCF_039906515.1). Lineage (NCBI taxonomy): Eukaryota > Metazoa > Chordata > Mammalia > Artiodactyla > Delphinidae > Pseudorca > Pseudorca crassidens. Next base: position 35,752,756 of record NC_090296.1, on the reverse strand, counting down.
TTGTCTTTTCATAAATGTCTTTCACAGAGCAAAAGTTCTCAATTTTGATGAACTCTTTGCCTAACTCCAGGTCACAAAGATTTTTTTTCCTGTATTTTTCAACAAAATTTTATAACTTTACAGTTAGTTAATTTCTGTATAAGGTGTGAAGTTTAAATCAAATTTTTTTGTTTGCATATGGATGTCTAATTGTACTAACACTATTTGTGGAAAAGGAAGTGGAATTGTGTAGGCTGCCAGGAGGAAAAGATATTTCTTAACTTCTATATTCTCCCTAGAAACTTCCTATAAGGCTTTATCATTGCCATTGTGTAGCAAGTTCATTTGCTATAATGTGTTGACATTCTTCGGATATTGCCTAATTTTAATCAAGAGCATGTATGTTTACTATGCTTATCATAGTGAATTCAAACTACACTATTCCTTTCCCATATCATTAGATTATGAGTGTAAGCCTGTAACCAATGCCTAGAGTTTATCTTCTAGCAAACATGTATAAAAGGCAATCAAAAAGAATTTAGAAGCAAATGTTTTAATATTTTAAATGTGTAAACTCTATAGTTATTTTGGACATTATATCCACAATTATTCTAGCACAAATGTGCTTTATAACCTCCCCCAAATCATTCAAAAATCAATAAACCAACAAATATTCATTGAGCATTTGTTTTCTAGGAATTGTATTAGGTTCTGTAGAAGATAAAAATATAATGTTTTAATGTCCTCAGAAATTGTACACTCAAGTTGACATATAGTAAAATCTAGACCTGCAAACTCAAATGTCTTCAGTTTCCAGAGAAGTATTATAAACATTCCAAGTTCTTGTATAAGACAATAGGGAGAGTTAGGAACTTTGTTAACCTATAGAGTTCATTCATGTTTAAAGGCATTCACATAAACAAACAGACATACAAATGTCCAAAGAAATCACCTTTGAAGACTGAATTCATCCTAGGCTAAGTTTGCAACCCAACCTCTGACTTTGGGGATCAACCTTTAGGTGTCTGGAAGAACTTTGAATTTGAAAGCAGTGCCTTTAAAAACAGTTATGTGTTATGTCTACATACATACAGCTTTCTTTGGTTAAAAAGCAGATTCTTCAAATTTCTCATTAGTTTTATATATAGATAGTGTGTGTGTGCACACATACATGCACATCTGCTTGTGTATTTCCTGTGGTGAACATAGTCCTTTTATTCTCTCTTACATTTTCTAATTGGTCATTATTGGTATTTTGAGTTTTGCTTGTTAACCTTCCAACACTTACTTATTCTACTAAGCCTTTTAATATGAATTTAATTACAGCTGAAGATAGTATGCTTTCCTGACTTATTTTAGTGAGATGGTTTCTGACTTCTCACCATTTAGTATGAGACTTCTCACCATTTAGTATGAGTAAATGTTACTTTTGATTTCTTGTATACCTCCTTAGGAAATTTCTTTCTATTCCTAGTTTACTTGAAGCTTTAGATTTTGCTTATTTAAATCAGGAGTGTATATAGAATTTTACCAAGTACTTTTCCAGTATCTGTTGAGATGGTTTTATGTTTTTTAATTTACATTGAACCCTACTCTAGAGGTAAACCTTACTTCAACATGTTATTTGATAATGTTATTTATTTAATACACTACTAGAGTCTATTTTAGGGTTTTTACATCTACATTTTAAAAAGACATTAACCTGGTTTTAATACTGAGTTGATGCTAGCTTTAGATAATATGTTGGGCAGCTTTCCATCATTTTTAATGCTTTGGAATTGTTTGTATAGCATAGGAATTATCTATTAATTCACTGTTTTATAAGACTCACATGTGAAAACCATCTTGCTTCTGATTATTATGGCTTTTTAGAATTGGATTTTACCTGTTTTTTTCATCTCTTCATTGTTGCTGGCATTTTAAAAAACTTATAAACTTCCTCCTGTATCGATTTTTAGAATTCATATTCTCCTAGGAAATCTTTTATTTCCTTTATATTTTTCAAATATGTGACCATAATATTGCATATAGAATTATTGGAGAACTTTATATTTTGTCTTTTCCTTTTAATATTATCTCTTCAAAGTCAGTGCTCTTCCCACTATACTATAGTATTTCCATATCATCTGTTTTGTATAAATCTATAATAAGAAAATACATGTAATTGAAGGTCATTTCTGTATTCAGAAATATGTATAACAGAGTGTCAAAATAGAGAAAATGAACTATAGCTAACCAAAATAAAATTTTATACAAAAGCCTGGAGTTAGAGTTTTAGGTTCTAATCATTGTAAATTAAAAATAAGATAAATTTTTACTCATTTTAAGATCATCATCTTAGTAAGTCCATATTCATTATAATTATTAAAATGATCAGATACTGTTTCAGCTTTTCTTAAATGACAGTAATAATCAATTTCTATAGCATTTAGACTTTATAAGGTATATGTATATATATTAATTAATTTGCTTCTGGCAACAAAGATGTGAGGTAAGCAGGTTGCTCACAATTTTGCTTATTTTACCAATAATAAAATCTGGGAGATTAACCAGTTTACCTAAAGTCTTGTAACTTGTTGTTAGTAGATGAAGCTGTTATTAAGCTAGGGTTTTTTGATTCTCTGTCTGGTGTTGTGCAGACGTATCTGAACTATGTGTTTCTAACTTTCATTAAACTCTTAAGTGCAAAATGTTTACTCTTCCTCTAAAAAAAAAAAGAAAACCAAGTCCTGACTATTCTTCCTTAATTTAATGTTCCCTGCTTCTTTCTACAGGCATCCCTCACTTTACTGTGTTTCCGAGATATTGCGTCTTTTTATAGATTAAAGGATTTTGGCTATACTGTATTGTCAGATGATGGTTTTTTTTTTTTTTTAGCAATAAAGCATTTAAAAATTAAGGTATATACATTGCTTTTGTGGACATAATGCTAATGTACCTTTAATAGACTACAGTATAGTGTAAACATAAATTTTATATGCACTGGGAAACGATAAATTTGTGTGAAACCATAAATTTATTGCGATATTCACTTTATTGCCATGGTCTGGTACTGAACCCGCAATATTTCTGAGGTATGCCTGTAGTCTATTCTTTCTTCTAAATCAGACCTTCATTATCACATACATGAATTATTACAGTTGTCTCTTTTCTGATGTTTCTGGAAGCACTCTTCCTCATGCTCCAGTACTGTTTCCAGACTAATCTTCCCGTGATGGCTTAATTTATTTGTCAACTTGACAGGCTTACAGAATGCCCAAGTCGCTGGTAAAACGTTATTTCTGGTTGTATCTGTGAGAGTATTTCTGGAAGAGATTAGCATTTGACTCAGTAGACTGGGTGAAGAGTCACCCCTCACCCACGTGGGCAGGCATCATCCAATCTACCGAATACTTGAATGGAACAATAAGGCCAAAGAAGGGTGAATTCTCTCTCTGTTGAGCTGGGATAGCCATCTTCTCCTGCCATTGGACATCAGAGCTCCTGGTTCTTGGGCCTTGGGACTCTGGGACTTTTCACCAGTGACCCCTGAGTTCTCAGGCCTTCAGACTCCGTCTGAATGATACCACCTGCTTTCATGGTTTTCAGGCTTGCAGATGACTGATCGTTGGACTTCTTGGCCTCCGTAACCATGTGAGGCCATTCTTACAACAGATCTCTATCTCTATATCCATATCCTGTTGGTTTCTCTGGGGAACCCTGACTAATACACTTCCTAAATCTGCTTTCATATGTTATTTCTCTAATCAAAGAAATGTCAGTTGCTCCTCATTGCCATCATAATAATGGCTGTTAGCCTAACACTTAAGACCTCATTGGTCCTGCCCCCTTATGTCTTTCCAGTCCTATAGACTACTTCATTTGAACATCCAACTTTTGCTCTAGGTGATCTGTATAGCTCCTTTCTACCTTAATTCATACTGTGCTTCTCACATGAAGTACTTTTCGTCTTTATCTCTACCTATCTAAATTCAAATGACTGTAGGCCCTAAATAATTTTTTTTTTTCTCTGTCAGGTCTTGAGTAGCCATTCTAGTATACCCAGATTTTTTTTTTTTTTCGGTACGCGGGCTTCTCACTGTTGTGGCCTCTCCCGTTGCGGAGCACAGGCTCTGGACACGCAGGCTCAGCGACCGTGGCTCACAGGCCCAGCCGCTCCGCGGCACGTGGGATCTTCCCGGACCGGGGCACGAACCCATGTCCCCTGCATCGGCAGGCAGACTCTCAACCACTGTGCCACCAGGGAAGCCGTACCCTGATTATTTTCTGTATTCTGTATTCTACTGTTTGATAGTTCTCATTGTCTGTATCATTCATTTTAATTATATGTTGTTGTACTTAATTATATCACATTCCCCTAACTATTTTGGCAGTTCCTGATAGACAACGATGATAAGTTAAACTGCTTCATGTTCTAAACTTTTTTTGTGTGTGTTCTCTTCAGTACACAGTGTGATGCTTTGTGTATTATAGGTGCTAATTAAATTTTTTGATTTAAATAAATGAAACTACGTATTTATTGTTACTGTTAAATTAGTATGTTGGAAAGACAGCCTGGGACATAACTAATAGACCTTCATCTGTATCAGAATCCATGATAAATATATTGTACTACCGTAGATACTTATAAGAAAATGTTTTCTCATTTTCTATTTGGTTTCTCTATTCCTCTAATGTAGGGTTTCTCAATCTCAGCACTATTGACATTTTGGGCTGGATAATTGTTGTGCGAGGCTCTCCTGCGCATGGTATGATGTTAAACAGCATCTCTGGTCTCTCCCTACTAGATGTCAGTAGTACTATCTAAGCTGTAAATAATGAAAATGTATCCAGACATTGCCAGATGTCCCCAGGGAGCAAAATTGCTGCCAGTTGACAGCCACTCCAGTGGTTTTAGCAGATTTTTTTTTCAACAGAGCATAAAAATGTAGATAAGCCAATTAAAATTATAATCTTATTCAAAGTACCTTTGGGGTTTTTCTTTTTAAGCGTTTTATTGAATTTCCATGCTATTACAAATACATGTTGCTGAACTATAAAGAATGCTATAGGGATATGCTGCTTCAGTGCTATTCAAATTTATAACTTCAGTAGCTTATAATGTCTAAGGTAAATTGTCAGAATGTTAAATTAGCTTTGGCAGGAAGCCTGGATGAACCACTTAGCAGGGAGCAGGGAAAACATAGGAATAGAGAGAAATCAAAAAAAAAATTAACAAGTTTCATCCTTAAGTGTTCATCTTCTCAGTGCAAAACGTCTCCATATTATTTGTTCAAGTTATATATAAAGTGCCTTATGTTTGCATACAAGAGTGCTAAATACTGAATGGAATATCTTTTTTAAAAAAGGTAGGACTGTTCCTGCTAAATATAAATTCATTGTGAAAATATCGCGCACACAAACCAGAAACAATAACAAAAATAAGACAGTATATGTGATTACATGACAAGTGAATTGGGATAACAAGTGAATATTAGAAGTCTATAGAGAAGGGAGATCATCTTATCTTGGAATGGTCTTTTTCTAAGGAGTTTTTACTAGGAGCATTTTGCTTTTACTCTGCTCTTTCTCTAAAAATCAGACTATCTTTGTACTGTTATTCTTCTCATTCAAATTTTCACCAGAGTTTAGAGCTCATTTCATGGACCTGAAGTTGGATATTCTCCAGCCACACATTCTTCTAACTACAAGTTTCCAGTCAATAATATGGGTTAATACAGTACTGTGAGTTCTATTAACCTCTCTGCAATTAACTTGCAAGTGAAAATAAACTGTTTTACTGCTGAAAGTCATGATTAGCAGAACTTTCTTCCTGGTAGTCCTATTGTTTATTTTATAGTGTTAGAGTTTGAGAAGGAATAACAGATATGTTTGAGGTGAGGAGAACAGAAAAGTTTGAAAGATAATTGCTGGTTAATGCTAAAAATAAAAACAGTGAAACGATCAGCTACAGCTCAGCTTAGTTGAATCTTCCACTCTCACTCCTGGCAAACATTTGAAGAGCAATCAGATTTTTCTACCATACAACGTCTTTAGTTTATGTTGTTTTTCCTTTTTTTAAACTTAATTCTTATTTTTCATTGAAGTAATGCATTCACATGTTTTAAAAAAACTCAAGCAATGCTAAAATAGCTCATGACAACAATAAAAACCAACTATCTGCTTTTTTCCTGCTGCTTCCAAAAGCAACTTCTTTCTTGTAGTTGTTTCTTCTGATGTTTGCATACATATTTCATACTGTGCCCTTTGCTGTATTTTATTTTTTATAAATTTATTTATTTTTGGCTGCGTTGGGTCTTCGTTGCTGCGCATGGGCTTTCTCTACTTGCGGCGAGCAGGGGCTATTCTTCGTTGCGGTGTGCGGGCTTCTCATTGTAGTGGCTTCTCTTGTTGCAGAGCACAGGCTCTAGGTGCGTGGGCTTCAGTAGTTGTGGTGCGTGGGCTCAGTAGTTGTGGCTCACGGGCTTAGATGCTCCATGGCATGTGGGATCTTCCCGGACCAGGGCTCGAACCTGTGTCCTCTGCATTGGCAGGCAGATTCTTAAACACTGCACCACGAGGGAAGCCCTTCTGTTGTATTTTAGAGATTATATGTTGGCTTCTGTATTAGTTTTCTGTAGCTACCATAACATTATTATAAATGGCTTAAAACAAGAAGTAGTTGTTATCTTACAATTCTATAGTTTAGAAATCCTATACAGGATCTCACAGGCTGAGATCAAGATGTGGGCAGGACTACATTCGTTTCTGGAGGCTGAAGGGGAGAATTCATTTCCTTGCTTTTTCCAGCTTTTGGTGGCCACCTTCTTTCCAGGGCTCATCACCCCCTCCAACTTCGAAGCAAGCAACATCAGGAAGCCTAGTCTTCACACTGCCATCTCTCTTCCACCTTTAAGGTACCCTTGTAATTTTACACTGGGAACCACCAAGATAATCCAGAATAAATTCTCTGTTTTAAAGTCAGCTGATGAGCTTCATTCCATCTGCAAGTTTAATTCCACAAACCACGTAGCTAACGTATTCACAGGGGCGTTATTCTACCTACTATACTTTCCCGTTACGATAGATAAGAATATTATTAGCTCTCTTAACTTTCCCTCACTTCTACCTACTGTCCCTTTATAGTTAATATCACATTTTTTTTATTGAATCCATATTCAGTGTTTTCATTTTTTAGGGCTTGTAAATATTAGTGGCTGAACCAAGTGGTGTACTTCATTTATGCACAACTTTTTGTTTTTCCTATTATGCATAATTATCTCATTTTTTCCTTGTTAAAAAATTTTTTTCAAACTCTAGCTACATTTTCTCACTTCCTCCTAGAGCTCTGTGAAATCTCTCACAGTACTCTTTACCACTTCTTCAAACTCATTAAATAATCTGATTTCTGCTTGTTACCTGGATACCTCTCTGCTATTCCTTCACCATCAGAATAAGTAGTTGTTTACCTGTACTGAGGACCTGAGAGTCTTTCTATATAAGCAATCTGCTAGCTTATAATTCTCCACCTTCTACAGTACTTTATACCTACAATTCCTAAGTATTCGAGGAGTTCTAAGATGAATCACCTTGTCATTGGTATTTCCTTCTGCAGGTGCTTAGGTAGTGCCTAGGGTGACCACATAATGGACCTTTATCTGAACATGGCATACTATAGGAGTAGGAAAGAAAGATAAAAGAAAGTCAAAGAAGAAGGAAAGGAGGCAGTAGAGATAAATTCAGATTACTTTTAGCCTAGACCAAGAGATATAGAAATACACAATCTCACTAATTTAAATAAAATGTTGATTAAATTGGCATTTAAAAGAGAAATTTTTGAATTATAAGTTTTTGCTTATTTTTAGAATAGCTTTATTACTTTAAATATATACAAATACTAGGATAATTAATATCAGACCTTAAAGTTAGTACTTCCTCAGAGCTTAACTAGCACCATCCAATCTTGTGCATGCTGACACATCATCCTGGTTTTTATGTTTTCTTCACAGCACTTACTGGATTGAAATATTCTTATTTCTTTCTTTGTTTATTGCCTGTATCCCCTGATAGAATGTAGGATCCATAATTATAAGTACCAAATCTGTATTTTCATTGCCTTCTCTCTAGCATGTGGAGTAATGCCTAGCATATAATAAGTACTCAATAAATATTTATCGAATGGATGAAGAAAAGTGTTTGACATGTTATTTTAGCAAATAGATTAACAGAATTTTAGTAGCATATCAAAAGAATCTTTGTAAATAAGGCTTTAGAGACTCACAAATGTTTCTATCTTAGATAATTTAAATACTACTCTCCAATCTCATTTAATTATGGATTACACTCTTTGCATATCAGCAAGAGGTTAAGTTATGTTAGTCCTGGGCAAATTATCATATAATCTGTGAGTTCTTCATATTTACTGTAAATTATATTATGTGAAATACATGCAATGGAATTTCACTAGTGTTTATTAAAAATAAGACTACAAAACAAATTAAAACTGCAAATAAGGGAAATGGCATAGTTATAAATAAAGGCTTGTATACAATATACTAATTACTAATGGTTTATGTCAAATTGTTAAAGATCTTAAAAGATTTCTAACTTCTTCCTAAATTTCTTTCTCTTTTAATTTATGAAGCATAATAATACAAACTTAATTGTGTTCCAGTGGTTAATCTATATGAGAGTTGTTTGAAATTAAGAATGTATTACAGTTAATATTTTTAATGATAATTAAGTTTTCTATTGTTTAAATAAACTAAAGTCTGAAGAACATTCTCAGTCTTTAGAATAACATTTATATATGAAAACTTAATTCGAAGAAACATATTTTCTGATGCAGAGAAGTATGACTTTGGTAAAAAAAAAAGTCTGGGCATTGGAATGAGATAGATCTAGGTAAATGACACTTTTCTCCTTGCTTCCTGTCTATCCTTAAGCAAATTAACCTTTCTGAACCACAGAGACTGTACTGAGACAGTATATGTAAAAATGCCTAACATAATGCCCATTATAAATACTCAGTAAATTCTAGTTCTCTTTTCTTGCTGGATGAAGTGGGAACAGAAACTCTTCTCATTTACTAAAACAGTGGAGAAGAATGATGAGTTTAAAAAATACCCATTTAGGGCTTCCCTGGTGGCGCAGTGGTTGAGAGTCGGCCTGCCGATGCAGGGGACACGGGTTCGTGCCCCGGTCCGGGAGGATCCCACGTGCCGTGGAGCGGTTGGGCCCGTGAGCCATGGCCGCTGAGCCTGCGCGTCCGGAGCCTGTGCTCCACAACGGGAGAGGCCACAACAGTGAGAGGCCCGCGTACCGCAAAAAAAAAAAAAAAAAAAAAAAAAAAGAGGGGAGTTTCTAACAAAGGCATTTAGGAATCAAAGTTTGACCATATTTTAAAAAGATAGCTCATTTATTTTTAAATAGTTTTGGTCTAGTCTGTCTCATTTATCTTTATTCCATCACCTTCAGGCATGTCCCTGCACCAAGGCTGATTTGAGTTTAAAAAACTCAGAAAGTTATAAGTCAGCCAACCTAGGTACCTCAATCCGTAGCTACTAAGGAATCTTTGGGAATGATTTGTTGATTTCATTTGTTCAGGCAGAATTCCAATGACTTCTCTGATGCACCAGAAACATCTCTAGAAAATAGTTTCCTAGACCAATGGCCCTCAAAGTGTGTTAGGCACTCATTTGGAGGTCCCTGAGGTCAAAGCTATTTTTATAAGAAGACATATTTGCCTTTTTCACTGTTGGGATCCTTAATATGTTTCAAGAGTACGGGGGTTCTTAGACCAGAAGTCGGAAAACCACCTACTGTGACATTTTGAAAAGTTTTAAAAAAAGAGTATGTGAAAGTGGGGTTTCTAGAGGAGGTAAAATTTTATCTAGGATTGTGTGGAAAAAATCGTTTTGGTCTCTAAGCCATAAATTATATGATAATACAATTCAGAATGTCCTCCATCCTCCATTATGGCTATCAGGTGGAGGTATTTATTGGTGGTTAGATATACAGAGTGGCTATAAAATCTGGAAACATAGATAATATTATTTTATCACATATTGTAATGTGATATATAACCCTTTGTTAGATATTCAACTAATGTTCTAGACTTAGTAGCCACTCACAAGAATTAAGGGTTGGAGATACAGATTTGACTTAGGCCGGCATGGGAGTGAGTGAGAGAACATCTAAGGAGAGTATACAGGGTAAAAAAAAGAAGGGACATAAGGAAACATCATTTAAGTGATGAGTACAGGAAGAGTATCAAGCAGAGGAGACCAAACATGATGTGATGGGATTCAAGGATAGAAAGTTTCAGGAAGTAGGAGTGGTTAATATGTAGGTAAAGAATTTGATGTTTGTGTGTAAAAGTGAATAATAGAAAACAACATAAAGGAACACCAGTAGGTAAGTGGGTAGGTAGTATATTCAGAAATTGAATACTATATATACATTGGGGAAAATGAATGAGCAGAGCTCCACATATTAACATGGATGAATTTCAAAGACACAATATGGAGAGAGAAAAAAACAAATTGCCAAATGATACTTACATTGTAATACCATTTAAATAAATAAAATAAAACTAATTACTGTTTAAAGCCCTAGGAGGTAAAACTATGAAGAAAAGATTTAAACTACATATAGGATAGTGGGTACTTCTTTGGGTTAGGGGAGTGAGTATGATTATGTGATTAGAAAGGTTTAAACAGGGACCTATAACTGTATTAGTAATGCTGTATATCATAATTTAAGTAGTGAGTACAGGATGTTAGTCATATTATTTATAATGCTTTGGGTATTTCTCAAAATTTTTAAAATTAAAAATTTTCTGAGAGCAGGAAATTGTTCATAAGACTAAAAAAAAATCTGTAATTTACTTTTAACATATTTAAAAGAAGATGAAGCCTTGGTCTGATTTTTTTCTACAAGTATAAATCAATGAAATCCTTGATACTAGTGATCTAATGAAATGGCTGAGTAAGAAGGAGCATTTTATTTTATTTATTTATTTTTTTTAACATCTCTATTGGGGTATAATTTCTCCACAATGGTGTGTTAGCTTCTGCTCTACAACAAAGTGAATCAGTCACACATATACATATGTTCCCATATCTCTTCCCTCTTGCGTCTCCCTCCCTCCCACCCTCCCTAACCCACCCCTCTAGGTGGTCACAAAGCAGCGAGCTGATCTCCCTGTGCTATATGGCTGCTTCTCAATAGCTAGCTATCTTTTTTTTTTTTTTAACATCTTTATTGGGGTATAATTGCTTTACAATGGTGTGTTAGTTTCTGCTTTATAACAAAGTGAATCAGTTATACATATACATATGTTCCCATATCTCTTCCCTCTTGCGTCTCCCTCCCTCCCACCCTCTCTATCCCACCCCTCCAGGCGGTCACAAAGCACCGAGCCGATATCCCTGTGCCATGCAGCTGCTTCCCACTAGCTATCTACCTTACGTTTGGTAGTGTATATATGTCCCTGACTCTCTCTCGCTTTGTCACAGCTCACCCTTCCCCCTACCCATATCCTCAAGTCCGTTCTCCAGTAGGTCTGTGTCTTTATTCCCGTCTTACCCCTAGGCTCTTCATGACATTTTTTTTTCCTTAAATTCCATATATATGTGTTAGCATATGGTATTTGTCTTTCTCTTTCTGACTTACTTCACTCTGTATGACAGACTCTAGGTCTATCCACCTCATTACAAATAGCTCAATTTCATTTCTTTTTATGGCTGAGTAATATTCCATTGTATATATGTGCCACATCTTCTTTCTCCATTCATCTGATGATGGGCACTTAGGTTGTTTCCATCTCCTGGCTATTGTAAATAGAGCTGCAGTGAACATTTTGGTACATGACTCTTTTTGAATTTTAGTTTTCTCAGGGTATATGCCGAGTAGTGGGATTGCTGGGTCATATGGTAATTCTATTTTTAGTTTTTTAAGGAACCTCCATACTGTTCTCCATAGTGGCTGAACCAATTCACATTCCCACCAGCAGTGCAAGAGTATTCCCTTTTCTCCACACCCTCTCCAGCATTTATTGTTTCTAGATTTTTTGATGATGGCCATTCTGACTGGTGTGAGATGATATCTCATTGTAGTTTTGATTTGCATTTCTCTAATGATTAATGATGTTGAGCATTCTTTCACGTGTTTGTTGGCAGTCTGTATATCTTCGTTGGAGAAATGTCTAATTAGGTCTTCTGCCTATTTTTGGATTGGGTTCTTTGCTTTTTGTTATTGAGCTGCATGAGCTGCTTGTAAATTTTGGAGATTAATCCTTTGTCAGTTGCTTCATTTGCAAATATTTTTTCCCATTCTGAGTGTTGTTTTTTGGTCTTGTTTATGGTTTCCTTTGCTGTGCAAAAGCTTTGAAGTTTCATTAGGTCCCATTTGTTTATTTTTGTTTTTATTTCCATTTCTCTAGGAGGTGGGTCAGAAAGGATCTTGCTGTGATTTATGTCATAGAGTGTTCTGCCTATGTTTTCCTCTAAGAGTTTGATAGTTTCTGGCCTTACATTTAGGTCTTTAATCCATTTTGAGTTTATTTTTGTGTGTGGTGTTAGGGAGTGATGTAATCTCATACTTTTACATGTACCTGTCCAGTTTTCCCAGTACCACTTACTGAAGAGGCTGTCCTTTCTCCACTGTACATTCCTGCCACCTTTATCAAAGATAAGGTGTCCATATGTGCATGGGTTTATCTCTGGGCTTTCTATCCTGTTCCATTGATCCATCTTTCTGTTTTTGTGCCGGTACCATACTGTCTTGATTACTGTAGCTTTGTAGTATAGTCTGAAGTCAGGGAGCCTGATTCCTTCAGCTCCGTTTTTCTTTCTCAAGATTGCTTTGGCTATTCGGGGTCTTTTGTGTTTCCATGCAAATTGTGAATTTTTTTGTTCTAGTTCTGTGAAAATTGCCAGTGGTAGTTTGATAGGGATTGCATTGAATCTGCAGATTGCTTTGGGTAGTAGAGTCATTTTCACAATGTTGATTCTTCCAATCCAAGAACATGGTATATCTCTCCATCTATTTATATCATCTTTAATTTCTTTCATCAGTGTCTTATAATTTTCTGCATACAGGTCTTTTGTCTCCTTAGGTAGGTTTATTCCTAGATATTTTATTCTTTTTGTTGCAATGGTAAATGGGAGTGTTTTCTTGATTTCACTTTCAGATTTTTCATCATTAGTATATAGGAATGCCAGAGATTTCTGTGCATTAATTTTGTATCCTGCTACTTTACCAAATTCATTGATTAGCTCTAGTAGTTTTCTGGTAGCATCTTTAGGATTCTCTATGTATAGTATCATGTCATCTGCAAACAGTGACAGCTTTACTTCTTCTTTTCCGGTTTGGATTCCTTTTATTTCCTTTTCTTCTCTGATTGCTGTGGCTAAAACTTCCAAAAGTATGTTAAATAAGAGTGGTGAGAGTGGGCAACCTTGTCTTGTTCCTGGTCTTAGTGGAAATGCTTTCAGTTTTTCACCATCGAGGATGATGTTGGCTGTGGGCTTGTCATATATGGCCTTTATTATGTTGAGGGAAGTTTCCTCTATGCCTACTTTCTGCAGGGTTTTTATCATAAATGGGTGTTGAATTTTGTCAAAAGCTTTTTCTGCATCTATTGAGATGATCATATGGTTTTTCTCCTTCAGTTTGTTAATGTGGTTTATCACATTGATAGATTTGCATATATTGAAGAATATAATATATATTGAAGAATCTTTGCATTCCTGGAATAAACCCCATGGTGTATGGTGTATGGATCATGGTGTATGATCCTTTTAAGTGCTGTTGAATTCTGTTTGCTAGTATTTTGTTGACGATTTTTGCATCTGTGTTCATCAGTGATATTGGCCTGTAGTTTTCTTTCTTTGTGACATCCTTGTCTGGTTTTGGTATCAAGGTGATGGTGGCCTCGTAGAAGGAATTTGGGAGTGTTCCTCCCTCTGCTATATTTTGGAAGAGGTTGAGAAGGATAGGTGTTAGCTCTTCTCTAAATGTTTGATAGAATTCGCCTGTGAAGCCATCTGGTCCTGGGCTTTTGTTCGTTCGAAGATTTTTAATCACAGTTTCAATTTCAGTGCTTGTGATTGGTCTGTTCGTATTTTCTATTTCTTCCTGATTCAGTCTTGACAGGTTGTGCATTTCTAAGAATTTGTCCATTTCTTCCAGATTGTCCAGTTTATTGGCATAGAGTTGCTTGTAGTAATCTCTCATGATCTTTTTTATTTCTGCAGTGTCAGTTGTTACTTCTCCTTTTTCATTTCTAATCCTATTCTTTGAGTCTTCTCCCTTTTATTCTTGATGAGTCTGGCTAGTGGTTTATCTATTTTGTTTATCTTCTCAAAGAACCAGCTTTTACTTTTATTGATCTTTGCTATTGTTTCCTTCATTTCTTTTTCATTTATTTCTGATCTGATATTTATGACCTCTTTCCTTCTGCTAACTTTGGGGTTTTTTGGTTCTTCTTTCTCTGATTGTTTTAGGTGTAAGGTTAGATTGTTTATTTAAGATGTTTCTTGGTTCCTGAGGTAGAATTGTATTGCTATAAACTTCCCCCTTAGAACTGCTTTTGCTGCATCCCATAGGTTTTGGGTCGTTGTGTCTCCATTGTCATTTGTTTCTAGGTATTTTTTGATTTCCTCTTTGATTTCTTCAGTGATCACTTCATTACTAAGTAGTGTATTGTTTAGCCTTCATGTGTTTGTATTTTTTACAGATCTTTCCCTGTAATTGATATCTAGTCTCATGGTATTGTGGTCGGAAAAGATACTTGATACAATTTCAATTTTCTTAAATTTACCAAGGCTTGATTTGTGACCCAAGATATGATCTATCCTGGAGAATGTTCCATGAGCACTTGAGAAAAATGTGTATTCTGTTGTTTCTGGATGGAATGTCCTATAAATATCAGTGAAGTCCATCTTGTTTAATGTATCATTTAAAGCTTGTGTTTCCTTATTTATTTTCATTTGGATGATCTGTCCATGGGTGAAAGTGGGGTGTTAAAGTCCCCTACTATGAATGTGTTACTGTCGATTTCCCTTTTATGGCTGTTAGTATTTGCCTTATGTATTGAGGTGCTCCTATGTTGGGTGCATAAATATTTACAATTGTTATATCTTCTTCTTGGATCGATCCCTTGATCATTATGTAGTGTCCTTCTTTGTCTCTTCTAATAGTCTTTATTTTAAAGTCTATTTTGTCTGATGTGAGAATTGCTACTCCAGCTTTCTTTTGGTTTCCATTTGCATGGAATATCTTTTTCCATTCCCTTTCAGTCTGTATGTGTCTCTAGGTCTGAAGTGGGTCTCTTGTAGACAGCATATATAAGGGTCTTGTTTTTGTATCCATTCAGCCAATCTGTGTCTTTTGGTGGGAGCATTTAGTCCATTTACATTTAAGGTAATTATCGATATGTATGTTCCTATTGCCATTTTCTAAACTGTTTTGGGTTCGTTATTATAGGTCTTTTCCTTCTCTTGTGTTTCTTGTCTAGAGAAGTTCCTTTAGCATTTGCTGTAAAGCTGGTTTGGTGGTGCTGAACTCTCTCAGCTTTTGCTTTTCTGTAAAGGTTTTAATTTCTCAATCAAATCTGAATGAGATCCTTGCTGGGTAGAGTAATCTTGGTTGCAGGTTTTTCTCCTTTATCACTTTAAATATGTCCTGCCAGTCCCTTCTGGCTTGCAGAATTTCTGCTGAGAGATCAGCTGCTAACCTTATGGGGATTCCCTTGTGTGGTATTTGTTGTTTTTCCCTTGCTGCTTTTAATATGTTTTCGTTGTATTTAATGTTTGACAGTTTGATTAACATGTGTCTTGGCATGTTTCTCTTTGAATTTATCCTGTATGGGACTCTCTGTGCTTCCTGGACTTGATTAACTATTTCCTTTCCCATATTAGGGAAGTTTTCAACTATAATCTCTTCAAATATTTTCTCAGTCCCTTTCTTTTTCTCTTTTCTTCTGGAACCCGTATAATTCGAATGTTGGTGCGTTTAATGTTGTCCTAGAGGTCTCTGAGACTGTCCTCAGTTCTTTTCTTTCTTTTTTCTTTATTCTGCTCTGCAGTAGTTATTTCCACTATTTTATCTTCCAGGTCACGTATCCATTCTTCTGCCTCAGTTATTCTGCTATTGATCCCATCTAGAGTACTTTTAATTTCATTTATTGTGTTGTTCATCGTTGCTTGTTTCATCTTTATTTCTTCTAGGTCCTTGTTAACTGTTTCTTGCATTTTGTGCATTCTGTTTCCAAGATTTTGGATCATCCTTACTATCATTATTCTGAATTCTTTTTCAGGTAGACTGCCTATTTCCTCTTCATTTGTTAGGTCTGGTGCATTTTTATCTTGCTCCTTTAGCTGCTGTGTGTTTTTCTGTCTTCTCATTTTGCTTATCTTACTGTGTTTGGGGTCTCCTTTTTGCAGGCTGCAGGTTCGTAGTTCCCGCTGTTTTTGATGTCTGTGTCCAGTGGCTAAGGTTGTTTCAGTGGGTTGTGTAGGCTTCCTGGTGGAGGGGACTAGTGCCTGTGTTCTGGTGGATGAGGTTGGATCTTGTCTCTCTAGTGGGCAGGTTCATGTCTGGTGGTGTGTCTTGGGGTGTCTGTGGACTTACTATGATTTTAGGCAGCCTCTCTGCTAATGGGTGGGGTTGTGTTCCTGTTCTGCTAATTGTTTGGCATATGTTGTCCAGCACTGTAGCTTGCTGGTCGTTGAGTGAAGCTGGGTGCTGGTGTTAAGATGGAGGTCTCTGAGAGATTTTCGCTGTTTGATATTATGTGGAGCTGGGAGGTCTCTTGTTGACCAGTGACCTGAAGTTGGCTCTCCCACCTCAGAGGCAGAGCCCTGACTCCTGGCTGGAGTACCAAGAGCCTTTCATCCACACGGCTCAGAATAAAAGGGAGAAAAAGTAGAGAGAATTAGTAGAAGTATGAAGAAAGAAAGAAAGAAAGAAAGAAAGAAAGGAGGGAAGGTAGGAAGGGAGAAAGAAAGAAAGAAAGAAGGAAAGAAAGCAGGGAGGGAGGGAGGACGGAAGGAAGGAGGGAAGGAAGGAAAAAAGACAGAAAGAGAGAAGATACAGTAAAATAAAGTATAATAAAGTTATTGAATTAAAAAATTATTTAGAAAAAAAAACGGGACGGATAGAACCTTAGGACAAATGTTGGAAGCAAAGCTATACAAACAAAATCTTACACAGAAGCATACACATACACCCTCACAAAAAGAGGTAAAGGGGAAAAAATCATAAATCTTGCTCTCAGAGACCACCTCCTCAATTTGGGATGATTCGTTGTCTAAAGGAGGGAAGGAAGGAAGGAAGGAAGGAAGGAAAGAAAAAGAAAGAAAGAAAGAAAGAAAAGTATAATAAAGTTATTAAAATTAAAATTAATTATTAAGAAAAAAATTTAAAAAAAATCCCATGGACGGATAGAACCCTAGGACAAATGGTGGAAGCAAAGCTATACAGACAAGTTCTCACACAGAAGCATAGACATACACATTCACAAAAAGAGGAAAAGGGGAAAAAATCATAGATCTTGCTCTCGAAGCCCACCTCCTCAATTTGGGATGATTCGTCGTCTATTCTTGTATTCCACAGATGCTGGGTACATCAAGTTGATTGCGGAGCTTTAATCCGCTGTTTCTGAGGCTGCTGGGAGAGATTTCCCTTTCTCTTCTTTGTTCTCACAGCTCCCAGGGGCTCAGCTTTGGATTTGGCCCCGCCTCTGTGTGTAGATCGCTGGAGGGCATCTGTTCTTCGCTCAGACAGGACGGGGTTAAAGGAGCCGCTGATTCGGGGCCTCTGGCTCACTCAGGCCGGCGGCAGCGGGGGGGGCACTGCGTGTGGGGCAGGCCTGCGGCGGCAGAGGCCAGCGTGACGTTGCAGCAGCTTGAGGCCCGCCGTGCGTTTTCCCGGGGAAGTTGTCCCTGGATCCCGGGACCCTGGCAGTGGCGGGCCGCACAGGCTTCCCGGAAGAGGGGTGTGGATAGTGAGCTGTGCTCGCACACAGGCCCCTTGGTGGAGGCAGCAGCAGCCTTAGCGTCTTCCGCCCGTCCCTGGGGTCCGTGCTTTTAGCCGAGGCTCGCGCCCGTCTCTGGGGTTCGCGCTTTTAGCCGCGGCTCGCGCCCGTCTCTGGAGTTCCTTTAAGCAGCGCTCTTAAACCCCTCTCCTCACGCACCACCGGGAAACAAAGAGGGAAGAAAAAGTCTCTTGTCTCTTCGGCAGGTGCAGAATTTTTCCCGGACTCCCTCCCGGCTAGCCGTGGTGCACTAACCCCTTCAGGCTATGTTCAAGCCGCCAACCCCAGTCCTCTCTCTGCGCTCCGACCGAAACCCGAGCCTCAGCTCGCAGCCCCGCCCGCCCCGGCAGGTGAGCAGACAAGCCTCTCCGGCTGGTGAGTGCCGGTCGGCACCGATCCTCTGTGCGGGAATCTCCCCGCTTTGCCCTCCGCACCCCTGTTGCTGTGCACTCCTCCGCGGCTCCGAAGCTCCCCACTCCGTCACCCGCAGTCTCCGCCAGCGAAGGGGCTTCCGAGTGTGTGGAAACTTCCTCCTTCACAGCTCCCTCCCACTGGTGCAGGTGCCGTCCCTATTCTTTTGTCTCTGTGTTTTCTTTTTCTCTTTTGCCCTACCCAGGTATGTGGGGAGTTTCTTGCCTTTTGGGAGGTCTAAGGTCTTCTGCCAGCTTTCAGTAGGTGTTCTGTAGGAGTTGTTCCACGTGTAGATGTATTTCTGGTGTATCTGTGGGGAGGTAGGTGATCTCCGCGTCTTACTCTTCCGCCATCTTCAAGGTCCCCCCAATAGCATACATGTATAATAAATTCTTTCACTTTCTTTTGTGTTTCCCAGGAGTATGTAACAATGTTTGTACAAAGTAGGTGCTGAAAGGATTATTAAATAAAAGTAATTGTCAGTAGTATTTCTGGGAATTACTAAAGAAGAGAATACTGCATATATCAGGGAAAATATCTAACAGTCATACTAAATAATGTATTATAAGTTTATAATAAAAGAAACAGTAAAAATAAATAAGGATACACAATGATTAAAATTATTAATTTAAGATATGGATCTATTTCAAAACTTTGGACATAATTTAGAAGAGACCTACAGGAACATACAAAGATTTAGAAAGTCAGATTTATGATAAGCTGAGAATTTTTAAGTTACTAAAGAGAAAGCTGAGAAATGATTTAACCATCTAGTACACAGAACTGATATATATATATATGAGTTCATATATATACATCAGACTCATATATATATATGATTCTGAACATTTGTTTGATATATATACCAAAAACAGAACAAAAGAAAGTCAGTATGAATTGCAAAATGAGGGATTTTTAGTATATATCCTAGAGGGGAAAAGTATACAATATGAGACACTGTAATAGATTACTATAGAAGATAATGTAATTTATTTTCTAAATTATTAAAAATGAAAATAGATTTTATAAATTTATTTCATATCTACTTCACTGAAAATTAAAATAGATTTTTTATGGTTATGTCATATCTATTAATTATAAGTACTAAGCCAAGTTCTGTAATAGACCTACTGTTCCTGACTTTTCAGAGTTCTGTAGCAGAGAGTTTTATAAGCAGTAAGTTTTAAAAAGGGACATTTTATACTGATAAAAGTGTCAATCCATCAGGAAGAAGTAACAATTATAAACATACACATGTACCTCACAGCAGAGTTGGAAATATATGAAGCAAAAACTGACAGAATTGAAGGGACAAAATAGACAATTCAACAGTAATAGTTGGAGACTTCAGTACCCCACTTTTAGTAATAGGCATAACTGTGTAGAAGAACAATGCATTATAGTCTAGATTTATAAGCACAGCAATAGAAATAGATATACAGTATAGATAGACTAGAGTTCATGAGTTCATGATTAACTACTCAAGGGGTAAGGAGTAGTGGAGGGGTGGGAGAGTAATATCCAAAGTAATTTCCCAGAAAAATTGACTTCAGTTCGGTTTTTTTTTTTTTAAATAAATTCATTTATTTATTTTTGGCTGTGTTGGGTCTTCGTTTCTGTGTGAGGGCTTTCTCTAGTTGTGGTGAGCGGGTGCCACTCTTCATCGCGGTATGCGGGCCTCTCACTATCGCAGTCTCTCTTGTTGCGGAGCACAGGCTTCAGACGCGCAGGCTCAGTAGTTGTGGCTCACGGGCCCAGTTATTCCGCGGCATGTGGGATCCTCCCAGACCAGGGCTCGAACCCGTGTCCCCTACATTGGCAGGCAGATTCTCAACCACTGCACCACCAGGGAAGCCCCTTCAGTAAGGTTTTAAAGAACATATAGCTATCTGCCACCAGGAGGACAGCTCTTCAATTAGAGAAGAACTCTGTAGGCAATGTATACAAAGATATGGATGTGTGAAAAACTTTGGCTCTTTGGGCATCTATATGTGGTTTTGAATTGTTGAGACTTTAGTATGTGCATTGAGGTGGACTGGAGAAGCAATAATACTGGGAAATGAGACTGAAGAGGTGTTATTCTGTCTCAAAACAGTGAAGAATATAGGTAATGCACAGTATTTATTAACAGTACTTTTAAAAAATTGCTAAGCGTCTTTGAAATATAAAGAAATTGAGTTAGAAGGGAATCAAATTTAATTCTTCTTACTGTTCTTTCACTTCTTGAATTTGCTAGTTATGATCTTGTATCTGGTATATTTTTAAAAAATAATTTAAAGTTTTTGATCCCGTTTAGGATTTTCTTTAATTATATATTAACTTTAACATTGAAACCTATAAAGCCTGACAGTTGCTCTATAGAGGTTTTGAACAAAAATCTATTTCAGTCCTTCTACCGTACAGTATGTTATTTGCAGTTATCACAGCTTTCTACTTTTAGTAGTAACTAAGATGTGCATATTCGTTAATTCTGCATTAGTCATACAATGTTCTATGAAACACTGACATTCTAAAAATATTACTAAATGGTTCAAGTGGGAGGTATTAAAGGATTTTCAGGCCTCTCAGTTCCTTTACCACCTTTCATCCAATGATATGCTTCACCTAATGATATCCTTCACCCTTCCTAAACCACTGGCTCCAATGGTCATACCGTAGGATTTTTTATTACCAATAACTATAACCCCTCTGTAATTTTTATTTCAATCATCCCTCTCACCAATCACCACTTCTTTCTCTAACTCGTCTAGTAACTCAACTGCAATTGATCTCACTTGGACCTCCAATTCACTGCCCTTTGATTAGCTCTTTACCCTTTTCATTTCCCTTCTTACTTAATTTGCATTCTGTGGTCAATCTTTATAATTACTCCTATGAACACATCTTTAATTTTCAAGTCTTACTTATGTTTCACTCTGCTTGCTTGGCTGAATAATGCTCACTCAAAGATAACAGATACTAATCCCTGGGACTCTTTTACCTTATAATGAAAACAGATATCTGCAGATATGATTAAGTTAATGATCTTGAGATGGGGAGAATATTTTGTATTATCAGGGTGAGCCCTCAATCCAATCACAAGTGTCCTTATAAGAGAGAGGTAGATGAAGATTTCATACAGACAAAAGAAGACACAAACACAGAGGCGAAGGTCATGTGAATTGGAGGCTGAGATTGGAGTCATGTGGCCAAAAACTAAGGAATGTGGCAGCTACCAGAAGCTGGAAGAGGCAGAGAGCAGATTCTCCCGTAGAGTCATTGGAGAGAGTGTGGCCCTATTGACACCTTGACTTCAGTGATAATCTTGTATCAGTGATTCTGATTTCAGACTTTTGGCCTCATAAGCTGTGAGAGAATAAATTTTTGGTTGTTTGAGCTACCAAGTTTGTGGTGATTTGTTACAGTAGCCACAAGAAACTAATACACTTGGCTAATTCATAAAGCTGATGAAATCCTAACTTTCCATCTATTTTGGGCCTGCTTTCTTGCAACTAAATAAAATGGAGAAAAATGTGTAACCATACTGACTCATCTGTCTTTAGATTCATGATCACTGACTTCACATGGGTCTGTTTATTTCAGCCTAGTTCTCTAGTACAGGAGTTGGCAAAACTTTTTTGTAAAAGATAGTAAGATTTTTAAGACTATGGACCATATGGTCTCTGTCATAACTATTCCACTCTGCTGTTCTAGCACAAAAGTAGACGTAGACATAATACATAAACAAATGAATGTTGTCTATTTTCTAATAAAACTATTTTTTAAAAAAAGCAGGCCTGATTTTGCCAAGCCCTGCCCTAATACATTCTCTCTCCCATAATGTTAGATGGCAGTTGTACCTTACTCTAAATCTTTAGTTCTCTAGCACCTCCTCCCCAGTCCTTTCTATTAGCTTATGATCCTGTTTCTTATGTTAGGGAGTAAAGAAAAACAGTCTAATACAATTTTCCTATGTTTTCATCATATTGATCTACCTGCCTTCATCTGAATCCAGACAATATGTTTTCTTATGCATTACCCGTGAAAACACATATACATGAAAAACCATGTAGGCTTCTACGAAAGTTCAAGCCATTCATTTGTGTACTAAATCTAATCCCTTTTTATCCATCCAAATATGTAGCTCTCACAATTTACAACTCTCCTGAATCTTTACTTTTCTCTTTCTACTTGATTTTTCTCATTAGCATACAGTTATGCTGGTATTTTCCTATCCTTTAAAAAGATATCTTTTGATTCCCTTTCTTTTTTCAGTTATTGACCCTTTTTTCAGTTATTGAATATTTTTTCCTCTTTAATAAGTCTTCCCTTTATTGTGCAGAAAATTTCTCTACTCTATCTACAGCTCCTCTCCTCCCATTCTTTTTCTCTCCTTTTAAAAATTATGTAAAGATTCAAACATGTGTAAAAGAGAGACTAGTGTAATAAATCCTAATTTACCCATTACAAACCTTCAACATTTAATAATCTATGGCCACACGTGTTTCATTTCTACCCCATGTCTCCCCGTACACCACTGGATTATGTTCAAGGAAATTTCTGTCGTCACATAATTTTATCCACAAATATTTCAGTATGTATCTCTCAAAGGTGAAAACACTTCAGTGTTTAAACATAACCACAATACCATTATCATACCTAAAAAATTAACATCATTATCTTGATACCCTCAGATACTCAGTATATGTTCAAATTTTCCAGATTTGTCTTATAATTCTTCTTTATGTTTACTGTTGATTTGTTAGAATCAGTATCCAAACAAAATTGTTTTGACTTGATATGTTTAAGTATTTTTAAATCTAAAAGCTTCCTCTTTCCACCTTTTTTTCCCATTCAAATTATTTTCTGAAAACACCCCGTTTTCCCAACACCATTTGTTGAAGAGACTATCTCGTACCTATTGTGTATTCTTGACACCTTTGTCAAAGATCAGTTGACAGTATATAAGTGGATTTATTTCTGGGCTCTCTATTCTTTTTCATAGGTTTATGTCTCTGTCTCTGCAGTACCATACTATTTTAATTACTTTTGCTTTGTAATATATTTTGAAATCAGGAAATGTGATGCCTAGAGTTTTGTTATTTCTCAAAATTGTTTTGGATATTTGAGGTCTTTTATGGTTACATATTAATTTTAGGCTTGTTTTTTCTATTTCCTTAAAAAATGCTCTTAGGATTTTGATAGGGATTGCATTGAATCTGTAGTTTGCTTTGGGTAATATAGACATTTTAACAGTATTATGTCTTCCACTCTATCAACCCAGATGCCTTTCCATTTATTTCTGTCTTTTAAAGTATATTTTAGCAGTGTTTTGTAGTTTTTGGTATACAAGTCTTTTGCTTTCTTAGTTAAATTCATTTCTAAGTATTTTGTTCTTTTTGATACTGTTGTAAAGGGGACCATTTTCTTAATTTACTTTTTGGATAGTTTGTTGTTAGTGTATAGAATAGAATGTAACTGATTTTTTTTTTTTTTTTGTATATTGATTTGGTATCCTGCAACTTTACTGAATTACTTTTTTAGCTTATAACATTTTTTTGTGTGTCTTGAGAGTTTTCTATATATAGAATCATGTAATCTGTGAAGAGATATAGTGTTAGTTCTTCCTTTCCAATTTGGATGCATTTTATTTCTTTTCTTGCCTAGTTGCCCTGGCTATGGCAATTACAGAATTATAGAATTGCAGTACTATGTTAAATACAAGTGATAAGAGTGGGCATCCTTGTCTTATTCCTAAGCTTAGAGGAAAAGCTTTCAGTTTTCCTCTGCTGATTTTGATTTTTTTTTCATTGTGGACTTTTCACATATGGCCTTTACTATGTTGAGGTACATTTCTTGTACACCCAATTTGTTGAGGGTTTTTAACATAAATGTGTGTTGAATTTTAAGTGCCTTTTCTGTATCTATTGAGATGATTGTGTGATTTTTATCCTTCATTTTGTAAACATGGTTTATCACATTAATTGACTTAGTTATGTTGAGGCATTTCTGCATCCCAGGGATACATGTCACTTGGTTATGGTGTATTACCTTTCAATGTGCTGTTGAATGTGGTTTGCTAGTATTTTGTTGAGGATTTTTGTGTGTGTGTTCATCAGGGTTGCTGGCTTGATATTTTCTTATCTTATAGTGTCTTTCTCTTGCTTTGATGTCAATGTAGTGCTGGCATCATAAAATGCATTTGGAAATGTTTCCTATACTTCAGTTTTTTGAAGAGTTTAAGAAGGATTAATGTTACTTTTTTAATGTTTTGTAAAATTTACCAGTGAAGTCATCTGGCCTGGGCTTTTCTTTCTGGGGAGATTTTTCATTACTGATTCAGTCAACTTACTAGTTAAAGGCCGGTTCAGGTTATATATTTCTTCATGATTCAGTTTTGGTAGATTGTATGTTTGTAGGAATTCATCCATTTCTTCTACATTACACAATTTGTTGGCATATAAATGTTCATAATAGTGTCATGATTCTTTTTATTTCTGTGGTGTCAGTTGTAATGTTTCCTTTTTCATTTCTGATTTTATTTGAATCCTCTTTCTTTTGTAGTCCAGCTAAGAGTTTGTCAATTATTTGTTTTTTAAACAAAACAACTTAGTTTCCTTGATTTTTAAAATGGTTTTCTATAATTTATTTTGTTTATTTCTGCTTTAATATTTGCTGTTTCTTTCCTTTGAGTAACTTTGTTGCTCTTCTAATTCCTTGAGGTGTAAAGTTAGATTGTTCATTTGAGATTTCTCTTTTTTTATTTTCTTTTTTAAAATTTTTTTAAAAAAATTTTTTATTATTATTTTTTGCGGTACATGGGCCTCTCACTGTTGTGGCCTCTCCCGTTGCGGAGCACAGGCTCCAGACGCGCAGGCTCAGCGGCCATGGCTCACGGACCCAGCCACTCCACGGCATGTGGGATCTTCCTGGACCGGGGCACGAACCTGTGTCTCCTGCATCGGCAGGCGGACTTTCAACCACTGCGCCACCAGGGAAGCCCATAGATTTTTCTTCTTTCTTTAAAATGTAGTATTTGTCACTATAAAACTCCCTTTTGACACTGCTTTTTCTGTATCCCATAAGTTTGGGTGTGCTTTCTATTTCTTTTCATTTGTCTCAAGTTATTTTTGAATTTGCCTTTTGATCTGTTCTTTGGCCCAGTGGCTGTTCAAGAGTCTGTTGTTTTTCCACATATTTGTGAATTTTCCAGTTTTCCTTATATTATTGATTTCTAGTTTCATTCCATTGTGGTCAGAAAAGATACTTGCTGTAATTTCAGTATTCTTAAATTTGTTGAGACTTGTTTTGTGACCCAACATGTGATCTATCCTGAAGAATGTTCTGTGTGCACTTGAGAAGAATGTATAGTCTGCTGCTATTGGATACAGTGTTTTGTATATGTGTGTTAGGTCCATTTGAACTGTAGTGTTTTTCAGGTCTACTGTTTCCTTGCTGATTTTCTGTCTGGATGTTCTGTCTATTATGTAAAGTGGGGTATTGAAATCTCCTACTATTGTTGTATTGTAGTCTATTTCTCCCTTCAAATCTATCAATATTTTATTTATTTAGGTACTCTGATGCTGAGTGCATATATATTTA
This sequence comes from Pseudorca crassidens, assembly GCF_039906515.1. Classification (NCBI taxonomy): domain Eukaryota; kingdom Metazoa; phylum Chordata; class Mammalia; order Artiodactyla; family Delphinidae; genus Pseudorca; species Pseudorca crassidens. Next base: position 35,726,763 of record NC_090296.1, on the reverse strand, counting down.
TAATTGTTATAGCCTCCTGTTGACTTGACCCTTTAACATTATATAATAGCCTTCTTTCTCTTTTGTGACAGTTTTTGATTTGAACTCTATATTGTCTGATATAAGTACATCCACCGCTGCTCTCTTTTGGTTACCACTTGCATAGAGTATCTTCTTGCATGTGTGTACTTATTTCTATAGTGAATCTCTTGTGGACAGCATATAGTTCAATCTTTGTTCTTTTCTTTCTTTTTTTAAATTTTACGCATTGAGTCACTATATGTCATTTGATTTGGGAGTTTAATCCATTTACATTTAATACAGCTATTGATAGCTAAGGACTTACTATTGCCATTTTGTTCATTTTTTCTAATATTTTGTAGTTTCTTGTTCCATTCTTCCTCTCTTGCTTTCTTCCTTTGTGATTTGATGGTCTTTTGTTACTGGTATGCTTTGAGTCCTTTCATGTATATCATGTGTTTTTGCTTTGTGGTTACCATGAGATTTTCATTAATTATCTTATATTTATCACAGTCTATTTTAAGCTGATAACAATTTAATTTCAATAGCACACAAAACTCAACAGTTTTACTTTTCTTTTTTTATTGTGTATCCATCTCTAATATTTTAAAATTTAATCTTACTATTGTCTTTTAACTTTAATGCTAAAATTAGAAGTGATTTACATATCACTATTGAGTTATTATGGTATTCTGTATTTGTCTATATATTTATCTTTCCCAGTAAGTTTTATACTTTAATATGCTTTCATGTTACTCTTTAGTTTCATTTTGTTTCAACTTGAAAAATTCCCTTTAGAATCTCTTGTAATGAAGGTCTAGTAGTGATGGGCTCCAAAGCTTTTGTTTCTCTGAGAATCTTTATATCTCTTTCATTTTTCAAGGATAATTTTGTCAGATTTAATATTGTTTGCTGGCAGTTTTTTTCTTTCAGCACTATATCGTAGAACTTCCCAGCACCTTTATTATTTATTATGCTAAGGAGAACTATGAAGACTATATCCAAAAAAGACATGTAACATGTTGGTGTCCTAAGTGTATTTGTATATTTAACTTTGGAATGAGGAGGGAGTGTATTTATTAACACCTCAAAGAACACTGTTTTCGGAGTGCTACATGAATTTCATTATTCATTCAATACAGATTTGTTTGATACCTGTATGACGTTATCCTAGAACTGTATGGAATTCAAAAATGAATAAAATCTCGATCGTACTCTCAAGGAGTTTACATTTATTCAGGTTTTTCTAGATATGATTTAATAGCTGGCCACATTAAGAAAATTAATGTCATGTCCTTTGTAATCAAAGGACATTTTTTTCTTTCCTCCATCTTCTCTTTACACGTACATTGCACATGCTGAAGACTGATAACACGGACATAGTTGAGTACCATAAATATTAGACTTAAGAAAATTAATCACTGTCCGGTTAAGATCCACTTTCCAAACTGTTGCTTTTTTAAAACTCTATTAAATAGCACACTTAGAAATTGTACCTGCATTTCCAAATGACATAAAAGTGTATTTCTTTAAAAATCTAGGGAAATCTCAAAAGTGGTTTGCTTTTGTAAAGTTGTATTTCCAAGGACTGTTCATTTATAGATTTCTGTCCGAAGAAACCATTTTTGAAAGATTGATGTATACATTAGTATCTTGTATTATGTGTGACCAATTATGATTGGACCTAGACATTAATAATTTACTTTTTAGAGAAGGATGGTTTTTCAAATTTTTTGAGGTCTCTTTGCAGCACCCGCTGATTTTCTGGCATTCAGTAAACCTTCAATACATTGAAAGTCTTTTTAGAAAGGAATGATTGTTGAATGAATCAATAGAACAATTCAGTAACAGAAATATAATTGAATAAAGAGACTCCCAGTTTCTTGATTTGATAATTTTAGTATTCATTTTCTTAATATTGTATATTTTACAATAAATCAGTAATAAACCACATTACCAGGAGATATAATTTCTTGAAACAGTTTTTTTTTTCCTCCAAGATTTTTTTGATGTGGGCCATTTTTAAAGACTTTATTGAATTTGTTAAAATATTGCTTCTGTTCTTTATGTTTTGGTTTTTTGGCAACGAGGCATGTGGGATCTTAGCTCCCCGAACAGGGGTTTGAACCTGCACCCCCTGTATTGGAAGGCAAAGTCTTAATAAGTGGACCACGCGGGAACTCCCTTGAAGCAGTTTTAGATTTGAATTTTAATTAGAGCTGGAAGCGAGACTTTATTTGCCACAACAGAGCCTCAAGCGTAGAAAACTCTAAAAATAATCACTTACAGAATTTATTGAATATGTGTGTATTAAGTTGGACTAGTAGTCTCACTTTTATATTTAATAGAAGAACCTTTCTATTGGGATTAAAAAGTTTAGCATTATTTAGACAACATGCTGTTGCTGGAAAAAAATAAGATTAATGTTACTTAATGTTAAACTGACATCTGATAACTTCTACAAATGGCAGGAACCAAGCCAAGGGCAGAGATATTTTTTGAACTCTGTCTAAGCAAGACTAATCCATTGAAGTTTAATGTATGAATCAATAATTTGGCTTCTTATGAAAATCTCTAAAGATATTCTGCTTGCTTGTTCAGTCAAGTTGAAAGCATTGAGGAATATAACACTGCTCAAACTAAGGTGTGTAAAAATTATTTTATAAAAGAAGTGTGCATAATGTGCATACCACAAATGTATATTATTAAGGTAGAGAAAATGCTTTTTATTGAAATAAAATTGATTAACAAAGTAATATTAGTTTCATGTGTACAGCATAGTGGTTCAATGTTTTTATAGATTACATTCCATTTAAAGTTATTATAAAATAATGGCTATATTTTCCTCTACTGTAAAATATAGCCTTGCTGCTTATTTATTTTATACATAGTAGTTTGTATCTATTAATCCCATACCCTTATATTATCCTTCTCTCTTTATTTTTTTTATAGCCATTTTTTTTTACTGTGTTCCACACATCTATTATTCTCTTCTCTGTTCTTATTTTGAATTTTATTTTATTTTTATTTTTTCATACAGCAGGTTCTTATTAGTTACCTGTTTTATACATATTAGTGTATATATGTCAAACTCAATTTCCCAATTCATCCCACCACCACCACCACACCCTCCCTTCCACCCTTGGTGTCCATACGTTTGTTCTCTACATCTGTGTCTCTATTTCTGCCTTGCCAACCGGATTATCTGTACCATTTTTCTAGATTCCACATATATCCATTAATATACAATATTTGTTTTTCTCTTTCTGACTTACTTCACTCTGTATGACAGTCTCTAAGTCCATCCACGTCTCTGCAAATGACCCAATTTCATTCCTGTTTATGGCTGAGTGATATTCTATTGTATATATGTACTATGTGTTCTTTATCCATTTGTCTGTCGATGGGCATTTAGGTCGCTTCCATGACCTGGCTATTGTAAATAGTGTTGCAATGAACAATGGGGTGTGTGTGTCTTTGAATTATGGGTTTCTCTGGGTATATGCCCAGTAGTGGGATTGCTCAGTCATATGGTAATTCTATTTTTAGATTTTTAAGGAGCCTCCAGACTCTTCTCCATAGTGGCTGTATCAATTTACATTCCCACCAACAGTGCAAGAGGGTTCCCTTTTCTCCACAACCTCGACAGCATTTATTGTTTGTAAATTTTCTGATGATGCCCATTCTAACCGGTGTGAGGTAATACCTCATTGTAGTTTTGATTTGCATTTTTCTAATAATTAGTGAGGCTGAGCAGCTTTTCATGTGCCTCTCGGCCATCTGTATGTGTTTGGAGAAATGTCTATTTAGGTCTTCTGCCCATTTTTTGATAGGGTTGTTTGTTTTTTTAATATTGAGCTGGATGAGCTGTTTATATATTTTGGAGATTAATCCTTTGTCCGTTGATTCGTTTGTAGATATTTTCTCCCATTGTGAGGGTTGTCTTTTCGCCTTGTTTATAGTTTCCTTTGCTGTGCAAAAGCTTTTAAGGTTCATTAGGTCCCATTTGTTTATTTTTATTTCCATGACTGTAGGAGGTGGGTCAAAAAAGGTTCTTCCTGTGTTTTCCTCTAAGGGTTTTATAGTGTCTGGTCTTACATTTAGGTCTTTAATCCATTTTTAGTTTATTTTTGTGTGTGGTGTTAGGGAGTATTCTAATTTCATTCTTTTACATGTAGCTCTCCAGTTTTCCCAGTACCACTTACTGAAGAAACTGTCTTTTCTCTATTGTATATCCTTGCCTCCTTTGTCATAGACTAGTTGACCATAGGTGCGTGGGTTTATCTCTGGGCTTTCTATCCTGTTCCTTTGATCTATATTTCTGTTTATGGGCCAGTACCATACTGTTTTGATTACTGTAGCTCTGTAGTATAGTCTGAAGTCAGGGAGTATGATTCCTCCAGCTCCGTTTTTTTCCCCTCAGGATTGCTTTGGCTATTCCGGGTCTTTTGTGTCTCCATACAAATTTTAAGATTTTTTTCTATAGTTTTGTAAAAAAATGGCATTGGTAATTTGATAGGGATTGCATTGAATCTGTAGATTGCTTTGGGTGGTATAGTCATTTTCACATTATTGATTCTTCCAATCCAAGAGCATGGTATATCCCTCCATCTGTTGATGTTATCTTTGATTTCTTTCATCAGTGTCTTATAGTTTTCTGAGTACAGGTCTTTTACCTCCTTAGGTAGGTTTATTCCTAGGTATTTTACTCTTTTTATTGCAGTGGTAAATGGGATTGTTTCCTTAATTTCTCTTTCTGATCTTTCGTTGTTAGTGATTTCTGTGCATTAATTTTGTATCTTGCAACTTTACCAAATTCATTGATTAGCTCTAGTAGATTTCTGGTGGCATCTTTAGGATTCTCTATGTATAGTATCATGTCATCTGCAAACACTGACAGTTTTACTTCTTCTTTTCCAGTTTGTATTCCTTTTATTTGTTTTTCATCTCTGATTGCCATGCCTAGGACTTCCAAAACTATGTTGAATAATAGTGGCGAGAGCGGACATCCTTGTCTTGTTCCTGATCTTGGAGGAAATGCTTTCAGTTTTTCACCATTGAGAATGAAGTTTGCTGTGGGTTTGTCATATATGGCCTTAATTATGTTGAGGTAGGTTCCCTCTCTGCCCACTTTTTGGAAAGTTTGTATCAGAAATGGGTGTTGAATTTTGTCAAAACCCTTTTCTGCATCTATTGAGATGATCATATGATTTTTATTTTTCAGTTTGTTTATATGGTGTATCACATTGATTGATTTGTGTATATTGAAGAACCCTTGCATCACTGGGATAAATCCCCACTTGATCATGTTGTGTGATCCTTTTAATCGATTATTGGCTTCTGTTTGCTAGTATTTTGTTGAGAATATTTGCATTTATATTCATCTGTGATATTGGTCTGCAATTTTCTTTTTTTGTACTATCTTTGTCTGGTTTTGGTATCAGTGTGATGGTGGCCTCGTAGAATGAGTTGGGGAGTGTTCTTTCCTCTGCTAGGATGAGTGCTAGCTCTTTTCTAAATGTTTGATAGAATTCACCTGTGAAGCCAGCTGGTCCTGGACTTTTGTTTGTTGGAAGGTTTTTAATCACAGTTTCAATCTCAGTACTTGTGATTGGTCTGTTCCTATTTTCTGTTTCTTCCTGGTTCAGTCATGGAAGGTTATACCTTTCCAAGAATTTGTCCATTTGTTCCAGGTTGTCCATTTTATTGGCATAGAGTTGCTTATGATGCTCTCTTATGTCTCTTATGATGCTTTGTATTTCTGTGGCGTCCGTTGTAACTTCTTCTTTTTCATTTCTAATTCTATTGATTTGAGTCCTCTCCCTCCTTTTCTTGATGAGTTTGGCTAAAGGCTTATCAGTTTTGTTTATCTTCTCAAAGAACCAGGTTTTAGTTTTATTGATCTTGGCTATTGTCTTCTTTGTTTCTATTTCATTTATTTCTGCTCTGACCTTTATGATTTCATTCCTTTTATTATCTTTGCGTTTTGTTTGTTCTTCTTTCTCTAGTTCCTTTAGGTGTAAGGTTAGATTGTTTATTTGATACTTTTCTTGTTTCTTGAGGTAGGGTTGTATTGCTATAAACTTCCGTCTTAGAACTGCTTTTGCTGCATCCCATAGGTTTTGGATCATCGTGTTTTTGTTTTCATTTGTCTCTAGGTATTTTTTGATTTCCTCTGATTTCTTCAGTGATCTCTTGATTATTTAGTATTGTATTGTTTAGCCTCCATGTGTTTGTGTTTTTTACGTTTTTTTTCTCCTGTAATTTATTTATAATCTCATGGCTTTGTGGTCAGAAAAGATGCTTGATATGATTTCAATTTTCTTAAATTTACCAAGGCTTGATTTGTGACCGAAGATGTGATCTGTCCTGGAGAATGTTCCGTGTGCACTTGAGAAGAAAGTGTAATCTGCTGTTTTCAGATGGAATGTCCTATAAATCTCAATGAAATCTCTCTGGTCTATTGTCATTTAAAGCTTGTGTTTCCTTATTAATGTTTTGTCTGGATGATTTGTCCTTTGGTGTAAGTTAGGTGTTAAAGTCCCCCCACTATTAATGTGTTACTGTTGATTTCCTCTTTTATAGCTGTTACCGTTTGCCTTATGTTGAGGTGCTCGTATGTTTGATGCATATATACTTATAATTGTTATATCTTCTTCTTGGATTGATTCTTTGATCATTATGTAGTGTCCTTCCTTGTGTCTTGTAACATTCTTAATTTTAAAGTATATTTTATCTGATATGAGTATTGCTACTCCAGCCTTCTTTGGATTTCCATTTGCGTGGAATACCTTTTTCCATTCCCTCACTTTCAGTCTGTACGTGTCGCTAGGTCTGAAGTGGATTTCTTGTAGATAGCATATAGATGGGTCTTACTTTTTTATCCATTCAGCAAGCCTGTGTCTTTTGGTTGGAGCATTTAATCCATTCACATTTAAGGTAATTATCCATATGTATGTTCCTATTACCATTTTCTTAATTGTTTTGGGTTTGTTTCTGTAGGTCCTTTTCTTGTGTTTTCCACTTAGAGAAGTTTCTTTAGCATTTGTTGTAGAGCCGCTTTGGTGGTGCTGAATTTCCTTAGCTTTTGCTTGTCTGTAAAGCTTTTAATTTTTCTGTCGAATCTGAAGGAGATCCTTGCCGGGTAGAATAATCTTGTTTGTAGCTTCTTTCCTTTCATCACTATAAATATATCGTGCCACTCTCTTCTGGCTTGTAGAGTTTCTGCTGAGAAATCATCTGTTAACCTTATGGGCATTCCCTTGTATGTTATTTTTCATTTTTCCCTGTTGCTTTTAATAATTTTCTTTGTGTTTAATTTTATTCAGTTTGATTACTATGTGTTTCGGCATTTTTCTCCTTGGGTTTTTCCTGCCTGGGACTCTCTGCACTTCCTGGACATTGGTGGCTATTTCCTTTCCCATGTGAGGGAAGTTTTCGACTATAATCTCTTCAGATATTTTCTCGAGTCCTTTCTCCCTCTCTTCTCCTTCTGGGATGCCTATAATGTGAATGTTGGTGTGTTTAATATTGTTCCAGAGGTCTCTTAGGGTGGCTTCATTTCTTTTCATTCTTTTTTCTTTTTTCTCTTTTGCGGCAGTGAACTCCATCATTCTGTCTTCCAGGTCACTTATCCATTCTTCTGCCTCAGTTATTCTGCTACTGATTCCTTCTGGTGTATTTTTCATTTCAGTTATTGTATTGTTCATCTCTCTTTGTTTGTTCTTTATTTCTTCTAGGTCTTTGTTAAACATTTCTTGCATCTTCTCGATCTTTGCTAAACATTTCTTGCATCTTCTTGATCTTTGGCTCCATTCTTTTTCCACGGTCCTGGATCATCTTCACTATCATTATTCTGAATTCTTTTTCTGGAAGGTTGCCTATCTCCACTTCATTTAATTGTTTTCCTGGGGTTTTATCTTGTTTCTTATCTGGTACATTGCCCTCTGCCTTTTCATTTTGTCTGTCTTTCTGTGAATGTGGTTTTCATTCCACAGGCTGCAGGAGTGTAGTTCTTCTTGCTTTTGCTTCTTACCTTCTGGTAATTGAGGCTATCTTATCCTTCTCTCTTTCCCTCTCCCCACTGGTAACTACTAGTTTGTTCTCTTTGTTTATGAGTCTATTTCTGTTTTGTTATACACATTGATTTCAGTTATGTTTTAGGTTCCACATTATGGATAATATAGAGGATTTGTCTTTCTCTTTCTGACTTATTTCACTAAGTATAATACTGTCTAGATTTATCCTCATTGTTGCAAATGGCAGAATTTCATTTTTTTATGCCTGAGTAGTATTCCATTATATAGTTACCACATATTCTTCATCCATTCATCTGTTGATGGGCACTTAGTTTGCTTCCATATCTTGGCTATTGTAAGTAATGCTGCTATAAATATTGTGGTGCATGTATCTTTTTAAATTAATGTTTTCAGTTTCTTCATATATAGACACAGAAGTGGAATTGCTGAATCATACGATTATTCTATTTTTAGTTTTTTCTATATTATTTTCCATAATGGCTATACCTATTTAATTCCCACAAACTGTGCAAAAGTTTCCTTTTCTTCACATCTTCGCCAACATTTGTTACTTGTATACTTTTTGATGTTAGCCAGTCTGACAGATGTGAATTGCTATCTCATTGTGGTTTTGATTTGCATTTCTCTAATTAGTGATCTTGAGCATCTTTTCATGTGTCTGTTAGCTATCTTTCTTCTTTAGAAAAATGTCAATTTGTATCTTCTGTTTATTTTTTATACTGGATTTTTTAAAATTTTTAGTTGTATGAGCTGTTTTATGTCTTTTGGATATTAACCCCTTATTGTGTATGTCATTGGTATTGTCTCCCATTCAGTATGTTGTCTTTGCATTTTGTTGGTGGTTTCCTTTGCTATGCAAAAGGTTTTAAATTAATTAAATTAAATTAATTTAAATTAAGGTCTTATTTGTTTATTTTTGCTTTTCTTTTCCCTTAGGAGACATATCTAAAAAGAAATACTGCTGTGATTTAGGTCAAAGAGTGTTCTGCCTATATTCTCCTCTGGGAGTTGTATGGTTTTAGGTATTACATTTAGGTCTTTACTCCATTTGGAGTTTATTTTTGTAGATGTTAAGAAATGTTCTAATCTCATTCTTTTACATGTAGCTATCTAATTTTTCCAGCACCACTTATTGAATTATCTTTCCTCCATTGTATATTTTTGTCCCCTTTGTTACAAATTAATTGACCATAAGTTTGTCAGTTTATTTCTGGGCTCTCTATTCTGTTCAGTTGATCTGTCTCTTTTTGTGCCAGTACCATGCTGTTTTGGTTACTGTAACTTTTTAATATAGTGTGAAGTCAGGGAGCATGATACCTCCAGCTTTGTTCTTTTTCCTCAAGATTGCTCTGGCAGTTCTGGGCCTTTTGTTTTTCAATATAAATTTTAGAATGATTTGTTCTGTGAAAAATGTCATGGGTATTTGGTTAGGGATTGCATTAAATCAATCTATTGCCTTGAGTAGTATGGACATTTTAACAGTATTCTTCCAATCCATGAACATGGGATATCTTTCCATATTTTTGGTATCATCTTCAGTTTACTTCATCAGTGGCTTATAGTTTTTAGAGTATAGATCTTTCACCTCCTTGGTTAAGTTTATTCCTGTGTGTCTTATTCTTCTTGTTGTGATTTTAAAGGGAATTTTTTTTTTTTGCTTTCTCTTTCTGATAGTTCATTATTAGTGTATAGAAAAGCAACAGATTTCTGTATGTTAATCTTCTATTCAACAGCTTTACTGAATTCATTTGTTAGTTCTAAGAGCTTTCTGGTGGAGACTTGAGGGTTTTCTGTATAAAGTATTATGTCATCTGCAAATAGTGACAGTTTTACCTCTTCCCTTCGAATTTGGATGCCTTTTAATTCTTTATCTGATAAATTGTTTATTTCTGTTTCATTATTTTTTCAGAGGTTTTCTGTTGCTCTTTCAATTGAAACAAATCCCTATTTTTTTTTTTTTTTCGGTACGCGGGCCTCTCACTGTTGTGGCCTCTCCCGTTGCAGAGCACAGGCTCCAGACGCCCTGGGTCCGGACGTGTAGGCTCAGCAGCCATGGCTCACGGGCACAGCCGCTCCGCGGCATGTGGGATCTTCCCGGACCGGGGCACGAACCCGTGTCCCCTGCATCGGCAGGCGGACTCTCAACCACTGCGCCACCAGGGAAGCCCTTTTTTTCATTTTTTTTTTGGTCACTATGAATTTAGGTAAAACAGTTACCTATTGTGGTCTTGAAAGAATGTCCCTATATGGAAGTGTCCCTATACAGTCTGTGTGTGCCTGATGCCTGTGGTGAGAGAGCTGGATTTGACATGAACAGAAGTGACATCTTTCCTCAGGGTGTTGTGGCATCTATCACGTTGGTAGTGGATAGGGCTGGAGATGAAGGGATAGGGCCAGAGCTAACTGTAAGGCAGTGCTTCCCCTCTACTCATTGTCCCTTTCTGCCCTATTGGGGCTGGGGTTGGATCCCAAGTTTAAGGAGCAGAAGCCCTGAATATTGATTACGAGCTGGATTTGTTTCCTTAAAATATGTGCTCTCTCCTCTTTCAGTACCTGACATCCTTGCCCTAGGAGAGCAGTGCTGCACCAACAGCGGCCATGCAGGCTCTGGGCTCATGATGGGGCATGGACTTCTGCAGGTTGGCCACAGAGTTTTATGCTACCTCCAATTTGCTGCCTGCGATGACAGCCCCCGCTGCATCTGTGTCTCTATTTCCCCCTGCAGCCACACGCTCCTCCGCAGTCTCCACTAACCTTGTAATGTTGTAGGGCTATGCCGCAGGGCAGGCAGAGCCCACCTGGCCTCTTGATGTGTATCAGGATGCAGGCTGTGAAGTCTGGCCAGTGTCAGAGATCAGGGTTGCTTCTGATAAGCTTTCTCGGTAAGCACCAGCATTGGCCACCGTGCTGTGCTCAGACACTGCCCAGGTCTGAGTCACCTCTGCCTCCCACAGATGAGCCTTCCCAGTTGTGGCAACTGTCACTCCATTGTGGAGCTCTGAGGTGAAATAAGCATGGCTGGAGCATTAGCTTAGCTTGGGCTGGGGTGCATGCTGGGCCTGTTGTGGGAAACTGGGTAGCCACTCATGCAGTCCTAATTCTCCCTCTCTGTTCTGCCGTGGGAGCAAGCCAGTGCTGGTTAACTCCTCACAAATGAAGTCCGTGCTGCTGACAGCCCTCCTGTTCATCGCAGCAGAGCTCAACCAGCCAAGGGGGCTTATCTTCCCTGTGTCAGACTCCAGTAGTAGGGCACCTAATATGTGGCTGGAACCACTCTCCAGGGAAATTCTCCACCCCTGTAATCTCCCTTTTCCTCTGAGTCCCCTCCCAGGGGCACAAGTCCTGACCTGATCACTTCCCTTGCTGCCTGATTCCCTGTGATTCTGTCTTACAACCTTAGCTGTACAGGAGTCTTTATGCCAATTTTCAGTTACTTTTTAGTGAGAATTGTTCCTCATGTAGATGTATTTTTTTTTTATTGGAGTATAGTTGATTTATAATGTTACTTTCTGCTGTACAGAGAAGTCAATCAGTTATACATATATCCTTTCTGTTTTAGATTCCTTTCCCATATAGGTCATTAAATAGTATTGAGTAGAGTTCCCTGTGCTATATGGTAGGTCCATATTAGTTATCTCTTTTATATATAGTAGTATGTATATGTCAATCCCAATCTCCCAATTTATCCCTCCCCTCCTTTTCCCCCTGGTAACCATAAGATTGTTTTCTACATCTGTGACTGTATTTCTGTTTTGTAAATAAGTTCATTTTGACCTTTTATTTAGATTCCACATACAAGCGATATCATATTTGTCTTTCTCTGTGTGACCTCACTCAGTATGACAGTCTCTAGGCCCACCCATGTTGCTGCAAATGGCAATATTTTGTTCTTTTTTATGGCTGAGTAATACTCCGTTGTATATATGTACCACATCTTCTTTAACCATTCCTCTGTTGATGGACATTTAGCTTGCTTCAATGTCCTGGCTGTTGTAAATAGTGCTGCAGTGAACAATGGGGTATATGTATCTTTTCGAATTATGGTTTTCTCTGGGAATATGCCCAGGAGGGGGATTCCTGGATCATAGGGTAGTTTTATTTTTAGTTTATTAAAGAACCTCCATACTATTCTCCATAGTGGCTGTACCAATTTACATTTCCACCAACAGTGTAGAAGAGTAAAAGGTAAATTAAGGAAACAATCCCACTTACCACCACATCAAAAAGAATAAAATACCTAGGAATAAACCTATCTAAGGAAGCAATAGACCTGTATTTGGATAACTATAAGATACTGGTGAAAGAAATCACAGGTGACACAAACAGATGGAGAGAGATACCATGTTCTTGGATTGGAAGAATTAACAGTATCAGAATGACTGTAGTACCCAAAGCAATCTACATATTCAATGTAATCCCTATCAAGTTACCAATGGTATTTTTCCCAGAACTAGAACAAAAAGTTTTACAATTTGTATGGAAACCCGAAAGACCCCAAATAGCCAAAGCAATCGTGAGAAAGCACAACGGAGTGTAAATAATCAGGTTCCCTGACTTCAGCTTATACTACAAAGCTACAGTAATCAAAACTGTATGGTACTGGCACAAAAACAAATACAGGTGAATGAAACAGGATAGAAAGTCCAGAGATAAACCCACACACCTGTTCCATGTCATAATCTATGACAAAGGAGGCAAGAATATACAATGGAGAAAACACTGTCTCTTCAGTAAGTGGTGCTGGGAAAACTGGATAGCTACATGTAAAAGAAAGAAATTAGAACACTCCCTAACACCACACACAAAAATAAACTGAAAATGGATTAAAGACCTAAATGTAAGGCTGGATACTATAAACCTCTTAGAAGAAAACATAGGCAGAACACTATCTGACATAAAGCAAGATCTTTTTGACCTGCCTCCTATAGTAATGTAGATGTATTTTTGGTGTGTTCATGCTTTCTCCCACTCATCCATCTTGATCTGAAAGCCTGGAGATCCTGCTCTTAAAAAAGATTTTTGTTTATGATCTTGGTGAAAATTCACATGTCTGGCTCCTCTAACCTCTCTCATTAATTTACCAAATGTGTGCTGCTTTATCAAGCTTTAAGTACTCACTATTTGCCAAGTGTAGAAAGTAATTTAAAATATAATCTGTACCTTCATAATCTAGTGGAGAAGGTAGTTCTCTAAACAGCTAATTATAATAGTAGGATAAAAGCTATAATGCAAGTGTGAGTAAGGCACTATTCACAGTAGAGGAGGTGCTTATTTCTGCTTCCAGAGTTTGTGTAAGTGTTCTCAAAGTGGTATTTGACTCCTGAAGGTTGATATGGAGTTTTGGGGGTGTAGAAGAGCATTCAAGATACAGGTAATAGAGAGGCATAAAGCATTTATGAAATTAGTGACAATTGGGCATGGCTAGAACAAAGAGGTACTGTGAAAGGGTTACAGGAAATGAAACAAGAAATGGACTGAGGAGTCGAGTTTATAAAGGGAATTCTCATCACTTCTTAAGGTATTATCCATTAATAAGGATGTGACATGAGAAGAATTACATTTTAGAAAGATACAGCTTGTTACAACTGTGGCGAGGATACTACTAAAACTGTGGTTAGAAATGATAAAATCTTAAAGTACTGAAGTGGAAATGGAAGAATGGCTATTTTCCAGATAAATTAAGGCCAATAAAAATTTGACTGTTATTACTTGTAGGGGCTGAGAAAGGTAAAGGCATTTGAAAGATTTCCACACTTACGACATGGACTACTGGATCAATTAACATTTACCATAACAAAAACTGGGGAGAACTGTAGAAGAAGCAGATTAGAGTTGGGGAGAAAATTAAAATATTTCTGAGCAACTTTGAATTACCTTTAAATATTTCTATTCCTAATGAATTTGGACCAATATTTTTTTTCTGGAACTGTTTCAGTAATGGAAATAATCACTATCTACAGATTCCTTTATTTTTATTACATAGATTAATTCATTCAGAAAAGTCTTATAATTAGAAGCCTGTTAAATGAAATTGCATTAAGGAAATAAATGTATTATCACATTTAATTCTAACAGTAAATTAACAGACACAAGCACAGTCATGTTTCAAAAGAGAATTGCTGATAATACACAAAGGAAGACCTGGAACATTTTATAGGATAAGCCAAATGTTAGGACACACAAAAAAATGTCTCAGTAAATTTAAAAGGATTGAAATCATTCCAAGTATTTTCTCTGGCCACATTGGAAAGATGCTAGCAAACAAAAATGTAGGGAATCTAGAAAATTCACAATATATGGAAACTAAACAGTTCACTCTTAACCAGTGGTTCAAAAAGAAATCACAAGGTTAATTAGAAAATACCTTGAGACAAATGTAAACAAAAACACAGCATACCAAAACTTACCAGATGCAGTGGAAGCACTCTTCAGAGGGAAATATATAGCTATAAATGTGCACATCAAAAAGAAAGAAACATCCTCGATAAATACAGTACTTTATACCCTGAAGGACTAGAGAAAAAGAGAAAACTAACTCCAAAACTAGCAAATTTAGCTATGACAACAACATAAAAGTAGGAGGATAGCCCTGTATAGGAGCAGACATTTCATGTAATGATTTAAGTTGTTATCAATCAACTAGATTGCTATAAATTTAGAATATTAAATGTATTCCCCATGGTAACCACCAAAAAAATACCTAAAAGATGTAAAACAGGAAATGACACGGGAATTAAAATGATTCACTACAGAAAAAGAAAAAAAATCAGCTTAGATACATAAGACAATTAATGTAAGGAAGGGAGGGAGGCAGGGTAAAAAGAAAAGATCAAGGAAGAAAATAATAAGGATTAAGGTGGAGCTAAATAGAGAATAGAAAAACAGTACAGAGTCAACAAAAGCAAAAGTTTGTTCTCTGAAGAAATTAACAAAATTGACAAACCATTAGCTACATTGATTAAGAAAATGAGAAAGCTCAAAAACAAATCAGAAATAAAGATGTGAATATTACTACTGATCTTACAGAAATAAAAATGATTATAAAAAATCCTCTAAACAGTTGTATGCCAACAAATTTGGTAACCTAGATGAAATAGACAAATTCCAAGAAGCATGTGAATTACCTAAACTGACATAAAAATAAATAGAAAGTCTCAACAGATCTGTAACAAGTAAACAGATTTTCAACAATTAAAAACCTCCCACCAAACAGAAGATTGTAAAACAACTATACTCCAATAAAAATTAATTACAAAAAAAAAAAAAAAGAATCTCCCACCAAAGAAAAGTCTAGGACCAGATTACTTCACTGGTAAATTATTCCAAACATTTGAAGAATTAACATTACGCTTTTCAAACTCTTCCATAAAACAGAAGAGGAGAAAATACTTTCTAACTCATTCAATGAGGCCAGAATTACCTTGCTACCAAAGCCAGATAAAGACATCCAGAAGAAAGAAAAATTATAGAGTAATAACCCTTATGAATGTAGATGCAAAATAGGAAAGTATCACGACACTGAGTGCAACCACATATTAAAAGAATTATACACAGTGACCAAGTGAGATTACCCCAGGTGTTCAAGGGTAGTTCAATATAAGAAAATTAATCACTGCAATAATACCACATTAACAGAAAGATTGAAAAGCAGAAAACCACATGATCATCTCATTTGACACAGAGAAAGCATTTAACAAAAATCCAGCATTCTTTTCATGGTAAAAACACTCAGAAAACTAGGAACAGAGGGAACTTCCTTAACCTGATAAAAGGCATTTGTGAAAACCCCGCAACTAACGCCATATTCAATTGTGAAAAATGGAAAGCTTTCTTTTTATATCTGGAACAAAACAAAGATACCTGCTTTCACCACTGATATTGAACGTTGCATTGGAAGTTCTAGCCAGAGTATTTAGACAAGGACAAGAAATAAAAGGCATCCAGCCTGTTAAGTGAGAAGTAAATCTATCTCTATTCACAGATAATACCATCCTGTATATAGATAATCCACAAGAAAGTTACTAGAGTCAATAAACAAGTTCAGGGACTTCCCTGGTGCGCAGTGGTTAAGAATCCGCCTACCAATGCAGGGGACATGGGTTCGGCCCCTGCTCCAGGAAGATCCCACATGCCGTGCAGCAACTAAGGCCATTCACCACAACTACTGAGCCTGTGCTCTAGGGCCCTCGAGCCACCGCTACTGAGCCTGCATGCCACAGCTACTTTAACCCGTGCGTCTAGAGCCCATGATCTTCAACAAGAGAAGCCCACGCAACTAGAGAAAGCCCGTGCACAGCAGCGAAGACTGAACACAGCCAAAAATAAATTAAATAAATAAATTTAAAAAAATAAACAAGTTCAGCAAAGTTACAGGGTACAAGATCAACACATGAAAATTACTTGTTTCTATACACTGGTAATAAACAATCTGAAAAGGAAATTAAAAGCTACGCCATTTAAAATAGCATCTGAAAATAAATGCCTAGGAATACATTTAACCAGTGTGCTAAAAGACTTCTATGCCGAGAACCACAAAAAGATAGACCTATAGACCAATTGAATAAAATTAAGGATCCAGAAATAAACCCGTATCTATGGAAAATTCATTTTAGACAAGGGTGCTAAGTCAAAGCTTTGACAACAGCTTTGGGAAAGAAAAAGCTTGTCAACAAATGTTGCTAAATGATTGGATTTCCACGTGGAAAAGAATTAACTTGAACCCATATCTCACACCATATTCAAACATGAACTCAAAACAGATCAGTGTTCTAAATAGAAGAACACTGATTACCATAAAACACTTTGAAGAAAACATAAGGATAAATTTCAAGGCCTTGGATTTGACAATGGATTCTTTTTTTTTTTTACATCTTTATTGGAGTATAATTGCTTTACAATGGTGTGTTAGTTTCTGCTTGGCAATGGATTCTTATGCATGACACCAGTAAGGTGAGCATGAAAAGAAAAAAATACATAAATTGTGCGGCACCAAAATTAAAAGTTTTTGTGAATCAAAGTATTATCAAGAACGTTAAAAGACAGCCTACAGAATGAGAGAAAATATTTGGAAATAATACCTTAGGTAAGAGTTTAATATCCAGAATATATGAAAAACTACAACTCAACAGCAAAAAGACAAACAACCCAATTTAAAAATTGCCAGAGCACTTGAATAGATATTTCTTTAGAGAAGATATACAAATGGCCAATAAGAACATGAAAAGATACTCTGTAGCAGTGGTCCCCAACCTTTTTGTCACCTGGGCCCGGTTTTATGTAAAACAATTTTTCCACTGACAGGGCAGGGCGGGATGGTTTAGGTGGTAATTCGAGGGACAGGGACTGGCAGATGAAGCTTTAGTCACTTGCCCATCGCTTGCCCACCGTTCCCTGGGTTGGGGACCCATGCTCTATATCACTGCTTATTAGGGAAATGCGAGTCTCAAAACTATGAGTTACCGGTTTACACCCATTAGGGTAGCCATTAAAAAACTAGAATAACAAGTATTGATGAAGATGTGGATAAATTGGAACCATCATGCATTCTTGGTGGTAGTGTAAAATCGTACAGCCACCGTGGAAAAGTGTTTGGCAGTCCTTCAAATGCTAAACATGGAATTACCATATGATTGAGTAATTCATAGATTGAAGTTCTGATACATGCTACCATGTGGATAAAGCTTGAGAACTATGCTGAGTGAAATATGCCAGATACAAAAGGACGGATATTGTATGATTCCTCTATGTGAGTTTCCTAGAGTAGTCAAATTCGTAAAGACGGTGTTGTTTAGGAGTTACCAGGGCCTGGGGGAAAGGGAAAATTAGGAGTTATTCCTTAATGATTACAGAGTTTCTGTTTAAGTTATGGATAAGTTTTGGAAATAAATAGTAATGATGGTTGCACATCATTATGAATGTAATTGTCACTTAGCTGTACACTTAAAAATGGTTAAAATGTTAACTATATTTATTACAATAAAATAAAAAGAAAAACAAAAACTAGTTGACCATAAATGTGATGTTAGTTTCCGGACTTTCAGTTGTACCCTATTGCTTTATATGTCTATCCTTACGCCAGCTCCACATTGTCTTGATTATTGTAGATCTGTAGTGACTTGAAATCAGAAAGTGTAACTTCTCCAGCTTTCTTCTTTTCAAGATTTTTTGACTGTTATGTGTTCCTTGAATTTCCATATGAATTTTAGAATTTGCTTATCAGTTTCTGGAAGTGAGTTCTTAAGCCCAGTCTGCCACTCCTAGTTGTGGGACCTTTGAAAAATTGCGATTAGAGTAAAAGAGCACTTTACCTCTAGAATGATTCCTTTAGTGAGGAAAGCAGTGTGTTGTAAGGGAAAGAACATGAAATTTGGAATCAGTCTTCCTGAGTACAATACTATAGAATACTGATGGTATGTTAAATTGATAGGTATTCTAAACCTAGCTGTGTCTCATGATGCCATGAAAATAGAAATGTCTGCTATTGTTCTTGATACATCTTAGTTGTGACAGAATCTATCAGTAAAAGTGACAGTTTGAGCATCATTAAAACCATCGATAAGAGAAGTTTAATTATGGTTAAAAATCTAACTTATGTTTCCTCTTTCAGTAGTCATTTACTGTCTACCTTTTTAAACTACTATATGGAAAACCTGAGCACAAAATGGTTGTTTTTCCTCCATGGTTGTTGGGGTGGGTAATGGGCAATTATTGGTGGCACTCTGATGCTAATGGAAGAAACAGTCCATATTTTTAATACACTGTTGCCGGTTTTGAGAATATTTTTTTCTCCTAATTTCAGGTTGGGTGGGACTATATCAGCATACAAGATAGTACCAGATGAAATAGAAGAAATCAAGGTATAGTATGGCGTTTTTCACCTCTACAAAGAATCAGTGTCTCAGTGGGAAGGTGGGCAAATAATTGTTTTTTCTTTATCCTATTGAATCTTTGGCAGTGTTAGGGCATCATTTAATTCCCAGTTATCCTGTTTGAATTAAAATATACATATCAGATAATCATCATCAGATTTCATCTACCATCATCAATACGTGTTAGGAAAATCAAGAAAGCAACCCTTTCTTGTAAAATTAATTGAAAATTTACTTAAGAAAGCACTTTATAAGCATTAGTATGCATAATGGACTTTTTTAAATCTTGTTTTAATTTCTTTTCCCTATCATCTTTCACCAATTATAAATAATATTAGTCTTCTAGTATATACTTCCTGGTTCCTTTGATAACACAGTAGGTCAATCTCAATTTAAAATTTACAGCACAATACATGAAAAATTGACCTTATTCTTTGAATATTACAGCATTGTTACATTTTTCTGTCTCTAACATTTTACTAAATCCTGTGGACTATTAGTCTTCTAGCATAACACGTGGCCCTTTCCTAAAAGCAGTTTACAGTCTAAAGAGAACTGAACTTAGTCTTTTCCATGAATAAAATTTAACAATTGGATAGCAATAGTCAAGGGTAAACAAGATGAGTTGAGCCTCTTAACAGTACATGTAAAGATCTCAACAAATTGTTAAGTTTGATTAGATCAAACTTTTCTAAATCAAGTTCAATAAATTCAAATCTTAGTAAATAATTCCTAAACTTGGTTACATTATTTTTAAATAAGTTAAATTCATGTTTATGTTCTATACTGTTACTTTCAGTATCTCAGGTGTTCTGTGTGGACAACACCAGTAATTAATACCATGATTGTATTCTAGCAGCAAGTGAGGGGAAAAAGGAGTGTCAAGAGACTCTTTCCAACTTGACATAAATTCATAAAGTAGTTTGGCTGAGAGGAATCTTATGTCTAATCCATATCTCTCATTTTTCAGAAAATAAAATGGGAATTAATAAAGGTGAGCTTGTTGAAATTAATTTTTTGTGGTGCTTAAAGGTGCTCTGTCTTATATTACAGTTGCAATATGTGTTAAGTGATAAAGGTAAACAAAGTATTCTATGAAATACATAGGAAGGAAGGACACTTGGTCATTCAAAAAAGATAAATCAGCAAAATCTTTCCAAGAGGTGTACTAAGCAAATTGGAATTCTGTACAGAAGCAGAGGCACTTGTGAATGCATAAATAGGAGATAATATGACACCAGATAGATCACACGTGTAAAATAAAGATTGTTGAGATGTAGGATTTTCATTGGGCCTTTATGCCATTTTAAGAAATTTGGATTTTAAACTGAAAACTATGGAGTGCCATTATGTGATTTTAAGAAGGAAAGTGGCATAATCAGGTTGGTGATTTTATTAGGTTTTTCTTTGATGAGTGAGAAAAATTATTTCAGTGGAGAAGAGGTTCCATCTATAAAGAAGGAGACCAGATTGCAGGAATATAGGCAACGATTGAAACTTGAACTAAAGCAGTGGCAGTGAGGCTGAAGAAAAAAGCCTCAGATTCAAGAAATATTATTTAAGAAAATAGAATCAACAATATTTGGTGATTTATTGGATATTTAAGGGAAGATGGAAAGGTTGACCTAGGTTTCTGCCTTGGGAATCTGAGTAGATTGTGTTGCTGTTAACCTAAAGAGGAGATACAAAACAAGGAATAAGTTTGAGAGGAAATAGGGTAAGTTTTGGACTTATTGAATTTGAGGTTCCTTTTAGATAACCATATATCCACTAAGCCATTGGGTAAATCAGCTTGTAACTCAAAAGAAAGATAATTCTGTCTTTCAGTTGATACTGAGATTTGTCATTATGCAAAAGTTAGCTGAGGCCATGCTAGTTAGTGGAATTGCCTAAAAGAGCTATATGAGATCATAATAGTAGCCATAATAGTGGCTTCCCCAAACTGTTGCCTTGGGGAAGGCCCATCCTAGAAACAGAGGATAAATATACTCTTTTATTAGTTTAATTAATTAGCAGAAATGTTTTCAATTTTTTAGTAGTGACTTTTCTCTAAAGGAGTAGTGTTTTTCATTGTTTTTTTTTTTTTTTTTTTCGGTACGCGGGCCTCTCACTGTTGTGGCCTCTCCCGTTGCGGAGCACAGGCTCCGGACGCGCAGGCTCAGCGGCCATGGCTCACGGACCCAGCCGCTCCGCGGCATGTGGGATCTTCCTGGACCGGGGCACGAACCCGTGTCCCCTGCATCAGCAGGCAGACTCTCAACCACTGCGCCACCAGGGAAGCCCGTGTTTTCTTTTTAATTATAGAATTTTAACAGTTACTCCTCAAGAGATTCCTTGAAAAAAAAACATGATTCATGGATGACATGTAATAGTGATTATTTTCCATCAGTTACTGTATCTAAAACAGCTTTAGAGAGTTTGAGGCCTGAGGCATAAAAAAATGTGAAATTGATTCTTCCTTTCAAAAGTGTTGGAAGAAAAACAGTCATAAAATATTTCAACATTTTTTGGCACCATTAGTATTTTCAGCTGATATCTTTTTGTTTTGATTGGAGGAAATTTGAAACATCTGGTTGTAATGTTTATTTTATTTGGCTAGTATATGAGTAATTTTAAATTACCTAAATAGTACAATTGAGTCTAAATTTGAAATATACTCTTTGTAGTATACTATGTATAAATAAATATGCATGTTTACATTTACTATTAAAAAGATATGATTGGTTGATGAAGCATAATTCAGTTTTTGTCAGATGTGGTAATCTTTCACAATGTTTCTAGCACCAGAAATCATTATTTAGTTCATACACAGTTTGAATTAAGCATACATTTATAATTTACCGTAAATCACCTCATATTGAATGGCTGCTTGGCCAAAGCCTTAAGGGATAAAGAGCAAATACATTCCTAGCCCAATCACAACCATCTCTTCCACCCAATACCCTGAATTTTTATCATTATCAGTTCCTTTCTTTTATTTAGTTTTACTATATATGTATATACATCCTTAAATATTACAATTTATTTTTGTTTCTCTTTGAACTTTGTATGAATTGAGTCGCATTGTATTCAATCTATTGTGCCTTGCTTCTTTTTTTCAATACTGTGAGATTCATCAGGTTGTTGTCTATAGCTAAGGTTTTTGGGGGGGTTGTTTTTGGTTTATTTTTTTGTTTTATTTTTTGCTATAAAATAGTGCATTGTGCCACAAATTATTGAGACATCCTTCTGTTGAAGGATATTCAACTTATTTCCATTTGGAACTATTATGAAAAATGATGCTATAAAATTCTTATAAAAATATCCTGTGTAAGAGTTTCCCTGAAATATATACTGAGGAATGGGATTCCTGAGTTTTAGTAATGTATATTTTCTGGATGAAATCAAACTGTTTTCCAAGGTAGTTAAGCCAATTTATACTGCCACTTGGCTGAATTTATTTAAAATAGATATATTTAAGTATTAACTCTTTAATATATTTGTAATTTATATTGGTGTAAATTTGTTTTTATTTACAAATGAGATGACTAAACTTTCATAATATTTTCCAAATGTATCTATTTCCCCAGCCCAATTTATTGAAAAACCCATCTTTTCCCCCTATGGTTTGAATTGCCTCATGTACCATATATTAAATTTTCATATGCCTAGACACACACATACACATACACAAATCTCTCTTTTCCTGAACTGTTGTTTCATTGATCTGTTTATCTGTTCCTTTGCTAGCACCATACTATTATGATTATAGTGCTTTCTTTGTATAGTAGGAAAGGTTGTATGTTGCTTTTCTTTTTTATTCTGTTGGCTCATGAATTAATTGCTCCAGATATTACACTGAGTTTGTCAAGTTCAAAAGTGTTCCTACTGAGAAGACTTTTGGTTCTAACCAAGGTGGAGTAGCCCTGTTCTGCCAAAATCTTTCCTCTCACAATTAAAAATCCCTGGACTTTTGTTTGTTTATATTAAAAAATAAACAAGCATAGAAGGACTCTGAAAGGTAGGAAGAAGAAATCAGACTGCCTTAGGACTTCAGGACTTGAGGAATGACATGGCACTGAGTTACCTGGGTTTCTTTTTGTCTCCCATTTTACCCAGCCTCCAACCTGGAACCGCCAACAGGCAGAGAAGAAAAGCACGTAGAAAAGCCTGTTCCCTCTTGCCAAGGGACCCAAGACAAGGGTGGACTAACAGAACAGAAAGCCTTTTTTGGCATACCCTCCCTACTCCAGCCAAATGCCAATGAGAAAACTACTTAACTTCCCCAGAGTTTCAGCAGAGCCAAGAAGGGAGCTGATCTTCCACTTCACCCCTGCCACCTGACAGAAGCAGGTGGCAGATCTCTGAATCCCCTCTGCCAGTGGTGTTGGTGGGGTGATCAGGTAGCTATTCTTCCATCTCTCACATAGCAGGGTAGACAGTTCTCTGATTTCCCTGCCAGAATATGGTAGTGGGGACCAAGTAGGGAGTTGATATTCTATCACCAGCCCAGTAGAAACAGGTTATGCTCTGATTGCTCCTGCAGGGTAGTGTCAGTAGGGTCCAGTGATGAGCCGAGACTCCCCCAACCCAGCAGAAGTTAGACCAAGAGGCAGTGCAAGATAGGACTAGTCATCACTCTACTTCACCCCCCCTTTACTGTGTTAATGAGGCCTTTAAGGGAGATGACACTCCACCCTCATATACATCAACATCAGTGGAGATGTTACTGCACTCTCAGTATGAGTCAACCTTCTACTTCCCTTCCCCTCTCAGGGTCCAGCAGGGAGCTGAATATCTCATACTAACAACAATGTGGAGCAAGGTGATGCACCACTTTCACCAGAAAGGTTTCAGCAAGGTTAAGAGAAGAGTTAAACTTCTACCTTATTGTCTTCAATGAGGCAGTGGGAATCAGTGCTTCACTTCTGCCAGAGTGGTGTCAGTGGGACCCAGCAAGAAGCTGAACATATGGCCCTTATACTACAAGTCAACAAGAGGACATCTTAAAAAGATTAAATAGGATTCAGAGTCTCATAATATCCAGAACGTCCTGGGAACAGTCAAAAGTCACTCATCATACCAAGATCAGTGAAAATCACAACTTGAATGAGAAGAAAACAGTGAACAGACACCAGTATGAAGAATAATCACATGTTGGAATTATCTGACAAGGATTTTAAAGCAACAGTCATAAAAATGCTTCAACAAGCTATTAGTAATTCTCTTGAAACAAATGAAGAAAATAGAAATTACAAAAAGGAACCAAATGGAAGTTACAGAATTGAAAAGTACCGTCTCCAATATGAAACACTGAAGGTGGGCCGGGGGGTGTGGTGGCAGGGTGGGCAGTGACACCAGAAGGAAGCGGCACAACATTTTTCAAGTGCTGAAAGAAAGAACTACCCGTCACAAAGTCTACATCCAGTCAAATTATCCTTCAGGAATGAATGGGAAGCAGATACTCAGACAAAAGAAAAATAAAAGAATTTGTCACTAGGAAACCTATCCTGAAAGAATGGGTAAATAAATTCTCTAAAGAGAAAGGAAATGATACGAGAAAAAGGCTTGAAAATTTAGAAAGGAGGAACAACAGCAGAATGGGTAAATAGATTAGCTGATCTTTTTTTATGATTTTCTTAAATCACATTTGAAGGTTGAAGCAAAAATTATAACACCAAATGATGTGGTGCACAATGTGTGTAAAGTAAATAATGAACATAATCATATTTAAAATGTGGGAGGGTAAAGGTGCCTAAGTGGAAGTAGAGTTTCAGTATTTCACTTGAAATGATAAAACGCCAATACCAGTAGACTGTTTTAAGTTACATCTGTATATTGAAACACCAAGCAACCACTAAAGTATTTAAAATTGTGTACTCAAAAACACTGTAAGTTAAGATGGAATCCTAAAAAGTGCTCAAGTAATCCACAATAAGGCATGAAAAGAGAAACAGAAGATACAAGCATAAGATAAATAATAAAATGGCAGATTTAAATCCTGAGATATCAACAATTACCTTAAATAAATAATCTAAATATACCAATTAAAAGACAGAAATTGATGTAATGGATTTTTAGAAATGATCCAACATATGCCATTCTCAAGAAACTCATTTGAAAAACAATGACATAGGTAGGTTGAAAGTAAAAGGATAGAAAAAGATATACCATGAAAACACTAATTTTTAGGGAAGAGGAAAGCTCTCAAGTCACTAATCTATATTTCTTCCTCAAGAAACTAGAAAAATAAGAGCCAGATATAGTCAGAGCAAGAAGAAGACAGGAGATACTTAAGAATTGGAATCAGTGAAATTGGGAACATTAAAACGACAGGGGAAAATCAAATAAAAAGCTGGTTTTTTAAAAACTCAGTAAAATTAGTAAACCTCTTACTAGACTAACGAAACTAAAGAAGACACGATCACCTATATTAGGATAGGACAAAGACTATCACTGCGTATCTTCTAGTCATTAAAAGGATAATTAGAAAGGGCTTTGAAAAACTATACTCATAAATTGGACAACTTAGAAGAAACGGACCACTTCCTCAAAACCCACATACTACCAAAACTAACCACAATGACATAGGCAATCTGCATAGTTGTATAACCATTAAAGAAATTAAATTTGTAATGAAAAAGCTCCTAATAAAGCTCCAGTCCTGGATGGTTTCATGGGAGAATTCTATCACACATTAAAGAAGAATTAATATCTATTTTACTCAGCTTTACTGAGTCATTTCCCACCTTGTTTTATGAGGCTAGTATTACATTGATACTAAAATCAGAAAAAGACACTACAAAAATGAAAACTGTAGACCAAGATCTCTTATGAACTTAAAATCCTCTACTAAATATTACCAAATCAAATCCAACAATGTATAAAAAATTATTATACACTACTACTAAGTGGGATTTATTTGAGGTAAAAACTTGTTCAACATTGGAAAAACAATCAATGTAATCTATCATATCTACAAGCTAAAAAAGAAAAATTATATGGTCATATCAATTGATGCAGAAAAGGTGTTTGACAAAACCTAAAACCCGTTCTTGAAAAACCTCTTAACAAAATAGGAATGGGGTGGGGGGAAACCTCCTGAACTTGATATAGAACATCTACAAAAAATTAGAGCTAACAATATACTTAATGGTGAAAGAATGAGTGCCTTCCTCTTAAGATCAGGAAAAAAGCAATGTTGTCCGCTCTCACTACTTTCCTCCAACCGAGCACTAGAAGTTCTCAGTAGCACAGGAAGGCAAGAAAACGTATTAAAAGGCACAAAGATTGGAAAGTAAGAAATAAAACTCCCTATTTGCAGATCACATGATTGTCTATGTAGAAAAAAGTATCTAGAGAAAAACTGCAGCTAATAAGTCAGTTCAGTTAATTTGGGGGATATAAGATCAACATCAAAAAGGTCAATTTGATTTTTATATAATTACAACAGTAGGAAGCTGAAATTTAAAACAATACCATTTACAATTACTTCAAATAAAATTAAATAGGTCGCACTTAAGAACACACATATCTGTATATTTAAAACTACAAAATGCTGAAGAAATAAAAGGACACTTAAAGAAATGGACAGACATACCATGTTCATGGATGGAAAGATTAAACATAGTAAGGGTGTCATTGTTCTCCAAATTGACATATAGGTTTATGCACTTTCTATTAAAATACCCAACAAGTTTTTTTTATGACATACAATTACATAAATTTATTTTAAAATTATATGGAAAGGCATAGGTTCTAGAATAGCTAAAACAATTTCGAAAAAGAATAAAGGGAAGGACTAGCTCTACCCAATGATAAGGTTTACTGTTAGCTACAGTAATCAAGATAGTGTAGTATTGGCAGATAGATAGATAATATCAATGAAACAGAATGTATAACCAGTAAGTAGACTCACACAAATATGTCCATTTGATGTTTAATAAAGCTACAAAAGTACTTCAGTGGATAACCTTTTCAACAAATGATGCTGGAATAGTTGGGCATCCATAAGCAAAAAAATTAACCTCACCCATTTTATACCTCTTATATAAAAATTAACTCAAAATGGATTATAGATTTAAATATAAAACAAAAGCTGTTAAAAGAATAAAAGGACAAATGTTCAAGACCTATGGTTAGGCAAAGAGTTTATGTCCTATTTTTTGTTTCCTACTATAAATGGAATGCTTTCTCTCTTTTATTTTTATTTTAACCCCTCCTCATCTTTTTTTTTAACTGAAGTATAGTTTACAGTGTTGTGCCAATCTATGCTGTACAGCAGAGTGACTCAGTTTTATGCATATATGCATTCTTTTTTAAATATCCTTTTCTATTATGGTTTATCCCAGGAGATTGGATATAGTTTCCTGTGCTACACAGTAGGACTGTGTTGTTTATCCATTCTAAATGTAATAATGGTTTGTATCTACCAACCCCAAATTACCAGTCCATCCCTCTCTCTCCCCCTCTTCCCCTTGGCAGCCACAAGTCTTATCTCTATGTCTGTCTGTTTCTGTTTTGTAGAATAGGTTCATTTGTGCCATATTTTAGATTCCACATATAAGTGATATCATATGGTATTTGTCTTTCTTTTTCTGACTTCACTTAGTATGGTAATCTCTAGTTGCATCCATGTTGCTTCAAATGGCATTATTTTGTTCTTTTTTATGACTGAGTAGTAGTCCATTGTATATATATACCACATCTTCTTTATCCATTCATCTGTTGATGGACATTTAGGTTGTTTCCACATCTTGGCTATTGTGAATAGTGCTGCTGTGAACTTAGGGGTGCATGTATCTTTTTGGATTATAGTTTTGTCCAGAGTAGGATTGCTGGATCATATGGTAATTTTATTTTTAGTTTTCTGAGGAACCTCCATACTGTTTTCCATAGTGGCTGCATCAATTTGCATTCCCACCAACAGTGTAGGAGTAACCCCTCCTCATCTTGATGGAAATTTCACTCTGGGTAGATGTGGCATCGAGTATGGGGCTTCCTCTCCCCTCAGCTCCCAATTAAGGGTTATGGTATCTCTCCAAGATGGGCAGGCCTTCATCATTTCTCATGCCTCCAACTCTGAATTGCAGAGGTTAGATTCCTGATGAATGCAGTCGAAAGTCAGGGGCTCCCTTCCTTTACCCAGCCCCCATTCATAGGAGGGTAGCTAGAGTCCTGATGCAGCACACTGAGAATACTGGAGGCCTCATCATCCTCACTCCAGCTTGCTCATAGGGCAGAACATCCACATTAGGAGAGGCAGCCCAAGCAGACCAAAGGCTACACAGCACTTGGAACAGTGGCTTATAGATTTTATCCAGGGTAGTCCATAAGAATATATTACTCTTAAGCTATTCCCAAAGGAAAGACCTTATTTGAAACAATATGGGGAAGTTCAAGCCTAAGGTCACTCTCAAAAACAATGGATATTTTGGTGGTAAACAATTCAGAGTAGGCTGATAATCTCTCTAAAAGAGCAAGAAGCTAAATTAGTTTATCAGGCTGAACCTGGGAGAAAGTCAGCTAAAAAGAATCCTTGGATCAGAACAAACCTCAAAGATGAAATGAAAATCTACCCTGTCTGAATTTAATTGATCAAACTGTGGAGCAACGTATGTCCCCAGGCATTGTTCATCACAGTAGTATCATTAGTGGAGCATAACAGCTGGATGTGCCAGCAAAGAGGCAAAAAGCTTAACAGGTCAAGGAAAGAAAAGAGGCAGTTGAAGAAACCCCTACTAAAACCACTGTCTTCCCAAGGTGACTTTGTGTATGCCTTGGCTGTACCCTCTGAGGAGCAATATCAGAAGTTTCATACAGGGTGGAAATAGTCTTTTTAAAGTAGCCTAGCTGATTTCAGTAAACAAATAAATAAACAACAAAGCTCTGAAGAGAGGGAAGGGTGTCAGTATCCCAGGTTGCTACAATATATTATATAACATGTCCAATTTTCAACAAGTATTTTAAGACACACAAAGAATAGGAGAGTGTGACCATACACAAGAAACAAAGCAAACAACGGAAACTGCCTGTGAGAGGTCCTAGATATTGAATTTAACAGATTTCAAAGCAGTCTATTTAAATACGTTTTTAGAAAAAGAAACAAATCTTCTAGGAAGCCATATTGAAAGAAGGAAAGAAGCCATGATGACAGTGTCTCATGAAATAGAGACTATCAATAGAAATATAAATTATTTTTTAAAAGAACCAAATGAAAATTCTGCAGTTGCAAGTATAATAAATGAAATGGAAGATTTGCTAGTGGGGCTCACTCAACAACTGTTCTGAGTTGACAGCAGACTTAAAGACAGGCAAATGATCAGAACCTCAGACAAAGGTGAAACACCATTAAGCACACCAGCATATGGTAATGGGAGTACAAGGAGATAAAAGAGCACAAAAAATATGTCAAAAAATAATGGCTGAAAATTTGCCAAATTTAATTGTAAACATTAATGTACACATCCAAGAAGCTCCACCAATTCCAGATAAGATAAACTAAAATAGATCCATACCCACGCACCTGGTTTTAGTAAGTTCAGGCTGCTATAACAAAGGGCTCATATACGACAAAAGTTATTTTTCACAGTTCTGGAGGCTAGAAGTCCGTGGTAATGGTGTCAGTATGGTCAGGTTCTTATGAGGACCTTCTCTGGGTTGCAGACAGCTTTCTTCCCATTCCTCACATGAGAAAGAGAGCTAGCTAGCTCCCTGGCCTTTTGTTATAAGGGCATTAATTCCATTCATAACGAATTCACCTTCATGACCTAATTACCTCCTAAAGACCTCACACCTACCAAATACCATCACATTGTGATTACAGTTTCAACATAGGAATTTTGGTGGGACACAAACTTTTGTTTCATACCACACATCATAGTAAAAGTGCCAAAAGACAAAGATAAAAAGTTTTATAAAAGTTATAAAAAGTTTTCACCAAAAAGAAGTGAACTTGATAAAATTAACATCTGACTTAACATCAATAAAAATGGAGGCCAGTAGTATGACACATTCAAAGTACTGAAAGAAAAAAAAACCTGTCAACAAACCAAGGATCTTGTATCCAGGAAAACTATCTTTCAAAACTGAAGATGAAATACACTCCCAGGTAAACAAAAACTGAGAGAATTTATTGCTAACAGATTCACCTTGCAATAAATACTGACGAAAATTCTTCAGGCCGAAGACAAGTGGCCACATAAAGTAAATGCACACACAGAAAGAGCACTGGTAAAGGTAATTATGTAGTTATAAAAGACATTATAGATGAATGTTCTTTGTCCTTTCCTCTCATTACTGATTTGAAAAGCAATTGTATAAGACAATACATATACAACTTTTTTGCTGAGCCAATAATATATAGAAATGTAATATATTTGAAAATAACAAAACAAAGAAGGTGTGTTGGAGAGCAAAGCTGCATTAGAGTAAGTATATAACACCAGATGAAATCTTGAACCACAGGAACAAATAGAACCAGAAATAGTAAATAAGAAAGTTAATATCAAAAACTCTATAACTATTTACTTGCCCTCTTACTTTTCTTGGCTTCTTCAATAAACATCAATTATATAAAATCTTAATTATAGCAAATTGTTGAATTTGATGCATGATGTATTTGTATGTACAAAAACATATATATATATATGTAACGTGGATAACAATAGCACAAAAAGGAAAGATGAGAGACTAGAACTATGTAGGAGTAATGGTTCTATATCTCATGAAATTAAGTTAATAAACTCTAAAGTAGATTTTGATAAGATACATATAGTAAACCCTAGAGCAATCACTAAGGAAATAGCTCTAAAACATATATAGTATTTAGTTAATATATATATATCTATCCTTTTGAGAATGTCTCACATATTTGTTTTGTCCTGTTTGTTCATTCTTTTTACTTTCTCTACATCAGTTTTTACTTTTTTGTTTATTTGTCTTTGAATTTAATATTCTGTGTTCTGCTGCATTTTTCCTTTTGACCTGTGTTTACATTCTTCAATCCTAATAAACCTACTCATTTAGATCTAAATTTCAGATATTGTAAGTTTTATGTCCTAGTATGTCCATTTAATTTTTTATAGATTCCATTTCCTGGTGTAATTTTCCATCATTTTTTCTGTTTTATTTATCTCTCTTCTATTTTCTTGAATATATTAATCATAGTTTACTTTAAAATTCTTGTCTGCAAACTCCCCATGGATCTCTTGTGGGGTTTTTCATCTGTGTTTTCTTTTTAATATTGTGCCGTATTTTCTTACGTACCAAGTAATTTTTATAAATATATTTCCTGTGTAAAACAGTCATATTGGTTATAGCTGATTTACCATCCATCATACTGTCTCCCTTTCTACTGATCGGTAGAAAATATGAGAAAGTGATCACTCCAATTCAGTCAAGAATTTTGCTGGGTTAGAGCTGAGTTGAGAATATAGTGGGTTTTCATCCCTTTCTTCCTGTTACAATAGGAGATTTAGCTTTGATAGTCTTAGGTTCCAGCCTAGCTCTCTTGCCTCCAGCCTAACCAATATAAGCCTCAAAAACTGGCAGGTATCTTGAAGTGGAAACTTTCATTGTTCTTTGGTCAGCCTTCCCCAGCAGATCTTTCTTTCTTAAGCACCATGAAGAATGCAAAGGATTTCACTCTGCCTTTCATAAGCTTTTTGTCTAGCTTTGCAGGCTTATGTACAACACTGCAATCCACAATTGTTCCAAAGGAAAAAACAGCCATGTGTTTAAGTCTATTCAAGTTTCCAGTTTCTAAATGTCTAAATGCTTTCTGGTTTCTTTTCCTCCCAGCAGAGGATCTCTGCCTGGAAAAGCTGATGGTCAGCCCTGTGACCAAAATCAGCAAATATCCCCAGTGTAGATGGGTGCGGTGGGTAAGAAAAGCTACAGATTATCAGTTTAACTTAGAAAAGTTTCCCCATTTCTAAAATCTTATTTTGTCTAATTTATTGGTTCTGTAGCTTTTCAGTGTCTTTTACAAAGTAGGATTTTTGTAATTATTTGATTGTCTACTCATTATGGTATGTAAGTATTGACGTGCTATGATCTACTGCATTCTGCCCAAAAGCAGAACTCTGGCATTATATTTTTAACTGATTATTGCTAGGAAACATTGTTATTATATCTAGTAGTTTTTCAGTTGATTGATTTAAATGAACTTCAGTAAAGTGAAATCACAAAGTCACATCCTTTTGCCAGGATTGTGTTTTGTTTGTTTGTTTAATGTTCAGCGTATCAGGCACTGTGGTAATTGCTTAAAAACTACTAACTCATTTTAATCCTCATAACAAACATATGAGGTGGGT
This sequence comes from Pseudorca crassidens, assembly GCF_039906515.1. Lineage (NCBI taxonomy): Eukaryota > Metazoa > Chordata > Mammalia > Artiodactyla > Delphinidae > Pseudorca > Pseudorca crassidens. The sequence goes on along the minus strand of NC_090296.1, from coordinate 35,694,561 downwards.
ACTATTATTGTTACTATTCATAAGTGAGGAAAATGAAGCAAAGATCATTAAGTGATTTGTCCAAGGTCACACAGCAAGTAGTGGTGGAGCCAGGTTCAAGCCCAGATTCTGGATTCTTTTATGGTAATGAGAATTAGTAGTAGCTTAGATACAAAACATCATTCACCCAATCTTTCTACGTGAATACAGCAGACCCATTGAGGAAATGTTTACTTCAATATTTGTTACTTTGTTTTATTTTAGAAGATGTTGGAAATAGGAGTTTATTAATTTATTTATTTTTGCTGCGTTGGGTCTTCGTTTCTGTGTGAGGGCTTTCTCTAGTTGTGGCAGGTGGGGGCCACTCTTAATCGCGGTGCGCGGGCCTCTCACTATCGCGGCCTCTCTTGTTGCAGAGCATAGGCTCCAGACACGCAGGCTCAGTAGTTGTGGCTCACGGGCCTAGTTGCTCCGCGGCATGTGGGATCCTCCTAGACCAGGGCTTGAACCCGTGTCCCCTGCATTAGCAGGCAGATTCTCAACCACTGCGCCACCAGGGAAGCCAATATTTGTTACTTTTTGATACCCCTTCTCTTAATTGGATTGTTATTCTTAAATCTCTCATTTGCCCTTTTATTTATTCAATAATTATTTAGCATTTGTTTCTTCTGTACTTAAACTCACTTGGTTATCTCATCCAGGTTCATAGCTCTTGTTTCAGTTCTGTTTCCTAAAACAAACTTTTTAATGAAGTATAATATTCTATATGAGTTGTACATAAAAGTCACAAATCGTAAGTGTAAAGCTTGTTAAATTATCACAAAGAGAACACATCTGAGTAACCCACAGCTAAAGAAATACAGTATCACCAGCATCCCAGAAATCTCCCTATGCCCCCTTCCAATCACTACACCTTCCCTCTTCCTCAAAGGTAATTACTATCTGATTTCTGTCACCATGAATTATCTTTACCTGTATCAAACTTTATAGCAATGAATAATTGCTGTGCTTTTTGTTTTATTAAATGTACAATTTAGTTATCCATTCTTTTGATGAAGGATATTTGGGTTGTTTCCAGTTAGGGGCTGTTATGAATAATGCTGCAATAAACAGTCTTGAACATGTCTTTTGGTGCACATATATACACATAATCTCATTAGATATCCACCTAATAGACAAGCTAGATGTGACCTAGAGATACTGGATCGTAGGGTATATAAATGAATAATTTCACTAGATTCTGCAGTTTTCCCAAGTACATGTATGCATTTATATTCTCTTTAGCATTTTAGGAGAACTCCACTTAACTTCACATTCTCACTAACATTTTGTATTGTCAGTCTTTTTTCATTTAATTATTTCAGAGAATTGTGACCAAAAATGTTTCCAATATATGTATTTCTCCAATAAATAACTAATGATATTGAGCATATTTTCATATAATTTGGATATCCTCTTTTGTGAAATGACTGTTCGTGTGTTTTGTGTTTTAAAAGTTAGGTTAGCTGTCTTTTTCTTCTTTATAGTAGGCATTACCTATGTGTTCTGGATGAGTCCTTTGATATGTGTATTACACATTTATTCTCGCAGTCTGTTGCTTCCCTTTTTACTCTCTTAAAAGTGTCTCTGACAAATAGAAATTCCAAATTTTTATATAAGTCAGCTTGTCAACCTTTTCAGTTATAATTAGTGAAGAAATATTTGTTGATTAAATGAATGATCCTGAAGATTTCAATGTCTTGTGCAAGAGACAGTCTTATTCATTATAAAATGTAATTTTTATGTTAAATATGTATACTAAAACTTTTAGAGCACAGAGGGGACAGTGACTAATTTTGGCTTAGAGGGTAAAGGAATTCTTCATGAAGAATATGATGAGAAGGGCTTCTAAAGCAAAAAAAAAAAAAAAAAAAAGTGAGCAAAGACACTATATATGAATAAACAGTTGGTTTTTAAAATAAATTTATTTATTTATTTTGGCAGCGTTGGGTCTTCGTTGCTGCACGTGGGCTTTCTCTAGTTGTGGCGAGTGGGGGCTACACTTCATTGCGGTGCGCGGGCTTCTCATCACGGCGGTTTCTCTTCTTTGTGGAGCACAGGCTCTAGGCGCATGGGCTTCAGTAGTTGTGGCTCACGAGCTGTAGAGCGCAGGCTCAGTAGTTGTGGCGCACGGGCTTAGTTGCTCCACAGTATGTGGGATCTTCCCAGACCAGGGATCGAACCCATATCCCCTGCATTGGCAGGGGGATTCTTAACCAATGTGCCATCAGGGAAGCCCTAAACAGTGTTTTTGAGAAATGCAAGTTTGTCTAAAGTCAAGGGATTATTAAGAATAACTTTAGGAGATGACAATGGAATGTTAAGTTGCTGGAGTCACATTGTAAATGATTTGTATGTCTTAGGGAGGGAAACTTGAAGATTTAGAAAAGAGACATTTTTTCAGGTATATTTCAGAGGATTTGCTATCCTTAGCAAATGGATTGGAAGGAGGTATAGGGGCAGAATACTTAAGATGCTCTATACCAATCTAGATGAATGATGATAAAGGCAAGGCTCATGTCTTTCCAACAGTAATGGAAAATATGGGAGGTACATCACAGTGGTTAATAAAACAGACTCTGTATCTTAATTGGATTGTGACCATGCCTGTATCTTAACCATTCTGTGTTTTCCTAAAAATATGGATAGAACAAACCAGCCTTTGTTGGATTACAAAACCTGCTGTTGTTATTTTGAGGATGAAATGTTTATAAAGTACTTAGCACAGTGCCTGGTACATAGTGAGCACACAGTAAATGGCACCTATGTGATATGATCCAAGTAGACTTGAGAAGTGAGGAGTAGAAATAGACTGATTCAGGTTTTTAGCTTAGACAATGTCATGGAAGATAGTGCCAATCCCTGAGGTCAGGAATTAAAAGGAAAAATCATATTTGGGAGAACTAATGAATGTTGGGGGTCCTTAAGGCATATAGGTAAGAATCTAAAACTGGGAATTTATTCACTTCCCAATGCAATTAATTTAGTGTTTTTGTCTGGTTTGTTCAGTGTTGATGATTTTCATCTCTCTTCTTTTCTGGTACTATTCACTTAATTGAGAGCACCTTTTTCTATGTTACATTCTCCTCAGGATAAGGGCATCCCAGAGGAATGATGAAAAAAAGTATTTATTTAAAATATTACAAATATTATATTGCTGTAAGTTTTCTCTCTACCATATTTCTGATCATTTAGTCCCTTAAGGGGGAAAAAAAAAAAACAGACCTTGCATTACCATTGTGCAATGTAATTTTCCTCTCAATATCAGAACAATCTGATCTGGTAAAATGAGTTGTTCTTGGCTCTCTTTGAAAAGATAGTTTAAGCCTACCTCTCTTCTATTTTTTCGCTGCCTGTAGATAGATCAGTGTTTTATTGTTCCTCTTACTAATTATTATTAATATCTTTACACAGAGGTCTTGGCAAAAATTCCATCCAAATACTATATTTAACCTTACTAAAATGAATTTCCTCTGCTCTTCTTTACTAATAAACATATAAATTATATTGTAACATCTTAAAAATATTTTTTGCCACTGATATTCTTATTGAAAACTAAACCATAGTGATGGTTATTACTATTAAAGTTACTGAAAATCAGACCTTTTATATTCCACACATGGCTAAATATCAGTGAATAAAATTGTTTTGAGATAACTTTTGTTAAGGAGATTTTTAAATAGCATTAAATTAATTAAATAATAGGTGTTATCTATGCCCAATTATTTACCTAGCTATATTCAGCCTGGAATAAAATGTTCAAAGGAGAACCACATCATATACAAAACTTTGTCAGAGGCATATCATTGACGTTTGAAAGAAGGTGATGTAATTTAAAAAATTCTTTTATGTCCTACTCATTATAAAATTTGAATATGAAGATGGATTCTCACAGAAAATTTTGGTATATGCATAAGTCAGTAATAAATAATGTGGTTTAATCCATGGAAACAACCTAAATGTCCATCGACAGATGAATGGATAAAGATGTGGCACATGTATACAATGCAATATTACTCAGCCATAAAAGGAATGAAATTGAGTTATTTGTAATGAGGTGGATGGGCCTAGAGTCTGTCATACAGAGTGAAGTAAGTCAGAAAGAGAAAAACAAATACCGTATGCTAACACATATATATGGAGCCTAGAAAAATGGTACTGATGAACCTAGTGGTAGGGCAGGAATAAAGATGCAGACGTTGAGAACAGACTTGAGGACATGGTGGGGAAGGGGAGGCTGGGGTGTAGTGAGAGAGTAGCATTGACATATATACACTACTAAATGTAAAATAGATAGCTAGTAGGAAGCTGCTGCATAGCACAGGGAGATCACCTCCATGCTTTGTGACCTCCTAGAGGGCTGGAATAGGGAGGGTGAGAGGGAGGCTCAAGAGGGAGGGGATATGGGGATATATGTATGCATATAGCTGATTCACTTTGTTGTACAGCAGAAACTAACACAACATTGTAAAGCAATTATACTCCAGTAGAGATGTATTAAAATGAAAATGAAACAAAATAAATCTCTTCTGCATTTAGGTTGCAAATTAAACCAAAATTTCAAATACTTAAAAAAAATGTGCTTTGACCAAGTATCTTTGCTTTCTTAATAGTTTTATATTGTGTGTGTATGTGCATCCATGCACATACAAACAGGCACTTATTTTTTAAGTTCCTGTTGTGTACCCAGAATTATAGTAGATGTTTTTCATGTCCTTGCTTACCTTACTCCTCTTAACAGTGGTCCAGCTTTCAAAGAATTTCACTAACTTGCCTATGGACATAAAGCTAGCAAATCGACTAGAACTGAAACAGGCACCCAGGTCTGTCTTGCCTCCAAGCCTGTTCCCTTTCTATTACCTTTTCTTCTACCCCAATGGCTCACAGTTAGAAAACTTATAAAGGTAAATAGTGTTGTTTATAGATGTGAAAAACTAAAAGCAGCAAAAATATTTATCCATAGGGTTTTTAAATTAAAATATATAGACTATTTTATGTAGATTTAAAAATCATTTTAGTGAACTTACTAATGATATATTGTCAAACTGAAAAATCAAGTTAATAGCACAGGTGTGTGTGTTTATATATGGAAATTTGTATTTATCTCTGGTAAAATGTTGGTGATTTTCAATTCTTTATACTTCTTTATTTTGATTGAATTATTTTTGTCTTTTTTTCAGTAAGCATGTATGTTTAGAATCATGAAAATCACTAAGACTGTTCTTATTTGGCACCCAAAAATTAAAAGTGGTACAAAAATAGGAACAGGTTAAAATACAAAACATTTATTTTTTTCACCAACGGTCATTTCTAGAACCTAGTTTGTAATTGTATAACAGATGATGCGTGTAATCAAACTTCTCTCACATAGCCATTTCTTTTTTTTTCATATTGCCTATTCTACAGCAGTGAGTAGAATGACTTTAAATGCCAGACCCATAGAGGTGGCATTAAATTTTATTGATAAATAAAATAATAAGCATTTAAACTGCTTTGAGAGGAAGCTCTATTCCAGTATAGCATAGTAGTTCCTATTAGAAGCCCCCTATTAGAAGCCCCTGTTGTTTTCATAAATAACAGTTATAAAGTCTGGACCAAAAAAACCCCATAACTACCTGAAAGCACTGGAGAGTGACCAAGAGCAAGTAGATTCTGACATTTGGAAGAAGGCACTAGTTGAGTATTCCATTTTTATAACACTTAACCCCAGAATAGGCCCCAGTTTGGCCTAGCTGGCAGCTGAAATCTGTAGGCTTACTGGCTGGAAAAACAGAGTTTGGGCAGCCACAGCTGCTTTAAAGTGATGGGGGTACTACATCACACTGGTCAGAATGGCCATCCTTAAAATCTACAAATAACAAATGCTGGAGAGAGTGTGGAGAAAAGGGAACCCAGCTACACTGTTGGTCGGAATGTAAATTGGTGTAGCCACTGTGGAAAACAGCATGGCGGATCCTCAAAAACTAAAAATAGAGTTGCCGTATGATCCAGTAATCCCACTCCTGAGCGTATATCCAGACAAAACTACACTTCAAAGAGATACGTGCACCCTTATGTTCATAGCAGCACTATTCACAAGCCAAGACATGGAAACAACCTAAATGTCCTTTGACAGATGAATGGATAAAGAAGATGATGTACATATACACAGTGGAATACTACTCAACCATAAAAAGAATGAGATAACGCTATTTGCAGCATTACATGGATGGACCTAGAGATTATCATACTAAGTAACGTCAGTCAGAAAGAGAAAAACAAATACCATATGACATCAATTATATGTGGAACCTAAAATATGATACAAATGAACTTATTTACAAAACAGAAACAGACTCACTGATATAGAAAACAAACTTATGATTACTAAAAGGGAAAGAGGGTGGGGGAGGGATAAATTCGGAGTTTGGGATTAGCAGATACAAACTACTGTATATAAAATAAACCACAAGGTCCTACTGTATAGCACAGGGAACTATATTTAATATCATGTAATAAACCATAATGGAAAAGAATATAAAAAGAAAAGTGAGTGGGGAAATCCTGGAAAAGATAGAGCCAAAGAGAGGCGCCTCAAATTCTGTAAAAAAGCTCCCTAGATCTCTGGCTGACATCTGAACCATGAGTAAACTATTGTCAGCACAGCTAAGGCTAAAGGAATTGAATTAAATTTTGGATTGCCGTCCACTGCAGAACAGACAGTTTTCAGTTAGGTCTACCCAAGTCATCTGCTTCTTGAAATAGAAAGAAATCCACGTTCTTCAGAATAATATAACAAAACTTAGTATCTCTTCAACATATCATTCAATCATGTACAGGATGCAATCCAAAATTATTTAACATACAAAGAAATAAAAAAATGTGACCCATTTTCAAGAGGGCAATCAACTGATATTAACCCCAAGATGACCCAGCTATTGGCATTAACAGACAAAGATTGTTAAAGCAGCTACTATATCTAGGCTCAGTGATTAAAGAAAACATGCTTGTAATTAATGAAGAGACATGAAATCTTAGCCCTAAAATAGAGACTATTAAAAAGAACCAAATGAAAATTTTAGAACTGAAAAATACAATAGCTAAAAAGTGTTTTGAGAGTATCTTTTTATCTTTAATTCAGGGTCTCACATGAGCTAATTTAAGAATGATGGCAATAAGACCATGTAATAAATGCATAGAGTTATTAAATAAAACTTTACAGCATGTTGGATTCACTTTCAAACCAACAGAATTCATGCCTAGTTATTTGTGTTTGGAAAGTTTTGGTATTGTTTATTAGTGGAACTGTACTGTGGAAATGTAGAATAAAAGGAAAACTGGAAAATATTCACAGTTTTTACTCTGAAAAATCATCTTTGGGTATGAGACAGAGATCATGCTAAAGGTAACACACTGTTTTACCTTGGCAAATTTCTTATGTAATATAGCATATCTATTTAGAATTAATAGTGGATAGTAGAACAGCTAGTGTTAGAGCTTCAAGCTCCCACCCCTCCACAGAAACACTATAAAACAAGCAGAAACTTATTGGAGAGGATCAAGATGGTGGAGTAGGAGGATGTGGAGCCCACCTCCACCCACAGACACATCAAAAGTACACCTACATGTGGAAGAATTCTCACAGAAAACCAACTGGAAACTAGCAGAAGATCTCTTATACAATGAAAGCTTCAAGAAAGATAGCCATGTAAATGGGTAGGATGGGGGAAAAAAGGGATCAGGATGGGATCATCGCCACTGGGAGGGATCTGTGATGGAGGGAAGGCCTACGTGGGCAGCCCCTTGCCCTGGGGAGCCCCATTGCCTGCTGGGATGACTGCCAGGATACACAGAGGGGCTGATGGGGCCAGGACTCTGCTTGCAAGGAGTGAACTCATGCTGGCTTGATAGCAATCAGGATAGAGAGAGATCTACGCTGACAGCTGCCATCTTGCTACACTTCCTAGCCCAAAACCTGCACCAGCCAGGGTTACTAGTATGCACAGAGGCTAGGTACTGAATCTCAGAGGGAAGGGCCCTGGGAGAGGACTCAGTCTAGGTGCATGGAGACAGCCTGGAGGCCTTGGGGGCATAGTCCAGACCAAATCTCAGAGCCTATTGTCAGTGTGTGCACAGGGACAGGCCACAGGTCCTGAATCAGAGCCACAGTTAACACTCAGGTGGGTGGGTGTGGGTTAAGCAACCACAGAGTTTGTTGGTGCACACACCAGGTGGCACCACAGAAATTCACGTCTCGGGTTGACAGCCTCTGGGGAGGAGTACACAAGTGGTTAATTTTCCAGCAGGAGCACACCAGTTCTGCTCATCCTACACCAGTACTTGGAGCCAGATCTGGGGTGACAGGTCTTGGGAGAGGCCTGCCACAGAAGCAACCCAGGTCCCAGGCCACAGCATAACCAACTCAATTCCTGCAGTGACAGCACCCTGGCCCCCAGCACCAGCCTAGCACCAGGTCTGGGATGAACACAACAGAGAAAGGGATGCAACCTTGGGCTGCTTCTAGGCAAAACCACAGATGCCTGCACGGGCAGCAGATAGGTTTGCTGTGACCACATGGGCCTCACTTGCTTCAGCACTCACCTCCTTTGGGACAAATCATGCACTTAAAGGCAGTGGAACCTTATAAAACCCAACCCTCAGGAGTTCTACTCCAACTGGGAAGCAGACCCTGCCCTCCACAGGGCTGTGAGCAGAGAGGAGGCCCCACCTAACATCCAGTGCAGGCTCTGAAAACCATAACACCAATCACACCCCCTATCAAGGGAATAATGGCAAGCACACTCTGAGGAAAAACGTGGCTGGCATCCATACCAAAAACACCCCTTGCATCAAAAATATTGGACTCACACAGTCTACACAGGGACGCTCCCACATAAAAACACCCCTTCAAGATCACAGTAGATAACTGCTTTTCCTAAATTCATAGAGACAGAGAAAGTTAAGTAAAATGAAAAAGCAGAGGAATTAATCCCAATTAAAACAAGAGAAATCCCCTGAAAGAACAAATAATGAAATGTCTCACCAGTCTACAAGACCCCGAGTTCAAAAAGGAGGTAATAAAAATACTAAAGAAATTAAGAAAGATTATCAATAGAAATGCAGGTTATTATAACAAGGAACTAGAAACTATAAAGAGGAACCAATCAAAATTAGAAAACTCAATTGCCAAAATAAAAACCAATCTAGAAGCACTGAATAACAGAATAAATAACACAGAAGAACAAATAAGTGATCTGGAAGATAGAATAATGGAAATCACCCAATCAGAACAGCAGACAGAAACATGAAAAAAAAATTAACATGTGAGATCTATGGGATAATATAAAGTGTGACACCCTACCCATGATAGGGGTTCCAAAAGGTGAAGGGGGGATTAAAAACGTATTTGAGGGCTTCCCTGGTGGCGCAGTGGTTGAGAGTCTGCCAGTCGATGCAGGGGACATGGGTTCGTGCCCTGGTCCGGGAAGATCACACACGCTGCAGAGTGACTGGGCCCGTGAGCCATGGCCTCTGAGCCTGCGCGTCCAGAGCCTGTGCTCCGCAACGGGAGAGACCGCAACAGTGAGAGGCCCGCGTACCGCAAAAAAAAAAAAAAAAAAGTATTTGAAGAAATTATGGCTGAAAACTTCCCAAACCTAAAGAAGGAAACAGATGTCCAGGTACAGGAAGCACAGAGGATACCAAACAAGATGAATCCAGACAAACCCACACCAAGACATCATAATTAAAATGGCAAAAGTTAAAGAGAGGATTCTAAAGGCAGCAAGAAAAAAACAAAGAGTCAATTACAAAGGAACTCCCATAAGGCTATCAGTTGATTTTTCTGCAGAAACTTCGCAGGGCAGAAGGGAATGACATGATATATTCAAAGTCCTGAAAGGGAAAAGCCTGCAGCCTAAGATAATCTGCCCAACAGATTATCATTTACAATAGAAGGAGAGGTAAAGAATTTCTCAGACAAGATCATTCTTTAACACCATTCTCAAAAATAAGCTCAAAATGGATTAAAGACCTAAATGTGAGACCAGACACTGTAAAACTCCTAGAGGAAGGCATAGGCAAAGCACTCTTTGACATAAATCACAGGAATATCTTTTTCGATCCTTCTCCCATAATAATGGAAATAAAAACAAAAGGAAACAAGTAGGACCTAATTAAACTCAAAAGCTTTTGCACAGCAAAGAAAACCATAAACAAAACGAAAAGACAAACGACAGATTAAGAGAAAATATTTGCAAATGATGTGACCAATAAGAGATTGGTCTCCAAAGTTTACAAACAGCTTATGAGACTTAATATCATCAAACAACCCAATCAAAAAATGGGCAGAAGACATAAATAGACATTTCTCCAAAGACATACAGCTGGCCAAGAGGCACATGAAAAGATGTTCAGCATCACTAATTAATAGAGAAATGCAAATCAAAATTACAATGAAATATCACCTCACACCAGTCAAAATGGCTATCATCAAAAAGTCTACAAACAATAAATGCTGGAGAAGGTGTGGAGAGAAGGGAATCCTCCTACACTGTTGCTGGGAATGTAAATTGGTACAGCTACTATGGAGAACAGTATGGAGGTTCCTTTAAAAAATAAAAATAGAGGTACCATATGACTTTGTAATCCCACTCCTGGGCATTTATCCAGAGAAAAACATGATCTGAAAGGATACATGCACCCCAATGTTCATTGCAGCACTATTCACAATAGCCAGTACATGGAAGCAACCTAAATATATCGACAGAGGAATGGATAAAGAAGATGTGGTACATATATACAATGGAATATTACTCAGCCATTAAAAAGAATGAAATAATGCCATTTGCAGCAACATGGATGGACCTAGAGATTGTCATACTGAGTGAAGTAAGTCATACAGAGAAAGAGAAATATCCTATGATACCCCTTATATAAGGAGTCTAAAAAGAAATGGTACAAATGAACCTATTTACAGAACAGAAACAGACTCACAGACTTAGAGAAGGAGCTTATGGTTATGCGGGGGGGGGAAGGATGAGGGGAAGGGATAATTAGGGAGCTTGGGATTGACATGTACACACTGCTATATTTAAAATGGATAACCAACAAGGACTTACTGTGTAGCACAGGGAGCTCTGTTTAATGTTATGTGGCAGCCTGGGTGGAAGGGGAGTTTGGGGGGAGAATGGATACATGTATATGTATTGCTGAGTCCCTTTGCTATGCACCTGAAACTATTACAACATTGTTAATTGGCTATACTCCAGTATAAAATAAAAAGTTTAAAAAAAAAAGAATTTCTCAGACAAACAAAAACTAAAAGAAGACAGCAATAGTAAATGTACCCTAAAAGAAATATTGAAAGGTCTTCTCTAAATAGAGAAGCATGAATCTCTAGGAAAGGGAATATCACAATAGGAATGGCAAATTTATAAAAAGAATTGACAATCACTTAAATAAGCTAGTACAGAGCAACAACAATAAAAAAAGCTAATCGAAAAATGAACAGAAGAGCTAAATAGACCTTTCTCCAAAGAAGACATACACATGGCCAAGAGACACATGAAGAGATGCTTAGCATTGCTTATTAGAGAAATGCAAGTGAAAACCATGAGATACCACTTCACTCTAGTCAGAATGGCTATCATCAAATAATATATGCTGGAGAGGGTGTGGAGACAAGGGAACCCTCATACACTGTTGGTATGAAAGTAAATTGGTGCAGCCACTATGGAAAAAAGTATGAAGTTTCCTTAAAAACTAAAAATAGAGCTTCCATATATAATCCACCAATTCCACTCCTGGGCATATATCCAGAAAAGTTGGAAACTCTAATTCAAAAATCTGTATGCACTCCAATGTTTATAGCAGCACTATTTACAATAGCCAAGACATGGAAACCACCCAGGTGCCCATCAACAGACAATTGGTTTAAGGTGATGTGGTATATATATATACACAGTGGAATATTAATTAGCTATAAAAATGAATGAAATATTGCCATTTGCAGCAAAATAGATGGACCTAGAGAATATCATACTCGGACAAGTAAGACAGAGATAAACAAATATTACATGATTTCACTTACATGTGGAATTTTAAAAATAATACAAATGAATAAATATAGAAAACAGGAACATATTCACAGACATAGAAAACAAACTTATGGTTACCAAAGGGGAAAGGGAGGGGGAAGAGGGATAAATTAGGAGTATGGTATTAATAGATACAAACTACTAAACATAAAATAGGTAAGCAACAAAGATTTACTGCACAGGGAACTGTATTCAATATCTTGTAATAAAGTATAATGGAAAATAATCTGAAAAAAGTGTATATAACTGAGTCACTTTGCTATATACCTGAAACTAACAGAATATTATAAATCATCTATACTTCAATTAAAAGAATAGAATTATGCCTCTTAAAAAACAAAAACAGGGCATTCTCTGGCGGTCCAGTGGTTAAGACTTCACCTTCCAATGCAGGGAGTGCAGGTTCGATGCCTGGTCGGGGAGCGAAGATCCCATGTGCCTCACTGCCAGAAAAACAAAACATAAAACAGAAGCAATATTGTAACAAATTCAATAAAGACTTTAAAAATGATCCACATCAAAAAAAATCTTTAAAATAACAAAGAAACAAGAGAAACAAGCAACAACTGTTAGCATCAACTTTTTCAGAGCTCTATTTCAGAAAATAGTCAAAGGTTTATAGCAGCCAAGCAAACACTGAATCAATAATTTTGATTTGTTTGGGGTGATGAAAAAGTTTTGAAAAGAGATAGTCATGATAGTTGCACTGCATTGTAAATGAAATTAATGCCACTGTGTCACTGAATTGTGCACTTAAAAATGGTTAAGATGGCAGGGTTTATTATATAAATATTTCATCACAATAAAAAACTTTTTGAAAAGAAAAGTAGAGTTATGTGTTGGTAATTTGCTACAACATGTGTGAGTCTTAAAAACACTATGGTAAGTAAAAGAAGCCAGTCACAAAAGACCACATGTTGTATGACTCCAATTGTGTGAATGTCTAGAATAGGCAAATCCGTAGAGACAGAAAGTAAATTTGTGGTTGCTTGGGCCCTCCCAGTCTGAGAAGTAGTGACTGCTAATGTTTGCCAGGTTTCTTTTTGGAGTGTTGGTAAATTCTAAAATTATATTATGGTAATGGTTGCACAACCTTGTGAATTTATTAACAACCAATGAACTGTATACTTTAAATATACAGCTTTATGATATGTGAACTGTATCTCAGTAAAGCTCTTTAAAAAAAAAAGATTATGAGCTCACACAAATAAAGTTTCTTAAGTAAGCCTAATCCATGGGATGGGCTAAATAGTGAGAAAATGTAAAAGGATTGGTAAGTAATAATAGACCTTAAATATAATAGACACTAATATAGACCTTAAGTGTGTATAATTAGTTTTACCATTCCTGGTCTTAGTGTATTTGAAGCAGATCAGGATGAACTGGGATTAGGAAATAAGAAGACAGCCAAGAAATACTAAATTATGTAATCTGGATGCATATTCACCTTTACACTGTTTACTAAGTGATATATCATTACTACCTGAATGTGTGTGAATATTGTGTGACCTGCTAGAGCTGTTATATTTAATTTTTTGGAGGTTATGGATACCTTGACCCTTGTCTCTCCAGAAGATCCTCATAGGTATATACTTTTGGATGTGATTTTACAAGAAATGTAAATCATGGACCATGGTAAGAACATAGAGCCTTATTACTCTAATGAAATAGCCTGAGTTGGATAAAAGATTTAGGAGTTCTTGAGTGAGAAAGTTGATATAAAGAATTAGACACAGAGAGAGAAAGAATGTAAGACAAGAAAAGAGCCCTCTGAAACCATGGTAAAAATGGGTAAAGAGCTGGGAATCTATAGAGACCAGAGTTTTATTACTACCATCTACCAGTACTAATTAAACAAATCTCTTACTATAGAAGAACAAAATACATTGGTAAAGCATATGAATAGGGGATAATGAATGGAAAGAGTACCAGTAGTGATAACAAAAATAAAACCATATTCTAATAAACATCTATGTTTGCTTTCTTAGCATCCCAGCTGTTCATTCTAATATTATTTTCCATTACCTCATTGAAGTATGGAAAGTATACTCTTCAGGAAAAAAAAATTAGAAAAATAGAACAAATATGTTTGTTCTATAAACAAACAATAGAACAATCTTTTTTGTTCTATAAAGATTTTAATCATTAAAAAAATTAGCTTCCCTGAAGCAAGAGTTTATATTGACTGTTTTCCATTGAGATTCAAGAATCTTAAGGCTAAAGGTCGAAGAAGAAGATGTCATCATCCCCTTTTCTCTTAGATCTTGTTATATCTTTAGTATGTAAACAAATCCACACATATATTGTTATTCCAAATGTTCAACCTTGGAAGCAGCATTTTTCTATATTTCTATTGGCTATATTGATTCTGTAATCTGGAATCTTACTGAACTTTGATTGTTATCAGGCTAGTCATATAAATATCTCATAAATTTAGTGTGATATCTCTATAAAATGGGATAAATATTCTTGCAATTATCTCATGAGATGAGCAGATTTGTCCTTACCTTGCGGAGTTCTTTAGCAGTGGGCCACAATATACCACCCTAGACCTAGAAATCTAAATGTATCTATAGTAGAAAAGGAATGATGGTACAAGTAACACACACACACAAATTGAGCAAAGTGTAAATACTGTAGCAGTGTGTTCTGTGTGTGAATGTTTCTCAGTTGTTTTTAACAACTTTGGGGACCTAGTATACTAATGTGATAAATGGTTCTCTCTCCTCTTTCCAAAGCCCTGTTAGTTCTGATTGAAATATATGGAATACCTAATGTTGAATTGCTCTCAAACTATTGGTCATATGTCTGTTTTGTCTTGTTCTGTTTTTTACTCTGTTGAGGTATAGTTGCTTCATCATGTTGTGCTAGTTTCTGCTGTACAGAGAAGTGAATCAGCCATATGTATACACATATCCCCTCCCTTCTGGATTTCCCTCCCATCTAGGTCACCAAAGAGCATTGAGTAGAGTTCCTTGCACTATACAGCAGGCTCTCAGTAGTTACTCTGTTCCATACATAGCAGTGTATACATGTCAATCACAATCTCCCAGTTCATCTCACACCCCCTCCCCCCTGCTTCCCCTTTTGGTGTCCATACGTTTGTTCTCCATGTCTGTGTGTCTATTTCTGTTTTGCAAATAAGTTCATCTGTACCATTTTTCTAGATTCAACATATATGTGTTAATATACAATATTTGTTTTTCTCTTTGACTTACTCCAGTCTGTATGATAGTCTCTAGGTCCATCCGCGTCTCTACAAATGACCCAATTTCGTTTCTTTTAATAGCTGAGTAATATTCCATTGTGTATATGTACCACATCTTCTTTATCCATTCATCTGTCGATGGCCATTTAAGTTGCTTCCATGTCCTTGCTATTGTAAATAGTGCTGCAGTGAACATTGGGCTTCATGTGTCTTTTTTAATTATGGTTTTCTCAGGTATATGCCCAGTAGTGGGATTGCTGGGTCATATGGTAGTCCTAGTTTTAGCTTTTTAAGGAACCTCCATACTGTTCTCCATAGTGGCTGTATCAGTTTACATTCCCACCAACAGTGCAAGAGCATTCCCTTTTCTCCACACCCTCTCCAGCATTTGTTGTTTGTAGATTTTCTGATGATGCCTGTTCTAACCGGTGTGAGGTGATACCTCACTGTAGTTTTGATTTGCATTTCTCTAATAATTAGTGATGTTGAGTATCTTTTTATGTGCCTCTTGGCCATCTGTGTGTCTTCCTTAGAGAAATGTCTATTTGGGTCTCCCGCCCATTTTTTGATTGTTTTTCTGATATTGAGGTCAATGAGCTGTTTGTATATTTGAGAGATTATTCCCTTGTCAGTTGCTTCGTTTGCAAATATTGTCTCCCATTCTGAGGGCCGTCTTTTTATTTTGTTTATGGTTTCCTTTGCTATGCAAAAGCTTTTAAGTGGGGGAGACCTTCAAAATGGTGGAGGAGTAAGACGTGGAGATCACCTTCCTCCCCACAGATACATGAGAAATACATCTACATGTGGAACAACTACAGAACACCTACTGAACGTTGGCAGAAGACCTCAGACTTCCGCAAAGGCAAGAAACTCCCCACATACCTGGATAGGGCAAATGAAAAAAGAAAAAACAGAGACAAAAGAATAGGGATGGGACGTGCACCTCTGGGAGGGAGCTGTGAAGGAGGAAAAGTTTCCACACACTAGGAAAGCCCTTCACTGGTGAACACGGCTGATGGGCAGGGGGGAAGCTTTAGAGCCACGGAGGAGAGCACAGCAACAGTGGTGCAGAGGGGAAAGCAGAGAGATTCCCGCACAGAGGATCGGTGCCGACAAGCACCCACCAGCCTGAGAGGCTTGTCTGCTTACCCGCTGGGGTGGGTGGGGACTGGGAGCTGAGGCTCAGGCTTCAGCGGTCAGATCCCAGGGAGAGGACTGTGGTTGGCTGTGTGAACACAGCCTGAATGGGGCTAGTGCACCACAGCTAGATGGGAGGGAGTCCGGGAAAAAGTCTGGAACTGCCTAAGAGGCAAGAGACCATTGTTTCGGGGAGCGCAAGGAGAGGGTATTCAGAGCACCACCTAAATGAGCTCCAGAGACAGGCGTGAGCCCTGGCTATCAGCTCTGACACCAGAGACGGGCATGAAATGCTAAGGCTGCTGCTGCCGCCACCAGGAAGCCTGTGTGCAAGCACAGGTCACTATCCATACCTCCCTTCCTGGGAGCCTGTGCAGCCCGCCACTGCCAGGGTCCCGGGATCCAGGGACAACTTCCCTGGGAGAATGCACGGCGTGCCTCAGGCTGGTGCAACGTCACGCCGCCCTCTGCCGCCGCAGGCTCACCCCTCATTCCATACCCCTCCCTCTCCCCGACCTGAGTGAGCCAGAGCCCCCTAATCAGCTGCTACTTTAACCCCGTCCTCTCTGAGCGAAGAACAGACGCGCTCAGGCGACCTACACGCAGAGGCGGGGCTAAATCCAAAACTGAACCCCAGGGCCTGTGTGAACAAATAAGAGAAAGGGAAATTTCTCTCAGCAGCCTCAGGAGCAGTGGATTAAATCTCCACAATCAAATTGATGTACCTGGCATCTCTGGAATACCTGAATAGATGAGGAATCATTCCAAAATTGACGCAGTGGACTTTGGGAACAGCTGTAGTCTTGGGGTTTGCTTTTTGCGTCTAATGTGTTTCTGGTTTTATGTTTATCTTAGTTTAGTACTTAGAGTTTCTTATCATCAGTAGATTTGTTTACTCCTATGGTTGCTCTCTTCCTTTTTTTAAAAAAAAATATGTTTTTCTTTCTCTTTTTGTGAGTGTGTATATATATGTATGCTTCTTTGTGTGATTTTATCTGTATAGCTTTGCTTTTACCATTTGTCCTAAGGTCTATCTGTCCATTTATTTGTTTGTTCGTTTTTTTGCTATAGTTTTCAGTGCTTGTTATCATTGGTGGATTTATTTTTTGGTTTGGTTCCTCTCTTCTTTCTTGCATTCTTTTTTTTCATTTTTTAATAACTTTAATTATTTTTAATAATTTTTTAATATTAATAACTTTATTTTATTTTCATTTCTTTTTTCTTTCCATTTTTCTCCCTTTTCTTCTGAGCCATGTGACTGACAGGGTCTTGGCGCTCTGGGTGGGTGTCAGGCCTGTGCCTCTGAGGTAGGAGATCCGAGTTCAGGACATTGGTCCACCAGAGACCTCCCGGCTCCACATAATATCAAACGGTGAAAGTTCTCCCAGAGATCTCCATCTCAATGCAAAGACCCAGCTCCACTTAACGACTAGCAAGCTACAGTGCTGGACACTCTATGCCAAATAACTAACAAGACAGGAACACAACCCCACCCATTAGCAGAGAGACTGCCTAAACTCATATTAAGGTCACAGGCACCTCAAGACACACACCTGGACGCAGCCCTGCCCACAAGAAAGACAAGATCCAGCCTCATCCACCAGAACACAGGCACCAGTCCCCTCCACCAGGAGGTCTCCACAACACACTGAACCAACCTTAGCTACGGGGGGCAGACACCAAAAACAATGGGAACTACGAACCAGGAGCCTGAGAAAAGGAGACCCCAGACACAGTAAGTTAAGCAAAATGAGAGGACAGAGAAACACAAAACAGATGAAGGAGCAAGGTAAAAACCCACCAGACCAAACAAATGAAGAGGAAATAGGCAGTCTACCTGAAATAGAATTCAGAGTAATAATAGAAAAGATGATCCAAACTCTTGGAAATAGAATGGAGAAAATACAAGAAACATTTACCAAGGACCTAGAAGAACTAAAGAGCAAACAAACCATGATGACTAACACAATAAATGAAATTAAAAATTCTGTAGAAGGAATCAGTAGCAGAATAACTGAGACAGAAAAACAGATAAGTGACCTGGAAGATAAAATAATGGAAATACCTACCACAGAACAGAATAAAGAAAAAGAATGAAAAGAAGTGAGGATAGTCTCAGAGACCTCTGGCACAACATTAAATGTACCAACATTGGAATTATAGGGGTCCCAGAAGAAGAAGAGAAAAAGAAAGCATCTGAGAAAATATTTGAAGAGATTATAGTTGAAAACTTCCCTTATATGGGAAAGGAAATAATCAAGTCCAGGAAGCACAGAGAGTCCCATACAGGATAAATGCAAGGAGAAAAGCACCAAGACACATATTAATCAAACTATGGAAAATTAAATACAAAGGAAAAATATTAAAAGCAGCAAGGGAAAAACAATAAATAACATACAAGGGAATCCCCATAAGGGTAACAGTTGATCTTTCTGCAGAAACTGTGCAAGCCAGAAGGGAGTGGCAGGACATATTTAAAGTGATGAAAGGGAGAAACCTACAACGAAGATTACTCTACCCAGCAAAGATCTCATTCAGATTCGACGGAGAAATTAAAACCTTTACAGACAAGGAAAAGCTAAGAGAATTCAGCACCACCAAACTAGCTTTAATACAAATGGTAAAGGAACTTCTCTAGGCAGGAAACACAAAAGAAGGAAAAAACCTACAATAACAAACCCAAAACAGTTAAGAAAATGGTAATAGGAACATACATATCGATAATTACCTTAAATGTAAACGGATTAAATGCTCCAACCAAAAGACGTAGACTGGCTGAATGGATACAAAAACAAGACCCATACATACGCTGTCTACAAGAGACCCATTTCAGACCAAGGGACATATACAGACTGAAAGTGAGGGGATGGAAAAAGATATTCCATGAAAATGGAAATCAAAAGAAAGCTGGGGTAGCAATTCTCATATCAGACAAAATAGAGTTTAAAATAAAGATGATTACATGAGACAAAGAAGGACACTACATAATGATCAAGGGATCAATCCAAGAAGAAGATATAACAATTGTAAATATTTATGCACCCAACATAGGAGCACCTCAATACATAAGGCAAATGTTAACAGCCATAAAAGGGAAAATCGACAGTAACACAATCATAGTAGGGGACTTTAATACCCCACTTTCACCAATGGACAGATCATCCACAATGAAAATAAATAAGGAAACACAAGCATTAAATGATACATTAAACAAGATGGACTTAATTGATATTTATAGGACATTCCATCCAAAAACAACAGAATACACTTTCTTCTCAAGTGCTCATGGAACATTCTCCAGGATAGATAATACCTTGGGACGAAAATCAAGCCTAGGTAAATTTAAGAAAATTGAAATCGTATCAAGTGTCTTTTCCGACCACAGAACTTTGAGTCTAGATATCAATTACAGGAAAAAACCTATAAAAAGTACAAACCATGGAGACTAAACAATATACTACTAAATAACCAAGAGATCACTGAAGAAATCAAACAGGAAATCAAAAAATACCTAGAAACAAATGACAATGAAAACACCACAACCCAAAACCTATGGGATGCAGCAAAGCAATTCTAAGAGGGAAGTTTGTGGCAATACAATCCTACCTTAGGAACCAAGAAACATCTTAAATAAACAATCTAACCGTACACCTAAAACAATTAGAGAAAGAAGAACCAAAAAACCCCAAAGTTAGCAGAAGGAAAGAGGTCATAAAGATCAGATCAGAAATAAATGAAACAGAAATGAAGGAAACAATAGCAAAGATCAAGAAAACTAAAAGCTGGTTCCTTGAGAAGATAAACAAAATGATAAACCATTAGCCAGACTCATCAAGAAAAAAAGGGAGAAGACTCAACACAATTAGAAATGAAAAAGGAGAAGTAACAACTGACACTGCAGAAATACAAAGGATCATGAGAGATTACTATAACAACTATATGCCAATTAAATGGACAACATGGAAGAAATGGACAAGTTCTTAGAAAAGCACAACCTTCTGAGACTGAACCAGGAAGAAATAGAAACTATAAACAGACCAATCACAAGCACTGAAATTGAAACTGCGGTTAAAAATCTTCCAACAAACAGAAACCCAGGACCAGATGGCTTCACAGGCGGATTCTATCAAACATTTAGAGAAGACCTAACACCTATCCTTCTCAAACTCTTCAAAAATATAACAGAGGGAGGAACAGTCCCAAACTCATTCTACGAGGCCACCATCACCCTGATACCAAAACCAGGCAAAGATTTCACAAAAAAAGGAAAACTGCAGGCCAATATCACTGATGAACACAGATGCGAAAATCCTCAACAAAATACTAACAAACAGTCCAACAGCACATTAAAATGATCATGCACCATGATCAAGTGCGGTTTATCCCAGGAATGCAAGGATTCTTCAATATACGCAAATCAATCGATGTGATACACTGTGTTAACAAATTGAAGGAGAAAAAACATATAATCATCTCAATAGATGCAGAAAAAGCTTTCGACAGAATTTAACACCAATTTATGATTAAAAACCCTCCAGAAATTAGGCATAGAGGGAACTTACCTCAACATAATAAAGGCCATATGTGGCAAACCCACAGCCAACATTGTTCTCAATGGTGAAAAACTGAAACTGTTTCCTCTAAGATCAGAAACAAGAGAAGGTTGTCCACTCTCACCACTATTATTCAACATTGTTTTGGAAGTTTTAGACACAGCAATCAGAGAAGAAAAAGAAATAAAAGGAATCCAAATCGGAAAAGTAGAAGTAAAGCTGTCACTGTTTGCAGATGACATGATACTATACATAGAGAATCCTAAAGATGCTACCAGAAAACTACTAGAGCTAATCAATGAATTTGGTAAAGTAGCAGGATACAAAATTAATGCACAGAAATCTCTTGCATTCCTGTACACTAGTGATGAAAAATCTGAAAGGGAAATTAAGGGAACACTCCCATTTATCATTGTAACAAAAAGAATAAAATACCTAGGAATAAACCTACCTCAGGAGACAAAAGACCTGTATGCAGAAAACTGCAAGACACTGATTAAAGAAATTAAGGATGGTACAAACAGATGGAGAGATATACCATTTTCTTGGATTGGAAGAATCAACAGTGTGAAAATGACTATACTATCCAAAGCAATCTACAGATTCAGTGCAATTCCTATCAATCTACCAATGGCATTTTTCACAGACTAGAACAAAATATTTCACAATTTGTGTGGAAACACAAAAGACCGCAAATCGCCAATGCAATCTTAAGAAAGAAAAATGAAGCTAGAAGAATCAGGCTCCCTGACTTCAGACTCTACTACAAAGCTACAGTAATCAAGACAGTATGGTACTGGCACAAAACAGAAATATACATCAATGGATCAGGATAGAAAGACCAGAGATAAACCCACGCACATATGGTCACCTTATTTTTGATAAAGGAGGCAAGAATATACAGTAGAGAAAAGACAGCCTCTTCAATAAGTGGTGCTGGGAAAACTGGGCAGCTACATGTAAAAGAATGAAATTAGAACACTCCCTAACACCATACACAAAAATAAATTCAAAATGGATTAAAGACCTAAACGTAAGGCCAGACACTATCAAACTCTTACAGGAAAACATAGGCAGAACAGTCTATGACATAAATCGCAGCAAGATCCTTTTTGACCCACCTTCTAGAGAAATGGAAATAAAAACAAAAATAAACAAATGGGACGTATGAAACTTAAAAGCTTTTGCACAGCAAAGGAAACCATAAATAAGATGAAAAGACAACCCTCAGAATGGGAGAAAATATTTGTAAATGAAGCAACTGACAAAGCAGTAATCTCCAAAATATACAAGCAGCTCATGCAGCACAGTATCAAAAAAACAAAAAATCCAATCCAAAAATGGGCAGAAGGCTAAATAGGCATTTACCCAGAGAAGTTATACAGATTGCCAACAAACATGAAAGTATTCTCAACATCTCTAATCATTGGAGAAATGCAGATCAAAACTACAGTGAGGTATCACCTCATACAGGTCAGAATGGCCACCATCAAAAATGTACAATCAGTAACTTCTTGAGAGGATGTGGAGAAAAGGGAACCCTCTTGCACTGTTGGTGGGAATGTAAATTGATACAGCCACTGTGGAGAACATTGTGGAGGTTCCTTTAAAAACTAAAAGTAGAACTACCATACGACCCAGCAATCCCACTACTGGGCATATACCCTGAGAAAATCATAAATCAAAAAGAGTCATGTACCACAATGTTCATTGCAGCTCTGTTTACAATAGCCAGGACACAGAAGCAAGCTAAGTCTCCTTCGACAGATGAATGGATAAAGAAGATGTGGCACATATATGCAATGGAATATTACTAAGCCATAAAAAGAAACGAAATTGAGTTATTTGTAGTGAGCTGGATGGACTTAGAGTATGTTATACAGAGTGAAGTCAGAAAGAGAAAAACATATACCATATGCTAACAGATATATATGGAATCTGAAAAAAAAAAAAATATATATATATATATCTGGTTCTGAAGAACCTGGGACAGGACAGGAATAAATACGCAGACGTAGAGAATGGACTTGAGGACACTGGGTTGGGGAAGAGTAAGTTGGGATGAAGTGAGAGAGTGGCATGGACATATATACACTACGAAATATAAAATAGATAACTCGTGGGAAGCCGCCGCATAGCACAGGGAGATCAGCTCGGTGTTCTGTGACCACTTAGAGGGGTGGGATAGGGAAAATGGAAGGGAGATGCAAGAGGGAGGAGATATGGGGATATATGTATGTGTATAGCTGACTCACTTTGTTATAAAGCAGAAACTTACACACCATTGTAAATCAATTATGCTCCAATAAAGATGTTTAAAAAAAAAAGCTTTTAAGTTTCATTAGGTGTCATTTGTTTATTTTTGTTTTTATTTTCATTACTGTAGGAGGTGGGTCAAAAAAATCTTGCTGTGATTTATGTCAAAGAGTGTTCTTCCTATCTTTTCCTCCAAGAGTTTTATAGTGTCCAGTCTTATATCTAGGTCTTTTATCCATTTTGAGTTTATTTTTGTTTATTGTGTTAGAGAGAGGAAACTAGTCTTAGAATCCTAAGGGAAATTTTGGAGGGAAGCTTTTTTATTAGTTTGTTTTCCATATTTTAACCATTCTGTTTTCCTAGGTAGCAAATACTTGACTGATTGGAGGAAGCCTGAAATTGCATTTCTTATATTAGGTAGATTCCTAAGTTTTCCTATTGGAGTCATCTTGAGATAATATGTTTGATTTCCTATTATTTATTTCAATGTCCTTTCAGAGTTCTAGTCAATCTTAGGAAAAGCTTTATGTCGGTAGCATCATCACAATTTATTCACGTAACCTATTATATAAGATCACTCAAGAGTACAGATACGCACAAGATATGGCTCTTAAGCTTAGTGAAGGCCTTAGGGAAAATAGGATAAAAAGGTCAAAAGACATATCTCTTAAATCCATTTAGGTCTATAAATCATTTGATTATTCTCTTTTGCAGTTTATCTTTTAAAAAATGTCATTTCGATTTTGACCTATCATAATTCATGCTAAGAAGATTACCATGAACCCTGAACTCTACTGATATCTTCTAAGGTAATTAACTTGTGGAGAAATTCCATACTTAGACAGTGTAACTCTGACAGAAATAATGTTGAAAAGTAACAAAAGTAATCATTTATTCAGCCCTTGCTATGTCTGAAGTATTCTGCCAAGTGCTTAACTTCCATCTGTGATATTCCATCTTTAGGAGCAAGTCCTTGGTATTCTGTGAAACAATTCAAGTTACTAATTCCTCATCGTAACAGTGTTCCCACACTATTGTGATAATTGAAGAATGTGGACCCGGGTTACCTTCTTTCAGAACAATACACTGGAGATGCCCAAGCACAAGTTATTTATACTTGAATAATTAGGCATGTGATATAGTTGTATCTACTCATTTCTATTTCTTTCAGCAGTGAGAGGATTCATATACTGTTACCTAGTTAAGGTTGAGAAAATAATATTGATAAAAGACATTTAGTAGCACAAGAAAAGGATTATCATAAGTAATATTTATCTGCTGTCCACAACCATTTGACACAATCAGTGCAAGGTCTTACATTATGTTAATGAAGATCAACAATGGTTAGAACTCTAATCACTCACATTCTTTAAAATATAAGATATAAGTAGTACATACAGTATTGGAAAACTATATAGTGTTTGGTGTCTAAATGTATAGAAGTAAACTGAAATTGGTCCAGGGGTTAAGAATCAGACAACTTGAATAAAAGAACAGCCCTCACTTTCTTACAAGGGAGAAGGTACAATTAGCCTGAAATAGCACCTGGGTTGACATTTTTTGTGGGTGTAAGAGAATAACAAATGATGATTTGAAATGAAATAAATCTTAGTTTTGAGATATTCTCTACATAAGAGATGTTCTAAGGATTATGTAAACATGCATACATATATTTTTCAAATTAATTTATTTATTTATTTAATTTTGTCTCCGTTGGGTCTTTGTTGCTGCACGCAGGCTTTCTCTAGTTGCGGCGATCGGGGGCTACTCTTCAACACAGCGTGCAGGCTTCTCATTGCCATGGCTACTCTTTGTTGCTGAGTATGTGCTCTAGGTGCTAGGTACGTGGACTTCAGTAGTTGTGGCACGCGGGCTCAGTAGTTGTGGTGCACGGGCTTAGTTGCTCTGTGGCATGTGGGATCCTCCCGGACCAGGTGTCGAACCCATGTCCCATGCCTGCATTGGCAGGCGGATTTTTAACCACTGTGCCACCAGGGAAGTCCAACACATATATATATTTTTAAAAATAGATGTTTTGGACGCATATAATGTTCATATACATGGAAATGGAAAATATAAATGTATGAAAAATTATGGATGAGTACTCCTTGGATAAAGCCACCTGCTTCCTTTTTATCTCTACAACCCCCGAAATATCTCAGAAACCCTTATACTTCTCATTTTAATCACTTGCTATGCTCTTTAGTCTAATAGATGATACCTATTGTTTGCATTTACTTTTTTAAGAGCTTAGTGAAAGCTTCAGCTATGTTAACAAATATTTAGAAAATGTGTTGCTGTTTTCTCCAATGAAGAAATGTTATTTTTAAAACGTTTTAAGGAAATATATTTTAGAATATTAATTTTAAAGTGGCTTGGAGTAGATTGACAAAGCCAAAAAGGACCAGAGAGAGAGATTTTAAGCCCAGATAATACATGAATACAGATAAGGTGATACTAATGGACAAGGAATGGGAGGATCTGCTTAATAAATGAGAAGTTAAAACAATTCAGGAGACAACTTGGAAAAAATGACGTGAAAGAAGAACTTAAGAAAATTTTCCTAAAATATTAAAACATGCTTAAGTTACTTGGATATTTAAAATTGTTCACATTAAGTTATCTCGTTAGTGGAAATGATACTGCGTTATTTATAAAAACTAGTAACTGCAGAGTTTAAAAGAATCTAGGAAACAAAATTCTAACTGATTTAAAAATTTTCCATTTGAAGAATTTTAGTGGATTTTGAACCTATTTGTTAATATTTTCAAAGTAACATCTTCCAGTTATTTTGTAGAAACAACTAATTAATATTATAAAAGATGGAAATTTATTAAACCCCATTTCAAAAAGGCACTTGCGTGTTTGGTGGATGAGATTGAAAAAATAAATGTTGTGTAATGATGTAGTAAATATAGGTAAAGTACTTCTTCCATTTCAGTCTAGTTATCTTTTAAAACTATTTTTTACTTTTTAATTACCATATCACAAAATATCAAACCAAGATTTTCTAAAATAACGCGTATTAATCACATTGCTCTCACAAAAACATTGTTGAGAACTTTTTGCGCATTATTTAGTAAAATAAAATGAAAAGCTATTTAAAATATTATGTCATCTTTATCTCATCTTTTTAAAATTTTTATTTAAGTGTGATATACTACATGCTTTTCCAGTGGTTTGTGAAAATAACATTCAGAAATTGTTTACTGATAGAGATACATGATCAACCTTTTGGAGGTTACTCTCAGAGATGAGACATGTAAACATGTAAATTTCTTTAAACTGTGAAAAGTGCTTTCCAGAGGAACACACTCCGGGAACAAATTGCCTGGAGGCATTAGAGGAGACTTTACTGAGATGACCCTAAGACCCTGTTTCATTATGTACACATAGGAATTTTTCAGGTGGTTATTTCACAGCTCTTTAGTAGACCAAAGAAAAATGTAACATTTCTCAAATGATTTTATTTTGGTGAGGTCTGCTTAATTCAATGATTCATGTTTCTGTCAATAAATGTAGAGAAAAGAAGAAAATGTATTATTTTAGATTTAGATCTAGATGAGTATGTGACTTCGGGCGGACGTAGAGAAAGATGGCTTGTCTAAACTTAATTCCTCATATCTCTTACTGTCCCATTTTTCTCTTTATTGGGTTTTTCACTCTTGGGCAAGAGAAAAGTATTGCTAAAAACCTCTGTAGTGATAGTTTTCATCCTAGTTATGGTAGAGAAACTTATATATTCATAAATATGTAATATCTGTAAAAAACTTTTCTTAACATGGGCATCCCTCTTTCATAGCACTAACCGTGATATATTGATGTACCATACTATATTAATTTGTTCATACCTCTGAGCTCTTTGATATCAAGGACATTTGTCATGGTTTTTTTTTCCCCCCATTCCTACATTTTCCTGCACATACTAGGCATTGGTATGTTTCTTAAACTGAATAATTAAATGCTACAATCACTTTCATGAGACTTTATGCCAGTTTTTTTAAATGTAACTCACATCAAGTTCACTTTCAAAGCTATTTGGAAATTTACTATAAAGTTTGTATGAACTTATGACTAATAAGATATAAATTGGAAATAGCCAGAGAAAGAGAAGGATGCAAAAATGCTAATTATTAAAATAGTTATCTGTACTGTATTTGTTGCATTAAAAACCACCACAAGGGCTTCCCTGGTGGCGCAGTGGTTGAGAGTCCGCCTGCCGATGCAGGGGACACAGGTTCGTGCCCCAGTGTGGGAAGATCCCACATGCCGCGGAGCGGCTGGGCCCATGAGCCATGGCCTTTGAGCCTGCGCGTCCGGAGCCTGTGCTCCGCAACAGGAGAGGCCATAGCAGTGAGAGGCCCGGGTACCGCAAAAAAACACAAAACAAAACTTAGTGACTTAAAACAACAATGACTTAGTATTTCTCACAAATCTGTAGATTTGCTGGTCTCAGGTAGGTGTATCATCTGGTCTTACCTGGAATCACTCATGTGGCTGAAATAATTCGTTAGCTCAGCTATGGCTAGAGAATCTAACATGGCCTCAGTCAGATGTCTAGGGCCTTGCTGCTATCTGTTTTGCTAGGCCTTTCTCTCCACATCATCTCTCACCATTCCATGATTTAGCCTGGGCTTCCTATCATGTTAATAGAAGTATACCAAAAGAGTGAAGGCAGAAACTGTGAGGCCTTTTGAGACATAGGCTTCAGAACTCACACACCATGACTTCTGCCCCATTCTGTTGGCCAAAGTCATAAGTCCAGTCCAGATGCAAAGGTTGTAGAAATACATTCCACCTCTTGATAGGAGGACTTATAAAGAATATGTGACCATATTTAATCTTCCACAATAATACATGAGTTGTTGCTAAGTATAAAATTTGTTTCTCAGCTGGCTCATAATGAGGGGGAAATGAGACATTAAAGTACTAGCTACCAGAATGAAGAACTAATACCAGAAGAATCCATTTTTTTCTTCCAGTTTTATTGAGGTACAATTGACATGCCGCACTATATAAGTTTAAGGTGTACAGTATAATGACTTGACTTACATACATCATGAAATGATTACCACAATAAGTTTAGTGAATAGAAAGAAATAGAAACAAATTTTTCCTTGTGATAAAAACTCTTATGACCTACTCTCTTAACATCTTTCATATATAATGTATGGCAGTGTTAGTTATAGTTATCACGTTGTACATTATATCCCTAGTACTTATTTATCTTATAACTAGATTGACCACCTTTATCCAATTCCCCCTCCCACCACCCCTTGCCTCTGATAACCACAAATCTGATCTCCCTTTCTTTAAGTTTGTTTATTTTTGAAGTATAATTGACTTACAACACTATGTTAGTTCCTGAAACAGGACAGAAAATTAAATTTTTAAAATCCCTTTAGTTTTTAATAATACATGGGAATTATAAAGAATTCCAAAAATACAAAAAAACTAAAATAAAAAGAGTAAAAAATAAAATGCACTTCAAATCTAATTACCCAGAAATAATTATTATTAAGATTAATTGTAAAACATTCTAACATCTTTCTATGTCTATATTACAGGTAGAAGAATGGATGAATGAATGTTTAATTGAGTAAAAGATACAGCTATATGAAATTAGGATAATTCTCTAAAGTTAATACAGAATAGCATTTTATTTCATTTAAACAGAGGGAAAAGAAAATGAATGAAAAGAGCATATTACAAGAGATATTATTTGCTAAACAGAGATCTCTCTAAAGTTAAAAAAAAATCAGGAAAATCATTAATAGGTTACAGTCATAGTTTTAACTTTTTAAACCTTAGGGTTGGTTGAAAGATAAGGAAGCTAGCACTGTTACATTTCCTTCTAACTACCCTCTCCTTGCCGTCAAATTTCTGCTTATTGTATGGTTATCAAAAAAAAAAAAAAAAAAACCTGCTTGAACAATATCCAGTCTTCAGTCTGAGCTTATTTTATAAACCATTGCAGAGACGTAGGAAGAAAGATGAAGTCAGCCCAGAGTATATCAGATCTTGACAGACTTGCACAAAGGAAAATAGAGGAAGCGAGGGAATAGAGACAACATATCGTCTTTTATAGAATGCTCTGTTTTTCTCTGTGAGATTTTATTAAATGTCCAGTACTAGAGTTTTTCTACCTAGATAAGGGTTTAACTCACCGTTTATGTGGGGATATCATTGGGTTTCAGATTAGTTCCCCAATTCAGTGTGCATTTGTTCCTGGAACCTTCAACTTGATCACAGAGATTCAACCCCTTGTTTCATTTGTTTCTCACAGCAGCTGCTTTCAAGATGAAAAGATAGTTTCTTTCAGTTTACATCTCTCTAGATTTGAAGGTATTAGTGAGAATTTTTATGATTCGGATAATTCACCATTATGACTTCTTTGGGAGCCAGAACAGCATTATGAGCCTCAACCCTGCTGCAGTATGCTTCTCAAAGACCATTTATTTCTGTCGTTGACCACCCAACTTTTGAGATTTATGACATAAAGCTGTATATTTTTCCCCATTTGATCATTGCTGGTGGA
The DNA here is from genome assembly GCF_039906515.1 of Pseudorca crassidens. Lineage (NCBI taxonomy): Eukaryota > Metazoa > Chordata > Mammalia > Artiodactyla > Delphinidae > Pseudorca > Pseudorca crassidens. Next base: position 35,664,774 of record NC_090296.1, on the reverse strand, counting down.
AGTTTTTTCCTCTAGTTTGTACTCTTTTTTGTTGTTGTTGATTTCTGTTAGATATGGAGAGGCAGAAATTCTTTGTTACAGCTTGATCCTACTGTGCTAACCTGTAAGCTCAAGGCAGTAAATTTTTAAAGAAATACCTTTTATGTAAGGGAAAATAACCATTAAAATAGACAATGTCTTCAGCCTCAGTTTTGCAACAGATGCAGAGGAATTTTTCGTAATGATGGTTTATGTAGAAATCCTCAATGACATACTACCTGGTAGCAGCCAGGTATATCTCAAAATGAAAGGTATCTTATAGGTGCAGAAACATATATGATGAGATAAATTGCTTTCAGGTGATCTAACATGATAGAAAAGTAAGACTCACAATATCCTGAGTGGTACATGGTTAGAAAGCATGGCTTAGTCCAGTTTAACGTGCATATATAGCACCTTGAGGAGTCTTTCTAAAATTGCAGATCCTGAATCAGTAAGTCTTGGATGGGACCTGAGATTCTATATTTCTAACAAGCTCCCTGGTAAAACAAATGTTGCTGGTCTTCAGATCATACTTTTAGTAGCAAGGTTCTTGACTAGACTCACAGCACCTATACTTGACTAAATCCTTGAGGCCAGGGCCTTATTTGTCTTTAGATCCCTGTTATCTAATGAAGTGCCTGAATAAAAGGCACTTTATTGTTAAATAAACGAACTGATGTGTTAAATAAGTATATGACCACTAGGTGTCTGGAAGACTCGTATTTTATATTAATGGTTGAGAAAGAATCCTTATGTTTTGGAGACCAGCTGAGTGAATGATAAGATTGCTATTTTCTTTTAAAAGTCCAAAATCCTAACTAAGATTTTTGCTCAGTTGAAAAACTGTGGTACATCACACAGCTACTTTGGACCACAAAATATTACTTTTCAAATACTAGAACGTATCCTTAACTGAGCTCAAGATATCAAATTTTATTTAAATGAAAGAAAATGTATAGAGTATGTGTTATCAGTTATCCATCCTGGGAATAGAAAAATTTAAGTAATATTCCTGTGGTGCAACTAATCTTAAGCTATGACATCTTTGTGGGCCCACCCAGTTGGGTTAGCTGTGAAGTTCACCTTCAGATAACTGAACTTATTGTCTCTTTAAGCTAGTAGTTCTCAACTGGTTGGCAGCATTTTAAAATTACCTGGGAAGCTTTTTAGAATCCCAATTTCCAAGCTGTACCCCAGAAATGAGACCCAAGCATCAGTATTTTTACAAGCTCCACAGATAATTCCAGTGTATAACCAAAGTTGAGAACCATTACTGGACTATGACCTCTTTAAAACCAGGGTCAGTCTTTCACTTATTTTTTTAACTCTTAACACCTAAGACATGGTATAGGTCCTCAGTAAATGTTTATTTAATCAATGGATGAAATATGTTATAAGAATTATTGCCTGTTGCCAAACAATAGCATTCTTCACTCTAAAGGGACTATTTTGCCTATTTTTGTTGGCATCTTGAAATTTGAAAAGTTTGAATTGCCCTCTTGGTATTGACAATACTGAAAATTAGTATTTGATATAATTTTTTTTTTTTAGTGCTTGAGCTGTTTTTTGTTGATACAAGTTGGATTTCACATCACTTTTTATCAAGATCTGATACAAATGGAGGTGTGGTCAAAGACTAGAATGCTGTGGCACAAACACTTCAGTAATATGGAATATTACAAAGAAATCTAAAGTTTCTAAGGTCTATTAGTGGGAAGACAAGATCAGTTCATCTCATTGCTGAGTTATGGAGTCAACTATGTATTTTTTTATAGACCAGAAATAATAACTACTTAGAATGATGAGTATTTTTGCTTTTCTAATTTCTAAATAAATAGAAGAGCAAAACACTGGAAATTTTAAGTTTGATTTGTGAAACCACCACATAATCACCTTTATTATAATAATCATTGATTTTGTTTGTTTTTGTTTTTTTAACATCTTTATTGGAGTATAATTGCTTTACATTGTTGTGTTTGTTGCTGCTGTATAACAAAGTGAATCAGCTATACGTATACATATATCCCCATATCCCCTCCCTCTTGCGTCTCCGTCCCACTCTCCCTATCCTACCCCTCTAGGTGGTCACAAAGCACGGAGCTAATCTCCCTATGCTATGCGGCTGCTTCTTACTAGCTATCTGTTTTACATTTGGTAGTGTATATATGTCCATGCCACTCTCTCACTGCGTCCCAGCTTACCCTTCCCCCTCTCCATGTCCTCAAGTCCATTCTCTATGTCTGTGTCTTTATTCCTGTCCTGCCCCTAGGTTCTTCAGAATCATTTTTTTTTTTTAGATTCCATATATATGTGTTAGCATATGGTGTATGTTTTTCTCTTTCTGACTTACTTCACTGTGTATGACAGACTCTAGGTCCATCCACCTCACTACAAGTAATTCAATTTTGTTTCTTTTTATGGCTGAGTAATATTCCATTGTATATATGTGCCACATCTTCTTTATCCATTCATCTGTCGATGGACACTTAGGTTGCTTCTGTGTCTTGGCTGTTGTAAATAGTGTTGCAGTGAACATTGTGGTACATGACTCTTTTTGAATTATGGTTTTCTCAGGGTATATGCCCAGGAGTGGGATTGCTGGGTCATATGGTAGTTCTGTTTTTAGTTTTTTAAGGAACCTCCATACTCTTCTCCATAGTGGCTGTATCAATTTACATTCACATCAACAGTGCAAGAGGGTTCCCTTTTCTCCACACCCTCTCCAGTATTTATTGTTTATAGATTAACCATTGATTTTTTGTGTGTGTGAGCTTTCCTCAGAACAAAATTATAACTATATCAGTGGTGGGAGTTCTTCAGTTAGGCTCTAGTAGTCTATATTTTATGTCTTTTTAAAAATAGTTTGTTGCCATTAATTAATCACAGCAGGGGAAAAAATCTCCTTCATTAGGAGTTTTGCGCTCTCCATTCCTGTGATACCAGGATGAAATAAAAATGAGTGAGAAAAGGGAAAAAAATCATTTAAAAATCCTGAATTGTCCTTCTGAATAATTATCATGCATTTTGTCTCACTGATGAATTAGAGAACTGAGGACATTGTATTTTACCTATAGATATCAGCCTGCTACTGGTATTTCACATCTAATTATCAGTACATAAATGATATAATTGTATTATTAAGTTTTGGACCTGACTTGTATAAAGGTAATGAAACAATAAAATACCAAAGCAAATATTTAATTATAATTTAAATGAGCACTTAGTAGTGCTTTTTAATAAATAGCCAAAATGTAGGATGGATGAATAGAACTAGCAATAGAGTAAGCAGAGATCCTTGTCCCACTTCTTTACAAACTAGCTGGGTAACTTTGAGTAAATTATTTAACCACATTGTACTTCAGTTGTCTTATCTGTAAAATGAATAGACAAATCTACTAAGGTCTCTACCAACTCCAGAATTTTATGGTATGTAATTCTAATCTCAACTAAGTGTCATAATATTGGTGTGGAAAAAGAGAAACTTTAACCAATCATTTATTCCTACACCTTTCCTTTAAGGCAACTATGTAAAATAACATCCTGAAAAACGTAAAACTTTCCTAAACCACTTGAAACTTAGGAAAAAAAAATATTGACTCAATCATAGGCAAAATATAGAGGAACATCGTCCAACAGCTCTAAGTTTAAATTCTAGCTTTTTCCCCTTCTAGTTCGTGAGCCCATGAGCAAGTATATTTCTTGATCTCTCTGAGTCTATTAATGAAAAAAAACAATGAGTCTGTTTCCTTAAATATAAAATTGAAGTGTGAATATTTACCTGACAGGATTGCTATACTTATTAAATAATGAGATCATATAATTAGAAATAGTGCTCAATTTTTTTAACCTGAATATATTTTGAGTGGCTGACAAGATGTCAGACATGCCATTTAAATACATAATGAATATTAATTATAAACTATTTATGCTATTTCCTGTGTTACATTTACTTTCAAGAATATGATGGTTGCATCTTCATTTTCTATAATGTATAAAATGCATACCCAAAACTGCAGTGTCTTTTGATTAACAGTGGAAACTGTTCCATGAATTGTGCTTCACATTTTTCTTAATGAGTGTTGAAAAGAATCTGTTTCTTCACTGTATACGAAGTATTTCAGTATGTGAATGTTTTAAGTAGGCAGGCAAGTCCTTCTGCATGTGAAAATATTATTGTTTTCTTTCAGGAAACCCTGATAGATTGGTGTGATGAAAAGGAACTTAATTTGATACTAACAACTGGAGGAACAGGGTTTGCGCCACGAGATGTCACTCCAGAGGTGAGATAGTATATGCTTTTCTGATATTCAATGAGTAGACTATTATGTTATTTTTAATCCTTTTTATTCTTTTTATATGATTTATGTAATTTTGCTAGACAGAACAAGAGACCTGTGGTTCTAAGAATGTGAACATTTTGCTGTGGGAGAATCATTATATTAAAAAAAAACTGTCTTGACTTCTTGTCTTTGGACTTAAACTAGAAATTATCTAAACTGAGGAAGATTGAACTGGTCCAGAAGGTAATCCTGCATTTGCTCAGTGGTCTGTGGTATCGGCTGAATTTCAGGCATATTGCCAAAGTAGGTAATAGCAGAACTCTGACTCAGCATGGCATCTGGTCTGATGTGCTTTGTTAATATAATTCAAAATGTTTCTGATTTGTCTTGAGATACCCTTGTCATTGGTCTCAAGTAGGATGACTGCAATAAATATGCAATAGCATATTTATACCAATTTTATAGTATTTGATGAGAAAGTTATATATTCCATAATTTTAAATGTGAATTTAAATGCAGAATTTAATAAGCCAAAAGGCAGAATTAATCTCTAGGCTTCATGCCACAAGAATTACCTTCAACCTTGCACAGGAAAAAAAATTAGGGAAAGAATGAAGAATAGACAGTGCTCAGTGATACAGGGGGAAAGTCCTTCTTTCTTTTTAAAGAAGCCATAAGCTTCATGTGTCACTTCAGAGTCATATGCAAACTTATATTAATACTTGTGACATTGTTTCCTTTACCTCCCAGAAAAGTGTTTCTTGGCTGAATTTCAAGCTACTGTTAACTGGTTTTTTATTTCCAAATCAGTGCACCATTGTGTCTCCTGTCTTATTCATAGCAAGATACTTTTGCTCAGTACCTATTAATTATTGTCCTTACTCTAATATAGCAGTTTTCAAACTTTAGCTTGTACCACAGTTAGAGGTAAAACAGATTGCTGTGTCTCACCCACAGTGTTTCTGATTCAGTCAATCTGCAGTGGGTCCCAAGAATTTGTGTTTCTAGTAAGGCCCCAGGTAACACACATGTTGCTGGCCCATAGACCGTGCTTCCAAACTTTGGGAACCATTGGCTCTAGTATGTGAAAATGCACATTGTTTTAACAAGTTTTAAAATGTTTTCTATTCTTCTATGTAAAAATCATGGCACAGAAATTTTTGGAATATTATTATAATTAAGCTTATAAATAAAGTCATTTTGTTAAGCAATTAGAATAGAATTCTGGGAGATTGTTAGCTTCAACTACTTAAAAAAGAAGTAATTCTTATATAGCTTCTGGGTCCTAAGGGGAAATGGTCCTTTGGCCAATTTTTATATTTCTTTTAAACTGTGAGACTAACTTAAAAAGTACAATTGCAGGGGAGCCATCTCCTGTAAAGGTGTGTTTATGTTTTGTTTTGTTTGTAAGAAAATCTCCCACATATGTGAAGACATTGATTTTTGGAGTTTGAGTGTTGGGTTAAGTGTTTGAAGTAAATGACCCTGGTTTTATATATCCTTGTTGTTTGTGTACTGGTTTGATATTTTCATAATATTACTTTTATATCAGAAAAGTAAAAAAAAGTTACCATAGAATTCATTCATAACCAGTTAACAAAATTATTTTTAATTGTGGGAAAATAATTTGCATCACAAAATTAAATATTTTGTATTCCGTGGAGTTTCAAGTTAATACCAAAACACTAGGTTGCAAATCCAAACTTTTAAATTCTGGCTCTGCTACTTGCAACACGGTGAGTGTAGACTAATTATTAAATCATTCTGTGCCTTAATTTCCTATAAAATGAGGGAAATGAAAGTGCTTATCTACCAGGGTGGCTGTGAAGTTTCAATGAGAACTATTCCTGGCATTTTAGTAAGCACTATGTAAGGGTTAACTTATAAGGGTTAATTTTTTTTATTAGTTATTACATAACTACCAAAGTAGACAAATTTGTAGTATTTTTTATATATAACTATCAAATGGGCAAAAATAGTCGTATACTAGATTTAAAGTATATCCATGAAATCATCACAATCTTGTTAAATTTTTTAAAATTTTAACATAGTAAGCTTCATATTTTATCTTTTCCATCTCCATATAATTCAGAGGTCTTGAAATTCTACCATTCTAGTATCTGTTTATCGCCCAACATTTTTTTTGCTACTGTTAACAAGAGTCTATGTCTTTCCATGACTTTGTGTATTTCATTATATCAGAAAATTGAGAAGTCCTTTCTTTATTCTTCAATGCAGTTCTTCAGTTACCAGAAAACCTTAGAAGTGCTCTTATATTTGTATATGCCTATAGCAACTACCTGGCTAAAATTGTATTAGGGTAAATACATGTAATTATGTCTTCTCTAATATCTATTTTTGAAAACAAGTAAGTTACTTGATTGTGAATATCTTGATCTTTAATAGATTTACTTTATTTCAAATTATATATATATATATACACACACACACACACACACACACACACACACACACATATAAGGTATGATTATCTACAGCAAAAGTCCATAGGGCTGTTAAGCCTTTGAAAAATAAACATAAAAGCAATATAAGACCACCCAAAAATAATTCTAATTTCTTCTTATCTTTAAATAGTTGCAATTCTTATAATATCTAAAATTTAACACTGGGATGTCAGCTAGGAATCCAGAAATATAATTTTGGACCTGTAATAATATAGTTAATTGTCTTAGATAATTGTGGCTAAGAAGAGAAACCTATTTGTAGAGCATATGTACCTATATAGAACTTAAGGTTGCAAATATTTTTAAATAGAGTCAGAAGTTATTGACAGAAAACACAAATATTAGTGATAAAGGTAAAATAATATAAAACTTCTCCCTTAAGGTGCTAATATTTTATAGTCAGTAATTGTCAGTAATAAGTTTGATCTACAAACACAATGGACAATGTTTGTGAGTTGTGCGGGTTGTTTAAAAAAAGGAAGGGGGAGGGCTTCCCTGGTGGCGCAGTGGTTGAGAGTCCGCCTGCTGATGCAGGGGACACGGGTCCGTGCCCCGGGCCGGGAGGATCCCACGTGCCATGGAGCGGCTGGGCCCGTGAGCCATGGCCGCTGAGCCTGCGCATCCGGAGCCTATGCTCCGCAACGGGAGAGGCCACAACAGTGAGAGGCCCGCGTACCGCAAAAAAAAAAAAAAGGAAGGGGGAAAATGATAAGTTGAATGAGTGAAATAAAGCAATCTAAAGTTATTGGCACTGTGTTTGAACCTTAGAGAAAATGAAAAGTTTAATAGCTTTAGAGTTCTTCCAGGTCTATTAACAGAAAAATGGAAATAGCAAGTTTAGTAAAATGTATCTTATTTACATATTTTATACGAATAAGGCAATCAGAATTGATTTTCCTAAATTACGAATTTGTTTCTACTTTTAGGCCCTGTATCTTAGAATGAGGTTTATCTGATAGTCACTTACCTGCTGGTCTGTTCCCTGCCTCTCAACATGAGATACTATCAAAGCTTACATATAGTAGCATAATAATCCATACTCTACAACTTTTGAAAAGCTTTATTTTTAATAATAGATTGCATTTTCTCGGATCTGATAAAGGTTGGATAATCGTTGACATTGGTGAAATGCTAGTAATAAAATGCTATAGAACGTAACTCATTGCTATACCAAGCATATTATCTCTTCATGTCCCATTATCACTTAAAAGCAATTATATCCAAAATAGGTATTATTACATAAAGAATCTTTTATTATTCTTAAAAGGTAAAAGTATAATTAAGGACGTATAAGTGAGGTAAAGTGAAAGCCCTTTAGACATAAAGTCTAGAAGAGAATAAAAGATGAAGAAACATTTATTTTAAAAAGAACATCTTTGCAATTACAAAGAAATGTTTGATAATATATTATGGTAAATTAGAAAATACTGAACTATTTAATATTTGTAAGGTAAAAATAATTTTCAGCACTTTTAGACTACTAAGCTACACCAGAATAAAAGGTTGTATAGTAATATATTATTTTGATTATGAATTACAGAGTTAAATAAAAGCCTAGCATGCATCTTAGGTCTCATTTATTTATTCATTTATCAAACTTTTTATTTTTAATCCTTGATATGTATCTGATGCCATGTTGGGTGCTGGAGTTAAAAAATGAATAAGACATGGTCCCTGTCCTCAAGAAACTCAATCTGTTGCAGAGGTCAGCAAACTATGGCCTGTAGGCCAAATTCAGCCTGTCGTATTTCTTTGTATGACTTGTGAACTAAGAATGGATTTTTCATTTTTAAATGGCTGAAAGAAGTCAAAAGGAAAATAATACTTTGTGACACGAGAGCTATTTGAAATGTAAATTTCAATGTCCATAAATGAAGTTTTATTGGAACATAGCCACACTCATTCATTGACCTATTGCCTATGGCTACAACAGCAGAACTGAATAGTTGAATGAAAACCGTATAGGCCTGCAAAGCCTAAAATCTTTACTATCTGATCCTTTGCAGAAAAAGTTTGCCAACCTCTGTCTGTTAGATGAACATAAGTCATCTTTACTCACATTTTTAACTGACTTTTAAATTTACTTTTACCTTTTGTTCTTTAGTAATTTGAAATGATGTTGGGTTTCATTTCTTAAATTTTTACTTTTAGAAGGAGCAAAGAAAGAACACTTTCCTTCCATAGTAAAATGTATTGCACCATTGTCTCAGTAGACAATATAGAATAATAAAAACAAAAGATCCTTCATTATAAATAATATATAAAATTTTGAACCTTCAAAATTGATCAAATTATTGGATTTGTTATACATTAAGTAAAGTCTCACTCCAAAAAAATTTTCAAGCATTTGTTTGTAGTAGTATCTCCTAAAAAGTGTCCTGATAAAAGTTGTCATTATGAAATAAACTAAAGGAGGAATCACAAAAATTTCAGGAAACTATAAATTTGATGTAAAGGATGTTCATTTAAAAGGGTTTTTATGGTTCATTTTGGAAGTGAAGAGGCATCTGACAAAATGACTAATGCTGAAAGAGGTAAAATCTGGTACAAAGGATGAATTTCTAGGAAAAGATTATGAATTCCAGATCACATATTTTGTTTATAGCCTAAAATATTTACATTTCTTTGGAACAGATTACTACCTAAACTTTCTACAAATATTTTCCACTTGGGTTATTAGGAATTTTTTTACAGAAATATCAAATCAAAGAAAAACTATTTATTTTATAAAATTTATTTCATAATCAGTATATTGAAATTTATATATTTCATAACTTCAGGTATGAATGTACTGTAAGTCAACTATAATTTTATGTGGTCATTAACCATTTTTCTTACATTATAATGCTTCACAAACGAGAATACTGTGTAAGTAAAAGGAAGGAGACATAATTGAGCTGAGTTACTGACTATATGTTAATGATTCTTAATTTGTGACTCTTGTGAAAATCAGTGAGAATTTACATTTAACAGCACCATCTAAAAGTTAACATTGGACATTTTAAAAACCAGAAGAACTCCCCTGCATTATAGCAGAAGCATAGCAGAACACCATGTTTAATAATTTGTGTTTTTGAAAGAAAATTTGATCACTACTGTAGGTCATTTAAATTATATAGTTGCTTTTAAGTACATATCAGTATTCTCTAGAAAACATTGTTAATTTCCCTAGCAAAATATCATATACTGATACTGTAGAACTCTACGAATATTTGTTTTGTAATTCTAACATTGTTATGACTAAAGTAAAATACTATTATACATGGTAAAGGTAAAAATAACCATATTGAAATAAAATTTTGAGTATTTTTAAATTGTTCTATATAAATAGGATAACTAAACAGTGTGAAATTGATAAGAAAGCAGAATACTAGAAACTCTTGTACTGGAAATATTTAAAACTAGATTCAGTAAAATATACTATCCCTTTATGGTCAAATAAGGTTATATTTTATGCCATTTGAAGGAGCTCTTTTTGTAATTTTTATGAAATAGTCCTGGACATGGGAAATACGTTTTCATCTTTTTACCTTTGTCTAAATATGTTGGGATGCAATATGTCTATATCCTGATACTAACACTTAGTGAGTCAGACAGACCTAAATTTGAATCTAAAACTCTACCACTAACTATGAAATTAAAGCAAATTAACCTGTTCAAACTTCAGTTTTCTCATCTACTCAATTAACTAATGCCTACCTCTCAAGGTTGTTTTTTATGATAATTGAGATAATAAAAGTAGTCAATAATACTAATTAACAAACATATATAGCACTTACTATGTGTCAGGAGCTATTTCAAGCATATGTTAATTCATTTAGCCTTCAAAACAACCATGTGAGGCAGGTACTATTGTTGTATCTATTTTAAAGGTGGAGAAACTGAGACAGACCAATTAATTGATTTGCCCAAGGTTATCCAAGCTAGGAAGTGACTATAATGCATGTAAAAGCATCTAGTATAAAACCTGGCTTGTTTGTAGATGCTCAGTAAATGTCCTTTACCATTTTTTTCTCATTTAATTAATAATATTACCTATTACCTCTAATTAGATATGACAGCCCCAAATGTTTCTGCTACTAACCATTGTACTCTGTTACCTATTGTTAGCTATTAGCGTACCTGGTGGATATGTCTAAAAAATAAGAATGTTAGTCAACATTTTCCCACTACTACTTCAAGGCATGGGCAAAGGAACAAGAATAAGAATTTCTATAGTCTATATGATATGTGGATTATTAGTGCAGTTGCATTAAGTACCTCCTGATATCCTGTCTGAACCTATTTACTTTGTACCTCTGTAGTTTAAAATTTTTGGAATATGGCTTGAAATGGCCCAAATATGTGACATTCAGGATAGCTTTTTAGTAATAGTCCCTTTTATCTGGGGTTTATATTTATTTTGCATTATCCATTGTAAAGTAGTATATGCCTCAGAGCATGGGCACATTTATGACCTACCAGTTTGCTAAAAACAACATTTATAGTCTTTGTTCAATTTAACAAGTATTTACCAAGCACCTTGGGCTTTATTGAGTGAATGCTAAAGTACATGTACTCCTAAAATTGTCACCTGACAAATCAAAACAATACAAACTTAGTATCAAAAATGTTCAGACAAATGGGCTTCCCTGGTGACGCAGTGGTTGAGAGTCCGCCTGCCGATGCAGGGGACATGGGTTCATGCCCCGGTCCGGGAAGATCCCACATGCCGCGGAGCGGCTGGGCCCATGAGCCATGGCCGCTGAGCCTGCGCATCCGGAGCCTGTGCTCCGCAACGGGAGAGGCCACAACAGTGAGAGGCCCGCGTACTGCAAAAAAAAAAAAAAAAAAAAAAAAAAAAAAATCAGACAATTGAGGTCAAAAAAATTCTTTAAAGGGAAAGATTAATATAAAGCTGAGCTATCAATGAAATTTTCATACAAGTAGAATTTAAGCTAAATTGAAGGAGAGAAATAGGATTTAGATTAGGAGAGAAGAAGACATTACTGATGGGAGTAAGAAAGAAAGGGAAATGTATGATCAAGCTACAGAGAAAGATAAAATTAAGAAAATCTTCCTGGCTAGAGCAGAAGATTCACTTTACATAGAAGGATGGATAAACTAGAACTATGTTATTTTAATCTCTTTCTTAGAACAGCTAGAGTAGTACCATCTGTGGAGATGCAAAACAGCAACTATCATTATTCAGAGATTCCTCTGAAGCCAGAATTCATAAGATGACTATCAAGCAATACACACAGTAAAACCGTGCCATCAATCCTTTCTAAAAGTAAACGCTTTTGAGAATTGGCACTTATTCAATAAGTGTACATTCCCCAGTAAGACTAACATCATTATTTTTGAAGATTGGTTTTTTTGCCCTGGTTTTTGTTTTGTTTTATTTTGTTTTTGAAGTTCTGATGTAATGTGCAAACCTAGTGACTATCCATACCATTATTTGTATATAAAATTTAAACTGCTGTGAAGTACCAGGTTCTAATTTTGTTGATTTGTTGTTTGGAAACCTTTTCAGTCAATACTTATCTTACCATCAAAACAAGGGATATTTTTTATCATAGATTTTTTGTCAGTGCTGTACCTCGAGTTGGCTTAATGTTTTATATAAAATTACTAGGTAATAATAGAGAACTCACCGTTTGATGAGAATTCAAAATCTGTCGTGTTCAAAGTCCTAGCATGACCTTTTCATCATTCCCAGCCTTTGTGTGAACATCTCAGTCACAGCTTCTTTCATCTGAGAGTTTATTGCTTGTGTAGTTCTAGTTATTTGAAAGTCCAACCCTGCCACCTTACCCAAGACATTTACCCTTTGTTTTATTTATGCATTAAAAGGAAAAGCTCCTTAGTATTACTATCCCAGTTGAAAAGTAACAGGTATAACATTAGAACATTTAGATAATTAGAGCAATATGTGACATTGCATTTAAAAATCATGTTGAAAGCCTCCTGTTCCACATAGCAATACTGCAGAGGGAAGTGTACATTGTTCCTTCAAGTGGGGATTTTGGAATTTTTAGCATAAGGCAAAAAGAAAAATTTCATATATGAAGAAGCCATAAATAAAACGCTGTCTTCATTTTCCCTTAAGTACGTTTCTTTATTGCATGCCTACTCTGCATCAGAACAAGTTTTCAACTTTTGGGGAGTTCTGTTGGGGAAGAGAGAGGAATCATATCAGTTAACATACAAGTGAGTACAAATATACTTATTATCGTAAATTCTATGTCTAATTAGAGCTCTTACTAGAAAAGTAGTGTTGCCCATATAACCATTTGTGACGCAGCATAACATAGTGCTTAAGAGCACAGACTACTTGGATTCGAATCCTAGATTCACCTCTTACTAGCATGTGACCTTACACAACTTACTTTACTCAGTTTTCTTATGTGTAAAATGGAGAGAATAAGAGTACCTACCTCAGAGGGTAGTTATATTATGTGAGTTAATGTAAGTAAAAGCAATATTTATTTGCTACATAAATATTTCGTATTAGTACCTACAATCTAAATAGAACTTTAGCTTAAAAAGTAAGTAGATAATGGTTGAGTAAATATTGAAAGAATTTTTCTCTAGGGAAAAAATCAAGCAGGATAGGTTACAGAAAAGGAAAAAGAAACAGAGATGACATGCTAAATGTTTGTTTTTACCTTGAATTTATCAGAGTAATAAAATCTTGAAATCAGTGTTCCAACTCACCCTTACAACCTACTCTCATAAAATGAACAGAGACTGGCAAACTAGAATAGTTTTGCAAAATATATGCTAAGATATTGACAATAAAGCATCATTAAATATTTTGCAAATATAAAATGCTAAAAGCATGTTTATTTAGAGATATAGTTTCAGGAATGAAGATTTCAGAATATTCCTTTCTTCATTATTGTCTGAAACCAAGAATGTGAATTCATCTTCCTTTTATTAGATCTCCATCTATAAAATGGACTTAATATCACTTTTCACACAAAATGTAATATGATGACAAATGGATTTATATCTATCAAGTCCTCTGAGCTTCTTAGAATAATATCACTGAATTAGAGCAGAATATTTGTATTGCCAGGCATAAAAGGAAACTGATAGAGGGTAAGAAAATGGACTCAGATAACAAAATAAACTGTTTGGAATTATGCTAATAATTTTACTAGTATTATTTCCTCATATTGGAACTTGGGAAAACCATGGCTGCTATTAAAGAATGGCAGACAAATATCCAACAGAGGGAGTAACCATTTCAGATAATCATAATAACAGACACAACTGAGAATTTACAGGAAGAATCCAAGTTCCTTCAAAAGATGCTGAGAAGAAAGAAGTAAAGCTGTTGGAAGTATGCAGTTTGAAAATGAACTGTTACCAGTTGCACAGAGAGAGAGAAGGACATCAAATATCAAAGGCACAATGCAGAAGAAGCAATTGATTGTGCTAAAAGGACCAATTGACAAGAGGCAATATATTATAATCCTCTATGAAGACTGAAGATAGCATTATATTGTTGGATGTCATTGAATAATTTAAGTGTTTTCCCCTCACCTTCTTCACTCCTTCCCATAAGTTTGATTACAGCATATGATATATGGCCCTTGCATGTAATAATCCTCAGCATAAAATTATATGTGAGGAGAAGATAGGTCAGTTTTGATTAGAAGATGATTTTGAATAGAGTTCTGCAAATTTTAAGAATACTTTTCTACAAAATGTAGGCATTGGAAGCAATGACAAAATTAGTTTTGAATATTGTATAAATACGGGATTTCCCTGGCGGTCCAGTGGTTGACTCCGTGCTTCCAGTGCAGGGGGGCATGGGTTTGATCCCTGGTCAGGGAACTAAGATCCCACATGCCATGTGGCATGGCAGTAAATAAGTAAGTAAGTAAAGTAAAATGGGGTCTTATTATAATGTTTCTCATGCTTGCAGTGATTCAAGACTATATTTTATATAGGAGACCCGCATTATAACCCCATTGATAAGATTCAAAAGAGATTCACGTCATGCCAATTTCCCACTATTGTTAAACACAGAATTTAGAGGTTTTGGGTAATTACGTGATACTTTGATATGAGTTCTATTTGTGGGTCCTATTTACTTCCCTTTCTCGTTTACTCCCTTTTTGGCATTTTTTAAGACTTGCCTGTACTGTATCCTGTCCCTTAAGATGAGATTGCTCTGTGGGGTGGATAGATGAATGAATATCACCATCAGTATTAAATATTTAGAGGAATGAGAGGTCTGCTTTTATATAATATTGAAAGCCTATCCTAATATAAATGCACCTTCCCTCATAGGTGTATCTTGTGCAACAGTATTAATAATAATGCTCTAGTTTATCTTTGTTCAAACTTTAGTTATTACTGTTTGCCTTTTAAATATAAAATACCTTAAAAGAGGGATCAGCAAACTTATTCTTTAGAGGTAGTAAATATTTAGAGATAATAAATATTTCAGGCTTTGTGGGCTATGTAGTCTCTGTCATAACTACTCAGCTCTGCCAGCCCTGTAGCACAGAGTCTGCCATATGATGATATAAATGAATGGGCCATGCTGTGCCCCAATAAAACTTTATTTATGGACACTAAAATTGGCTTTCTCATAATATTCATGTCATGAAGTATTACTCTTCCTTTGAGTTTTTTTTCAATTATTTAAAAATGCGAAGATTACCGTGATTTCAGGCCATGCAAAAAAACAGACAGCAGGCAAGAGTTGTCCCATTGGCTGTGGTTTGCCACCCCCTACTTTAGGACATTCCTAACCTATAGTGTATTAGCATCTGCTCTGTTAATCAAAAGCTCATAGGGTGTAAGGTTTTCAGAAAAATGCTCTGAGAATTTAAGACAGAAAGGAGTTGCCCTGTGAAAATTAACACTTCATAGACTCAAATATGCCCTGAGTGCCTACTGTGTATATACCAGGCACTGTTCAAGATATTGGGGATACAGCAATGAACAAAGAAGTCCAAAGATTCTGCCTTTATGGAATTTACATTTTAGTGGTGTGTCACAAATATAAGTAAATTAGTAAAATGCATAGTATTAGAGATGGTGATAAGTACTATGGATAAAAATAAACCAGGGAAGGTGGATAGGTATTACAGGCCGGAAAGAGGGTTGTAATTTTAAATAAGGCTATCAAGCAAGGCTTCATTGATAAGGCGACATTTGAGCAAAGACCTAAAGGAGGAGAAGGAGCAAACCATGGATCATGTAGAACCTGTGTGTCACCCTCAGTATAATGGAGAGTTTTGAGCAGAGGTGTAACATGATCTGACTTATATTTAAACAGAGAAAGCATTTAGGAGGCTATTGAAATAATCCAGGTGAAAAATGATAGTGACTCAGACCAATGATAGAGATAGAGGTAGTGAGAAATACATTATTGTTATATATTGAAGGTAGAGGTAACAGATGGAGTAAGAGAAAGAGAAGAGTCGAGTATAAGATCCAGGACTTTGACTTGGGCAATTGGAAGAATGGAGTTGCCATTCAGTGAAATGGAGAAGACTGGGGGAAGAAGAGGTTTGAGGAGGAAGATCAGGAGTTTTACTTTGGTCATGGAAATTTGAATTGCCTTTAGATATCCAAATGGAGGTGTTAAGTTGGCAGTTAGGTATATGCATCTGGAGTTCAAAGGAAAAGTCTGGGCTAGAGATACTATTTTTTTTTAGAGTCATCAGTATCTTAATGGAATTAAAATCCATGACAACTGATGAGATCATCAAGGTATTTACTAGTATTACTATTTATTTAGTGTATTACTACCCCTGCTTCATTTCCCATCCACTTTCAAAGAGGTATGTAGTTTCTAGTAACCTGTCCCCTCTGCTCACTCACGAAGGGTGGAAGGGATCCCACTGAACAGGAACCTGGCCTACACAGGAAGTACTATTAGTTGGCTGTCCTGAAATTTTGCCATGGTGTAAACATGGGAGTGAATTTTCCCAAGTACCTCCTTGCTGGAAACTGTTTGCACTGGAGGTAAGTGTGAAAGGGGAAGTTGTGGGGAATGATGGGGTGAGGGCTTCCTAAACCTTTCCCAAACCTCAGGAATGGCCTGATTCTGAGGAAGGGAGAAGGTTCAGGCTGGTTCTTGTTTCCCTGAACCAGTTTATACAGCCCTAAATTTGACCTGCTTTCCTCAAACTGGGAGTCAGAAATCCCTTTTCTCTTCTGTTTTTCTGCTGCAGAAATTCCCAACATTCCCATTTTGTGGGCTCCAGAAAGGGGTAAGCGAAGACTTCAATCCCAGCCAATCATTTCCAGATTAATAATTTTTAGTGTTTTGGTTTCTTTTATCATCATAAAAAAACGCTTGGACCCATTTTTCCCATTTGTTTAATTTCCTTGTGGATTGTTATGTATCTATGTTCTAGGGTCATTCCGTATCCCTGGGCAGTAGAGTTCAGATCCATATGCTATCTCCATTTGTGTGCTGTTTCTCTTGTAGATTCTCATACGCAGTTTATTGATGACTATTTCCTAGATGGAAGACACCCCATTCAGGAGACTGCTTCAGTCTTAATCTCTTCTTTTCCTGAGTGTTGTTTTGTTCTCCTGCTGACAGCTTTTCACTACCCTACCCAACTGCTTCTGATGATCTGTCATCACTTCTCTGCTGTTCTGTCTTCCTGTTTAACTGCCTTTGATTTTTGTCTCTCCTTTTTCCCCCCATTACGTATCTGCTGAATGATTTGCATTCTTCACTCACTGGTGCTTTGTCCATCAGCAAATGGCCTGGTACTACATATTCATCTGCTATTTTAGCATTTTAGACTGCCCAGCATTGTCTGTCGGCTCTCCTACCATTCTCCTATACCGTGGCCTTCCAAGTGCTATGCTATCTGTCTGCCTGATCTTGCCCTACCCAGTCTATACCAGTAATATTATAAGTAGGTTCAGATTGTTTAGCACTTTTGTTACCTATCTCTACTTGCCTTGTGCCACTAAGTTGGACTGCTGACTGAATTTGCTTGACTACTGTTCTTCTCTACCTATTTGCTGCACATGGCTGCCCCATTAGTTGACATGAGACATCACATTCATCGCCTGTGTACTCAGCCTTGCAACTTGCTGATTGGTCCATATTGCCTCCCTTATACTTCTCTGCATCTGGTAAATCACTGGCGTTGCTCCTCTGTTGTCTTGTAACCCTGATCAGATTTTATTTCCAAGAAGTGTTGCCTACATATTGTCCAAACATATCTTAGCAATAGGAAAATGCCTCACTATTTAAGTCCAGTCCAGTTTACTCCTAAACTGACTTAAATTCACAACTACCATCTTTCTGGTTTTTTATACAACTCCACATTCTTCCTCTATTTAGGAATAGATTTTTTTCTAAATCATTTATCATCTTTGCTTCAGTTGCCTTTTCATATCATATATTATGTACTTTTGTTCCTTGTGTATGGGATCTTTCAGTAATTTTCCATATAATAAATTTGTTTCCTAATTTATTTTCCCTGATTTTTCCAGGGCTTCATGAGGATAAATTACTCCTATTAATTTTATCCTTTTTAGTTAAGACCAGAAGAATTTTTTGAAACTTTAAAGTATCATCTCTAAAAATAATAAATTTAGTTGTCTTATAGCTCTTTGTAGTTAAGATTAAGGTAACTTTCCACTCTGCTCCATTTTTTCCTTTGAGAATATCATTTCTCTGCTACTCCATAATTTATGTAATATCATTTAGAGATCCTTTTGATGTATTTATCTTTCCCTCCCACATTTTAGACTGTGTTTTCTTTTGTGTGGGTAAACTTTTAAAATTGAAATTTTCCTTTATTTACTAAGTATTTGGCAACTAGACTAAAAAGCTTTAATTATCTGGACTATAAAGCTTATTGTCTTATTCACTTGTATTTAAACAAAAGACAAGATCAAACAAAAAGTAGAGAAGAATCTTGGTGAAATTTTCACACAATTTCAAGAGTCTGAGGAGATTTAAAGTGGGGTGTGTATGCATGCATGAAAGTGTGTGTATGTAGACTTGAAGTGTTCTATGTGTGTATATATCCACAACATCATTGTGCTTGAAGTGTGGAAAATGCTGAGTATCCATATTAAATTTTATTTTATTTTTACCAAAAATGAGAGGCAAAGGAGAAGGGAAAAGCTAAAAAGAGAGTGATAAACAGGGAGTACAGGAAAAGGTATGGATAGGTTTTGCTTCTGTTTCTCCCTCTCCTTTTCCTTTAGTGATAGAGATAAAATTGATATGAAGCAAAAGACTGCTCTAGGAAAGTCAAGAAAATTACTTCTGTAGGTTTTAATTTTTTTATTGTGATAAAATACACATAACATAAAATTTACTATTTTAAGTGTACAATTCAGTGGCATTAAGTACAGTACATTCACTATTTTGTATAGCCATCACCACTATCTGTGTCCGGAACTTTTTCACAATCCCAAATAGAAACTCTGTACAGTAAACAATAACTCCCCATTCCTCCCTCCCCTAGCCCCTGGTAACCTCTATTTTACTTTTTGTCTCTGAATTTGCCTATTCTAGGTGCCTCATGTAAGTGGAATCATACAATTTTTGTCTTTCTATGTCTGACTTAACAATATTTTCAAGGTTCATTCATGTTGTAGCATATATCACAATTTCATCCCTCATTGTGTGTATATACAATTTGTTTATCCATTCATCTGTTGATGGGTACTTGAGTTGTTTCCATCTTTTGGCTCTTACATTAATGCTGCTATGAACATTAGTATGCAAGTACCTGTTTTTCTTACCATTCTTTTGGGTATTTACCTAGAAGTGAATTCAGTAGCTTTTAATACTTTTGTCTAAGAAGAAATTAAATTAGTAGCAAAGACATCAGGGAAACTACATAATTAACACGAAAGATGTATAAGTCCAAGATACTGTATCAGGAGTCGAAGAAATTATAAACCTTTAGAAAGGCCACAGAAGGCCAAGTGAGATTTAGAAGACACTATATTCTAATAATAAAAGGGAGAATAAAGTTGAAATAACACAGATATTGGATGTTTGAAGGACAGCAAAAGTGATTCTGGAGAAGGTTGAATTTAAAAAATACTCGAAGTGGAATAATGCAGACTTTAAAAGAAGCGGAGGTAAGCGTTTGAAAGGCAAGGTTTAAATGAAGTTAACGGAACTGAGATGAGGCAACCAGGTTGTGTTTATAGGAACCAGTAATGGGAACAGGAGTTCATTTCAATTCAGTGGTCTTCAATTCTGGATACCCAGCTTTCTACCTGAATTGAACTCTGCACCATAGTGTCCTAGACCTTACAGGAGTTACAAAGATTGGAAAAAATTGTTCCTTGTCTTCAGGGGGTTTGAAACTAGAGTAGTTAAATATGCAATAATAATGTGTTTAGGAAAGAAGATTTTCAATCCTTTAGGTGATAATGTTTTCACAACTCAACAATTTTTTGGTGATTTTACATACTTTATCCAGCCTTTCTGAGCCAAGGTTCCTCATCTAAAGTATCAAACACAGAAAATGATTTGAGTGACTATCTTCTCAGTTCTCCCAAGGGTGGTGTATAAACTAGTACTATTCTGTATGCATAGGAGAGAAGTTAATTCAATACATCCAATAATTCTCTCAGAATCTATTCAAAAAGGCTTACTCTGTGCCATGTACTCTGTTAGGTGTCTGTAACACAAAGATAAAGACTTGTTCTCAAGGAACTTACATTCCAAAAGAGGGAAAAAGACATTTAGCAAAAAAATACATTTCTAATATCATCCACAAAATTTTGTTATTTTCTTCTAATTCTTCAGGGAAAATGTTCAAAGTCAGAGTGATTGTATATGAGGGAATCGTTTCACCTCTTCTAAGCATCACTGATTCAGGAAAAAGAATGTCTTCTATGTTAATACCTTTGCACAGCTGAAGGATTCTGGTAATAGTTTAAATGCCAATAAGAATCTCTTTAATTTTAAAACCTAGGGCATTCAGTGACAGATTACTGATTTCACTGGTTAGCTGTTAATAAACAGCATTACCTAAAACCAAGTTTATTGGTTTTATAGTGGAAGAATAGAGAATGGTTAGAGATAAATAGATAATTAATGTTCAGGAGGTTGTTCTTGAATGTAATTGCAAGCACAATGAGGGATTTTACCCCCTGAGGTACAACTATATACTAATACTGAAAATGTTTGGTAATTTAATTTATTCTTACTGTCAACTAAAGCTCACTTGAATTCCTGGTTACATTTATTGGTTTTTATTATGGTTTTGATTAATTTATCATTTGAACTAGGAGTTTGTCCTCCCTATCTTGATGTGTGCCTTCAAATTTGAGAGCAATTAGCTTCATTCCTATTGGTCAGTACTTCACAGTGATTCCTTTAAAGTAATCTCTTTAAAAGTGCTGCACTTAAGATAAGTTTTAGTAACCTATTTTTCCTCCCATCCCCTGATATCCTACTAAAGTTATTTATTTTGACAGCACAGCTGGGAAGATCAAAGTTCTCATGTCAGGAAAAAAGCATTAAAATAGAAATTACATCCAGATTTAACTTTTATTTTTTTTAACAATGGTGAATAATTTTAAAAGATTTTTCTTCACTTGTATTCATTCTGAAGAACATATTTAATGAAAATAAATGATTTAGGTTTTTTTTTTTTTTCTTAGCGGTACGCAGGCCTCACACTGTTGTGGCCTCTCCCGTTGCGGAGCACAGGCTCCGGACGCGCAGGCTCAGTGGCCATGGCTCACGGGCCCAGCCGCTCCGCAGCCTGTGGGATCCTCCTGGATCGGGGCACGAACCCGCGTCCCCTGCATCGGCAGGCGGACTCTCAACCACTGTGCCACCAGGGAAGCCCGATTTATGTATTTTAAAGTATAAGACCTGGGCTAAAGGAAAATATCAGTAACATCATTTTATTCAACTTGTTTTATTTGTAATAAATATACTTTTTATTTTCTCGTGACATCTGAAATTCTGTTTTTATTTTGAGGGAAGCTCAATTGGAAATAGAGTTTTGTAATGTATTTTTTTGTAAAGGTTAACCTGAAAGGCAGTATTTCTGTCATACCTTTATTAGTCTTCAAGTGCTTTTTATATTTAATAAGAAGATCCTCTAAATTTCTTTGCAATCAGGAGATTCTTTGTAGGCAGCTACTCCTAACAAACAAGTTGTCGTGTAATTTTTCATTTTCTTTTCTTTCTTTTTTTCCTTTCTCTCCTGAAGAACAGTAGATCATTTTCAATACTTCGCAAAGGAAGATGTAGCTTCCTTATATGAGCATTTTGTTAGGAAGTTTCACTCCTTCAGTTCTGAATATAGGCAATGACAGTAGCAGGTACTAATAACCAGTCTCTGAAACCCCAGTCTCTTTTTCTACCCTTTGTCTCCTACATCAAATATTTCAGTGTTGCTGGCAAAAACTAACACATTACATGTGTGGCACAAGAGATCCAGTGGAGTGAGAGAGACCATTGAGGGAAAAGTCAATTGCCTTGGATAAAGAAACTGTTCAATACAAACTTCTTCATGTATATTTACCAGTATTTAATTCCGTGAACATCAAAATCAATACCTGAAAAGTTCACTAGTTAGATATTTCGATGTTTATAAAATACAAACCACTCTAAACTTTTTGTATTTATCTCTGAATGCTTTTAGATTTCTTGTAATATTTAGTACTTATGAAGAAATAGAGATTATTTTCTATTCATATAAGCAGCATAAAAACATCTTAGATGTTCAGGAATCAATTTTTATTTGGTTTGTTCATAACCATATTACAGTAGTAGATGTGTACTTACTGTGCAATCATAGTAATCTCATTATAGAAATCTTGAGCTAATGTTCTGAAAGAAAATATCTCTTATTAGTTAAATTCTTCTCTCATCCTCCAACTGGCTGTCCTCTGGTCAAAACTAAGATCAATCTTGAGAGAAGGATAAAAGGCAAAAGCCTTTGTAGATGTCCTGTTTCTCATGATGGTTAGTAACTAAAAATAAAACTTAAGGCCGTCTGCAGAAAACTCCTATTTTATTAACCAGAAAATCTGTCTTCAAATTTCCATAATTCCTGGTTTGTTAGAATCAGAATGAGAATATTAGGACCCCAGCATTTTGCGTATTATAGGTGTTTAATAAGAGCATAAAAATGGTGACCTTTTTATTAAGACACAGTATTAAAGGTGAGATTTTAACTGAAAAACATACGGTCATTTAGGATAAGGAAAAGACATGTTTTTATGACTTACAAAAGGCATAATAAAATGCCTTTTATGAATAGCTTTAAATTTTTTTTCTGAATGTAGATTTCTAAATATATTTTGATTTTACTGTTTTTGCCAAAAAATAATTTGGGAAATACAGAAAAGCAAAATGAAGTAAATACAAACCACCAGTAATCTCAACATATAGTTATTAGCTAGGACTAATTGATTAATTTGCCCAGTAGCAAACCCAACATATATTAAGGTTTATATCTTGGGTTTCTTAATAACATCATCCCAAGTGATACCATCGCTATGAAAATTTATTGTGCACTTACTGTGTGCCAGGCATTGTGATAAACATTTATGTAATGTCTTATTTAATCCTCACAACAAACCTACACAAGAGGTACCACTTTACAAACAGGAAAATTAGATTTAGAAAAATTAAATCATTAATAAGTTAATCCAGATCACAGAGTAGAAGATAATAGAATTAGAATTTGAACAAGGTAGTCTTGACTCTAGAGCCCTTGTTCTTAATCACTCTCCTTTTCATATAAAGTAAGATTTTCTCTGTTTTGTAAGTGTTCTTATAAAAGAACAAAAACGGGGAGGAGGGATGTGTCAGTCACTACAGAGTATAAACAAGCTATGAGTAATTTAATTTCCCTGTCATTAATCATTTAGGTCCTTTATTATTTCCTGTCATCAACACTCTCTTTATATAAATTGTCATATACTTCTCTGATTACCAGTTTAGAAATATTTCCTTAAAATAGAATAACAGTCAAGATTGCTAAGTCTGCCAGTTTGCCCTCCAGAATATGTACAAATTTATATATTCATGCTATCAGTTTATGAAAGTACACATCCATTATCATTTTTAATCTTACTAATTTGATAGGTGAAAATTGTATGCATTTATTGGCATATTGCAGACTAATAATGAGATTAAACATTTTTCTTGTATTTTTCCAGTTTTGTTTCTTTTATTAACTGCCTGTGTTCTATATTCAGTTTTGGCTCAGCAGCCTGTTCTTAAAGACTGATTCTAATTGCTTGTCAGGAAATAATTTTGGCAGAGTCAGATTTATACTTTAACTATCTCAGTTTGACACATAAATATAAACCAATTCATTTTCTCTTTTTTCGAACTCCATTAACATAATAGTACTCAATTATTTCACTACTCACCATCTTGCAACAGAGGTCAAGTTCAAAACACATCCTGAATCAAAAACATGCAGTTTATAAAGTGCAAACACATTATTTTCTAACAAGCTAGTTATGCCCTTGGTGAAGTTTTCTTCTCATAGCTGATGCACAGTACTTTATTTTCTAACTATTCTTTTCTTATGGAATATTCACACTAAATGTTTTATGGATAGAATATTATGAACCTTAATATTTTAGAATTAATGGTCAATTCATAGATACAAACCTTGCAAAATAATTTATAGTTAGGACATTGAATACATATAGCTACTATTAACAGTCATTTTTTAAAACACCACAATGTACAGTCCTATTTACACAATTATTTTGCTTGGCAAACTTACTTTTCTGCATAGAATTCCAAAGGAAACAATATTCTAGCATGCAATTAATATGAATTACGTTTGATTATCTAGACATTTAAAGCATTTTATAAACTTTTCCTGACAGAGCTTAACTTCCCCTCTAGTGTTCAAGACAGCTTACGTTTTTTAGTCGCCCCTTAGAAGCAAACCATGTAATGCCCAAAGTTTTTTGGTAAGTGAATTGTTTAACACTTGGCTTGGCTTGGCTTGGGAATTCCCTGGTGTCCACCGCTTTCACTGCAGTGGCCCAGGTTCGATCCCTAGTGGGGAACTAAGATACTGCAAGCCACGCGGAAAAACATGTGGCTTGTATTTTTTGACAGAAACATTTTTTTATGTAAGTGATTGTCAAGTAGGGCATTTTGGTCCCCAGGGTACATTTAATGCTTTGTGACATTTTTGGTTGTTCCAACTGGGGGGATGCTACTGACATTGGGTGATTAGAGGCCAGGAATGCTGCTAAATATCTTCCAATGAACTGGACAGTTCCCACAACAAAGAATTCTCTGGCTCAAAATGTTAAATGTGCATAAATTGAGAAACCCTCATTTACATAATATTAGTGATTACTCACTGCCAGGCACTGTGCTGGGGCATGGGGATACATGGATAGAAAGTTATGATCTTAGTACTCAGGGAAGTTCCTTAGAGATATTTATTATCTTAGTACTCAGGAAAGAATTGGATATATAAAAGGTAACATGATCACCAATATAATATTGGTATATATGTAAGATAAAGTTTATCTGAGGGACATAGGGAAATTTTCAAAAAAGTGATACTAGAACTATTGTTCTTATTTTACCTTTTACTTAAATTTACATAAAGTGTACAAATAGTATAGTTACAATTTAATGGATTTTCAGAAAATGAACATACCCATGTAACCAGCATCCAGATCAAGGAACCAGAATAATTTTTTTTGTTTCTTAATCTCTTCTTTTTTTAATTGAAATATAGTTGATTTACAATGTGTAAGAAACGAGAATATTATCAGTGTCCCAGAAGACCCTCTTGTGCCCCCTTTTCCTCACAGCCCAACCCATGAGAGTAACTACAGTTCTGACTTTTAGCATCATAGATTTTTTGGGTTTGTACTAACCATTATATAATTGAAAGTGTATAGTAGTATGTATTCTTTTGTGTCTGGATTCTTTTGCTCAACATTATATTTGTAAAATTGATTTATACTGTTACATGTAGTTGTTTGTTGATTCTCATTACCATTGTATAAATATGCCATTGTATAAATATACCATTGTATAAAGAATTGATTAATTCTACAATAAAGGCACAATGGCTGAAATCATAAGTCTGCCAGTAGGTCAGTCGGCCTGCAGAATGGGTTTTGAGGAGGCAGTGGCAAGAAAGAGCCTGGAGAGGGGTAGAGTCAAATGATGAAGGCTCTCTGTGTCATAAAAAAAAAAAAGGCATTTGGATTCTTTCTAGTAGGAAATGAAGATATATATATATTTTTAAAGATGTTAAACAGCAATGAATTTAATGAGATTTGCATTTTAGAGAGACTACTTTGGCAGCAGAATAGAGAATGGGTTGAATGGGAGTGAACTTAGCTACAACACCAATTAGGATGTTATTGGAATATTCAAATAAAAGATGCTGAGAACCTAAATGCAGATGCGGGTAGAAAGGGTAGATTACTCTCAAGATAGAATTTATAACACTTTTTGACGAACGAGGTATGGAGGTTGCAGAGAGTAGTTTTCTGAGCCACCTTTCAAAAGACTTTGTGTGTTCCTGACATACAAAATATGTGCAAAGAAAAATAATAGAATTAAATGTTAGTAATTAAAATTGAATTCAAAATAACATTCAAATGTATCTATAGTGTTCAAACTTGTAGAAAAACAGATGTCATTAATTGAAAATGAATAAATTGATGGGAATCTTTATGGAGAATATGTAGGAAAATTGTTAACAGTTTAGATGAAGGTTAATGGCATTGGCCCTTTATTTGTTTTAATTTTAATCTAAAACTTATGTCTTCCTTTTTGTTGTTTCAGAATTTTGCTATTTTTATTTTTATTTACTAAATTTGTACATTTAGTCATGAATAAGGTGGTTTGCAGTTCAGGAAGAAAAAATAAGAGATAAGTGTGTGTGTGTTTGTGTGTGTGTGTGTGTACTAAAAGCACAAGTTGAGAAAGGAAAGGAAGAAAGGGGTTAAAATATTGCATCTCTGTGAATAAGAAGGAAATTGTCTGAAGTGGAATTAATAGAGTTCCCAGTTATCTCTAGGTAGGAATATTACTGTGTTTTAATTTTGTTTGTGTATGCATCCCTAAAGAGAATAAAGGCAGTGAGTCAGAAAGTTCCCCGTAGTCACCCCTAATAGCATCACTTCAAAGATGCATTGACTGCTATCTGAGATAGTAAAGTCAGTTGTCTCTTTGTGACCTAGAGAATGAGTGCAATTAGCTTTTGATAACAGAGCACACTACTTATTAATGTTTTTAAAATGAAGAACTCTAACATGAATTTTTTTAAAGCTGTAAGCCCTTTATTTATGGATGTGATTGTTCACCTAGAAGACCCAAAAGAATCAGCTGAAAAGGTATTAGAAGCAAGAAGAGTTCAGGATGGCAGCTGAATATGAGTATTTTATTTTATAAACATCTATATGCTAATATTACTTAAATTAGAAACAACCCACTAGAAAAAAGTTTGGAAAGATTTCATTTGCAATAGCAGAAAAAAGGAAACTTCATAATACCTAAGAATAAACTTAAGCCATTTGACAGACCTGAAAAAAGAAAACTTTATTAAAGGACGTAAAATATAGCTTGAATGATTAGGAAGTCATGCGATATTCTTAGATGCAAATATTTTTGTGAAAATATTTTTTGTGTAACTTATCAATTTACCTTAACTTGATTAATGCATGTGATATAATTCCCACTGGAATTTTGGAGGAGAAATTGATTCTAAATCAACAAAGTTGATTCTAAATTTCATTTTAAAATAGCAAAGGTATGAAAATAACTAGTGATTTTTTTCAAGTAAAACAATAAAATATAAAGGCACAGCAATGACAGGAAAATAAACTCAGAAAGAAATGCAACCAAATGATATTTCATTAACATACCTATGTATAAAATTGGAATTTAGTATTATATATATATGATACATCAAGACATTGGAGGAAAGAAGGGTCGGTCATTCAATAAAAGGTGTTGAGAAAATTGGCTATCCATTTTGGTGGAGAAGACTGATCATGCAACACAGAATTAAACTACAGACATTAAATATTAAAAACTGCAAACTTATGATTTAAAAATTAAGATGTTATTTTTATCTCTAGGTAAAAGAAACCTTTCTAGGTGAGACATGAAACCCAGAAAATATAATAAAAATAATGACAGAACCCCTGTATAAGCATTTAAAACCTCTTAATGGAAATGTCAACTAAGTAACAAATTTTACTAAGCAACTAAGCAACAAAAATTGTAACAAATGTCAACTTAAAATTAATATTTGCAATAGATTTAACTGCCAAAGGTTTAATATTTTCAATATATTAAGTTTTCTAAATATTAAATAGGAATAACATGGCAATGAGTAGAATAGCAGGCAAAGGATATATACAGGCCATTTGCAAGGGGAAAGAAGCACGTTGCTTTTAAATATGTACTCATAACTGGTAAGAAATGTAAATTTTTAAAATATTCTGTTTCTTTGTACACATCAGTTAAATAACTATTTAAAACTGAGATTGCCTGGAATTGGCAGGGTTTAGATGAAAAGAGCATTGTTGTTTGGCATATAAATTGTTAGCATCTTCTTGTAGGGCAGTATGCAGTGCATCAAAAACCTCAATGTAATGATGATATAAAAGACATTCATTTTATAGGAGAATAAAGCATTTTACGAAAATTATACGGCCTGGAATAATTGTTGATTTGGAACTTTGAAAAACCTTCCCTCTGTAGAAAAATTTGACCCAGTAAAAGGACATACCCTATGAGGCATACCCTGTTAAAGGACATATACTGTCAGTCTTTACATTCACTCTTGCCCCAAAATACCATGAGACCAAGGAGCAGGGAGCAAGAGCCAGAAATGTAGGAAGCCAGGACTTGGGAGAGGGAGAAGGAGATGCTCTGAGGACAGATGACCATCGCAGCACTGCTGGTAAGACACTTAAACTTAGACAAGCAGCAATGTGTAAAGCTCAGCCTGGGATCCCTGAGACTATGAGACACTTGTGGGAGGCTGAAGTGGAACTGGTCAGTGGTGTCCTCTGATTAAAGGTAGAAGCAGAAATAAATTTTCTCTGTAGGAAGTTTTCCCCACTTTCGGTCAGCCATACTCCAACAGATTAAAATCAAGTAATGAATGTACTACCAAAACTCACCAAGCACAAGTAAGGCAGCAAAACCATTAATCAATAGATGGACTGAAAAGATGACTGCTAGAACTGTCAAATACAAAATACAGAGAAGAATTAGGTGAGCATTATCATTTATTATCCATATTTGGAAAATTTTGTTTAGGACAAATACTAAACCACAAAGGATGCAGACACAACAGAAGTATATCAAACTGTCCCTGACAATCCAAGGTTAAGTAGTGTATGATGAAATATCCAGAAGAACAAAGACATATTGGGTTGGCCAAAAGGTTAGTTCAATTTTTTCCATAAGATGGCTCTAGTAGTGCTTAGTTGTCTTTAAATTCGTTCGAAACAGTTTTGTTGGATTGTATTGTGACAGCTGTCATATCAGCGTGCATAAAATTAAAAAAAATCAAAATTGGTAAATTTTTGTGTAGCCATTTTAATATTGAAGATGGAAGAAAAACAACATTTTTGGCATATTATGTTTTATTATTTCAAGAAAGGTAAAAACGCAACTGAAACGCAAAAAAAAGATCTGTGCAGTGTATGGAGAAGATGCTGTGACTGATTGAAGTTGTCAGAAGAGGTTTGCAAAGTTTACTGCTGGAGATTTCTCACTGGACGATGCTCCACAGTCGGGTAGACCAGTTGAAGTTGATAGCAATCAAATCGAGACATTAATTGAGAACAATCATTATACCCCACTTGGGAGATAGCCAACATACTCAAAATATCCAGATCAAGCGCTGAAAATCATTTCCACCAACTTGGTTGTGTTAATCGCTTTGATGTTTGCGTTCCACATAAGTTAAGGGAAAAAAAAACCTTCTTGACCGTATTTCCACATGCGATTCTCTGCTTAAACGCAACAAAAACATTCTGTTTTGAAAACAAATTGTGATGGGCGATGAAAGGTGAATACTGCACAATAATGTGGAATAGAAGAGATCATGGGGCAAGCGAACTGAACCACTACCAACCACACCAAAGACCAATCTTCATCCAAAGAAGGTGATGTTGTGTGTATGGTGGGATTGGAAGGGAGTCCTCTATTATGAGCTCCTTCCGGAAAACCAAATGATTAATTCCAACAGGTACTGCTCCCAATTAGACCAACTGAAAGTAGCACTGGATGAAAAGCTTCCAGAATTAGTCAACAGAAAACACATAATCTTCCATCAGGATAACACAAGACCACATGTTCTTTGATGACCAGGCAAAAACTGTTACAGCTTGGCTGGGAAGTTCTGATTCATCTGCCGTATTCACCAGACATTGCACCTTCAGATTTCCATTTATTTCGGTCTTTAGAAAATTCTGTTAATGAAAAAAATTTCAATTCCCTGGAAGACTGTAAGAGGTGCCTGGAAAAGTTCTTTGCTCAAAAAAGATAAAAAGTTTGAGGAATATGGAATTATGAAGTTGCCTGAAAAATGGCAGAAGGTAGTGGAACAAAACAGTGAGAACATTGTTCAATAAAGTTCTTGGTGAAAATGAAAATGTGTCTTTTTAGTTTTACTTTAAAGCCGAAGGAACTTTTTGGCCAACCCAATACTTAAAAGGTGAAAACATAACAAGAGACCATCATTTATGAATGAGCAAATGGGGAGAAAATGGGACTCTTAGCAATAAGAAAACATAAGTTAAAAACTTTAAGTATAAGAACAGAGAAAACAGCAGATTGGACCAGTAGAAGAGAGAATTAGCATACTGAATTATGTACCTGAGGAAATTACCTCATTTGGAAACAATTACATAGAGTGATGATGTAATGGAAAAAAGAGAGACATAGGTTATGGAGAATGAAATGAGTAGGTCCAAGATATATTATTATATCAAAGCCCCAAAAGAAGAGAATGGAGGAAAGGCAATGATTAAAGGGATGATGGCTGTAAATTTTACAGAACTGATGGAAAAACATGAATCCACTGATCCTAAAGGAATAGTGTATCTCAAGAAGGATAAATAAAATAAATTGATGCCTAAACACATAAAAGTAAAACTTTAGAACCAAAATAACTGAGAAAATTTTAAAAGTTGTCAGAGAGAAAGGACAGATCACTTATATAGGAATGACAGCAGGCTTTTAAACAACATTGGAATAAAATAGATAATAGAATAATATCTTAAAAGTATTAAAGAAGTTATATTGGAAATTATTTTGTACAGGGTTTCATTTTGTGACATACATGTGTGAAGTGTTTATTTTGAGGTTCACAATATACTACAAAAACTTGTTCTGAAATTTTGGATAGAGAGCAGTTAGACCATATTCATTAGGTCAGGACAACAATATTATCATAGGATACCATGTACCTATTACATAGGATACCATGTACCTGTTACATTTGTGGTGTGTATTAAAAGTTACAAAATGTTTTCCTGAATGAAGATATCTTAGATGCTTCAAACTTAGTAATCATGTTTGACTTTCTTTACTAATATTAAAATGAAACAGTTATATTTCACAACTGAATTAAATATCTAAATATTGTATTATTTTCTCTTCCTAATATAATATTTAATACTTTCTATTTTTCTACTGCTACCTGCCTTCTCACTTTGATGTTTTGAGGAACAATTTTTAAAAATCTTCCATCATGTTATTACTTATATGGGGAATGTAAAAAATACAGCACACTAGTGAATATAACAAAAAAGAAGCAGACTCAGAGATATAGAGAACAAACTAGTGGTTACCAATGGGGAGGGCGGAGGAGGAAGGGGCAAAATAGGAGTAGGGGACTAAGAGGTACAAACTATTATGTATAAAAAATAAGCTACAAGGACGTATTTTACCATACAGGGAATATAACCAACTTTTTATAATAACTATAAATGGAGTATAACTTTTAAAAATTGTGAATTGCTCTATTATACACCTGTAACTTATATAATATTGTACATCAACTGTACTTTAATAAAACAGGAAGGGAGGGAGGGAGGGAAGAAGGAAGGAAGAAATGAAGGAAGAGAGGGAGGAAAAAAGAAAGGAAGAAAGGAAGGAAAGAAATACAGGACTCCCAGTTAAATCTGAATTTCAGATAAATAGGTATGTTTTTAGCATACATATGCCCATTCAATATTTAGGGAGTACTTAAGCTAAAAATTATTCACTATTTATATGAAATTCAAATTTAAATGGATATCCTGTGTCTTATTTGATATCCCTAAAAAATAAATAAAACTCTTCCATCATGTAATAAAAATAGTATATTTTAAATAGTAAAAATAATATATTAAAAGCTATGCTTCTCCCACATTGTAATTTTGCTTCTCACTTATAATAATTTTACTGTTTTATTTAATTGGTAAACTTTGAAAAATCTTGAGAGCAATCCATAGAATGATCTTAATATGCCAGCATTGAAAACTCACTGATTTTTGAGACTCATGTCAAAGTTATCCATAGTTAACCAAAAGCAGTTTCCCTTTATCTGTAAAGATTTATGCCCAGAATATATCATATTAGATTGAAAACAATATAGTGTCTCATATTTCTATGAAGTAGCATGTAAGTAATTTTGAGGTTACTTTTCAATTATGATAATGATTGTGTCATATCATATCATTTGTCTCTTGCTTTATTTTTTTTGTATTTTTTATTGAAGTATAGTTGATTTACAATGTTTCTGGTGTACAGCAAAGTGATTCAGTTATACTTACAGATATATATATCTATTCTTTTTCAAATTCCTTTCCTTTATAGGTTATTACAAGATACTGAATATAGCTCCCTGTGCCATACAATAGGTCCTTGTTGTTTATTTATTTTATATATAGTAGTGTGTATCTGTTAATCCCAGATTCCTAATTTATTCCTCGCCCTTTCTCCTTTGGTAACCATAAGTTTGTTTTCTATCAATATGTCTGTGAATCTATTTCTGTTTTGTAAATAAGTTCATTTGTATCATTTTTTTTTAGATTCCAACGTGTGTGATATCGTGATATTTGTATTTATCTGATTTACTTAGTATGATAATCTCTAGGTCTATCATGTTTCATTCTTTTTTATGGCAGATTTTCATTATGCACACACACACATACCACATCTTTATCCATTCCTCTGTAGATGGACATTTAGGTTGCTTCCATGTCTTGGCTATTGTAAATAGTGCTGCCATGAACATTGGGGTGCATGTATCTCTTCAAATTAGAGTTTTTGTCTTTTCCGGATATATGCCCAGCAGTGTGTCCCTTGATTTAACTAGTCTTTATTGCTTTAAATATGCCCAGGAGTGTGTCCCTTGCTTTAAATAGTCTTTACTGCTTTAAATAGTCTTTAATGTTTTGGATTTCTATTAATTACTATTTATTTAGCTTCCTAACCTACCTCTGCCAATGACACAAGAACAACTCAGACCTACCCTCCATTTTAATAAATAATTTTAAGAGTAAATCTACATTTTCCCTGATTGATTTAGGCCACATTTATTTTGAGATGCTGGAAATTAATACTATAATTTCATTCTTTTTTAATGATTCCTTCCAAGTTTAAACAACTGCTGTTTCTCTTTGATGTTTTCTTGTCATTGCTCCTGGAGATCAGAGACAGGTCAGAAAGATTAAGAATATTCCTTAGGTGCACCCATCATGTTGTAACATAAAAAGCTTTTAAAAAATAGAGGATTTGCAGAAGTGGTGGTATCTGAAAATTATTCACAGAAAATTCTAAAAAGTCTGATAACTTCTGGGAAACTTGTGTTCAAAAAAGAAAAAGAAGGAAAAAACAAAGATTCCTCTGGGAAACCAGGACACGACAGAATCTAATGTTGCCACTCTCCACATCCCCACCTATTTCTTTGTTTTCTTTCCTTTCTCTAGAGACAAACTTGGTTAGGTATAGACGTCTGCCCTTCCTATTACAGTATTGATTGAGCAAAATGTCAACTTCCATCTGCCCCAGTTAATGTTCCTACTTTGGGCACCTTCTACTCTTGGATACTTAATTTTTATTATGTGAAAAGAAGATCTGAGTTAACTCTTTTCATAATTACCTATCTGGTTACCAAATCTTTCAGGTTTGTTTTATAAACCTGAATTTTTTATATCCTTTGTTTGTTGATTCTTGTGTATTTGGTTTGGGCCTACCATATGCTGAGCTACACTTAGGGGTACAATTAAGGGTACAGTTAGGGGTAAAGCATATAATTGGGCTAAAATGAACATCAAGGTAGCATTGAAAGAGGCAGTGTTGTAAATGAGCAGCCTCAGGAGTGTGTGTGTATATTCTTGTGTATGTTGTTTGCGTGTTAGTAGAAATGGTCATTTCTACTCATTCTGACTAGGTGATGGGATTTGTTTAGTGGTGGTAGATAGAACCAATTTCTTCTTCCCCATTCCTACCAGCTGCCGTAATAAAGTCAACTATTCAGTTGCTTATAGACCTAACCTAAAGAACTCAACTCCAGTTCTAAGACATGTACTTGTGTGTACACACACATATACATTATCCTCAGTTTTATGAAGTGTAATTGTTTTGTTCAAGGATGGACTCTATTCTGACTTCTAAATCTCAGACTTGAAGGCAACATAGGCTTTATTTGGATAGTGAACTGCCTTATTCTAAGCATCATAGTCTGGATGTTCTGAAAAGAGTTTGTGATCTTCAGAGCTTAAATTATAGATCCTGATTCTAAGATATCAGCTCTAAGTTCCATACCAAAAAAATATATTTGGTGTGTGTATACACAAGGGTATACACACACACACACAAATATGTAAGTTACGATTCCATGGAAGAATCTCATAATTATAGAATAAAATATTTCTTTTATCTTTCAAATTAGAGTGTATATAAGAGCTGTTATTTAACTTTTTAAGAAGTTTTTTTATCTTTTTTGCATTCCTACAGTTTTACCTTTTTCATTGGCGAAGGATAGCTGCAACTCTTTAGAATAGTTTTTAAAAATTGGGCCTCTCATTATTTTAAGTCCTTGTTAAGAGATTTTTCTTCCATTATGATAAAGGTAAAGATTTTCTTTCATCTGACATATCAATTTTATTTAATAAATAATGTGTTCTTGCTTTTATATGTCTTCCAGATTGTAACTCACTGAGTTATTTTTCATTCTTTTTTTTGAGAGACTCTTGCAAAGTAGATTTTTCTACTATAAAGTATAATGTTGTTGATTTTAAGTGATTATGATAAGACCCCTCTGTTTAGCATGAGCAGCAGAGCATTAACTTGAGTCAAACGTTGCCTCTTTGCGTTCCCCTATTTTACAACATCCTGGGTCCAAGTCCATTCTGACTTGTCAGGCTGATGTTGTTTTCACAGCCTTAATTTGTAATGTATGGTTGTTATGGAAATTTTAAAAATTATATAAACTTATTTGGCTTACCAATTTGAACAATTTATTTACCATAAGTAGTTATGGATACTTGCTTATATTTTTTCATCTTTGCTTACGTATGTAATTACGTAGCTGTTTTCTATTGGACTTAGGTGAAAGCATAAATGCAGGAGGTGCTGTTAGTTATTTTTCTTCAAAATATATTTATAATCTTCTCATTTTCTTTTCCCAGTTTACTTTGGAGGTATTATGGTAATGTCCAAGGCTATATTCCTGGTCATTGGCATCTCCAAAACTGCTGTTTCTTGATAAATCTTCATTAAGTTTTCAAGATTATTGCTAGCATATTGCAATCTTCAGACATCTGGTAATTCACACACATTCAAAAACAAACGTACCCATAACTTCTATTCTGTACTGCTTCTGGTAGAACTATTCAGTTTTCACAGTTGCTTTGACTGTAGTCCATTACAGCAACTTGTATGACATAAGTGACTTTAGACTTTTGTTTTAGTACAAATCATAGTATTCAATATTTGTTAAGCACTTACTACGTGTTAGGAATGATACTGAGCATTTTTACGTTCTGTCGCATTTAAGCAAAGTACAAAGATCCTTCCTATGTCTGAATAGGGTGTAATACCTTGTAAACTGAAAACATATAATAGATTTAATGGATTAATTTCAGAATTGGAGTCTACAGGCCTAAGTTTTATTGATTTACTGTGTGGCTTTGCATTATTCATAGAATTTATTAGTGTGTCTATTTCTTCACTTACAAAAAGATAATAAAATATGTCTCCTCTGTATTATGTAATATAGGAATATGTTGTGTTTAAACACAGAATATCTATAGATGTTTTGTAAGAAAGGCTCCATAAATAAAACATTCTGATGTGAATATTTCTCCTATTATTAAATTATGTTGCTAAATAATAGTATTCATGTTTAGCTCTCCAGTGCAATAAGAGAAATAAGAGCTTTTTCACAACATTATAAATTTATGTTATATATAATGTTTTCATACTAGCATTATAAATATGACATCCTTTTAGTTAACTAAAGTTGCTTTATAGTGTTAACAATTTAGTTTTATAAGATGGATAACAAATATTATTACCCCTTTTTACAAATGGGAAACTGAGAGATGGATAAATTTCTGGAGGCATAAGAACAAAAGCTTATATTTATTTAATATGTGAATAATGAAGGACTATTAGGTTATAGATGACGAATAAAAAGCCTGATCATAAAGTGAGAGGTTAGTAGCTTTAAAATCCATCTTTAGATGAGCAAATCCGTAAGAGAACAAGTTATTTAATTCAAGCTACAGCATGTCATAGCCTCCAAATACTTAATGTGTATGGATTTTTCTCTCATCTTTACTATTGAAACTTCTACTAAGTTAAGCTTATCGCAAGACAACAGCAATATTGCATTTCTTTGCTTTTAGGAAGTACTGTACTCATTTCCATCTTTCCCAGTTGGCCTGTAATTTTAAAACTGAGGGTGGTATGAGAAGACAAAATGCAACACCTTATAATAATATTTAAAATAGGAATGAGCTGTTTTTGGTTTTTCTCTTTTCTTAGCAGTTCTTCCACTCACTCTGTTTCCTTTACCTCACCTATTTCTTCCTCTCACTTTTTCACATGTGTCTGTTTTGGTGAGAATCTAGTTTTGTCGCAAGAGAACTGCAGATGTGATAATTACGTGTTTCTAATGTGGATACTTCCTAAAGAGGCCACCAGTGAGAATTATTGTATCTTAAGGCAAAAGAGCAAAGTTTTAGATTTTCTAAAATCAATTGGCAGTGAGTCATTTGCAAATAGTATTTATAAGTCTAAAGTAGGAGCTTATTTCCTATATTCTCAATTAAGATGTTTAAGAATGGCTTAAATTATGTTGTTATATGAACATTAAAAACTTACACTGCTTTTAGTAAACCAAGTAATTATGTGTGACCATCAATAGAGTGGAAATCCAATGTATAGATTTTTTTAGGTAGCTCTTATGTTTCTACTTATATTATACACCACTAACTACATTAAAAAAACAAAATTCCAAAGTAGCTGGAGTAAAGAAGCTGGGTTATACATTCACCAGTTAACTGAGCAGACAACAGCCTTTCAGTACAATTTCAAATTGGATCATCTTTCTACTTCATCTTTCTTCAGATTTGAGAACAGGATATATTTCCATATCTGTATATCAACTTTTGAAGAACATGAATGAATAACATTTTCTTCTCTATAGCTTAAAGGACATGTAACAAAGGAGAACTTTATTATTTTTCACATAGTGCCAAAAATGAATAAAAGTGTAATGCATATATAAAAATGCTAATAATCCATAGAAATACCACTATTTTCTCCCTTTTCCTGGAATGAGATATAAAATAGTACAATTTATAAGTAGACTATAAAGATAAGTGCTATTCTTGTGAGAATCTCTTATAAAAAATAATTCACTCATTTGAGTTCCCTGATTTTTTGTTTGATAATTTGACTACCAATATTTAGATAAATGAGGAAAATAATATGAAAAAGTACTCACTGGGTAAAGAAATTATAAAACTTTGGAGTACTCACTGCTATACATATACTCAACTTGGTTATTTAATAAGGGTTGAGATGAACAATGGAAACAGTAGACTCTTCACTCAACATCTCATGCTCACTGCAGAGTACATGTTCGTTGAATGGAATGGACGATGAAATTGCCTGGAGTACTTAAATTTTTATTTTTATTTTTTTGTTTCTTTCTCTATAATTATACTGTCTCCTTTGATCTTTCATTATAACCAGATCTTACTTAAATATTGTACCACTTTAACTGAAAAACAAAATGGAGTATCTCCATTTTGAAAAGCTTTCTGCTTCTTCCAAGAGTGGAAAAAGATGTAAATATTTAAGAAGGCTAAAGCTCCAAGGAAGAGAAATACATTACCAGTGCATTCATAACTCTCAAATTAAACTGGAATAACTATTTTCATTACTTAGTTGCAGCTTCTTCTTTGTAGCAGTAGTTTTTAACCACTTAGTCACACTGTTACGATACAATGACATGATTAGTTGAAAGGTGTTTGTAATTAGTAATATAAAATTAACAAAATCTGTATATGAATGTTTTTAATCAAGTGGAATAAATTAAAGACTGCCCTTATAATACTGCGACTCTTACTTCCACTCTGCTCTGCTTCTTAAATGAGGAGAGAAAAGAGTAAATTTATAGCTGGTGTTCCTTGAACATCCCTATGAGTTAGTCATCTATGTAAATTTTATTCATCATGTATAGTCCTGAGAAAAAAATATATTAAAGATAGCTTCTCTGTACCATAGGATACATATAGAGACAAGATCTGAATTGTTTATTATAACCTTTTATTAAAGTGTAAAATAAAATTTATGTGTTTGAGTCAAGAAAATGTATTTGGCTGACGTTAATGGATAGAGTCAGGAAAGTTTGATTGGCTGGCATTAAACTGCCTATTTTTACCTAATTTATCTCCTCACTAGGTCTATATTTTGCTCTGATGAAGGATCCTCACATTTATTTCAATCTATTTTACAAAGTTGATTATAAGGTGATTATGAATATTAGAACAAGTTGTGTACATTATCATGAATCTACCTCATTCCTTCTATCTGCAGTCTGTTTTTCAAAGTGTAGTCCTCTGACCAGCATCACAAGCATAACCTGGAAACTTGTTAGATATGCAAAATTTGAGACCCTAGCCAGACATTCTGGATCAAAATCTCTGGGTATGCCCAGCAATCAGCATTTAACAAGGTTTCTAGGAGATCCTGATGCACACTAAAGTTTGAGAACCACTGCTGTAATCATATCCCACCTTGATAGCTTAACAAGGTTGTTAGTACCCATTAGATACTGTTTCAAAGATAGTCTTTGTTATTTAAGATTATTTAATCAGCAGAGGGCACTGTAGTAGTTGTTAGGAGGAAATTGTATTAAATCTACATGGTCAAGTAACAAGCATGTAAATATTAATGCATAAATTATACCTGTTAATAAAAATATGTCTATAAACATAAGTAAAAGCACTATACTAAGCGATTTTTCACCACCACCATGCATACAAGAAATTTCTGCACATTTACATTTAACTATTGTGTGTCCTGTGCATACTTAAATATCATTGACTTTTAGCAATAATGTTTTTTAAGGTAATTTTTCCTATGAAGGTTAAAAATGGACTTGAACCTCATTGACAATTTCCCTGGACTATAGAATCATTGTTTATGACACCCTTTTTTGCAACTTGAGTAGTCTTTGAAGCATCTTTCTGACTTTCATGTTATCTTCAAAGTGTCAAGGGTAAAAGAAAAAATCACAATAAGTGATTTTGCGTAGGAGATTGCAACCTTCAAAGTTTAGAAAAGAGTATAGCTAAATCCAATTAAACCTCATTATTTTGGAAACTACTAGTCCAAAAAAGGTTATATCTGAAGTAAGAATATAAATTTCTACTATTGCTCAAGGAAAAACAGAAGTTGGTAATCAAATTTAATAATTTATTTTAAAAATGTGGGAAACGGAATGAAACTAATTAAGAAAAAAGGATTTCAAACTTTTAATGGCATCTTTTTTTGCCATTGATTATGAATAGTCCATTGATAATGATTGCTTGTTATCTACTTGTTAACAAGTACTGATAACCTTCATTTATCTGTGCTTGTCATCCTAATGTATATGATTGAAGGAATAAAGCTACATTTGTTAAAACTACTCTTCTGTTTGGATTTTCTAGTAAGTTCGACAGATAGTTTTTTCTCATTTTATTCTAAACTAACTTTTATTCTCTTGCTCTTTGCCTTCTAGTTGAGCCTCTCCATTTACAGTTTACAGATGTTTTCACCCAGCTCTTGCCCTCCTGTCCATCTTCCAATTTCCATCTCGTTTGGCTGTTTCTTCCCTTTAGATACCATTATTTCAGTATTCTTCTTCCTGCCCCCAACTTGTCAATGTTCTTACATTTAGGTTCTTGCTCTCTGTTCTCTTTCCCCTCATCTTTGGTTCTCAACCACTGTTTCTAGGTTTGGTTTCTGGATTTTTGTATTATTTCTCTTCTTTAACTGGTATAATCAAAACTGCAAGGATGTAACAATTGGAAAGCAGAGGCATAGAGAAAATTGACATGTATTGAATACCTACTCTATGCTAGGTGATTTACTTACATCATTTAATTCTCATAAAATGTAGGTATGCTTTATTATTAGCTCCATTTTATTCATAAATACACTGAAGCTCAGAGAGATTAAATATTTTGTTCTAATTCACAGAGCTACTAAGTGACAAAGCCGGGTTTCAAGCCTATATGGGTTTATTTATTCACTCCTTTATTCAACAAATATTTATTGAGTGCACGTTCTGTATGTTGGACACTATGGTAGGTGCTTCAACAGATCCGGTCCTTACTCTCCAGACCTTAATTGTATGGTGGTATTGTCTGACTTCACAGATGGTGATCTTTTTGCTACACCAAACAGAAGAAGAGAAAATAAAAAGTAAATAGAATGGTTCTGATGTTTTATGGAAAAGATGTATTTGTTATAGATGTAAGAAAGACTATATTTGTGCATTATTTAGGAATATATAGCAAAAGGGTTGCTTTGTGTCTAGTCCTGGAGAGGGTCTCCCTCCTCACTCACCCCTGTCAACACCAATGCCTTGTAGTGGCATCACCACAATATATATTTTCCTCTTATGTTCTATGCTGTACAAGATTTATGTCTATAGGCCAACATTGTCTAGAAAGTCTTCAGAAAGAATTAACTGTCCTCCCTAAATTATGTTTGGAAAAAGATGAAGACCCCTGTGTAAGAATACATACATTCATTCATCCATCTATTATCCATATATTTACTAATACCCTAAAAAGTATTTAAGATGGTTTAGCCAAATACATAAAATATAACAGAACTTTTAATAAGATAAATATGGAAAATAGGGCAAGGAAAAATAAGATGAAATTGGGTTGTATTCAGTAAGCCTACTAAAAAATATTCATAAATTAGTCTCTCTTCTCAACGGTAACTTGATTCACAGTCATCATAATTTTAAAGACAAACTGGTATCACAGAAGTGTACCCCATTCCTAGTTGTAATACGTAAGAGGAAATTTCTCCTACAGGTCCTCCTAAAGAGGACCTCAGTACAGTGTGGTGAGCAATGTTCTCAAATACTCGCTAAAATAAATATGAGTTTCACTGAGCCATTTAATTGTATCCACCTGCATACCATAAAAGCAAAGTCC
Source organism: Pseudorca crassidens (assembly GCF_039906515.1). Classification (NCBI taxonomy): domain Eukaryota; kingdom Metazoa; phylum Chordata; class Mammalia; order Artiodactyla; family Delphinidae; genus Pseudorca; species Pseudorca crassidens. Next base: position 35,623,337 of record NC_090296.1, on the reverse strand, counting down.
AGTAAAACAGTTCTTTTAAAAGTGGATGAGCCTTTTCAGGTAGATCACTGTGGTCTGGCCAAATCCGATGGTATATTTTAGAGGATCTCGAAAAATGAATGAATTACATTTCTTTTAGGTAATTCTCATATGTAATTTGTCAATTGAGTTTTTCATGTACTAGATAACAGTGAGTTTGCACACTCTTACAAGTTTTACTCACTACTGCAACATCATTGCATAGAATACCACCTAGTACATAGTAGGTGCTTAATAAGTATTTGTTGGATGGATGGATAAATGCTGTGCTTTGAAGTATGTAAGTGAAAGACTTCCTCTGTCACTTCTCTGTTGATATTTTCTTCCTTTGTCCTTAAATAACGTGTGCTACTATACTTTGGAGTATATCATCTTTATGTGGACCCTCAAATTCATTAAATGTCATGCATTGCTTAGGTGACTTTTTCAAACAGATAATGAAATAAATATTAACCCTATACAAAGAGCTGTTTTAAGATTGTTCTCAGTAACATCCCTTTGTTGATTTTTAGGGCTCTAAGATTTTAAGGTCCCTAAGAAGAAGTTGTAAACTTCAGTGAAGCAATTTTAACATGGAAATAGTGTTTCTTCTCAGGAGACCTCAAAATCATACCGGATTTATTAAATTTGGAAAACATGGGATAGATTATATATAACACTAGCTCAACAATTTTCAGCTATATATTGATATTTTAATGAAAGTAGTTAGCTCCCAAACTTAGAATTTAAGTATGTCCTTTTCTCCTTCCTGTTGGCCCCTTATTTTTAAAGCAGGTTTTATTGAAAAGCTTTATGGTAGTGTTAATTTTCCTTTAAAATTTCTGACATTGTTCAATATTGCATTATGCTGGGATTCAGTGAACCAGTAGATTACATCAATTCCAGTAATCCTTTATTCTATATAATTATAAGGGATTAACTAATTCATATGCATCTTAAAAGTTTATTTATAACATCAACTGGCATGTAACACATACTTGGTGCATTTTAACTGCTCTGCCCAGATTTCTTACTCTATGAAAATCTATTGAGCTATTACAACAATCTGAGGCTTCATTTTAAAGTTTAGGTTATTAGGCTAGATGAGATATTTACCAACCTAAATTTTGCCTAGAACAGTGATTTTTACTTAGGACGATCACTCGACTTCTAATGAAATATTGAACTATCGATCTTTCACTATATTTTTCCATAACTTACTTTTTATTTTGTCTTGCTTCTTACTTACTGTAATACTTTATTTTGCAAGCTTTCTTCCTGTGTTGCTCCCAGTTATTGTAACCTGCTACATATGTAGAAAGAGGATTAGAAATGGATTAAATCATGTGTTTCACTCCCAACTTTAGCCTAAAACATATCTTTACCATCACATTATGATAAATATATGCCTATTTTCATTGACCTTTAGAAAATGAAATTTTCTTGCCTCCTTCAGTACCTTATTCGAGGTTTAACCACACTTGTCTTAAGAATGCCCTATCTTAAAAGTTCTATTATATAGTTAAAGCCTATCACTTCATTAATTCTTTTTTAAAAACAATCAGTTCGTTTATATCGAAGATATGGAAATGGTAAATCTAGAGTTTTTCTTCTACCCAATTTATGGGGAAAGTTGACTCGATGATTTCTTGAGTTCCATTTATTATATCATAAAATCATAGAGCTAGGAGAGATACAAGGTGATCTTGGGTTTTTACGGACTAATTATTTCAAGAGTAATAGACAAAGAAAACTACCCAGATTTTTTATTCTGTGAAAATCTATTGAGCTCTTATAGCAATCTGAGGCTTAATTTTAAAATACAGGTTATTAGGCAAGATGAAATTTCTATTAAATACTTCTGAATTGTAAGGGATAAGAAAGGTCTGCTAATGTAAAAGCTCCCTTGATGTTCTGGTCCTCAGCTTTTATTCAGTGGTCCCAAAGAATTGAGTCTTGGTGCCTTAAAAAAATATTTGGAGAACTACTAAGTATGGTTTATAGATAGCATGATTTATAATTAAGTTAATTTTACTACTCTGCCGTCCTTATTTTTGGTTAATTTCACTCAGTCTGCTATTTAATCTTTAATTACAGGCCACAAAAGAAGTAATAGAACGGGAAGCGCCAGGGATGGCCCTGGCAATGCTGATGGGATCACTTAATGTTACACCTCTGGGCATGCTCTCTAGGTAAGAAAGTCACCAACATGTTGCAAAGAAAATTAATTCCATACCACTAATCACTACAATAGACTGATAAACCTAAGAAACTCCAGTCATACCACTTAATTTTGCCCCCCTTATTTCCCAGAGTTATGAGTCTCAGTATCCTGTCTAGTTAAATATTGGCCACAGTTTCTTTCAAGTTCTTTTTTTGTTTGTTTGTTTTTGCATATTGTGTTGAAACTTTTAGAAAATATTGTATTACTGCTAAAAGTTATCAATTATAACCCCAAGAAGAGTCCAGTTTATTAAGATGTAAAATATTCTTTTTTTGTGTGATTATAATCATCAATTAATTTCCCTTAGTTGTCATTAAATACTAATTTAGTAAAACTAAGAAGTAGAGTCTTTTTTAATAAGTTTTTACAAGTCAGTTTATAAATAGGCATGTTGATGTGTGGTCATGAAAAGAAGCTCAATCAATAATATATTACTAGTATATTAAATTAGTGTATTTAAAACTATGCCTTTGTTGACCTAGATGGTGACATCCATCCTCAGTTTGATGGTTTAGTTACTTATTTGTTATTATTTTAGCAATTCTTAGATTAAAATCCCCTTTAATGAGAACAACATACATCACTTACGTTAAAGACAGAAATATCAACTTAGTGAGAATCTGTTGATTTAATGACCATTGATTAATACAGTTGATTTCAGAGCAATCTAGAAAATATACAGCAACTTTATAATTGCAGGGTTTCACAATCATTATTTATAGCCATTTATTGATCCTGTGTGCAATATGAATATAAAAGTAAATATATCTATTGAATGCATAGAATATGAGTTATAATGCTCTTTCTGTTACTTAGACTAAGTTTGTATGCCACAAATGTCAGCCACTTGAAGCACAGCTACAGGGAAATGTGAATGGGTCATTAGTTAACTGTATTTTCTTTCCTGTTACAAATACTATATTATAACATTTCATTTTAATAAGAGCAAAAAAAGAACTAAAGTAGCTTGATAGAGATTTTGAATTTAAAAGTCCATGCTGGTCTTTAATGAACTCACATTGATTCTTTTACGCTGTTCTTTTTTTTTTTTTTTTTTTTTTTTGAGCAGCCTCAGCGGCCATGGCTCACAGGGCCAGCCGCTCCGTGGCATGTGGTATCTTCCCGGACCGGGGCACGAACCCGTGTCCCCTGTATCGGCAGGCAGACTGTCAACCACTGCGGCACCAGGGAAGCCCTATGCTGTTCTTTTTTTAACCCTTACTTATATTACCTGACTGTAGGAGATCAAAGGTCACATTTGGTCTCTTTTCTCTGTGGAATTAAGTAGTAGTCTTTGAACATAAAAGAACTCTTTCTTGGCATTCAAGGAATATAGTCAAGAAAGAATTAAACGTTACCTCTTGTTAATTATTTTATAATAAAAATCTAATTCAACAGACATAATAATACTCTATTTGCCAGGCCTTGCATTAACCATTAGGGATGTAAGTATGGAAAGAAAAGTAAGAAATGGTCCTTACCTTCAGGATCCCCAGTTTATCTGGAGAACTTGTTCCTTACAACTGCTAAGGTAACTCTTTAAATTGAATATAGCTTTCTTGATCTAATATAGAAATAACACTTTTGCCTTATTGAAAGATTTTTCTGGATTAATTTCTCCTCTCCCTTCTGAATCCACATAATTACTGAGCAGTAGACTGCTGAGTGAATGGGAAATAAGTTAGCAAGAGCTGATTTTAAGTATTTTGAAATAAGTCCATCATCTTTAGGCTGAAGGCTTTGAAAACTAAAGTGTACACAGCATAGTATACACAAGCAGATTCTATATACACATGGTATACACAGTCAGATTCTTCTGGCTTTTCTTTATGTTCATTACCTATTGAACTGAGAGTTTATTTACAAATTTGAAACAGAGATAGTAGTTGGCATGAGCTATGGAAAAGGGAATTGTGGACTATTTCCCTTAATGTTTATTTTTTGGTGCTTTTCAAATCGTTTAAAAAAAATGTTAAACAGCCATGATTAGATTGATGCTTCCTTTGTTTAGCATTTTTACCTTGTATGTACTTGGGGCTTTGTACATGCTTATATTATAACACGTGCTATATTGTAATTATTTACTTTCTTGTCTGTTTTACCTAATTTGTATAAAATCCAAATTTGTATTAAGAACAGCAGCTTTATCTTATTCATTTTATATCCTCAGCCCCAAAACAATTTCTGACACATAGTAGGTACTCAAAAAAATGTTTCTTGTTATGGTTCCTATTGATAACTCAGTGTTTCATCCTAGCTGTAATAGAATTTTTTTTCAAGGTTAAGTAATGCATCAAGTTGGTGCCTTGCCTTCCTATTTTTATCTCTAGAGAGCAGCATTAAATAAAAATAATTTTTTTAATTACTACATCTGTTTAAATGGTTTTCATCTGCTTGGTTAACTTAATATCTTCCAGTTTTCCAGTTTTTTTTTGTACAAGTAAGTTGGAAGATTGCATCAAGTAAAGGTTAAGAGTGTCATTTCTGAACTCGGACTGCTTGGGTTCTATTCTTGTTCTGTTACTAGTTACATAACATCGTTTTTTTCTCATCTCTATAATGAGGATGTTAGTAGTACCAGCCTTCTTGCATTAAGTAAACTAGCCCGCTTAAGTGCCCAGAACAGTTGATTCATAGTAAGTTTAAGTGTTGATCACTGTTGTGTTGTTATTTGTTCAGAATTCTAGTTCTTAGAGCAAGTCTGCTGGCAGAACCTTTTAATGCTTTCCTTCATCTGGAAATGTCTTTATCTTACCTTTATTTCTGAAGGATATTTTCACTAGATATAGAATTATGGATTGACAATTCTTTCCTTTCAGCATTTAAAAAAATGTTATTCTATTCTCTTCTGGCTCCATGGTTCCTGTGGAGAAATCCACAGTCTTTTGAATTGATATTCCCTTATATGTATGATTTTTTTCTCTGGATGCTTTGAAGATATTTTTTCTTTATTTTTGATTTCAACAATTTGATTATTATGTATCTGGGTGTGGTTTTCTTTGAGTTTATCCTTTTGAGTTAAAGGAGCTTCTTGAATCTGTAAACTTATGTCTTTAACCAAATTTGGGAAATCTTTAGCTATTTTTCAGACTTTTCTTTTTCTGCACCAATCTCTTTCTCATTTTCTTCTGGTACTTTTGTGATATGGATTATACATCTTTTGATAACATGTCACAGGTTTCTGATGTTCACTTTTTTTATTCATTTTTACTCTATTCTTCAGATTGTTTTTATTAATCTATCTTCAAGTTCACTGACATTTTTCCTCTTTCATCTTTATTTTGCCTTTGAGCCTATCTAGTGAATTTTTAAAAATATTTGTTTACTTATTTATTTATTTGACTCCGTTGGGTCTTAGTTGCAGCATGCCGGATCTTCACTGAGGCATACAGGATCTTTCATTGCTACACATGGGTTCTTCATGGTGGCTCACGGGCTTCTCTCTAGTTGTGGTGTGTGGGTTTTCTCTTCTCTAGTTGTGACGTGGGCTCCAGAGCACATGGGCTCTGTAGTTTGCGGCACGCCGGCTCTCTCACTGAGGCGCGCGAGCTCAGTAGTTGTGGCACATGGGCTTAGTTGCCCAGCGGCATGTGGGATCTTAATTCCTCGACCAGGGATCAAACCCGCGTCCCCTGCATTGGAAGGCAGATTCTTTACCACTGGACCACCAGGGAGGTCCCTCCAGTGCATTTTAAAATTACAGATACAGTATTTTTTCAGTTCTAAAATTTCTATTCCGCTGCTTTTTTATGGTTCTATTTCTTTGCTAAGAATTTTTATCTTTCCATTTATTTCAAAAGGAGAATGGTTATAATAGCTGCTTAATATTATTTTTCTAACAATTCCAGTGTCTGAATCACCTTGGAGTTAACATCTGTTGATTTTTTCTGTGAGAAGTGCTCAGATTTTCCTGATTCTTTTCTGTGTTGAGTAATTTTGGATTGTACCCTGGACATTTTGAGTATTATCTTTTAAGACTCTGGACTCTGTTGAAATCCTCTGGAGAGAGTTAGTTAGTTAGTTAGTTAGTTAATTTGTTTCAGGAATCAAGCTGATTGGATTCAGATTGAAAATTCTGTCTCACCTTATGTGGATAGTGATTCAGCCTTTGCTATACTGTCTGGGTCTGCCCAGCACATGAACTATTCAGGAGTTAGCCTGAGATGTGGGCAGTGGAGTATATTTTACTTATGTTTTTAAAAGCCTTTCTTATAATTCTTTGAGTTTGTTACATGTGCTTAGCTCAGGAGTGAGCCTGGAACTTGTGTCAGTTCATTCGCAGAATTAAGGAATCCGCCTTCTCCAACTCTCTTCTCTCCAAGAATTTCCCTACACTCTTCACTTCCCAGTTAATACTCTATAAGAAATAGCTTCTGGCTAAAGGAACTGGAAATAGATGATATTTCTTGTAGAGTATTAATCCCCTGTGCTATTATGCAATTCCGCACAATTGGAACACCTTCAGGGCAAAGGCAAAAGAAAAGGAAAAAAAAAAAAATAACAGAGCTTCCTCTCACCCAAACTTTTACACTTTAGCCAGAGAGATAGGTCTTCTCACCGGGTTCTAGTGCTTGCACCATCACAATCGCAGTAGTACAGCTCTATAACTGGAATTAGCCCCCTTAAGGGTTATTGACTCAAGTTCTGACTTCAGTCCCCAGTTTGCCTGCTATTGTTTATGTTCAGAGTTCTCAGGTAGTCATTCTTTGATTTTCTGTTCTCAATAAGTAGGAGACAGAGCCATAGTTAAGGTTCTACAATGTTGGTCAACACCAACAGAAAAAGAGCTCTATTTTAAAAATCAGATCCCTGAGTTTATATCCTAGAATTTACTAGCATTTACTATCTATGTGACCTTGGGAAATTTACTCAGCTAGGTTTAGCACTTCCAGTCCCAGGAGCTAATTGAACTGCCCACAGAAATTCAGCATATAAGCTCCCTAAATCTGTAATTTATGCCCCACTCACTTTTTAAAGAGATCAAATACTTTTTTTTCTAAGCATCATTGACAGTAATAGAGCAACCACTGTGGTTACACATTGAGACATAATTTATCCTGGTTTTATTCTCAGTTCAGTCATTAACTTGATTTGTGATCTCTACGTAGTTTTTTAGTGCCTTCACATAGCTCATGGTAATGTTATGAGGTCCTATATAGATTAACTCACTAAGAATAACTATCATATGAATATCTAAATTCATAAAAAGAAAAAGTGATAAGGAGTTTTTAATTTTATAAAGAGATTTACCATCGTAATACTCCATAACGTATCTTTCAATTGTGTTTTACATATTCAGCTTATTTTTTTGTTACATAGAATTTTTCATAATATCTGTCTTATGAAATAGAAGATGAAGTCTCTAGTTAGTTTTTAATATATGAAGTAGGACTAATCTTTTTTTCTTACAGTTTGCCCTACTATCTACCATTATTACCAATTTGATCTCAGCTTCATCTAGTCAGTAACTGAACATAAACACTCAAACACATGCACTGTTATTGGGGAGGAGTAAACTTTTTCCATTCAGTGCCAAAAATGGTTTCATGCTAATATTGTTTAAAAGTTTTTTAAGGAAAAAAATACTGGATTTAAATTTTTATATCAGTGAATTGAATTATCCCTAGTATTATTTAATACATGTTAAAACAACATGGATCATTTAAAATAATAATTGACAATAACAGTATTGCCATCTTGAAGTGCTTCTATTTTTTAACCTAAAACCAAATATACTTAGCTTATAAAAGGCTGTAGAAGGGAGCTGGGCAGAAGACGATGGAGAGGAAGTACCAGTAATCCACTTCTTGACCTAGACAATAGTTGACTAACAGAATCTGATATAACAATTTTGGATATCTAGAGTGTATTTGAAGGCTTTCAGCTTCCAGGGGTAGGTTTAGTTGGTAAACTATGGTTAATTTTAGTCAATTTCAGCCCAAAATAATTGTAACTATACACTCCCCAGTCCCTCAACCCCATGGCAGGCAGCCACACTAACATGCTTGTGGGAGCCAGAGTGGGCAATTAGGACCTTGTCGTTCAAATATCAGGTTCTATTTGTGGATTACTGGTTTGATTATAGGGGTACGGACAAAGGCAGGTGGCTGCTGTTGTAACCCCCACCAATTGAAGTGACTTCAAGGGGAATTAAAGGGACAGTGCCTTTTTTTTTCCCTTTCTCTTTTACCCTTTTTGGGAGCCAGACATTTAAGGATTAGGACACTCAAGAGCAACCACATACATAAGGGAATTTAAAAAGCCATTGCACATGCCCAAAGAGGAATGCAGGCTCAGAAAAGACCTGAGTTGGCCTTAGGTTTACACCTCAGACTGATCCCAACACAGAGACACTCTACAACAATCAAAAATATAGCAAACCCTGCAGGGAGGGGGAGAATGTGATTTCCAGAATTACCACATTACAAGATTCAGATACCCAGTTTTCAACAATAACAACACAACACAAGATATAGAAAGAAACAGAGAAGTGTGGCCCATTAAAAGAAAAAAAAAAAATTGACAGAAAAGACTGACTAGGATGACCAGATGGTAAACTTACTAGACAGAGATTTTTAAAACAATTGTCTTAAAGATGCTCAAATTACTAAAGATGTGAACAAAATCAGGAAAATGATATGAGTAAAATGTAAACATAAGTAACAAGATAAAAAATAAAAAGGCAAAAAGAAATTCTGGAGTTGAAAAATACAACTGAAATAAAAATGTCACTAAAGGGATTCAGAACCAGTTTCAGTAAAAGGAATCAGCGAACTTCAAGATAGGGCTATTGAAATTATCAAGTCTGAGGAGCAGAAAGGAAAAAAATTGAATAAAAGTGAACAGAGCCTAAGAGACCTGTGGAACACCGTTAAGTTCTTGGTCTAACACCATTAGACCATGCTTTGTGAAAATCCCAGAAGGAGAAGAAAGAGAGAAAGCGGCAGAGGATTATTTGAAGAAATAATGGCTGAAAACTTCCCAAATTTCATGGAAGATATAAATCTGCAAATCCAAGATAAAAAACAAACTCCAGGGGCTTCCCTGGTGGCGCAGTGGTTGAGAGTCCGCCTGCCGATGCAGGGGACACGGGTTCGTGCCCTTGTCTGGGAAGATCCTACATGCCGTGGAGCGGCTGGGCCTGTGGGCCATGACTGCTGAGCCTGTGCGTCCAGAGCCTGTGCTCCGCAACAGGAGAGGCCACAACAGTGAGAGGCCTGCATACCGCAAAAAAAAAAAAAAAAAAAAAAAAAAAAACAATCAAACTCCAAATAGGATAAGCTGAAAGAAGCCCATATAATAATCAATCTGTCAGAAGCCAAAATCAGAGAATATTGAAAGCAGCAAGAGCAAAGACACTCATCATATACAAGAGATTCTCAAAAGATTTTAAGTTGATTTCTCATCAGAAACATTGGAGGCCAGAAGCAGGTATGGAAGTGAAACATTCAAAGTAATGAAAGGAGAATACTGTTAACCAAGAATTCTATAACTGGCAAGCCTGTCCCTCAAAAATGAAGGAGAGGGCTTCCCTGGTGGCACTGCAGTTAAGAATCCACCTGCCAATGCAGGGGACACAGGTTCAAGCCCTGGTCTGGGAAGATCCCACATGCCCACGAGCAACTGGGTCTGTGTGCCACAACTACTGAACCTGCACTCTATAGCTCACAAGCCACAACTACTGAGCCTGCATGCCACAACTACTGAAGCCCGCAAACCTAGAGCCTGTGCTCTGCAACAAGAGAAGCCACCACAGTGAGAAGCCCATGCACCGCTACTGCTCGCTGCAACTGGAGAAGGCCCACGTGCAGCAATGAAGACCCAATGCAGCCAAAACTATAAATAAATAAATAATTTTTTTTTAATGAAGGAAAAATTAAGACATCCCTAGTTAAACAAAAGCTGAGCAAGTTCATTACTATTACACTCAACCTACAAAATAGGCTAACAGGAGTTCTTCAGGTTGAAATAAAAGGACACTGTACAATAACTGAAAGCCTTGAGAGGAAATAAAAGATCTCTAATAAAGGTATAAATATGGACAAGTATAAAAACTAGTATTATTGAAATTTTGGTTTGTAATTCCACTTTTTATTTTCTTTATTTAAATTTTTGCAATTTAAATGCATAAGAAAATTATTAGTCAGTGTTTTGGAGCACACAATGTATAAAGATGTAATTTGTGACAACAATAACTGAAAGGGAATGAGATGGAGCAGTTTAGGAGGAGGGTTTTTATATGCTATTGAAGTTAAGCTGGTATACATGCAAATTATACTGTTAAATTTTAGAATGTTAAGTGCAATTTCTATGGTGACTACAAAGAAAATAGCTATAAAATATACACGAAAAGAAATGAGAAGGGAATTAAGATATTTCACTAAAAAAAACAACTAAACTCAAAAAGAGACACTAATATGGGATATGAGGAACAAAAAAAGCTATAAGGCATATAGAAAACAGTTAACAAAATGGCAAAAGTAAGTTCCACCTTATCAGTAATTACTTTAAATGTAAATGGATTAAGCTCTCCCGTGAAATAATACAGACTGGCACAATGGTTAGAAAAGCATAATCTGATGACATACTGTGAACAAGACTCTTGGTTTAGATCCAAAGACAGATATATTGAAAGTTAAAGGATGGAAAAGATATTCATGCAAATATTAACCAAAAGAGCTGGTTGACTATACGACTATCAGACTAAATAGACTTTAAATTTTAAAAGGTTAAATATCCTAAGTCAAAACAGGTTACAAGAGACAAAGATATTTATATAGTAATAAAAGTTTCAATTGAATAGGAAGATATAACAATGATAAGCATTTATATACTTAATAACGGACAAATAACAAAAATAGATGATGATGGAATTGAAGGAAGAAGTAGATGGTTCTGGGCTTCCGTGGAGGTGCAGTTGTTAAGAATCTGCCTGCCAATGCAGGGGACATGGGTTGGAGCCCTGGTCTGGGAAGATCCCACATGCCACAGAGCAGCCAAGCCCGTGTGCCACAGCTACTGAACCTGCGCTCTAGAGCCCATAAGCCACAACTGCTGAAGCCCTCGCACCTAGAGCCCATGGTCCGCAACAAGAGAAGCCTGTGCACCGCAATGAAGAGTTTCTGCTGCTCACCACAACTAGAGAAAGCCCGCACACAGCAACGAAGACCCAGTGCAGCCAAAAATAAATAAATAAATTTATTAAAATAAAGAAAAGAAATAGATGGTTCTTCAATAGTAGTTGGAGACTTCAATATCCTACTTTCAGTAATGGATAGAAAAGCCAAACAGAAGATAAGTAAGGAGATGTGAGTTGAGAAACACAATAAATCAGCTATCTCCAACAGGCATATAAAGAACATACCACCCAACAACAGTAGAATATACATTCTTCTGAAGTTCCCATGTGACATTTCCTATAATAAACCATATGTTATGCTGCAAAATAAGTCTCAATAGATTTAAACAGGTAAATGTCATCTGAAGTATATTCTCTGACCACAAAATGATGAAGTTAGAAATCAGTAACATCAGGGACTTCCCTGGCAGTCCAGTGATTAAGACTCCACACTTCCACTGTAGGTTCAATCCCTGATCAGGGAACTAAGTTCCCACATGCCATGCAATGTGGCCAAAAAAAAAAAACAAAACAAAACAGTAACATCAGGAAAATCCACAAATATGTGGAAATTAAACCAGTACACTCTTAAACAACCAACTGGTCAAAGAAGAAATCATGAGGGGAATTAGAATATATGAACAAATTTAAATGAAAACACAGACTACCAAAATTTCAGTGATTCATCAGAGAAAACAGTGCTAAGAGGGAAAGTTATAGCTGTAAATGCTTACATTAAAAAGGAAAGATCTCAAAAACAACCAGCTAACATTACAGCTTAAGGAACTAGAAAAAGAGTAATAAACCAAAGCCAAGACTAGCAGAAGGAAGAAAATAATAAAGATTAAAGCAGTGTTAAATAAAAGAGAAAGTGGAAAAACAATAGAGAAAATCAACTAAACCAAACATTGGTGCTTCAGAAAGATCAACAGAATTGAAAACTTTTAGCTATATTGACTAAGAAAAAAAAGAGGTATGACTCCAGTTAATAAACTTAGAAACAAAAGAAGGGATTACTACCAATTCTACAGAAACAAAAAGGACTATAAGAGAGTACTATAAACAATTGTATGTGTATGTCTAACCTAGATAAAATGGACCAATTCCTACAAACACAAAACCTACCCAGATGAATCACATAAAAGTAGAAAATTCAAGTAGATCTGTAACTAATAAGATTTATTCAGTAATCAAAAATCTACCTACAAATCAAACGCCTTTACCAGATGACTTCCCTGGAGAATTCTCCCAAACATTTAAAGAAAAACAGACACCAGGTCTTCTTAAACTCTTCCCAAAAACTGAAGAGAAGGGAACACTTCCTAACTAATTCTGTGAAGCCAACATTGCCTGCAGATCAAAGACAAAGAGCTGCAAGAAAAGAGAACTACAGACCAATATCCTTTAGGAACATTGATGCAAAAAAATCTTCAACAAAATACAACCAAATTCATATCAAAAAGATTATACACCATGATCAAGAGGGATTTATTCATAGAATGCGAGGGTAGCTGAACATACAAAAGCAGTCAATGTGGTAAACTACAGTAGCCGAATAAAGGAAAAAAAAATCTTCTCAATTGATGCAGAAAAATCATTTGACAGAATTCAGCATGTTTTCATGTAAATGACCCTCAACAAGCTGGGAATAGAAGGAAACTATCTTTAAATAAATAAATAAACAAACAAACACAGAGCTAATGTCATGCTCAGTGTTGAAAGAGGAAGCTTTTCCTCTAAAGCAGGAACAAGTCCAGGATGCTTCCTTTTGCCACTGTCATTAAACATACCACTGGAAGTTGTAACCAAAGCATTAGGCAAGAAAATGAAATAAAAGATATCCAAACTGGGAAAGGATAAGGAAATTTGTTTCTGTTTGATATGATCTTATAAGTAGAAAACCCTAAAGATTCCACCCCCCCCAAAAAAAATCTAATAGGACTAATAAATGTATTCAGCACAGTTGAAGATATATAATTAACATGCAAAAATCAGTTGTGTTTCTATACACTAACAGTGAACAATGCAAAAGAAATTATGAAAACAATTCCATTTACAATAGCATCAAAAAAATAAAATACTGTGTAATTGATCAAGGAAGTGAAACACTTGTACACTAAAAACTATAAAACTTTGCTGAAAGAAATTAAAGAAGGCATAGATAAATGGAAATACACTCAAGTTTATGGATTGGAAGACTTAATATTGTTAAGATATTAATATTGCCCAAGGCAGTCTGCAGATTTAATTCAATCCCTATCAAAGCACAGCAATATTGTTTTGCAGAAATAAAAAAAATCTATTCTAAAGGGACCCTAAATAGCCAAAACAATCTTGAAAAAACCTCAGCAAAATAGGAGGACTCACACTCCCTGATATCAAACTTACTACAAAGCTACAATAATCTAAATAGTAGTAGTGGGAAAAAAACAAAAAACAGTGGTAGTGGCATTAAGTCTGACTTCTAGTCCAATGAAATAAAACAGAAAAAACAGAAATAAGCCTTTGCATATAGGGTCAAATGATTTTTAAGAAGGGTGCCAAGAGGAAAAAACAGTCTTCAGAAAGAAATGGTAATGGAAAAATTGGATATCCACATGCAAAAGAATGAAATTGGACACTTATACCATATGCTAAAATTAACTCAAAATAGATCAAGACCTAAATATGAGAGCTAAAATTATAAAATTCATGGAAGAAAACTTTGGGGAAAAGCTTCATGACATTAGATTTGGTAGCATTTTATTGAATATGACACTAAGCGTACAGGCAACAAAAGGAGAACTCGATAAACTGGATTTCATCAACATTGAAATCTTTGTGCCTCAAAGGACACTATCAACAAAGTAAAATGGCAACCACCAAATGGGAGAAAATATTTGCAAATCATATACCTGGTAAATGTTTAATATCCAGAATATATGAAGAACTTCAACCCAGAAGCAAAGCAACCCAATTTTAAAATGGGCATGTTTATCTAAGCAATGGACAGAAGTAAATTTTCTCTGGAAGAATTCTACTTCAACCTAGATCTCAAAGATTTCTCACAGATAAAGTTCTAACAAAATTAGCAGGTCACACATACAGAATAAAAGTTGACAAAAAAACATAAGAATCAAGGCATACTACGGAATGAGAGACTACAGTTGGATCCTGAAAGACTTAAAATCCTGGTATTATCAGAAGAATAAAAATAAATAAATGTAATATATTTAGAGAACTAAAAAAGAAGCTTGAAAATTATATATGAGGAACAAATAGTTTGAAAAAGAACTAAATATGCATTTAGTTATGTAAAATATAATAATGAGTGTTTAAGAACTTAATAGATGTATTAGATTGCAGATTATATAGAATTGAAGAGAGAATTGGGGAACCAAATAAAACTATTTGAAGAAATTATCCAGAATGCAGCTCAGATTGACAGAAACATAAAAATGGATGAAAAGTTAAGCATGGAAGATAGAGTTAGAAAATATAAAATATACATAGAGTTCAGAAGGAGATAATAGAGAATGAAGGAAAGGAAATGGTTGAAATATAATACCAAAAGTAATCTCAAAATCTTGAAAGACATCAATCTGCAGATTTGGGAATCCAAACATATATTTAGCAGGATGAATAAAAAGGAATCTTTGGGCTTCCCTGGTGGCGCAGTGGTTGAGAGTCCGCCTGCCGATGCAGGGGACGCGGGTTCGTGCCCCAGTCCGGGAAGATCCCACGTGCCACGGAGCGGCTGGGCCCGTGAGCCATGGCCGCTGAGCCTGCGTGTCCGGAGCGTGTGCTCCGCAACGGGAGAGGCCACAACAGTGAGAGGCCCGTGTACTGCAAAAAAAAAAGGAATCTTTATCTATGCACATGGTAGTAACCCTGTAAACTATCACAGAAAAATAGATATTAAAAATTTCCAGGAAAATGAATTTTATGGTATGTAAATTCAATGAAGTTTTAAAAAGTGGAATTTTCTATATCTTGACATTATAAATTTGATTCTTTCTCATTGTGATAAGCAGTAAATGATATGTCATTATTTACCTGTACATTTCATTGCTTAATAGCAATATTAAACATTTTACATGTGTTTTTTAACTATTTATAGTTCCTCATTTGTTAGTTGAATATTCATATCCTTTATCAATTTTTAGTTTGGTATGTTTCCTTATTGATTTTATGAGTTTTTTTAATGTTAAGATTTTAAACTTCACTTGTAATTTTTTTCCAATTAGTCATGCAGACATTTTATTTATAGTATTTTGTCAAACATAAATTTCAGTTTTATAAAGATAAATCTTTAAAAATAAAATTGGGGAGACAGAAAATACAGAGTACCTAAATTTAGACAGCAATTTGACTAATTGCTAACCTCTCAATAACAATAATTAAAAAGAAGATACTGGAATAGTACCTTCAATGTGCTGAAAGAAAATATCTGTTAACCATGAATTTCACAACCAGAAAAGCTGACATTCAATTATGAGGGAGGAAAAAAAATTTCATTTTTCTACTAAGGCAAATGGGCAGATTTTATCACCAAAAGAATTTCACTTCAAAGATTTGAAGGATATTCTGGCAGAAGAAAAATTATCTCAGCTGAAGAGTGAGGATTCAAGAAGGAAAAGGGAACAATGGTTAATGTCTGCTTTATGGATGAAAAAAAGACACTGGAACTAATACTTGAAAACAACAACATTGGGACTTCCCTGGTTGTCCAGTGGTAAAGAATCCACCTTGCAGTTTAGGGAACCTGGGTAAGATCCCTGGTGGAGGAACTAGGATCCCACATGCCCCGGGGCAACAAAGCCCATGTGCAACAACTACTGAGCTCGTGCACCTCAACTAGAGCCCACATGCTGCAAACTACAGAGCCCATGCACCCTGGAGCCTGCGTGCCACAACTAGAGAAGAGAAAACCCGCACGCCACAACTAGAGAGAAGCCCGCATACCACAACAAAGAGCCCACACATTGCGACAAAAGATCCCGCATGCCTCAACAAAGATCCTGTGTGCCACAACTGAGACCCGACACAGCCAAAAATGAAAGGAAGGAAGGAAGGAAGGAAGGAGGGAGGGAGGGAGGGATTCAAAGTAAAGAAAAGAATGCCACTGATGATTATAGATGCAAAAATTCTCAACTAAATAGCAAACCAAACTCAACAGGACATTGAAAGAATTATATATCACGACCAAGCGGGAATTATCCCTGGGATGCAAGGATGGTTCAACATATTTAAATCAATAAATGTAATATGCCACATTAATAAATGAAAGATTAAAATCATTAAAAAAAAGAAAAGAATAACATATAAATTGGGTTGATATGTTTACAGTTAAATATTCTAAAAGTCCTGTGGTTTTTCTAGTAGATTAAAGATACTGATTAATTTTTTAAAGTTAATGTACATACTAAAATTGTTAGGGTAATCACTAAAAGAATGGCTATAACTTTCAAAAACAAAGGGAAGAAATGAAATGAGGAAAACAATCAAAATAAGGCACTGAAAGGAGGGAGAAGATAAAAAGAAACAAAAAGGCAAGACAAGTAGAAAGCATATGTTTTTTTTTTTCACTAAAGCATTAAAATACAGGCAGACCATCAAAACATCTCCCCAGATAATAATTTCTTAGTGGAACACCACTTGGTTTTTTATATTCAAATTTTATAAATGTGTACCTCTTAGTATACCTTTGGCTGATATTTACATATAAAAATATTTATATCTACAAAATTCAGTACATTTTTTAAAAATTGGTTATTAATTAAAACTTTTTAAAGATAATTGTAGACTGACATGCAAATGTAGGAAACAGTACATGGAAATCCCATGTACCCTTTATCAAGTTTCTCCTAGTGGTAACACCTTGTAAAACTATAGCATAAAATTATAATCAGGATATTGACATTGATATAGTCAAGATACAGAATGATTTTATCCCCACAAAGATCCCTCCTGTTGCCTTTTATTTCCACAGCCAACTATCTCCCACTCAGCCTTCTTTTTCTAAGCTTTGGCAACCACTAATCTGTTTTCCGTTTCTGTATTTTGCCATTTCAAGAATTTATATACTTAGAATCATACAGTATGTAACTTTTGGGGTTGGCTTTTTACACTCAGCATAATTCCCTAGAGATTCAACCCAATTGTTACATGGTTCAATACTTTGTTCTTTTTTATTGCTGAATAGTGTTCCCTGGAATGGTTGTACCAGTTTGTTCCACCATTGAAAGACATCTGCGTCTTTACCAATTTAGGGCTGTTATGAAGAAAGTTGCTATGAACGTTTATGTACAGGTTTTCATGAACATGTATAGAATTATTCCTCATTATCAGCATCCCCCTCCAGAGTGGTACCTTTGTTAACAATTGATGAAGCTACATTGACGTATCATAGTCACCAAAAGTCTACAGTTTACATTAAGGTTTACTCTTTGTGGTGTACATTCTGTGCATTGGGGCAAATGTATAATGACATGTAGCCATCTTTATGGTATCATACAGAGTATTTTCACTGTCTTAAAAATACTTTATGCTCTGCCTATTCATCCCTCCCCCCTTGTCAACCCCTGGCAACCACTGATCTTTTCACTATGTCCATAGTTTTGCCTTTTCTGAAATGTCATATAGTTGGAATCATGTAGTATGTAGCCTTTCCAGATTGGCTTTTTTTCACTTAGTAGTAAGAATTTAAAGTTCCTCCATGTTTTTTCATTGCTTGATAGCTCTTTTCTTTTTAGCACGGAAAATATTCCATTGCCTTGATGTACCACCATTTATTTATCCATTCACCTACTGAAGGACATCTTGGTTGCTTCCAAGTTTTAACAGTTATGCATAAAGTTGCTATAAACATCTGCGTGCAGGTTTTTGTGTGGACATAAGCTTTCAGCTCCTTTGGGTAAATATTAAGGAGCAAAATTACTAAATTGTATGGTAAGAATATGTTTCATTTTCTAAGGAGCTGTCAAACTGTCTCCCAAAGTGACTATACCATTTTGCATTCCTACCAGCAACAAATGAAAATTCCTGTTGCACTACATTCTTGCCAGCATTTGGTGTTGCAGTGTTATGAGTTTTGGCTGTCTAATAGGTGTGTAGTGGTATCTCATTATTGTTTTCATTTTCATTTCCCAGATAACGTGATGTTGAGCTTCCTTTCATGTGCTTACTTGCCATCTATATATCTTCTTTGGTGAGGTGTCTGTTAAGGTCTTCGACCCATTTTTTAATTGGGTTGTTTTCTTATTGTTGCATTTTAAGAATTATTTGTTTATTTTGATAAATATTCCCCTAATGGTTGTGTTTCTTCTAATATTTTCTCCCAGTCTATGGCTTCTCTTCTCATTTTGTGAACATTCTCTTTCATAGAGCAGAAGTTTTTAGTTTTAATGAGGTCCAGCTTATAAATTATTTCTTGTGTGGATTATGCCCTTGGTGTTACATCTAAAAAGTCAATGCACCTACTCCTATGTCATCTTCTAGGAGTTTTATAGTTTTTGTGTTTAACATTTTGTGCTGTGACCCATATTGAGTTAATTCTTACAAAGAAGTAAAGTTTTTGTCTAGATTCATATTTTGCGTGTGGATGGATGTCCAGTTGTTCTAGTACCATAGGTTGAAAAGCCTAATTTTTTGCTCCATTGTGTTGCCTTTGCTCCGTTGTCAAAGATCAGTTGACTATATTTATGTTGGTTTCTTTCTGGGCTCTCTGTTCTGTTCCATTCATCTGTTTATCTGTTCTTTTGTCAATACCACAGTCTTGATTACTGTGGCTTTATAATAAGTCTCCAAGTCGGTTAGTATCAGTTCTCCAACTTTGTTCTCCTTCAGGATTGTGTTGGCTGCTTGCAGTCTTTTGTCTCTCCGTAAAAACTTTATTTTTTTAAATTAATTACTTAATTTATGTATTTATTTATTTTTGGCTGCGTTGGGTCTTCGTTGCTGCATGCAGGCTTTCTCTAGTTGCAGCAAGCAGGGGCTACTCTTTGTTGCAGTGTGCAGGCTTCTCATTGTGGTGGCTTCTCTTGTTGTGGAGCACGGGCTCTAGGCATGTGGGCTTCAGTAGTTGTGGCTCACGGGCTCTAGAGCGCAGGCTCAGTAGTTGTGGTACACAGGCTTAGTTGCTCCGTGGCATGTGGGATCTTCCCAGACCAGGACTTGAACCTGTGTCCCCTACACTGGCAGGCAGATTCTTAACCGCTGCGCCACCAGGGAAGTCCCCTCCATATAAACTTTAGAATCAGTTTGCTGATATCCATAGAACGACTTGCGTGAATTTTGATTTGGTTTGCATGAAATCTGTAGATCAAGTCAGGAAGAACTGAGATCCTGACAATATTCAGTTTTCCTGTCCATGAACATGGAATATCTGTCCATTTATATAGTTCTTCTTTGGTTTATTTATTTATTTCATTCAGGGTTTTGTAGTTTTCCTCATGTAGAACTTGTACCTATTTTATTAGATATATCCCTAAGTATTTCATTATGGGGAGTGCTAATGTAAATGGTATTATGTTTTTAATTTCAAGTTTCTATTGTTTGTTGCTGGCATTCAGGAAAGCAATTGGCTTTTGTGTATTTACTTTGTATCCTGCAGCCTTGCTATAATCACTTATTAGTTCCAGGAGTGTTATTTAATCTGCAAGAATTGGGGGATTTTTCAGTTATCTTCTTGTTATTGAACAAGTTTAATTTCTAGTTTAATTCCATTGTGGTCTGAAAGTAGACATTGTATAATTTCTATTCTTTTAAATTTGTTAAGATGTTTATTTTATGGCCCAGATTGTGGTCTATCATGGTGAATATTCCGTGTGAGCTTGAGAAGAATGTGTTTTCTGCTGTTGTTGGGTGAAGTTTCTGTAGGTGTCAATTATACCCAGTTGATTGATGGTGTTGTTGAGTTCAACTGTGTCCTTACTGATTTTCCCTGAGTTATATCTGTCCATTTCTGACAGAAGGGTGTTGAGTCTCCAGCTATATTAGTGGACTCATATATTTCTCTTTGCAGTTTTGTGGTTTTGCCTCACATAGTTTGACACTTTTGTTAGGGGCATACACATTAAAGATCATTATATCTTTTTGGAGAATTGATCCCCTTATCATTATGTAAAGTCCTTTATTCCTGATAACTTTCCTGACTTCGAAGTCTGCTTTGTCTGAAATTAATATAGCTACTCCTGCTTTTTTGATTGTTAGCATGGTATATTTTTATACATCTATTTACTTTTAATCTATATGTGTATTTTATATTTAAAATGGATTTCTTGTGCACACATATAATTGGGTCGTGTTTTTAATCCACTCTGACAATTTCTGTCTTTTAATTCGTGCATTTAGACCATTGGTACTCAAAGTGATTATAATTGGAGTAATGTCTACCATATTTGTTACTGTTTTCTATTTCTTGCCCTTTTTTGTTCCTGTTTTTATCTTCCACTCTTTTTTTCTGCCACTTGTGGTTGTAATTGAGGCTTTTATGTGATTCTATTTTTTTCTCTTTTCTTAGCGTATAGGTTAAACTTCTTTTTTTACTTTTTTTTAGTGGTTGCCTTAAGAGTTTGCAATATACATTTATAGCTAATCCAGGTCCACTTTCAAGTAACATCATACTACTTCACAGGTACTGTGAACACCTTATAATAATGAAGTTATCCTTATAATAATAAAGTTATCCTAATTCCTTCTTTGCATCTCTTATATCATTGCTGTCATTCATTTCACTTATATATAAGTATACATAAACATATATATACATAAATATACATAATTAAATACATTATTACTACAATTTTGAACAGACTGTTACCTGTTAGATCAATTAAGAATGAGAAAAATAGAAGTTTTTATTTTACCTTAACTTACTCCTTTGATGCTCTTCCTTACTTTACATAGATCTGAGTTTCCGATCCCTTCTTTCTAAAGAACTTTCTTTTTAATTTTTTTTATTGAAGTGTAGTGCTGTGCCAATCTCTGCTGTACAGCAAACTGACTCAGTTCTACAGATATGGACATTTCTAAAGAACTTCTCTTAACGTTTCTTGTACGGCAGATCTGTTGGCAGCAGATACCCCCAATTTTTGTTTGTCCTGCACTTTTGAAGCATAATTTCACAGGGTATAGTATCTAAGTTGGTTTTTCTTTTCTCGCAACACTTTAAATATTTCACTCCACTTTCTTCTTGTGTGCATGGTTTCTAAGGAGAAATCAGATGTAATCCTTTCCTTGGTTTCTCTTTAGGTAAGAGTTTTTCCCCTTTGGCTTCTTTCAAGATCT
Organism: Pseudorca crassidens; assembly: GCF_039906515.1. NCBI lineage: Eukaryota > Metazoa > Chordata > Mammalia > Artiodactyla > Delphinidae > Pseudorca > Pseudorca crassidens. Next base: position 35,601,729 of record NC_090296.1, on the reverse strand, counting down.
TTTTTTTAATCACTGATTTTCTGTAGTTTGAAATGATACTCCTATGTGTAGTTTTCTTGGCACTTATTCTACTTGATGTTCTCTGAACTTTCTGGATCTGTAATTTGGTGTCTGACATTAGTTTGGGGAAATTCTCATTCATTATTGCTACAAATATTTCTTCTGTTCCTTTCTTTCTTCTCCTGCTAGTATTCCCATTATGCATATATTACACCTTTTGTATCGATAGTTGTTCCACAGTCATTGCATATTCTGTTTTGTTTTTTTCTGTTGTTTTTCTCTTTGTTTTTCAGTTTTCAGAGTTTCTATTGATATATCCTCTAGCTCAGAGTGTCTTTCCTCAGCTGTGTCCAGTCTACTAAGGAGCCCATCAAAGGCATTCTTTATTTCCTTTACATTGTTTTTTATGTCTACCATTTCTTCTTGGTTCTTCTCAGGATTTCCATCTCTCTGCTTACATTGCCCATTTGGTCTTGCATGCTGTCTACTTTAACCATTGGGCCCTCAGATAGTTGTGTTAAGTTCCTGGTGTTATAGTTTAAGCACCCCTGCCATGTCTGGTTCTGATGTTTGCTCATCTTCAAATTATGTTTTTTGCCTTTTAGTATACCTTGTAATTGTTTTCTTAATAGCTAGACATAATGAACTGGGTAAAAGGAATTGCTGTAACCGCCCTTTATTAACTTGGTCATGAGGTTGGAGGGGGGAGCATATTTTGCTCTATAAGGTTCTTAAGGTGGGAGCTTATATTATTGATTTGAGACTTTACCTCTTTTTAAATGTATTTTTAGAAACACTCTTTTAGGTGAATCTCACAGATTTTGATATGTTGTCCTTTCATTTTCACCCACTTCAATATATTTTTTTTCATTTCTTTTGAGACTTTTTTCATCCATTGGTTATTCAAAAGTTTATAAACTTGGTTTAGGTTTGAAGTGTATGGGAATTTTTCTGTTAACTTTCTATTATTGATTTCTAATTTTATCCTGTTATGGTTAGAAAACACACTCTGTATGATTTCATTTCTTTTAAACTTGCTGAGCTTTGTTTTTATGGTCCAGGATATGATCCTCTCTTTGTGAATGTTCCATGGGCTTTGGAGAAGACTGTAGATTATTTTGTCAGGTGAAATGTTCTATAATGTCAGTTAGATACTGTTGATTGGTGATGTTTTTAGTTCTTCTATATTCTTGTTGATCTTCTGTCTAGTTATTCTATCATAATAACTGAAAAAGAATTTACATCAAGAATAAAGGAGCAACGTAGTAAGGTAGATAGCTGGTGGAAAGCAGCCGCATGGCACAGGGATATTGGCTCGGTGCTTTGTGACAGCCTGGAGGGGAGGGATAGGGAGGGTGGGAGGGAGGGAGACGCAAGAGGGAAGACATATGGGAACATATGTTTATGTATGACTGATTCGCTTTGTTATTAAGCAGAAACTAACACACCATTGTAAAGCAATTATACCCCAATAAAGATGTTAAAAAAAAAAAAAAAAGAATAAAGGAGCTCCTAGATATTAACCCAATTGATTTGAAATTTTATATTCATGAAAAAATCTGCATGTGAATGTTTATAAGAACTTTATTCACAATTGCCAAAAGCTGGAATCAACCAAGATATACTTTAATAGATAAGTAGATAAGCAAACTGTGGTGCATCCATACAATGGAATATTATTCAGTGTTTAAAAAGAAATGAGCTATCAAGCCACACACACACACACACCAAAAAAAAAAACCATGGAGGATCCTTAAGCGCATATTGCTAAGTAAAAGAAGCCAGTCAGAAAAGGATGAATCCTGTATGATTCCAATTTTATGACATTTTGAAAAAAGTAAAATTATAGAGACAGTAAAATGATCAGTGACAGTGACTGCCAGGGGTCTGTGGGGAGAGGAGGATAGATGCATGGATGAGTCACAGCAGATTTTTAGGGCTGAAACACTATGCTGTATGCTGTATGTAGTGGTGAAATATGGAAACATGACATTATGTATCTGTCAAAACTCACAGAACTTTATATCACAAAGAATGCTTACTATATGCAAAATTTTTATAAAACATTATCTAGACATAAAATAATGCAGACTCTGACAAGAGAATCTAAATGTCTTACAAATACAGGAAACAGTTTCACTAAAGGGAAACTGACACTGAGGGAAAAGACACTGATCTAAATAACTTAGGATATGAGTGGTGTTTATAAGACTGAAGGTGAAAGGAACTATACATAAGCATTTTTGTTGATAATGTTGTAGTCCATGTTGGTGTGCATTAACAATTCTGATACTTTACTGTATTTGTACAGATCTTCCTCAGTTTGACATGGGGTTGCATCCAAAAAAACCCATTCTATTATAAGTCAAAAATGCATTTAATACCTCTAACCTACCAAATACCATAGCTTAGCCTAGCCTATCTTAAATGTGCTCAGAACACTTATATTAGCCTACAGTTGGGAAAAATTATCTAACACAAAGCTTGTTTTATAATAAAGTGTTGACTATCTCAAGTAATTTATTGACTACTATACTGAAAGTGAAAAACAGAATGGTTATATGGGTAAAGAATTGTTGTAAGTGTATCATTTTTTACTCTCATGATTGCATGGCTGACTGGGAGCTGCACCTCACTACTGCTGCCCAGCATTAGGAGAGAATATCATACCACATATATTGCCGGAAATATCATACCACATATATTGCCGGAAAAGATCAAAATTCAAAATTTGAAGTATGGTTTCTACTATATGGTTTCTACTATATACATACTAGTATGGTTTCTAGTATATCACTATCACACCATCATGAAGTCAAAAAATCATAAGTCAGAAATCATTGTAAGTCAGAGCCCTTACTGGGATTGAACAATGTAAATGGGTGATGAGTGGTGGGAACCATATTTCTCACTGATACAGTAGGAAATCACATAGTTACAAGCAAGAGGAGGAGGCTAGAATGATCCATGTGGTGTAATGGATCAGAGTTGGAGTAATCAGTATGGATTCATGTTAGGTTTAATATAGATACAAATGAGATATATAGAAATATTTGTAGATATGTATATATATGCAGGTTAGCATGCACATATATATTCCTTTGCTCTGTCAACAGAGAGGACCTAAAAGAAACAACACCCCAGTAACAACAACCATATCTAATGGCTCAGTTCTTGGTTTTGAATACCATTTTCCAATAAACGGAATTTCACCTCAGAGAAATGGTTGATTCTAGGACTGGAGCAAGAAATATACAAAATGACCCTGGAGTATCTTTTAGTGCTTGAAAGTAAGGAAGTGCTCAAAAAATAAAAAATAAAAAACCATATTATGGATGAATGTCACAGGAACATAGGAGCCAACTGACAAAGCTTCTAATGGCCAAAGACAGAACAGTTTGAGCAACAAAATAAAGTAGTATTTGATTATAACCTAAAGTATAAAATAAATATTCAAGAGTCCTTACTGATATCAATAAATAATTGAATAAATTAATAGTGAGGGAAAACAGACAGATATCTCTTACAGAAGATTTCCAAATAATTTATGTAGACATTCTACCCTCGAGGAGGGGACACGTAACTCCCCACTCCTTGGCATGGGCTGCACACAATAACTTCCTTCCAAAGTGTACAGTATGGAAAGGAGAGGAGAAGAGTAACTTTACTGTGGAGAAATCTCCCAACTGCCTCAGCTAGGTAATCAAGATTAATAACATGCATAAATCATGTTGATTGCATGGACCTTTGCTGTGATGTGATGAAAATAACACCTTACTTCTATGGTCTTCCACCCTAAATCCCATTATGAGAAGCATATCAGGCAAACTCAGTAATGGGGCACTCTACAAAATACCTGACCAACACTCAAAAACTTCAAGAGAGTGTTAGTGGTATAGTGGTGAGCACAGGTGCCTTCTAAAACTGTCAAAAGCATTATAGCCAAAGAAAGCCTGAGAAATTGTCACAGCCAAGAGGAGACATGAAAACTAAATGTAATATGATAATCTGGATGGGAACCTCGAACAGAAAAAGGACATTAGGAAATATGAATAATGTATAGGGGAAGCTGGGTGCAGGGTATATATGGACTCTCTATACTATTTTAATTTTTCTGTAAATCTAAAACTCTTCTAAAGAATGAACTTTATTTTTTTAATAAGTTTAGTTCATTTTATAGGCATATTCTATACAACTTTCAAGGAACAGATCCAATCTTACATAAACTGTTCTCGAGAATAGTAGAAATGTAAACGTTTCCTAATTCATGTTATGAAACTAGGATAATCCTGTTATCAAATCCAGAAAAGGATAGTAGAAAAAGGAAAACTATAGTCTAATGTCATGGTGAACGTAGATAAAAAACTTCAAAAATAAAATATTAACACAACAAATCCAGCAATGTATAAAAAATGATACATCAAGACCAAGATAGATTTATTTCAAAAATACAAAGATAGTTCAACATTAGATAACTGATTAACATGAGTCACCTATTAATAGAGTAAAGAAGAAAAGCCATGTGGTCTTCTCAATGGGTTCATAAAAAAGCATTTATTAAATTCAACACCCACTTATGAATAACAGCTCTTAGCAATCTGGGATTCGAACAGAGAACTCCCTTAATCTAATCAAGCAAATATAGTTAATAATTAGATGTTAGACTAATAGTCTTCTCTTTAAAGTTAGGAATAAGACAGAGTCCTACTATAACTACTTTTATTCAGTATTGTGCAAAGTAAAAGAACTTGTATAAGCATTGAAAAGGCCAAAACATAGCTTCATGATTATCTGTGTAGAAACTTATAAGAAATCACTAGTCTTTTAGAACCAGTGAAAGAGTTTATCAAGTTTGTTAGATAAAAAATGAAGATAGGGCTTCCCTGGTGGCGCAGTGATTGAGAGTCCGCCTGCCGATGCAGGGGACACGGGTTCGTGCCCCGGTCCGGGAAGATCCCACATGCCGCGGAACGGCTGGGCCCGTGAGCCATGACCGCTGAGCCTGCGTGTCCGGAGCCTGTGCTCCGCAACGGGAGAGGCCACAACAGTGAGAGGCCTGCGTACCGCAAAAAAAAAAAAAAAAAAAAAAAAAAAAAATGAAGATAGATACACCAGTTGTTATCCTATAAACCGAAAATGTTTTTTTCAAAATGGAGTCATTTGTAAGTTTTATTTCTTGTTTATTTCATAATGTGGAGATTATAATGGCACAATGTTCTGAACTTACCGTGTTTCATAAAAATTGAATTAAGTGCATAAATAAATGATCATGACATTGTATTAGATGGTATACGAAAAAGTCCATACCTGCCCTCCAGAAGTTTACAATTCTTAGGCACCCTGCACAAACAGATGGAGGTACATAAATTACAGGAGAAAAATAATAAGCTAAAACATAAATAAACAATGATATACTTATATAGAGTCCCAGTACCTTTCTAAGGGTGGGAAATAAGGATAAATATAGTAGACAGGGAATTTAGAGAAAATCGGTAGGATATCCTTGTCCAAACTGGTCAAGGTGAAATATGAAATTCTTTTTCTTAACTCTGTGGACACCTCTTAGGGCAGGTGGTATTTTCAGAGCTGTTTACAGGATGAGATCAATGAATGGTGGTTAGAATGAAAGAATCTTCCAGTATGACATTGCTTTGAAAAAACTCTTAGAAAATTTAAGTTAAAGTAATTTTACTCCAAGCTTTTATTATGAAAAATAACAAACATATACCAAATAGAAAGAATTTTACAATGAATACCTTTATGTATTCTAACTAAATTCTACGGTTAACCTTTACTATAGTTGCTTTATCACTTATCTATCATCTGTTCATCCCGATGTTTAAAAAAATCCACTTCTGGGTGTTTATCTGAAGAATATGAAATTACAGTATGAAAAGATACATGCATCCTTATGTTCACTGAAGCAATTATTTATAATAGCCAAGATATGGAAACAACCTAAATGCTCATCAATGAATGAATGGATAAGGAAAATGTTTTATTTGTGTATATATGTATGAATACAACACAGCCATAAAAAAGAAGGAAATCATGCCATTTGGGACAACATGGATGGACCTTGAGGGTATTATGCTAAGTGAAATAAGTCAGATGGAAAAAGACAAATACTGTATGATTTTACTTATATGTGGAATCTAAAATATGACACAAATGAACTTATCTATGAAACAGAAACAGACTCATGGACATAGAGAACAGACTTGTGGTTGCCAAGAGGGAGGGGGTTGGGGGCGGGATCAGTTGGGAGTTGGGGATTAGCAGATGCAAACTATAATATAGAGAACAGATAAACAACAAGGTCCTACTGTATAGCACAGGGAACTATATTCAATATGTTGTGATAAACCACAGTGGAAAAGAATATGAAAAAGAATGCATATGTGTGTGTGTGTGTGTGTGTGTGTGTGTGTGTGTGTGTGTATAAAACTGAATCACTTTGCTGTACGGGAGAAATTAACAACATTGTAAGTCAACTATACTTCAATTAAAAAAAGAGGGGAGGGCTCCATTTCCCACGAATGGGGGCGGGCAAATAAATAAAACAAAACCAAACTCATAGATAAAGAGAACAGATTGGTGATTACCGGAGGGGAAGGGGACTTGAGGGTGGGAAAAAATGGGTGAAGGGTGTCAATTATATGTTGATGGATGATAACTAGATTTATGGTGGTAATCATTTTGAAGTTTACACAAATATTGAATTATAATGTTGCACACCAGAAATTTATATAATGTTATGTACCATTTTACCTCATTTTTTTAAAAAGTAAATCTTTAAAAATAAAACAAATGCTAAACTAAAAAGAAGACAAAAAGAAAAAACTATGTCAGTATCAAGTTTTGTCAGGATAGACAGCAATACTGCTGCTGATAGGAGTATAAATTGGTACACTATGGAATATGGTTTGTTTTTATGTAGTAATGCTGTACATCTGCTTATTATTATGACTTATAAACTCCACATCTGGTGATATTCCCTAGAACAGTAGCTTTCACTTTTTTGACCATGAGCCATACTAAAAAATATACTTCACATTGTAATCCAGTACCCTCACACATAATGTATGTGTATGGCTCTGTGTATGTGGGTATGTATATATGCATATATATGGACACATGTGTTTAGAAGGTACAAGTTTTTGGAAACAATAGTTATCCTAACTACAAGGAAGGCATTCTGATATTTTCTTTTCTGTTTTTTGTATTTGTGTGTGTGTGTGTATGCTACTTAAGACAAATATTTAAGTTGGTGTACTGCTCTACTAATTGGTTTTGACCTGCAAGTTGAAGAACACTGCCTTAGGGAAAGACTTGCACATATATACGAAGAGAAATGTAAAGGAAAGTTAATAGCTGGATCTTTTGTAATAGCAACAAATGGAAGCAAAAAATGTCCATCAGCAGAAGAATGTATAACTATACCACATTTTATTTATCCAATAGAATATTGTACAGCAGTGAAAATGAATGTCAACATGGAGGAATCTCACAAATACATCACTGAGTGAGAAAAACCAAGTTATATAAGAATATATGCCACATGATTCCATTTGTATAAATATCAAAAACATGCTAAACTGAACAATATATTTCTATAAACCTATGTGAAAAAATATTTTTTTAAGTTAACTATGACTGACATATATTCCAACATGGATGAACCTTGAAAACAAAAGAAGCTAATCTCAAAAGGCCACATGTTATATGATTCCATTTATGTGAAATGTCCAGAATATACAGATCTATAGAGACAGAAAGTAGATTAGTGGTTGCTCAGGTCTGAGGGTTGGGAGAAAATGTGGACTGCTGTTAGGTATGGGATTTTTTTTGTGAGGGTGGGGTGGGGGTTAATATAATATTCTAAAATTGATTGTGGTGATGGTTACACAACTCTGAAATACACTAAAAATAATGTTTTTCACTTTAATGGGTGAGTTGTATAGTATGTGAATCACATCTCAATAAAGGTGTTACAGAAATAAGTAAGGGAATGATTTTTAAATTCAGGAAAATAGTTATCTGAGGAAAAATAGGACTTGAGATCAGGATAAAGCACCCAGAGTCTTTGAAGATATAATAGTCTGTTTCTTAACCTAGACTGTAGGTACATAGGTAGGTTTTTTTCATTATTGTCTGCATTTTATACATACATTACAAACTGTATGTATTTAATACTTAATAAAAATTTCTTTTTAAGGGAAACAAAATGGTATTTTTCGTATTATTTTATATCCATGCCTATTGTGATCAAGTTAACACAGAATATCAAATTTCTGGTATTAATCTAGACTAGGACTTAGTTTTCATCCAAGTATGTCCCATTTTAAAGAATTATTCTCTGTAATTTACAAAAATATATATATTTTAGGATTGAAAGGTTACTGTCTCATTATAGTTTCTGTAAGTCATGAAAAATTAAGACTCTAAGTCTCTGTAAGTCATTTAAAAACTATAACCTGTCTATTTTCATCACCGTTGCAACCATCCTAACTCACCTCTCATATTCCAACATTCTGTTTTCTTTGCACCTCTTCAATCAGTTTTCCACATTGCAGCCCAGAGACATCTTTTGAAAACACAAATATTAGTATGTTATTTCTCTGCTTAAAACTTCAGTGGTATCTCATTTTTCTATGGATAAAGACTGAATTCTGTAAGATTATTTTCCAGGACCTATGTAAGTTGTCTCTGCTGTCAATTTAGCAGCATCTCCCACTGTCTTAATTTGGGCTGCTGTAACAAAGAACCAGAGACTGGGTGGCTTATAAACACCAGAAATTTATTTCTCACAGTCCTGGAGGCTAGAAGTCTGAGAATAGGGGGCCCAGCACGGTCAGATTCTGATGAGAACCCTCTTCCAGGTTGTACACTACTGAGGATACAGAAAAGAACTCACATAGTGACAGGTGTGGTGCTCTATAGTGCTCTTTGGAGTCTCTTCTTTAAGGGCACTAAATCGCATTCATGAGGGCTCTACCCTCATGACCTAATTGCCTCCCCAAGCCCCCAACTCCTAATACCATCATATTGAGGGTTAGGATTTCAATATATGAATTTGGGGAGGATACAAACATTCACTCCATTCCACCCACCTACCCTCATTATTGTTACTACACACAGCAGGTTCTGTCTCTAGCTTCTGAGTCCTTTGTTCATGCCATTTCCCCTGCCTAGAATGTTCTTCCCACTCTAACTGATAACACCTGTTTTTCAGGTAGCAGCTTAGGTTTTCCTTCCTTCCAGAAGCCTTCCCTAACCATCCCTTGCCCTCCCCCAACTAAGACTAAAGTGCCCTTCTTGTTGTTCCTATAGCTATTAATGTGCCTATAACTTAGTTAACTATCTTAATACTTACTGATATTTTCCTATAAATCTGTAAACTCCCCTAGGGCAACACTGTTTGCTTATTGCCCAGGTTAAGTACTCAGTAAATATTTACTGAATGAATGAATTCACTCTGATAACCATACTTTATATATTTTAGAAGGTGTTTTTAAATAAGAAATTCATGTTAAATTATCCCACAATTAATTAGCAAATAGGTTCATGGTCTTTAGTACTTGTTTTTTTGTTTTTTTCCCCTGATAGCTCTCCATTAGATGAGTTATATTGAAATTAATGACAGTTCAGTCTATCATTTAAGTTTATGCACTAACAAGTTCACCTGATTTTTAAATATATTCTTTATTTTTTAAAAAACGACTGTTACATTACCATTTAATATTGAATATTTCTGGCTGTTTATGCATCTTCTCATTTGATATCCTTTTTTTTTTTTTTTTTTTTTTTTTTTTTGCGGTACGCGGACCTCTCACCGCTGTGGCCTCTCCCGCTGCGGAGCACAGACTCCAGATGCGCAGGCCCAGCGGCCATGGCTCACGGGCCTAGCCGCTCCGCAGCATGTGGGATCTTCCTGGACCGGGGCACGAACCCACGTTCCCTGCATCGGCAGGCAGACTCTCAACCACTGCGCCACCAGGAAGCCCTCATTTGATATCTTTAAAGAAGACAAAAACTAGAACATTCTTTCAAAGGAAATAAACAAAAATCCTATTATTCTATTTCTAATTTCCTTTTTAATTTCTGAGATTTATTTTGTAAGTATAAATTCAGGCAAATATATCTCAAACTTTCATTGAATAAAATGTTGCTATTCTAACTATAATGCTTACAAGAATAATTTATCTTCTGTATCAGACATAGAAATATCTAAAAATGAGAGCTAAAAGGCAAGTAATATCTGTCAAAGTTGGCCGTAATTTATATTTACATATAAAAAACTAGAAGGTAATATACTATTATATACATACCTCGAGGGGGTGTTTTGTGTGTAATGTAAAAATGCCAGTAAAACACATGACATATAACAAGCACTAGTTAAATGTTAGATGTTAAGTTTTTCACAAGTCTTCTCAATCTCATTGCCATATCATGAATAGCAAAAGAAAAAAAAATCAGGTGTTGCCCCCTTTCTCCCTGCAAAAAAAGAAAAGTGAAAAAACAGTAGAAAAGGAAGTAGGATTTCTCTAGAAAAAACAAAGTACTGTATGAGGTACTGAAACAGATACATCATAGAACATATACCAGGAATCATTCAACTTGTATTTAGTGTTTCTATTATCAGACTTTCTTTTCTTTGTATCTTGTATTATGCCCTTCCCATTTATTTTAGACTGTTATTCCTCAAGTAGTGCTTGATTATATTGAACAGAATCCATCAGTGGTCCCTGATACCTTAGGAATACATTCTAGCTCTTTATCGTGAATTTATGACTTTCAGTGTCTAATCACAATATACTTTCTAAGAGAAAAAGGGCCAGGTACTTATTAAGTATCCATTAAGTACCATACTGTACATTATGTATCCACTGTACTATACATTATATGTCAAGGATTATATTAATTCCTACAACAACTCAGATTTTGAAAACTACATTAAAGAGACTCAGTAACTAACGCAAGTTTACACTGATAATAAATAGTAGTACCAAAATTCATAGTTTATCACAGTAGTTCTCAAGCTTTGCCATGGAACAAAATCAACTAGAGAGCTTAGTAAGATACTAAGTGGTAGATCTCACCCCATAGTTTTTGATTCAGTAGGTCAGTCGCAGTGAGGAAAGGAGCAGGGCAGTGTGGAACGTTTTACATTTCTAACAATTTACCAAATGATGCATATATTGCTGGCACAGAGACCACACATTGCAAACTATTAATCTTTCAGACTGCAACGTCTTCCCACTGGTACTTCTTATCTCACATTACTCCTCTGAGTACAATGTGCTCTCACTAGATGAAGGACTTAATATACCCAGAAAGTACTTGGTGCTATTTTTTTTGGCTCTGTGCTTTTATCTTGTTTTTCCCCTCCACTTAAAACTATCCTCTTTTTCTTGCCCTTCCCCCACTTTCCTACCTGTTGAAATATTTTCCTTTATAAAATCACTCAAGAGCTATCTCTTGCATAAAGACATACTTCATACCCTCCCATAGAAATTTCTTTTATTTTGAACTCATTGTATTTTAGGATAACTTGTGTCATCACCTACTATCTTGTAGTTGTTTATATGCTTTTGTGAATCTGTATTAACATTTGTAAACTCCTTAAGGAATTGGGTTGCATTTATCCCATAATACTTACTGCAGGTCATTTAATAAGTTTTGGAATATGCTAAGAATATGGTGCTTATGTTTTTGAAAACTATTAAGTAAAATAGTGTTTGTAAAAATACTTCATTAACCAAAAAGGTTTATATAAATGAAAAGTACTTTCTTCTTACAATAACTCTGGACGTTCTAGAAATGAAAAAACACATCTCAAAATTAATTTTTTTGTGTGTGTGTGGTATGCGGGCCGCTCACTGTTGTGGCCTCTCCCGTTGCGGAGCACAGGCCACAGGCTCCGGATGTGCAGGCTCAGCGGCCATGGCTCACGGGCCCAGCCGCTCCGTGGCATGTGGGATCTTCCTGGACCAGGGCACGAACCTCTGTCCCCTGCATCGGCAGGTGGACTCTCAACCACTGCACCACCAGGGAAGCCCTCAAAATTAATTTTTAAACACTCAAAGAGAACAGGGAACTAACAAAGAATTTTTGTTAAGTCTTGTCTCATATTTTTGGCAAAATAAAAGGCCAAAGAGATTGAGGGGGGAAAAAACAGATATAATTTCTCATGGCTATATACTAAGGCTTTTAATTATATCACACATAACACATACAGAAATAGTGGTCTAGGTATTATAATTATTATGTACATACAGTACTGGTAGAAGTTTATACCCATAGCTTTATTAACACTGCTATTTGGGTATCAGCCTAGAGCAGATGAAGTATTATTGGAGACATAACAGGACTGGGCTTGATGACCAAAAAGTTGGAATTAAAAGTATTGACTGAATTTTAATTTGTCACTAACCTTGTGGTGGAGGGAGTTAATAAAACTTGGAACATTCTTGGAAACATCCTTGGAAAATAGTTATATTCTTGGAAAATATATTCCATGTTTTGTAATACTTGATAAATTAAAAATGTAGATAGACCCAACATCATTCTAAGTAAGGATAAATTTATGACCACTATACTTAGAAAAAGAAATGACATAAGCACAGTTAGAATGAACTTGCTTCATAAAATTACAAAGATCCCAGAGGCATGTATCAATCTGTACCTAAAAGACAAAACCTCAAAAAAAGACCTTAATGAAACAGAGATAAATGGTTTACCTGAAAAAAAGTTCAAAATAATGGTCATAAACGTGCTCACCAAGGTCAGGAGAACAATGCATGTACAAAGTAAGAATTTCAACAAAGAGAGAATATAAGAAAGTGCCAAACAGAAGTCACAAACCTGAAGAATACAATAACTGAACTGAAAATTTCAGTACAAGGGTTCAACAGCACTAGATAATGCAGAAGCAGGGATTGAGGAACTTGAAGACAGGGCAATGGAACTCATCCAGAAAGAGGAACAGAAAGAAAAAGAGTGAAGATAGCTTACAGGGCTTACAGGACAACATCAAGCAGAATAATATTAACATTTCTGTGAATTCCAGAGAGAAAAGAGGAAGGGACAGAAACCTATTTAAAGGAATAATTAATGGCTGAAAATGTCCCTAACCTGGGAAACAGACATCCAGATCCAGGAAGCCCAGAGAGTTTCAGTAAACATGAATCCAAAGAGACCCACCCACACAAAGACATATTGCAATTACATTGTCAAAAATTGTAAAGACAAGGAGAGAATCTTAAAAGCAAGAAAGAAAAACAATGTTTTATATATAAGGAAACTTCCATAATACCTTCAGTAGCTTCTTTAGCAGAAACTTTTCAGGCTAGAAGGGAGTGACATGATGTATTTAAAGTGGTGAAGTGAAAAAATTGTCTATCAAGAATACTTTACCCAAGAAAGTTGTCCTTCAGTATTAAAGGAAAGGTGAAGAATTTCCAGTCACGCAAAAGCTAAAAGAGTTCAGCACCACTAGATTGGCCTTACAAGAAAAGTTAAAGGGACTTCTTTAAGCTGAAATGAAAGAGTGCTAACAGGAAAGCATATGAAAATGTAAACCTCACTGGTAAAGGTAAATACATAGTTCAATTTAGAATAATCTACTCTTGTAATGGCGGTGGATTGACGACTTATCTAGTGTGAAGGGTTAAAGTAGTAAAAGTAACTATAACTACAATAATTTGTTTAGTAATACTCAAAAAGATGCAGATTGCAACATCAAAAGCATTAAACACAGTAAGAGTAAAACTGTAGAGCTTTAGAATGTGTTTGAACTTAAGTTGTTATAAGCTTAAAATAGACATAAATAAAAGTTGTTATCAGCTTAAAATAGACTTATAAATAAAAGATGTTTTACATAAGCTTAATGGTAACCACATAGCAAAAACCTATGGTAGATACACAAAAGATAAACAAAAAGGAATCTAAGCATACTACTACCAAAAAAATCACAAAGGAAGGGAGCAAGAGAAAGAAACAAAGGAATTATGAAACAGCAAGAAAATAGTTAACAAAATGGCAATAAGTGCATACTTATCAATAATTACTTTAAATGTAAATGAATAAATTTTCCAATCAAAATGTACAGTAGCTGAATGAATTTTTTTTTAAAAAAAGCACCCCACTATATGCTGCCTAACTTCTCACATAAGGATACATACACATTGAAAGTAGAAGGATGGAAAAAGATATTCCATGCAAATAAAAAACAAAAGAAAGCTGGGATAGCTATAATTGTATGAGACAAAATAAACTTAAGCAAAAGACTATATAAGAGACAAAGAAGGTCACTGTATAATAATAAAGGGATCAATCCAACCAGAGGATATAACGTTTGTAAATATTTATGCACCCAGCATAGGAGCACCTATGAATATAAAGTATATAAAGCAAGTATTAACATACCTTAAGTGAGAAATAGACAGTAAATACAATAATTGGAGATTTCAATACTCCGCTTTCATCAGTGGATAGATCATCCAGACAGAAAATCAGTAAGGAAACACTGGACTTAAATGACACTTTAGATCAAATGGAAAGCAAGAGAATACTCATTCTTCTCAAATGCACATAGAACATTCTCCAGAATAGATCACATGTTAAGCCACAATACAAATCTTGAAATTTAAGAAGATTAAAATCATATCAATCATCTTTTCTGACTACAATAGTATGAAACTAGAAGTCAGTTACAAGAAGAAAATTGGAAAATCCACAAATATATGGAGATTCAACAAAATGCTACTAAACAACCAGTGGGTCAAAGGAGAAATCAAAAGAGAAATCAAAAAATATCTTGAGACACATGAAAATGGAAATACAACATACCAAAACTTATGCAGCAAAAGCAGTTCTAAGAGGGAAGTTCAGAGCAATCATTTCCTACATTAAGAAAGAAGAAAGAGCTTAAAGAAACAGCCGAACGTTACACTCCAAAGAATTTTTAAAAAATAAAACAGAACTAAGCCTGTAGTTGAAGGAAGGAAATAACAAAGACCAGAGTGAAAAAAAAAATAATAATAGGGACTTCCCTGGTGGCACCAGTGGTTAAGAATCTGCCTGCCAATGCAGGGGACACAGGTTTGATCCCTGATCCAGGAGGATCCCACACCCCGTGGAGCAAGTAAGCCCGTGTGCCACAACTACTGAGCCTGTACCCTAGAGCCCGTGAGCCACAACTGCTGAGCCCACTCACCGCAACTACTGAGTCTGTGTGCCTAGGGCCCATGCTCTGCAACAAGAGAAGCCACTGCAATGAGAAGCCTGCACACTGCAATGAAGCGTAGCCCCCGCTCACCGCAACTACAGAAAGCCCACGCACAGCAACAAAGACCCAATGCAGCCAAAAATAAATAAATGTATTATTTTTCTTAAATGACATAGAGACTAAAAAGACAATACAAATGATCAATGAAATGAAGACCTGGTTCTTTGAAAAGATAAACAAGATAGACAAGGCTTTAGCTTAGACTCATCAAGAAAAAAGAGGACTCAGATAAATAAAATTAGAAATGAAAGAGGAGACGTTACAACTGATACCACAAAAATACAAAGACTCTACTGTGTACAAAGAGACTGCTATGTACAATTACACACCAACAAACTGGACAGCCTAGAGATATGGAAAAATTCCCAACATCCACAAATCAGTGAGTATGATAGACCACAGTAACAGAATGATGGGTAAAAATCATACGATCATCTCCATAGATGCAGAAAAAAATTTGAGAAAATTGAACATCCATTCGTGATGAGAATTCTCAGCAAAGTGGGTATAGAGGGAACATACCTCAATGTAAAAAAGGCCATATGTGACAAGCCCACAACTAACATACTCAATGGTGAAAAAACTGAAAACTTCTCCTCTAAGATTAGGAACAAGACACGGACAGCCACTCTTGCCACTTTTATCCAAGATAGTAATGGAAGTCCTAGCCAGAGCAATTAGAGAAGGAAAAGAAATAAGTCACCCAAATCAGAAAGGAAGAAGTAAAATGTCTTTCTTTGCAGATGACATGATATTATATATAGTATACTCTACGGACTTCACCAAGAAAAAAAAAAAGTTAAAACTAATAAATTTAGGGCTTCCGTGGTGGCACAGTGGTTGAGAGTCCGCCTGCCGATGCAGGGAACACGGGTTCGTGCCCCGGTCCGGGAAGATCCCACATGCCGCGGAGCGGCTGGGCCCGTGAGCCATGGCCGCTGGGCCTGTGTGTCCGGAGCCTGTGCTCCGCAACGGGAGAGACCACAACAGTGAGAGACCCGCGTAGCGCAAAAAAAAAAAAAAAAAAAAAAAAAAAACTAATAAATTTAGTAAAGTTTCAGAGTACAAAATCAATATATAAAAATCAGTTACATTTCTATGCACTAATAAATTATCAGGAAGAGAAATTAAGAAAACAATCCCATTTACAATTGCATCAAAAAGAATAAAATACCTAGGAATAAATTTAAGAAATTGAAAGACTTGTACACTGAAAACTATAAAACATTGATGAAAGAAATTGAAGAATTCTCAGAGAAATGTATATATCATTCAAACATGAAGTCAAAAAGGAAACATAGTCCTTAAATGAAACAGTGGACTTAAGATATTTATACAGATCATTTCATCCAAATGCAGCAGACTACATATTCTTCTTAAATGCACATGGAACATTTTCAAGAATATACCATATGTTGGAACACAGAAGAAGTCACAATGAATTTAAATATTGAAATCATATCACGCATCTTTTCCACCGCCATGGCATGATCAACTATCAATACAAGAAGAAAGCTGGAAAAATCGCAAATATGTGGAGACTAAACAACATGCTACTGAACAACTATTGGGTCAATGAAATCAAAAGGAGAAATCAAAAAATACCTGAACACAAATAAAATGAAAATGCAACATATCAAAATCTGTAGGATGTAGCAAAAGCAGTACTTACAGGAATGTTTATAGCAATAAGGCCTACCTTAAGAAACAAGAAATATCTCAAATAAACAGTCTAACATTACACCTAAAGAAACTAGGGTGGGGGGAAAGAACAAAGTCTAAAATCAATATAAGGAAGAAAATAAAAATCAGCAGAAATAAATGAAATAGAGACTAAAAAAGGCAATGGAAAAAAAGTCAATGAAACTGTTTCTTTAAAGAGATAAACAAAATTGACAAACCTTTAGCTAGACTCACTAAGAAAAAAGAGAAGGTGTAGATAAATAAAATCAGAAACAAGGAAAAATTACAGCCAATATCACAGAAATACAAAGGATCATAAGAGAATACTGTGAAAAGCTATGTATCAACAAATTGGACAACCTAGAAGAACTGGATCAATTCTTAGAATCACACATTCTTCCAAGACTGAATCATGTGAAATAGAAAATCTGAATATATCAATCACTAGTAGGGAGATGGAAACAGTAATCAAAAACCTCCTAAGGAACACATCCAGGACCAGACAACTTAATTGCTGAATTCTACCAAACATTTAAAGACTTAATACCAATTCTTCTCAAACACTTCCAAAAACTAGAAGAGAAGGGAACACTTCATAACTCTTTTTATGAGGCCAACATTACCCTAATACCAAAACCAGACAAGAACAACACACAGAAAAGAAAATTACAGGCCAGTATGTCTGACAGACATAGATGTAAAAATTCTCAACAAGACATTAGCAAACTGAATACAGCAATACATTAAAAGGATCATACACCATGATCAAATGGGCTTTATTCCAGGGATGTAAGGATGGTTCAGTATCCACAAATCAATCAACATGATACAACACATTAACAAACATGAAGGACAAAAATCATGATATATCAACAGATGCCCAAAAAACAGCATATGACAAGAGTCAACACCCATTTATGATTTAAAAAGAAAACTCAATAAAATGAAGGAGCATACATCAACATAATAAAAGCCATATGTGACAAACCCACAGCTAACATCATACTGAATGGTGAAAAACTGAAAATTTTTTCTCTAACATTTAGAACAAGAGAAGGATACCTACTCTTGCCACCTTGCCACTCTTACTCAACATAGTACTGAAGTCCTAGCTAGAGCAATTAGGTAAGAAAAATCCAGATTGGAAAGGAAGAAGTAAAACTGTCACTATTTGTGGATAACATGATTTTATATATAGAAAACCCTAAAGATTCTACAGAAAAACTATTAGAAATAATAAATGAATGCAGTAAAGTTGTAGGATACAAAATCAGCATGCAAAAATCTGTTGCATTTCTGTACACTAAGAATGAACTAGCATAAAGAGAAATTAAGGAAACATTTCCTTTTACAATCAAAACAAAAAAAATAAAATACCTAGTAGTAAATTAATCCAAAGAAGTGAAAACTATGAGACATTGTTGAAAGAAATTGAATAAGACACAAAGAAATGGAAAGATAGTCCATGCTCATGTTACAAAAATTAACATTGTTAAAATATCCACATTACCTAAAGCAACCTATGGATTCAGTGAAGTCCCCATCAAAATACCAATGACATTTTTGATAGAAATAGAACAAAAATCCTACAATTTATATAGAACTGCAGAAGACCCTGGATAGCCAAAGCAATCTTGAGAAAAATGATCAAAGTGGAGGTATTACACTCCCTGATTTCAAATTATACTACAAAACAATAATAATCAAAACAGCATGGTACTGGCAGAAAAACAGACATAAATCAATGGAACACAATTGAGAGCCCAGAAATAAACCCATACATATATGGACAATTAATTTACAACAAAGGAGCAAAGAACATACAATGGAGAAAGGACAGTTTCTTCAATAAATTGTGTTGGGAAAACTGGATAGCACATGCAAAAGAATGAAACTAGACCCTATCTTACACCATACACAAAAATTAACTCAAAATGGATTAAAGACTTGAATGTAAAACCAGAAACCATAAAACACCTAGAAGAAAACGTAGGCAGTATACTTTTCACATCAGTCTTAGCAGTCTCTTTCTGGATATGTATCCTCAGGCAAAGGAAACAAAAACAAAATTAAACAAATGGGACTACATCAAACTAAAAAATTCTACACAGCAAAAGAAACCATCAACAAAATGAAAAGAAACCCTACCAAATGGCAGAAGATATATGCAAATCATGTATCCATAAGTGGTTAATATTCAAAACTATAAACAACAATTTTTTTAAATTAAAAAATGGGCAGAGGATCTGAATAGACATTTTTCCAAAGAAGACATACAGATGGCCAACAGGCACATCAGAAGATGTTCAACATCACTAATTCAGGAAAAGCAACTCAAAACCACAATGAGATATCATCTCACACCCATTAGAAGGGCTGTTATTGAAAACAATAACAAGTGTTGGAGAGGAGATGCAGAAAAGGGAACCCTCATACACTGTTGGTGGCAGTGTACATTAGTGCAGCCACTGTGGAAAAAAGTATGGAGGTTCCTAAATACATTAAAAATAGAACTGTCATATGATCCAGCAATTCGACCTTTGGGTATTTATCCAAAGCAAACAGAATCCCTATCTCAAAAAGATATCTGCACCTCCATCTTTACTGCAGCATTATTTACAATAGCCAGGACATGGAAACCAACTAAGTATCCATTGATGGGTAAATGGATAAAGGAAATGAGGTATATATATGCTATAGAACATTATTCAGTCATAAAAATAAGAAAATCTTGCTACTTGTGACAACATGAATGGACTTTGAGTCCATTGTGCTAAGTAAAATAGGTCAGAGAAAGACAAATACTATGTGATCTCACTTACATATGCAATCTAAAAATAATCAACTCATAGATACAGAGAACAGATTGGTGGTTGCCAGAAGCAGGGGTTGCTGCGTGGGTAAAATGCGTGAAGGTGGTTGAAAGGCACAAATTTCCACATATAAATCCTGGGGATGTAATGTACAGCATGTTGATCATAGTTAATAATATTGTATCGTATAGTTGAAAGTTTCTAAGAGAGTAGATTGTAAGAGTTTTCATCACAAGAAAAAAATTGTACTGTGTGTGGTGGTGGATATTAACTTATCGTGATAATCATTTCACAAAGTATACACATATCAAATAATTATGTTGTATACCTAAAACTAATACAATGTTATTTGTCAACTATATCTCAATTAAAAAGAAAAGCGTATGGAAAGTTTTAAATAGCTATGAACACTTTGTGAATAGGACAAGAAGAAAACAATAAAATAAAAGACAATTTTAGGTTATTTCAAAGAGTTAAAGTAATTAAAGAAGAAACTCAATCAGAAGTTTTAGGAAAAGATTCTTATGTGGCTTACAATCTAAGTTGTGAAATTTTAGAAATAGACTAATCTAATCTAGTCCTTTTGTTTTCAAATGATGGAAATGATATCATTACCAGGTCAAAGTAACACAGCCAATTATTGGAAGAGCATGATTTGAACTCTCATGAAATCTAGGCCTTCAACTCTTTTTTTTTTTTTTTAAGATGTTGGGGGTAGGAGTTTATTAATTAATTTATTTATTTTTGCTGTGTTGGGTCTTCGTCTCTGTGCGAGGGCTTTCTCTAGTTGTGGCAAGCGGGGGCCACTCTTCATTGCGGTGCGTGGGCCTCTCATTATCGCGGCCTCTTGTGTTGCAGAGCACAGACTCCAGACGTGCAGGCTCAGTAGTTGTGGCTCACGGGCCCAGTTGCTCCGCAGCATGTGGGATCCTCCCAGACCAGGGCTCGAACCTGTGTCCCCTGCATTAGCAGGCAAATTCTCAACCACTGCGCCACCAGGGAAGCCCATAGGCCTTCAACTCTTTATTCCAGTTTCCCATGCTTTTCCACTATTGATGTTTCTTATCTAACCACTTGGTTTAAAAGTGGCCTGAAAATTTACAATGATCTCTGAAAGACCTTTCTACTTTAAATTGACACATTATCAATGAATCAGTTAACAGCTGAGCTCTCTAAACTCTCCCCAATGCTGTTGATTTATGAGAGACCTGTCTTTAAAACTTATAGACTTCCTGAGAAGCAAGAGTTTAAACATCTCACTCAACTCATGAGTGCCTTATGTGTTAGACTTTTGAACATAGATATTACTCTACTAGTCATTTTTAATATGCTATCTCATTGAATTCTTAGAACTGTAAGAGATATGAAAAAGTTGAAGTTAGAGGAAGAAGATAATTTGGCCAGTATTTCTTTAAAGTGGCTAATTTATTCTGATTTCATGTTCAGTGCATTTTTCAAATCCCCTGCACTAACCATTATTATAAAAATCTCAGCCAGAGTGAGTGCCCAATTTGTATAACAATTGGTGAATCTTTAGCTATAACAACTTTATTCCTAAAACAGTTGTTCACATATAAAGTACAATGATTGATCTTTGTTGTTGAATGTATTTAAACCAACTATCATTCTAATTTAGTATTCATCAGGTTTCTCTTTCCTTCCAGGCCTGTATGTGGAATCAGAGGGAAAACTCTGATAATTAACTTGCCAGGTAGCAAGAAAGGATCTCAGGTAAGCTATCTTGAGATTTATATGGTTTAGTGTAAGAAATTTTGGCCACTGTGAGAGCCAAACAAAAAGTTGGAGCACTCCACAAGACTACCCTCACTTCTGACACCAATTACAGTTCAATGCCTTCCCCAAACCACCCTCAGTTTCAGTAATTCACAAGATGGATTCAGAGAACTCATTGAAAGGTGGTATACTCATGGTTATGGTTTATTACAGGGTAAGGATACAGATTAAAATCAACCAAGGGAAGGAGTACATAAGACAGAATAAAGGAGAGGTACCAAATGGAGAGCTTCTAATATCTTCTTCCTGTGGAATCATGAACACATTGCTCTCCGGGCATCAGTGTGTAACAGCACAGGGATTATTGCTTATCAGGGAAGCTCTAAGCCCTTAGCATCTGGAGTTTTTATTGAGGCACATCATATACTGCCCATATACCTGTAGTCTCCAACACTTTCCAAAGGCAAAATTGATACCACATTTCCCAAAGCCCCCATCATAAATCACAGTTAGACTGTCTGGTGGCCAGAGTTTCCAGACAAACAAAGACACTCCTTTCATTTCCCAGTAACTGAGGGCAAAGGCCAGACTCTCTTTCGGTAAGGTTAATTCTGTATTACACAAGCTACCCCCTGGCCTCTGGCCAAGGCTTTCTTACAACAAAACAATCATATTTGTATGGCTGGCCATCTGTATTTAGTATAGCATGTATATTATAGACACAACATCAGTAGCAGTGTGAATATGCCTAAGATTTGGAGGAGCCAGAGTGGGATAGGAATAAATTTAGAGAAACATGTAATTCATCCTCTAAAGCCATTATACAAATTTTCATATTTTTGTACTCATTTACTAATTTTCCATCTTGATCTACTATTATTTGTGCCCTATGATACATTCTCACAGCTATTTACCATAGAAATTAGCTCTCTTGCTCAGGCCAATCATTTCCCATTGGTATTGCGTATTGAGGAGGCTTTAATTCACATTCCCAGTATATATCACTATCAATATCAGCATTATAATCTTATTAACAATGCCTGTATTATAACATATCATAGTATATTAGTAAATATAACCTGAAAAATAAGAGTCAAAAGATACTGGCACATTACTGGAGTCCTACACAGACATTAACAGTTATCCTAGTCATCATCATATCATATGATCAAAACATGTCCCAGAGCAATGTTCCTCAGGTTTACAGACTTGTCAGGTTCCAAAAGCAGGAGTAGTCTCAGCAACATATGGCTTTTCCCTTTCTGGCATCTGCTACAGCTGAGCCAAGAAACAATATCGTCTTTGTTCTAAGCTTCTTTTGAGACACCAAGGTAATACTGGATTTCCCTTGTTGCATAACGCATTTACTCATTCCTTTACCTTTAACTGCCATTCCTCCTTCTCTCCATTTATACTCAGACATTTCCTTTGAACATCTTTGAATGAGACCGTTGGTTTGGCCACTGGGCTGGCCCAGATTGCCATTAGTAATACTAGTTTAGCAAGTACTTCCCACTCAGTCCATTTCATTCATATAAGATAAGGTTAAGGTTACATAGGTACCGTGCTAGTAGGCAGTCTGAAACACCAGGCAATATAACTGCATTTACTGTCAAGCCCAATTTGACCAGATGGAGTAAGACATAGTCTACACCATCAGGCCCTTAGGAATTCTGACATAAAGATTTAAAAGTATAGTTACGGTTTGGGCTTAAGAATCATCCCTGCTTCTGGCACCCACAGTTGCAGCCCTGGTCCTAGGACCATTGCATCAGGTAGAAAAGAAGAAAGTTGAGGTGACGTGGGGAAAAACGAAAAAGGTTAACCGTAAAGAGAAAAGTATAGTTATACAAGCATCCTTTGCCATCCCCTCTTCCCAGAAAAGTAGAGGAATCTGTCTAGAAGGAACTCTCACTTAGCCTCCCTATTGTTGAGTGTGATCACACACTAATGAAGGCTTCATGACTTTATCTCCTCACATTTTAGACAACAAATATTTCAATTGCCCATTTCAATTTTCTATCATATTTTTGCTCTGAGGATGAAAGTGTTCCTTGGTCTGAAGAAATGTGCCTCCATGGTCATTGATACAATATCTTCTTTTCTGGTCCTTTTATAGTACGTTGAACATTTGCATCTACTCTGGGATAAGCAAAGCTCATACCAGAGTAGGTGTCTATACCTGTTAGGACCCATTTGTAGCCTCCAGGGACTAAAAGCATCAGTCCAACATGACAGCTATGTGTAGGACTTTTCCCCTGTGGAATTTGCTGCATAGCCCTCTGCCTCTGTGTCTCTCTTTTTAGCAGACAAAACAGTTCTTATTGGCATTTTGTGTCTCAGAGTGTAAGAGGAATATATCTAGATTCAGCCTATCTCTGCATTGCTACAGACCTCCAGTGTCCACTCATTTTATGGACCCAGGTGGCCATCTCAAGCAAGTACACCAGGATATCTGCTCGCCAGTACCAATCAACTTCCAGTTCTGGAAGGGAATTCTTCTTGTGGGCATTAACATAATCTACTTTAATATACCCCTTACGTTCCCAGAGTGATTTCCACAGGGCCATGTCCCATACAGGTATTCCTTTAATAGACCAGTTTTCCATTGCCCATCTGCCTGACCATACGGCCAGGCCATTTGGACACTTCCCGTGACTCAGTAAAAACCCAAACATAGGTGCAAACATGTAGTTCAGCCCATCGAGCTGATTTGTTTTTACCTTCTTCAATCAGAGTGGCGGCCTTCCAAACAGGATGCTGTCCCTTCACCTTGGAATTGCCATCCATAAACCAAGCAGCTCTTTGTTGATCAATAGAAAGCTGTTTATAGGGCACCGCCCAAGTGGCCCAAGTGGCCATAGGATCCAGCAGCTCCTCAGGTGGTTCCGAAGTCAGCCCTAGGTGAAAAGAGGCTGCCTGCTCGTGAGTACCTCCTTGCATTCTCCTGGTAGCATGATTCTATATGCAACATTTCCATTTTATTATGGAACTCTCCTGGGCATTGCCATCCCCATTAGAGCTTTTCTCTGAAATTACCCAAGACCTTTTGGATATTTCAGGTTTTAGGATTATTTTGTGTCCTTTAGTTATAAAGGCAGTCTCAGTTAAAGTCAAATAGCAAGTAGTAATTGTCTCTCAAATGGAAATTTTCCGGTCCAAAATCCCAGCAGTTGTTGTTGGGTGGCACTCAGAAGTTTTTGCTATAAGCCCAGTCTGCACTCCACACAGGGCTTTTGTACAGCAAATTAATGAACTGTGTGGGCCCATTTAGCATGTCCAATTATATTGGTGGAAGAGTGGATTTACATGCCTGCTGTTTTACAATATGAGGTAGAGGACGAATTCTCCAGTCAGACACAACATCCATGCCCATAATACATTCAGGTAAAGGAGATTCACCACTTCACATGAAGTTCACTTTCCAAACATTCTGATTCTTATCCAAACATTCACCTTAATCCCATCAACTATTGCATTCCTATATCTTCCCATTCTAACTGTACCCCCTCCCCCATTAGGATCTCAACAGGTTGTAGAATCACAGTACATGAAGCTCCCATGTCAAGGAGTTCCAGAAAAGTCTCTTCTCTGTCTCCTGATGATTTTAGCCATTTGTGTGCATATGGCCTTGGAGTTTAAGGCCTGGGTTGGGTCAAGGGATCCATACCCTTTTGTCAGACCTTATATTGATTAGATTATGGGTCCATCACTTAAGGTGATTAAAGGTAAGGTTTCTTTGCTTCCTAGCTTTTTTAATTGCTCCAAACCAGGGTAAATAGAGATTTGTTTAGGACCCCTTAATGTTAGGAGACCAGCAGGGTCTCCAGTCTGTCTATTCAGCCCACAGCAGTGCTTCTTTAAGACCTCTGTTTTGTCCCCATCAATGCTCTCACTCTTTTCATACATTTCTTAATAACCATTTAAATATTTCCACCCTGCTAGGACAAGTCCCTTGAATCTCTTGTTTCTTTTTCCCCATTTTCTTATGAATCAGTCCAACTTTATTTACTGTTTATTGCTTCAACATAAATTTTTCCTTGGGAAGCAGCTCTGAGGCTAGCAGCTATATGTCAGACCATTCAGAATCCAAACTTGGCCCAGCCTCAGGATCCACCCCAACATTCTCCATTACTTTTGTTTTAGCTAGTACAGATACCATTAACCAAGAAATTGTGTGTTTACTTTGTTTTTTATCATTTTGCATTTCTTGTGCTTTGACATAACTCCTTAGGAGTTAGATCTTTCATTTTAAAACTTCATTGCTAATTTTATCTCCAGTAACTAACTACAGTACAGCTGCAGTTCCATACTGTGGGTGACCCTGTGTTCATCTAGGCTCTAAAGATTCGTTATCCACCACCCTCTCTTCCTTCCTCTTCCCAGATCACAAGTTTCAGTGAGTCAGGGTCTTTCTATCAAATCCCACTTCTTAACACCAACTGTAAGGAGTTTTGACCAACTGCAGAAGTTAGCCAGCTACAAAGTTGGAGCACTCCATAAGACTGCCCTCATTTCTGACACCAATTGCAATTGAGGGGATTTCTAAAATCACCCTCACTTTTAATAATTCACAAGAAGGACTCACAGAACTCACTGAAAGCTGTTATACTTATGGGTATGTTGTATTACAGGGAAAGAATACAGGTTGAAATCAGCCAAGGAAAGAAGCACATATGGCAGAGTCTAAGAGAGGTACCAAACAGGGAACTTCTGGTCATCCTCTTCCATGGAATCATGGAAGCATCACCTCCTCTTAGCCACAATATAAGACAGTATACACAGAGTATTGGTAACTATGTACATTCTCCTTTGCTTTTGGTGTTCAGAGTTTTTATTAGGATTTGATCACATATTGCCCACATGGTTGACCTTTAGTCAGCCATTCCCAGTTCTTTCCAGAGGCAAAACTGATACAGTGTTTCCCAAAGCCCTCATAGTAAACCACATTGTTAGACTGTGCAGTGGCCAAAGCCCCCAGGCAAACAGAGACACTCTTATCAGGCATGACATAACAAGGAACTAGAGATCACCTCCCAAAAACTAAGAGTAAAGACCAGACCTCTCTTTGATTAAAGTTAAATTCTTCACTATACAATTTTTTCCAGTAGGTTAAAAGATTAGATACCTTCCAGGTAGTCCATAAATTGTAAGATATTTCTTTACATATTAGAATTTAAGGTAAGTTACTGTAAATGTAAAAGAGAAAGACCTCTGCTCAAACATATTCCCCAAACATATCTGGCCTTATGTTCTGATTTTAAAATTCTCACCTATTTTCTTTTGGTGATACAATATAGGTAATAATGGATATATTTTGAGCATTAGCTGCCTGTTCTCCTTGCTTGGCACCCTGCAATAAATGCAGTACTTTCCTTCACTGCCCCCTAAAAAAAAGAAACCAAGAGACTATATTGACTTTTATGCTGTACAAACTTATACCTGTTTTTACATATTGTACAACGTTGTCTAGCTGTACGTTATGACTGTAGTCAGAACTTATCTCTCTGAATAAAATAGTTCAGTACTCAATTGGTTTGTTAGTTCTAGTATCCTTCTCTAACCAGAAAGGTAAAAATTCTTACCTGCTCTCTCATAATGTATCTTTAAACCCCAAAGTTGTATAGAAATTTTACTTAAAAAAAAAAAATGTGATGTGTGCTTATATAGTGTAGTTCTTCAGCTTATGGAGAATACCGTAATATATACCATTCTTACTTCATATTTTGCATTGCAAAGACAATACATTAAATATGATTCTTTCTTAAGACAGATGGAGAGAAAATCACAAATCCAAAATCACAAACACATTTGATTGCTGCCATTTTGTATGCCTATAAAAATGCTTTATCTTCATTTTTTTTCTTCCTCTTGCATACAGGAATGCTTTCAGTTCATACTGCCAGCCCTACCTCATGCCATTGACCTTTTACGTGATGCCATTGTAAAAGTAAAAGAAGTGCATGATGAACTTGAAGATTTACCTTCCCCACCACCACCTCTTTCCCCTCCTCCCACAACTAGCCCCCATAAACAGACAGAAGACAAAGGGGTTCAATGTGAAGAAGAGGAAGAAGAGAAGAAAGACAGTGGTGTTGCTTCAACAGAAGATAGTTCTTCATCACATATAACTGCAGCAGCCATTGCGGCCAAGGTAAGTCTGCTGAGAGAGACCCAGAGATCTAAAGGACCCACAGGTAAATGTATTGATTTCATCTCTCTTTCCATCCCATTCTTCCATAAGTTAAGTACCACTTCAGGGCATCCTTTAAAAAGAACGGGGATATTCATGACACTCCACAGCTATATTCCCTCCATTATGTAGAGTTCTTGAAAGCATTGAAGTTTTATTCTGAGTTCTGAGGCATTAAAAATTCTGCTGTTATCTACTGAAGTGATAGCTCCACTGATAAACAATGTGACATTTAAGAACTCTTTGAAGATGTCATTTTTGTGATCATAGTAAGTATACAATGTTCATGTATTCAGAACATCAAATATTCACAAATTCTTAGAGGAGCACCAAACTGAAGGTAAGATACCTAAGGTGGTTCAAGAAATTAGCTGAGGAAGATTAATAAATATTTTTTTTAAAGACAAGACTTTTCAGCAGTTAAGTAGCACTTATTTAACTATTGGACACAAATTACTCCAGTCATAAAGAGAAGAAATGGATGTAAGATATTCATGTTTTTAATTTAATAAAGTAATAAATATTATTAAAACAGCATCAAAGTGTTACAAGTTCTCTTTGAACAATTCTGGGAGTAAATATAGTACCATGAAGTACTTCAGTAAATTTAGTTATCATCTTAAAGTCACAGAACATGATTTATATTATTATCCATATCTAGTATAACCCACCTTGTACACTTTAAAATCTTCAGACAGTAGCATATCACTTCTGGGAGTAATGATTGTTCATTGAGAGTGTAAAGATTGAAAATCTAATCACTATATGAAGTGATTTTTAAACTTTATGGCTCATCCAGATACTTTGGGTATGAGCATAGCATGAGAGGATTTTTTTGACAATGTATATATTGGAAAGGATCATAGAGATCCTTTGGAAGTGTCCATTCAGACAACAAGTAGGTGGTTCTTTCACTGAAGATGGGATTATTCTGTCTCCAGATCCATTCAGTGATCCATTAAGTCCTCACTTAAGGCTAGTAAGTAATTGTTGTGTGTGAGGTTTGTTCTGTTTTTATGGAAATGATTGATGAAATACATTATTAAATCATCGTATGTTCTCTTTCTTTTACTCTTAATTAAAAGAGTTAAAAGTACCATCAGTTTCAATCTTAAAAAAAGCTTGTACCATTTGAAATCTAAGCTAATTTTGTCATTCTTCATTTGAAAATTTTTGACATTCCATTGTTCCATTTGTTTTCACCCTTTTTCCTTTCCAGTCATTTTGCTTGTATAGTTTCATGTTTTCCTGTCACTATATTCATAGTTGTTATGTGTTGTGCATTAGAAGCATCCATTCTACACCAGTCCTGCTGTTATCATGGCACACGGTGAGCAGCCCATCCCTGGTCTCATCAGTTATTCCCATGATGCAACAGGCAGTGCAGAGGAACCGGTAAGACAAGAGGCTTTTGCATTAATGATTTTGCAAGCATACAGCCTACCTCCTATCCTTGGAGGTAGGCTATAGCATATGACGGAAGATGTATTTTACTCTGAAAGACCTTCACTAGTGCTTTTTTGGGAAAGTGTTAAGTGCCACTGACTATCTTCCATCAAGGAATTTAATAGAGTTTCTCCTGTACCTAAAGTACTCTAACATCATTAAGATTTTGTAGTATGTGGCAATGAACTTTCATCACATGACTTTCAAGAAATTCATTGCTCAGAAGTTATCTTTTTCTTTAGTAATTTCATCACATACCTTAAAATAAATTGCCTAGCTTAATTAAGATAATCCCTTAAGAGGATCACATTAAGTTTTAATATCCAAACAGATTGGTCAAGATAATATTTAATTTGTATTAATCTTGCTTTTTTTCCTTATGATTTTGCATCTTTTTTTCTTTTCTTTCACTATGTTCTCATTACAACCATTTAGAAAGTTGAGTCTTTGTACAAATCCTGATATTACTGATCTTCATATAGAAACTTTTAAGGGTGTTTATCACTTCTTTCAGTCATTGGCTGAATGATACTTTGTAAAAAGTGTCAGGCTAGGAAAGATTAAACTGATAAGTATAGCTGAATAAGCAGTGACAATTTAGACCATGGCTGCAAAAGAAACCTCAGTCCCTGATATGAATATAAAATGAGAAGGAAAAAGAAAAATAAGTAATAAGTGTAATTTTGTTTTTAATCCTTAGGAAGAAAAAACACCCAGGATTTCAGGGGGATGCAGGGAGGAAAACTAGTATCAGTCGACCCTTAGGAGCTAAACTACCAAATGATGACTTTAACGCTTATATTCAACAAGCCATGCCTGGTTGGAAACAAACTTAGCTGAGTCAAAGGCCAAGTAGAAAATGTAAATATTGATTAATAAAATTATTAATGAATTCCAGTTGACAACTGAATTCTCCAGCTATAGCTTTGCTGTAACTTATAAACATTCCAAAGCATACCAAACTGTCTTTTGTATTCTCATATTATAAAGCAGCCACAGCAACTACAATAATTATCCTGGTTTTCAAACTAAAATATTTGGAAGTTTTGTATTCATAACCAAGCTTTTAAGTTATCATATTCTGAGTTTCGTATTATTACACAGAAAATGATTTGAATAACTCTTCAATAGTTAGCTCCTAGTGATCTGAATACCGGTTATTGCCAAACTGATCAACTTGCTTTTTCAGGAAACAAGGAGGCTTGAGAAGTGCTTCTCATAATGGATATTTGTTAGTTGCCTCTCCAGCAGCCAGTTCCCATCCCTCTTTCTAACACTACACTGCATTTCCCAGTCATATAGTTTGGGTGAGATTGACTAATCCTCCAGGGTAGGTGGCTTAGTATAATCAGCATATCTATTTCACATAACCACAGTTTTTAGTTCAAGGAACACATAATTCAGGTCAATAGGAGCAAGTGGGTCTCATCTCTTAGATTTTATTTGAATGACTAGGAACATAGACTCTCTGTTTCCTATTGAATATGAATGAGGAAATATACAACTCAAAGAATTCCTATCTTGGAACCATGAAAGTAATGCCTGCCAATAATGGAGCCAACTGGAAAGAAGCATTCCTAAGAAATGGGAGAGAAAGAGAAGTACTCGGTCCTGTCACATTTTTCGACCACTTACTCCAGCCCCTGTTGAACTATACCCGCCTCTTGACTTTTCAGTTACCTGAGCCAATACGTTACTTTGAAAAAGCTAATTAGAGATAGAGATGGGTAAACTGTTGTCTGCAACCAAAAGCATCTTGACTAATAATTCTCAGTATGTAGTGTCTCATCAAAGAGCTGAAAAGACTTCCTTATAATAACTGAAACATAAATAGGAATCCCTGAAGTTTCATATTTGAGTGAGAAACCTGATTCAAGAGAACAGAGAGTAGGGGTGTGTGACACATGGAAGGAAAAAAGGAAAGATAAATCTTGCCCCTCTGTGATTACTAAATAAGTGTAAAGGTCTTTTCAAGGAGACTGGATCCAAACCTGAAGAAACTACAACTATACTTTGCATAATGCTTGTATTATGCTTGCAAAACTCCAAGCATAATGAGAGGCAAGGAGGAATTTAAGACAAAAATAGCCATGGAGATACATAATAAGAAATCTTGTCTTACTGACAGAAATTAAATCTTCTGGAGAAGTCCCACATAATAATGATGGTCCCCAAGCTCCACTGGACGCAAGAAAATCTGCTGCTTGCCCTGGGAAGAAAGAGTTGCTGATTTCCTTTTGGGAAAGAATATGGAGAAAACAAATATGTTAGATTGATATGGTCAGTCAGGAAGTGTCTATCTTCCTAGGGCATTTGTTTGGAACTTAAGAGAGAAAATGCTAAAAGTTAGCAACCTGCCACACTTACAGATTTGCCTGGAGATAAATGATACCATTACAAAAGACCAGAAGCACTTAAAAAGTTTTGGTCAGAAAATTGAAGAATATACATATTTGTATATATATGGTTTTATTGTTTCTTCCTATCCATGATGATTTTAGTATATTAAAATAATATTAATTGTCAGTCATTCTTCTAAACATTTTATATATACCAACACTTTACATACATTGTCATTTTACTTATGAGAAAATTGACACACAAAGAGGTTAAGGACATATAACCAGCTAGAGACTAAACTGGTATTCAAGTCCAGGCAGTCTGGCTCCAGAATCATCACTCTTCACCTCTCTGCTATAGCAACTCTCAGTGCAAGAGAGAAAGAAAAAGAATGATGTTATGGGAGATGACTAACTAGTTACAAATTCTTCTAAAGAATGAGAATTAGGATTTTTAGACCTTGGTTTGGAATACTTGAATGATAAAATGTATTGCACAACCTAAGAACTGTGAACAGTAGATTATATTTACTCTGGAAGTTTGCTGGTCCAAGCAGCAAAGCTTTAAGCTATAAGCACAATTGGAGTCAGAAATATATTTAGATAAATCCATGAAAACAAATACTTCGGAGAACACAGTATGTATGCGTTAAAGGATAATATTTTTAAAGGTTGAATCATAACATTCATAGAAATATAAATGTGTCAATTATTCTATTTAATTGATTAATGAGAGAACAGTAAGCTGTTAAACCAGTTCAAAGAAAAAAAATCAAAGGACACATACATATATCAACAGTCACAAAGACTGGGATGAATTTATAAATAGATACAAAATTGGTCAGTATACACAGGGCAATAATCAATTGTTCCTTCTCAAGACAAAATTTATTTGCATTTCTGTAGACAATAATTTGCATTAGCATTAGTTTTCTATAACTTGCAGAGTTGTAAAATAGTGAAAGTAAAAAGTGCGGATAACCCAGAAGAGTATACAAATCAGGACATTTAATAATCTTTCTTGCCCATTTTCTTGACAACTCTCTACACCCCCAATCATAATAATCTCATAATGATTTTTGTTGCAAAAAAATGGCAGATCTCATTAGTTTGGGATTGATTATTTATTTAGCTGCAGCAAGGTATTAATTAACCAGGTAGCTTCTCTGAGTTTGCTTTGCAAATACTGAGGCTGCAAAATTAACTTCTCTCTGGAAGTTTTCATAGGGAATCTCAGATTTTACTTTTAAAAGTTTCTATTTTTGCCATTCCAAGTTTAGGAAACCAAGCCCCAGACAATCTCTTCACCCTATTTCACCTGCAGGTACCTGTTACTGGGTGAATTCCTCTCTTCTCCAGGTCACCAAAAGTTCATTACCATATATAAGTGACCTTTCTTAACCACATGCAAGGCTGAGACCCTCTACTTCAGGTACCAGGTCATTTTTCCTGGGAGGGCTTTATAGGTATTAGCTTCGTGAGTACAGCCAGTCTTTGTTCTTCAGAAGTGGTAGGCATATCTGATTAAATGGGCACCATTCTCAAACATGACACAGGTAAGTCCTTGGTTCCACCATCAGTTTGTCCAATTATATCCTGTTAAAAAGGAAGATATTCTTAATAAATCTATGGAAATCACTATATTGTCAAGAAAAGTTAGCAGACCTAGTAAGAGTTTCTGAATTCTGAGGGACTCAGTGAGAATCAAAACTTTTAGTTTTAAGAAATCAGGATGTACGAAATTGTGTGGGTTATATATAGATTGAGAAGAAAGAAGAAATTTCTTCACATACCCTGAAAATAGAACATTTAAAACATCAATAATATTCCAAACAAATAGCCAGGAAAAAATTCTTCTGTTTACTCAGTCCTATGTAGTTAACTCTCATTCTACTAGATCTTAGCAGTTTGCTTTCATGAAGCTTTCAGCTTCCAGACTAATGAGAGTTTTGGAAATACTAACCCAGTCCACTATTATAGTCTAAAAGTTATCTAAGCAATATCACTTCAGCAGTCTGTACCCAAGAATATATTCTTTGAAGTGTCAGTAGTTGGAAGTATCTGGTACAGTTCTTTCTATGAGGCTTGTGAAACTGTCCTTCTTGTTAAATGCACAAGCTCTGGTCTGTAGCTTACAGCATAACTTTTAGGTAAGCATCAAAATCCATCTGTAGATGACAGGAACTTAATAGCTGTAGTTATTAACTGTAACCAGTGATAGCAGAATGGCAGGGAGTAAAATTCTCTATTGAGGGATGGAATATAACTATTTCACGAGTTTTTAAGCAGTATGTCCCCTTAGAGTAAAACCATTAGGGACTGGGGGTAATTGACAATTCTCCAGGGACTTTACACAAAGCACACAATTAATGAAATAGTTATATTAATAACATTTTGCTTATATAAACTTAACCTAGAGAAGACTGGGCTTCTCTTTTGATATGACGACTTCTCATGAAATTTATAGTTGTAACTCATCAAACAAATCTAATTATATCTTTCATCACTCTTATCTATTCTGAAAGAACAAATTTCTGTGATTTCTAGGAGACTGCCAGGAAATCTCAAAGATAGTTTTCAGTGAAAGATACTCTGAAATTTTTTAATAATTTGATTTGATTTAGAGTTGTCAGAGGAAATTTGGACACTTGATTTAAGATAGGATCATGGATGCCTGAGAAATAATTTTTTGGTTGCCTTTTTTTATTAAAATGACAATAAAACATTTTTAAAAGCACAAAAGGTAACACAGTTGTTAAGAAGTAACTCTTTCATAACTGAGGAACTTTTTGTTCTTTTTCCCCTTAAATACTCAAGCATATAATAAAGTTAACCTATAGCAGAGAAAATTATTCTGGTAAGACACAGGATCTCTTCTATCTAGGCAGATTAGGTAGATAGTGGGTAAAAGCACTAATCAGTAAGCCAAGGAAAGAAGCCCATCAAAATTAAGTGAACCTTGTTTTAAGTGAATGTGTATTTTAACACATTTTATAACTTATTTTCAGTCTCGGGCATTATAAATCAAAGGAAATAATCTTCACTTTCCAAGTTTTATCTTTCATTATGTTCTTTCAAATATTCTGGAACAAACTGATACCTTGCTTTAGGATTACAGTTCTTTCTCAAATGACCCACAAGTTGAAAACTATCTTCATAATAATATAATGGTATAGTTTATTTAACATGCAACATGTTAATCATTGCTTTTTTCAAATGAATTAATAAGTTCGTAAATTTTTTGTTTTGATTTCAAATTCAGTAAATATTGATAGTTATAACCCACATGTACAAAAGCTCTATGAGTTCTAAATAAATTATAAATGTGTAAAGGGGTCCAGAGACCAAAACATTCGAGGACTGCTGCTTTAGGGCAGTTTTTTTTTTCCCCTTAAAAAAATAAAAGCACATGCTCAGTTGTATATCTCAGCGACTCATATTAAGTATAATTTTTAATGAAAGTCATTTCTATTTCACAGAGAAAACTTGGGGTAGATAATTAAGAACTATCTGACATACGCATATATTAGCAGACAGCAAAGCGCATAAACATGCATAATATAATTTTCTACAGCAACATGCAATCCTTTGACTACTTGTTAAACTAGCAAAAAGGAACATGTTCATAAATATGACACAAATTTCTAGCATCTATATAGCAAATAAAAGTAAGCAAAAGTATATAAACTTAAAATTATGATTAGTAATCAGTGCAACAAAAGAAAAAATAGATAAGACTCCATCAAATTAAAAACTTTTGTGCAACAAAGGATACTGTCAAGAGAGAAAGAGACAACTGACAGAATGAAAGAAAATATTTGCAAATCACATGTATGAGAAATGATTAATATCTAGAATATAAAAAGAACTGCTGCAACTGAGAAAAGAAAAAAAAGGGAACCCAATTGAAACATGGGTGAAGGATTTGAAGAGACATTTCTCCAAGGAAGGTATACAAATAGCAATGTGCACACAAAAAGATACTCAACATCACTAGTCATTAGAGAACTGCAAATCAAAACCACAATGAGATACCACTTTATATCCATTCTGGTGTTTTATCAAAAAAAAAAAAACAAAACAAAACCTCCCCCCCCCAAAAAAAAAAACAAATAACCCAGAAAATTAGTGTTGGCAAAGGATGTGGAGAAATTGGAACCCTTGGGCATTGCTGGAGGGAGTATAAAATGGTGCCACCACGGTGAAAAACACTTTTGTGGTTCTTCTAAAAGTTAGCCATGTGATCCAGCAATTCTACTTCTACTTATATACCCAAAAGAATTGAAAGCAAGCAACTACTACACCAGTGTTTATAGCAGCTATATTCACAATGGCCAAAAGGTGGGAACAGCCCAAAGATACATGGATAAACAAAATGTGTTATACAGATATAACTGAATATTATTAAGCCGAAAGAAGAAATGAAGTTCTGATGCATGCTACAACATGAATGAACCTTGAAAACATTATGCTGAATTTAATAAGCCAGAAATAAAAGGACAAATATTGTATGAGTTCACTTACATGAGGTACTCAGAATAGTCAAATTCATAGAGGCAGAAAATAGAATAGATGAAAGTGGAGAGTGGGAAGTTACTGTTTAAAGGGTATGGAATTTCTCTTTGGGATGATGAAAAAGTTCTGGAAATGGATAGTGGTGATGTTTGCATTACATTGTGAATTTGCTTAATGCCATTTCGTTGTACACTTAAAACTGGTTAAAGTAGTAAATTTTATGTTATGTTTCACCACAGTAAAAAAAAATTTATTTACGATTAGTACTTGATGTTTCCTATTTTACCTTATTTAAAAATTATCTAGGCTTCTAATGATCATCCATTAATTTAATGTAATGCACTCCAAAGTTTAAGTTACCTAAAGATCATGGAAATTATGTTCAAGCTGACATGGATTATGTAGGAATAATGTAAGCTTCTTCAGTCAATAAACCTGTATATGTTTAGGGAAAGCAACCCAAGAAAAACAAAATGTGTACTTGTATTATATTTAACATTAAAAATTATTTAAGACAATTGTTAAACCAAAATTATTAAGCTAGTCTTATTTGCCAAAGATTTACCCTAATTTTATGAACTTGGATTCTTAAAATATTTATGAGTTAGTTTCTAGTAGAAGATTCTTTTTTAAGTCTAGCATATTTAAAGTATTAGAAATTCAGTTTATTTTGGGAAATATTAGGAATAATTAACTTATTTAGGCATTTATCTCTGTAAGCCAGTCAGAACAGAACTCCTTTAACTTCAGAGACAATATAGCTTTATACTTCCCAGAGATTGGGAAACATTTCACAATGGTAAAGGGTAAAGGTCTTTCTGAATTACAGATAAACACAGAGAGGGCTCATAATTTCAATTCTGCAGCTTCAGCCACAGGTCTAGAGTAAATACAGAAACACAAAAACTCATCCCCAATACACCCCCCCCCAAAAAAAATCAAAGACCTGTTCTCCTTCCCAGAGGGCACCAGTTTCTTAATTGTTTTGAGCTCAAAATGGAGAAATAGACAAATAAAACTACAAGTAGGACTACAAATAGGATTCTGTGTCATCTTTTACCCAACAAAGAATGGACATCTATAATACATTTACAGAGATCACCAAATGGTCAGACCATAAAAGCAAAGTCTCAAGCATTGCTGCCACCAGGAAGCAATAATTTCCTGGCAGTGCACAAACTAGAAACAAAGACAAAACACAAATCAAAAAATAATGGGGTTGGGGCTTCCCTCGTGGCGCAGTGTTTAGGAATCCACCTGCCAATACAGGGGACACAAGTTCAACCCCTGGTCCAGGAAGATCCTACATGCCACGGATCAACTAAGCCCATGCGCCACAACCACTGAGCCTGCATTCTAGAGCCTGAGAGCCACAACTAGTGAGCCACGTGTCACAGCTACTTAAGCCCATGCACCTAGAACCCATGCTCTACAACAAGAGAAGCCACCACAATGAGAAACCCATGCACTGCAACGAAGAGTAGCCCCCCTCGCCAAAACTACAGAAAGCCTGTGTGCAGCAACGAAGGCCCAATGCAGCCAAAAATAAATAAATAATAATGATGATGATAATAAAATAAAATAAAAGAGATGATATTTTTTTAAAAAAAATCCACCTGCCAATGCAGTGGACACGGCTTCGATCCCTGTTCCAGGAAGATCCCACATGCCACGTAGCAACTAAGCCCGTGGGCCACAACTACGGAGTCTGTGCTCGAGAGCCCCAAGCCACCACTGCTGAGCCCGCGTGCCACAACTACTGAAGCCCATGCACCTACAGCTCGTGCTCTGCAACAGAGAAGCCACCACAATGAGAAGCCCGCACACTGCAACAAAGAGTAGCCCCTGCTCACCGCAACTAGAGAAAGCCCGCACGCAGCGACGAAGACCCAACACAACCAAAAATAAATTAAATAAATATATTTATTTATTTATTTTTTTAAAAAATGGGGTTTTGTTTTCTGTTTTTTTTGTTTTGTTTGTTTTTTTAAACCTAAAGAAACAGTCATCTAAGTAAAGTTCTGTTGATATTTGGGATTCACCTCCAATTGCCAAGAAAAGATACTTGTGGGCTTAAGCAAGTGCTTAAAAGTGTACTCTTTACTATACTACAAAGCTACAATAATCAAGACAGTATGGTACTGGCACAAAAACAGAAATATAGATCAATGGAAAAGGATAGAAAGCCCAGAGATAAACCCACGCACATATGGTCACCTTATTTTTGATAAAGGAGGCAAGAATCTACAGTGGAGAAAAGACAACCTCTTCAATAAGTGGTGCTGGGAAAACTGGACAGGTACATGTAGAAGAATGAAATTAGAACACTCCGTAACACCATACACAAAAATAAACTCAAAATGGATTAAAGACCTAAAGGTAGGCCAGACACTATCAAACTCTTAGAGGAAAACATAGGCAGAACACTCTGACATGAATCACAGCAAGATCCTTTTTGACCCACCTTCTAGAGAAATGGAAATCAAAACAAAAATAAACAAATGGGACCTAATGAAACTTAAAATCTTTTGCACAATGAAGGAAACCATAAAGAAGACCAAATGACAGCCCTCAGAATGGAAGAAAATATTTGCAAATGAAGCAGCTGACAAAGGATTAATCTCCTAAATTTAGAAGCAGCTCATGGAGCTCAATATCAAAAAAACAGACAACCCAATACAAAAATGGGCAGAAGACCTAAATAGACATTTCTCCAAAGAAGTTATACAGATTGCCAACAAACACATGAAAGAATGCTCCACATTACTGATCATTAGAGAAATGCAAATCAAAACTACAATGAGGTATCGCCTCACACTAGTCAGATTGGCCATCATCAAAAAATCTAGAAACAATAAATGCTGGAGAGGGTATGGAGAAAAGGGAACCCTCTTGCACTGTTGGTGGGAATGTAAATTGATACAGCCACTATGGAGAACAGTATGGAGGTTCCTTAAAAAACTACAACTAGAACCACCATACAACCCAGCAATCCCACTACTGGACCTTTACCCGAGAAAACCATAATTCAAAAAGAATCATGTACCACAATGTTCATTGCAGCTCTATTTACAATAGCCAGGACATGGAAGCAACCTAAGTGTCCATCAACAGATGAATAAAGAAGATGTGACACATATATACAATGGAATATTACTCAGCCATAAAAAAAATTAAATTGTTATTTGTATTGAGGTGGATGGACCTAGAGTCTGTCATACAGAGTGAAGTCAGAAAGAGAAAAATACTGTATACTAACACATATATATGAAATCTAAAAAGAAAAAAATGGTTATGAAGAACCTAGGGGCAGGACAGGAATAAAGACGCAGACCTACCATAGAATGGATTTGCGGACACGCGGAGGGGGAAGGGTAAGCTGGGACAAAGTGAGAGAGTGGCATGGACATATATACACTACGAAACGTAAAATCCATAGCTAGTGGGAAGCAGCCGCATAGCACAGGGAGATCAGCTCGGTGCTTTTTGACCACCTAGAGGGGTGGGATAGGGAGGATGGGAGGGAGATGCAAGAGGGAAGAGATAATGGGGATATATGTGTATGTATAGCTGATTTGCTTTGTTATAAAGCAGAAACTAACACACCATTGTAAAGCAATTATACTCCAATAAAGATGTTAAAAAAAAAAGTGCACTCCTCTAGCAATGCTGTTTACTGGTTCTATTAGGTGAATCCATTGGGCATCTCAGTGGATGATCTCTAAAACTGTTAAAGAATTATTTTTTAAGTTAAAATCATGTCTTTGTTACAAGTACCAAATCAATACATGTCAAAGATCTTATTTCATTCGTTAATTAATGAGGGAACCAGAAAGATGTTACAACTGGTTAACAGGAGAATCCAAAGAACACAAATATATAGGCATTGGGAGTGCTGAAATGAATTTACAAACAAATGCAACACTTGGTGATTACCTGCAAGGCAGTCCATTGTACTTCCATGGTACAAAAGGATCATTTGGACAAACACTACTTACATTACTCTCAGTTTTTTACAACTTATATTTGTAAAATAGCTAAAAGACTAAACAGTGTAGATAATTCAAAATGGTCCACTACACAAGACACCTAATAATAATTTTGTCCATTTCAAAGTCTTTCACAATTTTTCCTGGCATATGAAAGGAATACAATAATGCATGGATGTTTACAGAATAAAATTTCTGTTCAATATGTCCATGTGCTTAATGTGCTTTTTTATTCTTGTTTATTTGTTCCTACTCATATGGATGCCATGTAGCAGGATTTTTTAGAAGGTTATGTTATCTTTAGTAATAAATGTTTGACTTTCTCAAAATTTTAATTGAAAAAACAGAAGTTTTTATATCACTACTATAGTTGTTAATGTAGGGATTGAGTTATTAGGATGCCAGTTGTTTTTTCCTAGCATTAACCTTTTAGTACTGTGGACTGATTTTGTATGCATGTGTAGTAAACCTGTAGTAATCACTATTTGGGCCAATAAGTATATGTTCTTATAAGTTTTTCACAAAGATTGCTATTATTATCAATAAAATAAGTAGGAAGCTGTATTAAACTACATAGACCTTTTTCAAATCTGGGAAATAGTATGCATTGTGCTTTAACAACATGAGCTTTGGCATCAGATAGTTTCTGTTCTACTAGATTCTACATGATCTGGTTCTAGGCCCTTCCCTTACCATCTCTCTCCCTCTCCCCTTTGCTCACTAAGTTTACATCCAGCTTTTTCTTGGCTCTGAGCACATGCTGTTTCCACTACCTAAAAGCTCTTAACCCCACTCTTTACCTGGCTAACTTCTGTTTATTTTTTCTGTTCCAGTTTCAGTGTCTCTTTATCACAGAAAGACTTCACTAATCTTCTCCTCCAATCTAAATTTTTCTCAGAGCTATTCTCTCTCATAACACCTTGTTCTTTTCCTTTATAGCACTTACCACAATTTACAATTATATACTTATTCATATGTTTGAGTTCTGTATATGTAGACTATAACGTCCATGAGACAAGGATCACATCTGTTAGTTTATATGATTTATCCAACATCCAACACAGTTTGGCACATAGTAACACTGTGTGAATATTTGTTTAATATGTTTTATGAAAAACTACAATGCATCATCCAACTAAGTTCACAAGACAGATATAAAAAACCAAAATATATTTAGCAATTCCCATTATGTACAAGGACTTTTCCATGAGATAGACAAATAATCAGCATATTCTCTCCCTATAGTAGCAACTTCAGTAATAATGATAATATTGATAGTTAGCTTTAAATAATTATGTAGCAGACACTATTCTAAGTGTTTTAGACAGATACACCATCAGAAATTGATACTGGAATGCAGGTATCAGCAAGGTTATACCTTTTTATTTTCCTGGAAGGCAAATTTATATGGAATAATAAGAACTCTGATTACTACCATTGAGAACAACAAAAATCCCAAATGATTTTAGTAAGTATAAACAGTTGTTAAGAAACAAACTCATATGAATATTTAAATTTTTATGTTTATTTTAAAAGATCTGTTATAGTCAAGCCTCATAAGTTCTCTGTCTAGGCAAAATCATAAAGTGTGGCTTTTCTTTATAAATATAAATCATAAATTCTTGTGGATTTTTTTACCATTGATTTTAATCTAAATCCAGGTCTTCACATTTTCTTGTTTAATTTCATTTTGTTGCATTTAACTGATCAGTCTACCCCAAGGAGACCTTTTTTTAAATCTATATCAGACATTTGTTATTTTACCTGTCTTTTCTAGTGCTGTCACCTGCAAATATGTTAATCAAATCATTCAAGTCACTGATGGAACTTTTTTTTAGGATAGGCTATTTCACATACTACCAGAAACTCTACTGGTTAAGTGCTTAACTACCTAATATATGTTTCTCTTGTAGCCCATCAAAATGCACTTTGTCTATCTTGTTCCAAGAACTTTTTAAATACTCGTCAAATATATGACTTGTCAAATACCTTAGTGAACTCAGGATACTCTGGTTTGATACTTTTGTTCTTTAGTAAAATTTTTATAACACTTAATCATAACACTTTAATTGGTGTTCTGATCAGTATTAGAAGCTCTGGGAAGACACATGATTTTTTTTTTTTTTTTCTGAAAGAACCCATTTAGGCATTCATATGTAATCTATTTTTATTATTAGTTCAGATCCTATGTTGCACAATTGGATGTATAGTAGGATTTTTAAGGGAGTGCAACCTACCTTAAAGGTCTCTAAATAGAGACGTTACCAGGAAAGGGTTCATTTGATAGAGCTAACCATCAGGCTGACAAGGACTGCAAAAGCCTTACAATGGGGACTGGCAAATTGTTGCCATGGAAGCCATACTCCTTCATGCATGGCTGTTTTGGGAGACTCACTTCAATTATTATCAATCTGCTCACTAGCTACCCAAAATTAAATCCAAATAACAGATCTTCTGTTGTATTAGCCTTGCAACTTTTCTGTAAGTTAGATATTTTTTCAAAACAAAAAAATATTAAGTGGTAAAAATAGTGCTTCAAAGAGGAAATGTATGCCAGTAAAGAATTTCTCTAGCATCAAAATACAAAGTTGTATGTTGACTTCATTGGTATTCTTACTGGTGTTTCAAAAGACAGAGTTTATAAAGGGAAATGATACTTTGGCTATGTATTCGAATTTTGATAATTCTCCGTTTCTTCTTTTAGAAGTGTTTGCCTAATCAGTCTAAGTAGCTTTCGGACAGAATAGCTACATACCTAGAAAGAATCAGCACAGTTCCTAAGAAAATATGTATTCCAGTTATAATTTCCCTTACGAGGAAAATTCTATTGTTTAATAATTCACAGTTGAAATTACAGTGCATATCGTCAGAGGGTTTGAGATCAACTGAAATAAATTGTCTTCCCTACCTTCTCAGTTGCATAATATAATAGGAATACAGATTAGTGCTCTAAAAGTAGGAATGCTATTTCTTTTGGAAGTTATTTGGCATTTCTCCTTCTT
The DNA here is from genome assembly GCF_039906515.1 of Pseudorca crassidens. Classification (NCBI taxonomy): domain Eukaryota; kingdom Metazoa; phylum Chordata; class Mammalia; order Artiodactyla; family Delphinidae; genus Pseudorca; species Pseudorca crassidens. The sequence goes on along the minus strand of NC_090296.1, from coordinate 35,558,723 downwards.
ATTTGTGCTGACTTACCCACTACAAATTCTGCTTGCTCTAGAACCTCACTACTTAGCAAGCCTTTCATTCATCTCTTATTGACTCCTTTATATATGTTAATGAATTGCAGTTTTCAGACTTTTACCTTTTTTCATCTCCTCATTTCCCCTATTCTCTCCTCTTGCTTATTATATTAAAATAAAGATCACCAAGGCTAAACAACTATCCTTTCTGATTAAACTATTTTTCTGAGTTAATACTTAGTTCCATTCCTTCTGTCTCAAAGAGAGCTTGTAATTCTCAGAGTTGGTGGCTGCTTCTGCTTCTTTATTATCAAAGAATAAATTATTAATTATCAACTGTATACAAGACATTATGCTCATTTTTTTTACTTCTCTCAGGCTCTTGAGTATATTGATCACTCCTTAATTTTTGTAACAATCCCTCCCATAGTTTTTATCACTAAAATTTTTTTTATTGTATAATAATACATGAGTACATTCTTTTTATTAAAAAATAAAAATAAACATGGATAAGATTAACATCCGCTTGAACCACCCTCTCATCTCATTCTCATTTGCTTTCACACACACCCCTGAAGTAAACACTTTTCAGTAAATTAGAGGGGTATCCTTTAAAACTATTATCCTTTTCTGTACAAGCGTAGTAAATGAAATCCTAACAGTTTGTATGTGGTGTGTGTGTGTTTGTGTATGTATTTAATTAAGAGAGGGAAAGAGAAACTTGACAAGCTGCTTCTAAAATTTATACAGAATGGAAATGCAAAGGACCAAAAATAACCAAGACACTCATGAATAAGAAAAAGAACAGAGTGAGAAGATCTGCTCTATAAATACCAAGACTTAAAATGATATAAAGTGCATTATTGGTGCAAGAATTAACACTTAGATCAATGGAACAGAATAGAAGCCTAAAAAAAATGCCAACACATATGGACACTTGGTATATGACAGAGTTTGTACTACAGATTAGTGAAGTTCTTTTTTCAATAAATGATGCTGGGACAACAGGCAGTCCTTATAAAAAATGAAATTGATTCTCGTATCCCATACAGTATCCAAAAAAAAGTTCTAAATTTTTTAGAGACCTAAGTATGAAAGACAAAACTATAAAGCTTTCACAGATTTATATAGGACAAAATTTTCATTGTGCTGGATTAGGGAAAGATTTCTTTTTAAATATATAATTGAAGTAAAAGTCACATAAAATTCAACATGTTTAGGTGTACAGTTCAGTGACTTTTAGTACTTTTACAATATTGTGCAAGCATCACCTCTAATTCCAGAATATTTCATCACCCCTCAAAAAATACCACACCCAGTAAGTAGTCATTCCCCATACCCCCACCTCCCATCCCCTATCAACTTACTGGTTATGTATTTGCCTACTCTGGACATTACATATGAGTGGAATCATACAATATGTGGCTTTTTTTGTCTAGTTTCTTTCACTTCACATCATGTTTTCAAGGTTCATCTGTGTTGTAGCAGACATCAGTACTCCATTTTATGGCTGTAAAATATTCCGTTGTATAGATGTAATGCCTTTTGTTTAGCCACTGATCAGTTGATAGACATTTAGGTTGTTTCCACGTTTTCGGTATTAAAATAATGCTGCTATCAACATCTGTGTACAAGCGTTTGTTTGAACACCAGTTTTTGATTCTCTTGGATATACACCTAGGATAGAACCGTTGAGTAATATAATAATTCTGTGTTTAACTTTGTGAGGAACTGCCAGATTGTTTCCACAGAACTGCACCATTTTACATACCTAACAGAAATGTATGAGCTTTCCAGTTTCTCTACATTCTCAACAACATTTATTTTCCTTTTTTAAAAAAATTACAGCCATTGAGTGAGTGTGAAGTATCTCATTATGGTTTTGATTTGCATTTCCCTTAATGACTGATGATAATGAACATCTTTTCATGTTGCTTGTTGACCATTTGTATATCTTCAGAGAAATGTCTATTCAAGTCTTTTACCTCATTTCTTAAAATCAGCTGTTTTTTTTTTAAATGGATTCATCTTTTGTTGTTCTGTTGTAAGTATTCTTTATATATTCTGGATACTAAACCATTATCAGATATATGATTTGCAAATATTTTCTCCCATTCTATTGGTTGTCTTTTCAACCTTTCTTGATAATCCTGTGATGTACAAAAGTTTTTAAATTTGATGAAGTCCAGTTTGTCTAAATTTTATTTTGTTCCTTATGCTTTTGGTATCATATCTAAGTATCAATTACCAAATCCAAGGTAAAGAATATTTATCCCTCTGTTTTCTTCTGAGAATTTTATAATTTTTAGCTCTTACATTTAGGTCGTTGATCCATTTTGAGATAATTTTTGTACATCATGTGAGGAAAGGGTAGAACTTCATTTTTTTTTTTTTTTTTGGCTGTGTTGGGTCTTTGTTTCTGTGCGCGGGCTTTCTCTACTTGTGGCAAGCAGGGACCACTCTTCATCACGGTGCGCGGGCCTCTCACTGTCGCGGCCTCTGTTGCTGCGGAGCACAGGCTCCAGACGCGCAGGCTCAGTAGTTGTGGCTCACGGGCCCAGTTGCTCCGCGGCATGTGGGATCTTCCCAGACCAGGGCTCGAACCTGTGTCCCCTGCATCGGCAGGCAGACTCTCAACCACTGCGCCACCAGGGAAGCCCGAGAACTTCATTTTTTAAATGTGGATATCCAGTTGCTCTGGCACAATTTGTTGAAAAGATTATTCTTTCCTATTGTCTTGGCACCTTTGTCAGAAATCACTTAACCATAAAAGAATAAGAGGGTTTATTTCTGGACTTTCAATTCTATCCCATTGATCTATATGTCTATCCTTATGGCAGTATTACACTGTTTTGATTACTGCACCTTTGAAGTAAGTTTTGAAATAGACAAGTGTGAGTTTTCCAACTTTGTTTTTCAAGATTGTTTTGTCTATGTGGAGTCCACTGAGATTCCATATGAATTTTAGGATGGGCTTTTCTATTTCTGCAAAAAATTCTATTAGAATTTTTTTCCAGTTTCCGTGATATTTTTAAATTTATTTTTTTATTGGGGTATAGTTGCTTTACAATGTTGTGTTAGTTTGTTGGAATTTGATAGAGATTGTATTGAATCTGTAATTCCCTCTGTGTAGTATTGCTACCTTAACAATATATGTCTTTCCATTTATTTATGTCTTATTTTAATAAAGTTATTTATTTTATTTATTTATTTTTGTCTACGTTTGGTCTTCATTGCTGTGTGTGGGCTTTCTCTAGTTGTGGTGAGCGGGGACTACTCTTCGTTGCAGTGCATGGGCTTCTCATTGCAGTGGCTTCTCTTGTTGCGGAGCATGGGCTCTAGACGAGCGGGCTTCAGTAGTTGTGGCACGTAGGCTCAGTAGTTGTGGCTTGCAGGATCTAGAGCACAGGCTCAGTAGTTTTGGCACATGGGCTTAGTTGCTCCGTGGCATGTGGGATCTTCCCGGACCAGGGCTCGAACCCATGTCCCCTGCACTGGCAGGCGGATTCTTAACCACTGCACCACTGGGGAAGCCCTATTTATGTCTTTTTATGGAGGAAATTTATTCCTTAATATTTAAGGAATAATTAAGGAAATTTATTCCTTAATATTTTTTTTAAGAAGATGTTGGCGGTAGGAGTTTCGTAATTTATTTATTATTATTATTATTATTTTTTTGCTGTGTTGGGTCTTCTTTTCTGTGCAAGGGCTTTCTCCAGTTGTGGCGAGCGGGGGCCACTCTTCATCGCAGTGTGTGGGCCTCTCACTATCGTGGCCTCTCCTGTTGCGGAGCACAGGCTCCAGACGTGCAGTCTCAGTAGTTGTGGCTCACGGGCCTAGTCACTCCGCGGCATATGGGATCCTCCCAGACCAGGGCTCGAAGCTGTGTCCCCTTCATTAGCAGGCAGATTCTCAACCACTGTGCCACCAGGGAACCCCAGTTCCTTAATATTTTATTCTTTTTGATTCTGTTGTAAATGGAAATGCTTTCTTAATTTTCTTTTTTTAAATTTTCAGTGTTAGTGTATACAAATACAACTGATTTTGGTGTGTTCCTCATATGTCCTGCAACTTTGCTCAATTTATTAGTTCAAATATTTCTTTCTGTGGAAAAAAAAATTGTGTCATCTGTGAATAGAGATTGTTTTACTTCTTCCTTTCCAATTCGGATGCCTTTTCTTTCTTTTTCCTGCCTAATTTCCCTAGCTAGAACTTCTAGTACAGTGTTGAAAAGAAGTGGTGAGTGCAGACATCCTTGATCCTGATCTTAAAGTAAACTTTCAGTCTTTCATTAAGGAGAATGTTAGCTGTGGGGTTTTCATAGATGTCCTTTATCAGGTTTAAAGTTGTCTTCTATTCCTAGTTTTCTGAATGTTTTTCTCATGAAAAGGTGTTCTATTTTGTCAGATGCTTTTTCTACATCATTTGGATTCTGGGATCATGTGGATTTTTTCTTCATTCTATTAATGCATTGTATTACACTTTGATTATATTACATTTTAATACATTAATGGAATGTATTACATTACCTTACATTAATGGAATTAATGGAATAATTCCATTACATTACATTACATTAATGGAATAATGTAATTATTACATTACATTACACCCTTACATTAATGGAATAAATCCCACATGGTCATAGTATATAATCCTTTTAATATGCTGTTGGATTACGTTTTATAGTACTTTATTTAGGATGTTTGCCAAACATCTATATTCATAAAGGATATTGGTTTGTAATATTCTTTTCCTGTGTCATCTTAATTTGTCTTTGGTATCAGGGTAATACTGGCCCCGTAAAATAAGTTTAGGAAGCCTTCTCTTCCATTTTCTGGAAGAGTTTGTGAAGGATTTATTATTTAGAATTATTTAATTCTTCTTTAAACATTTGAAAGAATTCTTTGATGAAGCCATCGGGTTCTGAGCTTTTTCTTGTTGGAAGCTTTTTTCTAATTACTGATTCAGTCTTTTTACTTGTTATTTGTCTATTCCAGATTTTCTGTTTCTTCTTGAATCAGTTTTGATAGTTTTTGTGTTTCTAAGAACTTGTCTGTTTCCTCTAGGTTACCTCATTTGTTGGCATATAATTGTTCATAGCATTCCCCTTACAATCTTTTTTATTTCTGTGAGATCAATAATAATGTTCCCACTTCATTAGTGATTTTAGTAATTTGAGTTTTATCTTTTTTTCTCTTGGTCAGTCTAGCTAAAAGTTGGCCAATGCTGTTGATATTTTCAAAGAACCAATTTGGGTTTTGTTGATCCTTTCAGTGTTTTTCTGTTCTCTATTTAATTTATCTCCACTGGAATCTGTATTACTCCTTCCTCCTCTTTTTTGGGAGGTTAGTTTGCTTTTCTTATACATTTTCCTCTGAGCATTCCTGTTGCTATATCCCATAAGTTTTGGTATGTTGTGTTTTCATTTTCATTCATATCAAAGTATTTTCTAATTTCTATTGTGATTTTTTTCCTTGACTCATTGGTTGTTTAAGAATGTGTATAATTTCCACATATTTGTAAATTTGTCAGTTTATTTCTATATTGATTTCTACTTTTCTTCCATTATGGTCGGAGAAGAAACATTGTATGACTTCAGTATTTTAGTGAGACTTATTTTGTGGCCTGACATTTGGTCTATCCTGTAGAATGTTCCATGTTCACTTGAGAACATGGAACAATCTACCTGATAGGTAGATTGTTTTCTATATGGTTACTAGGTCTAATTGGTTTATACTCTTGTTCAAATCTTCTGTTTTACTTGTTGATCTTCTTACTGGCTATTCTAGCCATTATTGAAAGTGTTGAGAGCATTGAAGTCTGCCAGTTTTATTGTTAAAAAAGTTTTTTCTGTCTTTAATACTGTTGGGTTTTGTTTTATATATTTTGGGACTCTGGATAAGTGTTTATAACTGTTTTGTCTTCTGATGAATTGACCTTTTTGTCATTATCTGAGGTCTTTGTCTCTTTGAACAGTTTTTGCCTTACAGTCCATTTTGTCTAATATTATTATAGCTATTCCAGCTCTCGTTCTTTTTTTATTTATTACATTTTTATTGGCGTATAATTACTTTCCAATAGTGTGTTACTTTCTGCTTTATAACAAAGTGAATCAGTTATACATATGTTCCCATATCTCTTCCCTCTTGCATCTCCCTCCCTCCCACCCTCCCTATCCCACCCCTCCAGGCGGTCACAAAGCACCGAGCTGATCTCCCTGTGCTATGTGGCTGCTTCCCACTAGCTATCTGCCTTACGTTTGGTAGTGTATATATATCCATGCCTCTCTCTCGCTTTGTCACAGCTTACCGTTCCCCCTCCGCATATCCTCAAGTCCATTCGCTAGTAGGTCAGTGTCTTTATTCCTGTCTTACCCCTAGGTTCTTCATGACATTTTTTTTTCTTAAATTCCATATATAGGGCTTCCCTGGTGGCGCAGTGTTTGGGAGTCCGCCTGCCGATGCAGGGGACACGGGTTCGTGCCCCGCTCCGGGAGGATCCCACATGCTGCGGAGCGGCTGGGCCCATGAGCCATGGCTGCTGGGCCTGCGCGTCCAGAGCCTGTGCTCCACAGCAGAACAGGCCACAGCAGTGAGAGGCCCGTGTACCGCAAAAAAAAAAAAAAATCCATATATATGTGTTAGCATACGGTATTTGTTTTTCTCTTTCTGACGTACATCACTCTGTATGACACACTCTAGGTCTATCCACCTCATTACAAATAGCTCAATTTCGTTTCTTTTTATGGCTGAGTAATACTCCATTGTATATATGTGCCACATCTTCTTTATCCATTCATCCGATGATGGACACTTAGGTTGTTTCCATCTCCGGGCTATTGTAAATAGAGCTGCAATGAACATTTTGGTACATGACTCTTTTTGAATTATGGTTTTCTCAGGGTATATGCCCGGTAGTGGGATTGCTGGGTCATATGGTAGATCTATTTGTAGTTTTGTAAGGAACCTCCATACTGTTCTCCATAGTGGCTGTACCAATTCACATTCCAACTAGCAGTGCAAGAGTGTTCCCTTTTCTCCATACCCTCTCCAGCATTTATTGTTTCTAGATTTTTTGATGATGGCCATTCTGACTGGTGTGAGCTGATATCTCACTGTAGTTTTCATTTGCATTTCTCTAATGTTTGATGATGTTGAGCATTCTTTCATGTGTTTGTTGGCAGTCTGTATATCTTCTTTGGAGAAATGTCTATTTAGTTCTTCTCCTCATTTTTGGATTGGGTTCTTTTTTCTTTTTGTTATTGACCTGCATGAGCTGCTTATAAATTTTGGAGATTAATCCTTTGTCAGTTGCTTCATTTGCACATATTTTCTCCCATTCTCAGGGATGTCTTTTGGTATTCTTTATGGTTTCCTTTGCTGTGCAAAAGCTTTGAAGTTTCATTAGGTCCCATTTGTTTATTTTTGTTTTTATTTCCATTTCTCTAGGAGGTGGGTCAAAAAGGATCTTGCTGTGATTTATGTCATAGACTGTTCTGCCTATGTTTTCCTCTAAGAGTTTGAAAGTTTCTGGCCTTACATTTAGGTCTTTAATCCATTTTGAGCTTATTTTTGTGTATGGTGTTAGGGAGTGATCTAATCTCATACTTTTACATGTACCTGTCCAGTTTTCCCAGCACCACTTATTGAAGAGGCTCTCCTTTCTCCACTGTACATTCCTGCCTCCTTTATCAAAGATAAGGTGACCATATGTGCGTGGGTTTAACTCTGGGCTTTCTATCCTGTTCCATTGATCTATCTTTCTGTTTTTGTGCCAGTTCCATACTGTCTTGATTACTGTAGCTTTGTAGTATAGTCTGAAGTCAGGGAGCCTGATTCCTCCAGCTCCGTTTTTCGTTCTCAAGATTGCTTTGGCTATTCGGGGTCTTTTGTATTTCCATACAAATTGTGAAATTTTTTGTTCTAGTTCTGTGAAAAATACCATTCGTAGTGTGATAGGGATTGCATTGAATCTGTAGATTGCTTTGGGCAGTAGAGTCATTTTCACAATGTTGATTATTCCAATCCAAGAACATGGTATATCTCTCCATCTATTTGTATCATCTTTAATTTCTTTCATCAGTGTCTTATAATTTTCTGCATACAGGCCTTTTGTCTCCGTAGGTAGGTTTATCCTGGATATTTTATTCTTTTTGTTGCAATGGTAAATGGGAGTGTTTTCTTGATTTCACTTTCAGATTTTTCATCATTAGTGTATAGGAATGCAAGAGATTTCTGTGCATTAATTTTGTATCCTGCCACTTTACCAAATTCATTGATTAGCTCTAGTAGTTTTCTGGTAGCATCTTCAGGATTCTCTATGTATAGTATTATGTCATCTGCAAACAGTGACAGCTTATTTCTTCTTTTCTGATTTGGATTCCTTTTATTTCCTTTTCTTCTCTGATTGCTGTGGCTAAAACTTCCAAAAGTATGTTGAATTAGAGGGGTGAGAGTAGGCAACCTTTTCTTCTTCCTGATCTTAGTGGAAATGCTTTCAGTTTTTCACCATTGAGGATGATGTTGGCTGTGGGTTTGTCATATATGGCCTTTATTATGTTGAGGAAAGTTCCCTCTATGCCTACTTTCTTCAGGGTTTTTATCATAAATGGATGTTGAATTTTGTCAAAAGCTTTCTCTGCATCTATTGAGATGATCATATGGTTTTTCTCCTTTAATTTGTTAATATGGTTTATCACATTGATTGATTTCCGTATATTGAAGAATCCTTGCATTCCTGGAATGAACCCCACTTGACCATGGTGTATGATCCTTTTAATGTGCTGTTGGATTCTGTTTGCTAGCATTTTGTTGATGATTTTTGCATCTATGTTCATCAGTGATATTGGCCTGTAGTTTTCTTTCTTTGTGAAATCCTTGTCTGGTTTTGGTATCAAGGTGATGGTGGCCTCATAGAATGAGTTTGGGAGTGTTCCTCCCTCTGCTATATTCTGGAAGAGTTTGAGAAGGATAGGTGTTAGCTCTTCTCTAAATGTTTGATAGAACTCACCTGTGAAGCTATCTGGTCCTGGGCTTTTGTTTGTTGGAAGATTTTTAATCACAGTTTCAGTTTCAGTGCTTGTGATTGGTCTGTTCATATTTTCTATTTCTTCCTGATTCAGTCTTGGTAGGTTGTGCATTTCTAAGAATTTGTCCATTTCTTCCAGATTGTCCATTTTATTGGCATAGAGTTGCTTGTAGTAATCTCTCATGATCTTTTGTATTTCTGCAGTGCCAGTTGTTACTTCTCCTTTTTCATTTCTAATTCTATTGATTTGAGTCTTCTCCTTCTTTTTCTTGATGAGTCTGGCTAATGGTTTTTCAATTTTGTTTATCTTCTCAAAGAACCAGCTTTTAGTTTTATTGATCTTTGCTATCGTTTCCTTCATTTGTTTTTCATTTATTTCTGGTCTGATTTTTGTGATTTCTTTCCTTCTGCTAACTTTGGGGGTATTTTGTTCTTTCTCTAATTGCTTTAGGTGCAAGGTTAGGTTGTTTATTCGAGATGTTTCCTGTTTCATAATGTAGGATTGTATTGCTGTAAACTTCCCTCTTAGAATTGCTTTTACTGCATCCCATAGGTTTTGGATTGTCGTGTCTCCACTGTCATTTGTTTCTAGGTATTTTTTGATTTCCTCTTTGATTTCTTCAGTGATCACTTCGTTATTAAGTAGAGTATTGTTTAGCCTCCATGAGTTTGTATGTTTTACAGATCTTTTCCTGTAATTGATATCTAGTCTCATAACGTTGTTGTCGGAAAAGATACTGGATACAATTTCAATTTTCTTAAATTTACCAAGGCTTGTTTTGTGACCCAAGATATGATCTATCCTGGAGAATGTTCCATGAGTACTTGAGAAAAATGTGTATTCTGTTGTTTTTGGATGGAATGTTCTATAAATATCAATTAAGTCCATCTTGTTTAATGTATCATTTAAAGCTTGTGTTTCCTTATTTATTTTCATTTTGGATGATCTGTCTATTGGTGAAAGTGGGGTGTTAAAGTCCCCTACTATGAATGTTACTGTCGATTTCTCCTTTTATGGCTGTTAGTATTTGCCTTATGTATTGAGGTGCTCCTATGTTGGGTGCATAAATATTTACAATTGTTATATCTTCTTGGATTGATCCCTTGATCATTATGTAGTGTCCTTCTTTGTCTCTTCTAATAGTCTTTATTTTAAAGTCTATTTTGTCTGATATGAGAATTGCTACTCCAGCTTTCTTTTGGTTACCATTTGCATAGAATATCTTTTTCCATCCCCTTACTTTCAGTCTATATGTGTCTCTAGGTCTGAAGTGGGTCTCTTGTAGACAGCAAATATATGGGTCTTGTTTTTGTATCCATTCAGCCAGTCTGTGTCTTTTGGTATGGTAGGAGCATTTAGTCCATTTATATTTAAGGTAATTATCGATATGTGTGTTCCTATTCCCATTTTCTTAATTGTTTTGGGTTCATTATTGTAGGTCTTTTCCTTCTCTTGTGTTTCTTTGCTAGAGAAGTTCATTTAGCAGTTGTTGTAAAGCTGGTTTGGTGGTGCTGAACTCTCTCAACTTTTGTTTGTAAAGGTTTTAATTTCTCCATCAAATCTGAATGAGATCCTTGCTGGGTAGAGTAATCGTGGTTGTGCGTTTTTCTCCTTCATCACTTTAAATATGTCCTGCCAGTCCCTTCTGGCTTGCAGAGTTTCTGCTGAAAGATCAGCTGTTAACCTTATGGGGATTCCCTTGTGTGTTATTTGTTGTTTTTCCCTTGCTGCTTTTAATATGTTTTCTTTGTATTTAATTTTTGACAGTTTGATTAATATGTGTCTTGGCGTATTTCTCCTTGGATTTATCCTGTACGGGACTCTTTGTGCTTCCTGGACTTGATTAACTATTTCCTTTCCCATATTAAGGAAGTTTGCAACTATAATCTCTTCAAATATTTTCTCAGTCCCTTTCTTTTTCTCTTCTTCTTCTGGAATCCCTGTAATTTGAATGTTGGTGAGTTTAATGTTGTCCCAGAGGTCTCTGAGACTGTCCTGAGTTGTTTTCATTCTTTCTTCCTTATTCTGCTCTGCAGTAGTTATTTTCACTATTTTGTCTTCCAGGTCACTTATCCGTTCTTCTTCCTCAGGTATTCTGCTATTGATCCCATCTAGAGTATTTTTAATTTCATTTATTGGGTTGTTCATTGTTGTTTCTTTCATCTTTAGATCTTCTAGGTCCTTGTTATATGTTTCTTGCATTTTGTCTATTCTGTTTCCAAGATTTTGGATGATCTTTACTATCATTATTCTGAATTCTTTCAAGGTAGACTGCCTATTTCCTCTTCATTTGTTAGGTCTGGTGGGTTTTTATCTTGCTCCTTCATCTGCTGTGTGTTTTTCTCTCTACTCATTTTGCTTATCTTACTGTGTTTGAGGTCTCCTTTTTGCAGGCTGCAGTTCGTAGTTCCCGTTGTTTTTGGTGTCTGTCCCCAGTAGCTAAGGTTGGTTCAGTGGGTTGTGTAGGCTACCTGATGGAGGGGACTAGTGCCTGTGTTCTCGTGGATGAGGCTGGATCTTGTCTTTCTGGCTCGCAGGTCCACCTCTGGTGGTATTTTGGGTTGTCTGTGGACTTATTATGATTTTAGGCAGCTTCTCTGCTAATGGATGGGGTTGTGTTCCTGTCTTGCTAGTTGTTTGGCTTAGGATGTCCAGCACTGTAGCTTGCTGGTCGTTGAGTGAAGTTGGGTGCTGGTGTTGAGATGGAGATCTCTGGGAGATTTTTGCCATTTGATATTATGTGGAGCTGGGCGGTCTCTTGTGGACCAGTGTCCTGAAGTTGGCTCTCCCACCTCAGAGGCACAGCACTGACTCCTGGCTGCAGCACCAAGAGCTTTTCATCCACACGGCTCAGAATAAAAGCTAGAAAAAGTACAAAGAAAGAATTAGTAGAAGTAGAAAGAAAGGAGGGAGGGAGCAAGGAAGGAAAGAGGGAAAGAAGGTAAAAACAGAAAGAAAATAAATAACATAAAATATAATAAAGTTATTAAAATAAAAATTATTAAGAAAAAAAAATGGACAGATAGAACCCTAGGACAAATGATGGAAGCAACGCTGTACAGACAAAATCTCACACAGAAGCACACACATACACACTTAGAAAAAGTGGAAAAGAGGAAAAAATCATGAATCTTGCTCTCAAAGTCCACGTCGTCAATTTGGGATGATTCGTTGTCTAAACGCGGAAAGGAAGGAAAGAAAGAAAGAAAGAAAGAAAGAAAGAAAGAAAGAAAGAAAGATAAAGTAAAATAAAGTTATTAAAATAAAAAAAAAATTATTAAGAAAAAAAGGACGGGTAGAACCCTAGGACAAATGGTGGAAGCAAAGCTATACAGACAAAATCTCACACAGAAGCATACACATACACACTCACAAAAAGAGGAAAAGGGGAAAAAATCATAAATCTTGCTCTCAACGTCACCCTCCTCAATTTGGGATGATTTGTTGTCTATTCATGTATCCCACAGATGCAGGGTACATCAAGTTGATTGTGGAGCTTTAATCCGCTGCTTCTGAGGCTGCTAGAAGAGATTTCCCTTTCTCTGCTTTGTTCTCACAGCTCCCAGGGGCTCAGCTTTGGATTTGGCCTGCCTCTGCGTGTAGGTCGCCAAAGTGCTTCTGTTTTTCCCTCAGACAGGACGGGGTTAAAGGAGCCGCTGATTCGGGGGCTCTGGCTCACTCAGGCCTGGGGTTGGGAGGGGCATGGAGTGCAGGGCGAGCCTGTGGCGGCAGAGGCCAGCATGACTTTGCACCAGCCTGAGGCGCCGTGCATTCTGCCGGGGATGTTGTCCCTGGATCCCGGGACACTGGCAGTGGCGGGCTGCACAGACTTCCCGGAAGGATAGTGGATAGTGACCTGTGCTCTCACACAGGCTTCTTGCTGGGGGCAGCAGCAGCCTTAGTGTCTGATGCCCATCTCTGGGGTGCACGCTTTTGGCCGTGGCTCGCGCCCGTCTCTGGAGCTCCTTTAAGCAGCGCTCTTAATCCCGTCTCCTCACGCACCAGGAAACAAAGAGGGAAGAAAAAGTCTCTTGCCTCTTCGGCAGGTCCAGACTTTCCCCTGGACTCCCTCCCGGCTAGCCGTGGTGCACTAACACCCTGCAGGCTGTGTTCAGGCCGACAGCCCCAGTCCTCTCCCTGCACTCCGACCGAAGCCCAAGCTTCAGCTCCCAGCCCCGTCTTCCCTGGCAGGTGAGCAGACAAGCCTCTCGGGCTGGTGAGTGCCGGTCGGCACCGATCCTCTGTGCGGGAATCTCTCCGCTTTGCCCTCCGCACCCCTGTTGTTGTGCTCTCCTCCTCGGCTCCAAATATTTCTCCCTCCACCATCTGCAGTCTCCGCCGGCGAAGGGGCTTCCTAGTGTGTGGAAACCTTTCCTCTTTCACAGTTCTCTTCCACTGGTGCAGGTCCTGTCCCTATCCTTTTGTCTCTGTTTATTCTTTTTTCTTTTGCCCTACCCAGGTACGTGGGGAGTTTCTTGCCTTTTGGGAGGTCCGAGGTCTTCTGCCAGCGTTCAGTAGGTGTTCTGTAGGAGTTGTTCCACGTGTAGATGTATTTCTGGTGTATCTGTGGGGAGGAAGGTGATCTCCGCGTCTTACTCTTCCACCACCTTCCCCTCGTCCTCTCCAGCTCTCTTTCGATTACTGTTTGTCTGGAATATTTTTTCCAGTTTTTCACCTTCAACCAATATGGGTCTTTGGATCTAAACTATATACTTGGATCATGGGTTTGTTCTGGTTTGTTTTGTTTTTTTGAGGGGGGTTTAATCTATTCTGCCAGTCTTTGCCTTTTAATTGAGTAGTTTAATCCACTTATATTTAATGTAATTACAGATAAGGTAAGATTTCTTCCAGTTCACTGTTTTTTTTCAGTGTCTTTTGTTGTTGTTCTTGTTCCTCATTTCCTCCATTACTTCCTTCTTTTTTGATTAATAGATATTTTCTAGTGTACCATTTTGTTTTTCCTCTCATTTCTTTTACCAAATATTTTTTCATTATTTCCTTAGAGATTGCTGTGAAGATTACAGTTAACATCTTAATTTGTCACAATCTAGTCTTAATTAATAGCAAGTTAGTTTAAATATTATGCAAAAACTTTTCACTATCTCCCTCACTTATATTGTTATTTTAACAAATTATATATGTATACATTGTGTGCCCATCAACACAGATTTATAATTAGTCTTTTATGTAGTTTTTTTTAAAATTATATAGGAAAAATACAGATTCATGACCCAAAATATACATTAATAGTTATTTTTATGTTTACCTATGTAGAGTACCAGTGTTGTTTGTTTCTTTATATGAATTCCAAATTACTGTCTAGTGTCCTTTCATTTCAGCCTGAAGGAATCCCTTTAGCATTTCTTGTCAGGCAGGTCTTCTAGCACTGAACTCTCTCAGTTTTCGTTTATCTGAGAATGTATTGATTTCTCCTTCATTCTTGAAGTGTAGTTTTACCAGACAGAAAAATTATCATTGACAGATTATTTTTCTTTCAGCATTTTTGAGTATGTCTTCCCACTGCCAACCAACCCCTTTGCTTTCTGTTGAAAAATCAGCTACAATTCTTATTGAGGATCCCTTGAGTTGCTTTTCTCTTGCTGCTTTCAGGATTCTCTCCTTTCACTTTCAGTAATTTGATTATATATCTAGTTGTAGATCTCTTTTGAGTTTATCCATCTTGGGGTTGTTGAGTTTCTTGAATGTGTAGATTCATGTATTTCATCTAATTTGAAAGTTTTCAGGCATTATTTCTTCAAATATTTTCTCTGCCTCTTTCTCTCTTCTACGTGGGATTCCCATTATGCATATCTTGGTACATTTATTGTTTTCCCACATGTTTCTTAAACCCTGTTCATTTTTCTTTATTCTTTATTTATTTCTGCTCCTCAGTTCATTGATTCTTTCTTCTGCTTGCTCAAATCTTGTACTGAACCCTTGTAGTGAATTTTTTATTTTAGTTATACTTTTCAACTTTAGAATTCCTATTTGGTTTCTTTTTATGATTTCTACCTCTTTATTGATATTCCCTATTAATGATACATCATTATCATGCTTTCTTTAGTGCTTTTCCATGGTTGCTTTTAGCTTTTTGAATATATTTCAGTTAGTTAATTTAAAAGCTTTTTCTAGTCAGCGCAGTGTCAGGACTTTCTCAAGAACAGTTTCTATTTCTTTTTTTTTTTTCCTATACATGGGTCATACTTTCTTGTTTCTTTGCATACCATATAATTTTTTTGTTGAAAACTGGGCCCTTTGAACATTTCTAGTAGCAACTCTGGAAATCAAATTCTCTCCCGTCCCCAGGGTATGTTATTACTGCTTGTTATAATTGTTGTTGTTTGTTTGTTGATTAACTTTTCTGAACTGCTTTTTTTTTTTTAACATTTTTCTTGGAGTATAATTGCTTTACAATGGTGTGTCATTTTCTGCTTTATAACAAAGTGAATCAATTATACATATACACATGTCCCCATATCTCTTCCCTCTTGCATCTCCCTCCCTCCCAACCTTCCTATCCCACCCCTCTAGGTGGTCACAAAGGACCGAGCTGATCTCCCTGTGCTGTGCATCTGCTTCCCACTAGCTATCTGTTTTACATTTGCTAGTGTATATATGTCCATGCCACTCTCTCACTTTGTCCTAGCTTACCCTTCCCTCTCCCCGTATCCTCAAGTCCATTCTCTAGTAGGTCTGCATCTTTATTCCCGTCTTGCCCCTAGGTTCTTCTGACCATTTTCTTTTTTTTTCTATTCCATATATATGTGTTAGCATACGGTATTGGTTTTTCTCTTTCTGACTTACTTCACTCTGTATGAAAGTCTCTAGGTCCATCCACCTCACTACAAATATCTGAACTACTTTTGTCAAGTCTGTTCTTCTTTGTTGTGTGTGGCCACTGAAGTCTCTGTTCCATTAGCTTCGTAGTCAGCTAGTGATTTGACATAATTTCCTTAAATGCCTGGAAAATATAAATATACAGAAAAGGAAAATCTCCCATTCTTTGCAGGTGAGCTCTTTTTGTATATTGGAGCATGCCTTCAATGCTCAGCCAGGCAGTTTACTACTCTGCCTAATCTTCACTTCCTACTTGTGCAAAATCTTTAGTTCAGCAAGAGGTGAAACATTAGGTGAAGTCTTCTAAGGATGTGCATTGCCTTGGGCATAATCATGACCTCCTGGAACTCAGGAATATCTGGGAGCTTTTCAAAGCTCTTATGCCTGAAAGCATCTCATTACATGGCCTTTCCTCCCAGGTTTTTAAGTTAATCTGTTATTCATTCCACCTGTTATCCACTGCCCAGACAGCAGTGGCTAATATGTTTGACTTTAAATATTTGGATAACCTCCCCTCCAGTTAGTTGCCTGAGCCATGGGAGTGTTCCAAGATAGGGAAAATAAAGGAAAGCCCTTTGAGAGTATCCTTCAGTGAGCTACCAGACATGTTGAAACAACCACAACCCTTGAGAATAAGGTTTGTTTCCCTTCAGTATTCAGAACCTTTACCAGACATGTGGGCTGTGTCTTCAAGGCCATCACTGAGCTATATAGTAGGGGATCAGTTGGGGGGTTTTGTGGGGGGTTTTGATTAAGCATTCACCTGGCTGCTGTAAACTTGATTAGTTTCTAGATTTCTGATAAAGTTGATTCTGACAGATTTTGTTAGTTTATTCACTTCTTTAGTAGAGGTGTGGACTATTGACATTACCTACTCTACCTTTCTACTGATGTCACTCAGAAAGGATTCCTTTTCAGACACAAAAACCACTTAACTATAAAGGAAAATATTGATAGAGCTAACTAAATTTAAATTAAAATATTCTGTTCATCACAATACATGATAAAGAAGGCAAGCTACATAGTAGGAATAGATATTTACACCATATAAAACTGATAAAGGACTTGTTATCCAGAATAGATACAGAAATGTAACAATTCAATAAAAAATGAATGACTTAATAAGGGAAAAATAGGGCAAATTGAATAGGGACTTTACAGAAGAGAACATCTAAATAGCTGATAAACATGAAAAGGTATTTACTCTCATTAACAATGATGGGAAAAGAAATTAAAACCACATTAAGGGGACTTCCCTGGCAGTCCAGTGGTTAAGACTTCACCTTCCAATGCAGGAGATGTGGGTTTGATCCCTGGTCAGGGAGCTAAGATCCCACGTGCCTCGCATCCAAAATATCAAAACATAAAACAGAAGCAATCTTGTAACAAATTCAATAAAGACTTTTAAAAAACACACACATTAAGACATTTTTAGTAACCCATTTGAAGAAGAATTAATAATACTGACAATACTAGGTAGAGCTAAGTAGTGGAGTAAGAGGAATTGTCACCATTTTCTTTTGATAGACATATAAATTGACTTAACCAATTTGGGAATTTGTAAAAGAAAGTATTCACACCCTACAACCAGCAATTCTGTTTCTGAGTATATATATCCTAGAATTAATGCATGTGGGAATTATGGTACATGAACAAGAATTGTTCATAATATCTCCAAAAAGGAAACATTACAAACACTGTACAACAGAGTTATCCATATTCACTGCATCCTTTTCCTCCAACTTTTTTCTTTACCACCTCTATTGAGGTATCTATCTTCATCAAATAATCGCTTTCTTTTAGGTTACTAATGACCACCTCTATCTTGTTCTTTAATGTCTGTTTCTTTCTCCTTTTTCTGTTTTGCTGTATTCTTTCCATAAGGTCTTTGTCTTTCAGATCTCATCTATTTCTGTAGCTTCCACAATCTTATCTCTGCAAATAATTTCTAAGTCTCTGTCTGTAGCATAACTTTCTTTTTTGAGATGGGTGAAGTTTTATTTCCACACTATATTACATAATGAAATTGGAAATTTATGGTTGCCAGGATTAACTGGATTCTCAATGATGGTTGATATTTCCTTTGCCAATGCCTTAGTTATCCTCCATGCTTCAGTCATCAATTCATTTTTCCAGATTTTTATGACGCTCCTAGAGTTATCTTTCCCACTTTTACTTCCCATTTTTCTCATTAGATAGATCTTCATTCCAAGCACCGAAGAAAAGAATATTAGTGAATGTCTCTCTTTTTTTTCCACCAGTTACCTTGGTTTGTCATCCCCACTTGCTTCCTCAACTCGTTTCTATTCTTTTTACTTTACTTGTATCTTCTTTAATTGCTAGATCTAATGGCATCTTTTCAACTCTCACCTTACTCCTGTTCTCCCCAATAGTTGATATTTTGTAACATCTTTTGTAACATCTTTCTTCTCTTTTCTCTTCCCTTATGTTCACTCTGTCTTAATTTTCCTCTTTTGTCTCTGTTTCTTAAAGATAGGAAGACCAAATAATTTATCTTCCAAACTGAAACACTTCTGAAAGTGAGAAGATGTGTTATTTAATAAAGTCAGGATAATAGATATAAACCCAGATTATTCAAGGAAAACAAGATTGTATCATCATACCATTTACAGGGCTTTTTTTCCCCTAATTCCTTTTCTTCTGTTAACCCCTTATGGATATCACCTAGAATTTTGAACCGTCATCTTTTGTTCTTTTACATGCCCTCCTTGGGTGACCTGAAATATTTGCATGACTGAAACTACCACCTTCAGTGATAATTCCCAAAGTATATATCCAATCCCTAACTTTTTCCTGAGCTCCAGTCTCATATTTCCAATAGTTAATTCTATATTTCCAGGCTAGTAACCCAAAAGTATGTACCTCACAATTTAAAGTTACCTTCTTCCTCAAATATCCTACTCTTTTGTTTATTGGGGGGATGAAGATTGTGTGTGTGTGTGTGTGTGTGTGTGTGTGTGTGTGTGTGTGTAAGTCTGGAAATATATATCCTACATGTATACTACTTTGTGCAGATGCTTCATTAGGTACTGGATGTACAGTAGTAGCAAAAACACAGTTCCATCATCATGACAGTGCATTCTGGTGTGGGAGATAGACATTGATCAAACTAGCATACATATAAATGTAGTATAAGTATGGGTAATTTCTGTGAAAGAGAGAAACGTGGTATTATGTGAAATATAATAGAGGCATTTGACCTTTTTCTTTCCAATACATGGCCTTTTATATTAGACATAAGTGACAACATATAGCTCTTCTAAATTAGACTGCTTCCATTTCTTTAAAATATTTATTGCAATTCACTATTCAAATATAATAGCAAATGGAGCTATTTTTCTTCTCAGAATTCCCATTGCTTTTCATCCTAGTTATGGGGTTATTGTTCATAAATCACATAAATTGTTAAGCCCTGAAATGGTGGCAGTACCTTTGGTATTGAGGATGTAGGTATGGAAACTAAATAAAAGAGCATTTATGAAAATAATATGTCCTTTGTGAGAAAGAGATGGTGTGTTAGATAGAGAGCACCTTTCTAGTCACAAAATCTGGCTGCTGTTTTCTTCTTTTCACATAGTAAGTAATATTTGTTGATTGAATGATAATTGCTTGAAAGTAGTCAAGTTGTCATTTTGAGATTAGAAGACCTACACTCACTAGTACTAGCCCAGAACATGAACTAAATTATGCATAGCCCCAAATAATAAATTTTATAATCAACATAAATATTAATATTTTTTTAATAATCCACATTATTTGTCCTTACATTTATATGTTTTTACAGTAGTAATATTCAGTTACATCAGTCTTTACCCTATTGATAGGTATAATAACTAGCAATCGCCAACATTTATTAAGTATTAACTACTTGTAAGTGTTACATAATTTATATACATTATCTTATTTAACCCTCAGCAATAATCTGGTGAGGTAAATGCTATCATTATCTACATTTTTTAGGTAAAGGAAATGGCAAGTTAAAAAAATATATCCATCAGTATCCCAGCAAAGTCACAGCATACTTAAATGGATAATTGAAAAGAGTTTAATAAAGGACTATGATATTTACAAAAGCTTGGGCAGATTTTAGGGAAAGCAACAAAACATGATGCAGCACCCTGGGACTAGTAATAGTGGGGATCATTAATACTCCTAGTCCTAATGGGGCAAGGGAGGGAGCTGCTATTGGAATCCAGAAAAGAGCCGAAGGCAAGGGTCATCTGATAGGGGCTGTGATCTTAGCCAACCTACGGTGACCTGGTAGAGAAGGAGCCAGGGGAATAAATGTCAGACCTTACTCTCCTACAGCTCTTCAGTTTCCTGACAGTGGCTCCTATTAGCTGAGCCCAGCTAGAAACCAGAGAGCACAAAATAGCTTATTGATTCTATCTATACAGGTTAGCTTCAAGCAGAGAGAGTGAAGAAGGGTGGAGAATGAATCTGAAAGGGAAATGGAAAATATCTAGGAATTAAATAACTATTAAGTGGCAGAGCCAGTATATGAATGCCAAACACTTTACTTCTCACTACAATTCTGTACTGCCTCATAAAAAAAGCTTTGATGAAATATTATTTGGCCAAGGAAAATATTTTAAATCTGAAGGTTTCTACCCTATCCCAAATTGTTGGATGCATTCATACGTAACAGTGAGTGAGACCAAATATCTGAGAGCTCAGCAGCAAAGAATGCCCCCCTCAAAAAATGTTTGATGTGGGTATTGATTTTACATGTTGTTGGTATTTTCAGCATATTAAACCATACTTGTTCCTCTTGTCCAGATTCCAGACTCCATCATTTCTCGTGGCGTTCAGGTGCTCCCACGAGACACAGCCTCCCTCAGCACTACTCCTTCAGAATCTCCTCGTGCTCAGGCTACATCTCGCCTATCTACAGCTTCCTGCCCAACACCAAAAGTAAGTACAGTTCCTTGGCACCTTACACCTGCTCTGCTATGTGAATCTGGGAAAACTAACCAACCAATATTTCCCTCCGCTTGTCAAGATTGGATTGCATGCAAGATAACACGATGAAAAATTAATGGGCTATAACATAGTTACCACCTAATGTTTCACAGATTGTCGTATTAGGCCAACAATAGAGCAATAGAAATTTCATTCAAAATGCCTACCACCTCACAGCAATAGGTATTACTTTGTGTAGCTCCTGTTTCTTTGTTGTAGACTTATTACTTTTTAGCATACTTATTAGTATAGAAGTGAAGTTACTTATGCAGGGGATGAATGTGTTTCTGGCCAATGAACAGTAAGATTAACAAAATAAAATAATATCACCAAAGGGATTTTTTTTAACTTGTCCAGGCAGGGGTAGCTCCCTGCTCTAGTATCATTCCAAATTTTTTCAAACATATTCAACTTGGAATGTTGCTGCCTAATATTTGGAAACAAATCTAAATTGATTAGAAAGAAAGTTTTAATGCCAACCTTTGGGGGAGGGAGGAAGTGTCTTAGTATTTATTTTTTATAATTTTTCCCAAGTACTGAATCATGTAAGGGGGTGGGAGGAGGATTAGACATTTATTTGCTACCTGACATCTTCATGTATGTGAAAAATTGAGTAGCAAACCTAATTATGACTGTGATGCTTTTTCCTGGAATATCTCTTTCCTGGCAAAGTTAGTCATTTGTGCTTTCAAGTTTTCTATGGGATAGATCCACTATTGGCATCAAAAGCTTAACAGTAACATTCCTTCTTATTTAATAGGATATGACATTAGATATCAGGCTATACAGTAAATTTATTTCAGGGCTCTCTAGGTAATTTTTCAAACTGTGGCTTTTTCACTGTCATCAGATTTAAGGACTTATATAGCTATCTTCCTCAATTCCAGCTTTTCTATGAGTTTTATGAATATTATCATTGAATTTAACTAGAAGTAATCTCAAGCAATTCTTGATATGTGTAGTGCAGTTGTTTTTACATTCCATGGTACAACCTTTTCAGCAAAGTCTTCAGAGTGTTAACTGTTGTATATCATTGTTTTTAGACTTGTGTCAAAAATAGCTGATATTAATTTTATAGTTTAAAAAAATTGACGTCCTAAATCTTCAATAAAGAAAAACTATAAAAACATTCTAGATATAAAATGTATGTTATACATTTATACATGGGGTGCCAGTCAGCTACATCTTCAACTGAATGAAAACATGGAGTTCTCAAGACATAATTTGGGTAGAAGAATCTCATCCATATCTTATAAATTTTTAAAACAAAATAATTTATTTGACTTCATTAAATTCCAACAGTATAAGTTGTACTCATTTATAAAGTCTGGGAATAATTAAAGCTAGATGTTAAGTCCAGTATAAAATTTACTCATTCACCAAATATTAAGACCTTAATGATGGGAATACAGAATTATCTAAGACACAGTATTTTTTTCTTAGTGATATACTGTGTACATAAATATTTTAAGCTAAGTTTAATTATACATAGTAGTTCTTGAGCCTTTTTAAAACTCTGCAATTACATCTTAATTGCAAAGAGAATATTAAATACAGTTTTAAAAATCACTCCAAATTTCTACATTAAGTTAATTTGCTTATTGCAAAATTTTAGGGGAGGAAGTGGCTTGTCTTGATATTTTTTCCATAGTTAACACTTAGCTGTTCACATTGACAGTAAATTCAAATAAAACAATATTTGAATACCTTTTTTTTCAGGAATTTTTTTCTGTATTTTTGTCTAGGAATAAGATTCTGTTTCTTTTAAATAATTTTTACCAACACCAGAATGTAATCTCAAAGATAAAATTATTGCTTTGTTGTAATTTTAAAATTAAACTTTTACAGTTAAATCAGAATAGTAATATAATAGAAAAATTAGTTTGTATATTTTAAAAAGAAGTGAAGATAATCAAATTAATCCTCCTATTAAAAGTCTCAAATTATAAGACTGCTTAATTGAATGTAAACTAGATGCTTTTATATGTACTTTTATATCAGTGACATATAATCTCTGCCCTCATGGAGTTTACAGTTTAGTCAATGGTATATTGAAGTAAATAGGTATTTTTAAAATAAATTTATTTAAAGTAACTGTTTAAATTATAATAAATATACTTTTACAGTAACTTAATAATGATACATTGAAATTCACGCTAAGGAGAAGTAAAAAAGTGTAGTGATAGAAAATAAAAGGAGGGAAACCTCACTTAGATGAGATGATCAGAGAAGCCCCGCTCTAAGGAGTAACATTTCACCAGGGACATGAAAGATGAGTAAAATAAAACAAAAGCTTTTTTGCCAGGTGGAGGTTTTGAGAATTATATTCAGCAGAAATGACCACCTTACAGGTAGTATTCACCAATCAAGAACTCTCAGACTAAAACTTCATTAGTACATAAATAACCTAATTCAGTGACTTCAAAATTCAACTTCAGATATCAATTCTTTTTTATTTTAAATAATGACTTTTTTTTTTTTTGCCTTTGCCTGCTGAGTCAAATTTCAAGGATGTAGGTTTTAGGACATTAATCTGTTCTAGATGAATTCTTTATTTTAATTTTATAGCATAAAAATTTAGGGCAGAGAAGAAATCAAAAAGAAAGTCAGGTTTCTAATTTGAGATATGGGTAAATGATGTTATTAACTATACTAAGGAATAAAAGAGAAAAAGCAAAGGAGAGTGGTTAATACATTTT
This sequence comes from Pseudorca crassidens, assembly GCF_039906515.1. Classification (NCBI taxonomy): domain Eukaryota; kingdom Metazoa; phylum Chordata; class Mammalia; order Artiodactyla; family Delphinidae; genus Pseudorca; species Pseudorca crassidens. The sequence goes on along the minus strand of NC_090296.1, from coordinate 35,535,170 downwards.
GGTTTTGAATGTTTTCAATCTAATATATGTATGAGACATCCCAGGAATGATATCTTAGCACAAGATTAGAACACAAGTTGAGTTTGACATTGTTATTGTTACTGCATCTTAGATGGGATATTTATAATTTAGTACATATTACTGTTTGCCAAACCCCATAGAAATACCCCTTCCATGTTTCAGATTAGGCATGCAGTCTGTCATGTGTAGAAATATATGTGCGAATATGTTTTCTTTACATCGGAAATACAATACAGTCTTAAAAGATGAGCACTAGAAAGAGCACTTGACTTGATAATAGACGACCTGGATTCAAATGCTGACTTCTCTACTTAATTACTACACTGCAATAAGCAACTTGCTCAACTTCTCTGAGCTTTTTGTCTGTGATGAAGCTGGTAATCCTTGCCTCCCCAACAGGGTTATTAATCTATTAAATAAGTCTTTGCCTGGTTCTCGGAAAGCAGTGGTGAGCAAATAACATTGTTCTTGGCTTTACAAACAGATAAAACAGGCAACTATAAATTATAATAAAGTATAATAAGTGCTATGATTTATCAGCAGGAGTACAGAATACTCTGGGAATAACCATCAGAAACACTTACCCTAGTCTTTGTGAAAACACAGAAGAGTTAAATAACCAAATTATGATTAAAAACTAACAGTTCCAACCTTTCCCTCTGTAGCTTTTTATCATGGGGGAGGATTTAAGATGAAAACTTTCTGTCCATTTGTATGTATGCATCTATTCCTGTGAGGTCAACAATGTAATATTAAACATTATTTTAAATTCACGTTTTTTATGCTCACTGCAATATAATTGTTCTTTGATTGTGCTTTGATCCTTTAAGATTCTCCAGCTATAGTGAGAACACGATCTGTAAAACATACAAAGTTTGGATTTCCTTTTCAGTACGCTCATCACAATCTAACAAGGACAACAAGGTGTTATCTTTTCTAAACAGTTCTTCATAGAATGACATTGTCTCCAGCAAAAATTTATTTGCTGAAATGACATATTTTTCTGTATATGGAGAAAGTCGTTTCCCTTTCATATCAGATATTTTCTTTTAATGAAATCTGACTGAAATGACAATTGATTTTCACTTCTCTTGCTTGAGAACACAGTGAAGTATATTTTAAAAACAAACTTGGGATTTTAGTCTTTCATTGCCCTAAGTAAATTAGTGCCTAAGTCAAAAAAGTCAAATAGTATGTAGATTCTATGAATGGGCAATATCTAGAGGACTCAAGTTCTAAAATGGTGATAGTCTCCCAAAAATGGTTTGCTAAAAGAATAATTCTGTAACAAACTGCGTTTTAAAGTGAGCATGGTCCACAACTTAAATGAGTTCTGATTTTCAATTATGAAAGGCAGCAGCACCTCTATTAGAATCAAGAGGCTTGTTGTAGAGCATAATAACCAGAACAAAAAAGAAAAAAATTCCAAACTTCCAATCAATTCACCATTCCCTATAGATGTTATTAAAATAGAGAATTTTTTACAAAGACCAATTCAATTTTCCTTTTATTCCCTAAGCATCTGAAGTTTGACTAAAATAAATAAATGAATAAATGTAATCTCTTGTCACATATTCCCTTGTACCTCAAAGGTTAGAATAGAATTTTGTGCCCAGACTAACCAGCAAGTTCTTTTTTTTTCCCCTTAAGAAGAAAATATAAATTCTCCCTAATTAAACTGAAGTTTATAAAATAATTTAAATGTATATATTGAAATATCTTTAGGTAGTATGTGTTCGTTTAATAATTAGTAATAATGTCTAATCTTATATTCAAACAAAATGCAGAATTATGACTTCTCTCTAGGCTTCTGTTATTGTCCTTTGAGCAAAAGAATTTATATTACTCTGGTTAAAGAATATTTTCTTAACTCAAAGTTTTTAATGTGTATGTTTGAAAGGCAGTGTGATTTCCTTTACATATAAAATGGCATTATTTGATCCAGTAATATTTGATCCAGGGTAATATTTTCTCTGAGATTTTTTTCCTAGGATGTTAGTTTTTACAAACTATTCCATATTATCACCACTTTCCTTTGTGAACATCAGAGTGATTGTGTACTATGGCTAGTTCATTGGTTCCCAGGTCTCTGGAGAATGTCATGAAATTTCTAAAATTCTAGCCTAGATCAAGGCAATAACTGAGGACTACAAATGATTTTCCACTATTTTTGAGAGCCTAAATAAAATCAGTAAGACTACAGTAAACATCAGGTTTCTTTGCTTTTGTCTGAAGTCATGTCAACAATGGTATATCAACAACTGTTCAGCAGTTAATGACATTGTAGAAATGTATGGGTTCTACATGTGGAGTCAACAAACACCAAAAAGGTTGGGAAAAACTGAATTAATAACATTAATTAATTTAATAAAATACATCCTCTGGACATAAAAATATATGTTTTTTTTGTGTTCAAAGTTAACTGTCCCATGGGGGCGTTGGTTATTGAGCAATAATATTCTCAACGTTATTGGTCAGATCCAGCAGCTCTCAAACTTAATGGTCTCGGGACCCCTTTACAAACTTAAAAATTATTAAGGACCTCAAATAGTTTGTTTATGTGAATTATAGTTGGTGATGTTTACTGCACTGAAAATTAAAACTTAGAAATTTTTTAAAAGTTTATTTATTTGCTTCAAAATGAGAATAATAAGGCCTTTCTATGTTAATATAAATAATACTGCTATGGGAAAAATAATATTTTCCAAAAATTTTAAAATCTACTAAAAAGGATGGCACTGTTTTACTTTTTCTTCACATTCATTTTGATGTCTGGTTTAATGGAAGGCAGGTAGATTCTCACATCTGCTTCTGTACTCAATCTGTTGTGATATGTTATTTTGGTTGAAGCATATGAAGAAACAAATCCAACCTCACAGATCCGTAGTTAGAAAAGAAAGGACTATCTTAATAACATTTTCTTATAATTGTGGATATTCTTTGACACTACATCAAAATTTTTCAATTAGTAGCCTATTAAAAGTTAGTTGAAGCGTAGGGCTTCCCTGGTGGCACAGTGGTTGAGAGTCCACCTGCCGATGCAGGGGACGCGGGTTCGTGCCCCAGTCCGGGAAGATCCCACATGCCGCGGAGCGGCTGGGCCCGTGAATCATGGCCGCTGAGCCTGCGCGTCCGGAGCCTGTGCTCTGCAATGGGAGAGGCCACAACAGTGAGAGGCCCGCGTACCAAAAAAAAAAAAAAAAGTTAGTTGAAGCGTAGAATCTAAAACCCTGTCAAGGACAATTTCATACTCCTATGTATTAAAATCTGTTGGACACACTACTGTATATAAAATAAACAAGGATCTACTCTATAGCACAGGGAACTGTTCAATACCTTATAATAATCTATAATGGAAAAGAATCTGAGAAAGAATATATATATATATCACTGAATCACTTTGCTATGCACCTGAAACTAATACAACATTGTAAATCAACTATACTTCAATAAAAAGTTGTTTGTTCTGGGGAAAAAAAATCCATTGGTCTGTCCTGAACGTTTATTGGATCTTATAAACAGGTATGATTTTGTAACATATTTTTTGATCACATGGGAAATATAAGTTCTTCCAAGTGTTGACTATATCCAAAATCATTTTAATTAATATAACCACCAAGCTCATTAAAAATGCCTTGGAAGCATTGGAAGCTCTCAAGCTCATGGTGATATACATTTTCCACAGTTCTAATTTTTGCTTAAAACGTAGAGTTTCTTCTTTGGCAAAAAAAAAACAAAAAAAACCCCAACAAATCCTGTCTGTTTTCCATGAATTGACAGTCTCATTTCATTCATTTTCAAGAAAATGCCTACCAGACATCTAAGTCTGAATAGTCATAGTTTGTCAGACATTGTTTCAAGTAAAAATTGTTCTGTGCAAAACCTGGCTAGTTCAGCTTGCAACTCAAACTATTGCCTAAGTACTTTAACCTGAGACAACTGTCATTCTTTCTTATGCAGCAGAAGTATTTTATTTCATACTTTGCATTTTATTACACTCAAGGGACAAGCTTTAATTAAATTGAGTTACTATTTACTGTTTCATTGAGGAAAGTGTTAAACTGTTAGTACATAGTGGTGAATAATACAATAACTATTCACACTATTTGGATCCACTGCCTTAATTTTTTACTATAGTACCAACCCACCATTGCTTTTGTACTATCGGTGCAAATGTCAACATAGTGTAAGAGACAAATAATGTCTTAGTATTATTATTAAAATAATTTGCCCTTGTGGACCCCTGAAAGGATCTCAGGGACCCTCACAGGTCTGTGGACCACACTTAAAGAACTGTTAGTATAATCAAATGAGCAGAGTGGTTTATGTTTCTTGGAAACATCCTGGGTCAAAATTACGTGTGTTCTCTTTTTCATTTAGACCATGTTACAGTGGTATTCTCGTTTCACAGATCTTATTCTTTAGGAAAATGACCACTGGTACCATGCTTAATATAAATGATTCACCCTAGATTCATTCTAGGACGGGGAACAGAGTTTCTCCTCCCTGATTCAAAATAATAGAAGACTTCACAAAGTCTTGAAGATACAACCAGAAAATGTAATTCCCATCTAACTTTACTCATTTCCAACGTGATACTACTTCTATGTTTGTATAGTAACTGATGTTTCCCTAGGGTCTCCTTTCTACTTACAGGTGCACAGAGAGCCCTCTTTTAAGTCATAACCTAGTTGATGGAAGATAATTTTATTAGGGATATCTTTGGGGATGACTTCCTTTTTTATAACTAGTTTGGAACATTTAAATTTGGTGAGATTTTAAATAAAAATACAGTTTTCAGCTAATCTAAAAAAATCAGATTGACAGGGCTTCCCTGGTGGCGCAGTGGTTGAGAGTCCTCCTGCCGATGCAGGGGACACGGGTTCGTGCCCCGGTCCGGGAAGATCCCACATGCCGCGGAGTGGCTGGGCCCGTGAGCCATGGCCGCTGAGCCTGCGCGTCCGGAGCCTGTGCTCCGCAGCGGGAGAGGCCACAACAGTGAGAGGCCCATGTACCTCAAAAAAAAAAAAAATCAGATTGACATTACTGGGCCAGCACGACATATATCAGTACTCAGCTGACATTCTTTATACCCTCCAGCCGACTTTACTTATTTGCATTAAATGCCTGGCTCCTATACACTTTTGAGTAACTGATTTCCACTCTCATTCATTATTGTCTAGTTTCTCCTCATTTATAACAGCATATTTATTTTGCTATTTATTCTAGTTTGATAGCAAACAGATTTTTGAGACTTCAAAAAAAGGATTGTTTTCATATCATTTCTATCAGGAGAGACACTATCCAGTATGGTAAATTAGTTGTTGACACTTTGAAGAAAATTAAAATCAAATAGTAATAATATATTTTAGCTATGAATTTTGAGTTTACAAATTATTTTAAATGGTTGTTCTTTGACATTCTGCTAAATATACAGGACTTTACATTGATTTCTGTTTTTCATTCATCTGATTAAGTGTCCCCTCTACCTTTATGTACAATGAAAATTGAAAATGGAATTCGCCCCATCCTTTTCTTATTATTTAATGCTCACAGAATTATATTTATCATTGAAACTAAGAATAACTTAACTGTGAAGTGTACAGTCACCACTTTGGAATCTGAGTTACAAATGAAATTTGATTAGCTAGCCTGAGAAGATATAGCTAACCAGAAATTATTAGCTATAGAGTTAACAGTTTTATAGATTAGACAGTCTATAAGTGGCATGGTCTTTTTTTTTTTAATTTAAAAACAGTAATATACATGCTCATTTTAGAAAATTAATATAAGCAAAAAAAAAAAAAAGAGTTCCTGTAAGACTGCCTTTAATAAATAACAACTGTTAAAACTTTGCTTATATCATTCTGGTTTTTTTTCCTATGCATTCAAATATTTTATATAAATGAATCATGATAGCAAGGCAGTGATTAAGAGCTCTGGTTCCAGAGTCTCCAGGCTTGGCAATGAATCTCAGCTTTACCACTTACTAAATGTGTGGCTTTCAGAACGTTACTTCACTTCTATAACCTTAATCATCTGTAAAATGAAAAATAATAATACTATTTGCCTCATAGGGTTGTTGTAAAGTTTAAATTTTAAAATGCATATACATCACTTACCACAGTGTTTGAAATATAAGAAACGATCACTAAATGTTAGCTATTGTTATGAAACTATATTTTAACCTATCTCATTCATTTAGTAACATTTTTTCTATGTCATGTACATCTTTATTTACATTTTTTTAAATTATCTTCTTCAACATTAATATCAGTTATTGTTCAGTATTCAAATTTGTGGGTATAGCATAGTTTTTTTCACCAGTCCCTATTTTGCATATTTTAGTTGTTACCTATTTCCTAGTTTTAAATATAATTCTGTGATAGTCTTCTGGAAGTGAAGTGTTTTAGAATCTTCTCTTAATTAAACTTAGCAACTTGTATTAATTCTACCTTTGTTGAAAGTATATGCCAAACTTTTAGGCCCATGGTTCCCATAATTCATATGGATATCAGGAAGAGATCATTTTTGCATCTTCATGAATTCAATTTAATGATATTCTGGAAGGAACAGTCTTTAGCATTTGCCTTTGACAGATTTACTGACAGATATTTAAAAAAATTATGGATCCAAAGTTGTTTGAAAAGTCAACAGTATTGAGTATATAAAAGTATTGCACTATCAGGCACCAAATATTGAGTATCAGCCCTAGTCTTCCACTTTATACCTTTGTTAGAACTAGTAAACCTCAGTTTCTATATCTGTAACATCATGATACTAAATTAGGTAGCCTCTAAAGTCCCTTCTAGACCTATAATTCTGTTCCTTTGCAGTAAGTCTCTACACTGACTGAATAAATATTATCATTCTCTTTAGCCCTTCTCTCTGATATTATGTTAATATCCAATTAATGTAAAATAATTTACATTTATTTCAGCTTTTGCATTTCATGCTACTACATAAAGTTAAAGATTATGAAGTGAAAACGTTCTGACTTCATTTAAGATCTTTCTCATTTAGGTCAAGCTTTGTCTCTGTTAAGTGGAATATTGATTTCTCTTGGTATTCACTAGCATTTTGTTTAAGTTATAGGATGACAGGGAAGTGAGAACTGTAGAAATACAAGGAATAGTGAAATTAAGAATACTAGCTTTCAGTTAATTTAATATCTTTGATTCCTATAAACTTCTTTTTAAAGATTTGGGGTATGTTTTGTGTAAAAGCAGCTCAACAAAAGTAATCTGTGCCATCATTATTTCACCAGCAGAATTGATTAGATATAGCCATTATTCAAATCTATATAGTTAACGGGCCATGTCTCATTCATGACTTTAATAGACAACATATACCAAACTAAATTATTTTCTAGATCTTTATATTTTTAAATGATACATATTCTAAAATTGGCCATGTATTTTCTTGCCCAAAACTTCAGGATTATCTGCTCTCCCTTTTCATCCTACTTTCATTAAAGACAAAACACACATTAATTCAGAAATTCATTCAGTGAATATTTTTAGTGCATATTATGTCAAGTACTTTTGGGAATAGGTTTTGGGTCAAGTAGGTTTTGGGAATATAGCAATGCAAAGACTTACTAACCATGACCTCAAGGATCTTATGGCGGAGCAGATGTGAAAAAGAAAAAAAAAAAATTACAACAAATCTATCAAAGCTTTGATAGCCTAAAAGAGCTCTTCTAATCTTATAGGGGAAAAAAATGTACCCTCACAGAAATCTGTTAAAAATTTTGTAGTCAAATTGGTAACTGTTTTTAAATTATAATCATCCATGCTATAATGAGCAGTGACATGAATATTCCTAGTCACACTAGTAGGAATATAAATTTGTATAACCTTGCAAGCAAACTATATATATAAAACATTTTTTGTGTTTTAACCAATCATATTATTTGCAGAAATTTTTCAATGGAAGTTATCAAAGAGGACATGAAAGACTTATGTACAAGATTATTTATCACAGCATTATTCATATTCATGAAAAATTGGAACCAACCTTAATGTCTATGGTTAAATAACTTATATAATAATATGTATATATATGAGTTATTTATATAACCTAAAATATCATATCTTTAAGAATATTTAATGACAAAGGAAAATGCTCAAAATAAAATATGTAGTTTAAAAAAGTAGTAAACAAAATTGCATAGGGATTAAATTACAGGTTACTTTATAATCTATATTATTTTTTAAACCAGAGAAGTGTAAGTTTTTTTTGGTTTGTTTTGTTATGTAGACAGGTTCTGGTAATGACGAGGATGGATGTCTTTTGCCTGCTTTTCAGATTTATGGCAAATCTTCATAAAGCTAACTATTTGTTTGTGTTTGTAACTCTGTTTATACCAGAGCATTTTTATATGCAGGCTAAGCCATTCTAAATCTTGCTGGATAGAAAATTGTATTTCAATGGAAGTTTGAAAATAAACTTTTTTCTATCTCCTACACAAATAATAAATAATTCTTAAAAACATACTAATTAAAACTTATCTATTTCAAAATGCCTAATAAATTTTTTATACCATACCTGTGATGGGCTTCATTATTTCTTTTTAGACAGATACGAAACTTGGGGAAAAAGAGCATGGATTGAATTATTCTCTGGCTAGTGGGCAGGAAATAACTTGCTTAAAAGTCTAATTTTGTATAGACTGTATTATTTTGGAATCAAAGCTATTATAGAAACTTAGGGATCAAAATTATAAATGTACAATAAAATATAAATAAATATTTGAAATGTTAATAAACCATTAGAAATCGGAGCCTTTAAAATAAAGGATCTCCTAAGTATAAAAATTTTTCATAAGTGGGTGGGGCAGTTGGTAGAGCTGTTACTTGCTACCAAGATTCTAATTTTTGACTTAATTCTTCATTATTCTTTGCAATATTTCCTTGAACTTCTCTATTCTTTTATTGGTTTGCCTTTCTCCAGAAATGCATTAGAGTGTTTATTTTTTCCTGACACACTTATAGAATTATTGCTTCTCTTACTTTCATTTCTTTTTTTCCTCTTTTTTACTTTGCCTTAATAAATCACAAATGAAACAGAATTGTTTTACAATGAAGCACCAGTTTTACTGAAAGGGCTGAAATATAGCGAATTGAAATATTAACCGGATCCCCACAAGAATTTCTTTATTTACAAGAGTTTGTTTAAATTTTGAGTTCTCAAGTAAAACTTTTTTAAAAACCTCCTTCTCCATTCACAACTACTAGAAGCAATCTATAGCTGTACCAATATGTACTGAGTGATATTGGTTGGAAGAGAAACAATTTCTAAAAAAAAAAAGTTTTCTTTCCTGTCACTGATACCCATACTTTAAAAAAGAAACTGGCATAATAAAATAGGATTAAAAATGTCTGTCTCTCAGGGTAGTTCTGAATGTAAGTTAGATAATTCTAAAAATAAAACAATTCAATCCCTAGGACAAACAGAATTTTTTTTAATCTGTACAATCTTAATCTAAATCAATACAAAATATATCAGGGGAGAAAAGGGGGAAATCTACATTAGTCATTCTATAATGAGAGCCCAATTTTAATGAAGAGACCTGAGAGCCAGAGAATCTAATATAAGCTATGCTTTTTTTATTGATATGTCTCCAAAAAGCTAATGGACCCCTCTAAGACCTGCGTTCTCTCACCAATAAAACAAACACACAAAATATTAAACTTTTCTCACAGTTCTTCACCAGACATCTTGCAGCTAAAGAGATGTGTTAATGCATACATCCAGCGATATGGGTGCCTACCTTAAGTGGCTTCTACGCCCCCAAAATTCCTTGAAGTTTCATATTTTATTTCAAAAATCAATACAAAGTTGGATTTCTACTCCAAAATCTTGTTTTTGCCTTTAAAAAATATTACACTTACAACTACTTATTATTGGCAAGAGAGATGAGGGTGAGATGGAGTAATTTTCTACTTTGTTAATAATGGAAATAATTTTACAGTGAGCTCAGTTTTGGAGAACTGAGCTAAATCAAAGGGAATCAACAGTCCGTATTGTGTTAGCACCCAGGCCATTTCTTTTGTTGCATGATATATCTAAAATTCAAGCTCTTATTTAAAAAAGTGAATACAAATAGCAGTCATTTCACTACTTTAGTAACCACATCCTGGTAATTAATTCCTGAGGATAGATTACCCAGTAATTAATTCCTGAAGAAATATTCCCAGAATGTTGCAAAACAGGTGATATAGTGCAATCTTTTCAGACATTTTTTTTTTTTTTTTTTTTTTTTTTTTACTTTTTTTTTTTGCGGTACGCGGGCCTTTCACTGTTGCGGCCTCTCCTGTTGCAGAGCATAGGCTCCGGACGCGCAGGCTCAGCAGCCATGGCTCACGGGCCTAGCCGCTCCGCGGCATGTGGGATCCTCCCAGACTGGGGCACGAACCTGCATCCCCTGCATGAGCAGGCGGACCCTCAACCACTGCACCACCAGGGAAGCCCTTTTCAGACAATTTTTAATGGATATCTTGTTAAATATATTTAGGCTGAGAGACTGAATAGAAGATTGAAATGATTTTGATCCTCTGATTTATGTCTTTACAATCTCAGTAAAAATATTTATAAAAGGATTTCTTCAGGGTACAAAAATCATTAGTGATAATATTTTTTGTTTTGCAGGTAACATTTTAGTTTTCATATATCATTATTATAAACTAATAATCTCAACCAACCTGTTATCCCTACAATTCTTTACATCCAATTCTCAAACTTCATTTATATTGCAGTGATCTTATATGTAGTATAAACATTTGCAGTTTAGCCTCTCTTAGTTATTGATACAGAATGTTTATAGCCTCATAGAAAAATATGTATAAAATTAGCTAACAATGTGAGGCTTTTATAATTATCATGAAGAGTAAAGTTCATTTTATTCAAATGCTAATCTTTTGTGATTTCTTTTAAATTCCAATCAAAGAAAAATAGTAATCAGGTATCTGGATTAGCTGTGAATTTCTTTTATTTATACTACTCCATAATTGGTGATTAAGGGTTGACTAGCATAAATGAGAGCATTATGTCTTAAAATCTATCGATTTGACTTTTCTCTACAACTCAAATTTTAGTATATGTGACAAATCTTTTTCATGTTCTTTCTGAAGTTTTTCAATATTAGGGATAATTACCTATATCAGGAGCCACAAAAAATCACATGACACCTGATTTACAACCACTTGTGGCTTTGATAACCACATTGGTTTTCTAAAGTCTTCCTGTTACGATAGTTAAGGATTCACAAAATCAGATTTAAATACAGAAAATTGGTGTCAAGCATTGACAGATGAGCTGTCTGCTCCTAAAAGTCTTTGTGTAAATTGGTATATAGTCTGTTTTTCATGTTCAGAGTTCAATGGTGATTGTCTTTTCTCTTCTTATATTTCATTCTTTAAGCTTTTGTACTTGCACTTGCATTTGGAATTGAAATGATTTAGGAAAACTTTCATTCATACATTAATGTGGTAACATAAAATTTCCTCCATAAATGAGATAGACAAACAGACACACAGGGACATGTATACATATACATCCTATTATAAGCATCAGATTTTTTCCAACCCATTTATTTCCAGGCCTATTAAGGGAATACAGCTTTAAAGTAGAAACCAGGAATGGTGGTGGTCTTAGATTTGTCATTAATGTCCTGTGTAACCTTGAAGAAACTACCTCATGTTGCTGGACTTGATGTAATTTTAAGCTTTCCAGAAATAAAAGATAATGTAGAAAATGGTGTTCACTTGTTACTATATAACAATGCAGTTTCTAAAAGTTTTCAGAAAGCAGCATGAAACATTAGACTTTATATTTTTTTATAGAAAACTACGTTGTTTATAATCAAGATATTGCGTCAATTTAAAATGGAAAATAGCTTTTGATATAAAGATGTTCTCTGAAATCAAAGAAAATAGCATAAGAAAATGACTAAATAATATGAACTCACTGTCCATCCAGAGGCCCTTTCTTATAGACTGTTTCCATTCTAATTAGTATCCACTGTTTCTAAATTTAAGAACTCTGTTCAACCAAGAAGGGTAAGAATCAGTGATTATCTTTAGGGTACAAAATTTAATTAATGTTGAAGAATTAGTAAAAACTATTTATATCAAATAAAACCAAAAGTTGACAGAATTCTTATGGATCAAGATGCTTTTTTTCAAAGTGAAAATCCAATTTTCTCAGTATTATTCCTAAGCAATCTACTTATGCTATCAGAGATGTCCTAAAAGGGATAAGACAATCTATAGCCTGTCTCCAGAAACTATAATTTTGTAGCACGGTCAGATTTCTTATTTTTCCTGAGGACTTTAACACTGGGAATTTGGCATCACAATGATACTTCATCAGTTGTCTCCTAATACAAGCAAGAGAATCACAACTAACTTGAGCTATGCTGCTCTGAATGGAGACCGTTATTCTGCACATGTAGGAATCCATAATGTAAAAGCACTTGGTCTGAAGCTTCCTTCCAATCTCCCCCCTACTCTTTTTTAGTTTGACTTCCTCTTTAACCAAAATATTATTGTTACAGCTCTATTAAAAAGCAAAGGGATTTCTAATTTATACCTAATCTAATAGGTATATTAGATTGGGTTTAGAATCTTCCTTTTCTCATTTACACAGTGAGGTGAAACAAATTTTTAAAATAGCAGCTTTACTTTTCTTTTTTTCCTATCTTACCCAAAAGGAAAAAATAACTGAAAACCTTGAGGGAGTAAATGTATCTAACTTTGGTCTGGCATTAAAATTTTCTGGTTGGGCAGCACAGTTGTTTAATTGGAATCTCAGTGACAGCTGAACAACCTCAATGCTTGGGTTAACAAGCAGAGGAGCTTCGTTCTGTCACCTGTCAAGAATGATGCTTGTCAGGACTGATCTTTCCACTTAAGGAACACTCATGTTTCTAGTCATAGCACTGATGTTTTCTGATATTACAATGGAATAGACACTAAAGGAGACAAAGTTTTCTGCATAGGTATATTTGTAATTCTTTGTTTTTCATAAGCCAAATGCAAATGTAACACTACTCCAGATACTGCTTCATGAGAAGTCCCCAAGATAACCAAAAGTAAGTGCCCATTTCCTCATCTTAGGAATAGTGTCATAACAAAGACTGAATTCTAGTGACCAACCTATCTGCAGAGCATGTCATATAGCCTCTGGGTTAGTTAACTCCTTGGCTTGGCCTCCTAAGATGTATCTCAAAGAGTCAATTGTTGTTTTTGCATGTATTATTTAGTAATGTTTAGAAAAATTTTTAAGTTCACTTTTTCTTTATTCTGTCTTTTTTACCCATCTTCCCTCATTGTAGCAAATTAGACGGCCGGATGAAAGCAAAGGAGTTGCTAGTAGAGTTGGATCCCTCAAAGTAAATATGTTTCTAACATTTTTTGGCAAGATTTCGTCTATAGCCTACACTTCTTCCTTTTTGGAGGGTGGTGGGAGGAAGGGGGCTTTTTCCATTTTTCACCATCCCATTTTGTTTTATTTTAATATTTTTATTGGCTGTTGGGTCATATTTTTTTTGTTTCAGCTACACATAGAGCAACCAGCTGAAGGCAAGCTGCCAAATAACTAGCTTTGAGTGGCACCACAAACAATAAAAAGGGCACTGCCTCATTACGGGTGCCTGTAATTTGGGGTTCTAGAGTAAACCGTTCCTCTGATTGATGTCACTGACTATGTGTTAAGTTCCTGTTACACAGAGAACTAATATTTATTTTCAGAATGTTATATGCCCTTTTTACTTTTTTTTGTTAAATGTTATTTTAGTGTCATTACCATTTGTAGTTCATTCCAGAAAATAATTATTATGAGTTAATAACATGTATATTTTATATATATGTATATATATATATATATATATATATATATATAATCTTAAGAATTAGAAAAGGAATTTCATATGATGCTAGCTAGTATAGGGGCTCACATATAGCTAATAGTAAGCACTCTTAATCCCCTTTGTTTTATTTGTTAAAAGTTAAAAAGTTTATATAACAATCAACAGAAACTGATATATATATATATATATATATATATATATATATATATATATAAATGTTTGCCCATTTGTGTATGTGACCTACAAATACACCACTTAAAGATTTCTGATCTAATGGTCCCATTTGGTAGTTGTTAAATATCCATTTGGTCAATTTATCTTGGGCATTCGATACTCTAACATTTAATCACAATGAAAGGTAACTAAATTATCACCCTTAAGAGACATAGACATAGCCAATTAATCACTTTTAATGCTGCTACTATAAATGCAAGTTAGAAAATTTGCTGAATTTTAAAAATATGCAGAGAAATCTCCCTCAATGTTAACCACTTCTTCTATCTCAGTCCCATTTGTCCTTACAGCAATAGTAACTGCTAAATTAATCAAAATGACATAATTCACTGTACTGGGATGTCCCAAAATTCAATAACTACTTTGAGGCTAATATTAAGTCATTTTAAAATTTTACACACCTCCAATTTATTTCCATTTAACAATTTATGAAGCACTGATTTCTGCACTCTTTCCTCTCCTTGCCTCTTCTGCCTTCTTAATTTTACTTTTTTGTTGTTGTTTATTTATCTGTGTGTGCACACACATGAGTGCACATGGATGAGGGTGTGTCTGTATGTTTGTGTCCTTTATTCCAAACAAGCCATCTTCTCTGTTCTCTAACACTGCTATATACTGGGTAGCATTTTTGTTGTTGTTGTTATTTCACTAAGAATAATCAGAGGGGATGGGAAGTGTCTATTATATACCTAATTCAGAAGCGAGGCAAGCTAAAATTATTTAGTCAGAAAAATATGACTTTATGTATCTTGATGATATATCAGTAGCATTCCTCACTGTCTACCTGTGAGGTATCATATTTTAATTTTTTTAAGGGAAGATAAATCCATTATTGTTGAGACTATGGATTATGACTCAGATTCAAGTGAAAAGGTGCAGATGGACATAACTTTTTGGAAATGACTGATAGTGAAATAGAGATAAAATGGCATCCATACTGCAGCACCATCTGTTATAAACTGGATTGTGTGTGCGAGTACACGTGTGTTTATCTCGAAGTTCAGCTTTTGGATGTGTAGAACTTCAAGTTGTGATTGTATGTTTATTGTTTTTAAGTGTATATACAATATGATTATGTGTATACACATAAATATGTATAAGAACAAAATATACATTTTAGGGTTCAATCAGTTTATTTGAATATGGATGCAGCCTTAAATCAAAAAGTGTGTTTGGGAAAGGCAAATTTCATAATTTTTAAATGTCTTTATTCCATATTTCTACAAAATAGAAAATTTTAAAGTGAATCTCTAGGGGTTTATAAGGATAGTTAAGGTATTTATTTTCTCTAACACTTTGGGGAGAAAAGAGCCTTTAATTAAAATAAAATATTCTCTTCCTAGTCACGGTTTATTGAGCATGTATTCTTGCGCTATACAAAGATCTTTGATGTTTTGAAATGTTTGCCAAAGGCAGTGAGAAATGTATAATGCTATGATTTATTTTTAAAAGGAAAAAGGAAAACTGAAAAGAGACCAAGTTGCTTTTTCAATTCATTTTCTGATGTTTACATGTAGCTCCATCGAAAGCTGGAGGAGCTCAGAGATCACCTAGAAGGCAATGTGAAAGGATACTCTCTCAGAGTAAATGTACGATTTCACCCGGTGATTTTTTTTTTTTTTTTTACCTAAACTTCTGCTGACTGGTAATTCCAAATCTGATTGGTTTGTCCTCTCATCTCCATCTTTTTTACTTTCTGTCTCTTTTCTCCCTATCTCTTTCTTTTTTTTCTAACTGCAGCTTCATGCTCACATTTATGAAAGAAAGATTAAATCGGCATAGAAGACCTTTAAGCCACACTAACATTGCATTTGATTTAATAGCATTCTGGCTCCAGTGCAAATTAAAACCTTTTTTTTTTTTCAAAATCTGTGTTTCTTATACAATTGTATAATTTTCTGACGATCGTTTTATGAGACTTCATTTGGAGCTTTTCCATTTACTGTGTCTTCTGTCCCTTGTTGGATGTGTCAGCAGGATTATAAATTATGGGCTGGATCCAAGTGATAGAGCCTTGATGTTTCAGTTTCAGTTGTCAAGGAAGATATTCAGTGTTAGAGTCTCATTATAGGTAATCTGGCAAGTAGATATATCTATTCTGAGTTAATAGACGTCTCTTAACTCAGACTCTTTGGGAATAACTATAAGATATCATTTTTTGTCTAAAAATAAGAAAATTAGGCAGTAAGAATCTTCACTATGAACACTATTATGTAACATCTTACAAATACTTGAGATAATGGCTAATATACCCAGGACAACACTGAAGGAGAACAATACCTTATAGCCACTCAATACTGTACATACGTCATATAGGCATACTAACAATTGTATTTTTTGTGACTGATAGTTCAGACTCAGAATGCTTGGTCCTTCTCCTGAATATATCTTTTCAAGATAAATGGAATTAAAATCTCTAAAATGGTACATGGTATAAATATGGTAGAAGAAAAGCTAAAATACTACAGTAAATAATTACTGGCTCTATTTAACCTTGACCTCCTATTTCTGAGGCTTTAAAAAAAAGTTCCTATGAAACTTAGCCCTGGTTTACTTCTCCCGAGATTATTGTCATACATTTAATTCATATTGCTATAATAATTTTGTTATGAAGGATAGAATAAAAAATAATAGTGTTATGATAATTCTCTGGTTTCTCAGCTTTGTTTTTAATTATATACTATGTGTATTTTGTATATCTCGTCATTAAATTTCTGTTGACTAAAGTTCAAAGTTTTTTATTAATATCAGTCTTTAAATTCTGATAACTAAACAGAAAAGGAAATTAATACACGTCTCATTTTTCTACTTCTTTCTTTTGAGCCAGTCCTTCTTTTCAGTCATATTCTTAGAGAATTTGAAAAATTACCCACAATCATCACCAGAATCTATCCCACTGTTTTAAAAAAAATAAAAAAGATTAGTATGAATTTTATGATTAAATCAGTCTAGATATATCTGGATATCATTCTAGAAACTCCTAAAAAGATTCTGATAATGTGTGTTTTTAGTGCCACACTCTTCCCTAACCAGTCATAAAAAATGATATTATTTTTCTTTCAGTGAAACCAAGACCAGAAAGTTGAAACTTGCTAAGATCTATATGATAGGGAGTTTGTGTTAGATTAGGGTTAAACTGAAATCTCTGTGCTTTGGAAATTGGTTTTCTCATGCCACTCTTCAATTTCTTTTTTTCAATACCTGTACTGCGTGGTGGAGTACATAATAACTAGTCTCAGTGTCTTCATCTTTTGTTTCATTTCACTGGGTCACACTTTGTTCTGATTACCCTTCTTCTAAAAAGATTGAATATAAGGTGTATCCTTCTAAGATTCCTGTTAACTAGAAAAGTACAGAAGAACAAAAAATATATTGTCAAAAGGCAAATAATAGTATTTTCTCTACTGAGTTCAGCTAGCAAAAGACACAAATCAAAATCTTAGCTGAGGGCTTCCCTGGTGGCGCAGTGGTTGAGAGTCCACCTGCCGATGCAGTCCGGGAAGATCCCACATGCCGCGGAGCGGCTAGGCCTGTGAGCCATGGCCACTGGGCCTGCGCATCCAGAGCCTGTGCTCCGCAACGGGAGAGGCCACAGCAGTGAGAGGCCCGCGTACCGCAAAAAAAAAAAAAAAAATCTTAGCTGAATATTCAGTGTCTCTCCTTCCCTTTAATTCTTATTGCCCCAGAATGCCTTAAAATATGCCTTGTATATTAAAAATTGTTGCTTAGAAGCAGAATAAAGTTATTCTAAGTACCATACGCTATATAAATAGATTTCGTTTCTAAAATGAGATAAATTGGCATATAGTGACCATTCCATTTTGTGAAAATTTATTGTAGGTGTCCACACAGAAGAGCAAGTATATGAATGCCTTTTAATTCATTGAACATCGCTAAATAGTTCAATAAGATGACAGGTTCAGAACCATGTTGCCACTTAAATATCTTATAGTTGAAGAAGGTGAGACATCATTCAGAAGTTTGGGATGAGAATTTAATTAAATTATTCATGTTTCAATTGGTATCATCTATATGATGTATTATTTTTTAGAGGACCTGCATTTTTATTTATTACTTATAATCAATGATATAAAGTAGACTTTTATTAAGAGGTAATTTTTAGAACAGTATTAAATTTTATTTATTTCTCATATGAAAACATACTTTTTAATTTTACATGGACTCTTCTATAGCAAAAAGTAGGATGCATTCGATTCTTGAATTCTCAGTTAAGAATGTATCATCTTTTTCTGTACTTTATACAAAACTGAAGTATTCTGAACCCTAAATGAGTTTTTAGTAATTTTCATCTTGTACCTAAACACAGTTTGCCTAATTTAACTACTGCAAAAGTAACTACAAATCCTTAGATTGATACTGTGCTGAGAACAATGATTGAAGAATAAAACCACATAAAGGAAAAAATTAATTTTCCATGTAATCTAATGTATGAATCTAGTAGGAAGTATATAAATCAGACAGAGAAAGACAAATACTGTATGATATCACTTATATGTGGAATCTGAAAAATACAACAAACTAGTGAGTACAAAAAAAGAAGCCAACTCACAGATATAGAGAACAAACTAATGGTTACAAGTGGGGAAAGGGAAGGGGAAGGGGCAGCCTAGGGTTTAGGGATTAAAAGGTACAAACTATTACATATAAAGCTACAAGGATATATTGTACAACACAGAGAATATAGTCAGTAGTTTATAATAACTGTAAATGGAGTGTAACCTTTAAAATTATGGCTCACTATACTGTACACCTGTATTTACATGGTATTGTACATCAACTATACTTCAATAAACAATTAATTAAAAAGTAATGCAGACAGATGATAATTGGAAAACATAAGATAATGCAAATGAATTCCTTTAAGTAATGTACATCAAGGTAAATTTATAAAATTGAAGTTAATTCATTAAAGAGCAATAGGGCCCTGGGAAGCTTGAATGTTAAAACATTCAGAAAAAAAGTAGATAAGTACTCATGAAATAAAGACAAAAAGAAAAGAAAGGAGATGAATAAAAATACCTCAAAGCCACAAATTTTTTATTTTCACTCAGTCTATGTAATATGATGATACATTTCCATTCAGCTACAAATATATACAGGTAGGTTTGGGGTAATCAAATATGTTAATTTTTTAAAGGCTTTAGCAAACAGTAAAAGGGAAGGTGACTTATGAAGACAGATTATTGACACATAAGTGAACTAAGAAGAAAGGTGATGAAGTAGAAGGAATATGATAATTATAAGTACCTGCTATGCTAACACAAAAAAGGGATGGTGTTATCTAAAGTGGAAAAAGTTAAGGGAGGAGTTATCACTTGACTATATTTTTATTAAGTTTAAGAAAAATGTTTGAATCAAGCCAGAAAGTAATATCTTTTGAAGTGTAGTTTTTAAATGTTTAATAATTTCCTGAGTGCCAAAATAAGACTGGTGTGAAATGGGGTAATACAAATAATGAATTAGATGGTTGTGATTTTATGTCTTTCAAGATCAGTGTCTTCATTCCAGCTTTAGTTCTAAACTAATTCATCTTATATTGTTGATGAATTGTCTGTGGGTTTTTTGCACTTTTTTATTAATTAAATTAATGCTATAACTCAGGGGTCAGCAAACTACAGCCCTTGGGCTAAATCCTGTTTCTCTTTTGTGGGCCCGTGAGCTGGGAATGATTTTTGCAGTTTTAAATGCTGTGGGGGAAATCAAAAGAATATCATTTTGTGACATGTGGAAAATTATATGAAATTCAAATTTCAGTGTCCCAAAAATAAAGTTTTATTGAAACACAGCCATACTCTTTCATTTGCATATAATCTGTGGTTGCTTTTGCAGTACAACAGCAGTTGAATAGTTATAACAAAGACCGTATGGCACATAAAGCCTAAAATACTTACTATCTGACTGTTTACAAAAAAGTTTGCTGACACCTGCTAAAACTGGTTAGTGTGTCAAGGCAACATTGACAAAGAAATTATTATAATAGAGATTGTGTGAAATTATCATCGTTTTACAAACTGAGAAAAGGAGAGCTGCTTATTTTTTCTGAGGATGGTTTCGGATCATTCTGCATGGAAGCATGCACTTAAAAGAGTTGATCCCCTGAAATTTTCTACCTTTATGTTTTTATTCTTCCTTTTTGCACTGTTTATTCTGTGCTCTTCGCATGCCAAGCACACAAGGTAAACTCACTATGGAATTACATTAAACCCTTCAAATATAGAACTATCATATGGATAAAGTATCGATTATAAATTCCTCTTCTTTGGGGAGCCCCTTACAGAGATTTAAAGATAAATTCCACTGTTGCTCTTTAAACTTATTTAAATATTTAAATGTGTTTTTAGAGTATTTTTATTTAAAAATAAAAATGTGTTTTTAGAGTATTTTTTCTGTACACATTGTATTTTTCTGTTTATTACTTCCTTGCATCTTAATAAAGATATTTCCCCTGAAAACCACAATCAACTTTTGATTTCTGCTAAATTTCCTACTTGACCTCACCTAAAATCATACCTTCTATAGGAAATTTCGTACAACTAAGAAAGACGCCCTGAAGTGATCAAGTAATACATCATATCTTAATATAGCACTTAAAAATCTGAAAGTGTCTACATTGAATCAGCCTACTTTGACTGAGGTGAGGAAGAACTACTGGAACATTAGTCCTTAGATGAATAATCTTTTGGTAGCTTTTAAATGAGTAAAGATCAATTTGTTTATGTACTCTACTTTCTTTAAGCAAATTTCAGTGTTTTTTGGTTCTTGTATGTAGAACATTGAGCCTCCTGAGTCTTCCTTGTTTGACATTTTGGCATTTACTCATATTAATAATATGTGTCTTCTGCTTTGAACCATCTATTACTTATAAAATCGCCTGCAGTAGCCTAAGACATCATTTGGAGTGGAAGTGACACATCTGTGAGGTGTTTAATGCTTACTGTGGAATTGCCTTCTCAGAATTGACATTAAGACAATAGGGTACTAGTAAAAGATCTCCTTGACAAGTAAATTTCCCTAGTAATTAAAAATGGAAAAGTGAGGGGAAAAAAAAGACAAGACTCAAACTATTTTGAAAGATAAAGTTTTTCACTTTTATGGGTATAGTTATAGGAACAGACCAAACATGCAGAGGAAGGCTTTCTTAGAACTAGTATCCCGCTAAAGAAAATCAGATATGTATGTGGTTGAAAGATTTAATTTCTTAATATGTATAGAATTGATCATATTTTAGAAACTACCTCATAGTAACTCATTAAGTGGCAGTGATACATTTTATCACAAATCTTTGTGATGGTAAGTGTAAAACCTTCTGAATATTATTTCACACAATTCAGTTTTTGAGGATAGAAGAAAAAGATTTTGTATATTCACTTATTCAGTAAGTCATTATTGAGTGCCTACTATATTCCGCTCTGCTGGGTGCTGGAAATACACTTAAAGAACAGATCAGATAATAAGGACATTTCTGATTTCTCCACTGTGCCATCTTCTTCTTTACCTTATTTCCCTACCCTAACTTTGTATTTTGGAACTTCCTGAAGAATTTCTAACTAGAAAATGCATACTTGAATATTTAGCTCACATGGCATTCTGACAACATAATGAAAGAAGAGGCCACAAAATTGAATGTGGCAGTGTGACAACCTAGAAAGTAAGAACAGGCCAGGAAATTATCAAGTGAAAGTCATGAAGATTAAACATGGTTTTAAGTATAAAATAGTTATCGCAAAAAAATCAATGAAACATTCTGATAAAAGACAGGTCTGGAGAAGAGTTTTGTGGTTAAGTTTTTTAAATATCTTTTTGGTGTTGCTACTGGCTTATTTGTTTATTTAGATTCAGTAATACTGAATGGATTCAGTAATGAGAATGAAATAGTAGGAACAGGAAATTAGAATCAGAATATTGATCTGGCTTTGGTGCCCTCTTTAAAGAGTAATATGAAAATGTACAATAGAGTCATTCTATAAATAATCTCACGTGTAGTTTGCTAGTGTTAAGACTGAGATCAGTGTGGTACCATAGGAAAAAGTGACCAGTGTTCCACTTTCCTGTTAACCTTAAATGAGCGTCTTCTGAGCAAGATCATACCAGATTCTGATCTGGAGAGCCATCTCCATCATGGATCTTTTTTTTAAGCCAGGTATTTTTTTATCACAAAGTTCTCCTCAAATAGTATGAACCTTGAGATTTCAAGCTCAAGTGTCTCTTTATAAGGCTGTTTTATTATCTGGCAAATGTGTTGGTGATGGAACCTTCTAAACTTCTGAGACCCTTACTGTGCTATCATTTCCTCTTTAACAGTGTTTTCTTTTCCCCACTGCAAAACCAGGCTCAGCTTCCCTCGTGCTTATCTACCTATAGTGTATCTGAGGTATACTTTGCACATAGTTTATTTACATGGTCAACAACATGCTCGCCCTCACCATTTTTCTTATTTTATTTTCCTTTTGCCTTAATTTATTTTGCCTTGCACTTTGCACTTGGCTGAAAGAGATGAAGGGACCAAAGGGGAAAAGTTAGCTGTTTTATGGGGAAATTTCTATATTTTCATACAGCACTTTTTTCTGAGTAACTTTTTTTTGGCAGTCACTGTATCAAATTGAAATGGTTAAAGCCCAAACAGCCAACTTAATTGTTGCCACCACCTTAATTCCATAAAGATTCCTTTGAACTGGGTAATTTGTTGTTAAACTCATGTTGGCTAACGGCAAAGATTCCAGTTTGCAGGGCTGTATAGGTCTGTCTCTGGTAGCTGAAGATTTACATTAAATTAGTAACAATCCTGTCCCATTAACCATAGACAGAGGAAAGCCTCCAAATTGATTATTAAATGAAAATTTAATATGATTCCCCTATTTTTATGTAAAATAGAAGATTCACTCCCTTTTAAATAACTGATTAGGTTACTCAGGAAAATAGTCTCCTTGATACTTGTATAAGGTTCTTAAAATCTAGAAAAGCTTACCACTCACGAGATTCATGTTCTTTTAACAGAATACTTTACATCAACTTTGACCTATGTTATTTGCCTTTTCAGAGGTTTAATTTCTTATTCTTATGGTGTTAAACCATAGCATAAGTGGGTTTTCTGGTTGTGTAAACCAGGGGTCCCTGAAATATCACTAATAGGCTCTGAATATCCTTTAAGTCTACTATTCAAAGCAGGGGCACTATTGAATAGCTAAGAGAAAAGAGTGTATGTACCTCAAAATATGACTAGTAAATAACAGGACTTTAATAGCCTGTGAATTTTAAGATCTTAATTTTTTACTTTACAGACATATTTCTACACATATTTACTTTGTGCAGGCAACTTTAGCTACTATGCGTAGTCCGGTATTGTCAGTGTAATTCTGATCACAGAAATATTATCTCTGAATTTCATGCAAAAAACAGAAAGATGGCACTGTCTAAAATACCAGGTAAATGTATGTAGAACCACAGGCAGAATATCATCTTCTGACTTTAAAACTTTATAAAAAGCCTTGAAAGGAATAGCATTGCTAAACCTGTAGCTTCACAAAGTTGAACTTATTGAGTCAATAGAATTAAAGCCATCTTCTTTAATTTTTTCCTTTGCAAGTTGCAGCTGTTACAAATTTTTTTTTCCTCTAAAACTGATTTTGTGGAGAATTGATTTCTTCTTGAAATGTGTGTTTGTAGGGAGAAACGAAGTAATGAAAGGGAAATGAATTAACTTGTGATATTAGCAAAGACTTTTGAAAGAGAAGATTGGTATCATCTCATCACCGCATTTTCCACAGGTCTTTTCTTAATACCCCAGGATTATGATTCCCAATGTAAAAAATATATAACCCATTTCTTTCTGCCACTTCATCCAGGCAATTCTCCATTTCCCATGAGAGTGTTTAAGAAGTTTACCATTGGCATCATCTCCAATCACAGCCTACAGCATCCATCAGGGTATTACTTTCTCTGTGACAGCATGTTTGCAGGAGGGCTCTCAGGTTGGAATGCGGAACTGGTTTCTGGGGAGTCGAGATTGTGGCCTTTTCTCCATAGCACTCAGCTCTTAAATGAACTCTGGCTTCACCTGGGTGTGTTTCTTTCATTGTGACACATGAGCTTTAGTTACTTGTCATGAAGTGTGTTTCTCCTTTTGTCATCTGTGGTAGGGTTTCTATATTTTATACTCAGTGCCACATTTCTGTGGACTCCATAGGTGGTGTTTATGTTTAATTTTTGAAGCTGTAATGACCGATACAGTGAAGAACTCCTTAGGGAATCTAACATTCATGATGTCCTCTTTACAGAAATAACCTTGCATAATTGTTTCCTGTTTCATTTTAAATTGGTAAATGATTGTTTCACAAAATTTAGACTATAAGCCTTAACAGTTAGAATTTCAAGGAATGTTCTCATGTTTCTATTTTTCATATGGAAGCCTCTTCTTATTTATTTTATAGCATCACTATGGAAGTAGCCAAACCTTCCATGTTTGGCTTCTCTTCGTTCCCTCACATTTACATCATTTTCATTTATCTCCACTGCTGAAGAAATAAATTCTCCACTCCCTGATGTAGCACACTGATTTTACCAATTTCATGTCACTATCTTCTGTGACGTTCATGAGACCAAAATAATAAGCCTTGTTCAAAAATTAATCTATCCATGAGATGTACAAAAACAAGATCATTTCTAACCTTACCTGGCTCAGCAAATGTTACTCCATGTAGTTGACAGCCCCTTTGTAAAAAATACAATTCTCTTACTATGTGACAAGCTCTATGTTTGACATCTTATTTATCTTATCTCAGTCTTCACTACAGCTCTGTTTGGAGAAGATATTATTGTCATCCTCATTTTGCAGATGAGGAAACTGAAGCTCAAAGAGGTTAGAGGGCTTCCCTGGTGGCGCAGTGGTTGAGAGTCTGCCTGCCGATGCAGGGGACACAGGTTCGTGCCGCAGTCCAGGAAGATCGCACATGCCGCGGAGCGGCTGGGCCCGTGAGCCATGGCCGCTGAGCCTGCGCGTCCGGAGACTGTGCTCCGCAGCGGGAGAGGCCACAACAGTGAGAGGCCCGCCTACCGCCAAAAAAAAAAAAAAAAAAAAAAAAAGAGGTTAGATACCTTGCCCAAAGTCGTAAAATCTGCCAAGTGAGTAGCAGAAAATTGTTTTGTCTTAAAAACCATGCTTTTCACTTTTCAGGAGTTATTAAAAGTCGTCAGCTCTCTGAATGGCATGTGGTAGTCTTGTGTTTTCACAGTACCTGGTTCAGGTTGATTATATAGTTTTGGATTTTATCTTATGAAAGGATACAGGTGTTTCTATAAGATATGAAACTTTAATTCAAGGAAATATTAGAAAGACATTCCTTTGTGTAATTTATTGTTCTTATTCTCATATTTAGTCATTTAATAAATATTTATTGATCACCTACTATGCCTTTCTTAAATATAATCTTCTAGCTATTTCTTGATCTTTGGAATTGGCTTCACATTTAGAGTGTATAAAATATCATGAATGTAATGAGATCAGTGGCTCAGGTTGTACACTAATCATCCCTTCAAGCCAAGTTAAAAAAAAGCTGGGGGTTGGGGGAACAGGGGAACTCACCTTCCATATCTCTAACTAATCTTCAACTTTGTTCCAACAGTGTTCATTTTTTAAAATCCTTTGAAAAAATTGCTTCAGAATTCCCTTAGCTTAAACCAAAGCCAGAAATAGTACTATCTCTTGGTAGAAATAGTGTTCTTTCTGACTTATTTGAAAAGCTGGAGTGTATACTAGATATGTCTTTTATGATTTGTAACAGTATCTAAACAACAACAACAACAAAATTAATAAACGTTGAACCTTTTGAAATCTTGTTTTTAATGTCTTAGATTTCCCAGTAGCAAGATTGATTTAGATAATTTGAGATTTTGAAGCTAAATTCATTTTTCCTGTTCAGTGGACAGAGACTGAAACTTAATTATATTTTTACTTAATGCTTAAGGACGTTTAGGGGACTTCCCTGGAGGTCTGTACTTCCACTGCAGGGGGCACCCGTTCGATCCCTGGTTGGGGAACTAAGATCCCAAACACAGTGTGGCCAAAAAAAAAAAAGAACTTTTACCTTTAACTTTTAAAGAAAAGGAGGCATTTTTAAATTGTAACATGCAAAACAGTTGCCATTTGAACTCTTAACCCACTATTAGCACACCAATTCTAATCTAAACAAACCTTGATTGACTGACAATTTTGAGCTTATACAAATGGAAGTTTTAGTTGAATTGCAGATAGGAGATTCAAGAAAGGAAGGAAAGGAATAAAACTTGACTTTAAGCACTGTAGCATTTCCTGTTTCAAAAGGAAAAATAGGACCGATTTTTAGAACCAACAGGGCCACAAAATGTTTAAGCTGGAGGAAACTGTAATAAAATATTCATAAAATGAATATACTGCGAGATAATCACATAAGATTTTCTACTTTACAAAATCTCACTTAGAAAATCTTTATTTCTTATTTATTTCAATATAGTTGTCTGGGATGTTCCACGTTCCTTTCACTCTTATCTGAATTATTTTCATGCTGTTTCTATATAATAGTTGGAAATTTGGAGATAGTGTAAAGAGATCTGTTAGAAATGTATCTTTTGAAAACACTGCAACTACTCTACCAAGTTTCTTAACTCATACCTCTTTTTGGAATCTTTAAAAATGAATTGGGGAACCGCAGCCCCGAGCGCAGAGGGCGATGAGGCTGGCGCCAATGGCCAGCGATTCGCAGCGGGAGCGCGGCCTGGAGGGGCTGGCCTAGCTGGGGCTCGTGGCCCTGCGTCGTCTGGTTGCGACGTGGGTCCTGTGCACGCTGTGGGGCCGCAGCCACCGGGCGGTGAGGGCCCGAGGGGCCGGGAAGCGAGCCGGGGACCCCAGGCGGGTGTGGGCATCGTGTCCACAGCCAGCGTCCCCGAAGCCACGCTCGGGCCATGATCACTCGGTGAAGCTGCGCTGCGACACCGCGGCCGACTTCTTCCCGCGCTATGAGGAACTGTGCGCGCTGCAGGGCTCGGTGCCTCTGCCCGCCTTGCACGCTTCCCTGCGGGAGGCCCTGCTGGACTTAACACCGACCGCCTCCGCGGGGTGGACTGGGCGCCGCTCCTGAGCACCCTCTGCCCTTGATCTGTATCCAGAGCTTCTTCCAGCCATGGCTGGGCAAGACAGTTATTTGTCAAGGTGTAAAGAACTCTATCACTCTTCAGACAGTAAACTTCACGGGGTGTAATCTGACATGGCAGGGAGCAGATCACATGGCCAAGATCTTAACGTATCAGACTACCAGAAGGCATGAAGAAACCTGGGCTGAGAGTCTTCGTTCCAGGAGACCTGATCTTGACTGTATGGCTGGTTTGAGGCGCATCACTCTGAACTGCAATTTGCTCATTGGTGACCTGGGTGCAAGTGCTTTTGCAGAATCTCTTAGGATTTGTGGCTTGGAGTACCAGTGGGTAACTTCTCCATCGGTGAAGGAACCATCCAAAGCTGCTAGACAGAAAAAGAGAACTATAATTTTGGGAAGTGGTCAAAAAGGAAAAGCTACTATTAGAATTGTGGAGCCCCAGAATAGAAGCAAGATGAATATTCCATTCCACATTGGCAACACCAAAGGAGATGATGCTTTAGAAGAAAGATTTCTCGACAAAGCTCTTGAACTCAGTATGATCTCCCTGAAAGGGCATAGCTCGAGAGAGGCTATATTCATCTGTGTTAATCACTGCTCTGTTTCCTGAACATGCCTATAAAACATACTGAAGAAGGATGCCTGAAATTTGACTTTTAGAAATTAAAACTCAAGTTAAAAAGTGAGTGACGAGCTTCCCTGGTGGCGCAGTGGTTGAGAGTCCGCCTGCCGATGCAGGGGACACAGGTTCGTGCCCCGGTCCAGGAAGATCCCACATGCCGCAGAGCGGCTGGGCCCGTGAGCCATGGCCGCTGAGCCTGCGCGTCCGGAGCCTGTGCTCCGCAACGGGAGAGGCCACAACAGTGAGAGGCCCGCGTACCGCAAAAAAAAAAAAAAAAACTTTGCACCAACAATGGCTAAGAATGAAAGGAACTCAGACCTGAATATTTTTTCCCTTGTCAAGCACAGAGAATATGGGAAAAAATGAAATTGGGAAATTGTTTTGCTCCTCGTCCTTTCCTCCTTTTTGGTCAGTTACCTTAGTCGTCCACCTCACTTTGTATTTCTAGCCTGGCTTCAGAAAGACCTGAATTTGATGAACTACACACTGTTGGAGTAGTAGATTGCTAGAAGGAACCAAGATCCAGACGACCTTAAATGGCATCTTCATGGAATTATATTCAAGAAGGATGGTCCAGCCAATTTCCTCACTACCATTGTGAAGGGAGTTCCCTGTTCCTAAGAAAATGGACCTATGTCCGACTGACACAGAAGATGGAGATTTATCCCAGTGCATTTATATGTGTATATATATTAAAATTATATATATATATATATATATAATGCCTAATGGAAATATCTCAGATGGTCTATTTTGTGTTTTTTCTTTAATTTTACTTATAAAATTGTAACCATTTTTTAACTCAAAAGAGGAGAACCTTAAAAATTAATTAAAAACACATTCTCAGTAGTCTAAGGTTCAGAGCGACTTGGCAGAGAAAATTGCTGAATGGTTAGATAACAGTGCTGGTATGCTTAGCTATTGTAACACTTTACATTTGAGTTTCTCTTCCTTGAAATTACAAGAACTATATGACTCAAGATAAAGATTGATAATTAGGAATATTCTACTTGCTTTTTATATAGCCCATTGAAGAACATTTTGATTAATTATTTGGAAGTCATAGGAAGGTACCTTCATGATCTAATTTTGGAACAAGTAGTGTTACAACACAAAGCTATGACTTAAAATTAAAAAGGAAATTTGAAATAAAAAAACAATTGGAATATATAAATTGTTTGGGTCAAAATAAGAAAATTAAGTACATATTTCTCTCTGACATCCAAATAAGTGACCAGCCATAAAGATAGTGGGAAAGCACATGACTTTCTCTTTGACAGGGATATTTGATACATATAATCAAAACATTCTTGGAAAAGAATTGAAACGAATTGGTTGATAATTTTTGACGAAAGACAATGGGTACTTCTTTCTACTTGGCTATACATTCTTAAATTTCCATTATAAAAAAGATTTTTGAAACACATTATTGTAGTTGACACTAATGAATTTCTGTTTATCCTCATATATTGCCTCATATACTCAGGTCGTTTGAAATACAAAAGAGGGTCATCAATGGAAATAAGAAATGAGAATTCTAAAGTTTAAGATGAGGAAATATTAATGCTGTTAATATAAGCAGGTGAGTTCCCCTGCTCACCATCCCCCCCCCCCAGCTTTTCTTAACTTGGCTTGAAGGAAAGAACAATAGTGTACAACATGAGCCATTGATCTCATTACATTCATAATATTTTACACATTCTAAACGTGAAGCCAATTCCAAAGATCAAGAAATATTAATGCATAGATAACAAGTTTAGGAAGTTTTTGAGGTAAGTGTCTTAAAACTAAAATATAAACTATATATATCTCTCTTTGAGAGAGAGAGGAGATAGAGATATATTGTCTTGGTCCAAACACAGGTTGGAAAAGAATTTCCAGACACAAAGCAGAATGTAAAGAAGGTAGAATTCATTAGAGGGAAGGGTTGCTGCCAGAACAGTGGGGCCGACTTCCTAGTAGTTTGGGAGAGTCGAGCCCGAACATGCACTATTGATCAGGTTTTATAGCCAGAAAACAAAAGAATGGTCCGAGGTGAAAATTTCATTTACTGATTGTTCGAGGCACATATACCTTCCTTCTATAGGGTGGGAGTGGGACAGGCCAGACTCCTTTCCTTATTTGGGACAGGTCCCATTGCCCAGGTGGGCTCAGGAATTTCGTAACCATCACAACATGGTGGGGAGGGTGATTAAGAGTCCAGTAAGGGGTGTAACGCTTAAACGTTTTCAGGCAGGGTCGTCTTTTGTCCTTGAAGCATCATTGTTCTTGGAGCACCACATATATCTAGATAGATACATACATAGATAGATAGATAGGTAAGTAGGTAGGTAGATTGGTAAAAATCTCCTTATGTGGAAATCTAGCTTTATACAAATAGATTAGCTTATTGTCATGATGTTATCATTTTTCCTATGCCATAGAGAATTTACAAATACAATAGGTTAATTAGAGTTATCGATAGTTAAAGCCCAAATAAATGTTAGCTTGTTAGAATATACACTAAAGTGACATAGCTCACTTGCATTCATACTTATATTTCCAGCTGTTGTTTGAATGTTTTTTTATGATTTCAAACTTAGTATATCCAACTTCTATCTAAATCCCTTCTATCATGTTCTTAAAGTTTCTTAGATCATGTTCTTAAAGTTTCCCATCATAGAAATCTTCTAGTTATTTTTTACCCTTCCTTATTTTTCGTCTCTAACAGTATGCCATTAAATTTTGTCATTTTTGTTATTTCTTCCTTTGAATTATTCTTACTTCTAATACATACAATGAACTTTGTAGCCAGATCTACTTTCAAATTCTGGCTTTAGTAAGACAAGTAATGAACTTGGTGTGTCATATAGAAGTCACTCAAAAAATATTTGGGAACGATGAGTAACTGTTTAAACAAATAAATCAATCAACTTTTCAAAGGTTTATACAAATTTCAGCATCTGAGTGTCAGGAAGAATTGATAATTTATGTAAAATCTAGTAGAGTACCTGGGATATAGTAAGGATTAAATAAACATAAGTTTCTATTTTAAGCCCTAATCACCTCAGACTTAGATTACAATAG
This sequence comes from Pseudorca crassidens, assembly GCF_039906515.1. Taxonomy (NCBI): domain Eukaryota; kingdom Metazoa; phylum Chordata; class Mammalia; order Artiodactyla; family Delphinidae; genus Pseudorca; species Pseudorca crassidens. The sequence goes on along the minus strand of NC_090296.1, from coordinate 35,504,209 downwards.
TAGCTAAATAATTGGATTCCCTTTGTATAGTCCTTCTTCCCTCTAATGGCAGACTAATCTTCCTAAGCACTACTTTAATTCCTTTTAGTTCCCTGATTGAAAAAGCTGTAATAGCCTACCTCTGAGTTGTTGTATCAAGAGTAGATGCCTCTCTGCCTCTCTTTCAAAGTCCTTCATACTTTGGCCAGCCACTGTTTATCTAGTAGTATTCTCTAGTGACCAACTCCTCCCAGTTTGCCTAGGACTTCCCTCACTTTAGCACTGAAGTACCATGTCCTGGGACTGTCCCAGTTTTAAAACTGAAAGTTCTGCATCCCAGGAACCCCCTTAGTCCCTGGCAAACAAGGACCGTTGACCACTTACTCCCTATCATATGCCTACCACTCCAGTCAGGGTGAACCTTCTTGTCATATTATGTTCCTTCTTTCTTGTTGGCCGTTATGTGTGCTAGCCTGTCTCCCTGAAATGCCCTCCTCCACTTCATAGCTCCAGTCCATACTCCTCCAGAAAGCTTCCTCTACCAACTCCCATTCATCCTAATAATCCTATCAAGGGAATTTCAATTGTGCCTCTAAACCGTATTACCCTATATTGTTTTTCCTTTTGCCTATTTGACTGTTTTTCTGCTATTCCTTACATGTTGATGATCAACTTGATTAATTCCCAAATTCTTTTGATTTCATTTCTCACTATATATCTACACTGTCCAAAACAATAACCAGCAGCTCCATATGACTTTTAAATTTAAATTCATTAAAATTAAATAAAATTTAAAATTTTCTCAATTGCAACAGCCACATTTGAAGTGCTCAGTAGTCACATGTGGCTATTTGCTACCATATTTTAAAGTATAGACATAAAACATTTTCATTATCACAAAAAGTTCTATGATGCTCTGTATACTTCTGAGTTATCTCATAATCAACCATTTTTATTATTATGATCATCACCATCCATCATCATTATTATTCTACTTACGGTATAGCGCTTACTTTGGTCAGGGATCATTCTAGGAGCTTCACATATATTAATATTACATCACTATATAGTAACTACCTTGACATCAACTCCTATTTACAGCCCAGATCTCTCTCCAGAGTTATAAGCACCTTGTACATAACTCAACCCCCAAATTTGTACCTTCATCCACTATTTCAGTATATGACACTGCCCAATCACGCAGACTAAAAACCTGGGAGTTATATCCCTTCTAACCAATCAGACCTGAGCCTTAAAGATTCTGCCTCTTTTGTATCTCTAGAATCTATGCCCTTCTCTCCAGAACCTCGTTCAATTATTTAGTTGGATTTTTCATCTGGATTACTAGATTAATATCCAGACTAGTTCCTCTACCCTCATAATTTATTCCATAAATATCTCTAATCCATCTTCACATGCTTACCGGAATGAACTTTTTAAAATGTTAATGTAATCATTGTCATTCCACTATTTAAAATATTTTCAGTGGCTCTCCACAACCTGTAGGAATTGGTCCCTACCTACATCATCAACTACTCCTCTTACCACTCCCTATCATGGTTAAAACTAGCTTCAGCCATGCTTTTTGCCATTTCCCAGTTGCCATGATCTCTCAAATCTGTGAATTGCGCTAGCCTTTTTCTCTGACTTTCCCATCTTTTCTTCACCCAAATTATAATTGTCCCTTAAAACTGTGCTCATATATCCCAGCTCCAGGAAACCTTTCCTGATAACCTTCCCCCATCCCCCCCCCCATCTGAGTTAGGAGCATCTCTTACATATCCCCATAGCAGTTTGTACTAAATTCTATTATACTACTTATCATGGTGTATTGTAATTGTATGTTTTACTTGTCTTTCTGTAATGAATTGTGAACTTCTGGAGACCAGAGGCTGCTTTCTTTTTAACCTGTAATTCACAGGCCAGATTAGTATGGGGCAGACAACAGATAGCAAGTGTAAGTTGAATGAATGACATTAATTATGCCTTAATTGCTATATCTATAATAATATTCACTTTGTTATTAGACTATGAAACTTGGTTGGGTAAAGGCATTGATTTACCTTCTTTACCCCATCTAGCACACAGTAACCATTTAATAAACACACATTACCCAAATCATGAGTTACAACCCAGTCTCAAATATCCCATTATATATGTATCAAATGTCCCTAAGATTTGTATGCATTTTTCTAATTCCCTGAAGCATATATTAATCTAGGTCAATGCTTCTAAAACATTTTAATTCTACACTGCCTGACTGTTCCTACAGTCTACTCTAATATTCCACTTTTAAATAAATAACAGGGGTAGCTGGCCCAATTTTTCTTCATTGTGGCTCAAACAGTATCAAACAGTCATCCCAGTCTCTACAACTTTAATTCCTTGTTGACCTTGGATGTAACAGGAGGGAAGAGTCTCAAACAGTAGAATTGACTTTCTTGCCCTATTATTGAAACTTGAAGTTTACATAGAGCAATGCAGCTTTGTTCTCTGTGACCGCAGTCAGTCTCCTTGACATCCTGTTTGAAAACCACTGGGAACTAAAAGTCTATGAAAAATCATACTCTCGTAAATTCAGATGGGAATTCATATGGGAATCAGAATTGGTACACAAGCAAAAAAATAATAATAGAAAGCTGAGGTTTACTGTTAAGTCAGTAAGTATTTCTTAGTTAGCTTTCAACAAAATTGTAGTCAGAATCTAATGTTATTGATTGATAAGTAAGTTGTATATAGGCCTCTGATTAAAGCTTCTTCATCTATTACTAAGACACAAAGGGAGTACTGACAGGCAATTTAAGTCAAAAGAAGGCTCAAAATATAAATTTCCAGTGGCTTTTGTACTCTGTAACCAATAGTGAGGGAAATTTACACCAAAGTGATTTTTACTCCCCATTGGGCTCATGCCCATCATTCTTTTCCTTCATGTGCCCTTATGCACCACAGGCCAGCATTGTGTCTCCATTTTTCTTTTTCTTTCTTAACCCAATTGTCACTTCTGTATAGGAGGTAATACCAATGCATGCTTGCACAGCTTCCTGTAAATTACAGAGGTTTAATGAATTCTGAGCAGTTCATGACCATACCCTCATGTGGTTCATACCCATAGATTTACAGACAGGTTTGGTTTACCACCAATCCTGTTCTAATTCTTAAAGATTTTGATAAATATCTTCTTGACTACTAGCAATGTAAATTTTCTTTTACTTGTTTACAGAAATATGCATTTGGATACAATGGAATATATAGCTTGGACTTCAGCAAATAGAATTATCAGTTTTCTCTAGTCACCTTATTTTTCCCCTTTGAAAAGCACTTCCTCTCTTAGCCAGAGTTCCTCATCTAAACCACAGTACAAGAAGTGACTTGTGTGGCTGTTTTCTAAAGCTCCTGTGAAGATGGTGCCATTCTAGATTCATAAAAGAGAAGTTAATTCATTATATACAATGGATGTATAATGCATCAGGGCTTAATTCTCTCCCAGAATTGAAAAAAATATAGTAATTCTTTCTTTGCTTTTTAAGTAGTTCAGTGCTTCCTGAAGCCATTTGTTATTTAAAACCGTACTTAATATTTCTTCTTTGGGAATTCTCCCTGTTGCCTTATTCTTTGGATACTAAAATCTCTAAATAGCTTCATGCTTAGTGTGTGAATTTAAGAGTTGAGAGTATGAGGCCGTGTTTTTATTTGAGAGTTTTTTTAAATAAGCTTTTTAATTTTCTGAAAGAATCAAGAACTTTAACCAGCCTCTTAACATATTCCAAAGATGTTCATGCTTTGGCGGTAATGAATGTTTTATTGGTTGTCTCACAGTGCTTAAAAATCTGAGATTGGGCTAGATTTCAATCCCAGCCCTAGATTTGAAACCCAGCCCTGCCTCTTACTAGCTTTGTAATATTAAGCACTTGATTGTAAACTTGATTAAGTTAACTTGTCTGCACTTCATATTTCTATAAAATGGAAATGATACCACTTTAAGGATTGAATTGCTAAAGACTGCTTGGTGCAGTGCCTGATATGAATAAGTACTCAATAAATAATAATTATTATTATTATCAATACTGGTTGTTATACTAAAGGCCTAAAGGTAAAGTTATTTTTAGTTTGAACTAACTCTGTCAGACATATTATATGCTACATTTGTCACACAGTAGAATGTGTTTTGCATATGGTTGTTAGCCACAATCTGACTAAAATATCAAATATTATTAGCTTCACTGTCAACTTGACACAAGTTAATGTCAGCACTTGTGCCATTCCTGCCTTGCTTCTTTTTCCTAATCATTATCCAGTGTATTGAAGATGATATATATGAACATATATCTACGAGATATATCTTTTTTCATTCAATGAGTTGACTGTCTTCTCCAGGTTTTATCTTATCTATTTCTTCAAAATCACTTTCCTATTTAGTGGCTGGATTATTTACACGCACACACCTCACCTCACTGAAGATTATGGCTAAAAAGAATAGCACTTTTTATTATAATTATTATTTTAGGGTAGGAAAAAGTTTTTCTTGACCCCCTTAGGGTCCCTGGTTGGGTCTGAAAATTAAACTGACAAAGATTAACAGGAGGAAGCATACAAATTTATTTCATATAAGTTTTACATGACACGGGAGTCTTCATAAGGAAATGAAGACCCAAAGAAATAGTTAAATCTGAGTGTTGTTATGCTAGGTTTGATGAAAAGGGGACAGTCACAGAGAAATATGATGGGGCATAAAGTATGAACTTAGAGTAGTAAACTAGAAGAAACTTAGTAAGGCCTGTTCATTCTTATTCTTCTTGGTGCCCTTTTGTCTTGGAGAAAACGATGCTCCTTTCCTCAGGGTATAAGGAGGACACCTCTTGTTTGAGGGTGTTTTGACCTTTTTCAGGGGAGAAGGGCAGAGGAAGGACAAGAGACCTTCTTGCTTTCGCCATCTTCTCATACTTCTTCAGTTTTATTCAGTATGCAAGATGCCATGTTTTTGGGTAGCACATCCTGAACCCCATCATTATATTATCCTTAAATTCCGTTATATGCCATACTCTACAGACAGTCACCAACTTATAAGTGGGGCAAAGCAGTTTCCAAAGAAAACAACTTTATAACTGGTTACCAGATTCCTAGGCTAGTTCTCAAAAGTTTATATAACCCTTAATAAGCTGAAATGGTGCTACGGTTTAACTGAATTGAGGGTCAAATAGACATATATGGATTAATGTAGGAATCTATGTACTATATGTAACATTATTTCTTGGGAAAATGCTTTTTAACCTCTAACAGAATCCAGCTTACTCCAAAGTATTTTTACCCTGGCAAATTCTGAATGGCAACAGGATCTTACATTCTGTTTTCTTCTTCCAACAGCTCAGATAGAACATCTTCTTTAAAATACTCATGGTAGTGGAAGGTAAAGCGGGAGGGAAACTGGCAGTTTGGGGCAAGGACTTCTCCACAGCGCCATCAGTCCGTGTTTGTTGAATGAATTTATAAATTGAATGTTTATATGAAGGGGTTATGCCTATATAGTTAAGTTTCAATAAGCTTTCTATAGTATGGTATTATTATTTTCTAATTCCTCTTTCTAGTGAATGCTGATTTTTCTGACTTATTAAATGCCTTCTGTGTCCTTAGTATCTTGTAAACAAGATATAGGTCTTTGAGCCAGCTGAGCAAAGTAAAACAAACATATGACTGTGAATTAAAAGAGGTGATTTCTACTGCGTGGTCTGTTCATGAGAAAACTAATATATCATGAATGTAGCAAACAGGATTTTTAATCCTGTTAAAATATTAATGGTATAATTTTAAAGGAACTGGACTTTGAGTATCCTGTATCCATTTTGCTTTCTACATGAAAGTTCAGTCAGAGTGCCAAATGCAGATAAAAAACATACTTAGAGCTTGAAAGTCTATAATGCATCTTGATGCCCTGAATTAATGTAAAAATTGGATTTGATACGATAGTTATTTTTACTTGATTGTTTATGCTTCCAGGATTATTGCAGACCCTACCAGTAGGTCACAATTAGTCATCTAGTGTCTGTTGAACATCTACACTGCAGAGTAGATATTACCATATTAAGTATATAGAGAACATAGCAAAAATTAAATATGGGGCCTCACTTAAGGATTTTACAAATTGGAATATTGTCTTTTTTTAAATCGTATTCTATGTATTCAGGCTATGGTGTTTGAAAATATTACTAGAAAAAAATGCCTTTGGCTTGAAAATTAAAGCTCTTCAGTGTTAGCATCAAAAAAAATCCATAGGGAAATTATCATTTTGAGGTCCTGTGTTTACAAAATAGTCATGGGGGAATTACTCAGAAATTTATGAAGTTATCAGTAAGTCCCAAAAAGGAACTTGCATAGGTAGATTTTCCTAGAATAGTTTTGAGTTCTTGGGATCTTATTTTATAACTTTAAAAATGCCATATTTCTTTAGGCCACACAGAGATGGTGTCACTTATTCTAAATTGGTGGTAGGTCTTATTTAATTTATTTGCCAAGTACGCACCTCTTTGGAAAAGAGAAATAAAAGCAAAGCATGATATTACATTTTATTTCCATTGCTTATGGCAAATTTTCACCCCTTAAATGCTCTCCTGTGCTCTGCTAAGCTATCTGACACATTTGAGTGGTGTAGGAAGACAGAGGACTCCAGTAAACATTATAAGTCAGGATGAATAGCATATGCAAAGGAGATATCGTTTATGAAAAGGAATTTGATGTGTTTTTTTAAGTCTACTCAATTGAATTTAAGGGCATGTTTTGAATCCTGTGGAATCCGTTGTGATCATACTGATAGTCTTTTGCGTCTATTTTAGGCACTTACCTGTGTTATCTAGTAACACCCTATTTTACAATTGCAGCTATCATTCTCCAAAGTAGATTAATCTATAATATTCACAGTCTTGTTAATCCTATGTGTACTATGTCTATTATTCAAGAGTTTTTTAATGGCATTCTTTTGTCTTTTCACAGCCTCTCTCATTAAGATAGAGTTTTCATTTTATTCTCATTTTTAACAAGAATTACATAATTTGGAATTATAAAGAACTGTTGAGGGTTTTTCCACAAGGCACCCTATCATCATCAGTAGGCTAAGCTAGAAATAAAAATGGATAATGTATGGTAATACTCTTTCCATTAGCTTTTAAAAGTTCAGCTTGTGTAATTACATGTATATAATGTCAGAGTATTTCATAGGTATGCACATTTATCATATTCACTTACTTCTCTTCAGCGTAAGTATTTCAGGAACCCAGATTCATGTTTGGTTTTTCAGTGAGGTATATTTTTTTATCCATGAATAAGTATCAATGCATTGGATGATAAATTGTAATCACATACAGCTTTTTAAATATATGTGCTTATTAACATTTATGAATCTACCTTTTAAAGTGCTTTTGACTTAGTTTCCATGTGACTTATGTTATGAAACATAGTAATGTTATTATATAAAATAACATTTTTAATATAACACATCTCGATGTGTATTATGAATAGGAAAACTAGAATGGCATATATCCCTTGGAATTGAGTGGGGAGAAAAAGTAGGTATGTTGGTACTCAAATGTTTTGCATTATAAGAAATTAAAAAAAAAAAGAAACAGAGAAGTGGGGGGCAAGGGGAAGGGAAGAAAGGGAGAGATGGAAAAAGGAAACAAGCCCTAGTTTTTCATTCCCTTTTCTGCCTCAGTATTTTAAAAATTGGTCACTTATTCTAACTTTCCCATATTAAATAGTTGCAGAGCATAAGGAACAACTTATAGAACAAGGTGATTTCAGAAAGACCTTAAAGATATTTTTAGATTCATGTTCTATGAAACCCTGAATGGAATTCAGATTCATATGGACTTTTATAGCCATAGTTTTCAATTATATTAGCAATTTTCCTTGTTCTATTTCTGAGTCTGCCTTAGGATAAGAAAAGAAGGGTCTATTTTTGAAATTTTGTCCTTGCCATTCTGCAGTCAGTATTGCCTACAGTCATAAAAATCAGGCTTGCTGCTTTTTTTTTTCCCTCTCTGGCAACTTGCTGCTATCCCAGCACACAGCAATTAAATCCAATTCTGTTTGGGCTGCCATGCCTGATTGTTCTTGTTGAGAAGCATGGCATGAACTAATGCATGGCTCTTTGAGAACGCTGCTGTGTATATCTGCACTGAAAGAAAACTTCTGTTGCAATCTAGCCCTTTGAATTTAGTATTAAAGCTGCAGTAATTAACGATGAGCTCCTGTACAGTGCTTGACAGAGAAGGGAATTCCCCAGGAATAAAAGTGGAAACTGAAGGAAAAAATGATCTTTTGCAGTCAGATGCTGCTAAATTAGTCGTTGGTACTTCTCATCTGAGGAGGTAGGCATCCTTTCAGAGCATGCATATGAGTGAGAGAGTAGGAAAGAGATAAAAGGATGCCATTGAGACCTGAAAGAGGTTGTATAAGGAAATGTTGGGTCAATTCTTAATCTCAAGTATTTGGCTCAAGAGTCTGAAGTAGTTTGGGTGAAAACGAGACTGGTTTTAATTATCTTGCCACGAGATTTCACAGCCTAATCATCCAGCATTAAATATACTGAACATGACTTAACTCCTTCATACCATGACAGTTTCAAGCTGTTTTTGTAAGCAACCTTATAATTGCCTTCAGTATTTTAATTAGGAGCATTGGTTTAATGATCAAGTGATCTGCACCCTTTATTAGTTCCGTTAAGCATTTGTCTTGTTTCATGTATACATTTTTTCTTTACTAGAAAATAAACTAGACACTATTTTTCCAAGTGAAATAAACCTTCCTTTTTTCCTTTCATATTACAATTTGATCTTGAAAAGATGGGAAGCAAGTGAATGGTCCTGAAATTGGGCATTTAATCTTTATATTCCTAAACAATTTTTCCGGGCATGAATTATTAAGTTTTACCTAATTTATATCAGGATGTTCTCAAATAAATGTAAGTACAGAAATTGAACCATGCAACTGTCAATTACTCCAACCTTGATATGTAGGTTAATGAAGTTTGAACAAACAAAAAATGTTGTATGACCAGAAGTTCAGAATCATCTAAATCGCCTCCTTTAGCTCATTTCCCTTTATACATAACAAGTTTATCTGTAATCTCCCCAGTTCATCTGTTTTAGAGCCATGTAGCACAGTTCAGGAGTTCAAAGGACAAGTCAAAATAATATTGGGTTATTTGTTCAACCTTAACTGCCACCATATAGCAAGGATCTCTGTAGCCATTCTCACTATTACAGGTCAGTGATAGTAGCATTTCTGAAGCATTCATTTAGGTACCACTCTTTCAGTCCACCTATATCACTATCCTTTCACTTGCAGTTATCTGTCTTTCAGCATAACTGACCTCTGTTTCAAGGCTTTGGTCTGAAATATTCTCCAGCTAGAGTTACCTACTTGGACTTTGCTTTACTGAGTCATTTATCCTGGTGGATGTAGTCATACTGTGTCATTGTTTTAAGTTGTGTTTGAAATCACTTTGGTTTCCTTTTAAATATCCCATCCACAAAGAGAAATTTTGCTACTGCTCTTAAGATTAGTCATGATGGGGCTTCCCTGGTGGCGCAGTGGTTGAGAGTCCGCCTGCCGATGCAGGGGACACGGGTTCGTGCCCCGGTCCAGGAAGATCCCACATGCCGCGGAGCGGCTAGGCCCATGAGCCATGGCCGCTGATCCTGCGCGTTCGGAGCCTGTGCTCCTTAACGGGAGAGGCCACAACAGTGAGAGGCCCGCATGCAGCAAAAAAAAAAAAAAAAAAGATTAGTCATGATGTGTTTCAAAATACCTATTTTTTTTCTTACACACACACTTTTTTAAATTTTATAAGCTATGACTTTTGATTTTAAAAGACAGTTTCAGAGCAGGGATGATATTGGTGTTGTTAAGGTCTGCTGTGTGTTTTGAAGGTTGACGTAAGAAGTGTGAAGAGGAGAATAATCTATACGAATCCTCATTCCCTTATTTATTACCTCATTTACATTCATCCACCTTCCTAACGCAGTTCCCTACACTTCACTCTTTTCTGTGCTGCTTTCCCCTTTCCTTGTGTGTGTTTTAGAATAGAAATTACCTGCCTTTATCTAGCTGTTTCTTGTTTTCCTTTCCATTTTCAGTGAAAACCCATCTCAGCCACTGAGAATTAGAGTATGTACCTTAATGATTGTTGTTAAAATGAATATGTGTATCTCATTTTGCTATAAAGGGACAAAATGAGATGAACATACCTGCTCTAGTGTTTAAATATGGTGACCCAACCATATACTGTGCCTCAATTCTAGGCCAACTAGTTCACAGCAATCTAGGAGAGGTAATCTGGATGAAACTAGCATAAATGAATTAGATATAACATCTCTACAGGTAAAATTTCTAAGTCTAAAATACAGTGATCCTGTGAAAAGACTGTAAAGTATTTATGTGCCTTTTTCAGCTTAGATGAGTGAAAACATAATGCTAATGAGTCCAGGTTTACAATTTATAAAACCAGTTAGCTTCACAGCTGTTCTATGATTATAGACTCTAAACTAATCCTAAGTATCTTATTGCAGATATGTATGCAGAGGAAGGACTGAGGAAGTATGTGTTGATGTCTCAAAATAAACCTATCAGGAATTGACTGAGACTGACTTGAACAAATATTATAATGGTCAATCTATATTATACTAAAAGGTTTGAATTTTAGAATTTTTTAAAAAATCAAATGTCTATCATTTTCTATGACAGTTTCTATTTTCCTTTCATTTTCAATGACTTTTGTCTTGTTTTTCACATGTTCAGTAAAGAATATAGATAAGCAAAGAGGGAGGAAAAATCACCCATGAACTCTCCCATGTTAATTGCTATTAACATTTAACAGAAAGAAATAACATGGATGGTGAGCTGAAGAAAAGAGAGGAGAAAGTAGGGAGTTCTACAGAGACAGTAGAGTAAATAAGCAATAAAGGAGCATGTATACAAGGAAGAATTATTATTTAAGAATTCCCTATGTGGAAAAATTTTAAGAACAGCTAGTAAATAAGAGATTTAAGAGTTGGAAAGCTCTGATGGATGCATTTCTGTGGAGTTTTGAGTTGATTGTGATTGTATTCCTCATGTAACAACTGAGCAATGCAAGGCACAGCAAAGCTACCTGAAGCAATCCTGAGAAGGGTTGAGGGAGTAAACTGGCTAATGGTGAAACTATCAAGGACAGTGGTTGCAATTTAACAGCATTCTCAGTACAGTGTATACTTAGTAAAGAGAAAAAAAATGATGAAAAATATTGGGGTTGAAATCATTGGCATTGGATATTTTTAGAATAAAGAGGGCAAAAGGGTATCCAGATGATCCCAGATTCTAAATGTAAGAAACCTAAGCCAAAGGATTTGCGTATGGACAGCATCATGTCAATGTCCTTTGGTAAATCAGTCCCCACTTTTCTTTTTTTTTTACAGTTCTCATTTTTTAATGAAATATTTCAAATATATAGTAAAGAATATAGCTGACAAACACCCATACACTGACTACCTCGATTTAATAAATATTAAGGTTCTCTTTCCCTTTGGAATTTTTCATGACTGAATCTTGACAAGATAAGGTTTATATTCAAACTGAGTTTTCACTGAACTTGGATGAAAAAGAAAACTACAAAAATGTGTGTGTATTAAGACTTGGAAGTTATATTTTTCAAGTCAGATTTTAAAAAGAATGCAAATTTCATATAAATTCCATTTTTTCAATGTAGTAAACTTATTTTAATATTACAATCAACACAAAAACTGAAGTCCATTTAAAAGGGACTACAGGAGGTATTTCATATAATCGTATAAGGCAAAGTTATACACTAGGGGAAGAAGTATCTAAAACTAAACTAAACAAAACTAGAACTCAATTAATAGACATAAATTCTATTAATAGGTACTCCCAGGTCAAAAAGTTATCAGGTAAAATTGTGAAAGACTTTGAAATAAATGAAAATGATTATTGGCTCTCTTATCTAGGGCATCCTTCTGAGTCATCTCCTTCTTTTACCATCTGAGCTATTGTACAAGATTAAATTGTAGTATATGAATAGTAATGTAAATGATCCTAATCCATAGAAATGCACATTGTGTCCAGTTGGAAATACAATTGATTTTTGCTCAATTAATCTGAAAATTCATTTCAACATTCCTGATGGCCCATATATGTGTGTTTTTTTGATTCTCTTTTGAACCAATTAAAACATCTTCCTGGTTCTCTCATTAATTAACACTTTAGACAAAATCTTTAACACATGTTCATTTTATATTTGTATGAGAGTCATGAGTTTGTCTTTTAAAAAAAATAATAACTTTTAATAGTTATGCCTTCTCTGTAAGCCAAAAGTTCTGTTTTAATGACAGTGGATTTTTCTGCCTTTCCTTTGATTAAGCCTAGACATCCAAAACTTGAGAATTCAGAGAAAATGGAAAGGATATGTATAATATAAACAGGAGTCTAACAATAATATCAAACTATATCTGTTAACTGTTTACTTGGTTAGGTCATGAGAGACTTGATTGACAATATAATATACACCACACATGGCTGCAATACAAGGCTTCAGAAAACTTAGCTCATATCTCCAGGCCTCACAGGAACTGCCTAAACATTTTCTAAATCATTGCTACGTACTAATATGTTTTAGAAATGTCTTTGCCTTCATACATCTTCCATGTGCCTTACGAATGCTAATTAAGCATTTAGAGAAATAAAAGTCACAACTTTTTAAACCAATACTGTGTTTAAAAAGAAACAAGAGGCCCAAAATGGAGTCACTTGTGCTAAACCCTACATCAGCAAACCAAGACTTAACACTTAACCTAATTGCAGTTTCAGCCTCTCCCAGAAATGTAACCTTTAACTAGTCAATCTAGGGTTTCCTGGCCAGCACTGGTGAGGCAATCCACCTGATAGACACCTGCCTTCCCCCACCCGCCTCCACCACCCTCAAGGAAGTTAGCCTAGCCTAAAATATTTCTTTCTTTTGTTTATGACTTCCTTGTCTTACTGCCTTTCTGCCTTCAAAAACCTTCCATTTTGTACAGCTTCTCAGAGCTCCTAACTAATTACTAGGTGGGATGATGCTTGATTCATGGAATGTTGAAAAAAGTCAAGTAGATCGTCAAATTTTCTCACTTGAATTTTGTTTTTTAACAACTGCAATACAACAGCCTTTGATTTAGAAAGGAGAACAATGCAGCCATACTCTTACATGGTATATTACACTCAGTAGAAATAGTAGGTTTTTTGTTTTGTTTTAATGAGTAAGTGGTATGACATGACATTTAAGAATGTGTAGAGGAGGCAAATAATTTTTCATGTACCTTTCTGAGTTCTTGGCTGAGACACCTGTGATAAAAGATTAATGAGAGGAAAACAAAAGTTTGTTAACATGTATACCTCATGTTTACTTGGGAGCTACCAGGAAAAGATGAGTAACTCCCTAAGATAGCCTAAACTACCAGTTTAAATATCATCCTCAACTAAAGACAAATGAAAGGTGGGGGCAGTAAGTCCAGTTACAGAGAGGTTCCCAGGAAAAGCACAGCAAACAAGAATAAGGTTTGTTATATAGATTAAATTGGTGCCTTCTCCATTGACAACATTTATCTTGTGATTTAAGAGTCATCGTTCTTCTTCCAAGTCCAGAGGACTGAGACCCCAGTATAAATGGAAATTTATTTCATAAGTGTAAATTTCCCTTACAAAAGGGTAACTTCTACTCTGTTTTCAGAGCCTCTTTTATGTCTGCTCTTTCTCAAAATAATCTTTATGCCAAAGAGGCACATTTCTGCTACCACTCAAGGAAAACCAAGGAGAATATTAAATCTAGTTAAAAACTCAGCATTTCAAAACTCATATTTAATGAAAATGAAGGTGATTTTCTTCTAAGAATGTCAGAAAATGATAATAATTACAAGTGCTCAATAATTCAGGTTTTTATATTATTGACTGTATCTATTAGGCTTTATTTCATAAGATATACTCGTTTTTTTTAAACTTTCTATTCAAATACTTATCTAAACTAATCTTACTTGATCTTATTTATGAGAGCTATCAAAATCATGAAAGAAATTAGACATCATTCTTTATTACAGATCTAGAGTATCATCCAAACAGAGAATGGTAATAGTATTGATAACAACAGCAAACACAGTATTAGTTAATACTCATACACTGTTCACTCTGGGCCAGATATTCATCTAAGCAAACACTTTATGTATATTATCTCATTTTCTTCACAGCAACCCTATAAGTTAATTATTGGTATTCTTCTCATTTTATACATAAGAAAACAAAGACACAGAGAGATTATGACTTATCCAGTTTCAACAACTAATAATGATAGAATCAAGATTGAAATCCAGTTTGGCTTCAGAGTGCTACTCCCCAAACTGCCTTCCATTATATCATTTTTTCTTCATTCCTGCATTCACATACTTATTCTTAATGGTTTTCATTGCTAAGAGAAATAGTCAGGAGCAAAAAGTCAATGAAAGTTCAAGGTCTAATTAGGAATGCAGTGCTTGCCATTGGTAGGTTAGAGAGATAAGGTCATCTACTAGTGTACAGAGAAATGGATTTAGAAGTCAAGAGGGCTGAGTTCCGTTACAACTTTACTGTGTGATCTAAAGCCAGTAACAATCCTTGCTTTCTCATCTCTAGAATGGATATAAATTTCTCTTTAAAATAATCGGTTATTCATCTGAAAATTGAGAAATTGTGTCATCAATAATTGAAAATCCCTACTAGTCAAAAAATTTTATTTAGGTTTGTTATATATATAATTTATATATATATATATACATATATATATAATTAGGTAGTTGTATTTTCCTCATGTTTATCATGATCAACATTAAAATTCTCAGAACAAAAATCAACTCACAAATGTTGGTACCAAGGGAAGACCAACCTAGGACTTTCAAATTTTTTGGAGGTCATTGAGAGTGACTCAATTTAGAATTAAAGCTTTAAATAGGAAATACATTAAGAATATTCACGATTGATGTTCAAATTATATTCCCTTGAGTCATAGTGTGATCAGTTCTATTCTTAGATATGTTCTACATATTATAGTATTCTCTTTGAGAATAAGGAACTCACCATGTTACCTATAAAGCAGCATAAATAGGCTTTTCATTTTTAATGGTAATTATTCACTTCACCAGCTGTGTAACCTGCCATAGTTCAGCTTCTTTTAGAAGAGGTTAATACTGAAAAAAGAGAAATTCTTCACATTTACCTAGGACTTAGGAAAGCTAAGTGGAATTTAAGACAGTAGTAATTCAGATGGTGGTGGGAAAACATTTAAGAATGGTCCTCTGGAAAAGATGTGTAAAATTATGTTGCTTATAAATATTGTCTGTGTGCCTGCAAAGATTTATGTTATACTTAGATAACAGCATTGTCGCTCTCTGCCTGTGGTCAAGGTATGACTGAGTTCAAAGAATATTAATTAATGATACACATTTATCCACACACACACGTGTGTGTGTGTGTGTGTGTGTGTGTGTGTGTTTGTGTGTATGTAAGTTCACCTTTGGTTAGAGAGTTTGAAATGTGATGACAGTTAAATGATTATTCCATTTAATTAATTATCTAAACCAATTGGAAAAGAACAAGTAAAGCAGAATTTTTTTTTTTAAGTCTGAGGTCTTTATAACTTTTTAAAAGCCATGTATCTTTTTTGTTTCTGAGATGGTCTGTCTATTAAATGGGCAGTTGCTTAATTCAGTGACCAATATATAATTTTCTCAAAAAGAGAAGGGCTTCTTTTATATGTGGTTTCATAAAGGGCAGCAGACGGAGGTGTTAAAGATTTCTAACAGCAACAAAATCCTAGAGATAAAAGGAAGCTTAAAAGTTATCTAGTTCAGAGTTTTTTTTAACATTTGCTCCCATAGACCCATTTGGGAATCTGGCAAAGCCTACAGACTCTTTTTCAGAAAAATGTTTTAAATATATATAAAATAAAATACATAGGATTACAAAAAAAACTAAATTGAAATCATTAGCAAAATATCTATTACAAATTATGATATAATAATACTGCCTTTTTAAAAACACATCAAATAACAAAATTTAGCAGCAAGTCATTAGACTACTGTAATTTGAAATCCTGATGAACATACACAGTATTTTTAAATATCCATAATAATTTGAAGCAATAGATTCTGCTATTATTACTATAATTTGTCACCTAAGCTCATAATGAAAGAAAATAGTAAAATTTAATTAGGTTGGTGAATATAAAAATGATAATTTTTTTCTCCATCACAGTAAATGGACCCCTCATTTTTATCCACAGGTTCTCTCAAGGGGTCCATCAACCTCAGTTGAAACCCCCGAAAACATCCTCATTTTGCAGATAAAGAAACTAAGTCCCATGGAAGTGAGATAACTTGACTAAAATCATACAACACAGAATTAGATTAACCCTTGCAGTGGTAACCTCACACCTTAACTCAGCCTTTTTTGAAGCTTTAGTCTAGAAATTGGCAATTATAGTCTTCTGTTTGTCCCTGATTTATGGCATGATCTGGAGCAAATTCTTTATTCTCATTGTGCCTCAGATTCTACCTATATAAAATGTAGGTGACTTAAAATGTACGTAAGGATAATAATAATGACTTAGATTTGTATTGCTCTTTTTCATTTACAATAGTTTTTACATATATTATCCTGCTTAATTTTCCTCATTTTATGGATAAGGAAATTAAAACTCCAGGATATTGAATGTCGTCTAAGGTTCTAAAGATCAGAAAAGGAAAAACCAGTATCAGAAACCATACCACTGGACTCCAAAGAACATTCCTTTATCATGCTGCCTTTCACGTTATAAATAAAACTCTGAGTTCAGTCACATATGTATTGTGATATCATAAACACAAATTAAACACAAATAAGTGGTCATTGGGCTCAGATGAGCCAAATACTTATATCCTAATTTATCCAGATAAAGTGATGAATGAATAGAACTATGGAACGGAGCTTTTCTAGACCAAGTCTCCATTTTTGCAATAAGAAGTGAGAAGAGAAAGAAATAGAATTTAAGAGTCTAAGATTGTAGAGTTGTTGGCTTAATGTTGTTTAAATCAATCCTTTCTTTCCTTCTCTTTCAAGGTAGGCTAAAGAGGCAAGTAATCTGAGTAAATGCCAATGAGGTCATTTTTCTCTATTCTCTTAAGTTTTACTTTTATGAGTTAATGGTATTCAGTGAAGTTTGTTCTTTCAGAGACAGATTACTCTTAAATAAGTTCAATAAGGTAGAGAAATTAAAGTCAAAAGGGCCATGATACATCAAATATCTCTGTCATTCAAGTGACCTGACCTATGAGATACAGGACATTCTGTTCTCTCAAAGAAATCTTCTTAACCTGACCTAAAACCTATGGTATAGAATAACCTTTATTGGACTCCAAATGTCACTATTTGATTAACCTTAAGCAGTATTAATAGTAATTTGTTTTCCAAATTCTTATAATCATTCTATAGGGTATTCAGATATTTCTTTGCTATAATCCACATACTTTTCATATTATATCTCTTAATATTACCTGATCCAAATAAATTAAAAACATTTTAAGGTAGTACAGGAATAGCTATGATCATACTTATACTATAAATAATAAATTTGAATCTGCTGAGATTGAAAAAAACTATAATTACTACAAAAATAAACACATTGAGATTTGGCAAATGTTTATACAAAGCACTATATTTGACTTAGCTAGAAATATAAAGAGAATTAAAGTCATGGTCCTCTCCCTCCAAAAATAAACAGTATATTTGGGAACCTACATCAATAATTGAAATGTGAGTAACTATGAGAACTCTTAAAGTAGAAGTTCAGTTAAGAGGCTTTAAGAATTTAGGTATACCCTAAAACTAGATTGTGGTGATGGTTGGACAGCCATATAAATCTATTGAAAGCTATCAAATGTGTACTTAAAATATGTGAATTTTATAGTATGTAAATTGTTTCTCAGTAAGGCTGTTAAAAGAGTTCAGGGAAAGAAGAGATTATTTCTGGTTGAGGAACTTGGGGAATATTTTTTGCCCCAAATACAATTTAAGCTGTATCTTAAAGGACAAGTAGTATTTGGATCAGAAAATAAGCAACAGAGTATTCTAGAAAGAGGAAATAGCTTGTCTAAGGTCTAAAAGCTCAGGAGTACAAGAAATATGCTAGAGGAGCTAGTTCAGACTTTGCTCCATGACTTAGATTATATGGCTTTCATTCCTACCAGTACATGTGGCCATATGGCTATGACGTTTCCAAAAAGTTTTGGTCAATCCCTATTGAGAAAAACATATAACTGTACATGGCTATTTTTTCTTTCCATCAAAAATAAGAACTTGCCTCCATTTTGAGCTGATGAGAAAGTTATAATGAGGAGTGTGTATAATTCAGAATGTTTCACAGCTGTCAGTGGCTCCACTGATCATAACAACCACTGACATTTGTTTCCGTCTTTATAGCTTAAAATCACTGATACATACATTATTTCCTTTGAGCCCGTAACAGTCTTTATTTTACCGATGAAGAAAGTAAGATTAAAGCAGGGTCCAGAGCCTAAAATAATAAAGACATGCTAAAGTAAAGATCAAGATATTCTGGCCTGCTAAGAATAGGATGAGGGAGAGAAAATGGTAATATAAGTAAATGATCTTTAAACAATTAAAAATCTGCTAACTAAATTGCATGCCACACATGAATCAAAACCCATCTCATACAAAAAATAAAACAGATAAAGTTAACTACTGTCATCAATAATAGGAATCCAAAGTTGACATTTTTCCTAATAAGCTGATAAAACCCTCTTATTGACTGGAACAGCCCATGTTAAAATAAGATTTATCAACAGTAAAGAAAAGTACATAGGGAGCTTACTAACAATTTCTAAATAGGTAGTCATTTTTGTTATTTGCTTTTTAAAATTTAAACAGATTAAAATTTAAAGCAAACCACTGACATAGAGTTTCTCGGATTATGTAAGTAAGCATATATACAGAAGCTTAATTTTTAATTTAAAATGTAACTGCCAACCAGTAAAATCATGTTAAAAATAGAGAGGGCTTTCATAATGTCCATCAAAGAAGATGACTTTTGTCCTTGACTTTGACACCATCTGACCAACTGCTCAGAAATTTTAAATATGAGCCATATTGTATAGATTTATTCCAAATTTTTACAAGGAAAAAGAATACAAATTAACCCAGTGAGCAGCAAAATAGAGGCAGTTTTTATGAAATCTGAGTTGTGTTAACCTGCAATCAAATGTAATCTCCATTTTAATATTTACACATCTTTATATTGTTATGAACCTATTCTTGACATGGGTTTTATTTTGTTTCTCTCCTCCCTCACTTCTGTGAAATGCAGAAGGGAAAAGATGTTTGTTATTCACATATTTGTACCCCACTAACTGGTGTTACACATCTGGCTTCCACTGGAGAGCCCCTGACATCGCAGGGAACGGTGATCAAAATTCCACACACTAGCTTCAAGCTGGGGGCTCGTAGCTATTGCAGCATTGAAGGGGGTATTTTCCTGGCTTCTTTAAAATAAGCATGGTGATGGGATGGTTTAAGGGAAGAACACCTCTCAAATCACATGACCACTGCTGTGCTTCCTTGTGTCCTGCTTTCTTCATAACAGCTTGGCACTACATTCTTTCTCTGTATCTTAGTGGGCTTTTGTGTGTACAAGTGGGATGGGGGTTGGGTGTGGGGGCTTTCAGTGGCTGCTTACACATTATGCATGCATCTTTCAATGTTAGAGTGATGTGCCTTCCCTTATGTGTCACAGATTACGGTCACAGATTAAATCTTCTGTGTTCCTGAGAGATTGGGCTGTCTCTCTCTTATTGGTGTGAGATTCATGTGTTTTGATGTTTACACCCTCAAATGTTCTTCATGTTGCATTAAACATAAGTTGAAATGTTTTCCCATAAGAGTTAGCTTTTCATGTTGGGCTGAAAAAGTCTTCATTTCTGTGTAGCAATTCGTGTTATTATAACCTATGGCTTTCAATTGTACCTCCCATAATGAAGAGCTGACTTTAAACACTGTGCTATTCTTGTTAAGACCTAAGCATAAGGTAAGTCACTTCTCTAACTGTATCTAAAGATTGTGGTTGTTTGTTAAAGTTTTCTCAGCTTTGTTTAAAGCATTTTCACTTTTTTTCCTTACCGTTTATTACGTGCTCTCCCTCCTTTTGTTTTCTGTTTCATTGCTTAAGATGTCTTAATGGACAATGTGATCTTCAGCAAAAATTATACATGTAAACACATGTTGAAATGAATTAAATGAATTATTTGATGTCTGAAAGCAGTCTTGATTAGTAAATGAATACCTTCATTTTCAGTAAGTCTCTTGTGTTTTTTATTTCCTCCATTGACTTTAATATACTGTTTCTACCATGATTTTAGCTTTGATTTCAGTTGAAAGGGGAATTAATTGTCAATACTATAAATTTATCTTAGTAAAATAACATAATCCAGTAGAATAAAGTAACAGATCATCCAACACCATACTTTTCATTTTTAATCCCTGACAAATTGGGTAAGATAAAGAAAAACAACAGCAAATCATAAAACTTGAAACAGACCTGTGTTACCTTTTTTATAGTCCATATTGTGAGAACAATAGTTGTTTCTCAACTTTATTCTTTCAAGTAAATCCCATTACATTGTGAGCTAGGCAAAGTCTTCATATTGGGATTTTATTAAATTAAGTCAGTATTATAATGATGACAAGTTTCATGGTACAGAAAAGGGCATCCACTGCACACATAAGTATTAAAATGTTTTAAATTAATTTTCTCAATTTTTTAATGTATACTCAAAATCACTACAGTAAAGAAGTTCATTTAATCGTTGATTTTTAAAAGTGATTTCCCTCAAATCTGGATCAAATAGCCAATGTAATGTGAATGAGAAGACATTGGTTATACTGATGTTGGCAGTTTTTGAACCCAGATTCAGAATATTGAATTTTTCTCATCATCCAAATTTCTCTTCAAAACTGTTTGAAATATATCGTTCTAAACTGATGTGCCACAAAGCAAGACTTGGGTTTCTTTATTAAATTCATGCTATGAGGGACTTCCCTGGTGGCTCAGTGGTTAAGAATCCGCCTGCCAATCCAGGGGATGTGGGTTCAAGCCCTGGTCCGGCAAGATCCCACATGCCGCAGAGTGGCTAAGCCCATGTGCCACAACTACTGAGTCTGTGCTCTAGAGCCTGTGAGCCACAGCTACTGAGCCCATGTGCCAGAACTACTGAAGCCTGCGTGCCTAGAGCCCCTGCTCTGCAACAAGAGAAGCCACTGCAATGAGAAGCCCGCACACCGCAACGAACAATAGCCCCTGCTTGCTGCAACTAGAGAAAAACCTTCACACAGCAACAAAGACCCAACGCAGCCAAAAATAAATTAAAAAGTAAATTAAAAAAAAAAACTACTTAAAAAAAATTAATGCTATGAATGAATTTTTTGTTAAGTTTTAGGCCACCTAAGAAAGGGAGAGAGTGTTTTTTTTATTGTGGTTTTGATTTGGTTCGCTTTTTTTGGTAAAGCCAGCTAGTACTTCACCTCCATTTCCATTTAGACATTATATAAGTCTGTTGAAACATTTGATGAGACAACTTGAACTACTCATCTGAACTGCTCTGTTCATTGTAAATCTCTTGTTTCTATCCATACACTAGCTCCACTCTAGATTGGAAGGGCTTAAAGATGAACTCTGGAGGAATAGAGGATACGACTTAAGAGTAACTATTACTGATCAAAGGAGCTGCTTTCCATTCGCAAACGTTGCTTTGCGCTATGGGTTTGGCTCCTTCTGTTTCTACATCTTGTTGAAGACTTTCTTGACTTCCATTTGACTTCTTTGAATTCTGTTTTTGTCCTTCAACATTTTCCCCTTTCTTTTCCTTCTCTCTCCAGATTTTTCTCTCACTCTTTTGGCTATCTCCTGTGTTCTTTGAATCGTTTTTAAAAGTAGTTTATCTCTTTATTAAGCTTGTCTATTAATTTGTCTATTAGTGTTTGTTTCTTTTCTCCTTTAAGGCTGTACTGATATAGTTAACACTTATTTTCATTCCATGGTATGCCAACTTGCTTGTTTATTTTGCAGCAAGTTCATTAGTCATTCTTACCCTCTTGGTATGAATTTTCAATAAGAAATGGCAGAACATTCTGCATTTACATATTGTCCCCTTCTATAAGACCATACTTTCTTTTCTATCTACTAGATTTACCCTCCTCAAACCTCTCTCTCTTTTTTTTCTTTTCCTTGCTCTCGTGTCTTCCTTACTGTATTATTTTCTTTAAGTAGTCATTAATTTCTTTCCCATTTGGTCCAGCATTGTTCTCCAATAAAACTTCGAGAAAAGAATATAAGAATATTATCTTACAGATTAGCTTCTTCATTCTAGTGTATTTAAAACTAATTAAACAATCTGGGCCAAAAGAGAATAACTTTAACATCTGGAATTATATTTCGTCTCTCTTTTTTTTTTTTTTTTTTGGTGTGTCTTGTGTGTATGTGATTTTTTTTATTGTTGTTGTTTCTTTAAACATTAACAATTGTTTTTTTCAGGGAAGGACAACCATTACCCACCCTAAGTTGCAACATTACTTTCATAATTTGTTTCATTACAATAGTAGACTGTGTTAAGCGATAGAAATTAATTTGCTGTGTATACCATTTGGGGCAAGCTGCTGGGGAGTGGGAAGAAGAGGTGTGGAGTTTCAATACAGTTGCCTCTGAAATCAACAAGTGTCAATGCCATCCAGCATGGCCCTTGAATTCATCAGTTTTGCAACATGTAAAAGAATGTTCCACTTTGACCTGAAATATTTGAATCAGCATGAGTTTCTGATTGATAACTATATACACACTTAAGAACTGGCAAATAAATGACTTCAATTTCATTGATTTCCAATTGAAACATCTTTCATAACTAATATTATAATTATAATCAATTATTATAATCAGTAAATAACAAAGGTTATTAGACTCACATGTAAATATTGTATATGAAGATTTCTCTTTTCCCCTCATTAACATATGTAACTAAAAATGACTACCAGTGAACATTTGATTACAGCTTTATTACTTGAATTGCATTATTGTTTTAGTCAAGAGATAAGCACAGTATCTTTAATATTAAGCATCTGAATTCACAACTGAATATGTGGTAACTTGAATTTTTTCCCATATACTAATTTCCAATACACATCAATTAAAAAATGCCATTAGTTTTACCCTTGTCCCATGTACAATGTTGTGCCCCCAATTTTTTTTCTAGAAATCAGTCCTTTCTTTAAGTAAGAGAAGGAAAAATTAAAAATATATGGAATAAGTGTAACATATTTTTATTAACATGTTTTTATATGTGAGATACATAAAGCCTTTGCTCCTAGACCTCAGGAGTTTGCCCATTAAATATACATATCTGGCTATCTCTGTTATGAGCCCTAAATTACTGAGTTTATGCTCTCTCTGCAGGTCCAGTCCAGGTGCAGCAGCAAGGAGAACATTCTCAGAGCCAGTGAGTATATCATTATTTCAGATGGACTACTGGATTAGAACTTGTGGTTCAACAAGAAGGAAAGCTAAAAATGACATTTTGGTGAAAGAATAAAGAAGAGCACTGGGGAAAGTTTATGTCAAGAATATGAATTTTAGAGCTTTTGCCTTCTAAAAATAACAGTATCAATATATTAATGAATATTTCCCTTATCACAATTGTTTTTGCAAGTCCTGACATCAGAACTTTGACAGGACTACTGGTTAGGGTAGTAATGAGCTCCTCTGTGACTCCAAGATGAGAACCCTCTTTAATTGCCCCACTGCCAAAAAGTTATTTGAAAACAGACTAACTGAAAATAATGTAATATAAATCCACTAAATGAATCTAAAAAAGAAAAAAAGGACCCCTAAGCAGGTACATCATAATCATTTCATTAATATGAATTCCTAAAAGATGTTATCTTCACAGGCAGCATATTTCAGAACATAGTGCCCTAAACCAAAGATGAAGAAACCTTATTTTTCTGTTTTTTCACCAATAACATTTGCATGGAAGTCATTTGACTTTGCGTATTATTCATTTTCTGACTTTGTGTATTATTCATTTTCCTATCTTATAAAAAGGAAATATAAATAGCTTTTCCTTACCTGTATCCTTGAAATGATGTGACATCAAAGGTTGTGCCTTGAAAGCTTTGGGATTCTAAGAGAAAAGTGCTGTATAAATGCTAATTTTGTAGATATTGTTCTCTGTCACTTAATATTAATGGTATCACCCTATCTTCTTCCTGATCATTATCAAGAGAAGAAGTGCAGGAGGACAATACTGAAATGGGTCCTTACTTACACCACTGGGAGTTTTAGTAAATGGGATGATTTCTATTTACAGTAGAATGTCTGTATTATTTAACAATTTGAAAAGTACCTGGAGAACTTCAAATAGGTAAAATTTTGTTTCATTTATTTTTTTTAATGTAAGATTTTCCCATTTCTGTGTTGTAAATCTGCTACCTTAGCTTGAAGACCTTGAGTTATTAGGCAAGCACGCTTCAGTTGTTTGTCCAGGACCTTCATATTAGAGTTATATAAAAATAAGTGCAAACAGGCATGTTTAACTTGTATACTTTTGTGAGTTTTCATAACATCTGACAGGCATGTGAATCTGAGGGAGGTGCTTCAATAATAGGAGATGTAAAATCCTATAATCCCTTAAGACCTAAGGTTGAGAAAACTAAGAGTCAAGGAAGTGATGATTGAATATTTACTAAAATAAAACAACAGAAATAAATGAAATTTTAAAATGACATTTTTGATGATTTCCATTTATTGTTGATCCTGAGATGATGATGGATCACTGATAGTGATTGTGGTGATTAGGAATTAAAAAAATTTCTTACTGAGAACAGATTTCTTTGAAACCTTTTTCACCTCTATCATGGATCTTTGTGCTGTTAGAACTGCTTTCATTTCACTTATGCTCTAACTGGCTTGTTGGTTGTTAATCACTTTGGATGGACCTTATGATGGTCCAGGTTTTTCTGTTCACCTTTTCTTAGGATAAAATAATCATGTAGATGGTCCATATAGCCATTTAGATCCATGTAGAGAGCCCATCCAACATTGTAGCCTCTTAGTTCTGTGAGTTCTATAAGTTTAAGGTCGTTCCTCTCAGCACTGCTTTAGTAACTCATACTCATGCCCATAGCCACACCCAGGACTTTTCATGAGCTGTTCTACCTCTGAACTTCTTAATCTCATTGCTTATTTAGTCTATTTCTATCTTTTTTTCTTCCTTCCTTTGCCATGTAATACTATACTGCAGTCATAGAGACCCTATTAGCAGTTCTCCCATTCTCTCAGTGCTATGTCCTGCCTCTATTCCTTGGGACCCTTTCCCTCAGAGCATAAAATATCCATTCCCCTTATTTTCCTAGAAAACTCTTACTTATCCTTCCATACTCAGTTCAAGTGTGATCTCCTCTGTGATGGCTTCTCTGAGTTCCCCCAAGGCAAGGTGACTAATCCTTCTTGTATACCCCATACAGTTTCTTCTATTTTAATCATTTTTTCATTTACTTACTGAATTAACTATCCTCAAGGAAAACATTTCCAAAATGTAGCTAATAAAAAGAAAACTATGATCAACTGCTTTTTTAGCACATATAAAAATGTATCAAAGCAAAAATCAGCAGATACTAGAGAAAGGAAAAAAGTTAGAACTTAATAGAGCTTGTTCAGAATTGTCCAAGGAAGAGTTAACTTTGGTAACTTTGTTCAAGCAAGAGGTAACTTTCCTTTAGCACCTCAAAACTATTGAATTGGCCAAAAAGTTCCTTCGGTTTTAAAGTAAAAATAAGAGACACATTTTTCATTTTCACCAAGAACTTTATTGAACAATGTATTCACCGTTTTGTTCCACTACCTTCTGCCATTTTTCAGGCAACTTCATAATTCCGTCTTCCCAAAACTTTTTATCTTTTTGAGCAAAGAACTGTTCCAGGTGCCTTTTACAATCTTCTAGGGAATTGAAATTTTTTTCATTAAGAGAATTTTGTAAAGACCGAAATAAATGGAAATCTGAAGGTGCAATATCTGGTGAATATGGCAGATGAATCAGAACTTCCCAGCCAAGCTGTAACAGTTTTTGCCTGGTCATCAAAGAAACATGTGGTTCTGCATTACCCTGGTGGAAGATTATGCATTTTCTGTTGACTAATTCTGGACGCTTTTCGTCGAGTGCTGCTTTCAGTGGGTCTAATTGGGAGCAGTAATTGTTGGAATTAATCATTTGGTTTTCCGGAAGGAGCTCATAATAGAGGACTCCCTTCCAATTTCACCATATACACAACATCACCTTCTTTGGATGAAAACTGGTCTTTGGTGTGGTTGGTGGTGGTTCATTTTGCTTGCCCCATGATCTCTTCCATTACACATTATTGTACAATATCCACTTTTCATAGCCCGTCACAATTTGTTTTAAAAAACAGTCCATTTTTGTTATGTTTAAGTAGAGAATCGCATGCGGAAATATGGTCAAGAAGGTTTTTTTCACTGAACTTATGTGGAACCCAAACACCAAAATGATTAACATAACCAAGCTTGTGCAAATGATTTTCAATGCTTGATTTGGATATTTTGAGTATGTCGGCTATCTCCCACGTGGAGTATAACGATGATTGTTCTCAGTGAATGTCTCGATTTGATCGCTATCAACTTCAACTGGCCTACCCGACCGTGGAGCGTCGTCCAGTGAGAAATCTCCAGCACAAAACTTCGCAAACCACTTTTGACACATTCGATCTGTCACAGCACCTTCTCCATACACTGCACAAATCTTTTTTTGGGTTTCAGTTGCGTTTTTACCTTTCTTGAAATAATAAAGCATGCCGAAAATGTTGCTTTTTTTCTTCCATCTTCAATATTAAAATGGCTACACAAAAATTCACCAATTTTGATACGGTATTTTTTTAATGCACACTGATATTGTAGCTGTCACAATACAATCTAACAAAATTGCTTCGAATGAAGTTAAAGACAAGTAAGCACTACTAGAGCCCTCTTACAGAAAAAAACCAAATGAACTTTTTGACCAATATTAAAACAACCTGTTGATAAAAGGCTGAGTTTATTCTTACTCTGGTGAGAGAGAGTGCCACTTCAACAAAGTCTTAGTCTCAGAGTCTCAGAAAGGGAACGGCAAAGTCAGGATATTTATGAGGTTTTGAAATTTGATTTAAAGCAGTTCTTTTAACGTGGGCTTGATTAGAATTAAATAAGGATCATGATATAATCATTTAGAAATCACGGGCATGGCAAGGCAAGGACTTCTGAGTCTTGGTGTATAAACCGTTTGTTGGTGCTTTCTGTTTAAGAAGCTTCTGGAATGAGCAATAAAGTTATTTATAACTTTTATCTTCCAAGGAAGAATCTTCTGGAATAGTAAAGTTATGCTGATAAAGACAATGGAATAGTAATGTTATGCTAATGAAGACAGTAAGCTGTGCACTTACAGATGGTTTCAGGTATCAGAATTCCCCTTGTGATCAGCCTAAGCTGAAAGATAGACTATTAACATCTAAGGATGTGATCAATCAATCAATCTAGACCTTCACCCTTACTTAAGGAATCACAGTATTACATCAACTATCTAGGAAAGTTTTTTCAACCTTCATAAGTGTCAGTTTGCCTGCATTTGTTGTTGTTGGATGGTCATTTATTGAACTATTGAATGAGACAGCAGCTATATAGCAACATTTAGAACTGTGGAGGTCTCACATCTGAACCCTGCTACACAAATGTGAGAAGGATTATGATCAGAGTTTGTAGTCCTTTTTTCAGCCAGGAGCCAAAAGTGTCCAAAATTAAGCCAAGAACAACTATATGTCAACAAAATGGACAACATAGAAGAAATGGAAAAACTCTTAGAAACATATAATCTATCAAGACTGAATCAGGAAGAAATAGAAGATCTGAAGAGACCAAATACTAGTAAGGAGATTGAATCAATAATCAAAAATCTCCCAACAACAAAAAAAAAGCCAAGAACAGATGGCATCACTGGTTAATTTTACCAAATATTTAAAGAAGAATTAACACTGATCTTTCTCAAACTCTTCCCAAAAATTGAAGAGAAGGAAACACTCCCAAACTCATAAGACCAGCATTACCCTGATATCAAAGCCAGAAAAAGATACCACAAGAAAAGAAAACTACAGGCCAATATCCCTAATGAATATAGATACAAAAATTCTCAATAAAATACTAGCAAACTGAATTTATCAGTACATTAAAAAGATCATTCCCTGTGATCAAGTAAGATTTACCCCTGGGATACAAGGACAGCTCAATATATGCAAATAAATAAATGGGATGCATCACATTAATAGAGTGAAAGAAAAAAATCATATGATCATCTCAGTAGACACAGAAAAAGCATTTGACAAAACTCAACATTTGTTCATGATAAAAAAAAAAACTCTTAACAAATTTATAGGTATAGAAGGAACGTACCTCAGCATAATAAAGGCCGTATATGGTAAGCTCACAGCTAACATCATATTCAATGGTGAAAAGTTGAAAGCTTTTCCTCTAAGATCAGGTATAAGATAAGGGTGCTCACTTTCGTCATCCCTACTTAACATATTACTAGAAGTTCTAGACAGAGCAATCAAGCAAGAAAAAGAAATTAAAAGCATCAGAATTGGAAAAGAAGAAACAAAGTAGTCTGTATTTGCAGATGACATGATTATATAGAGAGAAAATCCTAAAGACTCCACCAAAAAACAGAACTGATCAATGAATTCAGTAAAGTTGCAGAATACAAAATTGACACACAAAAATTCAGTAGCTTATCTGAACTAACAATTATCTGAAAAAGAAATAAAGAAAATGATCCCATTTATAGTAGCTTCAAAAAGAATAAAATACTGAAGAATAACTTTAACCAAGGAGGTGAAAGATCTCTACACTGAAAACTACAAGACATTGATGAAAGAAGTCAAAGAAGACACACATAAATGGACAAGTATCCTTTGTTCATAGATTGGAAAAATTAATATTGTTAAAAATGTTCATACTACCCAAAGCCATCTGTAGACAGTAGACTATTCCTATCAAGGTTCCAATGGTGGGCTTCTCTGGTGGTGTAGTGGTTGAGAATCCACCTGCCAGTGCAGGGGACACGGGTTCAAGCCCTGGTCCAGGAAGATTCCACATGCTGTGGAACAACTAAGTAACTAAGCCCGTGCACCATAACTACTGAGCCTGCATTCTAGAGCCTGTGAGCCACAACTACTGAGCACGCATGCCGCAACTACTAAAACCCATGTGCCTAGAGTCCATGCTCCACAACAAGAGAAGCCACCGCAATGAGAAGCCCGCGCACTGCAGCCAAGAGTAGCCCCTGCTCGCCGCAACTAGAGAAAGCCCGCGTGAGGCAACAAAGACTCAGTGTAGCCAAAAGTAAAATAAATAAATAAATAAATTTATGTTAAAAAAAAACATTCCAATGGCATTTTTTGCAGAAGTGGAAAACAAAAATCCTAAAATTTGTATGGAATCATGAAAGACCCAGAATAGCCAAAGCTGTCCTGAGAAACGAGAACAAAATGGGAGCCATCACACTTCCTGATTTTAAGCTATATTATAAAACTATAATAATCAAATAGTATGGTTCTGGCATAAAAATAGACACATAGACCAATGGAACAGAATCAAGAGCCCAGAAATAAATCCATGCATATACAGCCAACTGATATTTGACAAGGAAGCAAAGGATATTCAATGGAGAAAAGACTATTCCATAAATGGTGCTGGGGAAATTGGATATTCACATTTAAAAGAAGGAAACTAAGGACTTCTCTGGTGGCACAGTGTTTAAGACTCTGAGCTCCCAATGCAGGGTGTCCAGGTTTGATCCCTGGTCAGGGAACTAGATCCCACATGCGTGCTGCACCTAAGAGTTCGCATGCCACAACTAAGGAGGCTGCCTGCTGTAACTAAGGAGTCCACGTGCCGCAACTAAGGAACCAGCAAGCTGCAACTAAGGAGACCTCAAGCTGCAGCTAAGGAACCCACCTGCCACAACTAAGGAATCAATGAGCTGCAACTAAGGAGACCGCCTGCCACAACTAAGACCCAGCACAACCAAATAAATAACTATTTAAAATAAAATAAAAGAAGGAAAGTAGACACCTGTCTTACACCACTTACAAAAATTAACTGGAAATGACTTAAAAGACTTAAATGTAAGACCAGAAACCATAAAACTCCTAGAAGAAAACACAGGAAAAAAGTTCCTTTACATCAGTTGTCCCCAACCCCTGGGCCATAGCCCGGTGCCAATCTGCAGCCTGTTAGGACCTGGGCCGCACAGCAGGACATGAGCAGCGGATGAGTGAGCGAAGCTTCTTCTGCCGCTCCCCACCACTCACATTACCACCTGAACCATGCTTCCCATCACTTGCATTACCGCCTGAACCATCCTCCCCCACCACCCCAGTCCATGGAAATATTGTCTTCAACAAAACCAGTCCCTGGTGCCAAAAAGATTGGGGACTGCTGCTTTACATGGATTTTGTCGATGATATTTTGGATATTACACCTACGGGACAGGCAACAAAATAAAAAGTAAGCAAGTGGGACTACATCAAACTAAAAGCTTCTGCATAGCAAAAGAAACTATTAACAAAATGAAAAGACAACCTATAGAATGGGAAAAAAATATTTGCAAACTGAATACCTGATAAGGGTATATTAAAAGTATATAAAAAGCTCATACAACTCAATAGCAAAAATAAATAAATTAAAAATCCAGTATAAAAAGACCTGAATAGATATTTTTCCAAAGAAGATATACGAATGACCAACAGGTACATGAAAAAGGCACTCAACATCACTAATCATAAGGGAAATACAAATCAAAATCATGATAAGATATCACCTCATGCCTGTCAAAATGGCTTTCATCAAAAAGACAAGGGATAACAAATAGTGGCAAGGATGGGAAGAAAAGGGAACCCTCATTCATTGTTGGTGGGACTGCAATTTGATGCAGGCAACAGGGAAAACAATATGGAGATTTCTGAAAAAATTAAAAATAGAACTTCCATACTACTCAGCAATGCTACTTCTGTGAATATATCCAAAGGAAACAAAAACACTATGTTGAAAAGATATCTACATCCCTTATTCATAGCAGCATTATTTACAATAGCTGAGACATGGAAAGAACTTATGTCCGCCAATGGATGAATGGATAAAGTAGTTGTGTCATGTATACACACACACATAGACACACACACACACACACACACACACACACACACACACACTGGAATATTATTCAGCCTTAAAAAGGAAAGAATTCTTGCTATTTGCAACAACAAGGATGGACCTTGAGGGCATTATGTTAAGTGAAATAAATCAAAGAAAGATAAACCCTATATGATCTCACTTATCATAACAATCAAAAAAAACTCCTAGAAAAGGAGATCAGATTTGTGGTTACCAGAAGCAGGGAGTGTGTGTTAGGAGAACTGGATGAAGGTGGTCAAAAGGTACAAACTCCCAGATATAAGGCACACAAGTACTGAGGATATAATATACAACACGGTGACTATAGTTAACATTATTGTATGGTATATTTGATAGTTGTTAGAGTATAGGTCCCTAGAGTTCTCATCACAAGAAAAAAATTTCTTTTTCTTTTGTATCTATATGAGGTGATGGATGTTAAATAAACTTATTCTATTAACCATTTCACAATATATGAAAGTCAAATTATTCTGTACACCGTAAACTTACAATGCTGCATGTCAGTTATATCTCAGTAAAACTGGGGAGAGAAACAAAAACAAAATTAAGCCAATCTGAGGAGTTTTTAGAAGAAGATATAGGGTTATTAGCCAAACTACCCAATTTTCTGACTTCTTTGTTTGCTTACTGGACCCTTTTAGTAATATAAATGATTCCAGAGAAGTATACAGGCATGTAAGAACAACATTCTTATCTAAAAGCAGCACATGTTTTTCCTTCAAAGGCCAATATTATATCTAAAGCAGCTGAGCCACTGCCACTGTAATTTCATGAAACTTTCAAGTGAGGAGTTCTTTAGTCTTGGTGGCATTATCTAACTCACCTACTAGTGTCTGAATCAGAGCATGTAGCACACTCCCTACTTTCTGCGCCTCTTGTAAAGCTTGAAGTAAAGAGGCTTGAGAAAGGAAGAAAGAAATCCAGAATTTCTCTGGAGTGATCATGATATTTATTCTTAAATCAAGGTCCACTTTTCCTACTTTTTTAAAAATTAAATTATCTAACAGTCTTTTTTTTCTTCAAAAAGAAACTGATGGCTTAAAAATGGATCTTGGATGATGCTAGGGACTCTACTGAAGGCAGGCGTCAGTTTACAAAGCTAGTAAGATCCTATCCAGTCTGTAGGCTTTGTACCACAAATCCAATACCAGTAATTGGGGAACACCCAATGACCTATTTGGGATCAAAATACCCATAAGTGGTTATCAAATATGTTATAACATTTGGAGCCACTCATCAAAAATAATTCTGCACCATACAATAAAATTTAAAGTGTTGAGTCCATTTAGAGGATCTGAAACAAAAGAAAAATAGTAACTTGTAAGGTGTATAAAAGTGAGACAGCCTCCAAATAATATATTGTTGTTTCTTAGTTCCCTTACAAGTTCTATTTCTTTTAAAGTTTGATTCCCACCCAAAAAAATTAGAGAATTATTTTGGTGGAGTCAAGAACCTTGTCTTCTAGGTATGACCTAAGAAAGGGTTTTAGATTTCCATCTCTTTGGCCTGTTACATAGTGTGTCATTGGAAAAGTCACCTAATAGTTGAGCATAGTTCCCCAGGAAACCAACAGATTCAATTTGAGGAAGTGGAACCAAAGGAATCTGGTTGGCTACCAAAAATAATAATAATAATGTAGTGCAAAACCAGTTTGGTTGTATACTTTAGCTAGTTCACAAGTAAATAACAGCCAAGTATTAGATACATACCAATGAATGATTAAGGATGCAAACGAAGTGCAATATTAAGAATAGGGCAATATAGATAACAGTTAAAGAAACATTAAACCAGGGGAAGAAAGGGAAGAAAATAACAATGAAAATAAAGAACAATAGAATGCAGATAAAACTGTGGCAGTCCACCTTCTTATTCTATGGATCTTGGGTAGAAGCTCCCTACACTCATATGGTCAAAGGTCTTGGATGGAGGATGTCTCTTTCAGAGAATTGTCTGTTTCTAGAGGATTTCTAAAAACTCCTCGGCTTAAAATCTACAAATTCAGGAATGGATTATGCCTCTTTGGGAGACATGAATCCAAGGATCAAACCTTTAGAGTTGTATAGCTGTGCTGATTACTAACAGTACTTGATAAGGTCCAACGGGGTTCCAGAGCTGTCTTTCTCTGATGTCTCTTCCAAAAGACCACTTCTCTGGGTTTTAGGTCATACAAGGTTATTTAAAAGGGTGTTGATGAAAGGCTGCTTGTACCTGTTTATAAGACTTGGTGTATGGCATGAATAATTCCTTGCAATATTTAGCCATATCTGCTTGCAATAGTGTGGAATTTAAGGAGATATTCCTAGATGTATGTGGGAGAGTTGATGAACCACAGAAAGATTTGATCTCGTTGCCATTAAAGACAATGCCTTAGGTCATGGAAGTTCAAGAGTTTCTATGTTTGTTCTCTCTACCTTTCCTGAAGATTGGGGGTGAAATTAGTAAGTGGCATATCTTTCCAAAACTCTTTAGTAATAGGCCCAGGAAAATGGATGCCTCCATCACTAGAGAGAAAGGTCAGAATTCCCTGGATTGGGAACATGAGATCAAGAAAATTTTCCTACTATTAGAGTTATAGCTCTTTATCAAGGGAAGGCTTCAAACCATCCTAAGAATAAGTAAACAATCACCATGAACATATTCAAAACCCAGAGAGTAGTTTCATGAAACACATTTGGAGGTGTTTAAACCTCAGGAGGGGGCCCTGAGTTTTGGACTCTTATCCATGTCCCACCTTTATATTCTTACCAGGATTATAGTGGTGACAGATGAGATAGAGTAAAGCTTTCCCATCAGTATTAATTATGTACAGTGGCAAATTTCTTCTTTAACTTGTGGGTAATTTCATGTAAAATTTTTATAAGATTCTGTTTGATGTCCTTCAGTGCTGCTAAATAGCTAATAGTGCAATTTACACCCAGCTTTCTCGTGGTACCTCTTTTCTGACTGGAGCTGATTGCTAGCATTCTATAATAGGGGCTTTGAACTCAGTTCGCTTTTGAAGCAAACACTTGGTCCCTTGGGGTATTATAAGGGCTATAATTTTAGTGAAGGCTGTCTGTGTGGCATGATGATTAGTCAAGACATTTCCTCTAGCTTCCATATTATCTCCTTTTGTTTGAGCTCCTATTTTTATAATAGCCACTTCCTCAGGAAGCATTAGAGCACTTAAAATTTCTATAAATTGCTAACCTTTTTTTTTTTTTTTAATTTATTTGGCTGCGCTGGGTCTTAGTTGCCATATGCGGGATCTTCATTGCAGCATGTGGGATCTTTAGTTACAGCATGCGGGATCTAGTTCCCCGACCAGGGAACGAACCTGGGCCCGCAGCATTGGGAGTGTGGAGTCTTAACCATTGGACCACCACAGAAGTTCCTAAATTGCTAACCATTCTTAACTGAGATTCCTTCTGAGGTCAAGACCCTTCCTTGTTTCCAAAGCATTTCAAAATCATGGAATAACCCAAAAGCAAATCTACAGTCAATGCATATATTAACCCTAATATCTGTAGCTAACTAAAACTTCTGGTGTGCTCACAGAGTTCTGCCATCTGGGAAGATTTGCCTCTGACAAAGGATCATATCCTAGGGATGAAATTTTATAAAAATTAGGTAGGAAGTTAGTAAAGAGCTAATTTTAACTCACAAAAGGCCTGTTCATGTTTGGTGCCTAGGGAAGAGGTTCACTTTCAAAGGACTTGGTTAAGTCTTTTATTGGCATGGCAATTGCAGAAAAGTTGGGAACGCATGGCCCATGACAGTCAGTGAGACTCAAGAATCCTTTTTATTATCTCTTAGTTAAAGTCCATATTCTGTCAGGAGTAAGAGATTTACTTCCTTGAGAGAAATCATGTTCTAGGTAATGAACTTTACTTAGACAAAGTTGTAACTTCTCTTTGGAAACTTTATCCTCTTTGTGAGTTAAAAAAGTAAGTGGATAGATGGAATCAATCTTAGAGCTCACTCCATCTTTAGAACACAACGTTACCCACATGTTGAATTAGAGTAGGATCACAGGGAAATATAAAGTCTTAAGGTCCTGGTTGAGGACTTGTGAAAAGTAGGAGAGTGTTTCAGTAAATCTTTGCAACATAACAGTCAAAGTATATTTTGTATTTTCTCAGGAGAAGGCAAACAAATATTGACTATTTTGACCTAAAGAGTCATTAAAGAAAGCAGAACATAAATCTCCACAGTCAAATATGCAGCCTCAGGAGGTACTGAAGATAAAATACGTTTGGGGATTGGTACTACATGGAAGTGGGAAATGACTATTCTATTATGGGCCTGTTGTGCTGAACAAATCCCTATCCCCACCCATGCAGCATTTTGGCTGAGGGGTAGAAGTGTTACAAAAACTAGTACAACATATGTTGCATCTTTTCTCTATTTACTTTTACCTGTTAGTTTTAGTGCTTCTTTAGCTTCTGGTTCAAGAGAGCATTTTACACTTTGGGGTATAGGTTTCAATGGCTTGATTTGGGTACTAATAGGTTCAGCCCCTGTAATCCTCCCTATATTCATAGAATTTTTGCTCACAGAATGAAAAAGTCTGGCATCTCCTTCAGATCTTCAATTTAGGGTTGATTTAAATACAAAGGTACTAGTAAATCAATTTCCAAATTAGCTATATTCTCTTTGCAAATAAGGGAGTCCTCAGAGATTTCAAGAAAGAAACCATCAGGAAAATATTTAACAATTCCATTATAGTACACCCTGCCTAGCAAGTTAGCAGGTATGATATCACAGAAGAAGGAAGAATGTTATTTTGTTAAATGTCCAAGGATAACAGTTATGAAAGACATGGAACCAACAAAAGGATTATTAGAGATACCCACTGAGTAGGTTTTTTTTACCCCATGGGGGAGATTGTGTAACAGTGGTCGAGTTTAAGATTGATAGTGTTTGCCTCTATATCAATAAAAAAAAAAAAATTTTTTTGGCAAGGTTCTCTAATATTTAGAGAAATTTCTCCCTGGGAATTTAAGGGTAAAACAAAAAATACCCCTCATTAATTTATTTTTTTCCCCTTTAGCTTCTTAGCTAACACAAGATAGCTCTTTTTCCAATATCCTTTTTTATATAGTATCTGTAAGTATCTTTATCAAGAGATTCCCTCTTTTGGGATTTACTGACCCTGGTAGAAACATCTAGTTGTTTTATCTCTAATGCTATCAATTTATTCTGAGTTTTATTTTGTTTTTGTTCTAAGACTCTCAAAATATTCAGCAAGGTGCTTGAGTTCTGGCAGTGGCATTATTTCCCATACTAGTTTTTGCTTGCCTACTAAATCCCCTATTTGGCTTAAGACTGTTTACAAAAATCTAGAAGAGAGTTAGGAGTCACATCTGCTTTAACATCTACTCCTGAGTGCTGTCTAAAACTGTTAAAGAGCCTATCCCTGAGGTCTCCAATGTTATCCTTTCCTTGCTTGTAAGAATAAGTCAGAGCCCAGTCTACTTTCTCAGGAAGGACTTCTGGAATCGCCTCCAAAAGACTATGACCAACTTCTCTAGCTTTTCTAAACCTCTCTGGTTTCCTGTGCAGTTTAGGTTCTTCTGAGTTACCCTCAGGTTCTTCAATTCTGCTTTCTCATGGAATTTTTTGCGTCTCAAGCTTCCGCAAACATAAGAACTAATTGTTATAGAACTGGAAGCCCTGGGTATGTTCTTAAAATTATTCCAAATTTCTCTGCAAATTTCACTCTGCCCTTTCTAGGCTTTGGAAAGTCATTGATGACTCTCAGCTCAGAGGAAGAACGGAGCTTAAAATCAACTATAAGGGGATTTTTTTCTGTTCTGAAGGAAGTTAAACTTTAAGAGGTAACTGAGCTTTGGAAGTTTCTGGCCAGCCACAAGGAAAGGGGAGTGGAACAGAGGGAGAGATGGATGGAGGGAAATGGAGGAGTATAGGATGGGGAAAGAGAAATAAGATAAAATCCACTAGGTTCAAGGTATGATTTTGGAGGATCTAAACAAACATTATTTTAAGTTTTTCACATTTTAATTTTGCCTTGGCCAAGGAATTTCTTTAAGCAATTTTGGAATCTGAATTTCTTTTGGTTATTTCCTCACACCAATCAAAAATATCCAGCCCATTAGATGTTTGGAATTTTGTTCCTTTTTTGTCCTACAGCACCTCTCAAACAATTTTGTTTATAACAGAAGTTCCCCAAAGTGACCACTATAATTCTAAATTATCCTCGGTGAAATTAAAGATGAATACATAGATTTGGGGTATAACATAAATGCATGTAAAAAGTAGGATTCTGGCCTGGATAGAGGCATAGATTTAAGTTTAGACTAACACAAACGAGAACCTGTGAATAGTCCATCCAAGGTGTTGCTTGGACACCTCATACATCAGACTCCCCAACCTAATGAGTGGACTGTCCAACTACAGACTGACGTATTTGTAGTTCCAGAGCATCAAAAGCTTTGAAGGGGAGCTCTCTTCCACAGTCAGACTCTCACTAACAAAATAAGAACAAGGGAAGTTCTCAGAGGTTGATGGGTAACCCAGGGCAAAGCTTAATGAAAGGACACCACTTTGAGAAGAAACCTGAACCTCTCAATTCCCAGAGCCAGTTTGCAAAATAGACTTATTGGGGCCTACGCCCATATTTTTCCATATGAATTTTCCCCTTATAGAGGTATAACAGAAAATGACAAGGATAGACAGAGACAAACAGTAATGTTAGTAAGAAGATGGGTTCCTTATTCCTACGAGACAAAATAAATTTAGCTGTTGGGGAGCTCAAAGAAAATAAATGAGTGCTCAGTCTAATGTGAGACTTATCTCACTGTGGTGATTAGAGGCACTCCCATTCCCCAAAGCAGGAGGGTCAAGGGGTCTCAGAGGAGCTTGCTGTTGTCAAATCAAGAATCTTGCACTTTGGCGGGAAGGGGTCAGTCTTGACTGGGTCTCCTTATGGCCTCTAAGACTGTTGAATGTTGACTCCCCACAAATATGAGGTTAGTGTAGCCAGGGAGAATACCACCTTAACAGAGTATTAGTAGCGTCTCAGTGTGCGCTCAACATTGAGGTATTTATGATATTTTGAAGCTAGGTTTAAGTTGAGTTTTTCATTGTGACGGTTTGATTAGAATTGGGTAAAGATCATGATGTAACAGTTTAAGATGGGTGGATACAGCAAGACAAGGATTTTGTGTGTATGGTGTGTGGCTTTGTTTGGTTTTACTTTAATTTTGGCCTTTCTACTCTACAGAATAGATTTGCATGTAAGTAAAATTAATTACAACCTGAGCAAAACCCAAGTTGAACAAAAGGGCCAATGCTAACTCCAGGAAATCCTGCAGGGGTCCCCAAAAATAAAGACAACATGTTAAAGTTGTGACTTGAACATATGGATTTTTTTGGTGTATTCAGTCATTTAGCTACAGTCTTCACGTTGTCAGTCAGCATGAGTACCCAGGACACAGATAAGGCTTATGTTAATAACAACCTAACCAAACTATATAGCGATAAGGAGTTACATTTTTCAGGGAAATGAGTCATTCCCAATCTGAAATGACTAAAATAGTTCATTTCACTTCATTCATACTCAAATTCCACTGGACTCAGAGATGAAGTGTCATCTTCAGTTCCAAAAATGAAATCTTTAGGTAATGTTAGATGCTGTCTAAACTAAATGTCATATGAGTACATGATCCATAATTTCTCTAGTTGGTAGGTTTCTCTGGTTTCTAGAGCATCAAATGAATTACCATGGCTGCCAAAGTCCACATAAAACCAATCATCAGTGTCTTTCCTTTTAATTTTTTTTAATTGAGGTAAAATTCACATAATGTAAAATTATTAATCATTTAAAGTCAATAATACGGTGGTATTTAGTAAATTTATAATGTCGTGCAACCACCACCTCTGTCTAGTTCCAAAACATTTTCATCACCCCAAAGGGAAACACCATACCCTTTAAGCAGTTACCCTCCATTCCCCAGCCCCTGACAACCACCAATCTGCTTTCTGCCTCTAAGGATTTGCCTATTCTGAATATTTCCTATAAATGGAATCATACAATTTCAGATGAATGTAATATGTGACGATTTTTATCTAGCTTCTTTTACTTAGCTTAATGTTTTCGAGGTTCATCCATGTTGTAGCATGTGTTAGTATTTCATTCCTTGTTATGGCTGCATAATATTCCACTGTATATTTATACCATATTTTGTTTATGCATTGGTCAGTTTATGAACATTTGTGTTTCCACCTTTTGGCTATTGTGAATAGTGCTGATTTGAACATGCCTGTACCTACATTTGTTTGAGTACCTATTTTCAGTTCTTTGGGGTATATACCTAGGAGGTAGAATTGCTGGATCATATATTAATTCTATGTTTAACTTTCTGAGGAGCTGCCAAACTATTTTTCACAGTGGCTGAACCATTGTACATTCTCAACAGCAGTGTACAAGGATTCCAATTTCTCCACATCCTTGCCGAAACTTGTTTTTCGTTTTTTGTTTTATGTTTTTTGTTTTTTTCATTATAACCATTCTAGTAGAAATGAAGTGGTATCTCATTTTGGTTTTCATTTGCACTTCCCTAATGAGAAATGATGTGGAGCATCTTTTCATGTACTTCTTGGCCATTTGTGTATCTTCTTTGGAGAACTATCTTTTGAAGTCTTTTGTCCAGTTTTTATTCAGGTGGCTTGTCTTTTGTTGTTGATTGTAGGAATTCTTTATATATTCTGGGTACTAGACCTTATCAGATATATCATTTGCAAATACTTTCTCCCACTGTCTAGGTTATCTCTTCACTTTCTTGATAATGTTCTTTGATGCACAAAAGTTTTTAATTTTGATGAAGTTTTATATATATATGTTTTCTTTTGTTGTGTGTGCTTTTGATATCCTATCTAAGATTTCATTGCCAAGTCCAAAGTGATGAAACTTTACTCCTATGTTTTCTTCTAAGACTTGTATGGTTTTAGCTCATATATTTAGGTCATTGATCCATTTTGAGTTAATTTTTGTATATAGTGTGAGGTAGTGATCCAGTCATTCTTTTGCATATGGATATCCAGTTGTCCCAGTGCCATTTGTTAAAGAGACTATTCTTTCCCCCATTGAATGGTCTTGGCATCCTGGTCAAAAATCAACTTACTATAGGTGAATTGGTTTATTTCTGAACTCTCTATTCCATAATCTATATGTCTATCATTATGCCAATATTACATTGTTTTGATTACTGTAGATTTGTAGTAAGTTTTAAAATCGGGCAGTGAGAATCCTTCAGCCTTATTCTTATTTTTCAATATTGTTTTGTCTCTTTGGGGCCCCTTGCCATTTCATATGAATTTGAGGATTGGCTTTTCCATTTCTGGGGAAAAGAAAAAGGCCTTTGGGACTTTGATGGGTATTACAGTGAATCCATAGATTGCTTTGGGTACTATTACCATCTTAACAATATTAAATCTTTCAATCTGTCTTCCTTTGGATCTTAATGTGAGGCTCACTTTTACATCTCAGGCATTTGAACATTTCACAGTGAACTAGGTAGGCCATGACATGTAAGTATCTGATGGAGATTCCATTCCCAATCACAATGTGTATATACACAATCTGTATACACAGTATACACAATCTGTATATTTCACCTCTGGAGGAACTTTTATCACACAAATATCTCTTTCATTTTCTTGCCCCAAAGTGAAACCAGCATATCAATGCCAAATTTGGGATTAATATGATCTGCTGTGCCAGACTCCAGGCACCCCTCCCCACTTTTCCTCCCACCTGCTTTTCCAGGCAGGGCTTAGGGCCAGGCAGCCCAGGCCAATTGCTAGTTCTGCAGTAAGCCACCTCATGGCCAGCAGTGGAGACCAGGGCCATGTGCCCACAGCATGCCTCACTCCCTGGAAAGAGGTTGTGTACCACAGCAGTGCCCAGGGCCCCCACCCCCACCCCACCCCCAGCACACAAGGATTTGTGGATGAGGGCTTAAAATAGTCTTGGTGTTTAAACTGTCTTTGATACTGTCTATTTAAGAGCTAATGGGTCGGGATTTACCTGGCAGTGAAGTGGTTAAGAATCCGTCTGCCAATGCAGGGGACATGGGTTCGAGCCCTGGTCTGGGAAGATCCCACATGCCGCGGAGCAACTACGCCCACGTGCCACAACTACTGAGCCTGTGCTCTAGAGCCCGCAAGCCACAACTACTGAGCCCGCATGCCACAACTACTGAAGCCCCTGTGCCTAGAGCCCATGCTCTGCAACAAGAGAAGCCACCGCAATGGGAAGCCTGGGCACCACAACAAAGAGTAGCCCCCCCCTCACCACAACTAGTGAAAGCCCACATGCAGCAATGAAGACCCAACACAGCCATACATACATACATACATACATACATACATACATACATACATACATATATAAAAGAAGAAACACACACACACACACACACACACACACACACACACACAAAAGAGCTAATAGCTCTTTCAGAAAATTCCTAGATTGAGTAATAAAGTTATTTGAAGTTTTATCTTCCTGGGCAAGAAGTTTCTGGATTAATAAAGTTATGATTATGAAAACAATAGTATAGTAAGGTCAGGTTTCAATTCTCATTCTAACATAGTAGTCAACTGTATTTATCTAGGCAGAAATATCCCTAGAGTGCAAAATAATTCATCTGCACCTAATTTGGTGAAAAGGCATTCTTCTTCATTTAACTGTGTGTAAAATTCTATGCTAATTTCTGGAGAGTATTTGAACAAACTAAAAGAAGTAAAATAGAGGCTTTGGGATTTGGGTTAAACAACGACAGAACTGACTTTCTTCTTTTTTTTTTTTTTAAACATCTTTATTGGAGTATAATTGCTTTACAATGGTGTGTTAGTTTCTCCTTTATAACAAAGTGAATCAGCTATACATACACATATATCCCCATATCTCCTCCCTCTTGCATCTCCCTCACACCCTCCCTATCCCACCCCTCTAGGTGGTCACAAAGCACTCAGCTGATCTCCCTGTGCTGTGCAGTGCTTCCCACTAGCTAGCTGTTTTACATTTGGTAGTATATATAAGGCTATCTATTTTACATTTGGTAGTATATATAAGTCCATGCCACTCTCTCACTTCATCCCAGCTTACCCTTCCCCCTCTCCACGTCCTCAAGTCCATTCTCTATGTCTGCATCTTTATTCCTGTCCTGTCCCTAGGTTCTTCATAACCTTTTTTTTTTTTTAGATTCCATATATATGTGTTAGCATACAGTATTTATTTTTCTATTTCTGACTGACTTCACTCCGTATGACAGTCTCTAGGTCCATCCACCTCACTACAAATAACTCAGTTTCATTTCTTTTTATGGCTGAGTAATATTCCATTGTATATATGTGCCACATCTTTTTTTTTTTTTGCGGTACGTGGGCCTCTCACTGTTGCGGCCTCTCCCGCTGCGGAGCACAGGCTCCGGACGCGCAGGCTCAGCGGCCATGGCTCACGGGCCCAGCCGCTCCGCGGCATGTGGGATCCTCCCGGACCAGGGCACGAACCCGTGTCCTCTGCATCGGCAGGTGGACTCTCAACCACTCTGCCACCAGGGAAGCCCCACATCTTTTTTTTCTTTTTTTTTTTAACATTTTTATTGGAGTATAATTGCTTTACAATGGTGTGTTAGTTTCTGCTTTATAACAAAGTGAATCAGTTATGCATATACATATATCCCCATATCTCTTCCCTCTTGTGTCTCCCTCCCTCCCACCCTCCCTATCCTACCCTTGTAGCTGGCCACAGAGCACCGAGCTGATCTTCCTGTGCTATGCGACTGCTTCCCACTAGCTATCTATTTTACATTTGGTAGTGTATATATGTCCATACATATACTACCACTCTCTCACTTTCTCCCAGCTTACCCTTCCCCCTCCCCATGTCCTCAAGTCCATTCTCTAGTAGGTCTGCGTCTTTATTCCCATCTTGCCCCTAGGTTCTTCATGACCACTTTTTTTTTTTTTAGATTCCATATATATGTGTTAGCATACAGTATTTGTTTTTCTGACCACTTCACTCTGTGTGAGAGACTCTATGTCCATCCACCTCACTACAAACAACTCAATTTCGTTTGTTTTTCTGGCTGAGTAATATTCCATTGTATATATGTGCCACATCTTCTTTATCCATTGATCTGTCAATGGACACTAAGGTTGCTTCCATGTCCTGGCTATTGTAAATAGAGCTGCAATGAACTTTGTGGTACCTGACTCTTTTTTAATTATGATTTTCTCAGGGTATATGCCCAGAAGTGGGATTGCTGGGTCATATGGTAGTTCTATTTTTAGTTTTTTAAGGAACTGCCATACTGTTCTCCATAGTGGCTGTATCAATTTACATTCCCAGCAACAGTACAAGAGGATTCCCTTTTCTCCACAACCTCTCCAGCATTTATTGTTCGTAGATTTTTTGATGATGGCCATTCTGACTGGTGTGAGGTGATATTTCATTGTAGTTTTGATTTGCATTTCTCTAATGATCAGTGATGTTCAGCATCCTCTCATGTGTTTGTTGGCGATCTGTATATGTTCTTTGGAGAAATGTCCGTTTAGGTCTTCTGCCCGTTTTTGGATTGGGTTGTCTGTTTTTTTGATATTGAGCTGCATGAGCTGCTTCTAAATTTTGGAGATTAATCCTTTGTCAGTTGCTTCATTTGCAAACATTTTCTCCCATTCTCAGGGTTGTCTTTTTGTCTTGTTTATGGTTTCTTTTGCTGTGCAAAAGCTTTTAAGCTTCATTAGGTCCAATTTGTTTATTTTTGATTTTATTTCCATTTCTCTAGGAGGTGGGTCAAAAAGGATCTTGCTGTGATTTATGTCATAGAGTGTTCTGCCTATGTTTTCCTCTAAGAGTTTGATAGTGTCTGGCCTTACATTTAGGTCTTTAATCCATTTTGAGTTTATTTTTGTGTATGGTGTTAGGCAGTGTTCTAACTTCATTCTTTTACATGTAGCTGTCCAGTTTTCCCAGCACCACTTACTGAAGAGGCTGTCTTTTC
Organism: Pseudorca crassidens; assembly: GCF_039906515.1. Classification (NCBI taxonomy): domain Eukaryota; kingdom Metazoa; phylum Chordata; class Mammalia; order Artiodactyla; family Delphinidae; genus Pseudorca; species Pseudorca crassidens. The sequence goes on along the minus strand of NC_090296.1, from coordinate 35,459,848 downwards.
TCCATTGTATATTCTTACCTCCTTTATCAAAAATAAGGTGACCATATGTGCATGGGTTTATCTCTGGGCTTTCCATCCTGTTCCATTGATCTGTATTTCTGTTTTTGTGCCAGTACCATACTGTCTTGATTACTGTGGCTTTGTAGTATAGTGTGAAGTCAGGGAGCCTAATTCCTCCAGCTCTGTTTTTCTTTCTCGAGATTGCTTTGGCTATTTGGGGTCTTTTGTGTTTCTGTACAAATTGTGAAATTTTTTGTTCTAGTTCTGTGAAAAATGCCATTGGTAGTTTGATATGGATTGCGTTGAATCTGTAGATTACATTGGGTGGTATAGTCATTTTCACAGTGTTGTTTCTTCCAATCCAAGAACATGGTATATCTCTCCATCTGTTTGTATCATCTGTAATTTCTTTCATCAGTGTCTTATAGTTTTTTAGAGACAGGTCTTTTGTCTCCTTTGGTAGGTTTATTCCTAGGTATTTTTTTCTTTTTGTTGCAATGGTAAATGTGAGTGTTTCCTTAATTTCTCTTTCAGATTTTTCATCATTAGTGTATAGGAATGCAAGAGATTTCTGTGCATTAGTTTTGTATCCTGCTACTCTACCAAGTTCATTGATTAGCTCTGGTAGTTTTCTAGTAGCATGTTTAGGATTCTCTGTGTATAGTATCATGTCATCTTCAAACAGTGACAGCTTTACTTCTTCTTTTCTGATTTGGAATCCTTTTATTTCTTTTTCTTCTCTGATTACTGCGGCTAAAACTTCCAAAACTATATTGAATAATATTGGTGAAAGGGGACGACCTTGTCTTGTTCCTGGTCATAGAGGAAATGGTTTCAGTTTTTCACCATTGAGAACGATGTTGGCTGTGGGTTTGTCATACATGGCCTTTATTATGTTGAGGTAAGTTCCCTCTATGCCTACTTTCTGGACGGTTTTTATCATAAATGGGAGTTGAATTTTGTTGAAAGATTTTTCTGCATCTATTGAGATGATCATATGTGATCATATGGTTTTTCTCCTTCAATTTGTTAATACGGTGTATCAGATTGATTGATTTGTGTATATTGAAGAATGCTTGCATTCCTGGGATAAATCCCACTTGATCATGCTGTATGATCCTTTTAATGTGCTGTTGGATTCTGTTTGCTAGTATTTTGTTGAGGATTTTTGCATCTATGTTCATCAGTGATACTGGCCAGTAGTTTTCTTTTTTTGTGACATCTTTGCCTGGTTTTGGTATCAGGGTGATGGTGGCCTCATAGAATGAGTTTGGGAGTGTTCCTCCCTCTGCTATATTTTGGAAGAGTTTGAGAAGGATAGGTGTTAACTCTTCTCTAAATGTTTGATAGAATTTGCCTGTGAAGCTATCTGGTCCTGGGCTTTTGTTTGCTGGAAGATTTTTAATCACAGTTTCAGTTTCAGTGCTTGTGATTGGTCTGTTTATATTTTCTATTTCTTTCTGGTTCAGTCTCAGAAGGTTGTGATTTTGTAAGCATTTGTCCATCTCTTCTAGATTGTCCATTTTATTGGCATATAGTTGCTTGTAGTAATCTTTCATGATCCTTTGTATTTCTGCAGTGTCAGTTGTTACTTCTCCTTTTTCATTTCTAATTCTATTGACTTGAGTCTTCCTCCTTTTTTTCTTGATGAGTCTGGCTAACGGTTTGTCAATTTTGTTTATCTTCTCAAAGAACCAGCTTTTAATTTTATTGATCTTTGCTATCATTTCCTTCATTTCTTTTTCCTTTATTTCTGGTTTGATCTTTATGATTTCTTTCCTTCTGCTAACTTCGGGATTTTTTTGTTCTTTTTTCTCCAATTGCTTTAGGTGTAGGGTTAGGTTATTTATTTGAGAGGTTTGTTGTTCCTTGCAGTAGGATTGTATTGCTGTAACCTTCCCTCTTAGAACTGCTTTTGCTACATCCCATAGGTTTTGGGGTCATCATGTTTTCATTGTCATTTGTTTCTAGGTATTCTTTGTTTTCCTGTTTGATTTCTTCAGTGATCTCTTGGTTATTAAGTAGTGTATTGTTTAGCCTCCATGTGTTTGTATTATTTACAGATTTTTTTCCTGTAATTGACATCTAGTCTCATAGCATTGTGGTCAGAAAAGATACTTGATACAATTTCAATTTTCTTAAATTTACCAAGGCTTGATTTGTGACCCAAGATATGATCTATCCTGGAGAATGTTCCATGAGCACTTGAGAAGATAGTGTATTCTGTTGTTTTTGGATCAGAATGTCCTGTAAGTATCAATTAAGTTCATCTTGTTTAATGTATCATTTAAAGCTTGTGTTTCCTTATTTATTTTCATTTTGGATGGTCTGTCCAGTGGTGATAGTGGGGTGTTAAAGTCCCATACTATGATTGTGTTACTGTCGATTTCCCCTTTTATGGCTGTTGGCATTTGCCTTACGTATTGAGGTGCTCCTATGTTGGGTGCATATTTACAGTTGTTATATCTTCTTCTTGGATCGATCCCTTGATCATTATGTAGTGTCCTTCTTTGGCTCTTTTAACAGTCTTTATTTTGAAGTCTGTTAACTCTGATATGAGAATTGCTACTCCAGCTTTCTTTTGATTTCCCTTTGCATGGAATATATTTTTCCATCCCCTCACTTTCAGTCTGTATGTGTCCCTCGGTCTGAAGTGGGTCTCTTGTAGACAGCATATATATGCCTCTTGTTTTTGTATCCATTCCGCTAGTCTGTGTCTTTTGGTGGGAGCGTTTAATCCATTTACATTTAGGGTAATTATCGATAATGTATGTTCCTATTACCATTTTCTTAATTGTTTTAGTTTTGTTACTGTAGGTCTTTTCCTTCTCTTGTGTTTCCTGCCTAGAGAAGTTCCTTTAGCATTTTTTGTAAAGCTGGTTTGGTGGTGCTGAATTCTTTTAGCTTTTGCATGTCTGCAAAGGTTTTAATTTCTCCATCAAATCTGAATGAGATCCTTCCTGGTAGAGTAATCTTGGTTGTAGGTTTATCCCTTTCATCACTTCAAATATGCCCTGCCACTCCCTTCTGGCTTGCAGAGTTTCTGCTGAAAGATCACCTGTTAACCTTATGGGGATTCCCTTGTATGTTATTTGTTGTTTTTCCCTTGCTGCTTTTAATATTTTTCCTTTGTATTTAATTTTCCATAGTTTGATTAATATGTGTCTTGGCATGTTTCTCCTTGGATTTATCTTGTGTGGGACTTTCTGTGCTTCTTGGACTTGATTGACTATTTCCTTTACCATATTAGAGAAGTTTTCAACTATAATCACTTCAAATATTTTCTTAGTCCCTTTCTTTTTCTCTTCTTCTTCTGGGACCCCTATAATTCAAATGTTGGTGCATTTAATATTGTCCCAGAGTTCTCTAAGACTGTCCTCAGTTCTTTTCATTCTTTTTCATTATTCTGCACTGAAGTAGTTTTTTCCACTATTTTATCTTCCAGGTCACTTATCCGTTCGTCTGTCTCAGTTATTCTGCTACTGATTCCTTCTAGAGATTTTTAAATTTCAGTTATTTTGTTGTTCATCATTGTTTGTTTGTTCTTTAGTTCTTCTAGGTCCTTGTATTTTCTCCAGTCTATTTCCAAGATTTTGGATCATCTTTACTATCATTACTATGAATTTTTTTTCAGGTAGACTGCCTATTTCCTCTTCGTTTGTTTGGTCTGATGGGTTTTTACCTTGCTCCTGTATCTGCTATGTTTCTCTGTCTTCTCATTTTGCTTGACTTACTGTGTTTGGGGTCTTCTTTTTGCAGGCAGGAGGTTCATAGTTCCCATTGTTTTTGGTGTCTGCCCCAGTAGCTAAGGTTGGTTCAGTGTGTTGTGTAGGCTTCCTGGTGGAGGGGACTAGTGCCTGTGTTCTGTTGCATGAGGCTGGATCTTGTCTTTCTGGTGGGCAGGACCGCATCCGGTGGTGTGTTTTGGGGTGTCTGTGACCTTACTATGATCTTAGGCAGCCTCTCTGCTAATGGGTGGTGTTGTGTTCCTGTCTTGCTAGTTGTTTGGCATAGGGTGTCCAGCACTGTAGTTTGCTTGTTGTTGAGTGGAGCTGGGTCTTAGGAGATCTCTGGGAGAGCTTTTGCCTTTTGATCTTACATGGAGCTGGGAGGTCTCTGGTGGTTCAGTGTCCTGAACTCAGCTCTCCCACCTCAGAGGCACAGGCCTGACACCTGACCGGAGCCCCAAGACCCTGTCAGCCACACGGCTCAGAAGAAAAGGGAGAAAAAAAGAAAGAAAGAAAGAAAAAAGGAAAATAAAAAGAAATAAAGTTATTAAAATAAAAAAAATTTTAATTATTAAAAAAAAATTAAGTAATAAAAAAAAGAAAGAAGAAAGCAACCGAACCAAAAAACAAATCCACCAATGATAACAGGTGCTAAAATTATATTAAAAAAATAAAATAATGGACAGACAGAAACCTAGGACAAATGGTAAAAGCAAAACTATACAGACAAAATCACACAAGGAAGCATACACACTCACAAAAAGAGAAAAAGGAAAATATATATATATATGTAAAAAAAAAGAACAATCAAATCAATAAACAAATCTACCAACGATAATAAACTCTAAATACTAAACTAAGATAAAAATAAAACCAGAAACCAGTCAGTCACATTCAGCAAACCCCAAGTCTTCAGTTGCTCCCAAAGTCCACCACCTCAATTTTGGGATGATTCCTTGTCCATTCATGTTTTCCACAGATGCAGGGTACATCAACTTGACTGTGGAGATTTACTCCACTGCTCCTGAGGGCGCTGGGAGAGATTTCCCTTTCTCTTCTTTGTTCACACAGCTCCTGGGGTTCAGCTTTGGATTGGCCCCGCCTCTGCTTGTAGGTCGCCTGAGGGCATCTATTCCTGGCCAGACAGGATGGGATTGAAGGAGCAGCTGATTAGGGGTCTCTGGCTCGCTCAGGCTGGGGAGAGGGAGGGGTACGGAATGCAGGGCGAGCCTGCGACGGCAGAGGCCAGCATGAGGCGCGCCGTGTGTTCTCCCGGGGAAGTTGTCCCTGGATCAGGGACCCTGGCAGTGGCGGGCTGCACAGGCTCCCCGGAAGGGAGGTGTGGATAGTGACCTGTGCTTGCACATAGGCTTCTTGGTGGCTGCAGTAGCAACCCTAGCATCTCATGCCCAGTTTTTGGTGTCTGCGCTGATAGCCGCGGCTCGCTGCTGTCTCTGGAGCTCGTTTAGGCAGTGCTCTGAATCACCTCCCCTCGCACACCCCAAAACAATGGTCTCTTGCCTCTTAGGCAGATCCAGGCTTTCTCCTGGATTCCCTCCCGGCTAGCTGTGGCACACTAGCTCCCTTTGGGCCGTGTTCACGCAGCCAACCCCAGTCCACTCCCTGGGATCTGATCTCCGAAGCCTGAGCCTCAGCTCCCAGCCCCCACCCTCCCTGGCAGGTGAGCAGACAAGCCTCTCAGGCTGGTGAGTGCTGTTCGGCACCGATCCTCCATGCGGGAATCTCTCCGCTTTGCCCTCTGCACCCCTGTTGCTGCGCTCTCCTCCGTGGCTCCGAAGCTTCCCCACCCCACCCCCGCCCACCTCCCATCTCCGCCAGTGAAGGGGCTTCCTAGTGTGTGGGAACTTTTCCTCCTTTACACCTCCCTCCCAGTGGTGCAGGTCCCATCCCTATTCTTTTTCTCTTTTTTTTCTGTTGCCCTACCCAAGTACGTGGGGAGTTTCTTGCCTTTCGGAAGTCTGAGGTCTTCTGCCAGCATTCAGTAGGTGTTCTGTAGGAGTTGTTCCACATGTAGATGTATTTCTGATATATTTGTGGAGAGGAAGGTGATCTCCATGTCTTACTCCTCCACCATCTTGAGGGTCTCCTCTGACTTTCTTCTTTAAATGAATTAAGACATTTTATTACTTCAGTAGCAAGAAACTGGAATAATGATTCAGTCGAGTCACTACTGGAGTAAAGGATTTCCCATGGCTCTATTTTGAAACTGACTCAGCATTGTCCTTCTTTTCAAGCAACTCTTTTCTTCCAAATTGTTTTGCCAGTTCTCAAAGACTAGCACGTTCATCCCAGGTTTCAAATTGGCTTTTAATTTCAAAGTAATTTTATCTTACAGACACATTTACTTGAAGACATTACTGTTTTTTTGGAGACACTCATTATATGATAAAACAGGGTTCAGTGGGATGCAGATGAGATAAATGTCATTCATTAAAATTCTTACCATAACTATTAAATGAAAATTTTAAGATATGTTAGTTTATCTGCAGCTCCTAACTTTCTGTGAGGCTTTGCTTTTTCTACTTTATGCATAAAAAGTTTGCTAGTCTTATCTAATCAACTGAATTTTATGATTTTTTAGAGTTCCTCTCAGGACCTTAATACTTCAGGCAAAGGTTTCAGGAGTTAGATTTACTTCTGTTTTATTTTATAATTAATTATTTTCTATCTGTAACCTTACTTATATCTCCTTCTGTTCACATACTTTTAATATCCATACATAAATGTGATACTGCATTTATGTATGGATATTACATACATAATATTCACACATAATGGATCATCTTTTTAATGATGCCATCATCACCTTAATGATAGTGATCTTAAATATTTGTATGAAACCTGTCCATCATCCTATTACCATCAGGTTTGATAAACATTTCCTGTAATGATAGATCTAGTCCATTAAAACCCCTTAGTATTTAAAGTATTATAAGTCCCAAATGTTAATTCTAACTTAAGAAAGTAATGAAACACTTTCAATAAGCAAGATTTATGATTTAACAAGCCTGAACTCTCTAAATTGATGTGCTGCTCAAATTCAGGCACATACATAAGCAGAGCAAGTGGGTGCCTTTTTTATATATTTTGAGATACAATGAAAAATCTGTGGATCTCAAACACCTGTCCTCACTGGCTCATTTTATACAGGAAAACACACTCTAGTATTCAACTACCTGAATCTTGGTTTCTCTACTTACTAGCCTTCATTTTTTCATCTGTAAAATGATAATAAGAGTATCTACCTTAAAGGTTATTATAAGGATTGAACTGTGAAATGTTTGGTAAACAGTAGTCACTCAATAAATGTTAGCTGCTACTATTGTTATTATTACTAGTAGTACCGCTGATATTACTGTTATTATTTTAATAATTATTCTTTAGAGTGAAGACATTGTTTCAAAAAAAAACTACTACTTCAGTGATAATCTGTTAATTGAATGGGGTAACAAATCAAGCCTTTAGAATCCATAATTTCAGGTAAATTTATCAGATAATCTGGCTGCGACCTCTAAGTGTTGAGTTTTATGAAAATGGGTGCATACAGTACTATTATTAGGGTATAAGAGAAAGGGAAAGCCTAAAGGTAGGTAGGTCAAGTTTGGGCAACTCTTCTAATCACCCCCTCCTTGAAACAATTATCTTCCTTGGCATTGTCCTCTCCTTTTATTTATTTTTTTAACATGTTTATTGGAGTATAACTGCTTTACAATGGTGTGTTAGTGTCTGCTTTATAACAAAATGAATCAGCTATACATATGCATATATCCCCATTATCTCCTCCCTCTTGCATCTCCCTCCTACCCTCCCTATCCCACCCCTCTAGGTGGTCACAAAGCACCAAGCTGATCTCCCTGTGCTATGCGGCTCTGTCCTCTCCTTTTAAAATATCTGTTTCCTTTTTTTCCAGCTTCTCTGAAGGCTCCTACTTTAGACCCAGTCATTAAATATCAGTGTTATTCAGAGTTCTCTCTTAGACCTTGCATTCACACTCTGTATTCTGCATGTGCAAGGTCATCTACTCACAAAGCTTCAGTAAACCTATGTATTTCCCTAAAGTTCAGACTTATTTCCAATTATCTATTGTAGATCTCTTCTTGGATATTCCACAGTTATCTCATACTCAGCATGACCAAAACTAAATTTATAATCCTAACCTGTTCTTCCTCACACCTCAAGGAATGACATCACTATCTCCCTAGTTGTACAAACCAAAAATCTTTCCAGTGTTTATCTTTTGTTCCTCTTCCTGCAACCATTATTATCTTTCTAAAATGCAAATCTAAACCTGTCATACTCTTTTAATGACTTTCATTCTTTAATAGTTTATTCTTGTTCTTAAAGTCCCAAATCCTTGAAATTGCTTATAGTCTAGCTTCTGCTTACCTCTAGTTTTACCTTTACCACTCCCTTGAATTCAGTGCTCCAGCCATACGACACTTTCAATTTGCAAAAGGTTCCCTCTTTTCCAAAATGTTGTCCCTTCTCTTTCCCTGGAAAACTTCTACTTATTTTATATTTCCTCAAGGGGTACCTCTCAAATCTGAGCAAAGTGCCCCTCCTATGTTTTTCTCTTGTGCCCTATAGTCCCTTACCTTATCTATCTTGTTCACCAGTACTATTCTCAGGATCTAGCACAATTACTGTTTCTCAATAAATAGGTTGAATGGGTAAGTGAGTAAATAAATTAGAGGAAGACCTTGGGCAAGTAGAGCAGGCAAGGGACAGCAGAACATCCAGAGTAAGAATTCAGAATGGGAACAGAGAAGGAAAACAGTAGACATTAGCAGAAATGCTAACCTCTTTGTTACCGACACTATTTTTCTTAACTGCTCCTTCTCCTTAAATTATTTTGTGTTTTTATTCTGGCCCTTATTCCTTCACTCATTCTCACTACTATCACCCAGATTTAGAACCTATTACTGCCTCTTACCTGGAGTGTATCATTACTTTTTGGTTTTAGTCTTATGCCATTCAATCTATTCTTTATGGATAAATCTTCTAGTTAATTTTCTTGCACCTTGCCATAAAAAACATCAAGTTTTCTTTTTCTTCATATTCCTCAGAAAAGAGAATTATGAAATAGTTCTTGAAGAAGTATGCTCATTTCTTATAGTTCTTATTTTTAGAAGAAATTTCCTAGTTCTCACCTTCGGCAAACTAATTCCTTACTCCCTTAATTGGCACTTACTGGATCAAACAACAACTGCTTAGCAGAATAAATCAACTGTTTCTTTCATATATCCTCATATAGTTTATTTACCAAGTTTTCAAATTTTTTTTATTGGTAAAACTTAATAATTCCATAAGGAGTATTTACCTTCAATTTAAATTTGATCTCACTTGTCTTGTTTTCCTAGCTTATCACATTTTTAATTTATATGAAAAATTGTGACTCATTTATTACTTTTAGTCAATCTTTTTAGCCTCCTCATTGTCAGTATTGTATCTGGTATAGCTAAAAACATTAAGTTAATAGATTGCAGAATAGGAAGTCCTACCCTTCTTTCCCCTACAGACACCAACTTAACAATATATGGACCAAAATATCTTATGAAAACTTCAGAAACCACTTAAGATGTTGCAGTACCCAGGTGTGGGCAAAGCCAAGAACAAGCCAAGAACAGCTGCATTAAAATGGGTAAGAAGAGTCTTTTCACTTTACCTGTGATCTCTCCTCCCCCAAGCCAACACAGCTCACCATGATCAGCGGAGAGCACCTGGCTTGTAGTCTGTCACTGGAGGGACAAGGAGAGAAAAGAATAGAATGTGCACCCAACATTCCAGCTTTTCACAAGGCTGCCCAAGGAACTCATTTCTGTCTTGCTTGATGCAATGCTAATGGAATCGACATAGTTTGGGTACATGGGGGCCACTGAAAGCAAGGGAGAGCAGAAGCAGCTTGCACTGACACCACAGAGTCTGAAATGGTGCAGAGGCCAGCATGGCTCAGTTTGATGGGGAGAAAGCACCCAACTCACAGTTTCTCCATTGGGCAGAAGGGAGAAGAGTAGAGCATGTGTCCGACTTTTTTTTTTTTTTTTTTTTTTTTTTGTGAGTGGGGAGGTTTCTGTCTACCTGACTCAGGACATTTGAGCCAGCATACTTTCAATGCCTAAGAATAAAAGAGTAGATTGGTTTGCTAATGCAGCACCAGAGAACCTGCAACACTGCAGGCAGACACCAGAAGGAATAAGAGATTATGGACTTCTGAAAAGAAACTGGCAAACCTCTGATTAGAAAGTTACATACACAGCCAAGAGAAGTCACATCACCCAGAAAAAGGTTTCAGAGGCCTGCAGAATCTCTAGACAGGCTGACTGGTGAAAGTCTTCACCTGTACAAAGCCAGTCCATAAAGACTAGGAGATGTGGCTAGTTTTTCAAATGCATAAAACTCAGCCAAAAAAAAAAAAAAATTCACAAGGCATGTGAAGAAACAGGGAAACATGACCCAATCAAATGAACAAACTAAATCTCCAGAAAACAACCTCAAAGGCACAGAGATCTATAAATTTCCTGACAAGGAATTCAAGGTAATTTTCTTGACGCTAAATGATCTACAGGAGAACACAGATAGAAAACTGTGCAAAATCAGGAAAACAATTCATGAACAAAATGAAAGTATCAACAAAGACATAGAAATTAAATAAAGAACCAAATAGAAATGCTGGAACTGAAGGATACAATAACTAGATTGAAACATTCACTAGAGGCATTCAATAGCATACTTAATCAGGCAGAAGAAAGAAGTTGAAGAAAGATCATTTGAAATTATCAAGCCAGAAGGGCAAAAAGGAAAAAATGAAGACCAGTGAAGAAAGCCTAAGGGATTTATAGGACTACATCAAGCAGATTAATATATGTATCATGGGAGTCTCAGAAGGAGAGAAGAGAGAGAAAGGGACGTAGAGCTTATATGACAAAATAATGGCTGAAAACTTCCCAAAGCTGTGGAAAGAAATAGAATTTGAAATTCAAGAAGCTCAAAATCTTCCAACTAAGAATAGGAAAGTTTGAAAATTCACAAATTTGTGAAAGTTAAACTCTTGAGCAACCAATGAGTCAAAGAAGAAATCACAAGGAAATCAGAAAATATCTTGAGACTAATGAAAATGAAAACAAAACACCAAAACTTATGGGATGCAGGAAAAGCAGTAATAACAGGAAAGTTTATAGCAGTAAAACCTACATTAAAGAAGAAGAAAAGTCTCAAGTCAGTAACCTAACTGGACAAATTAAGGGACTAGAAAAAAGAACAAACCAAACCCTTGCATATATGGTCAAATGATTTTTGACAAAGGTGCCAAAACTACACAAAGGGAAAAGGACAATCTCTTCAACAAATGATGTTGGGAAAACTTGATGCAAAAGAATGAAGATTGACCCTTATCTTATACCATATACAAAAATTAACACAAAATGTCTCAAAGACCTGAAGGTAAGACCTGAAACTATAAAACCCCTAGAAGAAAACATAAGGGGAAAGCCTCAAGACTGGAATGGGTAATGGTTTCCTGGATATAACACAAAAGCAGTGGCAACAAAAGCAAAAATAGACAAATGGCACTACATCAAACTTTAAAACTTCTACACAGCAAAGGACACAATCAGTAGAATGAAAAGGCAACCTATAGTATGGAACAAAATATTTGCACACCATATATCAGATAAGCAGTTAATTTCCAGAATACAGAAAGAATTCCTGCAACTCAGTAACAACAACAATAAAAATTGTTAAAAAAAAATGGGCAAAGGACTTGAAGAGACCTTTCTCCAAGGAAGATATACAAGCATATGAAAAGATGCTCAACATCACTAATTATAAGGAAAATGCAAATCAAAACCACACCTATTAGGATGACCACTATCAAAACAACAGAAATACAAGTGTTGGTGAGGATGTGGAGAAATCAGAACCCTTGTGTACTGCTGGTGAGATTGTAAAATGGTGCAGCTACTATGGAAAACTGTAAAGAAGTTCCTCAAAAAGTTAACATTAAAACTACCATATGATCTAGCGGTCTCACTTCCAAATAAATAATCAAAAAGAATTAAAAACAAGATCTTGGGGCTTCCCTGGTGGCACAGTGGTTATGAATCCGCCTGCTAATCAGGGGACATGGGTTCAAGCCCTGGTCCGGGAAGAGCCCACATGCCACAAAGCAATGAAGCCAATGCACCACAACTACTGAGCCTGTGCTCTAGAGCCAGCAAGCCACAACTACTGAGCCCGCATGCCACAACTACTGAAGCCCACATGCCTGGAGCCCGTGCTCTGCAACAAGAGAAGCCACAGCAGTAAGAAGCCTGCGCACCTCAACAAAGAGTAGCCCCCGCTCACCTCAAATAGAGAAAACCCACATGCAGCAATGAAGACCCAGTGCAGCCCAAAATAAATAAATAAAATTTTTTTTAAAAACAAGATCTCAAAGAGATATTTGCACATCTGTGTTCATTGCAGCATTATTCACAATAGACAGGATGTGGAAGCAACCTAAATGTTCATCAACAGAGGAATGAATATATACATACAATGGAATATTATTTAGCATTTAAAGACAAGGAATTCTGTCATATACTACCACACGAATGAGCCTTGAGTCATTATGCTAAATGAAATAAGCCAGTCACAAAAAGGCAAATACTGCATGATTAGACTTATCTGAGATATCTAAAGTAATCAACTCATATAAACAAAGTAGAGTGGTGGTTGCCGGGGGCTGGAGGAAGGAGGAAATATGGGGCATCATTGTTCCATAAGTACAGAGTTCCAGTCACACAAGATGAAAATGTTCTAGAGGTCTGTTGTACACAATGTGCATACAGCTAACAAGACTGTACTGTACACTTAAAAATTGTTAAGTGTAAAAAAAAAGAAATGTATATTATTGGATTTACTAGGTGTATACTACTGATGCTTAAATATAGGCCTACCTTCTCTCACAAACTCCAGACACTCCTTGCTGTTGCATACTGGAATCACCCCTTGATGTCCTGCTGACATCTCACATTTCCCTCATCAGTAACCAAATTTAGTACCCTTCCATCCAAATTGTTTCTGTATTGCTCTCTTAGTTAATGATACTCTCACCCACCCTAATAACCAAACTTGAAATTTCACTATAATATTTACCTTCTCCTTCCCAAAGCACAATCACTCATAGAACCCTTTGTTATGGCTCTTCTAAATATCCTTTATCCAATTTCTGTTGTATTCTGGCCTTCATTGTCTTTTAGCTTTAGGATTGCAGTAGCATACTAACTGCTCTGCCTGTCTATAGTCTCTCTTCCTTACAATCTACCATTAGTCAGGAATTACATTTTTATGTATCACTTCACTATAAAAAGTCTTGAATAGTTCTCTATTTTCCACAGTACTATAAGCATCTTCAAAATTTGTCCTAACTGAATTGACCAGTTTATGTCTTATATTTCATCCTCTCCATCCAACCTCTAACCTCATTATGCAGTTTCTCATTCTCTAAAATGAGAATTCTCTCTTTTTTTGCTCATTCTGTTTCAAATGTTCCTTCCTTTTTCTTATTGTTTAAAGATCAAAGCAATTGTTACCACCTCTATGAAGTTTTGCAGATTGTTCCATCAGAATTAGTTATTCCCTTTTCTGTGTTATCATACATAGTATTTTGCTTTTACATGAAAACATAAATATTTACAGGGGTTTTTTTTGTTTTGTTTTTTTTTACTTAAAACACAGCCTAATTTGTGTGTTCCATGAGATTATGGAAACTGGAATCCCATCTAATTTACCTTAACATCACTCCCTAATGCTTAATAAACAGCCTTATATAGAGAGAGTATTCAATTTATATTTAGTAAATGAAGTTGACAAAGAAAGTTCCCCTAATGTAAGATAGGAGGAAGCACACCAGACAAAAGCTGGAGATTTGGTCTTTTCATCTTGACCTACTGTCTATTAAGACATTTGACTTTGAGCTAATCTTTTAACCTCTCTGTGGTAGAATTTGTTTTCTACAAGAAATCTTTATGGGCATCACACCCATGCTTAAAAACTTAAAATATTGGCTAACATGATAAAGTTATGTAAATGGTTTTCCATCGGCTTACATGATAAAGTTCAAAGCCTAGCATTCAGAGGCCTCCACAGTCTGGTTTTAGTTACTGTTCTGGTCTCAGCTCCCACTAACAGGAGGCCAAGGGGAAGAAATACCTTAGTTCTGTACTCTTCTCCTGCTCACCACTCTCCTGCCAATACTTCCCATTGGCTAAACTCAAGCAGAAGCCACAGGGACAGGGAGACCATTGGTCCTATTCATAAACACTAGCTCCTTGAAGGCACAGAGCAGGGTAGAGAAGAGTGACAGTGATGAGAAGGAACAGATGGAGCGGCCTTATTCAAACTGTTCTCACTACCTGAATTTAAGGCTATTTATCTCAGTCGATGGCTCTATAAAAAATAATATTAACGCAAGTGTTTAACATTTATGGAGAGGTTACCATGGTCCAGGCAGTTTGACATGCAGATAGAGGAGGAGGTATGGTTTGAGGAGGAGAAAGAAGGGAATGAGGGAAAAAAGAGACTGAAGAAGTTACCAGATGATGACCTCCAATTGGCCATATAATTTTTGCAGACAGACATCCTAATTGCCATCCTAATGGGTTTGGACCTTATTGTAAAGACCAATAAAGGAATTTAAACATGGAAATGACAAGATCAAGTTTGAGCTTTTGAAATAATGTCTACTACTATGTGGAGAATGAATTGAGTCAGGGTGAGATCAGAACCAGGAATCTGATGAGAGCTTGAATGAAAGCTGAAGCAATAGTAATAGAAAAATAAAGCAGGATTTTTGAAATATTAAGGAATCACAATTGACAGGATTAGAAACTGGATGTGGAAGTTAAGGAAGTCAAGAATGACCCCCAATTTCTAACTTGAGCAACATAAGAATTAGAATACCATATATTGATATAATCCATACCTTATCTTCATAGTCTTAAAATATAAGCAAGTATTTGCTAGTTGGACTGCAAGAAGGAGAGTTGATACAGATGTGTGACAAAATCATGCTGTGTACTAGAAATTATTGTTTGCTATAGCTAGAAGAAGGGTATGTGTAAGAGCAGAGAGAGATGAAATTGAAGAGAAAGAACAGATCATGAAAGGCCTAACACATTACTCTAGGCAGCCTGAACTTTATCCTTAGAACAGTAGGAAACTTTTAATAGTTAAAAGTGCAATTAAATCAGATGCTGTTGAAAAATTTCCCTATAACCCTAGAATTTGGACCATGAGTTTGGAAGATATTGACTAGGTTTGACTAAGAAAATAATAATTTCAAATTAAAAAGCATTTATTAAATATTTTTGAGCATTGTAGAATCAGTCAACAATCTGAATAATAAGGGCTTCCCTGGTGGCGCAGTGGTTGAGAGTCTGCCTGCCAATGCAGGGAACACAGGTTCGAGCCCTGGTCTGGGAAGATCCCGCATGCAGCAGAGCAACTAGGCCCGTGAGCCACAACTACTGAGCCTGCACGTCTGGAGCTTGTGCTCCACAACAGGAGAGGCTGCGACACTGAGAGGCCTGCGCACCACGATGAAGAGTGGCCCCCATTCGCCGCAACTAGAGAAAGCCCACACACAGAAACGAAGACCCAACACAGCCAAACATAAATAAATAAATAAAATTTTTAAAAAACAGAATCTGAATAATAAAAGTAGGGAAAAAAATCACTTTCATCCTACTACTTAAACATAACTACCAACACATATAATTATTTTCTTCCAGTATATACCTTGGATTGTACTTTATTTCTACAGTTACAATCATACTATGATTCATACTTTTTTTTAATGTACGGCATTTATATCAGCAGAATTAGTAGTGAATTAACCCTACTTTTTAGGCCTATGGAAAGACCTAGATCATATCAAGTGCCCAATAAATATAGAGTAAACCACATAGTTTTTATCTACATATTGTGCAAAATACCTTAAAAACTAGATTTGTTTTCACCAATGACACTAACTCAGTCTTCACATTTGCTTCATTCTCTATGATCACCTGTTCTAAGATTTCCTTTCTCAGCCATACAAATTAACGTCTACTACTTGCCTAAAGACCGTGATATATATGTATGTCTGAAACTGCATCTTGACAGCCTCTTTAGGGAATAAGAGAATTCTCAGTCAGCTTTTTTGACTACTGAAGATTAAAAGGGGGGTCCTAGCAGCCTAACAAAGGCAGCTAGAGTTCAGAGACCCAAAGTGCACCAAACCAGAAATCAGATAGTAGGACAGGAATGAACCAAGGAAATATAAACCAAGCTCTGAGGTTTGTATTCCTGAACCAGCATAACAGCGAAGCAAAAGGTAATTACCAATAGTGTAAGCAAAGAGAAAGATCTGAAGAAAGATGGGGGCAGAAAAGGGGAAGATTGTGTCTGAAAGCTGGTCTTTTGCCATAATGGCTATAACCAGTACCCACAATTCTTAATGTATATAAAGCACTAGCACTGCTAGTAAGGGCAAGAACCCAGGGATCCCGATTTGAGAGCTTCCTCAAGAGCCCTCATCCTTAAGAATACCTTGTTGTGAAATCCAGCCCTATAAACACAGTCATGAAAAAACTACTGTTGATCATCTGAAGCCACCTCAACTCAAAAGGCTTTGCTTCCTTTGTTAGGAATATTGGCACTTGATTCCTACACTTAAAGTTTTTTTAAATAATTTTATCCTTTTTTAGTGTTACTTTAACTGTTCTCTTTAATCATTATATCTTCTAATACCATTTTTTTCACTTCATCTGTTTTTACACTGTTCTGTCAGTTGTTTTACCTATTTACTTTTATTTTTCTATATTTAACTTACATGATGTGACAAATTTAAAATAAAAGCCAAAGGAAGACAGCTGCCAAGACAGTTCATACCTGACCATGGGAAATGAATTACTTTTTCCTCCTTTTGGACTTATAATTTTTCTGTAGATAAACTTCTTGATCTCAAAAAGAACCTATAAGGATTTATTTACAGTGTTGCTTACAGTGTTATCATTTAATCTTCAAGCTAAGTAGTACATGCATTGAACAAAGCTAATTTTCCATTTCCCTGATTAGTTGACCTTAGCTAAAAGTGATAATTATCATATTTTTTACTCTCCTTTTTCTTTTCCCTACTACAGTGACTCACTACTTTTTAACAAAAAGGTAGAGAAAAGAGGAATACCTAGTTTTCACTTCATTGTTAACAAATGTCTGCAGTTGTCTTTAAAAGGGGGGCCGTTCTAATAAAAAGAACATTGAAATTAATGACCAGTATAGGGTTTGAAACTGTATTTCAAACTCTAGAATACCATATATGTTCTCTATATATAGAATAGAATATGTATATATCTCTACAGCCCATCTTCTTTGGCAATCTATGTATTCTAGACTGATTAAAATCAAGCATTTAGAAACTCATTCATCAAAAATTTTCTTTGTGACCGCTGTGTGCACAGTATTGTTGGGCCTTGACTTAAAACATGTTTTCCTTTCTCAAAGAGCTGTTAATCTAGTTAAGAAAACAGACATGTATATAAAAAAGTATAATTACTGTAAGATATGTAGTAAATACAATATGCAATGAGAATCCTGTGATAAAGTATTTCCTAGTGCCTCAGTGCAGAAAAAAATAGAATGGTCATGCATTGCTTCATAACGAAGGGACTGTTGAAAAAAGCTTCTTTAATTTTTTTTATTTTGAAGTGATTTCAAACTTCAGAAAAGCTACAAGAATGGTACAAACAGTTCCTGTATATCTTTCACCAAAATTCCCCCAAGTGTTAGCATTTTGCCACATTTGCTTTATCATTTCTCTCTACATATTAATATACTTCTTTTCCTGAACTGCTTATGAGTAAATTGCAGACATGATGCCTTTTACCCCTTAATACTTCAAATGTATACGTCCTTTTTTTAAAAAAAAAAAAAGGAACAAAAGAAAAATATATATATATTCTTAACTAACCACAGTACAATTATCAAAATCAGGAAATGAACCTTGCCATAATGCTATTATGTAATCTTATTCAAATTACATTTTGCCAATTTTTCTAATAATGTTCTTTATAGCCAAAAGGAAAAAACATTCTCTTCTTCTGATCTGGGATCCAATCCAGAATCATGCATAACTTTTAGATATCATGTGTCTTTAGGCTCTTTTATCTGGAACAATTCTTCAGTTTTTCTTTGTCTTTCATGACCTTCACATTTTCAAAGAGTATAGGAGAGTTATTTTGTAGGCTATCCCTCAAATTTAGACTTTTCTGATGTTTCCTGATGACTTGGTTCAGGTTATGGATTTTTGACAGTAATACCTCATATGTGATTTTGTGTCCTTCTTAGTACATTATATTAGGAATTTCATAATGTCATTTTGTCCCATTACTAGTGGTATTAACTTTGATCATTTGGTTAAAGTGGTGTCTGTCAGATTTCTCCACTGTAAAATTACTATTGTGGTTAATAAGAATCTTGTGGGGATATATGTTGAGACTATATAAATATGTTGTTTTTCTTGAGGTTTTTCAGCTTCTAGTTTTAGTATCCATTGATGATTTTTGCATGAACCAATTATTACTATGATAGTTGCCAAGTAGTGACTTTCTAATTCCTTCTTTTCATTTATCAGTTGATATTCTGCTATAATGAAGAATTTTATTTAATCATTACTTTATTAGTATATGCTCATGGATTTTAATTTTTATTTTATTAAATTGATTGTATTATCTGTTAGTATCCTAATAACACAATCCCCTCAGCCACGGTTTTTAGGTTTTGTCAGATATATTATTCATTATCTTGAAAAAACAAGTAGAAAAACATAGAATAATCAAGTAGAAAAAGGCTATTAAATTGAAAACAATATAAGAAATTATTTTCAGATATACAAAATGCCCTGTAGACCTGAGCCTACAAATGCTACTATTGCCACAGTTTCCCTAGAGATTTGGACCTGATTTCTCTTAATTTGAGGTTTATATGAAAGACTAAATGCTTTGTATATCTGAACCACACATTCTTTGAATTACCAAAGGCCCTAGCTATTTAACCTGAATAAATTACTATCACCTTTGCTTTTTAAGCTTCCTAGGAAAGTTATTCATTGTCTTCGATGGTTTGTGTTCAGAAAGATCCAGGAAGTAGAAATATAAGAAATTCAAGCTTCAAATACAACGGGAAATAGAGGCAGTAATATTAATAAGGCAGACCAGGTCTCTCCCGTGAGATTTTCTGTATCTAAGGAATGAATAATGATTTACACTTTAAGTAGTTTGGAGAACTCTTTTATTGATTGTTTTGAAGAATAAACTTTTCTCTTGAGGTTTTGAATTCAATCAAGAAGAACCTGCATGAACATCTTGTTTCTATTATACTCTGTCACCTGAAAGCATCTTTTCTTCATTTACTTCTTTTTTATTTTTTTGATTCTCTCAATCTTCATTTACTTCTAATTTAAAAAATGGATTTTCAAGCCAAGGTGAAACATTGTATATTAAGAATTGGAAGGTTAAAAAGGATGCATTTGAAGTGGGAAAAAGTCATTCCATTGGTATGAACAGCTTCATTTAAGATGGCCATGCCATAAGAAAAAGATTACTGCTGTATAACAAAGATCCCTGGTTTGCTCAGTAGAAAGGAATCCATTTGTACTTTTTTGTCCCTTTGAAGGCCTTGTACATCATAGACATTGCCATTAGTATTTAAATATGTCTTTGATGATGGCAATCTTGAGTGAACATCATATATAGTCTTCTTAGTGATTATAAATGCTGCATGGAAAATAGGAAATCTCAATAATATTTTGAGTACTTTACCTGCAAAGATTCTGAACTCACATATAATCAACCCCATGTCTGGACCTAAACATGGGAAAATATAAAAGAGACAAGTTAAGTTTTACTAATGGAAACCTAGGCTTATTAGAGAAACCTCTAGATCATCAATCTGTGGCTAATTTAGAATTGCTTTAATCCTGAAAATCTACTTCAGAAAATTAAACCCATCATATAAGAATGTTGTCAATTTAGATATTATAATAATTCAGCCTGTTACTCTTTGCTTAGGTCGGACATCTATGAGTAGGGAAGATGTCTAGACTTCCACTCCCCATCACCATCCCTACTCCCATATAAAGATCCCATATCCTAAAGTACTTTGTAGTTTATTTTTCTCAAAGTAGCCAGTCTACCTACAAATTATCATTACCATACATCACCAGCTAAACTGTTATAAGTTTAGATTTGATCAGCTCAAGATGGTGGAGTAGGAGGACATGGAGCTCACCTCCCCCCATGAACACATCAAAAAATTATCTAGAGCGTCCCCCCACCACTAGGGCACCTGCTCACCGCTGATGGGGGACTCTGATGCCCAAGGAGATGGGAGGAACCCCAAAGCGAACCAGCGGCTTATGGGATCTTGGTTCACGAGCCTGGGGTCAGGCAGAAGCTCCTGCAGTGGGAGCTCTGAGTCCAAACCACTGGACTAACAGAGAGCCTCAGACCTCCAGGAATATTCATTGGAGTGAGGTCTCATGGAGTTCCTCATCTCAGCACCAAGACCCAGCTCTACCCAATAGCCTACAAACTGCAGTGTTGGAAGCCTCAGGCCAAACAACCAGAAAGACAGGAACACAATCCCACTCATTAAAAAAAAAAAAAAAAGAGAGAGACGGCAAAAAATATGTCACAGATGAAGGAGCAAGGTAAAAACCACCAAGACCAAATAAATGAAGAGGAAATAGGCAATCTACCTGAAAAATAATTCAGAGTAATGATAGTAAAGATGATCCAGAATCTTGGAAGTAGAATGGAGGCCCAGATTGAGAAAATACAAGAAATGTTTAACAAAGATCTAGAAGAACTAAAGAACAAACAAACAGAGATGAACAACACAATAACTGAAATGAAAAATGCACTAGAAGGAATCAATAACAATAAGGCAGAAGAATGAATAAGTGAGCTGGAAGACAAAATAGTGGAAATAACTGCCAAGGGGCAGAATAAAGAACAAAGAATGAAAATAATTGAAGACAATCTCAGAGACCTCTGGGACAACTCTAAACGCACCAACATTCACATTATAGGGGTCCCAGAAGATAAAGAGGAAAAGAAAGCGTCTGAGAAAATATTTGCAGAGATTATAGTGGAAAACTTCCTAACATGGGAAAGGAAGTAGTCACCCAAGTCCAGGATGCGCAGAGAGTCCCATACAGGATAAAACCTGGAAAAAAACACACCAAGACACATATTAATCAAACTAACAAATTCAAAGAAAAATTATTAAAAGCAGCAAGGGAAGAACAAAAAATAACATACAAAGGAATCCCCATAAAGTTATCAGCTGATTTTACAGCGGAAACTCTGCAGGCCAGAAGGGAGTGGCAGGATATGCTTAAAGTGATGAAAGAGAAAAACCTACAACCAAGATGACTTTACCCAGCAAGGGTCTCATTCAGATTCAATGGAGAAGTCAAAAGCTTTTCAGACAAGGAAAAGCTAAGAGAATCCAGCACTACCAAACCAGCTTTACAACAAATGCTAAAGAAACTTCTCTAAGCGGGAAACACAAGAGAAGAAAAAGACCCACAAAAACAAACCCAAAGCAATTAAGAAAATGGTAATAGGAACATACATATCGATAATAACCTTGAATGTAAATGGATAAAGTGCCCCAACCAAAAGACACAGACTGGCTGAATGCAAAAAAACAAGACCCATATATGTGCTGTCTACAGGAGACCCACTTCAGACCTACGGACATACAGACTGGAAGTGAGGGTATGGAAAAAGTATTCCCTGCAAATGGAAATCAAAAAAAAAAGCTGGGGACTTCCCTGGTGGCACAGTGGTTGAGAGTCCGCCTGCCGATGCAGGGGACACAGGTTCGTGCCCCGGTCCAGGAAGATCCCGCATGCCGCGGAGCAGCTGGGCCCGTGAGCCATGGCCTCTGAGCCTGTGCATCCAGAGCCTGTGCTCCGCAATGGGAGAGGCCACAACAGTGAGAGGCCCGTGTACCGCAAAAAGAAAAACAAAAACAAACAAAAACAAAGAAAAAGCTGGAGTCGCAATACTAGTATCAAATAAAATAGAATTTAAAATAAAGACTGTTACAAGAGATAAGGAAGGACACTACATAATGATCAAAGGATCAATCCAAGAAGAAGATATGGCAATTATAAATGTTTATGCACCCAACATAGGAGCACCTCAATACATAAGGCAAATGCTAACAACCATGAAAGGAGAAATTTGTAGTAACACAATTATAGTAGGGGACTTTTAACACCCCACTACACCAATGGACAGATCATCCAAACAGAAAATAAATGAGGAAACACAAGCTTTAAATGACACAATAGACCAAATAGATCTAATTGATATTTATAGAACATTCCACCCAAAAGTGGCAGAATACACTTTCTTCTCAAGTGCACATGGCACATTCTCCAGGATAGATCACATCTTGGGTCACAAATCAAGCCTCAGAAAATTTAAGAAAATTGAAATTGTATCAAACATCTTTTCTGACCACAGTGCTATGAGATTGGAAATCAATTACAGCAAAAAAAAACTGTAAAAAACACAAATACATGGAGGCTAAACAGTGCACTACTAAATAACCAAGAGATCACTGAAGAAATCAAAGAAGAAATTTAAAAATGCATAGAAACAAATGACAATGGAAACACAAAACCTATGTGACACAGCAAAAGCAGTTCTAAGGGGGAAGTTTATAGCAATACAATCTCACCTCAAGAAACAAGAAAAATCTCAAATAAACAATCTAACCCTACACTTAAAACAACTAGAGAAAAAAGAACAAAGAAAACCCAAAGTCAGTAGAAGGAAAGAAATCATAAAGATCAGAGCAGAAATAAATGAAATAGAAATGAAGAAAACAATAGCAAGGTCAATAAAACTAAAAGCTGGTCCTTTGAGAAGGTAAACAAAATTGATAAACCCTTAGCCAGATTCATCAAGAAAAAAGGGAGAGAAACTAGCACACCACTGTAAAGCAGTTGTACTCCAATAAAGATGTTAAAAAAAAAAAAAAATGGAGAGGACGCAAATCAATAAAATTAGAAATGAAAAAGGAACAATCACAACTGACACTGCAGAAATACAGAGGATTATAAGAAACTGCTACAAACAACTATATGCCAATAAAATTGACAACCATGAAAAAATGCACAAATTCTTGGAAAGGTACAATTTTCCAAGACCGAACCAGGAAGAATTAGAAAGTATAAACAGACCTATCACAAGCACTGAAATTGAAACCATAATTAAAAATCATCCAACAAACAAAAGTCCAGGACCAGATGGCTTCACAGGCGAATTCTATCAAACATTTATAGAAGAGCTAACACCAATCCTTCTCAAAGTCTTCCAAAAAATTGCAGAGGGAGAAACACTCCCAAATTCATTCTATGAAGCCACCATATCACCCTGATACCAAAACCAGAAAAAGATATCACAAAAAAAGAAAATTATAGAACAATATCACTGATGAACATAGATGCAAAAATCGTGAACAAAATACTAGCAAACAGAATCCAACAGCACATTAAAAGAATCATACACCATGATCAAGTGGGCTTTATCCCAGGGATGCAAGTATTCTTCAATATACACAAATCAATCAATGTGATACACCACATTAACAAATTAAGGAATAAAAACCATATGATCATCTCAATAGATGCAGAAAAAGCATTTGACAAAATTCAACACCCATTTATGATAAAAGCACTCCAGAAAATGGGCATAGAGGAAACCTACCTCAACATAATAAAGGCCATATGTGACAAACCCACAGCAAGCAACATACTCAATTGTGAAAAACTGAAAGCGTTTCCATTAATATCAGCAACAAGACAAGGATGTCCACTCTTACCACTCTTATTCAACAGAGTTTTGGAAGTCATAGCCACAGCAGTCAGAGAAGAAAAAGCAGTAAAAGGAATACAAATTGGAAAAAAAGAAGTAAAATTGTCAGTGTTTGCCAATGATAGACATTCCAAAAGATGCCACCAGAAAACTACAAGAACTAATGAGTGAACTTGGTAAGGTTGCAGGATACAAAATGCACAGAAATCTCTGGCATTTCTATACACCAACAACGAAAAATCAGAAAGAAATTAAGGAAACACTCCCATTTACCATTGCAACAAAAAGAATAAAATACCTAGGAATAAACCTGCCTAAGGAGGCGAAAGACTTGTACTCAAAACTATAAACACTGATGAAAGAAATCAAAGATGACATAAACAGGTGGAGAAATATACTATGTTCTTGGATTGGAAGAATCAATACTGTGAAAATGACTATACTACCGAAAACAATCTGCAGGTTCAATGCAATCCCTATCAAACTACCAATGGCATTCTTCACAATTTTAGAACAAAAAATTTTACAATTCGTATGGAAACACAAAAGACCCCGAATAGCCAAAGGAATCTTGAGAAAGAAAAATGCAGTTGGAGGAATCAGGCTCCCTGACTTCAAACTATACCACAAAGCTACAGTAATCAAGACACTATGGTACTGGCACAAAAACAGAAATATAGATCAATGGTACAGAATAGAATGCTCAGAAAGAAACCCATGCACATATGGACACCTAATTTATGACAAAAGAGACAAGAACATACAGTGGAGAAAAGACAGCCTCCTCAATAAGTGGGAAAATTGGACAGCTACATGTAAAAGAATGAAATTAGAACACTATCTAACACCATACACAAAAATAAACTCCAAATGGATTAAAGACTTAAATGTAAGACCAGACACTATAAAACTCTTAGTGGAAAATGTAGGAAAAACACTCTTTGACATAAACCACAGCAAGATCTTTTTAGACCCACCTCCTAGAGTAACAGAAATAAACACAAAAATAAACAAATGGGACTTAATTAAACTTAAAAGCTTTTGCATAGCAAAGGAAACCATAAACAAGAGAAAAAGGCAACCCTCAGAATAGGAGAAAATATTTGCAAATGAAACAACAGACAAAGGATTAATCTCCAAAATATTCAAACAGCTCATGGAGCTCAATATCAAAAAAACAAACAATCCAGTTAAAAAATGGGCAGAAAGGGCTTCCCTGGTGGCGCAGTGGTTGAGAGTCCGCCTGCCAATGCAGGGGACACGGGTTCGTGCCCTGGTCTGGGAAGATCCCACATGCCGCAGAGCGGCTAGACCCCTGAGCTGTGGCCACTGAGCCTGCGCATCTGGAGCCTGTGCTCCGCAACGAGAGAGGCCACAACAGTGAGAGGCCCGCGTACCACAAAAAAAAAAAAAAAAAAAATGGGCAGAAGAACTAAATAGACTTTTCACCAAGGAAGACATACAGGTGGCGAAGAGACACATGAAAAGATGCTCAACATCACTAATTATTAGAGAAATGCAAATCAAAACTACAATGAGGTATCACCTCATGCCAGTCAGAATGGCCATTATCAAAAAATCTAGGAACAGTAAATGCTGGAAAGGGTGTGATGAAAAGGGAACCCCCCTGCACTGTTGGTGAGAATGTAAATTGATACAACCACTATGGAAAACAGTATGGAGGTTCCTTAAAAAACTAAAAATAGAACTACCGTATGACCCAGCAATCCCACTACTGGGCATATACCCTGAGAAAACCATAATTCAAGAAGAGACATGTACCACAATATTCACTGCAGCACTATTTACAATAGCCAGGACATGGAACCAATCTAAATTTCCATTGACAGATGAATGGATAAAGAAGATGTGGTGCGTATATACAATGGAATATTACTCAGCCATAAAAGGAAACGAAATTGAGTTATTTGTAGTGAGGTGGATGGACCTAGGGTCTGTCATACGGAGTTTAGTAAGTCAGAAAGAGAAAAACAAATACCGTATGTTAACACATATATATGGAATCTAAAAAAAAAAAAAAAAAGTGGTACCAACAAACCTAGTTTCAGGGCAGCAATAGAGGTAGACATAGAAAATGGACTTGAGAACATGGGGTGGGAGGGCGAAGCTGAGGCAAAGTGAGAGTAGCATCGACATATATACACTACCAAATGTAAAATAGTTGGCTGGTGGGGAGCAGCAGCGTAGCACAGGGAGATCGGCTCGATGCTTTGCGATGACCTAGAGGGGTGGGATAGGGAGGATGGGAGGGAGGCTCAAGAGGGAGGGGATACGGGACCATGTGTACGCATATGGCTGATTCGCTTTGTTGTACAGTAGAAACTAACACAGTATTGTGAAGCAGTTATACTTCAATAAAGATATATTTTTATAAACTATTATAAGTTTAAGTAAATATTTCTTTGAACACAATAATCTCAGTAGGACCCATATTTCCATATGTTTGTTAGTTTTGTTTTGTTTTATATTGGGTTGACCAAAATGTTAGTTCGTTTTTTTCCGTAAGATGGCTCTAGGAGGGCTTAGTTGTCTTTAACTTCATTTGAAACAATTTTGTTAGATTGTATTGTGACAGCTGTCATTATCAGCATGCATTTTAAAAAAGACTTATCAAAATTAATGAATTTTTGTGTAGCCATTTTAATATTGAAGATGGAAGAAAACAACATTTTTGGCATATTAGGCTTTTTTATTTCAAGAAAGGCTTTTTTATTTCAAGAAAGGTAAAAGCGCAACTGAGACCCAAAAACAGTGTATGGAGAAGGTGCTGTGACTGATGGAACATGTCAAAAGTGCTTTGAGAAGTTTTGCGCTGGAGATTTCTCGCTGGACAATGCTCCAAGGTTGGGTAGACCACTTGAACTTGATAGCGATCAAATTGAGACTTTCATTGAGAACAATCAACATCATACCATGTGGGAGATAGCCGACATACTCAAAATATCCAAATCAAGCATTGAAAATCATTTGCACAAGCTTGGTTATGTTAATCATTTTGGTGTTTGGGTTCCACGCAAATTAAGCAAATAAAACCTTCTTGACCGTATTTCCTCACGCAATTCTCTACTTAAACATAGCAAAAACATTTCATTTTTAAAACAAATTGTGACGGGCTATGAAAAGTGGATATTGTTCAATAATGTGTAATGGAAGAGATGGTGGGGCAAGCTAAATGAACCACCACCAACCACACCAAAGGCCGGTCTTCATCCGAAGAAGGTGATGTTGTGTATATGGTGGGAGTCCTCTATTATGAGCTTTTCCCAGAAAACCTAATGATTAATTCCAACAAGTACTGCTCCCAGTTAGACCCACTGAAAGCAGCACTCGACGAAAAGCGTCCAGAATTAGTCAACAGAAAATGCATAATCTTCCATCAGGATAACGCAAGACCACAAGTTTCTTTGATGAGCAGGCAAAAACTGTTATGGCTTGGCTGGGAGGTTCTGATTCATCTGCCGTATTCACCAGACATTGCACCTTCAGATTTCCATTTATTTCGGTCTTTACAAAATTTTTTAATGAAAAATATTTCAATTCTCTGGAAGACTATAAAAGGCACCTGGAACAGTTCTTTGCTCAAAAAGATAAAAGGTTTTGGGACGAAGGAATTATGAAGTTGCCTGAATAATGGCAGAAGGTTATGGAACAAAACAGTGAATATGTAGTTCAATAAAGTTCTTGGTGAAAATGAAAAGTATGTCTTTTATTTCTACTTAAAAACCAAAGGAACTTTTTGGCCAACCCAGTAGTTTACCTAAATTGAATGGAGCTAGTACAGTCACAGATTATCTTTGTGACTGTTGGTATTCATTTGTAAGGTAGTCATCAGGATATGTTTGTGGCCGGGAAATAGCTTTTGCTTTATAGGAAAAACTGTATCCAAATTTTGGATATTTTCTCTGTCCAAAACCCCAACTTCCTTTTGTTATAACCTTCTTTCTTTTTAAAAATTATTCTTTCCTTCCTTTCCTACTTCTTTGTAAATGGATTTATGGACCACTCAGTGAAAACTGGCTGCTAGGCTATAACCCATCTGGCCTTCAGAGACAAGAGTGCATACTTTTTTTCCCCAGTTTTTTTCTCTTCTATCAGATTTCTATGCTGAGCTCAGAATCAAGAAGAGGGCTGGGGTGTGGGGGAGAACATTTCATGGTGCTTTTTCCTGAGTCAGTTCTTCAGTGGCCCAGGACTGTTAGAAGTGCTTTGGGGTTTTAACTTGCAAAATAGGAGAAGTCAGAGGCAACTATTCTTAAGTTTCGTGAAGCTTTCATTTTAAAGCTTCTTTTTTTTTTTTTTTTTTAAATTACATCCTTAACTTACTCCCAATACTTCTTTTTTTTTTTTTTTTTAATTTATTTATTTATTTATTTTTGGCGTGTTGGGTCTTCGTTTCTGTGCGAGGGCTTTCTCTAGTTGTGGCAAGCAGGGGCCACTCTTCATTGCGGTGTGCAGGCCTCTCACTGTCGCGGCCTCTCCCGTTGCGGAGCACAGGCTCCAGACGCGCAGGCTCAGTAGCCGTGGCTCACGGGCCCAGTCGCTCCGCGGCATGTGGGATCCTCCCAGACCAGGGCCCGAACCCGCGTCCCCTGCATTGACAGGCAGACTCTCAACCACTGCGCCACCAGGGAAGCCCCATTTTAAAGCTTCTTGTCAGTCACTGGTGTCAACATCAAAAAATAGTTGAAATTTTTTTTTATGGAAACAAAAGAAGGAAACATAACTATTTGCTTACCAGATTTATTTTGGAAATGTCTGCCTTCTAAAAATGGGCCTCACCATGCCAGCCCATGGGAGGCCTGCATAAGAGCCCCTGAGCTATACATGTGAGTGCTGTGCATCCTCAGCCTGTGCCTCCAGCTGCCAGTGGCTCTGTGTGTGTGTCCCTGGTGCTGTCCCTCAAGCATGGCTTATCCACTTTTGATCTGAACGTGAGAGTACTGCATCACCTAGATCAATGGTTTTCAAACTTACGTTAGCTACAGTCTTTTGTTAAATGGAATCTTATGTGGTCACATAGTCATCCTACATGTGGTGA
Source organism: Pseudorca crassidens (assembly GCF_039906515.1). Classification (NCBI taxonomy): domain Eukaryota; kingdom Metazoa; phylum Chordata; class Mammalia; order Artiodactyla; family Delphinidae; genus Pseudorca; species Pseudorca crassidens. Next base: position 35,431,124 of record NC_090296.1, on the reverse strand, counting down.
GGGATACAACAGAACTAGGTATGTTAATGTTATATATTAATTCTATTTATGTAAAAGGAGCAGCTATTAATTATTAGAGAAATGCAAATCAAAACTACAATGAGGTATTGCCTCACACCAGTCAGAATGGCCATGATTAAAAAACCTACAAATAATAAATGCTGGAGAGGGTGTGGAGAAAAAGGGACCCAGCTACACTGTTGGTAGGAATGTAAATTGGTGCAGCCACTGTGGAGAACAGTATGGAAGTTCCTTAAAAAACTAAAAATAAGAGTTACCATATAATCCTGCAATCCCACTTCTGGGCGTATATCTAGAGAAAACTCTTAATTCAAAAAGATACATGTGCTCCAGTGTTCCTTGCAGCACTGTTTACAATAGCAAAGACATGGAAGCAACCTAAATGTTCATCAACAGATGAATGGATAAAGAAGATGGTGTGTGTGTGTGTGTGTGTGTGTGTGTGTGTGTATAGATATAGATACATATAGATATAGATATAGATATAATGGAATACTATTCAGCCATAAAAAAGAATGAAATAATGCCATTTGCAGCAACATGGATGGACCAAGAGATGATTATACTAAGTGAAGTAAGCCAGACAAAAACAAATATCATATGTTATCACTTATTTGTGGAATCTAAAAATATTATACAAATAAACTTATTTACAGAACAGAAATAGACTCACAGACATAGAAAACAAACTTATAGTTAGCAAAAAGGATAATGACGGGGGGGGAATAAATTGGGAGTTTGGGGTTAACATATGCACAGTAGTGTATATAAAATAGTTAAACAACAAGTACCTACTGTAGAGCACAGGGAACTATACTCAGTATCTTGTAATAACCTATAATGGAAAAGAATCTGAAATAGAATATATATATATATTCTTAGCTGTATACTTGAAACTAACACAACATTGTAAATTATACTTCAATTTTTAAAAAGAGCAGCTGTTATCTATATCATTTTATTCTTGTGTGTAGAAGGTAACAATACTGTTTTTCTCATATTTACACAAATAAGTTAGCCCTTCTTTATTGGTGAAGTAGCTGACTATTTCTACTATGTGACCGTGGGTGGGTCTTGAGTGGGAAGAAGCCACTTGGCACATAGAAGGTGCTCAGTGAACACTTGTTGAGAACACACACATATACACACACACACACACACACACACACACACACACACACACACGTATCTGCTAATGTGCCAGAGAATTAAAATACTCCTCTTTTGAGACATTTCTTTCAGTTAATTTATTTTATATCCAGAAAGCCCCTGTGATAACATGCAAATAGTTTAGTGAGGGACCAATATTAACCCATTAGCATCAAAGTTTGGATTATTTATCTAGCAATATGGATTATTTATCTGTCACTTTGTGACAGAGAGTTTGTAAATATGAAAGGACCTAGAGACACAAAGGGCAGAACAGGAGGTGCAACTTTGAATCTTCCTTCCCAACTTTTAGCTTTGTTTGAAGGATTTGCTATTCATTCATACCTCGTTTATTCAGTACCTACTGTTAGTATAAGGAAAGCATTGCTCTAAAAGTAGCAAAGGATACACAGATTAATAAGATACAGGTTCTGCCTTCAAGGAGTTTATGATAGACTAGCATAGGTAAGGCAAATATTTAAATGTCTATAACATTAGAAAGTGGTAGGTGCCATAAGAAAGATATAAACAAGGTACAAAATTATCTTAAAGACAGGAAAGATTTTTCCAGGCTGGGGGAAATTGGTATGCAATTTCCAATTTAAAAAAATATCAATCTCTATAGTTAGAGAACCATCCATTTGTTTACTGTCCTCCTGCCCTTATTTTTTAATTCACTTACATGTCTTTCCTTTCTGCTGAGCTGAAACATTCTTCATGGCAGGGTGTATCTTACTCTTTGTATACCAAGGGTGTAACTGTGCCTGGCTCATAAAATGCACTCAATAAATATTTGTTGAATGGATGTGTGTATCACTGATAATCAAACTTGCTTTCTAATAAAGTACAATTTTCTCCTCAGAAACCAAACATTTTAAAAGCACAGCTTTTATAAGATTGTACACAATTTTCACCATAAAGAAACTAAAGAATATCTTAGAAAAGATCAGATCTGAGATCTATAAACCCGAATAAAAGGGTCTATAGAAACACCTATCTATCATTCTCTTCAGTTACACTGGTTGTGACAATATGTATTTATTGATATTTAATGATGTGGCAGGGACTGTAGTGAAAGTGAGTTATGAATAAATTTATGTTTCAATTATAGGTAAATGATAAATCATACATAATCCTTCTTTAAGTGTTCACCTTAAAGTAGAAAAAATTTTTCATATTTAGCACTAAATAATTTCTAAGGTCCTTCAAGCTTTGAAAATTTTGTAATTTTGTGATTACCCATGGGTGAGAAATAAGTATAAGCATATTGTATGTCTTTTTCTTTGACTACTTATGACAATGTCATTTGTCTTAGAATGAAAACTCTTTGGGACAGTTCCTGTAAGTCAGTTCAGTGAATATGTCTGAAGCAGCTGCTGGGGTTTGGGTAGGAGGACTAAATTTAATAAATTGCAGTGACCAGGAACTTACAGACTGCAGGGGAATATATACAATCATTATAAAGTGGATTAAAGAAATAGGAGCTTATTTGTCTCACATATAAAAAGTCTGGAGGCAGGCAGTCCAGGGCTTGTACAGCAGCTCAGTATTGTCATCAGAGACTCTGCCTCTTTTTATTCTCGTGTTTCCAATACTTATGTGTGGGTTTCTATCCTCATGGTTGAAAAATGGCTATGGCACCTCCCAGTATCTAACCATGCTCTCCTCTTAAAGCTTTATCTCTTTATCTTTTTATTTGTAGTAGGAAGCCTGCCCCAGGGACTTCTTCCTACATCTCACTGGCTGGAACTATATCGTATGGCCAGTCTTACCTGAAAGGTGGCTATGGAAGACGGGAATTGTGGATATCAGTTACAATAGCCAAGCAACAGTGTTTGCAGTTACTCCTTTTATGTTTACCCTTTGGGCCAAGTTGTTTATGCATGGGCCAAGTTGTTTATTGTGCTCTAAGAATTTCCTTTTTGTCATTAAATGATTCATTTATTAGGTCAACAACTATTTATTTTTTATTGCCTAATATGTGCCAGATACTCTTCTAGGTTTTGGGGATGACAACAGTGAATAAAAAAGACAAAGTTGCTGCTGTCATGGAGCTTACATTCTACTAAGAAGGTTATAAACAAATAAGTATAAATATATATTGTAGGTATATAAATATCAATATATATGTGTATATGTGTGTATATATATGTATATATATATATATATATTTTTTTTTTTCCCCATGAAGAAAAGTAAAGTAGGGTAAGGAGAATAGAGAGTGATGGTAGGTAATATTCTATGTAGGATGTTTAACAAAGGCCTCTGATTAGGTGATCCTTTAGCAAAGACCTGAAAGAAATGAGGGATGAATGGAACCATAATATCTGGGGAAGAATGGTCCAAGTAGAGGAAATGGCAAGTATGAAGACCCTAAAGAAAGATGTATTTGGCATTCTCAGACAAGGAACGAACCAGTTTGGCTAGAGCACATTGAATAAGGGTGAAATGATAGGAGAAGAGAACAGTGTAGGCTATAATATGTTGGGCTTTGAGGGCCATAGCAAAGATTTTACTCTGAATGAAATGGAAAATCATGGAGAGTTGTGAGCAGAGATTAGCACAATTCAACTTACAGTTTAAAAGGAGCATTGTAACTACTGTGTGGAGAATAAACTGTAATGGGACAAGGATAGAAGGAAGGAGACAAGTTAGGACACTATTCAATTTCCCAGGAAATAAATGATGGTTCCAATTATTGTAATAATTGTAGAGATGGTGAGTAATGATCAGATTCTAGAGACATTTTAATGGCAGTTTAGATATGGTTCTGACAAAACTAGAAGAATCAAAGATGTCACCAAGGTTTTGGATTAATAACTGAGTGAGTAGAGTTTCTATTTGCTGAGATGGGAATTGCAAGAGAATAAGACATCGTGCAGGTAGGTTAGGAGGGTGGGGAATCAAGAGTTTGATTTTGAGCATGTTAAGTTTGAATTGCCTGTTGCACATTCAAGTGCATATTTGATGATTTATAAGCTTGTAGATATACGCTGTTATCCCCCAGCTATTTGGATGACATATAAGTATAGAGGTGAAGGTAGAGGTTGAGGTTGGAGATATAAAATTAGGGAGTTTAGTGTATGGGTGGTATTAATGCCAGGGGACTAGCTAAGGTTACATGGGGAGTGAGTAAATAATAATATTTTTCTATGCTTTTAGAAGAAAGAAAATTTCCTATGAAATTCTGAATAAATTCAAGTTTGTATATTTCACTTCACTAACTAGCTCATTAAGTGTTCAAACAGTATAGTAGTTAAGGACATGGACTCTAAAGCCTGGCTACCTAGGTTTGAATCCTGGCTCTTCAGTTTCTAGCTTTGCGATTTAGGCCAAGATATGTAAACCTCTTTTTCCTCATCTGTAATAAAGGATAATAATGATGGCTCCCTTTAGGTTGTTGTGAAGATTAATTAGAATAGTGCCATGGCACATAGTTAAGCACTCAAAAAGGATTAGCCAGGGCTTCTCTGGTGGCGCAGTGGTTGGGGGTCCGCCTGCCGATGCAGGGGACGCGGGTTCGTGCCCCGGTCCGGGAGGATCCCACATGCCGCGGAGCGGCTGGGCCCGTGGGCCATGGCCGCTGGGCCGGCGCGTCCGGCGCGTCCGGAGCCTGTGCTCCGCGGCGGGAGGGGCCACAGCAGTGAGAGGCCCGCATACCGCAAAAAAACAACAAAAAAAAGGATTAGCCAATATCATCATTAAATTTCACCAACTTTTGATACATGATGTAACATTACTGACTTGATTTAATGTTCCACCAAAGCAGGCTATATTTTGGAAGCAGGAAAAAGTTTCTCACCTTGTAATCTTCATTTCTGGACACATGAAATTGAGAATTGTTGATATTTATAAGCCTTTCCCACTTTTTAATCAGTGTTTCAGCATCATATTCTTAGTTAATTATCTTCCTGTTTAGGTCACAGTGCTGTTGATATCACCAAGGTGGCTAGAAGACACCGCATGTCTCCTTTTCCTCTAACATCTATGGACAAAGCCTTTATCACAGTCCTGGAGATGACTCCGGTGCTTGGGACAGAAATCATCAACTACCGAGGTACTGTTATATTTGCCCATTGCCTTTTATTTTCATTTTTTTCCAAATAAGATTCATCTAACACTAATACACAGTTTTCCTGAAAGAGAAATGTTATTAATCATTACTGCAATTATCATCATCTTGCTTTTTGCTTCTTATTTCTACTCAACTCTAAGATCAACCTTAATGGTATACAGAGTAAAATACCCATAAAGCTTCCTTTACATAAAGAAAAAAAAAAAAAGGAAAAAGTCAACCGTGTTTCTCCTGTTCATCAAAATACCAATACCCTAAAGAAAGGGCTGTCAGCCCTGAGTGAGAAAAACAGTTGACTGTGAGTCTGCCTTATGTCCTTTCTGACAGAAATGGGAGATAACTAATGTGTCTCGTAATTATTTTCATTTGTGGAAATCATGTTTTTAAATGTAAAATGTAAATACTATGTTAATTTATCTATGGATCACTGAGCAACCAGTCTGATCTCAGTTTTTCTGCTTCATATATCTTCTCATTTTCTGCTCTTAGTTTAGTAGTACATTGAGACCAGCTTGTGGAAAGATAATGGAAGGGTAGTTTTCCCCAGTGTTTTCAGTTTTTAATCAACTACTTCCTTTTCTAAAAATTCAGTTCAGGTGCAATCTGAATAAATTGTAGTTTCTTAATTGTTTTTGTTATACAGATAAAAACAATACAAAAGGATTGCTTTTACAAATAAAGGACTTTATTCACAGATCATAAAATATTCAAATTTCAATGAACATTAGAGAGCATCTATACAGACACCATAATTTTTCTACAAGAAAACTCAAACTCAGAACAGCAGAAAAGGAATAGGATTAAGCCTCAAGACTTAACATTCTTGGGAATTCCTTTGCAGTCCAGTGGTTAGGGCTTGGCGTTTTCATGGCGGTGGCCCGGCTTCAATCCCTGCTCCGGGAGCTAATATCCCGCAAGATGCGTGGCACGGCCAAAAAAGAAAAAAAAACAAGACTTAACATTCTTATTTTTACTACATAATAGTGCTCTTCTTCCAGTGTTAAAATATAAAAAACAATAGTAGATAAAGTAACAAATTATGTGAAAATTAAAAGGCCTAAAATTAGTGAAATATTAAATGCCAAATTCTAGCTCTTTGATCCCTGACCCGACTTAGACAAAAATTATTTTTACATAACTTACACCTATCCTACATCTTTGACTTACATTCTTTTAGATATGTTATCATTAGGTTTAAACCTTTTCTTTTATTTTTGTTTTATTCCTCATTAAAGGAAATAAAGATAATAAAACTGACTAGAGTGGGGAGTTAGGAATTAACTACATAATTTCAGAAATCAATTTTAATGAAATAGGTTTCTTTCTATTATTAAGTACAGATATTTAGATATTTTTATGTCAAGCAACACTAAGACATCTTCAGAAAATATGTATGTAAAATTAAGTTGAAAAAATTTACATGTTATAAAAATAAGTTAACCATCCCTGGCCTCTTGTAATATCAGGGTAGTTTCTCTTAACATCAGTCCTTAGAAAAATCTCACTGTGATGCCAAGTCACATTTAGACAGAAATTCCAGTCCTTTTAAGGAAAAAACAGAACCGGAAATGGCCATTTCTATTTCTCCTCTAGAAAAAAAATAATACTGTCAGGTGGATTCTCTTTTCCTTTCATGTGCTTGTTTCCCCTTCATTTGTTCATCAAATCAGTTGTCACTCATAAGTAAGCAAACTCTTCATGGATGGTTAACTTCTTGTCAAGTGTTTCCATGCATGATGATGAAAAATAATAGTTAGGTTTGCATTCAACCTCTGAGTTGGATCAAACTCGATTTGTAATGCAAAAGAGCATTATAATTAAACCTCCTAGGCACTTTAATTAGTTGTTTAGAAAACAACACCATATATAGAAACATAATGCAATTTGTTTAACAATTATCTATTAAAAATCTAAATTCCAGGTACTATGTTAAGTCCAGATAATGCAAAGATGAATAAAATAAAACCCCACCCCATGCATCTCACTGTGTAGTGCAGGAGAGGGACAGATAAACAATGTGGTACATTTTCTCCTTTACTGGCTCTTTTGTAAGCTTGCCTTCCTTTGTCAATTCCTTGAATATGAACTTCCTTTAGAGTGTTTGTCTCTGACCCTTTTCAGATCTTACACATTCACTTCAGATAACCTCATACATGCCAATTGTTTCAAGTACCAACTATTAAGTGATTTCTAAATCTGTATCTTTGCCCAGACCTTGCCTGAGCTCCAAACTCTTACAACAAATGTATACCTGCTGCGAGTAAGTTTAACATGACCAATATTAAACTTACTTTCTTTACTTCTACAATACTCACTTCCTCTACGTCCTGTTGAATCTGTCCCTTGTTTGCCATCCCCACTGCTATGATTTTAATTTAGGTCTTTATTATTAACTTTCTGGATTATTGTAAAGGCTTCCCTCCCCCAATTAGCATCTTTACATCCATTTTCCAATTGCATACCAAAGTTATCTGTTCAAAATTTGATATTAACATTCCTGCATACAACTCTTCAGTAGTATTCCTCATAACCTCCAGATAAAATTCAAACTCCTTGATATGTCATATAAGGCCCTTTATAATTGGCCACTATGTATTCTTTTTTTTCTGACTTTATTGAGGCATAATTAATAAATTAAAATTGTGTATATTTAGGGTATACAACATGATGATTTAATATATATACACATTGTGAAATAATTACCATAATCAAGCTAATTAATACATCTATCACTTTATAGTTACTCTGTGTATGTGTATGTATGGTGAAAATACTTAAGATTTACTCTTTTAGCAAATTTCAAGTATACAATACAGCATTGTTAACTACAGTCACCATGCTGTACTTTAGATACCCAGAATTTATTCATCTTATAAATGAAAGTTTGTACCCTTTGACCAACATCTCCCCATTTTGCCAGTACATGTTTTTTAAGATTAAGCTTAAGAAGCTCTCCTCCATGAAGACATTTCTGGTGTCCACTTCTCCCTTTCCCTAGCTGGGTTAAGTATCCTTCCTCCATGTCCCCATAGCACTTTGTTCATTCGTTTTGTAATAACAATGACTGACATATTTGATCACTCTCTCTCATAAGTGCCCGAATAAACAACACGGGTATAAAAAGCTGAGTGATCTAAATGTGAATCACTATAAATTGAGTTTTGAGTCAAATGTGGCCTGTAATTCTCTTACTCAAGATAAGCAATTTCTCCCCAGAAAAAAGATTAGAAACTCATTCTCACTATACTTTAAATGTTATCTTTTCCGAGGATGTTTGCATTTTAATGAGCAAACCTTCATAGTTCATTTTGATTTCAACTAGATGCACCTCTAACTATTGAATTTCATAGGGGTGAGGAGGACTGAAAGGCCTTCACAGTTCTCTGAAATCCCAAATATTTTGCCTCTGCAAATACTCTGACACCTACAATTATAGAAGCCTGTAGAGGAAAGCCCATGTTTCCTAAGAGAGATCCAGAACCACTGAATCTATGAGGCAGTTTGCTACTGTAGGATCTCTAAAATTACTTTTTATATGTCTGTGAAGGTTCAGCAATAATCCAGAAAACTAAGAATAAATCACGTATACAGAAGTGCTGGTAGTGATGCTCTCAAGGTCATACATATAGGGTAACTCTGTGAAGGAATGTTACCATATAATATATTAAATACTTACAATATTACAATAAGAAGGTAACTTGGAGATCAGGTAGTCTCTCTTACTTTAAAGACAAAGGAATTTAGGACCAAAGAGGTATAATAATGTTCTTAGAGTTAGACAAATTGTTATGATTAAAAACAACTAGAACCCAGGATTCTTGACTCCTAGTCTACTGTTCATTCCATTATAGCAAAGTACGTCTCAAATCAGTATGAAAATTATTCTTCTGAAGTAAGTGCCTAGATGTGTAAAGTGTATTGTTTGTTTGTTTTAACCTATTTTGACTACAGGTGAATTTTCTATTGTCTCTGGTCTGCCCTTTAGCATATCTACTATCTGCAAGCAAGGCCTTTAAGGAGCAAGCAAGGCCTTTAAGGAGCAAGTGCTCCACTGATTATAAATACCTTACTTTGTTTTCTTGGGAGAGGAATACCAATAGAAGATAACATTTGCAAGACTACCATTTATGATTCATCTTTGCTTATAAAATGCATGACATGAACACATTACAAATTCACACTTGGTACAGTACTAGCTACTGAAAGGCAGATTAAAATGTTCTAGAGTTCCCTGTAATCCCCAATATTGTTCAGTTAACAATGGAAAAACTATAATCTTTGAATAGAAAGGATTCTGCTTTCTTAGGAGCATTATTTTATAAGCGCTAGGCTTTTTTTTAAGATTTCATGACCAAAGACTTTAGCATCGCTGACCTCAGTTCTTTGTATTTCCACAAAAGACTTAAGCAGTTCTAGACAAGGAAGCTTTAAGTTTACTGAACTCAGTTTAAAGCAGTGAAGTATCCTTTTTAGAATATTGACCACAACAGAGGTAGTTCTCCCTGTCTCTGACCTAAAGCAAGATATATTTATAATATATTTTAAAAGAAAAAAACATATATGAAAATATATAATGATATGCATAGAAGGAGGTATGAAAGAGGAAGATTAGTCAACCTGGTTGTGACATAGGAATAATTCAGCCAGCATTATAGGTCTGATTCCTCTGTGAGTTAATTTTACTCAATTGTGTAACTATAAAAAGAACTCCCCCGCACAAGGGGGCTTTATGAGTGCCTAAACAGTCATAATATCTAGTTGAGAAGTTACTGCTGCCTGGCTCCTTTTCTAAAACCATGTGCCCGAAGTTTATTCAACACTAATACTTGGGCTCCACCTATGGGCAAAAAGAAGAGATGGTTTAACATCTATCTAAGTATTTGTATGTATGCAAGAGAGACTGCCCCATGTGATAAAGTAATTTGCAGCACTACTATATACTCTTTAAGTTCCAAAGTCAATCATTGAATGAAATGTAATATTGACTGCTTGGAAGAGCTATCCATTGTCTAATCCTTGAATCCTACTGAGATATATGGATATAGTTGCTGCTGTAGCAGAGGGGTGTACCTGACGTTTATTCCTTCAGTTCTCAAGTATTTGCTGCCAGCTGAGAGTCCTTACCATTTTCTAATCAATTGCGTTTTTCTCTTCAAATCCTTTCCCTTGCCTTACTCAGGCTTTTAGAAAAAAACTTGAAGTAATGCATGTTTTTCTCTTTGAAGAGACGTAAGTTCTGCTGGTAGGTTAACTTGATACCAACTCCAAAAGCAGAACTAATCCAGTAGGGATCTAATTTACCTTAAAGATAGAAATCCCTATATTTAGCATGAGTACAAAATAAAAATCTGGCCAATTTTCTATTACTAGATTTATATTGATAACCTTAAGTATGAAGCTGTTCTTTCTTTCCAAATGAAATGTTTTATTTTTCTTTCCAAGATATTTTAAAGATCTATAAAGACCAGATGGTATATGTGTGCTTCAAATATGACTTTTCTTGACTCTTCTATATATAGCTATATGTTAAAATGAGAGAAATATTCTTTTTAAAAAAATCTCTTATTCTTGCCCTTTAAAAAATAAGTTTACTGAAATACAATTCATATACAGTATAATTCACCCACATAAATTATACCGTTCAGAAGTTTTTAGTATATTCACAGATATGTACAGCCATCACCACAGTCAGTTTTAGAATATATTCACCTCAAAAAGAATCCCGGAGGGAAGGCGGAAGATGGCGGAAGAGTAAGACGCGGAGATCACCTTCCTCCCCACAGATACACCAGAAATACATCTACACGTGGAACAACTCCTACAGAACACCTACTGAAGGCTGGCAGAAGACCTCAGACCTCCCAAAAGGCAAGAAACTCCCCACGTACCTGGGTAGGGCAAAAGAAAAAAAGAAAAAACAGAGACAAAAGAATAGGAAAGGGACCTGCACCAGTGGGAGGGAGCTGTGAAGGAGGAAAAGTTTCCACACACTAGGAAGCCCCTTCGCGGGCGGAGACTGCGGGAGGCGGAGGGGGAAGCTTCGGGGCCGCGGAGGAGTGCACAGCAACGGGTGCGGAGGGCAAAACGGGGAGATTCCCGCACAGAGGATCGGTGCCGACCGGCACTCACCAGCCCGAGAGGCTTGTCTGCTCACCCGCCGGGGCGGGCGGGGCTGCGAGCTGAGGCCGGAGAGCAGGGAGAGGACTGGGGTTGGCGGCTTGAACATAGCCTGAAGGGGTTAGTGCACCACAGCTAGCCGGGAGGGAGTCCGGGGAAAAGCCTGCACCTGCCGAAGAGGCAGGAGACTTTTCCTTCCCTCTTTGTTTCCTGGGGCGTGAGGAGAGGGGTTTAAGAACGCTGCTTAAAGGAACTCCAGAGACGGGCGCGAGCCGCGGCTGAAAGCGCGGACCCCAGAGACGGGCGCGAGCCGCGGCTGAAAGCGCGGACCCCAGAGACGGGCGCGAGCCGCGGCTGAAAGCGCGGAATCCAGAGACGGGCGCAAGCCGCGGCTAAAAGCGCGGACCCCAGAGGCGGGCGGGAGACGTTAAGGCTGCTGCTGCCGCCACCAAGGGGCCTGTGTGCGAGCACAGGTCACTCTCCACACCCCTCTTCCGCGGAGCCTGTGCAGCCCGCCACTGCCAGGTTCCCGGGATCCAGGGACAACTTCCCCGGGAGAGCGCACAGCGCGCCTCAGGCTGGTGCAAAGTCACGCCGGCCTTTGCCACCGCAGGCCCGCCCCGCACTCTGTGCCCCTCCGTCCCCGCCGGCCTGAGTGCGCCAGAGCCCCCAATCAGCGGCTCTTTTAACCCCATCCTGTCTGAGCAAAAAACAGACGCCCTCCAGCGACCTACACGCAGTGGCAGGGCCAAATCCAAAGCTGAGCCCTGGGAGCTGTGAGAACAAAGAAGAGAAAGGGAAATCTCTCCCAGCAGCCTCAGAAGCAGCGGATTAAAGCTCCACAATCAACTTGATATATCCTGCATCTGTGGAATACCTGAATAGACAACCAATCATCCCAAATTAAGGAAGTGGACTTTAGGAGCAAGATCTATGATTTTTTCCCTTTTCCTCTTTTTGTGAATGTGTATGTGTATGCTTCTGTGTGAGATCTTGTCTGTATAGTCTTGCTTCCACCATTTGTCCTAGGGTTCTATCCGTCCATGGTTTTTTTTAAAATTTTTTTTCTTAATAATTAATTTTAATAACGTTATTATACTTTACCTTCGTTCTTTCTTTCTTTCTTTCTTTCTTTCCGTCCTTCCTTCCCTCCTTTAGACAACGAATCATCCCAAATTGAGGAGGTGGTCTCTGACAGCAAGATTTATGATTTTTCCCCATTTACCTCTTTTAGTGAGGGTGTATGTGTATGCTTCTGTGTAAGATTTTGTCTGTATAGCTTTGCTTCCAACATTTGTCCTAAGGTTCTATCCGTCCCTTTTTTTTTTCTAAATAAGAATTTTTTAATTCAATAACTTTATTATACTTTATTTTATTTTTACTGTATCTTCTTTCTGTCTTTTTTCCTTCTTTCCCTCCTTCCTTCCTTCCTCCTTTCTTTCCTTCTTGCCTTCTTTCCTTCTTTGCTTCTTTCTTTCTTTCTTCCTTCCTTCCTACCCTCCTTTCCTTCTTTCTTTCCTCATACTTCTACTAATTCCCTCTACTTTTTCTCCCTTTTATCCTGAGCCGTGTGGATGAAAAGCTTTTGGTGCTCCAGCCAGGAGGCAGGGCTCTGCCTCTGAGGTAGGAGAGCCAACTTCAGGACACTGGTCAACAAGAGACCTCTCAGCTCCACATAATATCAAACGGCGAAAATCTCCCAGAGACCTCCATCTTAACACCAGCACCCAGCTTCACTCAACGACCAGCAAGCCACAGTGCTGGAAAACCTATGCCAAACAACTAGCAAAACAGGAACACAACCCCACCCATTAGCAGAGAGGCTGCCTAAAATCATAATAAGGCCACAGACACCCCCAAACACACCACCAGACGTGAACCTGCCCACTAGAGAGACAAGATCCAGCCTCATCCACCACAACACAGGCACTAGTCCCCTCCACCAGGAAGCCTACACAACCCACTGAACCAACCTTAGCCACTGGAGACAGACATCAAAAACAGGAGGAACTACGAACCTGCAGCCTGCAAAAAGGAGACCCCAAACACAGTAAGATAAGCAAAATGAGAAGACAGAAAAACACAGCAGATAAAGGAGCAAGATAAAAATGCACCAAACCTAACAAATGAAGAGGAAATAGGCAGTCTACCTGAAAGAGAATTCAGAATAATGATAGTAAGGTTGATCCGAAATCTTGGAGATAGAATGGACAATAGATTGGACAAAATGCAAGAATCAGTTAACAAGGACCTAGAAGAACTAAAGATGAAACAAGCAACGATGAACAACACAATAAATGAAATTAAAAGTACTCTAGATGGGATCAATAGCAGAATAACTGAGGCAGAAGAACGGATAAGTGACCTGGAAGATAAAATAGTGGAAATAACTACTGCAGAGCAGAATAAAGAAAAAAGAATGAAAAGAACTGAGGACAGTCTCAGAGACCTCTGGGACAACATTAAACGCACCAACATTCGAATTATAGGGGTTCCAGAAGAAGAAGAGAAAAAGAAAGGGACTGAGAAAATATTTGAAGAGATTATAGTTGAAAACTTCCCTAATATGGGAAAGGAAATAGTTAATCAAGTCCAGGAAGCACAGAGAGTCCCATACAGGATAAATACAAGGAGAAATACTCCAAGACACATATTAATCAAACTGTCAAAAATTAAATACAAAGAAAGCATATTAAAAGCAGCAAGGGAAAAACAAGAAATAACACATAAGGGAATCCCCATAAGGTTAACAGCTGATCTCTCAGCAGAAACCCTACAAGCCAGAAGGGAGTGGCAGGACATACTGAAAGTGATGAAGGAGAAAAACCTGCAGCCAAGACTACTCTACCCAGCAAGGATCTCATTCAGATTTGATGGAGAAATCAAAACCTTTACAGACAAGCAAAAGCTGAGAGAGTTCAGCACCACCAAACCAGCTTTACAACAAATGCTAAAGGAACTTATCTAGGCAGGAAACACAAGAGAAGGAAAAGACCTATAATAACGAACCCAAAACAATTTAGAAAATGGGAATAGGAACATACATATTGATAATTACCTTAAATGTAAATGGACTAAATGCTCCCACCAAAAGACACAGATTAGCTGAATGGATACAAAAACAAGACCCTTATATATGCTGTCTGCAAGAGACCCACTTCAGACCTAGAGACACATACAGACTGAAAGTAAGGGGATGGAAAAAGATATTCCATGCAAATGGAAACCAAAAGAAAGCTGGAGTAGCAATTCTCATATCAGACAAAATAGACTTTAAAATAAGGACTATTAAAAGAGACAAGGACACTACATAATGATCAAGGGATCGATCCAAGAAGAAGATATAACAATTGTAAATATTTATGCACCCAACATAGGAGCACCTCAATACATAAGGCAAATACTAACAGCCATAAAAGGGGAAATCGACAGTAACACATTCATAGTAGGGGACTTAAACACCCCACTTTCACCAATAGACAGATCATCCAAAATGAAAATAAATAAGGAAACACAAGCTTTAAATGATACATTAAACAAGATGGACTTAATTGATATTTATAGGACACTCCATCCAAAAACAACAGAATACACATTTTTCTCAAGTGCTCATGGAACATTCTCCAGGATAGATCATATCTTAGGTCACAAATCAAGCCTTGGTAAATTTAAGAAAATTGAAATTGTATCAAGTATCTTTTCTGACCACAACGCCATGAGACTAGATATCAATTACAGGGAAAGATCTGTAAAAAATAGAAACACATGGAGGCTAAACAATACACTACTTAATAATGAAGTGATCACTGAAGAAATCAAAGAGGAAATCAAAAAATACCTAGAAACAAATGACAATGGAGACACAACGACCCAAAACCTGTGGGATGCAGCAAAAGCAGTTCTAAGGGGGAAGTTTATAGCAATACAAGCCCACCTTAAGAAGCAGGAAACATCTCGAATAAACAACCTAACCTTGCACCTCAAGCAATTAGAGAAAGAAGAACAAAAAAACCCCAAAGCTAGCAGAAGGAAAGAAATCATAAAAATCAGATCAGAAATAAATGAAAAAGAAATGAAAGAAACAATAGCAAAGATCAATGAAACTAAAAGCTGGTTCTTTGAGAAGATAAACAAAATAGATAAACCACTAGCCAGACTCATCAAGAAAAAAAGGGAGAAGACTCAAATCAATAGAATTAGAAATGAAAAAGGAGAGGTAACAACTGACACTGCAGAAATAAAAGAGATCATGAGAGATTACTACAAGCAACTCTATGCCAATAAAATGGACAATCTGGAAGAAATGGACAAATTCTTAGAAATGCACAACCTGCCAAGACTGAATCAGGAAGAAATAGAAAATATGAACAGACCAATCACAAGCACTGAAATTGAAACTGTGATTAAAAATCTTCCAACAAAGAAAAGCCCAGGACCAGATGGCTTCACAGGCGAATTCTATCAAACATTTAGAGAAGAGCTAACACCTATCCTTCTCAAACTCTTCCAAAATATAGCAGAGGGAGGAACACTCCCAAACTCCTTCTACGAGGCCACCATCACCTTGATACCAAAACCAGACAAGGATGTCACAAAGAAAGAAAACTACGGGCCAATATCACTGATGAACATAGATGCAAAAATCCTCAACAAAATACTAGCAAACAGAATCCAACAGCACATTAAAAGAATCATACACCATGATCAAGTGGGGTTCATTCCAGGAATGCAAGGATTCTTCAATATACGCAAATCTATCAATGTGATAAACCATATTAACAAATTGAAGGAGAAAAACCATATGATCATCTCAATAGATGCAGAGAAAGCTTTTGACAAAATTCAACACCGATTTATGATAAAAACCCTGCAGAAAGTAGGCATAGAGGGAACTTTCCTCAACATAATAAAGGCCATATATGACAAGCCCACAGCAAACATCATCCTCAATGGTGAAAAACTGAAAGCATTTCCACTAAGATCAGGAACAAGACAAGGCTGCCCACTCTCACCACTCTTATTCAACATAGTTTTGGAAGTTTTAGCCACAGCAATCAGAGAAGAAAAGGAAATAAAAGGAATCCAAATCGGAAAAGAAGAAGTAAAGCTGTCACTGTTTGCAGATGACATGATCCTATACATAGAGAACCCTAAAGATGCTACCAGAAAACTACTAGAGCTAATCAATGAATTTGGTAAAGTGGCAGGATACAAAATTAATGCACAGAAATCTCTGGCATTCCTATATACTAATGATGAAAAATCTGAAAGTGAAATCAAGAAAACACTCCCATTTACCATTGCAACAAAAAGAATAAAATATCTAGGAATAAACCTACCTAAGGAGACAAAAGACCTGTATGCAGAAAATTATAAGACACTGATGAAAGAAATTAAAGATGATACAAATAGATGGAGAGATATGCCATGTTCTTGGATTGGAAGAATCAACATTGTGAAAATGACTCTACTACCCAAAGCAATCTATAGATTCAATGCAATCCCTATCAAACTACCACTGGCATTTTTCACAGAACTAGAACAAAAAAATTCACAATTTGTATGGAAACACAAAAGACCCCGAATAGCCAAAGCAATCTTGAGAACGAAAGAAGGAACTGGAGGAATCAGGCTCCCTGACTTCAGACTATACTACAAAGCTACAGTTATCAAGACGGTATGGTACTGGCACAAAAACAGAAAGACAGATCAGTGGAACAGGATAGAAAGCCCAGAGATAAACCCATGCACATATGGACACCTTATCTTTGATAAAGGTGGCAGTAATGTACAGTGGAGAAAGGACAGCCTCTTCAATAAGTGGTGCTGGGAAAACTGGACAGGTACATGTAAAAGTATGAGATTAGATCACTCCCTAACACCATACACAAAAATAAGCTCAAAATGGATTAAAGACCTAAATGTAAGGCCAGAAACTATCAAACTCTTAGAGGAAAACATAGGCAGAACACTCTATGACATAAATCACAGCAAGATCCTTTCTGACCCACCTCCTAGAGTAATGGAAATAAAAACAAAAATAAACAAATGGGACCTAATGAAACTTCAAAGCTTTTGCACAGCAAAGGAAACCATAAACAAGACCAAAAGACAACCCTCAGAATGGGAGAAAATATTTGCAAATGAAGCAACCGACAAAGGATTAATCTCCAAAATTTACAAGCAGCTCATGCAGCTCAATAACAAGAAAACAAACAACCCAATCCAAAAATGGGCAGAAGACCTAAATAGACATTTCTCCAAAGAAGATATACAGACTGCCAACAAACACATGAAAGAATGCTCAACATCATTAATCATTAGAGAAATGCAAATCAAAACTACAATGAGATATCATCTCACACCAGTCAGAATGGCCATCATCAAAAAATCTAGAAACAATAAATGCTGGAGAGGGTGTGGAGAAAAGGGAACACTCTTGCACTGCTGGTGGGAATGTGAATTGGTTCAGCCACTATGGAGAACAGTATGGAGGTTCCTTACAAAACTACAAATAGAACTACCATATGACCCAGCAATCCCACTACTGGGCATATACCCTGAGAAAACCAAAATTCAAAAAGAGTCATGTACCAAAATGTTCATTGCAGCTCTATTTACAATAGCCCGGAGATAGAAACAACCTAAGTGCCCGTCATCGGATGAATGGAGAAAGAAGATGTGGCACATATATACAATGGAATATTACTCAGCCATAAAAAGAAACGAAATTGAGCTATTTGTAATGAGGTGGATAGACCTAGAGTCTGTCATACAGAGTGAAGTAAGTCAGAAAGAAAAAGACAAATACCGTATGCTAACACATATATATGGAATTTAAGAATAAAAATGTCTTGAAGAACCTAGGGGTAAAGCAGGAATAAAGACGCAGACCTCCTAGAGAACGGACTTGAGGTTATGGGGAGGGGGAAGGGTGAGCTGTGACAGGGCGAGAGAGAGTCATGGACATATACACACTAACAAACGTAGTAAGGTAGATAGCTAGTGGGAAGCAGCCGCATGGCACAGGGATATTGGCTCGGTGCTTTGTGACAGCCTGGAGGGGTGGGATAGGGAGGGTGGGAGGGAGGGAGACGCAACAGGGAAGACATATGGGAACATATGTTTATGTATGACTGATTCACTTTGTTATAAAGCAGAAACTAACACACCATTGTAAAGCAATTATACCCCAATAAAGATGTTAAAAAAAAAAAAAAAAAAGAATCCCCATCCCCTTTAGCTATCAGCCTCCTCCTGTCCCCGCAGCCCACCATTCAGCCTTAAGCAACCATTAGCCTACTTTTTATCTCTATGGATTTACCTATTCTGGACATTTCACATAATGGGATCATATAATATGTGGTCTTTTGTTACTGGCTTTTTCTACCTAGAATAATATTTTCAAAGTTCATCCATGTTGTAGCATGTATCAGTATCTCATTCCTTTTTAAAATATTACTGTAGTAAAAAAAACATATAAAATAAAGTTTATCATCTTAGCCATTACAGTTCAGTGGCATTAAGTACATTCACATTGTTGTGAAACATATCTCCAAAAGTTTTTCATACTGGATACCTGAAACTCTTTACCCATTAAACAACAACTCCCTTTTTCCTCCTCATCCCAGCCCCTGGTAACCACCACTCTACTTATTATTTCTAATAATTTGACTATTTTAGATATGTTATATAAGTGCAGTCATACAGTATTTGTCTTTTTGTGGCTAGCTTATATCACTTAGTATAATGTCCTCAAGGTCTGTTCATGTTGTGCCATGTGACAGTATTTAGATATATACACCACATTTGTTAATCCATTCATCTGTTGATGGACATTTGGGATGCTTCCAACTGTTGACTATTATGAATAGCCATACTATATGAACATGGGTGTACAAATATCTCTTCAAGACCCTGCTTTCAATTCTTTGGGATATATACTCAGAAGTGAGATTGATGGATCATATGGTAGGTCTATTTTTAATTTTCTGAGGAAACTTCTTCTGTTTTCCATGCTGGTTGCACTATTCTACAATCCTACCAACATTACATAAGGATTCCAATTTTTCTACATTCTCATCAACACTTTTTATTTTCTGATTTTTTGATAGTAGCCAATTTATGGATGTGGGGTGATATCTCATTTTGATTTACATTTTCCTGATAATTAGTGATGTTGAGCATCTTTTCATAAGTTTATTAGCTATTCATACATCTTTAGAGAAATGTCTATTCAAGTCCTTTCCCATTTTTAAAAATTTTTTAATTTTAGTTAATTTGTAATGTTCTGTTAGTTTCAAGTGCACAGCAAAGTGATTCAGATATATATATATATGTGTGTATATATATATATTCAGATATGTGTGTATATTCTTTTTCAGATTCTTTTCCATTATAGGTAATTAAAAGATATTGAGTATAGTTCCCTTTGCTATATAGTAGGTCCTTGTTGTTTACCTGTTTTATGTGTAGGAGTGTGTATACGTTAATCCCAAACTCCTAATTTATCTCTCCCCCCACCTGCTATCCCCTTTGGTAACCATAACTTTGTTTTCTATGTGAGTCTATTTTAGTTTTGTAAATAAGTTTATTTGTATCATTTTTTTAGAGTCCACATATAAGTGGTATCATATGATATTTGTCTTTCTCTGAATGACTGACTTCACTTAATGTGATAATCTCTAGGTCCATCCATGTTACTGCGAATGGCATCATTTCATTCTTTTTTTTTTTTTTTTTTTTTTTTTTGTGGTACACGGGCCTCTCACTGTTGTGGCCTCTCCCGTTGCAGAGCACAGGCTCTGGACGCGCAGGCTCAGCGGCCATGGCTCACGGGCCCAGCTGCTCCGCGGCATGTGGGATCTTCCCGGACCGGGGCACGAACCCGTGTCCCCTGCATCGGCAGGCGGACTCTCAACTTCTGCGCCACCAGAGAAGCCCCATTTCATTCTTTTTTAAGGCTGAGTAATATTCCATTGTGTATATACACCACTTCTTTATCCACTCATCTGTTGATGGACGTTTGGGTTTCTTCCATGTCTTGGCTATTATAAATAGTGCTTCTATGGATATTGGGGTGCATGTATCTTTTTGAATCAGAGTTTTCTCTGGATATATGCCCGGGAATGGGATTGCAGGATCATATGGTAACTCTTATTTTTAGTTTTTTAAGGAACCTCCATACTGTTCTCCACAGTGACTGCACCAATTTACATTCCAACCAACAGTGTAATTGGGTTCCTTTTTCTCCACACCCTCTCCAGCATTTATTATTTGTAGACTTTTTAATGATGGCCATTCTGACTGGTATGAGATGATACGTCATTGTAGTTTTGATTTGCATTTCTCTAATAGTTAGTGATATTGAGAATCTTTTCATGTGCCCATTGACCATCTGTATGTCTTTTGTAAAGCAATGTCTGTTTAGGTCTTCTTCCTATTTTTTGATCAAGTTGTTCAGTTTTGTTTTTTTTTTATATTAAGCTGTTTGAGCTGTTTGTATATTTTGGAAATTAATCCCTTGTCAGTAGCATCATTTGCAAATATTTTCTCCCAGTCCACGGCTTGTCTTTTTGTTTTGTTTATGGTTTCCTTTGCTGTGCAAAAGCTTTTAAGTTTAATTAGGTCCCATTTGTTTATTTTTCTTTTTATTTCCATTACTCTAGAAGACGGATCCAAAAAAATATTGTTGTGATTTGTGTCAAAGAACGTTCTGCCTGTGTTTTCCTCTAGGAGTTTTATAGTATCTGATCTTACATTTAGGTCTTTAATCCATTTTGAGTTTATTTTTGTATGCAGTGTTAGAGAATGTTCCAATTCCATTCTGTTACAAGTGGTTTCCCAGCACCACTTATTAAAGAGACCATCTTTTCTCCATTGTATATTCTACCTCCTCCATGGTAGAGTAATAGACCATAAGTGTGTGTGTTTATTTCTGGGCTTTCTATCCTGTTCCATTTATCTATAAGTCTGTTTTTTTGTGCCAGTACCATACTGTTTTGATTACTGTAGCTTTGTAGTATAGTCTGATGTCAGGGATCTTGATTCCTTCAGCTCCGTTCTTCTTTCTGAAGGTGGTTTTGGCTATTTGGGGTCTTTTGTGTTTCCATACAAATTTTTCAATTTTTTGTTCTAGTTATGTGAAAAATACCATTGGTAATTTGATAGGGATTGCATTAAATCCATAGATTGCCTTGGGTAGTATGATAATTTTAACAATACTGATTCTTCCAATCCAAGAATACGATATATCTTTCCATCTGTTTGTGTCATCTTCAGTTTCTTTCATCAGCGTCTTATAGTTTTCAGAGTACAGTCGCTTGCCTCCTTAGGTAGGTTATTCCTAGGTATTTTATTCTTTTTGATGTGATGGTTTCCTTAATTTCTCTTTCTGATCTTTCATTGTTAAGTGTATTAGACATGCAACAGATTTCTGTATATTAATTTTGTACCTAGCAACTATACTGAATTCATTGATGAGCTCTAGTAGTTTTCTGGTAGCATCTTTAGGATATTCTATGTATAGCATCATGTCATCTGCAAACAATGACAGTTTTACTTCTTTCCCAGTTTGGATTCCTTTTATCTCTTTGTTTTTCTCTGTTTGCTGTGGCTAGGACTTCCAAAACTATGTTGAATAAAAGTGGCCAGAGTGGTCATTCTTGTCTTGTTCCTGATCTTAGAGGAAATGCTTTCAGCTTTTCACCACTGAGTGTGATGTTAGCTGTGGGTTTCTCATAGATGGCCTTTATTATGTTGAGGTATGTTCCGTCTGTGCCCACTTCTGGAGTTTTTATCATAAATGGATGGTGAATTTTATCAAAAACTTTTTTCTGCATCTGTTGAGATAATCATATGGTTTTTATTCTTCACTTTGTTAATGTGGTGTATCACATTGATTGATTTGCAGATATTGAAAAATCCTTGCATCCCTGGGATAAATCCCACTTGATCATGGTGTATGATCCTTTTAATGTATTGTTGGAGTCAGTTTGCTAGTATTTTCTTGAGGATTTCTGCATCTATGTGCATCAGTGATATCGGCCTATAATTTTCTTTTTTTGTGATATCTTTGTGTGGTTTTGGTATCAAGGTTATGGTGGCCTCATAGAATGAGTTCGGAAGTGTTCCTTCCTCTGCAATTTTTGGAATAGCTTCAGAAGGATGGGTGTTAACTCTTCTTTGGTCATCTTTACGATGATTACCATGAACACTTTCTCGGGTAGATTGACTCTCTCCACATCACTTAGTGCTTCTTCTGGGGTTTTATCTTGTTCCTTTGTCTGAAACATCTTCCTCTGTTGCTTCATTTTGTCTAAATTGCTATTTGTATTTTTATATATGTGGTAGATTGGTTACGTTTCTTGACCTTTGAGAAGTGGCCCTCGGTAGGAGATGTCCTATGTGTCCCAGCAGTGCACTCCCTTCTTGTCACCCAAGGGCCAGGGGCCAGCTGGTCTGTATCTGACCTTTGTTCGTGGACTCGATATGCAGGCTGCAGGACTGTAGTTTTCTTGCCTCTGGTGTCTGTCCCCTGGTAGATGAGGATTGTCTAGAGGCTTGTGCAGGCTTCCTGGCAGGAAGAGTTGGTGCCTGCCCCCTGATGGCTGGAGCTGGGTCTTGGTCTTCTGGGGGGCAGAGCCATGCTTAGGGACGTGTCTAGAGGTGGCTGTGGGCTCAGGAAGTCTTTAGGCAGCCTGTCTGCTGATGGGTGCAGCTGTGTCCCTATCCAGTTTGTTGTTTGGCCTGAGGCATCCCAGCACTGGAGCCTACATGCTGTTGGTGGGGCCAGGTCTTGGTGGCAAAATGTCAGCCTCCAGGAGAGCTCACACAGATGAATCCTCCCCGATATGTCCTCCACCAGTGTCTCTGTCCCCAAGGTGGGCTATAGTCACCCCTTGCCTCCCCAGGATACCTTCCAAGACCAGCAGGTATGTCTGGCTCAGGTTCCTATCAAATTACTGCTTTTGCCTTTAGTCCTGGTGTGTGTGAGATTTTGTGTGTGCCCTTTAAGAGTGAAGTCTCTCTAACACAACACTGTGAAGCAATTATACTCCAATAAAGATGTATTAAAAAAAAAAAAAAGAGTGAAGTCTCTATTTCTCCCAATCCTGTGGAGCTCCTGCAATCAAGCCCCACTGGCCTTCAAAGCCAAGTGCTCTGGGGGCTCCTATTCCTGGTGCCTTTCCCATTTTTAATTGGGTTATTAGATCTGTTTGTTTTTGAGTTGTAGGATTTCTTTATGTATTCAGGAGATTAACCCCTTATCAGATATATGATTTGCAGATATTTCTCCCATTTTGAAGTTTGCCTTTTCACTCTGTTGATAGTATCCTTTGATGCACAAGAGTTTTTAAGTTTGATGTTGTCCGCTGTGTCTAGTTTTGCTTTAGTTGCCTGTGCTTTTGTTGTCATATTCAAGAAATCATTGCCAAATCCAATGTCATGAAGCCTTTCCTCAGTGTTTTCTTCTAAGAGTTTTATAGTTGTTGGTTTTACATTTAGGTCTTTAATCTTTTTTTGAGTTAAGTTTTGTATATGGTGGAAGATAAAAGAGTCCAGCTTCATTCTTTCAAATGTGGCTATCCAGTTTTCCCAACATCATTTTTTGAAAAGGTTATCTTTTCCCTGTTGATTGGTCTTGATATCCTTGTCAAAGGTCATTTGACCATATACATGAGTGTTTATTTCTGTGCTCTCTATTCTATTCCGTTTGTTTTAGACAGAGTTCTCCAGAGAAACAGAACCAACAGAATATATATAGGAAGAGATTTATTATGAGGAATTGACTCACATGATTATGGAGGCTGAGAAGTCCCATGATTTGCCATCTGCAAGCTGGCGACCCAGGAAAGCTGGTGTTATAATTCCAGTCCAAGTCCAAAAGGCTGCAAACCAAGGGAGTTGATATAAAGCCCATCCAAGGGCAAGAGAAGACCAACGTCCCAGGTCAAACAGGCAGGCAGAAAGCAAAAGGGACAATTTTTTTCCTCCACCTTTTTGTTCTATTCAGATGCCCAGTGGATAGAATGATGCCACCCACAATGGGGAGGGCAATATACTTTATTGATTCCACCAATTCAAATACTAATCTCATCTGGAAAAACTCTCACAGACACACCCAGAAATAATGTTTAATCTAGGTATCTCATGGCCAGTGAAGATGACACATAAAATTAACTATCAAACCATTAGTCTATTTGTCTGTCTTTATGCTGGTGCCACTCTGTTTTTCTTACTGTAGCTTTGTAATATGTTATAAAATCAGGAAGTGTGAGTCTTACAACTTTGCTTTCTTTATAATCGTTTTGGCTGCTCGGGGTCTCTTGAGATTCCATATGAATTTTAGGATGAATTTTTCTATTTCTGCAAAAAATGCCATTTGCATTTTTATTGAGATTACATTGAATCCATAGGTGGTTTTAGATGGCATGGGCACTAAGAATATTACGTCTTTCAATCCATGAACAAAGGATGTCTTTCCATTTATTTGTATCTTTTTTATAATTTCTTTTCAGCAATGTTTTATAGTTCCCATTAATACCTCACTCCTTTTTATGGCCAAGTAATATTTCATTTTATGTATATACCATGTTTTATTTATCCATTCATCAATTGATGGACTGTTGGATTGTTTCCATCTTTTGACTGTTAATGAATACTGCTGCAATTAGTATTTGTGTACAGGTTTTTGCATGGACATATGTTTTCATTTCTCTTGGATTTGTCCTTGCCTTTTAAGAAGAACTGAATTTAAGTAATAGCAGAGACTCTTCTGGAAGCCTAGGCTGCTATAAGTCATTTTAAATATAACCTGTGTTTGTTGCTTTGATTAACCATAAAGGAAAAATACAGTTCTCTTTCTTCAGAATCTTAAGAAACCAAACACACACTTTTCTCACACTCACCACCTTGAGAACTCTTACACACAATTTTGCAAATACTTGCTGATATATTACTAACTGAATATACAAGAGTAGTAATCAGAAGGGCAATAATCAAGGAGAACCTACTGTCTTAAATGGGGTCTTGAAATAGGTGATAGACATTTATTGATAACAAAAAGGAAGATGATAGTCCAGGTTTAGGAAAGTCATGACTGTAAGCATGGAGGTGAGCATCCATTACACACACAAAAAATGACTTGCTTAGAGGAGTCTAAGTGGGAAATAATGAGAGTAGAAGTTAGCAAGATGTCCTTCTCCATTTTATGTATTCTCTGGATGAAGTTGGTTGTATTTGATTGATATGACCTTTTTCTCTATTTACCTGACATTTCTTTCCCTCCTTAGTTCTAATCATTAACGTACTCAATCATTGACTCAGTCATTCAACAAACATTTACTGGGTACCTTTTAAGTATCAAGCACTGTGCGTGGTACTGGGGATACAATGATGGGTGAGATATGCTGTGACAACAAGGAATTCACAACCTGATGGAGAAGTCAAGATAGTTTCACAAACAACCGTAATGTAATGTGGAAAGTGTACCATAACAGATGGATACAAATGTTTTAAGAATATGAAGACTAAGTACAATCCCTCCAAACTATTCTGTATCTTGTCACTAGGCAAGCTCATAAAACGTTCCATTATCTCTGAAGAGACTTAAACACTGCTGGGAGGTTAACTTGAAGTCATTACTCTGCTTAAAAATCCTACATTGGATTCCCATTTTCATAAGATTCAGTTTAAACTCCCTCGATCCTGCTTCCGTTGTCTAAAATGTCCCCTCCTTTCTCCTACTTGATTCTTACTTCAAACTGTGAAACTCAGCATAGATACCTCATCTAGGAAGATTTTCTTGATGTTCCACAAATTGTTGGTTAGGTGGTTTTTTCTGTATGCTTCCGATATTGCCCTGATCATATATCTGTCACTGCCCATATCATACTATCTTTTAATCATATTTTTATTTTTCCATATCCCCCTCTCTCACATGCACTGTTACATGTGAATTCCTTGAGGAAATCAGCCAGGTCTTACTAGTATTTTTGTCCCCAGTGTCTAGCGTATAGTAGGTTCCCGGTGTTTGATGAATGGATAAATAAATTGGTCAATGAACTAACTTTTCCTGTTTAGAGACAGAAGGCCAAAGACATGACATCTGAGCTGAAACTTAAAGGTTGCCTAAGATTCACTAGGGGGAGAAAAGAAGAAGGAAAAAAGGTATTGCCGTCCAAGGCAACATTATTTGCAATGGCATAGAAATAAGAAAAAGCCCACCATGTTTAAGATGTGGCAAATCATTCTTTGTGTCAGAAACTGGACACTTGTCAAAAATAAAGTTCAATCTCAGTATAAACATTTTCAAATTACGCTAGGCAAGTCTTATGCTAGCACTACAGAATTCTTAAAATAGGATCTGTGTATTATTTTGTAGCCTAATGAAGCTTGGGTAGATTGTAGCATTTAAATAACTCGCTTATAGGATGTAAAGAAAAGGGAACTTCCTCGTCCACTGTTGGTGGGAATGTAAATTGGTACAGCCTCTGTGGAAAATAGGATGGAAGTTTCTCAAAAAACTAAAAACAGAACTACCATATGACCCAGCAATTTCACTCCTGGGTATATATCCAAAAAAGCAAAAACACTAATTCGAAAAGATACATGCACCCCAGTGTTCATGGCAGCATTATATATGATTGCCAAGATATGTAAGCAGCCTAACTGTCCATCAGGAGATGAACAAATGAAGAAGATGTTAAACACACACACACACACACACACACACACACACACACACACTGGACCACTACTCAGCCATAAAAAAAGAATGAAATTTTGCCATTTGCAGCAACATGAATAGACTTGGAGGGCATTATGCTAAGTGAAGTAAGTTAGAGAAAGACAAATACTGTATGATATCACTTATATGCAGCATCTAAGAAATACAACAAATTAGTGAATATAATAAAAAAGAAGCAGACTCACAGATGTAGAGAACAAGCTAGAGGTTACCAGGGTGGGGAGGAAAGAAGGAAGGGGCAAGTTAGGGGTAGGGGAGTAAGAGGTACAAATTATTAGGTATAAAATAAGCTACAATCATATATTATACAACACAGAGAATATAGCCAATATTTTGTAATAACTATAAGGGGAGTATAACCTTTAAAAATTGCAAACCACTATATTGTACACCTGTAACTTATAGAACATTTAAAGCAACTATACTTCAATAAATAATTAAATAAACTCACTTATTCTTGTCATATGTACATCTTCTCAATCCAGAGTTATTATTTGAGCCTCCTCAGATTTGAGGGCTATTTCTTAGTGTTTATGTGTATGGTAGGATGGGGGTAGGGGGTCAATTATTATTGGAAACTTACGGAACAGAGTTTTTACTTTAGTTTCCAGAATCTAATTTTGTCAAATTATGATTGAGTAGACTCTATACCTTAGGAACCCTCCAGAGTGGAATTGCACAGTGAGATATATGAGTAACTCAGGCATTAAAGGGAGAAATCAAGTCAGCTGATACTCTTTTCTCTAAATTGGCTGTCAATGAGAACTTAGTTAACTTGTGTTAAGCCACTACGATATCTACAACTGTCAGTATCAATAGTCTTTCATACTTAGCATACTAAGCGTTCAACCTCTTTCTTTCTGGAATACAGGAATAAAAAGAGCCATCATGAGCATGTATCACTTCTCTTGGGCTACTGGCAAGGACTTAGGAAGGAAAAATAACATGTGCTAGCTGTTGATGCCATCAGTTCTTTGTAGTTTTTGTGATGGTGGTAACACATACATAAAATAAGATTTACCATTTTAATTGTGTTTAACCGTACAGTTCAGTGACATTAAATACATTTACATTATTCTGCAGCTATCATTACCATCCATCTCCAAAACTTTTTCATCTCCCCACACTGAAACTCCATACTCATTAAAAAATAACTTCCTATTCCTCCCTCTCCCCAACCCATGGCAACCACCATTCTACTTTTTGATACTATGATTTCGATTTTGAATATTCTGTATACCTCATATAAGTGGAATCATACAATATTTCTCCTTTTGTGACTGGCTTATTTCACGTATTTTCACTTATTTTATAATGTCTTCAAGTTTCATCCATATTATGGCATATGTCAGAATTTCCTCCCTTTTTAAGGCTGAATAATATTCTTAAATGTACATACTACATTTTGTTTATCCATTCATCTGTCAGTAGACACTTGGGTTACTTCCACTTTTTGACTACTGTATTGTGAATAATGCTGGTATAAAAATAGTGCACAAATATCTGTTCAAGTCTCTGCTGTTAATTCTTTTGAATATATACCTAGAAGTGGAATTGCTGGATTATATGGTAATTCTATGTTTAATTTTTTGAGGAATCACCTTGTAGCTTTTTTAAATGTCAGAGAAACAGAGGAAGAGCTGTACATGGAGAGTATGTAGCTATTGCCATTGTAGTAATGATTGATGCTCTAAGATCTAAATTTCAGTCCTACCTTAGCCACCTGTGAAATATATGACCTTGGATAAGTTACTTACCCTGTTTAAATTTCTCTTTTTTCATCTGTAAAATGAATATAATAATGCTTTACTGGATTTTTAAAGGATTAAATGAGATTATATATGTATATGATATTACTTAGTAACTTATAAAATGCTATATAAACATTTACTAGATTAACCGCACCAGCTGCCAGAAAAACTCAGCTCTGGCGCTATATTTGATTATTAACCACTGTTACTGAGCTCTTCCAAATCCCAGAAAATTATTCTCTTAGGATCTGAACTGGCATAACACTTATATTTTCATTCGGCACACCAGACCAGAATAGTTTCAGATAAGGAGCTACCCCAGGTAGTTTATTGTGACCCTGGACAGATGTCATGGGGCTCAGTACCAGAGACTGCCTTATAGCTTCAGGTTCATTTGGGAGTTAATGTTGTATATGTGAATACAAACCAGACCCTCTGGTCCTACCACTTCCCTGGTCTTACAAAGTATGGTCCATAGCTACAGAATAGTTTCAATCTCCTGGGAGTACCTACAGCTAGAATCTGCTAAGAAGTTCTCCCTTCCAATTCAGGTGTCACTTTCCTTAAAAAGAAAGAGTCACTATCACTATCACTGTGGATCAGAGTACAAAATTTATAATCTGTCTGTCCTTACTTCTTTGTCCTGGAATCTGGAAACCAGAGGCTCTAGGTGGCTAAGAAGGACAAAGCTAAAAACAAAAAAGAAACAAACAAAAAAAGACTCATCCAGCTCTGGAAACAATGGAATTTTCTAAATCTATACAAACATCTTATGTAAATCAAGTTCTATATTACTTACAGTCTTTGGAGAGAAGCTTGATTTTTTTTCCTCCTCCTCTTCTTCCTTCTCTATCTCCTATTAATTATTCTGTTACTTCTTTAGAATAATAACAATAGTAATAATAATAATAAGGACAGATTCTGACTAGAGGGTTTAAGGAATTGGTCATGACTCTTGAAACTTTTATTCTTTTTGGCACTAAATCAAACTTCTGAGCTGTAACCAAATGTGATTGTCATCCAGAGTGGATGAATAGTGGTTTGAATAGTCACTTCACACAATAGATCAATGGTGCTCTTCTTATAGTCACTAATTTTTTTTAGGTTAATAAAGGCAAAATTTTGGCTAAAGTTAAAATAGAATAATAAGGAAGCTCCTTTCTTTTCTTTACTTTTCTCTTCTAAAGGAAAAAAAGCTCTAAAAATTATATGTGATCATTGTAGAAAACTTGGAAATTTTCAGAAAATTATAGCAAAGGGTATAAAATTATACATAATTCTAACATACTGCAGTAAACAAATACTTTATATTTTCATGTATGCCTTTCTCATCTTTTTCTATTGCTCTATATACATATATCTTAACATAGTTAGGATTATACATTGTATATACAGTTCTGCATGTTTTTAAAATGTATGTCATAAGAATTTTCCTGTCAGTGAATATTTTTCATAAATATTACTTTAGCCTGTATAATATTTTATCATAAGGATACATCATTGTTTAAATTTATGTATTGTTAAACTTTTGATTTCTTTCCATTTCTCACTAATGTAAGCAACTCTGAAATAAACATGTACAGAAAGATTTATCCATTTTCTTAAGATAGATTTCTAGAAGTGAAATTACTGGGTCAATGTCTATGACTGTTTAAGAATTTACTTTTTAAAGAAAATCATCTTTGGATTGTTAAAGGATTAATGACACATCAACTTGAACACATCTTTGATGACTGTGTAGCTACTCATATTCAAATAATCCCTGGAAGCATTGCTATTAATTGACTGAATCTTAATCTTTCATTTCAGACACTAGGATGCATCTCTTCCTTCTGTCGCCTATTCCTTGGGATAGAAATCAGGAGATCTGACTGAGCCCTTATACAAGCCTTGTCAGACAAGTACCTATGTCCATCTTGTTTAGGACTACCTGTTTAACCCACTGCACTTAACATCCATATTTTCCTTCTTTTCTCTTACAGATGGAATGGGGCGAGTCCTTGCTCAAGATGTATATGCAAAAGACAACCTACCCCCGTTCCCAGCATCAGTAAAAGATGGCTATGCTGTCCGAGGTAAATATTTTGGTTTTCTTGAGTATCAACATACTCACATTGTAATTTGTTTTTTTTTTTCAGATTTTTGGCTAAGCCCAGGTACCTAATGACTATTACATCTATTTTCCCCTTGGCTGTCGAAATAATTTTATTCACAGATAACAATGTTAACCTACACCTATATATTTTCCAGCACAATCTTGATTAAAACTTTTCAGTGACAGTACTATAGTTACTTGAAAATTCTTACTTACAAATAAATATGTAGAGGTTGATAAAGACACTGTATCATGATTTATTCTTTCGGCCTCTACACATACCAGATGGCAGACAGTCTTGGTCTGGAAGTCCAAATGTTTTCTAGTTGAAAACATCTGTATGGTCCAAGAAAGAAGAGCAAACTCCCAACACAGGGATAAAGTAGGGAATTTTTTTTCTCCTGCTTTAAACTGAAACATCAATAAGGGCTTCATAGAAAGCAAGCATGAGGGAAACCTCTAATTCCCTAGAAGATTCCATATTTCAAGGCTCTGAAGCCCCAGATGGTACCAGCAGCTCATGCCTTTAGAGTTGCCTGGGATTGCATGAAGCTCAAAAGCAAATACTAAATAGCATTTGCCTGCCTAAAGTCCAATCTACGAAAGAACCCAAAATGAAAATGCAACTGAATTGCTTAGAAACTATTATTGGTTATTAACTCAAGGCTGGTATCATTGAAGAAATGTCTAAAAACATTTCCCAGTTTATCAGAGCTGTTAAGAAGGCCAATTCCTTTTTGATGGTCATTTATGGAGTCCCTTACTTGATTTTTTGGTTTTGGATTTTTTTTTACTCTATCTAGCTATTAAAATAATTTCTTCTTTCTTGTAATTAAATACATTCATTGACCTCCTCCGTGTTCCATTGCCATATCTTAGCAGTATCTTTCTCTGTTGGAGACAGTAGAAGAAGTGGTTAAGATTATGGACTTTGAGTGATAAAAAAGTGAGTGATAACAAAGTAAGAGTGATCTGGGTTCTAGCACCAGTTCCATCTATGTAAGTTTGAGCAAATCACTTAAACTTTTTGAGGCTTGGTTTCCTCATCTATAAAATGGTGATAATTATAACAGTATTTATCCCAACAGGTTATTGTGAGAATTAAGTGAGACTGTAGAAGGCCTTAAAGTATATGGCAAACACACACACACCAAAAAAGCACTCAATCGTTTTTTTAATGTATAATAATAGTACCTATTATTACTATTATTTTTTTTTATTATAATTATCACATTTTCTTAAACCATCTCTGAAAAAAGGATAACATTTATCTAAACTGTTATTCTCATAAAATGGTGGAGAGATTAATTCCTACTAGTGTATTCTTTCTCAGGAAACTGTCTTAAATGCACCTCATTCAGCTCTATCTCACAAATTAGAGTATTTCTGAAAATATAAATAACAAATCCCCAATGCCTCCTATGTTTTCTCTTCCAAATTCATTTCTTCTATAGTGTTTATTATAATGAATATTATCCAGAAAGAAATTTATTTTAGTCTTCTGATAGCCTCACTGGCTCTTGTTTCTTATTCCCTCTAAAATGTAAATTCGGTTTGAACTTATAATTGGTAGCCATATTGGATTGCTGTGAAATGATGAATTCTTACTTCCAGAGTAGAACAAACAACTACAGCAGATGAAACACCAAAAGGACAAGAAAGTCTATTTTTTATATTCTCGGTAATGTAAAGTAAGAGAAAGTGAGAAAATAAATTATATTAGGCAGAATTATTCTGAAACAGAAAGTTGTTCTGTGATTTTTAGATGAGGTAGCAGCAGCTCAATAAAAAGAAACTATTGCTTTTAGCTTTTCTAGTTAGCCCATGTGAGCCAGGAAAGAGCCTTTCTGCAACTGTAGATTCTATCAAAGAAATTTATATATAAAATTACCATTTAGAATATCATTTATTTTGTTTTAGAGTGGTGGTGTTTTTAGTTATTTCACACACATACGCAAGCACACACACACACACACAAACATTTAAAATGACATCTCACGGTATAAAATGTTCAACAGATAATCCACCATGCAGCTAATTCACATTATTTCTTTCCTGTGAAACATTGCTAGTTCTCTAAGATGTGGAATGTATAACAGAGACATAACAGATAACCATCATGGATATGGTTAAATTTCAAAGTAGGAATGACTGGTTAATTATGATCAACATAATTAAGGCAGCAGAAGTCATCAGTGAACAAAAAGGCATGGTCTTAGTCTTTTCTGTGTTATAATACCAACCCCAGGCAGTGTTTTGGTAAAGAATATCCTTGAGGCTATTGTTGTGGCTCTCTACCTCTCTACTTTGTATACCTTCTTCTCTCCACCCCTTCTTCCTTTACTCCCACTCCTTTCTCCCCACTCCCTTTATTCTCCTTGTTTTTCTTCTCCTCTGCCTTTGCCTTAGGCCTTCCAGTAATAACCAGTGGCACCTGTGAGCATTGCTAACCCTCTAGGTGTAAAGAGATTGCTAACTTGCTCTGGATCACTAAGCATTAGCCAGTATCCTTCAGAAACATGTGGGATAAAACTCCAAACCAGTTGGAGGATCACTTGCTTTAAGGTATGTGGGTTGAAAAATCAAGACAGTAACAAATAGCTAAAGAAATAGGAACAGCTTTTAAAAAATAAGAAAGAATAGAGTATAAAGAAGATAGGAATCAAGTGATGATGATGTAAACTAATAAACCTAAAACTACATTCAGGAGGGAATGAATTTGAATGATGAAAGAAGAGAAAAGAAAATGAAAGTAGCATTTACCAGATAGAAGCAATACAATAGTTTTATTCGTATTTTTGAGGAGTTATTTCTCCCTTCACACTGATTAAGTTAACCACCTTCTTGATGCATTCACATGCTCCTATAGAGATGTGGGTGCCCATTGTCTCACAATTGCTTCTTAGATGTTAATAAAGGTAAAAATATCTCAGAATACCAAATTCACTCTCTTGAAAATGTTCAATTTGAAAGACTTATCACTTCAGAATTAGTTTTGGGATTATTTAAGAAAAGGGAAAATTATAAACAAGCCAGTAATTATTTTGAGAACCATGTGCAACAAACAATTCTGGAAAATTATATTAAGAGAAATCCTTGCCATTTAGGTTAAGTAAATATTAAAGCTTTTTCTTTTATACATTCTGATTAAATACATGCTTATGGAAAATACAGAAAATCAAAAAGAACATTTTAACCCATCATCTCACTGTCTAGCTACTATTAACATTTTGTTGTACTTCCTTCCAGTGTATTAAAATGCATACTAAAATTTGGTATAACCTTTTTGATTTTGAGCTATTTCTTATTCTGTCACAAAAGTAATGTTTTAGAGTTTCTGTTTTGTCCATTTAAATCCTGTTTGGCCATAGCTGGTTTTCCAACTCATTTGACAGCCAGTGGCCTTCCACTGTAGGACACTTTGGATGAAAAAGAAAGCCTTATGATATAGGAGTATTACTCATGTGAGCAGAGAGATAATTTTGAATAATTAATTTAAGTTAATCCCCAAAAGCTTAAAATAATGTATTTAAGGAAATAATATATCTTTTCTCAATACTAACAATATATGGGCATTTTTCTCCTGGAAGATGATGGTAAAGAATACAGAATGCCTTCTCATTCATCTGTTCTACTCCTTGCTCCCTGCTTTCCAGGCAGCAGATTTAAAATTCCAAACAACTCACCTGATTTAATCCCTCAGTATAACTGCAGCAAGTATTAATCCTGTTGTGCTAGTCTTGTCACCTACCCTTGCCACCACTCCAAACTCATGCTACAATGTTAACTTTAGTATACACATAAATATCAATACTATTACCCTGTTGCCTATCATCCAGTCTTAGACAGTTTGGTTCTATAATTAGAGATAAACAGAATATTAGTCCTTCTGCCTTATTCCTCTATTGAAGAATAGAGGTGCCTAGGACCTCTGAAAGTTATGCTATCTATGGCCTCTGTTTATTCAGTCCTAACATGGAAACGATGAGGCTTTTGTTATTGAAAATAAGTGAATAGCTATAAAGGATTTCAAGAGATTTAAAGAGAGCTCCCACATGGCTGGAAAATGAAAATGAGGGATAATTCTAGGGCAAATGGCTTGAGGATTTTCTATACATTGCCACAATGAATAGTTATCTAATGGTATCAATTTTATATCAAATGATATAATCAGAAATCTTCAAATAAAGACTAAAAGTGTTTTCTGGACATTAAAAAAGTGGAAGTGGGAGCAGTTTCAGGGTCTAGCATTAAGCATTATACAGTGCATTTGCTGTTAGGATTTGGTTTGTATTGCTTTTATCTCTTCCTTCAAATTAAATTCTACAGTTACAAAACAGAAAAGAAAACTTATTAATAGAAATGCCAGAATTAGTGGGGGGAAAGAGTCTAAGCCTTTACAGAAATCCTTGGAATCCATCCATCTTTTCTAATGGCGTACCGTGGCTTACTTAATTTCTTTCCAAGCTTTAGCTTCATCTGCCACTGTACCTCCACTTCTGCCCCCTCCCACCCAAGCTGGTAGAATTCATCTTGAAAATGGCAACTTTTCTTTTACCTGTCTCTTTAATAGATATTTTAAAATAAATATCGGTAAGTTAGGTAGATTGATCGTTACTTTTCTGTCTTTATAATAAATAGTTAGCCTTGGTGTTGATGTAAAATCAGGACTTCTGTTGTAGTTCACTGATTTTTTATTTCTTAAGTTTTCTCTTAGTCTGAATTTGTCTGTATTCCGTTCAATCTTACAGTACTCTGCTCCTCAGAAGGGGTAGTCCATGAACCAGCTGCATAAGCATCAGCTTGTTAGAAACGTAGAACCTCAGGGCCTGTCCCAGACCTACTGAATCAGAATCTGTATTTTAAGATCTCCAGGTGATTTCTATGCACATTAAGGATTGAGAAGCACTGTTATAAGGGAAATGGTAAAAATGACTCCTCCGTTGGTACCAGGGACTTTCTATAATGTTGGTTGACTAAGCCTTCCTTATCTAGCATGTTTCCCAGGTGGAAATTTTCAGAGCAAAGTGGAGAACATAGTTAAAGTGAGATATATTCTCTCCCCAGTCAGTGTACCTTCCTTGGCAACAAAGCATCTTTCTTCTTAGAATCATTTAAAGGCTCTTTCAGTTGTTGGCCTCCCTGAAACTCTATATCAACCTTGCCCCGGATTATCTCTAGCCACTCATTATATAATGACATTTGTTTGGAGCATTTGTGCAGAACACTGATATGAGCATTTTGAGTGTATGTATATTTGCATGTGTGGGGAACAGGAGACAAGAGGAAGACTGAAGAGCAGAGGGTTTCAAAAAAGAAATAAAGGAAGTGATCCCTACCTACCACACATTTATAAAATTATTTAAGAAAATTTACAAAGCACAATACTAATGTGTATAAGACAGTTTACAAACTTCCCACCTAAGTATTATGGAAGTGCCAAATTGATTTCTTTGTTTTATCAAATATTTACTGAGCATCAGTGATGAACTAGGCACTATGCTAGACATAATCTAAGTTATATAGAATTAAGCAGAGCAGTCTTTCTGAACATTCTAAAGATGGTGAATGTTGACTCGTATTTTGAAGAAAACAATATACATGAACCAGCAGAAAATGGAAGGCATTCAAAATACAGCATTTTGCAGTGGAAAATATTATTTATTTTTCATTCATGCATGCATCTTTCTACAAAGATTCTTAGGAGCCACACTCATTCGTTTCTTGAACTTTCGAATACTTCGTATATTGAACATTTATTGAAAACCTATTATTCAGCAGGTACTAGGAATTTCCCTGAGACAAATAACCAAATGGTTACAAATACATTAGGAAGCCATAATTAGAGTTATTTTAGGAATACACTGTGGAAACAAAAGAAGAAGTAGGTGACTCTTGAGGGAAAGGAAGTCAGATATGACTTCCTAGAGAAGGTGACACTTGAGCTGAGTCTTAAAAGCTAAGAAGTCTTTAACCAGAAGGCAGGGAGAAGAAAAGGACACTCCAAGCAGTGAGAGTAGCATATGTTATGGAGCTGAAATATGAGTCATCTTGGTATTCTAAGGTACTCCTGAGAATAGCTAGACTATAGGATAGAGGGAGGACGTGAACCAGAGCCTTTACACATACTGTTTTCTTTAGGTGAATATCTATAGATGAAGCATTTTCATTTCCTCTCTGTCTCTCTCCCTCTCCCTCCATCTCTCCCTCTCTCCCCATCTCTCCCTCTTCCCCCCACCCCATCTCTCCTTCTCCTTTTCCCTCTCCCTCTCCCCCATCCCCACATATTTTTGCCTACTTAGCTCTTCCTCATCCTTCATATTCAAATCATAAATGCTTTTATCAGGGTGTCTTTCCCTGACCCTCCAGTGTAGTTCAGGTACTTTCAGTGTATGCTCTCATAAAACCGTGTTCCTTTCCTTTAGAATGGTTTTCTTAATTTGTATTTATATACAAATTTATATGTTTGTTAATGTGACTATTTGATTAATATCTATCTCCCTCACATCGGTGGCTTTAAGAGTTTTGTTTTCACCACACCCATAGAAAGACACACATTAATACATTAGACATCACAAACCAATGATATACACATACATATATAACATATACAATGCATATAAATATATATGCATGCATATATATAAACAAAAATAAGTTTCTTGACACAATTTTCACCTTTACCATGTGTGATGAGATATATTTTATGTTCTTTTTCTTTACAAGATGATTTTACAGCCCCCCTCTATTTGTGATCTAGAGTTTGAAAAACATTGCAACAGACTGACACTGCATTAGAATAGAAACAATATCTAGTTTTACTCTCTACTCTGTCCCAGCATCTAATATAACACTAAGAGCACAGAAGACCTCAGTAGAAATTTAGTGAATGAATGAAAGGAATAAAAAGCCTTAAAAGGTATTATTTTTAAAGTATGGTTATTCCCATTTTTATCAACAAGCAAACTGAAGGTTAGAGAAAGTTTTAGTAATTTGCTGAATGTCCTGAGGCTAATAATAGGCAGAACCAGGATTCAGATTCAGCTTTTACTGTAAAACCATGCTAATTTTCCCTTGAGCAAGAAGTAAAAAGAGAAAACATCTAGGTTGCTTATGGGAGGTGGAAAGCTGGTAATATCTCTAGCAGAGAAATAATCAAAACTAAGTTTATTCAGTTTTGAGATGCAGTTAGTACAGAACTCTGAAAGATAATTGACTTTTTAATTTTCTACAGTAAGAACATTATGATTAACTTTAAAATACTGCAAAAATAAGTGTGGGGGCAGATGAAACAAAATTGGTAAAATGTTGATAATTGTTGAAGCAGTGATTTCTATGTCTGTTCTAAATTGTTTCATTAAAAAAAAAAAAGAGGAAAGAAAAAAGAACCCATGAAAGCAGCATAAGAATACCATTGCAGGAAAACTACAGTATTCTCTTTCTTACAAGTGAACACTGAAAATACAATAGCATTCCAAAAAAACACCAGAAAGCCAAGAATTTATTAACTGAGACAATGTCTAAAAAGCACAAGATACAACATCTAGTAAGTAGAAGGCACCCAATGTTAATTTTTGTTCCTCTTCACATCAGGTTAACCAAAGCCAGCTGTGCAAAATAGTGACTTATTATAAACGGTATTGTATATATAAGGCTTCAGAAAAAATACTACTTTGTAGTCACATAAAGAAACAATAATTTTTTTAAAAAATAAATGTAATCAGGCTACATGGATTCTCTTATATCTGGCTTTCTTTCTTTCTTTTTTAAATTTATTTATTTATTTATTTATTTTTGGCTGCTTTGGGTCTTTGTTGCTGTGCGCGGGCTTTTCTCTAGTTGCAACGAGCGGGGGCTACTCTTCCTTGCGGTGCATAGGCTCCTCATTGCAGTGGCTTCTCTTGTTGCCGAGCACAGGCTCTAGGCGCACGGGCTTCAGTAGTTGTGCCTCACGGGCTCCAGAGCACAGACTCAGTAGTGATGGCACACTGGGCTTAGCCGCTCCACAGTATGTGGGCTCTTCCTGGACGAGGGCTCGAACCTGCATCCCCTACATTGGCAGGTGGATTCTTAACCATTGCGCCGCCAGGGAAGTCCAAGAAACAATAAATTTTATATATCCTCTCTAAAAGAGGGAAAATACTTTTTATTATTTATCAACATGACTGCAAATATGATTAAAATATTCATATAAATAGTGTTATCTTTGCTGTGTATGTGCCCCCAAACCCTTGCTGTATGCTGATTACAAGGAGATAATGGTCATGATCATGAAACTCATTAGGTATGCATTGCCTTGCCAATAGTATTGGTCTGAAATCCAATTGTATGTGAAGAAAACCCTTTTGAATACATTTATCTCCAGGAATATTTTTTCATCCAGCCATTACTATACTGTATATAGAAAAAAATTGGATGAGAAGTTTTTTCCGTCTCAAGTCTGAAAGTGTTTCTTTCAATTTAAAAATAAACAGTCAATGGGAATTGTGATGCAGCACTGCCTGTGTATTTTGATTTAGAAACAGAATTTTGATCCATCACAAAAAAAAAAAATACTGTATTGGAAATTCAGGGACTGGGGTTTTAGTCCTAGCTCTACCACTAGCCAGAACTTGTTAAAGGTACTGAACCTTTTCTACCTGAGTTTCTTCATTCTGTAACTCATTTCCTTCAAGTGTCAAATGAAGAAAAGAATATATGTTCTTCCTACTTCACTTGCTACTTCATACATATGTCTCCATGAGTGTGTACACACATATAACGCATACATACCCATTTATTTAGGATGATAGGCTAAAAGAACTTCCTATTAAAAAGTGCAAGAGTGGAAATTATGGAACAACAAGAAAACTATCTCCAGAGACACCAAGAAAAGGCACAATCTGGACCACTTCTGTTGGTTCTTGTGAGTTGTGGATACCGAAGATCAAACTAGTAATAACAAAGCCCTTTTCTAAACTAGGAGATCAGAAAAGTATTCCACTTTCCTGAAGCCTTATCTGATCATTTGAGTCAAGTTTTAGAATTCCAACACTAGGTTCTTATTCTTTGCTATAGGTCCATTCTGATGATTGTTCTTGGTTCTGTTCATCTCACAGCTGCCGATGGCCCAGGAGATCGTTTCATCATTGGGGAATCCCAAGCTGGTGAACAGGTGAGATTCATAAGCCTGAAAGGCCCTAAAGATTTTAGTTTCATGGACTTTGGGCTTCTAATTCTAGACTTCTGCCATTGTTGTAATGGAAATCTTAGAGAAGGATTAGACAGGTTATCAAAGAGATGAAAGGATGGTTCCCATGAGAAAGAACCAAATGAATTATTTCTTAACTGAAAGAATCTGCATCTATTAATATACAGCATGATGTTACTGGTATGTCTCAGACGACATGCCCCACAAGCATTTTCCAGCCCTGTGATTGGATGAATCTTTCTTCTGGTATAAACATTAATGTTTGAATAGAGCTAAAATTTCTAAGTGGTCTTTGCAGAGTTTTCCCCGACTCGTGTTACATACAGGGAAATTTAGAAGAAGCAGATTATTTAATCTTTCTAGCTAATCATTTTGATTAATTTTTCTCATCAGGGAGCTAACCAGAGAACAGGTATTTCTTAATAGAATCGAAGCACTAATGGGCCATGGTCGAAGTACAACAGAAGTCCTCTTAATTAATGCTTTGGATACCAGTAATTGGTCATTTAATTGGAAATAAGTTACAAGTGGGAAATTATCTTTTACTTTTAAAATAAATATAAATGTAAGTTAAATAAATGAACATTTATTTGTCAGTAATTTGATGGAGAGCTAGGCTTTTTTTTTTTCTTTTTTTTGCAGTACGCGGGCCTCTCACTGTTGTGGCCTCTCCCGTTGCGGAGCACAGGCTCCGGACGCGCAGGCTCAGCAGCCATGGCTCACGGGCCTAGTCACACTGCGACATGTGGGATCTTCCCGGACCGGGGCACGAACCCGCTCCTCTGCATTGGCAGGTGGCCTCTCAACCACTGCACCACCAGGGAAGCCCTAAGCCTTTTCTTTTAATAAGTATCTGCTATTTGAACTTCTCTTATACCCAAAAGGCATTATATGTGATTTCAAGTTTTAGTTTCTTTAAAGTAGAAAAAAATTTAAGGCCTTTGCAAAGTATCTAAGTATACAATCCTTCTAGATTTTTATTACACTTTTATAATTTTTTTTACAGTTGCTTCACCCATACCTAATTTGACATCAGTTCTTTTTAGCAGCCTTTTTTAAATGAGTTTTTCCAAAGGTTTAACTTAATTTTTATAGGAAAAAAATAACTCCTTTTACACTCATATATCATTGGTTTATGTAATATTTATTTAAATAACTTAATTCAGTAGCAACTATTGCCACAAACTGGTACAAACAAGTTTGGGAGCAAACTCGGTTGAATCTTAGGTGTACAAGAGAAGAGTCTAACAGTTTCAAACAAAGTGTCTGTAGGCATCATTACGTTCAATAGGAAATAGAGAACATATGTTAATCCAGTGAGTTTTGAAAGTTGGTTAAAAGAGCACCTTCCTTATTGACTAGAGGCAAAGGGAAGACCAACGCACTTTTCTGCTACCACCAAACACTCATAAGGATTATATAAAAATAAAGGACGGGGGCTTCCCTGGTGGCGCAGTGGTTGAGAGTCCGCCTGCCGATGCAGGGGACACGGGTTCGTGACCCGGTCCGGGAAGATCCCACATGCCACGAAGCGGCTGGGCCCATGAGCCATGGCCGCTGAGCCTGCGCGTCTGGAGCCTGTGCTCTGCAACGGGAGAGGCCACAATAGTGAGAGGCCCGTGTACTGCAAAAAATAAATAAATAAATAAAATAAAGGAGGAAATAAATAAATAAATAGGGCAGTTTGAGCAAAAGCTATATCCCACGCCTTAACATGTACTCCCATATGTGCTAAAAATAGAGAGGGGTTGAGGAAGTATATAGGAGAAGGATGGTGCCAATGGTGGTAACCCTAGCTGCCTCACCTCTACATCCAAGCATTGAGGAGTACTGTGTACAGGTCTCTGAAGCTAAGCCTGGCCCTGTAGTAATTAGATCCTTGTCCATGCTGTGCACAGGCTGGTTTTGCTCTTCATGACTGTTTTCCTGACAAAAAGAACAACTAGACCTAGGTCGCTTTTTTATAAATAACTTTCATTATGACCTCATAACTTACTTGACCTTTTAGTATGTGTATCCATCAGCAATGGGCATACAAAGCAACCATTTTTTTAAACAAAGCCCCAAAATATCAATTATTCAAGGAGTACTTCTCTGATCTTCAACTGAGTCTATCCAATATTTATCAAACATACCTACTGTCTGTACCAAGAAGCACTGTGCTAGGTTCTAGGAATATAAAATAGATTAATACATGATTACTACTCTTAACAGTTTACATATAGTGGAGGAGACAGAGTATAAACAACTAAATATAATACAATATATTAAGTGTTAAACTAATGCTCTCAGTCATGTGCTATGGAGCACAATAGAGAGGTTGAGCATTTTGTCCTAGAAGGGCTAGGCAGATGACATTGGAGCTGGGCCTAAGAGAGTTTTACAAAAACAGAAACAGAAATGAAAAAGGAACATTCCAAGCAGAAAGAACAGTATAAGTCAAGACCCAGTGGTGTTTGAAAAATTGCATGGTATTAGGAAATTGCAAATAGTTTGTGGTAGTTACAGCCTAGAATACTTAGGCATAGGTAGCAGATTGTTAAGAGCCTTATGGACCCTTAAACTTTATTTACTAGTTAAGACTTCCAACTGATAACAAGGAGCACAAGAAGAGTTGTGAAATTAAAAAATTGCCAACTTCTTGTAATTTCTCATAAAATTTTGATGGGAAAAAAGATCAAAACTATATAAGAAAACAGGGTTTTTCCTCAAGTTACCTGTGATGTACTTTATCTATAACTGATGTATCATATACATACACTCTTTACAGCAATCTCAGGGATCTTGCAAGAGCCAAATTGCTCACTTATTGAAAGTAAATACACTTGAGCACTAGGGGACCATTGCATACACTGAGACAGTTATTTACAACGTGGTTTATTGGTGTACCAAAATACTTAAACTTAAATCACTTATAGTTTGGTCCTATTGGTTAGCATTGGACACTTTCAGTTTCAGTTGTGTAATTATAAAGTGCTATCATTGGACAAAGTTCAAAAAATCCAACTCAATATCTCTATTAAGGAAAAATCAAGATTTTTATAGTTTTTACTTTATATAAAGTATATAAGGTACCTATATCAATAAAAATAAAAGAGTTGGTAGTCTTAACAATCTAAAGGAAGTACTTCATTTATTGCTAGAGTTTTTCCAATTGATTCAATTCAATTCCAGTTTATATGTCTACTCTAAGTAGATATATAAATGTCTTTATATATCCAGTAATATCTTTTACATTAGATTTAATATAAGTGAGCTGGTGGGAATCCTTCACCTACCATTTAGAATTACTGGTTTTGGAGAGGAGCCAAATTTTTTATTTAGCAGCCACACAGAAACACTTCTTTAAAGTTGGTTTAAGCCAAGAAGCAGAGAAAATTACAGGTATAGCCACAGTAAAGCTTAAAGTAAATTTACATAATATGGTACATTGAATCAGACTAAATTGAGGGAGGGCTCCAGGCTAACACACATC